>NC_137278.1:71735000-74135000 GCF_054371585.1 Giraffa tippelskirchi
GAGTTACTGGATTAATCTTAGTTCTATATTCTAGTTCTCAGCTGTACTGTAGTCACTGTACCTAATTATACAGGTATATGATCCCTTATCTAAAATCCTTGAGGGCAGACATATTTCAGAATCTATAGAGTATTTTGGATTTTAGAAAGGGACTATGATGTACATGTGATATGTTATACGACGTGTCACTGAGGTCTGAGATAGGACCCCATAAGAAAGATGTTAATATTTCTGCAGAAAAATGTACACTAAGAAGGGAGTAAATAAAGGCCATCAATAGTCTTCTATCAGTTCAGATTATGTTTTACCACTCAATGGGTTAAAAGAAAATTTGGCTGTCAGAGCATTCTATTAAAAACATGGAAATACAATTATAGAAGCATTATCTGCTATAGACTGGAAAGCCAGATAAGTTTCATTAGAATTTCATACAGATTTGATAAGGGCAAAGAGTACACCTTAAGGTACATGAATTTAATGCATAAACTTTGAAAGTTTTTTCCCAACTACTTAAGAGATCCTTTTTGTCTACTTATAGTTTAACAGTTGAGGATACAGAATAAATAACCTCCTGTTAAGCAGTAAATATACTATAATATGAACTCTAAAATGCGAGAAGTATCTAAATGCATATAGGAATTTTAAATATATTCCAAAGATAACATATTAGCTATATTGGATTATGAGTATAATGTCTTTACATAAAGTAATGTGATAAAAGAGAGAAAGAGAAGTATAAAAGTTATACTATTCAGAATGATCTCTCCTGGTCCTTCAAGAAAAAATCTTTTATTCCTACTACACTCATGGCTCCGCTGTCATAGTTGTTAGTTATATGGTAAAATAGTGTACAACTATAAAATGAAAGGCTTATTCCTTGAGAAAGGAATGAATGTATGTAATACTAGAAGATACTGAATAGAAACATGAGGAGGCAGTACATTTGAAGTTAAATTGTGAAAGATAAGACAATTTCATATTATAAAGTCATAAAATAGAAATCATTATTATCAATATTAGAATCTGGTGGCAGTGAAGCAGAGGGTTTAAGAGGAAGCATGAGTTGTGAAGAGATACTCTTGAGTTCAAATTCTAGCTCTGCTACTCAACAGACTAGAAGACCTATCAATGTAGAATTCTAACAGTACCTACTTTCATAAGACTGTCAGTACAAACTAAATGAGAATATAAAGGACTTAGAACAGAGGTAGAGTAAGGACACAATGAATACTAGCTGGTAATTATTATTACTATTATTAATTTTTAAACTATTATTAGCTTTCTTTCTAAAGCAGTATATATATAAATGTTGTATCTCTCAAACTAAAAAATTACAGTATAAGATCCATAACGATATTTTATGTTTTAAAGTTTAGAAATTTTAAAAAAGTTCTAGCATTAAGAATGGGCCTCCTTTTAAACTAATGACACCCTCTGGTATGGCACAAATTAGGACTTCTCAGAAGAGTGCTGCAATAACAGTTTCATCATTTTCTCTATGATGTGACTTTCACTTCCTTTTACTGTTTCCATGAACTTTATGTTATGTCAATCTTTTACCAATCATGCCACATGACAGAATCTTTCTTCAAATCTTTCCAGTTTAATAATCTAAAAGAATTTAAACCATATATAAACTTTCAGAACTTTTTAAAGTTGATTGCTATTAATAGCCCCTGAAGAGTTTAAGTTCCTTTATTAACAGCTCTGCCTAATGCTAACATTCTAATAAACAATAAAAGAATTTATATATTAAAAAAATAAACAAACCAACTACATTACCTATGAAATAAAGTATGCTAAGCTTTTGCTAGTAATGACATTCTCAATAATAAAAAGATATAGTGGCAATATAATACTATAATCAAAACAGGGCAAGAATATAAATGCATACATGTTGTTGTTTAGTCAGTAAGTCATGTCTGACTTTTTTGTGGTCCCATGGACCATAGCCCATCAGGCTCCCCTGTCCATGGGATTTCCCAGGCAAGAATACTGGAGTGGGTTGCCATTTCCTTCTTCAGGTTATCTTCCCAACCCAGGGATCAAACCTGTGTCTTCAGCATTGGCAGGTGGATTCTTTATTACTGAGCCAGGGAAGCCCCATCTACATACACAGTTTTATTTATATCCAACTAGTTCAGACTCTACTATTCTGAATCTACAGAATTCTCACCAAGTTAAAATATACAAAATAATTTATTTCAAGATATTACTACATTATAAGTTTCTGGATAATATCTATAGTACCTTAAAAATATCTATAGTACCTTAAAAATATGGACTCATGTATATAAAATTAAACCCAAAAAATCAGGCCCTCAGTCCAGCAATTCCCATGAACATAAAAGCTTTCTAGTGTATACCTTAGTAAAATAAATCCATGGCAAATAAGGAATTAATTGCAATTAATTCAGTTCTATAAATGTGTTTAATACTTTTTAAAAGTCCTTTTCAAATTATTCTAGAGTTTCATGTTACATTTTTTAATTTTAATTAAGTTTTTATCTTACCTATATCATAGTTCTTAGAACCCTGTATCTGTAAGTTATTGTTTGTGAGAAAATTTTTTAATTGTTGAAATTTTATATTTAATTCATTATATCATATAATAATTGTTTTTAGGAAATGAAGAGTAGCACAGAAAAAAGACACCAAAAAATAGCTAATTTTTGACGTGCATTTATTTGTGTTAGTTGCTCAGCCATGTCTGACTCTTTGTGACCCCGTGTACAACAGCCTGCCAGGCTCCTCTGTCCATGGAATTCTCCAGACAAGATTATTGAAGTAGGTAATCGTTCCCTTTTCCAGGGGATCTTCCTGACCCAGGCATCGAACCTGGGTCTCCTGCATTGTAGGCAGATTCTTTACCAGCTGAACCACCAGGAAGCAAATTTATTACAATTTATATTTTTCTTACACCCCTGAACATCACTGAATATTTCTTTCCTCATTATACAGAAAGGATAAATGAGAAAAACCATTTTGCTGTTTCTAAAAAACTTCTACTACACTGGAGTGAAAAGGAACCATGCCATCTGTTATGTTCTACTAGAACTGGAAAGAAGTTGAAATCAACTCTTGAGCAATCATACTGCCCTGAAGAAGGCTTCCAGTCAGTCCCATGCCTAAAGCAAGGGATGGATAATCTGAAGCTATATGGCAGCATCTAAACTACAAATAAAGTTGTTTCTCACCATGTTCACCCTACTAGTCTAGCTTCCTATTTAAAATTAGTCTCACTATAAATACTTTAAACATCTAAATTCCTAAAACTTGTGACAAATGAGTATGATAGTTGGTTATATTTAGTTTTGTACACTTACAATATCTAATTATGTCTTTTTACATGCTCTTAAGACATTTGGAAACATTTCTATTGACTTTTCATTTTACCTCTCACCAAGAACTTGCTGTTATCAGTAAATTAAACAATCTTAGAAGTGTCAAAAGAGCAACCAGAGAGTAGGCCCCTTCTTAGACTTGTGGCTTTTCCATCCAATCAGCTTAAAGTAACCAATATAAAACATCATCCGACAGGCTACGGCAACCAGAGCAAGGGGAAACAAGCTGTCATTCACTTAGCTCAGATGACTAAACAATGCTTTCCACAGAAAATATCTACCACAGAGTTAAGGCATAACACAGAAATCCAAGATGTTTGTGAATTTTATCAGAATTGCCTGGCAGTTACTTCAGTTCTTTACTGTAATTTAAGCTTGGTCTCTGATTAAGATATACTATATAATAAAAGAAATTTCCATTCAATTTCCCCCTCTTTTCCTCATCTTCATCTCCTTAGGAATAGACCATTTTTATTAATTAATTATAAAATGTACCACTATTCAAGACTGGAAGCCATAGTACTACATTTACTAGATTGACTCAGCAATACAACAAGCTTACAACAAGCTCACCATTAAATATTTTAGCAGTTTACAGATACTATTTTCAAAATCTCAAGTTCATCATTTTTAAATCACGAAAACAATTTTCTTGCTTATTTACCACACTGGTAGTAATAATAGTGTAACACTTATTGAGCACATACTATTTGCAAGGCATTGTGTAACAAATATAATGCTAAAAACTTTAATATTCTACTAGCTCACATTATCTAATAACTTTGTTAACTCTCAGGTAAGAAAAAAATTAAGCCATATTGAAGGAACTCACAACCTTTTCCTACAATACATTTTTTAAGGTTCTCTGTTATAAATACTATCCATCCCGTAAAATCCAATATTGAGAGTAGAGGGTAGATTCAAATCCCAAAAGTACAACTGCAAAAAGACGCATGCTTGATTATAATGCTACATGATGTCACATATCCAGGACAACTGAAGCATTTTGGTCTCTGAGGGATAAAACTGCCTCTTGGTCATAGATTTAGGTGACACAGCATGTGATCCATTGTCTCTAAACAAAAAATGTGTGCAGCTGCATTTTCCAGTCAAGAAAGGGAAAGGGAGGGGAGGACACAGAATACAAAAGAGTCAAAGATTTGTCTCATAGGGAAACTGTTTTTCAAATAGGGATTTAAAAAAAAAAAGAAAGAAAACTGAATGAGGGAAAAACCTTTGACCAACTCATGCTAAATGGCAGAAACTGTAAAATCGGGGAGCGGAGGGGGAACTGTTGTGGTAATCTTCCACCGAATCCACTTATCTCCTAAATCACCTTGCCCAGATACACTGTGTAAACTATGGTTCAAATGCCACTTCTATCTGAAAAGTTTTGTGCTATTTGTACACAGTATAGTTTCCATACACACTGTTGTGGCATTTGTCTTTAAAAAATTAAATTTAAAAAAGGGTCTCAGTTGTTCATTTCTTTCTTGGAGATGTTAAAATGGAAGCAATAGCTTTATGAGTTAAAAAAAAGAAAGAAAGGTGTTTGCTTCTAACTAGTAAAGAAACCTGATATTCTCTGTGTAAAGACCAAATTACCCTTTTTTTTTTTAATGAACCCTGTCACATAACCTGCCTTTCACAAAGAGAAACACTGGTTTCAAAAAATAGTTTCACAATAGATCTAAGTTGAGTGAAAACTGTTTTTTCTGTTGAGAAAAACAGGTATTCTTAATAAATGCTTTTAAAGGCTTCCCTTGTGGCTCAGACAGTAAACAATCTGCCTGCAATGCAGGAGGCCTCGGTTTGATCCCTCAGTTGGGAAGATCCCCTGGAGAAGGGAAGGCTACCCACTCCAGAATTCTTGCCTGGAGAATTCCATGGACACTTGGAGCCTGGTGGGACTGTGAGTACCAGTCCATGGGGTTGAAAAGAATCAGACAAGGTGATGACAAAATAATTTGTAACTTCTATTAGTATCTAAAACACAGCATGAGATTATCTTACATGTTATGAAACATGATAGAAAAAAAAGCACTACTAGCTTTCGGTGTAAATCGAGCTTAGAAGACCCATCTTCTCAACCTTTGGGATGACAATCAATGTCATGTCTAAACAAAAGTGCATTAGAAGCTGAAAAAAAAAACAGTACAGAAAAGTAAACAAAACACAAATGGAAGGAAATACCTTTACCACGTAGAATGAGAAGTAATATCACCATATTGTAACCAGGAAGCCAACCAGCACTTCAGTTTTTCGATAGCATTGTAACTGTACTTGAAAAGTTATTTTGAAAGGAACAAAGTTTCAGAAACCTGAAAAATCAACAGATCAAATGTCCTAAAATAAAAAGATAAATTCGGTTGGCATGGGAATACAAACAGGTGGTATTCTTTGTCACCAAAATTTATTTATGGGTAATATGGTTTTCAGTGCTTTGAATATAAGCCATAATTAGTCAGCCATGCAGTAAGTATACAGTGAATTAAATTGTTCCACTGAAAATAAGCACCTTTTAAAAGCACATTCATGATCAAAATAAATTTAATAAAAGCAAACAGTGTTATCTTACATTACTAATGCCTCCAGGACAAATTTGGAAAGCAAAATTAGAACTTAAAAGACTACATATGGCTGATTTACTATACTGATTTTTCATGTAATTCTAAGAACAATACAGGGGCTCCCCTGGTGGTTCAGTGGTAAAGAATTTGCCTACCAATGCAGGAGACACATGTTCAATCCCTGATCCAGGAAGATCCCACACACACACCTAAGCTCGTGTACCACAGTACACAAGAGCTGGGAGCCTCAACTACTGAGCCCACATGTGGTAACTACTGAAGCTCGGGCTCCCCAGAGCCTGTGCTCCACCACAAGAGAAGCCACTGCAGGAAGAAAGGCTTCTTACTTGGTGCGCAGGCGCGCACCACAACTAGAGAGAAGCCCCTGTTGCCACAACTAAAGAAAAGTCCATGTAGCATCGAAGACCCAGCACAGTTAAAAATAAATGGGTAAATAAAAACAAAAAACCCCCACAAAAGTAATATTAAGTTAATGTAAAATTAAGTCCTCTTTAAAATAGGACTAAACTAACCTTATATGAACACTTACTGAAGTCAGATATATTTATGTTAATTAAAGATATATGTTATTAAATAGAATATCTGCTTTCTCCTGCAACATCTGGATTGTTTACCCTCCCTACCACTATTCAGTCAAAATCCTAATATTTATGGCCTCATTTAATGACAATTCCTCCATGTAATTCCCACCTGAACTTCTCTTAGGGATTTTCAGTCTCTCTTACAATGTTCCAAATGCATTTATATGTCCTCTTTTTACAGTAGTTATTTGTGTCAACAGCGCAAAAGAAACAATCGACATGAAATCCCTTTATAAATACTAAAGTTCTATATTATAAAGTAAATAAAAACTAATAAAACCCAGAAAAGACTAGAAAATAATGGGCTCAACACACCTAAGCAGAATACTTCAAGCAAGTACAACTTGGTTCTAACTTGCTGCCAACTAGACGAGAAACACAAAGGTAAAATTATACTTAAATTATACTGCAATGATAATATTACATTAGATACTATGTTCCACTATGCTCTGTGATCTTTTCACTTCCTAAATTTCACTTCTCTACTTAAGAAATTTTGTCACAAAAGAAAACTTGAAGACATCAATTATTTTAATTCCATGTGAACAATATGCTATTTTGAAGCTGCAATTAAAGGAAGCCTACTGTTAATCCATTTGTATAAAGAACTACCAAAGGAAAAGTCTGACAAAACAGGAAAAATGAGTTATTAAAGGTACTGACACAGCATTAATAAACCCCCATTATGACTATAAAACCCACCTCACTCAATCCCATTCCTGCGGAAAGTTCTTACTCTGTTTCCACAGCACTAAAATCTATGTCTAGAAGCACATGTCTCATACTGCAATTATTTACTTACACGCATTTGATTCTTGGTATTTAATCCAATTTTTGCTCCATAATTTAAGAATGGTCCTAAGTGTATCACTGTATGGTAACCTAAATGTAGGTTAGCTTTTAAATACTGGAAAAAGCTAAAGCATTAAAAGTCAAAGCACAGACACTTGTATATGTGCAACAGAAAGACAAGCCCATGACCCTTTCACAATTTCCCGAAGGATCTTTAATAGATTCTTAAAAGTTCTCTTAACTACAAAGAAATAATCAGGGCAAAACAACAGGTTCAGAATTTTGTGACATGTACCAGAGGGAAGCAATGAGGTTTGAGGGACTTGAGAACAAAACGACAAAATAGCCAATATTTCCTGGAAACCACTGACAGACAGTTTGTACTGAACGAAAGCTGAAACTATTTCAAAAGTAGGTAACTGCAAGGAGACCACAGTAAGACTATAGTTCCTATATGCATGGAACAATATAGTCCCTTTGAGCACTCAAAACTTGACATTTGGGGCTCTCTTCTAAGACAAACTCTAAGCTTAAGAGGAAGTACCAGGAATGGCAAAAAAATTAAGCAGGATAGGGAAAAAAGAGATAAAAGAGAGTCCAGACAGAATACCAGAGTAGAACAGAGCCGGGAAATCTCAGAAAGCCATTCACCATTTTTAAAATCATGAACAGCAACAAAAAAAACGGGACTGTGAAGTTAAAAGAGCTATCAGAATCAGGCCTCCTCCTAGAAGTTCAAGAAAACTAGTTTCACATAAAGAAAATGATGAAAAGCATTGAGGAAGAATATTACACAAAGTTACAATAAGAGAAACAGAAAAATAGTTAAATTCAGAAGGAGGGGGGAAACAAGGACCATGAGTAAAAGTTTCTATCACACAAGATGAATATGTTCTACTAGAGATGTGCTGTACAACATAGTTCCTATAGTTAACAATACGGTATTGTACACTTAAAATTTCAAGAGGGTAGATCTCATGTTAAATGTTCTTACTACAGTACAAACACAAAATGAGCTTAGAAAATTACATAAGATATGAAAAAAACCACATATCAGAATTAGAAAAGCTCAGAAATAAAACAGAGCTCAAGAAAGAATCTGAAATAAAAGAGGGGGGAAAACCTGTTTCAGAAATGAAGACATAAGCTAAAGAAATACAAGAAAAAATAAACATACAAAGTCTTAAGAGAAACAGAGGATGAAAAGGAAGAAAAGTTAATCAGAAAGAAATAAAGAGGAAGCAGACTATCCATACTGTATACGAATACATAGTTGGGAAACTTAAGTGATTTTCAGCAAAGCTACAAGACTGGTTACTTTTTGAAGAAAGGGGGTTATGTTTTGGAATAGGCATGTAAAAGGGCATCTAAAGTGGCTGGAAAAATTCTATTCCTTAACATGAAAGATGGTTACATATGGGTTGGCCTTCAAGTAATTCACTAAGCTACACATTTCTTGGGTGGTTTCTAGCATCTACATTTTAACAGTAAAAAGCATTAAAAATTTTAGAAAATAAAAAACTATCAGTTCAGTTCAGTTGCTCAGTCGTGTCTCTTTGTGACCCCCATGGACTGCAGCATGCCAGGCTTCCCTGTCCATCACCATCTCCCAGAGCTTGCTCAAACTCATGTCCATCGAGTCAGTGATGCCATTCAACCATCTCATCCCCTGTCGTCCCCTTCTCCTCCCGCCTTTGATCTTTCCCAGCATCAGGGTCTTTTCCAATGAGTCAGTTCTTGGCATCAGGTGGCTGAAGTACTGGAGTTTCAGCTTCAGCATCAGTCTTTCCAATGAATATTCAGGACTGATTTCCTTTAGGATGGACTGGGTGGATCTCCTTGCAATCCAAGGGACTCTCAAGAGTCTTCTCCAACACCACACTTCAAAAGCATCAGTTCTTCAGTGCTCAGCTTTCTTTATGGTCCAACTCTCACATCCATACATGACTACTGGAAAAACTATAGCTTTGACTAGACAGACCTTTGTCAGCAAAGTAATGTCTCTGCTTTTTTAACATGCTGTCTAGGTTGGTCATAGCTTTTCTTCCAAGGAGCAAGCGTCTTTTAATTTCATGGCTGCAATCACCATCTGCAGTGATTTTAGAGCCCAAGAAAATAAAGTCTGTCACTGTTTCCATTGTTTCCCTATCAATTTGCCATGAAGTGATGGGACCAGATGCCATGATCTTTGTTTTTATGTTACTACTTCTAGCTATCAGCACAAAACACAGTAACAAAAACACCTTGGAATAATCTTCAAAATGACTTAATAAAATTACAGGACAAACCAAGAGACAGGCTTCCCAGTGTTTCATCCTGATGTTTGGCAACCAGGACAATGAACTAAAAGTCCACCATCTTATTATACAGAAGTGATGTGATCCATTTTTCACATGTAACACATGCTCTAAAAGTATTTGATATTTACTCATTCTTAGGATAAACTGCAATAGTTAAAACATGCAAAAGATTTTTTCCATTGAGAGATACTCTAACGCTGCCAAGAAAACTCACCTTTGAGAAAAACAAACATGGTAATTTAAAATATCAACATAATTAAATTCAACAAGCATTCACTCAGCATATGCTATGTATGCATGAGCGCTAAGTCACTTCAGTCATGTCTCAATCTCTGTGACCCTATGGACTGTAGCCCGCCCGGCTCCTCTGACCATGGGATTCTCCAGGCAAGAATACTGGAGTGAGCTGCCATCACCTCTTCCAGGGGATCTTCCCCACCCAGGGATCAAACTAGCGTCTCCGGCATTGGCAGGCAGGTTCTTTACCGCTAGTGCCACCTGGGATGCCCACTTTATGTGTGAGGTGTTTACAATTCAGTTGAAGAAGTAAGTAACACAGATAAGAGAAAGCTATATACAGTAAATGCTTTGAGAAAGGTACAAAGTATTATGGAAGAAAAGGACAGAAGAAGAAAAGGACATCCCACCTGCTTAGTATTTTAACCAGATGCCTCTCATATTCCTCCAATTCATCTTCCCCAATACTGGCAGAATGATCTTTCAAAGACCCCAAATCCTCTTTTTAAAACACTTCACAAAATAACAGTACACAGCAGACAATTCAAAAGCCTTACAAGAACCAGGCAGGCAACAAACAAGTAAAGCTGGTCTTCTGTAAGAAAGATGGAGACTGCCAAAAGAGGGCAGTTATTTACAAGTTTCAGCCAATCAAAACTGTGAAACCAATGCTGCCACAATATTCATTTTCTCCAAGGGACAAAAGAACTCTAGATTTTTGTGTGAAATGCACCAACATTTAAATATTGGCAAATATGAAAAAAAAAGTTTTTTTTTTTTTTAATATTTCAAGCCCAAAAAAACACAGCTGGAGGGAAAAGGTTGCAAACTTTGGCTTACAGAAATGATACTAACATTCCAATAAAGGGCCCCTACTATCCTCAAAAATTGAATAATGGTTGTCTTCAAATTCAAAGGAAACAATGAACAATTTTCTCATAACGTTTTCTTCCAACTTTAGCACCTGCTACCATTAGTCTGCTGGCAATAGCAAAAATGCAAGAAAAAATAGAAAAGGAACATTTGATAGTCACCTCAAAACTGGTTCAACTTTTTTTGGTTGTGATCAACAGTTGTGCTCACACCATTTTATACTATATACCTGTTACATGGTCAAATTTTCTGTTCCTAAAATTGTTTCTAGATTATATGATAGAATCAAATATATAAATATATCTGGTCTTTAGCAAAAGAATGCCATGCGACTTCAGAAAAGCCACGGGCCTAATAAAATCTAAAATCTTTAGCATGGTGGCTGACAATTCCATACAAAATCTGGCTTCTGTTTGCACCTACTTCACACCACCCAAGCTTCCTGGATATCCAGTGCTCTTTTACTCCTTTATGTCTTAAGATTATTTCAGGCTCTCTACCCTATGTTTCAGAGGCTCAAAGTTCTCTCTCTAGGAGCCTTCCTTGAATTATTTAATTTTTCCAATCATGCTTCCTCAGCATCCTATTTAGAGTTCTATTACAGAACTTGGGCTTCCCTGGTGGCTCAGACATATAGAACTTACTTGCTACTTCTGATTATTCACCATTATTTGCTTACCTTTCTAATTCAGGCACTAAACCAGTTTCGAACTTTTGATGCTATCCCACAATAAGAAATACATTTTTATATGAGAACCATGACAATGCTTACATATCTAACTGAAACAGAATTAAATAACACTTTTACCCTTACCACATACAACACACTGACATTTTTCTATTTGATTGTATTTTTTAAGAAATATTGGTCACAATTTACTATATTGATTCTCTATCACCATTTAAGAAATGCTGTACTAGAATATAAATCCTTGTAGGCAGAACAAAAATACATTCATGTTTATGCTCTGTCACACACCATAACATTTAGTAAGCAAATGTTTAAATGAGTAAATAAAGCAGCATTCTGTACTAGTAAAGTAAAAGAGTAATAAGGCTTTGAAGTCAAGCAGACCCATCACCTACCAACTTACTTATGCAGTCTCTGACCAATGACTTAACCCCCTTACTTATTTAATTCACTATGACAACAAAGTAGTGGTCTTCGTGTCACAGAATGTGCTGTCACTTCATTCCTGTTTGATTCTGTGTGACTCTACGGGCTGTAGCCTGTCAGGCTCTGTCCATGGGATTCTCCAGGCAAGACCTCTGGAGTGGATTGCCATGCCCTCCTCCAAGGGCTTTTCCCAATCCAGGGATCGAACCCGTGTCTCCTGCATTGGAAGGCAGGTTCTTTTACCACTAGAGCCACCTGGGCACATAACACGCATTGTATAAATATTAGTTTGCTTTCTCTAACCTGTATTCTTCCTTACTTTTTCCTAGGAAAGAAACATCTATCTCATCCTGGCAAACATCCATTTTTCAAAGACTTTGGGTCACAGCACAAAGAATATGAAATTTTAAAATCTGACAGACCTAGGTTCAAACACCCAACTCGGTATTTACATAACTTCTGTTTCTTTATAAGAATAAGATATATCCTGCCCAGTCATTATGGATAATTATATATTCATGTATCTAATATAATACCACGTCAGAACATAGCAGGCACTTGATAAAAGGTAGGAATTGTTGCTATTATTACTAGTAAGTGTTGCTCACTCAGCATAGATGAAGAATTTAACCTGAACTTTTAAGGAAGAACTGGACAGAAACATGGGGCAGACAGACGGAACAGTAAAATCTCAATTTACAAGAAATCTCTTCCTTTTTTCCTGTATTTCCTCTTTTAAGACAAATAAACCACAAGGATGTAAGTTTATCAATTTCCTCAATTCTCTTCTTCTAAGGTTATATCAAAAAATTCAGAATAACTGTACTCTGTGTCAAAATCCTAATTTAAATAATAAATTATGCTCAGTCAGCCGAACATTATAAAATGTGAAAAATGTAAATGTATTAGCAATGCATTTTTGAGAGAATTTCAATAAGAGTTCAACGTAAAAGTGCTTTCAGTTAACCCAGTTAAACAGAAAAAATTAACTGAAATTCTTATTCAACATATCTTTCAAACCACTTCTAAGGGAAAAAAAAAAACCTCTAAGTAGCAAAAGCAGCAAATATCTATGAAAATACAATCAACAGTCAAGGATTTTCTTATACAATGTGCAAACTTGGTAAGACATGAAGATAATTAATGATAATTAAACTATTCTGCTAACTTATCAGTACTACACCTACTTGGAGAGAATCAAAATAATTTTCCACTATTCATCTTGGTAGCAAAAAGATGGCTATTTTAATAGTATACATATTTAACTTTTACAATAACAGCATATTTCTACATGGCTACTGAGCTTTATTTAGTCTTTTAGGCTTACAGTAATACTATGTTTACAACTGTCAATGAAATAAGACCTATATAGGTAAGGGGATAAATTCTATCTTATGTTCACATCAGGCTGACTCCAAAAGAGTAGAATGATGTCTCTTGTTCACCACAAGAGATATACTTAAATACAGCACTTAAATACAGTAGATGCTTGATAAATATCTGTCCAAGTTTAATGTTTATTTATGGACAGGAAAATTAGGTTGAGGGAAATAAAAAATACACAGATCAAAATTAGGCCAAGGCCTTGAGCATGAGCCTTGCTTTGGAGTCAACTTGACTGCAAAGAGTAGAGTATAAACAGCTGGGGAATGAACCCTGACAAAGACCTCAAACAAGCAATCAAAGCCTGTTAACATTATCAATTCTTTGTTGTATGTACCCTTGATATGCTGTGATGAGAATGGCACTTCACCTCTGTCGTCTTCCTCCCTAAAACCCATTACCCATGTCTACTCATGAGGAAAACTTCAGGTAATTTTCAATTGAGGGGTGTCCTATAAGATTTCTGACTGGTACTCCTAAAAACTGTCACAATCATCAAAAATAAGAAAAATGTGAGAAACTAGAATTCTGAAACAGAAGAAGGACACTTGGGAAAAACTAATGAAATCTGAATTAAGTATGCAATTTAGTTAATAGTAAAGGAGCAACTTTGTTTCCTTAGTTGTGACAACTGTACCATAGTAATGCAAGAAGTTAACAATAGGGTAAACTGGGTGAGGTATACTCTACTGTCTGGCTACTTTCTGTAATTGTAAAACTATTCTAAAACCAAAAGTTTATTTAAATTTAAAAAAAGGGCAAGGGAAATAAATATATGAATCAAAATCCTTTGGAAGTGAATGGTGATAAACATTCTTTTGGATCCTTTATATTTGGTAGCACTCTCATACAGTGGAAATTAAGGTTTTGAACAAGTCTACAGTATTAATTATGAAGTCACATATGACCAAAGCAGATGCTCCTTATTTTTATTTTCCCAAGCATCATTCTTAGGCCTCCACACTTCAATTAGTAACTCTGTAACAAAAAATTGTAACACTAGCTGTCACCTCTATATTGAATGAATTATCTCACACCTCTAATCTTTAGTCATTAAAGATTATATTCACCTTGATATCTTCTACTCACCTTACACTCTAAACTCACCGTATTCTTGATTATGCTCCCTTTCCAAACCTTATTCTCAAAGTTATTCCTTTCCCATAGTCAATAACTAGCCTTGCACAATGCTGTCAAATGAACCTTCCTCAAATAAGGACTTTATCCCCTCGTTCCCAGGCTTAAATGCCATTTTTTTTTTTTTTTGGATTAAACCATGTTTAAATTCAGAAGTGATGTTTGCAAGGCCATTTATAATTGGTCCTTCTTTCATACCCTTCATGCATACTTTCAATCCATCTCTCTACCTTGTATGCGCTGCCTTTCCTTTATTCAGAAAATAATCAAATACTCACTAAGCATCTATCTAGGGGCGGGCGGGGGAGACTCCTCTGGGTGGTCAAAGACTTTATAATTTTCTTGGGATGAAGAATAGGGAATCTGTTTTGCCAGGCTGTAGCCTTACTTCCCATAATAGTGCCTGGCAAATGGTAGGTGCTCGAAAAGCATTTATTAAAAAAACACACACAGCAGTATAGAATGCTGCAACCCAAGAGAATAAGACTTTTTTCCGTTAGAGAGGTGGAAGGCAGGTCTAAAATGATTCCAAGGCTCTCAAGACAATTAACATTTTAACCAAGCCTCAAGTTTGAGTAGATTTTCAGTGGTTAAGAGGATGTGTGTAGGTGCATTTCCAACAGAAAAATGTTGTGTCAGCTAAGGGAAAAAGAAGTAAATTGTTACACCATGTTGAAGTAGTAAATAATGAACAGTTCTTATGGAAGATAAGATGGAAGAAGACTAGGTCCAAATTTCAAAAACTCTTGAGAAGAAATTTGATACTATTCTTGATATAAGGGGTTTTGGTCATTAGAGTGATACAATCTTTAGGAAGATTAATCTAGTGGGACTAACATGAAGGTAAGACTTCTGAAAGCAAAAACCTTACTTTCTTCAAGAAGCTACCCCTATATCTTACTCAAACCTTCTAATTTCCTTCTCAACTCTTACAGTACCTGCCTGCATCATACAATTTAACTCCTAATTATATCATCTCACACTGTAAACTTTTTTTTTTCACATGTATTAATCATGTCTCTTCAACCCAAGAATAAGGATCAAATCCTAGAGCACTTTTTCTTCCCTAAGAAATCAACAAAGAATTGGGCCCTTTATTCTGGAGGACCTTTTTGCAAGTACGCAAAATCCAGTTGCGAAAATGGCAACAATCCAAAAGCAAGGCACCCATATACAAGCTGCCACAAGAACAAAATTAATCCTTGTCTGGATGGAGCTTTGTAAAGTTTTGATAGCCACATGTTAATGTAGTTATCTCCCAGCATATGTTTTCAGTGTTTCCTCCATTATATAAGTACTTTTTCAACTCATTTAGTTTTCTTTCTCAACTATGCATTGGTCTCAGTGGTCACCACATATATTCACTTCTCAATTGCATTGTCTTTTCTGCACTGAAGCCTCTCCAATCTTTTTAGATATTAGCTTCACTGAAAATCATTATTATGGCATAATTAAAATTCTAATAAATGGTGCTGCTATAACTTCTCTGCATAATTCTAAATGTTTCCTGTGGTTTAGCACTCTTCAAATAAAACTGATGCAAATAAAAACATGTTACAGAAATAATTCAAATTCACCAAAACATTTACAAAATTTAACACGCTGAAATCAAAGGTTGTATGTACTTAAATTTTATGTATTGATACCTAAATTCTGAAAACCCCAAACTGTCCAAATAGCTATCTTCAACCTTTTTTAACTTATCTTACTTTAAAATAATTTAATAATATATTTATTTTGCTTTTTGTTATTTTTGATCTTCAGCCCTCGGTCTCTTTTATATATTCTAAATTTCATTTCTTTAAAATCTGTTGATGTTAACATCTATACTAGCTGTTACTATTTTCCCTTAAAAGAAAAGTGTCCATGCACAAATCAAACAAAGTATTTTATCTCTAAACAAGTATTTCCACTAGTAATACATCTTTTCAGGTCACAATTTTTACGTAAAAGAAAAAATTGAGATTTTAATGAAACTATCGAAAAGAAATCCTCCAGAATGTGATTACTTCTGATTACATTAGAAACTTATTAACCACTCTGAAATTCAAACTTATTTTTTTTCCCAGAGTTGAGAAACTCCATAATATACTCTTCTGTTTCCCATCACTCCTTAATGGTACCTAATACTGCTTACATTTTAAATACGAATCATCAAAACAGGAGAAAGCACCTTACACGGGCTGCAAGAAAACAGGGAGAAGTCGACTTGGTTGGAACAGAGATAGAGAAGAACAATTCAGCTTTTTCCACTTCCCCATCTCAGAAAACACCAAAATGTGGGTCCAAAGCAACTGCAGGGCTACAAAGCCCCTGGCTGCCAGTGCAGCCTCGGCTCTAGCGGCGCTAGGGCACTCAATTACACTCAGTCGGCCACGTGGCTGTCACAATCAGAAGACAGGATTAACAGCGTAAACTAACCTGGAAATAACAATCGACCTCTTCCCACAACCTCAGAGTTGGGGTAAAAGAAAGAAAGTTGTGTGTCATTTCCCTGCACGCTAACGCTTTTTTCTATAAACAGAAAACGAAGTACAGGGGCTGCTTTAAAGAGACTTTAAAGCAGAAATCACGTCCCGGAAGATTCCCGAGAGTGTGCCCCCAGTGAATTAAGACACGCTAACCATCCTGAGCGGCGATGGGAACAGAGGCATTCTGCAAAGGGGCAATGGGGTGGAGTGGAGTAAAATGGAGCACCTCACACATGGGCGGCTTTCCCCTGACTCCCACCTTCTTCCCGGTTCCAAACTCTCGGCTTTTGCAGCGGGGCGAACTCAGAAGGGCTGAGGGACCTCGCACACGCCCTCACAACCTCTCGCCTTCCCAGTCAAAAGAACTGAAGGGCACAGATAGAGGGCCCAAGAGAAGAGGCGAACAGGAAGTGTCCATGTTGCAGAGCAGAAACACTAACTCCCACCCCGAGCCAGCACCCTCGGCGGACCCCCGGGCGCCCACTGGAGGAAGGGCCAGAGCGTGCCGAGGTCGGCCACCCCCACATCCGGGACCCAGCCCTGCCCACCCCAACGCTCGGCCGCCCGGCTGCTCGGAGTTCACCGCCGGCCGCGCCCGGCGCCTCCCCGGGCTCTACTTGGCCCGGCCCAGCCAGTCCGCCCGGGGCCGGACGAGAACTCCACGCCCGGCACGTCTCGCTGCACTTCAAGCGGGGGAGGGGGTTCCGGCAATGACTCCCGACGGGCTTGGGGCGCTTCTCTCAACAGTAGATTTCGCCCCAAGTCGGGCCCGACGAGTCCTCGGGGCCACCTCCAAGCCCTTCCGAAGTGCCGGCAACACTAGCCGCAGTTTCCGCCGTGGACACCCGCTCCCGGGCCGTCATTACACCCCTCAAGAAAAACTCCTAACTCCTCACCGGGCCGCACTACCCTCAGTTCGCCGCCCCACAGGAGCCCACAAACCACCCAAGCCACGCGCAAGGGAAGACTCCCCTGGCGGCGCCAATTCATCACGGGACAAAAATGTCCGGGCGCGTCACGGGACAGCCGCCTCCGCGCCCCACGCCCGGCGCCTGCCGCACGCGCTGCCTCCGAGCCCGGGAGCCGCGGCGCGGCTCGGGGCGGGGAGCACGAACGCCGGGCGGCGTCGGCTAGGGAAGGCGCCGCTCCGCCCGGGACTCACCGTCGGCTCGGCCGCCGCAGCGGAGGGCTGAGGGATGGGTAGGGGAAGACACAATATGGCAGAGCACCACAGCTGCTCTCGGCCGCTTCCAGTAGCCGCCTCCGGGAAGACACGGCCACGAGCAGGCAGCGGCAGCTGCGGTGGCGGCCGCAGCAGTACCACATCCCCCTCCCGTTCGCTTCCTCCCTTCCCTCCGCCCTCCCCCGCTGCCATGGCAACGAGGCGCCAAAGAGATTAGCCCCGCCCCTCCCTCCAGTCCCCGCCTCCAGCAACTCCTCGGGAGCGGGGCTCCGCCCGTCCCTCCCATTCCCCTCCCTTCTTCTACCCGAGGCCCAGGCCTGGGAACCGGCAAGCTGCTGAGGCGGCGGGTGGCGGAGGAAGAGGGGATGCGGTGTCCGGAAGGGCGGGGCTCGCACGGAAGGCAGGGCGGTGACGTCGTGGGCCAGTCAGGTTTCGGGCTGTGAAGGGGCTGGGGAAGGCGGGAAAATGGAAAGGCCTCGCCTGTCCGGGAAGGACCTATAGGAGTGAGGCGGGGCGCGACGCGGCCGCTGAGTGGCCGAGATAGGAGGGGGCGGGACGCAGCTGGGCGGGGCGAGGGTGGCCGCCAGACTGGACAGTCAGAGAACTTCAGTAGGCTTCAGCGACCGCCCTCGGTAACCCGAACTCGGTGTGTTTCCTCAGGAGCTTTCCGCCATTGGCCAGGCTTTAATTGAAAGAGCTTTAGGAACGGTAAAGCACTAATAGAAATTTACAGTAGTTTCACCCTCGTTTGACTGAAAGTTTATGTGGAAACTAAGCTCAAAGTGTCTGAGATTTAAAAAAAAAAGGGGGCTTGGGAATCAGACCCAAAATTTCAAAAGGAGCTCCAGAACGCGCACTAAGTGCTATGGACTGAGCTAAATTCTTTACACGGTTACATTGTTGTAACCGTAATGCTAAAATAGTATTGCCAGATAAAACACAGGTGTGTCTGGTTAAAGCCGAATTTCAGCATAATAATGTTCCATTTGAGAAATACTTCCTAGTTTGTTTTGTTTTTATACGTAATCTGCCAACCCTCTCCTAACTCCTAATAATTCCCACTTTACAGTTAAGGAAACTGAGGCATAGAAAAATAATCTGTCAAAATGGGTAAGTGACATAAGGCTCCATTTTACCATTACCACTTTGATCCTGATAATTAAAATTATGAATTCCTATACTATATCTTCAAAAACTAGAGTAGCAATACCTACCTCGCAAATGTGTTGAATAGGTTTTTTAAGAAAGGGTATATGAAATAGACGTGGACAGTAACTGAAGCACAGTAGGTGCTAACTGAAGTTCATTTCCTTCCTGAACAATGAATGTTAACAGTATACGAGCCAGGTTCTAAGTATAAAGTGGGCAGAATATGAAACAAGCTGCCTGCTGACAACAAAACAAGCCAAGCTGTGGGGATGATGGAGATACAGAAGAATTATAGGAATCACCGTATATAGTAACAAAAATGGAAATGTTCCCCTCATCCCACAGATGAAAACACTGTTTATATGATTTGTTCAGTCATCTACTAGTTCTGCTTGCTTTTCATTACACTGTCCTAGAGGGCCTTGTAGCGGCATTCCGAGTTAAGAGACCACAAGGCAAATGTACAACATGCTTCAGTTGAAGTAAGAACTGGGTTGCTTGGGTTTCTCCCTTCAGTGCAATCATTGTTGCCCCCTCAAGTGGGCAAATTCAAGGAAGTTTTAGAGGATGAGTTACAGAAAGGGAAGAGAGGTAAGTAGAAAGTTTGAGAGAAGATGGCTTCTGGGAAATGACAATCTTCTCAGACCTCAGTCTTGTTTTATCTCTGCTGGTCATTGTGGTGGCCACTGACATAGGTCTTCATCTCCCTACAGATTATTGTACTAGTGTTTTACTTGAAACATGGAACTTTAGTTTCTCTTTCTCCTTCTAGTCTATTTTAAACCCAGATGACCAAACAGTCTTCCTCAACTCCAGAAGAATTACAGAATGAGAACTGGAAGTTATATATACTTTAGAGATATTTCATCTAGGAGCTCAGTCTATCATAGATGGGAAAACAAATCCAGAAAAATGATGTAACTTGTCAATGGTCAAATAATGAATCTACTGCATCTACATTCAGTAAGTTTTCTCTACTTGTCCTCTCTACTGATTGATTCACCCCAGAGAGGCTGGCACATTTAAATAATCTCTGTGGGTGAGGCTCATGTCTCTTAGGAAATCTGTCACACTTAGTTCAGAGTCCAGGGACACTTGTATACTTAGTGGCTATTTTAGAGGACTTTGAATACCTACCAAGGAAAATCTCTGATTAAAAATAACTATGGTTCATGCTGCTGCTGCTGCTGCTAAGTCGCTTCAGTCGTGTCCGACTCTGTGCGACCCCATAGACGGCAGCCCACCAGGCTCCGCCGTCCCTGGGATTCTCCAGGCAAGAGTACTGGAGTGGGGTGCCATTGCCTTCTCCTACTATGGTTCATAGTGAGTAGCTTTTCCCCAGGAGCTTACAAGAGTAAAAAGGCTAAGAAACCAGAGCCCAACTCTTTAGGAAAAACAGAATCCTGGCCTTTAAGATCTCCTGGGTGGTGCAGTGGTAACAGGAGACGCAGGCTTGATCCTACCATTGGGAAGATCCCCTGGAGAAGAAAATGGCAAGCCATTCCAGTATTCTTGCCTGGAAAATTCCATGGACAGAGGAGCCTGGTGGTCTACAGTCCATGGGGTTGCAAAGAGTTGGACACAACCGAGCAACTGAGCACATAGCACACACAAAGCTTGTATTCTTCTTTCTCCAAAATATTTTACAGGAACATAGTCATTAATAAACTTTACTGAAGACAAATTTTAAAAGTATATTGTTTAAAATGTCTTCATGTTTAGGTTAAAAAGTGACAGTGATCTCGGGTGGCCTCAGCCTGCAGCAGCTTGAAGCAGGATTTCAGTTACCAGCCAGAGTTTGAGGTCAGACAGTGTCAGGGAAAATGCTGAATGCTAGCCACTAGACCACCAAGGACCAGTTTACAATGACAAGCTGTGTAGAAATGAATTTCCACATAGAGATGGAAAGTAGTGAAGCAAGTAAAGTATTTATTAGGAGAAAAGAGAATACAGTACATTTGGATAGACATATGGGTGGGCTCAGAGAGAGTCACACTCTTCTGGTGGTTTGACTCACTTCTCTGGGGCATATCTTCCAGGTTTCCTTTGACCAATTTTCTTGCTTTGCCTGGTTCTGAGTCTGTATTTGGTATATATCAAGGTCTTCCCTGTGTGCACACACACATCTCTAAGCCAAGGTGGATTCTAGTGAAGAGGCCCATGAATAGTTGATGTCACTTACTATGAGGTGACAGCCTCTCCCTTTTTGACTTCCAAGGAGTCTTTCTGCACATGTGTAGTTAGGGAGGTCTCTTCCTCCATCATCCTGCTTTTATTGAGTTTCTCCTATTATGGAATTTCTGTCCACAGAGGAGAAACTGTTCAGCCTGGGGCCCATCTATCTCCTGCCTCAATAGAAACTCAAATGTACACATTTATATTTTAAATGCTTCCCTGATAGCTCAGTTGGTAAAGAATCTGCCTGCAGTGCAGGAGACTCTGGTCTGATTCCTGGGTCAGGAAGATCCCCTGGAGAAGGGATAGGCTACCCACTCCAATATTCTTGGGCTTCCCTTGTGGGTCAGCTGCAATGCAGGGGACCTGAGTTCGATCCCTTGGTTGGAAAGATTCCCTGAAGAAGGGAAAGGCTACCCTCTCCAGTACTCTGGCCTGGAGAATTCCATCGTCTGTATAGTCCATGAGGTCACAAAGAGTCGGACATGACTGAGCCACTTTTGCTTTCACTTTCTTTCATTATTATATCACATATATTTAACAAAAGACTTTTTGATCATGAGTTGAGGAGTCCAAAAATAACCAGTTTACCAACAAGGGCTCTAGACTTCATGCCCCTTGAGGTCAATTATCTTGTCTTCTTCATCCTTACAATGTAATTTCTTAGAATAGCTTTCAGAACAGAGATGATGTTTAGTAGTGTTTGTCAATAAAAGAAATAACTTTCCTCAAATGATATCAGAACTAGGATACAACATGGATAAATACTGGTCTGCCATTTTGACTCAAAAGTCAAAGTGAGTGAAATTACAGTTGTGAGTGAAAGTCTATTTTTTTTTTTTCCCTTTAAGGATCTTTTTCAATATACTTCTAAAAGCAACTACCAGAATTCCATGGTGGTCCAGTGGTAAAGACTTAGATCTTCTAGTGCAAGCGTTTGATCACTTGTTGGGAAACTAAGATCCCACATGCTGTGCAGTGCATTCAAAAAAACAAAAGCAACTACCTATGTTTAATTATGTCTACATTTGTATAAGCCCTGATATTGGCACTAATTTGGACCAATCCTTTTACTGAGGACACTAGAAAAACTCAGCAAAGTATTTAAAAAACCAATTCAAAGGCATCAGAGAGCTCACAAGATAGGAATTACCAGGCTATGAATCTGAAGAATGATGGAGACCCAGGGACATCCATTTATGCATTCCATAGAATGTAGCTAAGAGGATGAGCAGGGATGAGAGACAGTGATTAGAATTCAGGGTGTACTAAGGAGGGAGGAGGAGAGCTCTGTTGAAGCTGCTGTTGGACTAGGAATCCAAATGGCTGCATCCTAGAAGTAAAGGGGTGACATCTCATTTTCAAAGCAGTTAAATCCTGAGCTTGGATTAGGATAATTCCTTTGCACTAATGTCCCCAAGCACTTGGAGGCAAACTAAAACCCTACTTGGAGTAAAGTAATATGTTAGGCCTGAAGGCATCTCAACAAATAATTTTGCAAATACAGTTTTTAGTACACAATTAAAAGTAAATCATACAAAGAAAGAAAAACAGCAGAAGCAATAGAAAAAAAAGACACAAAAGGGGTTGAGACAGTGAAATTATCAAACATTTAAAAATAACAATGCTTACTGTATATAAATAAATAAAACACAAGATTTAAAAGTTAGGCAAATAACCAGAAACTTGAAAAAAGAATCAGGAAATTCTCTGACAATCCAGTGGCTAGGATTACATGCTCTCATTGTGGAGAACCCAGGATCAATCCCTGGTAGGGGAACTGAGATCCTACAAGCCTGGTTCAGTTCAGTCCAGTTGCTCAGTTGTGTCCAACTCTTTGCGACCCAGTGGACTGCAGCATGCCAGGCTTCCCTGTCCCTCACCAACTCCTGGAGCTTACTCAAATTTATGTCCGTTGAGTTGGTGATGCCATCCAACCATCTCGTCCTCTGTCGTGCCCTTCTTCTCCCGCCTTCAATTTTTCCCAGAATCAGGGTCTTTTCAAATGAGTCAGTTCTTTGCATCAGGTGGCCAAAGTATTGTAGTTTCAGCTTCAGCATCAATCCTTCCAAAGAATATTCAGGACTGACTTCATTTAGAATGAACTGGTTGGATCTCCTTGCAGTCCAAGGGACTCTCAAGAGTCTTCTCCAACACCACAGTTGAAAAGCATCAATTCTTCAGCAATCAGCTTTCTTCATAGTCCACCTCTCACATCCATATGTGACTACTGGAAAAACCATAACTTTGACTAGATGGACCTTTGTTCGTAAAGTAATGTCTCTGCTTTTTAATATGCTGTCTAGGTTGGTCATAACTTTTCTTCCAAGGAGCAATCGTCTTTTCATTTCATGGCTGCAGTCACCATCTGCAGTGATTTTGGAGCCCAGAAAAATAAAGTCAGCCACTGTTTCCATTGTTTCCCCATCTATTTGCCATGAAGTGATGGGACCAGATGCCATGATCTTAGTTTTCTGAATGTTGAGCTTTAAGCCAACTTTTTCACTCTTGTCTTTCACTTTCATCAAAAGGCTCTTTAGTTCTTCTTCACTTTCTGCCATAACTGTGGTGTCATTTGCCTATCTGAGGTTATTTATATTTCTCCCAGAAATCTTGATTCCAGCTTGTGCTTTCTCCAGCCCAGCATTTCTCATGATGTACTCTGCATATAAGTTAAATAAGCAAGGTGACAATATGCAGCTTTGACGTACTCCTTTTCCGATTTGGAACCAGTCTGTTGTTCCATGTCCAGGTCTAACTGTTGCTTCTTGACCTGCATACAGATTTCTCAGGAAGCAAGTCAGGTGGTCTGGTATTCCCAACTCTTTCAGAATTTTCCACAGTTTGTTGTGATCCACACAGTCAAAGGCTTTGATATAGTCCATAGAGCAGAAATAGATGTTTTCCTGGAAGTCTCTCACTTTTTTGATGATCCAGCAGATGTTAGCAATGTGATCTCTGGTTCCTCTGCCTTTTCTAAATCCAGCTTGAACACTGGCAGTTCATGGTTCATGTACTGTTGAAGGCTGGCTTGGAGAATTTTGAGCATTACTTTGCTAGCGTGTGAGATGAGTGCAATATGTGTGGTAGTTTGAGCATTCTTTGGCGTCGCCTTTCTTTGGGATTGGAATGAAAACTGACCTTTTCCAGTCCTGTGGCCACTGCTGAGTTTTCCAAATTTGCTGGCATATTGAGTGCAGCACTTTCACAGCATCATCTTTTAGGATTTGAAATAGCTCAACAGGAATTCCATCACCTCCACTAGTTTTGTTCATACTGATGCTTCCTAAGGCCCACTTGACTTCGCATTCCAGGATGTATGGCTCTAGGTAAGTGATCATACCATAGTGGTTATCTGGGTCATGAATATCTTTTTTTGCATAGTTCTTCTGTGTATTCTTGCCACCTCTTCTTAATATCTTCTGCTTCTGTTAGGTCCATACCATTTCTGTCCTTTATTATGCCCAACTTTGCATGAAATGTTCCCTTGGTATCTCTAATTTTCTGAAGAGATCTCTAGTCTTTCCCATTCTATTGCTTTCCTCTTCTCTTTGCATTGATCACTGAGGAAGGCTTTCTTATCTCTCCTTGCTATTCTTTGGAACTCTGCATTCCAATGGGTATATCTTTCCTTTTTTCCTTTGCCTGGTACCGTGGCATAAAAAAGAAATCAGATGAAAATTGTAGAACCTCAAAATTTACTAACTGGTTAGCATATTAGATGGAGATATAAAATTAGTGAACTAGAAGATAAGTCAGAAAAAATATTCATTATGAAGCACAAAGAAAAATAAGAAAGGAAAATATAGAATACAGAGGAAGAACATAGAAGATATCATAATGAAATTTAACATGCATGGAAATGGAATTCTAGAAGGAAAGAAAAAACAATATTGAGCAGAAATTATATTTCAATTCCCTAGCAGGATAAGAAATGTTTTTAATTGACACATAAATACATCATGAAAAAAACCACTAAAGTTCAAAGACAAAGAAAATCATAACTGCAGCTAGAGAAAATAAGAATTAACCTTTAAAGAAACAAATTAGACTTATAACTATCTCTTTAATAGAACTATCTTCAGCCAGAAAATGATAGAATGATAACTTCCAAGGATTAAAAGCAAATATTTTAAGAACGAAGGTGAAATTAAGAACTTTCAAAATAGAGTATTTGTCACCAGCAGATTGACAATGGCATTCTTCAGGCAAAAGGAAGATCCCAGTTGTTAAACAAGAGATACATGAGGAAATAAAGATCAACCAAAATAGTAAATATGTGGGTAGATCTATCTGAATATTGATATTGACTATTTACGTCTGTAGTAGTAATGTCTTCTGTATTTAAAAGTATACAGAAATGGTAAATGAGCTTCCCAGGTGGTTCATGGCAAAGAATTCACCTGCCAGTGCAGGAGATGTGGGTTCAATTCCTGAGTCAGGAAGATCCCCTGGAGAGGGAAATGGCAACCTATTCCAGTATTCTTGCCTGGGAAATCCCGTGGACAGAGAAGCCTGGCAGGCTGTAGTCCATGGGCTCACAAAAGAGTAGAACATGGCTAAATGACATAATGGTATATATGTCAGGAGAGGGGAAATGGAATCAAGTGTTCTAAACTCTGTGCATTGTTTAAGGGAGTGGAAAAAGTTACAATTAATAATAGACTAAGTTAAGAATACATTTTGTAATCACTACAATAATCACTAAGAGAATAAAGAGAATAATATATACTATATGTATTAGTCAAGTTTCTCCAGAGAGAAAGAATTAACAGAATGTGGGTGGTGGGGAGCAGAGAGAGAGAAAGAGAGATTTATTTTAAGGAACAGGCTCAAGTGATTATGGAGGGGTTTGGAAGTCCAAAATCTGCTGGGTATTCTGGCAGGCTGGAAGCCAAGGAAGAGTTGCAGTTTGAGTCCAAAAGCAATGTGCTGGCAGAATTCCTTCTTGCTCAGAGATCAGTCTTTGTTTTATTAAGGCTTTCAGCTGAATAGATGAAGCTCACCCTTGTAATGGAGGGTAATCTGCTTTACTCAAAGTGCATTAATTTGAATGTTGATCTTATCCAAGAAACACCTTTACAGAAGCATCTAGAATAATGTTTGACCAACTATCTGGACACGATAGTACAGCCAAAATGACACGTTAAATTAATCATCACATCATACAATTACCAACCTAAAAGGAGAGAGAGAATGGAGTAATAAAAGGTAATCAATCTAAGTGTGAGAAAGGAGAAACATGGTAATATGTAATAGGCAAGACAAATAGAAAGTACTTAATAAGATGGTGGATTTAAACTCAAATATCTCACTGATTACATTAAGTGAAAAGAGCTCATAATTTAATGAAAAAGTTTTTTTTGGTTACCTCTTGCTGTGTGACAAACTACCCCCAAATTTAGTAACTTTAAACTACCACCATTTTATTCTATTTCATGATTCTATGGGTCAGGAACATGGATAGGACACAAAGGGAATGGCTCATCTCATCTGTGGGTGATTTCTACTGGGGCTAAAACAGCCCAGATAGCTTCACTCTCATGTCTGTTTCCTCAGTTAGGATGGACTAGCTTAACTTAGATCATATGTATAGGACACCGGTTCTCACTGTTGATTGAATTCTTTGATTTTTGTACAAATAATTTCATGACTTCTTCCTTTCCATGTGCTTCTCCAAATAGTCTTTCCTGGGAGAGAGGCGGACTTCTTATATACAAACTCAGGGCTTCCAGAAGGATTAGGCTTGGAATTAGCACACTGGTACTTCTGCCACATTCTACTGGATAAAGTAAATTACAGGTCTATACCAGAGTCAAGGGGAGAGAAGTAGTTAAGGACATAAATATTAGGAGGTGTGGTGAATCTGGGGCCACTGGTCCTTGTAACCAGCTAGCACAGACTGTCAGTTCAGTTCAGTTCAGTCGCTCAGTCGTGTCCGACTCTTTTCGACCCCATGAATCACAGCACCCCAGGCCTCCCTGTCCATCACCAACTCCCGGAGTTTACCCAAACCCATGTCCATTGAGTCGGTGATGCCATCCAACCATCTCATTCTCTGTCGTCCCCTTCTCCTCCTGCCCCCAATCCTTCCCAGCACTAGGGTCTTTTCCAATGAGTCAACTCTTCGCATAAGGTGGCCAAAGTATTGGAGTTTCAGCTTCAACATCAGTCCTTCCAGTGAACACCCAGGACTGATCTCCTTTAGGATGGACTGGTTGGATCTCCTTGTAGTCCAAGTCAGGCTCAACAAAAATTCAAAATCCAACTACATGCTGTTTAGAGGGGATATATCTAGGCTCTAAAAATGCAAAAGATCAAAAGAAAAAGGATGGAAAAAAACTAAACTATGCAATACTACCAAAAGAAAGCTAGAATGATTAAGTAGACTCAAACAAAAAGTAGTACTAGAGATAATGGGAGAGTTTTCATAATGATAAAGATTTAATTGGCCAGGAAGATTTTTTTAAATTCTAAGTTTGTGTTGTTCAAGTAATGTAACCTCATGGCACATAAAGCAAAAATTACACAATAACAAGGAAGAATAAAAATTTACAATTTTGGTGGAAGAGGGTAACATATTCAGTTGCTGATAAAATAGGCAGACAAAAATTTCAGTAAGAGTATAGATTTGAACAACACTTTTAGCAAAACTGAGTGTAAGAACATATTGAGGCCATTTCTATAATCCTTTGCATATGAACAAATTCATCACTTACATTATTTCTGTTTGGGTTCCTGAAGCTAGAATGGACATCCAAGGATCCTAAGCCTTCAGGCTGGTTGGAAAATATCTATATTTTACATATCTATTTACAAGTGTGTACCTTTACCTCATTCATTAAGTCAACATATAAAGTTGACTTATAAAGTTCCTGCTTGTCATATATGTATAAAGTTCCTACTGTATGCCAGGCACTATACTTAGCACAGAGATGAAAGCTATAGTTAAAATTACAGACAAGCAAATCAGAAAATATAATTTGGTGCTATAAGTGCAGTGATAGAGCTGCACATAAGGAGTAATGGGAACCAAGTCCTAACTCAGCCACAGATGATGCCTGAGCAAAATGACAAAGAAAAGAATATAGAGTAGAAGTGACAGTGTAGGGGTAGGCAGTGGCGAAGCCTGGTTGTTTGAGAGATGACTGTGCAAGTCAGAGAATTGCCAGTCATTTGGAATGTCTAGAGTATAAAAGATTGATTGAGATAGGGGTTATCTAGTTGCAAGAAACAGAAATCATGCCAGCTGGCTAAAGGAAAGGAGGAACGAATGTAAAAATAGGCAGGGATTATATGAGACACAACTGTGGGAAGCACAGCCAACTTTGCAAGAACTCTCCTTCCCCACTGCTGTCTCTCTTCTTGGTGTTTCTTCACTTGTGTGCCTCTCTCTACAGATTGGTTTCTCTGCTTGTTTTCTGCTTGCATGTGTCCTACGACTATCTCAAATAGCGATCCCAGTTCTCCAACACTGGCCCCTTCCCAGTTTGCCCAACTTTACTGCTTAACAACCCAGTTGTTACTTAACTAAGCCGCAGGGTTCCAACTCCAGATTCCCAGGGGCTGTAATCTGACTGGTACTACTTCAACAAGCATGTAGATCAGTGGTCAGCAAGCTACAGTCTGAGGCAGGGTTGGGATGGGAAGAATCTGTCCTGTCTTGGGCTTTTAAAAATATATATATTTAATTAATATATTTATTCAGGCTGTGCAGGGTCTTATCACTGTGCCTGGGCTTTCCCTAGTTATGATGAGCAGGGGCTACTTTCTAGTTGTGGTGTGGGGGTTTCTCATTGCAGTGCCTTCTCTTGTACAGCACAGGCTCTAAGGCATGCAAGCTTCACTAGTTGTGGTACATGGGCTCGGGAATTGTGGCTCTGAGGCTCTAGAACTTGGGCTCAGTAGTTGTGGTGCACCAGCTTAAGCTGCTCCAAGATATATGGGATCTTCCCGGGCAAGGGATCAGACGCCTGTCCCCTGCATTGCAAGGTGGATTCTTAACCACTAGACCACCAGGGAAGCCCCTGTCTTCTGCTTTTAGAACACAGCCAAACACATTCATTTACATATTGTCTGTGACAGCTTTGGCATTTACAAGGACAGTGTTGGGTAGTTGCAACAGAGAACCTATGGAACACAAATCCCAAAGCGTATGCTATCTAAACCTTTCAAGAAAAACTTTTCTGACCTCTGCATCAGACAGTTGGATGTGGAGATACAGGGCTGTATAGGGGCTTGAGTGGCACAGGGTAGGCGAGGGCAGTTAGCTCTGGTAACAAAGTTCTTCTGAGAGGGGATAACCACCCCCTACCCCGCACCCCACATGTAGAAAAAGGATAATGTGGAGAAAAGGCAGTCTAGGAAAAATTTGAGAAAAGGACTGTTTAAATGTTCTAGCACAGGAAAGAAAATAATCAGTCTAAGTATGTGCTAAATTTTTTACCCAAAGGATGGGAGAGTGCAAGACAGTTACTCCTTAATCTGGAGAAGTTCATTAAGATGCTAAATTTAGAAGACTATGTCACAGTAACTACCTATAAATAACTGGCTTGTGGCAAATTTCCCAGACCCTCCATAGTTAGCTCTTCCTGAGATGAACTGGCTGAGGCACAGTGTGTACATATAAAGATTTTTAAATGCATGTCCACAAGGTTATACATTTACTTTTCAAAAGAAGGAGAAAGAGAGAGAAGAGGCACCAAGAGAATGAGACCAATAAATGTAAAGACCATTTTGAGAAACTTAAGATCATTGTGGGGAAAATCTTCCCTAAGCAGTCTTTTGGGTTGAATAGAAAAACTATTTAATATTAGAGGTTAAACCATCCTAGAGCTAATTCTAGTCCTTGCAACTCAAAGTGTGATCTGAGCTCACTCAGTATCATTGGCATCACCAGGAAGTTTATTAGAAACGGAGAATCTTAGGTCCTACCCCAGATCCACTGATTAAGATTCTGCACTTTTAAAATATTGCCCAGATGATTCATCCACATGTTGAAGTATGAGAAGCATTGAATTAGAACAGTAGTTTTTAGACCATTCAAAGTAGAGCAGTTGTAGTTTTGTTTTGTTTTGTTTTGAGCGAAATCTTGCATGGAGCCCAACTCTATCAAATGATTAAAGTATACGTTCTCTGGTTGAAGATGGGTGAATACTGACATGCAGAGAAGGACTGAAAAAGCCCAGGCATTTCCATCTGATATCCCCCCAGTACACAGTTTGAAAACGCACTGATCTAACATAATGAATGGAAGTAATATCAGAATCTTCGGGGCCAAGCTCTGTCAAACTCCCAGGCCCTCTTCCACTTCAACCTCACTGAGAACGTCTACTACAATGAATCCCTGTTAGTGATGGGATATGTCCTGCCTTGAGAGAGTTGGAATTTTTAAAGACTTTAAAATCACTGACCTAGATTCCTTCTCTCAGATTAAAGATGGGGAGACTCAGGCTCAGAACATGGCCAATGAAACCTCTTTAAAATATGGCCACATTTAAAACTACACTGATTGCTAACAAGAGGCTGCTATGGGCTGATATCTGTGTCCCCTCAAATTAATCTATTTGATCCCTAATGCCTAAAGTAATGGTTTTAGGAGGTGAGAACTTTGGAAGGTGATTAGGTCATGAGAGTAGAACCCTAAGGAATGGAATTAGTGCCCTTATAAAAGACCTCTCTGGGCTTCCCTGGTGCCTCAGATGGTAAAGAATCTACCTGCAATGCAAGAGACCTGGATTTGGTCCCTGGGTTGGGAAGATCCCCTGGAGAAGGGAACGGCCACTCATTCCAGTATTCTTGCCTGGAGAATTCCATGGACAGAGGAGCCTGGTGGGCTACAGTCCATGGGGTTGCAAAGAGTCAGACATGACTGAGCAACCAACACGTAAAAACCTCCAGAGTTCCCATGCCCCTTCTGCCATGTCAGATTACAGCAAGAAGATGGTAATCTATGAACCAGGAATCAGATTCTAACCAGACACTGAACTGTGGGAATTTCCAGACTCCTGAACTGTAAGAAATAAATGTTTGTAAGTCATCCAGCATCTGAAATGAAGAAAGACAGAGATAGTTCTGAAGCTTCAGTCATTCTCAGAAATAAGAAAGTGCTAAAATGCCATTTTCTTTTTTATGTAGCAGTGAAGTAGAGAGACAGTGTGTGCAGTTTTTAAAGTCCTAGATTTAGTTAGACAGGCTCAGGTTTGAATCTGGATCTGCTACTTCCTAGTCCAGGCAAAACAGTTCAACGTTGTCTAAACCTCTTCATGTCTGATATTATTTTTAAATAAACAACTGAAAAGTCAACCTACTTCAGCTTTAGAAATTGCCTAAAATGATTGCATATGTGAAGGCAGATAAAACCATTTTCCACTGCTAGAAGAGTAAAGCAAATTTATCTGCAGTAAATAGAGTTTCTTCAAAACTAAATGCTGCAGTTGTGGAAATAGTTCTTGATAAATGAAGCATATGTTTAAAGAAGACAGAGAGTATTAAAGAGATTCCAAATTATACTATATGCAACTTTTAGATCCATAGCAGTGTTGCATTTAGAGTCAGACATTTTTAGTAACTATGGTCCATTGCCTCACTCTGTCTTTTAGATTGTGAAACCCCCAAACTTTGGAGTCATGCTTGGTGCCTCTATTTCTTTCATAACTTCAAAATATGTCTAAACTCTGACCCCTTCTCCCCACCTCTACTGCCACCACCTTGGTCAAAACCACAATCACCCCTCACTGAATGACTTAGCCTCCCAACCCGCTACACCTACTCTTGTCCCTGTGCAGTATTTTCCTACCACAGCAGTCAGATTAATCCTCTTAAAAACTGGCAGTTCATATTACTCCTCAGCTCAAAACTACTCAATGGCTTCCCCATTTCACTTAGAAGATTGACTGTGCCAAAGCCTTTGACTGTGTGGATCACAATAAACTGTGGAAAATTCTGAAAGAGATGGGAATACCAGACCATCTGACCTGCCTCTTGAGAAACCTGTATGCAGGTCAGGAAGCAACAGTTAGAACTGGACATGGAACAACAGACTGGTTCCAAATAGGAAAAAGAGTACGTCAAGGCTGTATATTGTCACCCTGCTTATTTAACTTCTATGCAGAGTACATCATGAGAAATACTGGGCTGGAGGAAGCACAAGCTGGAATCAAGATTGCCAGGAGAAATATCAATAACCTCAGATATGCAGATGACACCACACTTATGACAGAAAGTGAAGAAGAACTAAAGAGCCTCTTGATGAAAGTGAAAGTGGAGAGTGAAAAAGTTGGCTTAAAGCTCAACATTGAGAAAACTAAGATCATGGCATCTGGTCCCATCACTTCATGGCAGATAGATGGGGAAACAGTGGAAACAGTGGCTGACTTTATTTTTCTGGGCTCCAAAATCACTGCAGATGGTGATTGCAGCCATGAAATCAAAAGATGCTTACTCCTTGGAAGGAAAGTTATGACCAACCTAGATAGTATATTGAAAAGAAGAGACATTACTTTGTCAACGAAGGTCCATCTAGTCAAGGCTATGGTTTTTCCAGTGGCCATATATGGATGTGAGAGTTGGACTATAAAGAAAGCTGAGCACTGAAGAATTGATGCTTTTGAACTGTGGTGTTGGAGAAGACTCTTGAGAGTCCCTTGGACTGCAAGGAGATCCAACCAGTCCATCCTAAAGGAGATCAGTCCTGGGTGTTCATTGGAAGGACTGATGTTGAAGCTGAAACTTCAATACTTTGGCCACCTGATGTGAAGAGCTGACTCATTTGAAAAGACCCTGATGCTGGGAAAGATCAAAGGTGGGAGGAGAAGGGGATGACAGAGGATGAGATGGCTAGATGGCATCACCGACTCAATGGACAGGGATTTGAGTGGACTCCGGGAGTTGGTGATGGACAGGGAGGCCTGGCATGCTGTGGTTCATGGGGTCACAAAGAGTTGGACACGACTGAGCGACTGAACTGAAGTCCTAATAGTCCACCAAGTCTTTCATAATTTTACCCCATCACTACCACCACCATTGCCCTCCCTGCTTTTTCTTGACAATGCCAGGCACACCCTGCCCTATGACCTTTACCCTTTGCCTGAGATATTCTTCTCCCAGATATCTATTTAGGTAACTCTCTCACCTCCTTTAAGTCTTTGCTTGAATTTTACTTTCTCACTGAGACTTGCCTTGACCTTCTAATTTTATACAAAAATTACCCCAACCATATCCCAGGAATCCCAATCCCCTTTCGCTTGTTGTATTGTACTTTATTTTGCCACACTAGTGTGTGATAGCTGATTTCTTATATCTTGCTTAAGTCTGCACCCCCTCCACCACACACACACACACACACAAATGTAAGCTCCAGAGAGGCAGCAGCCTCTGTTTTGTTCATTGATGTGTTCTAAGCATCTAGAACACTGTTTGACATATATCCACACTCAACAAATATTTGTCGAATTAATTAGTTTTGTAGTTACCAGTTTTGTGTGTGTTTGTTGTACTGCCTTATTTTGAAAAGACTAAATTAAACTGACAATAATTGAACAAATCTAATAATTGCACAAGTTGGGGGTTTTCCATTTTCTTTTCATTTCTTTGTTTCAATTTCTTCTTCATGCTATGATTAAAAAACAAACAAACAAACCCAAATGTTTCAAATACAACTCTATTTTAAGCTGATGTGCTTATTTCTTCACCTAAGAACCCATGTTCCTCAGGTTGTTCAATATATATCTATGCCATTTCTATTTTCTCTCTAGTCTTCAGCCACACCCTATCTATGCACAAAACAGAACTTATGTGTCTAAAGATCCGTTATCTTTAGGACCGCCTGGTCTAATATATTGGCTGAGAGACACTCATCCTCAGACCAGTAGTCTGGGTTGAGACTACAGCTATAAAGAATGGATAATAGGATAATAACTGATAATAGGAGCAGTGGTACGTAGAGGAAGATCTGGAGGCTGGCCCCTCTGTGGGAAAATGTTGACTCTCTGTTAGCCCTTCCCCTATGGAACAAGAGAAAGAAGACAAATTGGAGTGGGGACATTAATAAAATTGTGTGCTCTATGCCATGGTTTATAAAACCCTCCCTTGGCTCCTTTACAAAATTTTCAGAATAATCTACATTGCTTTTAAGTATTTGAAGGGTGGGTTTTCTTTGGAAGGTACTTGAATATATTCTGATTCCTACTTTAAGGTTGACATGGGGCCAAAATGGAGGCTTTCAGGGCAGGGTTGCATAAGGAAAGTTTTAGGGAGTATGATTAGCAAAACTAATAAAGACCTGTTCAAGTAACTGAGAAATGTGTTGGGAAAAATTACAAAAATTCATATAATTAGAGCCCTCCTTTTGGGTTAGGAGACTCTTTTCAAAATATCTGTTTTAAATGTATACATGTTGACTAGTAAGGGAAATATTGGTAGGGTCTATCCCATTTTACACTTACACACTTGAGGTTAGTTAGCTTCTTTGATTAAAAGGGAACAAAGCCTTGAAAGCAAAAGTGAAAGTATTCGTAGTTATGATGAAACAGGCATTTCAGAAATGTTTAGTTGTTTGGAGGCAAAGCATACCGCCAACAGGTTTAAACAAACATTGGTACCAATTATTAAGCCATGACTAAGAAGATAAAGAAATAAAAAACACAGGTGCCTAGAGTGGCACCTGGGTCATGGGGGAATGTAGAAGATTGCATTCTACCAGCACCCTCCAGCAGGAACATGGGTCCCTGTCGGGTAGGGGGTGGAGGTCAGTCCAGCATACACCTGCAGCATCTTGGGGCAGGCATGACAGTGGCCCATCTCTGCCCTGAGCTGGCAGCATCACAGTGTATTTGATGGATGTGTTAGCAGGGGCAAGCTCTTACTTACCCCATCTGGGTACCAAAAGCCTCCTGGATTGGAGGTTGCAATCCTTTGGGGATTGCCCATCTGCTATGGGTTTGGGTGGCAGGCGATGGGAAGGGAGGTTGACTTCTCCCCCTGCCCAGGGCTCAGTTCCTAACTCCTATACCTGTGAGAGGTGAACTTAGCAGCTGGTGGATGGTGAGTACACACATTTGTGGAATGGTGCCCCAGGGTGCCTTTGAGTGGTGCCTTGAAAGTATCCCTGTGCAAGGAAGCAGGACATTAAGTGGCAAATAAAAAAACACCATGATGAGGTGAGAGAGAAGATAAAAGAAAAATGTTTTATATTTTGGTATCTTTAATATTATAGTATGTTGGCACTTTTCCTACTTTTTGAACAAGACACCGTATTTTCATTTTTCACTGGGCCCTGCAAATAATGTGGCTGGTCCTGTCTGTATGCATTTTGCATTTTTCTTGTCTAAGTAACAGGTTATAACATCAGACATGGTGATGTGTCTTCCATTAGTGAAAATAAGCCAATTTTTACAATCTTCAATTACCTTTGATGGGTTTAGCAAAGAGGAAGCAATTTTTCCCATACCCATAAGAATTGCTCTATCGTCAAATTCACTTTATTGTATGATTTAAAATTAATAAGCAGGGAAGAAAATTTAGTAGTTGTCAGCAGAATTTCATTTTAAATTGTAGTAATTTCTTTTCTGGATGTTCTTTATATCCAGCAATCATGATATAAAATACTGCTTCTGTATAGATATTATATTACATAGGAGAATTTATTTTCAGTTCTGAGGCAGACAAGTCTTCTAAGAATAAAATAATCCTCAAAAATAATTGAATCTTTGATATGTGCATTTTCTGTCTCTTCTTTTGTTAGGGAAGTAGTATGGTTTAGTTGAAAAAACCCAGGATTCTGAGATAGAATAAGAAAATGGGCAAGTTATTTAACTTTTCTGGTTCTTAATTTTATCTTTGTTAAATAAAGACCTTCAAGTAACTAGAAAATTTCTCAGGTTTCTTCCAACCCTGGAATCCAGTGAAGTTTGAATAGCATGTTTTAAACGTGCGCACACAAGCACACATACACTGTTTTAATGAATACTACTACTATAAAACTATCTTTAGTAACTATGGGTCTTGAAACATATTTGCATGAATAGATAGAAATATACTGAATTTACTCAAGTAAAAATCTGTTATTTTCTTTTTGAGAAATTGTGTCATATAGAACAAGAAGGCACAAAATAACATGTATGAGTACAGATTCAAAATAACTATAAAGTAACCACCACCCAGACTAAGAAATAGAAAACTGCTATATTTTATAAGCTCCTTATTTGCACCTCTCTGAACACGTCTCTTTCCCACCCTTGCAGAGGTAATTGTTATACTGCTTTTATTTATTTGGCTGCACCAGGTCTTAGTTGCAGCATGTGGGATCTTTAGTTGCAGCATGTGAGATCTAGTTCCCTGACCAGGGCTGGAACCCAGGGCCCCTGCATTGGGAGTGTGGAGTCTTAGCCACTGGACCACCAGGGAAGTCCTATACTGCTCTTTTGAGATAATCATTCTCTTTTTATTCTTTATAGATTTTACCATCTGTACAGGTGGTGTTAAATAATATGTTATGTTTAAAGGAGTTGTATTGTAAAAATAAAACTTTGAAGGAGATAGAAAATCTTATTGGCTGAAATGGCTTTTTTCCCCTTAGTCAGATCTCTACCTCTGATCCAGTCAATTGTGGCAGAGGTAGAAAAAGGGCAGCCACAACAGTTCCAGTCAGCATTTATTCAAAGGTTGCATACACTGTTCAGGAAATAGCTAGATACAATGTGTAATTCAGCCAATGATGTCATTTTAAACAAGTCTGAACTACCACTGGCTTTAGTTTCTCATTAATAAATACTGTATTTTACATTCTGTTAAAAAAAAAAACTTCAGATCTCTGAAAGAAAAAAATGCTAACCTTAATTCAGTTGATCGGGCATAGAAAATAATTTTCCCCTTTCATTCTTTTATTTAATTATTATTGGATGTTTCTTGGGTGTCTGTATTGTCAATTAATGGAGAAATTCACTGAATCTCACCCATTGCTACTCTGCCATTGGTCTTATGTTCTCTGCTGCTGCTGCTGCTAAGTTGCTTCAGTCGAGTCCGACTCTGTGCGACCCCATAGACGGCAGCCCACCAGCCTCTCCCGTCCCTGGGATGCTCCAGGCAAGAACACTGGAGTGGGTTGCCATTTCCTTCTCCAATGCGTGAAAGTGAAAAGTGAAAGTGAAGTCGCTCAGTCATGTCCTACTCTTCGCGACCCCATGAACTGCAGCCTACCAGGCTCTTCTGTCCATGGGATTTTCCAGGCAAGACTACTGGAGTGGGTTGCCATTGCCTTCTCCGTTATGTTCTCTAGTCAGGCCCATATCTTCTTCCTTTTCTAAGCCAGTTAAAGAATATCAAATGCCACTTGTTTAATAATGAACATGATGGAATGAAATGCTTTCATTTCTTTTTACCGCATAATTTTAGACATAAATTGTGTGTTAGAGATGCAGATCATTGATTCTACCCATCCTCTATTCTAAAAGATTCTGACTCTTGCCTCCATCACAGCAGACCCTTTGCTGGCCTGTTTGTACTATGTGATCCTACCTCTCCCCCGGACTTCGGCAAGTAAACAATGGGCAGACACTTGGCTGGCCCACGGAGATGCACCCTATCTTACAGCTAAACCAATCAAATTCTCCTTTTTAAACATTTGAGAGTGAAGGCACAGAAACCTAGAGAGTGGTTAGCTGCATCATTTTTCACAGGGGAGCTAGAAAGAGTGACCACCTGTTTCCACTCCTCGATTTCTCCTTGAATTCCGTAAGATCAATATTTCTTAAATAACAGATCAAGAGAATAATAAACACTTGAACTAACTTGAGTAAGCTATTTGAAATAAACTTGCTCTAAAACAAATGGGGGTCCTTAAAAAAAAAACAACGAAGTTATTCCCTGAAAACAGTAGTTCTCAAACTTCACCACTCCTTGAGAAACAGTAAACAGTAGTTCTCAAACTTCACCACCCCTTGAGAAACAGTGCCCGAGCAATAATCATCTAAGATGACCATAACTAACTTTTTTTTAAAACCAAAAATTGAGATTCCTCAGAAGAGTATAATTATGAGATCATATCTTGGATGAAGCCAGATAACCTAGATCCAAACCCTGGCTCTGCTACTTACTAAGTGGGTGAACTTGGACAAGAATCTTAACTCTTCTGTGCCTCTTCATCTGTAAAGTAGATAGTCTAATAGGTAATATCTTTAGGCAGCCTAGCGCTATATAATTCCGGGGATCCCATTCTTATAGACTACAGTGTCAATGGCATCCTCTAGAATTGTGCAAAAGTATTAATCCTGTTATGAGTACTTACCTCCTGGAGTTGTGATGATTAAGATCATTGTAAGGATTAAATGAAGTGGAATGCATATGAAGGGTTTAGAACAGTGCCAGCACATGGTGAGGGTACATTAGGTGTTGACTATTACAGAATGGTCCATGTCTTGGCTAGGCAAAGGAAATACTGAACACATTGTTGAGGTAACTGTATCCTTAGCTGAGAAATAAAGGAGTACAGGTACCACTGTGCAGGTATAGTAGATTTTTGGAGAGCAGGAAAGTGACAAAAGAACATATGCTCATAATTCTCCCAGGACACAAAACTACCCTTTACCCTATATCTAGGGTATGCTAAAATTAAAGTAAACAAATAGTCACTGCTATCCCTAAATTATATTTTAATTCCTGAAACATTAAATACTCTACCAAGAGATAGTACTCTGTACAGATTGACCCTAATTTTTTTTTTAAATCAAGTCAATTTATTCTCCAACATACTGTGTTCTGATTTAAAATATTACTGAAAGATGTAGGTGGTAAATTGCACAATTTTATTTGACAGGATAAGAAACTGTTTTAAGCAAGGAAATGGTTAAAAAACCAAAGTTGTATTTGAAACTGTAAGGACAGTAAAAGCTGGGTTAACTTGGTGCCATAAGAAAAGTCCTTTGAGACATGTGTATATGAATGTTCACGGCAGTATTACTCATAAGAGCCAAAACCTAGGAACAGTCCAAATGTCCATCAACTGGTGAATGGATAAACAAAATGTGGTTTCTTTGTTATCATTGCTATGACACCAAATCACCCCAACATGTAGTGGCTAAAAACAACAAATGTTAATTTTCTTACCATTCCTGTGACAAATCAAAGGGTCAGAAATATGTACCTTGCTTAGTTGGGTAACTCTGTTTTGTTCTCTCCTAAGGCTGCAGTCAAGGTGCTGGCCAGGGCTACAGCCTCATCTGAAGCCTGGACTGAAGAGTAGGGGGTTTCTGCTTCCATTATCACTCACAGGGTGTTAGCAGGCCTTAGGTTCTCATTGGCTATTGGCCAGAAATATCAGTTCCTTGCCATGTGGATCTCCCTACAGGGCTGCTCACAATATGGCAGCGAGAGAATGAGAGCCTCCAAGATGGAAACCATAGTCTTTTTATTTTTAATTTTAACCTAATTAGTGAAAGTGAAAGTTGCTCAGTCATGTCCAACTGTTTGTGACCCTATGGACTATACAGTCCATGGAATTCTCCAGGCCAGAATACCAGAGTGGGTAGCCTTTCCCTTCTTCAGGGGATCTTCCCAACCCAGGGATCAAACCCAGGTCTCCCACATTGCAGGCGGATTCTTTACTAGATGAGCCACAAGGGAAGCCCAAGAATACTGGAGTGGGTTAGCCTATCCTTTCTCTAGCGGATCTTCCCGACCCAGGAATTGAACCGGGGTCTCCTGCATTGCAGGTGGATCCTTTACCAACTAAACGATCAAGATTTTAACCTAATCTCAGGGTGACAGCCCACTACATTCTGTCCATTAAGAGTGAGTCATTAGATCTAGCCTACACTCAGTAGGAAGGAGTGACACAGGGGCATGACTGCCAGGAGGCAGGAATCACTGAACACCATCTTAGAAGCTGCAACCAATGTGGTACATCCATCAGTGGTACTGTTCATCTATAAAAAAGAACAAACTTCAGGGCTTTGCTACAAATGTATGAACCTCAAAAACATTAGGCTAAATAGAAGAAGCTAGGCACAAAAGACCACATTCTGTATGTTTCTATTATTAGACATTCTGAAAAGGCAAAATTATAGAAATAGAAAGTAGATTAGGGGTTACTTAAGGTTAAGGGGGTGGGTGGAGAAAAGGGAATTTTTAGGGGTGATGGACATATTTATAAAAATGGATTGTAGTGATGGCTACAGAACTCTATATAATTACTAAAAATCAGTAAATAAATACCAAGAAAGACAGCATGGGATACGAAACAGCTAGGCTGTACTTTTCAAAAAATGTCATTATTCTGCCTTTCATGAAAGGCAGAGGTATTATGTCAGATTAAAAGAAACTAAAAAGTCATGACAACCAACTGTAATTCATGATTCTGGATTGGCTACTGAATATGGTGGGGAGGGCATGGAGGAGGTGTCATAAGGACTTCATCAGGAAATCTTGAGAAATTACATATGGACTGTAGATTAGATAATATTATTGTATCAATATTATACTTTCCAAATAAGTATCCTGTGGTTATGTAGGAGAATGCCCTTTTTCTTAAGAAATATTTGCTTTCTAGGGGTAGAGTCACATTTTTTCTGCAACTATGGATGATGAGGTCCCACCCCCAGATTGTTGCCAGGGCACAGAAGTTTTAAAAGTTCCTAGGTGGTTGTAATGTACAGCTGAGGTTAAGAACCAGTGTTCCATGTGTGGCCACTATGGTTTTTCCAGTAGTCATGTATGGATGTGAAAGTTGGACTATAAGAAAAGCTGAGCGCCAAAGAATTGATGCTTTTGAACTGTGGTGTTGGAGAAGACTCTTAAGAGTCCCTTGGACTGCAAGGAGATCCAATCAATCCATCCTAAAGGAAATCAGTCCTGAATATTCATTGGAAGGACTGATGTTGAAGCTGAAACTCCAGTACTTTGGCCACCTGATGCGAAGAGCTGATTCATTTGAAAAGACCCTGATGCTGGGAAAGATTGAAGATGGGAGGAGAAGGGGACGACAGAGTATGAGATGGTTGGATGGCATCACTGACTCAATGAGCATGAATTTGAGTAAACTCCAGGAGTTGGTGATGGACAGGGAGGTCTGGTGTGCTGCAGTCCATGGGGTCACAAAGAGTCGGACACGCCTGAGCGACTGAGCCCCCTCTTAACTTGTTTAGAGGGAAAAAATGCATGTATAAGCAAAATGTGGAGGAGTGATAGAGCAAATATAGTTAATTGTTAACAACTGGTGAATCTGAAGGACATATAAAAATTCTTCATACTCTTCTTGCAACTCTTCTGTAAGTTTAAAATTATTTCAAACTAAAAAGTTTGAAAAACCCACAAATCTTTGACTGAAATTCTCCTTCTGTCTCTTAGCTTCCAGCCAGGATAGAATACAGCTACTAACACAAACAGAAAAACCAACTGTAGAAAAAAGAAAACAAATGATTTTTAATCTACTACTTACCAGGTACTATTTTTGTTTTATTTAATTCTTTTCACACATGGAACACTTGTTCTTGACCTAAGCTGTACATTACAACCACCTAGGAACTTTTAAAACTTCTATGCCCTGGCAACAACCTGGAGGTGGGACCTCATCATCCATATTTTTAAAGTTCTTGAGGTGATTTCCATTGTACAGCCAAGATTGAGATCACTGCTTGGACCTAAAGCTTTGTCATCTCCTTCTTAGAACTGTCAAAGTTGAGGCCCAGTGAGATTCTGTAATTTGCTCAGCTTGCAGAAATTGCAGAGATGGTAGATGGAAATGGGTACACAGAAAAGCAGGCATCCATGTGACCTCATTTTTAGGCTCTTATCACCACACCTTTTGGCCCTCTTGGGTCTTCACCCTACTTTCCTGAACTTGGTCTGCAGACAAGGAGCTGAATTGGAAGCTGTAAAATATAATCAAACTTGTTTTGGATTTTAAGGACCTTATAGAATGAATACAAACGTATAAAAGATGAGTTTTTATAGAAAAATTCTATAAAAGCACATAACTTCTTTGTGAGAAGCTGAAATCTGGTGATGGGAGTAGGTTCAATCCAGAAAGTCTTCTTTGATAAGTAATCAAGAAAGAGAAATTCATGTATCTAGACACTCTTTCTCATGATAACATAACTCCTTTCAAAGCAGACAATACAGATTTTTTAATTTAATTATTAGATAAGAACTTTCTAAAACACTTCACTCCAAATTTAGAATAGTAAAATATGTTTCCTTTAAGACATGCTTCTCAATAACTAATCACTAGAAAGAATTATGTCTCATTTTAATTCAGTCCCATCTATTAATTTTTCATATTGTTGAATAGATAATATTCATGTGCGTGCGTGCTAAGTCATTTCAGTCGTGTCCGACTCTTTGGACCCTGCCAGGCTCCTCTGTCCATGGGATTCTCCAGGCAAGAATACTGGAGTGGGTTGTCATTTCCTTCTCTAGAGTATCTTCCCAACCCGGGGATCAAACCCGTATCTCTGACATCTCCTTTGTTGGCAGGTGTGTTCTTTACCACTAACGCCACCTGGGACACCTGGGATATTCATATAATAAACTTTAATTGTTGCTGCTCCTAGGTTTCCCGGACACTTAGAAAATAAGGATTTTTCAAGTGCTGTTTAGGCTGAGGAAGAGGAAATTTGACCCACAGTTTATCATTTAGCTTATTTGCATACTGAAATGACTATAATTTGACTAGGGGGTTGTTTTTTCACTCTTGTAATCTTTGATGGCAGAATACTATGGTTTGGTTGATTTTTAAAACAAATTGTCTATTTACACTAGGGAAATGAGATGATGTTAATGCAAGAAGTGAATTAATTGCTCTGAAACAATTCCACGTTGGTTTAGCCTCTTAGGTGGTATTTGCATGGCTCTAGCGGCTAATGATCAATTCACATTGGCATTTAAACAAAATCAACCCTAAGACATTTCTCACACTTCCTAATGAATGATTCTTTTCTTGATCTCAAGTTATCTAGTGGTGATTTAGGATAGCTCTTTTATTTGATAAGTAAAAGATTTTTCAGGTTGCTAATTCAGAATGAACTAGCTATTCTCTAGCTGCTTACCCTTCAAAGAATTTATTTTGATGTAGATTCACAAAGAAAGAAATTAACTGGACTGTGTTGAGTCAATCTTACTGGTATTGAGATTTTTATTATTTTAAAAAAATAATTAAATATTCTAAGTAATAAAATTATTCTAAAATACTCTGAGAATATTTTAGAGGGCCTATAGTAAAAAGCAGGTTCACTGTTTAGAGAGGCAGACACTCTCTGGTGTATTGATGCCGTTGTTTTCTGTATGTGCCAAAGACCAAATGTTTGTGTCCCCTGAAAATTCATACACAGAAACCTAATCCCCTAATATGATAATATTCTGGATGTGGGGACTCAGGGAGGTAATTAGGTCTTGAGGGTGTTCAGTTCAGTCGCTCAGTCGTGTCCTACTCTTTGCGACCCCATGAACTGCAGCAAGCCAGGCCTCCCTGTCTATCACCAGCTTCCAGAGTTCACCCAAACTCATGTCCATTGAGTCAGTGATGCCATCCAACCATCTCATCCTCTGTCGCCCACTTCTCCTCCTGCCCTCAATATTTCCCAGCATCAGGGTCTTTTCAAATGGGTCAGCTCTTCGCATCAGGTGACCAAAATATTGGAGATTCAGCTTCAACATCAGTCGTTTCAATGAACAACCAGGACTGATCTCCTTTCGAATGGACTGGTTAGATCTCCTTGCAGTCCAGGGGACTCTCAAGAGTCTTCTCCAACACCACTGTTCAAAAGCATCAATTCTTTGGCACTCAGCTTGCTTTATACTCCAACTCTCATATCCATACTTGACTACTGGAAAAACCATAGCTTTCACTACACGGACCTTTGTTGGCAAAGTAATGTCTCTACTTTTTAATATGCTGTCTCGGTTGGTCATAACTTTCCTTCCAAGGAGTAAGGGTCTTTTAATTTCATGGCTGCAATCACCATCTGCAGTGATTTTGGAGCCCAGAAAAATAAAGTCAGCCACTGTTTCCACTGTTTCCCCATCTATTTGCCATGAAGTGATGGGACCGGATGCCATAATCTTAATTTTCTGAATGTTGAGCTTTAAGTGAAATTTTTCACTCTCCTCTTTCACTTTCATCAAGAAGCTCTTTAGTTCTTCTTTACTTTCTGCCATCAGGGTGGTGTCATCTGCATATCTGAGGTTATTGATATTTCTCCCAGCAATCTTGATCCCAGCTTGTGCTTCTTCAAGCCCAGTGTTTCTCATGATGTACTCTGCATATAAGTTAAATAAGCAAGGGGGCAATAAACAGCTTTGAGATACTCCTTTTCCTATTTGGAACCAGTCTGTTGTTCCATGTCCGGTTCTAACTGTTGCTTCCTGACCTGCATACAGGTTTCTCAAGAGGCAGGTCAAGTGGTCTGGTATTCTCATCTCTTGAAGAATTTTCCACCGTTTATTGTGATCCACACAGTTAGAGGCTTTGGCATAGTCAATAAAGCAGAAATAGATGTTTTTCTGGAACTCTCTTGCTTTTTCGATGATCCAGCAGATATTGGCAATTTGATCTCTGGTTCCTCTGCCTTTTCTAAAACCAGCTTGAACATCTGGAAGTTCAAGTTCATGTATTGTTGAAGCCTGAGGGTGAAGCCCTCATTAATGAGATTAGTGCTTTTATAAAAGAGACCTCCTTAGAGCTGCCTACCTTCTTTGGCCATGTGAAGACACAATAATAAAATGATGGTCTATGAAACAGCAAGTGGGATATCACCAGACACTGAATCTGTGTGTACCTAGATTTTGGAGTTTCCAGCCTCAGAATCATGAAAAATAAATTTCTGTTGTTTAAGCTCCCTAGTCAATGGTGTTCTGTTATAGCAGCCTGAGTGGATTAAGACAGTATGTGTATCAGATATCTAGTGTAAGGAGATATAGATATATGATTAGAATATATATGGGCTTCCCTGGTAGCTCAGCTGGTAAAGAATCAGCCTGCAATGCAGAAGACCCCAGTGCAATTTCTGGGTTGGGAAGATCCCCTGGAGAAGAGCATGGCAACCCACTCCAGTATTCTTGCTTGCAGAATCCCCATGGATAGAAGAGGCTGGCAGGCTATAGTCCATGGGGTTGCAAAGAGTTGGACATGAATGAGTGACTAAGAACAGCACATAGATATATACAGGTGTATTTATTAGACACATATATATTTACTGGATATTTATATATATGGGGAAAAACATTTCATTCCTTTTAGGAGACAATCAAATACTCAGTAGGTCCCTTAGCCCAGCTGGTAAGATTGTCTTGCCTATTGAAAAAGTGTCCCTTTCAATGTCCCACTATACATAAGGTTGGCCAAAAACTTTGTTTGGGTTTTTCCGTAAGATTGTGCAGAAAACTCAAACAAACTTCTTGGCTGACACAATATTTACCTTGGCAACAAGTTTGTATCAGATTTCTCTGTCCTGGGACAAAGTGCCTAATCAACTTCTTTATGGTGGACAAGGGACTTAAAATAGCTGTCAGTTAGGAGTCTAAATTAATTAGTAGTGGTAGAATTCTGAGATGAAGACAAGAGGGAGGAAAGAGAATAAAAGAAGAATGACACTAAGAGTTACCAAAGCACATACTATATGCTGGACACTATGGTAAATACATTTAAGCTATGTTGACCTATTTCATTCTCTCAGCAACTGTGAGAGAGGTACCGACTTCCTCACCTGAAAAATGGTGAAGGTTTAATAACTTGCTGAACACGATAAAGTGATAGAGTGGAGATTCAAACACACTTTGAAGTTCTATCCATTTAAAACCTGTTTTCTATTTACAACACCATGCTGCTGTCAAAATGACAGCATTTTCAGCAAATTCCAACAGGCAAATAAATCTGAAAATTTGATGCACTGTAGGGGGAAACACAAGTTCTGGGGGTAGATTTGGCCCAGGGGCATATGGCACAAGGGCATATTGCTTAGGACATGGGAAAAGAGACTAGAAGATAACTAGAAATAGATGGCAGAAAGAGAGTGAATACTTCTCAAGGACCCAGGACTTAGAATAGAATGTGCTTGGGTAACTGACCAGGCTAGAGACTCTCAGTATAGATTTCTTCTAAGTTGATCAAAGATGAACTGTGAACGTGACAGTGTATGTATAATATACATAAAAAAGCATGTATAATATATGTAAAAAAGCATGTATAATATATGTAAAAAAAGTATATGTAGAATATATATGCTGTATGAAAAAGTGAAAGTCACTCAGTTGTGTCCCAGTCTTTGCGGCCCATGGAATTCTCCAGGCCAGAATACTGGAGTGGGTAACCTATCCCTTCTCCAACAGATCTTCCCAACCCAGGAATCGAACTGAGGTCTCCTGCATTATAGGTGGATTCTTTACCAACTGAGCTATCAGGGAAGCCCTTTATATATGCTTTATATTCTGACCTATATGTAACTATAGTTTTCAAAGAATGCTTTAACACTTATAGTGGCTTCAAGAAGATTAGCCTGTACTTGTTGCTGTTGCTGAGAATTTACTAAGAGGAGGATTGTAAGAAAAACGAGGGCATTTTTCTAAGATATATACAGGGGAATGAAATTACTAGAGCAACGAGTGTGCAGATCTGGATCTTTTTTTTTTTTATATCCATTTTAACTAGATATTACCAAAGTTGGGGGAGGATGGCTGTTCCTTGGAAGTCACTCCAAGAATATGATCTGACCTCTCTAGAGGAGGAAAAAAATGTTATTTTTTAAAAATTATTTATTTATTTGGCTGTGCTGGTTCTTCATTTCTGCGTGGGCTACTCTCTAGTTGTGGTTCATGTGCTTCTCATTGTGTTGGCTTCTCTTGTTGCAGAGCACAGGCCCTAGAGTAAACTGGCTTCAGTAGTTGGCAATGCATGGACTTAGTAGTTGTGGTTTCCAGGTTCTAGATCACAAGCTCAATAACAAGATATTACAGCGAACTTACACATCAGTTTATAGGAAAATGAGTAGATGAATTGCAGCATATTTATCTACTGGAACATCTATGAAACAACAGTTAAAATCAGTGAAGTGGAGCTATATACATGAACATGAATAAAATTCAAAAACAATGATAAGGGATAAAAGCAAATTGCAGACTATATTCAGAATGATATTATTATAAAGTTTTAAAAACATGCACAACAGTGTTATATATAACATATATAAAGCGAAAATATACTACAATACTACGTGTCAATGTGATAAAAAAATAAAAATAACACTCACAGTAACGACAGTGACATTGACCCTAACAGGGACAAAGTTGAGTACAAGTAGGACAGGGCCTTCAACAGTTGGTGTAATAATTTAGTTTTTAAATGGTGTAGTGGATCCATGGGTGCTTATTTTGTCACTCTCTAACATTTTGTATGGGTTTCCCTGGTGGCTCAGAGGTAAAGAATCTGCCTGCCAATGCAGGAGACGTGGGTTTGATTCCTGGGTCGGGAAGATTCCCCTGGAGAAGGAAATGGCAACTCACTCCAGTATTCTTGCCTGGGAAATCCCATGGACAGAGGAGATTGGTCGGCTACAGTCCATGGAGTTGCAAAGAGTCGGACGCAATTTAGTGACTAAACAACAACGCATAATTTTGTATGCCTATAATGTTTCAACTTAAAAGTACTAGAAGAGGTAAAAAGAAGATCAAAAAGACACAGTGAAATGCTTAATAGTATTAGTTGAGGATTATAAAGCAGATTAAATTTTCTTCTTTATTCTCTATATTTTCCAAAATAAATATATCATTTTTCAAGTATTGTAAATGAAAACAAATTTTAAAAGCAGAGTACATTACAGAGCCATGCTATTTTGCAAGAGCCTAGAATAGTAACTGGTGTATATTAAAGTATCAATAAATATTTACAGAGTGAATGAATGAATGAAATAGGTGGATGAATAATTGAGACCTTACCAATACAGGCCAGTGAAAGAAGAGGAAGTAGGAATCATAGAGGCAGGCTATTGCCTGAAGCAGATAATCCTATACGGTACAATGTACAATGGTCATAATTCTTGTTTCTAAGTGAAACCAACTCAGGTATAATTAGGCTGAGCAGAGGTAGAAATATAAACCCAATCACTTTTCCCCAGTCTTAAGCAACTGTTCCTACCTTCCTTCTCTTTCCCACCTACCTGTGTTGCTGAGACTCATTCCTTGCACCTAAGCCTGCCTATCAACATTTGTAGGACAAGAGGAAATGTCTAAATATAAGTAGTATCCATGGTTGAAACAACTCTAGGTAACTTGGGTTGTATCCAGATGTGGAATGGATAAAAACTAGTCAAAATTTGCACTAGCATTGTCTTAGTTTGGGCTGCTGTAACAATGTATCAAAGATTGGGTGCCTTATAAACAACAGAAATTTATTTCTCCCAGTTTTGGAGGCTGTAACTCCAAAATCAGCCTGCCAGCATGTCAGGTTCTGGTGAGAGCCCTCTTCCGGGTTGCAGACTGTTGACTTATTGTATCTTCATACTACAGAACAGGCAACGGAGCTCTTTGGGGTCTCATTTACAAGGGCACCAATCTCATTCATGAAAGCTCCACCTTCATGACCTAATTATCTCCCAAAGGCCCCACTGCCTAATCTTATCACACGAGGGGTTAACATTTCAACACGAATTTGGGTGGTGGTGATGGTATAAATATTCAGTCCATAATAAGCATTAAACTCCCAAAATATCATCTCAAATATTTCATTAAACTGGGGCTGAGGCACCACAGGCAGATTATATGCATCCAGTAATACATTCCCTTGCTTTAAATGAGTGCATATTTATATTTGTACCAAGAATTATAGACCACTTGGTTAAAGTCTACTTATTAAACTGATGAACAAGGTAGTTCTTTGGGCCTAGGTGATTTGAGAAAGATAGAGCATGAATTTGCACATAAAAATAGCAGTAATCTTCTAAATGCAGCCAAGTCAATTGTATTTGTTGTGCACTAACAGAAAGACCCCTGGGTTTTAGTAGATAGCCCGCTATGCAATCATCCTGACTGAATAGCCTCAGATACTTTGTTTAGAAGAGAGTGCAGAAATCCTGCAGGTTTAATTGCCAATAAATCAGCATGACCTCCACTCCCTGGCATTGGTTTTCTACAATGATCTTTTCAACCAGAAAATAAAGAGATGGATTTTACAGTGTGTGTGTACTGCGTTTGGTAAGATAACAGAATTACACTTGCCATTTTCTCCATTTCAGGCTATGCTAGATAATGAAGGACTCTATTAATGACATGTTCTGTTTGCTTTTAGGTTATTTTCATCTTGTATTATAGTCATTCCTTTTTGTTATTATGGAGAGCTTTCTTTTTAAAAAAGATCCGTCTATCATCAGTGAGTTCAATATTTTACCGTTACCAGAGATTTTATTTCTGAGTTAATTCACAAGAATTTGCATTAAAATATTCTGGCTCACTCAAAAAGCTATTCATGAACTGATTGAATTGGGTGTTACTCTTAGCTGATTTTCAGATTTGGTTTAAAAAATAGCTATTTTAATTAATATTTCCAATTCATGGCTATAACTAATACAAACATTTTATCACTCATCCATACCCAAATGTAACATAAACCTGCTGTTTGTGCTGTTGAATTGTTTGTATTTAATATGTTGATATTTATTTTAATTTGAATGAATAGTATTTTGTGGTATATATTTAGATTGTTATATGAATACTATAAGAAAGCATCAAAATTTAAAACTGCTATTAAATTGTGGTCATACTTTCTGCTTAATTTCAGAGTGCTACTGCTACCTATTCTAAATTTAGGATGATGCTTTTCTTACCTGACCACAGAGTGCTGGACAGATGATTCCTTGAGGTTCTGTGTAGCTCTAAGTTCTCTGATGTGACATGCTGGATCAGGAAGCCATCTTCTTATGGACTGTGTGCTGGACAATATTGTGCTTTAAGCATACATTTAAAAATCTTTTAGGATTGAGCAGATTCTAGAATGATGGCAACAGTGACATAGTTTTTTAATCTTTTCAAATCCCCATATAACACTAGAGTCATTAGGTAGCATTTGCCATAAAATTAGATGAAAAGGTATCCCCAGAAAACTCAGACTTCCCTGGTGGTATAGTGGATAAGAGTCTGCTTGCCAGTAGAAGAGGGGACGAGGATTCAATTCCTGGTCCAGGAAGATTCCACATGCCACAGAGCAACTAAGCCCGTGCACCATAACTACTGAAGTCTGTGCGCCTAGAGCCTGCGCTTGGTATGCAACAAGAGAAGCCACCACAAGGAGAAGCCTGTGCACCACAATGAAGAGTAGTCCTTGCTCACCGCAAATAGAGAAATCCCGTGCCCAGCAACTAACACCCAGTGCAACCAAAAAAATAAAATAAATAAATTTTTTAAAAAGAAAACAAGTCACCAAAATTCACAAGACCTTCCATTTGTGTGGGAGAAAGCAGAGGAAAACAGTAGGACCTCGGATGAACCTGAAAACTGTGAATAGATACTTACTGGAAAGGCAAAAATTTATTTTGAGAATAGCAGCTGAAATTGGGAGGTATTTCCCTTAGCAGATGAATAGGAGAGGCCTACAGCGAGGGTAGAAAGGACTAGAACAGATTTGTCTAATAAACTCATGAAGCTACCAGCTAAGGCTCCCTTCCATAATAGAACCTGACCAAGACTTCTGAGAGTGGAATCAAAATTGATCAGAATAAAGACAATATAGACAAAGGAGAGAGAAGATCCACAGCCAAGAAATCTCAGAAAGCAAGAAGTTAATTTTTTAACACTTCATGGAAACGAAAAAGGGAGCTCTGTGAAGTTAGCAAAGCTACCCTAAACCATGCCTCTTTCTTAAAATTCAGAAATCTCTTTTTACATAAAAATGGACAATAAATCGGTTACAATACTAAAATAGCAACAACAACAAAAATGGTGCTTCTCTGATCCCTAGGTTGGGAAGATCTCCTGGAGGAGGCAATGGCAACCCTCTCCAGCATTCTTGCCTGGAAAATCCTATGGACAGAGGAGCCTAATGGGCTACAGTCCATGGGGTCGTGAAGAGCTGGACACAACTGAGTGACTGACACACACATACTAAAAAAGGAGAGTGGAGGGCTAAGAAGCAGAATGACATCACTTCAAATGATGAAAACACATCAGAAACATGTGATCACAGAATGCATCAAGACCATAACCTTTTTTTTGACATGGCACTGCTGTATTTATATTTTTCAATTTATTTATTTTTGGCTGCTCTGACTCTTTGTTGCTCCCTGTGAGCTTTCCCTAGATGCAGGGAGTGGGGGCCACTCTCCAGTTGTGGTGCACAGGCTTCTCACTGTGGTGACTTCTGTTGTTGTGGATCACAGATTCTAGGCACATGGGCTTCAGTAGTTGCAGCATGCAGGCTCTATAGTTGCAACTTGCTGGCTTTAGGGTACTCAGGCTTCAGTAGTTGTGGCATAGAGACTCATTAGTTGTGGCTCATGGACCCTACAGCATGCAGGCTTCAGTCATTTATTTATTTATTTGGCTGCCTCCAGTCTTATTGGTGGCACATGGTATCTTCATTGCATCATGTGGGGTTTTTTGTTGTGGCGCATGGACTCTCTAGTTGTCGCTTATAGGCTCGGTAGTTGTAGCACATGTGCTTAGTTCCCCCAATGTGTGTGAGATATCAGTTCCCTGGTTAGTTTTCCTGACTCATTGGAAAAGACCCTGATGCTGGGAAAGATTGAAGGCAGAAGGAGAAGGGGACAACAGAGGATGAGATGGCTGGATGGCATTACTGACTTCATGGACATGAGTTTGAGCAAGCTCCGGGAGTTGGTGATGGACAGGCAAGCCTGGCATGCTGCAGTCCATGGGGTCACAAAGAGTCAGACACAACTGAGCGGCTGAACTGACTGATCAGGGATCAAACTCATGTGCTCTGCACTGCAAGGCAAATTCTTAACCACTGGACCACCAGAGAAGTCCCAAGACCACAATCTTTAATTTCACAATAATCTAAAAAGCATTAAAAAAAATAATCTATAAGATACTGACATTAAAAAAAATCACATTTTATCTTAAACTTATAATAAAAATAAAAGGAAAATCATTTTAGAAATGAAGTCTTAACGAAAAAGAATACATGAGAACATATACATAATATCTTAAGAGAAATAAAAGATAAAAAGAGCAAGAATTTTTAAAATGAAAAAGAAGTTAAAAGATTTAGAAACAATTTAAGACAGAGTGACAAATTAAAGGCAAAGAAGATCCAACACATAGATAGTAGGAAGTCCTCAAAAAAGAAGTCAAAGTGAAAGAACAAATCAAATACTAAAAAAACATAATTCAAGAAAACTTTGCTGAAATAAAAAAGAAAAAATAAATTACATGTTTAAAGAGAACATTCACCAGGACAACCCCAAGACATAGGTTTGTAAAATTAGTGGACTTTTAAAGAAAAAAGGAAAAAAAAACTTTTAGGTATCTAGGCAAAAGAAATGTGTGATTTATGTGACAAACACAATGAGATTATCATCAAACTTGTTAACACTTTATGCCAGACAGAAGTGGAGTAATGTATTTAAGGCACTCAAAGAAAACAAATGTGAATCAGGATAAGCTGCAAAGCTGACCACCAAGTATAAAAAGCACAGACAAGAGTTTATCAACATGCAAGCACTCTGGGAATATCAACTCTCATCTCCTCTCTGGGGAGTCTATTAGACAACAAACTTTAGACAATCAAAATGACTAAAGAGACACTTCTATTAGGCCTGCTCATGAGCATTAAATAAATAATTACATAAATAATTAAATAAATAATTACATGTAGGACTAAGATTATATAAGGATTAAAAGGGAGAGTAGGGTATGTAATGGCTCTCTGACAGTGTAGGTAGAGTACAATTATTAAAACTGGGAGGAGAATGGGAGAGGAATATGGGAAAAATTTTGTCTGTTCTCAGGAATTCTATTTGTATTTTTCTGAGCCTGTGATATATATAATGCAGGGTAACGTGAACAGCAATTATGGAATATTCAAATTCTGTTTTACCCTTTGCCCTTGAGTACCAGGATTTCCAGTGTGGAAGACTAAATATAGGAGGGGTTACGTAAAAAGCCTATTGTCCTGAATTTAAATTAAAAATATCAGTATTAACTTAGAAATATATTATGTTTAAAATGTATGTTTTTCCATAGCTGTTTATTGTCTTATAATAGAAATTTTTTTTTTTAAATTTTCATGTCTTCGTCTACTGAAGAGGTCATGAAACAGTGACAAATCCTGTTGTTTGTTTAGTTGCTAAGTCATGTCTGACTCTATTGTGACCCCATGAACTGTAGCCTGCCAGGTTCCTCTGTCCATGGGATTTCCCAGGCAAGAATACTGGTTGTCTTGCCATTTCCTTCTCTAGACAAACCCTGTAGTTATGAGTATTTCTAGCAACCAGATTGTGGTCTTGAAAATATCATTTCTCCCTAAAAGAAGCCCAAGATTCTTAGGGAAGTGGTTGCATTTAGGTCTTGGGTAATATATTAGTTTCTAGGACTGCTGCAACAAAATACCACAACTGAGTGACTTCAACGACAAAAATTTATTGTCTCACAGTTCTGGAGGCTAGAAATCCAAAATCAAGGTATTGGCAGGACTTGTTTCTTCTGAGGCTCTAGAGGGAAGGATCTATTCCAGGCCTCTCTTCTTGACTTGTGGATGGCCATCTTTCCCTTATTTCTTCACATTGTCTTCTCTTTGCATGTATCTCTGTGTCCAAATTTTCCCCATTTTTCATAAGGACACTAGTCATAGTAGATTAGGGTCTACTCGAATGAACTCACTTTAACTTAATCACCCCTGTAAAGCTCTTACCTCCAAATAGAGTCACATTCTGAGGTACTGGGTGTGGGGTATGTGTGGTTAGGACTTCAGCATATAAATTCGGGGTGTGGGGTGGTGGTGATTTACAATTAAACCTATTGCATGTGTGCATCCTAAGTCGCTTCATTCGTGTCCAACTCTTTGCAACCCTATAGACTGTAGCCCTCCAGGCTCCTCTGCCCATGGGATCTCCAGGCAAAAATACTGGAGTGGGTTGTCATGTCCTCCTTCAGGGGATCTTCTTGACCCAGGAATAGAACCTGCATCTCTTATAACTCCTGAATTGGCAGGTGGGTTCTTTACCACTAGCACCACCTGGGAAGCCCAACTCAACATACAGTAGGCAGTAAACACACTGGATAAATGTCAAACACCTTGTTATACCAGATAGTGAGGAAGTTGTTAAGATTTACCAAGGTTGTACTCAAAGGCCTAGGAGCCAAACTAAAGAAAAAAATAGGACAATTACAATTTAAAGACAATCACAGATTTACAATAAAATTATAACTTTTCATATCTATTAAAGTTGTCTCCTTTAGAGGTTGATTGGAAACTAATTCCCTGTCTTGAAAATTGACAGAAACAACTATTTATCCTTCTTTTCCTATATGAACAGTGACACTGTGTTACTTAAAAGGTAAATGAGGAGAACCATCTTTTTATAAAAGCATTTTAAATAATTTAAAAAGAAATAACAGATTCAGGATATCACCATTTTTCAACCTTCAACAAATAAATGGGTATAGTCACTGAGTATCAACACATTGCTGACATCACACAAGGAGAGCTAACAAGACATATGCCTCCCAGTTCAATTCAGTTCAGTCATTCAGTCGTGTCTGACTCTTTGAGACCCCATGGACTGCAGCACTCCAGGCCTCCCTATCCATCACCAACTCCTGGCGTTTACCCAAACTCATGTCCATTGAGTCGGTGATGCCATCCAACCATCTCATCCTCTGTTGTCCCCTTCTTCTCCTGCCTTCAATCTTTCCCAGCATCAGGGTCTTTTCAAATGAGTCAGCTCTTCACATGAGGTGGCCAAAGTATTGGAGTTTCAGCTTCAACATCAGTCCTTCCAATGAACACTCAGGACTGATCTCCTTTAGGATGGACTGGTTGGATCTCCTTGCAGTCCAAGGGACTCTTAAGAGTCTTCTCCAACACCACAATTCAAAAGCATCAGTTCTTCGGTGCTCAGCTTTCTTTATAGTCCAACTCTCACATCCATACATGACTACTGGAAAAACCATAACTTTGACTAGACAGACCCCAGCAAGATGGTAGGAGGGGTGAATTCACATTTAGAATCAAACTCCATTCCCACCAGAGACACTAAGAGGGCTCAAACAAACCTTGTGTGCACCAGGACCCAGGGACCCCACAGAGACTGAGACAGAACCGTGTTTGAGCATCTCCTGTGGAGGTACAGGTCAGCAGTGGACTGCCACAGGGACAGGGGCTCTGGGTGCTGCAGACTTGGGTATGGCATAAGCCCTCTTGGAGAAGGCTGTTATTAACCCCACCATAGAGCTGCCAGAACTTACACAGGACTGGGAAAAAGACTCTTGAAGGGTACAAACAGAACATTGTGCACCAGGACCCAGGAGAAAGGAGCAGTGACCCCACAAGAGACTGACCCAGACTTGCCTGTGAGTGTCCAGGAGTCTCCAGTGGAGGCATGGGTTGGTGGTGGCCTGCTGCAGGGTTGGGGACACTGAGTGTAGCAGTAAATGCGTGAGATCTTTTGAAGGAGATCACCATTACCTTCATTACCTCCACCAGAGTTTGGCCCCAGGTAAATAGCAGGGAGGGAACACAGCTCCACCCATCAACAGAAAACTGGATTAAAGATTTACTGAGCATGGCCCCACCCACCAGAACAGGAGCCAGTTTCCCCCTCAGTCAGTCTCTCCCATCAGGAAGCTTCTGTAAGCCTCTAATCCTTCTCCATCAGAGGGTAGACAGACTGAAAACCACAGTCACAGAAAACTAACCAATCTGATCACATGTACCACAGCCTTGTCTAACTCAATGGAACTAAGAGCCATGCCGAGTAGGGCCACCCACGATGGACGGGTCAAGGTGGAGAGTTCTGACAAAATGTGGTCCACTGGAGAAGGCAATGGCAACCCACTCCAGTACTCTTGCCTGGAAAATCCCATGGATGGAGGAGCCTGGTAGGCTACAGTCCATGGGGTCGGGAAGAGTCAGACACGACTGAGCGACCTCACTTTCACTTTTCACTTTCATGCATTGGAGAAGGAAATGGCAACCCACTCCAGTGTTCTTGCCTGGAGAATCCCAGGGACGGTGGAGCCTGGTGGGCTGCCGTCTATGGGGTCGCACCGAGTCGGACACGACTGAAGCGACTTAGCAGCAGGAGAAGGGAATGGCAAACCACTTCAATATTCTCACCTTGAGAACCCAATGAACAATATGTGCCTTCCCGTGAAAGAAAATGTCATCACGTATTGTCTTAGTCCACTAGGGCTACTATAACAAAATATCACAGACTGGGTGGCTTATAAACAGCAGAAATTTAGTGCTCACAGTTCTAGAGGCTATCAGTGTGGTGGGTGAAGGCCATTTTCTGGGTCACGGACTTATTGTTGTGCTTTTGTGTGGTGGAAGTGACTAGGGAGCTCTGTGGGATCTTTTTTAAAAGTTCTAATTCCACTCATGACGGTTTCCTCCCTTGTGACTTAATCACCTTCCTAAAGCTTCACCAGTTAATACCATCATTTTAGGGGGTTAGAATTTCAACATATGAATTTTGGGAGCAGGACACAAATCTTCAGACCATAGCACCTAGTCTTCCCAAAGAAAGCTTGAATCTAATCATGTCTCTGGATCCAGCAGCCAATATAAAGGAAATGAAGAAGACAAAAACTTGTTGAACTATGGGTGTGCAGTCAGTAATGTTTAGAGTGTAAGAGAGTGTACAGGTTAAGTGATCTGGGTTCCTTAATAGATACAGTGTAAAGGAAAAGATTGGAGGAGGAATCTATAGATTAAAAGAGACTTAAAAGAAGAAAATTTCTTAGCAGATAAGACTAATGGTCCAGGAATGTACACTTGGATGTCTTTTAACACTTGAGTGATGATACAGTAAAGAAAGAAACCGTTGCTTTAATACTCAAAATATTGGCTACTTTTGTGGGGAGGGGAGGTTATTATTAGAAAGGGTATATGGAGGGGCTTTGGTGGGGGGTGGAATTGGCAGAGTTTATCAATATTTCTTGGCTTGAATGATGGTTACACAAGCTTTCACCTTGTAATAACTCATTAAGCTATATATTTGTTTTATGTGTTTTTCTGTACCGGTTTTGTTTTTTCAATAAAAAGTTTGTCCTCTTTTTGTTTTTTTTTGTAAGAGTAATGCAAAACATGAAAAGCATTAGGAGAGACTTGTGCTGTATACTGCTCTCATTTCAGGACACGTGTCAGTGTCTTCCAAAAATCCTGGAGTGACTACATTTTCCCATTAAATTCAGCAAAACCTGTTCTTAGCATAATAAACAAATATACATTTCTGTCTACAATCTGATTTAAGATCAAGTTAAGAAGAAAGCAGTGAGAGGCCAGCAAATTTAAAAACAAAATGTTTTGCCATCCAAGCATTATTTCTGTAAAACACAATATTAAGCAAAACTGGGAAAGCATAGGTAGGCATAGGCATGGCAGCATTAGTAGGAGGGTATCACAAAACTTCTCTGAGAAGCTGTGGAGTCCCTCACTGTTTAAATTTACAGCTTCACTCCTTTCAGTTTAGGCAAACAAAAGGGCTTTTCTCCATTTGATCCACTGAGTTTTTGACTTGAAGCTACAGAGGAAATAAATTTGCAGCCCAAATCAGTCTTTAAGTTGTCAGAAAAGATCTCTCTGAACACTAACTTTCTTGAAGTACTAATTAAAGCAAAGAATGGGAGTCAGCCGTACAGTCAATGACACATTCCTTGTGACAAGTGAGAAGCAGGCCATGAAATCTGTATCAGACAGGGTCCAAGCGTGCTCTGAGCAGAGGTTTTTCTATGGAATCCCAATTTCACATATGGGGTTGGAGCTTCAAATATATGGATACTACACCTATTTTACAAAATCATTCTTTGTCTTCCTTCCTCCGCTCTTAATGAAAATCATGCTGCACTTGTAAGTAGATCTGACAGATGAATTTAACATATCCTTAAAAATTTAAATTATTGGAACCAGCCCAAGAAGTTTCGAGAATATACCTCAGAACCCCTAAGATGCCAATGGAGTAGGAGGATTGATAAGCAAGCAGTTATTTAAACCTTATCAATAATTTAAGGCCCAGCTCAGCATCATCCTGCAATGCGGGAGACCTGGGTTCAATCCCTGGGTTGGGAAGATCCCCTGGAGAAGGAAAAGGCTACCCACTCCAGTATTCTGGCATGGAGAATTCCATGGGGTCGCAAAGAATCGGACACAATTGAGCCACCTTCACTTTCACTTTCAGCATCATCTCTGTTTTCCAAATGACTTAAGAACATTATAGGCTGAACCACTCATAAGCTAGCTTTCAAGATTATTTTGCCAAAACAATAGTGGTTTTATTGCCACTATTGCATATTGTCTTCCAACTACTTTATGATTAACTCTGTGTCTCTATCTGGTTATAAAGCATCCTAAAGGCAGCAATTATGTCTTATATTTTTCTGTATTCTCCACTGCATAGAGAAAATAGTTATTACTCATTGATCTCGTTCATTGATCCTTTAATTCATTCATTTATTCAATTAACAATATTTTTAAAAAAATTAGTTTATTTATCTATTTTTTAACTTTACAATATTGTATTTGTTTTGCCATACATTGACATGAATCTACCATGGGTGTACATGATTAACAATATTTTTTAAGGACCAACTATGTGCTGACCTTTCTGTGAGATTTATAGCTTTGAAGTGAAATTTCCATTTTAATAGTTGGCATAAGGAAAACCCCAGGTATTCCCCCCCCGCCGCCCCCCCCCCCCCCCCGTTCCGCACCCAAACTTCAGACTCCAAAATGACTAACTTTCCAGTAGTAGCAGGGACTAAACTCCCTATGTCCAAAAAGAATTCCTAGCCCATTCTGCTACTCAGTGGTAGGCAAACTAAAAGAAAGGAAAAAACAAAACTGGTTTGACAGGTGTAAATTCCTTCTGACTGCTCTCCCCTTCACTGAGGCGCATTCTTCAAAAGCCAAGTAGAAATTTTCAAAATTCTGGAGTAGGAGGAGATTCACAGAGTTTCTCTTTGACTGCTGGACTTCTCCCCGTTACTTTCTCTCAGACACACACTATTTTATATAATATATACATATATCTGTGTTTACATGTATATCAATGTATATACATACATAGGTAGGCATATATGCATATGTTTACGTGTATCTCTATGTGTGTGTATAATGAAGTTTGTCTCTCATCCCCTCTTCATAGCGTTTCAGGGCGACTTTTAATTTTAAAGCAGTAATCACCCTAGTGCTCTTTGCGCTCTAAAGTGATTTCTCAAAGGCAGGGCAGTGCCAAAGTTGTAAACCTTTGCCTTACCTTTGTTGCTCTTTTTTTTGATGCTGGAGCTTTCTCACCTTTTTGTCTAAGCAATTCCCAGGCTTCTACAATTCTGGGAATCTGGCTACTACTTAACCATTGTCATTTATTTCATCAGTAGTGTTGAGGTGGCAACTTGTATACGTGACAACAGTAACATTGATTCTCAAAGTAGGTGTTTTCCTGACTTTAATTGTTTTGATAAAATAATCTTGGACTGAAAAGAGAACTAAATACATTTGCCCCAGGCCAACTGTCCAAGATTTATAATGCATAAAATATAAAAATGATAAAACTCTGCCCTTAAAAATAATTATAGTGCAGGTTGGTATAATGCTGCAGACTACAGTAAAAATTAATTGATAGACACATAGATATAAGTACTTTTCTGAAGGAAGAAAAAAGTGAAAAACTCACAGGATCTAACTTCAATAAATATCAAATCACCCCTACATCCTACTGCTATATATCCCAGGCCAACAAATAGTGAGCACAGTAATACTTGTTGAATGGAGGATTTCAGTTCACTTCTTCTATCTACCACTCCCAGATCCCTGATACTTAAAGAGTGGATTAACTATGAGGATAAGCAAACTTGTTATGAATGTAAATAATGATAAGATTATAACAAATCATGCTTTTAAACCAGTACATTGTTGTTCAGTCACTAACTCGTGTCCAACTCTTTGTGACCCCCATGGACTGCAGCACATCGGGTTTCCCTTTCACTATCTTCTGGAGTTTGCTCAAATTTATTCCACTGAGTCAGTGATGCCATCCAACCATCTCATCCTCTGTTGTTCCCTTCTCCTCTTGCCTTCAATCTTTCCTAGCCTCAGGGTTTTTTCCAATGAGTTGGCTCTTCGCATCAGGTGGCCAAAGTTTTGGAGCTTCAGCTTCAGCATCAGTCCTTCCAATGAATATTCCAGGTTGATTTTTTTTTTAGGATTGACTGGTTTGATCTCCTTGCTGTCCAAGGGACTGTCAAGAGTCTTTTCCAGCAGCACAGTTTAAAAGCATCAATTTTTCAGTGTTCAGCCTTGTTTATGGTCCAACTCTCACATCTGTACATGACTGTTGGAAAAATCATAGCTTTGGCTATATAGATCTTTGTCAGCAAATTGCCACCTCTGCTTTTTAATATGCTGTCTAGGTTTGTCATAGCTTTTCTTCCAAGGAGCAAGCTTCTTTTAATTTCATGGTTATAGTCACTGTCTGCAGTGATTTTGGAGCCGAAGAAAATAAAGTCTACCTCTGTTTCCATTTGCCATGAAGTGATGGGACTGTATGCCATGCTCTTAGTTTTTTGAACGTTGAGTTTTAAACCAATCTTTTCATTCTCCTCTTTCACCTTCATCAAGAGGTTCTTTAGTTCCTCTTTTGCTTTCTGCCATTAGGATGGTATCATCTGCCTATCTGAGGTTATTTCTATTTCTCCTGGCAATCTTGATCACAGCTTGTGATTCATCCAGCCCAGCCTTTCGCATGATATACTCTGCATAGAAGTTAAATAAGCAGGGTGACAATATACAGCCTTGATGTACTCCTTTCCCAATTTGGAACCAGTTTGATGTTCCATGTCTGGTTCTAACTGTTGCTTCTTGACTTGCATACAGATTTCTCAGGAGACAGGTAAGGTAGTTAGTCTGGTATTCCCATCTCTTTAAGAATTTTCCACAATTTGTTGTGATCCACACAAAGATTTTAGGGTAGTTAATGAAACAGAAGGAGTTGTTTTTCCGAAATTCCCTTGCTCTCTCTATGATCCAACAGATACTGGCAACCAGATCTCTGGTTCCTCTGCCTTTTCTAAATCCAGTTTAACATCTGAAAGTTCTAAGTTCACATACTGTTGAAGGCTTGCTTGAAGGATTTTGAGCATAACTTTGCTAGCATGTGAAATAAGCACAATTGTACAGTAGTTTGAACATTCTTTGGCATTGCCCTTCTTTGGGATTGAGTGAAAACTGACCTTTTCCAGTCCTGTGGCCACTGCTGAGTTTTCCAAATTTGCTGGCACACTGAGTGCAGCCCTTTAACAGCATCATCTTTTAAGATTTGAAATAGCTCAGCTGGAATTCCATCACCTCTTCTATCTTTGTAGTATTGCTTCCTAAGGCCTACTTGATTTCAACTCCAGGATGTCTGGCTCTAGGTGAGTGACCACATCTTTGTGATTATTCAAGTCATTAGGAGCTTTTTTGTACAGTTCTTCTGTGTATTCTTGCCACATCTTAATCTAAACCCATATCTCTATAGTCAAAACTTAGTGCTATAAGCTAGGGCTTTTGTAAATAATTCTTCACTCTTTGTACATTGTTTGAGTAATCCAATTATAGACAGATGGGAAGATAAAAGTCTACAGAAAAGCAACCAGGAGTATTTTTCTTCTGAAAATGCACGGACATTCTAAATACTTCCAAGGTTTGCTTTAGGTGATCCATTCTTAATACCATTCTTAATTCTCAAAGAGTTGCTGTCAGAAGTGTTGCTGTTTCAAGGTGGGTCTAAGTGTCTTTAAAGAAGTATGAATTAATGGGTTTTCGTGTGGGGTGATTGTTTTTATTTGTCCAAGTAGAAAGTGCATGTGGGCAGCAGATGGTTGTCATTTGGCACAGAATGGCTCCAGATGACTGTACTGTTCCCAAGTTGAGCTCTGAAGAAGCTCAAACCAAGCTGCTGTGGACAGACAATCAGTGAAACTTGTGGGTAACTGAGGAGAGTCTTTCCTGCATGGACTCTGACCTGAACTTTGTGCTGCTGGTATCTCTTTGTGTACAGAGATTTGTTTACCTCTTAGGAGACTTTTGAAAGGATTCAAAGTCCTGAATGATTAAAGGATTCTAGTCAAACAAGTACAATTTGTGTCTCTTTTTCATACCAAAAGTGACAGAGAAGATATCAAAATTCTTTAGGTTTCCTCTTTATTTGTACAAATGGAATGACAGTCACGCAGTGACCATGTAGAGCCTTAGGCTGAGTTAAACAGGTTGTCTTATCAAAGCAGTTTCTCTAACAGTAGATCATTAGGGGTGAGGGAGCATATTTCTACCCTTGAACATTAGAGCTTACAATCCTTGAAGTAAGTATAGGACAATTAATACTACATTAATATGTTACTACTGACCTATGAACTTAAGCTATAGTTTTTTCACATAACATTTTGAAAGATCCAACTTGCCTCTCTCCACAGCCTACAAAGCTAGAATACTTTTTTTGATTTGTCTAACAAATGAGTGGAGCCTAAAATTCTGGGACAAGAAGAATTTGTAGCCTGGTGAGATGCATAATGCACATTGATTACTGAATTACCAGGGAGATCAGTAAAAGACTGTGTAAATCAAAAGTGTTTAACTTGAGAAATAAATATGTGTACTCTTAAATAATAGGTGTCTCTAGATTTGCCCCTATTTTTTGAGCTATGTTGAGTCATATTCTTTCATGTTAAATAAATGCGTTTAGCAAATATTTATCAAGCTCCTACCATGTGCTCAGCACTGAGGTAGGTACTTGGAATATCACAGTTATTGAAACAGATAAAAACTATGAAGTTTATCCTCTAGGGTATTTAAGGATAGTGATTCAGCATATGAGCCGCATTCACCGAATCAGGTCCAAGATTGCTCCAACTGTCTTATTTTATTTTAGTCTGTCTCTGACCACTCTTGGCTCTCAATTGTTTTTCAGGTTTTTTTCTGCCCAATCATTTTAGTTTGGCACACTGATTGACAAACTTCCACTTTGTACTTCATATTCTTTAATTTATTCTTAGTCTTTCAAAATGTCTCTTTTTCTTCTGATGTGTCCCCCCTGAGAACAAATGCCCAGTGATAAGTCTCCTTGTATGCAACTCTCAGAGCCTACCACCTTTCTGTCAGCTCACACCAGAGATGGCCTAGGCCATGAACAGATGCTAGACAACACACCTGTGTTTTGCTCTGAGTTGCAGAGTGTGTGGTTGCGCACAGTAAGGAATATTTCTGAGCAGAGCTTCTACTTCACCCAGCAGCAGCAGCAGCTAAGTCGCTTAAGTCGTGTCCGACTCTGCGACCCCAGAGACGGCAGCCCACCGGGCTCCTCCGTCCCTGGGATTCTCCAGGCAAGAACACTGGAGTGGGTTGCCATTTCCTCCTCCAATATATTTAAGTGAAAAGTGAAAGTGAAGTCGCTCAGTCATGTCTGACTCTTCGCGAGCCCATGGACTGAAGCCTACCAGGCTCCTCCGTCCATGGGATTTTCCAGGCAAGAGTACTGGAGTGGGATGCCATTGCCTTCTCCCTACTTCACCTAGTGGATACTAAAAATAAACAAGGTAGTACTGGGCAAAGTTAAGAAGCAGAAAAAATGATTCCACCACTCTGTTTTTTTCCCCTTTTTCTACTTAGTAAACTTTTGTATCTTCTAACATCTGCTTTAGTCACTTTAGGAGCCAGCCAAAAAGAATGTCTGTCTTGTAGATCTGTCTCTCCTGCTCTCACAGAAGGAACCCCGGCTGCAGCGATTTAAGGAGTTGTCCCCAAGAGCTACTAGAAGTGGGAAAAGGTGCCTCAGGGTTTCCTTCCCTGAACCCCTAACTCTACGTCTTCATTCATTCTACTATGCCCTAAGCCTCCCAGACACCAACTATCCTATGTTTCTTTTTTCTTTCTTTCCTTTTTTGTTTTTGGCTGCACTGTGTGCCTTTTCAGATCTTAGTTTCCCCACCAGGGATTGAACTCAGGTCCTCAGCAGTGAAATCATGAAGTCCTAACCACTGGACCTCCAGGGAAGTCCCTGGTAATTTCTGCATAATTGTGATGACTGGCATTGGTTGAGTGCTTACCATGTGCTAGGCTCACACTAAGTACTTTACAATGTATTATCCTCCTGAATCCTCCCAACCTGATCAGATAGGCACTGCTATTACCACAGGGTAAACTCAGAGCAGACATTTCTTTCTACTGCTAGGCAGGAATAAAGTGAAGAGTTTTGACTCTGGGGGCTGAGGTTCAAGAGAGAGAAAGCATTTGGTATTAGTTATGTATTGCTGTATAAACCCAAAGATACCTCAAACTTAGGGACTTGCAACAACACACCTTTATTATCTTATTCTTTCTGAGGATTAGGAATCTGGGAGCAGCTTGGATGGGATGGTTCTGATTAGGGTCTATCATGAGGTTGCAGATTAGATGTTAGTCAGGGCAGCAGTCACCTGAATGCTTGACTAGGACTGGAGAATCCAGTTCCAAGATGGCTGACACACATGGCTCTTGACAAGAAACCTCAGTTCCCTGCCTGATCAGTCTCCTCACACGGCTGCCTCAAGCCACGGCAGCTGGCATCCTCCATAAAGACTGATCCGTGAGATAGCAAGGCAGAAGCCACAATGTTTTTTCATAACCTAGCCTCAAAAGTGACATTCCATCACTTCTGCGGTCAGTTCATTACATAGACCAACTCTGAGATAATGTAGGAAATAATTACACAAGGGCATGGATCACGGTTTGGGGGAGGTGCATTTTGGGGTTGACTACCACATCTTTTGAGCTTCCCAGGTGGCTCTAGTGGTAAAGAGCCCCCCCTGCCAATGCAGGAAACAAAATGAGACACGAGTTTGATCCCTGATTTGGGAAGATCCCCTGGAAGAGGGCATGGCAACCCATTCTTGCCTAGAGAATCCCATCGATAGAAGAACCTGGTGGGCTGCAGTTCATAGGGTAGCAAAGAGTTAAACCCAATTGAGACGATGTAGCATGCATGCAAGCACCACATCTTTTAAAGCTAAAAACCACAAACCAGCTTTCTTCTGTATTAAGAAAACAAAGACTTGAAGTATCTCTTGTTGGCGAGTACTATATGGCCTTAATAATTGGGTGTTGTATAAGTGTTGGGCTGGCTGGCAGTGGTTTCTGCCCACTTAAGTGAAGTGACTACTCAGGATTAGAGCTGTCAGTTATCTTTGCTGTGTACATGAGATACCAACTAGGGATTATTGTGTCTGTTGTTATTTTAGCAGAAGTCAAGTCTGTACCACTGTCAGCTGGCCATGTCAAGGGTTTGTGATCCCCATTTTATAGGTGTTGGGAACTGAGACATTTGCTCAAGGTAATACTATTAGTCAAGGGGGCAAGAGTTCTGATGCAGGTTGTCAGATTGCAAAGGCCACCTTCATAACCAGAATTCCATAGGGCCCTATCCTCAAAGGGTAGGATATGCTGTCATAGTTCCTTCCAGCCACCAGCCTAAACCCAAGGAACAGTAAGAAGAGGGGCTAGGGCAGGAAACGGGGTACAGCCAGAGTGCTACTCAAGTTTCCCTTGAGGATGCATAGACAGAGCATCCTAGGAGATTCGAAGGAACCTGTGTGGTTAGATCAAAAGAATACCCAGGTCTGGAGATGGAATTAGAGGGTTGATAAAAAAGGATCTCCTGCTTCTAATGGGCTGATATAGGTCTTTATTTTTGAATAATGTGTAAAAGTGACATAAGAAATCTGGTATTAGCAAAAAGTATCACAAGGATGCTTTTCATTAGTGCTCAGTAATTGACAGAATGAAAGGAAAAGATACAGAGACTTGCCTTGGCAAGGTAAAAGGAACACAAATTAGTCATTACCATGAAATGTTTGCCATTTGTGTCTTGCTAATATAATCACACTGAGGAATACATGCAAGGAAATCATGGTTTCTGAAGTACAGCTGGGAGATGCTAAGAAAGTCTTCCACTGGATATTTCTCTTGGGACTGGCTCTGCTCTACCTTCTCCTTTCAAACTCTAAATAGAAAGTAGCTAGTCAGTTTGAAAAAATGATACTTTCCCTGAACATGCTGTGAATGCTCACCCAGAAGACTGCAATCATGTAAGAATTCTCTTAGAGATGACACCAAATTAAGAAGCTCATATGTGGCTTCTTCTGCAAAGCCTTCCTAGATTTACCATGGAAGTCCACTCCTTCTTCCTCTTGTCCAAATGGGAGTTTGGATTAAGGATGAGGAAAGAAAGGATACTTGAAAACATAGAGCACTAGTGGGGGCAGGCGCTGGGAGGAGGAGGATTACTGGGGACTCTATAGTTCTCTTCTCAGTTAGATTCTCTATAACCCAGCCCCTTGAACCTCTTTTCTCCTTCTCATTAATCTGAGAAATTCAGTTTGCTTTCTTTTCTTTTCCACATTGTTAGTATCTACTCTCTTTCTTAGGTCTCATTTTTTTCCAAGAATGGTTGGATATGGAGTAGGATGGATCCCTATCTTGCTGTGCCCCCAAATAAGTACATAGCAAAGGCTTTCTTGGGGGTCACTGTGGGGAAACAGAAGGGGAAAAAATTAATAACATGAAGTTATAAAGTCTCAAAAACCTCCAACTTTATCCTTATCTGAAGTGTAGGTGGCTCCCCTTCTGCTCCTGAGGGTGGAGCTCTCATCTGAGCTCCTCCTTTCTGGACAGCTTCCCTCTCCTTTATCTTTTCCCACAGACCCACCCCTCCTTCCAATAGGGCCTGTCTTTCAAGATGTTTAAGTACAGCTGGGTGTAGACACATAGACTTTCAAATACTTCCAGAGCCAAGGAATCATTTACTGTCAGAGTTACTCCACCATGGTTTTCTTCATTTCTCTCAAATGACTTCTTCAGGCCATCTCAGGAGTTCTTCACTGGAGCTCAGAGCATGAAAACTGCAATTGAGAAGGAACATGGGAGAAGCAAACCTGTAGGTTTTGGGGGAGTTGACAAAGACACTCTAGCAACTTTGCTGAGGACTCTTGATAGCTGTCTGAGTGCTCCTAGGACATCATCTCTTAGGGAAAAATTGAATAGAATGCTCTGTTTTCTTGTAAATGCACATCTAGAAACTGCAGATGTTAAAGAGTATGAATCAGAAGAATTCAACCTGGTGTAACCAGGAAGCCAGTGCTCTGTGGGAGAGACCACTGATGACTCTCCACAACTTGATACTATAACATGTATTGTCATACAAGGACAAAATTGAGCTACCTTAATTTGCTAAATGAGAATCAAAAATACTAGTCATTTCCTATAGTAGAAGAGAGAGTGCATTCAAAGTTGACTCTTTAAAATATCTCCAATTGTTGGGTGCTTAAAACATTTTCAACAAAAACTTTAACAAAATGTGGAACTGGAATATTGGTGTTACTTCAAAGGACTCAGAAATAGTTAAGCAACTTAGATTAGTTTAATCTTTAGTGAACTGAAATATACTTTATGTGAGCCACCTATTGAAGGTTGCTCATATAGCTTATAGTCTCACTTATGTTTGAATAACACAGTCATCTGCTGAGTGACTCTTGACAGCATCATGATAACTCAGACTGGTTTCATAATTTCTTGCTCCTCAATGTGGGGGCAGTTATATTTTGTCTGCATCCAGCCTTAGAAGAGGAAACAGAGGTAAGTTCAGGGACCAAAAGGATTCATGTTAATGAATAAACTATATTGAAAGCATTTTATATATATATATATATATATGTATATATATATATATATAAAACATGTATCTTTAAAGCTATTTAATATGGGGTATATTTTTATGAGATAAAACTTTTATATGATATATATTTAAATAAAAAATTATTTTAAAAAAAACCTACATTGGATAAGGCAGTTGATGACCTGATTGTTTGGAGAAGTTAGAAAAAATAAAAAAACTACAAAAAGAAAACCCACTGAGGGAATTTGAGAAACTCCAGATGAACTCGGACATGGAGGCAATAGACAGCAATATGACAGAATAGGCCTGACTTGTGTACCTGTAATTTTCAAATGGAAGTTTGAAGTCCTCAGATAAGCTAAATTTGGTGAAAGAAAAACTCTAGAATTCATAATTCTCTCTCCTTGAGTTTTGAAGAACTATTTATGAGTATGGAATAGCCTAAGGGCAAAATGGGAGCAGTGGGCTTGTTGCCCTGTCCGAGACAGCTAGACCTTCCATTCCTATCCATATGAAAGTGGTTATAGGTTTTTGGATACGCCATCCTGTGACCCCTCTCCCCACATTCTTGTCCCATTTTTTTTTTTTAATAGACTTTTTTAAAGAGCAGTTTTAGGTTCATTGAATCCTTTTTGTATCCATCCTTTATTTTTAAATCTAGTTTATAATTTTATTTATTTATATATTTATTTATTGGCTGTGCTGGGCCTTCATTGCTGTACAGGCTTTTTCGCTAGTTGCAGCAAGTGGGGTCTACTTTCTAGTTGCCGTAGGTGGGCTTCTCATTGTGGTGACTTCTCTTGTTGCTAAGCAAGGTCTATAAGGTGCATGGGCTTCAGCAGTTGCAGCTCCCAGACGCCAGAGCATAGGCTCCATAGTTGCGGTGCATGGGCTTAGTTGGTCTAAGGCATGTGGGATCTTCCTGGACCAGGGATCAAAACCATGTCTCTTGCAACTCCTGCATTGGCAGGCAGATTCTTTACTGTTGAGCCACCAGGGAAGCCCCCTGTCCTGTCTTAACTCTGTTGGGTTCTCATGGCACCTTATACCTTCCTTTCACGGCAATTAACACAGTTTGTAATTAGATAATTATTTGTTTGATAATTTGATTGCCCTACTTCATCATATTGCAAACTTCAAGAACAAGGACAAACTTCAATAACTATTTTGTTCAGAAATGTATCCACAGTGCTTGCCTAGTACAAGATATCTGGTAGTAATCAATAAATATTTTTGAACAGATGAATAAATGATTCTTTTTTGTCTGCTTGGAATGTCTTCCCTCTTCCTGTTTGGCTGGTGTTCTCATATTCATGTTTTTTCATAACCTAGCTTGTATCACCACTCCAAAATACTGCTCCTGCAGAGGAAATTATAGCCTCCTTTCTCTCTACATCTTCTAAGCATGTGGGTTGCTGTACTCACAACACTGTCCTGCAATTGTTTGCTTACATGAGTTTCTTTTCCAACACCACAGTTCAAAAGCATCAATTCTTTGGCACTCAGCTTTGTTTATAGTCCAACTCTGACATCCATACATGACTACTGGAAAAACCATAGCTTTCACTAGATGGACCTTTGTTGGCAAAGTAATGTCTCTGCTTTTTAATATGCTGTCTAGTTTAGTCATAGATTTTCTTCCAAGGAGCAAGCGTCTTTTAATTTAATGGCTGCAGTCACCATCTGCAGTGATTTTGGAGCTCAGATAAAATAAAGTCTCTCACTGTTCCCATTGTTTCCCCATCTATTTGCCATGAAGTGATGGGATTGGATGCCATGATCTTAGTTTTCTGAATGTTGAGTGTTAAGTCAACTTTTTCATTCTCCTATTTCACTTTCATCAAGAGGCTGTTTAGTTCTTCTTTGCTTTCTGCCATAAGGATGGTGTCATCTGCGTATCTAAGGTTATCGATATTTCTCCCAGCAATCTTGATTCCAGCTTGTGCTCCATCCAGCCTGGCATTTCTCATGATGTACTCTGCATATAATTTAAATAGGCAGGGTGATAATATACAGCATTGACATACGCCTTTCCCGAATTTGAAACCAGTCTTTTGTTCCATGTCCAGTTCTAACTGTTGCTTCCTGACCTGCATACAGGTTTCTCAAGAGGCAGGTCAGGTGGTCTGGTATTCCCATCTCTTGAAGAATTTTCCATGGTTTGTTGTGATCCACACAAAGGTTTGGCATAGTCAATAAAGCAGAAGTAGATGTTTTTCTGGAACTCTCTTGCTTTTTCAATGATCCAACGGATGTTGGCAATATGATCTCTGGTTCGTCCGTCTTTTCTAAATCCAGCTTGAACATTTGAAAATTCACAGTTCACATACTGTTGAAAACTGGCTTGGAGCATTTTGAGCATTACTTTGCTAGCGTGTGAGATGCATGCAATTGTGCGGTAGTTTGAACATTCTTTGGAATTGCCTTTCTTTGGGATTGGAATGAAAACTGACCTTTTCTAGTCCTGTGGCCACTGCTGAGTTTTCCAAATTTGCTGGCATATTGAGTGCAGCATTTTCACAGCATCATCTTTTAGGATTTGAAACAGCTCAACTGGAATTCCATCATCTCCACTAGCTTTGTTCGTAGTGATGTTTCCTAAGGCCCACTTGACTTTGCATTTCAGGATGTCTGGCTCTAGGTGAGTGATCACACCATCATGGTTATCTGGGTCATGATGCTTTTGAACTGTGGTGTTAGAGAGGACTCTTGAGAGTCACTTGGACTGCAAAGAGATCTAACCAGTCTATCCTGAATATTCTTTGGAAGGACTGATGCTGAAGCCGAAGCTTCAATATTTTGACCACCTGATGTGAAGAACTGACTCACTAGAAAAGACCCTGATGCTCGGAAAGATTGAAGGCGAGAGGAGAAGGGCCAACAGAGGATGAGATGGTTGGATGGCATCTCTGACTTGATGGACATGAGTTTGAGTAAGCTCCGGGAGTTGGTGATGGACAGGGAAGCCTGGCGTGCTGCAGTCCATGAGGTCACAAAGATTCAGAGATGACTGAGAGACTGAACTGATGAGTGTCTTGACATAGTTTCTTGACTGTGAGCTCTCTGAGATCAGAGACTGGATCTTATTCATCTTTTTTTTTTTTTTTCCCAGTATCCAGAATTATATATTAGGCACCCATAGATGTTTGGGAAAGAAGTGAGGTAATAAATCAACCCTGTGTCTTCTAGCTACCTTGACAAAGCAGAAGTCCATTTAGGAGCAATGGTGAGTTGCAGGTCAACAGTTCAGTGAATGTACAGGAAACCAGTGAAGCCCTCAGGGAACACTGGTATTGCTTCTCCTACCTTTAGACCTTTACCTTCTTTCCTCTCATTTCTCCCAAATGGAGCTTCCCAGGCCACTATGGGGTAAGTCCATGATATAAGCAGGAACAAAGAATTTCTCTTGGTATTTTCTTCCAATAGCTGAGTAATAGGTAGCAGTTCTTTCCTCTCTGTTGGTGCTAATGCCAGATCATTCCCCACCACTTGTTGCTCTTTCTCTCACACAAAGTTCTTCACACTTACTCATACTTCTGTTGTCTCTCTGCCACGTTAAGCAAAGTTCTGCCCAATTCACAGCTGTATTCTCAGGACCTAGGCCAGAATCTGGCACAGAGTAGGTCCCCAGTAAATGCTGAGTAAGTGAAAAGAGTTATAAAAAAGACATTTCTACTAAATAAAAGAGTTTAAAATTGCAAGTTGTGTCAAATCAGGTTTTTAAGGCCTTTACATTACAGCATAGGTATACCATTCACTGAAAGCTTTCATCCATCCCTGGCAGCAGCCTCATCACCACAAGGCTGGTCCCACCCTGTACCTTAACTCTATTACATTTTAAGCATCCATTATGCCATATGTTACTCTCTACTGTGTATCTTTTTGTTTTCTTGTCTGTATCCCCCACAGAATATGCCTTGAGGGCAAGATCCTTGTATCTCTGCATCCTAGATTCAAGAGATAGTGGTTAAATAAGTAACTTTTCCTGAAATTGTTAAAACCGAATCCATTTCTTGAACATGCTGTAGGCAGGATTAATCAGGAGCAAAAATTATAGCATTTTGATAAGATTTCCCTCAATGAATATTTGTTGAAGACTGTTAAAGTATTCATCTATTGCAATTAGTGTTCTCAAAGGTCACTAAGAGCCCATTTCCTGTTCTGAGTAAACTCTATTATCTTCTGAGATCTAACTAAGCCTTATTTCACAGGAAAATGAGGCAGACTCTGATGGCTCATTGAATAGTGGTGGTGAGTTTCATTGAGAGGATTGTTTTCCTGTTCTCTGAGCCCACCTTCCAATTTTTCCCTCTAGTACTCTGTCAGGATTCTACACCATTCAATAATCCCTCACTTCCTCATGGCCTCACTTCCCTGCTCTCTCACCCTTTTTAACCTGGTCCCACCCTAAAATTACCCTCTGCATATCCATAGTACTCCTCTCTCCTTTCATAGTATTCACCTAACAAATCCCCAACTCTGATACTGTCAATTTCCCACCTTCTCTTGTGGGATGTGTCCTTCCCACCATCCACACGTAAACCCAATTGTAAAATATGCTGACTAGTTTTACTTTAAATTCTTCACCACGCATGCATGCGTTTGCTAAGTCACTTCAGTTGTGTCCAACTCTTTGCGACCCTATGGACTATAGCTGCCAGGCTACTCTGTCCAAGGCATTCTCCAGGCAAGAATACTGGAGTGGGTTTTCATGCCCTCTTCTAGGAAATTTTCCTGATTTAGGGATCAAACTCAAGTCTCTTTAAGTCTCCTGCATTGGCAAGTGGGTTCTTTACCACTAGTGGAACCTAGGAAGCCCAAAATTCTTCACTGTCAACCTTAATTAGGCCCTCAGAACCTCCACTGTCTACATCTATATAGTCACTTACATCTATACCTGAAGACTTTGCAATGAATTGTCTACATTCTAAAGACCAAGTTCTGCACTTGGGCACCAGATCCCACTCTTTTCCTCTCAAAGACATCCCCTCCCCTTCTTGTATCATTAAATTTTCCTTCTCGATTGGATCATTTTCTCTACCATCCATAGTTATTCCTCTCATCTTAAAAAGCAAGCTAAAACAAAAATACTCTCTAACAGCTTTCAGTTGTTTCTCTCCCCTTTGTTTGTATCTCTCTCCAGTTCCTCTCCTCCCATTTTTTTTTTGCATTTGCCTATATGTGTGTACTTAGTCACTCAGTCATGTCTGACTCTTTCGGACCTCATGGACTATAGCCCATCAGCCTCCTCTTGTCCATGGGGATTTTCCAGGCAAGAATACCAGAGTGGGTTGCCACGCCCTCCTCCAGGGGATCTTACCAACCCAGGGATCAAACCCAGATTGCTGTGGATCCTTTACTGTCTGAGCCACCAGGGAAGCCCAAGAATACCAAAGTGGGTAGCCTATCCCTTCTCCAAGGGATCTTCCTGACCCAGGAATCAAACTGGGGTCTCCTGTATTGCAGGCTGATTGTTTATCTGCTGAGCTACTAGGGAAGCCCCATTTGCCTATATACCCTCATTTTATGAAAAGAAATATAAAAAAGTGAAAAAAGATCAGTTAACTATGTCAATTCTTATCTGAGCTTTTCAAAAAAGGTGATTAACTTAAGATGATGATAAGTGTCAATAAATGTTTACTTTTCCTCTGGAATAGTCAAAATCTAAAAATAAAATTATAAAAAATAAAAATACCTAATATAGTCACCTAATGCTGGGAAGAATTGGGGACAGGAGGAGAAGGGGACAACAGACGATGAGATGGTTGGATGGCATCACTAACTCGATGGACATGGGTTTGGGTAAACTCTGAGAGTTGGTGGTGGACAGGGAGGCCTGGCGTGCTGCTATTCATGGGGTCACAAAGAGTCGGACACAGCTGAGTGACTAAACTGAACTGACTGAATATAGTCACCCTTCCATATCTGCATGTTCTGCATCTGCAGATTCAACCAACGAAGGGTTGAAAAAAAATTTTTTTTAATTCCAGAAAGTTTCCAAAAGCAAAACTTGAACTTGCTGCATGCTGGCAACTTTTTACATATCATTTACATTGTGTTATGTATTACAAGTAATCTAGAAATTGTTTAAATATATGGCAGGATATGTTTGCATTATATGTGAATAGTAGACCATTTTACATAAGAGACTTCAACATTTGTGGAGTTTGTGAAGGATACTAGAACCAAGGGGCAACTGTATATTTGCTTCCCTTGTGGCTCAGCTGGTAAAGAATCTGCCCACAGTGCGGGAGACCTGGGTTCAATCCCTGGGTTGGGAAGATCCCCTGGAGAAGGAAAAGGCTACCCACTCCAGTATTCTGGCCTGGAGAATTCCATGGACTGTATAGTCCATGGGGTCGCAAAGAATCAGACACGAATGAGTGACTTTCACTTTCACTCACTTACTAAGTACTTCAAATATTTTATTTCCTTTCATTTTTACCACAGCTCCATTTGGAAAGTACTAACATACCCCTTTTTTATAGATAAGGAAATCAAGGCTTAGAAAATTTGAGTAGTTAAAAGCTACTTTCTCTCAGCTGCACTCCAACCAAGCACTCACTCCCATCACTACAACAAAGCAACTCTTGAAAAGATCACTACTGACCTTCATGCTGCTAAATCCAATGGTCCAATCTCAGCTCTCATCCATCGTGACCTGTCATCAACATGACACAATTGCCCACCCCCTCCTCCTCAAAACAAGTCTTTTCATTGACTTTGAAGAGTCTCTTAGTTCTCCTTTTATTTCTGTGCCTATTCCTTCTCAGTCTTCTTTGCTGGTTCTCCCTCATTTCTCTAACCTTTGACTATTGGAATAGCCCCAAATACCCCGTGACTCAATTATTAGACATATTCTACATCTAGACTCACTCTCTTGGGCATGTCATACATTGTCATGGCTTTGAACCAATACAAGCCAAGAGCTTTCAACTTACATCTGTAACTGTATTTCTACCCTGAACTCTGGATCTTTATATATAAGTTAGTTGATATTTCCATATATATCTAACAAAAATCTTGAACTTGATGTGTCCAAAATCAAATGTCTGATTCCTTGCCTACCCCCAACTCAAACCTGCTCTTTTAATAGTTTTCTCACCTTAGTAAATGTCAGCTCTATGCTTCTAGCTGTTCAGACCAACAACTTGGGAGCCACTCATGACTATTTTTTTTCCTCTCACACTTGAGATCCAATCTATCAGCAAATCATATTGGTTTCATCTTTAAAATATTTCTAGAATATGACGACTTCATCTGCTGCCATCCAGTCCAAGTCGATCAATTTCTCTTGGATTATTGCCAAAGTCTTCCCGTCTTCCCAACAGAGCAGTCAAAATTATCCCTTTAAGACCTAAGTCAGGTCATGTCATTCCTCTACGCAGAGCCCTCTAGTGGCTTTCATCTCCTTATCATGGCCTTAACACCCCCTACTAATGGGAACATTGTCTTCCTCCCAACCCCCATCCTTTTCTTTCCCAGCACTCTTCCCCTCCCTCCTCCTTCAACTACACTGTCCTCCTAACACAGGTGGCATGTTCTCATCTCAAGAACTTAGCACTTGCTTTTACCTTGGCTTCCTCCATGTCTTCGCATAGGGCTCCTTCTGCTCTTACTTTTAGTCCTCTGCTCAAATGCCAATCTACTAGTGAGGCCTTCTCCAGCCACCATATAAAAATTAGAAACATTCTTTTTCCCTCATCTCAATCCTCCCTTTCTTTTTCCCTTATCCTATTGTTTTCCAGAACCTTTACTATACTCTAATATATTATGTATTTGTGTGTGTGCTTAGTTGCTCAGTCATGTCCAACTCTTTGCAACCACATGGACTGTAGCCCACCAGGCTCCTTTGTCCGTGGGCATTCTCCAGGCAAGCATACTAGAGTGGGTTGCCATGCCGTCCTCCAGGGGATCTCACCAACCTGGGGATTGAACCCAGGTCTCCTGCATTGCAGGCAGTTTCTTTACCAACTGAGCCACTTGTCTATATATTCATTGACTATCTCCTCTAAGCTTCATGACAGAGGCACCTTATCTTGTTCACCTCCATATTTCCAGCACACTGAACTGTGTTTGGCACCTAGTATTTAATAGACACCAATTGAATAAATAGTATATGAATTGCAGCTTTGTTACTATAAAATATGCTATCACTAATATTGTTATGATAACTCAAATTTTTCCTTGTTTAGCAGGCTAACTTCTGTTTACCCTTCAAGATTCTTCTTAGGAATTCCAAATTCCAGCAAGCTTCCCTCACATCTCCATGTCTGTGTTAGGTGTCCCTTCTCTGAGCTGCCATGACAGTCTGAGAGAGTCTCTGTTAGAGCCTTGGTCACCTAATCATGTCTGTTTATCTGGGGACATCTCCACTGCTGGACTGTGATCAGGGCGTTGTATCTTTTCTTTGAGCTTCCTAGGGCCTCAAACAATGTTTGGCACATGTTATGTAGCCTACAGATGTTTGAAGGAAGGAAGTAGGGAGACATCAAGGAAGAAAGGAAAGAAAGGAGGAATAAAGAAGAGAATAGATGAAGATAAGCTTTGATTTTTCATTTCTGATTTAAAAAGATCCTTTACAAATTCAATTAACACAGTGTAGGAATACTACAGACTTCCTTTTTTTAATAAGAAGTATGGTTGTAAAAAAAAAATTTTTTTTAAGTGTGGTAAAATACATAGAACAAAAAGCCATCTTAGTTCGGTGGCATTAAGTACATTCATATTTTTATGCAACCATCTTTATAACTCTCTCCCTAGTGTAAAACTGAATCTTGGTATCTATTAAACACTAACTCCCTATTCTCCCTTTTGTTGTTATTGTTTAGTTGCTAACTCATGACCTACTCTTTTGTGACCCAATGGACTGTAGCCCACCAGGTTTCTCTGTCCCTGGGATTTCCTGGGCAAAAATACTGGAGAGGGTTGCCATTTCCTTCTCCAGGGGGTCTTCTGAACTCAGGGACAGAACCTGTATATCCTGCATTGGCAGGCAGATTCTTTACCATTGATCCACCAGGGAAGCCCTATTTCACCTTTACCCTAACCCTTTTGGCTATCACCATTCTACTTTTTGTCTCGAAGAGTTTGAGTATTCTAGGTACCTCATATAAATGGAATCATACAGTATTTGTCCTTTTATGACTGCTGCATTTCACTTATCACAATGTCCTCAAGGTTCATCCACGTTATAGCAAGTGTCAGAATTTAACTCCTTTCTAAGGCTGAATAACATCCCATTTTATGTATATACCACATTTGTTTATCCATTCATCTTGTTGATGGACACTTGGATTGTTTCTACTTTTTAGCTATTGTGAATAATGTTGCTATGACCATGGGTTCAAGTTCTTTCTTTCACTTCTTTTGGGTATATACGGCTGGATCATGTGGTAATTGCATTTTTAAGTTTTAGGGGAACTGCATACTGTTTTCAAAGTGGTTATGTCACTTTATATTCCCACAGTTGAGCACAAGGGTTATAATTTCCCCACATCCTCGCCAACACACTTGTTATTTTCTTTCTTCCCTCCTTCCTTCCTTCCTTTCTTCTCTCTCTCTTTTTTTTTTGTTTTGATAGTAGCCATCCTACTGGATGTGAGGTGCTGCAGACTTCCTTTTAAAATCTATGTACATCTGCAAATACATTTAAGACCCAGTTATGGGTCTTTAGTCTGAAAGGTAGCCAGTGGTGCTGAGGTGAGCTTCTGGAATTTATTCACCAGCTGCACAGACACTTATTCTTCTTTCTCCATCTGCTCACTCCTGGCAGAGCCCTACCAACCACTGTTGAGCACCTTCAATGATACAAAATCTCGCAATTCCCGGGGCTCAGCTGCTCAGCAGCATTAAATACACACTGCGAACCTTCCTCCACTCTCTCCTGAAGCTATAGTGCATTCTCTCTTTAGGCTATGGATTGTCTCTCCAAACTCCTTGTAGGTCCCAGGTTTTCCCTAAGAGTCTGTAGTTCACAAAAGGCAACTGAGGGGAACGATACAAGGTTTACTCACAGGAAAGCGATAGTACAAAAATAATATACAATCTGAGAGCGATGTAAAATAAGAGAATGAGGACGGATTCTGAAGACTTCTTGTAGTGCAGGCAACAGAGCTGAATGAGGGAACGCCTGGCAGGCTCCCCTTTCCCCAGCCACACGCCCCATCAACCCATTACCCCTGGAGTCCAGCTCTATTCTTAGGGAGACTCTGTGCAGATCATTTCCCCCATATTGCAGATAATCCTAAAAATATTTCCAAAAACTTAATAGAAGGGCAGCTATGCTTTAAACATTTTAATTTCACAATTAACTGTTACTCTGGGCAAGTCAGTAAAGCTCACCATGCTTATTTTTCTCAGCTATGAAATGAAACTCTTGGACAAGAAGTCTTTAAGGGCCCTGGCAGCTTGAAAATTTTTAATTCCAAAACTTTGGATGATTTACAAAACATTTCCATTAGTTCAAGAAATGTTTTATATATATATATATTTTTTTTCCACCTTGGATATATTCATCTTGTAAATATTTTGCATATGCTGCTAGTCTTTGTTTAAGTAAGTTAGTATTTGCTAAATATAACTTAGTCAGAATAGGTCACTTGGGGCTAAGCTGGCTGAATTTCAAGGAAACAATAATCTGCCAGGTGGATAATTCACATATGGTCAAGAACTGGAAGGCTCCCAACAGTTTTTAATAGATCTGAGAGTCAAAGCAATTCTGTCTTATTCTGCCCTCAGTGGCAACCTCGTTAATAATTGAGTAAATCTCTGAAAACTCAGAATTGGATGTTTGTTGTTGTTTGTTGTCCACCAGATAATCGTAAACTTGTGTGTCTGCGTTTGCTGAGACCTGTGACTTCTCAGACATTTGCTCTCTTACCCACCACCTTCAACTGCTTCTTTTCTAAAAGCACACGCAAAAATGTCACTGGATTAAATGTTATTATGAAAGGCTCCCTCAGAAACAAACATATTAAGTGTGTGCTCAGTGGTACTCAAAGGCTATAACTGCTCATGTGGCACTCCCTTTTACTCACTCACTCTCAAATTCACATTTCGAACAATGTAAAAAGAGACAAAAGCCAGAATTGTCATCTCCCACAGGATTACCATGATTGAGAGGTAACAAGCCCATTATTGTTATGGGCCAGGAGATGTTTTAATGGATTTCTCAGCCTGTTGAGAATCATTTCATGCTACTGAATTGAGGAGAGTAAAACCCGGGATTTCCCAGTTATTTCTGTCATACTTTGCAATGGATGCCCACAGGCTTTTCTTAGAGAGTAGAATAGATCACTGTGCCCTGCCAGTCATGTTTACTTTCATCAGTTAAAAAATACATTAGTTTATTGAAAATAATCCCTAATACCTATTCATTCACTCATCCCATGTTTTGGATAAACTTTAAAAACAAGGTTAAACATGCTGCCCCTGAGCCCAGCCTGATGCTCTGTGATGACCTAGAGGGCAGGAATGAGGGTAAGGGGTGGGAAGGGGGCTCAAGAGGGAGGGGATATATATATATATATATATATATATATCCCATATATATACATACGTCCATATGTAGATATAGTTAGGACTGATTCATGTTGTTTCATGGCAGAAAGCAACACAACGTTGTAAAGCAATTCTCTTCCAGTTAAAAAATAAAACAACAACAACAAAAGAAAACAAACAAAAAACCATTCTGCTCCTGATTTGGTGTTTATGTTTTGACATGCCAGTAGTTGTTAGCACATGCAGAAGAGAAGCTCATAGATGATCCTCAATTTTTAAGCCCTTTAACACTTACCTTGATAGCACGCAGTGTACAGGAGAGACCAAATAAAGAAAATTACTTTTATGATTCTAAAGTAAGATTTGCAGTTTCTCTATGTTAAAAGTTCATGTTATCAGTTGTATCAGTAAAGTTTAGTAGTAGAAAACAAACCACTGCCACAGGAGCATTTAATACAATAGATGCTAATAGAATTATTGGGGAGGCTGATCAGAGTAGAATAAGCAAGGTCCTTTCCAATGACCCCTAGAACATCACCACTTAATTCTCCAGCCAGAGTATCACAGTCAGTAGGCGGAGGTTCAGGAGCTCCCTCTGGAAGTGTTGAGTCTAAGAATATACCACCGAGACTGTGATCCCTGGGGTCAGGATGCTGCCTCTGCAACTGCCTTTGGGCATCTGTGAAGCTAATCTCTGGACACCAGGATGCTGTTGCAGTGACTATGACTGTCAGCAGCAACAGCTAAGAATATGAGAAGCTGGTGCCTGCCCCTTCTGCTTTCTAAATCTTGCTTAATGCACTGAATTGATGCAATCAGTTTCACACCTAGAACCAGTTGCAAGAAGCATGAGAAGTGTGAAATTTTTTTGTTAGCACAAATAATCATTAATTATTATTGTCATAAGTATCACAAGGACTTCCCTGGTGGCTCAGATGGTAAAGAATCTGCATTTAATGCAGGAGAACTGAGTTTGATCCCGGGTTTGGGAAGACCCCTTGGAGAAGGAAACGGCAACCCACTCCAGTATTCTTGCCTGGGAAACCCCATGCACAGAAGAGCCTGGCGGGTTACAGTCCATAGGGTCACAAAGAATTGGACACAGCTTAGTGACTAACACACACTAAGCATCACAAAGACAAAGGACAGAATATAAAGATAACCTACAATGATGTTGTAAGTTATCTACACACTTGAGTTGTGGGAGTCAGAGACATTTTTCTGCTGTATTTTTATAACAAATTATACACTTTCTTCTATGCCTTGCCTTTTTGCTTAATAGAATATCTTGGATATTATTCTATATCAATACATAATGAGCTTTTACTTTTTTTTTTTTAATGACTGCCAAGCATTCAACAACATAGATGTATGTAATTTATCTTACCGTTTCCCTCTCGGTGGACAGGTAGGCAATATCCAGTCCTTTACTATAACAAATAATGCTGCAATAAATGGCCTTGTATTTATATAACTTGACATGTGTACAAGTATATCCGTAGAATAAATTCCTAAGAGTAGAAATGCTCAGCCAGTGGGCATGTTGTTTGTAAAAGAGAATACATTTTGTTTTATTCATTAGCTCATTTTATGAATAGCCAGTAAATGCACAGGGTAGAAAGATAAAAAGGAACAAAAACTAGAGAGTGGAAAGTAGATTTCATTTACAATCTATCCAGAGATAGCCTATGTATATACAAGTACATGGGCTTCCCTGGTGGCTCAGATGGTAAAGAATCTGCCTGCAAAGTGGGAGACCTAGGTTCGATCCCTGGTTTGGGAAGATCCCCTGGAGAAGGGAATGGCAACCCACTCCAGTATTCTTGCCTGGAGAATCCCATGGACAGAGGAGCCTGGAAGGCTACAGTCCATGGGGTCACAGAGAGTCAGACACAACTGAGCTACTAAGCACATACAAGTACATAGATATACATAGACACCCACACAGAACATATGAACATATAGATTAACATGTAGGATTTCTCTTCTTTGGGCAGATGTTTATTATTTTCTGCATTATAGTCTATGGGGGCCAGGAGAGCTTTGCCAAGATATAGAGAGACCCCAGGCTTCAGTGTACCATTGTGTTAGAAGATCTTTGTTACTTATGGTTTCATCATCTTCATTGGCCATACACTGGCTTCACTATGCCTATGTAGTTACTCTGGAGGCAAGGACAGCTATGCATCTGGGCCCTCTATGGTTTTGAGCATCAGATTTTCTAATAAGATCTTCTGTGCTTTGTGTAGCACAGGCATGTGAGGTCCATCATCTCCATCATCTGACAGTTTCCCTTTGCCTCACTGTGTTGAATCTCCTGTTTCGTGTGTTCCATATATTCTTTCTTGCTTTACTCTCTTCATTTAATGGGGGTATATTTTCTAGCAGTTTTCTGAAAAAGAGCATATGGAGGGTAAACTTTTTGAGACTCTGAATGTCTGAAAATGTTTTTATTCTACTTTTCTGCTTGATTGATAAAGTAACTGGACATAGAATTCAAGATTAGGAATATTTTTTTCTTCAGTTTTGAAAGCTTTACTCCATTGACTTCTAGTTTTACATGCTGCTGTTGAAAAATCAGAAGCTCTTCTGATTCCAGCTATGTGGCCAATTTTTTTAGGTAGGATTTTCTCTTTGTTCCCAGTGAAATTTCATAATGACATGCCTCTGTGTGAGTCTCATTTCCATTCATTCTCTTGGGCATCCAGTAGGCCCTTTCAGTTTGAATATCCTAGGTATTCTCTTGATTTCTTCATTGCTACTTTCTTCCACCCTGTTATCTAGATGTTGGATCTCTGGACTGGGCTTCTCATTTCTCATCATTTCTCTCTGATTTTCCTTCTTTTGTTCTTCTTGTTCTATTTTTTTCTGAGAAATTTTTCCAACTATATCTTCCAAAATTTATACCAAGTTTTTTTTTTTTTTTTACTCTTATCATGCTTTCAGTTTCTAAGAGCTCTTTTTTTGTTGTAGTTCTGTGAATTTTTTTCATAGTATTCAGTGTGCACTCTTCTCATCTGCCTAAGAATATTAATATAGATAAGTTTTATTTTTCCTAAAAGAACTCTTTCCTCTAAGTTCCTTTTTTCCTGTTTGTTTGTTTTGGTCTTTATCTTCCATGTTGGAGTTTTTCCTCAGATGTCTGGTAATTCTTAGTTGTCTGTTCATGATTTAGAGTTAGGGACTGATTTTCTGGGGAACTGGAAATGTTCCATATTGTGTTAGGGGTGTGAGTTACACAGATGTGTGCATTTACCAAAACTGCTCAAGTACATTTAAAATCTGTGCATTTCAATACTATATATAAATTATACCTCTCCCACAAAATACCTATTTAAAAAAAACAAAACTAAGTGAGGAATAAAAATACTGGAAGCTCTGAGTAAATGGTTAAGAATTAACAATTAGGAATTTATCTTTGGGACATCTGGGTGGACCATTTGTTGGTATAGGATCTAGCACTCAGAGGAACCTAGCATTCCCCAGTCCTGACACCTTCTTTTACCTCTATAGGTAATAAGCCCCTAGGATCTGCTAGGATAAAGGAGGGCAGTTACCAGCATTGTGGAACAGGGGCAGGATTTGAAGGATCTAACTGTTACTCAAACACTTTCACCCAGTCCTCCTTATTTCAGCATGATGCCCCTTCACCCCAGTTCCAGCATTACCCAGTACCATGAGTTCTTGAATCTTTTGAGAATCCTACAACATAAATTGTTTCTTTGCTTCCTCACTGCCACTATTCTGCTTCCAAAATATTACTGTCCTTGCCTCTTGTTTTCCCAGCTCCAGAGGGTTTATGTCTTAAAAAAAAAAAAGTCTTTAATTGTACTTTTTGTGTTGTTTCAAGATGAAGCAAAGTTACATGTGTATATTTAATCAGCTAGTTTAACTCTGGAGTCAGGAAATCAAAAATATGCTTTTTAATTCTCTAGCTTCTACAGTAGAGGAAGGCTCCTTTTAAAGAGTTTGGAATAGATACTGAAAGCCACTCACCAAAGCCATCACGGTTCACCCTTTAACCATTCAGCATTTATATATACCCTTCTTCCTGTACTTTAATTTCTAAACAACAGTAACAATCTGGACATGTTTTCACCTAACAAAATGTTATGATCCTTTGTACAAATGAAAACATGCTTCGTATCTCTCTGAAGGGGAAATTTTGAAATCCCCTTCCTTGGACCTCTCTCTGGGTAATGTTTATTCTTTTTGTTTAGGAACAATTTCTCCTAGATATCCTGTCACCTAAGAACTAAATTATAAAATTAACCACCATCAATGCACCTATACAATTTAGTAAGGAAGAAGGGGTACTGGTTATTATCTATAATTTGTTAGGAAGAAAATAGGGGAGTTGTTATGGTCCTTGTTTCTGAAACTGCTCATAAAGCCACAGTTGGTATTTTAATTTCCTTCTCTTGTACCAGCAATTCAGCTATTTGGGCTTCAGTTTGTCTGTTAATTCCACTGGTGGCAGGGCTAGATATTTTGGACTGCCAACAAGAAAATTTTAGATGGGTCTACCCTTATTGTTTCTTACTTTCAAAATGCTGGTCTCCAGCCTTCTGGCATTGCAAGGATAGTTTGATATTACTGATTCCTATGAAAAGAGAAAAGCAAACAAAGGTCATGTGTTGTACTTTCTGTGTAGATAAGAGTCTTGGTTTGACAGCTGATCACTTTTAGAAAGTCAAGGAAAAATAGATTCATTTACCAATGGAAGGAAGGTGAACATGCCTTAGATTGAAGGCCAGCAAGTATCAAGGTTGCCACTGTTCATAATCCAAATTTTGAAACCTGACCTTGTGTTCAGAAAAACCACCAGCCTCAAGGAAGAGATGGTCAGCAGGGGAGAATGAAGGTAGTCCTCAAAGGGCAGCTTTGGAAGGGTAATAAAATTTGCTTTGGTGCCTCCTTTCTCACTTACCAGTCTCAGCTTTTCTTCTCTCCTGCCCTGTATTGCATTTGTCCCAATTTCTGTTAAAATATCAACTATTTATGTCATTTGAGTAGAAGGCAATGGCACCCCACTCCAGTACTCTTGCCTAGAAAATCCCATGGATGGAGGAGCCTGGTAGGCTACAGTCCATGGGGTCGCTACGAGTCGGACATGACTGAGCAACTTCACTTTCACTTTTCCCTTTCATGCACTGGAGAAGGAAATGGCAACCCACTCCAGTATTCTTGCCTGGAGAATCCTAGGGACGGCGGAGCCTGGTGAGCTGCCGTCCATGGGGTCGCACAGAGTCGGACACGACTGAAGCGACTTAGCAGTAGCATGTCATTTGATAAAAGATTGGTATGATCCCTTCAAAAGATATTTGCATTTCAATAGAATATTCATCAAAATCAAAAAGTTTTAGACGTTAAAGAGCATAACTTTACTGATACAATAATAGATGATGGTATTAATTTGCTCTACTCCCATCTGATTTTGAGCAGAAGGTTCTACTAGCCTATGAAACCATTTCACTAAATTGATCCATGATATAGCCTATAGTTAATGCTGAGGACAAGGTTATATCTGTATCTTTCTGTTTCTGGCTCACATTCCAACCTTATTGTCATTGAGCTAGAAAGACACTTTACTAATTTATAGTTTTATCATTTTCAAGCTCAGAGTAAGTAGGTAGTGATTAGCTTGGATGTTTAGAACATATTCTAGAACTCTAGTCTGTCAACACAGTTTACAGATCAAACTATCCAACCATCTTCCAAATTCATACCTGATCACTAGGAGCATTAGCTTGGGAACCAACTGTAGTGTTTTCAGATCCTATTTACTTGGCAACTTAAAAACACTTCTTGGTGCTGTTTGCACACTGGGAACCTCTTCAGCAATATTGAGTTGAGAAATCAGTGTATTTTAGTTATGAAGTAGCCTGCATTAAATTGGGGATTTTGCAGAGGAGAAACAAGCAAATATTAAGTAATGTCTCAGACTCCAGTGCCCAGAGAAGGGAGTGGTAAAGTGTAAAAGGACTACTTTAGGATTGCTTTAGAAGAAAGGAAGCCTTTGGTACTTCTCAGGAGAACTAAAGTATGTACACACCAACCTTTATCTCCAGGAGGTCAAAGGAGGCCTCCAGCCCTGAGATTAGTACTCACTAATTTAAAGTATATAATCTTTTGACTCTGTCTTTGTGATATCTATGAGAATAAGATTTATTAAACAACTGACAAAAAGAAAGGTTTTCAGAGGGAAGTAGTGAAATCATTTTAGAGAATGAATGCTTTCTATGCAGGAACAATTGATATACTACTTAAAATGAATGCTGTTTACCTGTTAATTATAGGAAGGACCTAGAAGGCCCTTCCCTTGAAAAGCTTTATGAGTTTTAAATGTAGTTACTCTAGGCACTCACAATTAACTATATTATACCTCTATGACTCAGTCTATAATTCGTACCTGCCCCTGTTCCCCAATAAGCAGTTCAAAAAGTGGAATTCTAATAAAAGTTAGGAAATGAGACCATGTGCTGAAGGCCTGGACTGAAGAAAACACTGATCTTTGCTCAGAAAGAAAGGGACTGGTGGTAGCAGTAAAAAGCCTTCAGTAGGAAGGAAGCAAATGACTTAGGTAAAGTACTTGGATGGTCTGTCAAATAACAAACCAGAGGAAATGGTGGGGTGGGTCAGGAAAAAGGCTAACTGAAAAGGCCTTCAAAGCGACGTCAACAACTCATAGAAGTGAGTGTACTTGTGTTTTTGGGTTGCTGTGAGGTGGATATCTGATGAATGTGAGAAATGGATAATTTAAGAATTTAAAGCACCAAGGAAATCCATGCTTTTGAAAGAGGCTCATTGTTTGGTAATCTTTAAACCTTGCAGGGAAGGTTGACCTGAGAGAAAACGAATATAGTAGAAGCTCACTCTGAAACTTGCCGTTAAAATGGAGATGCATCAGTATTAGCCAGCTGCATAGTGGGATGGGAGCCTTGTTTTACTGTAATGTGATTCCACCAGTAAACACTCCCTATTATCTTGGTCTAAGAGATATCTTGTCCTAAACACAGTCTCAGTTTGATAGCTGTTAGCTTAACTTAAATGTTATTAGCACCTTTAAATAGACGTTTTATTAAAAGAGGTGAAATCAAAGCAAAAGGAAACAAAAACCATTGTAATTACTGTTTGTATCTATGTGGATGCTTTGCTCATAGTTCATGTGCATGTAAGTTCAGCACAAGCCCTGTGCCAAGTAGGTGGGGCAGAGAAGAGACTGAGGGAAACCAGGGCATTTGCTTGTTAAAAAGTTTACTCAAGAAATAAGTTTAATAAACAAATCAGGGAAAGGGGAGGCAGAAAAGAATCCCTTCTTTTTTGCTCACGTTTCAGGTCCAAGAGTCTTTATTCATTTCTGTTATAGAAATGCCTGTTGATAATATTGGGAATTAATTATGTTCACTGCATTTAAAAAATATTTAAAATGTGTGATTTTTCCATTTGAAACACTTTATTTTTGGCCCTGAAATTTTATTCATTACCAGCTGGTGTGTTTGGTTCATAAGTATCTCTTTACCTGCTAGACTGGACATTCCTTGGGGGTGAATTTCCATCTTCTCAACCCTTAAGATGCTTTGCTTTTTCCCTTCCCTGTGTATCAACCATGAATATCTTTGGATAGTGCTCTATCTTTGGATAGCCTCCAGTTTTGGAGGCATTGTTTGGTACTAGGAATTGCTGGAAGTTAGACAATTTCCCAAAAAGCAAAAATAAGCCAACATCTGAAATTTTCACTCAGACATTATTCTCATCATACTAGAATGCTTAAACACTTTGCAAGGAAATATAAGAAAAATGCAAGGTAACCCGGTCTCTAGGGGCGTGTGCCAAGGTGCAGATGCAAAGGAGGCTCTCTTTGTTTGCCACCTCAACACCACTGCGTATGACATCCACTAACAGATGCCTCAGACCTGGAAACTGGCACCCCGCCCCCCTCCATGGGCTATGTGTCTGGAAAACACTCTAGTAACACCATTGTCTCTAGAATGTCCAGGAAATAAATGTATTTCAAAAACAGTCCATGAATAAATACAACTATGCACTCTTTCAACTTGGAAATAGAGACAACGAATGCCAATAGGGAGAATTACACTCAGTGTTCTGAAATCATGTAAATTAGATCAGGCGCAAATCTGAAGGGTCTGAATGGCTTTCGGGGTCCCCAACTGATGATCCTAGAGGAAGTAAGGAGCATCTGGAAATCCAAAGACAATTCTGTCAGGTAAATAGAATGGGTGGAGTTAATTACAGCAGTAAACAGAGTTCAGAGCGCCTGATTCGAAGGAGCCATGCTGAATGGTACTTCATGTCTCTCAAGGGAAGCCAGGTGAACTTGGTTATGTGGCTGTTTCATTAGTAATGACAGCAATTTTATTTTCTCCCTCTGTAGGTAGATTGGCTGTTTTGGAGGAGAACTGATGAAGTCAGCTCAGACCGTAAAGAATCCGCCTGCAATGTGGGAGACCTGGGTTCAATCCCTGGGTTGGGAAGATCTCCTGGAGGAGGGGATGGCAACCCACTCCAGTATTCTTGCCTGGAGAATCCCCACGGACAGAGGAGCCTGGCGGGCTACAGTCCATGGGGTCACAAAGAGTTGGACACATCTGAGTGACTAAGCACGCATGATGAAGTAAGCAAGTTCCTCCAATATTCCCCTTTTTATTTCCCTCTGCTGTGAAACTCCTTGCTCCCCAATACCAGCACTTTATCATCTCAACAAGAGCCTCACTGTTGCTACAAGTCTGGGCTCTTCAGCCTTGTTCTTTCTCTAATCCACTAGGAGTTGTCTGGGAGGACTAGTCTAGTGTTACTCCTTCCAATAGGAAACTACAGAAACTCTTGTCTATTGCAGTGGTTTTCAAAGTATGGTCCCGGAACCAGCACCAGCAACATCTCCTGAGAACTTCTTAGAAATAGATCCTTGGTCCTCACCTCAGTCATACAGAATCACAAACTCTGAAGGTGGGTCCTACAGTCTATGGCTTTAACAAGCCCTAGGTGATTCTGATTCCTGCTAAGGGTTGAGAAGCTCTGGCCAATTGGATCCAGAGGGAGCTCTTTTTCTTTCCTCTAAGGCTCAGCCTTCTACTCTGGCTATTGATTCAGTTTTGTTAGTATTTAGTAAACATGGATTCCGCATTGGGGATTTGCATTTGCTCTCTGGCTAGCTTGAACCCTAATTTGTCGTACTTCATATTGCCTTCAAGTTTTTTTTTTTTTTTAATTTATTGACAATACTAAGGAATAAGATGTTCCATATGTATGAAAGAGAATCCCATATGACCAAGACATATTCTTTTATATGCCAAAATGTTAAAAGCTGGTAAATATTTTATGCATTCCTATACTAATTATACTTAGCTAGGTACCAAATTACTCCCCAAATTAGAGGCTTAAAACAACAAGTGCTTATCTTACAGTTTCTGCAGATCAGGGGTCTGGGTGTAGTTTAGCCGAGCACCTCAGTCTCAAGGTCGAGTACAAGGCCCTAGTCAAGAAGTCAATGGGGCTGTTGACTCATCTGGTAACACGCTCACTCATGGGTTGTTGGCAGAATCCAGTTCCTTGTGGGTTGTTGGCCTGAGGACCTCAGTTCCTCATTGCATGATCAGAGGCCTCCCTAAGTTTCTCGCCCTGTGAACTCTACAGGCAGCTCACAACATGGCTTCTGGCTTCCTTGGAACCAGCAAACAAGAGAGTTAGAGTGGGCAAGCAGGACAGAAGTCACATTTTGTCTGTACCCTAATCTTGAATGTGACATCTCGTTATCTTCACTGTACCCATACTTCTCACTTTCTGATCCAGAGCTTCTCTGAACACCAGGGTGAGGGATGCCGGAAGGAACAACTGGGCCTTCACCTACAACGCTTTAGTTGATGTACACCTTTAGACTCATTATAGCTGATTTTTTATTTGGATAGTGAACTTTGGAAAACACTTTTACCTAATTTTTTTCTTTTTCTTGGTTTTTATTTTTGGTTGCACTGTATCTTCATTGCTGCGTGCAGGCTGTCTCTAGTTGCCGTGAGCAGGGGTGGGGATGGCTACTCTCTAGTTGTGGTGCACCAGCTTCTCATTGAAGTGGCGTCTCTTGCTGTTAAACACAGTCTCTGGAGTTTGGGCTCAGTAGTTGTGACACACAGGCTTATTTGCCGGGTCATGTGGGATCTTCCCGAACAAGGGATCGAACCCATGCCCCTGCACTGGCAGGCAGATTCTTAACCATTGAAACACCAGAGAAGTCCCATTTTTACCTGATGTTATACACATATTTTTTCATTAATTAATCAATTTAAAATTTTTGGTTGCATTGGGTCTTTTTTGCTGCGCATGGACTTTCTCTAGTTGTGGTTCACAGGCTTCTCTTTCTGGTGGCTTTTTTTGTTTTGGAGCACAGCCTCTAGGTGCATGGGCTCCAGTATTCATGGCTTGAGGGCTTTAGTTGCTCTGGGGCATGTGGAATCTTCGGAACAGAGATCGAAACTGTGACCTCTGCATTGGCAGGTAGATTCCTATCCACTGTACTTAGATTGCTAGAATTTAGATGGTAAGGAACTCCCACACTTGTGGAACCCTCTCATAATCCCAGGGACCTCTACATCTTCTTAGATTTTATCTTTTTTCAAACGTGACCCCCTTAGTTATTTAATAGTTCATCACTTGAATTTGTTTATAAGTCTTTAATGTTATGTGGAAGGAAGAAAACAGAAAATCATTTAAGATAAATGGAGTGCTTGCCTATTTATTCAAATCAAGCCCTCAGTTTAGTATTACAGATGGGCATTACTTTAGTAAATAATAAAAAGTAAAACTTACTTTTATTTACAGACCCATGGGAGGTAGAGCTTGGAGAAAGCAACTGAAAATCATTTGTATGCCAAACAGTATTTGCTACACGCGAAGATTTCTGTCAGAGTTTCCTTTTTGTAATGATTTTTTTTCTTTTCGGTATATATTTGTTTCATAGATGTTCAGAATCATATTAGTGAAGTTTGGTACATCCCTCTGGTAGATCCTGTCAGTTCTCAAGCCAGTATTCATCTGAACACTCCTCATTATTAACATAATTCTGATTTTGTTTAGGGTAGCCATGTGTCTAACTGAAAATTTAAGCGTAATCCAATTTCTGCTAATGAATTGTAAGTGAGAATTGCTAGGTGAGGCTTCTGGGAAAACTCTTTAAAAGTAGGCAGATCTAAGCTGGTAGTTAAGCTTTACCCTTTGATCTTTACTTTCTTTCTGCCTGCTATATTGGTGCAGTGTTGCAGAAGGAATTTTTATCTGCCATAATGCAACCATGAAGTAACACGGGTGAAGAAAGAACGCTAAGAGCAGCCACCTTATACGCATTGTGGTGCCATGTTAGCTTTGGAGCAACTGGATTTGGACGTCCTGAATCCTAAAGGGGGAAAAAAACCCTTATTCTTTAAGCCACTATTATTTGGCATTTGTCACTGTTACATGCAGCCAAACTTATTTCCTAATATAACCCCCTAAGTCCTTTTATTTGAGGTGTTCTAAAGATTCTCTTTCAGATTTCCTACAGTTAAGGTACTTCTTTCTGTTTTTAAGAAGCATAACTTTGTCTACAGATATATCCTCTATTAAAAGAATAGAAGTATAATTTATTATAAAAATGACCTGGTATTTTACAACTTTCAAGCTGAAGCAACCTTAGTGATCACCTAGCTATTGAATATTTTATCACTATCTGAAAAATTTATATGATGTGTAAGCTTCTTTGCTTGTTAATTATGTCTTTCTCAATGAACAGAGTACCAAAAGGAAAGGGACGTTGTCATATTCCTCACTATATTGTCATAAGCTAAAACAATGTCTGCCTTGTAATAGGCAAATGATAAATATTTAATCAATGAACGTAAATAGTTATCTAAATTCATCTAATGAAGAAACAGTCTTAGATTATTGTTTCTCCAGCACTACAAATTTATTCAACCACTTGTGACCTGTAAAAATGGTCCTTTTATATGAATTAGACCTAAAAATGGCAGAATGGAGATAAGAATTGTAGTCTTCTGATTATCGACCTGGGCTTCCTGGGTGGTTCAGACGGTAAAGCATCCACCTGCAATGCAGGGCCTGCAATGCGGGAGACTTGAGTTCATATCCCTGGGTTGGGAAGATGCCCTGGAGGAGGGCATGGCAACCCACTGGGATTGCAAAGAGTCAGATACGACTGAGTGACTAAGCACAGCACAGATTATCGATTCAGTGCTCTTTTCATTGCAATATACTGACTACTGTTTATGATTCAGATTGCAAAATTATTCTTTATCAAAATAATTTTTCATATATTACAACTTGTATTCCCATTTAATATTTAAAATAGGGTTCAATTAATAAAAATGTCACTTATATTCAACATTCTAGGAAAGAGGAGGAAAGGAAATTAAAGTTACTTGGGGAAACATCAGGTACTCAGTATGTGTCATTGCACTTAATCCTCACTTTGGTTCCATTTCACAGATGATAAAACCAAACATTATTTCAGTAAGTAGACTAGCCTGGGGTTTCCCAGCTACTAAGTGGTGAAATGAGTTTGAGGCTGTGTATATCTTATTTTAAAGCTTGTGCTCTTCCTAGGGTACCAAATACTATTTTACTGATTATAATCTATAAATCACTTGATAAATGTAAATTATTAAATTACCTACATCTTCCAGTTGATTTCATCAACCTCAGAAGCATAAGTCATATTTTTATCTAATAAAGAACATTTCTACTACCTTTAAAATGGACCCACATTTTTAACTGCAGACCATTGCTTCTGGTTAGACAATTTTCAAAGTTAAATCGTGGAACATTACACGGCAAGACACTTGACATTTTTCTCCAGTTCTTGTTCATGCATCAAATCTATAATTTCTTGACCACAGAAGATTTGTACAGTATGTACACTTGGTTTAACTAGTGGCTAAGAAAAAAAGAGAAGCGTCAATTCAGAAAAGCAGCTGCTTCTAAATGGAATGATGTCAGACAGGCTCAAAATAAACTTGGCCCAAGATTGCTTATTCTCCTGTGAACTCTTTGGCACTTCTTAAAACTTCCTCACTTTGCAATGATTATATTAAATCACCTCTCCATTTCTGTAGGATTAGGCTGGGTGGTCTAATCTAATCTTTTAGTGGTCTAAAATCTATTTGTAGAAACCAGCCTCTTTTTCAAATGGAATCTTATGTGAAACATTAATATGTAAATCAGACAAGATTAAAAAAAAGGGTGAGGTCTGAAATGGGAGCCCAGAGGCCCATTAGCTGCACTCCAGCTTGGGCCTAGAAAGGAGGATTGCCAAGGCCTTCTGCTGATACCTGTGTAAGATTTCTAACATCCCTTGCAAGCTGAAAATTCTTTGAACCAATGGCTCTGTTGAGTATGTGTTGGTTATCTTATTGCTATGAAAATCTGTTGTATTCAACAAGGGGGAAATAATAGTAACTGTCTTTCCCTGGGAACATTTGGTCTGGATATTAGAACACTTTAGTTCTAATCCCAGCTTTGCCACTATTAAGGTTTGTTTGCTTTGAATGCTGTTGCCCATCTATAAAATGAGAATAAAACATTCTTTACCTACTTTATTTTGAAATATATTTTCTTGTGAAGTTAAAAATTCCTTTTGATAAAAATACGGCACAATTGTCAAATATTGCCTTCAGGAAGGCTTATGACAAAAGGTATAGGTATAGATTTTTTTTTTATGCCAAAGTCACTGCTGTACAGTTACTACCTCTGTTTATAATTATAATAAAATTAAAAGCTTAAAATATAAGTTCTATTAGTGCCTGGTATAGGGGTAAGTATTCATTTTCATTTGTGGATGGTTATGATTTTTCCAGAAGAAAGTGGACGAATTACTTTGTTAAAAAAACAAAAAAGACTTGGTTTCTGTAGAGTTGATAGTTTATCAAAATAAGACATAATCCTTATTAAAATACAAAAACAAAAAAGAAATTCCCCCATTTAAACCTACAACAAATGACATTTCAAGACATTCAATATACATCTAAGATACAGACAGAAAGATAGTAGGTAGGTGAATAGGTAAATATAGGTAGAGTGAAAATGAGACTGATTGGTAGACAAAAATGGGAATCATACACTACATGTTATTTTAAAACAAAAAATAATAACTTTGTACTTTTATTTAATGGAGTTAAAGGAAATTGAAGTGAAACTGCAGAATTGCTGAACTTCAGACAAATGTTTATTTGCCATGAAATTTATTAGTTCCTGAATATTTTTAAGTTATGAAAAAACTATGAGTTTTCAATCATTATGTAAAAGGTTTTTTAAAAATTCTCTTCTAGACTATATCTATGAATCCCATGTGATGCAAGATGAGAAAATCAGCACATTTACTCTTCCAGCCCACTCTTGATTTTTGTGCTAGGATCACTTACATTCTGTTCTATAATCATAATTCCCTGTTATTTAATCTCAGTTTTTTATTTGAGTGAATTAAGTTTTCTTAATCCTTTTACAGTGGCTTCCATATTCCCTATTCCTGTATTATTTTGATTTGATTTTTGTTGGCTGAGTTTCATCATCTAATTTTCTTTCCAAGCTTCATAAGTTCTATTCATTTTCTTTATATCCGAGGGGCATCTGCCTGGTGTAATCATTTTGAGTTAAGTTCAACAGATTATGTCAATGTATGGCAAAAATCACCACAATATTGTAAAGTAATTAGCCTCCAATTAAAATAAATAAATTAATTTAAAAAAATCTTTGTCCTCCAACATACATACACATCAGAGAAGTTTAACAAGTTGGAATTTATTGCTTTCTCACGTAACAGAAGCCCAACATTGACACCATAAACTTGTCAGGGACCCATAGTTTTTCCAAATTACTGTTCAATCATTTCTTAAAGGATTGTTCCTGTCCTCATGATCCAAAAAGGCTGTTTGAGTGCCAGCCATCTTCAGATTTCAGGCAGCCGAATGAAGGAAGGAGCCAAGAAGGACAGGCCCCCACCTTTAAGAAGGTTTCTCTGAAGTAGCACACAACATTTCTACTTATATTTCACTAGATAAAACTTAATTACATGACTGTGGGATATACAGTATTTTACCTGATGGCTATCGCCAAGCTCAAAATCTGGGTTCTTAGTGTTAAGAAGGAAGAAAATGAATATGGAGAAATAGTGAGTGACCTTTGCCTGCCATATCTGAATATAGTGTTTGGGATTATGCTTTGATGCTTCTAAAACTGTGTAAACATGGACCATTCATTATCTTCAAGCATTTGAGTATCACTGAGGAGATGCCTGAAGTCAATCTAATTCTTTCGTCCTTGTAAGTAACCTGCCTTTTCTGCTTGTATTCTCATATGATTAGTTCTTTATCCCTGAAGATGAGTGGTTTCTGCAGAATATCTTGTATTCATCTTTCTACATAATTTTCCCCAAATTTATGGTGAATCTTTTTGATCTGCAGGTTAGTCTTTATTTCTGGAATCATCTCTTCCATTATTTCTTTAAATATCATCTCTATCACATCTCTTTTTCAAGAAGTTTAATCTCCTTTTTACACCTTCTCTATAAAATTTTATATTTTTGCTCTTTTAATTTGTCTTTCACTCTAGGCTGTCTCTCATGTCTTAACATGCTTTTATCACACTTTCCCCCTATTTTTGGCTGTTTGTAATGTGGCATTCATTTCTGAGATGTTTTTATTTTCTCTTTTATTTCTCTACCAACCTATTTTTATCTTTTTCTTTTGTTTTTCTAAACCCCTGTAATATTCTTTGAGACCTATCTTTAGAGCAATAATTTATGTTTAATACATTTTATTCTTCTGACTGCTTATGTTTTTGTTTATTTGATTAGTTTATTTTAAATAAAGTAATAAACACCTGAAAATCTAACATGAAAATGCTGCTCCACATCCAAAGTAAGCATTGTCCTGAATCCTATATTCATGGTTTCTTTGATTTATTTTTATATTATGATATTGTGTCAATATGTGTTCCTTCAAAGGATTATATATGTATTATAATTATATATATTATACATATAATGCAATATACTTTATGTTGGTTGTTTATAAATAGGATAACATGCTCTGTGTAAGGGACTTTTTAACTTTTATTACTGTGCTCCATCCATATTATAGTGTGTCACTGCAGTTCATCTGTTTTAGCTATTGTATAACATTACAACATACAGGGCATGTATAACATACATATTGTATAACATACAAGGCATGACTATACCTCAATTCACTTATCTACTTTAATATTCATGGGCATTTGAATTATTTTTCAGGTTATTGTTAGGTAAGCAATGTTTCAATGAACATTCTTCCACACGTATCTTGTTGTATAGGTCCAAGTCTTTCTTTGGGATTTACAGTTTTAGGAGTGAAATTGTTGAGTTATAGAGTATGTCTAAAACAGAATTCTTTATGTAACCTGCAGAACCAGCCTCCTCTCTTCCCCTCTATTTCTGTTAGTAACATCCCAGTCACCAGCTCCTTTGACAAATTATCGCTTGTTCCCTATATCCAATTGTTTACCAAGCTGGAAGGTTTATGCCTTCCCATGATACACCCATTTCTCCTGTTCAAGCTTCATTAATTCTCCCCTGGACTCCCTATTCCTAAGCATCACTGTTAATAAATTCCAATCACATTAATTTCCCTGTCTATGAGATTAATAATAATAATCCAGCATTCAAAGCTCTCACATTAAGACTCCAGACTATCTTTTCTGCCTTGATGTCTCCCTATTCTGTTAGCGGAGAATAGTAGAGTGAGAATGGACCTTAGAGATCAGACTCACTTACCTACAAATAAGAAAATAGAGGCTCAGAAAGGGAAGAAAGGGTTTTGTTTTGTTTTAATTTTATTTGTTAATTTGCTTATTTATCGCTGCGTTGGGATTTGTTGCTGTGCACTGGGGCTGTTCTCTAATTGTGGTGCAAAGGCTTCTCACTGTGATGGCTTCTCTTGTTGCAGAGCACAGGCTCTGTGGCATTTGGGCTTCACTAGCAGTAGCACGTGGGCTTAGTAATTGTAATGTATTGACTTAGTTGCCCCTCTGGCAAGTGGAATCCTCCCAGACCAGGGATTGAACCCATGTCCCCTGCTTTGGTAGGCAGATTTTAAACCACTGGACCACCAGGGAAGTCCAAAAAAGGGTTTTTATCAAGGTCATATATGTGATCTGTTCGAACAATTTTGTGGTTATTGCAAGCGCTTCAGGAGGAAGGCAAAAAGATGCCTATAATCTTTCATCTTGAGTTAAGGACAGTAGAGTGAAGTAGTTGTAGGCAAGGGAGAATGGGCATGATTCCATCACGCTGAGAACACACTGAGACTATTGGGAAGGTAGAAAAGAACCATACAGAGTAGACTCTTCTATTACCAGCTGAGTGTAAAAATTATTGCACTGTATTAAGATATAATTGTTGTTTGGAACTGGAAGAGTGAAACTACCTGAGAGGCATGGCTTCCTCAGAAGAAACCAGAAAGAGGAGATGGAGGGACCCTAGATGGGGATTTGGATAACAGGGTTGAAACTGAAATATCTCGCTTTCCCCTTCCCTCTCCCCAATCCACCCTCTTTTATCTCACCTAATCTTTCAGTCTTGCTTGTTAAATAATAATATTTACTGAGTGCTTTGCATTTTCTAAATGCTTTATCTAGATTATTTCATTCAATCTCCACATCAACTTTATGATTAATTTACTTTAGTATTATTATCCTCATTTTACAGAAGAGTACATTGAGCAAAGAAAGAATATAGTCAACAAGTGAGAAGTAGGTTATAAAATCTCATTCTTCAGCCTTAGACAATTTGAGAAACAGGAAACAAGAACTCAAGTATTTATGCTTAAACTTTGCTGTGTTTATCTGAGGATAAAGGGTAGACTGTAGATGCCTTGTGGAATGGAACAGGTCTTGAGCACCTCAGGACTGAGCTCATGTTAAAATGGTTGAAAATTTATAATGTATAAGTCTTTTACATTTTCTTCTTGTGTTTGTTTTCCTTTTGGCCTCCCTTTCCTTTTGATTAATAAAGCAGGTCCATTAGTGCTAGGTGACCCAAGAGAAGATCTTTTTGGTTTGTTTATCTTGGTTCAGAGTGCTTAAGAGGCAGCAGTGTGCTCACAAAGGTAGAGACCTCTTTGACCAAAAAAAAAAAAAGTGAAAATCATGGAGATGGCCCTCCTACTCTTTGAAGACCTCCCATTTTTTTTTTTTGGAAAGTTCCCTTCCAGTGCTAAAACCTAGAATTTTAGACAGATTCTAACCAGAAAGAAAATGTTGGCCTTTTGAAACTGGAATGGTTCATGATAAAAAGCAAGTAGGGGGTGTTATGGGAAAAGACGAAAGCAAAGAGTTGTCATTTTTTAACTGTCAATCAGTTAAAATTGGTAAATCTTTTTGGTGAGTCCACTGTGTGCTAATCTAATCTAGATACAATCCTTGCCCTCGAAGTCAAACATAAAAGATGAAAAAGTAAATATGTACATGAGTGGATTTGAAAAACAGGTTGAAAATACAAGGCCTGTTGTAAAACAACATGACAAGTGAAGGGAACAGGTAGTAAACAGGTTCTTTAGATGTGACAAGGAGGGAGAACTCACTGGGCTAGGTGGTCTTCCACCATGAAAGAGGAAGGACGCTTCAGCTACATATTTAAAAAATTGGAAATGTAAGATAAGTGGAAAGGAAGGGAAAATGTCAGGAATGGAGATGAGGTAACAGGAATATGTAAGACATTTAATAGCAGCACTGAGTGAATCTTTCTGGCTTGAATTAAAAATTTCTTTATGGGACTAATAGAAGATAAAGCCTAAAGAAAGCTTTGAATGCCAGGGTAAGAAGCTCAACTTCACCCTGTAGAATATGCACGTGTGTGTGCTCAGTTGTGTCCAGCTCTTTGCGACTCTATGGACTGTAGCCTGCCAGGCTCCTCTGTCCATGGGATTCTCCAGCAAGAATATTAGAGGGGTTGCCATTTCCTTCTGCAGGAGATCTTCCTGACCCAGGGTTTGGATCTGTGTCTCCTGCATTGGCAGGTGGATTCTTTTACCACTGAGCCACCTGGGAAGCATGGAACATGAGATATTCTCAAAGATGTTTAAGACAAGCAGTGAGACAATGAAAATTACTTTTTTTGATAGCTGGTTAGTAGGGAGACAGGTTAAGATATTGCGGTAGAAAACCCTCAATATTTCAACAGTAAATGAGTCTTCATGAGACTTAAATGTGTCAAAATGTTTAGGAAATGAAGAATTCTCTTTCCTTTATACTAACTGCTGACTTGTGTCCAGGGAAATGAGCAGGCAGAATTTTATCTAAAGCAGAAGAGAATTACTTTGCTAATATTTACTTGCATTCCTGACATTTTGGGGACAACTGTGGCAGAGGCCACTTCCTGACCAGTTCTCAGTCCACAGGTTGAATGTGGCAGGATGGAGGACCTTCAAAATTGAAGACAGATTAAGTGCTCAAAGCCCAGTGTGATGTTTCTTCCTCTTTTAAAGTGTTTCTGCTTCATTAAAAAAAAAAAAGTGGTTTTTTTTGGTTTTTTTTTTTTTTTTTTGGTTAAAAATCTCTCTGTACTAAAAGGATCAGGACATTTCATGTAAAGAGAACTGATTCTCCCTGCTCAGCTAGAATTTTCTGCAAGCCCAACATTTCCTTTGAAAATTAAGCACTCCATAGACAGGGTCTTCTGCTGATAAGGACACAGGCTGTCACACTCAGGGATTGAAGTGTTGCCAAGATTGCTGACAGTGTTGGCTCTTACTGGGAATGCTCTGTTACCAAACAGACATAAAGGGCCAAATATCTGCTCTAGGCCATCAGACTCAGGTGGAGGATGGAGAACAATTTCCTGAAACCAGGGATGTTGAATTGAAAGCAAGGAGGCCCCTCTGAACAGGATGTGGGGTCAGGGTGAAGATCACTGGAACAAAAAGCACAAAGAGGACTCAGGAGCAGTACTCAGGACTACTGGCACCTAGTCCAGTGCTCTCCTCACTACACCAAGCTGCATGTTTACCTATATGTGGTGTAGAAACTTCTGCCACTCTCTTACTCCCTCCTTGACTCCCTTGATTTTTTACCAAAGTGAGAAGTTTTGAGCATACTCCCATATCACACCTGCCTTGGCGAAGAGTGGTCTGAGGCAGACTTTGCTTCAGAATCGTATTAATATATCACAGGACTCTCTGACTACTTGACCTGACATATGTTTAATTGGTCCTAACCTCTGCTAGCTCTTATCTATTAACCTACCCGCCCTTCTATTTTTCTGACATCTGATGACTAAGGGCCTGTACAAGTCAGAGACTAGCCAAATCTTTGTTCCTTTGGTGTCCATCACCTAGAATCTGTGTTAATGTGATTATTCATTCTTCATGTAGTTGCATGCAGTTGTGTTCACAGACCAAGTCATTCAAGGCAGAGCTCCTATCTAACTTGTGATGTGAATTTCAACCAGTAACTAGGTTATGGGAACCCCATGGGGCTTGATTTCCTTTGGGATAACAGTGCTGACCCAGAGAGCTGAAATCTAGGAATCAGATCAGACCACTGGAGCAAGGGATGCTGGAGAACAGATACAGCTGAAGATCCTAGAAGCAAGTTCAGTCCTAAAACTGTATCCAGAGAGACTGAATGTACAAACACATACTCTATGATTGGTGGGAACAGGAGCTGTTTAGAAATTTAGGCAGGTGGGCAAGCAGCTCAGGGAAGTCTGGAACTGGATAACAGAGGCCCAGCCACATGATCAGTTTGGGGGTAAGTGTTGGGGATGGCAGTAGTGTTTAGAAAGAGAAGGTAGAGCTTTGGTTCAGGAGGAACAGGGGTCTGAAATTGTTCCCTACCTTTTCCCCAACCTTTTTTTTTTTAAAGCTTCTTAAGTTCTGCTGCTGCTGCTGCTAAGTCGCTTCAGTCGTGTCTGACTCTGTGCAACCCCATAGACAGCAGCCCGCCAGGCTCCCCCATCCCTGGGATTCTCCAGGCAAGAACACTGGAGTGGGTTGCCATTTCCTTCTCCAATGCATGAAAGTGAAGTCACTCAGTCGTGTCCGACTCTTAGCGACCCCATGGACTGTAGCCTGCCAGGATTCTCCATCCATGGGATTTTCCAGGCAAGAGTACTGGAGTGGGGTGCCATCACCTTCTCCAAAGTTCTGAGGAGATATTTATAGTTCTTCTTCCTCTTGGCCTGTTCCTCTGTTATTTCTGCCTTCTGCTATCAACCCAAATCTAGGGCCCTGGTTTGCCTCTCTGCTTACTCCTTTGAACTGACCATTGAGTTTTCTCTTTTCCCACAATGTCCATGTCAATAGTAAGGAAGAAGCTGTTGTCAGCTTTGTGCATGTTTAGGTTGATCCTAGTTTTGGCTATGGTGACCCTAGTTAGTGGCCCAGGACCACTGGAAGAAAAGGTTTGACATGATGGATTTAAGTAGTTTACTGGAACAGAAGTGAGGTCAGAGGGATAGGAAGCCAGTTATTAGAACCGAGCTCCTCAGAGAAAATGGACTGGATTTGAGAAATGACAAAATTCTACCTGTTGGAACTGGGCCAGCAAATCTCAAAGTGATTCTTAAATTTTTCCTCCTTAAGATCAGGGCTTATCAACTTTCAGTAAGCTTTAGAATCAATGTTTGCACAGATTCTGCCTGCATAAGTCTAGGATAGAGATTACAGTTTAAGGAAATCCACAGTTTTTCTCTTTTGTCTTTCCAGAAATATTTCATGCATATTAAATAAAAAGTAAGCATAAATTTTATTCTTTTCATTCATGTGGTAGCATGCCATACGCACTTTTCTGAACCTTGTTTGTCTATTTTTTTTTCACTTAATGTTTCTTTGACATCTTCCTATTCTGATATATAAAGTTTCCTCATTCTTTTTGATAACTACATAGTATTTCACTGTGGGAGTATACCATAGTTCATTTAGCAATCTGCTGCCAATGGACATGCAGATTGTTTCTAATCTCTTGCAACTGTAAACAATGTTGCAATAAGTGCCATATACATATGTCATTTCACACATAATTGATTATTTCTGTATAAATTCTTATACGTGGAATTACTGGTCCAAATAAGTGATTTTGTGATTTTTCACAGATACTTCCCTTCACAGATATTATACCAGTTTACACTCCTACCACCATGAGCACCATTGTTTTCACAACCTCTAGCTAACAAAGTGTGTTAGCAAACTTTTTGACTTCGCCAGTATGGTACCTCAAAATAAGATCTCATTGGTGTTTAAGTTTGCAATTCTTTTACCATAAGAGAGGAGAATGAGAATATTTTAATATGTTTGAATCATTTGTATTTTCTTTTTGTGAAGTCTGTTCATTTCCTTTCACCATTTTTCTACTGTATCTTTTGATCTTCATTATATTAGTTTGCAGAAACTCTTTACATATTAGGGAAATAAATCTTTAAGCTGAGATATGACTTGCAAATATTTTTCTCAGTTTGTCATTTATCTTTGACTGCCTTTTGGTTGCTTCTGTAAGACAGCTTTGTATCAAATTGTAACTGTTACTAAATTCATTTTTATTTTATTTAGTGACTTCTGGGTTTTAAATTATACTTTGAAACACTTTTCCCACTCTGAGACTGTGAAAAATTATTCCGTAAATTCACCTAGTACCTTTATAGGTTTTTAAAAAATATTTAAATCTTTAATCCACATAGACTTTATTCTAGAAAAATATGTAGAATTTGGTTGCAATTTATTTTTTTTCCAGGTGACTATGTAGTTTCCCCAATAACATTTATTGATTAATATATTCCTTATTTCATCATTGCTGCTGCTGCTGCTGCTAAGTCGCTTCAGTCATGTCCGACTCTGTGCGACCCCATAGACGGCAGCCCATCAGGCTCCCCCGTCCCTGGGATTCTCCAGGCAAGAGTACTGGAGTGGGTTGCCATTTCCTTCTCTACCCATAATTTGAATTGCCTCTTTTATCATTTTCTAGGTTTCTATATGAATTTGTGTTTAACTCTCAATTTTCTCTTCTGTGACACTACTACAGTTGACTCTTGAACAATGTGGGTCCGAACTGTGCAGGTCTACTTATGCACAGGTTTTAGCTGAATCCTCAGATGTGGAAATGTGGGCATGGAGGAACTGTGGATATGAAGGAACTGAGTGTATGTAGCACTAGCTATAATTTATATTTAGATTTTCAACTCTATGGAGGGTCAACACCCCTAATACACGTTTTTCAAGGGTCAACTGTATTTTGGGCTCTTGATGCACCAATACCATACTATTTAATTATTCTATCTTTATAAGGTAGTTCTAAGGCAGGTGGTCCATGGTATGCATTTTATAAAACACTGGCCTAGGGACTGGTTCACTACTAGCCCTGTACAAATAGGATAATGAGTTGATTTCATCAACCAGGAGAATAAGACTACTAAGAACGGCATTTGGGGAAAAAAAATGAAGATTTCTTGATTTAAGGTAAATCCATCTGTTTTCACGTTTTTCTATTTTTCTATTAACAAATGTAACTTTGCTTTGACTTTTTTGATATAAATTCTTGCCAGTTGTTAGTTTTGTATATTTGTAAGGCTGTTAAGTTAAAATAAGTACATTATATAATTGGCATTGTTTATTCAGTCTACATGCATGGATTTATAGATTCATGGCTCATTGCAGTAGTAAATAACTGAGGTAGATCAGAAAATATATCAATATGCTTCTACATACACATTGTACACATACAATGAATTCTTGTTCCTTCAACATATGTTCATTGAGTTTTCATCATATTGCAAAGAACTTTGGTAAGTGCTGGGGATACAATAGGTAATAAAAAAGTTAATATTAGTGAAAAAACTTGTGTTAATTTCCTAAGACTGCTATAACAACATACTATGGACTGGGTGGCTTTAAAAAGCAGAAACCTATTCTCTTATAATTATGGAGGCTAGGGCTTCCCAGGTGACTCAGTGGTAAAGAATTCACCTGCCAAGCAGGAAACACAGGTTTGAACCCTAGGTCTGGAAGATCCCCTAGCCAAGTAAATGGCAACCCACTCCACTATTCTTGCCTGGGAAATCTATGGACAGAGGAGCCTGGTGGGCTATAGTCCATAGGGTTGCAAAGAGTTGGACACAACTTAGTGAGTAAACAATAACAAGTTATGGAGGCTAGAATTAGAAAGTCCATGTATCAGCAGGGCCATACTCCCTCTGAGGGCTTCAAGGGAAATATCTCCTTCCTTGCCTGTCCCTAACTTCTGCAATTCTTGACATTCCTTAGCTTACAGCTGTGTCACTCCAGTCTCCCTGTATGTGTCTATGTCTCTTTACAGCTTTCTTTCAAAGACACTAGTCCTTGGCTCTTGGGCCCACTTTAATCTAGTAAGATCTCTTATTATATCTGCAATAACCCTATTTCCAAACACAGTCACATTCACAATTATCAAGGGTTAGGACTTTAACACCTTTTGGGGAACACAAGAGCATTTATCAGAATACAAAGCAGAAATAATATCTATGTTAATCAGAACCCACTTAACTGATCAGTTTAGTTTTAAAACAATTTCCCAACTAAACTATTTAATTCAACAAAATGGGAATGAAGACAATGGGAGTTATAGGTAGTGGCATGGTCAGATTTATTGGACCTGACATCAATCCAGACCATCTTACTGTATACAGAAGCTACGTTAAGTAAACTGGTGGCTTGGTTTGTCAGGAATAGTGGGCTTTGGGATACCCAGTAGAGAGAGGTCCTTTGGAAGGGGAACTGGAACTGGGCCAACAAGAAACTCCTCCACAATTTCATGGAGGGTCTGTAGTCTGCCCTTGTTAAGGCAAACTACCCCAAGTTCTGTGAGGGACAAATCTGGGCTTCTTTTTCCCTTGGAAGAGGGAGTAGAAACCAAAATACAACCTCCTTGACTGCCTTGTTCCACTGAGACTGCAGAAAAATAAGCTTCTCTCCCTTCCTGACCTCAGGAACCTTGGCCTCAGCCAACCTTCCTTACTGTGAGACCTGTTTCAGGCCAAAAATATGATTCTCAAAGCATATTTCTATGTCTTTGGTTTCCTACCATGCTGTCCATTTTCCAGAGCCAATATTTTCATGTAGGCAGCAAAGTGATTGTGGTTAGGATTCCATTTTATTATCTCTATTAACATTAGTTTTTAGAAGGATAGTAACAGATTCAGACGGAGAAGGCAATGGCAACCCACTCCAGTTCTCTTGCCTGGAAAATCCCATGACGGAGGAGCCTGGTAGGCTGCAGTCCATGGGGTCGCTAAGAGTGGGACATGACTGAGCAACTTCACTTTCACTTTTCACTTTCATGCATTGGAGAAGGAAATGGCAACCCACTCCAGTGTTCTTGCCTGGAGAATCCCAGGGATGGGGTAGCCTGTTGGGCTGCCGTCTATAGAGTCGCACAGAGTCGGACACGACTGAAGCTACTTCGCAGCAGCAGCAACGGATTCAGAATCAAGAGCTCTAGAAGGAGCCCATGTTTTCCTACTGGTGACATGAAGCACTGTAACAGAAGTTCTATCATCTGGCAGGAGATATAAAAATACATTTTAGTTGCTATGCAGAGTACTAGCCCTCAGCTAACAAATTTGTTTTCATTTGCCTTCAGCTGCCCACGGCTAGTTTCTTCCCTCACCCTTACTGAGGGGCTCAACATCTCTCTTCCCCTTCCAGGTGAAAACCCACCCTCAAAAAGCATTCGCTAATCTCACTTGCACAGTTGTGTTAATAGCTGATCAATGGTAAAAGGCAATTAGTGAAGTGTGGCTGAAAGTACATGTGAGTAGCAATCCAAGATCTAGCTTGTTTGGCTTTTTTTATATGCTGGCATTGAGGGAAAATGGTCCCAGATCTTTGCAGGCAGACATGCCTGGGTTTAAATCCTGTCTCCATCACATATTAGCTGCATGATCAAAGACACTTACTCAATCTCGATGCTCCTAAGCTTCTTTGCTTTAAAATAGCTATTGTAACATGTGCTTTACCAGGTTATTTTGAGGTCTATTTGTCAGGTAGTATAGTATGTGACTTATAGAAGGGCATTGAAATGACAATCAGTAATTTGCTAATGGACGGGTATTGAGGATGCTCTACTCTCAGAGAAAATTCCTTTATCTTCTTATCCAGCCAGTTAGTGAGTGTTTGCTTCTTACAGTAAACATCAAGCAGCATTGTAATTCTGACAGCCAGTGACAACTTTCCACAGTACTAGCTCATATCAAGCTTGCCTGTGGGCAGATCTAAGGAGACAGTGATGCCCTGGAAGAAAGACAGGATGTGTCCTCTCTAGAAAATTTTGTCAGCCCCTAGCCAGGGAACAGGCTCCTTCTCTTTGACCAGTTGCCACACTGTTGGTTCTTCTGTGCCCCCACCTATGTTCCAAGAGCCTCAGACTTACCTAAGAGACAGAGAGAAACCTGAAAACAGAAAGGAGACAAGAAACATCACCTGGACTGTTCCTTTATTGGTTCTTCTCTATTGTCAGGTTCTCACTTATCTCTGAAGAATCCATTTTTTCAAGGATTTAGTCAGGCCTTTGGAAGATGCTACTTCCCATCTTCCATCCAACCTCTCCTATGGGTCAGTGGTATGCAATCATAAATATTTTTCAAGGTTATCTGGTCATCCTCCATTAGATTGGACTTTCTCCCCACCCAAAAAAGGGGGACTGTGTATTTCAGGTATTCATTTATGTATTTATTCACTCATCTCACTATAAGATTAATAATAATAGTCAATATTGATTGAGCTCTTCCTATATACCAGCTAATTTGTTAAAGTTTTCTCATGTTATCCCATTTAATTACCTGAACAACCCCGTGATATAGATACTATTTACATCTTTTCTTTTTTTTTTTTGCTTCACTGGGTCTTTGTTGTATCCCGCAGGCTCTTCCTTGTGGTACATGGGCTTTCTCTCAAGCTGTGACACATGAGAGCTTCTCTAGTTGCGGCATGTAGACTTTTCTTGTTGCAGTGCGCACGCTTAGTTTCCCCACAGCATGTGGCATCGTCGTTCCCCAACCAGGGACTGAACCCACATCTCCTGCGTTGGAAGGCGGATTCTTAACCACTGGACCACAAGGAAAGTCTCTATACCTCATTTTTTAAGTAAGGAAACTGAGGTGTAGATGTTACCCTTCTAATCACATAGTATTAATAGAAAGTGGGAGAGTCAGGCTTCTATAGGTTTGCCCAGGTCAGTACTGAGTAGACACTGAGTGGTATAAAAGGTATATAGCACTTCTTTTCCAGGAACTTAAAACTTATGTGAGTACCTAAGACAAGCAAGCAGTCACATGGGACAGAATGAAGCCAACTATTAAAATAAGTGTAACTGGACGAAAGCAATGAGTATAGACTGGACCAGTTAAAGAACTCCTAGGCCCTGAGGGATGAAGTGGTTTTACAAAGGTGCAGGATTCAGAACTCTGAGGAAGGGGGAAGGGTGGGGAGGTAGCCCAGGCCTGGGTAGGTTTGGCAAGTAGGGAGAAGAGGCAATGCCTGTGCAGCCAAAACAGAGTGGTGGGAGACAAGGCTCAGGTCAGGATGGGTAGGCCTTGAGTGTTTGGGAGAGAGGTCTAGACAGCTGTATTGAACAGGCCATGGGAAACTGCTGAAACTTTAAAAGTAAGAGTGTGATAGGATCAAAACTGTGCCTTAAGGGGATTAAGAGGTATCAACAAGGAGAATAGGAATCTAGAAAATTAGTGAGGACATTTCTTGACCATTCTAGGGATGAAAATAACATTCCTAAGTAGGTTAATGACAGCATAAATGGCCAGGAAGAGAAGAGGGTGAGATTGAGATATTTCGAAGGAAGAGATGGACATGGATAGACCCTGAGGTTGTCATACTGAATGAAGTAAGTTGGACATAGAAAGAGAAATACCATATGACATCCCTTATGTGTGGAATCTAAAAAGAAATGATACAGATGAACTTATTTACAAAACAGAAACAGACTCACAGATTTAGAGAACAAATTTATGGTTACCAGGGGGCAAGGAGGAGGAGGAATAGTTAGGGATTTTGAGATAGACACACACACATTACTGTATTTAAAATGGATAACCAACAAGATCCTACTTTATAGAACAGGGAACTCTACTCAGTATTTTATGCTGTAGACTGGATGGGAGGGGAGTTGTGAGAGAATGGATACATGTATACATATGACTGATTTGCTCTGCTGTATATCTGAAACTATCACAACATGGTTAATTGGCCCTACTCCAATATAAAATAAAAAGTTAAAAAAACAAAAAAAAAACTAAAGAAGAGCTTATAAAACTTCATGATTGATCGACGATTAGGAATAAGGAAGAAGATGGAATTTTAAAATGACTCCTAAGGTTGGAACCAGTGAAACAAGGAAAAGGATGGTAATAGAACTGGAAGTTTAATGTTTATAAACATTTTAAATTTAATTATTGAAATTCTCTGGATGGGATGTTCACTTGGAGCAGAAAATTTGTGATTAGAGCTTAGGAGAGGGTTTAGGTTTGGAAAAGTAAAGTTCCCATCACTCGAGGAATAAACCTGTCAGTGTCAGTACACAGATGGATGGGAGCTGCTAGTTAGAGTTTTAAGACAGCTCCCCATGAATATCTCACATTTCTACACGTCTTGTAAGTGAGGTACTTATTACCTTTCATTCAAAATATCTTCTCAAGAATGTTTCATATAACAAATGGCCATGGAAGATAGAGATAGTGCCTCCAACTAGAGAAAAGGCCACACCATGCTTACTGCTCAGTGTAATAATGTCTTTCTCCAGAACAAAGAGCAAGCATGTTTACCGCCCATTATAAAAGATTTAGGTTCCCTAAGCTACAGTGGAGTCCCTCTACTGTAACACAACCCACATCTTACACAAGCATCATTTGGTCCCATGCACATTGTTCCCATGGGACTAGGGACTGATGTAAGAGGAACTGATGTAAATATGCTAATGGTCATTCTATAATAATTTCTGTGTTGTGAGTGATAAAGTCCTTTGTTGTTCACACCTAAGTTTCTTGCCTTCTGCTGGCATCAATGAAACTGTGTCAAGATTATTTGTTAGCCAGTAAGTTTGGTAAAATCTTAGACCCCTTCACAATTCTTCAACGTTAGATGAGGAACTCTTATAGAAGGAACAGTTACACAGGGTTCTGGGATTCCCTTCAGGTGACTAGTCAGGAGTGGACAACACTGAGAGTAGAAAAATCTTAGGAAGGTCGAGATTGGAGCCATGTACTCAAGGGCTCAAACATGATGGCTACCCAACCAACAGTTCCTTTCTAAAAGAAACAACCCCATCTACAGTTCTTCTGCTGAGGGAAGGCTCCTTGAAGTGATTTTCTCCACTACTTGATCTGTCAGTCTGATTGGCCCATAAAATCCCTGCTATAGACTGAATGTTTGTGTTCCCCTCAAATTCATGTTGAAATCCTCAACCCCAAGGTGACAGTATTAGGAAGTAAGGCGTTTGGGAGGTAATTAGGTCATGGGTGGAACTCTCATGAACAGGATTAGTGCCCTTATGAAAGATACCTCAGAGTGCTCCCTTGCCATTTCCAGCAAGAATGGACCCAGTAAGAAAATGACCACTATGAATCAGAGCTCCACCATGCTGGCACCCTGATCTCAGACTTCCAGCCTCCAGAACTGTGAGAAATAAACTTCTATTGTTTAAAAGCTTCTTAGCCTATGATACTTTTTATTATAGCAGCCCAAACTGACTAAGACAATCACTTTTGTTAAAGCTTTTCCCACTGGGCTACCTTACAGATATGGTCTAGCCCATGAATTGGCTGCTTTTGGAGTAAATATCCCCTACTTATCCAGACAGCACAATCAGAAAGGTCACAAAGCATCTTCACCTCAGAGATGGGCTAGGAAGAAGTGAAGACTGAGCAGGGACTGGCCAGAAGAAATCAGTCCCATCTGTAGGAGGTACCCAGGAAAGATATGAAATTGGGAGGAGTGTGTGGTGGATTCAGGCTTGATTCTGGGTGAATAGCAGTTCAACCCATTGAATGGAGGCCTTGAAGCAGGAAGTACAGACAGTGGGAGATATGAAAACTCACATAGGCTGGGATACTGTGATCCTTAGAAGGCAGGCACAGCTAGACCCTGGCCGAATTATTATTGTGCTGCATTATCAACATTTTAAAAGGGGAGGAGTGAATTCAGTTCAAGTCTATTGACCGACATTCATTAAGTGTCTATTATCTACTAAGGAATGTGTGAACTACTGGGGAAATAGTATAAGGCAGAGTTCCCAACCTCAAAGATATACAAATAAATATTATAGAGCACAATACATACAATAATAAAGGTATGTGGAAGATACAGAGGTGGTGAAAGAGTCATTGAATTTAGAGGTAATGGTGGGAGGTAGACAGAGAAGGATCACTGAGGAGCAGACCCATGCAAATGGTTTCAAAGGATGAACATTTGAACATTTCAAAGGATGAACAGATGAACAGAGGTTTTCCTAGAAGGATGGAGTGGGTGGAATACACGGCTCAGCCCCAGGTTTGGAAGACAAGAAAGAGCACAGCAGAAATCAAGCAGGTAACAGAGCCCTGGCCAAGCAGTCTGACAGAGAACTGAACTATTACAGTGAACACTGTGGTAGAACTTAGGTATGTGACAGGGCAGGGCAGAAGCAAGGAATAACAAGACTTCGGTGGGCATGAGAGTGCAATAGCTGACCAACTGTGTGCCTGTGTGGTCACAGACCTCTGGTCATGTGACTAATCCAAGACCTTTCCAGGTGGAGAATCTGATTTTGAAAGCATCTGCTACCTGTTCAGGAAGGGCTCAGGAACAGGAGGACCAGGCCTCCTGTGTGACTATCTACCAGTGACTTTGCTGAATGATGCTGGGTTAATTTCTTCTTCATGAATTCAGCCAAGTTCAGACTCTTGGCTCTCTGGATTATTAAAATAGCTTTCTAATTGGTTTTTCAACTGTCTAACACAAGCTCCTCTGATCCATCTTCCAGACAGCCCTTGGGGTGCTTTCTCTAAAAGTCCAATCTGATGATGTCACTTTCCTGCTTAAGATCCTTCAGTAGCTGTCCATTGTCTACCCCCTGCTCTTTAACAAGGACCCTCAGAGTGTACCCTGCCCAGGGCAGATGCTTGGAGAAAGATAATAAAGCTGAAATGTCAAGGCTTCCCACTTTCAGGTCCTGAGAGCCCCTAGAGGTATGTTGACGTGGCAGTTTTGTAAAGAGGTTCCCCCTAAAGTTGGAAAATCTCTAGGCCTCACAAAACCTAACTCTATACTGTGGGCCCTGCCCATCTATCCAACCTCATTTTACAGATCTCTCTCTCTCTGTCTCTCTGTCTCTTTCTCTCTCTAACCTAAAGTTCTCTGAACAGCCAGCCTGGAACATTCCCCACCAAGCTATCTGTTCTGCAGCACCCTGATGAGGCATCTCCCCTGAGGAAAGGCTGCTCTCATCTCCCTATTTCCCCAAAAGTTCATCCCCATCCTACCATCCTACCCTCTCTCATGGGTATATTGCTAAATTCCTGCATGCATCATGCCAGCTATCTGCCCCACTGAATCCAGGTATTCCCAACACAAAAGCAGGGTCTGGGATAAAGAAAGTGAAAGTCGCTCAGTTGTGTCTGACTCTTTGAGACCCCATGGACTATACAGTGCATGGAATTCTCCAGGCCAGAATACTGGAATAGGTAGCCTTTCCCTTCTCTAGGGGATCTTCCCAACCCAGAGATTGAACCCAGGTATCTTGCATTCAAGGTGGATTCTTTACCAGCTGAGCCACAAGGGAAGCCCCCTGGGATAAAGAGGAGGGATAGGGCTTGTTGAACTGACTTGAAATAAAATGTCCTTGCTGCTGCTTGCAATTCATATTAGTCACCATGTATTGTGAGCATACCGAAAGCCAAGGAATAAGTAAAACACTTAAAATACATCATCTGTAGTCCTCACAATAATCCAAAGGTTGACCACTGAAAAGATGATATTGGGTCGATCCCCATGAAATTGCCATTTTTTGACCATCTTTGGTATGTATAAACAGCAAATCCCTATGATTCAGCCTGATAGATTTAAACCAGGTCAGTCTGACTTCAAGGTCAATCTTTCCTCTAAAGAAAAAGAACCACAGTGGTTGGTTGAGGTAAAGAGGCGACACTGTAGAGTTGTGGCTGCAGGGTAAACCCTGAAAGCTCACAACTCATTATGTGAGGTGAAGTGCATATGATAATTTTTTTTAATTCTGTTTTTCCTATAGGCCACATTTTAACAACCATAGTCAAAACAATAAAAAAAAATTGTTCATTTGTTTGGTTTTCTCTTTTTTCAGTTAAAAATATCCCAAAGGGTTATCTTTTTTGGGAAGGAGAAAAGAACAAAAAAAGGAAAACAGAGTGGACAGCATAGTTTTTTCTATTAAGATTTTTAATAACAGCTCCATGCTGGCCTTAAGAATAGAAGAGCTCCCCTTTATTTATTTTACAAGAATATATTTTAAATAACAGCAGCTTTCACATGACACTCCTTGCATAATGATTTCAAAAGAGGAAATTGTGTTTATGTTTTGGGATAGCACTTAATTGCCCGGAACGTAAGTAAAGAACTCAAGGCAGCATTACTGTTGAAATCTGAAAGAAAACAAAAAGCTTGCAGTCCCATTACTGCAGTGCAAGGTGATTCATAATTAATATAATTAATAAAGAAGTTAATATCAAAGAATTTATGTCACAAGTCCCACCAGCCTAAATTGTTGATCTAATTTAGCTAATAACCACTTTTCCATAACCACTCCTATTACAGGCAGAAAAAAATTGATAAATTCACGTGGGCCACACCACATACCTTCATCAGCTCTGCAAAGGCACTTTGTATAGTGTCTGAGGAAGGACTTTGAGTTGATTGTCTAGAACAGAATGGGAGAGAGAAAGAACCTAAAATGGAAATCTGCAATTACAGCTCAAAATATCTTTAGGGAAGCAGAATGATTTCAAAGCACAAAGCATGGGTCAGCCACCCTGGATGACAAATGAAAATGGAAAAAGACTTCTGACTGCTGGCACCTCTCACAATTCACAGAACAACTCTCTTTTCCCCCTGGTCCCTTTCTCGTCTCTCTTTTATCCTGTTCCCTAAAAGCCATCTAACTGGGCGGTATTTATTTCATCTTCAGATGCATATATCCAGTAAACCTTCCGAAAATAGAATCACTCCCAGGTCTCACACCCACATGGTTACAGGAATTCCTCCTATCTCTATCAACTCCCAAACATATCTGAACACTGCTCTAGTCAGAACCAAGGTAGGCATCTGCCACCCCTGCCTCCACACTAATATGAAGCTGAGGAGCCACAGGTTTGGTCCTACGAGCAAAGGTTTACTCTTTTTCTTTGTTGTCAGTCTAACTCTTTTTGTTCTTCCTTTTATTTCTTTACAGATTTCTAGTCCCAAGCAACGTTCCATATAGAGCAGAAGGGAAAATCTTGGTTAATAAATAAAATTTAAACTCTCGATGACTGGAAGTGATGGCACTAAGATTTGGCAGCTAATGGGCCACATATAGGTGAAGATACTAGATCAAGATACTCAATAATTTGCTTAAGGTCTTCAGGACTTGCATCTTCCAGGAAGCTTGAGTGGAGAAACTTTGTGGTACAATGGATTTGGTTCTGCACTGGGCATCGGAAGATATGGATTCTAATTCCCTCTCTGTTACTAAGTAGCTCAGTAGCCTTGGACAATCCAGGCTGTTTCTTGGAACTTCCATTTCTGCACCAGTGAGATGCCCGGGTCAGACTAGATCAATAATTCTGAAGCTTTCTTCCCCCAGTGACACATGACATTCCCACAGCAGCCCCATGGTCTTACCTCAGAATTTGAGGTTATTCCTATGGGATGTGGCTGTGTTTCTCAGCATTTTTTTTTTTTAAACCCATGACATCTTTTGAAGACCAAAACAATATAAAGGAAGAAGATCTGAGACCCTGCCAACTGTAACATCCTCCAATTCCAAGCACAAAATGTAGGTTTTTTATTTGTGTGTTTGTTTCTGTACCTGGGTATGTCTCAGACTGCTCCTAGAAAGTATTCAAATATTTGTTGAACAAAATTGACTGGGTGGCTTTAATGTCATTCTCCCTCTTGGGTCAGTGCAGGGTCCTCTCTTTTATCTCCCTTTTTTACTGCCTTTTATCTCCCTTCTCCTTCTATCCTTTCTATAGTCTGAGAGGTGCTTGGGCAGAGGGACATGTGCAGTTGGCAGAGAACCTACACTCATCACGTTAATCGCTAGCCTGTGAATCATATCTAACCCCCAGGAGATCTGGGCTTTGCTTAGTCAGAGAACCAAATGTCAGTTTTCCTTTCCCCTTTCAGCAAGCAGCAAGCAAGAATGTCCCGCAGAGGGCCAAGGCCAGATAGACTTACAAGGAGCACACTGGAGTCTTTTTGTTCCCATCCTCCCTATATTTTGGAAGCTCCAGCGAGAATGTGGTCTGAATTTAAACACTCGAGGCCGTGACCACTAACAGTGACCACTTCTGTAGATTCATGCAGCCATTCCTCTCCCATGGCCTTGAATGATCTGTTGTTTGTGGACAATTCGCTTGTTGTACTCCAGAGAGCAGGCTGATCCTGGCTCTCCCATTGTCTCTTATATGCGCAAACAAAAGCAGTCTTCTTAGGCCAGAACACCAAGCTGATAAAAGACTGATTAAAGCCTCTTTTTGTGATGAAATTTAATAGATCTGGGTTGGGCATTATATTTGATTAACCCCAACCAGTCATTACATGGCATTATATATACAAGACAGCTATACCCAACAGCTCTCAGCTGGGCGGAGCCTATCTTTGAACTCCTGAATGATGCCAAGACACCACAGGCAGAGCTGGTAGTCAGCAAAACAGAAGTCAATAAACTTATCTCTGAGGCCTGTGATTTCCCTTTCAGTATCTTTCCTTCCCCACCCATCTTTTATGTTCACTCTTTCCCAAGCACCCAGTGCTCTCAAATTATTAGGTTCTTTCCAACAGGTTGGAAGACATCTGATAAACTCATTCACACAGAGGGATTTAATGGGTTAACCTTTTCAAAGGTAGTTGCCATTCAAAAGAGGAGCTTAGATTGGGAACTTGGAGGGATAAAGCGCTCACGGTGGTGTCAGAACCTCCTGGTTCCTCAGCTCAGATTTTCCATTCTCCCCATAGTTGGGCCAAGTGGTTTCTCCTTGCAAGCTCTGCAGGACCAACCTGGCTTCAGTTTGGAGAAATTAAAGAAACTCTAGTTGGACCCTCAGGTGACCCTCAACCCTTCCCTACCACCTGTCCTGCTTTGTTCAGTGCCCTCCTTTAGTGACTGGATATTCATTGTGTTGCAGCAACGAGTTTCCTTGCCGTTGATACCTGGCGCACCCAGGATCTCAGGCCTTCTAAGAATGAGCCCATGCCTTGATGTTGCCAGTTCTGCCTCTGAACTCTCTCTAACCCTCCCCTTCCCACCACAGATATGATTTTTCTAGCCATATTCCTGGGTTTCCAAGTATTCCTTACTCCCCTGTTCCTTCTCTTTTTATCCTTCATCTCTTGCTGGACCTCCCTGAAGCTGGCCTGGGCATGGTCTATGACTTGCCACCCATCCAGCTAGATTTCCTCCTGCTCCCAATCCAGTAAGAATGATGATTCTAGGTCCTAGACCCACCTCTCTTCCCTCTACAGGCATACCTTGGATATACTGCAGGTTTGGTTCCAGATCACTGCTATAAAGCAAGTATCACAATAAAGTGAGTCACACGAATTTGGTGGTTAATTAGGTACATGTGAAAGCTATGTTTACACTTTTATACTGTAGTTTATTAAATGTGCAATAGCATTATGTCTAAGAAAAACAATGTGCATACCTTAATTAAAAAAGACTTTATTGCTAAGAAATGATAATCATCATTTGACAATGAAGAGTTGCTACAAACCTTCAATTTGCAAGAAAATGCAATATCTGTGAAACACAATAAAGCAAAGAACAATAAGATGAGGTATGCCTGTAGTTTACCTTTTTCTCCCCCTCAATGTCACAAGATTACTGGAGCTAAATGTCAGGAATCAATAGCAAGAGGCCAGTCTGGATTATCAGGGAAATTTATCCGACAGGTGAATCAAAGAGGTACCCTTCAAAACTCCACTCACAGACACCTCCCTCCCTGTCAGTGTGCTCTCAAAGCTCTGTATGCATGCCCCTATCACAGCACTGACCACATGACACTTCAATTGTTGGTGTGGTTTTTTAACTGTGCCCCCTACCAGACTGCAAATTTGAAAGCAAGGACCACATTTGGCTTTGATAGCTTAGCACACGATCAGCTTTTTAAATTATTCTTTTTTAATTAGCTGAATGAATTGAATGAGTGATTAGAGAAGAAAGAACCACACCGTGAATTGTAGAATGTCCTCTATTCACCATGTGAGGCCCTGCCTGACACCTTTTAGTTCTAACATCCCTTTTATAGGTAACAAGCCTTTTACACTGATACCAATATAGCTACATAGAACTATATATTTGTCTCATTTCATTTTTTTCTGACCTTTCGTTTTCAATCTTTTAGTGTCTCTATGTTTTAGGTTTGTGTCTTGTTAAAAGCATAAAGCCAGGTTTTCTTGTATTGTCTGATAATCTCTGTCTTCTGACTTCACTAAACTAGACTAACTTAGCAAGCTAAGTTAGACCATATACTTTGCTTGCAATGACTGATTTCTTGGAATTATATCTATCATTTTATTTTGTGCTGTTTGCCCCACCTTTTAAATTTCCTTTTCTTTTTCCTGCTTCCTTTAAGATTGATTTTTTAAATCAGTTTTTGTTTCTCTAACTACTTTTCAGTTAAACACATTCTCTTCAGTTTTCAAGTCCACTTGTTATTAGAATGAAGATATTTTCTGGCTAGTTATTATGTAATAGGTCAATGGATTAGGCTTTCCTTGGATGCAAATAGCTAAATATGCAAGTGGTTGATAATCTAGCACATTATTTAATCTTTTATTTGTCTATTAAAACTGAACTTGTAATGAAAATAACAGCATGAATATATATCAACTATTTTTAAATTTTGGACACTTACAAAACAAAAGAAAATAAACACAGAACAAAGTTCAAACAACTAGAGCAACCACATTTTATTTAAGAAAATTAAAATCTTGCATATCATACTGGTTAGAGCTCTTTGGATTACACATGATGGAAGATCCAACCCAAATTGACCTAAGCTAAAAGGGAAAGCTTTGGCTCATGTGACTGAAGAATTCTGCAGCATCCTGGCACTGGGGGTGGTTCAGTGCAGGGGCTCAATGTGTCACCAAGACCTGGTTTCTCCCTTACTCCATCTCTTGAGTCAGCTCTCCTTCAGATTGGCTTCAGTTTCAACCACATGTTTTTTTATAGTCATTAGAGGGCTGACCCAACTCCAGATCATACCCTTTCTCAGATTCAAGTCCCAGCTAAGAGAGTGAGATTTTGTTTGTCATAAGTCCTAGAAAAGCCTTATATTTTTTCCAGTGTGCCCTGATTTAGTCATGTGACCACAGTTGGATCTGTCATCCAAGGCAGCTCATATGATATACTTACTGGTTCTACTCTGGGCATTGGGAGGGGCTAAGGAGAGGTCTTGAAGTCCATGACTCAAGAATGGGGAAAGTTTGATACACAAAGAGCTATAATCAGGACTGGGCTAAAATGATGCCAGAAGTAGTATCCACTGAAATCACTAAGGTATTCCCCCTTATCCACAGGGGATATGTTTTAAGACCCCTGCGGGACGCCTGGAACCTCAGATAGAACTGAACGTTATATGTGTTGTGTTTTTCTCATATTCAGTTCAGTCGCTCAGTCGTGTCCGACTCTTTGTGACCCCATGGACTGCAGCACTCCAGGCTTTCCTGTCCATCACCAACTCCCAGAGCTTGCTCAAACACAGATCCATCGAGTTGGTGATGCCATCCAACCATCTCATCCTCTGTCGTCCCTTTCTCCTCCTGTCCCCAATCCTTCCCAGCATCAGGGTCTTTTCAAATGAGTCAGCTCTTCACATCAGGTGGCCAAAGTATTGGAGTTTCAGCTTCAGCATCAGTCCTTCCAATGAATATTCAGGACTGATTTCCTTTAGGATGGACTGGTTGGATCTCCTTGCAGTCCAAGGGACTCTCAAGAGTCTTCTCCAACACCACAGTTCAAAAGCATCAATTCTTCAGCGCTCAGCTTTCTTTATGGTCCAACTCTCACATCCATACTTGACTACTGGAAAAACCATAGCTTTGACTAGACAGACGTTTGTTGGCAAAGTAATGTCTCTGCTTTTTAATATGCTGTCTAGATTGCTCATAGCTTTTGAGCAAGCGTCTTTTAATTTCATGGCTGCAGTCACTATCTGCAGTGATTTTTTTCATACATATACACACACACACATACCTATAAAGAAGTTTAACTTATACATGAGGCATAGTAAGAGATTAAAAATGATAACTAATGATAAATAGGACAATTTTAATAAAATACTGTAATGAAAATTGCAGTCATGTGGTCTCTCTTTCTCAAAATATCTTATTGTACACCACTCACCCTTTTCCTTGTGATGACATGAAATGATGAAATGTCTGTGTAATGAGATGATGGAGAAGGAAATGGCAACCCACTCCAGTATTCTTGCCTGGAGAATCCCAGGGACAGAGGAGCCTGGTGTGCTGCCACCTATGGGGTCGAAACAGAGTCGGACACGACTGAAGTGACTTAGCAGCAGCGGCAATGAGATGAAGTGAGATGAATGAGGCAGGCGTTGTGTCATAGCATTAGGCTGCTACTGATTTTCTGATATATGTCAGAAGGAGGATCATCTGCTCTGGGTGACCCTGGATCATGGAGCCATGATGATATTGATGATTGGATGTCTGGAGCAGATGACGTCCATGGTTGGGGGTCCCAGGCAGGACATGCAAGATGGTGGGAGACTTCACCATGGTGTGCAGTTCAAAACTTAAGAATTTTTTATTTATGAGCTTTTCCATTTAATATTTTCAGACTGAAGTTGACCATGGGTAACTGAAATCAAGGAAAGCAAAACCGCGGATAAGGCAGTTGCTACTACCTTCAACGCGGGAGACCTGGTTTCGATACCTGGGTTGGGAAGATCCCATGGAGGAGGGCATGGCAACCCACTCCAGTCTTCTTGCCTGGAGAATCCCCATGGACAGAGGAGCCTGGCGGGCTACAGTCCATGGGGTTGCAAAGAGTTGGACATGACTGAGTGACTAAGCACAGCACAGCACACAGTACTTCATTTAACTCTGCTTCCCCTTATTAGGGTTAAACAAAAAGCAGCACTTTTTAATACCTTTTCTTAGGGTCAAAAGATTTTCCAGTGACAGGTGTTCTCTGAATTGGGCATTGGCTTCTGAGCCACAGCTCTGATACTAAAAGTATCTGCAGAGTTGTCTTTTACTTCAGTGATGGGGGTGGGGTGGTGGGATGAGTGCAGAGAATTAAAATACTGTTAGTTATGGTTACTCTTGTGCAGGAATGTTGTTCTTCACAAGTTTTGCTCATCTCAATTAGGATACCTGCATTCTAGTTTTAGCTCTCCCTTTAATTTCCTTTGTGACTGTGTGTCTGACTTTTTAACCTATAAATGAGAGAGTTGAGCTGGAATCAGTAGTTTTTAAACTTTTTTTCTAAACTCTTTGACTCTCTTTGTTAATGAACTCTTACTTGGAACCCCAGTAATTATGTGACAGAGAAAGATTTTATTAATGTGTATCCAGACTCTCTTGCCTCCTCACTGCCAGTCTGCTTGAAAAATACTTTTCCTACTTAATTCCCCAGCTCAACTCTGAAGGGTTCATTTTTACCAGAGCAGATCCTGGACTTTTGTGATTCAGGGCCAGAACTAGAGTGAGGAAAATAAGGTACTTGCTTCTGGTGTTCCTAAAACTAAATTATCAAAATAAATAATATTTTAATGCAATATTTTAAAAGATCAAAATTAGCACAAAAACAATTCCTGATAGTAAAACATGAAAATGTTCGAGAAGACAGGACCCAACAGTAATGAGTCAATTCATATTGCTTGAGGCAAGAGGAAAATTGTGCACCTCTATATTAGTTCTTATGTATTTATTTTAATGGTTAATTTTTTCCCTGAAACACTAAAGGAGTTGGAAAAATATTGAAAAGTTCAAAGTAGGTATCATTAAATTAGTGTAGCAAATTTTTACAATGGAAAATTTAGTAAAAAAAAAAAAATCACTCAAAATCCCATAACCCGAAAATTATTGCTTTGGGGTATTTTCTTCTATTCCTTTTTGTATACCTTTCTTTTATATAATTGTAATTATTACTTATAAATAATTTGGGTCTTTTTTTTTTTCAGTAAACCACGTCCCCTGTTGCTAAATGGCTTTTATAATTACCACTTACAATGATTGCAAAATATACCAGTGAGTAAATTTCATAAGTTATCTATTACCCCATTATTAGACACTTGAGTAGTTTCCAAGTTTGCACTGCTATAAATAGTGCTATTGCCTTATGCTTGTTGCTTTCTCCATATTTTTTTTTCTTTAAGTAGTTTAAAATATAATTGAATAGACTTCAAATGAAAAATGTTGGGCTGAGCTAATGCCAAAAGTCCATCTTCTCCAATCCAAATATGAGAAATCTTAGTCAACTGTGTAGCCAACTCCGAAAGCAAGAAAGAGAAGTCTATAGACCAGAAATAAAGGAGGAGCTCACAGCAATAAGAAGGATTCTCAAGGATGATGAGGCTGAAGACATGGGGTAAGAGTTGAACACAGGTTGTTTGCATTTGAACTGTAGACTCTATGTGCAATAATATAGGTTCCCTGTTAGAAAAACCTTCACTCCAGTTCAGAAATGAGTTTCCCAAGTGTTAGAGACAAGTTTTAGAAAAAACCATGACTCTCATAAAGATATAAAGGTCATCTGGTAGCAGGACTTGATCTGGAAAGAGCAAGGGAGGTTCCTGGGTAGAGATGATCAGAGTGTTAGATGGGTCACCAAAGACAACATTTTTTTTTTAAAGATTTGTACTTTTCAATATGTCAAATACTTATTATGTATTTTAGAAAGACATACTTTTAAATATCTAGCTATAGGCATGTATATTATAACTGGAGTCACCCTGCCCTTTAGAGCTTCACAAGATTGACTCATTCCTCAATTTGTTTAAAGTTCAGTGTCTTCCTCAAATTTTCTGCAAAAGTCCCAAGGGCAAGTTCCTAGTCAACTTTAGTTCTCATCTCCTGCTTCTGAAAAATTAATTGTTGGGGATCATTTTTCCACCATAGCTCAGTTGGTAAAGAATCTGCCTGCAATGTAGGAGACCCCAGTTTGATTCCTGGGTCAGGAAGATCCCCTGGAGAAGGGATAGGCTACCCACCTGAGTGTTCTGGCCTATACAGTCCATGGGGTCAAAAAAAGATGAACACAACTGAGCAACTTTCACTTTCACTTTTGCTATCCTCTGCGTGCTGCTTATATGGTTATATAGACCCAGACTTGGAATCATGCCCTCTCCTTGATTCCTATCACCCCTACACCCCCCACTACCACTCACCACTGAATCAAACAAAGCCATTCTGTGTACAGCAGACTTTTAGTGACAGTTTGGGGTGCCCATGGGCTTATATTATAGCAGTGCAAAAAACAGTAAAAAAAATATCATGTCTATTTTGGTTTTTTTAAACTTTTCTTTTTGATGCGGATCATTTTTAAAGTCTTTATTGAATTTGTTACAATATTGCTTCTGTTTCATGTTTTGTTTTTTTGGCCATGAGGCAGTTAAGATCTTAGCTCCCCAACAAGGTATAGAACCCATACCCCTGCATTGGAAGTGAAGAGTCTTAACCACTAGACCACCAGGGAAGTCCCTCACCCCTGTTTTTAAAAACTTCTCCACTGCTTTGGCACATGGTTCAATCCCTTTCCTTCCTTTCTCTACTCTCTGACACCTAAATTGCCATTAATTTTTCATGCCCTCAGAGGATAAGATACTTTTTCACCGCAAGAAGACATCCAGAAGGGACTGCTCTTAAATCCAGATAAGAGGGATCCCAGCTATTTAGAGGAGCCTGTGCCCTGACCTAGAGTCTGAGGTACACAGTTGGCCAAGGGTTTATATATACCCAGACTTTGCCCTCCTTTCTTCCTTCTGGATGATATAGTGAATAGTTCAGGCTTTATGGCCACATGGTCTCTATGTCAGCTGTAGGCAGCAGTGTGTTCAGAGCTTGGCTGTGAAGGCAGGGGCATCCTCACTTGTGTGCCAGGGGCTCCCTCTATGTGGGATGGAATAGGATTAAGAAGAAAGGGCAGGAGTAGGGATGGCTCAGGAGCCAGGAGAGGGGGCTGGGGCCCAGCATCTCTTCAGGATTCTGGAGAACATTCTGGCTAACAACTCTGAGGAGTCCATAAAGTCCACATTTTAACCTGGTCTACCAGGTTGTTAAGAAGGACAACTTGTCAAATTAGAAGAGTAGAACACGTTCTACTTGGCAATTCATTAACTTGATTTATAACTTTAAATCTTTAAATATATAGTATATGGACCTCCTTTGTCATTTTACTCAACCCCCACCCCATGCTCATGTTAAGGGCTTTCCTAAGCAAAAATTTTGTTCTATCTTGAAGAAGAATCCTGATTTTAAAAGTTTTGTTTCACTCTGCTATAATAATATATTTATTTTATGACTCTAAATATTCAAGGTCAACACCAGATGAATATGTGTGTGTGTTAGTCGCTCAGTTGTGTCCGACTCTTTGAGACCTCGTGGACTGTAGCCCACCAGGTTCCTCTACCCATGGGATTTTCCACGCAAGAATACTTGAGAGGGTTGCCATTTCCTTCTCCAGGGTATCTTCCTGACCCAGAGATTGAACCCAGGTCTCCTGCATTGCAGATAGATTCTTTACCATCTGAGCCACCAGGGAAGCCCCCAGATGAATAACTAGTATGATTTGATGTTAAATCCTGAGTTTGGGCAAGAGCTTCTTAACATCCCTCCAAGTTCAGAATTGGTTCTAGTCACCAGGGAGAGCTAAATCAGCTAGCTGGTGGGGGGTCCTGCACCTCACCTGTGGAGAATGATGCTTGCCAAGGGTAGAAACCAGGCAGGGGCTGACAGACCTAAACGGCCACACGCATCATTTGGTTTAGAAACCACATCTCTCAATAACTAGGACTGCTAAACATGGGACCATCAGGGTTTGTGCTTGTCCTGAGAATAAATACCATGAGAGAAAGACACAATGGGGATAATGAGCTTCATGTCAGCTCAGAGCTGTTAGGATAGGAGACTGGAAAGGGGACACTACAGCTGGTTGGGAGGGCTTTTCCCTTGTGTTTCTCTTGGCCATCTGTTCCAAGCTGAGCCATCCGCTTCCCATTGGAAAGGTCAGAATGGGTGTGTGGGTAAAGCTTAATGCTGGCTCCACATGCCGCAGTAGATGCAGCTGCTCTTGGCTTGGTCACACCTGGGTTTGCACCCAGGACCCTCAAAAGCTCTGTACATTATGATAATTAGCCATCTGCCGCAGCCTTTGCAGGACCAGCTGATCACAAAAGGAAGCCAGGAAGCTCTCTGACAACAGCAGAAATGGAGGTGTGAGGAGGCGCCTCAGGCCGCTGGGCCCCTCCCCACTCCTCTCCTGGATACTGATGACTGAAGGGAACTGGCCCAGGGCTCTGCACAGCCCCCGAGCTCGAGATCTCCCCACTGATCCACAGCTGTCCCCCGTTCAGTGGGGAACTGGACAGAGAACAGGAGTCTGCTGAAACAACGACATTCTGTGTGTCAATAGGGAGACAGACACACCATTTGTCTGAGAAGTGACTTTCCTTTGGAGACTAGGTGAATAGAGATAGCATAATTGGCAATTTTTAGATTATCAGTTTTTATGAAACTCTAAAATTATATTTATGAATCTAGGTAGCTACTGAGATCCTAAAGTTATTTATGGTATATACATATAGCAATAAATACAGTTATGTATGTAAGCAATGATATCATATCTATAAATCCCTGTTGAAAGAAATCCTGTCATGTATAAACAAGCTTTGAAGGATAGAACTTTTGTTTTGTATGTGTGGGTATATATATATATATATAAGCTGTAAAATAGCTCTGGGATACATAAGCATGTATTTATACATATCTATGCAGCATATTAGGCTTCCCTGGTGGCTCAGTGGTAAAGAATCCACCTGCAATGCAGGAGACATGGGTTTGATCCCTGGGTCAGGAAGATCCCCTGGAGGAGAAACTGACAACTCATTCCAATAGTCTTGCCTGGAGAATCCCATGCACAGAGGAGCCAGGTGACCCTCATTGGATCACAAAGAGTTGGACACAATTGAGCAAATGAGCACACACACAGACAGTATATATAGTCTGAGGGCTTTTTGAACATTTCTGAAAATGTATATATATGGGATGTACATACACATACATATATACATGGGATTGAGGGATAGCATCTAGAACTCAGGATTTGGGAATTGGTTCAAGTCCCAATTCTGCCACTCCACATGTACCTGGTCATACCTATAGGAAGAGGGTACACGTTATAGTAGGAAAGGTGGAATAAAACAATCTTCAGACCTTATTGACATTGGCTGGACTTGACTCCCCTGGGGAGAACCAGAATTATGGGTGTGGTGTGGTAGGAATGTGAAGGGAGCTAGCAGGAAGCTGGAGGCCTGAGCTAGCAGATGAGAATACGTGTGGGGAGGCAGAGGAAAGGCAGTTGCCCTCACAGTTATAAGGGCAAGGGCAGAGTGTATGTCAGTTTGCTTGGGGCACAGAGGGAAAGGAGCCTAACTAACTGGGAAGGTCAGGGAGAAGGAGTCATGGTGGAGTTCTCTTGACCTGATCTTGAAGGATGTATATGCGACCACAGGGGCGAGGAAAAACACTTCAAGATTTAGAAATAGCATCTACAAAGGCATGACAATGCAAGGTGTGTGCTGACAACGGTGAGATGTCTGGGATGGCCTGAGCTTAAGGTGATGGAGATGAGACTGGAAAAGAGGATGGGAGTCTCACGGAGAAGGGCTGATGTATAGCACTCATAAGTGATCACTTTATCCAACTGGTGAGGAGACACTAAAAGTTTTAAGAGAGTTATGAAATCACATTTAGTTTTGAGAGCGGTCAGTCTGACAGCCAAGAGAGTTCAGTCTGGAAGGGGAGTGCTGGAAGAAGGTTGTTGTAGGAGGCCAGGCAGCAGATGATGGTGGTGGAGGCAGTGGAAATGGAAAAAAGGAGGCAAAGTGAATTTTGGAGCCTGTATGGCTAGAATAGGTAGGATTTTGGGGCAAGAGCGAGAAGGAAGAAACAGATGACTCAAGTTTCTAGCTTAATTGGCTAGGCAGAAGTTTATGCTCCTGACAGAGACAGAAAATGCAGAAGAAGAGGTAACTCTGAGTGGTGAGAGTCCTGTTTTGGACATATTGCTTGGAGGTGATTGCAGGACAGCCAGATAAATACCTCTAGTCTAAGGTGGAGTAAAAGGAATTTATACTGCACCCCTCCCCCAAACACACAAATATACAGGGCCTCTACTAACTAGATAAGAAGTACTAGGAACCCATACCAGAGAAATACTGACAAACCCTCATACATAGTTCCTGGTCCCACTCAGATCTCTTTCTTGTTCCACCCTTGCAGCTCTCCCTGCTGCAGTCTCACTGGCCTCTTTCCTGTCTCTTAAGCATGCCAAGCATTCTCCCATCTCAGGGCCTCAGCTGCTTAGCTGTTCTGCCTCTTTCTTCTCTATTTTCTTATTTTAAGTGTTTTGCTTTTTCCCTGTGAAGACATACATACTCCACAGGAGCACGGATCCTTGTTCACTGATATATTTCAAGTACTTAGAACCATGCCAAGCACATGATAAGCTTTTAATAAATATTTGTTAAATGAATTTTAAAGCGAGACCACTTAAAATGAGGACCAAAATTTGATGGCGAATTTATCTTTAAGTACAGAAACAAAAATATTAGAGTATTTTAATGCATATTTCATAAAATATGGTTTATAATTACAGCTATTTTAATCTTAGAGCAAAGAAGGAGCCAAGTGTTTCTTATTTGGGAGTGTGTAGACTTTTTCTGACAAAATTATTTGATAGTGTGATATAATTTCAACCAATTCTTCCTTGACTTTTATGGTATGACCTAAAAGAGGGTTATCTTTTGCAAAACTATTTGAGGCTTTATCAATTTTTCCCAAGTACTTCTCTTAGTTTATAATAAATAAATAAAATTTTAATAGAGATATAATGTATGTATAGTGAAAGACTCAAGTCTTAAGTGTACCATTCCATTAGTTGTAGGAATTCATATCAAGACAGAAAATTAACCTCACCCCAGAAAACTCCTTCATACACCTTCCTACTCCCTCCATAAGCAATCACTGATCTGATTTCTACCACTACAGGTTACTTTATCTACTCTAGAAGTGCAAATAAATGGGTTCATGCAGTATATAGTTTGTGTGTGTCAGTCTCCTTTCATTGAGAAGATGTATTTTGAGATCCATCCATGTCGTTGCACATATCTGCAACTCATTTCTTTTTATTCCTTAGTAATATTCCAAGGACTTCTCTTATATTTTGAAAGGCTCTTATTGACTTTGAGGATTTTCTCAATTGATACTTGCTCTAACCGACGATGACTTTGCATGTAGTTCAAGTAGTTCCTTTTCACTTTGAAAAAGATGAAGTTCTGTATTTCTATAAGACTTACAGCTCTACTTTGCAGTTAATTTCCATTGTACTTGTAATGATTATCAAATATATGTAGCAAACAATGCATGAGAAACTGACCAAAAAATTGTAAGTAGTTAGACATTACCAGTAAAAAAAGAAGGTTTGGAGTAGAATCTAATTTTTTAAATGCTCACTTTATCAGTGAATATTTTCATGTTATGATAACTTTTGCTTCACAAATCATTCATGTAAACATAGACATTAGAATAATAACACTCATACCAAAGGCCCTCCTTCCTTGTGTGTGTGTGTGTATACACATGCACAACATATACAAGTCCATGAGTGTGAATTGTGGAATCACTTATGTATTCACATTTACTAGTTGGTTGTTATTGTCCATCTGAGACTATAAATGTAAACAAAGCAAGTATTAACAATTTGATTCATAAATAGTTATTTGATTCAACTATATGAAATCACCAATATTTGAGCATTGCTCAAATTGCTCTAAAACCAGCAATTTCATGTGGCTCAGCTTCATGGTTTTTATAGTGTAAGTTGCCACCCATTAATGAGTAATGAAACCAGTTTAATAGATTGGGATCAACATTTAAAAAAAATGATAGACCAGAAAATATCAGAGGGCATCTCACTGTGAGAATAGATATAGTTTGGTGAACCTTTTCTTTCAGTAATGTGTGCATGTATCATATCATTTAGAATACTGATTTGGATGCTTCAACAAAAACAAAATAGTGAAGACTTCGACAAGAAAGGCTGATTTTAGTTTTATGTTACGTGTGGGTTTGAAGTTTGTCCAGAGTAGTAAGTAGAAAGTTCTGTTGCACAGAGCCATGTAGGCACTCAGGTTCATTCTATTTGGTTGTTGCTCTGTCTCCTTGATCTTGTCCTTATCCACTTGGTTGAAGCTGGTTGATGGTTACAACATCTTCATTCCAGACTGCTTGAAAGGATAAAAAGCAAAGTGATGGCTAATATCCTTTTAGAGATATGAGGAAAATATCACTTCTGCTTAAAATCCAATGATTTCAACTTAGTCCAGCAGTTCCACCTAAGCAAGCCTTTCTGTGGATAGATGAGGGCCTAGGGTTCCTAAGCACTCTTATCCTTCTCTCTGTGTAAGTATGCCCCTCAATAAATCCTATTTTATATCTTCACTACAGAGCACTGCATAGATAAATGCTAAGCCTTGATGTTGTTATAGCTTATGATTTTTTTAAAAGGTTGAAAATCTCTAGATAGTCTAGTTGATCTTAGTGCCCAAGTGACAGAATTATTAATGCTTCGTCCCAATATTTCTGCCTGGCTTACTCTAATAATGGAGAATCAAATAAAAATTAACCCCTAGATCAGTTCTACAAATTATAAAAATTGAGCAACTATAAACATATTGCCTGGCGATGCATTCCAGTACTCTTACCTAGAAAATTCCATGGATGGAGGAGCCTGGTGGGCTACAGTCCATGGGGTCGCAAAGAGTTGGACATGAATGAGCAACTTCACTTTCTTTCACTTAAACATATTGCCACATTTGCTTCATTATTCCCTATTGTATGCATTTATTTTCCTGAATCATTTGAAAATTATAGACATAAAGTTCTTTTACCTCCAAATGTTTCAGTGTTTATTTTGTAAGAATGAGGACATTCCCTTAAATAAGCACAGTAACACTGATGCAATACCATTTAAATGCACAACTCAGCTTGGAACTTGAATCCAAGGGCTGGAACTTGAACCCAGCCAAAACCCAGACTGGATCTTGAATCCATGGTCTTTTAATCGAGATCATATACCTGGTCTCAGGATTTAATGAAGCTTAGGTTCTTTATGTTTCCATAAAGACCAACCTAGACAGCATATTAAAAAGCAGAGACATTACTTTGCCAACAAAGGTCCGCCTAGTGAAAGCTATGGTTTTTCCAGTAGTCATGTATGGATGTGAGAGTTGGACTATAAAGAAAGCTGAACGCTGAAGAATTGATGCTTTTGAACTATGGTGTTGGAGAAGACTCTTGAGAGTCCCTTGGACTGCAAGGAGATCCAACCAGTCCATCCTAAAGGAAATCAGTCCTGAATATTCATTGGAAGGACTGATACTAAAGCTGAAACTCCAATACTTTGGCCACCTGATTTGAAGAACTGACTCATTTGAAAAGACCCTGATGTTGGGAAAGATTGAAGGCAAGAGGAGAAGGGGATGGCAGAGGATGAGATGGTTGGATGGCTTCACTGACTCAATGGACATGAGTTTGAGTAAACTCTGGGAGTTGGTGATGGACAGGGAGGCCTGGTGTACTGCAGCCCATGGGGTCGCAAAGAGTCAGACACGACTGAGCAACTGAACTGAACTGAATGTATTAAAACGAGGCTCAAGGTCTACTGGAAGTCAAATCTTCTGCCATTGTGGGCCTAATCGGTTCTAACCAGTTTTTGTTGGTTCCTCAATGGCCATGTCATTCTTTTAAAGGCTCTGCTCTGCCCCTTCCTCCCCTGTTCTATTGTTATCTAATAAACAGTGTGTATTAAAATTTTGCCAAGTATCCTGATAATATTTGTGGTGCCAATCTCTCTTATCTCTTTCTCTCATATCCCATTCCTATCCAGGATCCAACGCCTGGTCATGAATTAGTTATCATGTTTGCCAAAAATTAAACCAAAATTTTAGATCCCACACTGTTCTGCATAGCCTCTAGACTCCTCTCTTTCCTGCTGATGTCTTATACTGTAATTGGGCTGTTTGTTTTCTTTTCATGGAGATGGTGAAGAAGGACCTTAGAAGTTGTAACCATGCAGTCAGATCAAGCCTTGAGATAGAGCCAGAATTCAAACAGATTTTAATATCTGTATAATGTGTGGTCCCATGAGATAAGAAATGCAGGAGAATTCCATGGAGTCCAGAGGTTCTTAGACTTGTTAGAAATACATTTACATTTCTAAAGGGCCAAAGGAATACAAAATACAATAGACTTTCCCAGATAGGTTGGAGAATTAGGTAGTGGTAACTTGACCACACCTTACTTTAAACTGTGTAGACAAAAACTAAGTAAACAGGCTCAGGCTGGCAATTAAGGCCATAACAAAAATTCCCCTGGAAACTGTAGCTACAGTTCTCAAACCTCATCAATATCTCCAGTCCATGAACAACTCTGTCAAAATTTGCAAGGAAGGGAGGCCAAAATTTTTAAGATGACCTATTTCCTTAGTGAGTTGAAAAGAGAGATTTATATGTATAGATATGAAATGTATGTGTGTTAGTTGCTCAGTCGTGTTCAACTCTTTGTGATCGCATGTACTGTAGCCCACCAGGCTCCTCTGTCCATGAAATTCTCCAGGCAAGAATACTGGAGTGGGTGGCCAGTTTCTGCTCCAGAGTAGATATGAAATATATCAAACTAAAATATTAGAAATAATCTGTAAATTTTAGTATGTTAAGAATGTCGTGTTTAAGAGAACTAGGTGCTTTAAACTATCTCATAGATTAATCCTATAAGTCTAGCGTAAAATGAATGTAGACGTGATTTTAGGTTGAAATTTTACTAAGGTTGTTAACAATATTAGAATAGTCAAAAGAATGTAAGATTCACCATATTTACAAGTTTATTTTATTATTAGCTTTATAAGGCTTAAGGTCTCATTTATAAAACAAGGCTTATTTGTTAGAGAATTGTAGCTCTTTAAAGGAAGTAGAATACATTAAATGTATCAATGCATTTGAGATATTTATAGGAACTTAATTTACTATGTTTGTGAATAATACAAAACATTTTAATTAAAGGCCACTTCAGAGTTATTATTAAAGTTTGTCAGAGGAATATACCGACTATTACAATCTGTAATTTGAACTTAAAGTTTAGTAACTGGGTTTTAAATTTTGTAACCTTAGTTAACTTGAATATTAATTTTTAAAAGTAAAGTAACTTGTGTAATGTTTTTGGTTTAGTAACTGGGTTTTAAATTTTGTAACCTTAGTAACTTGAATACTAATTTTTAAAAGTAAAGTAACTTGTGTAATGTTCTTGGTGCTCAAAAGCCATCCTTAGAGACCCTGAAATCCCATATTTACAGAAGTGATCTCCTTGCTGCTAACAAGTTGGTGCTGCCAGTGGGAGGCTTCACATGTGACTGGCAGCCCCTCCCTGGAGGCCCATTTGGCTCACCAGTGGGAGAAACTGCTCTCTCCTCGCTTACCAAAGAGCCACACTGTGAAGAGCCCACAGGTTTCTCCATCACGATCATGGTCAACTAGGGCCTTCGTTAGTACAGGAATGTAGCCTTAGGAAATATTTTTACTTTCTTTCACCCTCCTGAGTGCCTTCTGGCTTGCCAAGTGAAACATGTTTCATAATTTTAGTTATTTCTGATTGAGATAAAACTAACTCAGACCTTGTTTGGTCTTCTACAGTATTTTTCATTCAGACACATGTTTATTAAAAGGAGCCACCTACTTTTATCAGTTTAGCATTGCCTCCATAAAGTGAAGGGCTTCCCAGGTGTTGCAATTAGTAAAGAATCCACCAGCCAATGCAGTAGACGCAAGTTTGATTCCTGGGTCAGGAAGATCCTCCAGAGAAGGAAATGGCAACTCACTCCAGTACTCTTGCTTGGGAAATCCCATGGACAGTCCATGGGGTCACAAAGAGTTGGACATGACTATGCACTCACACACACACACCATAAAATGATGCATATTTACTATTGCCCTACTTCACGGAAACTCTTGCCTAATTCTATTCACTCTCACTTTGACCTGCTCTTGTTACATCCATCCCACAGAAGGTATCCAGTCCCTCACTCCAGTTCTAGACTGTTGGATGCAGGTTACTTAGCCCCAGGGGATAGGTTGGTAATGAGAGAAGAGCCTGGTCCTAAGACTCTTGCACATACTGATTCTTGGGGTGCTTCTTCCCATCTTCTGAGTTTCCCATCTTCCTCCTGTACTTCATCCTTCATCATCCCCTGCTTCCCAGTCTATGGGAAGACCCGTCTGATCTAAACTATGTCCAACTCTTCATTTCTCCACTTTGATAGACGGCATCTGTGAGTCTTTGTTTCTGTCTCTGTGTGACTCAACGAGGGAAAACCTGCTCCTTGGGTAATACTGAGAGAGCAAACAAAAAGGGAAATAAGCAGAAATATATAGAGAGCTATGATCCTGCCACATTGGAAATGATTCATTTTGTTTCATCTTATTTTTTCCTTTTAATGGAGAAAGGAAGTATAAATTTGAGGAAGATGGACAGGAAGACCAATTTTTTTTTCCCAAAGTGCAAGCATTTGAATTCTGTTACTAACTGTGTAACCACAAGTAAGTCATCAACATGTCTAAGCCTCAATGTCCTCATCAGTAAAATGTGATTTAAAAAGTCATTCTTGCTTCATAGAGTTGCTATGAAGACGAAAGAGAAATTTCTTGTAAAGTACTTAGAATAGTACCTGGCACTTCAATAAGCCTTAACTATTGTTATCATTATCATCGTCAGCAATGTGATTATTTCCATGCCAGCCTAGTGGGCTAGAAAAGACCGGTGATACCATGTAAAAACTTCATCCAGAAAATTCAAGAAACCTGCAAGTCAAATTACCCCACTACAGTACAGCCACAGCCTGGTCTCAAATAACTGCCCAGGGGAATCTTGTGAGCTGTGCCCTCATTGTGATTCCAGGAAAACTAAGAACAGAGTGTCTGATGTACACTTTGTACTCTCTCCATTTTTCATAGAAAACTCACAAAGTGTAGGTCAAAAAGCATCTTACTTTATGAAATGAATGTGCTTCCGAAAAGTTAAAAACTTAAAAAAATTCAACTCAATAGCAAATGCCTGATATATTTGCTTCCACTTCTGAGATCATTAGCTTTAACTCCCTTAGTGTGCCGAAACCTCTCCATTAGGTAAAGATTCAACGATAAATCCTTTTGTGAAGTGAAGAACTCTATCCCTTATCTTCATCATCTTATTTTCCTAAAGAAAAAAGTCTTTCCTCTCCAATAAACAGTTAACTCCAAATAACAGTTGTGCTTTTTTATCCATTCTCCTTAGGAGAATGAGATTAATTCAGTTACCAGAGATTGCATTTTCACATTTTTCCTAGAGCCGTAGGGTAAGTTTTTGGCTTTGCAGATAGTTAAGAGTAGATTCTTTTTGCTTTCTTCCTTTTTGTTAAAAAACGATCCCCTTTTCAACGACCCCCAAACCCCAGTCAAACACCCATCAACAACAGATTGTGTCACTTGAAAAACATTAAATGCCTCTGTTACTCCTTTTTTTTTCCCCCTGAACCCCATTTCTACTACATCAGCATATTACATTATTTGAGAAGATGCAGTTCAGTGGCATTCTGAACCAAACCGGGGGGAAGTGCTTACACACTAGAGGAGTGTGAACTGCTGCACCAAAAATACTGGTGCTTACAAAGCCAGGTTCCTGCAGGCCCAGTGCCTGGAGCTGACAGTGTAAATTCTTGCCAGTATAAAGCATCTCTGCAAAGGGATTAATCCTGCAGAGGCTGGGGGTGCTGGAGGAGCATTTGTTTGCTGAGACAAAAATCCTTCAAGTTAATTAGTGTTTTGGAAAAGCCAACATTAAACAATAACAATCATGGTCAACAGGGGGCTTGACTTACATTTCTCATGGATTGGAAGGGATGGAACAAAAGTCTGGATGAAGAAGAAGCCTCATTGTCTTGGTAGATCTATTAATATTTGTCAGTAGTCATGACAGTAAGCTCCTCCAAAGTTCTGAGTAGACTAGCTAATCTTTCTTTGATGCAAATCACTTAAAGCAAATATTTACTGAGCACCTACTAGGTACAAAGTCCTGTGCTTAACAAATTACATTGCAGTTCCAGAGATGTATTTTCCTCATTCTTCACATACATTTAATGGAAGGTATGTCTTAATACTTCAAATTAATCCACTTGGTGTATATCTTCTGCCATATGTGTCAAGTGGTTATTCTTAAACACTTCTACAACTCAGTATATTTGGGCTGTCCTAGATTTTGGGACATTGAACTTTTATTCAACCTGCCCTTTGATTTTTTTTTAACATTGATACCCCTAAACCATCTGTATTACACATTAAATTTAAAACTTCCTTCATTAGCTAGTGAATGAGCATTTAAATTTCTGCCTGCACTGCTAGCCTATCAATAGCTTAATTCTGGCACAGTATCTGTCTTTGTGTGTCCAGTGCTGTTTTGCAATTATTTGAATGTTTCTTTTGCATTTTGCTCTTGTTTTATAAATTAAGTGCTAAGTGGGGGGGGGGGGGAGTGAAAAGAAAAGTAGAGCTCAAAAACAACATAATGGAGAAAGATGGAAATTATTAGGAATACTAAAAACAGAACATTTTTAGCTTCAATCTCATGTGCATTGATTTTAAGCCAATATTTTGTGTGTTTGAATCGGAAGAACAAAATTAAACAACATGCATGAAAGCTGGAAATAATTTGAAGACTGTATCTGATGGAAAAGATATAATTAAATATTTTGTCATTTTTCTGACTTTCGGAAAGTAAATCTTCCCTTATAACATATAAGATGATTACGCTTTCAAATATTCAACTGTGTATAAAGATTATAGGCATGCTCTCTGTACGTGAGGAGGACTGCCTACAAAGAATCTGGCCTGTAAATCTTTTGTAAAGCAAAGGAGTCATTTTAACAAATGAAAATTCTTGTTGGTGGAATCAGTACCAAGTTTGCTTCTTGTCCCTCTCGAAACTCAAGTCAACTGTGCTCTTACAAAAAGGAAAAAAAAAAAAGTAAGAGCAAAGAGAGTGGGAGGGGTAGGTCACCCACAGATGAGAGTTTTCAAGAGATTTCTGAAAGAGGAGAAGAGAACCGACACAGGAAACGTGTAGAGAAAGGAGAGTGGAAAGCAGAAGCTGCTCCAAGACAAGGCTCTTCCTGTCTTTTGTAACAGCTTAAATGAATTGAAGAGACTTTGTAAAGTGCCTTTAATAGCAATAAAACAAGGGGGGATGGGGTGGCGAGTGATTTCTTCCTGAATAAGATGAGGTCAGGAGATCAAAGATTAGATGCTTCAAGGATAGAGAACAAAAAATCCCTCTGGCCTTGAGGAGAGAGCAAGGCCAGAAAGGCAGAGGGTTACTGCATGGTGCCCCTAGGTCAACTGGGCCCCCCTGCCCCCAACCCCGAGTACCAGAGTCCCGACATTGAGCAAAGAGACTTTGACTCCTGGCATAGAGGCAGAAAGCCACTGAACCTCATAGGGCCACATATTTCAACCAGAACAGAGGTCTCTGATGCTGACTCCAATTGCCATGCAAACCCACTGTGAGCCATGCCCAGAATCTGATATAATTGTATTGGAAGAAGATTAAAAAAAATTTTTTTTTTGTTAAGATCACAATTCCTACATTGAGAGGAGCAAGATGAGCTGTGCTTATACCTTGAAAAATAGTAATTTTGAGTATCCTATAAACCCACAAGAGAGAGTTTTTAGTCAAAGGGACCTTTGACCAAAAGGCCTAAAATTTAAAGAAGTTAGTAGTTATCTGCTTAGAATGAGCTTGCCTTCCAGGAACTTGTCCTCTCCCTCTAAGCACCACCCATCCCTACTAGGTGTTGTGGTGTTCTCCCTAAATTTCTCTTCAGTTCAGTTCAGTTGCTCAGTCGTGTCCGATTCTTTGTGACCACATGAACCACAGCACGCCAGGCTTCCCTGTCCATCACCAACTCTTGGAGTCCATCCAAACCCATGTCCATTGAGTCGGTGATGCTATCCAACCATCTCATCCTCTGTCATCCCCTTCTCCTCCTGCCTTCAATCTTTCCCAGCATCAGGGTCTTTTCAAATGAGTCAGCTCTTCGCATCATGTGGCCAAAAATTTCTCTACCGTGTATCAAATACATTTGTCAAAGAGGAAGATATTTTCCCTATCCTTCTAAGTTCTAACTGGTCTAGAATTAAATTGACATGAGACAGATTAACAGGAGAAAATCAAACAAAAGTTTAATAACATGTATAAATGAGAGAAATCCAGAAAAACTGAGTAATTCACCAAAATGGCAAAGCCTTTACTTTAAACACCATCTTCAGTTAAAGGCAAAAGAGAATGTTGGGGATCATGACTAGGGACTAGAAAGGAGAGAAAGACAATTCACATGAAGATGGAAAAGCAAATCTATTTTTTACTACAACACACTATCGTTTCAATATCATGATCCTTTGGAGAATTTTCCTAGCAAGAGATCCACTTAGATTCTTCTTTCTCAAACCCATGCGACCTCTTAATTTGTTTCAGATTGTTTTTGCATAGCTAATTTATTCATATGATTCAAAAACAAAAATGATATAACAGTTGTGTGGTGAAAAGTCTTTCACTCACACCTATCCCATCTGCTTCATACTGAGATCATATTTTTTGTTTTGTTTTGTTGGTGCAGTTGTTTTTTAATCTGCTCTTTCCCCCCTGAAGTTTCTGAATTGCCTTTCTTTTTGTGGCAAGAAGGAATACATACATTCTTCACAATATATCATGCATTTCGCAGTTTCTTATTCCTCTTTTCTGTTGCTTAGAATAGATAGCTCTACTTATATGAGGTCCTAAAGTGGTCAAATTCATAGAAACAGAAAATGGAATGGTGTTTTCCAGGGGCTGGGGGAGTAGGGAGGGAAAGAGGGAGCTGTGGTTTATTAGATACTCAGTTTCTGCGTTGGCAAGAGAAGAAAATTCTGGGGATCGGTTGCACAACAATGTGAATACTCTTCAAACTACTGGACTATGCACTTAGAAATGGTTAAGATGGTAAATTTTATGTTATGTGTACTTTACTACAATTAAGAATAGAATTTTGTAAAAGGTTGAAAAGCAAAACAAACGTTTTACTAGACTTCAATAAGTTCTATGGAAGTTAGGACTCTAGGTTTAAATAATAACTACAATAATTAGGATTTAATTGCAGCTATTAATTATTAAACTAAGCATTTACTTAGTTACAGTATCTCATTCAATCCTTAATGTAACATCCTAAGGTAGGCATCACTATCCGCGTTTTAAGATAAGAGGATTCACAAATGTGCCAGGGCCATCAGATGATCTCCCCACACTTCAGGGTTGCTAGCTGATTGGAGTGGCAGTAAGGAGCAGAAGAAAGAGGGTTAGATTAGCAATCAGGAGCTTGGACATGTCACTTAATCTCAGTGAGTGCCTCACTGAAATTAATTTCAGTGATCAGAGATTTCCCCACTGTGCCTTGAGGAACCCTAGGGGTTTCACAGAGATCCCTTCATTCTCACTCAAAAAGCCACCTAGGGATGGGTCTCCTGACCTTGGAGAGGTCGAGTGGACAGGGCTAAAGCCTGCCATACTTCCCCTCCAAAATGTTTTCCATTTTGGATTTGCACTCTGAAAAATGGGTTCTGCTGCTAAAAGAAATTTGAAAATTACTGGATTAGATTATCTCTAAGGTCCCTCTGAGCTTACTCTTTATGCATAACACTTATTTATTTATTCCAACTTCCTATACCTTTTCCCTCTGGGACTTGTGGGTGAGCAGGATCAGCTACATAATTTGCAGGGCTCAGGGCAAAATGAAAATGTAGTGCCTCTTGTTTATAAAGCAGCCCCCCCACCCAACACCATTAAAGGCATAGAACTTCTTCCTTTCTTTTGTGGTCTTTCTCTTGACTTGTTATGGTGTTTTTTTATTTGCTATTTTATGTCATTCTAAATAAAGAAGAAAGTAAATTTTTAAATTACTAACATAAAATTTACCATTCATTTACGTTGGGCAATGCCAGTTTCAGATGCAAATACAAGAGCATCTAACTCACACACACAAGCATATGTATTTTGTTCTGGCCAGAACATGGGAACACTGCACAGAACTAAATCAACTGTTTTTATTTCACATCTTAATGTGAAATAAAACGACTGCTGCTGCTGCTGCTGCTGCTGCTAAGTCGCTTCAGTCGTGTCCGACTCGACTGTGTGCGACCCCATAGACAGCAGCCCACTAGGCTCCGCCGTCCCTGGGATTCTCCAGGCAAGAACACTGGAGTGGGTTGCCATTTCCTTCTCCAGTGCATGAAAGAGAAAAGTGAAAGTGAAGTCGCTCAGTCGTGTCCGACTCTTAGCGACCCCATGGACTGTAGCCTACCAGGCTCCTCTGTCCATGGGATTTTCCAGGCAAGAGTACTGGAGTGGGGTGCCATTGCTTTCTCCAATAAAACGACTAATGAATACATTCTACCAAAACTCTCTACCTTCTACTGATAAGTAAGAAAGGACTGGGAAAACAGAATCTGTGGGTTACCCTATCTTCTCCTTTCCTTCTATGTCATAATTTTTATCAGTACTGGTTAGCTAAAACAGGGAAGTAACAGGAATAAGAAAGGCTATGACAGGATTCCTCAGTGGCTGCTGTTTCTAAGAACACCATTACTTTCTGTGTTGAGATCAAGTTCCGATAGCCTCTTGGGGCGGTCTGTGCCCCTGTTCACTCAGTTGTAGACATAACACCTTGTACTTATTTTGACTCTCACTGAACTCCCCCCATGCGTGTGGGTCCACTGGAATTCTGTGCTCATGAGGCATTGTGAATGCTCATGAGACATGTGAATGCCTTAGGAGGAGGTGGTGAGAGACAGAAGTGGACATGCATGCTATATGTATTTCCTCTGTTCAAGCACATGCTCCATTGTCCTATTGGACTTCACTTTAGAATACAAATTCGAGGATAAAATTATTATATTTTCAAAAGAGCAACAGCAAAGCAGGAAAGCCCAAGTGTGGAGCCCTTCTGAGCAGAAACTCTGTACAAAAACACATCACATATCCAGAATCTGACCCTGTGGGTGGGGGTAAAGCATAAATATTTTGATAGGCAAGTACTTTCTTCTTTGTGCATGTTAGTGGAAGCAGTTACAGTGGGCGTTACTACCATTTGCCAATATTCAGTTCTCTTCTTCTCATCCATCTTGAAGGATGTCCATGAGACTCTGGTTCATAAGGTGTGTGTAAAACAAAATGTTTCATCTGGGCAGAAGTATGTAAGAGCTGGTGAGCTAATTAATAATTAATTAATTATCTCAGTTTCCTCCACAGTGGCCAACATTGTCCAGATGGTGGAAGCTCCACCAACCTGGGTCCCTGAGTGGGAACAATGTGAACCAGAATCCCTACCCACTCATTCCCCTTTTGCCAAACCAGAGTGGAAATATAGGCAGAGCAAGAAATAAACATTTATCAAAAACACTGAGAGGCTGCTTGGTATTGCCCAGACTAATAGTGGATTTTTTGTTTGTTTGCTTTTCCTTTTATTAGTAGAATGTAGCACATATCACTATGCATATGTGCATTGGTTGCTCAGTTGCTCAGTCATGTCCAACTCTTTGCAACCCATGGACTATAGCCTGCCAGGCTCTTCTGTGCATGGGGTTCTCCAGGCAAAAATACTGCAGTGGGTTTGCCATGCCCTCCTCCAGAGGATCTTCACAGGGACCCAGAGATCAAACCTGCATCTCTTGCATTGGCAGGCAAATGCTTTACCACTGTGCCATCTGAGAAGCCCCATGCATCACTATACCATAACTTAAAATTATCTTTGGAATAATCATAAAATGTATATTAAAAAAATTAAATCTATAGCTTTTAAAAAAGGTGCATGCATGTAAGTCGCTTCAGTCGTGTCTGACTTTTTGCGACCCTATGGACTGTAGCTTACCAGGATCCTTTTTCCATGGGATTCTCCAGGCAAGAAGACTGGAGTAGGTTGCCATTTCCTCCTCTAGGGGATCTTCCCGAACCAGGGATCAAATCTGCATCTCTTATATCTCCTGCACTGGCAGCTGGGTGACTCATTTTTGTGAAGTAGTAGAAATCACCCTTGATACATTTTGTGGATATTTGTTGAGTATTTAATCATCATTAATTTTCATATGTGCATTATTTAAAGGGCAAAATACTTGGGTAAAGTTCTGAAAGTTGAACCTAATTTTCCTTTGTATACTGGGAGCTCCACTCCCAGGATAGCCCAGAGTCCCTGTGATATCTCAAAGTCTATAATTCATGCTACTGGCAAAGCCTTTTCTCTTTTTAGCAAACTTTGACAAATAGAAAAGATAATAACTCTACTGAATCTTATCTCTTGCTTCACCTCCTGTAGTGGCGTGATCAGGATAGGTATTTTCTCAAAAAGGATACAAAGAAAAACAAAAATTTGGACAACCAGGACCTGAGTAACAATAAATACCTGAAATTTTCCCAAAGATATCACATGTGTGGTGATTTTATAGTTCATATTAAGTCCCTCATCTTTCTCTGATCTCTGGAGGTTGACATACTCCATTATTGGAGAGAGCTATTTATAAGAAGAATGGATGATAGAAAACTCATTTTTAAAACAACTATAAAAACTGGCATCAGAAATATGTGGTGGATTCAGAATGAATGCTCTGAGCAGAGGAAAAGCCAATGAGTGCAAGGTCTGAGCAGCAAATTAATAATTTTTATGTTGGTCTTGATATTTGATGTCAGATAAGTTTCAATGAACTAATTTCTTTCTTAGAGCAAATATGAAATCTACTCTCTATTGAATTTCACAGGGGGAAAAGAAATATACTGCATTATTTAAAATGTTAATTCTGAGATTTAGTTTGAAGGCTTCGAGAATTCCAAGTAAACTCAATATATTTGGAAATACCTGGTCATTAGCTTTTGGAAACAACGTTTTCTGGCTTGACTATCTTTAAGTGACCCTGAAGTTTTATTATGGGCAGAACTGTGCAATTTTGTGAGAGTAGAAATGTGAATAGATGGCTACAAGTTTGGAGTATCTGAAGTCCCTGTATGAATCTAGGAGGTGTGCCCAGCCTACTGTCTAGCAGCCTCACCTCAGTGTAACTTTGCTGTTCTTCATCAACTGCATATGCAGTAAATCCCAAGAGGTACAAAAATTCTCTTTTTGTGTCTGTGAAAAGAGCCCTGCAAAGACAAATAGTCTTTAGTCCTAATGTTGTTGAAGAAATGGTGACAAATCTAAGGAAGTGAGTGATCTTAGACTGAAAATAATTTGGGATTAATTATAGCCCATTGTCAAAATCTCTAGTTTTTTTTCAGGTTGATAAATGACATATTTACTATATAAATAATGATAATAATGATAATGATAAATAATGATAAATGATGATTTACTATATTCATTGATTAGCTCTAGTAATTTTCTGGTGGTGTCTTTAGGGTTTTCTATGTAGAGGATCATGTCATCTGCAAACAGTGAGAGTTTTACTTCTTCTTTTCCAATCTGGATTCCTCTTATTTCTTTTTCTTCTCTGATTGCTGTGGCTAAAACTTCCAAAACTATGTTGAATAGTAGTGGTGAGAGTGGGCACCCTTGTCTTGCACAACTACTTTTCAAGAGAGAAATAAAACAATAAAACTTCAGTGACATATGAAAAGCTCTTAACTAGCATTTGAGGAAATGCATGGAAAATAATTTCCTTTTACAGAAATGGAACTCAGGAGAAGGTTTGGAGGTCTGTATGCAGGTCAGGAAGCAACAGTTAGAACTGGACATGGAACAACAGACTGGTTCCAAATAGGAAAAGGAGTACGTCAAGGCCGTATATTGTCACCCTGCTTATTTAACTTATATGCAGAGTACATCATGAGAAACGCTGGGCTGGAAGAAACACAAGCTGGAATCAAGATGGCTGGGAGAAATATCAATAACCTCAGATATGCGGATGACACCGCCCTTATGGCAGAAAGTGAAGAAGAACTAAAGAGCCTCTTGATGAAGGTGAAAGAGGAGAGTGAAAAAGCTCAACGTTCAGAAAAGTAAGATCATGGCATCTGGTCCCATCACTTCATGGGAAATAGATGGAGAAACAGTGGAAACAGTGTCAGACTTTGTTTTTTGGGCTCCAGAATCACTGCTGATGGTGACTGCAGCCATGAAATTAAAAGATGCTTACTCCTTGGAAGGAAGATTATGGCCAACCTAGATAGCATATTTAAAAGCAGAGACATTACTTTGCCAACAAAAGTCCGTCTAGTCAAGGATATGGTTTTTCCAGTGGTCATGTATGGATGTGAGAGTTGGACGGTGAAGAAAGCTGAGCGCCAAAGAACTGATGCTTTTGAACTGTGGTGTTGGAGAAGACTCTTGAGAGTCCCTTGGACTGCAAGGAGATCCAATCAATCCATCCTAAAAGAGATCAATCCTGGGTGTTCATTGGAAGGTCTGATGTTGAAGCTGAAACTCCAATACTTTGGCCACCTCATGCGAAGGGTTGACTCATTGGAAAAGACCCTGATGCTGGGTAGGATTGGGGGCGGGAGGCGAAGGGGACGACAGAGGATGAGATGGTTGGATGGCATCACCGACTCGATGGACATGGGTTTGGGTCGACTCCGGGAGTTGGTGATGGACAGGGAGGCCTGGCGTGCTGCAATTCATGGGGTCGCAAAGAGTCGGACACGACTGAGAGACTGAACTGAACTGAGAAGCATCTCTATGAAAACAATAGTGCTATAGCTTCTACTGCTGTAATTGAAACCCAAAAGGAAAATTTGGTTCAACAACCTGCATAATGTAACTATAATAGGGAAGGCAGCTTCAACTCCTTCCCTTTAGCTCCTCTCAAATTCATATAGGGACCTTCCTTGGACTCCACACTCCCAGTGCAGGGTGGAGCAGGGTTTTGATCCCTGGTCCCTCATGCAGCACGGTGCAGCCCAAAAAAAAAATTCATACAAGAAACATGTCCTAGCACAGAAGTGTTCAACTCACAGAGAACCTGCCTGTATTCAAAGACAACTACTTTGTTCAGCAATACATTTAGTGTTATCATTATGCCAGGAAATGAATAGAGTTGGCAAAGAGACAAAAAGTAGTTGTCAGTCATACTGTTCTTTTTTTTATTTAAGTATCTATTTGGCTCTACGGGGTCTTAGTATTAATTGTAGCATGAAAACTCTTAGTTGTAGCATGTGGGATCTAGTTGCCTGCAGGGATGGAACCTGGGCCTCTTGCATAAGCAGTGCAGAGTCTTAGCCACTGGACTAGAAGGGAAGTCAGTCATACTGTTCTTAAAGGAAGCACAAAGTTATGAATGCCTTCAGAGGTTGATCCTTGATTTTCTGTTTTCACATTGCATCTTCCTCTATAATCCCCTTTCCACATCTTTCCCAACCCTGATGCTAGATAATCACTAAGTAGGACAGAAGGACCCTACTGATCTGTGACTTGTCATTCTCTATACACAACACTTTTGAGTAGCCACAATTGCATCAGCAAAGACTGAATTTTGCAGTTTCAGACCATGTTTATAGTTAATGTTACTTCAGTCATTATGTCGGCCTTCCAAGGTGGCATTAGTGGTAAAGAATCTGCTCGCAATGCTGGAGACCTGGGTTTGATAGCTGGGTTGGGAAGATCCCCTGGAGGAAGGCATGGCAACCCACTCCAGTATTCTTTCCTGGAGAATCCCATGGACAGAGGAACCTGGTGGGCTACAGTTTATGGGGTCGCAGAGTTGGACACAACTGAAGGGATTTAGTATGTATGCCCAGTCATTATGGAAGGTAGGATAGGTTTATTTATTTTAATAGGTTTATAAAAGACTAGTGCTATATTTAGAAACTCTTCAAAGGTTTGAAAGAACTTAAAGCTGCAGTAATAACTGACTATAATTCATGGGAGAAACTACATCTTTTGGTGGTATTTGGAAATTTGGTTATTTATAGCAAAATCATGACTTTAGGTGTCCTAACAGATATCAAAGGCCTATGTTTTCTGTGTATACAATTAGCCATTTACACATAGGTACTTTGCCTCACTCTGTATATTTTAAAAACCATTCTCAATTTGTTTAATGTGTAATTTTCCAGGTAACAAAAAGATTTACAAAGATGCAAGGAGAGAAAGAATCAATATAAATCAGCTGTAACTCAGCTATGCTGCTGTGTGCCCCTAAGCCTAACAGAACATGAGGGACTTAGAAATTAAGCCACTATTTGAGAGTTTATCTTGTAAAGAAAATACACATCAGATACACATCAGATTGAAGTTCTGAAGAAGTTGGCTTCAAAGACTGTTTCCCCAGTCAAAAGGAAGAAATAACTGGAAGTCTAATAAATATTTTCCCCAAAGTCAAAGAAGTTGCAGCTTAATCATCAATGTTAATATACTTACAGGTAAAAAGTCAATTTCCAGCAGTATGGCAAACTATTAAACTGGCCAACCCTTCGGGCAAAAATGAATAAAACACAGTAAAATTTACAACCATCTTTTAAAATGTAGAGTTATCTAGTAAGAAAATAAGGAATATATAGGACAAAAACTAAGTGAATGAGGGGTAGGGTGGAACCCAAAGCTGAGCAATAAAATTGATTTTTTCCTTGAGGTCATTTACTCAACTGGGTAAATTTGAATTTTGGTTGTTACAGCTTCCTAGGTACTGGAGGTAAGAGGCAAAGTCCATGGACCCCAAGGGTTTGTGGGAGTGGGAGCATCTGAGACCTAATGAAACTGGGATCTTAAAAGCCTCAACTTACTGTAGTAAAAGAGGACAAAGAAGAAACCTGTTACCTTCTCCCCTAACCCAGGAGACTGCAAGGAGAATTCTCTGCCTCAAATTTTACTACTAAATAAAAAAAAAAGATAAACACTCACTTAAGAGTTTGTAACCAAATTCGTGTAGCAACTAGACTTATAAACAGAGTTCACTTAGATAGTAAAGAATCTGCCCATAATTCTGGAGACCCTAGTTCCATCTTGGGTTGGGAAGATCCCCTAGAGAAAGGAATGGTTGGTTACCCACTTCAGTATTCTTGCCTGGGAAATCCCGCAGACAGAGGAACCTGCAGGCTACAGTCTGGTGGGTCACAAAGAGTCAGACACAACTGAGTGACTAACACTTTTACTTTCACTTTAGGGCTTCCTTAGTGGCTCAGCTGGTAAAGAATCTGCCTGTAATGCAGGAGACCCAGATTCAATCCCTGGGTCAGGAAGATCTCCTGGAGAAGGGAATGGCAACCCACTCCAGTATTTTTGCCTGGAGAATACCATGGACAGAGAAGCCTGGTGGTCTACTGTCCATGGGGTCGCAAAGAGTTAGACATGACTAAGCGGCTAACACTTAACTTAGAAGGTAAAGCTGAGAACTTATTTAGCATTAATTATTCTTAGAATGTACTCTTGGGTACCTTACAGAAGGAAACCTATCTTCACTCCAGCCTCAAAATATTCCCAGAGATAAAATTTTGTAAAATATAATATGTAATCAAAAATTGCAAAATACAAAAGAAAGCAAGATACTTTGATCAAGAGCCAGCAGAAACTAGAATTAGTATAATCAAACCATCAAAGACTTCAGATAGAGGATTTATCAGAAATAGAATGTGAAATTTTAAAAAGGTAAGGAGGAAAATGAGTAAAGAACAATAATATGAAGAATTACCAAACATATCAGAGAAACAAACCTTATAGAAATGAAATTTGGAAAGTGAAATTATAAGCCAAATGAATGGGTTTAACAAGCAGATTAGATACAAATAAAGAGAGAATTAGTGAAGCAAAAGGTAGGTAACAAAAATTGTGCAAAATTTTGCATAAAGGAACAAAGATATAGAAAATATAAAAGAGAAGGACTTTCCTCGAAAACTCAGTGGGATTTCAACACATGAAGCTTGAGTACAGAACCTTTAACCACTATGCAGTGGTTCAACAAAACTAAACCCTGGTGCTGTTACTTTCTGCACCAAAGTAAACCTCCTTGTTAAACCTTCTAGGCCAAAAGAAAGACTCAACACTTCTATGTATTTTTATGTCCATACAACTTAACAAGCATTTTTTGGGCTTCCCTGGTGGCTCAGTGGTAAAGAATCTGCCTGCCAATGCAGGAGACATGGATTGGATCCCTGATCCAAGAAGATCCCACATGCTGAGAAGCAACTAAGCCGGTATATCACAATTATAGTGCTCTAGAGCTGTGGAACTGTAACTATTGAGCAGCAACTATTGAAGCCTGCATCATAAAGGAAATTCAAGGATGTATTTCAACGAGAAAGAAAGTGACCCTTTCTTCCATGTAGAGAGACCCCAAACAGGTAGATGCCTGAAACAGGTGTGATATGTGAAAAGAATGAAAAGCAATGGGAGTAATAAATATGTAGGCAAATATAAACAAGCACTGACTGAATAAAACAGTAATAATAACATGTGTGCTTGTGTACCCTGTCATGTCCAGCTCTTTGTGACACTGTGGACCGTAGCCCACCAGGCTTCTCTGTCTATAGGATTCTCCAGGTAAGAACATGCGTAGATTGCCATTTCTTCCTCCAGAGGATCTTTCTGACCCAGGGATCAAACCTGCATCTCTTGCACCTCCTTGCATTGGCAGGCAGATTCTTTACCACTGAGCCACCTGGGAAGCCCCAATAATAACATGAGGGGATTCAAAACAAGAAGACTACAAATGAACAAAAACAACATATCTTCCCTCTCCTGGGTTCATAAAGACATGCTTCCCATATCATCTTCTAAAATGTTTATTGGTTTCCCTTGATATTTACATGTTTAATCTACCTGGAATTTATTTTTATGTAAGGTATGACATAAGTCTCTATTAGTCAGGTTTGTTGCAGTAGCAAAAAACCCACACCTCAAAATTTTAGTGACAACATACATATTTCTTGCTTATATTAATATCAGCAACTGCAGGTCTGCTGCTTCAACTCTACCTCGGATGTCTTCTCATTTCAAGCCCTATGTGTAGTCTTATTCTGGAACCCAGTCTTGAACGAATAGCCCCTTTATGGGATACACCATTCTTGTGGGCTTCTCTCATAGCTCAGTTGGTCAAGAATCTGCCTGCAGTGCAGGAGACCTGGTTTTGATCCCCTGGGGAAGGGAATGGCAACCCCCACTCCCATATTCTTGCCTGGAGAATCCCATGGACAGAGGAGCCTGGCCGGCTATAGTTCATGGGGTCGCAAGAGTCGGACACAACTTACCGACTAAACCACCACCATCACCATTCTTGTAGCAGAAGGAAAGAGCAAGACCCTGCTACACTTAATCTGAGTAGATGTGACAGACTCAATGAGATGGAGAACTATACTCCTCCCACAGGAAGGCACTATAAATCACACGGCAAAGGGTAGAAGTATATAAACCTCTACCAGAAAAGGATTCAAATATAACTTACAAAGTTCCTCATTCAATTTTTTTCCCCATATATGTCCAAGTGCCCCATTCTGAAGTACAGAAAAACCTTTCTTTCCTCAAGGATTGCAATGCAGGGTTTGTCCAAAAGCCAAGATTCTGCATATTCTATGGATCTGTTTCTGTGTCCTCTCATTTACTTTGATTTCTCCCTGTTTCCAAACCAGATTATCTTATTACTATAGTAAGTCTTCATAGCTGGTAAATCAAACCTACTGTCTTTTTTCAAGAATGTCTTGGCTAGTTTTGGTTCTTTGCACTTCCATAAACATTAGTTGATTTCAAACCTGTTGGGTTCTTGAATTAGTTTACATTGGGTATATAGATGGGCAGGGAATGTATAGAACAGTTTGGAAATGATTTACATGTTTACAATATTGAGTCTACCAATTTATTAACATAGTCATTTCAATCTTCTTTAATAGTACTGTTTTGTATTTTTCTGGGTAGAGGTCATCATATCTTTTTAAATTTATTCCTAAGTGTGTGGTGCTTTTGATACTTTTACAAATGATATATTTCCTTAATTTTGTTTTCATTACTGCTTTTATGGCTTTATTTATTAATTTTTAATTTATGTTTTAGATCCTCTGGATTTTATTTTGGTGTAAAAAAATGAAGTCATTTTAACTATACATTTTTTGAAATATTAAGCCATTTGTATCAAGAGTACATCTTGATACATCTCCCCTTTGAATGCCATCTTTATCATACACTGTTTCCATAAATGCCTGAGGTTTTTTTCCCTACTTAGTTTCATGTATCTGGCTCATCCATCAATGAATGATCTTTAGTTATATGTTATATTCTAGGCTCTACTTCTTTGCTGGTATATAGGTTTTTCCTTTCTTACCCTTTTTTATTTTTTTCCTACCTCACTATATTTTAACTCTTATTGCTGTTTCATAGACATGTCATTGTTTTTTTTATATTGATGTATTTAGCAACCTTGTTAAATTCTTTTATTAATTCTAATGATTTATTAAGATATCCTTTTGGATTCTCTGCTGTACAACAAGATTCAGTTCAGTTCAGTTCAGTAGCTCAGTCGTGTCTGACATTTTGCAACCCTATGGACTGCAGCATGCCAGGCCTCCTTGTCCATCACCAACTCCCACAGTTTACTCAAACTCATGTCCATTGAGTTGGTAATGCCATCCAACCATCTCATCCTGTCGTCCCCTTCTCCTCCTGCCTTCAATCTTTCCCAGCATCAGGGTCTTTTCAAATGGGTCAGTTCTTCACATCAGGTGGCCAAAGTATTGGAGTTTCAGCTTCAGCATCAGTCCTTCCAATGAATATTCAGGACTGATATCCTTTAGGATGGACTAGTTGGATCTCCTTGCAGTCCAAGGGACTCTCAAGAGTCTTTTCCAACATCACAGTTCAAAAGCATCAATTCTTCAGCACTTAGCTTTCTTTATAGTCCAACTCTCATATCCATACATGACTACTGGAAAAACCATAGCCTTGACTAGACAGACCTTTGTTGGCAAAGTAATGTCTCTGCTTTTTAATATGCTGTCTAGGTTGGTCATAACTTTTCTTCTAAGGAGCAAGCATCTTTTAATTTCATGGCTGCTGTCACCATCTGCAGTTATTCTGGAGCCCAAAAAACAAAGTCTGTCACTGTTTCCACTCTTTCCCCATCTATTTGCCATGAAGTGGCATGGGAGGAGCTTGACAGGCTACAGACCATGAGGTCACAGAGAGTCGGACATGACTGTGTGACTAACAGTTTTACTTTTCACTTTATACAATTCTTAATTGTGAAGCGAATAGTTTCAGGTCCTCAAAATTATGCATCATGTTTGTTGGAGGGGTTTGGGGTAGAATCTTTGTCATTATGGAGAAAGCATTTTTCAAACATGACTCCAATAGTATTTCCAGTTCCACTCGTTCTTCTAGAAGATTGCCACTAAGGCACCCACAAAATATGTGAGAGAAGCAGGCTTTGAGAGGAACACAGCCTCAGTTACCAACTGACTGAGCTAGAACCACACCTGAATTCCTGACCACAGATGGTGCACAAGATTTGTTATGCATCATAGAGATTACAGAACCCTCAGATAAAGAAAATTACTTTCTTGGGCTAAGAGGTTTTTTTTTACTTTTAATCATAAGTGGATATTTAATTTTGTCAATTATCATTTGTTTTCATTCTTTCATAAGATATTAAAGACATTTAAGGTTATAAAATTTGTTTGTAATACAACCTTAGCCATTTCCTGTAGGCTTTATTATAGATTCTATTCTTTTGTTAATGTCTAAATAAATTGTGATCTCAGGTTTTATTTCCTCTTTGATTCAGAGGCTATTTTGGAAAATATTCTTGAATTTTGAAATGGTTAAGTGTTTCTATTTTGTTATGTTTCTATATTCTTCTGTTGATTTGTAGCTTAACTGAATTGTGGGCAGAGAATTTGGCCTGTAAAATCTTTATGCTCTGGAATCTATTAAGATTTTCTTTGGGCCAAGTACATGATCAATTTTTATGGATATTCTGTAAGCAATTGAAAAGAATTTTTCTGTTTATAGAAACTCTTATGTAAATAAGAATAACATTTACACTTTAAATGAATGTTCTTTTATATTTCCATTTGAGTATGTTTCTCCCACTCCTCAGAGTAATCTATTGCCTTGGGTGGGAATTTGGACAGTTACAGCAGGGATAAAAAGAAAAAGTGGTCGTCAATGTTCACTTTTTGATCACCAAAATAGGATTTTTAAAAATCTAAAGTAAAACAGTATTCTTCAGAAATTAGGCTTTTACTGGGGAGAAAAGGATTTTCTAAATATCTTATGCTTCATTAGCACATCTGAACCAAGGTCTCAGGGATATACGTTCTGAGTTTAAAGGAAACTATGGGTAGATAGAGCTGAGTCTGTGAATTCCTTGCAAGGAGATTGCATTTCTCTGTCTTGGTCTTGTTCTCTATCGGAAAGGGTTAAAAATCCATGTCTTGACCACCCTTCTCCAGAGTGAAGTCTCAGACAGAGTGGTTTAGAGGGTGATGCTGGTATTGGTGTTGGAGCAGAGTGGCTCCAAGTAATAGGATGTCAGAAAAGCTGCAGTCAGAGTGAACTTGTGCCTGTCACTCCATTTAGAACTCAGGACTGTCTACTACAGACTGGCCTTTTCACTATCATGTGGAGAAGAGCCTGACTCTGGCAACATAAGTCACATGAGAAAGCCAGGCAGAGGAAGGGCACCAGTGGATCCTGGGCTCCCTCACCATCTATGTGCTCTGGGAGGGAGTCAGAAGTTTCCATATGCTCCTGTAGGGTGGGTGACTGGCTTCCAGAGTGAGGGTTGAGCTGACCCCTCCACAGAGACTGCCAGTGGACAGCCAAAGCCAAAGTGAGAGGTCTGATGCTAGCTTGATCAGAGGAGGGCACACACACCGACTGCCAACTCCCAGGCAGGGCCATTACAGCCTACCTGGGCCTAGTGAAGGGTAATGAGGCCACCAGCCATAGACATAAGTGATGCTTCCACCTAACCAGGGACAGCACTACAGAAACTCAATGACTCTGAAGACAGCACCAGGTCCTGCCCACACAGATCTAAACCCTCTTCTGCTGTATAACAGACACCTTCTTAGGAGTGACAGAGAGTGGAAAAGAAGTCTGAAACTTGGATATAGAACAACAACAAAAAAGATCCCAGAGAGACTGAGATACCATTAATTAATAAGGGCAAGTATTTTTCCTTCTCTATCTGACTTACTTCACTCAGTATGACACTCTCTGGGTCCACCCATGTTGCTGCAAACGGCATTATTTCATTATTTTAAATGACTGAATAATATTCCATTGTATATATGTATCACATCTTCGTTATCCAGTGACCTATCAATCAACATTTCGATTGCTTCCATGTCTTGGCTATTGTAAACAGTGCTTCAGTGAACATTGGGGTACATGGATACTTTGGATCATATTTTTCTCTGGATATATGCCCAGGAGTGGAAGTGCAGTGTCATACAGTAGCTCTAGTTTTAGTTCTTTACAAGTAAGCTCGACACTGTTCTCCATAGTGGCTGTACCAATTTACACTCCCACCAACAGTGTAGGAGGGTTCCCTTCTCTCCAGACCCTCTCCAGCATTTGTGTTTGTGGATTTTTTTTTTATAAAGCAAATAAGGCATAATAACATTCTGAAGTACCTAATAATGTATGTGCTGTGGATTAGGACTTCAACATAACTTTTTCTGGGGAGAGAGTCACAATATAAGCCATAACACTTCATTTATGTTTGTGTGATCTATTTGGCTATTTCCTTTATTTTCAACCTTGGTTATTATGTTTCTGGTACATTTATTTTAGACAGAAAACATTTATCTTTATACTTAAAGAGAATTTAACTCATTTATGCAAGTTTTAATACTTTTCACAACTACTAAGATATTTTATTATGATTTCTCTTTTTCCCTTTCCTTAATTTTGCTGAGTTGACCAGAACTATGTTTCCCACCACTAAGATGAAACTATTTGAACACTTTTAACTTTTCACTTCTGTAATTCTCTCCCTCCAGCTCCCCCATTTTGAGATCTTTGTTCTGAATTTAACTTTCATTTGGTTGGCGTACTTCCCAAGCAGTTTCTTTTGAAAGAGCACATGGCTGTTTATTTTCTGTACCATTGTATGTCTGAAAAAAAATCTGTTGTTGCTTTCATGTATAATGATACCTTGGCTCAGAATAGGAATCTTGACTTGTGATCCTTTCTTTCAAATGTCCTTATATGTTGTTTCACTATATATAGAGTCAAGAAATGCAGATCAGAATCTGAACCTGGCCTGATTATCTTCTCATTTAGGTACAACATCTCTGCCTGAAAACTTGTTAAGATTTCCTCTTTATCCCTCGGGTATAGAAATTTCACTAGGATGTGATCAGGTTTGTTTCTTTTTTCCTGAATCCTTCCTGCCACTTTGTGAGCCTTTTCAATCTGAAAACTTGTAGTTCAGGAACTTTTTTAAACTTATTCTTTCATTATTTAATCTTTTCCATCTATTCTTTTTTAATCTGGAGTTTCCATGATTCCAATTTTGGGGTTTTCAGATATACCTTTCATTGAACATCTTCTTAATCCTAATGTCCCCCTCCTTTTCTTTTTTTTTTGGATAATTTTCCTTAGGGATGTGAGATAGTATCTCCATTTATATGTTCAGAATACTCATTTCCCTTTCAGCATTCTCCATTTTCTTTTTCACTTCTCTTGAACTTGTGGGTAACCTTTTATTTTGATATGATTTTTAAAGTACAGAAAGGTTGCAATAGTGTAAGATATTCCTTTATCAATTATTTACATTTTGCCCCATTTTTTGTGAAATTTTTAAATGGGGAATCACATTTTGAATTTATTTATTCATTTATTTATGAGTAGTTTATAGTATTCCTATAAACTACATTTTATGTTATTATTTTGAGTAATTATGTTATGAATGGAATTTTTTCTTTCCATTTTCTAATTCTTCATGTTTGGCATATGTGACAGTTGACAGAGGGATAGCTATCTATTGGCTTCCCAGGTGCTGCTGGGGGTAAAGAACCACTTACCAATGCAAGAAACATAAGAGACGTGGGTTTGATCCCTGGTTTAGGAAGATCCCCTAGAGGAGGAAATGGCAACGCACTCCAGCATCCTTGCCTGGAGAATCCCATGGACAGAGGAGCCTGGCAGTCAATAGTCCATAGGGTTGCGAAGAGTCAGACACAACTGAAGCAACTTAGCATCCACGCACAGCTGTCTAGTAACCTGACTTTTTATTAAACTTTCCTATTAATCCTAAGTTTTTCAGCAAATTCTTTTGTATTTTTTCATATCAGCAGCAAATAATGACAATTTTATATGTTTCTTTTCTAAAATTAAATCTTCTTCTTCCTCTTCTTATGTTATTATTTCGACAAGGGCCTTCAGAATTACTTTGAATTACATACATGTTTTCTTCCTGGTCTGTGCCTGATCTTTATGGGCTTTCCAAAGAAATTGGGAAATGTCACTTGTAGTTCACCAAAAGCATGATATTTACTGTTAGTTTTTTAAAAATCTCTCTTCTCAAGTCAAGTTCCATGTAGTTTTATTTCAGGAATTTTAATTAATAATAGATGTTAAATTTTATCAAACCTCTTTCCTGTATTGATCATAAGGAGCACATAGTGTTTCTCATTGTAATCTATTAATATAGTGAATTATATTAATTAATTTCCTAATTTTTAAAATAGAAATATACTTGGTATACAATATCAGTTTCAAGTGTACACATTGAGATTCATAATTTTTAAAGGTTATACCCCATTTATGTTTATTATAAAATATTGGCTTTATTCCTGGGTTGTACAACATATTATTGTAACTTACTTTATACATGATAGTTTGTTTCTCTTAGTCTCCTAACCCTATATTGCCCCTCCTTCCTGCCCTCTCCCTACTGATAACATATAGTTTGTTTTCTATATCTGTCTGTCTCTTTTTCGTTGTAGTCACTAGTTTGTTTCATTTTTTAGATTCCACATATAATGATATCATATAGTATTTGTCTTTATCTGTCTGACTTATTTTACTAAGCTTAATACTCTGTAGTTCCATACATGTTGCAAATGCCAAATTTACACTCTTATTTTATGGTTGAGTAGTATTCCATTGTGTATGTATATATATATATATATATATATATATATATATACACCACATATTCTTATCCTTTCATCTGTTGATGGACACTTAGGTTTCTTCCATATCTTGGCAATTGTAAATAATGCCGCTATAAACATTGGGATGCGTGTATCTTTTCAAGTTAGTATTTTCCTTTTCTTCAGATATATATCCAGAAATGGAATTGCTGAGTCCTATGGTAGTTCTATTTTTAGTTTTTTGAGAAACCTCCATAGTGTTTTCCACAGTGGCTGCACTAATTTACATTCCTACCAACAGTGTACCCTTTTCTCCCTTTTCTCCACATTCTTGTCAACATTTGTTATTTGTGTTCTTTTTGATGATAGCCATTCTGACAGGTAGTGAGGTGATATCTCATTGCAGTTTTAATTTGCATTTCTCTGATGCTTAATGATGCTGAGCATGTTTTCAGATGTCTCTTTTTCATGAACATCTTTTCATTGGCCATTACTTCTTTGGAAAAATGTCTCTTGATATCTTCTGCCCATTTAAAAAATGTTTTTTAATGTTGCATTATAAATTTCCTAATTTTTAGCCAACTTTACATTCTGAGAATAATGCTAATTGCTCAAAACATATTTATCTTTTTAGCATACTATTATTACATTTAATTTGCTGTAATGAGATAGGATTTTTATATTTCATGTGAGATTGAGCTTTGGCCTCCCCCCACCCCTGGTTTCAGTGTTACAGTTATATAAACTTCCTACCTTTTACTGTGTCCTTAAACAGATTTAAAATAAATAAGAATATAAGATGATAAAGTTTTGAGGCATTAATGAACCTTTTGAAGGTTAAATCTAGACAGTGAAATGAAAAGTAATGGTAATAAAAGACTTACATTTCCTCTACTCATCTCATTTTGTTCTAATAGAATCTTTAAACATATCCACTGATTTTAAGACATCAGTTTCTCCAGGCCACATAGACACTGAACTAAGATTGAAATATTGTCATTTGGGAAGTGTGAAAACCTTAGATTTGCAGAGCACTTGAAAATTTATGTAAGATATAAACTCAAATGTTACTAACAGTGATATAATAAAGAAAATATTAATCATCACTATCCTGCCAGCCCAGCCCCCAAAGGAGTCCACTTGATGTTTCTACTGTTGTTCATCACCATATCTCCAAATAATGAATGTATACTGCTCTCTCTTGTTTTGTCAATTTATGTATAATCCATTGTTTTCTTATATTGGTAGCTGAAAATTTGGACTTTCAAACACTTTCTATTCTTTTACCCATTCTCTTAAAACAGTTACATCTTTAAAAAAAAAAATCCATACTCATTTTTGTGCTAAATAAATCTTGCACACTGCTGAAATGAGTGGCATACTCTTATTACATTTCCTTTCTTGCAAGATACTTTGATTTTCTTTACTATTCATTGATTGTCTTTTCATTTGTTTCGTTTTCCCTGAACCTACTGCTAGGTCTCCCAATATACCCCAATAGCTCTGTAGAAGGGCCTTTCAGCACAATTTTCCACACGGTTTAACCTGTTAGATAACCTCCTTTCTATGTCTCCCCTGCCATATGCTCTCATATCCTACTGGCTGGCAGTATAGGTCTCAACCTGGGAATTCCTTTACTTCTTTCCTGCCCTGAGTGCCCTTTACTTCTTTCCTGCTTCATGTTTCCATGGCTTCTTCTTGCTTTAGTCGCTCTTTTCTTTTTTTAAATATATATATTTATTTTTATTTATTTGGCTGCACCAGCTCTTAGTTGCAGCACACGGAATTTTCCATCTTCCTTGTGTCACGTGGAATCTTTACTTTGAGTGTATCTTCATGCACAGTCACTCAGTCATATCCAACTCTTTGTGACCCCCCGGGACTGTAGCCCACCAGGTTCCTCTGTCCATAGGATTAGCCCAGTAAGAATACCAGAATGGGTTGCCATTTTCTCTTCCAGGGCATCTTCCCAACCCAGGGCTTGAACCCCAGTCTCCTGTGGTTCCTGCATTGGGCGGGGGGTGGTTTCTTTACCACTAAACCACCTGGGAAGTCTGGGATATTTAGTTGTAGCATGCTAACTCTTAGTTGCAGCATGTGGGATCTAGATCCCTAACCAGAAACTGAACCTGGGCCCCTTGCATTGAGAGTGAAGAATCTTAGTCACTGGACCGCCAGGGAAGTTCCAGTCCCTCTTTTTGATGAAACATATACCAGCAGCTTCTGAGAAAGACCACTTGAGAGCAAAAAGTTCTGAGGCTTTGCATGTCTAGAAATGCCTTTATCATGTCCTCATGCTCAATTTGCCAGGCATGACATTCTAAGTGTAAATTAATTTTGTGGGCATCATTCCTTTTCTTCTTCACTATCATTGTTTTCTTATTCCCAATGTGCTGTGTGTGATTCTTTTTTTCTTTCTTGAAACCTGTTGTTAGGACATTCTTGTTATCTCTGGTGAGAATGAGTAATATTGTGAATAACTGCTGTGTGTTCTTCCTGCTTTGTATGTGACTCAGCCTTTGAGGATCAGTTGATCCTCAGACAACTCTATGATGTTGTTGATACTAATTATTCCCATTTAACAGAAGTGGAAACCATGACACAGAGAGTTCAGGTGGTTTTCCCAAGGGCACACAGCTAGCAGTTAATGCACCCAGGATTTATATCTAGCTCAACTCTACAGTCTATGTTCCTAATCATTATTCTTAGCTTCTCCAGGAAGGTAAAAGTAACCAAAGGAAATTCACACTAGTGCAGAGTTTCAGGCACTAGGTCCAATAGTAGGGATTAACACAATATGAAGTTGGGTTCTTAACTGATACACAAGGTCAACACTAATTATGAAACAGTTCCTCTCTGTACTACAGGACCTTGGAAATTTCTTAACAGAAACCAGCCAGCAGTGCTTTTTACAGCCAGCAGGCTCGGAATTTCCAAAGGCAGGACAGGTATAATTTTCGTCAATCTTGTACCACTTATACCTGGAGGAGCCTTGCAGAGGGTGAGTCACTGTTAAAGCTGGCCCAGTGCCACTCTGCTCAGTAGCAAACACTCCTCATTGTGACATCTTGGGATGTCTTGTACCCAGATGCTGCCAAATCCTCATACCTTTATCTTCTATACTTACTGTAGTCACAGTAACTTTCCTCCTCTTACTTTCTAGAATACCATTGGCACATGATCAATTCCATTGTGTGATATTCTCTGTATTTTCTGTTGATTTTATGTCTTCCTAACTATAGACTGTGGGCAGAACTATCTTATATATCTTCTAGTTCTTCATAATGATGAAGAGATGATCTATGTATGAAAATGTACATAGTGCATGTGTATGTGTGCTATTTAAAGACTTTTTATCATAAAGGTAATATGTCTTCATGTTTTAAAAAATTTTAACAGTACAAAGAGTAGAAAACAAAAGTTAAATTTTCTCAATTCTTCTGAATCTCTCTACTCGCTACTGATTCCTCTTATCTCCTGCCTTCTCACTGTCTATTTCTTTTCCACAGAAACAAGGATTACTTATGTGACTCTTTCCAGAAACTTTCTGTATATATAATAGCATGTATATACATATATATATATTAACATAAATGGGATCACGTTATATGTACAGTTCAAAAACATGTCAATTTGTAGCTGCAAATTTTTCCCTTTTTAAACAGCTGTGTAGGATGAATTAATCAATTTTATTAACCAGTCATCTATTCATGGGCATTTAAGCCCTATCTAGGTTGGGATTTTTCATTGTTTTTGTTTGCTAGTACAATCAGTGTTGGGCTTCTGATGGCTCAGTGGTAAAAAACCTGCCTACCAATACAGGAGACATGGATTTGATCCTTGGGCTGGGAAGATCCCTGGAGAAGGAAATGGCAACCCACTCCAGTATTCTTCCTGGGAAATTCCATGGACAAAGGAACCTGGCAGGCTACAACATGCAGTCCATAGGGTCACAAAAGAGTCAGACATGACTTAACAACTAAACAACCATCAATATTGCAATGAATGTTGTAAAAACATTTTAATCGAATATGTAAGTATATTTATAGATAAATTCATTGAAGTGGGACTTCTGGGTCAAAGAGTAAATCCATTTAAAATTATGATAAGTGCAGCTACATTTATTTCCATGAAAGTTAAGCCAAATTATACTACTGTAAACAGTGTCTAACAGAGAAGGCAATGGCAACCCACTCCAGTACTCTTGCCTGGAAACTCCCATGGACGGAGGAGCCTGGTAGGCTGCAGTCCATGGGGTCGCGAAGAGTCGGACATGACTGAGCGACTTCACTTTCCCTTTTAACTCTCATGCATTGAAGAAGGAAATGGCAACCCACTCCAGTGTTCTTGCCTGGAAAATCCCAGGGACGGAAGAGCCTGGTAGGCTGCCGTATATGGGGTCACACAGAGTCGGACATGACTGAGGCGACTTAGCCCCAGCAGACAGCGTCTAAAAGGGTCTCTCATCATATCCATTGCCAAGTCATGGAGCTTTTCAATATTCCCTCATCTAACACAGAGGAAAATTTGCACATCTTTGCTATTTTAATGTCTCTAATAATTATTGAAATTAAGCAGATTTTCATATATTTATTGGTCTCTCTTTTGCGAGTAACTGATTTTCATATCCTTTGCCCATTTTCTAGTGGGTTGTCCATTCATTTGTTGTTATGATTCAGCGTTCTGTTTAATTTTTAAGATGTCTGTTTGTTGTTTTATTTTTTGGCATATTAAGGAAATTAATCCATTACCTGTTATATGTGTTGCCAATATTTCCCCCGTTTGTTATCTATCAACCTAGATTTTTGTCTTTTAACTTTGTTACTTTTGGTGTGAGTGTGGATGTGGGAGTGTGTATGAATTAAAGCAGCTGAAAAGAGTACAGGATTGTTGAAAGCCCCTGAGCACACAGAAGTGAAGACGATTAAAGAGCAGGAAAAGAAACAAGGGAACTTTCTCAGCTCTGTTGCACGTGTGCGTTTTCTCCTTCTGCAAGAGGCATAAGGCTTATGGGAAAAGCCAGGAAGCAACTGTTATCTTAACCTGAGACTCCTGTTTACATAATTTTTAGAGAAAAAAAGACAATGAAGATAATTTTTAAAAATATATTGTTAGTCAAAAGGCAGCTTTCTCCTCGGAAAAAAAAAAAAAAAGAAACAAGAGCTATCCAGGATTGGACAACAAATTAATATGCAACTTGCCCATGCCAACTCTCCCAGTCAGCTTAATTCTCATCAGCCACTATAATTTATTAACAGTGAGGTGGGAAAAGACATGAATCAGCTTAATGTGATATAAGTAGGGCATTGCCATAGCAACAAGATGCAGTCTGTTTTCTACTATTTATGTATGGTTTATTTTCTCCAGAGCCTCTTGAGTTATTGCTTGAAACAAATGGAATGAGAAACATCTTGTTCTGAACACCTCCCCCCCACCGCCCTTCAGTGTGTATGTATATATAAAACCACATATTTTTTTAATGAGAGAAAAAACAAAAACACTTGAAATTTAAAAAAAAAATTGTTTATAGCAGAAAAAAAGCTAACTGCATAGTTTCCAATCCACTGTGATTTTTAAGAACTCATTTTTTTTAAATTTTCACCTCTGAGACATGTGATTCCTCACTGAAACCTCTGGGAAAAAACCCAAAACACATGCTGGAAGCGAACCTAAGGCTAATATTGCTTCTCAAAGGAAACATTCACATTCTCTACCCAGACTTCTTAGCTGGCTGGAACTCCTAAAAGGAGTGAGCAGTCTAAGCCTGGTGACAATTTTTTATTTCACTGGATCTCAAAAATTCATCAGTCTAGTCCAAGGAGGAAGCCAAGACCAAGTCTGTGAGCCTGTTGCCCTGAGGAGAACACCATGGATCCTCAAGAAATCTTACCAGCCAGTAAACCATCCCATCCTTGCCTAAAGTACCCTGTATGGAATATACACATTTCATGATGGATCCTCATAATTCTCCACTTTTCCTTGAAAGTATAGAATTTAGAGTTTTTAGAACAGAGATGGAGTGGTCATCTCTGGACCATAGAAAACATCTGGGTTTCAGTTAAGCAGAAAGGGAAACTGTAACAGAATCTCTCCATTGTCTTCTTTCTTCATTCCAACTCTGGATTCCTATCATAAAAGCCCCTATGTCCTATAAAGACAGAAGGCCAAATAAAACATAGGGGAAATTTAACTCTCAGTATCTTCACTCTGCATTAAATATGAATTGATGTTTCCTTATTTGTCTGTTTTATTTAACTCTTTGAATCACTTCATGTGCTTAGTTGTGTCTGACTCTTTGTGACCCCATGGACTGTAATCCACCAGGCTTCTCTGTCCATAGAATTTTCCAGTCAAAAATACTGGAGTGGGTTGCCATGCCCTCCTTCAGGGGATCTTCCCAAACCAGGGATCCCACCCAGGTCTTCTGCACTGCAGGCAGATTCTTTACCACTGAGCTATCAGGGAAGCCCCCAATCAATTCATATGTTTAACAAATCTTTCTGATCAGAGGCTTATAGTTGCCATCAGCCTCCTAGCACATGTTTGGGGACTTGAGCTAAAGAAGCCCAGAAATGACCAGTAGCACTTGCCCCTCATGAAAATGGCTCCCAGAGCTCAAATTTTAACATGTTCACATTCAGAATCCCCTAATCCCATGCCTCTTTAGACACTCTTCTGGTCCTCAAGTCTGGGAAGAAGGGAAATTGTGGGAGAGTATTATAACTGCTTCTGGGAAACATTTTGGTGTCTGGGAAAGACCTTTACCCCATCCCATTTTCTGCTGGAAGGAGGAGACAGGATTTGGGATGTCATATAGCAAGTGAATTCAAGCAATTTCTTGTTACCCAACCTCCTGGGTCCATAGGACCTGGATATTACCCTGTGATGGCCCATCATCAATAACCACTGTGATTCAGCAATTAGTTAGTGTTAGTCACTCGGTTGTGTCCGACTCTTTGTGACCCCACAGACTGTAACCCACCAGGCTCCTCTGTCCATGGAATTCTCCAGGCAAGAATACTGGAGTGGATTGCCATTTCTTTCTCCAGGGGATCTTCCTGACCCAGGGATTGAACCTGGTCTCCTGCATTGCAGGCAGATTCTTTACTGTCTGAGCCATCAGAGAAGCCTCGATTTAGCAATGAGGGCATCTAATTTAACCCATATTGAATATTCCTTTGATATTTATTTTCCTTCAAGGGTTGAAGCACTTCCAACAGTTTTGAGCAGTAGGTTATCTTCTTTTATTTATCTTTAAGGTATACTTTATATACAATAAAGAATACAAATGTTAAATGTCCCGCTTGAAGGATTTTTACTTTTATGTGTGTATACTCATAACCACCTAGCAGACCAAAATATAGAACATTTTCAAATTTGGAAGCTTCCTTTATGCCCCTTTCCAGTCTATACCCCTCCAAAGTACACACTATTCTGATTTCTATTATCATCAGTTAGTCTTGCTTGCACTTAAACTTCATATAAATGAAATCATACAGTGTGAACTTTTCTTATCTGGTTTCTTTTGCTTAATGTAATATCTGTGAGAATCATCCATAAATAATATTTTATGACTGGTTCATTTATTTTTGGCTGTATATTACTCTACTCTATGAATATTCCATATTATATTTATCAGTATATATCACATACATTGTTCCCTACCCTATCATATATATACACATGTATACTGTATATCCATATTATATATATATATATATATATATCTCCATATATATATTGTTATCCATTATCTTTTCAATGAACATTTGAGAGTTTCAAGTTTTATCTTTTGTGAATAAAAATTTGTGAATATTCTCATACATTTCTGTTGATGAGCATGGGCACTAATATAGAGCTGAATTCCTGAATCATAAAGTAGGTTTATGTTTAGTAGTTACTGTCAACGTTCCCAAAATGATTGAGCCTATTTACATCTAAATACATCCTTGGTAACTCTTGGTATTGTTAGTTCTTTTTTTTCTTTTAATTGAAGTATAGTTGATTTACAATGTTGTGTTAGTTTAAGGTATATAGCAAAGTGATTTATATAGATATATATTCTTCAGATCATTTTTAATTATAGATTATTACAAGATATTGAATATAGTTCCTGTGCTATACAGTATGTCCTTGTTGTTTGTCTATTTTATATATATATTAGTAGTACTGTGTTATCTGTTAATCCCAAACTCCTAATTTATCTGCTGCAACCACCCCCCCAACTTTTCCCTTTGGTAACAGTAAATTTGCTTTCTATGTCTGTGAGTCTGTTTCTGTTTTTTAAATAAATTCATTTATGTCATATTTTAGATTCCACATATAAGTGATAACACATGGTATTTGTCTTTCTCTGACTTACTTCACTTAATGTGATAATCTTTAGATCCATCCATTTTGCTGCAAATGGGATTATTTCATTATTTTCTGTGGTTGAGTAATATTCCATTATATATATAATGCATAATAAGTATATATTATATACACCACGTCTTCCTTATCCATTCATTTGTTGATGGAGACTTAGGTTTTTTCCATGTTTTGGCTATTATAAATAGTGCTGCTATGAATATTGGAAAACAGTATCTTTTCAAATTAGAGTTTTGATCTGTTCTGGATATGTGCCCAGGCGTGGCATTTCTGGATCATATGCAACTCTCTTTTTAGTTTAGTTTTTCTTTTTTTCTGGGACAAGGAAGGATTTAATATTATTTGTAGCAAGTAAGGAGAGCACTGGGGATCTTTCCCAAAGCAGTATCTCCACAAATAGCAAAATTGGGAAAATTTTAAGCTAAGGGGACATACATATCCATGAGGTGGCTTGAACAGTGGAAAATTCAGCAAAAAATTGGGGCAAAGGTTGACAGTCTAATTCACAGTTAATTGAAGTCAGGAGAGTCAACATCATCATTGCATTGAAGGTTTAATTCTTGAAGGTTTATAGCCAGCCTCAGAGCATTTCATCACAGATGCAGGGTAAAGATTCTACAGCAGAGTTCTGGAGGTCAGAGTCCAAAATGAGTCTGACCCAATGGAAACTGAAGGCTTGTTCTTATGGGGAGAGTACGTTTCCCAGCCTTTTCCAGGTTCTAGAGGCTTCCCATATTCATTGGCTCCTGACTTTGTATCACTCCAACCTCCACTTGCATCCTAACATCATTTTCCTCTGTTTTTAGTTTTTTAAGGAACCTCCATATGATTCTCTGTAATGGCTGCAGTAATCTACATTCCCACCAAAAGTGTAGGAGAGTTCCCTTTTCTCCACACCCTCTCTAGCATTTATTATTTGTAAATTTTTTTATGATGGCCATTCTGACAGGTGTGAGGTGATACCTCACTGTAGTTTTGATTTGCATTTCTTTAATAATTAGCAATGGTGAATATCCTTTCTTGTGCCTGTTGGCCATCTGTAGGTCTTCTTTCAAATTTAAGTCATTCTGCTGAGTGAGTAGTTGATTCTTATGGTGTCCTTAATTTGCATTTTCCTGGTAAGGAACTATTTTAAGCACTTTTCAGGTGCAGGGCTCCAGTATTTGAGGCATTATAAGGCCTGCAACTGCCCAGCAAGTATCCTCATGCCTAAGGGAGTGAAACATTAAATTACAACTAAAAAAACAGTGACAAATGAGAGAACATAAAGAAAAAAAAAATCATTTTTCCTGTTTTATAAACAAGAGGGGCCTGTATTTTCATTTTGTATTGGACACCACAGGTGATGAGCTTGGACTCCACCATGGGCCTGCTGAATGCAGATCTTCAGGGCAGGCTCTGGACTCCTGTTTCTACTGCCTCTAGGTTAGTTTAGGTCACATTCTTTCTCTGCAACTTGGGTCATCTACTTCCAGTGTTGCCTTCATTCTCCCCAGTAACCCCAGATCACTCTCTGCTTTAAAGACAGAATGATCTCTCTCAAACAAAAATTGGATGCACTATTCCTTGCTTCCCATGTCCCCATTTTCCTAGGGTTAAATCCCAGACACTTTAACACCATTTACATGGCCCTGCGTGATTTGCCCCCTGCTTGTTCTGCAGCAGCCTCATCTCTCTCTATTCACAGCCTCCAATCACAGAAAACTACTTTCAGTTCCTCCAAAGTACATGTTCTCTCAGTCCTCTGTGCCTTTGCATGTACTGCTCCCATTGTCCCATCTCTCTTCTCCTTACAACCTCCCTACCCTCTTCTTAGTGTGGTTAACTCTAACTCATTCAAGTATTAGCTCTAAAGTCTCCTCTCTGGAAGTCTTCCTAGACCCTTACATCCTGTTTGCTCTGTAATAGTACCATCAGTTCAGTTCAGTTCAGTCGCTTCGTGTCCAACTCTCTGCGACCCCATGAATTGCAGCACGCCAGGCCTCTCTGACCATCACCAACTCCCGGAGTCTACCCAAACCCATGTCCATTGAGTTGGTGATGCCATCCAACCATCTCATCTTCTGTCGTCCCCTTCTCCTCCTGCCCTCAATCCTACCCAGCATTAGGGTCTTTTCCAATGAGTCAACTCTTTGCATGAGGTGGCCAAAGTATTGGAGTTTCAGCTTCAACATCAGTCCTTCCAATGAACACCCAGGATTGATCTCCTTTAGGATGGATTGATTGGATCTCTTTGCAGTCCAAAGAACTCTTAAGAGTCTTCTCCAACACCATAGTTCAAAAGCATCAATTCTTCGGCGCTCAGCTTTCTTCACCGTCCAACTCTCACATCCATACATGACCACTGGAAAAACCATATCCTTGACTAGATGGACTTTTGTTGGCAAAGTAATGTCTCTGCTTTTAAATATGCTACCTAGGTTGGCCATAACCTTCCTTCCAAGGAGTAAGCGTCTTTTGATTTCATGGCTGCAATCACCATCAGCAGTGATTTTGGAGCCCAAAAAAATAAAGTCTGACACTGTTTCCACTGTTTCCCCATCTATTTCCCATGAAGTGATGGGACCAGATGCCATGATCTTAATTTTCTGAACGTTGAGCTTTAAGCCAACTCTTTCACTCTCCTCTTTCACCTTCATCAAGAGGCTCTTTAGTTTTTCTTCACTTTCTGCCATAAGGTTGGTATCATGTGCATATCTGAGGTTATTGATATTTCTCCCAGCAATCTTGATTCCAGCTTGTGTTTCTTCCAGCCCAGCGTTTCTCATGATGTACTCCGCATATAAGTTAAATAAGCAGGGTGACAATATACGGCCTTGATGTACTCCTTTTCCTATTTGGAACCAGCCTGTTCCATGTCCAGTTCTAACTGTTGCTCTCTGACCTGCATACAGGTTTCTCAAGAGGCAGGTCAGATGGTCTGGTATTCCCATCTCTTTCAGAATTTTCCACAGTTTATTGTGATCCATACAAAGGCTTTGGCATCGTCAATAAAGCAGAAATAGATGTTTTTCTGGAACTCTCTTGCTTTTTCGATGATCCAGTGGATGTTGGCAATTTGATCTCTGGTTCCTTTGCCTTTTCTAAAACCAGCTTGAACATCTGGAAGTTCACGGTTTATGTATTGCTGAAGCCTGTCTTGGAGAATTTTGAGCATTACTTTACTAGCATGTGAGATGAGTGCAATTGTGTGGTAGTTTGAGCATTCTTTGGCATTGCCTTTCTTTGGGATTGGAACGAAAACTGACCTTTTCCAGTCCTGTGGCCACTGCTGAGTTTTCCAAATTTGCTGGCATATCGAGTGTAGCACTTTCATAGCATCACCTTTGAGGATTTGAAATAGTTCAACTGGAATTCCATCACCTCCACTAGCTTTGTTCGTACTGATGCTTTCTAAGGCCCACTTGACTTCACATTCCAGGATGTCTGGCTCTAGATGAGTGATCACACCATCGTGATTATCTGGGTCATGAAGATCTTTTTTGTACAGTTCTTCTGTGTATTCTTGCCACCTCTTCTTAATATCTTCTGCTTCTGTTAGGTCCATACCATTTCTGTCCTTTATCGAGCCTATCTTTGCATGAAATGTTCCTTTGGTATCTCTAATTTTCTTGAAGAAATCTCTAGTCTTTCCCAATCTGTTGTTTTCCTCTGTTTCTTTGCACTGATCGCTGAGGAAGGCTTTCTTATCTCTCCTTGCTATGCTTTGGAACTCTGCATTCAGATGGAAATATCTTTCCTTTTCTCCTTTGCTTTTCGCTTCTCTTCTCTTCCCAGCTATCTGTAAGGCCTCCTCAGATAGCCATTTTGCTTTTTTGCATTTCTTTTCCATGGGGATTGTCTTGATCCCCGTCTCCTGTACAATGTCACGAACCTCTGTCCATAGTTCATCATGCACTCTGTCTATCAGATCTAGTCCCTTAAATCTATTTGTCACTTCTACTGTATACTCATAAGGGATTTGATCTAGGTCATACCTGAATGGACTAGTGGTTTTCCCGACTTTCTTCAGTTTAAGTCTGAATTTGGCAATAAGCAGTTCATGATCTGAGCCACAGTCTGCCCCCCGTCTTGTTTTTGCTGACTGTATAGAGCTTCTCCATCTTTGGCTGCAAAGAATATAATCAATCTGATTTCGGTGTTTACTATCTGGTGATGTCCACGTGTAGAGTCTTCTCTTGTGTTGTTGGAATAGGGTGTTTGCTATGACCAGTGTGTTCTCTTGGCAAAACTCTATTAGCCTTTGCCCTGCTTCATTCTGTACTCCAAGGCCAAATTTGCCTGTTCCTCCAGGTGTTTCTTGACTTCCTACTTTTGCATTCCAGTCCCCTATAATGAAAAGGACATCTTTTTTGGGTGTTAGTTCTAGAAGGTCTTGTAGGTCTTCATAGAACCATTCAACTTCAGCTTCTTCGGTGTTACTGGTCGGGGCATAGACTTGGATTACTGTGATATTGAATGGTTTGCCTTGGAAATGAACAGAGATCATTCTATCGTTTTTGAGATTGCATCCAAGTACTGCCTTTCGGACTCTTTTGTTGACCATGATGGCTACTCCATTTCTTCTAAGGGATTCTTGCCCACAGTAGTAGATATAATGGTCATCTGAGTTAAATTCACCCATTCCAGTCCATCTTAGTTCACTTATTCCTAGAATGTCAACGTTCACTCTTGCCATCTCCTGTTTGACCACTTCCAATTTGTCTTGATTTATGGACCTAATATTCCAGGTTCCTATGCAATATTGCTCTTTACAGCATCAGACTTTGCTTCTATCACCAGTCACATCCACAGCTGGGTATCGTTTTTGCTTTGGCTCCATCCCATCATTCTTTCTGGAGTTATTTCTCCACTGATCTCCAGTAGCATATTGGGCACTTACTGACCTGGGGAATTCATCTTTCAGTGTCCTATCTTTTTGCCTTTTCATACTGTTCATGGGGTTCTCAAGGCAAGAATACTGAAGTGGTTTGCCATGCCCTTCTCCAGTGGACCACATTCTGTCAGACCTCTCCTGTCAGACCTCTCCACCACTACATTATAATTACCTGTTTACTTACTTGCTTGAAAGTGAAGTCGCTCAGTCATGCCCAACTCTGTAACCTACCAGTTTCCTCCATCCATGGGATTTTCCAGGCAAGAATACTGGAGTGGGTTGCCATTTCCTTCCCCAGGAGATCTTCCCAACCCAGGGATTGAACCCGGGTCTCCCACATTGTAGGCAGACGCTTTACTGTCTGAGCCACCAGGGATGCGCTTACTTGCTTACCTCTCTCACTAGATAATAGGGTGCATGAAGGCTTGTACCCTTACCTTCTAGCACAGTATGTTTCTGTGTGCACCGTCGCTCGGTTGCGTCTGACCCTTCTTGACATCATGAACTGTAGCCTGTCAGGCTCCTCTGTCCATGGGATTTCCCAGGCAAGAGTACTGGGGTGGGTTGCCATTTCCTTTTCCAGGGGATCTTCCCGACCCAGGGTTCAAACCCGCATGTCTTGTGTCTCCTCCACTGGCAGCCAGATTCTTTACCACTGAGCTCCCAGAGAAGCCCTCTAGCACAGGGCCTGGCACATAGTAGGGATTTATGTTTGTGGAATGAACAAATACATGTTGGAGCACTTCAAGCTCCTTAATATCGAAGGCAAGTTTATGGGGGGAGGGGAAATGAGACTGAAGAATCAGCAGGGCCCTGGTGTGGAGGAGATCATATTTCAGGCAAAAGTTCAATTTTGGTTCTGTCAGTGAGAAGGAGACTGACAAATTCTACTCTCCAAATTCACATTCCCTCAAGACAGTGTGTTACTCTCTCTTCCTGATCCATATCACCTCTATACTTTGGCTTATCTCATCATGGTTATACTCCCCAACTGTAGAGGTTTGAGTCCCATTTTTCCCCTGGAATTTCAGTCTTCTGGCCTTTCACCAATTCTATCACATTTGTGCAAGTCCTTTCTTGTTATATGGCCCATGTCAGCTTCTGTGTTTTAACTCTTTCAAAAGGCTCTCTACTTTAACATTGACAATTATAGATGATCCTATTCTTGTCACCCTAGGCAAATCCAGAAACCAGTAAAAATGGTCTATGGGTATAAAAAACCTAAATAACAAATGGTGTAGTTAATGAGTTACACTTCTGTCAGCCTGATCTCAGTTTCTTTATTTCTTAAAGCCTAGAGGCTTTTGATCCCTAATGTATCCACCATCTTGGCCACTGCTGCTAACTTTTAAAAACTGTGTTAAAATACACAACCATGGAGGATTCTCTGGTAGTCAGTGGTTAGGGTTCCATGCTTCCACCACAGGGAGCATGGGTTCGAATCCTAGTCAGGGAACTAAGATTCCCCAAGCAGTGCAGCACAGCTGAGAAGAAAAGAAAAAACCACACATACAAACAAAAACACAAAATTTATTATCCTAACAACTTTGGGGTGTACAGTTGAGTAGCATAAAGTACATTTACAATGGTGTGTGATCAATCTTCAGAACACTTTTCGTCTTGCAAAACTGAGGCTCTGCAACCATTAAACAACTCATGAGCCCCTTCTTCTAGCCCCTGGCAATGACCATTCTACTTTCTGTCTTTGAATCTGACAACTCTAAGTAACCCATATAAGTAGAATCCTAAGGTATTTGTATTTCTGTGAGTGACTTACTTCACTTAGTATAATGCCTTTAAAGTTTGTGCACATTGTAGCATGTGTTAAAATTTCCTTCCTTTTTAATGGTAATACTGAATACTGACTAATACTCCATTGGATGTATATACAACGTTTTGTTTATCCATTCATCTATCAGTGGACACTTGGGTTGCTTCCACCTTTTTTGCAATTGTAAATAGTACTGTGATGAACATGGGTGTAAATATGTCTTTGATATCTTACTCTCAATTTGGGGGATATATACCTAAAAGTGTAACTGTTGGGTCATATGGTAATGTTATTTTTAATTTCTTGAGAAACTTCTATAGCAGTTGCACTATTTCGTATTCTTACCAATAGTGCACAAGGGTTCCAATTTCTTCACATCCTCATCAACACTTATTATTTTCTGTTTTTTTTTAATTTAAGTGGTAACATCCTAATGGGTGTGAGGGGATATCTCATTATGGTTTTGATTTGCATTGCCTTAATAATTAGTGATGTTGAACATATTTTCATGTGTTTGCTGTCCATCTGTGTATCTTCCTTAGAGAAATGTCAGTAACTCAATTCTTTTTATCAATGAATAATAGTCCATTATATTGATGTACATACAGTTTATCCTTTTGTACATTAAAAGACATCTTAGTTGCTTTCAAGTTTTAGCAATTATGAATAATGCCTTCATAACAACGTGTGCGAGTTTTTGCATTATATGGTGTGAGTACTTTTAGTTCTGTAAGAAAGAGCCACACTATCTTCCAAAGGGGCTATACCATTTTGCATTTCTACCAGCAATGAATGAGAGTTCCTGTGGCTCCAGATTCTTGTCAACATTTGGTGTCAAAGAACGGAAGAGGGAGGAGATAGAGATAAAATTATGCCCACCCCTTCCCCAAGCCATCCTCTGAAGCTCCCACTGCTGCAAAGAAATATGTGTTTGTATGTTTCTCTTTAAGGCAATTCATCTTTGTATAGTGTGAAGTATAGGGTCTGGCACAGAGTAGATGCTCACTATGTGTGGAATAAATAACTAAAACAGTCACAAGTGATATTACCATGTTCTGGAGAAATCTCTGTACCAGTGATTCTCAACCTTGTCTGCACATTGGAACCACTGGGGAAACCACAGAAAAATGCACAAGCCTGGGATGTTCTTGGGTAAGGACTGGATATGAGGATTTTTTTTAAATATTCCCAAGTGATAGTAATACAGGTACCCCATAATTTTTAAAAGTTCCCTTCCACTTTATGCTAGTTCATTTTTATGAATGATCTATGTTAGTACCTATTTTTGCTAACAACAAAAATCCAGAGAGGATTTTTGATTTTACAGAAAATGGTGAAAAGCTAAAATAGCCTTAAGCGTTTGTTTCACAGGGAGCAGTTAAAGAGGTGGAGTTTCACCCTGAGTAGTGAGAGAGGCACCACCAAGCCCCCTCCCCAGGAACCACATTCAGCATCTCAGCCTCAAGCTTTGAAGCCATAGCTTTGAACTGTGTCTATGAGTAGCTGTGCTTTATCTTGATGTATTTTTTTCATCCGTGAGCAAGATGTGTCATAAGGTAATTGCTTCTTTGATTTACACAATCTTGGCTTCAAAAGGTTTCATAGGAACATTCTATTTCCCAAAAGCAGGGGAAATGTGTCTAAGAATGTCTTGAGGGTGCAGTAGAAACACTTGGAGGGCTTGTTAAAGCACAGATTGCTGGGCTCTACTCTCAGATTATCTGACTCAGTAGGTTTGTGACCCAGGAATTTGCATTTTTTAACCAGCTTTCAGGTGATGCTAATGATGCTGGTCCAGAATAGAATAGAACAGAAACAGAGATCTCATTCAGCTGTGAGAAACCCACTCTTTCTTTTTCTTATTAAGTTCATAATTGACCCCAGGGATGGACTTATGAGTAGTGTACTACTAATAGATATTTTAAATATTTTAATATGTACTCTCATACTGCCCCCCAAAGAATTTGCAGAGGTAGTAATATTTGAAGAGAAATCAAAAAAGTTCTCTGGTAATTACAAATCCATTTTTTTGGCTATTAAAAGCTTATCAAGGCCGTTATTACAAATGTTATATATAATGCAGTTTTACTCCTTGGAGGAAATAGAACCCTGAGCTTGATGGGGGAGAGAAGATACTGAAGGCAGACTGGAATGAGGACATGCAAAATTACTGACTTAATATTGACTGAGAACTGCCTGGGTTTTGACCCTCAGGGTTTTGATTCCTGAGAGCCCAGGAATCATGGGGTGTCTTTAGTTACTGGTGGTTCTGTTCCCTGTCTCCACTTGCCCTGATTATACCCTGACCCTCCGAACTGAGCATGTACTGTAACCTCTTCTGTTCCCCTGTTCGAGTTCCTCTTTGATCCACACTCTGCCTCCCTGGGTTTCAGCTGTGTCATCTGTAAAGTGGGAGAGAAGGAAGGGGGAAAACACAAAAAAGCCAACTTGGATATTTGGTCACTGTGACTGCTACACTAATTGCCTGACTTTGGGGCAGAGCAGCACAAAGGCTGGCAAACCTCAGCTCTGCTCTGGAACACCCAGCCTCCAAAAGGGACCTAAGAGAAGTTAGTTGGCTCTTCCTCATTTGCCTTATGGGGTCAACCTGGTGTACAGAAAAAGAGACCTGGACTGAGAATTAGGCGTCCTAGGTATTAACTGAAAATAACTCAACAAAACACTGCATAGCCTAAAACTTGAGTCATGTTTTATTCTGGGACCATACAGAAGACCATAGGCTGGGAGATAACCTCTCAGATAGCTCTTTTGGACTGTTCAAAAAGGTAAGAAAGGAACCAGGATAAGTAGTTTTTGCTGGGAAGAAAAAAGAACAAAATGTAGTCAAACATCAAAAGATTACTGCTAGTCACACACACAAAAACAGACATCTCGAGTTTCTCATTTCAATGCTTTTCTATGTATGGGAAGATGCACGAGTCTGGGCTCACCTAAATTATTCCTTTGATATACATCTTAACTGTCTAAGGCTAGTATGCTATTTTTCTTCATCCTGAGTTCCCCTCAGGATATGCTGTCAGGGGCGGCTGCAGTGGCTGATGGCTTGATGGTGTGCAATGTTCCTTGTGCACATTGGTGTGGTCCCAGTTCTATTTTCTACCTTCTATGAGACTGGGGGCAATCATTTCACCTATTGGGGACTTCTTACTGCCTCATCTGTTACACAGAGTTAGCTACTGCAAGGTGCTGTTTGGAGGACAAAATGGGAGAATGGAAATGAAAGCACATGGTACTTTTCAGAGTATTTGTATTATATTGGGACCCATCAGCCCATCATACTTCCAGAATATTGTCACTGAGAAGGAACACTCCTACCTCACTTTATAAATGTCATCAAACACTGTAAAACACACCCAAATAAACTAGGATGCATTTGTGCTCATAAAGAAAGATATAGCAGAAGCTCAGTTGGAAATCCAATCCAGGTTAGTTCCAGAAACACATTTATACTGAATTTTGTATCCACGATTCCCCTACGCCTCATATATATCTCACCTTCCCGTTCAGCCCCTGGGTCATATTCTTATTCTCAAGCTCATAATCCCCAAACTTGACGGAAAATATCCTTGCTGGGTTCTGACTCTCAAAAGGAAGAGAGGTTTCCAACTGTAAGGGCAATGCCCCTAGACCCTGGCACCTTCTAAAGGAGAAATCTCTTGTAAGCTGTGCTGTTCTGTGAGAAGTGGTCCTTGGCTAATCCAGAACTAAGGAACTCTCCTGCTCTCACTGTACATTTAGAAATGTATTTTAGGTTGTTTTGTTGGTTTTACAATAAGCATGCACAACTTTAGTAAGCAGAGGAACCAAGGATCTTTTTTTTTAGCTATGAAAATACTATCGGTAAAACATTAGTCAGAATTGTTACTGTGTTCTACTTTTGTCGATCGCTGCTTTGAAGTATTCATATATAATGGGGACAATATTTTGAGAGTACTAAACCTATGTATTTTCATCCTCTGTAACTCATAGATCTTAGAGTGACTGAGGCTTCAACATCAACCCAGGCCGAGGTAGAGAAGATACTCCTTTAGCCATTATTCATGAGGCCTGGTGTCCCCCAGGATAGGAGGCTACGGTGAGGATCGTTCATTCTGAAGTAGATCCAGAGGGAGATGGAGATGCTCAGATGCCAATGCTAGAGTTCCAGTCCCTCCTTTCTGGCCGAATTTCAAGGTGAGGAGACTGTCGAGACATCTGGTTGGACACTTGGGAGCCCAAGTTAACTGAATTTGGTGACTCCATTCCCAGGGCATGATTTGGAGAGGCTGCAGGCCTCTGGAAGCCCAGCCTTTAGCTTCTCTATATCCGGCCTTGGAAGAATGATGGTGTGGTCTCAGAGAACACGGTGTGGTCTCAGAGATCACATAGCCTGTGTGTGGCATATAGAAGATATAGGAGTTCCCAACTGCCTTAGTAAGGTACCAGAAAGGGGCTTAGGTCTGATGGAATAGCCAATCTGGAGTCAGGATGGAAAAAACCTCAGTATGTAGTACTTTTTCAAATCAGAAGGAAGTGTCTGAGAACTCAGACTCTACGTGTCTGTGCCAGTGAGTGACAGAAGATTGGGTAAGACCAGTCCAGAGGCCAGGCTAGGAAGCAGGAGACATGTGGATCTGAGTCCTCCTCTCGCCTGGTGCCATGAAGTCATGTAAGCTCCCACTTTCCCCAAATGTCAACCTAAATGAGAGTGGGAGAAGAAATGGAGAGAATTGAGCTTTTTTTTTACTTCTGAGTACTGCCTATGACTTTACTTTTCGCTTTGAAGTAAAATTTTAATTTGTTTTCAGTTATGCCAAACTCTTTTTTTTTCAACCTACATAGGTATCTTTTTATTTTATTAGGATAATACGATATTATGTTGGTTTCTGCCACATAGCAATATAAATCAGCCAGAGGTATACATATGTCCCCTCCCTCATGAAACTCCCTCCCATCTCCCAGCCCATCCCACCCCTCTAGGTTGTCACAGGGCACCAGATTTGGGTTCCCCGAATCAAACAGCAAGTTCCCACTGGCTATCTATTTAGAACTGAGCATTTTACAAATTCAGAGTCATTCAAAAGAGATTATTTAAGTGGCATAAATGGAGGTACTGGTGATTTGAAAATTTAAAGATTATTTTCTTCTCTCATTACTCATGGGTTGAAAATTTGAAGACAAGATTAGATCAGTTATGGAAAGACAAAGAAGTTTTATTTCCTTTGTACAACTGAGTAGTGCAAAGTGTAAAAGCTCAATGCTGCTCAATATATGTGCTATTAGTTGAATGATATCAATTGTTTGTCCCTTGGTTTTGTGTGTTTTCTTGATTTGCACAATATGCAGTCTTAGAATCCTTGAAAAACAATCAATACACATAGTAACATCATAGCCCAGTTACTGCCAGGACCGCAGTTCTGATTCTGAGTCATCAGGCTCCACACCTGGTCTGAAATCACCCTGAGTTCTAAAGGTACTTGGAACACCTCTGTGAGCTGTCATTAAAATATTTTGCCCAGTTTTATCATCCCAGCTTTATATCCTTCCAGCAGAAATGCCCCAATATTGTTAGAGTATCCAATTTTAAAAAGTAGTTGGCAGAGTGTTTTTTTTGTGTTATGTCATATCATCTCAACAACTGTCAGTTAGGTGGAAGAAATTGTAGTAGTTCCATTTTATAGTAAATAAAATAAAATAAAATAAAAATCAATTCTCAGAAGCTTAAGTGTTGTCAGGACCCAGTCATGAAAAGAGAAAGCAAACTAGGTCTTTCAACAGAGAGAATTCATTTTAGGGGTTGGTTGCAGGCATCTATGTACACAAACTGTTCACATCAACTTGTGAAATTCAGTGATGCCATGTAGGCAGTTAAAAATTATACATGGTGAATGATCTATATTACAAAAATCAGTACACATTACAAATCAAGTTTCTTTTTGTTTTTCTGGAGCATTGGTTATTAAATATTTACCAGCCCATCACCCATTATATGTACTAGAGGACAGAGAAAAAAGGGAACAATGACATAACAGAGATAGCAACTGGATTAAGCAGTTACCATCCCAGGACCAGGAAACAAAGGAAAGAGACTGGATTATAAAAGCCTAAGATGCCAGAGGAGGGGCCCCCAGAGCCCCGGCTCAGTCTGCAGAGTGGTGGCTGCCCCTTGGTGCGCATACAGCTGAGGGGCACAATGATACTATGTAGAGATACTAAAGCAATGTGGGGGCCACAACCTACCACTGATGCTGGGGTGAAACTGATAGGGATGGCAAGCCAACAGAAAGCCTTCCTTCTCCTCCTGCCTTGAATCTCCCTCCAGCACCTCTATTGGCAGAGCTTAACAGAGAGCAGCAGCAAAGAAGAATTGTGGTTTGCAGAGTCCCCAGCTGCAGTATTGTAAAGTCACATATAGAAGATGGTTTGGGGTGAGAGACAATAGCTTAAAAACTAGAACATTAAGGGACTTACCAAAGGTTACGTAGTGTCATCTGCCTTGTTCCCTGTGATATTTCAGTGCCTAGACAATCCTTGTTGTATAATATGCACTCAGTAAGCAATTGCAGGGATGTCCTGCTGGCTCAGAAGGTAAAGAATCTGCCTTCAAAGCAGGAGACCTTGGTTCAATCCCTGGGTCTGGAAGATCGCCTGGAGAAAGTGAAAGTCCCTCAGTCATGTCCGGCTCTTTTCAACCCCATGGACTGTATAGCCGGCCAGACTCCTCCGTCCATGGAATTCTCCAGGCTAGAATACTGCAGTGGGTAGCCATTCCCTTCTGCAGGGGATCAAACCCAGGTCTCTCAAATTGCAGGCGGATTCTTTACTATCTGAATTTACCTGGAGAAGGGAATGGCAACCAACTCCAGTATTCTTGCCTGGAGAAGCACATGAACAGAGAAGCCTGGTGGGCTACAGTTCACGGGTAAAGAGTCAGACACGACTGAGCGACTAAGAGACACACACAAGCAATTGTGGAAGGAAGGAAAGAAGACAGGCCAGCCTAGCCCAGCACACATTGAAAGGCAAGAAGATGTAAGTACCATCACAGCATCACGTATGTCTTTATACTTGACCCTGTTTTCTCCCACTGCTGCTGTGTTGACTTAGCAGAAATGATCTATAGCAGAAATGTGCTTAGCAGAAATGATCTATATTCAAATCCCAGCCCCACTCTTTAAGATTTGTGTGGCCTTGGGCAAACAAATTACTCAACATCTCTAAATCTTGGTTTCCTCCTCTGTAAAATGAAGATAATAATAGTGTGTAAGGCTTAAATAGGCTTCCCTGGTCGCTCAGAATGTAAAAAATCTGCCTGAAATTCAGGAGGAAACCCAGGTTTGATCCCTGGGTCTGGAAGATCTCCTGGAGAAGCGAATGGCTACCCACTCCAATATTCTTGCCTGGAGAATTCTTTGGACAGAGGAGTACACAAGGTAAATAGGCTTAAACAAGGTAAATAGGCTTAAATAAGGCAATCAATTGTTTGTGGCACAAATTCAGTCAAAGCTCTCTGTTACTCTCACCCCAGACCCCAGAAGGGTGGGCAGATAAATGGCCAACTGAGGCCAGTGACCCCATTGTTCTGGGCTTCCCCTTCTGCTTCCCAGCGCTGGCCAACACCCGGACTGGAGGAACAGGGATCTGCCTGGGGCTGCCACAGTCAGGCTAAAGGTTGGAAATGGAAGCCAGGCTGGCCAGGTCCAGTTTCGGCAGCCCCCATACACAGCATAGGGTACCTCAGGGCGACTAGGAGATGGGAATCTGTGTGTTTCCGAACAGCTCTACGTTTCAAAGCAAGTTTACTCCCGACTGAGACAAACGCGGGTGTGGCGGTTCCTTGCATTCAAAACAAAAGAAAAGAAAACAAAGAGAACCCCCGTTGTCAACCCCCGGAAGGCCCGCAGACCTTTTCCCAGGCAAAATGTGCCGCGAAAGAGGAGGGGCGCCTTTTGTGGCTGCTGTCCGGATTTGGAGCCTAGGGGCACGTCTAAACAACAACAACAACAAGCCCATCCCTCTCGGGGGCTCAAGTCTGAAGTCTCACGCCTCAAAGCACCGGGGCCCCAGGGACGGGGCGGGCCGGGTCCCAGCCTCTCTCCCAGCGGGTCCCGGGCCAGGGTGAACGGCGCGCCCCGCCCGGGGAAGCACCCGCTCCCCCTGCCGGAATCCCGGGAATGTCGCCGGTACGGGAAGCATCTGGACGGTCCTCTAGGCAGAGGGAGGGGGTCAAACCTAGAATTTCTCGGGTGCTTTTTGCACAAATTCCCCTCGAGCTTTTCAAGTCCTGTAAAGTCGAAGCCTATGAGAGTAAGAAGGTAGCCGCCCTATTTCCCCGGGCATACTTTCTCGCGGCGAAGGCTCCCAATCCCCGCTCTGCGAGCACCCAAACGCCCCTTTCCCTGGCTCGAAAGATCACTTCTTTGTGTCTAAAGGAGGAAGCCCTTCCCCGCCTGGAAACCCACAGGGCCGGCCCAGGCAGGTGTTTCCAGTTGGACTATCGCCATCTTGTGGCAGGATTGGGTGGCCACACTGGCCCATCGGCCAAACCAGCCTGCCTGTAACTTTTTTAGGTCTCAAAAGTACTGTTCCTTCTTTCCCCCAACCACCTAGGAATGGAAAATTTTAAATCCCGTGGACAAGGAGTTTAACTCTGAGGCGCCTGTCCCCTCCTCGCTCACCTGCTTGCATGATGTCTTTCTAAAGACATTCAAGTGTTGGCTGGAGAGACCAGCTTTCCTAAGGGCTCTGCCTCCTGAGGCGCCAAAACCAACCTGAAGGAGATGCCAACCCCCACCAATTTCTCATGATACAAACTAATGATTAACAAGACAGAGTCCTGTTCCTACTGGTTAGTAATGTCATTATGCTTGATAAGTATTATTAAAGGACCCCTGTTATTAAAGACTCCCTGTTATTATTATTCAGCATTTGTATTCTGTTTTTTTCAAAACACTCAGGTTATTATCTCCTTGGGTTTTCCAAACACTCCAGAGAGGCAGGCAGGTGACAACTTCATTTTATGAAACAGGGAAACTGAGGCACTGTAATTAGTGGCAAGTTCATGGATTGATGAGTCAACAGTAGTCGTTTCTTCCTAGATGATTACTGTCTTACTCCAAAGTGTCATAGATGCCAGTAGATGGTAAATAGACACCCTAACCTGGAAAACTAGTTTCTCTCACCCACTTTTATGACCTATTGTAATCACATTAGAAACCCATCCCAGAAGTTTTAAAACTTACTAGTTGTATGCTCATTGCATTGAGCATATGGGTGTTGTTAATTGCAGTTTATTTTATTTTTACAAGGCACACACAACCCATTTAAAAAAAAAAAAAAGCAAGAGTGTTACAATCAGTAAACCAGATGTATCTTGATTTGGAGAATAAACTGGTTTTCAAGACACTTGTTCATTATGAAAATACTCTATTCATTAGACATTAGCAAGCATAAAAAAGACCAGTAAAAAGCTGACCATCTTATTTTAAACTCTGTTACCTTCTCAGAGACATGAAGAGCTGTTTTCTGCTTTCAGACTTTACTTCTTCTTTTCAAAAAAGTCTTCAGTCTAATTAGTAGGTGCACTCATATTACCAGAGGGCCTTAAGTTTCTTCAATAACTTTTAGTCTTTCCAAAAGAGACAACAAAAGAAATTACTTCACTCTACTCATAGAAAGCAGCCATATAATACTGTCCCCTTTCCCCTCTTCATTCCCTCTCCCTCGCCAAAGAAATGGATTCTGTCATTCTGGAAGTCTCCAGTGGGAAGCCCTGGTTGGGTTTCAATTCGGAGCTGAGTCAGCGAGAAGACATAGGCGGGTTTGAGAGGCATGTCCTCTCCCCAGTTGCTGAGTTAGCCTAACCCCCAGTAAAGCTATAAAGTTGAAGAAGTTTGTCCTTGGAGCTCTCCCAAACAACCTTTAGTTCTCTCTTTTTACCCAGTTCTCACCCAAAATAACACATTTCTAGATGTACATGTTTAAAGAAGTTAAGGAAGCTGTTTGCTGGTCTGGGGGAAATCAGGCTAGACTTCTCAACCAATCTTCCATTATATTCATTCAACTCATTCATTCACTCAGAAGGGATGTATTTATAAATTGTATTAATAAATACTCTTGATGGGCCTATGATAAGCAAAGCACTTTAAATTCACTTTTTCTATGCAGCAAAGCTTTGAGACAGATTCCCATTATGAGGAAATGAGTTTTTAAAAAGTTCAAATAGCCTGCTCACAGTCACACAGGTAGAGGTAGAACTGGGATAGGACTGATTATAAGGTCACCCTTCACCATCTGAATTCCTGTGAGTAGGAAAACAAGACTTGGGAGAATGATAGGTAAGTAGGAAATGAGTTGAAAAACAATAGAATGACAAAATATTCCCTGTTGGTGGGGAAAGGGTCCTGTGCACACACCTGACATTTACTGCGTCTATAGCGTGGGCTCCTGCAGACCAGCCAGCCTCATCCTTTTGTCTCTGTCTTAGGCCAGCTGCATGAGGTGGGATAGGATGACAAATCAAGAGAGAAGTATGCATGTGAAATTGCTTCAGTTGTGTCCAACTCTTTGCAACCCTATGGACCGTAGCCCACCAGTCTCATCTGTCCATGGGAGTCACCAGGCAAGAATACTGGAGTGGATTGCCATGCCCTCCTCCAGGGGATCTTCCAGAGCCAGGGATTGAATCTGAGTCTCTTGTCTCTTGCACTGGCAGGTGGGTTCTTTACCACTAGTGCCATCTGGGAAACATATGACTCCCCAAACTCTTTCTGACTCTTTCAACTTCCAGCCAATAGGGAAAAGGGTTCTCCAAGGAAATCCCGGCCTTCATCATATACAAAGAGGGTCCAAAGCCCTAGGCAATCCTAGGTGAAAAAAATATGTAGGTCCTTACTAGTGTGGTAAATGAGAATTTCTCCAGGCAGTACAGTATACACTGAATAATAAAAGGGTGACATAACAATGGAGGCTGTGACTTCCATTCAATTGTGAGATTTAAGAAATTGATAGGAAATTGACAGGCAATAAGCAGCATCATTTGAGAGTACTACTCTGGAGTCAAGCTGCCTGAATTGATATCCCAGCACCATCACTTATTAGCTGTATGAACTTGGGCAAGAAATTTGGACTATCTGTGCCTCCGTTTCTTCATCTGTAAAATGGGAGTAATTATAGTTACTTGCCTCATAAGTTGATGTGAAGATTATATGAGTTAATGTATGTGCTTAGAGTAGTGTCTGGTCCATGGTTAACACAAAGCAAATATTAGTATTTACTATCATTATAATAAAAAGAAACTTTTCAATCAAATTTATCTGGGCTCCTATCACTGCTAGGTGGTCCTGGATAAGTTATCCAACCTCCTTGAGCTTCAGTGTCCTCATCTATAAAATAGAGTGATAACACCTATGCAAGCAGGGACATTGTGAGGAGTGAGATAATCTGCATGAAAATACTCACCACAGTATTGGTATTAATAGTATATAGCATTAATAGTAGCTCAGTAAATTCCAATTTCCTTTCTTTCTTTAACATTAATGAATTTTTTGGAGTGTGTTTAGTGGTAGCAAAAGAATAATAAAAATGAAAATATGTGTAATCTATAATATATATTTTATAATTAAACTATGTGAATTAAAGTATCTTTTATATTAAAAAGAGAACTCTGTGGCTTGCAGGGATGTCATAGCACCCAGACATAAAATGGCAGCCAAGCAGACCTGTTCCTCAGGAAAACTGTGAGGCATGTCAACAGCAGGTCTATCCCCAGCTTTCTGTTCAGTGTTTTGCTGTGGTTAACCTTGCCTTCCTCTTCAGATTGTCTGAAGGCAGGGTCTTTGGGAGGAGTGGGGAATGGGCTGAGGAAAGGGACTTGAAACGACTCACCCAGGGGTCCCGTGCTCACAATTGCTTCAGCCCTTTTCCTTTTTCCTTGAAGTCAAGGTCTGAAGTCTGAGGGACTGCATCAGGGCTGAGTGGAAGGAGAGGCTCAGCATGGGCTTCTGGCACTCTAAGACACCCTGGACCAGATGGGAGTACAGAGCATCCTTGCTCCTTGCTCCTCAAAGGGCAGCATCAACAACATCCAGGGTCTTGTTAGAAATACAGAATCTCAGCTTCCACTCAAGACCTACAGAATCAGAGTATGTGTTTTAACAAGATTCCTGGAGATTTGGATGCACATCAAAGTTTGGGAAGCATTGAGTTAGAACCCACGAAGCCTGTGTGGTCTGAATGAATGTGGGATTGGGACATCTGCTTTAAAGTGTGTGTCTCCTGTTCATTTCCTTTTCCCTCGAACCCACACTGTGTGCCTTATATGGAAAAGGCAGTGGCTTGCTACGGAGAGAGTGACCACTTTAATTGATCAGAGCTCTCAAGAAGCACAAACCCGGGCAGTGGCCCAGATGACAATTGAAAACTCACTTCGTTTTTCAAATAGGGTTGTGAGAACAACAATCAGTCAGGCAGGATCTGTGGAGCACCTATTTGAGGCAGGTGCCTACTGTATGCAAGCCCTATGAATGACACAAAGAAATACCATAGTACTGATCTGGGAGTCTTCAGGGCATCTGGGCTCTGGTCCAAACCTCATTTTTAAATTGCTGGGAAATTCCCTTCACCCCTCAACATCTTCCTTTCCTGTCTGAAAAACGTGTGGGTCAGATGAGAGGATACTAAATTCCCATCCAAATCTAAAGCGATCTGATTCAAATAGCCCTAGCCTCAAAACCTTAGTCTAATTGAATAGACAAAATGATTTTAAATGACTACACATGAAACAGAGGGCAACTCAGGACAGGATGTGATTAAAGGCTGAGTTGTTCAGAACTGGCAGCGTAGCGATCAAGGACTCCTGGAAGCTGCGTGTAAAGGGCAGTGTTTGGAACCTTTCCAAACTCCTCCCTTCGCTCCCAGAGCCAATAGTGGCGGGGGGCGGGCTGGACTTCCACATGTAGCCACTAGGTGGCGCTGTCATGATGTGAAATCCATGGCTGGTAAGGACGCTTCAAGGGAAAACCTTTGCTGCCACTCTGGCTAAAGGAACAATGTGTGCGTGTGTGCCTGAGCGTATTCGTGTGTGTGTTTGCGCGCGCGCTCAGTTGTGTCCGGCTCTTTGCGATCACACGGTCTGTAGCCCACCGTGCTCCTCTGTCTATGGGATTTTCCCTCAAGAATACTGGAGTGAGTTGCCATTTTCTCCTCCAGGTGGATCTTCCTGACAGGGGTTGAACCTGCGTCTCCCCTGTCTCCTTCATTGGCAGGCAGATTCTTTAACTCTGAGCCACCAGGGAATCACAAAAGGAACAACACTGGTTTCCAGACCTTAGAAACACAGGTTTCTAAGAGTGCTGAGGAACTCAGAGCGCAGGGTCGTCTTGTGTCTAAGCAGGAGTCAATGCATTCACTCTGCCCTGCGCAGATGACATGAAACATGAAAAAAGCAACCAGCAAGAATGGCAGCACAGAGCACACAAAAAAGCCCACCTTCTTACACACACACACACACACACACACACACACACACACACACACACACACTTTTGGCCATTGAGGTGTTGCAAATTCCCCTTCCCAAACTGGGTCTCTACCCCCACTTCCTGATCTTACTTCCCACTTGCCTTACAAACAGCAAGGAATTTGAGCCTAAATCTGAAGCCCTCCTTCCACATACCCACCTGCAGCAGAGCTTGGTTCTCCCATGGACAGGGAGAGGCTCCAGTCTGGTCACTTTGTCCTGAGGTGAGCACTGTCTGCTCCAGAGCCACCAGCACTCCTTGACATTATCTCCATTTCATTACCCTGCAAAGGCAAGGGGTAGGGGGTAGGACACAGCATTTACAAAGGTTCTTCTATGTGCCAGCCTCTAGGCTAAGTGCTTTGCATGTATTGCTTGGGAGTCTACTTCCTCTGCCCTGGTTCCCACTCCCCACTCCCACTCTGCCCTTGAAAAACAGCGCAAACTGAAACTTGTGAACTCTCCTAGGGAAATAACAAGCAATTACTCTGAGGTATAGGCGAAAGTGGGCAAAACTTGCAGCCCCCACACCTTGGTCATTTTCATTTCTGTTTCTTGACAGCCATGTGACAGTGTGACTTCATTTAACCTTTCTAAGCCTCAATTTCTACATCTGTAAAATAAAGTAGAGGTTATATAGGAACTAATTTTTTATTTTAAAGTTTCTTACTGTATTAACTTTTTCTTGAGGTGTAATTGACATCCTACAAAGTGGACATTGGTGTACAGCCCGTTGAATTTTCAGGCCAACATCCAACACCCAGACTAAGAACCAAATACAACCAGTATCCTAGAGCCCTCCTCCCTCCTCAAGTGACTAACCTCCCCTACTCCCACCAGGGTGCACACCAGCCCCACTTGTAAGAGAACAAGTTAGTTTTTGCCTATTTTTATATTACACTTAAAATAAATGAAGTCATATAATATGTACTCTTTCGTCTCTGGCTTCTCTCATTAAACATCATGTTTCACAGTAGCATAATAGTTTGTTTATTCTATTTACTGTGAGGAATTCCACTGTGTGACTATCCAACAATTTATCCATTCTACAATTGTTGGCCATTTGGGGGCGAGTATTATAAATAGTACTTCTCTGAACTTTGTAGTAGCTATCTTTTCTCCAATATTTTTTATTGTAGTAAAATACTATATAAAATTTACCACCTTAACCATTTCTCAAAATTAAGACGTAATTGACATATAGCATTATATTAGTTTCAGATGGACAAAATAATGATCCAATATTTGTATTTATTGCAAAATGATTACCACAATAAGTCTAATTAATACCCATCATCTTGACCATTTTTTTAGCATGTACTTCAATAGTTAATAAATACATAATTTTGTGCAACCATCACCACCATCCATCTCCATAACTTTTTTCATCATATAATACTGAAATTCTATACTATGAATTTTCCATTCCCTCTCCAGCCCCTAGCAAACATCATTCTATTTTATGTCCCTGGGTGATTTTGATTACTCTAAGTACTTCATATAAGTGGTCTAGCATATACTACTATCTTTTGATGAATGTTTATACTCAGTTCTATTTGACACAAAACTCTGATTTCTAATATTTCCCTTTTTGTGCCACTTTCAAGTAAATTTGAATTTGCACATGTTAAGGCATCTGTGTCTTGGTGACAAGCACACCCCTTTCCTGGTAGGCTGGCTGTGAAGGAATTTGAGAAGATCAGAGCTGACAGAATTTTGCTAGCTCCTAAATTTGCTTCCTTTAATAGGTGTGTAGCTACCTTTCGGTCCTGCATAACCTCTATAGCTCATTTCATGTGTTTTTATTGTTTCCAAAATTAGTTGTCAGGTCATTGAACAAAAAGGACCTTATCTTTCCCTTGTATTTTATCTCCCACAGAGCTGACCAGAAATTGGGAACAAAGTGAATGGATGTTCAACTGATTGTTTTTATATTAAGCCCATTAGATTGGCCCACACTATATTAGATTAAACTAGACCAGTCAGTGGAGGAAGAATTGCCACCGTAGGAAGTCCAAATTATTCTGCAGTAGGAAAGGGCACTGAAAAAGGGCAAAAGTCTCTTTTCTCTAATTCTCATCAAAAGATGCACTTGTGTTTGATTGGCTCTGATTTGGTCTCATGCAGTATCTGAAAAAATTAATCCAATCAGGGTCTTGCAATACATATATGTCTGTTTTTAAAAACTATATGCATATATGCAAACTTTTGAGATCATGAAACAAAGAAAAGCACATAAAACACGTAGATGCAATATACTGAGTAACTAGTGAACAGTTATGTAATCACTATGCAGGTCCCACCACTTCATGGGAAATAGATGGGGAAACAGTGTCAGACTTTATTTTTGGGGGCTCCAAAATCACTGCAGATGATGATTGCAGCCATGCAATTAAAAGACGCTTGCTCCTTGGAAGGAAAGTTATGACCAACCTAGATAGCATATTAAAAAGCAGAGACATTACTTTGTCAACAAAGGTCCGTCTAGTCAAGGCTATGGTTTTTCCAGTGGCCATGTATGGATGTGAGAGTTGGACTATAAAGAAAGCTGAGCACTGAAGAATTGATGCTTTTGAACTGTGGTGTTGGAGAAGACTCTTGAGAGTCCCTTGGACTGCAAGGAGATCCAACCAGTCCCTCCTAAAGGAGATCAGTCCTGGGTGTTCACTGGAAGGACTGATGTTGAAGCTGAAACTCCAATTCTTTGACCACCTGATGTGAAGAGCTGACTCATTGGAAAAGACCCTGATTCTGGGAAGGATTGGGGGCAGGAGGAGAAGGGGACGACAGAGGATGAGATGGTTGGATGGCATCACCAACTCGATGGACATGAGTTTGGGGAAACTCCAGGAGTTGGTGATGGACAGGGAGGCCTGGCGTGCTGCGATTCATGGGGTCGCAGAGAGTCTGACACAACTGAGCGACTGAACTAAACTGAACTGATGCAGATCCAGAGGGAAAACATGGCTGGCATCCCCAAAGCCCTTATGCCATATGTCTCTTCCTGATCACAACTCCCTCCCTCCTTCCCTCCAGAGACAACTATTATCCTGACTTTTATAGTAATCATTTCCTTGTCTTTTAGTTCTGACAAATAAGCATCTTTTAAAAATACAGTTTTGACTGTTTTGAATTTTATATAAATACCACGTGTGTATTCCTTTCCATCTTGTTCTTTTACTCAATGTTACTTTATGATTGCTATTTCATGTAGCTATAGTTCATTTGTTTTCATTGGAGTATAGTATTTCAATCTGTAAATATGCCACAATTTATGTATTCAATTGTTGTTGGATTTTTGTGGTTGACTCCAGTTTAGGCTGTTTGGGAATAATGTTGCCAGTATAGCTATTCCTATACGCATTTCCTGATATTATGTTTATAAATTTCTCTAGCATATACATTTAGAAGTGAAATGACTGGTTCATAATATTTGCATATCTTCAGCTTTACTGTACTCTACCAAAGTGTTTCTTAAAATTCTACCAATTTACACTCCCATAAGCAATAGAAAAAAGTTCCCATTACTTCACATCCTTGCAAATACTTTGTATTGTCAGGCATCTTAATTTTTGCCAAACTGATACCTCTGTGGTAGATTTTCATTGTGGTTTTAATGTGCATCTCCTTGTATATTAATGTGATGGCTGCTTTTTAATATATTTATTAACTATGAGTTCTTCCACTTTTGAGAGGTGCCAAAGTCCTTTCTTCTTTTTATTGTCCATTTCTTATTGATATTTGGAATACGTTACTTATGTATTCTGGATCCAGGGCCTTTGTCAGCAGAACATGTTGGGAATGTCTTCTCCTATTTTATGAACTATGGTTTCTCTTTCTTTATAGTATCTTGCAGTAAACAGAAAGTTCCTAATTTAAATGCAGTCAAGGGACTTCTCTGGTGGTCCAATGGGTAAGACTCTGCATTTCCACTGCAGGGGGGACAGGTTCAATCCCTAATCATGGCAGCTAAGATCCCTGAACGCTGTGCGGTGTGGCCAAAACAATGTGGTCACAAGTTTCAAGCCTTTCTTGTATGATTGGTGCTTCTGTTTCATATTCAAGATGTCTTGTTTAAGATATCTTCAAGGTCATGAAGATATTTTTTGATATTGTTGTTGTTCAGTCACTAAGTTGTGTCCGACTCTTTGTAACCCCATGGACTGCAGCACTCCAGGCTTCCCTGTCCTTCACCATCTCCCAGAGCTTGCTCAAACTCAGGTCCATTGAGTCAGTGATGCCATCCAACCATCTCATCCTCTGTCATCCCCTTCTCCTCCTGCCTTCAATCTTTCACAGCCTCAGGGCCTTTTCTAATAATAGTTTTCTAATGATATTTGATATTTTATAATATTATTGTATGTTACTTCCTACAATTTTATTGGTTTTCCTTTCACATATTGGTGTATAACCCACATGGAACTAGCTTTTGTGTATGGTGTGAGGTAGGGATCCAATTTAAAATGTTTCCACATGAATACCCAACTAGCCAGTGTTAAAAAGACTGTCCTATTACCAATATTCTGCATTGAACTCTTTTAAATAAATGACAAAATAATCCGTGTGTGGATTGGTGTCCAGCCTCTCTGTTTCTTCCAATGGTCTATCTATCTCCACACAAATACCACCTTGCCATATTTATTATAACTTTACAATAAATTATTATATCAGAAAGAGCAGTTTTTCCCACCCATTTCTTCTTCTTCAAGAATATACTGATGATTTCTGATCTTTTGTATTTTTACATAGATGTAGAATTCTCTTGGACAGCAAGGAGATCCAACCAGTCCATCCTAAAGGAAATCAGTCCTGAATATTCATTGGAAGGGCTAATAGTGAAGTTGAAACTCCAATACTTTGGCCACCTGATGCAAAGAACTGACTCATTGGAAAAGACCCTGATGCTGGGAAAGATTGAAGGCAGGAGGAGAAAGGGATGACAGAGGATGAGATGGTTGGATGGCATCACTGACTCAGTGGACATGAATTTGAGCAAACTCTGGGAGCTGGTGATGGGTACGGAGCCCTGGTGTGCTGCAGTCCACGGGGTGGCAAAGAGTTGGACACAACTGAGCAACTGAACTGAACTGAACTGAGAATTGGCTTATGAGTTTTCAAGAAAGGATAAAGATTTTTAAAGAGATTGTTATTAATTTCTAGTGTAATATCGTTGTAGTCAGAATAGTATTCCATATGATGACAGTCTCTCCATATGTGTGGATATTGTCTTTATGGAAAAGTATAATACTGATCTTTGAAATAGTTCTCACGTGCTTGAAAAACATGTATTATACAGTTGTTAGTGTAATATCCCGTATGTCGCCATTAAATACATTTCTTGTTCAAATCTTTTACATATATGTGTTCTATCAATAACTGAGAGAAGAGTTTTTAAAAGCTCCCTTAAATTTTGAACTTTCTTATTTCTCCTTGTGTGGGTCTGTGAAAGTGAAAGTCACTTAGTCATGTCCAACTCTTTATGACCCCATGGATTATATAGTCCATGGAATTCTACAGGCCAAAATACTGAAGTGGGTAGCCTTTCCCTTCTCCAGGGGATCTTCCCAACCCAGGGATTGAACCTAGGTCTCCCGCATTGCAGGTGGGTTCTTTACCAGCTGAGCCACAAGTTCTATCAATAACTGAGAGAAGAGTGTTTAAAAGCTCCCTTAAATTGTGAATCTTTTTATTTCTCCTTGTGGTAGGTCTATGATTCAACTAAAGTTAGTTTTTGTGTGTGCTCTGTGTTAGGGGTTGAATATATGGTTTCTTAATTTCAATAACTGCTGACAGATTGCTTATCAGACTAACTCCACTCATTTCAATCATACCAGCAGTGTTCAGAGTTCTTTTCTCCCCACATTCTGTTTAACATTTGATATTATCTACCTTTCTAGTGCTTTTGCCAAAGCAAGAGGTATCTTGTTTTAATGAAAATTTCTACAATTAATTGAGTTTGAGTCACCATTGATTTTTGTGATGCTATCCAATGATCCTATTAAGAAATCTGTTATTCTATATCTTGCTTCTTTTTTGTCATCTAATTTTCTCTTGAAGCTTTTCTAATATCTTCTCTTTATCTATGGTACTGAAATTTCAAAATGATGCATCTTCTTCCACTTAAAGAGCTGTTAAATATAGAAAACTATGTCCTTTGGTCGTGGGATAATTTCTTCCCTTCTGTTTCCTCTGTTCTTTCTTTTTTTGAACTCTCATTCACAAATTAGACATTCCAAATTGACCCTCCAAGTTTCTTCCATGTTCTTTACTTTTTTATAGCTTACTTTACTTGGGTGGAGTTACCAATGATCTTACATAACAAATCTCAGATTCCGAAAACTTCAGCTGTTCTCTGCTGTTTCTATTTCATAACATGCCATCATAATTTTTTTAAAAGTATGAGATTTTATCTCTCTAAGCATATTAATTGAAGTTTATCTTTTAAAAAATTTCTTCTGTGTCCTGAATTTTTTCAGGTAATTTTAAGACCTTTTGTGTAGCAACATGGATGGACCTAGAGAATATCAGACTGAATGTAGTAAGCCAGAGAAAGACAAATATTATATGATATTGCTTATATTTGGAATCTAAAAAATGATACATATGAACTTATTTACAAAACAGAGAGTCACAGACATAGAAATCAAATTTATGGTTACCAAAGGGGAAGAGGGGTAAGGGGAGAAATAAATTAGGAGATTGGGATTAACAGTCGTGTCCGACTCTTTGTGACCCCATGAACTATACAGTCCGTGGAATTCTTCAGGCCAGAATACTGGAGTGGGTAGCCATTTGATTCTCCAGGCCAGAATACTGGAGTGGGCAGCCTATCCCTTCTCCAGCGGATCTTCCCAACCCAGGAATTGAACCGGGGTCTCCTGCATTGCAGACAGAGTCTTTACCAGCTGAGCTACCAGGGAAGCCATCATATATATACTACAATACAAAAAATAGATAACCAACAAAGACCTACTGTATAGCACAGGGAACTACACATTTTGTAATAACCTGTAAGGGAAAGGAATCACTGTGCTATACACCTGAAATAAGCATGATATTGTAAATCAACTATACTTCAATTTTTTAAAAAGACCTTTCTTCTTGTTTTGCCTCTTTTTCATTTTAGAGCCTTTCTTCAAATGTCAGATTATCCTTGATTATTTATTCATATTTAGAATTTAAAAGTCATGAAATTATGAAAGCAATTGTATGTAGAAAACTTAATGACTGAGGGCTTCCAGACCAGCGTATGTATGAAGCTTAGAAGACACCACTCCATCCTAATAAATAAAAAGCTGAGAAAACCGAAAAATTACCAACTCTTCTTAGATCCATAGAAGAAGTGAGATCACAGGGCAAACTACTGCCCTCCAAATTGGAGACATCAACAGACAAACATTGAGAATCACAACTTAGCGGAGCAGAAGCCCATAAGCATCAGTCTCCACAGGAATCAGTGCTGAGTGGAGAAACCTGAGCTGTAATTGACAAATTGTTGGAGGCTCGGTGTGGACAAGTCTGAGAGATTAAAAATAAAAAGAATCCAGGGGGAGCCAGTCACTACAGAACTCCCATTCTTCTTTTACCTCCAGGTCCTCAAAGTGAATACTGGAGGAAAAATTCCCTCATGCTTCCAGCAGGGAGGGGGAAAATGAACCATTTTTAAATATGCTAGAGCATTCTATTTTTCTTAAGTTCTTCTCTAAGGAGAAACTAGTTAACCAGAGGCCAACATATTGAGTTTTATTAGAGCCTAACTCACCTGGGAGAAGGGAAATATGCAACTTCATTCTACCTAAGGGGTGGGAAGCACTGAAAAGCACAGGCAAAGTACTACAACCCAGAGAGAGACTCAGCCAACTACTGAGATCTAATTAAGACCTAAGAACACTTTCACTCCCCCAACACTTAACCAACTCATCATAAAGCCTTATTTGCAACAGTTTCTTTAACATGGTACATTATTTCCAACTATCAAAAAATTACAAAACATACTAAAAAGCAAAAAATAGTTGAAGAGACAGAGCAAGCATCAGAACCAGACTCAGATACAGCAGGGATGTTGGTATTATTGAACTTGACATTTAAAATGTTGCTGATGCTAAGTCGCTTCAGTCATGTCTGACTCTGTGCGACCCCATAGACAGCAGCCCACCAGGCTCCCCCATCCTTGGGATTCTCCAGGCAAGAACACTGGAGTGGGTTGCCATTTCCTTCTCCAATGCACGAAAGTGAAAAGTGAAAGTGAAGTCGCTCAGTCATGTCCGACTCTTCGGGACCCCATGGACTGCAGCCTACCAGGATCCTCTGTCCATGAAATTTTCCAGGCAAGAGAACTGGAGCGGGGTGCCATCGCCTTCTCCGGACATTTAAAATAGCTGATTAATATGTTAAGGGACTAATGGATAAAATAGATAGTATGCCAGAACAAATGGGCAGTGTAAGCAGAGAGATGGGAATCCTAAGAACGAACCTGAAAGAAATTCTAGATACAAAAAATTATGACAGAAGAATGAATTCAAGCTACTCCCTCAACTTGTTGACTTGTTGAAAAATATCTACAAAAAAACCTATAGCTAGCATCACACTGGCAAAAAAAACTGACAAGAAACTTTCCCACAAAGATCAGGAACAAATCAATTACATTCTTTCTCACCTACTAATTTTTTAACATCACTCTAAAAGTTCTGGCCAATGCAGTACGGCAAGAAAAGAAAAGGTATATAGATTGAGAAGGAAGAAATAAAACTTTGTCTGCAGATGACATGATCATCTGTATAGAAAATCTGAAAGAATCAACAAAAACATCTGTAACTAATAAGCAGTTATAGCAAGATTTTAGGATATAAGGTTAATTTACAACAGTCAATAGCTTTCCTATGTACCAACAATGAACAAGTGGAATTTGAAATTTAAAATGTATTGTCATTTATATTAACACATGAAAATGAAATATTTATGTATAAAAATAACAAAATATATGTAAGATTTATATGAGGAAAACTATAGAAACTTAATGAAAGAAATCAAAGAAGAACAAAATAAATGGAGAGATATTCATGGGTAAGAAGACTCAATAGTGTCATCATTTCTTCCCAATTTGATCTGTAGATCCAGTGCAATCCCAATAAAAACCCCAGAAAGTATGTTTAAAGTAGATAACCAACAAGGACCTACTGTATAGTACATGGAAGTCTGCTCAGTGTTATGTGGCAGCCTGGATGGAATGGAAGTTTGCGAGAGAATGGATACATGTATATGTATGACTGAGTCCCTTTGCTGTTCACCTGAAACTATCACAACATTATTTGCTAATCACCTATACCCTAATAAAAAGCTTTAAAAAAAAAAACCCAGCAAGTTATTTTGTGGGTATTAACTAACACATTCTAAAGTCTATATGGAAAGACAAAAGATTCAGAATAGTCAACACCATATTGAAGTAGAAAAACAAAGTTAGAAGACTCCCACGGCTCAACTTCAAGACTAAATATAAAGCTATAATAATCAAGACACTACGATATTGGTGAAAAAATAGTCAAGTTTCTCAATGAAACAGAATAAACAGTCCAGAAATAAACCCACACAAACATAATCAATTGATCTTTGACAAAGGGCAAAGACAGTACAATGGAGCAAAGATAGTCTCCTCATAAATAGGGTAGGAAAAAAATGGAAATCCACATGGAGAAAAATGAATCTAGACGTACACTTTACACCATTCGTAAAAATTGACTCAATATGAATCACAGACCTAAGTGTGAAACATAAAACTATAAAACTCCTGGAAAATAGCATAGGAACAAACCTCAGTGACCCAGGGTTTGGCAATGACTTCTTCAATACAACTCCAAAAATGTACTCCATGAGAGAAAGAATTGATAGATTTTATTGGTGGCCATGATGGAGTAGGAAGACCCTGAACTCACCTCCTCTCACAAGCACATCAAAATTACAACTACCTACAGAACAACTATCTATGAGAACAACCTAAAAACTAGCACAAGTGAAAATATAATGAAGGAACCACACTGAGATGGATAGGAGGGGTAGAGATAGGGTGTAGTCAAGACCCACACCTCTGGGTGGGCAACTCACAGAGAGAGAATAATCAAAATACAGAGATTCTCCCCAAGAAGCAAAGGATCCAAACCCCAGAATGGGCTTCCCAGCTTGGGAGTCATGCACTGGAAAGATGAGCCCCCAGAAGGGCTGGCTTTGAAGGCCATTGGGGGCTTGTATTGCAAAAATCAAGAGCTATATTGTTGTAGGAAACAGAATCCCTGCTCTTTTTTTTGAAAAAATTAATTTATTCTTTTAATTGGAGGCTAATTACTTTACAATATTGTAGTGGTTTTTGCCATACATTGACATGAGTCAGCCATGGGTGTACATATGTTCCCCATCCTGAACCTCCCTCCCACCTCCCTCCCCATCCCATCCCTCAGGGTCATCCCAGTGCACCAGCCCTGAGCACCCTGTCTCATGCATCGAACCTGGACTGGCAATCTATTTCACATATGGTAATATAGATGGTTCAATGCTATTCTCTCAAATCATCCCACCCTTGCCTTCTCCCACAGAGTCCAAAAGTCTGTTCTTTACATCTGTGTCTCTTTTGCTGTCTCACATATAGGGTCTTTCTAAAGAAAGACCTACATCTTTCTAAATTCCATATATATGCATTAACATACTTACTGTATTGGTGTTTTTCTTTCTGACTTACTTCACTTTGTATAATAGGCTCCAGTTTTATCCACCTCATTAGAACTGATTCAAATGCATTCTTTTTAATAACTGAGTAATATTCCATTGTGTATATGTACCACAGCTTTCTTATCCATTCATCTGCTGGTGGACATCTAGGTTGCTTCTACGTCCTAACTATTGTAAACAGTGCTGCGATGAACATTGGGGTACACGTGTCTCTTTCAATTCTGGTTTCCTTGGTGTGTATGCCCAGCAGAGGGATTGCTGGGTCATTTGGCAGCTCTATTCCAGTTTTTTAAGGAATCTCCACACTGTTCTCCATAGTGGCTGTACTAGTTTGCATTCCCACCAACAGTATATGAGGGTTCCCCTTTCTCCGCAACCTCTCCAGCATTTACTGTTTGTAGACTTTTTGATAGCAGCCATTCTGACCAGCGTGAGATGGTACCTCATTGTGGTTTTGATATGCATTTCTCTGATTATGAGTGATGTTGACATCTTCTCATGTGTTTGTTAGCCATCTGTATGTCTTCTTTGGAGAAATGTCTGTTCAGTTCTTTGGCCCATTTTTTGATTGGGTCATTTATTTTTCTGGAATTGAGCTGCATGAGCTGTTTGTATAGAATTCCTGCTCTTCAATGGCATGCATAAAATCTCACACACTCAAATTCCTAGTGCAGTAATATGAAAGGAGCCTGGGTCAGACTCACCTGCTCACCCCAGATAGAATTCCAGAGAGACAGGAGACAACTGGGACTTCCCTGGGACGTAGATGCTGTCAGCAACAATTTGAGGGATCTTATTCTACTTGTACTAGACAGAGCCATTTTGGAGTTCTCCCAAAATGGCTAATTATTAATTATTAGTGCTGGAGGCTTACTGCCTACCAAGAGGCTGGCATCAGCCTCAGGCCCTCCAGAACCACAGTCAGCTGGCAGCCACCACACAAGGCATGAGATGTTCAACATTTTACTACAAAATAGGCTTTGTTGGATGATTTTGTGCAACTGTAGGATAATGTAATGTAAATGTTCTAAGCATGTTTAAGGTAGGTTAGGCTATGCTATGATGCTGAGTATGTTAAGTAATTAAATGCATTTTCGACCAACAATGGTTCATCAAGACATAACCCCATTGTAAATCAAGGAAGATCTATGTATGGAGTATTGTCTCTACAGTCAGCTTCTCCAAAAAAGAATTCCCTAGAAGTGGCATTATGCCAACTATCAGAGTCTTGAAAGTGGGAAGGAATGGAACTGAGGATTCAGATACTCTTTCAACCTGTCTTTTTGTTTTCATTGCCACACCTCATCCCTGCTCTTCATGGCCCTTGTGGATTTCCAAGTTTTTATCCACTTCTCAGTGATGCATTCTGTGGTTCATAACTTTCTCTACTCTGCAGTCAGTTGTCTCTCCCTCACTAGCTTTCTAACCTGAAAAAAATTGTTGGAATCTGTTGTGTGTTAATGTCTCCTCTCCTCTGTCTTTGAGTCCTTATATAATTTCCATCTCAGTTATTTCCATCTTTTCATCTGTCAGAAATCAGTATGTCACTCTAAATTCTCATCCAGTTGTTCATCTAGTCTAATTGATATTCTAAATATCTCCTGGACACATACTCACAAATACTACTTTATATCTGGCCTTCTTCCTTGGACCACTAAAAACAGAGATTATAATTTAAAGGGTAGTGAAGAAAGTGTTAGTTGTTCAGTCGTGTCCAACTCTTTGCGAACCCATGGACTGTAGCCAATCAGGGTCCTCTGTCCATGGGATTCTCCAGGCAAGAATACTGGAGTACATAACCATTCTCTCCTCCAGGGGATCTTCCCGACCCAGGGATTGAACCCAGGTCTCCTGTATTTCAGGCAGTTCTTTACTATCTGAGCCAACAGGAAAGCCTAGCTAAGGGGGAGGGGAATCTTAAAGTGAGCATTTGCCTTTGTGTCTCAGTACTAACCAAGAGCAAAGATGTCCCAGTATGAATGCTCCTGGCCATTTGGTTGGTGTCCTTTAATAAGGAGATGGTTGTTATACCAAAAGGCTAGTATTTCTTGGAATAACTCATATCCTTTTATCCTGTGCTTATCAAAGAATTTCCTGGAATTAATGTTAGTTCTCACTTTCCTCCTTTCCAGGAAGAGCCTTTGTTGTATCATTGCAACTGCCATTGAAAAATAACCAAAAAGTCTGGTAATTGGGAACCTCAGAGCCTAATTACTCTTGAGAGTGTTGTATCTAACTGACCTGATATGCTGAAGCCCAGGTCCTAGGTCAGTGATGACCCTGGGATGTTCTGATACTTCGGGGAAATTCATCCATCCTGCAGACAACACTCTCCTTCTTCCTTTCCTTCACTGACTACAGTACCAAATTCTGAAACAGTATTCACCATATTTTCAGTTTTATCCAATATATCCTCAAAGGATAGGCTGCATGGTTACAATACAGTCAGTCAGGAAATAACCTGAAAAAGTCCCTTTATGTCAGACTGATAGCTTCTTTTTTAGAGTAAAAATAAGTAAAGCCAAGCACATGAACAAAATGTACACACAGCATTATCTCTGTATACACACATACACTTACAGAAGTCATATTTATGTTCATACTCCAAGCTGCCCCATCATAACACACTCCTAAAAACTTGAGACTCCTTTGGCTCTTCTGGTTGCCAAGGTGACTCTTACTGGAGTAAACACAATTTTGCTGGTTGACTCAGACAGAGAGAGCTTCATTTAGGACATTTCAAGTCCTCTGTTGAGGAGCCCTCCCCTTTCCTGAGGTCTTTATTCCTTCCCACTCCCTCACCAACAGCAGGCAGACATGCACACTTGCCAGCTGCAGAGCTGGCTCATGGAACTCTATGTGGGAATCCTCAGTTCACACAGGGAGACCAAAAGGAAACAGGAAAAAAAATCTCGAAGCTCAGCTGAATTCCAGAAGCCTACTCATTCCAATACTAACAGATGAGTAGAACAGGAAAGCAAGTGTCATGATCCCACCCCCCTCCCATTTTCCCTGACTCCCTTTTATGATCTTTCCAGCCTCCTACTCTCCCCCCAATTCCTGCATCTGAAGCAGCTCTAACACTTAAGTCTGGAGACCCAACATCATTCCCTCCTAGTTATATTCAGTGTTACAGGCCTTGAGTCAACCAAGGCTACACTAAAACTGAAAGAATTTTTTTTAAGGATGAGATAAAAGGACTCTGGAAAAGCTCAGTACTCCTTCTCAGGAAGACAGTGGTGCCTTAAAACAGCACAACCTACAAAGCCAGGGCCTCCCTTTGAGCCCTTATGGTTTGGCTCAGGTGGTCAGTAAAAGAGGGTAGGCCAATAGGCTTGCAATTTTTCTAAACTCCAAGTTTTTTATTTGTTCTTTTAAAAAAACTATTTTCTCTGTCTTGTTTCCTAATATGAAATGGAGCAGGACTTATATTTTGAGCCTCTGGCTGGGCCTTTGAATGCACTGTATGTTTCTCCCCAGATTTTCCTTGAGGCAAAACTGTTTCTTTGCTAGTTTTTCTAAGAAATCCACTCATGTCATATTTTGGGGAACTTAGTCGAATTTACTTAAGCTTTGGAGGAATTAAAAGAGGAGGATCTCATCACAAAATGAAGAACATTTTCCTCTCTCCCAGCCCTTCTCCCCTCTGCTCTCCTTCCACTCTGCCCAACTGCCACAACCTCTAAATTTTTCTCATTTGATTGGGCATAGTCCTTTCCCTCTCTCTCTGAAACTGTAGTGTTTATATCAAGACTCTAATGGGATAGAGTGGTTGGGTAGAAGGCAGGAAGGGAGTAGGGCTTCTCTCTTAAGTTTGTATTAGCATATTGATCAGAATGCTGAGGAAAACAAAAGCTTCTTCATTAACATAATTCACTTTCTTTAGAGGACAGTCATATTACAGGCACCAACTCCTCTTCTCTGATATCTGGAGATGTATAGATGTGATATAGATTTCTATTGTTCAGTTCAGTTCAGTTGTTCAGTCATGTCCAACTCTTTGTGACCCCATGGACTGCAGCATGCCAGGCTCCCCTGTCCATCACCAACTCCCAGAGCTTGCTCAGACTCATGTCCATCGAGTCAGTAATGCCATCCAACCATCTCATCTTTTGTTGTCCCCTTCTACTCCTACCTTCAATCTTTTCCAGCATCAGGATCTTTTCCAAAAGTCAGTTCTTCACATCAGGTGGCCAAAGGATTGGAGTTTCAGCTTCAGCATCAGTCCTTCCAAAGGATATTCAGGACTGATTTCCTTTAGGATGGACTGGTTGGATCTCCTTGCAGTCCAAGGGACTCTCAAGAGTCTTCTCCAACACCACAGTTCAAAAGCATCAATTCTTCGGTGCTCAGCTTTCTTTATAGTCCAACTCTCACATCTATACTTGACTACTGGAAAAAACATAGACGGACCTTTGTTGGCAAAGTAATGCCTCTGCTTTTTAATATGCTGTCTAGGTTGGTCATAGCTTTTCTTCCAAGGAGCAAGCGTCTTTTAATTTCATGGTTGCAGTCACCATCTGAAGTGATTTTGGAGCCCCCCAAAATAAAGTCTCTCACTGTTTCCATTGTTTCCCCACCTATTTGCCATGAAGTGATGGGATTGGATGCCATGATCTTAGTTTTCTGAATGATGAGTTTTAAGCCAACTTTTTTACTCTGCTCTTTCACTTTCATCAAGAGGCTCTTTAGTTCTTCCCTTTCTGCCATAAGGGTGATGTCATCAGCATATCTAAGGTTATTGATATTTCTTCTGGCATTCTTGGTTCCAGCTTGTGCTTCCTCCAGTCCAGCATTTTGCATGATGTATTCTGCATTAAAGTTAAATAAGCAGATTGACAATATGCAGCCTTGATGTACTCCTTTGCCAATTTGGAACCAGTCCATTGTTCCATGTCTAGTTCTAACTGTTGCTTCTTGACCTGCATACAGATTTCTCAGGAGGCAGGTAAGGTGGTCTGGTGTTCCCATCTCTTTCAGAATTTTCCACAGTTTGTTGTGATCCACAGTCAAAGGCTTTGGCATAGTCAATAAAGCAGAAATAGATGTTTTTCTGCAACTCTCTTGCTTTTTTGATGATCCAAAGAATGTTAGCAATTTGATCTCTGGTTCCTTTGCCTTTTCTAAATCCAGTTTGACACGTTTATAGGTAGATAGATAGATAGAATGATAGGTATAACTGTGTAGGTATCTATCTATCTAACAATGGAAATCACTTCTGACTCTGAGCCTAAACACGAAAACTGTTGGAAACCTCTCTCTTTCCTGGCTGAGTCACTTGGGATCTTGCTCATTCTCCATGGGGAAAACTGATGTTTTTGGCCATAGCTGTTGCTCATCACTCTGCACCTGGTAGCTGGAGCCACATCTACCCCTGTTTCTTCTCACCTATCCTACTCTCCAGACCTTGCCCAATGGTAGAGCATGTGTCTTATGTAGCCACCTGTGATGTTTTCCTAAGTTAGGGGAGTTCTCCGCTCTGGTCCTTAAATGTAAGTCCACCTGTTACAACTCTTCTGTGTTACTTGCTCTCTCAGTTTCTCAATAGGTCTTCTCCTTGAAGCATACCCCTCAGTATTGCACATAAAAATATCCCTTAAAACCAAACTTCATGAAATATTTCAGGGACAAGTCCTACTGCTTTGCCTCTCTCCTACTTCAGTGTGCACCCTTGGCTCTCCCTGACGTGTACAGGGTGATGGGGAGATGCAATATTGTTAATTCTGGCTTTCTGGGCATCTCCCCTATCATCTACCTCAAAACCTCCCTGTTTCTCCCAAGATTTCTGTGTCTGTTGGCTCTACATGCAAATAAGATTCTTTATAAAATCCTGATATTCTAACAGTGCTATCTAGTAGAAATGTAATGCAGCTTCCAGGAAGAGTGAAAGTGAAAGTGTTAGTCGCTCAGTCATGTCCAACTTGTTGTTACCCCATAGACTGTAGCCTACTGGGCTCCTCTGTCCATGGGATTCTCCAGGCAAGAATACTGGAGTGGGTTGCCATTCCCTTCTCCAGGGGGATCTTCCCAACCCAGAATTCAGCTCGTACATAACCTTAAATTTGTAAGGTTACATAAAGTTATAAATGCAGCTGCCATTGTTGTTGCTGTTGTTCAGTTGCTCAGTCATGCTCGACTTTTTGCAACCCCATGGACTGCAGCACACCAAGTTTCCCTGTCCTTCACTATCTCCTGGAGCTTGCTCAAACTCATGTTCATTGGGTTGGTGATGCCATTCAACCACCTCATCCTCTGTCACCCTCTATGTAACTTTAAATCTAGCAGCCTCATTTTTTTTAAAAAGAAAGGAAACAAATGAAATTAACTCTAACAATACTTAACTCTATATTTAAAATAGTATTATTTCAACAGATAGTCAATATGAAACATTTAAGTGAAATTAGTTTTGATACTAAATCTTTTAAAACTAATGTACATTTTACACTTACAGCATATCTCGGATCAGACTAGCCACATTTCAAGTATTCTATAGCTTTATGTGGCTAGCTGCTGTCATATTGGACAGCACAGTCCTAGAGTTTCAAATGTAGGTTTGTAAACAGACCCCTCTTATGTGTACAAAATATGCAGAGATGTATCAAGTACACACTTCTCAGCTGAACTTTTAAGGCCCTCTACAATGTGCCCCACCATTGCAATCAGACGCTTATCAGTATTCATTACTCCACATTCATTCCTGCCTCTATGCTCAAACTGTGCCATTTCTCCTCAGTAACTCTCTCTCTTTTTCCTTTTATTTCTAACTCCCAGCCCAGCTAGAGTTCTATCTCCTCCTGGACTGCAGCAGTTTCTACTGCTCTTTCTTCAGAGCTTCTTACAGTAACTATATACAGGAAGAAAATAGTTACTTCTAAAATTTAGAAGTTACATTAATTATACTGTCTTGGTATTATGTGCTGTTTTAGTGGAAATTCTTCTCTCAATCAAAACTGGAAGCACTTTCAGAAAAATGTCTGTGTTGTATATTATACTTTTCGGTCACCCATATGACCTACCCTAACACAGATCCCACAATATATACTAAAATGCTTTTAATATGTTACTAGATATAGTTTTTATGTGATTTAATTTGTACCTCATCTCTCCAGTTAGATTGAAAATTCCTCCCAAAATATATGGTGATTCTTTTTTTTTTTTCTATCTCCCAAATCACTTAGCACAAATTCTACTAGGATTTAAATATCTAAGTTTTGCCGAAATTGCAAAATACTTGACAGATTAATAAGTGCTTTAGCATACCTAGTTTTATTTGATTCTTAAGACAATCCTTTGACACAGGACTTACTGATATCATCATCACCTTATAAATGATAAATGTGAGGCTCAGAAAAGGTGTTTGATTTTCTTGAAGTCACATGTTAGGAAAATGCTTTAGAGACAAAACATCTAACTACGAATGAGAGACCTTACTTTCTAAATCGGTAGTTACCACCTGCACTTCTGTTACACCCCAGCCTTACTCCCTCCAAATTAGAGTAGAACAAGCGGTTTTATTATGCTTGATTTTTATAATTAGTGCTCTCCAGGGGATTATTGGGCATCTGGCCCTGTCATGTCCAAAAACAAGCATTTGGGAGTTACTGCTTGATAGTGCCATGTAAAAGGCAGCTCTCTGCTCTGCTCCTGTGGGGAGAATTTCCAGGTCAAGCCATCTTTATAAGGGATCCCGTCCACCTGCTTTTCTGCTCTGTCCTAAAAAGAGAAAGCAAAAAAAAACTGTTAAATATGTGTGAATGGATACTATTCAGTATTAGTTCTATTTAAATGTAAGTACTCATGTTTATTACTCCAAAAATTCAGTGATAATAGTTCAGAACTTTGAGCCACACACCCTCCCTCCACCCAGAGTGCCCCACACCCATTAAGAGCAGCATTATTAAAAACAGCAGCTACTGGGCGTGCTTAGAAACAGCTCTCCTTGAGTAAATAACTTGGAATGTTTTTATTTTAGAATATCAAAGGGAGTCTGGACCACATTATGGCTAATTGACTACATATTTCCATGAGCAGAAATGAAGCTATATTTTAGCTGTAAGAATACCGACCACATCGTCTTTAATGCTGGCTACCAGCTTTTAAAAAAGAGATGCGAGAGAGAGAAGAAACGAAAAGTGAATTATACACTGGACTTCAGCCTGACTTAAATCTTAGCTCTAATTCTAGAACAAGGAGGTTATGGGGAATGTAGCACATATATTTTGGCCTAATTACAGCAACTGCAACCATGCTACTCGGCCCTATCTTTGTAGAGATCTATTCTGATAAAAGAATGTTCTTCTTTTTTTTTTTTAAATTGGAGGATAATTACTTTACAATATTGTGGTGGTTTTTGCCATACATTGACATGTATCAGCCATGGGTGTACATGTGTCCCCCATCCTGAACACCCCTCCCACCTCCCTCCCCACCCCATCCCTCAGGGTTGTCCCAGGGCACCAGCTTTGAGTGCCCCGTTTCATGCATCAAACTTGGACTGGTGATCTATTTCACATATGGTAATGTAAACGTTTCAGTGCTATTCTCTCAAATCATCCCCTTCTTATGGACAATGTTCTCTCTCTTTTTCTCTCTCTCTCCTCCATGGGGAGAGGTGGTTAAAGCAGCCTAGATAACTAGAAAACAAGGAATTCTGAAAGCTGAGCAGACTGGAGAGCCATTTCTGAAGTTAAGAAACACCTGTTGCAAAGTTGATCTCTCAACAATGTGCATAATTGTTTTTGTACTACATGCAAGTTAGGCTTAATAAGCATTATTTATTTTATAGCCTAACAAATCATTTCTGGGTTTAACTAGGGGAGAAGATTTCTGAGAGTAGAGTGGAGAATTCCCAGTGTGCACCCCAACTCCTGTGGCCCCCTCACTGCCCATTATCTCAGGGAAGGGGCTCTAAGTGAAGCTGCACCTGGCACCCCATCTTTCCAATCAGTCTCCTCCCTTGTTTACTCTGCTGGTGAGAAAATGGCTCAACTGGAGACTTCTAAAACCTCTAAGCTGTGGGTGGCCTTGATTAAATTCTCTAGCAAGAAAAGAGAGGAAAATTTTGATTATCCAGAATCCTTGGATAATAAGTCTTTCTGGGTGGTAGAAACTTCCCAGATAACTAAGCATTTGCTTCTTTAAGCCCAAACTTTTTATTTTAACCAATTAAATGGGAATCTACACAAAATATATAGTACTATTCCTTGAGTTCTTAAACAATGGACATAATTTAACATCTTCTTAACTGAGTCACAAAATTATAATGTTACATTGACTTGTGATAGAAATTCAATAGAAAGATGACCTCAGAGGCTTCTGAGACAACCTCTGGTTGATTCCTATATTAAATGACCCAGATTTATATAATGTAAGTCCTTGTAATGGCTTTTTATAGTTTTTCTGAATACCTCCCTCTCGGTGTCCTTAACACTAGCAGTCCCTCTCTCTCTCTTTTAAACTGCTACATTCTAGAAATTAGAATAACTAGGATGTAAAGTAAAGGTTAAAAGGCTCTGATGGAGCACATAAGGGACAGCAAATGGGACTTTATTGAGTCCTACCAATTTCTTCATTCAGGCCAACTTTCTGTATAGCACTTCCTATATTGGGAGGTTGTCAGCTGAATTCTGGAAAGGTGAGAGATCATTGTAACTGCTCCAAGGAGGTTGATTTGAAAACCCAGAAGGATGCTAAGGTGAAACATGAATTTTCCCACACAAAATTTATAATAACATGGTTTTTTAAAGACAAAAACAATACATGTTAATTTTAAAATATTTAAATCTTATGGTGGTGGTTTGGTCACTAAGTTGTGTCTGACTCTTGTGACCCCATGGACTGTAAACTGCCAGGCTCCTCTGTCCATGAGATTTCCCAGGCAAGAATACTGGAGTGGATTGCCATTTCCTTTTTCAGAAGATCTTCCAGACCCAGGGATCAAACCCGTGTCTCCTGCATTGCAGGCAGATTCCTTACCACTGAGCCACCAGGGAGTCCCCTTAAATCTTATAGAGATATATGCAATATGGAAAATGAGAGCCCTTCCTATGATTTCCAACTCCACCATGAAATAACTACTTGAAAAGTACGTCAATGTTTTTTCTATCCATGTACTAGCCTGTTAAGTCTTTTTAAAAGATAAATTTAGTGTCATACACTACTTGTGTCTTACAACTTGATCTTGCAACTTACCAATTAATCTTAAATGTCTCATGAATTAATTCATTTTTAGTTACTTTATTGCTTTTAACCACAGCTTAGAATTCCATTAAAGAAGCATCATAATTTATTTAAACAGTCCTCTACTGATGAATATTTGGATGTTATCTAGTTTTTCAACATTACATTTAATGATTAAATGGACATCTTTGATTAGGCATAACTGAGTATTGGGATAGAATAAATTCTTAGACGTAGACTGTGTATTAGTTTCCTAAGGTTGATGTAACAAAGTACCACAAACTGGCTAACTTAAAACAACAGAAATGTATTGTCTCACAACTCTAAGGATAGAAATCCAAAATCAAGATGTCAGGGCCACGCTCCCTCTGGAAACTTCCTTGCCTCCTCCTAGCCTCTGGTAGTTTGCTGGCAATCTTTGGTGTTCCTTGCCTTGCAGCTGCATAACTCCAATCTCTGCCTTCAGCATCACATGGTGTTCTCCCTGTGTGTCTGTCTTCACACGGCTATCTTCTTATAAGACTCTAGTCATATCAGAGTAGGGCCTAACCCCACCCCAATATGATGTAATCTTAGCTAATTACATCAGCAACCACCTTACTTCCAAGTAAGATCACATTTTGAGGTGCTGGGTTTGGGACTTTAACATATCTCCTTTGGAGGGGGTGTGGAGAATGACACAGTTTAACTCATAACATCCTATGTATATGTGTGATCTCTATGAAGTTTTGGTATCAACAGTGTATTAGCTTCATAAAATAAGGAGTAGGTTTCTTTCCTTTTTCCCTAACTCATTGTTCGATGAGTTTAATAGCATTGGAATCATCTCTCCCTCAAAGTTTTAAAATAACTAACTTGTTAAATGATCTGGGCCTGGGTAGTTTTTGATAGCGTTACCCATTTCTTCCATGGTTTGGGTTTTGAAAAATCTTTTTGAGTCAGTTTTGATAAGAATTTCTTTGAAAGTCATTGATTCACTCTCTTTTAAGAGAGAATAGTAAATAGGAACAACTGTTTTCAATATGATGTCAAATAATAATCCAGTATATAATTAAAATGATTAGCATGAAGGCCAAGAATAAGGATAGTTGAGAGGTGATTTTGGTACCAAGAGCACTATAAGGATTGTCAAGCAGGGAAGATGGACCCTCTTTGAGACTGAAAGATCTTTTAGTAATAAAAATGGGTAAGTAGTAAACAAATATCTACAAAATAAATGTGATTAGTAGACTAATTCCTTCCAAATAAAGTGGCCTTTGAGAAATATATCAGAAGGATTCCTTAGGGATGAGAATACTAGGAATCAGGGGTCAGACTGGAGCTCAGCCTAGTATTTTGCTAGCTGCCAGCTGGTAGAGCAGGGAGGACTTCTTGGAGGAGAAAGTCTAATACCAAGTTGAGAAAGGAGAAAAAGTTCAGAAAGGCCAAGAACATTTCAGTAAGAACTGTAGTGATGGGATCAGAACACTAGAGTGGGGGTTATGCCTGCTGATGTGGGAAATACAAGTACTGGGACTCATGGGGTAGCTGGAAGGTGGGCACTGAGTATCAGGCTAAGGAGATCTGGCATGACTCATATGTCTTTCCGAAGAGCTGACCTCTTGTCTTTACTTGAAGGCTTATATTCATGTTTTGACCAGCTTTCCTTTTTCCCCCTTGCACTTGAAGAAAGGGTGCTAAGTTAGTATGCACAGTTCAATTCAGTGCAGTCGCTCAGTCATGTCTGACTCTTTGTCACCCCATGGATGTAGCATGCCAGGCCTCCCTGTCCATCACCAACTCCTGGAATTTACTCAAACTTGTGTCCATTGAGTTGGTGATGCCATCCAACCATCTAATCTGTTTTCCGCTTCTCCTCCCACCTTCAATCTTTTCTAGTATCAAGATCTTTTCCAATGAGTCAGTTCTTCACATCAGGTGGCCAAAGGATTGGAGTTTCAGCTTCAGCATCAGTCCTTCCAAAGAATATTCAGGACTGATTTCCTTTAGGATGGACTGGTTGGATCTCCTTGCAGTCCAAGGGACTCTCAAGAGTCTTCTCCAACACCACAGTTCAAAAGCATCAATTCTTCGGTGCTCAGCTTTCTTTATAGTCCAACTCTCACATCCATACATGACTACTGGCAAAAACATAAATGGACCTTTGTTGGCAAAGTAATGTCTCTGCTCTTTAATATGCTGTCTAGGTTGGTCATAGCTTTTCTTCCAAGAAGCAAGCATCTTTTAATTTCATGGCTGCAATCACCATCTGCAGTGATTTTGGAGCCCCTAGAAATAATGTCTCTCACTGTTTCCATTGTTTCCCCACCTATTTGCCATGAAGTGATGGGATTGGATGCCATGATCTTAGTTTTTTGAATGTTGAGTTTTAAGCCAACATTTTTACTCTCCTCTTTCACTTTCAACAGAGGCTCTTTAGTTCTTCGTTTTCTGCCATAAGGGTGGTGTTATCAGCATATCTAAAGTTATTTATATTTCTCCCAGCAATCTTGATTGCTGCTTGTGCTTCCTCCAGTCCAGCATTTCTCATGATGTACTCTGCATAAAAGTTAAATAAGCAGGGTGACGATATGCAGCCTGGATGTACTCCTTTCCCAGTTTGGAACCAGTCCGTTGTTCCATGTCTAGTTCTAACTGTTGCTTCTTGACCTGCATACAGATTTCTTCTCAGGAGGCAGGTAAGGTGGTCTGGTTTTCCCATCTCTTTCAGAATTTTCCACGGTTTGTTGTGATCCACACAGTCAAAGGCTTTGGTGTAGTCAATAAAGCAGTAATAGATGTTTTTCTGGAATTCTCTTGATTTTTCAATGATCCAACAGATGTTGGCAGTTTGATCTCTGGTTCCTCTGCCTCTTCTAAATCCAGCTTGAACATCTGGAAATTCACAGTTCATGTACTATTGAAGCCTGGCTTGGAGACTTTTAAGCATTATTTTGCTAGCATGTAAGATGAGTGCAATAGTGCAGTAGTTTGAACATTCTTTAGCATTGCCTTTCTTTGGGATTGGAATGAAAACTGACATTTTCCAGTCCTGTGGCCACTGCTGAGTTTTCCAAATTTGCTGGCGTATTGAGTGCAGCACTTTCACAGCATCATCTTTTAGGATTTGAAATAGCTCAACTGCAATTCCGTCACCTCCACTAGCTTTGTTTGTAGTAATGCCTCCTAAGGCCCACTTGACTTTGCATTCCAGGATGTCTGGCTCTAGGTGAGTGATCACACCATCGTGATTATCTGGGTCATGAAGATCTTTTTTGTACAGTTCTTCTGTGTATTCTTGCCACCTCTTCTTAATATCTTCTGCTTCTATTAGGTCCATACCATTTCTGTCCTTTATTATGCCCATCTTTGCATGAAATGTTCCCTTGGTATCACTTATTTTCTTGAAGAGATCTCTAGCCTTTCCCATTCTATTGTTTTCCTCTATTTCTTTGCATTGATCACTGAGGAAGGCTTTCTTATCTCTCCTTGCTATTCTTTGGAACTCTGCATTCAAATGGGTATATCTTTCCTTTTGTCCTTTGCGTTTAGCTTCTCTTCTTTTCTCAGAGGAGAGCCACAAGACCAAAACCAGGGTCTCTGCAATCTAGCTCACAAGGCCCTCTATTCTTCCTGCTATTGCAGAATCCAAAGACTGTCCCAAGAATGGTCTTACCAGAGTCTGAAGGCCCATCAGTTGCCAGATTAGAGTTGCTGCTTATACCATGTCTTCCTGACAAGACTCCACAATCTCTTTAGTGTTAACGCTGGACTTTAAGATAGGTTATCTGAGAATCGCTCCAGAGAGTGAATAGCACCCACTGAACACTAAACACCTCCTGCAGTGTTTCTCAAAATGTGACCTGTGGGCCAAACACCTGTCCACCTGTCTCATTATTACCCAAGATGCTGTTACAAATGTATATTACTAGGTCCCACCCAGATCTTTTGAATCAGCATCTCTAAGAGTGTGGCCAGGAGTCCACCTTTTAAATTATATCCCAGATGATTCTTATTTATGCACACTGACATTTGAGCTCCACCATGTGTGACTGAAACACACACAAGTTCCCTGGAAGTGGCTTAATAGTGACAGTAAATATGGGCCCATATACATCCCTTTGTCCATTTATTCATTCAAAAATATTTTAAAATACTTATGTGCAAGGCATTATGTTAGGTGCTATGGAAAGTTAATAACTGGCCTCCCTGGTGAGTCAGACAGTAAAGAATCTGCCTGCAGTGCAGGAGACCTGAGTTTGTTCCTTGGGTCAGGAAAATCCCCTGGAGAAGGGAATGGTTACTGACTCCAGTATTCTTTCCTGGAGAATTCCATGGACAGAGGAGCCTGGCGGGCTACAGTCCATGGGGTCACAAAGAGTCAGACACAACTGAGCAACTAACACTTTCACTTAAACTTAACTAGTTAGTACCTATTTTCATTCAAGTCAACAAACAACTAATAGATGCTCACTATGCTTCAGGCAAGGTGCTGCAGATAGATAAAGTAAGCAGTTCCTGAACCTGGAAACTGGGCTCAGGAGTCCTCATGGAATCAGTGTGACACAGCGTGAGACAGACTACTGACTTTATATACAAAAACACAACAGCCAAGATCAGGAAATAATTCTATAAAAGTGTCAAATGTTGTTAATATTAGAGAAGTGAAGATCCAAAAAGTTTTCAGAGATAAGATGGTATTTGAAGTGGATCCTGAAGAATGAGTAGACTTTTGCCAAAGGGAATAGGCAAGGGTAAGAGGAGCATGCTGAATTCCAGGAAAAGCACAGAGACACAAGATGCAGGGCAGGGCACACTTGCGTCCAACGAGTGGTTTGGTGTGATCTGCCTCTGGGGTGCCTGCGTAGAGGAAGTCAACTGAAAGTGAAGCCAGGAACAGGCAGATACCAGATTGGGAGGGACTATAAACGTTTTTCCAAGAGTCTAGACTTGGTATTATGAGCCAGTGACACCCAGTCCTGGCTGTGTGGACTCCTCCTGAGCCCTATCTACTACCAGTCTGATTCAATCTGGGGTCAAAGAGTCTGTACGCTCACCAAGGTCTACAGGTAGTGCACAGCCATGTCTGGAATACACTGCAATGAAGGTTGCTAAAAGGACTTTCAGTGAAATCAAGTCATTACCACGGCTGGACTCTGGGCAGGCCTGAGACTAGAGAAGAGGAGTGAGGCACCTACAGAGCAAAACTGAAAGAGGCCTTCACTCTGATCTCAGCACTTGAAGAAGTCATGTCTCCTTAAATCCCATGCCTTTGGCACCTCACTCACCACCCCCTAATCGCAGTCCTGACTCAAGGGACAATGCAGAGGCTTCCAGAAGGGAGGGCAGATAACAGAACAGGCCGGTAGGAAGCCAGGACAGCAGGTGAGAGAGGATAGAGCCTCAAGGACAGAGAGGAGATCAGACAGATCTTTCCAAAGCAGCCCTGTAATAGTGGACATAACCCAGTATGCAGCCCCGAGGGTGCTGAGGTTTCCTGGCTTAGGAAGTGGAGCATAAGTGCTGTGTGCTGAAACAGCAGACATGGATACCTAGAAGAAGAATTCCTAAGACTGATTCTGAAGTCTTAGGGGGATTGGAGAAGGCTTTTTGTAGGTGAGATCTGAGCTGGCTCCTGAATGTAAATATGGAAAGCAAAGCAAGCAAAGTAGAAGAAAACTTGAGTGTAAGCACAGAAGAAGGAAGTACAGAGAGTATTAAAAGACTGCTTTGGAGACCATGTTCCCACAGTGCTCATTTTTTATGCATCATCTTATGTACGCTCAGTACAGCGTGAGTGTGGAAGCCATAAGAAATTAACAGTGTACGCATCCAGTTATGGGGAGCTCAATTGACCAAGGGCCCAACTGCCACATGCTGAAATCCATCACTACCTTGACATGGAGGCCACACGTTCCCCAGGCTGCTCCTCGTAGCCAGGGACTGGATCTCAGGGATTCTGAGAGAAGCCAATTTCTAGAAAGTACAGGCTCATCTAATGGCCAGTTTGGGCTTGAGAACTCCCCAGCAGCCATGCCAAACCTTTCTAAGACAATATAATCATCTAGGACACATCCACTACCCCCTTTACCTTTCACTTAGGGTCAGATAGCATTGGAGCCTGGCGACTCTCCCAGCTTTACAAGCAACCTTCCTATTTCCTTTCACACCAGCTTTTCCAAGATCAGACTAAGCCAGATAGGTATTGTGAGGGGGAATAATATCAAGCTGAATTCTTTTCCATAGTTTTTTGCATATTGCTGCTAAGTCACTTCAGTCATGTCCGACTCTGTGCGACCCCACAGATGGCAGCCCACCAGGCTCCCCAGTCCCTGGGATTCTCCAGGCAAGAACACTGGAGTGGGTTGCCATTTCCTTCTCCAATGCATGAAAGTGAAAAGTGAAAGTGAAGTCGCTCAGTCGTGTCCGACCCTTAGCGAACCCATGGACTGCAGCCTACCAGGCTCCTCTGTCCATAGGATTTTCCAGGCAAGAGTACTGGAGTGGGTTGCCATTTGCCTATTGACTTATTCCTTAAATAACCCTAGGAGGCCTCTCTGTACAAAGGTATTTAGTGCAAAGATATTTTATAAAAAGATTTCTGAAAAAGGATAAATCACTCTACACCTTGATGCTTTTGTATATATTGAGATTTCTTCAAGAAGGGAGCAGCTGGAATGAAAATACCTTGGTAGCCCAGCAGTAGGCTCATTGGAGTGGCTACTGAGCTGTAGAATTTGCTGGCTGTTCAGTCTGGTCTCACTGACTCTGTGCTTTCTTGGGCAGTACATGATGGATGTTTTATAAGGTGCTCTGATTTTCCAAAAATCACACAGGGTAGGGGAAAGAGGCTTTGGAGCCAAGCAGGCCTTGGTTTAAACAGCAAATATATACCTCTCTCTACATGACCTCAAACTGGTTCCATAAACTTTCTAAGCTGCTGCTCCCTCATCTGCAAAATGGGGCTGGCACGTGGAACACGCACAGTTACTTGGAGGACTGGACATAAAATCTAGCATGCTAGGTACTCTATAATTGAGGGTTCTTATGTCTATTGTTTTTATCAAAAAGTAGGTTTGAGTTTAGCTGTATAGAATGAAATGAAGGAGTTGAGGTCACACTGGAGATTGTTTCAGGCTAAGGATCCACGTTTCTCTCTATCACTGCCAACAAGAGGAAACACAGCTCAGAGGTCAAAATGGAAATCATCCAACAGCCTAATACTAGAGATTGTCCTTTTAAAATTCTTAATTTTGGCTATTAGAGCCAGAATCTTTTTCAGACACTAGTGCTTCATCCCATCAGGGTAGCCACAGTGTTGATTCAGTGGACTTAGATATTCTCATCCCAGGTGTCTCTTGGCATATAGATCTGATTCCCAAAAGAGGGCAATTCCAATTGTGTGTGATGGGTCAAAGATGGCTGCAAATTCTTTGGTGTTTCTTCCAAAGAGACGCAGGCTCCATTCTTCTCCCCTTGATACTGAGTTGGCACAGTTGTATTAGTCAGGGTTCTCAGAGAAATAGAACCAATAGGATACACACACACACACACACATATATATATATATACATTTTCTTCTTGATATATATATATATATAGCAGAGAGATATTTTATAAAAACATTTCTGAAAAAGGATAAATCACTCTGCACCTTGATGCTTTTGTGTATATTGAGATTTCTTCAAGAAATATATTATATATATATATACACATACAGGAAGAAAAGCTATGACCAACTAGATAGCATATTAAAAAGCAGAGGCATTACTTTGCCAACAAAGGTCTGTCTAGTTAAAGCTGTGATTTTTCCAGGAGTTATGATGGTTGTGAGAGTTGGCTATAAAGAAAGCTGAGCACCAAAAAATTGATCCTTTTGAATTGTGGTGTTGGAGAAGACTCTTGAGAGTCCCTTGGACTGCAAGGAGATCCAACTAGTCAATCCTAAAGGAAATCAGTCCTGAATATTCATCAGAAGGACTGATGCTGAAGCTGAAACTCCAATCCTTTGGCCACCTGATGTGAAGAACTGACTCACTGGAAAAGACCCTGATGCTGGGAAAGATTGAAGGCAGGAGAAGAAGGGGATGACAGAAGATGAGATGGTTGGATGGCATCACTGATTCAATGGACATGAGTTTGAGTAAACTCCTAGAGTTGGTGATGGACAGGGAAGCCTGACATGCTGAAGTCCATGGGGTCACAAAGAGTCAGACATGACTGAGCCACTGAACAGACTGATATGAATTTGGGGGCTTCCTTGGTAGTTCAGTTGGTAAAGAATCCACCTGCAATACAGGAGACCCCAATTTGATTCCTGGATCAGGAAGATCCTCTGGAGAAGGGATAGGCTACCCACTCCAGTATTCTTGGGCTTCCCTTATGGCTCAGCTGGTAAAGAATCCACCTACAATGGGGGAGTCTGGGCCTCGATCCCTGGGTTGGGAAGATCCCTTGGAGAAGGGAAAGGCTACCCACTCCAGTATTCTGGCCTGGAGAATTCCATGGACTGTCTATAGTCCATGGGGTTGCAAAGAGTTGGACATGACTGAGCAACTGAACTGAACTGATGAGGCAGGAGAGGGATTATAAAGAATTGGCTCACATGATTATGGAAGATGAGAAGTCTCAGTATCTGTCATCTGTAAGCTGGAGACCCAGGAAAGCCAGTGATGTAAGTTCCAATCTGAATCCAAAGACCAGAGGACCAGAAGCACTAATGACATAAGTCACCATTCCAACAGCAGGGGAAGACCAATGCCCCAGCTGAAGGAGTTAGGCAGAGTTACTTGGCTGTGCTGGGTCTTAGTTGAGGTGTGTGGTATCTTGAGTTGCAGCATGTGGATCTTTTAGTTGCAGCATACGAACTCTTCATTGTGGCATGTGAGATCTAGTGGTATCTAGATCCCTGACAAGGAATCGAACCTGGGCACCCTACATTGGCAGTTCGGAGTCTCAGCCACTGGACCACCAGGGACATCTGTTCTTCTGCCTTTTTGATCTATTCAGGCATTTGGGAAGGGTCGTCTGCTTTATTCAGTCTACTGATACAAATGGTAATCTCATCCAGAAACACCTTCACAGACACACCCCAAAATACTGTCTAACCGGATATTTGGGTATCCCATGAGCTAGTCAAGTAGATACACTAAATTAACCACCTGAGAACAGTGAAAAGGAAGCTATGCTAGTTCTGGGGCTGGTGTTTAAGAGAACAGGCAGCTGCCTCCTTGCTCTTTTGAAGGACTGAATAGCCTTCAAGTAAGAGGTCTGGCTGCCTTGGTAGAGCGACTATGTGGAAAGGCCCCGAGGTTATGCAGAGAGGGGATAGCCAAGCCAGATTTCTAACCACAGCCATTCTCACTAAGGGGCTAGGAATGTGAGAAAAGCCACCTTGGACCCTCCAGACCAGACCAGATGCAATTAAATACCTGGCAATCCCAGGTGGAGCAGAAGAATCACCTGACTGAGAACTGCCAAATTCCTCACCAACAAAATACTGAAATATAATAAAATGGTTGTTGTTTCAAACCACCAAATATTTTAGTTTGTTATACAAAAAATAGATGCCCTGAGGAAAGTCTGCATTGGAACTCCCTTGGTGTGGCGACCATGACACCCTAAGGGGTTGAAATGACTCAGGGCCCTGAACACATCAGATAGAGATTTCAAGTGTCTTTGAATTTGTTGACTGCTCACCATCTCAGGGCCGTAGGTGTGTATAGGGCAGGTATGCAAAGGAATGCTCCCAGGCTCAGTCTATAAATTAATTCATTTCCTTTAACGCTAACCTTCTCTCCTCTGGATCATTGTTTTTAGAGGTAGAAGACTAAGACAGTAGAGAAGAGGAAGAATGGAATGTAGAAATGGAGAAAATGGAAAGAAAAAGAAGAGGAATTCTCAGATTGAATGACATCTGCTAAGGAATAAAATCAAAACCTCTGAAGGAAAAATTGGGCCAGTTTTCACTCCATCCATTCATTGTTCAAAACCGGCCACACTTTAGATGACAAATCAAGACCGAAAACTAATGGCCAGGCAGAACTTCTTTATGCTCTGTCTCTATTTAACAACAGTTTCATTCATTCATTCAGTCGGTCCACATTTATGGAATAATTGTTATCTGTAGAAGAAAGTGAAAAAATATGGTATAATTGAAATCTCCTTCTTCACCCACTTGCAGCTCAAAATAAGATGGTATCTCTTTTCAAATCAATAAAATTAGGCACTCCCAAAATGTCAGGAAATCCATTCTCCTCTCCTAACACTCTCTGTCTGTAATACATTGAAGAAACCCAGAGGTGCTTACCCAGATCACATCAAAGAAAATCTATTTGACTGCCAGAAGAAACTGTTCTCCACCACTCTTACTCCATCCATAGCTTCACTGTAGAACTGCTGAAAACAGGGAATCCATCAAATTCTTCTGCCAAAAGAAGTGCTACAGAGGGTGAGGTCCATGGCCGAAAAAGTTGAAGTTAGTGTGGCCACCTTGCATCAAAGCCAGTGGTTCAATTCCAGCCCTATGCCTTGAAGAATCACCAATGAATCTGAGGCTCACTACCAACTTGGCAGCAGATTTTCGGAGTGCAGCATGAATGAGAACATTTCTCTCTCCCAGTGCCTTGTCCACATTGGGTGCATTGAGCACCAGTGTTACAGATTTGCAGAGAAACATCCACATACCAAAAATCCTTCCCTGCTAAGGAATGCTGTGAAAACTGTTACCATGTCAGTAGAGGTTCCAAAGAAACCACAAGATATATCCAGAATCAGACCTCTTCCATGAACCATCAGATCAGATTTCCATAGAGGAGAGGAAGTCCTTCCCTCCCCAATCTAAGTCCACATCTTTTCCAGTCCCAGCAGTAACCACTTGTCATTCCCCATGGCCTCAACAAAGAGACAAACATTGTCTAATAATACATTCCTGTTGTCCCTGGCCTCTTCAAAACAATAAAACATTGTCTCCCTCCTTTGGAGAGGGTAGCTGCTGCTGCTGCTGCTAAGTCGCGTCAGTCATGTCCGACTCTGTGCGACCCCATAGACGGCAGCCCATCAGGCTCCACCATCCCTGGGATTCTCCAGGCAAGGACACTGGAGTGGGTATACACATACAAAAAGAAAAGGGTATATATGAGAAAAATAAAGGAGAATAATACATCAAATCATAGACTATAGAATTAGAACAGACTCCAAAAAAGGCTATAGTTCAACCTCTTCATTATATCAACAAGGAAACAGAGGTTCAGAGGCTTAACCAAGCTGTGGAAAGCCAGCTACAACTTTTGATAGTTGAGTCCAAATCCTCAACCCAAACTCATTCTTCTGGATTTTCACATAACAGCCTTTCTCGACCTCTAAATGAAACTAAAAGATGCTTAAATAGTTTGGGGGCTTTACTTTTTTTTCTTTGCCTAAGGGAAACCGAAACATTCTTCGTTAAGCCAAGGCAGGGCCTGACAGAGCTTGGCAGCTGGAACTGTCTTTCTAAATCTGGAAACACCATAACTCCTTTGAAAAGTGGAAGCAACAATTCGTGCCTCTTAAATGTGAAGAAACGTGTTTCTTTGTGAGAAAAAAAATAACTACAGTGAAATTACTGAAGACAAATATTGGGCAAGGCAGTCAACAAAGCAAGAGATACTGAGTTTGTTAGAACATTCAGTTTATTCATGTGCCAAAAAGGGGGAAAAATACCAGCAAATTATTTTCCATTTGTAAATATATTCTGTGAATTTTCCCTGAAGATGAGTTCGTGCATTTCAAGAATCGAATGCCCAAGTATTTGATAAAGAGGACAAACTGAAACAGGGCTAAAGAGGAGAAAATAACCTTTATTTTCTCTATAGCAAAATCGTTCCACCATTGTCATCCAGGATTGCTGATGCACTGAGTCAAACGCATGAGACTGCTGATTTGCGGGAAGTCTCAGTTTAAGACACACACTCTATTTATTCAGATATATGAACAATGTGAAGGAAATGGCAATAATGCCTTTCATTCTAGACTCAATTTTTGAAGTCTTGTTCGTTTTTGTTTTAACACCAGATTTCTAGTCTGGATGACTGGTTTGTACAGCCAATTACATGAGGAAACTTGGAGAAAGGCTTATGAATTCCGATTTTGACTTCGTGTTTCAAGCATTTATAAGACCAAAATTCTTCCAATCAGTGGGTGAAGTTATCTCTTTTACTTGGAATTTGGTGCACAGTTCACAAAACACTGTGTTTTGGGATCTTTAGCTGAATTCCTTGGCTTTTTGCTGTTCTTCCTCCCTCTTTTTCTTACCTTACTGTTGCATCTTGAGAAATAATATCACTTTGTGACTGAATGATGAACTCTTCTATTGGCAGAGTTCCTTCTATTGGCATGTCTGGTCCAGTGAAATAGGCACTATTTTGTTTTCTTTTTTCTTACTCACTTCCTCTTGACATAGCTTAAGATACAGCTGCACATCTATGATTAACTGAAATGGGGTAGGGCTAATTATTAAGGGGGAAAATGCTAGAATTATGTCTGTTCACTAGAACTGGGGACAGGAGAGCAGGTACATATATTGGAGATCTAGACGCAGCTACAGATGTAGTAAGTTCAGTCTGCAGGCAAAGCAGTAGTGTGACAAATAAGGTGGGCCAGGTCAACATTGGCACAGTAGGATGTAATGTGTGTTGGGGAAGTTCATACCAGGATAGTACGAGGGAGATGATGACATTGCTCTTGACAAGGAGAAATCAGAGGCATGCCTTGCAGATACTATGCAGAGTTCAAGGCAGTACTGAGGCATGGAGGAGATGGTGGCAGCATCTGGTTACCAGAGATGGGCTTAGGCGTGAAGCAGACCAGCAGCCAGGGTGAGCCTGAGGCCCCCTGGAGCTTCTTCAGCAGATCTACCTCAAGTCTAGGGGCTGGAGTTGGGTTAGCAGTGGGTAAGAGAAGAGTGAGGGGGAAGGGAGAACTGTGCCATCAGGGAGGAGTCATCAGTTGAGTCTGACATCTCACACTAAACTTCGACAAGCCCCCTTAAGGGCAAGGACTGTTCTGCTTCGAGGGCCTCCAATCAGAGTGCACATCCTGGGTGCTTAATAGCTGCAATACTGTTGATTTGAATTAAAGGGCCAGCTTCAGTTAATTACTTAGCACCCCAATGTAACAAATAGCTTCATGGATTTAATGTACTGCAAAGGGTATAGATGGTCTCCAGAATAGGAGCAGTTACATATGGTAAAATCGTAATTGTGCAGATGGTCTTCAGAAGCTCCCTTTCCATTCTCATAGGAGAAGAACAGGGCTTATTTCTTTCTTAGTTCTCTGTTCTGTTCTGAAGACTGTAGCTCAGGACCTGCCTGCCTACCAGATACAAGTAACTTAAGAATCCAGCACATTCTTGAGTGTTTACTGGGAAGTGAAAAAGAGGACAGTTTTCCAGAATCAGTTCCCATGTTCACAATTCCTAGAAGACCAGTGCTAATGATTTCCACAGTGGTTCAACACAGTAGCCCCTGGGTCCACTCCACACCACCAGCACCCTAAATTAGGCAAGGTTGGGAATCTGTTCTATTTAAAGTCTAGACATTATTAGATCACCTATAGCTGCCAGAGAAGAATACAGAGAAAATGCAGAGTTTCTGCTAAGTTAAGGGCTGACACTAAGTTGAAGGATGGACATTTGCATGAAAGTTGTATTCTTTCTGGACAGATGTGAAGATAAACAAGAGTCTGAAGCAAAATCGTGACACTGAGAAGTCAGTGAAATTTGCCTTGAGTGTCTCTCACTTCTTCTATTTCCCTTCAGTGACCAAGCCCTCTCTCCTACACTGTGCCTTCTTGAAGTTTCCAAAAGAAAAATAAAAGAACTTGATAACATAATTATACTTAACTGTCTCCTTCACATTACTGTGGTGACTGCCCCCAGTATTTGCGTTTTAGAACTTCTTATTATAGATGAAATGGTTTCTAGATCTTCCCTGGAAGGGATTTTTAAGCAGTATTAAGCAGGTGGAGAAATTTTTTAGAGCAGGGCAGTTTTTTCTGGTTTCCAAACTTATACTGCACCGTGTCAAAGGCTGCTGCTGCTGCTAAGTCACTCCAGTCGTGTCCCACCCTGTGTGTACCCCATAGACGGCAGCCCACCAGGCACTCCCATTCCTGGGATTCTCCAGGCAAGAACATTAACATTAGAGTGGGTTGCCATTTCCTTCTCCAAGGCGTGAAAGTGAAAAGTGAAAGTGAGGTCGCTCAGTCGTGTCCGACTCAGTGACCCGATGGACTGTAGCCTACCAGGCTCCTCCGTCCATGGGATTTTCCAGGCAAGAGTACTGGAGTGGGGTGCCATTGTCAAAGGCTGGCTGTCTCCAAATGTCAATAATTGTAACTTTGCTTTAGATACACTAGGTGATGGGAAGTTACTTCAGAAGGAACATCCTGGCCCTTTTCTCCCAGCCCTTCCCCCGTACACTCCCATTCCTCTGCTAAAGAGAATACCCAACATTGGCAAGCCTCTATGAATTACTAAAATATTTTTTGTGTATGTATCTCATTCAATCCTTACAAGAGTCTTATGAGATAAGGATTATAATTATCTTAATTAAAACAGTAATTCCATTTAATGCTTCTTCTAGAAACACCATCTCTTTGGCTCACCAATGCTATGCTCTCTGGGGTTTGTTCTTCCCATTTCCCGTTGCTTTTCCTCAGGGGCCTTTGCTGGCTTCATTTCTTCCTGGCCCTTAAATGTTGGGGTTCCCTGGACTTTTGCTCCTCACTAATGCTGGCCATCATATTCATTCAGGAATTTCAGTTACAGCCCATATGTCTAGACTCTCATGGCTCCCATCAGAGTGCAGTCCACTCTCTGAACTCCAGGACTTTTCAACACTTCTGCTTGAATATCTCACAAGCCCCTAAATTCCATGTGTCTAAAACAGAATGCCTAATCTACTCAACACCCACCCAGCTCCCACCACCACCACTGGAAAATCTGCCCCTTGGACAGTGTTTGTTGACTCCTCCACCTCCAGCCTACAGTCACTGGCCAAGTCCTATTACTCTCCTAATGGTCTCTCACCTTCATTTCCATCATCACCTCTCCACTTAGGCTCCTATAGAGCTCCCACAAGTAGGCCCCCACATCCACTTTGTCCCTCTTTCACCATTTCCCATAGTGTACACTGAGAAGTTACTGTAAAATACAAATTTCACCAAGACATACCTCTGCTGAAAACAGTAGCAGTTGGTTTGACTTTTGTTGAGAACTTATAGATATGCGTCCTCATTCTTAATGTGGCCTTTGAAACTCAGGACAATGTAGTCTCTACCCTGCTTTCCAAACTTGTCTCAACCCACTGTCCTCTTACCATCAACATTCCAGCCACTCTAGTTTTCTTTTGTCTCCTTGGAAGCTCAGGGGTCTTGATACTTCAGGACCTTTGAACATCTGTTCTCTCACTTGGTTAACTTTTTTTTTATTATTATTTTTTGACTTCACTAGGTTTTGGTTGCTGCATGCAGGCTTTCTCTAGTTGAGACAAGTGGGGGCTACTCTTTGCTGCAGTGTGCAGGCTTCTCACTGCGGTTGCTTCTCTTGTTGCAGAGCATGGGCTCTAGGCACATGCGCTTCAGTAGCTGCAGCATACAGGCTCAGTATTATGGCTCATGGCCTCTAGAGTTCAAGCTTAGTAGTTGTTGCACACAGGCTTAGTGGCTGTGAGGCATGTGGAATCTTCCCAGACCAGGGATTGAACCCGTGTCTCTTGCACTGGCAGGCGGATTCTTTTTTTTTTTAATTAGCTTATTTATCTATTTTTTAACTTTACAATATTATATTGGTTTTGCCGTACATTGACTTGAATCCACCATGGGTGTACATGTGTTCCCCTTCCAGAACCCCCCTCCCACCTCCCTCCCTATCCCATCCCTTGGGTCATCCCAGTGCACCAGCCCCCAGCACCCTGTATCATGCATTGAACCTGGACTGGCGATTCATTTCACATATGATAATTTACATGCTTCCATGCCATTCTCCCATATCCTCCCACCCTCGCCCTCTCCCATAGAGTCCATAATACTGTTCTATATATCTGTGTCTCTTTTGCTGTCTCGCATACAGGGTTATCTTTACCAATTTACTAAATACCATATATATGTGTTAGTATACTGTATTGGTGTTTTTCTTTCTGGCTTACTTCACTCTGTATAATAGGCTCCAGTTTCATCCACCTCATTAGAACTGATTCTAATGTATTCTTTTTAATGGCTGAGTAACATTCCATTGTGTATATGTACCACAGCTTCCTTATCCATTCGTCTGCTGATGGGCATCTAGGCTGCTTCCGTGTCCTGGCTATTATAAACAGTGCTGCAGTGAACATTGGGGTACATGTGTCTCTTTCAATTCTGGGTTCCTCAGTGTGTATGCCCAGCAGTGGGATTACTGGGTCATATGGCAGTTCTATTTCCAGTTTTTTGAGGAGTCGCCACACTATTCTCCATAGTGGCTGTACTAGTTAGCATTCCCACCAACAGTATATGAGGGTTCCCTTTTCTCCACATCCTCTCCAGCGTTTTTTGCTTGTAGACTTTTGGATAGCAGCCATTCTGTCTGGCGTGAGATGGTACCTCACTGTGGTTTTGATTTGCATTTCTCTAATAATGAGTGATGTTGAGCATCTTTTCATGTGTTTGTTAGCCATCTGTATGTCTTCTTTGGAGAAATGTCTGTTTAGTTCTTTGGCCCACTTTTTGATTGGGTCGTTTATTTTTCTGGAATTGAGCTGCAGGAGTTGCTTGTATATTTTTGAGATTAATTCTTTGTCCGTTGCTTCGTTTGCTATTATTTTCTCCCATTCTGAAGGCTGTCTTTTCACCTTGCTTATAGTTTCCTTTGTTGTGCAAAAGCTTTTAATTTTAATTTGGTCCCATTTGTTTATTTTTGCTTTTATTTCCAATATTCTGGGAGGTGGGTCATAGAGGATCCTGCTGTGGTTTATGTCGGAGAGTGTTTTGCCTATGTTTTCCTCTAGGAGTTTTATAGTTCCTGGTCTTAGGTTTAGATCTTTAATCCATTTTGATCTTATTTTTGTGTATAGTGTTAGAAAGTGTTCTAGTTTCATTCTTTTGCAAGTGGTTGATCAGTTTTCCCAGCACCACTTGTTAAAGAGATTGTCTTTTCTCTGTTGTATATTCTTGTGGCAGGAGGATTCTTAACCACTGTACTAACAGAGAAGTCTTCATTTGGTTAACTCTTAACCATCTTCCAAATCTCAACTTAAAAATGTTATTTCCCCAAGGAAGTCTTCCCCTTTAGAAAAGGCTAAGTCCCCTTGGGATGTGCTCTGATAGCACACGACTCTCATCACAATTTAAATGTCTTAGTTACATCTGTCTTCTTGGTTAAATTGTAAGTACCACAAGAGCGAATTTTTTTAAGCACTCTGTCCCCAATACCTAGCACAGTGTTTAACATGCACTTAATACTCAAAAAAAAACAACAACACATTTATTGGCTTTAATTAAGTGACTTGCCTAAGCCAGATTAGAAATGTCAAAGTGAGGGCACGCACCCCAATCTATCTGATCCCAGAGCCCATTTTCTCTTATATTCTTCCTTCACTGTGTATCCCTCTCCTCCAACCACATTCTTAGAGGCCTGGGAATGGTGAGCATATGACCATTCCTTAAGGGAGGTAAATCTCAGTCCCTTGGTTCAGAATCTTCAATCCCAGTCCTGCAAGTATCCCAGGTAGGTGAGAACCACAAAGCAGCTGCTCAGGGAACCCACTAGTGTGATGAGATATGTGTTGGTTTTAAATATGTCTACAAATTATTTAATACTCTCTTTTAAGAAATAGAGCTCAATTCCCTCCCCTTTGATTGCAGACTGTACTTAGCAATTCTGTTCAAACAAATAATTTTGGCGAAAGTGATCATCTACAACCTCTGAGACTAGATCATAAAAGATAATGCAGCTTCTGTTTTGTATTCTTTTGGATCACTTGCTTAGGGAAGTCAGTGGCCGTATCATGAGGACACTTGAGTAGGCCTATGGAGAAGTCCATATGGTAAAAATTTAAGGCCTCTCACCAATAGCCAGCAAGGAGCCAAATCCTTCTGCCAACTGAACTGTCTGCCTGAGTCTTCTTGGAATTAGCTCTTCTAGCTGAGTCAAGCCTTCAGCTGACTTCAGTCATGGTTAATATCTTGACAACCTTTTGAGACCCTCTGAACCACAACCACCAAGCTAGGCTGCTCCCAAATTCCCAACCCATAGAAACTTGAGGTAATGTTTGTTATTTTCAGATGTTTCACTTGGGGATCACTTGTTATGCAGCAATAAATAGCACAAAGTTAAAAAGAGAGAGACATTGGAATCCAAGCAAATAAGCCAATCATAGAGGCAGTTCTTGGGAATGAGAAAACAACAGGGACTGTGTAGAAACCCTTTGTCTTGAATGGATATAATTATATTTTGTCACACACAACAATGCTGAGGTGGGAGGTGAGGTACTAGAGCAAAAGTGAATCTGAGAACCCTGCTGGGCAGCAAAATAGAAGTGAGTATCTAAACAGAGCCCCAGACAACCTAGAGCCAGTGGCACAAGAAAGGAGCTAGGAACTATGAGGCAAAATGGGGCAACGGTAGCATCTATAACCAAGTACTGAGCCACAGAGAGATAACTAGACATGGGAGCCAGGACACCAAAACTGCTCAGAATTAGTGACATCTCTGAGGTCACAACAAAGACAGGTGGGGGAAACAGAGAAGTCTGCCATGTAACCTCTGCTCCTGCTTCTAAGTCCCCACATCCTCCATATATAGAAGTTTCTGCTTCTAAAGTACCTTGGAGTGAAAGCTGTTGGGCCCCACACCATTTGCTTTGCCGACTAAGTGTTGGCTGATAATACTCACAGCTGCCTGCTCTCTGGAAAATTGCCCTCAGCCAAATCCCATCCCCCTCCATCCCAACCCTCAACCAATGCCTAACTGTCATGGGGTTCAAAAAGTCAGAGCCCTTGTTCTGAAATGAGACTAACTCTCTGGTGCAATTTATGCTCCAGAGCTTTTCCATGAGATCAGACATAAAATAACATCCAGTTGAGACCACATTATTTTCCTACCTATTCTACTTCCCTCACTCTCCTTTCCTAAGAGTACTCCTACATAAATCACTTGAATAAGAAGTAGCATCTGCTTCTAGGGAACCCAATCTATAACGCATCTTAAAGGGATCTAGTATTTCATAAAGTGTATATGTGTGTGTTTGTGGTGTGCATGCCCATGCACTATGGACTAAATATTTTTGTACACCTAAAATTCATACTGGAACCCTGGTCCCCAGTGTGATGATATCTGGAATTGGAGGCTTTGAGAGGTAATTAGGTTCAATGAAGTTAGAGCCCTTCATGATAGGATTCCTTATAAAAAAGAGAACGAGATCAGGGTCCTCCCTCTTTCCACTGTGTAGGATAGAGCAAAAAGGTGGACATCTGCAAACCAGGAATAAAGCTCTCATCAGACACCAATCTGCCAACACTTCCCAGCCTCCAAACTGTGTGAAGTAAATGTTTGTTGTTTAAGCCACCTGAAAGCAAAAGAAAATGTCAGTGGCTCAGTCGTGTCCAACTCTTCGCAATCCCATAGACTATAGCCTGCCAGGCTCCTTTGTCCATGGAATTCTCCAGGCAAGAATATTGGAGTAGGTAGTCATTCCTTTCTCTGGGGTGTTTTCGAGACCCAGGGATCAAATCCAGGTCTCTCGAAGTGCAGGCAGATTCTTTTACCACCTGGAGCCACCAGGGAAGCCCTTAAGCCACCTAGATTAGGATATTTTGTTTTAGTAGCTTGAGCCAAGTATGTGTGAGTGTGAGTGTGAGTGTGAGTATGATGATGATGAAGGAATATTTAAAATAAGAGAAAACAATAAAAAGTTTCCTGCTTAAATTGTCCATGAATCAATAGATGGAGAATACAAAACCTAGGAATTTGGTTAAACCATTTAAAAGAAATATTATTTAGTAATTTCAGTTCAGTTCAGTTCAGTCACTCAGTCGTGTCCGACTCTTTGCAGCCCCATGAACCGCAGCGCGCCAGGCCTCCTTGTCCATCACCAACTCCCGGAGTCCACCCAAACCCATGTCCATTGAGTCGGTGATGCCATCCAACCATCTCATACTCTGTCGTCCCCTTCTCCTCCCGCCTTCAATCTTTCTCAACATCAGGGTCTTTTCCAATGAGTCAGCTCTTCGCATCAGGTGGCCAAAGTATTGGAGTTTCAGCCTCAGCATCAGTCCTTCCAGTGAATATTCAGGACTGATTTCCTTTACGATGGACTGGTTGGATCTCCTTGCAGTCCAAGGGACTCTCAAGAGTCTTCTCCAACACCACAGTTCAAAAGCATCAATTCTTCTGTGCTCAGCTTTCTTTATAGTCCAACTCTCACACCCATACATGACCACTGGAAAAACCATAGCCTTGACTAGACAGACCTTTGTTGGCAAAGTAATGTCTCTGCTTTTTAATATGCTGTCTAGGTTGGTCATAACTTTCCTTCCAAGGAGTAAGCGTCTTTTAATTTCATGGCTGCAATCACCATCTGCAGCGATTTTGGAGCCCAGAAAAATAAAGTCAGCCACTGTTTCCACTGTTTCCCCATCTATTTGCCATGAAGTGATGGGACTGGATGCCATGATCTTAGTAATTTATCTAAATGTTTATTAAGTGTGATGAGTTTACACTGTCTAAACCTAGCAAAACTAGAACAACTATTTCCACAATCTTTTTCCCTGATGGTTCTATGTTAAAGTTTCCCCCCACCCGGAATTTTTATTTAAGCAAGATTTAGAAGGCAGAAATGAAGCAGCAGTGCTCTCTGAAAGTTGTTGTGGTTGGATGCGATGAGCAATATAGAGGTGCTGATGCATTCTAGATTAGTCTATCTCTTCCAACCTCTAGCTCTTCTTTCTAGCTGCTGACCCTACTGGCCACCAACAGTGCCAGGCTCACTATTAGATACCAAGTCATAACTTACCACAGATTCCTCCTTCAGCTCTCTCCAGTCCCACTCCAACAGCTGGGTATACCTGGCTTCCAAAGTTCCCTATCAGGCTGTAATTTGTCCAGTCATGCCAATGTATCAGGAGGGCTGATTAGTTATTTTCTTTCATCTTTCAACTCCACATCTTCAGTTTTAGTTCCCCAAGTTTCCCCATAATCATAAAAGTTCATATTCCTAGAATACATTATTTATTCCATAACGCTCAGGGTGGTCTGCTTTCCTGATTGAGTCCTGATATCCTGGTACACTCGTGAGTGAGTGAGTGCTCAGTCAGATCCAACTCTTTGCAACCTCATGCACTGTAGCTCACCAGGTTCCTCCACCCATATAATTTTCCAGGCAAGAATACTGGAGTAGGTTGCTATTTCCTATTCCAAGGGAACTTCCTGACCCAGGGATTGAACCCACATCTCTTGTGTCTCCTCCATTGGCACCAGTACCACTGTACCACATTCATACACTGATTATATTTAATTGCCAAACTGCACAGTAACAAGTATATATTTCTTTTTCTTTTTACAAGTATATATTTCATTAAATGCATATCAGATCGATTTTGTTGATGTTGTTTTTCAGTAGGAACAGTATAGTCTCTAGAGGTATGTTCAATATTTGTAGCATGCTACTTACTGTTTTAACACAGTCACCTGAAGAGAACTCTACAAAATGAAAGGGTTCATTGAAAAAAACACTGATAAATAAATTTATAAAAGAAAAAAAAAAAAAAAAGAAAAAAACACTGAGACATTGGCAGGCATCGATAATGGAGAGACAATGGAGGATTTTCATTTAGGAGAATAACACAAGTTAGATTTTCAATTTCATTGTACTAGAATGGTTGCAATGTGAAAAATGAGTTGTAGGGAGGTTAAGAGTGGAAGTAGGGGACCAACAGGTAGGATACTGCAGTTGTCTAGCCAAGAGAGGGATAGTAGGTTGGGCTAAGATGGTGGCAGTAGAGTTGGAAGCTTTGTCTGCCAGGTGAAGGCAATCTAGGGCAGAGATAATCATTTCAAAGGGAATCAGTGTATCTCTGGCTCTGAACCATCATCATAGATAGAATGATCATAGAATGACTGGGACATTTAATCTCCCAAATACCTTATTAATATTTGATAAGCCTCAACTGTTATCTTTTATACTACTAATTAACTAGGGGTGGTTAACCTGATCCAGGACAGAAGGAAAATTTTTCTCAAGTCCTTGCAAAAAGCTGTCATAATACTGTTATGAAAAAGCTTTCCCCTAATTCCTCATCAAATGAATACCTCTCTGCAAAGTGCACCACATAACTCTTTTTTTCTTTTTCTGTTATATTGAAGTATAGCCGATTAACAAAGATGTAATAGTTTTAGGTGCACAGCAAAGTTAATCAACAGTATGTATACATGTATCCATTCTCCCTCAAGCTCCCCTCCCATCCAGGCTGCCACATATGCAAATCAAAACCACAATGAGATATCACCTCACTCCAGTTAATATGGCTATCATCAAAAAATCCACAAACAATAAATGCTGGAGAAGATGTGGGAAAAAGAGAACCCTCCTACACCATTGGTGGGAATGTAAATTGGTACAGCCACTGTGGAGAACAGTAAGAAGGTTCCTCAGAAACTAAAAATAAAGGTACTATAAGACTCTGCAATCCCACTCATAGGCATATATCCAGAGAAAGAAAAAACATGATCCCTAAGGATATATGCACCCCAATAACAGCACTGCTTACAACAGCCAAGTCATGGAAACAACCTAAATGTCCATCAACAGAGGAATGGGTAAAGAATATGTGGTACATATAAACAATGGAATATTACTCAGCCATTAAAAAGAATGAAATAATGCCATTTGTAGCAACATGGATGACTTAGAGATTGTCATACTGAATGAAGTAAGTCAGAGAAAGAATACCACATAAATCTTTAACATTCTTCCAATGCAACTATTAAGGCAGAGATTTGCTTTGGACTTAAGTCAACATCTTCAAATGAAGCTCTAAAGAGCAGTCTGGAACATTTTGTAACACTCTATTTGGAATAGGAAGGAGTTTTTGAGACCTAAGTTTCTGCAAACACCATTCTCATTTTATTATTTGAGTGAATATGCCTGAGGCAAACTCCCCTAGTTAAAAAAAAAAAAAATCCCCTAGCAGATCCTCCAGAGTCAGTTTTTCTACAGCAGGAGTCCATTTTTCAGAAAGATATTCATCACTCTGCCTCATCTTTACAATGTGCTCGGTTTTGGTCTTCCCTGAGAAACATCTTACTCAGCATTTATTGCTTCTTCCCATTTCAGTGGTGGGGAGAGGTACTGGCTGTATGAAAGGAGAAATCAATAATTTCTGGCATTTAACGTATAGCACATTTGAGAGGGAGCTCAAGATTTAAAGGAATGAGCCAAGTTGGGGTTAATAACTATGGAGTAAAAAGTGATTTCATCAGATGCCATTTGAATTTCTAATTCCACCTCTTCTCTTCTTCCCTGCTTCTCCATTCTCAAATGGCAGGGCTAAAAGAATCCTTTGTGTATTCCATCTTCTCAGACCTGTAAAGCTAATACTCAGAGGAAATAACACTCAGCCTCCTATTATAATTCTGTCCATTTGGAAAAGAGCATGGAGTTCAGGGCACAGCCTCAGTATGGGTCTGAGTCCTTCTCCAACATTTCCAAACACTTCTATTTCTTTTGTGACACACTTTTTTTATTGGAGTATAGTTGATTTAAAATGTTGTGTTAGTATCTGCTGTACAGCAAAGTGGATCAATTATACATATACATATATCCTCTCTTTAAAATTCTTTTCCCATATAATTCATTACAGAGTATTTGAGAAGAGTTCCTTGTTATATACAGTAGGTCCTTATTAACTATCGATTTTATATATAGTAATGTGTATATGTCAATGCTAATCACCCAGTGTATATGGCACATTTTCTCTTTTGAACACTTTTCCCCTTTGCTCTTATTTAAGGTTGCTTCTGACCCTGTATTCACTGCCCCCGACCAAGATGATTCACTAGAAGATGCTCTTGGAAGCTGCATGGTGGAATGGAAAGATGGTATGTTCTGGAGTTAGACCTGGGTTTAAATCCAAGCTGCGCAGTTACAGGATGTATAACTTTGGCCACATCACGTAGACTCTGTGAACACCAGTTTCCTCATTTGGAAATGAAGAGAAGTGATCCTAATTCAGGGGGTTATTATCAGAATTAGAGAAAATATGGGCTTCTCTGGTGGCTCAGTGGTAAAGAATCTGCTTGCAATGCAGGAGACCCAAGTTCGATCCCTGGGTTCAATCCCTGGGGTTGGGAAAATCTGAAGAAAGGAATGGCATCCCAACTCTAGTATTCTTGCCTAGAGAACCCCATGGACAGAGGAGCCTGGTGGGCTAGAGTCCATGGAGAAAATACATGTAAAGAACTTACTCATATACTTGGCACATGACAGTTAATATATTAATAAATATCCCAGAACCACATTAATATATATTATTAATAACAATTAAGTCTCTTTGAATTACTCATTCTATTCTTCACAATAAAAATACTAAAATGTTTGACTCTCTACCATATAGACACATTTCTAAACTCTTTACATATATTATTTAATCCTCTCAACAACTCCATAAGGTAGGTACTGTTACTACCCTGTACTGCAGTTGAGGACATAGAAGCACAAGAGACTAATTAACTTACCTAAGGTCACATACTGGGAGGTGAATACAGTCTGGCTCAAAACTGGCACCCTTTAGAGACCATATAGGAATGCTGGCTCTAACAGTATATTTAAAAGGTCCATAAGAAAAACATACCATATTTTTCTTGGCTGTTCATATCGTACTTTATATTTATTGAAGAGGGGGGGTGTTTAGATGAACTAAAAAGACCAGCAGAGTCACTCTCTACAGAGGAAAACTCAATTTATCCTCAGCCGTGGAGTTCATCCCCTCCGTGTCCCTGTTGGAGGAAGTTTTCAGCCACAGGTAATAGAAAATTCCCCCAGGTTGATCTCTAAGGGAGCATACTGGCTCATTTAACCACCAGACCAAAAGTAAGGTAAGCTCTCAGGTTGGTTGCTCTAGCAACTCAACGAGATCCTAAAAGACTCAGATTATTTCTACTTTTGTGGCTTGCTGTCTTCTGTCCACTCCATCCTGAAGCTCGCTTGCCTCCTGGGCCTGTAGCAATTGGAACTGCATGGTTCTTCATTCCCATCTGGTGGGAAAGGAAAAGAGGTTACATTGCTCTCCCAAAAGAGTGAAGAAAGGCTTTCCCGAACAGTATGCGCTGTGCTTAGTTATGCCTGACTCTTTGCGCCGCTATGGACTGTAGCCCACCAGGCTCGTCTGTCCATGGGATTTTCCAGGCAAGAATACTGAAATGGGTTGCCATTTCCTACTCTATTCCTGAATACTACACCTCACTCCCCAGCCCTGCACATATACTCTCCTCACATCTCAGTGGCCAGTTAGCATCTCATGCGCATTCCCAAGCCAGTCACTAGATACGGAGATGGAATTACTCTTAAGCCAGTCAAGCTCATCCCTAAAACTTGGGGATGTGGGCCTCTTCCCCAAGACACATGGATGTGAGGGTAACAGAGAAACCAGAACAAAATTGAAATCTTCTTAGGAAGGAGAAAGGAGAGGAGTTGTGATGGACAGACAACCAACATATTCAGCACACACCCAAGGGTACATTATCTATTTCCATGCATTTTCCTACTTCTCTGGACCCTGATTTTATCTTTCCTACACTAGGAATAATACTAATAGCTGCTTACATGAGGTGATGAATATGGAAGAATTTATAATACCATATAAATAAAAGTTGTAATTATTGTTGCTATGCTGCAATTGTAGCTGACATTTAGTCTCCGAAGTATGCTGTATTGTGAGTAGCAGGGCCAGAGGAACAGAGACTATGTGTCTTTGGTGGCTGCCAACCTCTATTTCATTCATTCCTTCCCACCTCCTAGAACTCATTCTTTCCCACCCTCATGCTTCCTGAATATTCTACACAAGCTCATCCTGACATCTAGCATCTTGGATTCCCATATCACTTCCCCCTTGCAACCATATTCATCAAATCTCATTCCCTAGTATAGTCACTCTGAACTTGGCTCTCTCTAGTCTCACTTTGCCTTTCACTAATTTTGGGATTTGAAACACTTTTCACCTCTCTGGACTCCACTTCCCTCTTTAGTGAAATGAGATGCTTGGAGTAATTAATCTCTCAGGCACCTTCAAGCCTTAACTTTTATGATTCTATGAATTTCAAGCAGTGAGGCAAAAAGACATGAAGAATTTCTCGTGGAGGAAGAGATCTGGGGTTGAGGGATTTTAAGAAAAAAGTGGCCAGTTAGCAAAGCTACCTTGATTTGAGGGTTCCAAAGACAGATACACAAACACACACATATGCACACACAGACGTGTACAAGCACACACACACACCGAGGATCAGTTAGCAATCAATAGTGAATGTTACAACAGGAATGAGGGGATCTGTAAAACAGAGATGGACTCAACTACAGAGCAGACCTGAAGGATACAGGTGTAGGGAGTAGGACAGTGAGACCGCATCCTTAAACACATCCAAGTTTGGCAGAGCTGAGAATTTCAACGAGGGTGGAAAATCACCTCTGCTACGGGCATTACGTTCATGGGCCGAGGTGAGCCGAAATTCGAGGGGATCTCTGCAGGGACCATTCTGACCTTCCAAACACAGCAACACATCTACTACCAGGTCTGACCTTGTTTCGCCTTTTTCCCTCCCTAGTTTCAGCTGGGCCTCAAAAACAAAAAGGCCAAAATCCAACTAGGAAATCTGTTTCTGTTATATTCTCTTGGCAGCTTAAGAGATCTCTCTTGGCAGGCTTTCTGGTGATTTGTCCAAGCCTGGGGCCTCTCTTCCCTGGAGTTTCCATCACCTTGTTCAGGGCAGAAGAAGCTCTATGCATCACTATGCAGTGCCTAAAAGGCAGTGCTTTTTATTCTTTCAGTCCTTTCTTTGTCCCTGCAAAAGTACAGACAATCTACACACAGAAGAACACATAATAATAATAATTATAATGATAATAATAATAGTAGGAACTACTATTTTTGACTGCTTACTATTACTCAGGTATGAGACTAAGCACTTTATATATATATTATCCCAATAACTAATTCAGTAGGGATTACAAATATTTGTATAGTATAAAAACATTAAAAGTGAGAGAAATGGGTATTTCATATTGACAAAAAGTACATCCTCCAGGAAGCTATACCAGCCATGAACTTTTTACACACCTAACAGTATAGTTTCAAAAATGTATAAAGCAAAAATGCTAGAATACAAGAAGAAATTGATAGAACCTTATATATTAGAAGATGTTAATATATACTTCCCTCTCAAAGAGATTAAATAGGCAAAATTAAGTATATCAAGAATTCATATGGCATAGTATATAGCATAGTAACAAATTTTATAGAATTTGGCACTCAAGGGAGATTTCACATTGTTCTGAAACATATGTAGAAGCAGTTAAAATAATTGAACATGTATTAGATCATGAAGAAAATCTTCACAGACTCCAAAAGGTAGTATTCACACAAGCATACTCATGGATTAAAATACATTAAGACTTAGAAATTAACAGCAGAAGGATAGCAAAAGTAAAAATCTACCCACTTGAAATGGTATATTTTTTCTTTTCCCTTTGCCTTTCGCTTCTTTTCTTTTCTCAGCTATTTGTAAGGCTTCCTCAGACAACCATTTTGCCTTTTTGCATTTCTTTTTCTTGGGGATGGTCTTGATCACTGCCTCCTGTACAATGTCACCAACCTCTGTCCATAGTTCTTCAAGAACTTTGTCTATCAGATCTCAGATGAAATCCCTTAAATCTATTTGTCACTTCCACTGTATAATCGTAAGGGATTTGATTTAGGTCATCCCTGAATGGTCTAGTGGTTTTCCCTACTTTCTTAAATTTAAGTCTGAATTTGGCAATAAGGAGTTCATGATCTGAGCCACATTCAGCTCCCGGTCTTGTTTTTACTCACTGTATAGAGCTTCTCCATCTTTGGGTGCAAAGAATATAATCAGTCTGATTTTGGTATTGACCACCTGGTGATGTCCATGTGTACAGTCATCTCTTGTGTTGATGGAAGAGGGTGTTTGCTATGATCAGTGCATTCTCTTGGAAAAACTCTGTTAGCCTTTGCCCTGCTTCACTGTACTCCGAGGCCAAATTTGCCTGTTACTCCAGGTATTTCTTGACTTCCTACTTTTGCATTCCAGTCCCTATGATGAAAAGGACATCTTTTTTGGGTGTTATTTCTAGAAGGTCTTGTAGGTCTTCACAGAACCATTCAACTTCAGCTTCTTCAGCATTACTGGTTGGGGCATAGACATGGATTACTGTGATATTGAATGGATTGCCTTGGAAATGAACAGAGATCATTCCTTCATTATTGAGATTGCACCCAAGTACTACAATTCAGACTCTCTTGTTGACTATGAAGGCTACTCCATTTCTTCTAAGGGATTCTTGCCCACAGTAGTAGATATAATGGTGATCTGAAATAAATTCACCCGTTCCAGTCCATTTTAGTTCACTGATTCCTAAAATGTCGATGTTCACTCTTGCCATCTCCTGTTTGACCACTTACAATTTACCTTGATTCATGGACCTAACATTCCAGGTTCCTATGCAATATTGTTCTTTACTGCATCGGACTTTACTTCCATCACCAGGCACATCCACAACTGGGCGTTGTTTTTGCTTTGGCTCTGTCTCTTCATTCTTTCTGGGGTTATTTCTCCACTCTTCTCCAGTAGCATATTGGGCACCTACAAACCTGGGGAGATCATCTTTCAGTGTCATATCTTTTTGCCTTTTCAGACTGTTCATGGGGCTCTCAAGGCAAGAATACTTAAGTGGTTTGCCATTCCCTTCTCCAGTGGACCACGTTTTGTCAGAACTCTCCACCATGACCCGTCCATCTTGGGTGGCCCTACATGGCATGGCTCATAGTTTCATTGAGTTAGACAAGGCTGTGGTCCATGTGATCAGTTTGACTAGTTTCCTGTGATTGTGGTTTTCATTCTGTCTGCCCTCTGACAGATAAGGATAAGAGGTTTATGGAGGCTTCCTGATGGGAGAGATTGACTGTGGGGGAAACTGAGTCTTGTTCTGATGGGTGGGGCCAGGCTCAGTAAATCTTTAATCCAATTTTCTGTTGATGGGTGGGGCTATGTTTCCTCCCTGTTGTTTGACTTGAGACCAAACTATGGTGGAGGTAATGAAGATAATGGCAACCTCCTTCAAAAGGGCCCATGCACTTACTGCCACACTCAGTGCCCCCAACCCTGCAGCAGGCCACCACTGACCCACGCTTCTGCCAGAGACTTCAGGACATTCTCAGGAAAGTCTGGGTCAGTCTCTTGTGGAGTCACTGTTCCTTTCTCCTGGGTCCTGGTGTGTACAAGGTTTTGTTTGTACCCTTCAAGAGTCTGTTTCCGCAAACCTGTGTAAGCTCTGTAATCAAATCCCACTGGCCTCCAAAGTAAAATTCCCTGGGGGTTCTCAGTCCCTTTGCCAGATTCCCAGTGGGGAAATTTGTTGTGGGTCCTAGGAATTTCTTAAGAATGTGATCAGTGATCAATGCAAAGAAATAGAGGAAAACAATAGAATAGAATGGGAAAAACTAGCGATCTCTTCAAGAAAATTAGAGGTACCAAGGGAACCTTTCATGCGAAGATGGGCACAATAAAAGACAGAAATGGTATGGACCTAACAGAAGCAGAAGATATTAAGAAGAGGTGGCAAGAATACACAGAAGAACTATACAAAAAAAGATCTTCACGACCCAGATAACCACAGTGGTGTGATCACTCACCTAGAGCATGACACCCTGGAATGCAAAGTCAAGTGGGTGTTAGGAAGCATCACTACAAACAAAGCTAGTGGAGGTGATAGAATTGCAGTTGAGCTATTTCAAATCCTAAAAGATGATGCTGTGAAAGTGCTGCACTCAATATGTCAGCAAATTTGGAAAACTCAGCAGTGGCCACAGGACTGGAAAAGGTCAGTTTTCATTCCAATCCCAAAGAAAGGCAATGCCAAAGAATATTCAAACTACCGCACAATTGCATTCATCTCACACACTAGCAAAGTAATGCTCAAAATTCTCCAAGCCAGGCTTCAACAGTACAAGAACCGTGAACTTCCAGATGTTCAAGCTGGTTTTAGAAAAGGCAGAGGAACCAGAGATCAAATTGCCAACAACCACTGGATCATCGTAAAAGCAAGAGAGTTCCAGAAAAACATCTACTTCTGCTTTACTGACCAAGCCAAAGCCTTTGACTGTGTGAATCACAGCAAACTGTGGAAAATTCTTAAAGAGATGGAAATACTAAAGCACCTTATCTGCCTCCTGAGAAATCTGTATGCAGGTCAAGAAGCAACAGTTAGAACTGGACATGGAACAATGGACTGGTTCCAAATTGGGAAAGGAGTACATCAAGGCTGCATATTGTCACCCTTCTTATTTAACTTTTTGCAGAGTACATCATGCAAAATGCCAGGCTGGATGAAGTTCAAGCTGGAATCAAGATTGCTGGGAGAAATATCAATAACCTCAGATACACAGAACAGTCTGGAACTCACGAGCACAAGCTGGAACACATGAGGAGAGTTCCTGCCTCTGACCTTGGTCATGAAGAAGTCTGGACCCTTTGTCACAGAGCTAAATACACACACACACACACACACACACACACACATAGTGCATGTTAGCAATCAATAGTGAACATCACAACAGGAATGAGGACATCTTAATAACTCCTCCAAATAAGGAGTCAGAGAACCTGAAGGAGGATCCAGGAGAAGAAGAAACACTTCCAGTCTTGACTGCTGTCCCACATCAGCCAGGAGAGCCAGCAGACCGTGTATGTTAACTATACAATGGCTATGACTTCACTTATACTCTCCAAATTGCCTATGAGAATGTCTCTTGTGGTCCCCTCTAAAAGGCAATATATAGGAAAGGGAATTCTGGGAAATGTAGTTCAGCCTAGCTAAGCTGATACTTTACAAAATCACCACAATCTATCTCTTGCCAACTGGGCACCTAAGTATATCTCCGTCTTAATCTCCAAATAAAGATTAACAACAAAGTCATGCTTCTGCCTGACATAACACAATTATCCTCAGACAATGAAAAACATGCTAACACAAGGGTCAGAAAACATTTTTCTCAAGGGCTAGATAGTAAATATTTTAGGTTTTGCAGACCACATGGTTTTCATTGTAACTATTCAATGTTTGCCTTAGAGCTTGAAAGCAGCCAGAAATATGTAACCAAATGAATGTGGCTGTGTTCCAATAAAACATTATTTACAAAAACAGATGGCCAGCCCTTGGGCTATAGTTATTTGCTAACCCCTGTGTTAATCCTTTCACCAAGGGAGAATTAAAAATCCTTTTTTGGATTTAAATGATCTGTATTTTCCCCCTATTTAATTCACATGTAACCTTTTGATATCCCATAGCTTAAATATTGACATATAATGTTAACTGCACTTAACATGTCTTATATTAGATAAGAAGATAAGAGAGAAGGAAGAAAACAAAAATGTTTGGTTACTATATATAAAGCATATCCTTATCAAAATAAGGGAAGACACTTAAAACTATTACAGAACTCCTTTAATGCAACTGATTGAGGTTCCTTGTCTGGTTCCAAATCTTATTCTTGAGGAGTTGAGGCCATAAGCAGTTCTACCTGAACTGGAGGTAGTTGTAGTTTTCCACTGACTTAATAATCACAAAACACAGGTGGATTAAAAGTTGCCTTAGAGGACCTCCTAAATTCCAGAAATACTCATTGTGTAACAACAGCTCAATTTCCCCTTGATAGGTAAGCACAATCACCACAGCCAGTGTATTAAATCCCTTCTTTGGGAGACCAAAGCTAGACAGTTAGGTGGCTATCTCTACATCCAATTCAACAGAATCATTGTTGTGTCCCAAGGAAGACCATTCCTCCCTGTGGAACTAAGACTTTTAGAGCAACAGAGCCTAAAATTGTGGGGATGGGAAGCATGAATTGTACTAGTTGATCACTAGGAGTAATAATAAGAGCAACAACTTCCATTTCAACCTTCTCACTTTCTAGACTTCTGAATCCTGCTACAGGAAAAAATAGCAACATAATGAGTATTGATTTAGAGCAGTTAGCATAATCTGGAGGACCTTGATCCACACCCACAAGGTGTTGCCACCTATCTGGTCCCATAGTTGAGCCTTTACAAGGTGATTACATCATTTTGTCATGTTGCTTCAGAATTGCAGGTAACATGGTAAGTAAGACCATAGAAATGAGGATGAGCCCTTTGCCTCACTTCATTTGTTATGAAGTACGTTCCTTGGTCAAAAGTGATGCTGTGTAGAATACCACATTTTTGGATAAAGTAATTGGTTGGCTCACAAATAGTAGTTTTGGCATAAGCATTGCAAACAGACAAGCAAAAAAGACAAGTCTATATCCAATAAAGACAAAGCTATCCCTTCCATGATGGAAGCTGACCAATGTAATCAACCTGTCATCAGGTAATTGGCTGATTCACCCAGGTAATAGTATCATATTGGGGATTTAGTGTTATTTCTGCTATTAGCAGATTGGGCACTCAATAGTGGCTATACCCAAATAGGCCCTAATAATGAAAGTCCATATTGCTGATCCCAACATTACCTCCATCTTGACTCCATGGCCATTGGTTTATGAACTCTTGGGAAATAACAGGAGTTAATGGAAGGGAAAGCTGACTGACATTCACAGAACAGGTCATTCTGTCCACCTGGAGTGAGCCCTCCTTTGGTGAGCACTCATATGTGACACAATATCTTTACATTCTGTGCCCAGTTAGAAAGCCTTATCCACACACCTCTTCTTCAGTCTCCCTTCTCCCTGATTTTCCCATTTTGTTCCTTCTAAATCCTTGACCATCCAGCCAAATCATTAGCTCCAGCCTGTGAATTGATGTGGAATCATTTGTATGGCCATTTATCATTCTAGGAAAAATGGATAACTACATGCTCTGTTCAAAGTCCTGTCCACAGAAAGGATTTTCCTTTACCACATCCCAAACTGGGGTTGCAGTGCTGCACCTATCCACTTTTTGGTGGTTTCCACACATTATGAAGAATTACCTGTAAACAGACTTCAAGTACTTTTATCTTCAGTCAGCTAATCATAGGGAACTCCCTGTGAAGCCATAGATGCAGTTAAAGAAAGAAGGAAATGGAGCTGGAAGAGGGGTCATTGACATCTGAGCTACTTCATCTTGCAATTTATCTGTGCCTTCAGGACCTCCTTAAATCCAATATCATAGATAGTTCTTCCTTTTGATGAGGGAGTGATGCGGTGCATGCCCAACTTTATGGTTTGGTGGGTCAGACATACCCAGTTCATGATGAGCATCTCAGGTCATATGGTAAGTTGGTAGCTCATGGGCAATCATTTAGTCTCTACTAAGGCCCAGTAACAAGCCGTAAGTTGTCTCTCAAAAGGGGAAAGTATGGCTTTGCTAAAAAATTTTAAGTGTTTGTGTTGTGATTCACCTATAGGATGGGGCCTGCCAACAGCTCCAAACAGCATCTTGGGTACCACCAATACTTCAAGTACTATCATATCTTCTGAGTCATATGGCCCGGTTAGCAGAACAGCTTGCACAGCAGCTTGACCTGTTGCACAGCCTACTCTTATTCTGGGATTCATTCAAAACAGGCAGCTTTTCAGGTCACTCAGTAAATGGGTCAGAGTAGCACACCCAAATGAGATATATGTTGCCTCTAAAATCCAAAGAGGCCCAGTAGGCATTGTGCCTCTTTCCTAATGGTAAGAGAAACCAAATGCAGAAACTTGCCCTTTCATCTTAGAAGAGAAATCTCTTCATATCTCAGATAATTGGACCCCTAGAACTTTCACTAAAGTGGCAGGTCCTTGAATTTCTTTGGGATTTATCTCCCACACTCTAGCACACAAATATCTTATCAGTATGTCTAGAATAGTCGCTACTTTCTGCTCACCATGTCCCCATAGGCTTACTATCATCTGTGTAATGAAACAGGGTGATGTTCTATGGAAAGGAAGGGCAATCAAGGTCCTTGCAGATCAGATTATGACATAGGGCTGGAGAGTTGATATACCCCTGTGGTAAGACAATAAGGGTATATTGCTGCTTTGTCAGGTGAAAGCCAACTGCATATGATGGTCTTTACCAACAGATACAACAGTAAAAGCATTTGCCAGATCAGTAGCTGCATGCCAGAGATGTGTTGATTTGCTCTAAGAACAAAACCACATCTGGAAACGCAACTACATTTGGCATCACCACCAATTAAGTTTATGATAGTTCATTGTCATTCTAGTTGAATCACAGCCCCTTCATCTTTCAAGTTCTTTCAAGTGGCACTAATCTCTGCAATTACTCCATGAATCCAGTATTGTATTTGGTTTACTGTGGTTTACTGTTTTCGTAAGTAGAGACAGTTCTAGTGGCTTCTACTTGGTCTTTCCTACCATAACAGCTCTCATTCCATGTGTCAGAGAACCACTGTGGAGACTCTGCCTGTTTATGGGTGTGTCTATTCTAATTATACATTCTGCAACTCTAAAAATGAGCAGAGAGTGCGTTTGGGTACACACTGGGCCCACTTTAAGATGGACCTGAGTCATATATTAGTTATACATTGCTGCCTAACAAATCATTTCAAAACTTAGAGGCTGAAAACAAACATTTATAATCTCACAGTCTCTATGGAGCAGGAACCTGGGAGCAGCTTAGCTGGATGCCTCTAGTGCAAGGTCTCTCAGGAGACTGCAGTCAAGCTGTTGCCTGGGGCTGCAGTCATCTCAAGACTTGACTGGACATGAGGGACTCATTCCCAAGATCACTTATCTGGTTGTTGAGAGGCTTCAGTTTACCTCTGTTGTTGCACTGGGGGCCTCAGTTCCTCACCACGTCACACAGATGTGTCCATTGAATTGCTTACAATAGGACAGCATGCATCCCACAGTGCAAACAATCTGAGAGAAAGAGAGTGAACCAAAGACAGAAGCCATAGTCATTTTATACCCAATATAGGAAGTGTTATCCTATTATTTCTTCTATATTCTATTCATGAGAAACAAGTCACTAGGCCCAACCCATACTCAAGTGTGTGAATACTAGGAAATGGGGATCATCAGGCACCATATTAGAGCCTGCCAACCACACTGGATTATTGAAATAAAAATGAAATTGACAAACAATTGATTTAGAAATAAACGTGAAGAGACCAAATAGAAAAATTCCTCAGATCTTCACACAACACATCCCATTTTACAGGTTCAAAATTCAAGGCATAGAGTGGTTAAAAATATGTATCCAAGATAATTTAGTCGGTGGCAAAACTGACGCTCAAATCTCAGTCCAATTCCAAAGGCTCATTCTGACTCTGAACTCCCCTCTATAATGTCCTTTAATGAGGTCATTTACTTCAAATGGCTTCTCCTCTTTTCCTTCTCTTCTCTTTCTTCCTACTTTTTTCTCCACTTCTAGAAAAAGATGATTCAGAGACTGGCATATTTATTCAATACCTATTGGACCTACTGAAGCAATCTCAAATGTGAGGTCATATTTTTTTTAGAAAAGTGACCATTTAAAATGATAATCCAAGGCATTCTCACACCAAACTGTCTCTTCCCCTCTGATGATTTTACATCTTTCCTGTACTTTTTGCCTTCTAAACAGGAACTGGTGATACTGATACCACAAATTCAGCATACTTGTTCCTTAGCAACAACAGCTGAATTGTCTTTGCAAGTATCTCAAGTTTCAGAGCTGCTCAGAAATTCCACTTCAAAAGGGCCAGAGTCACTCTCAGAACAGTGAATCCAAAGTTTAAAATATAACTTGAGGGGTATAAGCATACACCCCCATCCCCACCTACTCCTTCCACTTCCCTTTTCCTCCTTCCTGGAGGCACAACCAGTGAGATTTCAGCAATAATTTCTGTAGTCCAGGAAAATGCCAAGGTCACACTAGGGAATACTGGGCTGCCCTAAGGACTGTTTCAGTTCCCACTGCCTACTTACAAGTAAAAAGCAACATGCATGCTTAGAATGATCATTTTTTTCACATAGCTGAAAAAAGTCTCAGATTACAAATTAAAAGTTGAAAGAATGTTTTGTTGTTTAATAATCAAACCATTTACTTTATCAACCTCATTCCACATAGGAGTAGAAGCCTAGTGCATCATTCAGGAACCCATCCATAGAGCTGATTTCAGATGCAGTGTGGGTTGAGGGGAGGATGAGTGGAGAAGACAGGGGAAGGGGACTCTGGCCTTCAGCTGTCATCTGTCTATATCTGTACCTGTTGAGATGTCTATCATTTGGTTGGTCTCTAGTCTTCTGTACCTGTTGAGATGTCTATCATTTGGTTGGTCTCTAGTCTTCTGTACCTGTTGAGATGTCTATCATTTGGTTGGTCTCTAGTTTTAAAGCCATTCTCAGTCCCTTGTGCCTGACCACAGGTTCCTCCAGGGTGGCTTTCTCTAAGGTACCACTGTGCCCCTCTCAGAGGTGCAAAAACATTCAACTGTACTTCTATCTCATCTGGATGGGAGAATCCTACAAGTCTTGTGGCCTCCCTGGAAGAAAGATAGAGCCTTCATCTTCTACATTCCTATACCTAACTGCGGAAGGTTCTACTTCCTTCACTGCCCCCTAAAATTGGCCCAAGGGTTGGGGGTGAGCCACAGGACTCCTGCTCAGACACAAATAATATCTTGCTTCCTCTTAGACACTCTTCTTTTTCCTTCTCCACTTCTGTAGACTAATATCAGGTGGAAAGGAGGTAGGGGGACAAATTGGCTTTGGAAAATTCTTCAAGAGATGGGAATACCAGACCACCTTGCCTGTCTCTGAGAAACCTGTATGCAGGTCAAGAAGCAATAGTTAGAACCAGACTTTGAACAACAGACTGGTTCCAAATTAAGAAAGGAGTACATCAAGGCTATATATTGTCACCCTGCTTATTTAGCTTCTATGCAGAGTACATCATGTGAAATGCCAGGCTGGATGAAGTACAAGCTGGAATCAAGATTGCTGGGAGAAATATCAATAACCTCAGATACACAGATGACACCACCCTTATGGCAGAAAGTGAAGAACTGAAGAGCCTCTTGATGAAAGTGAAAGAGGAGAGTGAAAAAGTTGGCTTAAAACTCAACATTCAAAAAACTAAGATCACGGCATCTGGTCCCATCACTTTATGGCAAATAGGTGGGGAAACAATGGAAACAGTGACAGACTTTATTTTCTTAGGCTCCAAAATCACTGCAGATGGTGACAGCAGCCATGAAATTAAAAGACACTTGTTCCTTGGAAGAAAAGCTATGACCAACCTAGACAGCATATTAAAAAGCAGAGACATTACTTTTCCAACAAAGGTCTATCTAGTCAAAGCTATGGTTTTTCCAGTAGTCATGTTTGGATGTGAGAGTTGGACTGTAAAGAAAGCTGAGAGCTGAAGAATTGATGCTTTTGAAGTGTGGTGTTGGAGAAGACTCTTGAGAGTCCCTTGGACTGCAAGGATATCAAACCAGTCCATCCTAAAGGAAATCAGTTCTGAATATTCATTGGAAGAACTGATGCTGAAGCTGAAACTCCAATCCTTTGGCCACCTGATGCAAAGAACTGACTCATTGGAAAAGACTCTGATGCTGGGAAAGATTGAAGGTGGGAGGAGAAGGGGACAACAGAGGATGAGATGGTTGGATGGCATCACTGACTCGACGGACATGAGTTTGAGCAAGCTCCAGGAGTTGGTGATGGACAGGGAAGCCTGGCGTACTGCAGTCCATGAGGTCACAAAGAGTCGGACACAATAGAGCGACTGAACTGAACTGAACTAAATATAATTCTAAGCCCTTTTGTCTTCTTCCTAGACCTAAAATGTTTAACCCAAAAAGGAACTATTTCACTCTTGTTCTCTAGTTTTCCTGTACAACTTTCCAGAAGACAATTCATACCTCAAGAATAGCGGGAAAGCCATGGAATAAATAAGAATTATGGGAGAATACATATCAACTAATGCCAAAATATTATTTCACTACAACTAAACACATTTTCCTGCCTTAAAAAAAAAAATCTGTGTCCTTTCTTTTAAAATCATAGTCCTTTATTTTCTTTCACAACTACCCAAAGCAGAAAACTCACTGAATGTCCTGAGTTAAGTGTCCTTAGAGTGAAAAAAAAAGGAGACAAAGTCCCTTTCCTTAAGAGTGGTTGGTATGGGTTGAATTGTTGTTGTTCAGTCACCCATTTGTGTCTGACTCTTTGTGACCCCAGGGAAGGCAGCACGCCAAGCTTCCCTGTCCCTCACCATCTCATCCGCTGATGCCCTTTTCTCCTTCTGCCCTCAGTCTTTCCCAGCATCGGGGACTTTTCCAGTGAGTTGGCTGTTCGCATCAGGTGACCAAAATACTAGAGCTTCAGCTTCAGCGTCAGTCCTTCCAATGAGTATTCAGGGTTGATTTCCTTAAAGGGTTGAACTGTGCCCCCTCCCCGACCCCCCACTGCCCTGCAAATATATGTTGAAGTCTTAACTCCCAGCCCTTCAGAATGATGATTTTATTTGGAAATAGATTTTTGACAATGCAGTTAGTTAAGAATAGGACATAATGATGTTCTTATAAGAAGAGAAAAGATACAAAGATTGGGACATACAGAAGATGGTCATGTTATGACAAAGGCAGAGATTGGCGTGGTACAACGACAAGCCAAGGAACACCCAGGATTGCCAGCAAACACCAGAAGCTAAAAGAAGTGAAGAAGGATTCTTCTCTACAGATTTCATGAGAAAACGTGGCGTTATATTTGAGGATGTCTCATAATCGATTCGCTAAGGTAGACATGCCAGTCCCTGAATAGTCTTTCCTCCTTTGATGAAACGTGGAACATAGCCCCGTCAGCACCTTGATTTTGAATTTGGCCTCAAAAATTATGGGAAAATAAATGTCTATTGTTAAATCACCCAGTTTGTCATACTTTGTAACAGCAACACTGGGAAATGAACACAGTAGCCAATTAAAGATTCAAAAACTCAGATATCACAAAGAGGTTAAGAATAATGCAGTGTTAAACTGTGTGGCACTGAGGAGAATTGCAAAAGGAGTCCTCAAGGGTCACTGTGTTACTTCATTAACAATGTTAACACAAAGAGGTTTACCTCTCCTTGGCCTTCTGGGTGCCATGCTTCAAGATTCTGTAAAAAATAGCCTCCAGCTAAAGGTCAGTCTTCACAGAGGAAGAGATGCTTCTTTTGAACATAAAGGCCATAGGCTCCAAAGATAAATAGGACAAGCCCTCACAGCTAGGAAAGTTATGCTTGCTGTGACTGCCATGTGACTCTGAGCTTCCGCCAAGCAGAGCCTCAACCAGTAGGAGAATTCTGTCTTAGGAGACCTGTTTTGAATCTTCATTTCTTTGCCTGAAATCTTAAGGATTGGATAATAGCAGTGGTGCCTACACAATCTGACTGATTTTGTTCTGCCAAGGTCTCCTCTACTTGTAGGACCTCTTCGATATGGCCCACTAAATAAGTTGTCTCTATTGCGGATTCAGTGGCCATCAGTTGTATAAGAAATTCTCTTTTCCATAGCCACAGAATTGACCGTTACAATTTTCTGTTTTCAGGGAAGGAAGTGAGAAGTGTGGAAAGAGATTGGTCTTAAAGGACAAAGTGGTAAGGGCAAAATGAGAACCCAAATTATGGATTTAGAAAAGGACCAAGGACCCGATCTAAACATGGCAGCTTTGGCAGCAAGGGACACTATGGCACTGCGGGTGAATAATGGTCTGCTGGTTGTGTTTGTCAGAAAAATTCCCTGGACCATGACCTTGAGTGAGCTGAGAGAACACTTTGCACAATTTGGCCATGCACAAAAGTGCGCTGTTCCTTTCGACAAACAGACTGACTTTCACAGAGTTATGGGTTGGATTCAGTTTTCTTCAAAAGAACTTCACAATGCACTATAACAGGAAATTCATGTTATTGATGGAGTAAAGCTCCTGTTCAAGCTCAAAAACCCAAAGCTTTGCAAGAACATCAAACATCTGATGAAGAGAAAGATTTTTGAGACCATCACCAGCTATTAAACAAAGTAAACAAAACTGGGGGTAGGGGGGAGAAAAGGACCAAGGATAACTAAAGTATCCCAATAATTGTTAGACAAGGAATATATTTTTTAAAAATAAAAGTTTGGTATTCTATAAAGAGTAATAAACTGAATATTGACCGTATGAAAAAAATAGTATGATTTATTTCAGAAAACTATTTCTTCAGTTTACTTAATTACTTAAATATCTATAAATGTTTTTGGAGATGTGAGATTAACTAGATATCTACAGACTAAAATATAAACATGCTGCTTGGAACTAAAGAAGAAAAAAGTTAAAAAAGAAAGAAAAGGACAAAGGAAATGAAAACTGGCTGGGCTTGCAAGTCAGGAGTCATCCTTGTTTCTTCACTTTCTCTTGTCTCCTACATCCAAGTAATCAGCACATTTTATCCATTTTATGTCCAAAATATATCTCAGATCTGTTCTTTCAGATTTCAAAAACCACAAGTTCTTTACACCAGAAAAACATCATCTGTGTCCTAGACAGCTGCTAAGCCTCTTACCTGATCTCTCTTTTTCCAATCCTATTCTCAGATAATACAAAACAACCATAATAATCTTAAATCATTAATAAAACCATGTCTTCTGATTAAAATCCTTCAGCTTTCACTTTCAGCCAAGATGGAATAAGAGACTACATCTATCCTCTTTCCCTAAGCAATTAGAAAAATGGACTATTTTCAGACAAGTAAGAACAGGGATAGTCTGTGGCTTTCTTCCCTAGGTCCATTCCCATCTTACTGCCTTCAGGTTAGTTACTGAGAATGGTAGTTTTTAAAAGATAAAGTGAAAGTGAAAATGTTAGTTGCTCAGTCATGTCCGATTATTTGTGACACTATGGATTGTGGCCTGCTATAGAATTTTGTCCACAGAATTTTCCACGCAAGAATACTGAAGTGGATAGCCATTCCCTTCTCCAGGCTATCTTCCCAACCCAGGGATCAAACCCAGGTCTCCTGCATTGTGGGCAGATTCTTTACCAACTGAATCACTACTGAAGCCCCTTTAAAAGGTAAGGCTAGTTGTAAAAACCAGCAGCTTTGCTACTTATATGAACTTACTGTCTAGAGGTAGTTTTTAGTCCACATCACTGGGAAGTGTTAACCAAAGAGATCACATGAGTTGCAGAGAAAGAGATCTAGCTAGGACAGGTTAGAAAGTGAAAGTGAAAGTTGGTCAGTCTTGTCCGACTCTTAGTCCATGGAATTCTACAGGCCAGAATACTTGAATGGGTAGCCCTTCCCTTCTCCAGAGGATCTTCCAACACTGGGATTGAACCCAGGTCTCCTACATTGCAGGCGGATTCTTTACCAGCTGAGCCACAAGGGAAGCCCAAGAGTACTGGAGTGGGTAGCCTAACCCTTCTCCAGCGGATCTTCCTGACTCAGGAATCGAACCAGGGTCCCCTGCATTGCAGGCGGATTCTTTACCAACTGAGCTATCAGGGAAGCCCAGGGTGGTTAGGGTGGCTAGAATTTCTGGAGTAGAGTATTGGAAAAGAGTGAAAATCACAGAGATAGAGATGGAGATGGGAGGAGGGGGTGGATATTCAGAAAACTAGAGGGATTCCATGAAGTCTTTGGCTGAGTACTAATCTGTGCATGCATAAGAGGAATCTACCACAGGCCAGGGAAGGAAACACCTGAATGGAGGAGGCAGAACAGTTCACAGATCTGGAGATAGATTGTATTCCTACCAGCCAGAGTAGAAAGACGTCATAGCATAACGCACTGGGACACTGGGTGGATTCCTTTTTTTAAGTCTTCATAATAGCCCTGAATTAGCTCTAGGTTGAAGGCTACTCTGGACTCACTCTGATAAAGCTTAAAAACAAGCCCCCAAATAATCCAAAAGACCTCAGGTCACTTAACTGGACATCAGAACAAAATCCAACATTAGTTAAGGAAATAGAAGAAAATCGAGCAAAACAATATAAAATTCATAATGTATGGCATCCAATAAAAAATTAATAAGTGTACAGATAGGACTTAGGGTTATGACAGGGTGAAGAGGTATGTGAATCTTCTCTTCAAAAAACAAGTGTAAACTGGATAAAATTGTCAAAAATAACCATTTCAGGCCCCAGGAAAAATTACCAAAAGCACACACCACATTGAGAAGCAATTATTAATTTTTTAAAAATTGAATCTTTAGGCAAGATCAGCAGGAGTCTGGGGCCTTCTTGCCTGGGTCCATTCCCCTCATCTCTCCCCAGGTTAGTTATTGAGATCAGTAGTTCTAAAAAGGTGAAGCTAGTTGTAAAAACCAGCAGTTTGCTGCCAAGGAGAAGACTAAATCTGGGACAGGAATCAAAAAACCATGACAATCTTGTCAGTTAAAAAAAGAAAAAATGGTAGAAAATAAAACTCACAACTTTGCTAGACTGAGTTTGTGATCACAGCTGAGACAAACAGCCAGACCAGGCAGAAATTTAACAAGGAGATCTTGAAAATAACAGAGCCATAGATGAGCTAGATTAGTTCTTCATCTATCCCCAGCTGACTGGCAAACTATACACATTCACAAGGGAATCCAAAAGAACTCAGTGGAAAGTAAAATTCTCAGGGGCATCCCTGGTGGCTCAGTGGTGAAGAATCTGCCTGCCAACGCAGAAGACATGGGTTCAGTCCCTGATCTGGCAAGATCCCACATGCCATGAAGCAACTATGCCCTTGCACCACAGTTATTGAGCCTGTGCTCTAGAGCCCACGAGCTGCAGCTACTGAAGCCTGTGTGTCCTAGAGCCTGTGGCCCACAAGAGAAGCTGCTACAATGAGGAGCCTGCACACCACAACTAGAGAGTAACCTCCATTCTCCACAACTAGAGAAAAGCCTGTGGAGCAACAAAGACCCGGCACAGCCAAAAGTAAATAAATAAAAAATAATAAATGCCAAGTTAAAAAAAAGTAAGATGCTAGGCATACTTGAGAATCAGCTAAACTTTGAATGAACTCACTCCTCAATGTACACTTGGATAGGCCAACAGAGGGATGGGTCAAAGCCCAAGGTGTTTGAGCAAAATCTCTCCTCAAATTATTGACTGATGACTAGGCTATGCTGATATAGAGATTGACCTCTAGTAAGCTAGGATAAAAAATAAAAACAAGAATAAGAATCTGGCAGAGACTTTAGCAACACTTGAGGGAGAAAAATTCCACCATTTAAGTCCAGTGGCCTGCAACACTTGAGGGAGAAAAATTCCACCATTTAAGTCCAGACAAATTTTTTTAAAATCAGGGGGAAAAAATCAGACTACAGACTTGCTAACATATTACTGAAAATGCCTGACTGTCAACCAAATATTATGAAAAATGCAAAGAAACAGTAAAGTATGATTCACATTCAGGAAAAAATCAGTAATAGAAACTAACGATGAGCAGACAAGACTTCAAAGCAGCTATTATAAATATATTTAAATAACTAAAGAAACTATGGTCATAAATTAAAAAAAAATATGCACATAACTAATAAATAAGAAATTTCAGCAAAGAAATAGAAACTATTTTAAAAAGACCCAAATAGAAATTCTAGAGTTATAAAGTACAATAACTAAAATAAAATATTCCCTTAATGGGCTCAGCATCAGATTTGAGTTGGCAAAAGACCAAATCAGTGGACTAGATAATAGATTATTAGAAAATTTCCAATCTTAATAATAGGAAAAAGTGAAGAAAAATGAAAATAATCAAAGCTTCAAAGACCCGTGGGACAGCATCAAGTATACCCACATACCCATAACAGGAGCTCCCAAAGGTTAGAGGAGAAAGAGAAAAAACATTTGAAGACATAATAGCTAAAAATTCTCCAAATTTGATGACAAATATTAATCTTCAAATCCAAGAAATTCAACAAACCCCAAGTGTGATAAACTTAAGGAAATTTATTCCTAGACGCATCATAGTCAAAAAGTTGAAAGCCAAAGAAAAAAAGAAATTCTTGAAATTGGTAAGAGAAAAATGATTCATACAAAGGAACAAAAATGTGAATAATAGCTGATTTTGCATCAGAAATAATAGGGACCAGAAAGCAATAGAGTGATATATTCAAAATGCTGCAAGAAAAGCTTTCTAATTAAGAATTCTATATCAATCAAAAGTAAAAATCAGGACATTTCCAATGATCAACAATTCAGAGAATGTATTACTAGTCAACCTGTCATTTAAGAAATACTAAAGAAAATCCCCTGTGCCTCAGTTTGCTTTTCTGTAAAATGGGAATAAATAATAGTATCTATTTATAAACTTATGACAAAAATAAACAAGATTATATGTAAAAATTCCTGGAGCACATCTTGGCATATGGTAAGTGCCCAGTAAATACAAACGAATTGCAAGTATAAGAGCTATGTGCATACACTCAATAAGCCAAATGGCTCTCTGTGCATGCACCCCTCAGCACTTTGCCATTTACCATTTGCAATGAAGCAATAGGTCTAGATGATCTCTGAATTTCTTGTATCTCAAAAAACTCAAAGACTCTGATTTTACGTTAGTTTTCTTCTTTTACATCTCAGTCACCTCCCTTGACTCACCTCAGAGCTGTGCCACGATCCATTTTCCACTCTGTACCTTTTCCACAGAGGACAGTTGTTATAAATATGCTCTGTTTACCTAAGAAGGAAGGAAGAAAAATTAACAGAATAAGAAGAAGAGTGGAAAATATAAAAACACATACATGAAAAGCAAAAGTCACTGGAAAATACTACACCTTGTAGTTTTTTCATCATCCAATTGGCAAACCCTTTCCCATATTGTAAAGCAACCCCTGAAACATCATTTCCTTTAGGCAGACTTCCCAGATTGGTTCAAAGAAAGAGTTCCACTTATGACACTCCTACAGCTACTTCCTCTAGTGCATGTTTAACTTGGTTCAACCTGTCCTAAAAGGCAATCATCCTCAATCTGTATTAACAAGCATGTTTTCCCATTTAGTGACTTGACTTAATGTGCTAAATTGTTCTTTGAAGCCTCTATATGTGTATTAATGTCAGTGAATCTGTCTTTGACCTTAAAGGGACTATAGTCTCATAGTTAGAAAGGACTAGACTTACTATCTGGAGAAGGCAATGGCACCCCACTCCAGTACTCTTGCCTGGAAAATCCCATGGACGGAGGAGCCTGGTAGACTGCAGTCCATGGGGTTGCTAAGAGTCAGACACGACTGAGCGCCTTCCTTTTCACTTTTCACTTTCATGCATTGGAGAAGGAAATGGCAACCCACTCCTGGAGGAGCCTAGTGGGCTGCCATCTATGGGGTCGCACAGAGTCGGACACAACTGAAGTGACTTAGCAGCAGCAGCAGCAGCAGCAGACTTACTATCAAAAAGATAAATCTAAATAAAAGCCTAATGCCCTGAATTACTTTTTCAGACTTTATGCCTAAATCCCTTAAAAAAATAAATCTAGTACTCCTGTTTTGAGGAAGATAGAATATATATACTTTTCCCTATTCTTTCTACTAAGTGCAACTAAAAACTTTGAACCCTATATATAAAATAAATACATATAAATCATATATTAAAATATATAACATATAATATATTATACATAAAATAAATATATATAAATAAAATAAAAACATAAGAAATCTGAACAGTAGCAATAAGAACGCAGACTGGTTAGGGACTTCAGGGCTCAAGGAATGGCAAGGTGGTAAGTTCTCTGACTTTTTCTTTGTGGCTCATATACTCCAGACTGGGAGCTAAAGAAGAAGGCAACATGGAAATGCCAATAAGTACGGACATAAAAAAAAATCCAACAAAAGCTTGCTCTCTCCAAAGACCAAGGAAGTAAAGAACTTCTAGACAATGTTACTCTACTATAGCCAAATACAATAGGAAAAAAAAAAAAGCCCTACCCTAGGACCCTCAAAAGTACAATCCATAAAAAGAAAAGTTGGTAAGTAGGACTTCATAAAAATGTATAACTTTTGTTCAAAGATTCTGTTAAGAGGATAAAAAGGCAAACTATAGTGTGAGATAAATTATTTGCAAAACACATATCCAAAAAGGACTAGTATCTAAAATATATAAAGAACATTTTTTTCATGTATATAAATATATAAAGAACTCTCAAAATGCAATGGTAAAAAACAAACAAATCCAGGTAGAAAATAAGCAAAAGACATAAACAGACATTTTACTGAAAAGAATATACAGATAGCATATAAAACACGAAAAACAAATGTTCTGCTTCATTAGCCATTTAAAGTGAAAGTGAAGTCGCTCAGTCGTGTCCGACTCTTTGTGACCCCATGGACCATAGCTTACCACGCTCCTCCATCCATGGGATTTTCCAGGCAAGAGTACTGGAGTGGGTTGCCATTTCATTAGCCATTAGGTAGATACAAATTAAAACCACAGGAAGGAATCATTACACACCTATCAGAATGGCTAAAACAGAAAATAATGACACCACCAAATGCTGGTGAGGATATAGAGAAATTGGATTCATCACATGTTGCTGGTAAGAATGCAAAATGGGATTGCCACTCTAGAAAATAATTTTGCAATTTCTTAAAAAAAAAAAAAAGACTATGCAACTACCATACCACCAAGCAGTTGAACTCTTGGGCATTTATCTCAAAACATGAAAATTTACATTCACACAAAAACTTGCACATGAATGTTTATAGTAATGATAGCCAAAAACTGGGAGAACAGCTGTCCTTCAATGTTTAAATGGTTAAGCAAACTGGTACATTCATCCCATGGAATACTATTCAGCAATAAAAAGGAATGGACTATTGATATATGAAACAACTTGGATAAATTCCCACAGAAGCATGCTAAACGAAAAAAGCCAGTCCCTAAAGGTTACATGCTGTATGACTTTATTTATATAGTATTCCTGAAATGACAAAATTTTAGAAATAGATAATAGATTTGTAGTTTCCAGGAGTTAAGGAAGTGGTGGGAGTGGGAGAAAAGTACATAGGGCTATCATGAGGCAACGTAAGGAATATCTGTGGTGATGGAAATCTTCTGTATCTTGAATATCACTTTCAATGACCTTGTTTTGGCATTGTACTCTAGTTTTGCAATATGTTGTCATTAGGAGAAACTAGGTAAATGATGCATGGAATTTCTGTTTTGTTTCTTACAACTGTAAAGAAATCCATAATCACCTCAACTGCGCTGGGAGAAATCACATTTGGCTGTTTTTAGTCTTTTAGATGTTAGTGTAAAAAAAACATTTTATTTAGAGGATCCTTCAGGGAGAACAGGATGACCCTGGGTGCCTGTGAAAAGAAAGTGGACATGCATTCGAGGTTTAAAGGACAAGAAGGAAGCCAGATACAGAAGTTGAACTTTATCAACTTCTTAATTTAGACCAGGGCTGAGAGTAGCATAATTTTCTTTTTTTTTTTTTAAGGTATACACACACACTGCTAAACACAATATATCATTCATGCTACTGTTATTTAAAGTATTAGTGACTTATATCACTGGACTTCACTCAGGGAGGACTATTTTCAAGCCACGGCAAGCTATGTCTACTGAAACCATGTCAGTTTAGTGGCAACTATAGGCTTAAATGACAAGTGAAATAATTAGATTCTGATTCCCCTCCATGCTTCCATGTCTCTCTCCTCCCTTCCAGAAATCGTAGGTGACTTTCTGTTATTCCACTATACCATGTCTAGATTTAGATTTGTTTTTGTTTATTGTATTTAGTGCATTCCTACAATTTCTACCTGAAGACTCAGGTCTTTCTTCAATTCTGGAAATTTTTCAACCATTATCTCTTCATATATTTGATCCCCTTCTTTTTCTATTTTCTTTCTCTGCAATCCCATCTGTTGATGTTTGATGCAAACTCTTATTTCAGTCTCCATGTCTCATAATTTCTCTTTCTGTGTTTCTCTCTGTGATGTGCATTCTGTATGATTTCTTCACATATACCTTCTAATTCTGTAATTTTCTCTACAGCTAATCTATTTAATCCAGTTTTCTTGATACTTTTAAAATTTCTGTTATGTTCCAATTATTTATTGCTATATAAATTATCTCTAAACATAGCATCATAAACCAATCATTTATTTTGCTCATGAGTTTGTAGATTAGGAATTCAGATAGAGCTCAGTTAGAGGTTCTGGCTTAGGGTCTCTTATGCAATTGCATTCAGACAGTGGTTAAAACTGGAAGAGCAGAGGACTAGAGAAGTGATGGATAGCCAGATAGCTCTCCTTATTTATGTAGCCTCAGGACCTCCGCATATGGGCATTTTGCATGGGCCTGACAACTCCTGGGCAGTTGAACTCCTTGCATGGCAGCTCACTACTTGAGCACAAGTGATCCAGTCAACAAAACAAAAACTGCCTCACATTTCTGACGTAGCCTCAAGAAGTCACATGGCACTACTTATACCAGGTTCTATTAATTACAAATGAGTCACAACCATATCGATCAAGGAAAGAGGCACAGATCCCACCTGTCAATGGAAGGAGTATAAAAGGCATGTTGTAAGAGAACAGCATGTGGGATGGAAAATATTGTTGACACCATCTATAAACAATGATTTTGAAAGATACAATCTACTGTACTGCATGATTTTTTTTTCAAATCCCTGCTTTTGAAAAAATGATATCCTGTTCCTACCTACAAGTTTTGTCCTTCCTCTCTTTTTTTTGAACAACAGAAAGAATATTAAAGTCTCTTTTGCATTGGGTCCTGGATTGTGGTTAAGACCCCATCAAGCTTTTCCATGGCTATGTTTGCTAGGGTGTCAATGGGATTCACTGATTCCACATAAATATTTAGTTTAAATTCTTGGCACAGGGCTTCTACACAATGAGGTTGTTGTGAGAATTTGAGCCTGCATAGGCAGCACAGGATAAGGATCTTTATTTCTCTTAGCTGACTTTTTTGATATTCATGGCCAAGATGGGAGCCTGGTCCATGCTCTTTAAGGAGCCCAGCTATAGCTTACGCTATGTGCAGACCTAAAGAGTTGACTGCCACCCTTTCTTTTTTTTTTAATAAATTTATTTATTTTAGTTGGGGGCTAATTACTCTACAATATTGTAGTGGTTTTTGCCATACATTGACATGAATCAGCCATGGGTTTACATGTGTTCCCCATTCTGAAACCCCCTCCCACCTCCCTCCCCATCCCATCCCTCTGGGTCATCCCATTGCCCCAGACCTGAGCATTTGTCTCATGCATTGAACATGGAATGGTGTTCTGTTTCACATATGATAATATACATGTTTCAATGCTATTGTCCCAGAACGTCCCACCCTCACCTTCTCCCTCAGAGTCCTTAAGACTGTTCTATGCATCTGAGTCTCTTATTCTGTCTCACATATAGGGTTATCATTACCATCTTTCAGATTCCATATATATGCATTAGTATACTGTATTGGTATTTTTCTTTTTGGCTTACTTCACTCTGTATAATGGGCTCCAGTTTCATCCATCTCAATAGAACCGATTCAAATGTATTTTTTTTCATGGCTAAGTAATATTCCATTGTGTATATATACCACAGCTTCCTTATCCATTCATCTGCTGATGGACATCTAGGTTGCTTCCATGTCCTGGCTATTGTAAACAGTGCTGCGATGAACATTGGGGTACACACGTCTCTTTCAATTCTGGTTTCCTCGGTGTGTATGCCCAGCATTGGGATTGCTGGGTCATATGGCAGTTCTATTCCTAGTTTTTTAAGGAATCTCCACACTGTTCTCCATAGTGGCTGTACTAGTTTGCATTCCCACCAACAGTGTAAGAGGGTTCCCTTTTCTCCACACCCTCTCCAGCATTTATTGCTTGTAGACTTTTGGATAGCAGCCATTCTGACTGGTGTGAAATGGTACCTCATTGTGGTTTTGATTTGCATTTCTCTAATAATGAGAGAAATCTTGAGCATCTTTTCATGTGTTTGTTAGCCATCTGTATGTCTTCTTTGGAGAAATATCTGTTTAGTTCTTTGGCCCATTTTTTGATTGGGTCGTTTATTTTTCTGGAATTGAGCTGCAGGAGTTGCTTGTATATTTTTGAGATTAATTGTTTGTCTGTTGCTTCATTTGCTATTATTTTCTCCCATTCTGAAGGCTGTCTTTTCACCTTCTTTATAGTTTCCTTTGTTGTGCAAAAGCTTTTAAGTTTAATTAGGTCCCATTTGTTTATTTTTTCTTTTATGTCCAATATTCTGGGAGATGGGTCACGGAGGATCCTGCTGTGATTTATGTCGGAGAGTGTTTTGCCTATTTTTTCCTCTAGGAGTTTTATAGTTTCTGGTCTTACGTTTAGATCTTTAATCCATTTTGAGTTTATTTTTGTGTATGGTGTTAGAAAGTGTTCTAGTTTCATTCTTTTACAAGTGGTTGACCAGTTTTCCCAGCACCACTTGTTAAAGAGATTGTCTTTTCTCCATTGTATATTCTTGCCTCCTTTGTTAAAGATAAGGTGTCCATAGGTGCGTGGATTTATCTCTGGGCTTTCTATTTTGTTCCATTGATCTATATTTCTGTCCTTGTACCAGTACCATACTGTCTTGATGACTGTGGCTTTGTAGTAGAGCCTGATGTCAGACAGGTTGATTCCTCCAGTTCCATTCTTCTTCCTCAAGATTGCTTTGGCTATTCGAGGTTTCTTATATTTCCATACAAATTGTGAAATGATTTGTTCTAGTTCTGTGAAAAATACCGTTGGTAGCTTGATAGGGATTGCATTGAATCTATAGATTGCTTTGGGTAGTATACTCATTTTCACTATATTAATTCTTCCAATCCATGAACACGGTATATTTCTCCATCTGTTTGTGTCCTCTTTGATTTCTTTCATCAGTGTTTTATAGTTTTCTATATATAAGTCTTCTGTTTATTTAGGTAGATATATTCCTAAGTATTTTATTCTTTTTGTTGCTATGGTGAATGGTATTGTTTCCTTAATTTCTCTTTCTGTTTTCTCATTATTGGAGTATAGGAATGCAAGGGATTTCTGTGTGTTAATTTTATATCCTGCAACTTTACTATATTCATTGATTAGCTCTAGTAATTTTCTGGTAGAATCTTTAGGGTTTTCTATGTAGAGGATCATGTCATCTGCAAACAGTGAGAGTTTTACTTCTTCTTTTCCTATCTGTATTCCTTTTATTTCTTTTTCCGCTCTGATTGCTGTGGCCAAAACTTCCAAAACTATGTTGAATAGTAGTGGTGAAAGTGGGCATCCTTGCCTTGTCCCTGACTTTAGGGGAAATGCTTTCAATTTTTCACCATTGAGGATAATGTTTGCTGTGGGTTTGTCATATATAGCTTTTATTATGTTGAGGTATGTTCCTTCTATTCCTGCTTTCTGGAGGGTTTTTATCATAAATGGATGTTGAATTTTGTCAAAGGCTTTTTCTTCATCTAATGAAATGATCATATGGTTTTTGTATTTCAATTTGTTAATGTGGTGTATTACATTGATTGATTTGCAGATGTTAAAGAAACCTCGCATTCCTGGGATAAAGCCCACTTGGTCATGATGTATGATCTTTTTAATATGGTGTTGGATTCTGTTTGCTAGAATTTTATGAAGGATTTTTGCATCTATGTTCATCAGTGATATTGGCCTGTAGTTTTCTTTTTTTGTGGCATCTTTGTCTGGTTTTGGAATTAGGGTGATGGTGGCCTCATAGAATGAGTTTGGAAGTTTACCATCTTCTGCAATTTTCTGGAAGAGTTTGAGTAGGATAGGTGTTAGCTCTTCTCTAAATTTTTGGTAGAATTCAGCTGTGAAGCCGTCTGGTCCTGGGACTGCCACCCTTTCCAACTGTTAAAATTCATATTCTAAGGTGCTGGGATTGCTCATAAGACATAAGTAGCACTCACCTCTGTGAATTCACCCTTAATTTCTGACACGTGGAAATTTCTGTTTCTTACAAGGTCAGCTATGGACTCAGAAAAATATTTTTCATATCTAGAGATTTTATGTTAGGAGTGGAAAGGGGATTTCCCATGTTTCCTTAGTCCTCTTTTTGACCACAAGTCAACTGTGTTTCTAAATATAGAGCTTTAGATTGCTGAATGCTTCCATTTAATGAACAAATAGTTCTTCTTTATGGATCTTCTAGCTTCATTATAGAAGATAATAAGAGACTGAGGTTTTTGTGCAAAGGAATAAAGACAGTGTGAGTGTGTGATTTGCAAACCTATAAGGGAATGGACAAGTTCAGAACTTGCTAGGTTCAGGTCACAGATGCCAAGGACTCATTTTATTTAAAAAATTTATTGAAGTATAGTTGATTTACAATAGGGTTTCAGTTTCAGGTGTATAACAAAGTGATTCAGAGATAGATATTTTTCATATTCTTTTCCATTATAGGTTCAGTCAGTTCAGTCACTCAGTCGTGTCTGATTCTTTGTGACCCCATGGACTGCACCACGCCAGGCTTCCCTGTCCATCACCAATTCCCAGAGCTTGCTCAATCTCATGTCTATCTAGTCGGTGATGCCATCCAACCATCTCATCCTCTGTCGTCCCCTTCTTCTCCTGCCTTCAGTCTTTCCCGGCATCAGGGTCTTTTCCAATGAGTCAGTTCTTCACATCATTATAGGTTACTACATGGTATTGAATTAGTTCCTTATGCCATAAGGACCCATTCTTAAACAGTTGTTCCAATGTGAATCTGATCCCTGGAAGGTACCCTGTAAGAGTTCAGAGGACTCTAGCAATGGCCACTATTCAGTGACCTTTCTATTCCTACCAATTGACCATCCAGTCTTAAGATGAGTGGGAACTCAGCTGTATTCTCAGAACACTTGATCACCAGCTTTCTAACTGAGAAGTGAAGAGTAGTAGCACCTTGCCCCGCTGTGATTCTATCCAGGGCACGTTATTTTGCCAACCCAAAGAAAAGTTCTCTTACTTTTTCTTCATGAAGGAACAAAGCATAATAGAACATCAAAAACTAAGGCTCTTGCCGAGTTCACCTATGTATGTCACGGGTGCAGAGATTCTAGGCACAGGTGAGATATGAGGTAGTAAGAATCCTAAGGGAACTCAAACTAACCTGGCAAAGCCAGTTCCCAGGACAGGCGAGGGAAACGAGAATTGAATAAAGTTTGTCTTCAGTGTCTTTTCTCCCATCACCTCCTCCTCTTGCCACTTACTCAAAAGGAACTCTTGTCAGACTTCTGAAAAGAGTTCAAACTTCCTTTCAAGAGGAGACTCGTGATGATTCATATTTATACAACTGCTTTTTTATAAGCAAGATGATAATGACGACTCTCAAGGTCCAGTTAAATTCCCACCCCTACCCCAAGTATTCTCTGCCAACTCTAGCCCACTCTGACCTCCCCTTTTCCCTTCCCTCCGATTTATTGTCTATCTCACTCACTGGTTGCCTCACATGTGCCTCGGGACTTTTCCTGTCATTGTCTCAAATTGTTATTTATTGCAATATTCTTTGCAAACTTTTAGTATGTTGAGTTTTGGTCTCTCTAACCAGATTATAGGAGTTTTAAGTCCAGGAATGTACATCACACATCTTCATTTCAATAATTTATATCACTCACCATAGGCTATAGCATGACACAGGGGTTCCATAAATATTAATGAACAATAGCTTATATATTCACTGCTCTTGTTTGTAAGTTTATATGATATACCACATATTCAGAAACTGGCATGCTCTGGAATACAAAGGACCCTTGAAGAAATGGTGCAGTCTTAACCTGCTTCAGTTTCCCACCGGCAATATGGAGATGACAATGCTTGCTGATCTCCACTTCACTGGTAGATGAAAGTGAAAGTGAAAGTCGCTCAGTTGTGTCCGACTCTTTGCGACCCCATGGACTATACAGTCCACGGAATTCTCCAGGCCAGAATGCTAAAGCGGGTAGCTTTTCCCTTCTCCGGGGGATCTTCCCAGCCTAGAGATCGAAACCAGGTCTCCTGCATTGCAGGCAGATTATTTACCAGCTGAGCCACAAGGGGGTTGTTATTGCTATTGTTTTTTTTTTTTAATTTGGTGACACAACGTCTTTACAAGCTTTCTGTGAAGTCTGGGCATAGGTGTCCCTCACTTTGCACAAATCACATAGTTATGAAAAATTAGACAAAAATGAGATTTTACTGACTTACGGTTTGAATTCATCATTTAAAGTTTGATATGAGTTTGTCAGTTGTGAAATTAAACATGTAGTAGAGACTTAAAAGGGCTTACCTGGTGGCTCAGACAGTTTAGAGTCCTCCTGTAATGCAGGAGACCAGGGTTCGATCCCTGCATTGGGAAGATCCCCTGGAGAAGGGAAAGGCTACCCACTCTAGTTTTCTTGCCTGGAGAATCCCATGGACAGAGAAGCCTGGTGGGCTACAATCCTTGGGGTTGAAAAGAGTCATATATGACTGAGCAACTAAACACACACACACACACACACGGACTTAAAAAACACTTGGTCAGATAAACTTGACTTGAAATAAGGACCCTATCCTAATTTATATATTTATAAATTCAGATTTTCCCCTGCACACTCCCCCAACAATATGAAAAATGTCAATCAGTGATCCATAAATTAAATCCCTCTTTTTCTTTTTAAATTTTAAATTAGTTTATTTATCTATTTTTTAACTTTTCAATATTGTATTGGTTTTGCCATACATTGTCGTGAATCCACCATGGTACGTGTACATGTTTTCCCCTTCCGGAACCCCCTGCCCACCTCCCTCACCATCCCATCCCTCCGGGTCATCCAGGTGCACCAGCCCCAAGTGTCCTGTATCATGCATTGAACCTGGACAGGTGATTCGTTTCACATATGATAATTTACATGCTTCAGTGCCATTCTCCCATATCATCCCACCCTTGCCCTCTCCCATAGAGTCCATAATGCTGTTCTATTTATTTGAGTCTGTTTTGATGTCTCGCAGACAGGGTTATCTTTACCGATTGACTAAATACCATATATATGTGTTAGTATACTGTATTGGTGTTTTTCTTTCTGGCTTACTTCACTCTGTATAATAGGCTCCAGTTTCATCCACCTCATTAGAACTGATTCAAATGTATTCTTTTTAATGGCTGAGTAATATTCCATTGTGTATATGTACCACAGCTTCCTTATCCATTCGTCTGCAGATGGGCATCTAGGCTGCTTCCATGTCCTGGCTATTATAAACAGTGCCGTGATGAAGACTGGGGTACACGTGTCTCTTTCAATTCTGGGTTCCTCAGTGTGTATGCCCAGCAGTGGGATTACTGGGTCATATGGCAGTTCTATTTCCAGTTTTTTGAGGAATCTCCACACTATCCCTCTTTTTCTGATCTGCACCAACCCCATTCTTGCTTATTCTCTGCTAAACCCACCTGGTGAAACTCCAAATGGGGTAAGCCAACTCTTGGCCTCCAAGGCCCCTGCATCTTAAATATGGAGGTCCTCTGAAGATGATTAATCACACAGCCCCATAGATCTCATCATCACTGGTCTCCTCAAACCCTCAGTGCTTCCACCACCACCCCCAAACTCATAGTGAATGACTTTGCATTCTACTTAGCTGGAAAAAAAAAATATATATATATATATATATATACACACACATACACGTGCACATGCTCAGCCACTAAGTCATGTCCGACTCTTTATGACCCCATGGACTGTAGCCTGCCAGGCTCCTCTGTCCATTGGATTTCCCAGGAGTGGGTTGCCATTTCCTTCTCCAGGGGATCTTCTCAGATCAGGAATCGAACCTGTATCTTCTGCATTGGCAGGCACATACTTTACTGCTGAGCCACCAGGGAAGCCCACACACATACACACATATATAAATATGTGTGTGTGAGTGTGTGTGTCATAAGTTGGAAACAACCTCAACAAAATCGCTGCTCTGTTCAACCTCACCCAAACGCCATCCCCAACAAACTTACGTAATTGAGCTGTGACTTTGGCTGTCTCTCTGACCATCAGAGACTTAAGTAACTTGACCTAAGCCCTAAACCCTCAATTTCTCTACCTAATGAGCCTAAAGACCATCCTTAAGGATTATGCAAATGCAACACTTAATCGCTTTGGCCTTATCTATTCCTTTTGCACTCTGTATTTTGTCTGTAAGGAGTCTCTGACAGCCAGGATACTCACCTTGGCCCCTTCACTATTTTCATATCATAATAATGTTTTCCAGTTCGGTGATCTTACCACCCATCTCCTAACTCAGAGTCATCCAAAGCCCCTGTTCTCGTCCTATGACCTTCAACACTATGGACCAATGAAATGTAGCTCACTTCCTAATGCTTCTCTCTTGAGGTGACTCTGACCAGTCTGCCCAGTCTCTGGCTCTTTGGGATTCTGGAAAAAAAATTTCAACATCTCATTGTACTCATCTTTTTTGAAACTTTTCCTTACTTCCATTTTCAGTGGAAAGGCTCATTCTGGGTTGTTGTTATTCAGTTGCTCAGTCATGTCCAATTCTTTGTGACTCCATGAACTGCAGCATGCCAGGCTTCGCTGTCCTTCACAATCTCCTGGAGCTTGCTCAAACTCAAGTCTATTGGATTAGGGGGCGGTGTTTATTTTGATTAATTGAAGTCTTCTTCCATCACCCATTCTTTTTTTTTTTTTTTTTTTATAAATTTATTTATTTTAGTTGGGGGCCAATCACTTCACAACATTGCAATAGTTTTTGCCATACATTGAGATGAATCTGCCATGGGTTTACATGTGTTCCCCCTCCTGGACCCCCCACCCACCTCCCTCCCCATCCCATCCTTCTGGATCATCCCATTGCCCCGGCCCTGAGCCCTTGTCTCATGCATCGAACATGGAATGGTGTTCTGTTTCACATATGATAATATACATGTTTCAATGCTATTCTCCCAGAACGTCCCACCCTCACCTTCTCCCTCAGAGTCCATAAAATTGTTCCATGCATCTGTGTCTCTTATTCTGTCTCGCATATAGGGTTATCGTTACCATCTTTCAAATTCCATATATATGCATTAGTATACTGTATTGTTGTTTTTCTTTCTGGCTTACTTCACTCTGTATAATGGGCTCCAGTTTCATCCGTCTCAGTAGAACCGATTCAAATGTATTTTTTTTAATGGCTGAGTAATATTCCATTGTGTATATGTACCACAGCTTCCTTATCCATTCGTCTGCTGATGGACATCTAGGTTGCTTCCATGTCCTGGCTATTGTAAACAGTGCTGCGATGAACATTGGGGTACACGCGTCTCTTTCAATTCTGGTTTCCTCGGTGTATATGCCCAGCAGTGGGATTGCTGGGTCATATGGCAGTTCTATTCCCAGTTTTTTAAGGAATCTCCACACTGTTCTCCATAGTGGCTGTATTAGTTTGCATTCCCACCAACAGTGTAAGAGGGTTCCCTTTTCTCCACACCCTCTCCAGCATTTATTGCTTGTAGACTTTTGGATAGCAGCCATTCTGACTGGCCATCACCCATTCTTGGAGTTCTGTTTGTATCTTCTCGGACATAATTTGGACACACAAATTCAATATATTTTAAATGAACCTACATATCTGCCTCTGCTGCTATCTCACCCTGAAAAGATGTTTTTTCTTCTGAATGAAGGATAGTTCCATCTATCCCCATTGACCAAGCAAATCATCCTTAACTTTCCTCTCCTCTAATTGTCATGTTCAATCAAACAATCACCAGAACCAATCAATTCCACCACTTTAGTTACTCTCTCTCCTTTACTGTTACTTCCCAAGTTCCCAAGTCTACATGATTGCAACAATCTTCTTGTTGATTTCTCTGAGTCTAGTCTTGCTACCTTTAATCCATTCTTTAGGCTTCAATCTATAGTTGGTTCAAATATGCTCTACTTGGCTCTCCTTATCTTTAGACCAGTAGCTACTTAAGGCTTGGTTACTGCTCAAAATGCTTCATTCTGCACCCAAGCTGAAGGAGAAATGGCCGCCTTTGAATCTATTATAGCCAGAGAGATCATTCTAATATCCAAAAGTTACCAGCCTCTCACTTGATTAAAATTCTTCAGTGGCTCCCTAGTGTTCTTAAAAGACAACCCAAACATCATGATATATTAGTTAGCCATTGTCACAATGATACCATGTAACAAACTATCCCCCAAATCAGAGGCTTACAATAACACTCCCTATTCTCATACTCACTAGTCTACAGGTTGGCTACAGCTAAGCTTAGCTAGGCTAGAATTCAGGCTCCTGAGCTCCAGGATCTAAGCTATAGGAAGTATATTTGGCTCAGAACTCTACACAGTATAAAGGATCTTCCACTAAAGGCCCTGCTTTGTCATCCAAATTCCCAGTACAGAACCTACTTTATAATAAATGCTCACTAAATATTTGTTGAAAGATTGAATGAATCCAGATAAGGTTCACTATGGGAAAACCAAGAAGTTAATTTCTGGGTCTGCAGCCTCCCCATTATACATGCCATTTTCTCCTCTTATAGCATGTCTTGTTAAGGAATCTGGTTCCCTTGTGATCACCGCCCTCTGATCACTACTAGACCTCACTCATGCACTCAGCAATTTACACATTTATAGAAATATCAGTCTGTTAACCCTTCCAGATTTATTTGGCATCTGAGCTCTAAGGAATCTGTAGCAAGACTTTGACCTCTGCTAAAGCATTTAAATCATGTAGCTAAAGATAAAGAAAAAATTAACACTAAATAAATGATGAGTTATATTCTCCTCCAGGTAAGGGTCACGTAAAAACCAGATTCACCTCCCATTAGTTTACCATACAGATATCAGCTCAGCCCTTCACAACCATGTCACAAAATGTTTCACTCAGTTAGGTGCTTTATTTCAAGCCCTCCAGGATGGAAGCTTTCTTTGAATGCACTAAGGATGAAGACAGCTGCCGCAGACAACAATCTTCCCATAACACACTAACATTTGTGTCAGCTTCCCCCATGATTAATTCTTCAGCCAGTGGTGTACACATGGCTTCTTCCAGTGAGATCCGAGAATGCACCTAGAAATAGGTCATCTGAAATAAACATCAGCTTCACTTCAAAAAGATTCTATGCCTATGTGGTCATAACCCAAAAGAGTCCTTTGGGGAAACAGGACATGTAAACAGCAGAGCCCAGGCATCCTTGCATCCTGTTCCTGCCTTCTCAGTGGCAGCTTCATAACTGACCTCTCTAAAATCAACAGCTCTTATTCTCAAAATGGAGTATGGGCAAGATCGTTCCCTCCTTTCCTGATTTTCACTGTCTTAGCCCTGCAACACAATACTCATTTGCAAGAACATGAATTAATCCAGGTAAGCAGCAGGTTTGCTCCATCTTCCTGGTAAATTTATAAAACAGCAAACATAACTAGGATGCATCTCGAAGCCAGATTACTAGGGGAGGAATCTGGAAGGTAATATGCGGGTACAAAGGAAACTAATATTTATTGAACAATTTCCATGCACCACTGTTCTATATACAGGATGTTTTATACATACAGGATGTAGTTTAACCTTCATAACACATATCTGAGATATCTGTTATCATCTCTCCTTGTAAATCAAAAGTCAAAGCTCAGAGAGGTTAATTAACTCACCCATAGGTCCCAGAGCTAATGCTCAGCAAAGATAGAATTAGAACCCAAGCCTGACCAATCTCCAAAATCCATGTCCCCAGCACCTGCTACATACCTCCTTGACTGAGTCTCCTTAATGAGAGAATGAAAGACACATTTCCAGAACTGTATAGCAAACAAGGATTTTTTTTTTATTGAAGGATAATTGCTTTACAGAATTTTGCTGTTTTCTGTCAAACCTCAACATGAAGCAGCCATAGGTATACATATATCCCCTCCCTTTTGAACCTTCCCCCCCATCTCCCTCCCCATCCTACCCCTCTAGGTTGATACAGAGCCCCTGTTTGAGTTTCCTGAGCCACACAGCAAATTCTCATTGGCTATCTATTTTACATATGGTAATGTAAGTTTCCATGTTACTCTTTCCATACATCTCACCCTCTCCTCCCCTCTCCCCATGTCCACAAGTCTATTCTCCATGTCCATTTCTCCATTTCTGCCCTGTAAGTAAATTCTTCAGTACCATTTTTCTAGATTCCGTATATATGTGTTAGAATACTATATTTATCTTGCTCTTTCTGACTTACTTCACTCTGGATAATAGGTTCTAGGTTCATCCACCTCATTAGAACTGACTCAAAGACACTCCTTTTTATGGCTGAGTAATATTCCATTGTGTATATGTACCACAACTTCTTTATCCATTCATCTGTCGATGGACATCTAGGTGGCTTCCATGTTCTAGCTATTGTAAATAGTGCTGCAATGAACAATGGGATACATGTGTCTTTTTCAATTTTGGTTTCCTCAGGGTATATGCCTAGGAGTGGAATTGCTGGGTCATGTGGTGCTTTTAATCCTAGTTTTTAAAGGAATCTTCATATGGTCTCCTATAGTGGCTGTATCAATTTACATTCCCACCAACAGTACAAGAGCATTTCCTTTTCTCCACACCCTCTCCAGCATTTATTGTTTGTAGGCTTTTTGATGATGGCCATTATGATGGGTCTGAGATGATATCTCTTTGTAGTTTTGATTTGCATCAATAATGAGTGATGTTGAGGATCTAATGCTCAACTCTAATAATGAATGATGTTGAGCATCTTTTCCTGTGTTTGTTAGCCATTGGTATGTCTTCTTTGGAGAAATGTCTGTTTAGGTCTTTTTCCCACTTTTTGATTGGGTTGTTTGTTTTTCTGGTATTGAGTTGTATGAGCTGCTTATATATTTTGGAAATTAATCCTTTATCAGTTGTTTCATTTGCTATTATTTTCTCCCACTCTGAGGGAATATCTTTTCACCTTGCTTATAGTTTCCTTTACTATGCAAAAGCTTTTAAGTTTAATCAGGTGCCACTTGTTTACTTTATTTTTATTTCCATTACTCTAGGAGGTGGGTCATAGAGGATCTTGCTTTGATTTATGTCATTGAATGTTCTGCCTATGTTTTCCTCTAAGAGTTTTATAGTTTCTGGTCTTACACTTTAGGTCTTTAATCCATTTTGAGTTTATCTTCGTGTATGGTGTTAGGAAGTGTTCTAATTTCATTCTTTTACATGTAGCTGTCCAGTTTCCCCAGCATCATTTATTGAAGAGGCTGTCTTTGCCCCATTGTATACTCTTGCCTTCTTTGTCAAATATAAGGTATCCATATGTGCATGGGTTTATTTCTGGGCTTTCTATCTTGTTCAATTGGTCTATATTTCTGTTTTTGTGCCAGTACAATACTGCCTTGATGACTGTAGCTTTGTAGTATAATCTGAAGGCAGGAAGGTTGATTCCTCCAGCTTCATTCTTCTTTTGTTGGACTGCTTTGGCTATTCGGGGTCTTTTGTGCTTCCATATGAATTCTGAAATTTTTTGTTCTAGTTTTGTGAAAAATGTCATTGGCAATTTGATAGGGATAGCATTGAATCTGTAATTGCCTTTGGAAGTATAGTCAGTTTTACAATATTCTTTCTACCCAGGAACTTGGAATATCTCTCCATCTTTATGTCATCTTTGATTTCTTTCATTAGTGTCATAATTTTCTGTGTACAGTTCTTTTGTCTCCTTAGGTAGGTTTATTCCTAGATATTTAATTCTTTTTGTTGCAATGGTGAATGGGATTGATTCCTTAATTTCTCTTTCTGATTTTTCATTGTTAGTATATAGAAATGCGAGTGATTCCTGTGTATTGATTTTGTATCCTGCAACTTTGCTAAATTCACTGATTAGTAATTTTCTGATGTCTTTAGGGTTTTCTATGTACAGTATCATGTCATCTGCAAACAGTGAGAGCTTTACTTCTTCTTTTCTGATCTGGATTTCTTTTATTTCTTTTCCTTCTCTGATTGCTATAGCTAGGACTTCCAGAACTATGTTGAATAGTAGTGGTGAAAGTGGACACCCTTGTCTTGTTCCTGATCTTAGGGGGAATGCTTTCAGTTTTCATCATTGAGAATAATGTTTGCTGTAGGCTTATCATATATGGCCTTTACCATGTTGAGGTAGATTCCTTCTATGCCAGTTTTTGAAGAGTTGTAATCATAAATGGGTGCTGAATTTTGTCAAAGGCTTTTTCTGCATCTATTGAGATGATCATATGGGTTTTTATCTTTCAGTTTGTTAATATGGTGTATCACCTTGATTGATTTGTATATATTGAAGGGTCCTTGCATCCCTGGAATAAACCCAACTTGATCATGGTGTATGAGCTTTTTGATGTGTTGCTGAATTCTGTTTGCTAAAATTTTGTTGAGGATTTTTGCATCTATGTTTATCAGTGATATTGGCCTGTAGTTTTCTTTTTTTGTGTTGTCTTTGTCTGGGTTTGGTATCATGGTGATGGTGGCCTTGTAGAATGAGTTCCTTCTTCTGAAATTTTTTGAAAGAGTCTTAGAAGGATAAGCATTAGCTCTTCTCTAAATGTTTGATAGAATTCTCCTGTAAAACCATCTGGTCCTGGGCTTTTGTTTTTTGGGAGATTTTTGATCACAGCTTCAATTTCAGTGCTTGTAATTGGGTTGTTCATAATTTCTGTTTCTTTCTGATTCAGTCTTAGAAGATTGAACTTTTCTAAGGATCTGTCCATTTCTTCCAGGTTATCTATTTTATTATCATATAGTTGTTCATAATAGTCTCTTATAATCCTTTGTATTTCTGCCTTGTCTATTGTAACTGCTCCTGTTTCATTTCTAATTTTGTTGAGTTGATTCTTCTCTCTTTTTTTTCTTGATGAGTCTGGCCAAAGGTTTGTCAATTTTGTGTATCTTCTCAAAGAACCAGCTTTTAGTTTTATTAATCTTTACTATTGTTTCTTTCATTTCTTTTTCATTTATTTCTGCTTGGATCTTTATGAATTCTTTCCTTCTACTAATTTTGGGGTTTTTCCTTCTTTTTCTAGTTGTTTTAGGTGTACAGTTAGGTTGTCTATTCGATGTTTTTCTTATTTCTTAAGGTAGGATTGTATTGCTATAAACTTCCCTCTTAGAACTGCCTTTGCTGAATCCTATAGGTTTTGAGTTGTCATGTTTCATTGTCATTTGTTTCTAGAAATTTTTTGATTTCCCTTTTGATTTCTTCAGTAACCTGTTGGTTATTTAGAAATGTGTTGCTTAATCTCCATATGTCTGTGTTACTTACAGTGTTTTTCTTATAATTGATATCTAGTCTCATAGCATTGTGGTTGAAGAAGATGGTTGATACGATTTCAATTTTCTTAAATTTACTGAGGTTTGATTTGTGACCCAAGGTGTGATCTATCCTGGAGAATGTTCCATGTGCAATTAAGAAGAAGGTGTATTCTTCTGCATTTGGAATGTCCTGAAGATACCAATGAGATCCATCTCGTCTAATGTATCATTTAAGACTTGTGTTTCCTTATTAATTTTCTGTTTTGATGATCTCTCCATTGGTGTGATGAGAAGGAAATGGCAACCCACTCCAGTATTCTTGCCTAGAGAACCCTGTGGACAGAAGAGTCTGGGAGGCTACTGTCCGTAGGGTCGCACAGAGTTGAACACGACTGAAGCAACTTAGCATGCATGCATGCTTTGGAGAAGGAAATGTCAACCCACTCCAGTATTCTTGCCTGGAGAATCCCAGGGACAGAGGAGCCTGGTGGGCTGCCATCTGTGGGGCTGCACAGAGTTGGACACGACTGCAGTGAATTAGCCGCAGCAGCAGCCATTTGTATGAGTGGGGTGTTAAAGTTTCCTACTATTATTGTGTTACTGTCAATTTCTCCTTTTATGTCTGTTAGTGTTTGTTCTATGTATTGAGGTGCTCCTATGTTGGGTGCATAGATATTTACAATTGTTATGTCTTCCTCTTAGATTGATCCCTTGATCATTATGTAGTGTTCTTCCTTATCTCTTGTAATCTTCTTTATTTTAAGGTCTATCTTGTCTGATATGAGGATTGCTATTCCAGCTTTCTTTTGCTTCCCATTTGCATGGAATATATTTTTCCATCCTCTCACTTTCAGTCTATATGTGTCTTTAGGTCTGAAGTTGGTTTCTTGTAGACAGCACATATATGGGTCTTGCTTTTGTATCCATTTAGCCAGTCTGTGTCTTTTGGTTGGACATTTAATCCATTTACATTTAAAGTAATTATTGATATGTATGTTCTTATTGACATTTTCTTAATTGTTTGGGGTTGATTTTGTAGATCTTTTTCCTTCTCTTGTATTTCTTGACTGTTTAAGTCCCTTTAACATTTGTTGTAAAGATGGTTTGGTGGTGCTGAATTCTCTTCACTTTTGCTTATCTGAAAAGCTTTTTATTTCTCCATCAAATTTTGAATGAGATCCTTGCTGGGTAGAGTAATCTTGGTTGTAGATTTTTCCCTTTCAGTACTTTAAATATATCCTGCCATTCCTTTCTGGCCTGCAGAGTTTCTGCTGCAAGATCAGCTGTTAAGCATATGGGGTTTCCCTTGTATGTTACTTGTTGCCTCTCCCTTGCTACTTTTAATAGTCTTTCTTTGCGTTTAGTCTTTGTTAGTTTGATTAGTATGTGTGTTGGCATGTTTCTCCTTGGGTTTATCCTTTATGGGACTCTTTGTGCCTCTTGAACTTGATTGACTATTTCCTTTTCCATGTTGGGGAAATTTTCAACTATAATCTCTTCGAAAATTTTCTCATACCCTTTCTTTTTCTCTTCTTCTTCTGGGACCCCTATAATTTGAATGTTGGTGTGTTTGATATTGTCCAGAGGTCTCTGAGACTATCCTAAGTTCTTTTCATTCTTTTTACTTTATTCTGCTCTTCAGAAGTTATTTCTACCATTTTGTCTTCCAGCTCACTGATTCATTCTTCTGCTTCAGAAATTCTGCTATTGATTCCTTCCAGAGTATTTTTAATTTCAGTAATTGTGTTGTTTGTCTCTGTATGTTTATTCTTTAATTCTTTTAGGTCTTTGTTAATTGATTCTTGCATTTTCTCCATTTTGTTCTCAAGGTTTTTGATCATCTTTACTTCATTATTCTGAATTCTTTTTCAGGTAGTTTGCCTATTTCCTCTTCATTTATTTGGACTTCTGTGTTTCAAGCTTGTTCCTTCATTTGTGTAGTATTTCTCTGCCTTTTCATTATTTTTTTCTTCAACTTATTGTGTTTGAGGTCTCCTTTTCTCAGGCTTCAAGGAAAGTTGAATCTTTCCTTGAAGAAGGTTGAATTCTTTCTTCTTTTTGGTTTCTGCCCTCCTAAGGTTTGTCCAGTGGATTGTGTAAGCTTCGTATAGGGTGAGATTTGTGCTGAGTTTTTGTTTGTTTGTTTTTCCTCCGATGGGCAAGGCTGAGTGAGGTGGTCAGCCTCCCTGCTGATGACTGGGTTTGTAGTTTTATTTTGTTTGTTGTTTAGATGAGGGTCCTGCACAGGGTGCTACTGGTAGTTCAGTGATGGTGGGTCTTGTATTCAACTGGTTTCGTTTGTGTGAGTTCTCAAAATTTGATACTCCCTAGGGTTGAAAAGACCCTGACGCTGGGAAAGATTGAGGGCAGGAGGAGAAGGGGATTACAGAGGATGAGATGGTTGGATGGCATCACCGACTCAATAGACATGAGTTTGGGTAGACTCCGGGAGTTGGTGGTGGACAGGGAAGCCTGATGTGCTGCAGTCCATGGGGTCCCAAGGAGTAGGACACGACTGAGTGACTGAACTGAACCGAACTGAGGGTTAGTTCTCTGGTAGCCTAGGGCCTTGGAGTCAGTGCTCCCACTCCAAAGGCTTAGGGTTTGATCTCTGGTCAGGAACGGAGATTCCACAAGTGGTTTCTTATGGCATTAAGTGAGATTAAAACAAATATCCAAAAATGAGAAACCAAAGATGAACCCCAGACAAATGGCAGTTACAAAATCAGGCAAATAATAATTAAAATAATGGAATACACCCATAAGCAAAGTCAAAACAGTCCAACAAAAATACAGTAGATTGACCTGTATTTTTACAATTTTTACAATTAAAAGAAAGAAAGAATAGATATGCAAAATTAAATAGAGATAAATGGAAAAGATTTATGTACTTTAAAGATTAACTGCAAGGGGAAAATAACAGTAGGAAAGGTAAACAAAAGAATAAATGTAGAAAAAATAAAATACCTTCAAAAAATTAAAATTATAAAAAGAGAAAAGAAAAAAATGGAAGAAGAAAGAAAAAAGAAAAAAAAAAAAAAGGAAACTCCACAGAACTGCAAAAGCCCAACGTAGAGGCAGAGGTTTATAACAGCAATAAAAAGTATGACTGAATATACACATATACATATACACCCATAAGTAAAATCAAAACAGTCCAACAAAAATAAAGTACAATAGTTTGACCTGGTGAACAAAGGAAACCAAAAATTATATATACCAGAACAAAACTAACTAAAGCAAAAACTGGAAAACAAAACTAAAGCAAGATGCCAATTGGGGAATAAAGCAATGAAAATAAGACTAACAAATATGTTGAGAGGAAAGGAGAAAAAGAAAGAAAGAATAGATAGGCAAAGTTAAATAGAGGTAGATAAAGAAGATTTATATACATTAAAGATTAACTGCAAGGGGAAAAGAACAGCAAGAAAAGCAAGCAAAGGAATAAATGTATAAAAAATAATGCTAGGTTTAAAAAATTAAAATTAAAAAAAGAGAAAAGAAAAAAAAAAATGGAAAACTCCACAGACCTGCAAAAGCCCAATGTAGAGGCAGAGGTTTATAACAACAATAAAAAATGTGACTGAGAAAAAAAAAAAGCTCAAAAGCTTAACTGAATTTCATAGTGCCAATAAAATAAACAACTACAACAGAGGGGTAGAAAAGGGGGAAAAAAGAAAAAATTCAAAAGATTCTACAGAACAAGTCAAAAAGTAAGAATAATAAATGTTTTTCTTGAGTTACTGCTGTCAGAGTCCTTTCCCTCACTGGGAGTCACAGTCCACCTTTCCTCCCTAGGATGCCCTCCAACACTGTACTGATCTCTGGACCTGCTGTGGGGGCAGCTCAGATTCTAATCTAGTCCTACGCTTGTGTGTTCTTGCCTCCAATGTCCACAGCTATCAGAACTAGTGTGTTTTCTTTTGTGGGAGCTCTCAATGACCTTTTATATATTCCACAGACACAGAGTCTGCCTAGTTGATTATGTGGATTTAATCTGCAGTTTGTACAGCTGGTGGGAAGGTTTTAGGTCTTCTTCCGTAGCCACACTGCCCGTGGGTTTCAATTGTGGTTTATTTCCACCTCTGCATGTGGGTCATCCACTGGGGTTTGCTCCTGAGGCTGCCCTGGAGGACCTGGGTTTGCCCCTGTGAGGGCCAGGTGCAGAGGTGGTGCAGCTGCTTGGGTCGCAGGGGTTCTGGCAGCACCACGTACTCAGGGGAGTTGGTGGCTAGGGAAGCAGGAAATATAGATCTCTAGAAGGGTATGGCAACCAGTATTGCCAATACGCTCCAGTGTTCTCGCCTGGAGAACCCCCCTCCCTGACAGAGAAGCCTGGCAAGCCACAGTCTACAGGGTCACAATGAGTCGGACACGACTGAAGCGACCCTGCGCACATAGATGCAAGATTTTTTTGCCTGTAGCAGCTCTGCCCCAGTGAGAGTTGAGTGTGAAGGTTGCAAAGCTGCTTGGCTTACAGGGACCCTGGCGGTGCCAAGTGCAGGGACATCCTCCACCAAGAGTTATGGCCCTATCAGAGTTTTTTTTCAAGCCTCTCGTAGCTGGCAATCAGAAGGCTTCTTTAGCCAGTCTTTCTCTGGAGCTCCACCTGCTCAGGCACTTAGAGGGCTCCCTTGCCTGGGGTCCTTCTCTGTTGTTTGGTGAGTCAGGCACATATAGGGGCCCCTGACTGGGGTCCTACTCTGTAGATTGGCACATCAGTCGCTTAAAGGAACACCCTGGGTGTCCTACTCTGTAACTCAGTGTGTCAGGCGTTTGATGGACCAGCCTCTCTATTTTCAGCTGCCAATACTGCCATATGGGGAGAGAAAGGCTATGGTGATGGCTCCACCCCCTATGCATGACTCAGCAGTATCGCCTTGCTTCCATGGCTGCCTGGCTTTCCTCCACAGGCCTTTCCCACCAAAGTCTCCTCCCTCAGATCCCCTCAAGCCTTCTCTCCGTAGTCAACGGCAGCCCTCACCCTGGGATTGCTCCACACTCCCCAAACTCCAGCTCCCAGCCACTGTGCCTTCCAGCGGACGTGTGTCCCTGTCTGGGGTATGTATGGCTGCAACAAGGACTGTCTGATTCTCATTCTATTTAGGCTGCCACAGGTCAGCTGTTTCACTCTCAGCCTTATATGTTTCTCCTCTGACTCAGACAATTGCCCCAATGTGGGGATCGGACCTCTGCTTCAGTTCCTCCACCTGCCGAGGGCAGGTCCCATCCTACTAACACTACTGTTCTTCCCCCTAGTTCCTTCATCCTACCGAGTTTTGCGTGGTTCTATATACTCTTTTCCACTGGTCAGGTACTCCTGTCTACTCTCAGCTGGTGTTCTGCATGCACTTCTGTGTCTGAAGGTGTATTCCTGATGTATCCGTGGAGAGATGTACTCCACGTCCCTCTACTCCTCTACCATCTTGTTCTCTCTCCCAAACGAGGAACTTTTAATGAACCAGTCGACAATCTTCCAGTTAACATGTATATGCTTAAAGCATCACAAGGGCTGAGCTCCAGGACAGTCACCACAGGAGAGACACAGAAGTGGGTGATGGACTCTGACTCCCAGTAGATTATACAACCTAGGAGAGAAAAAAAAAGATCTTGTCCAGAAAATGGACAAATGCTCAACTGTGTAGTACAGCTTAGAGATAGGACAGGCCAGTGTGGGCTGAATAAGGAATGGATCACTCAGGGTTCCACTTGCAAGAAACCAGATTTAAGCAAAAGAATTTAGTTAATAGCTAGTGGGCAAAACTGGCTTCTGAGTGGTGCTAGTGGTAAGGAACACAGCTTCCAATGAAGGAGACATAAGAGACACAGTTTCAATCCCTGAGTCAGAAAGATCCCCTAGAGGAGGGCATGGCAACCTTCTCCAGTATTCTTTCCTGGAGAATCCCATGGACAGAGGAGCCTGGTAAGTTACAATCCACAGGGTCGCAAAGAGTCAGACACAACTTAGCGTGTATGGACAAAACCACAGTGAGGTATCATTTTACATTTAATAGAATGGCTATGATCAAAAAGACAGATAATAGCAAATATTACTTGACAAAGTTGTGGAGCAATTGGAACTTTCACATATTGCAAAATGGTGTAGGCACTCTAGAAAACAGTTTATCAATTCCAGGCTTAATCATAGTTACCATAGTTACTGTACCTGCAATTCCACTCCCAGGTTTATACCCAAGAGAAATGAAGATATAACATCTACACAAAAACTTGCACATAAATGTTTATAAAGACATTATTCATACCATCCAGAAAGTAGAAACAATCCAAATATCCATTAATCCATTAAATATCCATTAATATACAAATAAAATGTGGGATATCCATACAATGGATTCAACAGTAAAAAGGAATGAATTACCAATACCTGCTACAACATGGATGAATCTTGAAAATGTAATATCAAGTAAAAAAAGCCAATCCTCAAAAACCATGTTGTATGATTCCATTTATATGAAATACCCAGGAAGGAAATCTATGAACAAATAAAATAGATTAGTAGTTTCCTACCTCTCGAAGTAGGGGGAGGAATGGAAAGTGACTGATAATGGATATGAGCTTTATTTTTGAAGGACAAGAATATTCCAAAATTAGATTGTGGTAATCATTGCACAACCTGTGAATTTACTTTAAAACATTGAATTGTACACTTAAAATGGGTGAATTATATCTCAATAAAACTGTTAAAAAAAATTAGTTGGGGGTGTGTGGTCCCTAGTGGCCACATGGTTAGGATTCTGGGCTTTCACTGCCATGGCCTAAGGTTTCATCTGTGATGGGGGAACTGAGATCCTGCAAGCTGCATGGTGCTACCAAAATAAATACACAAAATGAAATATTTTTTTTTAATTAAGAAAAAACTAGTGGGTAGCTTACAGAATCTCTGGGAGACTGAAGAACTAGACTTAGAGGTTGTAGAGATGGGAAAATAATGCTCCAAATTATTCAGGCAATTGTAATGGTCATTGCTGTTGGGCACAGACTGTGTTGCTTGCCCAGAAGTCATGACCAGCACAGAATTCAGCTACAGGAAGCATAGCCGTTCCTGCTTTTGGAATCCAGATTATCTGCCGCTGCTACAGCCCCCACTGGCTGTCAAAATGTATTCTGCATGTTCCCTGCTTCTTCTCATGGATAGTTTAGGGTAAGGGGCATTTCACTTGGAGAGCCTAGGTTCCATAACCATACCACAGGTACAAAGGAGGCCAGGAAAGTGAGCACCCAGTGGACAGTGGACAGTGCCTTAAAAGGGTGATTCTCCAAACATAGGAAGAAGGTGGCCACTAAGAATGACTAATGCTGCTACAGAAAATTTCTCAAATTGGAAATACCTTTAGCCAGTCTTTGAGGGATAGACAGGATTTGGACCCAGAAAAACGAGAAAAACATTGCAGCTAAGGAAATTGCATTAGGTAGATAAGAATAAAAATCTAGGTTTTTCAGGAATTCACAAGGTCTTCTAACTTGATGGAAAGTGAAGACATGCAGGCATCTAAAAGATGACACAAGGAGACAGAGAGACATCAAGCTCTGGGCTGTGCAGTTGCAGGAACTTTAAAAGAAAAGTCACTCAAGGTGGGTTATTAGAGGAAACTCAAGGTCTGAATCACTGGTCAGAATTTCTTTGTAGTCTGGCCACCAAGGGCTTCAGTGACAACTTAAAAGTTAGAACCAAGCAATTCCCTAGGCATCCAGGTGGTTTCTTCACTTCCTTTGTTTAGTTCCTTGCAAGTCTGGGCAGGAAACTGAGCAATGGAAACAAGGGCTGCTTTTGAGGTATATTCAAATGGGGACCATGGTGGCAGTTTGGGGGTGGGATATGTTATTTCTGGTTTAGGCTGTTGAGACATTTTTTGCTAAATGATTTCTTTTTCTCCCTGTGTCTCCTCTGAACACAGGATAGATTGATCCCTTTCTCAAGCCATCCCACATCATTTCTTTCTATTCTTGATTTCTGTTTAGAACTCTAAATCTTTGTTCCATTTACGTAGCTGAGATGATGTACAGCAGTCTGGAAGAGGGTCTGGCCCTTTCACCATAGTGCATTTTATTTTTATGCTCCCTTTCTATCTGGTTTTTCTTAATAGCTTTGAGATGAATTTCCTTTCAGCCTTGCTCTGGCCTTGTGAAAGCGAAGAGTTGAGTTATTAGGCACAATAGGAGCATTTATTTATCTGGCTTTCATCAAGATAAATAACAAATTTATATAAAATCTTAGCACATCAAAAAATCCCAGCATATTAGAAATAAGTGTGCTTTACTTATGGTTTTGCAAAACTTTGCTATAAAATCTCACCATGGTAAATTAATTTGCTAAATAGTATCTTAGCCTGAAGTCCCTTTTAGCACTATGGGGCAGATGGAAGAGGTGAATTTTAAGAAAATCTCACCATGGAGTTTAAAAAAAAAACCAAAAAAACACCACATCAGCAACATCATACATAAAAAGCAGGGATGATGGATTCACCATCAATAAATTAAATAGCAGCCAGAGGACCATTTGCTAGAAATTCACTTTGAGTCTGAATTATTTTAAATAAGGCATCACACATAAGAGTAAGAAAGAAAAAATTTCCAGCTCAGTTTCCATTAATTTCTCAGCAAGTAAATTTGAAATAGGGTAGAATTTACAGGTGAGCAGCAAAAACTCACTCAACCAGGGAGAAAATGGGCCATTTCTCTTTGGTATCCAACTGAAGACCCCACTTAGGAGTTATTTCCTGCTTCTTGAAAAGTCTTTTAACTGTATCATTTCTTGATTTTAACTGGACTGAAGCAATCCCCCATGATACAGGGAAATGTGAATGAATAGAGTTTTCCCTGAGTTACAAGGGTATTATCCAGGCCTCCAAGGGGCAGCCTGCTCAGATTAGCACTAAAGACTGTCACGCCAACTGAGATGAAGACACAAACGCTGGCTTTTGTCATTGGCAAGTTAGAGATGCTGAGCAATTGGAAGAGAGAAATGTATCTGTCTTTTGCAGCCCAGTAAAGGGGTTTGCCTGCTTGTTGGGCCTAACTCTTTAGAACAGGGCCTTTCACTGGGCTGGGGATTCAGGACAGCCATTTGACTGGTTCTCACATTCAGGAAGAGCTTCACCTATAGACATTTGATGTTCTCATCTCAGGAGGTCATCCATCCAGTCCCAGAGACGCACAATGACTAAAAGAGGAAGACATTCATTGTAAAACTTTCATCTACCACATGTCTGCCTGTGTTGCACCATACATTAATGTTTCAAATGTTATTTTTATGTGAATAACACAAACACACTTCACGACACTTGACATAAACAGCATTTAAAACAATTTTGTAAAACCTAGTTTTGGAGATATATATATATATGAGAGAGAAAAACCTCAAAAATAAATAAATAAAGGAGTGAGTGAAAATGGTCTGGAGCCTCTCTCAACTTCTGAGAGACCCTACCTAGAAGGCTGGGTCTTGTTAATGACACTGTGCGATACATTTGACTCAATTTTGTTTCCATTGTTAATCGATCTTTAGAATCTTAAGTTTCAGAGATAATAAAAGCTGCTTTATTATTCAGTGAGTACCAACTACATATTGGCCTCTGTACTGGGCTTTTTCTGTTATTTTCTTTAATCCACAGCATCATTTAGGTAAAAAATTATTATCGCCATTTTAATGTAATGTAATGTTAGTTGCTCAGTTGTATCTGACTCTTTGAGACCCCATGGACTGTAGCCCACCAGACTCCTCTGTCTGTAGAATTCTCCAGGCAAGAATACTGGAGTGGATAGCCATTCCCTTCTCCAGGACATCTTCCCAACTCAGGGATCAAACCCAGATCTCCTGCAGTGCAGGCAGATTTTTTATAGTCTGAGCCACTGCTGCTGTTACTGCTAAGTTGCTTCAGTCGTGTCCAACTCTGTGCGACCCCACAGATGGCAGCCCTCCAGGTTTCACATCTACATGGAGATGCTTTCTTCTTGTTTATGGCTACATAGTGTTTAGCCACGGAGAAGGCAATGGCACCCCACTCCAGTACTCTTGCCTGGAAAAATCCCATGGACGGACGAGCCTGGTAGGCTACAGTCCGTGGGGTCACTAAGAGTCGGACACGACTGAGCGACTTCACTTTCATTTTCCCCTTTCATGCACTGGAGAAGGAAATGGCAACCCACTCCAGTATTCTTGCCTGGAGAATCCTAGGGATGGCGGAGCCTGGTGGGCTGCCGTCTATGGGATCGCACAGAGTCGGACACGACTGAAGCGACTTAGCAGCAGCAGCAGCAGTGTTTAGCCAATCCCTTTTGATAGACAGGTTACTTCCAATATTTTGTTACTAGAAACAATATACAATGAATGCCTTTCTACTTGTCAGTTCAGTTCAGTTGCTCAGTCCTGTCTGACTCTTTGCGACCCCATGAACTGCAGCACGCCAGTCTTCCCGAACATGGGAAGCACGCCTGTACGCCTGCACACGGCAGCACGCCTGCCCATCATCAACTCCCGAACTTTGCTCAAACTCGTGTCCATTGAGTCAGTGATGCCATTCAACCATCTCATCCTCTGTCATCTCCTTCCCCTCCTGCCTTCAATCTTTCCCAACATCAGGGTCTTTTTCAATGAGTCAGTTCTTCACATTAGGTGGCCAAAGTATTGGAGCTTCAGCTTCAACACCAGTCCTTCTAATGAATATTCAGGACTGATTTCCTTTAGGATTGACTGGTTTGATCTCTTTGCAGTCCAAGGGACTCTTAAGAGTCTTCCCTAAAACCACAGTTCAAAAGCATCAATTCTTTGGCACTCAGCTTTCTTTATAGTCCAGCTTTCACCTGCATACATGACTACCGGAAAAACCGTAGCTTTAACTAGATGGACCTTTGTCAGCAAAGTCTCTGTTTCTTAATATGCTGTCTAGGTTTGTCATAGCTTTTCTTCCAAGGAGCAAGTGTCTTTTAATTTCATAGGTATAGTCACCATCTGCAGTGATTTTGGAGCCCAAGAAAATAAAATCTGTCAGTTTTTCCATTTTTTCCCCACCTATTTGCCATGAAGTGATGGGACTGGATGCCATGATCTTTATTTTCTGAATGTTGAGTTTTAACCCAGCTTTTTCACTCTCCTCTTTCACTTTCATCAAGAGGCTATTCAGTTCCTCTTTGCTTTCTGCAGTAAGGGTGGTGTCACCTGCATATCTGATGTTATTGATATTTCTCCCTGGCAATCTTGCTTCCAGCTTGTGCTTTATCCAGCCCTGCATTTCACAAGATGTACTCTGCATATGGGGCTTCCCTCATGGCTCAGCTGTAAAGAATCCACCTGCAATGTAGGAGACCTGGATTTGATTCCTGGGTTGGAAAGATGCCCTGGAGAAAGGAAATGCTACCCACTCCAGTATTCTGGCCTGGAGAATTCCATGGACTCTATAGTCCATGGGGTCACAAGGAGTCGGACATGACTGAGTGACTTGCACTTTCACTTTCCTCACTCTGCATATAAGTTAAATAAGCAGGATGACGATATACAGCCTTGACGTACTCCTTTCCCAACTTGGAACCAGTCCATTGTTCCATGTCCAGCTCTAACTGTTGCTTCTTGAGCATACAGATTTCTCAGGAGGCAGGTCAAGTGGTCTGGTATTCCTATCTCTTGAAGAATTTTCCACAGTTTGTTGTGACCCACACAGTCAAAAGCTTTGACGTAGTCACTAAAGTAGTAGATGTTTTTCTGGAACTCTCTTCCTTTTTCGATGATCTAACAGATGTTGGCAGTTTGATCTCTGGTTCCTCTGCCTTTTCTAAGTCCAGTCTGAACATCTGGAAGTTCACTGTTCACGTATTGCTGAAGCCTGGCTTGGAGAATTTTGAGCATTACTTTGCTAATGTGTACTTTTCTACTTGTAGCAATTTACAGATGTAGACCTATATATGTGATTGATTTTTAGAAATGACATTTCTGTGTCTAACTTTTTTGTGTGTGGTACCCTATGGCACGTGGGATCTTAGTTCTGTGACCAGGGATGGAACCCTCTGCCCCCTCCACAGTGGAAACGTGGAGTCTTAACCACTGGAGCACAGGGAAGTCTCTGCTGTGTCTAATTTAATCTGCCTTTTCTGAAAGGTGTACTGATTTACTCTTGCACCAACAATTACTTACTTCCTAATATCTTCACCTACACAATGTGCTACAGACTTTTGGATCTTTGCTAATCCTTCCAGTTTTAATTTGTGTTTCTCTTGGTGGCTCAGACGGTAAAGCGTCTGCCTGCAATGTGGGAGACCTGGGTTCAATCCCTGGGCCGGGAAGATCCACTGGAGAAGGAAATGGCAACCCACTCCAGTACTCTTGCCTAGAAAATTCAATGGATGGAGGAGCCTGGTGGGCTACAGTCCATGGTGTTGCAAAGAGTCGGACACGACTGAGAGACTTCACTTTATTTAAGCCTTATTTAAGGCTGACTGAACAACTTTTTATATGTTCACAAGTCATCTATATTTCTTTTTCTATTAACTATCTGTTAATACACTTTGCCTATTTTTCTGTTAGCCTATTGATCCTTTTACTTATTAGTGTGTAGGAACTCTTTTTATATTGAAGAAATAAACTCTATGGGATATGTTTTATAAATAGCTTTTCCCCTCAATTTGTCAGTTGTCTTTTCACTTTATTAGTTCTTTGCAAGCAGTTTTTGTTTTCTTTTTTTTTCACTAAAATTTATCAGTTTTTTTCTTCTACATTCTCTGGGATTTGTATCAAACTTAAAAAGTCGTCTTCCACATTGATATCGTATAATAATTCTCCTACATATTTTATAACTTTGATTTTTATATTTCAATCTTTGATTCATCTGGAGTATATTTAATGCAAGGAGCAAGGCAGTGATTCGATTTGATTGCAGTGTTCGAAATGGCCCTCAAACAATTTTGCATTTCATGTTTTCTAAATTATGCTTGGGGGCATGCTAAGAAACCTGGGAATTGGTGTTACTTTCAGCCTTAGATCCCTTAGAAAACCCACCCCACACAGTACATGGACAGCACAGTCACTACAACTCTTAAGAAATCAGCTGGTATAATTAGAATATGTCTGAATGAGAAGCCAAACAACTGAAATTAGTCCAGTTCTGAGCAAATGAGTTTGTGAGTCCTAAAGCATATGAATTTGTGGAGGGGAGGGGAAAGGATATTCTTTAAATGTATATATATATTTAAAATATATTATAATTTTGTATTATAAACATGAAATTAGATAAAACATCAATATTTATTTAGAATAGGAGAAATGTTTTAAAATGAATACAGTCTACAAACTTTAAATAATTCAGAAAATTATTATAATAATATGTTTAAGTCCTGACATTTTTCTATAATAATTTGGCTGCATATTCTTTGATTGCCTCTTCATATGACAATAATTTTATAATATTATTTTCCATAGAGAAAATAGAGAGATAACTCAGTTCTTCTTCTAGCCTGGTTGATCAAAACTTATTTTTATTAATGATGACTTAAAAAATTTCCTTCAGCATTAAATATGTTAGTGGTATTGTCATGTTATTTTGTAAGATTGCTGTCAAATTTGAGGAAATCTCTATAGAGATTTCAGGTCATTTCAGTTTTCTTGTTCAATGGCTAACCTTAAATTCTATTTGAATTGATGATGATCATTAACCCATTTGTCATTGGTACTATCATTGTAAACCTTACATGAATTTAGGTGATTATTTTTTGTCCAGTATTTTCTGCCAGATCACAAAGTAATATAAACTCTTTTGCAGTATGTTTGTATAATTTTTTCATCTTCATTAATTGAATTGACAAACAATTCAAAAGTTTATTTCTTCTCTTCAAAATTTATCTCTTCCTTTTAGAGAATTATTGCTTCATGTATGATATAAAATTTGGGGGTTCAAATTCACTTCTTGTTGTCTTTGCTTATCTCCATGACTATTATTTCGTATTCCATTAATTTTATATAAAATTTTATTGATCAAAGAGGAAATTAAATCTAAAATTACAAATTATATAGAAAATATTTTTTTAAAGATTACTTTATAAGAAAACCAATGGGTCACAGCTAAAACTGTACTCTGAGGAAAATACATAGCCTGAGGAACTAAAATAAATGGATTTACTTTTTTTAACTTTCTATTTTACATTGAACTATAGTTGATTAACAATGCTAAGATAATTTCAGGTGGACAGCAAAGGGACTCAGAATGTATATACTTGTATCCAATCTCCCCTGGGAGCTCAGCAGTAATGAATTTGCCTGTCAATGCAGGAGACACAGGTTGCATTCCTGGGTCAGGAAGATTCCCTGGAGGAGGAAATTGCAACCCACTCCCATATTCTTGCCTGAGAAATCCCATTGACAGAGGAGCCCAGTGGGCTACAGTCCATGGTGTGGCAAAGAGTTGAACACGACTTAGCAACTAAACAACAATAACACTTCTCCCCCAAACTCCCCTCCCATCCAGGCTGCCACATGCTATTGAGAAGAATTCCCTGTGCTGTACAGCAGGACCCTATTGGTTATCCATTTTAAATATAGCAATATGTGCTTGTTGATCCCAAACTCCATAATTATCTCTTCCCCTCATTTTTCCCCCTAGCAACTATATGTTCATTGTCTAAGTCTGTGAGTCTATTTCCGTTTTGTAAATAAGTTTATTTGTATTATTTCTGTTTAGATTCCACATATAAATGATGTCATACAATATTCCTCCTTCTCTGACTTACTTCACTCAGCATGACAATCTCTAGGTCTATTCATGTTGCTGCATACGGCATTATTGCATTCATTTTAATGGCTGAGTAATACTCTGTTGTATATATGTACCACATTTTCTTTATCCATTTCTCTGTTGATGGGCATTTAGGTTGCTTTCATCTCTTGGCTATTGTTAACAGCACTGCAATGAACATTGGGGTGCATGTACCCTTTTGGACCATTTTTTTCATTGATTATATGCCTAGGAGTGGGGTTTTAGGATCACATACTAGCTCTATAAATGGATTTACTTTTTAAAAACTAGTAAAAGAACAACAAGGAAACCAAAAGAAAACAATAAAAAGTAATTAATAAAGAAAATGTTGATTCTTGATTTCAGACTATACTACAAAGCTATAGTCATCAAGATGGTATGATACTGGCACAAACAGAAATATAGACCAATGGAACAAGATAGAAAGCCCAGATATAAATCCATGCACCTATGGGTACCTTATCTTTGACAAAGGTGGCAAGAATATACAATGGAGAAAAGATAGTCTCTTCAATAAGTGGTGCTGGGGAAACGGGACAGCTAAGTGTAAAATAATGAAATTAGAACACTTCCTAACACCATACACAAAGATAAACTCGAAATGGATTAAAGACCTAAATATAAAGACCAAAAATTATAAAACTCTTAGAGAAAAACATAGGCGGAACACTATGTGACATAAATCATAGCAAGATCCTCTATGACCCATCGGAGAAGGCAATGGCACCCCACTCCAGTACTCTTGCCTGGAAAATCCCATGGACAGAGGAGCCGGGTAGGCTACAGCCCATGGGGTCACTAAGAGTCGGGACGACTGAGCGATTTCACTTTCACTTTTCCCTTTCATGCACTGGGGGAGGAAATGGCAACCCACTCCAGTATTCTTGCCTGGAGACTCCCAGGGACGGCAGAGCCTGGTGGGCTGCCGTCTATGGGGTCGCACAGAGTCGGACACGACTGAAGCAACTTAGCAGCTATGACCCATCTCCTAGAGTAATGGAAATAAAAATAAACAAGTGGGACCTAGTTAAACTTAAAAGCTTTTGCAAAGGGACTATAAACAAGGTGAAAAGACAACCCTCATAATGGGAGAAAATAATAGCAAATGAAACAACTGACAAAGGAATAATCTCCAAAAATATACAAGCAGCTCATGCAACTCATTACCAGAAAAACAAACAACCCGATCAAAAAACGGGAAAAAGACCTGAACAGACACTTCTCTAAAGAAGACATACAGATGGCTTATAAACACATGAACAGATGCTCAATATCGCTCATCATTAAAGAAATGCAAATCAAACCTACAATGAGATATCACCTCACACTGGTCAGAATGGCCATCATCAAAAAAGCTACAAACAATAAATCCTGGAGAGAGTGTGAAGAAAAGGGAACCCTCTTGTACTGTTGGTAGGAATGTAAATTGATACAGCCACTATGGAGGACAGTATGAAGAGCCGACTCATTAGAAAACACTCTGATGCTGGGAAAGATTAAGGGCAGGAGGAGAAGGGGGTGATGGAGGATGAGGTGATTGGATGGCATGACCGATTCAATGGACATAGGTTTGAGCTAACTCCAGGAGATAGTGAAGGACAGGGAAGCCTGGTGTTCTTTAGTTCATGGTGTTGCAAAGAATCAGACATGACTAAGTGACTGAACAACAACAACAATTGAGATAGCTTAAAAAAACAACAACGAGGGATAAAAACTACCATATGACCCAACAACACCACTATGGGCATGTATCCTCAGAAAGCCATAACTGAGAAGGACACATGTACCCCAATGTTCACTGCAACACTATTTACGATAGCCAGGACATAGAAGCAACCTAGATGTCCATCAACAGATGAATGGATAAAGAAGCTGTGGTGTATATATATATATATATATGTGTGTGTGTGTGTACACATACACACAATGGAATATTACTCGGCCACAAAAAGGAACACATTTGAGTCAGATTCTAATGAGGTGGATGAACCTATAGCCTATTATACAGAGTGAAGTAAATCAGAAAGAGAAAAACAGATATCATTTATTAGCTCATATATATGGAATCTTGAAAGATGGTACTGATGAACCTATTAGCAGGGCAGCACTGGAGATGCAGACATAGAGAATAGATTTGTGAACACAGTGGGGAGAAGGAGAGGGTGACACTAATGGAGAGAGTAGCATGGAAACATATGCTACCATATGTAAAATAGCTAGCCAGTGGGAATTTGCTATATGACTCAAGGAGCTCAAATCAGTAATCTGTGACAATCTAGAGGGATGGGATGGGGTAGAAGGTGGGAGGGAGTTTCAAGAGGGAGGGGACATATGTATGCCTATGATTGATTCATGTTGATACATGGCACAAACCAATACAATATTGTAAAGCAATTATCCTTCAATTGAAAATAATGAATTTTAAAAAAGAAAAGGTCAAGATAATTGAAAAGTTATAAAGAATATAAATAAACTCTCAAAATTTAATATTTGAAGAGAATCAATAAAATGGGTAAGTCTCTGTCAAACCTAATATAAAAAAGAGAACCACAAGATTGGGAATAAGAAAGGATATACTATGAGAATAAGAAAGGATATACTATTAATAAAACAAGTCAATCCTAAAGGAAATCAGTCCTGAATATTCACTGGACGGACTGATGCTGAAGCTGAACCTCCAATACTTTGGCCACCTGGTACAAACAGCTAACGCATTAGAAAAGACCCTGATGCTGGGAAAGATTGAAGTCAGGAGGAGAAGGGGACGACAGAGGATGAGATGGTTAGATGGCATCACTGACTCAATGGACATGAGTTTGAGCAAGCTCCAGGAGTTGGTGATGGACAGGGAAGCCTGGTGTGCTGCAGTCCTTGGGGTTGCAAAGAGTCAGACATGACTGAGCGGTTGAACAGCAATAACAAATACTATGAGAAAATATTGTCAGTGAATATTAAATTGACCTCTATAGCTATAACTTAGAATATAGAGGAAATGAATGTTTTCCTATTAAAATGCAACATTACTTAAGATTTATGTTTAACACTACTTAAAATATAAGTTTCAACTCAAGCTGCAAGATGATCAGACTCTACATTCTGTATTTCACAGGAAGGACTTAAGTATGTGCAGAATTTACAAAGGTAAAAAGCAATAAATTGCTAACTTTTAAAGTTTTCATCCACTTTGAGGGCACAAAATTTGGAAAACTAAAGAGACCTTTGTCAGGAGGTTTTTTCTGAAAATAGCTGAACTGTGATTTCTTCTCTCCAGCTCCACCAAAGGAGAGAGAAATGTTACCTCCTAATCCAAAATCTAGTTCTAGAGATTTCAGTCAGGTGACCCAAAGAGCTTGATTTGTATTCCCTGTTATTGTTGGGAGGGATTGAGAATGAGGGAGAAAGGCACAACTGTTTGGGGTCTTAGTCTTAATCTAAGAAATCTCACGGGCGACTTCCCTGGTTGTCCAGTGGTTAAGAATCTGCCTGTCAATGCTTGGGACATAGGTTCAATCCCTGGTTTAGGAAGATTCCACATGCCACGGGGCAACTGAGCCCCTGTGCCACATCTCCTGAGCCCATCCGCCACAACTACTGAAGGCCGCATAGCTAGAGCCTGTGCTCCGCAACAAAAGAAGTCACTGCAATGAGAAGCCCACACCTAGAGAGTAGTTCACTGCAACTAGAAGAAGCCTGCAGAGCAACAAAGACCCAACACAGCCAATAAATAAATAAATAAGCACATGACCTCCACGAAATCATAGACCTTGCATAGGAGAAAGCAGCAGGAAATAATGGAGCATCTGATAGATATGAAGACAGATGACCTTAATATGGCCAGGAAAGCATGGAAGAACAGTTACAGAGGAGCAGGTGAAACTGAAAGGAGTTTTGCCTAATCAAAAAAGAAGGGGAGTGCCAAGGGGTCATGGAAGGAACTTTAGAAGCTGGAGCAATCTGGCCCCTGTGAACCTATTAAGGCTTACCTTGATACAAGGACAGTCCTCATATTGAGGGGAAACTGCTGAAACTAGAATCAAAACTGAGCAGGATGGAGTCAACAGAGGAGGAAGGAAAAAGGTCCAGAGCAAGTGCAGGTAAGGCAACAGAGCCAGGAAATCTCAGAAAATAAGCTGCTGAATTTTTTAAGGCTACCTGAAAACAGAAAAGAAAGCTCTATGAAGTTACCCTGAACAATGCTTCCTTCCAAAAGTTCAGGAAAACTGGTTTCACATTAAAAAATGAACAATATAAAAGGTCTGAGGTCAAATTCCACACAAAGTTACTATACGGTAAAAGAGAGTTTGCTTCTCAAACATTTGTTCTCAGCATCCCCTTATACTTTCAAAAAATGGTGAGGTCTCCCCCCAAATTTTGTTCATGTGGGTTATATAATTTTATATTTACCCTATTCAAAATTAAAACTAAGCAATATTTAAAATGTTTATTAGTTCATTTAAAAATAATAACACACCCATTATTTTTTAATTGGAGAATAATTGCTTTACAATGTTGTATTGGTTTTTGCCACACTATAACACCAATTAGCCATAACTATATATATATATATATATATATATATATATATATATATATATATATATATCTCCACGCCTCCCTCCCAAACTACCCCCAATCCCACCAGCTAGGTTAACACAGAGCACTGGGCTGGGCACCCTATGTTATACACTACCTTCCCACTAGCTATCCTTTTTATAAATGGTAGTGTATATTTTTATTCATGGTAGTGTAATATGTCAATGCTACTTTCTCAATTCGTCCCACCTTCTCCTTCTCCTGCTGTGTCCACATGTCCATTCTCTATATCTGCATCTCTATTCCTACCCTGCAGATAGGTTCATCAGTACCATTTTTCTAGATTCCATGTACGTGCTTTAATACACAGTATTTATTTTTCTCTTTCTGGTTTACTTCACTCTGTATAATAAGCTCTAGGTTCATCCACCTCACACATGTTCCTTTTTATAACTGAGTAATATTCCATTGTACATATGTACCACAACTTCTTTATCCATTCATCTGTTGATGGATAACTAGGTTGCTTCCATGTTCTGGCTATTGGAAATAGTGCTTCAATGAACATTGGAGTACATGTGTCCTTTTCAGTTATGGTTTTATGAGGGTACATGCCCAGTAGTGAGATTACTAGGACATACTGTAGTTTTATACCAGAATTTTTTCAGGAATCTCCATACTGTTCTCCATAGTGGCTGTATCAATTTACATTCCCACCAACAGTAATGTACCCATTATATGTTAACATTAATAATATTTAATGAAAAATCACTGTATTTTCCCAAACAACAACAAAAAGTAATTTAATAAGAAGAATAGCACTATTTTACATGTATACAGATCTCTTAATTGTTGGGCTTAATAGAAGACAGAAGACAGAAGATTCTACTATCTGCTTCTGCATTCCATCTGTTGTAATGTGCTATTCTAGTTGAAATAAATGGAAAAAAAATGTCTGGTCTTAAACAGATCAGTTCAGTCGCTCAGACACATCTGACTCTTTTCCATCCCATGGACTACAGCACACCAGGCTTCCCTGTTCATGACCAGCTCCTGGAGCTTGCTCAAACTCATGTCCATCAAGTCAGTGATTCCATCCAACCATCTCATCCTCTGTTGTCCCCTTCTCCTCCTGCCTTCAATCTTTCCCAGCTTCAGGGTCTTTTCCAATGAGTCTGTTATTTGCATCAGGTGGCCAAGGAATTGGAGCTTCAGCTTCAGCATCAGTCCTTCCAATGAATATTCAGGACTGATTTCCTTTAGAATTGACTGGTTTGATCCCCTTGCTGTCCAAGGGACTCTCAAGAATCTTCTCTAATACCACAGTTTAAAAGCACCAATTCTTCAGCACTCAGCTTTCTTCATGGTCCAACTCTCACATCCATACATGACTACTGGAACAACCATAGCTTTGACTAGACGGACCTTTGTTGGCAAAATAATGTCTCTGTTTTTTAATATGTTGTCTATGTTTGTCATAGCTTTTCATCAAAGGAGCAAGCGTCTTTTAATTTCATGGCTGCAGTCACCATCTATGGTGATTTGGGAGCCCAAGAAAATAAAGTCCGTCACTGTTTCCGTTGTTTCCCTGTCTATTTGCCATGAAGTGATGGGATTGGATGCCATGATCTTCGTTTTTTGAATGTTGAGTTTTAAGCCAGCTTTTTCACTCTCCTCTTAAACATATATGTAGTTGTAAAAGAGAGAGGTATATTAATAACTTTTTCAGATAGTTGTGAATACTCCTCTTTGACATTACACAACTGATAATTGCTAGGAGGTTAGTTGCTAACTCAGAATATGAAACCCTGTTAATGAACTTTACAAATTCTGTTCTGTTAAATCTATTGGTTTATTTTTGTTTTTTGTTTCTAATTTTTATTAGAGTTGATTTACAATATTATATTGATTTCAGGTATACAACATAGTAGTTCAATATTTTTATAGATTATACTCCATTAAAAGTTATTACAAAATAATAGGTATGTTTCCCTTCACTGTACAGTATATCCTTGTTACTTATTTACTTTGTATATAGTAGTTTATATCTCTTTTTCTATTGACATATAATTACTTTAAAATGTTGTGTTGGTTTCTATTGTACAACAAAGTGAATCAGCTATATATATACAAATATCCCCTCTCTCTTGAGTCTCCCTCTCACTCCCTCAATAATAGTTTATACCTCTTAATCCAATACCACTATCTTGTCCCTCCTCACTTCACTCTTCCCACTGGTAACCACTAGTTTGTTCTCTATATCTGTGAGTTTGTTTGTTTCTGTTTTGTTATATACATTGATTTCTTTTATTTTTCACATCCCACATACAAATGATAACATAGAGTATTTTTTCCCCTGATTTATTTCACTAAGCATAACATCCTCTAGGTCCATCCATGTTATTTAAAATGACACTTTTTCATTCTTTTTTACGGTTGAGTAGTATTCCATTGTATGTACATATATATATCACTTCTTCTTTACCCATTCATCTGTTAATGGACACTTAGATTGCTTAGGTATTTCTGCTATTATAAATAATGCTGCTATGAAAGCTGGAGTTTATAAATATTTTCAAATTAAGTGCTCTTATTTTCTTTAAATATATACCCAGGAGTGGATTGATGGATCATATGGTAGTTCTATTTTTACTTTTTTAAGAAACCTCCACGCTGTTTTCCATAATGGCTGCACCAATTTATATTCCCACCAACAGTGTAGGATTGTTCCCTTTCCTCTACATTCTTGACAATGTTCATTATTTGTAGACTTCTTGATGATAGCTATTTCAACAGATGTGAAGTAATACCTCATTGTGGTTTTGATTTGCATTCCTCTGATGACTAGTGATGCTGAGCATTTTTTCATGTGCCTATTGAGCATCTGTATATCTTCTTGGGAAAAATCTCTATTTAGGCCTTCTGCCCATTTTTTTAAATCAGTATGTTTGCTTTTTTGATGTTGAGTTGTTGAACTGTTTGTGTATTTCAGATATTAACCCATTATTGGTCTCATTATTTGCAGATATTTTCTCCCATTCAATAGGTGTCTTTTCATTTTGTCAATGGTTTCCTTTACTGTGCAAAAGCTTTTAAATTCAATTAGGTCTCATTTGTTATTTTTGTTTTTGTTTCTTTTGCCTTAAGAAACAGATCCAAAAAAAATATTGCTATATCAAAAAGTGTTCTGCCTATGTTCCCTTATAGGAGTTTTATGTTTTCAGGTCTTACTTTTTGTCTTTTATCTAAATTTTGAGAGCTTTTTGTATATGGTGTGAAAAAAGTTATTTTCCATGTAGCTGTTCAGTTTTCATAGCACCGTTTACTGAAGAAGCTGTCTTTTCTCTACTGTATATTCTTGCTTCCTTTGTTATAGATTAACTGACAAGTGAATGGGTTTATTTCTTGACTCTGCAGTCTGTTTCCATTGATCTATGTATCTGTGTTTGTGCCAGTATACCTTGCTGTTTTGATTACTGTACCTTTATAATATAGGCTGAAGTCAGTGTGTTGCCTCCAACTTTGTTCTTTTATCTCAAGACTGCTTTCACATGACTTATTTTTGCATGGATCTTTTACCCATGCATAACTTTGTAACAATACCTTGATCATTTGGATACCATCAGTTCACTGAATTATGTGGATCTTTCAAAGGTTGACACATTCACTAAACAATTGCAAAAAGCCACACTTGTAAATCTCACCACAATGTCACCTGAATAGTATTTAAGTATTAGGAAATTGCAGTATCAAAGTGAAACTGTGTAGTCTCTCATTCATGTCCAACTCTCTGGAATCTCATGGACTGTAACCTGTCAGTCTCCTCTGTCCATAGAATTCTCCAGGCAAGAATACTGGCATGGGTAGCCATGCCCTTCTCCAGGGGATATTCCAGACCCAGGGGTCAAACCTGGGTCTCCCACATTGCAGGCAGATTCTTTACCATATAAGCCACAAGGGAAGCCAGTGGCAAATATAAGTTTTCCAAAATTCAGGTGCTCATTTGAAAACTTAAATTTTATCACTGGCAACAAGTACTGTCAGTTATTTTTTATGATGTTTCAGGCATATTTTAGTTCACATTCAAAATATGTCTATAAAACACTCAATTCTGAATAACCATGGTTTACCTGTTGGTCATTCTTTCAAGTAAAGATGGTGTTCTCCTTTAAAAATTATTGATTAGCTCAGTTAGCAATTCAAACATTGCCATACTTTTCCTGGAAAGAACCATCACAGTTTAGTACGCAGCTAGTGTTTCGTACTACACTTGATCTTAGCCAAAAGGCCAAGAAGCAATTTTATTTTTTGGAGCTCCAAAATCACTGCATATGGTGACTATAGCCATGAAATTAAAAGATGCTTGCTCCTTGGAAGAAAAGTTATGACCAACCTAGACAGCATATTAAAAAGCAGAGACATTACTTTGCCAACAAAGCTCTGTCTAGTCAAAGCTTTGGTTTTTCCAGTAGTCATGTATGGATGTGAGAGTTGGACTATAAAGAAAGCTGAGTGCCGAAGAATCGGTGCTTTTGAACTGTGGTGTTGGAGAAGACTCTTGAGAGTCCCTTGGATTGCAAGGAGATCCAATCAGTCCATCCTAAAGGAAATCAGTCCTGAATGTTCATTGAAAGGACTGATGCTGAAGCTGAAGCTCCAATACTTTGGCCACCTGATGCGAATAACTGACTCACTGGAAAAGACCCTGATGCTGGGAACGATTGAAGGCAGGAGGAGAAGGGGACAACAGAGGCTGAGATGGTTGGATGGCATCACTGATTCAATGGACATGAGTTTGAGTAAGCTCCGGGAGTTGTTGATGGACAAGGAAGCCTGACATAACTGCAGTCCATGGGGTCACAAAGAGTTGGACACGACTGAGAGACCAAACTGAACTGAACTGAGTGTTTCATATGTACTTTCCAGTTTATCACTCAAAACATTAAAAAAATGTGTACTCAAGGGGCAAACTTTAATAAAATTAATAATTTTTCCTATTTCATCAAGGACATTCTTAAGTAAAACTGGCTTTTTAAAAATGCATTTTAAATAACTACTAATACATTTTGATGCCACTGCATTAATTCATGATAAAACTAACAATTTTACCTATCCTTGCTTTGAACTATCAGTGCAAATGTCAATACAGTGAAAGAGAAAAATAACATCTTCGTAAGAGCATGAAAATAGAAAATAGCTTTTACCTTTCAGTGTGTCTAAGAGGATCTTGAACCATGCATTGAAGTCCACTTTATAGATAATGAAAGCACTCAGATATGCTCACAGAATATATAAAAACTATCCAAAGTGCTTGAAAATGAGCTAAAAGACATCAAGAAAATAATAAAATATTTGAAAGAATAGTATAAATCAAAATTAAAAATGAGTTGACAGAACTCAGAAAAGAAAGAAAAGGGAATTCCCTGGTGGTCCAGCTGTTAAGACTCCATGCTTTCACTGGAGGAGGGACTGATTTGATCTCTGGTTAGGGTTAGATACCTAAGATACCTCATGAACTAAGATACCTCATGCTCTGTGGCATGGCCCAAAAATAAGAAGAGAAAGAAAGGAATAATAATTTTAAAATTGAATATGAATGTAGAACCAGTAAATCAATAAGCACAGTAGATTATGCCTTGAGAGGAATAGGTGAAGAAACGGAATTTTTTTAAGATAAAAAAATTATCTTTTTTTAAAGATAAAAATTATCTTTAATAAAGATAAATGGAGAGATAAAAAGGATTTAACAGTATGTGACACATATTAAATACAGACAATTGAGAGCCAACATGTAGACAATAATGATCCTAGGGAAGAAAACCATAGCAAGAGAACAGGAGAAATGTTTGAAAACTAATTGAAGAAAATTTTCCTGAAGCAAAAAAAAAAAAAAAAAAACATTTGAAGCTACAGAAAACATCTGTTTCTGAGACTATGAACTCAAAACAAACAAAACAGTCATATTCTAGAATTGTTTTCAAAGAAAGGAAGAAAACATGCTTTGGTCTTCTAAGCAAAAATAGTAAGTGATTTGTAATGTTAAGAAAATTGGATTAGCGTCAGATTTTTCAACACTACCGCCATATAACAGAAGAAGGGAAGTAAGATATTTAAGATACTCAAAAAGAGAAGATGTAGGCCAAAGATTTCATATTCAGAAAAATTGCCTTTCAAGTATAAAGTGCACAGATGTATGATTATCAGTATGCAGTAATTCAGGCAGTATTTTACCCATGAGCCCTTCCCGAGGAATCTGCTAGAGAATGAACTTCGATCTAAAGGATTAGAGATGCATTGCCGTAAGGACTCCTAATGAACATTAAGTACAGAATATATAAATTTAATAGAACTAAGACTAAATAGAAGGTTAAAAGGAAAAAAGTGAAAGTGAAAGTCGCTCAGTCCTGTTGAACTGTTTGCAACCCCGCGGACTATACAGTCCATGGAATTCTCCAGGCCAGAATACTAGAGTGGGTAGCCTTTCCCTTCTCCAGGGGATCTTTCCAACCCAGGGATCAAAGCCAGGTCTCCTGTATTGCAGGCAGATTCTTTACCAGCTGAGCCACCAGGGAAGCCTTAAAAGGGAGAGAGTCTAGTATATAATGCTTACATTCTTAGGGAAAGTAGATACAGCACAATGATAAAAAGATAAGGGAGAATAGGGAGAGCATAATGCAAAAAAATTATAGTTACTGTCAGTACACAGTATTGCTAACTGAGACTATTGTATGTGTGATATATATAATAAAACAAATGAGTAGTCAAGAGATGTTTTAATTGCATTATCCCCTGTTCCCTTGAGAATCAAGATTCATAGTTTGGAAGAAAGGAGATACAATTGTAATATAGAAAAGGCTAAGAAAAAACCTGTAGACTTGAATTTGAATTGGAAATATCATTGTAAACTCATGAGGTATTTCACCTTAGAAAACACAAATGTGGGTGTTGATGTATGTACTACCTAGCTGACACTGAAATGCCTAGAAACAATAACCAAGCCAATAGCAGTGAACTAATCTAGTACTCAAAAATATGGTCTTGGAATACTATTTCTCACTAAAAGAAACCTGTGTTTCTTAGAGAAGTGGAAGATTCTCTTTTTGCAACAAGAAATATACAAGAAAAGCATAGAGCATCCTGTAATACTAAGGAAGGAATATAATCATCCCTGGGTATCCTCAGGAGATGGGTTCCAGGACCCCCTTCAGAATCCAAAAATCCAAGGATGCTCAAGTCCTTTGTGTAAGTTAGAGACAGAGAAATATCATATGATATTACTTATATGTGGAATCTAAAAAAAAACCCACAATGGTACAAATGAACGTAATTATGAAACAGAAACAAACTCACAGACTTAGAGAACGAATTTACAGTTACCAGGGGAGAAGGCAGAGGGGGAGGAACAGTTAGGACGTTTGAGATTGAAATGTACACACTGCTATATTTTATTTTATTTATTTATTTTTTTTTTAACTTAACAATATTGTATTGGTTTTGCCATACATTGACATGAATCTACCATGGGTGTACATGTGTTCCCCTTCCAGAACCCCCCTCCCACCTCCCTCCCCATCCCATCCCTCCAGGTCATCCAGGTGCACCAGCCCCAAGCACCCTGTATCATGCATTGAATCTGGACTGGTGACTCGTTTCACATATGATAATTTACATGCTTCAGTGCCATTCTCCCATATCATCCCACCCTCGCCCTCTCCCATAGAGTGCACAATACTGTTCTATTTATCTGTGTCTCTTTTGCTGTCTCGCATACAGGGTTATCTTTACCGATTTACTAAATTCCATATATATGTGTTAGTATACTGTATTGGTGTTTTTCTTTCTGGCTTACTTCACTTTGTATAATAGGCTCCAGTTTCATCCACCTCATTAGAACTGATTCGAATGTATTTTTTTTAATGGCTGAGTAATATTCTATTGTGTATTGTACCACAGCTTCCTTATCCATTCGTCTGCTGATGGGCATCTAGGCTGCTTCCATGTCCTGGCTATTATAAACAGTGCTGCGATGAACATTGGGGTACACGTGTCTCTTTCAATTCTGGTTTCCTCAGTGTGTCTGCCCAGCAGTGGGATTGCTGGGTCATATGGCAGTTCTATTTCCAGTTTTTTGAGGAATCTCCACACTGTTCTCCATAGTGGCTGTACTAGTTTGCATTCCCACCAACACACACTGCTATATTTCAAATGGATAACCAACAAGGACCTACTGCATGGCATTGAGAACTCTGCTCAATATTTTGTAACAATTTAAATGTGAAAAGATTTTGAAAAAGAATAGTTATATGTATACATTCTACATCAGGAATACACCTTCAGACACAGAAGTGCATGCAGAACACCAGGTGAGAGTGGACAGGAGTACTGACCAGTGTAAAAGAATATATAGAAGCATGCAAAACTCAGTAGACAAAGAAACTAGGGGGAGAAACAGGAGTGTTAGTAGGACTGGACCTGCCCTCAGCGGGTAGGGGAACTGAAGCAGGGGTCTGATCCCCACATTGAGGCAGTTGTCTGAGTCAGAGAAGAAACATTTAAGGCTGAGAGTGAAAAAGCTGATCTGTGGCAGCCTAAATAGAATGAGAATCAGACAGTCCTTGCTGCAGCCATACATACCCCAGACAGGGACACACATCCCCTGGAAGGCGCAGTGGCTGGAAGCTGGAGTTTAGGGATTGTGGAGCAATCCTAAGGTGAGGGCTGCTGTTGACTGCAGAGAGATGGATCGAGGGGATATGAGGGAGGAGACTGTTGTGGGAAAGGCCTGTGGAGGAAAGGTGGGCAGCCATGGAAGCAAGGCGATACTGCTGAGTCATGCTTAGGGGGTGGAGCCATCACCATAGCCTCTCTCTTCCCACATGCCAGCATTGGCAGCTGAACAATAGAGAGGCTGGCCCATCAAACACCTGAGGCACAGAACTACAGAGTAGGACACCCAGGGTGTTCCTTTAAGCAACTGACGTGCCAATCTACAGAGTAGGACCCCAGCCAGGGGCCTGACACACCGAACAACAGAGAAGGACCCCAGGCAAGGGAGCCCTCTAAGTGCCTGAACAGGCAGAGCTACGGAGAAAGACTGGCCGAGGCCTTCTGATTGCCAGCTACAAGAGGCTTGAAAAGAGACTCTGATAGGGCCATAACTCCTGCGGCAGAGGCAGTCCGTGTCCCTGCACACTTTGTGCCACCAGGGTCCCCATGAGCAAAACAGCTGCACCACCTTCACGCTCAACTCTCACTGGAACAGAGCTGCCACAGGCAAAAAATAATCTTGCATCTATGTGTGCAGGGTTGCTTCAGTCATGTCCAACTCTTTGTGACTCTGTAGACTGGGCTGCCGGGCTTCTCTGTCAGAGGGTTTTCCAGGCAAGAATACTGGAGCGTATTGGCCAATACTGGTTGCCATACCGTTCTAGAGCTCTATATTTCCTGCTGCCTTAGCCGCTAACTCCCCTGAGTACCTGGTACTGCCAGAACCCCTGAGACCCAAGAAGCTGCACCACCTCCACACCTGGCCCTCACAGGGGCAAACCCAAGTCCTACAGGGCAGCCTCAGGAACAAACCCCAGTGGACGACCCACATGCAGAGGTAGAAATAAAACCACAACTGAAACCCAGGGGCAGTGTGGCTAAGGAAGAAGACCCAAAACCTTCCCACCAGCTGTACAAGCTGCAGATTAATCCACACAAAAAAACTAGGCAGACTCTGTGTCTGCAGAATATATATAAGGACATTGATAGCTCCCACAAAAGAAAATGGACGAGTTCTGATAGCTGTGGATATTGGAGGGAAGAACACACAGGAGTAGGACTAGATTAGAATCTGGGCTGCCCCCACAACAGGTCCAGATCAGCACAGCGTTGGAAGGCATCCTAGGGAGATGAAGTGGACTGTGACTCAAACACAATAAGTTAAAAAAAATAATGAAAAGGCAGAGAAATACTACACAAATGAATGCACAAATTAGAAACACAGAAGTCCAAATGAATGAAGAGGAAATAGGCAAACTACCTGAAAAAGAATTCAGAATAATGATAGTAAAGATGATCAAAAACCTTGTAAAACAAAATGAAGAAAATGCAGGAATCAATTAACAAAGACCTACAAGAATTAAAGAATAAACATACAGAGACAAACAATATAATTACTGAAATTAAAAATACTCTGGAAGGAATAAAGGCAGAATATCTGAAGCAGAAGAATGAATCTCAGTGAGCTGGAAGACAAAATGGTTGAAATAACTTCTGAAGAGCAGAATAAAGTAAAAAGAATGAAAAGAACTGAGGATAGTCTCAGAGACCTCTGGGACAATATCAAACGACCAACATTCAAATTATAGGGGTCCCAAAAGTAGAAGAGAAAAAGAAAGAATATGAGAAAAATTCTGAAGAGATTATAGTTGAAATTTCTGCAATATGGAAAAAGAAATAGTCAATCAAATCCAAAAGTCCTATACAGGATAAACCCAAGGAGAAACACGCCAATACACATACTAATCAAACTAATAAAGACTAAACGCAAAGAAAGAATATTAAAAGTAGCAAGGGAGAAGCAACAAGTAACATACAAGGGAAATCCCATATGCTTAACAGCTGATCTTGCAGCAGCAACTCTGCAGGCCAGAAAGGAATGGCAGGATATATTTAAAGTACTGAAAGGAGGTGGGAGGGGGGGTTCAGGATGGGGAACACATGTAAACCCATGGCTGATTCATGTCAATGTATGGCAAAAACTACTACAATATTGTAAAGTAATTAGCCCCCAACTAAAATAAATAAATTTATTAAAAAAAAAAAAAAGTACTGAAAGGGAAAAATCTACAACCAAAATTACTCTACCCAGCAAGGATCTCATTCAAAATTTGATGGAGAAATAAAAAGCTTTTCAGATAAGCAAAAGTGAAGAGAATTCAGCACCACCAAACCAGCTTTACAACAAATGTTAAAGGGACTTAAATAGTCAAGAAATACAAGAGAAGGAAAAAGATCTACAAAATCAACCCAAACAATTAAGAAAATGTCAATAAGAACATACATATCAATAATTACTTTAAATGTAAATGGATTAAATGTCCAACCAAAAGACACAGACTGGCTAAATGGATACAAAAACAAGACCCATATATATGCTGTCTATGAGAAGCCCACTTCAGACCTAAAGACACATATAGACTGAAAGTGAGAGGATGGAAAAATATATTCCATGCAAATGGGAAGCAAAAGGAAGCTGGAATAACAATCCTCATATCACACAAGATAGACCTTAAAATAAAGAAGATTACAAGACATAAGGAAGGACACTACATAATGATCAAGGGATCAATCCAAGAGGAAGACATAACAATTGTAAATATCTATGCCCCCAACATAGGAGCATCTCAATACATAAGACAAACACTAACAGACATAAAAGGAGAAATTGACAGTAACACAATAATAGTAGGAGACTTTAACACTCCACTAACACCAATGGACAGATCATCAAAACAGAAAATTAGTAAGGAAACACAGTCTTAAATGATACATTAGATGAAATCAATCTTATTGATATCATCAGGACATTCCAAATGCAGAATATACCTTCCTCTTAAGTGCACATGGAACATTCTCTAGGATAGACCACATCTTGGGTCACAAATCAAACCTCAGTAAATTTAAGAAAATTGAAATCGTATCAAGCATCTTCTCCAACCACAATGCTATGAGATTTGATATCAATTATAAGAAAAAAACTGTAAGAACCATAAACATATGGAGATTAAACAACACATTTCTAAATAACCAACAGGTTACTGAAGAAATCAAGAAGGAAATCAAAAAATTTCTAGAAACAAATGACAATGAAACATGACAACTCAAAATCTATAGGATTCAGCAAAGGCAGTTCTAAGAGGGAAGTTTATAGCAATACAATCCTGCCTTAAGAAACAAGAAAAACATCTAATAAACAACCTAACTGTACACCTAAAACAACTATAAAAATGGTTTTGAACTGTGGTGTTACAGAAGACTCTTGAGAGTCCCTTGGACTGCAAAGAGATCCAACCAGTCCATCCTAAAGGAAATCAGTCCTGAATATTCATTGAGAGGACTGATGTTGAATATGAAACTCCAATACTTTGGCCACCTGATGTGAAGAACTGATTCATTGGAAAAGACCCTGATGCTGGGAAAGATTGAAGGTGGGAGGAGAAGGGGATGACAGAGGATGAGAAGGTTGGATGGCATCACCAATGCGATGGACATGAGTTTGAGTAGGCTCCAGGAGTTGGTGATGGACAGGGAAGCCTGGTGTGCTGCAGTCCATGGGGTCACAATGAGTAAGACACGACTGAGTGACTGAACTGAACTGAACTGAAAATAATATTATAGAGGTCATATCATGAGTATGTTTTATAAAAGTAAAGATTAACTTGTCAAAAAAGAAGAAAAAAAACCCACCAAAATTAGTAGAAGGAAAGAAATCATAAAGATCCAAGCATGAATAAATGAAAAAGAAATGAAAGAAACAATAGTAAAGATTAATAAAACTAGAAGCTTGTTCTTTGAAAAGATAAACAAGATTGACAAACCTTTGGCCACATTCATCAAGAAAAAAAGAGAGAAGAATCAACTCAACAAAATTAGAAATGAAAAAGGAGAGGCTGCAACAGACAATGCAGAAATACAAAGGATTATGAGAGACTATTATGAACAACTATATGTCAATAAAATAGATAACCTGGAAGAAATGCACAGATCCTTTTAGAAAAGTTCGATCTTCCAAGACTGAACCAGGAAAAAATAGAAATTATGAACAACCCAATAACAAGCCCTGAAATTGAAGCTGTGATTAAAAATCTCCCAAAAAAACAAAAGCCCAGGACCAGATGGTTTCACAGGAGAATTCTATCAAACATTTAGAGAAGAGCTAATGCCTATCCTTCTAAACTCTTTCAAAAAATTACAGAGGAAGGAACACTTCCAAACTCACACTACGAGGCCTCCATCACCCTGATACAAAAACCAGACAAAGACAACACAAAAAAAGAAAACTACAGGCCAATATCACTGATAAACATAGATGCAAAAATCCTCAACAAAATTTAGCAAACAGAATTCAGCAACACATCAAAAAAGCTCATACACCATGACCAAGTTGGGTTTATTCCAGAGATGCAAGGACCCTTCAATATATGCAAATCAATTAAGGTGATACACTATATTAACAAATTGAAAAATAAAAACCATATGATAATCTCAATCGATGCAGAAAAAGCCTTTGACAAAATTCAGCACCTATTTATGATTAAAACTCTTCAAAAAATAGGCATAGTAGGAACCTACCTCAACATGGTAAAGGCCATATATGATAAGCCTACAGCAAACATTATTCTCAATGATGAAAACTGAAAGCATTCCCCCTAAGATCAGGAACAAGACAAGGGTGTCCACTTTCACCATTATTATTCAACATAGTTCTGGAAGTCCTAGCTATAGCAATCAGAGAGGGAAAAGAAATAAAAGAAATCCAGATCAGAAAAGAAGAAGTAAAGCTCTCACTGTTTGCAGATGACATGATACTGTACATAGAAAACCCTAAAGATATCAGAAAATTACTAAAGCTAATCAGTGAATTTAGCAAAGTTGCAGGATACAAAATCAATACACAGAAATCACTCGCATTTCTATATACTAACAATGAAAAATCAGAAAGAGAAATTAAGGAATCAATCCCATTCACCATTGCAGCAAAAATAATTAAATATCTAGGAATAAACCTACCTAAGGTGACAAAAGAACTGTACACAGAAAATTATAAGACACTAATGAAAGAAATCAAAGATGAGATAAACAGACGGAGAGATATTCCATGTTCCTGGGTAGGAAGACTCAATATTGTAAAACTGACTATGCTACCAAAGGCAATTACAGATTCAATGTGATCCCTATCAAATTGCCAATGACATTTTTCACAGAACTAGAACAAAAAATTTCAGGATTCATATGGAAACACAAAAGATCCCGAATAGCCAAAGCAGTCTAACGAAAGAAGAATGGAGCTGGAGGAATCAACCTTCCTGACTTCAGATTATACTACAAAGCTACAGTCATCAAGACGTATGGTACTGGCACAAAAACAGAAATATAGACCAATTGAACAGGATAGAAAGCCCAGAAATAAACCCATGCACATTTGGGTACCTTATATTTGACAAAGGAGGCAAGAATATACAATGGGGCAAAGATAGCCTCTTCAATAAATGGTGCTGGGAAAACTGGACAGCTACATGTAAAAGAATGAAATTAGAACACTTCCTAACACCATACATGAAGATAAACTTGAAATGGATTAAAGACCTAAATGTAAGACCAGAAACTATAAAACTCTTAGAGGAAAACATAGGCAGAACACTCGATGACATAAATCAAAGCAAGATCCTCTATGACCCACCTCCTAGAGTAATGGAAATAAAAACAAAGCAAACAAGTGGCACCTGATTAAACTTAGAAACTTTTGCACAGTAAAGGAAACTATAAGCAAGGTGAAAAGATATTCCCTCAGAGTGGCAGAAAATAATAGCAAATGAAACAACTGATAAAGGATTAATTTCCAAAATATACAAGCAGCTCATACAACTCAATATCAGAAAAACAAACAACCCAATCAAAAAGTGGGAAAAAGACCTAAACAGACATTTCTCCAAAGAAGACATACCGATGGCTAACAAACACATAAAAACACATCGCTCATTATTAGAGAAATGCAAATCAAAATTACAATGAGATATCACCTCACACCAGTTAGAATGGCCATCATCAAAAAGTCAACAAACAATAAATGTTGCAGAAGGTGTGGAGAAAAGGGAATGCTCTTGCACTGTTGGTGAGAATGTAAACTGATACAGCCAATATGGAAGATGGTATGGAGATTCCCTAAAAAACTAAGAATAAAAGCACCATATGACTCAGCAATCCCACTCCTAGGCATATATCCTGAAGAAACCAAAATTGGAAAATATGCATGTATCCCATTGTTTATTGAAGCACTATTTACAATAGTTAGAACATGGAAGCCACCTAGATGTCCATCGACAGATGAATGGATAAAGAAGTTGTGGTACATATACACAATGGAATATTACTCAGCCATAAAAAGGAGCACCTTTGAGTCAGTTCTAATGACGTGGATGAACTTAAAACATATTATACAGAGTGAAGCAAGTCAGAAAGAGCAAGATAAATATCATATTCTAACACATATATGCTTTTGAACTGTGGTATTGGAAAAGACTCTTGAGAGTCCCTTGGACTGCAAGGAGATCCAACCAGTCCATCCTAAAGGAGGTCAGTCCTGGTGTTCATTGGAAGGACTGATGTTGAAGCTGAAACTCCAATACTTTGGCCACCTGATGTGAAGAGCTGACTCATTGGAAAAGACCCTGATGCTGGGAAAGATTGAGGGCAGGAGGAGAAGGGACGATAGAGGATGAGATGGCTGGATGGCATCACCGACTCGATGGACATGGGTTTGGGTGGACTCAGGGACTTGGTGATGGACAGGGAGGCCTAGCGTGCTGCGGTTCACGGGGTCGCAGAGTTGGACACGACTGAGTGACTGAACTGAACTGAACTGAACACATATATACAGAATCTAGAAAAATGGTACTGAAGAATTTACTTACAGGGCAGCAATGGAGAGACAGATATTGAGAATAGGCTTGTGGACATGGGAAGAGGGGAGGAGAGGGTGAGATGTATGGAAAGGGTAACATGGAAACTCACATTACCATATGTAAAATAGATAATGAACAGGAATTTGCTGTATGGCTCAGGAAAGTCAAACAAGGGCCCTGTTTCAACCTAGAAGGGAGGGATGGGGAGATTCATGTTGAGGTTTGACAGAAAACAACAAAATTCTGTAAAGCAATTATCCTTCAATAAAAAAATTAATTTTAAAAAATAAAAGAAAAAAATACATGTATCTCCCAGAATTAACATATAAAGTTAATGCAATTCTAATTAGAATCCAAATAAAGATATTTTGATTTTGTTTGGGAACTGAATACAATGATTTTAAAGAAGACTATGCCAAAAATAGTTAAGAAAATTATTTTTAAAAAGAAGATTAAATTGTTACAAGCTGTAGATATGGTCAGTTTGGCCTAATGTTTAAGAACATGGGCTCTGGAACTATACTTTCAGGGAACAGGCTCTACTACTTACTGGTGATGAGTCACAAAGCATGTTTGAAATAAAGATGTTAATAGTATCATCCCTAAGAAAAAGAAATGCAAGAAGGCAATCTGGTTGTTTGAGGAGGCCTTACAAATAACTGAGAAAAGAAGAGAGACGAAAGGCAAAGGAGAAAGGGAAAGCCGTACCTAACTTAAGGCAGAGTTCCAGAGAATAGCAAGGAGAGATAAGAAAGCCTTCTTAAGTGAACAATGCAAAAAATAGAGGAAAACAATAGAATTGGAAAGACTAGAGATCTCTTTAAGAAAATTGGAGATACCAAGGAGACATTTCATGAAAAAATAGGCATAATAAGGGATAAAAATGGCAAGGACCTAACAGAGGCAGAAGAGATTAAGAAAAAATGGCAAGAATACACAGATCTGTACAAAAAAGCTCTTAATGATCCAGATAGCCATGATGGTGTGGTCATTCACCTAAAGCCAGACATTCTGGAGAGTGAAGGCAGGTGGGCCTTAGGAAGCATTACTATGAACAAAGCTAGTGGAGGAGATAGAATTCTAGCTATTTCAAATTCTCAAGGGTGATGCTGATAAAGTACTGCAATCTTTATACCAACAAATTTGGAAACACAGCAGTGGCCACGGGACTGGAAAAGGTCAGTTTTCATTCTAGTCTCAAAGAAAAGTGAAAGTGAAGTCGCTCAGTTGTGTCTGACTCTGCAACCACATGGACAGTAGGACTGTAGCCTACCAGGCTTCCTCATTCATGGGATTTTCCAGGTAAGAGTACGGGAGTGGGTTGTCATTTCCTTCTCCAAGGGATGTTTGTGACCCACGGATCTAACCCAGGTCTCCCGCATCGTAGGCAGACACTTTACCCTCTGAGCCACCAGGGGCGCCAATACCAAAGCATGTTCAAATTACCATACAATTGCACTGAATTCACATGCCAGCAAGATTTCACTCAAAATCCCTCAAGCTAGGCTTCAGCAGTATGTGAACTGAGAACTTCCAAATGTACAAGCTGGATTCAGAAAAGGCAAAAGAACCAGAGGGCTTCCCTGGTGGCTCAGATGGTAAAGAATCTGCCTGCACAGTGACAGACTTTATTTTCTTGGGTTCCAAAATCACTGCAGATGGTGACTTCAGCCATGAAATTAAAAGATGCTTGGGCCTTGGAAGAAAAACTATGACAAACCTAGACAGCATATTAAAAAACAGAGACATTACTTTACCAGCAAAGGTCTATACAATCAAAGCTATGGCTTTTCCAGGAGTCATGTATGGATGTGAGAACTGGACCATAAAGAAGGCTGAGCACTGAAGAATTCATGCTTTTGAACTGTGGTCCTGGGGAAGACTCTTTGAGAGTCCCTTGGACTGCAAGGAGATCAAACCAGGCAATACTAAAGGAGATCAACCCTAAATATACATTGGAAGGACTGATGCTGAAGCTGAAGCTCCAATACTTTGGCCACCTGATAGGAAGAGCCAACTCATTGGAAAAGACTCTGATGATGGGAAAGACTGAAGGGAGGAGAAGAAGGGGATGACAGAGGATGAGATGGTTGGGTGGCATCACCAACTCAAAGGATATGAGTTTGAGCAAACTCTGGGAGATAGTGAATAACAGGGAAGCCTGGCTTGCTACAGTTCATGGGGTTGCAAAGAGTCAGACACTACCTAGCAACTAAACAACAGCAACAACAATAGTACCTACCTGACAGGAGGTTTGTGAAGGTTTAATCTAAATTGCTTAGGACAGTATATAGTGAATACTACAACTCTACTCTGTTATTATCCTGTAATTACTATAAAGTCAGCATATCAAAGGGTATAATAAATTCCAGAAATATTCATAATGAAACAAATTAGAGTACCAAAAATAGAGTCCAGCATACATGGGAACTTAATGTACAACAAAGGTAGAAATTCAGTTTAGTAAAGAAAAATAATTTATTTGCAGAAGAGGCACAATAGGCTAGCCATCTGGAAGAAATGCATGTCACATACAAAAATAAATTCCAGATGGATTCTACATTTAAACGTAACCAAAAAAATAAAACTTTTAGAAAAACTTAGAATAACCAACCTTGGGATGAAAGAGGCATTCTTAAATAGGACAAAAAGCTCAGACTTAATGAATGAAAAGGCAGAAAATAATAAGCATAAATAAAATAAAAATTATAGTCTGGGGAAATATTTGCAACATTTAACAAACATTTGTTTGAACACTTTTTACACAATAGATGCTACTGGATGCCATGATGAATAAAACATTTAGCAAATACTAGAAGCCAGTGTTTGATTTATTATTTTGTTATTTGTCTATATGATATTCCTACATTCATGGAGCTTATCTTCTAGTGATAGATATAACAGGTAACATACAAAGAGTTCTTACATGTAAGAGAGAGAAAAAAAACAATGGTAAAAGTGGTAAGAAAATATAAAGAGACAACTCAAAGAATTCCAAACAACTATAACATATGAAATCATATTTATCACATCATATGATGAAAACACTGCATATTTCTTCCCAACTCTGTGGTCAATGACCTCATGTTGGTAGTTTGAACATAGTCATGATGAGAATATTTGCATCATAGAAATCAGCAAATGCTACAAGTCAGAGTTTGATTTATTATTTTGTTACTTGTCTAAGAAAATAATGGAGAAAAATGTAAAAAATGTAGATTAAACTAAAAACGTGGTGTGTCTGTGGCCATCACATTATAAATAGCACAGAGCATTAAGGAAATATTCTTCTAGTATTTGAAAACTATTATCTGATTCAGCACAATAGTCACTCACCTCATTGACAGATAATGAGGTTCCAAAATATGTGGTGCTAAAATGGAAAGAAATTTCAATTTAATGAGTACAGTTTATATGAGGATAAAAATAGTTTAATAGTAGATCACATTTCAGATTTAATGACAATAAATTTATCAGGAAAAGAGTGAATTGTAATGGAGCTCCATTTGTCAAATCATTGTTGCACTGTAATCACAGATTGCATGCAGATATGAGAGTTCAGCAACAATCAGCCAAAGCACCCTGTAATATTCAGTTGGCTATAAAGAACTTATGATACAACACTGAATACTCTGTTATTATTTATAAATTATGTATCATTGAGGTCAGTAAAATCAACAATAAACATATGTGCTTATATGTAGCACTTTGTGAATGTGTGTATGTGTGTGTGTGTGTAGTTATTAATAGTTAAACACTTACCAGCACTTGCTTCTACCAACATCCCTTTAACCAGAATTCATTCACATGGCCATGGAAGGCTTGTTCTATCTAAGCAACCTCATGACCAGCTAAAAATTGTTGTAACCCCATGGTGAAGGACAGGCTGGATTTGGGGGAAAAATAACTATCAATCTCTGACATAGCACTGTTATTTTCATTTTTTTAAGAGGACATTGAGACTCAGCTTAAATTAACTTGCCCAAGAGTCACTCATCTAAAAAGTAGATGAGATTTGATCTCATGTTTGTCTAGTTTCATTTTTTTTTCTCCACACCATTCTCTACCTCTGGAAATATAACACATTGAGTTTGAGGTCATAGTGGAGTTTACAAACAAAAGATTTTTCCAACTTCCCTGGAAGTATGTACTTAATAAGATGACTAATGTAGTAAAGAGTTTCGATCACAGAAAGAAGTCAATGAATGGCCAGGGTGAGGAAATCAGTGGGAACAATGTGTTTCTCTGGACAGCTCATTTGCCTTCAGGGTGATTAAATCCATAGGTTTATCCAGACAGTTAGGGAGCTGTGTACCCATCTCCATTTTTCTTTTCCAGACACAGTCTGCATGATTTTTTTATTATTATTACCTTGGAAATAAACATTGCCAGACACATGAGAAATAGATGGGAACCAGAGAAAGACATGGGAATGAGGCAACTTGAAAATTGCTTTGTCCCAGCTGGTCAGTAATACCCTCACTTTAATGTATTTATCTTATCTAGGGCTTTCCTGGTGACTCAGATGGCAAAGAATCTGCCTGCAATGCAGGAGACGCAGGTTCATTCCCTGGGTTAAGATCCCCTGGAGAAGAATTCTTGCCTGGAGAATTCCATGGACAGAGGAACCCGGCGGGCTACTGTCCATGAGGTCACAGAATCGGACACGACTGACCAACTAACACTTTCAACTCTTTGTCACAAATCTTATCTACTAGGCTTTAAACCCCTTGAAGTCAGGAACTGTGTCTTGTTAAATGTCCTAATATAATTTCTTCATATAGCCAATGAGTAACAAATATTGGTTGAATAAATTATCATGTGAGTGGATACTCAGTCCTTGTTTACATAATATGTATCTTATTTCTCTTTATCTGAGTATGCCCTGAGAGGAGGAGCCAGGTCTTCCATCAAGACCAAAGGTTATTCAGCTATTTATACAACAGCTATCCATTAAATTCATGCTATATGTGAAGCACCACAGAGTGAAAATATTGGTCACTGCTTAGACTAGGAACTCCACATGGGTGAGAACCATATACTTTATTTCCTCTGAGACTTCCCATAAAGGACAGTATATATTCAGAATGCAAGCTTCTTTATAAAAATAGCTAACATTTATTGGATATTTACCGTGTGTTGGCACCAAGTGCTTTATATATATTACTGCATTTAACCACCATAACAAAACCATGGGCCTTCCCTGGTAGCTCAGACAGTAAAGAACCTGCCTGCAATACAGGAGACCCAGGTTTGATCCCTGGGTCGGGAAGATCCCCTGGAAAAGGGAATGGCAACCCATTCTAGTATTCTTGCCTGGAGAATTCCATGGACAGAGGAGCCTGGTAGGCTACAGTCCATGGGGTCACAAAAAGTCAGACATGACTGGGCAACTAACACAACAGCAACAATCCTATGAGGGGGGCACTATTATCACCCCTACCTTGTAGATGAGGAAGTTGAAGCTTAAGAGATGAAGTAGTAGAGAAATCACACAGCTACAAAGTGTTAGAATCCCAGATTTTAACTGCTGTGGCATCCTGCCTTCCCCTGGGCTACTGGCAGTGTCAGTTCTCTGGGACAACACTGAAAGGATGAGCCATTAAAAAGTCTAGCCCTGTAGCTCTGCCAAGGACTCTGAGTCTTCCTTCAACCCCTCCCCTTCTTAGCCAGTACTGACAGATATGATGTAGAGGTCATGATTTTAGATGAGGTATCTTATAACAGTCAGTGGTGAACACCATTTCTGACAGATTTTAGAGTTTGGTTTTACAATTTGGATAATAGACTTCTCTCACCTGTCTCTAGCTAATTAGAAAACTAAGAGTTGCCTAGTTTACTAAAACTGGAAAATGCTTTCAAAGAGACAGTGGAGTTTGAAGGAAGCTTTTTAAAAATTCCTGCCTTGTTTGGTTCAGAATAGATGTCTGAATTGATATATTTAAATTCCCTTCCTCTACACTAAAACAAGAGCAAAGATCTACAGAAGATAATAGGAGAGAGGACCAGAGAATTTGATGACTTTCTGGAAAATAGAAAGTGGATAAGACCTTATTTACAGGTAAAATCGAGTCCCAAATGCACAGAAAGAATGAAGGCAGAGTTGGATAAGAAATAACGGGGGAGAAAAAGTAAGGAGGAAAGGAAAATTAGAAATGTCAGAAGTAGAACTTTGTTAGAAAGTTATGCTCCATACACCAAACTAAAATAACATGAATTCCAGCATATGGTAGAGTATAAGAAAATGTGATGAACTTGACCTCGTTGCATGAGCAGATTTCTTTGAACAGTTCTACTCCTTCTCCAAGGTTTCAACAACAATATTTGGGTATATCAAGAATATTATTTAAAGAGTCATAATATTAAGACATTGTCCAAAGGTTTCCAATTTTTAGAATCAGTCCACAGAGAAGCCATGGAGGATTGTACAGCTGTAGAATAAAATGTAAAGACAATAAACCTCAACAGATGAAAGTAATACTGTAGCTGACAGAAGTTGGGAGGAGAGGAGAATGAAGCAGAAGTGTTAATATATTCACAACGGAGAATCAAAAGATATTGTCTAAAGTTGTTTAAAAAAGAATTAGACGTTGAAGTGTGTTACGTAAAGTCATAAAAGTAATAGAAGAGCCAATGATAAAAATATAACTAACAAAACTTGGAAATACAAAGGAGATGAAAAGTCATATAAGTGAGCTAAATTCCTCATCCTTCTTTCATAGTAAGGAGTCAATGATAAGATCTAAACTTGGTAAATCAGGAAATAAATGATTAGGATATGATTTTGAATGATCATGGTGAACAACAGAAAAACTCAAAATAGAAATGGCTAAAAATGGATACTTCCCATCTATTCTAGAAAAACACTTCCACATGTGTACCAGGACTAGAGACAAGAAACTCAGTGCAGTTCTGTGTTGTAATAAGGAAAAATTGGAAATACCTTAGTGTTCACTGTATGTAAATAAATAATGGCAGAGTGACATTATACAACAGTTTAAAGAAGTGAAATGGGTATATATGCACTGACATGGAAGGATATCAAAGTATACCATCTGTGCACAATAAAAATCAAAATAAGCATACTTTTAAGGATTATAAAGATCTGAGAGGAAACCCACCACTGTCAACAAAGGTGGTGACTCCTGAGGAGGGGAATGTAACTGGGGTGATGGTCAAGGAGGACTCTAACTTTATCTGTGAGGTTTAAAATTTTTACAAGAACAAGTTCATGTATGATTTGTGTAGCCTAAAACCAATCATTTTTAAGTGGTTACCACTGTGGCAGACGTAGAGCTTTTTCATTTAATACCACTCTATAACATACCAATTTCTTTTTTTTTCCTCTAAGTATGTACATGTTATTTTAAAATAATAATTTTAAACAATGACAACAAAAAACAATATTTTTGTTCCTTTAGTTACAGAAAACTTCACAGAACAGTGTAGCTGCAGGCAGTTCTCTAAGCCAAAAAGTTGCCCTCCCTCTAGTCCTATAAATGATCGTTATTTATGACCACTTCGTGGCATAGATGTGTACAGCTATTTACCATTTCTTCTGGGAGGGTGGATGTTCACATTCATATGAGACAAAACAAATCAAGATTCAACTAGACAGGCTGCTGTGGGCTTGGGGATTAGAAGAGCAAAAATAAAAATAAAAAACAAACCCAGCAACATGCAACATACTCCAGTAAATCATTTCTCCTTTTTGTCTTGAATTTAACAACCTCATCTGTGTTGTGGATATTTTTATGTACTTACCACTGAGTTTTAAAAAGCATGAACAAAATATTTGACTGAACTGGCCTCTGGACTGGAAGCTAGATAGTAATCATGGTAGATCTTGTTCAAGATTCAGTAGTGAGTATATATATTAATACATCATTTCATCTGTCCAACAGTAGCTGTTCCCTTTTTTCTTGTCTTTTTGAGCAACCTTTCAGAAAACTTCAAAATTTTACCAGTTTCTGTAGGTTTCACTTCTTAAGACCAAGTGAGATCATTTAAACACTAGGGGGATGAGATACTATTTCTTTCAGTTCTTATTCAAATTCTGACCTTCCAATAACCTCTGTCCTTCAACATCCCACCATTATGTTCTTTCTGAACCTCAAGAATATGTTGAGTTTACCTTCCTCTTCCATGGCTTGTCTTTTAGGTATGATTCACTTGGGAAGAACCTAGAATCCTTCCACAGCAGATATCGCAGACTTTGATTCAGATGTTAATTCTGAGCATTTTGTTTTACCTATAAAGGAATTAACATTATTTAATTCCAATAATATTAGAACAATAATATTGTTCAACCACCATGAACAAAGCTAGTGGAAGTGATGGAATTCCAAATGAGCTATTTCAAATCTCTGAAAGATGATGCTGTGAAAGTTCTGCACTCAATATGTCAGCAAATTTGGAAAACTCAGCGGTGGCCACAGGACTGGAAAAGGTCAATTTTCATTCCAATCCCAAAGAAAGGCAATGCCAAAGAATGCTCAAACTACTGCACAATTGCACTCATCTCACATGCTAGTAAAGTAATGCTCAAAATTCTCCAAGCCAAGCTTCAGCAATACGTGAACTGTGAACTTCCAGATGTTCAAGCTGGTTTTAGAAAAGGCAGAGGAACCAGAAATCAAATTGCCAACATCCACTGGATCATCGAAAAAGCAAGAGAGTTGCAAAAAACATCTATTTCTGCTTTATTGACTATGCCAAAGCCTTTGACTGTGTGGATCACAATAAATTGTGGAAAATTCTGAAAGAGATGGGAATACCAGACCACCTGGCCAGCCTCTTGAGAAACCTGTATGCAGATCAGGAAGCAACAGTTAGAACTGGACATGGAACAACAGACTGGTTCCAAATAGGAAAAGGAGTACGTTAAGGCTGTATATTGTCACCCTGCTTATTTAACTTATATGCAGAGTACATCATGAGAAACGCTGGGCTGGAAGAAGCACAAGCTGGAATCAAGATTGCCAGGAGAAATATCAATAACCTCAGATATGTAGATGATGCCACCCTTATGTCAGGAAGTGAAGAAGAACTAAAAGGCCTCTTGATGAAAGTGAAAGAGGAGAGTGAAAAAGTCGGCTTAAAGCTCAACATTCAGAAAACTAAGATCATGACATCCGGTTCCATCACTTCATGGCAAATAGATGGGGAAACAGTGGAAACAGTGGCTGACTTAATTTTTCTGGGCTCCAAAATCGCTGCAGATGGTGACTGCAGCCATGAAATTAAAACACACTTACTCCTTGGAAGGAAGGTTATGACCAACCTAGACAGCATATTAAAAATCAGAGATATCACTTTGTCAGCCAAAGTCCATCTAGCCAAAGCTATGATTTTTCCAGTGGTCATGTATGGATGTGAGAATTGGATTGCAAAGAAGCTGAGTGCCGAAGAATTGATGCTTTTGAACTGTGGTGTTGGAGAAGACTATTGAGAGTCCCTTGGACTGCAAGGAGATCCAACCAGTCCATCCTAAAGGAGATCAGTCCTGGTGTTCATTGGAAGGACTGATGTTGAAGCTGAAACTCCAATTCTTTGGCCACCTGATGCGAAGAGCTGACTCATTGGAAAAGACTCTGATGCTGGGAAAGATTGAGGGGAGGAGGAGAAGGGGATGACAGAGGATGAGATGGTTGGATGGCATCACCAACTCAATGGACATGGGTTTGGGTGGACTCCAGGAGTTGGTGATGGAAGGGAGGCCTGGCGTGCAATGGGGTTGCAACGAGTCGGACACGACTGAGCAACTGAACTGACTGATACTGATTGTTCCGTAACAGTGAACAACAGTATTTTTCACAAATAATGTTATTTAATCCTCTCAATGTCCCTGTAATCTTGGGTATTATAAGTACCATTTTAATGAAGAAGAAACAGATGAAAAGAGTTAGGAACTTTGCCCTCAAGAGATGAATCACCAGAAACTGCTCTCCACTCCAGACCTTTAATACAGTTCTCCTGGTCCAGTTACCTAATAGGAGGTCTTTGTTAAAATTCCTCCAGGTCTTACATTTATAAAAACACCTTTATGCATTGAGTAAACTTCCAGGAACTTCAATGGGAAATCTCCTAATGAATTCCTTTGAAGTTGCTAACACCTTTCAGATATATTTGCAGTAACACCACAAGTTGCTTTTTACCTGTAGAAACAAAGTACCCTATCTTTGATGTTAGCCTCCAAATCTTAACCTATGTTTCTACCCGGGGCAGTGCATTTAGGGCAGTGAGCTGCCACTTGAAAAGAAGATACATTTATTTGGTGTCCCTATTATCACCTTCTCTATATATGAGCCTGTTGTTTTTCCATCTGACTGATGCTTACAACTTTACTCCTGGGATACACACTATCAAGTCTCCTCACCCAGAACCAAGCAGGTAAAGAAAGATTAAAAGGTTAAATAACTACAGCAAAACCAGATACATTACAAGATCACTCCTATCCCACCTTAGGTCAGGGCTGGGTCCTGACATTATTCCACTCACCCTCTTGTTGATGGTGCTTAAAGCAAACTGTGAATATATCAAAGCTTGAAATTTGATACATCAAATCAAGCCTTAATTTACTCTGTTCACTGGTCCATCTGTCACCTAACGCACTTTCCCAGGCAGTACTGAGGATGTTCCAGTGTCATCTAGACTTGTCCTTTCTTTCCTCTTTCCAAGTTGAAACATTTTCACTCTCTCCCTCATTTCCGTTGGTCCAAGATGTCTGTGGCTTCCACAGAGAGCTAATCCAATAAGCCAATCCATGCAAATGTACAAAAAGGCTTAGAATAGAACCTCCCTGGTCCTCCCAAATAAAGAACACAGAGTTCCTTCAAGACTAAAAATACCCAAAACTAAAAAGAAAAATTATAAATATGTAAAATTCCCCCGCCTTATTTTTCAACTGATTTATTATGAACATCTTCCTACATCAATCAATTTTATGCAGCAACTTTTTTAATGTTTCAAAATGCAGTTATACTTCCCTATCTTCCCACTGTTGAGCATTTAGTTTCTCTCCAGCTCTTCACTGTAATGAACATTTTATATCTAAACCTATACGTACAGAGTATGGGTTCTATACCAAAAGGGATGCAGCCTGGTGAACAGGGAGAAGCCCTCTAGAAGGCCTGTTATGCAGTTTTATTTTCTGGGTGTGATTGGATTCAACCTTCCTTCCAACACTATCTCTGTCCTTGGCTTGCAATCATCACCATGAAAGCTATTAGTTGGGGACAGACTTGGGGAAAGGGCTTTGTTGTTGCTGTTCAATTGCTAAGTCATGTTGGACTCTTTGCGACCCTGTGAACTTCAGCATGCCTGGTTTCCTTGTCCTTCACTATCTCCTGGAGTATGCTAAAACTCAAGTCCATTGTTTCACTGATGCCTTCCAACCATCTCATCCTCTGTCGCCCCTTTCTCTTCCTGCCCTCGATCTTTCCCAGCATGAGGTTCTTTTCCAATGAGTCAGCTCTTCACATCAGGTGGCCAGAGTAGTGGAACTTCAGCTTCAGCATCAGTCCTTCCAATGAATATTCAGCATTGATTTACTTTAGAACTGACTGGTTTGATCTTGCCATCCAAGGGACTTCAAGGATCTTCTCCAGCACCACAGTTCAAAAGCATCACTTCTTCAGTGCTCAGCCTTCTTTATGGTCCAACTCTCACATCTGTACATGATTACTGGAAAAACCACAGCTTTGACTATACAGACGTTTGTCGGCAAAGTGATGTCTCTGCTTTTTAATACGCTGTCTAGTTTTGTCACAACGTTTCTTCCAACAAGCAGCATCTTTTAATTTCATGGCTGCAGTCACCATATGCAGTGATTTTGGAGTCCAAGAAAATAAAATCTGCCACTGTTTCAATTTTTTCCCCATCTAAACTGCCATGAAGTGATGGGACTAAATGCCATGATCTTCATTTTTTGAATGTTGAGCTTTAAGCCATCTTTTTCACTCTCTTCTTTAACCTTCAGAAAGGGCTTAGGAGCTGATAAACCTTGACATTCGTATCTAAAAAGTCACTGTTATTGTATATATTTTTATCAGTTTGGATAAAAGTTGATGAGTGAGTGAAAGTTGCTTAGTCATGTCCGACTCTTTGTGACCCCATGGACTATATAGTCCATGGAATTCTCCAGGCCAGAATACTGGAGTGGGTAACCTTTCCCTTCTCCAGGGGATCTTCCCAACCCGGGGATCAAACCCAGATCTCCTACATTGCAGGCGAATTCTTTACCAGCTGAGCCACAAGGGAAGCCCAAAGTTGATGAAATTTAACCCACATCTTCACGGACAATTCACGAGAATTCTGGGCAATCAGAAAGGCGATTGAGTTTCTATAGTAAATTTGGAGTTTGTGGGCCCAGCCGCTGATCTGAGCCTTGGTGTTTGGCTGCTTCTCTTCCCTTGTTTCTGTGATCCTCTTAAAATCAGTTTCAGGGCTTCCCTGGGGGCTCAGTGGTAAAGAATCCGCCTGCCAATTCAGAAGACATGGGTTCAATCCCTGATCCAGGAAGATACTACATGTCGGGGAGCAACTAAGCCCATGAGCCTTAACTATTGAGCCTGTGTTTTAGAGTCTGGGAGCCGCAACTGCTGAGCCCACATGCTGAAACTACTGAAGCCTGCACATGAGAGACAGAGCCCATGCTCCACCACAAGAGAAGCCACTGCAATGAGAAACCCGTGCACTGTAACTGAAGTGTAGCCCCTGCTCACCACAACTAGAGAAAGCCCTCAAGCAACAGCAAAGATTCAAGACAGTCAAAAATAAAATGATAAAAAAAAATAATAATAAAGTAAAATCAGCTTCAGAAGGTCAAGTGAAGCAATAATTGTCCCTCTTTTCTAACATCATGTTGCAATATAGGCATGATAATGATGATAAGGATGGTAGTAATGGTAACATAAGTAGATTCTGGCTAAAGCATTTGTTCCACTGGCAAGATCTTCCTGAAACAATACTACAGAGTAGAGGAACAGAATAATCAGAACAGGAGTCTTTTCATCTCACAGGAAATATGGGAGCTTAGTGCTCTTCCCATCTGCCTGCAATGGGATCCAGCTATGTGTTCCTTCTGCTATTCCTAGTTCCATGAAGGGCAGACTTTACAATTCTTTGATGATTAAAAAAGCAAAACACTTGAAGATTAAACTAGAATTGAGGCAAAGGTTCATAAATCTCCTTTTAGCCACAAGAAGACTGAAGACTTTGCCTCCAAAATCCCGGGGATAAGGGATTGATGTGCAATCCATCACCTTGATGTGTTCAACATTCAGTTATAGAGAGGAGCTCAGTTTTAATGGAATACTAGGAAAGGCATCTGGAGACGATCAGGTACTGATTTAAGGTATCACAGAGAGTGTGTATATTCTGCATCAGAAAGATAGAGGATCTTTTCTTGTGACCAGAATATGAGATCTTTTCTGCAAAAGTCACCCAAAGGGCATCTATATACCACATCAGAGATAATTGCAAGATTCTCAGCTTTTCTCACCTCACACACCTTCCATTTTGACCTTGGTCTTCTCATAAAGCAGTAGGCTTGACTAGCATGTGAGTTTCTGTTATTCAAATCCACTTTCATTTAAAGAGGCAAAGACATTTATGAATGGGAGGTACCCTTAGATTTGGGGGTACTACAGCAATCCCTATGATGTATAGTTCAAGGGTCACCAGGAAGACTGCTCTGTCTCCCACCAGATACACCCATTGCTTGCATTAAAGAACTCTTTTCCCATTGAGTCTCAAGGCCTTTCTGGCTTCCAAAGTCCGCAGTTATGACATAAATAACTCTGGAAAGGGTCACACAATAAGCTAACAGTTTAGAAGTATTCATTTTACTATCATGTTCATTTTATTCCATATCTCTAAAAATTAATGTAATAGTTTTTCTAATTAAATCTTACCTAGAGCTCCAATATAGAAAACTATAGTGACTCTGGCTGAAGCAGGATGGAGGCCTGAGGCTTACCTACCTGACTTCCTCTTCAATCTGATGAAATCCCAAAAAACAATAGTCAATTTTATATTTTTAATGAAGTTTATATTAAACATGTGCAAGTCCCCATAAGTAACACTGAAGAAACTTAGAGTTCCTCAATATACAGTTTGGATAATTAAAAACCGGACAACTAGGTGTTATGTGCTCCTCCACATAATGCTATAGGAAGGATATAGGACCACTATGAAGTACTTCTACACGAAAACAACAACAAAAGTGAATTTAATCAAGCCTCTAGTTGTAAAGTATTTGTTAATGGGAAATAAGGAGATAGAGAAACAACTTAAATTTCACCATGTGGAAAAAATAGTTAGCCAAATACAGAATGAGGGAAATCCTATAGGACAAATGACCTGCTTTGTCCAACAAATAAATAATCTGGAAAGGGAAACTATTAAACTAGATCTTTAAAGATTTACAACAATAACTAAAAGACAATCCAATTTAAAAATGGACAAAGGACTTAAAGAGACATTTCTCCAAATAAGATATACAAGTGGCCTAGAAGCACAAGTCATTAGTTACTAGGGAAATGAAAATCAAACCCACAACGAGATACCACTTCACTCCCACTAGGAAGGCTACAGTTTTTTGTTTTTTTTTTTTAAAGGTAGAAAATAGCAAGCGTTGGCAAGATGTGGAGAAATTTGTACTCTCATACATTGCTGGTGGAAATGTAAAATGGTGCAGTTCCTGTGGAACCAGTTTGGCAGTTCTTCAAAAAGTTAACCATAAATTTGCTATGACCCAGCAATTCTTCTGGGTATATGCTCAAACGAATTGAAAACTGGTACTCAAACAAATATATGCACAAGCATATTTACAGCAGCATTGTTCAAAATAGTTAAAGATGAAAACAGCCCAAATGCCCAACAACAAATGAGTGGATAAACAAATTGTAGTATATACACACAATGAAATATTATTTGGCCATAAAAAGGAACAAAGTACTGGTATACACCACAGCATGGATGAATCTTTAAAACATTATGCTCAGGGAGAATAAAGCCACACACAAAGGCTCATATGCTGTATGATTCCATTTTACGGAATATTCAGGACTGGTAGATCCATAGCAATAGAAAGCAGATTGGTAGTTGCCACATGCTGGTGGGAGGCAGGGAAGGAGTGCCACTGTTTAAGGGGGTTCTAGGGATAATGAAATGTTTTAGAACTAGATAGACGTGGTGGTTGCACAGGACTGTGACTGCACAGGATTATGACTGTGATTTGTTTACTTTAAAATGATCAATCTGGGGCATGTTCCCCATGATCCAGTGGGCTAAGGCTCTGTGTCCCCAGTGCAGGGGGCCTGGGTTCAGTCTCTGGTCTGGGAACTAGATCCCATATGCTGCACCTAAGAGTTCACATGCTGCAACTTAAGATCCCACATGCCTCAACTAAGACCCAATGCAGCCAAATAAGTAAATAAATAAATAAATATTAAAAAAAGTAAAATGATTAATTTTATATTTTACCTCAATAAAGACAGATCATTTTTAAACATTTGGGAAATATACCAACCAGCTGCAGCGTATAGACCTTGTTTTGATCCAAAGTCAAACAAATTAATTATAAAAATATATTTTTGAGGAAATTGGTGAACCTTAAACATGAATTGAGTGTTAGATGACATTAAGGAATTATTATTAATTTGTTTGTGAATTAACAGTACATCAATTGTGTCTTTAGAAATTCCTTCTCAGGCAGAGATTCATTCTAAAGGTGAAATATGATGTCTGGGATGTGCTTTAAAATACTCTCCCAAAAAAATGTTAAGAAAAGGAATAATTGAAATAAGACTGGCAAAATTCTGACAACTGATGAGACCAAGTAATGGGGACATAGGCGCTATTGCTATTTTCATGTATATTTGAGATCATCTATAATGAAACACTTTTTAATTTGGTATAGAAATCATAGATTTATTTAATACCATTTATAGTCTTTCAAAATGGACTTAGGATTGGTGCTTGGAAGGTGTTTGGCAAACATCGGAAGAGAAAGATGTAGTAAAAGCAACAGGTAGAGAAGAGAAAAACTGAAAAAGAATACTAATGAATGCCATATGTAAAATAGATAGCCAACAGGAATTTGCTGTGTGGCTAAGGAAACTCAAACAGGGGCTCTGTATCAATCTAGAGGGGTGGGATGGGGAGGGAGATGGGAGGGAAGTTCAAAAGGGAGGGGATATATGTACACCTATGGCTGATTCATGTTGAGGTTTGACAGAAAACAAAATTCTGTAAAACAATTATCCTTCAATAAAAAAATAAATAAATAAAATAAAACACATACAATTAAAAAAAAAAGAATACTAATGGAGGTATACTAACCCATATACCTCACAACTTTGTAGGGGCTAGGTCCTTTAGGAGGAAAAAGAAAACTGCCTCCTAAGTTGCATACCACAGCCTCACTCCGGCTTTTAAGGCCTACAGTCACAGGGGGCCTGGACATGGTGTAAAGGATGCTCAGTGTGTTGCTTCCAAGGGCAGAAGAAGCAGCATCCTCATCCTGATTACCAGTGACCAAAATTTATTAGCATCACCCATGCATAAAGTACTGTGGCTATCAATAGCTCCAAGTTAAATCTCCGCCTTAAACAACGTCTTGCCAATAGTTGTAGCCCTTACAGAACTTGGTGACCCAGAGGTGGAGGGGACCTGAGAAATCACAGATCTCTCTTAATCTTGTGAAGTCACAATGGATCTTGGCAGTGTTGAGTGCACTGGTACACTACCAACTGCCTGCTATACCTCTGTCGCTAGCTATGTAAGTCTCTAGTTGTTGACTTCAAACACTTTATTTGCAGAATGAGAATTTGAATGGTTTCTCCTGTCCCTTTTATCTCTATAAAGCATTCACTTCATTCATTCAATGAGTATCTATTTTATGAATAAACACAGAATCTCTGGAAAGTTTTCCCTCATCAAAACTCTCTATTGTCCTCTAAACTTCACGAGTTGAGAGTTAATTAAACAAGCCTTCTCCTCTAAACAGGAAAAGTGTAGCAAATATCTTTTTCCATAATCATGGGTGCCTCATAGGTGGGTTCCTACTACTAAAGAAGGAAATAGCTGTATTTTGCAGTTATTGAAGCACAAGAAGTCCTTCCTGAATTTGTTTCCTTTCCTTTTATTTAAAAAAAATCTTGAAATTTTACCACCCAGAGAAACCTCTTTACATTTTTCTAGATGTTTTTTCAGGCATCATTTATAGTGGTTACATAGTATGCTTTTATATGGATTCATTATGGTTTATGTAACAATTCTTTACTTAGGTTGTTCCTATTATAAAAATATTGGGAGGAATATCCTTGTGCTCACATCCTTGTTTCGTTGTTCAAGAAAATCCTAGAATGGAATTTCTGGGTCAAAGGAAATGCACATTTAAAGTTTTTATAAAAGTGTTTAAATGCCCTCCAGAAAGACTGTAGCAATATTCCCACTAGCACTGTATGAAAATGTCTATGTCACTATATCCTTCCCAATGTGAGTGTTAGCATTCATTTTAGTCTTTGCCAATCAATCCTTCCTGACATTTTACAGGGTCTTCTATAGTGCTGTGCTTGCATTTCTATACCTGAGAGGTGCTATAATGCTGTTGTAAGTTTAGCCAGAGGTGGCACCTTCTTTCCTCCACTTCTGAGGGAAAAGGAATCTATCCCAAGAATCTGAACCCCCTAGTTCTCAGAGCAACAGTCAGAGTCTGCAGGCTGACACAGCTTCTCCTTTTCTTCTTCCTACTGGTATAGTGAACTACATGCTCCAGGAATATTCATCCAGATTCCCTATTTAATCACAAGCAACTAAAAGTTAATTCATCACAGCTCCAGTTTAGACTATATAAAATAAAGCCATCCTGCACCCCCATTCTGCAAACAAACAACTGACTTTTTGGTATAACGTGAGCTTTACTAAAGCAACCATGACTGATAGAGCAGATTTGGTTTGATTTGGATTCCTTTCCATTATGATTTCCTGCTAGCCCCCTGACTTACATTAGCCAAACACAGAGAAAACACCACACCATAGGTAACTCTGTCCATTTTTCTTTCTTTAAAGGTTAGTTTTAATAGGTGTTGGCAAGGGCCTGTCAAATTGCTAGGGATTTTTTTTTTTCTAGAAAATTAAATATGTAACTGATTTATTCTTCTGGCCAATCTTTCCTTCCATACCCCCACCTTCATTACATAACAGTTGTGAGGTTATAAAAACATGTGGAGAAAGGTTATGAGAATCAGTAAGGTTTAGAGTACTCTGTCTGCCAGCCTAAACTGCCTTTATGAATCCATACAAATTCCTATTCCCATTTTCACTGCAGAGAATAGGCTGTTATATATTGGTCTCGGCTGCATTCTCCAATCAGCTCTCTATCTTCCAGGCCTCCTTCCCTCTGCACAAGCCTCTCTCAAATAAGCCACTGGTCCAGGTAGTGTTTCTAGCCAATGCACTGATAGAAGAAATGAGGGTGTTTTATTCCCTTTGAAGAGGATACGGTGTGAAAGGCAGCCCATTTTAGAAGGGTCACAGAAGGCTATGGATTTTTGCTGGTTGTAAATCAAGCTGTTGATAAAAAACAATGTGCTTTCGGGGAAGGAGTGATTTGAAGTGGTCCTGACCCAGGACATGGTGAATATACAGCACATGAAATAAGATGCGATGGTCACCTAGGCTACAGCCAGTGGCTCTAGTCACTTTTAAAAGTTGTACATTGAAGATTCTAGGGAGTACTTAAAATTATAATCTTTTAGAACTACTTTTGCTGGGTGCAAACGGCAGCTGTTGGAATTCATGGCCATCAGAGGGCTCCCCTCCCACTTCGCTTTGAATTAACTTATACCCTCTCTTCCCCCAAAAAGGAAGGACCAGATGGTTTAGGGTAGTGTTACCCAAATTTTTTGAACACATGCCTTATTTAGATAAATATAAAAATCACACACATACTCCCACTTAGAAATCATTATCTTCTACGTAACCGCACCAGCCTGGGAGATTTTACCTAGTTTTACTTGTAGTTGTTTTCATTATGAAAATAATAAGGGAGTGTTTTTATTTGCCTTCAAATATTGAAAATGACTTTTTAAACTAGACCATTCTTCCCATGGTCATCCTAGAGAATCAAGAAATACCATATTCCTAATACTTACCAGTCTAGACCTCTTTCCTCACACCATTCCTGTGATTAAGATCCTAGCCAAAGAAACTATTTAGTCTTTGACACTTTAGTGTGAGTCTATATCACTCTGTTGCTTCTCTGGAGACATGTGCAGATTAAGGCTATCTCTAATGGGATAGAGATAATCCTTAATTAAGGCTTCTGATTGGAGGACAAACATTCAAAGTTGGCTCTCAAAAGTCCCAGACCTAGCAGAATCCAGAATTCACACAAACCTACTGAATCAGCTTCTCCAGGGGGGTGGTCTGGAAATCTTTATTATTAGAAAGTTTCCCCAGGAGCCTCTGACTCATGTCCAGATTTGTAACTAATCAGTCAACACTGCAGAAGACATTTGTCTTTCTTGGTTACTCCAAAACTTTCTTTTTTAAAACATTCTCATCATATTTGAATAGTTCTATATATTGTGAATTCAATTTTCCCACTAAAAAGTCTAAATAAATCATTTTCCTAGATTCTGTTGCTGCTATTTGTGGGCATGTGACAGGTTCTATCATTCAAATGCACCTGTGTTAGTTTGATTCAGAAAGAGCTGCCTAAAGCCGGGCACTGAAAGGACATTTTTGCTACCGCAAGTGTCCTCCTGGGATTGTCAGAGGTGCTACAGCTTGCAGATTATGGAAGAAGCCATGTTGTTCTAAGATCTGTGATGGCAGCAGGTCCCTCACCAGGCAAATTCAGCAGTGTGATTCTAAATATTATTTCTAGGAAGTCAGTCTAGAGTACTGATTCTCAGTCTTGATTATGCATTAGAATCACTTGAGGAGATTTTTTTAAAAAATTAACACCTGGATTCTACTCCAGACAGTCTGATATATGGTACAGGGTATTATATGGGCATTAGCTCCCAGGTGATTAAATGTGCAGCCAAGTTTAAGAATCTCTGACCTTAAGCCTCTGCCTCTTTTTTTCCTTCCAACAATGATTTAATAAATACCTTCCCAACTAAAATAGCTAAAATGCATTCTACAGTCTACAACTAAGAAGCCTGATCAGTAGAGATTCCTATGATCCCTTCCAATTCTGCAAATATTGAATTTTATAGTGTTGTGTCTTTTTAAATTGTTTGGAAGGATACCAGGACAATTCAGTGGAGAAAAATAGCCTCTTCAACAAATGATGCTGAGACAACTGAATAGTCACATTCTAAAGAATGAAGTTGGAACCCTACCTCATATCATATACAAAAATTGACTCAAAGTAAACCAAGGACCTAAATGTGAGAACTAAGAGTATAAAACTCTTAGAAGAAAAAAATAGATATAAATCTTTTTTTTAGTTGAAGTGTAGTTAGTTTATAATGTTGTGCTAGTTTGAATATACAGCAAATTGATTCAGTTATATATATGTATTTCAGATTATTATCTATCATAAGTTATATAAGATATTGAATATTTTTCCCTGTATTATACACTAAATCTTTTTTGCTTACTGATTTTATATATAGTAGTGTGCTTCTGTTAATCTCATATTCCTAATTTATCCCTCCCCACCTCCCTTTCCCCTTTGGCAAATTTGTTTTCTGTCTGCAAGTCTATTTCTGTTTTGTAGACAACTTCATTGGTACCATTTTTTAGATTCCACATATAAGTGATATAATATTTGTCTTTTTCTGTTTGACTTACTTCATTTAGTATGATACTCTGTAGGGTTCATCCCTGTTGCTCAAAATGGCAATATTTTATTTACTCTTTCTTATGCCTGAATAATATTATATTGTGTGAGATAGATAGATAGATAGATAGATAGATAGATAGATATGCTACATCTTTATCCATTCATCTGTTGATGGACACTTAGGTTGCTTCTGTGTCTTGGCTATTGTAAATAGTGCTGCTATGAATATTGGGATACATATATCTTTTCAAACTAGTTTTTTTCTTTTCCAGATAAATGTCTAGGAGTGGCATTGCTGGATTGTGTGGTGGTTCTATTTTTAGATTCTAAAAGAGCCTCTATAACCTTCCATGGTGGCTGCACCAATTTACATTTCCACCAACAATGTGAAAGGGTTCCTTTCTCTCCACACCCTCTCCAGTATTTATTATTTGTAGAGTTTTTGACGATAGTATGAGGTTATATCTCATTGTGGTTTTAATTTGTATTTCTCTAACAATTAGTGATGTTGAACATCTTTTCATGTGCCTGTTGGCCATCTGTATGTCTTCTTTGGAGAAATGTCTGTTTAGGTCTTCCACTCATTTTTTTTATTGGGTTGTTTGGTTTTTTGATACTGAGTTCTATGAGCTGTTTGTATATTTTGGAAATTAACCCCTTGTCTTTCCCATTGTTTGCAAATATTTTCTCCCATTCTGTAGGTTGTCTTTTTGTTTGTTGATGACTTCTTTTGCTATGCAAAAACTTTTAAGTTTGATTAGGTCCTATTTCTTTTGCTTTTATTTCTTTGGTTTTAGGAGACTGATCTAACACAATGTTGTTGTGGTTTATGTTAGAGAATGTTTTGCCTATGCTTTCTTCTAGGAATTTTATGATGTCATGTTTTATGTTTAGGTCATTAAACCATTTTGAGTTTACTTTTGTATATGGTGAGGGGATGTTCTACCTTCATTAATTTACTTGAGGCTGTCCAGCTTTCCCAACACCACCTACTTAGAAAACTGTCTTTTCTCCATTGTCTATTCTTGCCTCTTTCATCAAAGATTAGCTGACCATAAGTGTATGGTGTTTATTTCTGTGACCTCTAAAGTAGATGGAAATCTTCATTACCCTGGATTTGCCACTGATTTCTTTCATATGACACCAAAAACAAAATAAATAAGAGAAAAGACAGATTGATGGGATATCATCAAAATTTTAAAGTTGTGTGTCTTAATAAAGGACATCATCAAGGGAGTAAAAAGACAACTGACAAAATGGAAAAAAAAATTTTCAAATCAAATATCTGATAAATATGTTGTCTCTAGATATATACTCTTACAAAAAACAAACAAAAAGAACTCTTGCAACTCAGTAATAAAAATCAAATAACCTAATTAAAAATGAGTAAAGGATCTGAACAGACATTTCTCCAAAGAATATATAAAAATGGCCAATAGCACATGAGGATGTTTAATATCATAAGTCATTAGGGAAATGCAAATCAAAATCACAGTGAGATACCACTTTATACCCACTGGGATGACCATTAAAAAAATGGAAAATAACAAGTTTTGGTAAGAATGTGGAGAAACTGGAACCCTTTTACACTACCGGTGGGTCTGTGGTGCAGTTCCTCAAAATGTTAAACATACTGCTACCATCTGACCCAGCAATTCCACTCCTAAGTACATACCAAAGAGGAATGAAAACATATATCCATATTAAAACTTGTACATGAATGATCATAGCAGCATTATTCATAGTAGGCAAGAAGTGGAAACAACTCAAATGTTCATCAGTGGATAAATACAAAGTGATTGATATACAGTAGAATATTATTCAACAGCAACAACAAAGTGAAGTACTAATACATGCTACAGCATGGATGAAGTTGGAAAACATTATGGTAACTAAAAGAAGCCGGTCTCCAAAAAAACCACATATCATATGATTTCACATTTATGTGAAATATCCAGAATAGGCAAATCTATAAAGAAAGAAAGTGGTTTCTGAGGACTGGGAGGGTTGAGAGAAAATGAGATATGGCTGCTAATGGGTATGGGGTTTCTTTTTGGAGATAACAAAGGCGTTCTAAAATTTATTGTAGTCATAACTGCGCAAGTTTGTAAATATACCAAAAAACACTGAACTGTACACTTTGAAGATATGCTATGGGAATTGTATCTCAATAAGGCTGTTATTTAAAAAAAAAAAAAAAGCAACTCTTTTATGGAGGGATTTCAAAACTTGGCCTCTGTCAGAGAAAATATTTGGGAAGAAGAGTGATGGAAAATCACTCAGTAGTCAGATCCTTCTTTGCCTGTTAGTAAAGTGCACTGCAGAAAGGCATGGTCTCCAAAACAATAGGGGACCCCAAAATACATGCTAGCAAAAAAAAACCCCTTTCATTTCTGTTAAAATGAAAATACTTTTTGAGACCAACTTGGGGAAACAGTCATATATGACTTGTCAACCTCTTTCTTGTAGTGAGAAGGTCAAAGGAGAGAAGCAGTTGTTCTGATGCCCTCAGGTGGGTGGATGCTGAAGCCAGGGAAAAACCCTGGTCTGAGCCAACACAGAGACAGATGAGGCTGGGTGGGTAGGACCAAAGCAGAAAGCTGGTACAGAATCCCTATAGAGATTGGGAGGCCTTCCCCGGTGGTCCAGCGATTAACACCTGACAGTGTAGGGCTCCCAGGTTGGATCCCTGGTCTAGGAGGACCACATGCCACGGGGAAGTTAAGTCCACAGGTCACAGCAACTGAACCCACGTGTCTAGAGCCCATGTTCCACAACGAGAGAAATCATTGAAATGAGAAGCCCACACACGGCAACTACACTATAGCCCCCACTCCCCACAACTAGAGAAGGTCCACGTGCAGCAACAAAGACCCATCACAGTCAAAAAGAAAATAAAAAGAAAGAAAATGGAAAATGTAAGAAACATTTGAGAACTTTGCATCACTGAACTGTTAATAGAGGTTACCTCTGAGGAGTGGTTCAGAGTAGAAGTTATTGTATTTTTCTTCCTTGTAATTAAAATTTTTTACAATGAACGTGCATTTCTTCCTTGTAAATACGTGTAAATACTTTGTGATTAACAACATAAGAAAGAAATAGTTTGCTTTAACAAGTGTGAGCATGACTATTTAAATGAGAAAAAGATCAGCAAGAGAACCAGAAGCAAAAATTGAAAGAGACATGTGTACCCCAATGTTCATCGCAGCACTGTTTATAATAGCCAGGACATGGAAGCAGCCTAGATGCCCATCAGCAGATGAATGGATAAGGAAGCTGTGGTACATATACACAATGGAATATTACTCAGCCATTATAAAGAATACATTTGAATCAGTTCTATTGAGATGGATGAAACTGGAGCCCATTATACAGAGTGAAGTAAGTCAGAAAGAAAAACACCAACACAGTATACTAACACATATATATGGAATTTGAAAGATGGTAACGATAACCCTCTATGTGAGACAGAATAAGAGACACAGATGCATAAACAGTCTTATGGACTCTGAGGGAGAAGGTGAGGGTGGGACATTCTGAGAGAATAGCATTGAAACGTGTATATTATCATATGTGAAACAGAACACCATTCCAGGTTAGATGCATGGGACGGATGCTCAGGGCTGGGGCAGTGGGATGACCCAGAGGGATGGGATGGGGAGGGAGGTGGGAGGGGGGTTCAGGAAGGGGAACACATGTAAACCCATGGCTGATTCATGTCAATGTATGGCAAAAACCACTACAATATTGTAAAGTAATTAGCCCCCAACTAAAATAAATAAATTTATTAAAAAAAAAAAAAAAAAGGAAGGGGAAACTGGAGAGAAAAGGAACAAAAGGAGATAGACAAACCTCACCACCAAAATGGCATTGGGAAAGGGAAGTAAATACATAATTAATTCAAGCTTTTGAAAACTAGTTGCAGAAGTGTTTCTGTAGCACAGGATAACTAATAAAGCCTGTGCATAGGATTTTGTACTTGCCTATTTCAATGATTTTCTCAAGGTCAAATAATTAAAGGTCATCTAGAATTTTAGGAAAAGAAAGTTGTAATAAATAGGTTGGTATGTTGAAAGCCAGGCTAATATTTTAGTTTCTTCTGTAGACAATGAGGATTTCCTGATGAATTTTGAGCAAGTGAAATTGTGTTTGGTGGTGATATATATTAACGGTTCCCAAACCTGGCTATGCATCAAAAATCATAGAGTTAGCTTTAAAGAATATAGAGATTCTTGGGACCTACCATATTTCTTACTTAATACATTTGGGCTAAGGTCCAAGAATCTATATTTATAAACCTCATTTATTTCTGATGGTCTATCATTTTTAAGAGTGGGTGGAAATATAAATTCAGTTCAGTTCAGTTCAGTTCAGTCGCTCAGTCGTGTCTGACTCTTTGCAACCCCATGGACTGCAGCACGCCAGGCTTCCCTGTCCATCACCAACGCCCGGAGTTTACTCAAACTCATGTCCATTGAGTCGGTGATGCCATCCAACCACCTCATCCTCTGCCGTCCCCTTCTCCTCCCGTCTTCAATCTTTCCCAGCATCAGGATCTTTTCCAATGAGTCATTTCTTCACATCAGATGGCCAAAGTATTGGAGTTTCAGCCTCAGCATCAGTCCTTCCAATGAATATTCAGAGCTGATTTCCTTTACGATGGACTTGTTGGATCTCCTTGCAGTCCAAGGGACTCTCAAGAATCTTCTCCAACACCACAGTGCAAAAGCACCAATTCTTCAGCACTCAGCTTTCTTTATAGTCCAACTCTCACATTCATATATGACTACTGGAAAAAGCATAGCCTTGACTAGACAGAACTTTGTTGGCAAAGTAATGTCTCTGCTTTTTAATATGCTGTCTAGGTTGGTCATAACTTTTCTTCCAAGGAGTAAGTGTCTTTTAATTTCATGGCTGCAATCACCATCTGCAGTGATTTTGGAGCACAGAAAAATAAAGTCTGACACAGTTTCCACTGTTTCCCCGTCCATTTCCCATGAAGTGATGGGACCAGATGCCATGATCTTAGTTTTCTGAATGTTGAGTTTTAAGCCAACTTTTTCACTCTCCTCTTTCACTTTCATCAAGAGGCTCTTTAGTTCTTCTTCACTTTCTGCCATAAGGGTGGTGTCACCTGCATATCTGAGGTTATTGATATTTCTCCCAGAAATCTTGATTCCAGCTTGTGCTTCTTCCAGCCCAGAGTTTCTCATGATGTACTCTGCATATAAGTTAAATAAGCAGGGTGACAATATACAGCCTTGATGTACTCCTTTTCCTATTTGGAACCATTCTGTTGTTCCATGTCCAGTTCTAACTGTTGCTTCCTGACCTACATACAGGTTTCTCAAGAGGCAGGTCGGGTGGTCTGGTATTCTCATCTCTTTCAGAATTTTCCACAGTTTATTGTGATTCACACAGACAAAGGCTTTGGCATAGTCAATAAAGCAGAAATAGATGTTTTTCTGGAACTCTCTTGCTTTTTCGATGATTCAGTAGATATTGGCAATTTGATCTCTAGGGTGCAGGAAATAATGCAAACAGGGAGACAGATAGGAGGTTTCTGGAAAAGTTCTGATACAGAATACTGGAGCACTGAACTGGAATATGATAGGAAAAAAATCAATATGACCATAATTTGAGGCTTCCCAGGTTGCACAGAGGTAAAAACATCCTCCTGCAAATGCAGGAAACACAAGAGACATGGGTTCAATCCCAAGGTAGGGAAGATCCTCTGGAGAAGGAAGTGGCAACCCACTCCAGTATTCCTGCCTGGAAAAGTCCACAGACAGAGGAGCCTGGCGGGCTACAGTTCATGGGGTCGCAAAGAATCAGATACAACTGAGCATGCACACACACATGAAGGTAGAATCCATATGATTTAGTGAGTGCTGCACTGTACATCCCATGAGGCAAATATCAGCCTGTTTTGCTGACTGCTATGTATTTCGGAACCTCGCAGAGTGTACCTGAGGTAGTAAGGGCTCAATAATATTGATATTAACTGAATGAGTGAATGAAAAAGAGAAGATCAAAATGGATCCCAGTAACACTAATGGTATAGACATTTAGGAAAGCTGGTTTCAGGAGAAATAATGGGGCAGACTTTCCACAGTTGAGTCAGAACAGTGAGATATTCAATGCTTTAGAATGATGGGGGAACTTGTGCCTATACCATGCTAGAGCATTGTGGCTAGGATAATACCAGGAAGAAGAATTCTGGAGAATATTTTCACTGTCCAAAGCCTCTAGATAACTGTCTACAATATTGGGCTCTGTGAGACATTCAACTGTGTCATCAGGTCTTGCTGTGTTCTCTGACTGCAGGTGGAAGGTTCACAACTAGGTGGTTTTCTACATCTCCCTCTTTATAGGTTTTAATTAGGTTAGCTCTCCCACACCTCCAGTCTGCATCCATGAAGGATTTCGTACTCCACCCACGTTATTCACCCATTCATCTGACTACACCTTAGCTCCTCTCATCTCAATTCCCCTTTTACATCTGCCACAGGCCTCTCCTCCACAACCCCCAACCCCAACAACCACAGTCTGTTCCTATATTTACTTGGCCCTTGACCTGAAAGAGTTCTGCTTCCCTTTCACAAAGGTTTTGGAGCTTCTGCTGGCTGGACCTTGATCATTCTCTCAGAAATAGTTTCTGTGCTTTCATTCTGCTTCTCTCTGTTCCTGGCCACCCTGGACATCAGCTTCCAGGCTGGGACCCCACTACATTTTCTTCATTCTCCCCGAAAACAGGGTAAAAAAAGCATGTAACTGCTTTGAAAAAGAAATGGGACATTTCCATCCTCCTTATATGAGGAATAAAGACCTAAACTAGACCTTTGGTCCATTTCCATTTAGGGTGAAGCATACATGGGTATGATTATAGATCAAATAGAATGTCATCTTTCCTATGGAATCTTTTGTTTGTTCAGTTGCTCAGCCATGTCCAACTCCTTGTGACCCCATGGACTGCAGCACGCTAGGCTTCCCTGTTCAGCACCATCTCCTGGAGCTTGCTCAAACTCATATCCATTAAGTCAGTGATGCCATCCAACAATATCATCTTCTGTCATCCCCTTCTCCTCCCTGCCTTCAATCTTTCTCAGCATCGGGGTCTTTTCTAGTAAGTCAGCTCTTCGCATCAGATGGTCAAAGTATTGGAGCTTCAGCCTCAGCATCAGTCCTTCCAATGCAAACCAAAGGATTGATTTCCTTTAGGATTGACGGGTTTGATCTCCTTGCAGACCAAGGGACTCTCAAGAGTCTTCTCCAACACCACAGCTCAAAACCATCATTTCTTCAGCATTCAGCCTTCTTCATGGTCCAACTCGCACACCCATGGAACCTTAGGAATTGCTTTAAAAATGTTTTAATAAATTAAAATTAAAAGGACCACCCTGCCACCCAGGTACCATATTACATTGGAATTAGCTGTGAGCAAGTCATTTCACTTTAAATAAGGTTGATTTTGCTAAATGATGAACACCATCCCTTCTAACATTCTTTGATCTAGTAAATGTATCCCTTTGTTTATGATCCCTGTCTCCTGAAGTGGAGGAGAGGTTGAGATGGGGTATATGGACCCACAAATATTGGCAAAAAACACAGGAGTGACACAGGAGGTCAAATAGTCCAACCAGGCTGGAGTGGCTTACCTGAAAAGGGTCTCCATATCCATGGACAACTGATGAAGCCAAAGTCTGCAGGAGCCAAATTCTACAGATAAATGAAGGTCAGAAGATTTGGGAATGTGATGGCCATAAGTAGTGAAGTCAGTACAAAATGAGAAGTGATATGGGGAAATTCCAAGTAGATAGGCTTTGCCTTGAATTTTTATCCCCTGTTTTTGTAGGTAGTCATTTCCACTAAAGGGGGCCAGAATGGAACAGGGCTTTCTGAGGTCTAATCTTGGCTCCCTTGGCTGCATCCAAGGATGTATTGAGTACCTAGAGGTTAATGAAAAGTAATTGCAGTTTTGGACCATGAATTTTAAATCATTATATCTAGGCTCAAACACATCTTTATTAATCAAAATAGGAACCATTACTATCAACACATTTTTGCCAATGAGAAATGTTTGTTTATTCTGTAGCATAAAAATCCATGTTTTGGGATTCAACGAACACTTAAAAAGTATTTTCTGCCTCCTGATGGTTGTGAAAGCATTTTCCCTGAAAAAAGTTGTAGAGATACTTGAAGAAGTGGTAGTTGGTTGGTGAGAAGTCAGGTGAATATGGCAGATGAGGCAAAACTTCATAGTCTAATTTGTTCAACTTTTGAAGTGTTGGTTGTGTAATGTGTGGTCAGACATTGTCGTGGAGAAGAACTGGGCCCATTCTGTTGACCAATGCAGGCTGCAGTCATTGCAGTTTTTGGTGCATCTCATCAATTTGCTGAGCATACGTTCTCAGATGTAAAGATTTTGCCAGGATTCAGAAAGCTGTAGTGGAACAGACTGGCAGCAGCCCACCAAACAGTGACCATGACCACTTTTTGGTGCAAGTTTGGCTTTGGAAAGTGCTTTGGAGCTTCTCATCAGTCCAACAACTGAGCTGTCAAATAAAATCCACTTTTCGACGCATGTCACAATCTGATCAAGAAATGGTTTGTTGTTGTTGCATAGAATAAGAGAAAACGATACTTCAAAATGACAATTTTTTAATTTTCAGTCAGCTCATGAGGCACTCACATATTGAGCTTTTTCACATTTCAAATGCCGAATGACCATAGAATGGTTGACATTGAGTTCTTTAGCAACTTCTCTTGTGGTTAAGAGGATCACTTTTGATGATCCTCTCAACTGGTCGTTGTCAGCTTTGATGCCCAGCCACTGTGCTCCTCATCTTCAAGGCTCTCGTCTGCTTTGCAGAACTTCTTGAACCACCACTGTACTACGTGTTCATTAGCAGTTCCTGGGCCTAGTGTGTTGCTGATGTTGCAAGTTGTCTCCACTGTTTTATGTCCCATTTTGAACTTGAATAAGAAAATCACTCAAATTTGCTTCTTGTCTAACATTATTTCCTTAGTCTAAAATACATATAAAATAAACAGAAAGTAATGTCATTAGGAAAAACATAAAATGAGAAATGCACATTAAAATGATGTATAACATAGCCACATTTATTTAAGAATGTGTTCCAATATCAAATAGCAAGTTTCAACAACATAAAACCACAATTACTTTTGCACCAACCTTATATTCTACTCTCTGATTTCCCTTCTCCAACTCCCATCCCCAGAGAAGCAACATTCTGCCAGATTGATGCACTTGGAGACATTCTCCCATTGTCTCAACTAGCTGTTTCTTAATAAAGTATCTACATTTCCAGTTATCAAAGGGAACAATGGGTAATGTCATTTAAAGAAAGGGAGAGGGTAATGTGTGTTTGAGAAACCAAGGAGCCAAGCACTATTTTGTCAGAAGTGCAAATTTCTGGGTCTTCACAGAGGTGAGGGTGTCAGAATGTACAGGATGTCACATTGTACTCTGCCCTTTCCATTCTCCATCTGTAGAGAGCACTGTCACTTAGGAAGATGAGTCTTTATTATAAGGATTGTTTGCCTATTTCAAACTATTTTTTCCCTCTTGGCTCTGATTTCTCATTCTTTGACTTTTAAAATCAACTTTAAAGAACACTTTTTGAAAAGTCAGGCCGTTGTTAACTTTTTACTATTACAAACATGATCGTGACAAACAGCTTTATACATACATCTTTGTATATTTGTTCAATTATTTCCTGAGGATAAATTCCTAGAAGTAAAATTGCTGAATCAAAAGAAGTAGATGTTTGGGAGGAATTTAGTAAAATTTGCTAAATTACCCTCAAGAAATGTAACAATATACATGTCATCAACTGATTATGACAGTATCCTTTTTCTGTATACAACAAACATTTTCAAATCTTTGCTAATCTGAAAGTTAAAAATATGTCTCCTTGAATTAATTTCATTTTCAGCTACCAAAGATTTTTTTTTGTTACTTATGTTTATTCTACTTTAATTTCTTCTTTTTCTGAGTTTCCTTTTTATGTTCTCTATTTTTCTTTCACAACATTTAGCTTTATCTTATTTATTAAGCTCAGTCATGTCTGACTCTTTACGACCCCATCTATATAGCCCGCCAAGCTCCTCTGTCCATGGGATTCTCCAGGAAAGAATACTGGAGTGGGTTGCCGATTCCTTTTCCAGGGGATCCTCCTGACCCAGGGATAGAACATGGGTCTTCCACATTGCAAGCAGATTCTTTACCATCTGAGCCACCAAGGAAGCCCTTATTTATTAATAAGAGATCTTTATCTATTAAGACTAATAACTGTTTGTACACCATTGCAAGTGTTCCTCCAATTTGTCCTTTCTCTCTCTCTCTTTTTTTTTTTTTCTAATTTTTCCCCTGGTCTTTGATTAAAAACATTCTTTGTTCCATCCAGGTGATCAAATCTGGCTTGGGAAAAACCAACCCAGCAAATCACAGGTCTCATAATGGAGTTTCATTACTTGCTGATACATTTCCTACTGCCAGTTCTCCAGGATCTTCCACTCTTGCTCTGAAAAATATAAGGTCACATCATCAAGTGTCATGATTATCAGAATAGACCATAGCACTTCACAGTCCCACCAGCCCCAGCCCAGCAGTGCCCAGTGTCCTGGAAGCTCCCTGGACCTGCCCCTTGGTCTCCCATTCCACCAGACCCTTGTCCTTTGTGAGTTTTTTTTAACATAGTCAAAACTTTTACATTTAGAATTAGTCAGCTGGACTCAGTTTAGATGATCCCAGTTTTGTTGGCAACATTCAAAGCATCATAGTCAGGAGCCAGTTGAACCTATGCCTTCTCCTCTCCATCAGATCTGATCAGGGTGTTGTCCTTAGCCATGTCAATGTCATAGAGCTTCTTCACAGCCTGATTAGTTTGGTGCTTATTGGCCTTGACATCCATAGTGAACAGCAGTGTGTTGCTATCCTCTGTTTTCTTCATGGTTGACTCTGTGGTGAGTAGGAACTTGATGATGGCATAGTGGTCAAGCTTCTTTCTCCTAGGGGCATTCTTCAAAGGGTATTTGGGCTGACTTCTGAACCACAGTGTTTTGAATCATCGGAAGGTGGGTGACATCTGGATCTTCTTTTTCTGTTTCTGGCTGTGGACACCTTTCAGCACTGCTTTCTTGGCCTCAGAGCCTTTGCTTTGGCTGCAGCTTTGGGAGAATCAGGGGCTTCCTTCTTTGTCTTTGGTGACATCTTTGTGAAAAGGCCTGTCCTTTGTGTTTATCATTGTTTGTGGCATTCACTTTGCTTTGTCTTTCTTGATCATACAAAATTTTATTATTATTATGATGATGATGATTTTTGGCCCTGTTGTGCAGCTTTTGGAATCTTAGTTCCCTGACCAGTGATCGAAACTGCACCCTGGCAGTGAAAGCACCAAGTCCTAACCACTGGAACACCAGGGAATTCCCAAAATTTTATTATTTTTGTTTAGACAAATCTATCTGACACTTGCCTTTAGAAGAAAAATTTCTGAAAGAAGCCAGAGGGGAAAAAACCACCTTAATTATAGGGAACAAAGATATGAATTACATCAGACTTCTCTTTAGAAACCATGCAAGCAACAAGAGATTAGAGTGAAATATTTAGTGTTGAACAAAAAAAGCTACCAAACTAGATAGCTGTATCCAGTTAAATTATCTTTCAAAAGTGGAGGAGAAATAAAGACTTTTTCAGGCAAATAAAAGCAAAGGAACTTGTCACCAGTCATCCTGCCCTTGTGAGAAATGGTAAAAGAGACTCTTCCAGGAGAAGAATGTATAGATCATATATCTAGACCTGTAGAAAATACAGATTAGAAACTCAGATGGACATCTGAAGAAAGAAGAATATTAGAGAGAAGAAACTAATGAAAGTAAAATAAAACTTTATATTTTTGTTATTCTTAATTGATCTAATAGATAACTGCTTGTCCAAAAATAACAATAGCAATAATGTATTGGTTGATTATAGCTTGTGAATAAGTGAAATGAATGACAGCAATGTTATAAGGGACAAGAGGGGAAATTGGGAATCCTCTGTTATAAGGTACATGTCCTACCTATGAAGCAGTATAAATAGACTTACATTAGTTGTAAAGAAGTATAATCAATGGGCCAAGAGAAAATGGAATAATATAAAATGCTCAGTTAAAAACAGAGAAGGCAGGATGGGAGGAAGCAGGGCTGTGTGAGGTCACTTCACTTCCTGTGTGCAGAGTGGCTTCCTGCACTCCCACTCTTATTCTCTTTTGACTGCCTGACTACCACCCTTGTGGGTCTCACGCAGGCCCCTGTCCCAGTTGGCTCTGCCCTACCACTGCAGTCATTCCACCTGGCTGAAGTTGACATCTGATGACATGAAGAAGCAGATCTACAAACTGACCAAGAAAGGCCTGCCTCAGAGTGATCCTGAAAATGCTCGCATGGCATTGTTCTGTGACAGGCAATAAAATCTTGAGAATTCTTAAGTTCAAAGGACTTCCTCCTGATCTTCCTGAGGATCTCTAGCATTGAATTAAGATCCTTTTGATTCTGATTGAGAACTGCATTCACAGGTTCACTCAATATTGTAAGACCAAAACAGTTCTTCCCTCACCCCACCCCCAACCAATTTGGAAATACTAGTCATCCACAGCCTCTGCCCTGGTTGCACAAATTTGTCTATGTACTCAAGCAATAAAATTATTGTTTAACTAGAAAAAAAAAAAACAGAGAAGGCAGAAAAAGAGGGGAAGACAAGAAACAAGGAACAACGCAATGACTAGAAAACAGTTGCAAATATGATAGATATGAATCAATTATATCAATAATCATTTCAAATGTGAAAGGTCTAAACACACCAATTAAAAGATAGAGATTGAGAGAGTGTATAACAATCATGTTGCTTTTAAGAAGCCTACTTTAAATGTAAAGACACATACAGATTGAAAGTAAAGAGGTAGAGACATATATGGACTTCCCTTGTGCCTCAGCTGGTAAAGAATCTGCCTGCAATGCAGGAGACCTGGGTTCGATCCCTGGGTTGGAAGATCCCCTGGAGAAGGGAACAGCTACCCACTCCAGTATTCTGGCCTGGAGAATTCCATGGACTGAATAATCCATGGGGTCACAAAGAGTCAGACATGACTGATTGACTTACACTTTCACTTTCAGAGACATAAATACCATGGTAACACTAACCTAAAGAATACTGGAGTAGCTGTATTAATTTCAGACAAAGCTGACTTCAGAAAGAGAAAAATTAACATGGTGTTATCCCCAATATTAACAATAATATTCTTTTATAAATATCAATAATAGCAAGGAGAATTATTAATGATAAAGGGGTCAAGTCTCCAAGGAAACAACAATCCTGAATGTGTATCTGCTTAACAGCAGAGCATCAAGATATGTGAAGCAAAAACTGATAGAATGCAAGGAGAAGTAGAGGAAGCCATTATTATAGTTAAAGATATGAACACTCTCTATTAGTAACTGACAAATTCAATAGACAGAAAATCAGTAAGGATACAGTTGAACTGAACAGCATTATTAATCAACTGGAGTTAACTGACAGTTATAGAATTCTTTATCCCAAAACAGCAGAATACACATTCTTCTCAAGCTTACATATGATATTCACCAAGATAGCCCACATTCAGTGCCATAAAACACACATTTACAAATTTAAAAGAATAGAAATCCCACAAAGTATCCTCTCATACCACAATGGAATTAAGCCAAAAATCAATAAGAGAAAAATAAATGGAAATCTCAAAATATTTGGAAATTAAACCACATACTTCTAAATAATACATCAAAGAATATCTCTAAAAATCCTTAAATATTTTGAACTAAATGAAAATATAACTTAACAAAATCTGTGGGATGCAGTGAAAGCAATGGTGTGTGTATGTGTGTTAGTTGCTCAGTCGTGTCCGACTGTTTCTGACCCCACAAACGGTAACCCACCAGGCTTCTCTGTCCATGGAATTCTCCAGGCAAGAACACTGGAGCAGATTGCCATTCCCTTCTCTGAGAGCAATGGTAAGAGAGAAATTTATAGCATGGAATTCATATTTAGAAATGGAGAAAGATATAAAGATAATAGTCTAAGCCTCCAATTTAAGACAGAGAAAGAAAAATAATATAAACCTAAAGCAAGCAGACTACATTAGGGCAGAAATCAATGAAATTGAAGACAGGAAAATAATAGACAAAATCAGTGAAACCAAAAGCTGGTTCTTGGAAAAGATCAATATTTTCCATTGGATCTCCAAAGTAGACATACCAATGGCCGACAGGCACATGAAAAGATACTCAACATATCTAATTATTAGAGAAATGTAAATCAAAACTACAGTGAGATATGACTCACACCAGTCAGAATGGCCATTATTATAAAGTCTATAAATAATAAATGCTGGAGAGGGTGTGGAGAAAAGGAATTCATCTACATAGTTGCTGGGAATTTAAATTGGTGCAGCCACTATGGGGAACGGTTTGGAGGTTCCTTAAAAAACTAAAAATAGAGTTATCATATGATCCTACAATCCCCTGGAGGAGGGCATGGCAATGCACTCCAGTATTCTTGCCTGGAGCATCCCCAAGGACAGAGGAGCCTTGCAGGCTACATTCCATAGCGTCGCAAAGAGTCGGACATGATTGAGCGGATAAGCACAGCATCTACAATCTCACTACTAGCTCTCTATCTGGAGAACACTCTAATTTGAAAAGATACATGTACCCCAACATTCATAGCAGCACTATTTACAACAGCCAAAACACGGAAGCAACCTAAGTATCCATCAACAGATGAATGGATAAAGAAGATGTCATCAGTTCAGTTTAGTCGCTCAGTCGTGTCCGACTCTTTGCGACCCCATGAATTGCAGCACGCCAGGCCTCTCTGTCCATCACCAACTCCCGGAGTCTACCCAAACCCATGTTCATTGAGTCGGTCATGCCATCCAACCATCTCATCCTCTGTCATCCCCTTCTCCTCCCGCCCCCAATCCTACCCAGCATTAGAGTCTTTTCCAATGAGTCAACCCTTCGCATGAGGTGGCCAAAGTATTGGAGTTTCAGCTTCAACATGAGTCCTTCCAATGAACACCCAGGATTGATCTCGTTTAGGATGGACTGATTGGATCTCCTTGCAGTCCAAGGGACTCTCAAGAGTCTTCTCCAACACCACAGTTCAAAAGCACCAATTCTTCAGCACTCAGCTTTCTTTATAGTCCAACTCTCACATCCATACATGACCACTGGAAAAACCATAGCCTTGACTAGATGGACTTTTGTTGGCAAAGTAATGTCTCTGCTTTTAAATATGCTACCTAGGTTGGCCATAACCTTCCTTCCAAGGAGTAAGCGTCTTTTAATTTCATGGCTGCAATCACCATCAGCAGTGATTCTGGAGCCCAAAAAAATAAAGTCTGACACTGTTTCCACTGTTTCCCCATCCATTTCCCATGAAGTGATGGGACCAGATGCCATGATCTTAGTTTTCTGAACGTTGAGCTTTAAGCCAACTTTTTCACTCTCCTCTTTCACCTTCATCAAGAGGCTCTTTAGTTCTTCTTCACTTTCTGCCATAAGGGTGGTGTCATCCGCATATCTGAGGTTATTGATATTTCTCCCAGCAATCTTGATTCCAGCTTGTGTTTCTTCCAGCCCAGCATTTCTCATGATGTACTCTGCATATAAGTTAAATAAGCAGGGTGACAATATACAGCCTTGACGTACTCCTTTTCCTATTTGGAACCAGTCTGTTGTTCCATGTCCAGTTCTAACTGTTGCTTCCTGACCTGCATACAGGTTTCTCAAGAGACAGGTCAGATGGTCTGGTATTCCCATCTCTTTCAGAATTTTCCAGAGTTTATTGTGATCCACACAGTCAAAGGCTTTGTCATAGTCAATAAAGCAGAAATAGATGTTTTTTTGGAACTCTCTTGCTTTTTCGATGATCCAGCGGATATCGGCAATTTGATCTCTGGTTCCTCTGCCTTTTCTAAAACCAGCTTGAACATCTGGAAGTTCACGGTTCACATATTGCTGAAGCCTGGCTTGGATAATTTTGAGCATTACTTTACTAGCATGTGAGATGAGTGCAATTGTGCGGTAGTTTGAGCATTCTTTGGCATTGCCTTTCTTTGGGATTGGAATGAAAACTGACCTTTTCCAGTCCTGTGGCCACTGCTGAGTTTTCCAGATTTGCTGGCATATCAAGTGCAGCACTTTCACAGCATCATCTTTTAGGATTTGAAATAGCTCAACTGGAATTCCATCACCTCCACTAGCTTTGTTCGTAGTGATGCTTTCTAAGGCCCACTTGACTTCACATTCCAGGATGTCTGGCTCTAGGTGAGTGATCACACCATCGTGATTATCTGGGTCGTGAAGATCTTTTTTGTACAGTTCTTCTGTGTATATATATGTATACCACTGCTGCTGCTTAGTCGCTTCAGTGGTGTCCAACTCTGTGTGACACTATGGACTGCAGCTTGCCAGACTCTTCTGGCCATGGGATTCTCTAGGCAAGTGTACTGGAGTGGGTTGCCATGCCTTCCTCAGGGGATCTTCCCAACCCAGGAATCAAACCCATGTCTTGCATTGCAGGCTGATTCTTTACCCCTGAGCCACTAGGGAAGCCTGTGTATATGCATACATATATATGTGTGTGTGTGTCTATATACTATATTATGTAATACATAAATTAGGACTTTAGGATTAACATATACACACTAGTATATATAATATAGATAAGCAACAAGGATCTACTGTAGAGCACAGGGAACTACATTCAATGTCTTATAATAAGATTTAATGGAAACGAATCTGAAAAAGAATGTGTATATATATCCAATCACATATATAATTGAATCACTTTGGTGTACACCTGAAACTAATATAACATTGCAAATTAACTATACTTCAAATTTTTTAAATGGTTAAAAAAATACGTTTGCCTTTGGAATATTTCTTTTTTGAACTGTCCTGTCTCTTTACCAAAGGACAATTTACATACAATATACTTACCCATTATAAGTGTACATTTGTATCAGTACTTCCAATAGAATTTGTACATGGTAGAAATATCCTATAATATGCAAAATCCAACCAGTAGCACTAACTACCCCAAATATGGCTAGTGTAATATAGAAAATAGAAAAAATATTTTTTAAGTTTCTAATATTTTTATTGAGGTAAAATTTATGTTATGTAAATTTTGCCATTTTATCATTTTAAAGTGTATAATTCACTGGCATTTGTCACACTCACAGTATTACACAACCATCTCTATCAAGTTTCAAAACATTTCATCACCCAAAAAGGAAACTCCACACCCATCAAGCAGTTAACTTCCCATATCCCCTTCCCCCACCCCTTGGCAATCTGTAATCTGCTTTCTGTTTCTTTGGCTTTGCCTATTCTGGATATTTCATATAAATGGAATGCTGTAATATGTAGATCTTTGTTATCTCATTTCTTTAACTTAGCATAATGTTTTCACGGTTCATCCATGTAGTAGCTTGTGCAAGTATTCCATTCTTTTTTGCAACTCCATTGATGGCAGCCCACCAGGATCCTCCTTCCATGGAATTCTCCAGGCAAGAATACTGGAGTGGGTTGCCATTCCCTCCTCCAGGGGATCTTCCTGATCCAAGGATCGAACTCAGGTCTCTTGCATTGCAGGCAGATTCTTTATCGTCTGAGCCACCAGGGAAGCTCTTTTATAGATATACCACAATTTGTTTATCTGTTCGTTGGTTGATGGACATTCGGGTTGTTCTTACCTTTTGGTTAAAGGTATTAAAGATAAATAGTGCTGGTGTGAAAATCCATACCAACTTTTGTTTGAATATCTATTTTCAGTTCTTTTGGGTATATATCTAAAAGTGGAATTGCTTGGACATGGTAATTCTGTTGCTGTTGTTGTTCAGTCCCTAAGTCGTGTCTGACTCTTTGTGACCCATGAACTGCAGCACACCAGGCTTCACTGTCCTTCACTATCTCCCTGAGTTTGCTCAAACTCATGTTCCATTAAGTCAATGATGCCATCCAACCATCTCATTCTCTGTCACCCTCTTCTCCTATTGCCCTCAATTTTTCCCAGAATCAGGATCTTTTACAGTGAGTCGGCTCTTCACATCAAGTGGCCAAAGTATTGGAGCATCACTCCTTCCAATGAATATTCAGGGTTGACTTCCTTTAGGATTGACTGGTTTGATCTCCATGCAGTCCAAGGGACTCTCGAGAGTCTTCTACAGCACCGCAATTTGAAAGCATCGATTCTTCAGCACTGAGCCTTCTTGATGGTCCAACTCACATCTGTACATGACTATTGGAAAACCCATAGCTTTGACTATATGGACCTTTATTGGCAAAGTGATGTCTCTGCTTTCTAATACGTTATCTTGGTGCTAATTTTATGTTTAACTTTTTAAGAAACTGCCAACATGTTTTTCACTGCAACTCTACTACTTTACATTCCCATGAGCAATATACACTGCAAAGTTTCCAGTTTCCCTACATCTTCATCAACACTTTTTCTTTTCTTTTCTTTAAATTATAGCCATCCTAGGAGTATGAAGTAGCATCTTACTGCGGTCCTGATTTGCACTTCTCTGATAACTAATCATGTTGAGCGTCTCTCATGTGCTTGTTGGTCATTTGTATTGGTCATTATATTTCTTCATCTTTGAAGAAATATCTATTTGGTTCTTTGCCCATTTTGGAACTGGGTTTTTGTCTTTTTGTTATTGAATTGCAAGAATTCTTTACGAGTTCTGGATATTTCTTATCAAATGATTGGCAAATATTTTCTCCTATTTTGTTGTGGTTTTTTTTTTTTTTTTTTACTTTTGATGGTGTCCTTTGATTCACAAACATTTTTGATTTTTATGCCAAATTTATCTATTTTTTGGCTGTGCCATGTGGCTTGTGGGATCTTATTTCCCCAACCAGGGATCAAACCCAGACCCTTGGCAGTGAAAGTGCAGAGTCCTAACCACTGGACTAACAGGAAATTACCTTGTTACTTGTGTTTTTGATGTCATATCTCAAACTCTATTGCTAAATCAAAGATTATGAAGATTTACTCATAAGTTTTTTTCTAAGTGTTTTATAATTTTAGCACTTACACTTAGGTTTTTGGTTTATTTTGAGTTAACATTTGTATATGATGTCAAGTAGGGATCCAACTTCACTCTTTTGCATGTATCTATCCAGTCATCTGAGAACAATTAGTTGACAAAAATCTTTCCTTGTTGAATGGTCTTGGCGCCATTTAATTAACCACAGACTTATAGGTTTATATCTGGACACTCAATTCTCTTCCTCTGAATAATACAACTTTAATAAATTTAAATTTAAATAGCCATATGTGCCTAGTGGCTATCATATTAGAGAACACAAAATTAGATGAGTTTTAGTTCATTAATATAGTTGTGCAACCAACACCACAATCCAAATTTAGAACACTTCCACCATAGGATTTTTTTTTATTTTAATTTATGTTACTTCTTATTTCCACATGATTTTTAATTTTGTTCCAATTAAGTTTTGACTAGGATCCAGCTTTCAGGTGTGTGTGTGTGTGGTTTTTTTTGTTGTTGTTAGTAGAATTCATAAAATTTTGGATTAACTTGTTGGCTATTTTTCTTTTTGACTGTTGATTGACATCAGGGCAAAAATAAAATGAGAATTTTGCTTAAGAATGGAGGTCAGATGGAAAAAGGAAATTTGAGAGTAAAGGGCATATCCTGGGAAAGGTGATAGAGAGGACATTTGGAGCACAATGGAGAAAACTAGGATCAGGATCAGATCTAGAAGAGGGAAGTTCCTCGAAGCCAAATCTCTCCTAGCCAGAGTTCTTTTGGTAAATGTTTAGTCTTTAAGGGATAAAATGTTCAATATTTCATATTTTTTCCTCTCTGACTCTGTTCCATTCTGAGATAGTGAACTGGCTTACAGAGGAGGAATATCACTTACATGACCACATGGCAGTAGAGGCATTATTTTGACCCATATCATGTCCTCTGACTTCTCACTGGCCTTGGTTGTGAAGTGACTGAATCAGATAGTTTCCTTAACTAGAGACAACAGAGGGAAAGCAAGTCCTGTCTGACTATTGTGGTTGATATGCTGGCGACGGTAAGTGGATCTCCATCACCACAACTAGGTGTTCTTGGTCCTAATATTGCTCGCCTCTGGCTCTCTCTTTATTCTATCCCCCATTCTTTCCTAGTCTGCTGAAGCTCCTAGCTCCTAGCCCTCTCGTCTACCCCCCCCCCCACATACTGGCACTGATGTACTCTGGTCTTCTTCTCCTAGGGCAGCAACTTTTGGATAGAAATATACTTTCCACTGTGTAAAAAAATAGCATGGTCTGAGTTCTTCAGGTTAGCCATTGATATGTAAAGTAATTTAGAAGGTCTTTTTTCATAACACCAGGCTTTCACCATAATTTTTCTTTTTTTTTTTTTGATGGAGAAAAAAATAACTGAGCAATAATTTTTTTAAAAGCAGATATTCATCCGTCTCCTGAAGCTCTGAAACCTACTGCTACAGTGGATGGTAAGTCCCATGACAGCAAGATTTAGAAAATACAGAAATATGTATGACGATATTATATACATTCACACCCCATGTTATACTCTCTTTTCCCCATACGCTTCATAAAAGAAAAACCTCGTGCACCATTTTTATTTCTGTATAGCTCCTAGAATAGTACATGGCACATAAGAAGGATATACAAGTTTCCTGAGTGGATGGATGAATGAATGAAGTACAACTCCATCCTGCTTTAGTTCAGAATGACTAAATTTAGGTAGAAAATTATGCTGCTAATAAAAAACTAAGCAGAAATGAGTTTCAAGTCACCTAATTGTTATGTTTCTTCATGCCACTATTTTCTGAGTCCAGAATTAACTGTTTCATCTAGTTATCGATCAATGTTACATAAAGCTAATGCTAATACAAGTAATTCTTCAATCTCTGCCCTTTCCAAGGGGAATTGCTACACATATAATTCAAGTGATCAGATAAATGTGTACCTGATATGTGGATGTTTTTAGGTTGAAGAATTTCTGGACGAAAGGTTAATTTTAACTAACCAGACTTGGTCTTGCATATTACATATTTTCATTAACACTGTTGCTGCCCAGAGAAAAATTTCCCTCTGTTGAGTTGCTATGAGAATTCAGAATTTTTTTACTCTGAAAGTAATATGAACCTACCGTAGAAAACTTGAAAATTAACAAGAATTTTTATTAGAGGTTTTGGTGAGTGGGTAGTGGATGTATGCATATTTGAAGAAGCATTTTTTTCTACATCAGAAAGGTAGAGAGATTTGGAGGCCTGAGATGGGGAAGACCTGGAATTGAGGAAGCCAGAAAACAACCTGTTTAGGCACCAGCTTGTCTAGGTGCTATCCAAGGAAGGACAACAAAAAGGAAAACTTGGCTGGCTTGAGAGAAGGGAGAGATGGGGTATGGATCAGCCATGGTTCTCCAGAAAATCGGAACCAATAGGAGATATATAAAGAGACTTCGGAGGAATTGCCTCACACAATCATGGAGGCTGAGAAGTCCTATTTGCCATCTGTAAGCTTGGAGACCCTGGAAAGCTGGTGACATAGTTCCAATCCAAGTCAAAAGGCCTGAAAACAAGGAGAACAGATGGTATACCTTTTAGTACAGTTCTAAGGGGGCTTCCCTGGTGGGTCAGTTGGTAAAGAATCCGCCTGCAGTGCAAGAGAGCTGGGTTCAATCCCTGGATCAGGAAGATCCTGGAGAAGGGCATGGCAGCCGACTCCAGTATTGTTCCTGCCTGGAGAATCTCATGGACAGAGGAGCCTGGTGGGCTATGGTCCATAGGGTTGCAAAGAGTCAGACACGACTGAAGCAACTGAGAACACACACACCCACACTTCCAAGACCTGAACCAGAGAGCCAATGGAGTAAGTTTCAATCCTAGGGCAGGAGACTACTGCTATCCAACTCAAGTAGTCAAGTAGTCAGGCTACTGCTGCTGCTAAGTCGCTTACATCTCCTGCACTGACAGCCATGTTCTTTACCACTAGCACCACCTGGGAAGCCCAAGTAGTCAAGCATAGAGGGCAAAGTCTCACTTCCTTCACCCTTTTTTTGTTCTATTCAGACCCTCAACAGATTGTGTAATTGGGGAAGGGAATCTGCTATGGATTCAAATGCTCATTTCTTCTGGAAACACCTTCACAGACACACCTCGAAATAATGTTAACTGGGTATCTGGACATCCCATGACCCAGTTAAGTTGACATATAAAATTAGCCATCACAAGGCACACTTAAAGGAAATATATAAAGGTCTATGAACTGTACAGTGTAAAACTCTCCTCTTTCTTATAAAATCTTGAGTAAAAATCAACACTTGGTCTTATCCTAGGGAAAAAAAGGGATATTGAGTCCTATTTAGCAGAAGGTTCAAGGCTGTGGCAGAACCATAGTCATAAGTACTAACACGGAAAATTTTTTAAAAGAAGAAAATATAAATGCCCTGTAATTCCACTTTATGGCAATGATTCTACTGATCTTGCGGTATGTTTTTTTTCCCTTCTTTTGCATAAGTATGTATATACATATGTACTTGAGTATACAGGTGGCACTAGTGATAAAAATTTGCCTGCTAATGCAGGAGACACAGGAGACTTAGATTCAATCCCTGGGTCTGGAAGCTCCCCCGGAATAGGAAATGACAACCCACTCTAGTAATCTTACCTGGAAAATTCCATGGACAGGGGAGCCTGGAGGGCTACAGTCGATGAGGTCACAAAGAGTCAGACACAACTGAGCACACACGTATACATATGCAATAATATTGGGACTGTATTGTATGGTATTTTATTCTACACTTTTTTGGTCATTATCAGTCAGTCATGTCCAACTCTGTGACCCCATTGACTGCAGCATGCCAGACTTTTCTGTCCTTCACTATCTCCTGGGATTTGCTCAAACTTATGTCCATTGAGTCAGTGATGCCATCCAACTATCTCATCCTCTGTCATCCCCTTCTCCTCCCACCTTCAATCTTTCCCAGCATAGGGTCTTTTTCAATGAGTCAGCTCTTTGCATCAGGTGGCCAAAGTATTGGAGCTTTACCTTCAGCATCAGTCCTTCCAATGAATATTCAGGACTGATTTCCTTTAGGATTGACTGGTTTGATCTCCTTGCAGTCCAAGGGACTCTCAAGAGTCTTCTCCAACACCACAGTTCAAAAGCATCAATTCTAAGGCACTCAGCCTTCTTGATGGTCCAACTCTCACATCCATACATGACTACTGGAAAACCATAGCTTTGACTATATGGACCTTTGTCAGCAAAGTAATGTCTCTGCTTTTAAAAATGCTGTCTACATTTGTCATAGCTTTTCTTCCAAAGAGCAAGTGTTTTTTAATTTTCATGGCTGCAGTCACCATCTGCAGTGATTTTGGAGCCCAAGAAAATAAAACCTGTCACTATTTCCATTTTTCCCCCATCTATTTGCCATGAAGTGATGGGGCCGGATGCCATGATCTTAGTTTCTTGAATGTTGAGTTTTAAGCCAGCTTTTTCACTCCGTCTTTCACCTTCATCAAGAGGCTCTTTAGTTCCTCTTCGCTTTCTGCCATTAGGGTGGTGTCATCTGCATATCTGAGGTTGTTGATATTTCTCCAGGCAATCTTGATTTCAGCTTGTGCTTCATCCAGCCTGGCATTTTGCATGATACACTATGCGTATAAATTAAATAAGGAGGGTGACAATATACAGCCTTGACATACTCCTTTCCACCTTACATTAAATCATGAGTATTGAATATTATTAAATATGGTTGAAAAACATGATCTTTAGTGGCTGTATAATAGTTCATCAAAGCATATATATCATTATTTAATTACTTCTCTACTAGAGATATTTATCAGTTTCCAACTTTTTATTAGTACAAGAACTCTAGCATGAATATCTTTTAATGTAAATTGACATATGTGCTTAATTGCTCAGTTGTGTTCGACTCTTTGTGACCCCATGGACTATAGCCGCCCAGGTTCCTCTGTCTGTGGGATTCTCCAGGCAAGAATACTGGAGTGGGTTGCCATGCCCTCCCCCAGGGAATCTTCCCAACCCAGGGATCAAACCCAGGTCTCCCGCATTGCAAGCAGATTCTTTACCATCTGAACCACCAGGGAAGCCTGTCAATTGATATGGGCATCTACAATTCTTTCCTTAGGATAGAGTTCAAGAAGTCTAAAGTGCATGAAACTTTTTGACTCTTGCTCTATTCTTCCATTTTGCCAAAACATCTTTTGAAGTGGGTGATTTATACTCTCACTAGCACAACAGAAAGGTTATTTTCACTTGTTTTTGTACTTTCTATAAATGAATAATGAGGTGTGTACTCTTTGTGTCTAGTTTCTTTTCCATAATACATGTTTGTGAGATTCATCCATGTTGTTGCATAAGGTTGCAGGTTGTTTTCTTCTTATTGCTGTTAGAATTCCACTGTGTAAATGTACCACAATTTATTTATCCACTGATGAGCATGTGGGCATTTTCCCATTCGGTATTATGAATACTGCTGCTATGTCATGTCTTTTGGAGAAAGAATTTGGTGTAGAATTGCTGAGTACACACATATTTAATAAGATAATGTCAAAATTGTTTTCAAAGTGGTCATAATCATTTTATATCCCATCAAAAAGGTGTGAGAGTTACAGTTGTTTCACATCCTTATCAATATTTAGTAATGTTAGTCTTTTTAATTGTAGCCATTCTGGTAGGGTTTCCCTGATAGCTCAGTTGGTAAAGAATCCGCCTGCAATGAAGGAGACTCTGGTTCAATTCCTCGGTCAGGAAGATCCCCTGGAGAAGGGATAGGCTACCCACTTCATTATTCTTGGGCTTCCTTTGTGCTCAGCTGGTAAAGAATCCACCTGCAATGCAGGAGACCTGGGTTTGATCCCTGAGTTGGGAAGATCCCCTGGAGAAGGGAAAGGCTACCCTCTCCAGTATTCTGGCCAGGAGAATTCCATGGACTGTATAGTCCATGGGATCACAAAGAGTCGGACATGATTGAGTGACTTTCACTTTCACTTTCATTCTGGTAGGTATGTAACACTATCTCATTGTGGTTTTAATTTTATTTTTCCTGACAACTAATACTGAGTGCCTTTTCATATGTTTTTTAGCCATTTAATATACTCTTTCACAAAGTATCTGTTCAAATTTTTGCTCTTTTTTCCTACCTAGTAGGAAAAATAAATGCATGCAAATATCTTTTCCCACTCTTTGGGTTCCCTTTTTTACTCTCAATGGCATCTTTGTGTGAATGGAAGTTTTAATTTTAGTACAATCGGTTTATCAATCAGTTAAACTGATAAACAATCAGCTTATCAATTGTTTTCTTTAATGATTAATACTTTTTGTGACTGTTTAAATAATCTTTATCCATTCCAAGATCATGAAGATGTTCTTCCATGTTTTCCTCTGCATGTTTTTTTTTTTTTTTTCCCCCTTTCATGTTTAGATCTCGAATTCATTTGGAGCTGTTTCATGTGTATCATGTGAGGTAGAGGTTCAGATACATTTTATTCCATACAAATAGTCAATTCACCCAGCACTATTGAAAGACCATCTTTTACCCTCTGCCTTACATTATTTGTTGCCTTTGTTGTAAGTCAGGTGACCATGCTTATGTGGTTCTGTTTCTGTATTCTGTTCCAATGGTTGATTGGTATGTGTATTCTTGAGCCAACAGAACAGTGTCTTAATTACTAGAATATCTGATAGTTTCAGTTTTTCAGCTGGTTTGCAAGATTGTTTGCCCACTTCTATAATGGGATGCAGGGGAATTTTTTCTTATTGATAGGTAAAAATTCCTTTCTTGTAAAGCATATTAATCCTTGCCTGTTATATATAATATGAATATCTTCCAATTTGTCATTTGACTTTTGATTTTGTTTATAATCTCTTACCATAGAGTAGTATCAAATTCTTACAAGCTGAAGTCTATTGATCTTTTTTAATTTTCTCAACACTATTTTTACACTTACAAAATTTCCCCCCAATCTCCATGAAATTTAAATGTAACATTTCTATTCAAAATATGGAACATGTGTGCTTACATGAAAACAAATGCCTTCTTCTATAAAGTTGTCCTCCCTTGACTAGAGTAGGAAAATGAGGTTCAGGGAGGGCAAGAGGGCAGTCAGTCCTGCTTAAAATTAAAAACTGAGAGTTCTGAGAAAGCACTGGCTTACTTCCCTGAATCCCATCTGCATAAGTCAGTTACCCTTGGTAGAAACAAATATTGCCCCTATTTCATCTGATTTCTCTGGGAAGGTTATTGACCCAGTCAGCAGAGTGGATTGCCATGATAGTGTTACAAGGAGTTGGTGGATCTGGGTTCCCAGGGCTGGAGTTGAAGCTGACAGCCAGCCAGGATTACCTTGCTCCAGTAGTGATCAGCACTCATAATCAAGAGCCTGCTGGACAGGGCGCTGTTCCTGCCTTCAGAAGTACTGTCTCAACCCTATGGCTCACAGGAGGCTGCCTGGGAGCCACTGACCACATCGGTGAAATTTGTAAATGTGCCTGATCAAAGCAGCAACAGCAGCTCAGCTCACAGAATTCCCCATGTATACTGTCTCTTCTAGAAGCCTAAGGAGAAAGAAGGTAGTTTTTCTTTTTCCTTTTTGATAAACCAAACCATTGTAGATATTATTAAGAGGCAGAGTAGAAGCTCAACCAATGAGGTGGAAATATGGTTTTCATTCCAACTTTATTTTGATCCTGGGCTCATTTTTTTTCTCTGCAGGGGAAATAAGGGGAAGCCATAAAACCCCTCTTGGCTCTACATGTGTTGTGCTTAGTCGTGGCCAAAGAGAATTTTATGGGATTGTTTGCTGTGGGCCAGTGAAGCATTTTCTCTTTCATCGTTTTAAAAACAAAAACATTAACTAAAACAAAATCTCTTAGCTTCTCCCGCCAAAAAGAAAAGAAAAGAAAATGAAAAATCCATAGAGCTGCTTGCCTTACTATGAGAGTTTTTATAATTTAGTGCTTCCTCAAAATTAATGCATAGGACTGACTGCAGTTATGAAACATTGAAAACTTGGGCTTTTCAGCCACTTAATGTCCTGTTCAGCTATCCTTGGAGGAAAGCCAAAAGGGATTAAAATCTTCTGAAAGACTAAAAGATGATTATCTTCTTTGGCTCTACTGTTTGACTTTAAATCTCTAGCTTTCGAAAAAGCTAGAATAAACCAGTTTTAATGGTGACAGCTTTTTTCCGTCTTCTTAAAATGATGTTAAATTATGTTCCTATATACACCTACAATCTCATATTTTAGATGAACTGCAATAAACTGCAGCCTTTGCAGACTGTTGTTTTAACGATACAGAGGGAGCTCTACTGCCCTTCTACAACCTAAAACCTCAAAATTCATACTGGGATTTCACCGTTTAATGAGATTTTCCTGGGATAAAAGGCAATTACTCTTAAAGGTTGATACTAATTATTACCTCAGCACAAATGACTTTACCAGGCCTTCTCTCCAGGGCTAGCTTTGACAGAAAGATGTTACATGCTCTGCTGGGAGCCAGTCTCCACTGAGCGGAGCCAAGGAGGAAGATGGCAGGAGCAGGGAGAAGGTACAGAGCTGGCAAAAGACACACATTCAGGGTCCCTCAAGACTGCGAAGTCATCTTGCTCTGGCTCTGCAGAGGGAGCCAAAAGCTTTCAGAGACTGTGTTAAGACCTCACCCTTATCCAGCCACTCAGCCGCTGAGCTCTTCAAGTGTTTGGACCTAGTTTGTCTTGAATCTAGGCAAAGACAGAAGTCATACTGTAACAGGAGGGAAAGGGGCAGGACACAACTTTTGAAAGAATGACATAGCTCAAGGACACAGCATAAATCAATTAGAATCAAATGGGACCAAGATGGCAGACAAGACAGAACTTGATCCTCAATCAATAAGTGAAATGACACACCCAGAGGTGCCATGACAGTTCCAGATCAGTTCGGTTCAGTTCAGTTGCTCGGTCATGTCCAACTCTTTGCAACCCCATGGAATACAGCACTCCCGGCTTCCCTGTCCATCACCAACTCCCGGAGTTTACTCAAACTCATGTCCATTGAGTGGGTGATGCCATCCAACCATCTCATCCTTTGTCATCCCCTTCTCCTCCCTGCCTCAATCATTCCCATCATCAGGATCTTTTCAAATGATCGAGTTCTTCACATCAGGTGGCCAAAGCATTGGAGTTTCAGCTTCAGCATCAATCCTTCCAATGAATATTAAGGACTGGTTTCCTTTAGGATGAACTGGTTGGATCTCCTTGCAGTCCAAGGGACTCTCAAGAGTCTTCTCCAACACCACAGTTCAAAGCATCAATTCTTTAGCACTCAGCTTTCTTTATAGTCCAACTCTCATATCCATACATGACTAATGACAGTTCGAAGGGACTGTTAAAAGACCAAGCAGTGGGCAGTGGTGCAGATCCTGGGTATCTCCACCCCTTCCCAAAATAGTTGGAATAATCCTCCCACTCATTAGCGTATGAAGTTACCCAGTCTATAAAAACTAACCATGCCAAATTTCGGCACAACACTTGCCCTCTGCAATGGCCCACATTCTGTCTGTGGAGTGTGCTTCTCTCTGAATCTGAATAAATCCACTTCTTACCTATCACTTTGTTTCTCACTGAATTCTTTCTGTGATGACACATCAAGAACCTGAGCTTCGTTAGATCCTGAAACCAGGTACTGTGGGTCTTGGCTGGGTTTGAGTCCCAGCCACGTGGGTTCAAGTCCCAAGCAGGGTTTTGCCTGGGTTTGAGTCCCAGTTATGTGGGTTTGAGTCCCAAGCAAGGTTTTGGCTAAGTTTGAGTCCAAGTCACATGGATTTGAGTCCCAAACTGGGTTTTGGCTGGGTTTGAGTCCTGGCACATGGGTTCACAATCACATAGGTTCAAACCACAATCACAGAAAACTAACCAATCTAATCTCATGGACCACAACCTCGTCTAACTCAATGAAACTATGAGCCACACCATATAGGACCACCCAAGACGGACGGGTCATGGTAGAGAGTTTGGACAAAATGTGGTCCACTGGAGAAGGGAATGGCAAACCACTTCAGTATTCTTGCCTTGAGAACCCCATGAACAGCATGAAAAGGCAAAAAGATAGGACACTGAAAGATGAACTCCCCAGGTCCGTAGGTGCCCAATATGGAGATCAGTGGAGAAATAACTCCAGAAAGAATGAAGAGATGGAGCCAAAGCAAAAACAGCACCCAGTTGTGGATGTGACTGGTAATGGAAGCAAGGTCCAATGCTATAAAAAGCAATATTGCATAGGAACCTGGAATGTTACGTCCATGAGTGAAGGCAAATTGGAAGTGGTCAAACAGAAGATGGCAAGAGTGAACGTTGGCATTTTAGAAATCAGTGAACTAAAATGGACTGAAATGGGTGAATTTAACTCAGATGACCATTATATCTACTACTGTGGGCAAGAATCCCTTAGAAAAAAATGCAGTAGCCATCCTAGTCAACAAAAGAGTCTGAAATGCAGTACTTGGATGCAATCTCAAAAAGGACAGAATGATCTCTGTTCATTTCCAAGGTAAACCAGTCAATATCACGGTAATCCAAATCTATGCCCTGACTAGTAATGCTGAAGAAGCTGAAGTTGAACAGTTCTATGAAGACCTACAGAACCTTCTAGAACTAACACCCCCAAAAAATGTCCTTTTCATTACAGGGGACTGGAATGCAAAAGTAGGAAGTCAAGAAACACCTGGAGTAACAGGCAAATTTGGCCTTGGAGTACAGAAAGAAGTAGGGCAAAGGCTAATAGCATTTTGCCAAGAGAACGCACTGGTCATAGCAAACACCCTCTTCCAGCAACACAAGAGAAGACTGTACACATGGACATCACCAGATGGTCAACACCAAAATCAGATTGATTATATTATTTGCAGCCAAAGATGGAGAAGCTCTATACAGCAAAAACAAGACCAGGAGCTGACTGTGGCTCAGACCATGAACTCCTTATTGTCAAATTCAGACTAAAATTGAAGAAAGTAGGTAAAACCACTAGATCATTCAGGTATGACCTAAATCATATCCCTAATGATTATACAGTGAAAGTGAGAAATAGATTTAAGGGACTAGATCTGATAGACAGAGTGCCTGATGAACTATGGATGGAGGTTCGTGACATTGTACAGGAAGCAGGGATCAAGACCATCCCCAAGAAAAAGAAATGCAAAAAAACCAAAATGGCTGTTTCAGGAGGCCTTACAAATAGCTGTGAAAAGAAGAGAAGCGAAAAGCAAAGGAGAAAAGGAAAGATATTCCCATCCGAATGCAGAGTTCCAAAGAATAGCAAGGAGAGATAAGAAAGCCTTCCTCAGCGATCAATGCAAAGAAATAGAGGAAAACAACATATTGGGAAAGACTAGAGATCTCTTCAAGAAAATTAGAGATACCAAAGGAACATTTCATGCAAAGATGGGCTCGATAAAGGACAGAAATGGTATGGACCTAACAGAAGCAGAAGATATTAAGAAGAGGTGGCAAGAATACACAGAAGAACTGTACAAAAAAGATCTTCATGAACCAGATAATCATGATGGTGTGATCACTCACCTAGAGCCAGACACCCTGGAATGTGAAGTCAAGTGGGCCTTAGGAAGCATCACTATGAACAAAGCTAGTGGAGGTAATGGAATTCCAGTTGAGCTATTTCAAATCTTAAAATATGATGCTGTGAAAGTGCTACACTCAATATGCCAGCAAATTTGGAAAACTCAGCAGTGGCCACAGGACTGGAAAATGTCAGTTTTCATTCCAATCCCAAAGAAAGGCAATGCAAAAGGAATGTTCAAACTACCGCACAATTGCACTCATCTCACATGCTAGTAAAGTAATGCTCAAAATTATCCAAGCCAGGCTTCAGCAGTACAAGAACGGTGAACTTCCAGGTGTTCTAGCTGGATTTAGAAAAGGCAGAGGAACCAGAGATCAAATTGCCAACATCTGATGGATCATCAAAAAAGCAAGAGGGTTCCAGAAAAACATATATTTCTGCTTTATTGACTATGCCAAAGCCTTTGACTGTGTGGATCACCACAAACTGTGGAAGATTCTGAGGAGATGGGAATACCAGGCCACCTGACCTGCCTCTTGAGAAATCTGTATGCAGGTCAGGAAGCAACAGTTAGAACTGGACATGGACCAACAGACTGGTTCCAAATAGAAAAAGAAGTATGGCAATGCTGCTTGTTTAACATATGTGCAGAGAACATCATGAGAAATGCTGGGCTGGAAGAAATACAAGCTGGAATCAAGATTGCTGGGAGAAATATCAATAACCTCAGATATGCAGATGACACCACCCTTATGGCAGAAAGCTAAGCAGAACTAAAGAGCCTCTGGTGAAAGTGAAAGAGGAGAGTGAAAAATTTGGCTTAAAGGTCAATATTCAGAAAACTAAGATCAGGGCATCCAGCCCCATCACTTCATGGCAAATAGATGGGGAAACAGTGGAAACAGTGGCTGACTTTATTTTGGGGGGCTCCAAAATCACTGCAGATGGTGACTGCAGCCATGAAATTCAAAGACGCTTGCTCCTTGGAAGAAAAGCTAATACCAACCTAGATAGCATATTAAAAAGCAGAGACATTACTTTGCCAACAAAGGTCCATCTAGTCAAGGCTATGGTTTTTCCAGGAGTCATGTATGGATGTAAGAGTTGAACTATAAATAAAGCTGAGTGCTGAAGAATTGATGCTTTTGAACTGTGGTGTTGGAGAAGACTCTTGAGAGCCCCTTGGACTGCAAGGAGATCCAACCAGTCCATCATAAAGGAAATCAGTTCTGAATATTCATTGGAAGGACTGATTCTGAAGCTGAAACTCCAATACTTTGGCCACCTGATGCAAAGACCCTGATCTGGGACAGATTGAAGGCGGGAGGAGAAGGCAACGACAGAGAATGAGATAGTTGGATGGCATCACTGACTCAATGGGCATGAGTGTGAGTAAACTCCAGGAGTGGTGATGGATAGGGAGGCCAGGTGTGCTGCAGTCCATGGGGTTGCAAAGGGTCGGACAGGACTGAGCGACTACTGAACTGAACTGGACATGGGTTTAAGTCCCAATCTGTGGTAAACGATTTCAATACCACTTCTACCCATGTGAGACAAGTTTTCATACATCTGACCCATGCTCAACTTAAGAAACAATCCTCTATATGAAACAACTGATTTTTAGTCAGATCTTTCCTCGAAAATGGAGAAGGGAATGGCAACCAACTCTGGTATTCTTGCCTGAAGCATTCCATGGACAGAGGACCCTGGTGGGCTATAATCTGAGGAGTCACAAAGAGCTGGATACAACTGAGCGACTGACACTTTCACTTTCACTTTTCCTTGATAACCAAGTTTATAGGAATATTATAAACTAGGATAGAGATGTTTATTAGTGAATTATATCCTAATAATAATGATAAATACAATAATAATAAATATAATAAGTGCTTACCTTATTTCCTTATCACAATGACTTCCATGAGGTAAATAATTTTATCTAAGGATGATATTGAAAATAATTAACAAGTGATATGGCCAACCAATCAAAGCAGACAGCACATTGGTGTATACTGGCTGAAAACTCACTTGCTACAATCACTCTCACATTACAGATTTGGGAACTGGGGCTTAAAATAGGGTAGTAAATTTTCCTAGGTTATACAAACAGGAGACCTGGGTTTGATCCCTGCATTCGAACGATCCTCTGGAGAAGGGAATGGCCACCCACTCCAGTATTCTTGCCTGGAGAATTTCATGGACAGAGGAACCTAACGGGCTACCGTCAATGGGATTGCAAAGAGTCAGACACAACTAAGCAACTAACACCATACATACATATATATATATATATATATATATATATAAACAGTATGCATAGTAAAGGTAGGATTTTCTTTACATGTGATCTGATTCTAGAATTCACATTTGGTGTGTGTTTCTATAGGCCAGAGGGACTTTGTGAAACTGAAAGTTGCAATCTTGTTCCAATTTCTTAGTCACAAATATGTCTGGCAAGAGCAATCCACTCATACCAATCCAAAAATACTCAAAACACAGGTGAGCACGGTTCTTTAGAAATATTTTAGTATGTTAACAGGTACATTGAAAGTAAATTAAAAGGAAATGTGAATTGCTTTGGCATCTCTCTAACTTGAGTCTCCCGTTTTCTCTCCCCATGGCTTATTCCCACACTTCCTTCTCCACTCAGGTCTCTGCTCAAATGTTGCTTTATTGTGAGGCCTTCCTGACTACCAGTAGGTTAATACAATAGCAATGCTTGCCCTGCGTTTCCTCTCTCTCTCACCTTGCTTTACTTTTCTCCTCAGCATTTAACATCATCTTACATACTATGTACTTAATACACTCTTACATAGAGAGCTTCCCTGATAGCTAGTTGGTAAAGAATCCACCTGCAATGCAGGAGACCTCGGTTCAATTCCTGGTTCGGGAAGATCCGCTGGAGAAGGGATAGGCTACCCACTCCAGTACTGTTGGGCTTCCCTTGTGGCTCAGATGGTGAAGAATCTGCCTGCAATGTGGGAAACCTGGGTTCTTCCCTGGGTTGGGAAGATCCCCTGGAGAAGGGAAAGGCTACCCACTCCAGTATTCTGGCCTGGAGAATTCCTTGGACTGCATAGTCCATGGGGTCGCAGAGAGTTGGACATGACTGAGCAACTTTGACTTTCACTACATACTATATGTTGAATGTATTTATTTTTTATCTCCCCTAGTTAGAATGTGAGCTCCACAGTTAGGCACTTGCTTTGTCTTGTTTGCTACTCTATCCTCAGCACCTAGAACAGCATTTACCAGATGATGGAATGAATACTGTTTGCAAGGCCACATGATACCATAGTAAAAGCATTGAATTTAGAACCAGAGGTGGGTGGGAATCTCAGCTTGGCCACTTAATAGTTGTGTGACCTTGGACAAGCTAACCACTTGAAGCCTCAGAGGCTGCAGGAAGAGCAAAGGCCCTGAGATGGGAGAATGCTGGACAAGACAGAGTGGCCAGGGTAACGGCAGCACGGAGAGAAGGCAGAACATCGTAAAAGATGAGACAGATAAAGGCTGAGGGGCAGATTGTGTAGGCTTGGTGAGATATTTTAAAGACTGTGAGTTTTCTTCTGGATGAGATATGAAGTCAGTCAGAGGATATGATACAAAGGAATAACATTGTCCGTTTTAAGTTTTACAAAGACTGCCTAAGGACAAGGATAGAGGCAAAGCGACCAATTAGGTGGCTACTGCAATAATCCAGGTGGGAAATGATGGTGGTTTAGGTCAGATTAGTAGTAGCAAAGGTGGTGGAAGATTGTCAGATTCTGAATATATTTTGAAAATATAGCCAACAAGATTTGCTGACATTTGGGTGGGGAATGTGAGAGGAGAAGAAGGGTCAATAATGACTCCAAGGATTTGGAGGAGGACTGTGGGATGAGCAGGTATGGGATGGGAAAACCACAAATTTGCTTTCAGTCCAGTCAAGTCTGAGAAGCCTATTTGACTTCCAAGGAGAGAAGCCAGGCTGTCAGTGGGAAAGACAATTCTAAAATTCATGAGAGTTACAGGCTAGAGATACAAATTTGAGTATTGTCAAAGGAACACATATAAACCCATGGCTGATTCATGTCAATGTATGGCAAAAACTACTACAATATTGTAAAGTAATTAGCCCCCAACTAAAATAAATAAATTTATTTTTTTTTAAAAATAGGCAAAAAAAAAAAAAAGATAAATCTGAAGTTTATGTCCTGGCTGTTAGTAAGAATCACCTAAGAAGCTTTTTTAAAAATTTGTTTTAATTGTGGTAAGATGCAAGTAATATAAAATTCATTATCTTAACCATCTTTAAAAAAAATACCTAGACTCCAACTCAGACCAATGGAAACAGAATTTCTTGGTGTAGGGACTGGGTACCATATTTTTAACAAGCATAACAAGTGTTTTGACCTGAGGAAATGAGGAGAAACCAAAAAGGAAATAGAAAAGGAACAACCTATGAAATAGGAGAAAATTAGACAAGTGGAATGTTCCCAAAGTTGAATACAAAAAATATTTCAAGAAAATGATAATGATAAACAGTGCCAAGAACTACTGATAAGTAATGTGAGGGCTGAAGAAAAATCATCAGACTTAGCAAAATGTAGATCACCATTTTCCTTGACAACCCCTCTTGGGATGAATTAAAGAGATATTTTATAATGATAGGCACTATCATATCATGTTTATTTATATTAAAAATAATATCTGGTAGTTGAAAAAATAGCACCTTTTGACATCAAAGACCATTAGAAGTTTTCAACCCCAGTATGTCTTGTTCATGCTTCACCCGTAGTCGGGACAGGATCTGTTAGTGATTTGGTCTCTGTCTGAGTCTCCTGCAGATGATATGGACCAGCATATTCTTCTCTGAGCTAGAATGAAAAAGGAATCCTTCAACTTGTTTACCAAGGAGATGGGATAATAAACTCACCCAGCTACTCCTAGTAGCTAGCCAAGCCAAAGTAAGGCAAAAGAGGACTATGTATAAATAGGACAAACCAAAGCAGTCACTAAGAAAACTTTTTAGAGCACTTCTTTTTTTTTTTAATTTGAGAATGTGCCCTCATCTCCTCCCTCAACAACACCAAACAAATGTTTAACTTACATAATGTCTTAAACGTTAACCAATTTGAGCTATGCCAGACTCTGAAACAAAAAGAATTCAAAGACTTGAGCTGTCCATTGAGAAAGATCTGCTGCTCAATTTCAAGTCCATGTCTTCCAGATGTTTCCTCCTGTCCTCCAGGGTCACTTCCTTCTTGTTGACCCTGAATCTGCCCTCAATTTATTCATGAATCTAGTTGGAGGCATCCACTGTTTACCAAGAGTCTTTCTCCAACCCATGCTAAGGAGCTAATGCTTTTCCCACCTTACTTCCATTACCAAGGGACACAAGCTCTGATGTGGAGCAAGGATGAAATTAAGGACACAATGTAGAACATAATGTGGGGACCATATAAGGAGGTGATGTCAAAATTCTTATCTTCCATGTTATTCACTCACTTCTTGCTCTTTACCTCATCTGGATGCTGTATCTCATACAGGCATCTAGGGTTGCTTCCTGCTCCTGGAGTAGGATTTTGAAGGATACATATAGACTTCTCTATAGGGCCAAGAGGTCTTCAATAGCCCTTCTGTCCCACCTAGTTCATCAGAACAGGAGATAAGATTGGAACCTGGGGCTCAAACCCTAGTGGGTAATAAAAAGGGGAATTTTCCTAGAGCGGATATTCTCAATCTGGGGACTATCTCTGTGGTATGGGCTAAATGTTTGTGTCCCTCCAAAATTCATATGTGTGCATGCTCAGTCGCTTCAGTCATATCCGACTCCTTGCAATCCCATGGACTGTAGCCTGCCAGGCCCCTCTGTCCATGGGATTCTCCAAGTAAGAATACTGGAGTGTGCTGCCATTTCTTTCTCCAGGGAATCTTCCCAACCCACGGGTCAAACCCACGTCTTTTATGTCTCCTACTTTAGCAGGCAGGTTCTTTACCATTAGCACCACCTGCGGAGACCAAAGTGAAAGTGAAAGTCACTCAGTGGTGTCGGACTCTTTGCAACCCCATGGACTATAGACAGTCCATGGAATTCTCCAGGCCAGAATACTGGAGTGGGTAGACTCTTCCTTCTCCAGGGGATCTTCCCAACCCAGGGATCGAAGCCCAGACTCCCTCATTGCAGGCGGATTCTTTACCAGCTGAGCCACAAGGGAAGCCCAAGAATACTGGAGTGGGTAGCCTATCCCTTCTCCAGCAGATCTTCCTGACCCAGGAATCAAATTGGGGTCTCCTGCATTGCAGGCAGATTCTTTACCAACTGAGCTACCAGGGAAGCCCCAAAATTCATATCTGTCTGTTCAGTCACTCAGTCGTGTCCAACTCTTTGTGACCCCATGGACTTCCACATGTCCATCACCAACTCCTGGAGCTTACTCAAACTCATGTCCATGGGTGATGCCATCCAACCATCTCATTCTCTGTCATCCCCTTCTCCTCCCACCTTCAATCTTTCCCAACATCAAGGTCTTTTCCAATGGGTCAGTTCTTCGCATCAGGTGGCCAAAGTATTGGAGTTTCAGCTTCAACATTAGTCCTTCCAAAGCATATTTAGGACTGATTTCCTTTAGGATGGACTGGTTGGATCTCCTTGCAGTCCAAGGGACTCTAAAGAGTCTTCTCCAATACCACAGTTCAAAAGCAGCAATTCTTTGATGCTCAGCTTTCTTTGTAGTCCTACTCTCACATCCATACATGACTACTGGAAAAAGCAGAGGTTTAACTAGACAGAGTTTTGTTGGCAAAGTAATGTCTGCTTTGTAATATGCTGTCTAGGTTGGTATCAGCTTTTCTTCCAAGGAGCAAGTGTCTTTGAATTTCATGGCTGCAGTCACCATCTGCAGTGATTTTGGAGCCCAAGAAAATAAAGTCTTTCACTGTTTCCATTGTTTCCCCATCTGTTTGCCATGAAGTGATGGGATGGGATGCCATGATCTTAGTTTTCTGAATGTTGAGTTTTAAGCCAACTTTTTCACTCTCCCCTTTCACTTTCATCAAGAGGCTCTTTAGTTCTTCACTTTCTGCAAAAATTCATATGTTGCAGCTCTAATCCATAGTGTGATGGTACTTGGAGGTGGAGTCTGTGTGAGATACAGTAATTAGAATTAGATTAGGTCATGAAAGTGGAATCTTCTTCATGATTGGATTAGTGCTTTTCTAAGAAGAGACACAAGAGAACTTTCTCCTTCCAGTATGAGAACACAGAAACATGGTGGTCATCTGCAAAACAGGAAGAAGCCCGTTATCAGACACCTAATCTGCTGCACCTTGACCTTGAACTTTCCAGCCTCCAAAGCTATGAGAAATAAATGTTTGTTGTTTAAGCCACCCAGTCTAACGTATTTTATGATAGTAGCCTGAGCTGACCAAGACACTGGATACCTTGGATGGTTCATGGGATTCACACCCTTAGAAATTGTAAGTAACTTTTCAGGAAAAGATCTACAACTCTTATCAGAGATTCAAAGGACTAAATATGTGATCATTCCCCCTGCCCCCAGGCCCCTGCAAAGTCTACTGGCTTAGACTGTCCCTTGAGTTTCTATCCTGTCAAATTGTAGGAAACTTAAGGATCTCAGTCTTGGCCTTCATTCCTACTTGAAGAGCTGACCCATACCCAGGAGTACTAAAAAATATGATGAAATGAGAAAGTTCAAGGGAATACACACATCCAATATTGCTAATGTCCACCTGAGAAAGTTTCTTATCCACAATAAATCATAGAGTCCAGTCTGCCTACAATCATTAACATATACTTGGGTTATTTTTTCTACAAGCTTTTAATAATAGCAACCTTAGATTCAAAGGAAGATAAGTCGTTCAGCCTAACCCTATCCCTGCTTTCCCCTCTTCACACACCACCGCCCCCATCTCCACTCCCATATTCAAATGTATTCCCGCACCAGCAATGCAGGAGAACTGGGTTCAATCCTTGGGTCAGGAAGATCCCCTAGAGAAGGGAACAGCTACCCACTCCAGTATTCTGGCCTGGAGAATTCCGTGAACAGAGGAGCCACTGTAGACTGTGGTCTATAGTCCATGGGGTTGCAAAGAACTGGGCACAATTGAGCAACTGAACTTTGACTTTCAAAGTCAAATATAATTTTTTGGTGGTTAACTGTGATTAATTTTCTATTCCACTGAATCTATCCATGGAGCAGCAACTTTGGAACAAAAGGTAGTCTGACTGTCTTGCATTGTATGGACTGTATGGCAAGAGTTGAGAGACAAGTATCATTGTAGCACTGAGGGAAAAAATTTTCAGAAAAGGAGACCAAGAAAAATATGACTCATCATGGGTGAATCTTGAAAACATGAAAGAAACCAAACACAAAAGGCCACATTTTGTATCATTCTATTTACATGAAATGTTGAGAAAAGGCAAATCCACAGAATCACAAAGTAGATTAGTGGTTGCCAGGAGCTGAGGGAAGGGGAATGGGGAGTGACCACTAATGGGTATGGAGGCTCCTTCCGGCGGGGATGGGGGGTGGGGGCGGAGCAGGACACAATAAAAATGTTTTTGGAATTAGATAGCTGTGGTGGTTGTACAACTCTGTGATGTACTAAAACCACAGAGTTGCATACTCTAAAAGGCTGGATTTTATGGTGTATTAATTTTATCTCAACTTTAAAAAGAAGAAAAAAGAAAAAGATGTAAAGATTCATTACAATCATGACTATATCTCTTATTTGACAACTAATTTTGGAGCATAGTCTTGAGATATTTATTATATGTACAGTTCTATGCTGTTTAACCTCTTCTCCATCCTAATGGAAATCTTTTTTATTGGCTTTTCTGTTTACAAAACAATGTATATGCACTGTTTAAAATTCTGAAAATACAAGAGAGTGCAAAGAATAAGATAACTTGAAAAGCCACCAATCATTTTGGTGTATATTTTTTGAGATTACTTTTCCATGTATGTGTAACAAGAGAAATATTTGAAACGTACACCAATGTGTTTTTCTCTCTTGCACTTCCTTGTATGTCACTACCCCTCATTCTATGTGAAGCATCCTTTCCTCTAAATCATAAGGATTCTTACAGCAGGAATGCAAAAATTGGAAATTAAGAGTCAATGTTCAGCTTTTTTACTTCTAAAATATGATTTTTGATCAGACATTAAGAGTTTTGAAAACTCAACTTTGAGAACAGAGAAAAACACGTTTTTAAATGATTTTATTCCTCAGTAACACAAGAGACAGAGCCAATCAACTAAATCAGCGAGTTTGACTAAAAGTCAGGACTAGAGAAATCTCAGAATGAGGGAAGTGCACTTAGAGAGTAGGGGAAGGAGGGGAACTTTGGCTCAGAGGATTACGGGGAAAAAGCAGAAACTAGGGGAAGAGGAAGTAGACAGTCAGACAGGTGTATTCCGACTGCTACTTTCTGGACTGAATCCCTGGAGAGGAAATCATGTTGGACAGATTGAGAGGTAACTGAAAGGCAAAGGAGCCTTTGCCTTCCCTGCTGAAAAACCCAGAAGGAGACTGCAGTTCAGGGAGATGGGTTAGGGGGTGAGCAACAGCAGAACAACAGTGACCAGCTAGAAGAAGCTGAACAGCACACTCAAACCGATCCTGGCTCCACTGTGAGGTAGAAGGGACCTCCCCAAGGGGAAGTCCAAAGATTAGCAGGACATTAGTTGAGGAGCAGCTAGTGTGCAACGATCAGACCAGCTACCCTGCCTTGGAAACCAGACCCCACCAAATGCCATGAGGTCGGGTGCGGGCCCCATGCATAGATGCCGTTGTTGCCAGGCAGAGGGTAGGCAAGAACCAGCCTTGTTAGGAAATTGAACTTTGAATTAATATTTACCTGAGAAAGAACATTTTACATCAAAATAGACTGTTAAACCACAAGAGACTATTTAATCTGGAGGAGGCTGAGATAACTTTAATTGGACAGGTGGGCATGTATGAAATTTGTTAAGAAACGTAAAGAAGCCACATGCCTCTGTGTAGGACAGTGTTCCCACTCCAGATCTTATAAATATGTTTAGCAAAATGGAATGATTGAAAATGAATAAAGGCCTATGAATATGTTTAGCATACATGCTTTTGTAACCTGATGTTTTCTGCTTTACAATACTAGGGGCTTTGCTGTTTATTACATTTTCTTTCCCCCAGATAGCTATAAATATCTTGAGGACAGAATGTTGTTTTCTATTTCTTTGTATCTACCTCAGTACCGAGCACAAAGCAAACACTCCATGTCACAGCCACCTAAAACACTTCTAGTTCTCTCTCTACACACATGAAATTAAAAAAAAAAAACTAAAAGCTAGCAGATAGTTTAGAAGAAAGGGCCAGTGGGAAGAGCACTGAATGGCTATCTGAGTTCCTGTCTGATCAGTCACTGACTTTAGGCAAGTTACTTGACCTCTTGCCCTCGCTTTCTCTGCCTTTAAATCCTAAGAAGAAATGAAGTCACTCATTCCTGTCCGATTCTTTGCGACCCCATGGACTATAGCCTACCAGGCTCCTCCATCCTTGGGATTTTCCGGGCAAGAGTACTGGAGTGGGTTGCCATTTCCTTCTCCAGGGGATCTTCCCAACCCAGGGATTAAACCCAGGTCTCCTGCTTTGCAGGCAGACGCTTTACCATCTGAGCAACCAGGGAAGCCCCTTAAATCCTAAATGCAAGATAATATGCCCTCAGTACCTTACATGCATGTGTGAGACTAAAATAAAGAAATGTAAACTTAATTGCTAGGAAGAGAATGCAAAATGATCAAATACAACGTTTAATTCAAATCTGACTTTACTAGTGACCTGGGATTAGAATACCAAAGTGCTTGAGATAAGGCTTTGTTTGCTGGCTTCTCTCCTCCCATAGCCTTCCTCCAAATCCATCGCTATGGTCGCCTTTCCACTCCTCCCCCACCCCCACCTAACCCCCATGGTTGTTCTCTGGTTCCTGCCAGACGGGAGTCAATGATCTCCCGGTAAATACCTATTTTTAAAGAACAACTGAAAGATTTTTACTTAGCTGACTTGTGACACTTTCCTGGACACAGATGGAAAAAGTTTATTTAGAGACAGGAAAACAATAAGGGCCTTTTATATTCTAACAGTGATTAAAGATCATTAATTCTTTCCACTTCATCAATTCTCAGGTCTTACAGATCTTGACTGAAAACAAGTAAGGGTAAGGATTTTCTCCACACACCAATAGCCTTAACCAATGACCTAGGTAAGCTGTGTAGCCAGGACTTCACCAGGCAAAGCACTGCAACTTGATTCCTAAGCAGGAGGAATCTGGTGTCATGTTCTCTGGTATGTGGAATATGGTTCTGGATCTTCAATAAAACCCCAGTTTTGCCTCCAGGGGTTTCAAAATCTAAAGCAAGCATGATCCCGAATAATTCTTTGTTGCTTTCTTTAAAAATCCAATTCCAATTTAAGTACCTTTCACTACTGAAACAGATCTCTGGGAAGTATCTTCTTGTAAAGTAAGAAATATTTTTAAATGTTGAACAATTATTCATTCACTTAGGACACATTAAATGAGTATTTGTTATGTGCCAGGAGCTGTGCTAGGTACTGGGATAGAAAAAGAATCAAGCTCAGTTTAGTAGGGGAAATATATGTCAAACAAAAAATTGTTCTACTGTAGAAAGTAAATCATAGATATTCACTGGCCAAGAGCAAGGAGGACCCAGAGCACACAAGATAGGTGCTTCAGGTAATATTTTACCGAAGGGGCCCTTGAGCTGGTTATTTTCTTTCATGCACTCATAGTGCAAATACTCACTGCACTCACTGTGTATTGGGCATTGTTCTAAGTACTGGGAATACAGTACTGAACAAAACAGATCAAAATCTCTGCCCTCATGAACTTACATTCTTGTGTAGACAATAATGAAGACAAGTAAATACAGGGCTTCTTTATCTAACTAGCAAAAAGTGCAAAGGAAGAAAAATTAAACCACAATTGCAAACCTGAAATTGTAGATGAGAATGCTGTGGAAGGTCTCTCTGAGAAGGCAACTCTAAAGAAAGTGTGAGAACAAGCCCTAGGGATACCATGGTTGATAAAGCAGAGGGAACAGGAAACACAAAGGCCCTGAAGTAGACAAGTCCATGGATATTTTGAGGAAAAGCAAGGCCAGTGTGTCTAGAGTAGAGTGAGTGTGGGAAAGAGTAGTGGGAAATGAAATTTGAGAAACAACTGATGAGAAAGAGGGCAGCCTTTGGAAAGGAAGTCATTGAAAGTTCTGAGCGAGGAACTGAGAAGATGACTGCATGAAAATGATACCGGGGCAAGAGCAGACAAGACCAATTGGAGGTCATTGCAGTAGTCCAGATAAAAGATGGTAGTTTGGACCAGCATAGCGGCAAGGGAGGAGGTGAGAAATAGTCATTTTCTGAATATATTTTGAAGGTAGAGCCAACATGATTTGCTGATAGGTTGGATGTGAAATGTGGGACAAAGAAATCAGAAAAGCACCAAAGTTTTTGGCCTGACCAACTACAAAGATGGGGTTGCCATCAACTGATAGCGGGCAGACTGGAAGGACCTGGTTTAGGAGGATAAATCTAGAATTCAACTTTGAACATGTTTTGTTTGAGACATTAATGCTATCTAGAGTTATGAAAGAGTTGTATATTTGGGACTAGTGTTCAGAACAGAGTTTTGAGTATAGAGACATAAATTTGGGTACTGTCAGCACATAGATCAAATTTAACACCATGAGTTTGGATAAAATCACCTAGAGAGAATAAGGATATAAAAGGAAATAAAGAAAGAAAAGAAGAGCGTTTTTGACAGAGGGGAAAACATGTGAGGACAAGAAGGTGAGGACAGAAATTAGTTTGGCTAAGTTAGACAGGAATTGACAAACTTTTCTGTAAAGAGCCAGTTAAATATTTAGATGTATATTTAGATAAGTATTTTGTGGGTCATACCGTCTATGTCACAACTAATCAGCTCTGTCATCATAGCACAAAAGCAGTCATAGTCAACACCTAAATGAATGAGAGTGGTTGGGTTCAACTGAAATTTATTTGTGGATGCTGGAAGTTGAATTTAACGAGTCACAAAGTATTACTCATCTTTTGATTCTTTTCATCCATTTAAATATGTAAAAATCATTCTTAGCTCATAGACTGTACAGAAACAGGCAGCAAGCCAGATTTAGTCCTCTGGCTATAGTTTGCCCACTTCTGAGCTACAATACATGGTGCAATTAGGGAACAGTTAAAAATGAAATTGCAGAAGTACTCAGAATTTACGTCATGGATGAGAAATATTAGATATAAAGTGACTGGTACATGGTATGTACTCAATAAATGGTAGATATCATTATTGATCTGACGTGTCACATAAAGGGAACTAGCAGCCAACTTTAATGAAGTGAGATTTATAGTCAAAACTAAGACCTACAATTCTAGGATTTAGCAATAACTAAATCAAGAGAAGTAAGAGGCTAAATTAGGCCTTAACTGAAATGAGTTTGGGAATGAACTTGAGGGGTCCCAAAGGTACCAAGCAAGACATCTTTGGTGATAGGTACTGTAAAAATACACACGTGGATGATAAGATGTAAAGGTACTTTAATTTTACAAAATATGTGTGGAAACTCATTGTGGCTGCAGACATGATTCATTTGCAGTCCATGAATTAAGATCTTAAATCATTAATGCAAAAGACACTTCAGTGAATGAACCATATTTCTGGGATATAGGAGCTTCTTTAATTATACACACCCTTGTCAAACCAGAGATAAACATGATGTATCAATATATCTTAGGTTTCCGTTGTGGCTCAGCTGGTAAAGAATCTGCCTGCAACGAGGGAGACCTGGGTTTGATCTCTGGGTTGGGAAGATCCCCTGGAGAAGGCAACAACTACCCACTCCAGTATTCTGGCCTGGAGAATTCCATGGACTGCATAGTCCATGCGGTCCCAAAGAGTTGGACACGACTGAGTGACTTTCACTTTTTCAATGTATCAGAATCACCAAGCAGAATACAGGCTGTGTAGTAAGGTGAACTACTAATACTAGTCCTTTTCCATTAAACCACCTCCCTATTTGCAGGACAGGTTGGGTTTATCATTCTGTTCCTGGTCAGTTGGGTTAAGAGGCCCTTAGCTTTATTGGGCCTTACTCTTCTCTTCTAATAGTATATTTATCTCTTTGAAAGCTAGGGAACAAATTGCTTACCTTTTGGTTCCTTTCCATCAATTTTAATCAAAAAGACAATTGCCCAGTGACCTGGCCTGTAAGATTCTCTATTTTTCATTATTTTAAAATAAGTTTTATTTTATTGCACCATAGATATAGGACATGCTCATGGTAGACAATATAGAAAATACTAAAAAGGAGTAGTATAGTCATATGGTAGTGGAGAATCATCCCTATATTCCAAGAAAATCACCGAATTTTGAATTTTTTTCTCTATATAATCATTATTATATTTTAAATTTCCAAACTTTTGCCACCACAAAATTTCAGCTCTCAGCCTGCCATAAGAATAACCTGAAAATCCTAGAATGTATTAATACAACTATGAGATGTTTTTCTTCTTCAGTACACAAAATAAAACTTCATAGGCAATGCCAAAGAATGCTCAAACTACTGCACAATTCAACTCATCTTACACGCTAGTAAAGTAATGCTCAAAATTCTCCAAGCCAGGCTTCAGCAATACGTGAATCGTGAACTTCCAGATGTTCAAGCTGGTTTTAGAAAAGGCAGAGGAACCAGAGATCAAATTGCCAACATCCACTGGATCATCGAAAAAGCAAGAGAGTTCCAGAAAAACATCTATTTCTGCTTTATTGACTATGACAAAGCCTTTGACTGTGTGGATCACAATAAACTGTGGAAAATTCTGAAAGAGATGGGAATACCAGATCACCTGACCTGCCTCTTGAGAAACCTGTATGCAGATCAGGAAGCAACAGTTAGAACTGGACATGGGACAACAGACTTGCTCCAAAGAGGAAAAGGAGTATGTCAAAGCTGTATATTGTCACCCTGAATATTTAATTTACATGCAGAGTACACCATGAGAAATGCTGGGCTGGAAAAAGCACAAGCTGGAATCAAGATTGCCGGGAGAAATATCAATAACCTCAGATATGCAGATGACACCACCCTTATGGCAGAAAGTGAAGAGGAACTAAAAAGCCTTTTGATGAAAGTGAAAGAGGAGAGTGAAAAAGTTGGCTTAAAACTCAACATTCAGAAAACTAAGGTCATGGAATCTGGTCCCATCACTTCATGGGAAATAGATGGCGAAACAGTGGAAACGGTGTCAGACTTTATTTTTTGGGCTCCAAAATCACTGCAGATGGTCATTGCAGCCATGAAATTAAAAGATGCTTACTCCTTGGAAGGAAAGTTATGACCAACCTAGACAGCATAGCAGAGACATTACTTTGCCAACAAAGGTCCATCTAGTCAAGGCTATGGTTTTTCCAGTAGTCATGTATGGATGTGAGAGTTGGACTGTGAAGAAAGCTGAGCACCAAAGAATTGATGCTTTTGAACTGTGGTGTTGGAGAAGACTCTTGAGAGTCCCTTGGATTGCAAGGAGATCCAACCAGTCCATCCTAAAGGAGATCAGTCCTGGGTGTTCATTGGAAGGACTGATGTTGAAGCTGAAACTCCAATACTTTGGCCACCTCATGCAAAGAGTTGACTCATTGGAAAAGACCCTGATGCTGGGAAGGATTGGGGGCAGGAGGAGAAGGGGACGACAGAGGATGAGATGGTTGGATAGCATCACCAACTCGATGGACATGAGTTTGGGGAAACTCCAGGGGTTGGTGATGGACAGGGAGGCCTGGCATACTGCAATTCATGGGGTCGCAAAGAGCTGGACATGACTGAGCAACTGAACTGAACTGACTGAGTCCACCCACAATATATGATTAAGATTTTTGAGGACATGCTTTAGCACTGTTTGTTGAATGCTTAAAAATAAAAATCAGCATTCCATTATTAAGAACAGCTGGCTGTGACTCCTCTGCAGTTTTTGCTTTATGGTCCCTTCTGATTCTTAGCTGTAATTAATTTACTGGAAAGATTAAACAGGGCTGAATTAACAATGTAAACACACAGTTGTACAATAAAAGTCTGTTGTTCTTCATGTCTATATTTTTAATCAAAACTATTTTTCAAAAAGGCTATCAGATAAAATTATATTATTATGTGGCAACTATAAACTCCATTTAACCACAATAAAAACACTCTCAAGAATCAACTGATAGTATACACTGCTATATTTAAAATGGAAAACCAACAAGGACCTACTGTATTGTGTAGGGAACTCTGCTCAGTGTTATATGGCAGCTTGGATGGGAGGGGAGTTTGGAGGAGAATGGATACATGTATATGTATGGCTGAGTTTCTTCGCCATCCACCTGAAATTATCACAACATTGTTAATTGGCTATGTGCTGTGCTGTGCTTAGTTGCTCAGTCATGTCCAACTCTTTGAGACCCCATGGACTGTAGCCCACCAGGCTCCTATGTCCATGGGATTTCCCAGGCAAGAATACTGGAGTGCGTTGTCATGCCCTTCTCCAGGGGATCTTCCCAACCCAGGGATCAAACCCAGGTCTACCACATTGCAGGAGGATTCTTTACCATCTGAGCCACCATCGGCTGTACTCCAAACCAAATAAAAAGTTTTAAATTTTTTTAAAAATTAAACTTAAAAAAAAAAAAGGATCATCTTACAGTTTACCAATGAACTTTAAGGAATATTTGACAAAATAAAAATCCCAGTCTAACAAGGCATTGCCTTTAGGAATTGTTTAGAAAGGAAGGAGAGCTATGATAACAAATTAACATGGCTATTGAGCATTTCCTGACTCTTGCTTCAGTTCTCATAATTCTGTCTTCCCCTTCACAATATTATTGTTGTGATGGGGAAAAGGTACATGTTGTTAATGATCTCTGAGCCTGTTGTTTTGCCTACATTCTCCAGAAAGCCCTTTCAATACTGTTCTTTGGAATCAGGCTTTACACGTTCATTCCAAGTGAAAGTTGGGCCTTTGCCAGTGAATTCAATGTCAGTGTCAATTGTTAGGGTTCAAGAATGGTTCTGTGAAAGGCAGTTTAGTATAGAAGAAAGAGCAAGGGACTGGGGTTCCAGGTCCTAATTCTGACCCTGATACCTATTAGTTTTGTGTCCCTTAGCTATTTACTTAAACCAATTAAGGTTTTGTTCCTTATCTGTAAAATGAGAATAATAACTGCCCTGCCTATCTCTCTGGATTGTTGGGAGAAACAAATAAAATACTGCAAGTGAAAGTTCTTTTTCAAAATGCTAAGTAAATGTCAAGATTTTATGTCTGTGGTTATATGTATGTAAATATATAATATATATAAAAGTATTTAATAATTTACCATTTCAACCAATTTAGGTGTTTGGCATTAAGAACATTCATAGTGTTGTGCAACCATCAGCATGATCCTTCTCCGGAATTTTCTTCATATTCCTCAAATTTAAACTCTACCCATTTAAACAATAACTCCCCATTCCTCCCCCTTCTCAACTTCTGGCAACAATAATCTATCTTCTGTTTCTACAGATTTGGCTAGTCTAAATAGTCATATAAGTGAATCACACAAAATTTGTCCTATTTCACTTAGCATGACATTTTCAAGGTTCATCCATGTTGTAGCATGTATCAGAATCTCCTTCCAAGACTAAATATTTCATCATATATGTAAACCATATTTTGTTTATCCACTCATCTGTTAGTAGACATTTGGGTTGTCTCCCCCTTTTGGCTATTGTAAATAATTCTGCTACGAACACTGGTGTACAGATATCTGTTCAAGTTCCTCCCTTCAATTCTTCTGGATACACACCAAGTAGTAGAATTCTTGGCTCATATGGTGATTCCATTCTTAATTTTTTGAGCAATTTCCATACTTTTTTCCATAGAGGCTGCACCATTTTACATTCCTACCAACAGTGCAAAAAAGTTCTAATTTCTCTTACATCTTTACCAACACTTGATATTTTACGTATGTAAGAACCATTCTAATGATTGTGAAGTGGTATCTCATTGTGGTTTTGATTTGTATTTTCCTGTGTTTAGTGATATTGAGCATCTTTTCATGCGCCTATTGGCCATCTGTTTACCCTCTTTGGAAAAATGTCTATTCAAGTCCTTTGCCAATTTTTCAGTTGGGTTGTTTGGGGTTTTTATTGGTTTTGAGTTGTATGTATTCTTTTGTATTCCAGATGTAAATCCCTTGTCAAGGATATGATTTGTACCTGTTTTCTCCCACTCCATGAGTTCCCAAATATTTTTATTCTTATTCATGTACCAAATTTTATGTGTAAAATATGCTCAATCCTTCAACAATGAGCTTTAGGAACTCATAATATGCTCCCAAATAGAATTCCTCTACATAAACATAATACCATAATTTAGAGACCAGAAGAAAAATTTTGATTGGTAAACTTTTTCTTCTGACTTAAGAAATAAGAAAAAATACTTTAAACTTCTCCTACTCACAACCTGTCTCAGTAAGATATTTTTGTAGCAAGTTGAAAAGTAATTTTCTTTACCTGCTTACGCAAGAATTAAGTAGATTAACAAATTTGACAACAGAAAGCTAAAGCTGTATATACTTGAGGGGAGAATATAGAGACACTTTAAAACAATAACATTGCTTGTACCTTGCCATTCATCAGCTACAAAGGAAAAATGAACAAGCCATATCCTAGCAGAGAATAATTACCCTCTCCAGGTTAAACTGTGTAGATGGAAATAACACTCAAAAAAATATTGACTATTTACAGGTCTTTCATTTGATCATTTATTTCATGAGTTTGTTAGACTTGGTTCTGTGTTAGGTGCTGGAGACACGAAAATGAAAGGACACAATTTCTGCCCTCACGGAGCTCTCATGCAAGTGGGGGGAAAAATGACCAAGAAACAGACAATTACAATACAATATGATGAGTACCAGGGTGCTCCAAGGAGTGTTTCTATCGTGGACAATTCACAGTTAACTGCTGTGGGGAGTATCTCAGAAGTATCAAGCCTACTGCTCATATGTAAGGATTTACAAAACCCATTAGGAATATAAAACTTTAGAAATGTTCATTACTGTTATTATATCCCTTGGTATTCTTTAAGTAACAGAGATAGGGTGTATAAACCACATAGGATTTGGGGTCTAAAATTTTTAACTTATTTTCATTATAAAAAAATAATGCATTCTTATTGTAGAGAATGCAAGCAATAAGAACTCACCAGAGGTAACCTTCATGACAGTTTGCTATGTTCTATTTCATCAAAGATATTGACTGTAAGATGCATCCTAAATTCAAAAGTGCTAAAAAGTGGAGAGAGAAAAAACGAATGTCAGTAAGCACTTGAAGCCTTGGGTCTATATGAAGAGAGGGCAGAAGCACCAAGGCAGTCCTGAGCAAATTGTACAGGAAAATCAGCAGGAACTCTGGCTTTCATGATTAACAGGTTCACATTCATTTTTATACTAACATGTTGAACTTCTGGGTATTGTATATTGCATTAAGAAGTAGGATTCCAGAAATCCCTGGCTCTTAGAAAATGCTCCCAAAGTTTACGTTATCAGAGCTGTCCTTAGTACCTTAACTGAGTAAGTTAAGGAATATGATCCTCACCCTTTCAAAGCCTTAGTCTGTATTACTCAAGTGAACCTTTGCCTGGAAGGAGATAAATCTCTAGTTTTTGAAACACTGGTCAATAAATATATATTGATCCCACATGGAACTTATCAGACATGAAAGAACATACAGTTTTTTTTCATTCATCATCCCATATTTGCTTTCTCTTCTAAAATCCAAAGGGTTTTAGGGAATAAAAAATGTTGTGATGCAACCTGTCTAACTGCCAGTTCTCTTTGTTTTAGAAACATTATGGAGGCAGCATGGTATAACACAGTACAACAGGAAGACTTGTGTAGGGAGACCTAGCTGCTGTTTCTTAGCTCTACCACTAATTAGATGTGTTGCTGTTGTTTAGTCACTAAGTTGTGTCTGACTCTTTTGTGACTCCATGGACTGTAGCCCTCCGGGATCCTCTGTCCATGAGATTTCCCAGGCAAGAGTACTGGAGTGGGTTGCCATTTCCTTCTCCAGGGGATCTTCCCAATCCAGGGGTCAAACCTGCTTCTCCTGCATTGCAGGTAGATTTTTTTTTTTTACTGCTGAGCCACCAGGAAAGCCCAATTAGACGTGTAATTTTAGATAAATCACTTAACCTCTCTAGACCTCTGTTTCTCTTCTCTAATTGCTCTATCTAGTCCACAGGTTATTGTGCAGATCAAAAGAAATCATAAATGTGAAAGCACTTCAAAAAATGTAACACATGCATATTATAAGGTATTATTAATACATACATTTATTATTAGTCTGTAATGTCAACATTAGACTAAAGCAAGAGGAGCCCTTGCTCTGAGCCCTGTACTTCAGAGGGCCCTGCATACAAATTTAGTAAATATCCATTAACATGTTCCTAGAAAATATGGCCTCATCTCTGACAGCAGCAGCAACATTCCTTGGAGTGATTCAGAGATTATATACAATATTTTCTGGATTTGACCCAAAGTGGATCATCTTGATTAAACACATCAAATCTGACCTCACAGCTACTCTGGGTTAAAAATGGAGATGCCATTTAAATATTGTCAGAGCAGTTAGAGTTAATTTAGACAGGAGAGTGAGTATATTAGGAGAGTTAAGTGAAACAATAGAAGATTCTCAGATAAATAAGGAATTACGGTCTGTGGTGAAAAAATATTTTTATTTTGTGCTAACCACAGTTATTTGGTATGTACTGTTGCTTGCTATTAATAATGTTAGCAAACATTTACAAAAGATACAAACAGATCTAAGTTTGCCTACTTCACTTTTTAAATAATTTAAAATACTCTAAAAATTTTTAGAGAAAATTACTTTCCGAAATAGATTCTAAACGTGACACATACAACAAAAGTGACATTCCAATAAGACAAAAGAAAATGGGAACAAGGAAATAAAAATGCTTACATGATTATGAAGACATTCACATTCAAATATATATCTATATAATAATCACATGTATTAGTATATAAATATATGTTTATATTAATATGTGTGTATGTATACACATATATACTACTTTCAAAACATTCTAAATGAAATATAGTCTCCTATGAAGATAGACATGAACAAACTGAACCATATATATATATTTTTTTAATGCTATCCCAACATTAAAAAATTTGAAAGAAGAATTTAACACTTTATGGATAAAGATACTGCTTAAACACTGGTAAAAAAAAAATCATGTGATAGAACTTATAGGATAAAATAAAAAAATTTCTAGTATCTTCTGTGATAATGATTATCATTGCAATCCCATTAATATGTTTGAACACAATGTGTCAATGTGTAAAATTCATAGTTTATTTCTAAATATAAATATTGATTTGGAAATTTCATTGACAATTTCAGCTGCTATTACCTTAGCAGAATAAAATTTCTCCAATTCTATTGAGCCAAATTTTAAAAACATCTAATATTAAGTGACTATTCTTCATGTAAAAATACTATTAAGGTTAATTTTTAAGATGTCCTCTTTTCTAAGGATTCATATTGATACATTCATGAATAAAATGATATGTCTAGGATTTGCTTCAACATAATTGGATAGAGTTGAGGAGAATAGATAAACCAAGACTGACCAAGAGTTAACACTTGTTGAAGCTGAATGATAGGTACATGGGATTCTTTATATTTACATTTGTAAACGTTTGTTTTTTTCCATGATAAAAAGTTAAACAGAAAAAAACTAAATACACTGATACAAGAAAAATTACCTATTTTGCTGTTAGTGTCAACAGAACACAAATTTCATATAACATTATAATTAATGACTTTCCTGGAAAAAATAAAATGCATAGAATAAGTATATGGTAATTTATAATTACATGTTTATCTTATTCCTCATCCAAACGTCACCAGTCCATCCATAAAAAGCAAACATATAATATTAAGTGCAATCATTTTTTAGCTGACAATCATACTTGGCTGACTTTCAGTCATATAAAAAAAACATTGCTTTATACATTAAAAATATTTTTTTTTGTCAAGGAAGGTGGCTAGAACACATGTATTTAATTTATTTATTTTTAGCTTGATTTATAATTTTTAATGATTTAGACCTATTGTTTGGAGCCCTCTACTTGTACTCTTGTCCCGGGTACTAGAAATGCTAGGGATAAGCATATTTTCAAAATTTCCCTTTTATTCTTAATTTTAACAATTGAATCTATTTGGATGGAGATAACTGGAATACTGTTTTATTCAACTTATAATTGTCTTTCCTTGTTTATTTTAGAAAAACAATTCTGTAATTATGCTAAACATCACAAACAGAACTCAGATATCTCAAAACATTTTACCCAAAGCAGGAACCATGCTGTTCCTGATTATATTGACACTCTGCCCCTCTCCACAGACCAGTGACCAAAGCAGCCATCATCTCTTCCGCAAGAATAGGTAAGATCAAGCTATGGGCTTTTGGGGGAAGACCTTAGGGATGGTTTGAGATAACTGATCACCCATATCAAAATTATTCTATAGAATGTTCTGCTTATAATCTTAATTTTTTTTGTCTAATACAAATATTAGGCTTTAGGACAACTTGTGTAGAAAGAAAGTTTAAGATCCCCTATCTTTTTTTTATTTTTAATTGAAGGATAATTGCTTTACAGAATTTTGTTGTTTTCTGTCAAACCTCAACAAAGATCCCCCATCTTTTATATCATGAAGGAATTTAGTTTCGTATTTCCTTTACATCCAATCCCCAAACTTTTTTAGGTGAGGGGATAGTTATCTGGTCAATAGTTATTAGTTCACAAAACCAACTAACAATTAGTTTGTTTTGTCTAACCTGTTCATCTTTTCCTACCCCAGAGCCCTCTGTTTGAATTAACTGTGCATGTGTATGTGCTCAGTGATTGAACCCATGGCTCTTGTGTCTCCTGCATTGGCAGGTGGGTTCTTTACCACTAGCGCCACCTGGGAAGCCCTTTGAATTGACTGTATGATAGCTCAAATATCCACATGGAGCAACATTTTCTGACTCATGAAAGAGCGTCTTTCCAGTTAAGGTACATTCATATGACATCTCTCCAATTCTAAGACATTTTTGATTTAGGATTGACCAAAGATGTAGTAAGCACTTTTTTAGGAGGAAAAAATATAAAAACAAAAGAAAGACTGTAAAATTAATTCAAATTTTAGAAACATTGAGATGGGGGTGGAGGGGCAAGGAGTATGTCTTGGAATTGAGGAAACACTTAACTAGGGTTTTCTTAAAGTGCACTTTAGAATGAAGAAAGTTATTATAATTCTTATGGGAAGCTGTGAGGAATGACAGGAGCCAGAGAAAGAGGTACATGTGGGTCATTATGCAGAAGCAGCATGGTGGCCCTCAGCTCTGGTCATAGAGGCATAACGATGAGGATGAGGACCTAACAGGAGAGGATGAGTGCCTGACAGGAAGGACACCCAGAGGGGAGAGAAAGAGGCTTAAGAGTAGACATCATGGGTCACGCAGGCATTGGCCTTAAAGACACATTATATCAGGAAATTTGCCTGTGGCTGGTTTTGCTTCCAAACAATCCTAAATAACCAGGAAACTACAGAAAGTGATTAAGGTGTGCCCTCACTTCTGTACTTCTTTACCTTAGTTTATTATCAAAACCTAACCACCAGGCAATGCAGGGACTTTCAGTTAGCCTTCTTGAGAAATAGGACTGAGTATTCTATGTTCTGAAACATTTAAAATTATATTTAATCTTATGTTTATAAATCTAAATGTAAATAGTGGAATGTTAAAATATTTTTTAATTCTATGTATTAAGAAATGCAAAATGTTTTGAGACTAAATACCAGAGGGTATAGTCATTAGGTGTTATTGTGTTTACCCAATAACTGGTTCCTTTCCTATAACAGATGAATCTGTTTCAGAATGGAAAAATAAATTAAACAGAAAACAAATTCCCTACATAAAGGTCATATGAGCTCTTTGTAACCAGGAATGAAGTATTACAGTACATTTACTGAGCACCTGGTATTTAGTTCAGGTGGCTCTGTAAATGTCAATAACTAGCGTTTGTAAGTCTGAACTATCATAATGGTCACTTTCATGTACTAATCTCATCCTGATTCTGTAACTGGACAAAAATGACTAAAAATCATGAACTGCTGCTGCTAAGTCACTTCAGTCGTGTCCGACTCGGTGCGACCCCATAGACGGCAGCTCACCAGGCTCCCTCGTCCCTGGGATTCTCCAGGCAAGAATACTGGAGTGGGTTGCCATTTCCTTCTCCAGTGCATGAAAGGGAAAAGTGAAAGTGAAGTTGCTCAGTTGTGTCCGACTCTTAGCGACCCCATGGACTGTAGCCTACCAGGCTCCTTTGTCCATGGGATTTTCCAGGCAAGAGTACTGGAGTGGGGTGCCATTGCCTTCTCCAAAATCATGAACACTATGTGACTAAATAGGGGAAATAAGTATTCTTTAACAGTCTGGGAATAGGAATAGTGTTTGAAGAGGGAGACAGGAAAAGAGGCATTCTGGACCTTCTTGGCAGTTTTGATTCTATCTTCAGTGGTTCCAAAATCTAAGAGGGACAGTTCAGTTCAGTCGCTCAGTCGTGTCCGACTCTTTGCGACCCCATGAACCTCAGCATGCCAGGCCTCCCTGTCCATCACCAACTCCCAGAGTCCACCCAAACCCATGTCCATCGAGTCGATGATGCCATCCAGCCATCTCATCCTCTGTCATCCCCTTCTCCTCCTGCCCTCAATCTTTCCCAGAATCAGGGTCTTTTCCAAGGAGTCAGCTCTTCGCCTCAGGGGGCCAAAGTATTGGAGTTTCAGCTTCAACATCAGCCCTTCCAATGAACACCCAGGACTGATCTCCTTTAGGATGGACTGGTTGGATCTCTTTGCTGTCCAAGGGACTCTCAAGAGTCTTCTCCAACACCACAGTTCAAAAGCATCAATTCTTCAGCGCTCAGCTTTCTTCATAGTCCAACTCTCACATCCATACATGATCACTGGAAAAACCATAGCCTTGACTAGACAGACCTTTGTTGGCAAAGTAATGTCTCTGCTTTTTAATATGCTGTCTAGGTTGGTCATAACTTTCCTTCCAAGGAGTAAGCGTCTTTTAATTTCATGGCTGCAATCACCATCTGCAGTGATTTTGGAGCACAGAAAAATAAAGTCAGCCACTGTTTCCCCATCTATCTGCCATGAAGTGATGGGACCGGATGCCATGATCTTAGTTTTCTGAATGTTGAGCTTTAAGCCAACTTTTTCACTCTCCACCTACACTTTCATCAAGAGGCTTTTTAGTTCTTCACTTTCTGCCATAAATGTGGTGTCATCTGCATATCTGAGGTTATTGACATTTCTCCCAGCAATCTTGATTCCAGCTTGTGCTTCCTCCAGCCCAGCGTTTCTCATGATGTAGTCTGCATATAAGTTAAATAAGCAGTGTGATAATATACAGCCTTGAGGTACTCCTTTTCCTATTTGGAACCAGTCTGTTGTTCCATGTCCAGTTCTAAGAGGGACAGCCTGCTACAAAACATCTTTATTATCTCTATCTTCCTAATTCCTAGCTCAGTAGAGAACATTTTGGTCTGTATGTATTGTTCTATTTCTTAAGGCTTGGGTAAGAGGATGTCAGATGGTAAACAAAGGAATTGCCTCCTCCATTCACTGAGCTGTTATGTGTCAGGCACCAGTGCTGGGCGTCTTGGAACTAAAGGTAACTAATGTAACATTCCTGCTGTTCATAAGCTTTCACGTGATGAGGGGAAAGCAGTCAGGAATTGAAACCAGACAAGGAAACAAATCATTAGGTTACTGGTATTGATTATAGGTATATACCAAACAAGATAATTTAAATCAGCCTGTGTGTCTTGAGGGTAGGGGATAGAACATCTGTGGTGTACTGGAATTTAAAGTCTCAACCAGGACTCCTCTGATGGTCCAGTTAGTGGTTAAGAGTCCGCCTGCCAATGCCGGGGACACGAGAGCTTGATCCCTCGTCTGGGAAGATTCCACATGACTGGGAGCAACTAAGGCCAGGCGCCACAACTACCCAGCCCGAGCTCTAGAGCCTGTGCTCTGCAACCAGAGAAGCCATAGCAATGAGAAGCCCACATTCCACAACCCGAGTAGCCCCCGCTGGCCACAACTAGAGAAAGTCAGCACGCAGCACCAAAGACTCAGCACAGCCAAAAATAAATTAACTAATTAGTTAAAATGAATAAATAAAGTCTCAATCAAAGAGCAGGAATTAGCCAGATAAAGTACAGCAAAGGAATATGGAAGAACCTTCTGGCAGAAGGCACAGAAATAAAACGCAGAAACTGGGGGGTTGGATCAAAAAGAGAAAGAAGAATCTCATAGATCGGCAGGTAGAAGCTGCAAAGGTGTAGGCACAGCAGTCAAAATCAAGTTTCAGGCAGATTTCTCTTCTGCCAGCTTTGCTTTGGATAATGCCCCCTCCCCTTGTTAATGAGTCCCTTTGTCCTGACCCAAGTCATGGCTTCGAATCTGGCTCCAATAACTAACCTCACTCTTCTGGGTTTGGCTTTTTGGCTGGTCACCACCTTTTTTAGCTTCCTCCTGCTTTGCATCCCTGACATTCATTCCTATTAAACCCTTTCATTCTGTGCATTTTGCTGCTTGTTTGGCAAGTGTTCCAGACGCCTAACACCCAGTTAAATTAAACTTAGCTTTATATGTATTGATTTTCCTTTGCTAGAAAGAATACACTTACCCCAAATAAGAGCTCCCTTAGTTTTTGCTTTTGTAATGATTTTTAAAGAAACGGACAAGCGCCAGGGGCTAAGGGCCAAGAAGTCAATAATAATGATAATAGCTACAAGTGTGGACCTTTGTTGGTTGCCTGCTCGGTGTCTTAGCCCTTTTTACCTCCACAGTACCTTGATCTTCATCTGAGGACTCCACCCCTCCCCATGGAGCCCATGTGCCTTCAGAGAAGTAGACCCACTCCCTAGTTAGTGCAGGCCAACCATCACATTCCATCTTCCATGCATAGCTTTCAGATTTAAACAAGGGAATATCACTTGCTGGACTGATGGAAATCATTCTCTCTAGATGTGGATGAGGGAACATGTACTTTACAGGACTGTTGGCAGCCATATTATGATCATGAGAATTGCTGGCTTTAGGATAAAACAGTCGTTGCAGAAGACAGAGAAAGATGGATGGAAAAAATCTGAACCCTTAGTGATATGCCTGAACCTGTAGTGACTGAAGACCTAGAGAAACAGTCCTTAATGACAAACCCCAAAGCCAGCCTTACCTCTCGACTTCCAATTTCATGAATCAGTACATTCCTTTATTGTTTAAAGCAGTTTGAGTTGTGTTTTTTGTTACTGGCAACATACAATATTCTATGTGTTCAGCTACTATTTGTTGAGGGTCTACTATGTGCCAGGAATTATAATGAGGGGCTCCATAAAGACTAATTCTCACAACCATATTTTTTTTAAATTGTGGTAAAACATACATAACATAAAATGTTCCACTTTAATAATTGTTACCTGTACAATTCAGTGACACAGTGTTGTGCAACCATCTCCACTATCTACTTCTAATCGCAACCATAGTTTGAGGTGGGTATTAATACCCTCATTTTACCAAAAAGGAAACTGATCCTCAGAGAGGCGCATTACCCAAAGCAGACCATGAGTCAGTGGTACAATCAGGATTTAAACCCAAGTCTGCCAATTGCAAAGCTCATATTTTTTTTTCTACTTTATTACAGTGCCAAAATAAATAATCAAGCAAGGAAACCTGAAACCTTGGTCAAATTACCAGCACAGGGTCCACAATACAGAGAGGAGCAGATCCAGTAAACAAAAAACAAGATAAGGAACAAAATGTGATCAGAATCCAAGTCATCAAAGGTAGGATACTAGAGGCTGGAGTTATGGGGAATAGGGAAAAACATTTAGGTTCAAGAAGTAGGGCTTCAAAGGGGCTTATCAGATAAAGAGTATCTGGTCTATTTGTTTACCAGACCCTCATTTTTAGGTGTGCAATCCTTGTCCTGCCTACTTCCCAAAAGGATTTTGACCTGAAGACTAGTAAGACGTGCTCAGTCACTCAGTCATGTCCAACTCTTTGTGATCTTTTGGACTGTATGTAGCCTGCCAGGCTCCTCTGTCTATGGGATTTTTCAGGCAAGAGCACTGCAGTGGGCTGCCATTTCCTCCTCCAGGGGATCTTCCCGATCCAGGGATCGAACCTGCGTCTCATGTATCTCCTGCACTGTAGGCAGATTCTATACCACCGAGCCATCGAACTATGCTTTAAAACAAAAATTCCCTCAATTTTATGTTAAGCATTCATTAAAATAAGCCACATAATAAAATTGATCTGTATCACAAATGAGACATATCCTGTGGTGAGGCCTGGCCCTTTAAACAAGGTCTGAAATGACAGAAGAGCTCTATTACCTTCTTGTTAGGACAAGATAGATTGCAAGTAGTGTTCCCCACCCCCCACCCCGAAATTACAAGCTTCTATGCTATAAAAGCTATCTACCTTTGATGAGTATCTCTTGTTTACTTTTTAACCAAGGGTTTTTAACTAGGACTATTAGAAATCTAGAAGGTGTTTTATCTGTTGATCTGTTTGTTTTCAGAAGTCTGATTCCTTTCATTTGTGATCCTAGGTAAGTAGTAGCTTGGAGGGTTTTACTTATACCAAAAAATCAGTTTCCTAATTTTCAGTTTCTGTAAGTGTTAATTTCTAGTTCCAAGGCTGTCTTGAAATGGGGGAGGGGAAGTTATGAGAATGGACTGGGTAAGACTCCCTGATGTTGCATACCCCCAAACTTGACTCATTTGAAAAGATCCTGATGCTGGGAAAGATTGAAGGTAAGAGGAGAAGGGGACAACAGAGGACGAGATGGTTGGATGGCATCACCGACTCAATGGACATGAGGTTGAGTAGGCTCCAGGAGTTGGTGATGGACAGGGAAACCTGGTGTACTACAGTCCACGGGGTCGCAAAGAGTCAGACACGACTTAGCCACTGAACTGAACTGAACTTGACCTTCACACCAAGGCCCCTTTTCCAGCTGTGAGTAAACGAAAACACTAACATTTTCTCAACAATTGTATTATAAATAAATCCGAATGCTGATCTTAATGATTCACTGCACACTTAATTTGAAACGATAGTGGCAGGAACCCCCTAGAGCCAATGTCACTTGACATAGTTGACACGTGCATGAGGCTTATCATTCTTCTCCCTCTAGAGCAGCATTTGGAGAGTGAATGTCCATCATACGAATGGATAATTTATTTGGCAACCTATTTTTTTTGAAAAATAAAACAGAAAACTGAATTTTTTCTCCTTTAGAAAAACAGTTTGCTTTGTATTTTTTTTCTAGCGGACTTTATTTCTTTAGAGCAATTTGGATTCATAGTAAAATTGAGCAGGAAGTATAGACATTTCTCATTACCCCTATCTTCACACATGTATCTCCCCCTCCACCATTAGAGTGGTACATTTGTTACAAGTGATGAGCCTACATTGACACATCATTATCATCCAAAGCCCATAGTTTACATTAGGGTTCACTCTTGGTGTTGTACATCCTATCTGTTTGGACAAATGTAAAATAACATGAATCCATATACATACTGAGAAGTTTTACTGCCCTAAAAATCATCTGTGCTCTGCCTATTCATCTCCTCCTCCTCCCTAACCCCTGGCAACCACTAATTTTTTTACCATCTCCATAGTTGTAATTTTTCCAGAAATGCCATAACATTGGAATCATACAAGTGTTTAGCCTTTTCATATTGGCTTCTTTCATTTAGTAATGTACATTTAAGGTGCCAACAAAGGTCCGTCTAGTCAAGGCTATAGTTTTTCCAGTAGTCACGTATGGATGTGAGAGTTGGACTATAAAGAAAGCTGAGCACTGAAGAATTGATGCTTTTGAACTGTGGTGTTGGAGAAGACTCTTGAGAGTCCCTTGGGCTGCAAGGAGATCCAACCAGTCCATCCTAAAGGAAATCAGTCCTGAATATTCATTGGAAGGACTGATGCTGAAGCTGAAAATCCAATACTTTGGCCATCTGATGCGAAGAGCTGACTCACCTGAAAAGACCCTGATGCTGGGAAAGATTGAAGGCGGGAGGAGAAGGGGATGACAGAGGATGAGATGGTTGGATGGCATCACCGACTCAATGGACATGAGTTTGAGTAAACTCCGGGAGTTGGTGATGGACAGGGAAGCCTGGCGTGCTGCAGTCCATGGGGTCGCAATGAGTCTGGACACGACTGAGTGACTGAACTGAACTGAACTGAATTGAAGGTTCCTCTATGTCTTTTCACAACTTGATAGCTCATTTCTTTTTAGTGCTGACTAATATTCCACTGGGCTTCCCAGGTGGCACAGTGGTAAAGAATTCACCTACCAATGCAGGAGACACAGGAGATGTGGGTTCAATCCCTGGGTCAGGAAGATTACCTGAGGAATGAAATGGCAACCCACTGCAGTATTCTTGTCTGAAAAATTATATGGACAGAGGAGCCTGGTGGGCTACAGTCCACAGGGTCACAAAGAGTCAGGCACAACTGAGAACACACACACACACACACACACACACACACGTTACCTCGATTTACCACAGTTTATTTATGCACTCATCTACTTAAGGGTATCTTGATTACTCCCAAGTTTTGTCCATTATGAGTAAAGATACTATAAACATCTGTGTGCAGGTTTTTGTGTGGAGGTGAGTTTTCAGTTCCCTTGTGTAGATGCCGAAGAGTGTGACTGCTGGATCACACTCTTATACAGTAAGAATATAGTTAGTTTTGTAAGAAATTGCCAAAGTGAAAGTGAAAGTGTTAGTCACTTAGTTGTGTTGACTCTTTTGTGACCCCATGGACTATAGCCCACCAGGCTCCTCCGTCCATGAAATTCTCCAGGCAGGAATACTGGAGTAGGTTGCCATTCCCTTCTCCAGGGTATCTTCCTGACCCAAGGATCAAACCTGGGTCCCCTGCATTGCAGGCAGATTCTTTACCATCTGAGCCACCACAGAAGATCAACTGCCATACAGTCTTTCAAGGAAGCTGTACCCATTGCATTCCCATTAGCAATGAATAAGAGCTCCTGTTGCTCCACATCCTCCCCAGCATTTGGTGCTGACAGTGTTCTGCATTTTGGTCGTTCTCATAGGTGTGTGGTGGGTTTCCTTATCTTTTCAGTTTTTACCCTTGTCCACCTCTCCATCCCCACCATTCCTTACAATTGCTAATCTTTTCAGAAAGAGCCATGGAATTTGAGAGTTGAGCAGTAGGTGGCAAAAGCTAAGCAACATCAGACACATGATAGAGGGAAAGACTGAGAAAGGACTGGCTCAAGTCACATGGGAGCCCTGGGAAGAGGAGTAATCTGGCACTTCTTCAAGCCAATATTCTTTAAATAGCTGAGGGCAGAGAAAAATTCATTTTCTATTAATATAAAATGTATAGCTCTTTATGGTTAAAATAAAGAATTTATTACATGCATTGAATATAACAATATTTCCACTTATTTGGAATTATCTTTCATTTTACATATTTTGTACCACTTATAACTTGAACAGCAGCATAGAGGTAAATTACAGCCACAAAAATCTTGCTCAAAATATAGTTACAAGTTATATATATATACACATATATAGTTTATATGTCACAAAAACAGTTCTACATTTTCTGAAATTCTTATTCTTTCTTCATTTTTCTTTTGGGAATTTCTGAGCCAGACAACCACAACCTCCTGTAAGACATGTCCATGGCTTTATTTATTTATTTAATATTTATTTGTTTGGCTGCAGCAAGTAAGTTGCAACATGCAGGATTTTCAGTTGCGGTATGTGAACTAATAGTTGTAGCATTCAGGATCTAGTTCCCTAACCAGGGATTGAACCTGAGCCCTCTGCATTGGGAGTATGGAGTCTTAGCCCCTAGACCAGGAAAGTCCCTCCATGGCTTTAAAATGTAGAAAATAATCATCTGTCCCCAAAACTTGTATTAGAAATTTGGGGTAGAATTCCAAATTCACACCCTCCCCCCACTTCTTCTTCTGGCTGGCTTACCTGAGGGAGTATGCACACCTGTACTATGTCCCGACGAGAACCCCAGAACGAAATCATCAGTAAGCAGGAAGTGTCCAACTTAAAGCTTGAGTCAAGGTTGGGTGGAGGCCAAGAGATCTAAGTGAGGCCTCTTGCTTTTCCAATCCCAAATCTAAGTTCTGCGATTTCTTCAAGTGTGCCAGAAGAGAGAAGAGTAAGAGTGAGGGTAAGAAAAAGACTCAAGTTCTTAGGTATTAATAGCCGAGCTGAATCAAGTGCACATATCTGACCAAGTGCCAGGATGACACTGGACTGTCAGACCCATGAATTTGGGAATCAAGTGGGGAAAGGAAGAGGATCAGGCCTCCTGAGGAGAGAAGTTTACCCTCACTGCTCCACTCCCACCCTACCTCTTGATTTGCTTACTACATGGTTTCCCTAGTAGGTCAGAATCCACCTACAATGCAGGAATCCTGGGCTTGATCCCTGGGTCAGGAAGATCCCCTAGAAAAGGGAATGGCAACCTACTCCAGTATTCTTACCTGGAAAATTCCATGGACGGAGGAGCCTGGCGGGCTACAGTCCATGGGGTCACAAAGAGTCGGACATGACTGAGTGACTAACACATATGTGTAAAACAGCCTGCTGCTCCTCTGGCAGGAAATGAAAAAGCAGGCATTAGGAGCTATAAAGAAGGAAAGTGTCTTTCAATGTCACCTTCCCTTCCTCTAGGAAGTGTCCCCAGTCTCTGACCAGACTAGTCACTTCTTCTATGTGGAACATCTAATAGGAGGGTAGATTGAGACAGAAGCTTAGATGGAAGATTCCTCCTTCATAAGCTCTGGCAGAAATGCAAGGGGAGACACTGACCAACATCCCACATACCCAATTATTCTCTATTTAACAACAGGCCTTAATAATCAAACCTCTGTTCAGTCAGGATTGTCCAACTAGGAGAGACCAGCAGCTCCCTCAGTTATTACCACTTCTCCTCACTGTAACTTCCTGGGGCCAATGAGATGCACAGTTAAATTAGTCCTCCTAAAATGAAGTAAAACAGGTCATTAATCAATTTAACTCCAAGACTGTCCTGTACCCTAGACTAAATATTCACTCCCTAGTTTATTTCTCATCTGAAACTATGACTAACAATATTGCCCAAAACTGGTCAACAGAGAAGATTACTCTTACAAGTCCAAATAAAACAACAAAGAATGGTTGAAAATGGAATAATTTGAAGCCCTCCCCATTATTAAATTACTACAGAAATTCAAGTCCAAAATGAATTCCTCTTCCTATAGTAAGTTAAATTCAAAAGACCATAAAGTTTGACTACTCTTCTCTCTAGTTTCCGGATCTTTTCAGTCTCTGTCAGAAGATTCTCCCTCAAATGCCTTGGGATTTGGGTTCCTTCAGCAGCCACTGCACCCTGAGCCTTCTTCCATTACATGGGTGTAGCACCTTCAGTAACATCAAAACTGAAATAATCCACCTGAAACTGTTGTATCCCATAAATGTAAAAGCAAATGTGACTCCGGCAGTAACAACATCTTGCAAACAAAATGATATTCCTAAAACCCAGTATATAGATCCTTGTTGTTGTTGCCTATCAGAGATTGCAGCAGACTGAGTATTATCTGGGAGAAGGGGAATAATGTAAAAGGGAACAACAACAAATGGAGAACACCATTTTGGTTTTTGCCATGCCAAGATGCCTATTAGAACACGTCAGTTTTCCAACTACTATATGTGAATTTAAATTCAGCTGGGATACATTTCCCATCAGGAGGTTAACTGTGACATAATAGGACCTAATTGCTTTCAATAAGGTCAGAGTTGACTTTCTACATAATGTCTTTCTCCTGCTTGCAAAAAGGTACCCACATCTCCTCCATACAGCTGACCACCTCTGAAGCTTCAGGGGAAATTCTGATTGGCCTAAGAGTAATCCTCTCATGCTTGCCAGAGATTAACTCAAGAGTGGGCACAGAGCCCAACTGGGTACAGATCCATGAGGAGGTTTACAGTGGCAGCATCTTCAATGTCTACTAGATCACACCCAAATCTTCCTTTTGTCTCTTGAGATCCTTCCCATGTTTTGAACACTTCTATTTCCACTTCCCTTGGAGTCTGGTATTTCTGGCCTGGAAGCCCACTGTTAAATTGAGCCTGGTCTCAGTTGAGTGACATAGCTTCCCTTTCCATGGTAAACTCAGCACGACACATTTAATAATAGACAACCCTATAATCCATGCCTATAGCCTTATAGCAGATCTTCTCTGGGTATGTATCGATCTCTAGTAGGATCCCAAATAATTTTAAACTTTATGATACAGCTGCTACCACTATACCCTGTTTTAGAACTCCGTAGGTCTATTAACCTTGCTTCCAAGATCTTCTTTCCTGAAATGTTTCTTAGCTGGATCACTCTCAACAAATTCCTGAATCTGAAGCTTCTGTGGATGCTTGTAGAGGCCATAATCTCAGGCTCATAGAGGCTCTCATATATCCTCTGACAAATGCTCCTCTAAAATCCTCTTCCTTTATGTTTCAAATTCTCTAGTCCTTGAGTAACTTGAACCACTTCATGTATTACTTACTGCTATTTCTATTTCCACCTATGTTCCATTTCTTTCCATAATTCCTACTCCTTTCAGGGAGGCCAAAGTGAATTTTTAAATTTTAACATACTAAGTGAAAGCCGCTCAGTTGTGCCCAACTCTTTGTGACCCCATGGACTATAGAGTCTATGGAATTGTCTAGGCCAGAATACTGGAGTGGGTAGCCTTTCCCTTCTCCAGGGGAATCTTCCCAACCCAGGGATCGAACCCAGGTCTCCCACATTGCAGGCGGATTCTTAACCAGCTGAGCCACCAGGGAAGCCCAACATACTACTTAAATGAGTCCAGTTTTTCAATAACACAGACAAAACTCCAGCTGCAGTTTTTTTTTTCTTCCCTTCCCTTCTCCCTTCCTTCCTCTTTCTAGGTCCATGCATTTGTTTCCTAACGTATTCCATAAACTGCCTCTTCAGAGGCTCCCATAGTGAAAGAATATTCTGCATCTGCCACAAGATCCTCAGTCCAAATATTGCTTGAGTGGAAACAACCTGCAGAGGTCTTCTTCCACCAGTTTCAACCCATGCCTGATCTCTACTGATTGTTGCTCTGCCTCTTTCTTTTTGGTGTTTTCTTCCCTGTTCTTTTAAAACATTTTCCTAATACCATTTTCTAGTCATATTTCCTTATAACAAGAGCGATACCTGCTTCCCTACATATAATATGTGTAATCTTGAAACTCATCAAGGAGTGCCTGAAATAACATCAGTATCAACAGCAGTGACAATAATGGCTAATAGTTTATTGAGCTCCTACTGCGTACTGAACACTCTTCTCAGCATTTTATAATCGTCACAACAATCCCATGAAACGAGGACTATTATCACCCCCATATTACTGATGTAGAACTGAAGCATAGAGAGGTTAAGTAACTTGGCCAAGGTCAGAGAGCCAGTAGGTAGCAGAGCTCTGTCACTGTCTTTCATTCACATCTGCCCACAGTTCAGTCACCTACCAGTCCTTCCATGATATAACACCAGTCTATCACAGCCCATCCTAAATCTTGAACATAATTTCTTTTGATAATTTCTCTATTATTCCACAGGGAAAGGTATTAAAGTTAGATTCTATAATTTTTTTTACAGATAACTTCCGTTATGAGGATCATTTGATTGCATGCTTACCAGGTTTTCCCACATATACATTGAATTTAAATTCTTAGTTCCAAGTTAATTTTCACTTCCTAATTGATAAAATATTATCTGAGCATGTACTAAAGAATGAATTTTTGCGGCTTAGTGAGATAAGTCATTCATACTCTAACAAGGACATTTTAAACAGAGCTGGTTATTCCTTCAGGAAAACCATATTCAGATCAAACTAATTTCCTAAATGACATAAAAGGAGTGAACAGTTTTCAGGTGTCTTATGTAACTGACTTGAGTACTGACGGCTTAGGACTAGATGATAGAATGACAGGGAAAGGGGAAGCTGAATCTTTGAAATGGTAAAAAGTATCATTTAAAAATCACAGTAAATATCACCTGCCAGGTATTAAAATGATTAAAGAGCTTATTTTTTCCACACTCCTATTGTGATAAGTTTTATAAACAAATAATTTTAAGTACACTAACCTGTTAAGCACCAGTAATTAGTTGAGAAAAACAAACAGAAATATTCTTGAAGAGAGAGCAAACCCTGAGGGAATTCAGTTCTCTGAAATTATGCTAAGTGTATATTGAAATCATTTGGAAGACTGCTACCCACCCCCCACCCCCCAAATAAAAATCTCCTTTATGTTTTTCTGCTGTTTTCTCTCACACATACCTTCTATGGCAGCTAACTGACAGGATTATCTGCTAACACAGGTGGACCTGGTGATGGCCAAAACCATCTGGAATATTTTGGGTTTCATTGGAAGAATTAAGAGTCTATAATACTTGTGAACGGAAAGGGCACTGGACTGTCAGGCATTAACTTTGCCACTAAGTAGTTATGGGATTTGCTTCTGTCACCTCATTTCTTTGAATTTTAGTTTCCTTATATAGCAAATACAAAAATGAGAATTAAATGATCTCCAAGGCCTATTCTAACAACTCCCAAGTTTTAAGATGGCTTTGAACACTTTTTCCACAAAGAAGTCTCTAACGTTTAATGCTTTTGTAAGATAATCTAAAAATATGTAGGAACCAGTGATAGGATATTTTTTAATATCTCCCAGTAGATATTCCATTATTGTTAAACTAGCTTCTCTCCTGCATTCCATCCGCCATCATGGCTCCAAAAAAGGGAGCACAGTAGATGTCATCACAAAAAATGAAGAGGATGTGGTACATAAGGAAAGCTCTTGTCACACAAGAAGGATAAAAATAATTTTTAAAACTTTTTTATTAAAATGCATATTTTACAATATTGTGTTAGAAATATCCATCTCTTATGGCCCTAAGAGATCATGGAAAGAAGAAAGGCGGACAGAAAGAGGTGATCAGACTCAGTGTGCTTACTTCCTGTGCCTTCTCAGTGTGGAAAATAGAGTTGGAAGTATATAGTTGAAATATTCACAGACATATGGAGAAATCCAAGAAAAATGGGGATAATGGTTTGCTTCTCTGGGCATGCCTGTGAGAGGCTGAGTCCTCTAGAATCTGCTTTCAGCTTAACGGCATGTTTCACATGACATAGGGAGAAAAATGCAATATAGGTGAAGGAGGGTGGCTCAGTAGATGAGCCTGAAGCAAAGTTCCTGGCTCATCAAGGCCTACATGGGATATTCTGGGAAACTAGAAGTTCCCACACGTTTCAGTGAGAAGATGGAATGGCATCATGAGAATCAATGGACGTGCGGAGGCCTCGTCAGGACAGAGGTTGCAGCGTACAAGGCAGATGGTTCAGTGTGGAAGCAGCACAACTTCTCGAAAGCACAGAAGGAGCAGTTTTCTCTCTGACGCTAGCAGTTCTGCTTTGGGACCATACCAGACACTCCACAGTAAAGGACAACACAAAGAATGGCATGCGTGGCTCAGGGCTTTTCCTTGATGCCCTGCTGACCTTCCCATCCCACTGGCTTCTACCAGTCCACTAGTTCCTGTGTGAATTAGAAAAAGGCACTCCCTTTACCAAGGCATTTTACTTCCACCTATCAGAAAGTTATCATAATATATTGGTTTTGTTAAAATAAGGCATCTTACTGCCACATGCCGGAGAACTACCATTCCAAGTTTATTACAACTTGGAAATCTAGGATATCGAAGATGTGACATTTCGTCTATGTACACTTTACAAAGAATCCCTCAATTCCCATGTATATCTTGGAATGACAGGCAAGTGGGGAAATCTGTAAGATTCAGAATTTACCTATAAGAGAAAAGAGATAACGTGGGGACTCAAGGATAAGCTACAGAGACTGTTATGTTTTCTCTGTACATCTGAATTAACTAAATCAACTACCATACCAAAATACAAACTATGCCCCATATTTTGCAATTTATTTATTTTTTGCTATCTCCCATAGCACCTTACATAGCAATGCATACACAGAAGGAACCAATAAATGCATGCTGGAAAAAAAGTAAATTTTTAGAAAAAATCAGAGTTATGGATCCACTTATAATATGTACAATAGCATGTAATTTTCCTTTTCTCCCGCAACATTTATTTGAACCAAATCTAAAAGTTTACCCCTTTGTACCTTGCTAACCACCGTAAGGAAATGGCAACCCACTCCAGTATTCTTGCCTGGAGAATCTCAGGGACGGGGAGCCTGGTGGGCTGCCTTCTATGCGGTCACACAGAGTCGGACACGACTGAAGCGACTTAGCAGCAGCAGCCACCATAAACATTTGCAGTTCTTCATTGTAAGCCTCCCTCCTCAATTTTTTTCTTGAGAAGGAAACTTAGATCTAAGTTTCTCCATTGTCAGGACCAAAGAGAGCTCATCCCCAAATCAGAGAATGTTTTAAAATTTAAAAAAAGTATTATGTAATCCAAAATAAATTCTTATTTAAAGGGAGGGAATCTTGAAAGCTAGAAATGTAAAGTATTTTGCCCAGAGGCATACATCAAGTTAGAGACTCAAACACCCTACACAACAGTGGCTCTCACTGTTCCTCTCTCCCTTCCCAAAACACACACTTCCCCGCTCTTACCCCTACTTCTCTTACTGTACCTTGTAACCACTTAGCCATCCATCTCAAACCTAAGACAGCACCTGGTCAAACTGAAATGAGAAAGAAATCACCTGAAGATCGAAAATCAGAGAATCAGGTAAACTGCCAGTTTTACCATTTCCATAAGGGGATAAACAAAAGAGCGGAAAGAACCGAGAAAGGATACTTTTTTCAGTCATCACAACAACAGCGACGGAATAAAAACACGTTTTCCCTGGAGAAAGATTATCTTGAGGGGACCAGATACAGATACAAAAGATAATTCCCCTTGGGGCTTTTCTTCTCCTCTGAGTTTGTGAGATCTAAAAAAAAAAAAAAAATTAAAACGTTTATCACACAATCACATACTCAACACATTTACTTCTCTTTTCTCATCTATTATTTTCCCAAACGTTATAGAGACCGCGTCTTCAATAAGTAAACTGACCAAAGGTCTATTCCCTATTAATCACAATTTCAAGATTTAGATGACTCCTTTTAGACTACAAGTAGGAACCGACTTCTAACTTCGGTTCCCGAGCTCAAAGCTCGGTAAAGTGGATATTCAAGGTTTAGCAAATACCCTCAGCTTAACTAAAGGGTACAGAATCTCTAGCGCTCCCTACAGCTCAGAGTTTGAACCTACCTACCACAAAAAGCCCCAATTATCCAAGATTGGCTACCTCGCTCTACTTTTCTTTTCCGCTTAAAAAATCGGATGGGGGGGCGGGGAGAGGTTGAAACGGCGACCCGAAGGATTAATCACTTCTCCCCATTACATCAGCAGCCCCCGCCCTTTCCTCCGAGCACCTCCTCTCCTGGAGTCGTCGCTACGCACTAGCGCTCGCTTCATCCACCCCCCCGCTCTATTATATGCCCTGATACCTCCCCATTATCACCCGCCCCACCACACTCCCCTTCTCCTCCTTCCCCCACCTCCTTAGCGGGGGAGGGAGGAAACCCGAGAGAGGAAACAGGGCGTTGAAGGAAGGGACTTGGCGATAAGAGCAGAGGCCCCATTGGCCCGAAGGTTGTATGAATGCCTCCCATTGGCTCCTTGGCCGGAATCCCCGCCCCTCTTCTTCCCCGCCCATTTGCCCCTCCCCCCGCCGCTCCACAGCCCTCCCCCGCGCCCCTGGCCAGCCCCGCGGCGGGGAGGGACCGACTGGGCGAGTGGTGGCTCCGGCGGTGTCAATGGCTCCTCCTGCCACGGAGCAGCAGCAGAAGCAGCGGCGACGGGGCTGAGGAGGAGGAGGAAAGGCTCCTTTAAGGAGGAGGAACGACGACGCCTCTTTTTCCCCCTATCTCCTCCCTTCATACTCATTTCCCCTTCGCCGAGGAGAGAAGGGGGGGAGGAGAGAGAAGAGGCCGAAGAAAGAAAAAATTCCTCTCTGAAATCTCTTTCAGGGGGTGTGGGGGGGAGGAAGAGAAAAAAAAAAAAGAGCCGGGCGTCCCCTGCTCCCTCCCTCCCTTCTCTCCCTCTCTTCTCCTCCTTCTCCCTTCCTCACCCGCCCGCCCACTCCCCCCGCCGCCGGAGACGCCGCTCGGGAGTCGGCGGGACCAGGGTCTATCTTCTCAGCCGCCGACGCCGCGCTTCGCCTCAGGATCCCCAGGCGGGCGGACGCCCTTTCTTTCTTTCTCTCGTTCTGCCCGTCTTTCTGTCTCCGTCCCTCGCGGCCGCCCCGCCCGGCGGCCTCGGCCTTCCCCGTGCGTCAGGCCCGCCCGCCTGGCCTCGCTCGGTCTCTGTCTGTCTCCGCGGGCCTTTCTCTTGACTCGGGGTCCCGCTCGCCCCTCCACCCTTACCATCTCCCCTTCCCCTCGCCCCCTTTCCTTCCTCCCCCCCTCTCCCCACCCCCTTCTCCCGCCCCGGAGCTCGCGGTGCGTGTGCGTGTGTGTGTGTGTCCCTCCGCCAACGCCGCCACCTCAGCCCGGCAAATGAACTCCGTCCGAGCCGCCAACCGGAGACCCAGGCGAGTGTCGCGGCCGCGCCCGGTGCAGCAACAGCAGCAGCAGCCCCCGCAGCAGCCGCCGCCGCAGCCGCCCCAGCAGCAGCCGCCGCAGCAGCAGCCTCCGCCGCCGCCGCAGCAGCAGCAACAGCCTCCGCCGCCGCCACCGCCGCCTCCGCCGCTGCCCCAGGAGCGGAACAACGCCGGCGAGCGGGGTAAGGCCGCGCTCCTTCCCCGCCGCCCGCCGGCTCGGGCGCCCGGCCGGCGGGACCCGCGGGGAGGGAGGCCGGGGCGGGCGGGGGCGGCTTGTGCGCCTGGGGGGGTGGGAGAAGGGAGGCAGAGCGGAGGCGGGTCCCCCGGTGCCGCAGTGTCAGCTCAGCCCGGGCCCCGGCCGGCAGGAAAAGCCGCGGCTTCCCGACTCGCCTGGGCTCTTAGCTCAGGCCGCGCTTTGTTTGGTTTCGGGGGCTCGGCACCTTCTTCCCCCTACCCATCCCTCTGGTTTTTGAGCTCGCTTACGGACCCCGCAGGAGTCTGTTGGTGGGTGAGGGGAAGGCAAAGGGTGGGATCTCTCCTTTTTCGGCTGCCTTCCACGGTTTGGTCTCCTGTTTCTAATGGAAGATGGGGGGGGGACAACTGGGAGTGATCGGGTGGTTAGGACTGGCTGGGGAACTTGTTTTTCCCCCTTTTCTCTGTTAGCCTCCCCCTTCCTGTGGAGGAGGGGAGAGGGGGAGTTGGAGTGGTCGGTGCTGTTGGCCGGGGAACTTGTTTCCCCCGCCCCCCCCCCACCCCCAGTCACGGGGTAGGGGGAGCGGCGACTCTTCTCCTAACCTCATAATGTTTGCTGCGCAGTTTGGCTTTAGTTACAGAACCCCTGGGAAGGACCCGTTAAATTAAGACCTTTAAATAAATAAATATAGAATCCATCGGCCATTTCCAGCCCCCTCCCTCGCGTGCAGTGCAGTTACCCTTCCGCTCTATCGACTCCCCTCTCGCTTGTCCTCCCCTAGCATACCCCCGCGCCACCATGCTGCCCCTCCGTCTCCCAGTGGGATTTGAACGCCCCTTCCTTAGAACTGGCCCCTTGTGGGAGAGTGTGCGTGTGTTTGTGCCTGTGTGTGTTGTGTCCAGGGCCTAGTGAAATGTGTCATTTGGACCCAACTGTGCAGCTCTGTCTGGTAACCACCATTGTCTAAGGGCTGAGGCTCCCGGGGGTTGGATTCTTGCTTTAGCAAAAATAATGTTCAGTTCTACTTTGATGATGTTATTTGGTGAGGTTTTGGAGATGGGGTGTTGCACCTTGATCTCCAAATGTAACTATTCTGTTTATTAATTAGCTGCTCTCAGTGGGGGTGGAGGTCAATACCGTATTTATGTGTACGGTTGTTGTTTTAAGGAGGAGGGGAATTGTTAGGAGACATTTTGCGTGTTTTCGTCGGCGGATTAAGGTTAATTTTACCTGCGTTGGTTGTCACACCTCCTTTGGCTAAGGGAATTAAGATTAAATGTCTTTTGAAAATTATACATTCTTTCCTTAAAAATTGTTTCTTTGTTGTAATGATCAAAATACCGAACAAATGAAAGAAAGAGATGATAATTGAAAAATAGTTTAAACGGTTTTCACTGGTTACTGTTACAGATAGTACTTGTGAAAGCAGTTTACTATACGTTGCTTGAAAGAATGTGATCTTTCAAGCCAGTTAGAGGTCTTGTACTACATTACTGGTAAATGTGTTTTAATGCTTCTTTGATACATTTACAGGGTTTTTTGGTTAATTAAAAATACAGTTTCATCATTTCCTTTTGTATTTGCATATCAGGGTTCTCCTGTGTTTCATTCAAATAATAGTCAAGTCTCAGAATTGACACTATATGTAATAGAGTTGACTAATTTTTTTTAAAGCAATGACTTTGGGTTGAAATCCTAGGATAATAAGGATTCTATTGCTAGAAGTAAGCTTTTTCAAGATGTACTGATTTGTTAATTACATTAACAGTGAATCAGCCAAATTTAGTCTGATTGTGTATTTTTAAATGTTAATTCTGAATCTTTTCATTTGTGTGTATTTTCAACTTAGTTGAGGTACTTACATTTGATCACTTTTTTTAATTTGTTTAAAATTATTAGCTACTAAAGTCTATTTCCTTTTGAAGTAAAGTGACTTGGTAGTTGGCAGTCACATGCCAGAGGGTCATTTTTCTTTTCATTGATATCCATAAACTGACTAAGATGTTCATGAATCAGAATTTCAGTATGTACCCAACCAAATGATAAATCAAATTCACTGTAGAATTGTTGCTTTGCTGCTGCTAGTAGAAACTGTTCCATGTTGGCACAGAGAGGAAAAGAACTGCTGATTAGCCTTCAGGGAAAATGCTATGGGTCTTTTTGGAGGGCAAATAAATGGCCTTAAGATGAATTAAAAGACTAAAATTAGAAAAAGTTTGCTAGTGTTATGTAAAAAAATAGTAATTCTTTGAAAATTGGCATTTTTTAAATTAATTTTAAATGTACAGTTTGCATAATGATCAGAAGCTAGCCAAGAAGAATATTCTTTTAACAGTTTTAGGAAGTATGCAAAGTGTCACTATTTCTGGTTTGAATAGGAAAGGTTTGGTTGTTGTTGGTTTGAAAATATACCAGGTTTCATAATTTTGACAAGGTAATTAAGGAACTACAGCTAAGCTTATCCATGCGCCCCTTTTGGTTTTTACTAACTCTTAATGGATATGTAACTCTTGCATTAGAATCTTGGATAGAGTTACATAATAGTGGATCAGAGAGCTTTCAGAGTAGGGAACTGAAGTGAGACTCACTGTTTTAAGACAAGTTAACTCAATCTATATATAAAATCACTTATTTCATGTAAAGGGTGGACTTTAGACTTCTGAGTGGTAGTAAGTTACAGAAAAGTATTTTTTTCAAGTAAAAATTCTGTCGGAACTGGTTTTTAGTTACTTCTTTGCCCAGAGGTTAATTAGTCTTAAAAACTTCCTTGATACCTCTTTTAAAATGTATATATATTTGAATGTTGTAATGGCCAGTGTTTGAAAAAGGAACAAACCGTATGAAACAACCGAGTGAAATCTTATGAGGACTTTTTAAAGGCAGGAGATCTGCTTACACCCCAAATGGGAAATCAGCCTCGGTATTCCATGGAATGCTGTCTTCTCTCATGTTATCTGAAACGGTCTACTGTCTAAAGATGGAATACAAATCATTAGCATTTTTAGGCTTTTATTTTAAATCTTGGGTTTAGGATTTCACATACCACTTTTAACTAGTAGAAAATAATTTGTGTTCCACGTAGGAATCCTTTGGTAATATATTCCAGCTTCAGTGAAACTGAAAGTATGTGGGGTAGGATTTTATATATTTGTTTTCTTTTAAAATCCTGCATGAGTTTTTGCAACTTGTTCTGCTGAATTTATCATGAAATCTATTTGGCAGTCTTGTTTTAGAAATATGTCTGAGGAACGCTTACACATCTGCAGAAGTGCTATGTATTCTGAGCATTTTTAGGGTTTAGTTAAAATTGATTACTTTGATCAGGTATTAAATGCACATGATTTAAAATTGAAACGTCTTTCCTACAACTGCCTTCAGCTCCCAAGTTTTCCTACCTGGATTCAACCTATTGATTATTATGTCTGTTACTAGTTTCTCATTATGTTTTAATAAAAGATGAAGTTTGACTTCTGAAAGTCTTGATATGAAAGTTTTGGAAAATAAGTAATTTCCTAGTTATTGGCAAATTCATAAAGTTGAAGTGTTGAAATTTTAACTAGGTCATCATATATAGCTCAAGAATCTAATGAATTATAACAGTATATTAATGGATTTTGCTATTTCTAGTCTGAAATAATCATATAGAGTAAAAATATAATCAGTCTCTGTAATCTCCTATTTGTGAGATTAAGATCTCACCTATGATCCTGGACTTACAGTTGTTGCTCTTATTTTTAAGTTAGTTTTTAAAATAATTCGGTGTATATATAGTATTACATAAAATATTCCTCGGTGGCTGCATATTCTATGGAGCAGTCAGGAAGCTCTTTAGTGTTCTAGTCATGCATCCTAGTTACACTTTTCTGTGGAGTTGTCCTAGCCCATTATATTTTACCTTTAGGTTCTCCCTACTACTTACAGAGTAAGGAATTTCTGCAATCTTTCTAGATAGAAGAATTCTGGACAAGGAATCTGATTTTTCCTCTTTTAGGAATTAAGTACCATGAGTCACTGCTCTTCCATCTTGTGGCTAACCCTTTGAAATATTTACATCCCATAAGAGGGATGCCACTTAACGGGGGGGGGGGGGGGGGGCTGTTTTCTCAACACTTAAAAATTATTTGAGGAATAGAAATGCAATAGTGACAATACTGATGTTACAGTTATGCTGGTAAGGCCTAAGACCTGTCCCTATACTGCTTGCTTCTTTTTTTTTTTACTGGAAATTCTGGCAAACCCAAGGAAAGGCTGACCAGCTTGGAGACCTATCAGGTAAGGCAAGAATGACCAGTAGATCCTGACCTGTTAGTGAGGATCTCTGAACTTAAATTTGGCAGAATTTAAAGCTAGTGAATATTTTCTGTCTTTTTGTCTGTTTTAATTTTGAAAATAATTTATAATAAGTTATTTCACTTTGATGTCTCTTACTGTCTTAACTGTTCTCTTTATTCCTAACAAGTTACTTTTATTTTGTGTCTATCTTGTTCCATTGGTCTCTGAAGGGTTATTCTGTTTTAGACCTTCCATTTCTCAAGTTTATCAGTCATTGAAAGTGTATTCTTATCTTCCAGAAAACTGGTTATTATGTGAGGTTGTAAGCAGAGTACTCCCAAATTGTAGTTGTTATCCTCTGAAAGCAAATTTATAAAGGCGTGAAATATAAGGGATGAGACGATTGGAGATAGTATGTTAGGAAGAGCTCAGAGTTAGAGCTAGCTAGAGGTAGGTTCTAAACTTAGCCACACCACTAATGAGTTGTGTGTGTGTGTGACATGGGGCAAGAAGTGTAACTGCTCTGAGCCTTACTCTGTTATCTTTAAAATAGGGATGGTAACATTTGTCTGACAGTAATTTAAAGATAAGAGATAGTGAAGTACCTAGCGTATGGTAGATGTTCAATAAATAGCGGCTCTTTTAAATACTAAAAATAATAGTATGGAACAGAAGCAGCCATTTATAAAATTAAACCTAAGAAATAAAATATGTATGAGTCACCAAAGAGTTTCTGACATATCCCAAAATGCAGTCCAGGTGATGTGGTAACCTCAGAGAAACTGATTTGTAATTGTAAGTCAGTAATCTTATATCTAATGAGTTGAAATATTCTTTGAAAAAAGAATAAGAAAACAAGAAATGGGTATTTGGAGTAATAAAAACAGGACTGTTTCTTACGTACTAGAGTCTGTGCCAGATACTTTTCTTATATACCATCCCTCTTAGCAATTCTGTATGATCACTGTTACAGCAGTGATCGTACTTAGTAAGTTGCAGAGAATTTCAAAAATGATTTGTATATCCTCGTCTTTCCATCAAAAGGAGATACTGAAATACATTTGACTGAGTATCTTCATCACCTCCAGAGAAAGGAACCTCCTAAACCTTGCAGCAGATCAGTCTCCTGTCCTATCCCACCTGTCTAATCGAAGGCTGATATAGTAGTATGATGCCAATGATGGTTAAATCATTCGATTTCACATTTCTAAGTAGCTTTCTGATCATAATTTTAGCTCATATTTCCAGATGAGATTGCAGTGATTGGCCCACATGTTTTTCCAGTTTGTTGATGAGATCACTAAGCACTCATTGTACAAAGAAGGTTAGATTTCCCTTGAATTACTCATAAGTTATGAATAAAGGGTGTTAAGTCATTTTTTAGCTCATAGTTATAGACTGGACTATTTCAGGAAGGAAAAAAATGCGAATTAAATTAGACTTCAGTAGGAATTTTGACAGATTTGTAGACTAAGTATTATTTACTCTTTCCTCACCATAATTTGTTGTCCTTACATGCATAACTTGATGTCTTTACATGCATAGCTTGAGGTTTTTGTATAAGTTTGGTTAATATATGTGCTTGAACTTAATCCTTAGAAAATAGAGAAATGAAACCAACTAACTGCCTTTACGTAATTTATTTTAATTGAAGGCAAATATTGAAAATATTTACTTTGAAAATGAATGTGTTGTGTATTTTTTTATTTTAAATGACGCGCAAGTAAGATAGCATAGTTAGAAGCAAACTTATATCATGTAAGTTAGTTGCTTATTCTCTCAGGTTCTAAAAATCCAATTGTCAAATGTTCTGCTTTTCTAGCAAATGGAAAATGGTATGACTGTGTTCAACAGAGGAGAAAACATTATTAAACACTGTCAACTGGCGGCTAAACCTTAAAACATTAATGGGACTTCCCTGGTGGCCCAGTGGTTAAGACTCTGTACTTCCAATGTAGGAGGCATAGGTTCTGCATGCTGCATGCACTGTGTGGCCAAAAAAAATTTTTTTTTAATGTATACTTTGACACTTCATTAGAGATGAGGTGCCATTCATCTTTTCTGTGAGGAAAGGCAGCTTTTCTCAAAGTTTAGAAATAATTTGAGTGGTAGAAATGGGGTAAGAAACTGCTTTAAAATTATTTTTCTGGTAATGGTGATAATCGAGCTTTATTTTAGTGTACACTCAACCCTCAGATGGTTGAGTTGGGTTGTATCAATCTCTGACTGCTGAAAGTTTGTGTGGAACTAGGTGAATTCAGCCTTTGGTGTTGGTTTCTTTAGTACTATGTGTTGCTGGCTGACTTGAATCAGTTTAGCCTTTGCTGACTACTTGGGTTTAGATAAGAGAACTCTTTTTGCACTCAAGTATTGATTTTGTATCTTGCATCCATACTATATAATTGTGTGTGTGTGTATACATGTGTATGTATGTGTAGGAACACATGGCCTTATGAGGCACTTAACACTTAGGAGTAAGAAAGTGGGGGAAAGGAAAGACATAGTCACCTGTTGTAGTTTGAGAATTGGTGTGTGTGTGCGCGCGTGTGCGTGCTTCCCTGGTGGCAGCATATGTTACTAGTAATTGATCTACATTTTTGAAAAAAGAAAATAAGTGAGTAGAATTTAACAATGGCAAGTGGGAGTCATTCAAGTTTGTATCATGGCAGAGAAGATCAAAGAAGACTGGTTTAAAGGAAATGAGAATGGGTGAAGACAGTATATTTTGGAATTTAGTATTTTTGGCAAACTGTATGATAAAAGAAATTGTGGAGTTGCTCATTTTTCTTCTTTATATAGAAGAACTTTCTTACAGTTATTTGTTAGAAGTAGACACAAGACTTCAAATCACTGTGTCATACACTGAAACTTTTATAACACACCTGAAACTTACCTAATAGTTGTGCATCTGCTGCGCCTCAGTTTTTAAAAAGTTGTGTGTGTATGTGTCCTTAGTCATGTCTGACTGTGACTCTATGGACTGGAGCCCACCAGGCTCCTCTGTCCATGGAATTTTCCAAGCAAGAATACTGGAGTGGGTTGCCATTTCCTCTTTTAGGGAGTCTCCCAGCCCCGGGATCTAACCTGCGTCTCTTGCGTTGGCGGGTGGATTCTTTACCACTGTGCCACTTGGGAGGCCCAAAAAAGTAGACACAGTTGTGTATGAGTGACTGATACCTTTGTAATCCTTTGAAATGGATTTGCAATTTGAAGAAACTGATTAGGTCAAATTTTGATATTTTAAGCCCAGTAAAATTGATAGGAAAAATAAGCAATTTGGAGAAAGACTTTCTAGGAAGGAGTGCTCTCTCACAGGCAAAATGAGCGCATCAGAGCAGAGGGAGACTGGAAGGTTTTTTTTTTTCAAGAATCGCTTACCTTACATGTTTATTTTCCCTGATGAAGTACTTCTGAACCTTAGATTTTTCTGAAGTTTTACTTCTTTCCCCCAAAAGAGTAATTTTGAGTTGATTGGAGAAAAGAGAAAGAATTTGAGCAGGTACAAATGACAATATGTGTAAGTCATTGACATTAGCAATGGTCATTTGGATTAGAAACTGTACATGAACAGAGGAGCCTGGCGGGTTACAGTCCATGGGGTCGCAGAGAGTTGGACATGGCATATGGATGTCATGAGCATCCAGAGCAGCTTGCATATGGATATGGATATATAACTTTATATAATCTATATATGTGTGTACTATATATAAATATAACTATATTTAAATTGTAGACATACAATTATTATGTAGACATACAAGTATTACAATTAAGTTGTAGAAATACAATTAGAAATTCTACAATTTAAGTTGTAGAAATAATTTTTATGAGCTTTTTTTTAACTTGAAGTTTTGGTGAAAGTATACAAGTACACACAAATCACTGATACAGCTTGTTGCCTTTTTGCAAAGTGAACATGTCTGTGTAATCATTAATACCTAGATCAAGAAATAAAATATTACCAACATGCTAGATGGGCAAAACTTCCATTTACTTTGTAAGAAATGGAAGAAAAAACCGCTTTAAGACAAATATGGATATGGCCCCTTATGTTGTTACAACAATTTAATTCAGATACTAGTGTTTTTCTTAAATCTTGAGATATTTTCACTTGTGTATCCTTTAACATAGAGAAAGAAATGGCAACCCACTCCAGTATTCTTGCCTGGAGAATCCCATGGACAGAGGAGCCTGGTGGGCTACAGTCCATGGAGTCACAAAGAGCTGGACATGGCGGAGCACCTAACACACACACACTTCCTTTAACAATCCAATGTTAGGAAGCTTACCCATCAACTTAATATGCTGAAGTTTTCCCCAAAGATTATTGTTCTGTCGCTAAGTCATGTCTGGCTCTTTGCTACCCCTTCACTATCTCCTGAAGTTTGATCAGACTCATGTCCATTGAGTTGGTAATGCCATCCAACCATCTCATCCTCTGTTGCCCCCTGCTCCTTCCCTCACTCTTTCCCAGCAGCAGGGTCTTTTCCAATGAGTCGGGTCTTCCATCGGGTGGCCAGAGTATTGGCACTTCAGCGTCATTCCTTCTCGTGAATATTCCTCTAGGATTGACTGGTTTGATCTCCTTACTGTCCAAGGGACTCGCAAGAGTCTTCTCCAGCACCACAGTTCAAAAGCATCAATTCTGCAACCAAAGATCATAGGTTAGGTTATTTTGAGGAGAGGGGAAATCTTGTTTTTTATATTTAAGAATTTTTAAAACTAATATGGAGCTTAATTTGTGATTTTGAGTCTTCATTCCAAAAACTGTTGTTTCTCTTTACTACTCCCATAAATATTTTTGATTCTCTATTTCAGTTTGGAACACTGTTTCTAACTACTTTTTTAAACTTATCCTTTTAACTCCTGTGAAAATATTTTGATATTGTTTGGTCAGTTATTTCATTTTATTTCTTGTTTTTCTGCATACTTGGTTATCCTTAGTTACCTTACATTCAAGTTATTTTTAAATTATAAAACTTTCACAGAAAAATTGTGGCACATTTTGCTTTCAGAATTGTGTTTTTAGTCCTTGACCAGATCTCTTCATTCCTTTCGCATAGGAAGAAGGTGTAAAAGTCCGTCTGCCAGCATCATTGATAAGTTCTTCATCAAGTGAAAGCTTGTGCTGAAGTGCTAGTGATTTATAAGCTTGTACATTTTATGATACAAGTATCCCCTGAGAATGACAGATGGGCTCTGTTCTTAAGGAACTACTTGCTTGAAACTGATGATACAGTAGCCTTAGATACCAGAGGAGTAAGATTTCATTATTTCATGTCTGCTCTTTCAGCACTTAACAGTCCAGTGTTAGTACTAACAGTTGTTCTTTCTTGTCTGCAACAAGCAGTGTGAAGATTGTCACCTTCCTTTCTATTTTATCTTATTATTATTTTTTTAACACATAGCCACATTCAGTAATTGTTGCTTGTTAAATTTGGGAGGGATAGGAGCTTTTCAAAGTGGCTTGCTTATTTTTTTCTGCAGTGGTTTCTTCTTTTTGCAGTAGTTTTTTTTAAATTAGGAGATTTTGAATAAGTTGACTTCTGAAATGCTCTGAAACCCTTTCTGTATCATTTGCATTACCAATATAAATCAGCAAGATCTAAGTTTGGGTGACGGTAGTGTTCTAGAGACTGAATATAAATAGCATTTCAGATCAAGATGACTTGTAAATAAATGTGTTGATATTGTTTTCATTGTCTTCTGGTATATATTTTTAAGAAGGAGCGTGTGTGTGTGTGTGTGTGTGTGTGTATGTATCTGGCGTTTATATTTTTAAGAAGGAGCGTGTGTGTGTGTGTGTATCTGGCGTTTCATTTGTAACTTTATCATTAGACAGTTTGCAAGACCATAGTCTCTTAGCGGGTTTTTCAGTTCAATGCTATTAAGATAAAGTTTTGTTATGACTCCCTACTCTTTACTGTGTGCTTTACCCTTTAGTTATTCATTGGCTTCTTTGTGCCACACTTAGAAAGTCACTGCAGCCCAAGTGTTAAGCCAGGTTGTGGTGCTTTGATGTAACTGAGAAAGAAACGAGTACCGAGTGAAGGAAACTGCCCGAGTCGAGTCCTTCGTCTTGTTTTCATGGTGTTTGTCCTTCACTGCGTTCACTGTTTTGCCCTTACATCCAGAAACTGAGAATAGGGTAAAGTTAGATTGTGCTGCTAGAATTTAAGCTCAGTTGCAGAAATAAACAACCCTTTCAGGGTTTTCATAGCATCTGTAATCCCACATACCTAGTAGTTATAACTCTTCAGGATGCCTTAATGGATTTTTCTGATTCTGTCTCAGTATCTCTATTGCTGTTTCTTACAGGGAACCTGTTCTCTATTTCTGAGTTATTTGGTTTGAGAACCTATTAGCTGAAATCTTTAATGCTGAAAAACTGAGCTGGGAGATCTGGAGGTAGTGAATTTAATCTGAGTCTGTAAAGTTAAGTCTGGTTTTAGAGGGCTAGAAAAATGTCACATACCAATCGTACACATACTTTGATAACATACACATAAACACAGTGAAACAGGGAATGTGTACTCTTGATATTGTGAAGTGTCTAAAATTGTTTGGTAAAATGTTAACAGTGATGTCTTAGGATGATGGAGGTGAGATGATTTTTTTTAATCCTTCCTGTAATTTTTTGTTTTTCAAAGACTGTATGAAATCTGGAAGGGGGAGGAGTGTGTGTGTGTGTGTGTTTAAAGAATTTAATAGTTCTAATTGTGATGTGAAGTCATTCTACTTGGTTTGATGACATAGTCCTCACGTGGTCATTTTAAATGTGAATAAAAGCTTAAAATTCTACGTATTTCAGTGCTATAAGTGTGTTTTAAATGCTGATTTATGGACATTTTGGGGTTTTGTATTCATTATAACTTTAGGGTAGTTATATAACTGTGTCATATATAGGAAATGAGGATAACTGATGATCAGAAAGTCAGAATTCAGAATCTAAAACAAAATTTGATATTTGGAAGTTTGAGCCAGTGATTCTGTCTTTCCAGGATGTTTGTGACAGTAGATTTATGGTAGTAAATACATACAAATAAAATTTTAATTGCATGCCTGACTGAATGATGAAAGATGGAAATTTAGTGAGCAAACGAACTGAATAATTAGACGAATAAAAGATTTATTATTGTTCACAACAGATGGATGCTTGTTCTATACCCTGGTGGTAAGGGTTCATGTGTATTTGATAATTTTATATGGGGGAATATTTTCTTTTCATAAAACTGGTATTAGCGCTGAAGAAATTAATGGCTATCAGTTAATTAAATTCAAGCAGAAATTGCTAAGGGAAATCGTTTCGTCGTTGCCAGTTTTTTTAAAAACCACATCCTTTCCTTTCTAAGATATTATAGTCAAAGAAGTTTTGGATTGTGGGATCTAATGAGTTTGGGAATAAAAAAAAACCTGGGAGTGTCTTTCAAAAAATATGGACCTTTGAAGTTTAAATTTAGGAATTACATTCAGAATTAACTCATCTCAACGCTCACCTGACTAGTCTTCTGATTATCTTATAGACTTTTTATAAACCTAAACTGGGAGAAAACAAGCATTTTCCTCAAAATACACTAGAACTTTCATTGAATGAGGTGAACTGTTTGGCTTTTTTGTTTTGTTTTTATAGTAGGGGCTACTAATACGGTTTATGGCTTCCTGGGTGTCTCAGTGGTAAAGAATCCGATTGCCAATGTAAGGAGACGCAGGAAACTTGGGTTCAATCCCTGGATCAGGAGCATCTCCTGAAGTAGGAAATGGTAACCCACTCCAGTATTCTTGCTGGGAGAATCCCACGGACAGGGGAGCCTGGTGGACCAGAGCCCATAGGACTGCAAAGAATGGAACACAGCTGAGCATGAACACACACTAATATGGTTTAAGGCAAACCAGTCATTAAATGTAGATTCTAGGCAATAATCAGCATGGTTTTATGAAGAACTGATTACAGATAAATGTAAAGTATTTTTCTGTACTAGTGACTTCTGGTAGGTGAAGAGAGAACAAGAACAACAGAGCCAGATTTAAACATTTCATTCTTTTATGAAGGAGTCATATTGATGTTGCGGCAATTGGGAGAACTTTTTAAAAGTATATTATCTGGAATCTACAACTTGTAAAAATAGTGCTAGACATTTGCAAATAGATGCTTACTAAATGGTTCTTTCTATTTCCTTTCTCTCTCCTGGACTCAAATTTGTTCACATAATCACTGATTTAAGTGACTGAGCATATTAACTTCATGGATGAGTTCTTAAAAGGTGATAAGGTTGAGTACTTGAAAAACCAAAAATAGAAGTCAAATTATTTTGAATAGTCTATTTAAGAAAAAAGGAACAAACAAATGGGCTTCAATCTTTGTAGAAATAACCAAAAAATGAGTAGTAACTAAGAAGGGTTGAGCCAGAAGAATTAAGCAGAAAGTGATTTGGTGTATAGTTGAATGAATCATCCTAAAGTATGTGTGCACATGTAAACACATGGTATTGTATCATAGTAGTTTTGGAATGGTTGGAAAAAAACGTGTATTAGGAAAACGTAAGTGTTACCTTAAAGAGGAACAAGCTAAAGGGTAAATTAAGAATTATTTTCAAGGAAAGTGAAAAACTGTCTCTTTTAAAATTGCATGTAAAAAAGTTAAGAATAAACTTGATCAAGAAAGGTGAAAGACTTAGATGCTGTGAACTAGGTAACATTGGTAAAGAAAACTGAGGATGATTCAAAGAAATGAAGATATCCCATGCTTTTGGATTGGAGGAATCTATATTGTTAAAATGGCCATGCTACCCAAAGCAATCTGCAGATTTAATGTGATCCCTATCAAATTACCCTTGGCCTTTTTCACAGAAGTAGAATAAATAATCCTAAAATTTACATGGAACCGTAAACTGACCCAGAATTACTAAAGCAGTTCTGAAGAAAAAGAACAGAGCTGAAGGCGTAGTTCTCCCAGACATCACACAATAGTGCAGAGCTACAGGAATCAAAACAGCATGGTATTGGCACAAAAACAAATATGTGGATCAGTGGAACAAAATTGAGAGTGCAGAAATAAACCCACATACCTACCAGTCAGTTAACCTTCAACAAAGGAGGCAAGAATACACAGTGGAGAGAAAAGTCTCCTTAGTTAGTGGTGTTGGGAAAACTGGACAGCTGCATGAAAATTAGTGAAGTTAAAAGACTCTTGCATCATACACAAAAATAAACTCAGATTAAAGACTTAAATATGAGGCGTGACACAATAAAACAGAGGACATGGGCAAAAAACATTTTCTGACATAAATTGTACCAGTGTTTTCTTAGGCCAGTCTCCCAAGGCAATAGAAAAAAAAAAGCAAAAAGTAATCAAACTGAGAAGCTTTTACACAGTGAAAGAAACCATAAACCACAAACAAAACTAAAAGGCAACCTACAGACTGGGAGAAAATGCTCACAAACAATGCAACCAGCAACGGCTTAATTTACAAAATATACCAACAGCTCATACAACTCAATAACAACAACAACCCCAATCAAAAAATGAGCAGAAGACCTAAACAGACATTTCTCCAAAGGAGATATACAGGTGGCCAACAAGCACATGAAATGATGCTCAATATTGCTATTTATTAGAGTAATGCAAATCCAAAACAACAATGAGAAATCATCTCACACCAGTCAAAATGGTCATCATTAAAAAACCTATATGTAACAAAAGCTGGAGAGGATTGTGGAGAAAAGGGAACCCTCCTACACATTTGGTAGGATTGCAAATTGGTGCAGCCACTATGGAAAACAGTATGGAGGTTCCTTAAAAAACTAAAAATAGAGTTGCTATATGATCCACTAATCCCACTTGTGGGCATATATCCAGAGAAAACGAATTTGAAAGACCCCTGCACCCTAATGTTCATGGCAGCACTGTGTGCAACAGCCAAGACTTGGAAGCAACCTAAATGACCATCAGCAGATGAATGGTAAAGAAGATGTGGCACATATACACAGTGGAACAGTACTCAGACATTTAAAGAAAAAAAAAGAATGAAATAATGTCATTTGCAGCAACATGAATGGACCTGGAAATTATCATACTGAGTAAAGTAAGAGAAAGACAAATACCATATGTTATAACTTATATGTGGAATCTAAAATACGACACATAACTTGCTAACAAAACAGACTCATGGGTATAGAAAACAAATATATGGTTACCAAAGGGGAAAGACAGTGGGGAAAGATAAATTAGGAGTTTTAGATTAGCATATACAAACTACTGTATATCCATATAAAATAGATAAATCAGGTCCTACTGTATAGTACAGGGAACTATATTCAATATCCTGTACTAGACCATAATGGAAAAGAATATAAAAAAGAAGATATATGCACACCCACACCCACATATATATATATATATAAATAAACTGAATCACTTTGTTGTATACCAGAAACTAACACAACCTTGTAAATCAACTATACTTCAGTTTTTCAAAAAAAAAATTACTTTCACACAACTGAAAGTCTTAAAAATGTTGCTCAGTTATTTTTCTGTGTGCTCAGAAGATAGCTAGAGAAAATGAATTTAAGTTAGATTAATGACCTGTACTGGTGTAAATAACATCTCACTAAAGATTAGGTGGTACTTTGGTGGCAGCTGTTAGTATTGGGTGTTTTAATTAAATCTTAGAGATGGCAAATTAGAAATTATAGAATGTTGGAAATTGAACCATAGTGCCAATTCTTGAGGTTGATTCACTTGTTCAGGTTGGAATTAAAACACAGATTTCCTTACTCCCAATCAGTGGTGATGGTGGTATCTGTTCTTGTTCTGGAATTTTATTTTCATTCTGTTCATTTTTCAGTTTAGTGATTTGTTGAATCTATTGATCTGATAAACTTTTCTGTAATTCCTTAGTTTAAACAGAAATTAAATTTTTTTTTTTTTAGAATACTTGTCTTAGTTAAAAAGAACATGCAAATAAAATTATGATTTACTTCTTACTGATTGACTTAATTTTTTTTTTTTAACTCTGTTTTGGCTGTGACTGGTTGAGGGGAAAAAAGCAATTATACTATGCAGCGTAAGGTAAACCATGTTGATGACAAGTTCATGTGATGATTCCCAGTAATTGATTTCAGATGCATAAAAACTGGTTAATGCTTTTGAAGAGGTAGAGTTTTTTTTCACTGTGAATTCAAGTGTCTGTTTATAATACTGGTGGTATTTCAGATCAATAAGGAAGTGATTTACTGTTCACTAAATGATATTGAGACTATTTGATTATTCCTTTGGAAAAACATTCAGTTAATTTCCTACTTTGTACAGTAACAAGAAATACATTCCAAATGATTAAAGAGCACAAACATTTTTTAATTACAAAAAAAAATTTTGTAGTAAAAATATCTAACGTGAGATCTATTTTTTAAACAAAATGTTAAGTATATAATACAGTATTGTTAAGTATAGGCAAGATATTGTATATCAGATCATGAGAACTTAATTTATCTTTCATAACTGAAACTTTATACCCATTGAGTAGCAGCTCTCCATTTCCTCTTTCCCCTGGCCCTTCTACTGTCTACTTCTGTGAGTGACTATTAGATACTTCATAGTATTTGTCCTTTTTAACAAGCTTATTTCACTTAGCATAATGTGTCCTCCTAGTAAGAGCTCAGTGTTTTTGTTTAACCATAGAAGAATAAGAAGAAAGTACTTTTCGTGTAAGCAAGGCCAAAAAAATCCAAAAGTCATTAAAGAAAAATCAGGAAATTGACTATACAAGCTAAATTGAAAGTTCTATGCAAGAAAGATGCTAAAAACAAAGTTAAAGCAAATGAAAGACTGGAAGAAAAAAATTTACACCTATTTACCATACAAACAATATATGAATCTTTTGAAAAATTTTACTCATTTATTTTTGGCTGCACTAGGTTTTTCATTGCTGTGCTCGGAGTTTCTCTGGTTGCGGTGAGCTAGGGCTACTCTGGTTGCAGTGCCCAGGCTTCTAATTGAGGTGGCTTCTTTTGTGGAGTACGGGCTCTTGGGCACTCAGGCTTCAGAAGTTGCAGCCCTCCAGCTCTATCTAGAGTGCTGCTCAGTTGTGCATATGCTCAGTTGTGGCATATGCGTCTGAAATCTTCCTGGATCAGGGATCAAATTCGTGGTAGGTGAATACTTATCCACTCCCTATATGAGTCTTTATTAAAAAAGTTTTTTGAGATAAAATATAGCTTGTTGAACTGAATCCTCTTTTAAAAAAATACTTTCCATTCCATTTCCCTCCTCACTCTCACCCTTCTCAGAAAAAACCACTGTCATGAATTTGATAAGGGCCTGTTCATTCCTTGTAAAAAATACTTATATATGCACGTGCATCTGTAAACATGTATGCTTATAGTTGTTGCTGTGGGAAGGGAAGCTTGCCTTCAACATGTTTATGGCTCAGTGGGATAAATACGAAATACCTCAAAAGACGTTTAATGTGTAAGGGCCAAGTGAGTGGAATAAATCATGAGTGTCTGACACTCGAGAAATTTTCAAATGATTCCTAAATGAATTAATGAATATAGAATTATATGAAACTTTAAAATTAAAAAGTCAATTCTTTTCCGTTGTACTTCTATTCCCCAGAGACAACTATTAATTGTATTTCTATATGTGTATGTTTACTTTTAAATTTAACACGTGTATATAAATACATACTTTTTTCATTAAAAAGAAAGCACACTATGTAATAATTTATAAATTAAGTTTTTCTTTTTGCTTGAATATATCCTGGGTGGTTTTTTTTAATAACTATAAAAAGTTGTCTCAGTCTTTTTTAGTTGAACAGTCCATTATGTGAATATACCACAATTTATATTAAATGTATCTCTGTTGATTAATATTTAGGTACTTTTTTTTGCTATGATAGAATTGCAGTGAACATCTTTGTACAAATGTCTTTATATGTTTGTGTCACAATTTCGGTTCATATAAGTGAGTTACTGAGTCAAAGGGATATTTGCATTTTTTTCTTCCAGTTTTATTGAGATATAGTTAACATGAAGCACTATAAAAGTTTAACATGTACAGCATAATGATTTGACTTATATATACCATGGAACGGTTCTATGAAGACCTACAAGACCTTCTAGAACTAACACCCCCAAAAGATGTCCTTTTCATTACAGGGGACTGGAATGCAAAAGTAGGAAGTCAAGAAACACCTGGAGTAACAGGCAAATTTGGCCTTGGAGTACAGAATGAAGCAGGCCAAAGGCTAACAGAGTTCTGCCAAGAGAACGCACTGGTCATAGCAAACACCCTCTTCCAACAGCTCAAGAGAAGACTCTACACATGGACATCACCAGATGGTCAACACCAAAATCAGGTCGATTATTTTCTTTGCAGCCAAAGATGGAGAAGCTCTATACAGTGAGCAAAAACAAGACGAGAGCTGACTGTGGCTCAGATCATGAACTCCTTATTGCCAAATTCAGGCTTAAATTGAAGAAAATGGAGAAAACCACTAGACCATTCAGGTATGACCTAAATCAAGAGAAGCAACTTCAGTGAGATGCCCACACGTTGCAACTAGAGAATAGACCCTGCTCTTCTCAACTAGTGAAAGCCCTTGCATAGCAACGAAGACCCAATACAGCCAAATATAAATAAAAAACTTTTAAATATGCAGCCACTGATAACCATTTTCAAAGAATGCATACATACATGCATATATATTTATATTAGGAAAATAATGTTAAATAAGGGAGAACCCAAAATTGTATACAGAATGATTCAGTGAAAATACTACATGATACTACATATATTTCTACGTCTTATTATATTTATAGCAAGTAAAAAGAAATGTGTAAGTGTTCTCTAGTTGTTTTTTTTTTTTTTTTAACATTTACTTGGGGCTTCCCTTGTGGCTCAGATGGTAAAGTGTCTGCCTGCAATGCGGGAGACCCTGGTTCGATCCCTGGGTCGGGAAGATCTCCTAGAGGAGGAAATGGCAACCCACCCCAGTATTCTTGCCTGGAAAATCCCATGGACAGAGGACTCTGGTAGGCTCCAGTCCGTGAGGTCGCAAAGAGTCAGACACGACTGAGCGACTTCACTTCACTTCTGACAGTGCTGGGTCTCGGTTGCAGCATGTGGGATCTTTAGTTGTGGCATGTGAACTCTTCGTTGCGGCATGTAGGGCCTAGTTCCCTGACCAGGGATCAAACCTGGGCCCCCTGCATTGGGAGAAAAGATTCTTAGCCACTGGATCACTAGGGAAGTTTCCTCTAGGGTGATTGTTGCTAATTTTCAATTTCTCATTATGCTTTTCTGAGTTTTCTTGGGAAATGCGTAATTGGTTATTCATTACTTCCTGCTTTCTAAAAGCATGTAACTGCAATGCAATTAGTAATCATTTTTATGTAAGAAATATTTCCTAGAAATGTGTTTTTGAAAAGTTATACATGGGAGATAGTGATTACTGATATAGTATAATGTAGTAATTCAACCTTTATTCAGGCTGTTTAATCAGAAAGACATGGATTCTAACCCTATGGTTGCCATTTACTCGGTCCTGGGAGTTAAATTTGCTAAACTTCTGTTTTCTCAAATGTTAAATGGGTATATTGTCCATATGATGGAAATTTTTGTAAGAATAAAACCAGCACTTAGTGTCTATTTGATATAAAGTGATCAATAAATGATGGCTGTTAACATTACAACTGTGAAAAGTGTGAAAATGTTAGTCACTTAGATTTGTCCGACTCCATGGACTGTAGCCAGTCATACTCTCGTGTCCATGGGGATTCTCCAGACAGGAAAACTGGAGTGGAGTGCCATTCCCTTCTCCAGGGGACCTTCCTGACCCAGGAAATCAAACCCAGGTTTCCTGCATTGTAAGTAGATTCTTTACTGTCTGAGCTACCAGGGAAGCCCTACTGAAATGAGAATTGTACACAGTTTCTATTGTGTATTACAAGTCTGTTCACTGATATTAGACATTTATTAGTAAGGAAAATACATTCTGGTGATTTTTCAGAAACTTTGCCAAACAGTATTAGCAAAACATTCAGAATGTAGAACAAGATAAGATAAGCTTACTACATAAAATATTATCAAATCTTTACTCATATTCCTTCACATGTTAAGCTTAAATGGACCTACCAACAATTGTAAATGACACTGGGATATGAGAAGCTATCAAGAAGGCATGGGAGTAAAAAGGAAGTGATCAAATACTTAAGCAATCTGTGTGTGTGTGTGTGTATGTGTGAGATTAGCAATGCATATGAGTCTGTCAAGAGAAGAATCATATGGAAGAAAAATAGGCAGCCCAAGTATGAAAGACTGGGATAAAGGATTTAGATTAATTCACAGGTAGTAGAGGAAAGCCTTAGAGAGACAAAAGAGTGACTAATTCTAACCTCCTTATTGGAAAAGAAACACCAACATAAAGTAAACTGAGAGATGAACAGAGTATGCAGACAGTAAAAATCTCTGCCCTGGTAACTCTTCTTTGCTGTTTGTCTAGCCCATTTCTTCTTACTAAGAATGTTATTTTTTCCCTTTTTTCTGTGACATACTCAATCCTCAAGATCTTGTTAAAATATCCACTTTCTCTGAGAAGACTTTACAAACCATTTTAGCCCTCAGACTAGTTTCCTTAATGGTGGGATTATGTTTTTTTAAACAAATTTGGTAACAGGAACTTAACAAAGTGTTGTGGGTCTGTTGTATCTCAAAAAACAAACTGGCAAGAGTAAGATCAGATTTGTGGTTATCAGAGGTGGGGCACTGGAAAGGAGGAACTAGATGAAAGTGGTCCAAAGATACAAATTTTCAATTATAAAATAGATACTAGGGATTAATGTAAACATGATAAGTATAATACTGCTCTATGTTATATATCAAAGTTAACAGTAAATCCCAAGAGATCTCATCACAAGGAAAAAAATTTTTTCTATATCTTTAATTTTGTATCGGTATGAGATGATATTCACAAAACTTATGATCTGAGCCACAGTCAGCTCCTGTCTTGTTTTTGCTCACTGTATAGAGCTTCTCCATCTTTAGCTACAAAGAATATAATCGATCTGATTTTGGTGTTGACCATCTGGTGATGTCCATGTGTAGAGTCTTCTCTTGAGCTGTTGGAAGAGGGTGTTTGCTATGACCAGTGCGTTCTCTTGGCAGAACTCTGTTAGCCTTTGGCCTGCTTCATTCTGTACTCCAAGGCCAAATTTGCCTGTTACTCCAGGTGTTTCTTGACTTCCTACTTTTGCATTCCAGTCCCCTGTAATGAAAAGGACATCTTTTGGGGGTGTTAGTTCTAGAAGGTCTTGCAGGTCTTCATAGAACCGTTCAACTTCAGCTTGTTCAGCATTACTGGTCAGGGTGTAGACTTGGATTACCGTGATATTGAATGGTTCGCCTTGGAAACGAACAGAGATCATTCTGTAATTTTTGAGATTGCATCCAAGTAGTGCATTTCGGACCCTTTTGTTGACTATGATGGCTACTCCATTTCTTCTAAGGGATTCCTGCCCACATAGTAGATACAATGGTTATCTGAGTTAAATTCACCCATTCCAGTCCATCTTAGTTCACTGATTCCTAGAATGTTGATGTTCACTCTTGCCATCTCCTGTTTGACCACTTCCAGTTTGTCTTGATTCATGGACCTAACATTCCAGGTTCCTATGCAGCATTGCTCTTTATAGCATCGGACCTTGCTTCTATCACCAGTCACATCCACAACTGGGTGTTGTTTTTGCTTTGGTTCCATCCCTTCATTCTTTCTGCAGTTATTTCTCCACTGATCTCCAGTAGCATATTGGGCACCTACCGACCTGGGGAGTTATCTTTCAGTATCCTATTTTTTGCCTTTTCATATTGTTCATGGGGTTCTCAAGGCAGGAATACTGAAGTGGTTTGCCATTCCCTTCTCTAGTGGACCACATTCGGTCAGACCTCTCCACCATGACCTGTCTGTCTTGGGTGGCCCCACACGTCTTGGGTGGCATGACTTAGTTTCATTGAGTTATATAAGCTGTGGTCCATGTGATCAGATTGGCTGGTTGTGATTGTGGTTTCAGTCTGTCTGCCCTCTGATGCCTTCTCTCAGCCCCTACTGTCTAACTTGGGTTTCCTCTCACCTTGGACATGGGGTATCTCTTTACGGCTGCTCCAGCAAAGCACAGCCGCCGCCCCTGACCTTGGACGTGGGGTAGCTCCTCTCGGCAGCTCCTAAATGACCTAAATCAAATCCCTTATGACTATACAGTGGAAGTGAGAAATAGATTTAAGGGACTAGATATGATAGAGTGTCTGATGAACTATGGATGGAGGTTCGTGACATTGTACAGGAGACAGGGATCAAGACCATCCCCCCAAAAAATAGATGCAAAAAAGGAAAATGGCTGTCTCAGGAGGCCTTACCGTGAAAAGCATAGGAGAAAAGGAAAGATATACGCATTTGAATGCAGAGTTCCAAAGAATAGCAAGGAGAGATAAGAAAGCCTTCCTCAGCGATCAATGCAAAGAAATAGAGGAAAACAACAGAATGGGAAAGACTAGAGATCTCTTCAAGAAAATTAGAGGTACCAGGGGAACATTTCATGCAAAGATGGGCTCAGAAAAGGACAGAAATGGTATGGACCTAACAGAAGCAGAAGATATTAAGAAGAGGTGGCAAGAATACACAGAAGAACTGTACAAAAAAGATCATCACGACCCAGATAATCACGATGGTGTGATCACTCACACTCACCTAGAGCCAGACATCCAGGAATGTGAAGTCAAGTGGGCCTTAGGAAGCATCACTATGAACAAAGCTAGTGGAGGTGATGGAATTCCAATTGAGCTATTTCAAATACTAAAAGATGATGCTGTGAAAGTGCTGCACTCAATATGCCAGCAAATTTGGAAAACTCAGCAGTGGCCACAGGACTGGAAAAGGTCAGTTTTCATTCCAATCCCAAAGAAAGGCAATGCCAAAGAATGCTCAAACTACTGCACAGTTGTACTCATCTCACACACTAGTAAAGTAATGCTCAAAATTCTCCAAGACAGGCTTCAGCAATACATGAACTGCGAACTTCCAGATGTTCAAGCTGGTTTTAGAAAAGGTAGAGGAACCAGAGATCAAATTGCCAACATCCGGTGGATCATTGAAAAAGCAAGAGAGTGCCAAAAAAACATCTATTTCTGCTTTATTGACTACGCCAAAGCCTTTGACTGTGTGGATCACCATAAACTGTCGAAAATTCTGAAAGAGATGGGAATACCAGACCACCTGACCTGCCTCCTGAGAAATCTGTATGCAGGTCAGGAAGCAACAGTTAGAACTGGACATGGAACAACAGACTGGTTCCAGATAGGAAAAGGAGTACGTCAAGGCTGTATATTGTCACCCTGTTCATTTAACTTCTATGCAGAGTACATCATGAGAAACGCAGGGCTGGAGGAAGCACAAGCTGGAATCAAGATTACTGGGAGAAATATCAATAACCTCAGATATGCAGATGACACCACCCTTATGGCAGAAAGTGAAGAAGAACTAAAGAGCCCCTTGATGAAAGTGAAAGAGGAGAGTGAAAAAGTTGGCTTAAGGCTCAACATTCACAAAACTAAGATCATGGCATCCATTCCCATCACTTCATGGCAGATAGATGGGGAAACAGTGGCTTACTTTATTTTTCTGGGCTACAAAATCACTGCAGATGGTGATTGCAGCCGTGAAATTAAAAGACGCTTACTCCTTGGAAGGAAAGTTATGACCAACCTAGATAGCATATTAAAAAGCAGAGACATTACTTTGTCCACAAAGGTCCGTCTAGTTAAGGCTGTGGTTTTTCCAGTAGTTAAGTATGGATGTGAGAGTTGGACTATAAAGAAAGCTAAGCGCAGAAGAATTGATACTTTTGAACTATGGTGTTGGAGAAGACTCTTGAGAGTCCCTTGGACTTCAAGGAGATCCAACCAGTCCATCCTAAGGGAAATCAGTCCTGGATGTTCATTGGAAGGACTGATGTTGAAGCTGAAACTCCAGTATTTTGATAACCTGATGCAAAGAGCTGACTCATTTGAAAAGATCCTGATGCTGGGAAAGATTGAAGGCAAGAGGAGAAGGGGACGACAGAGGATGAGATGGTTAGATGGCATCACCAACTCAATGGACATGAGTTTGGGTAAACTCCGGGATTTGGTGATGGACAGGGAGGCCTGGTGTGCTGCAGTTCATGGGGTTGCAAAGAGTCGGACACGACTGAGCAACTGAACTGAGGTTAAGCCGAAATTATAGAAAATATGAGGAAAAGTGGAAACATGTCAGTAGTCGGAAATACATAATTGAAAGACACAAAACAGACCTTAAACAAAAAGACATATCATCTTTTCTGGATAGAAAGGATAACACTGTCACAGTTCCCACTGAGGTAGTTTGTCAACTAGTTTTTAAAATGAGACATGTTCCAAAGTTAATAAGGAAAAATATGCAAGAGTAGCCAGGAGGGCTGAAAAACTAAAGAGAACTGAGGGAGAACTTGTCTTTTCAGAAATCAAGATATAAAGGTAAAATGAACAAAACAGGCATGGTACCAATCAACAAACATACGTGGGTCAGTGAAGCAGAATAGTAAGTCCAGAAATACTTTCAAATACGTGTGAGAATATAATAAAGATGGCATCTCAAATCTGTGGAAAAAAATAGTTAACTAGGGACACCTGGTTAGCTGTATGAAAGAACTTCAATCTGTAAATTTCACACATATACCAAATGAATCAATGAAAAATTAAGCCTTGAAAGTAATAGAAGAAAGCATTAAAGAAGTCTTACAATTTTGATGTGAGGAAGACCATTTAAATTAAATCTAGAATTCATAAAATAATGCATAATTTCTACTGCATTAAAAAAGCAACCCCTGAATGGATAAAGAAAAATGTGATATGTATATTTACAATGAAATTATATTCAGCCTTTAAAAAAACAATCCTATCACATGGTACAGCATGGATAAACCTTGAGGACATTAATGCGGGGTGGAATAAACCAGTCACAAATACTGCATAATTCTACTTAAATGAGGTATCTTAAACTAGTCAAACTCTTAGAAAGTAGAATGGTGGTTGCCAGGAACTAAGTAGAGAGGAAGAAGGGAAGTTGTTTTTCACTGGGTATCAGTTCAGTTCAGTTGCTCAGTTGTGTCCAACTCTGCGACCCCATGGACTGCAGCACTCCAGGCCTCCCTGTCCATCACCAACTCCCAGAGTTTACTTAAACTCATGTTCATTGAATCGGTTTTGCCATCTAACCATCTCATCTTCTGTCGTCCCCTTCTCCTCCCGCCTTCAATCTTTCCCAGCATCAGGGTCTTGTCCATTGAGTCAGCTCTTTGAATCAGCTGGCCAAAGTATTGGAGTTTCGGGTTCAGCATCAGACCTTCCAATGAATACCCAGGACTGATCTCCTTTAGGATGGACTGGTTGGATCTCCTTGCTGTCCAAGGGACTCTCAAAGAGTCTTCTACAACACCACAGTTCAAAAGCATCAATTCTTTGGTGCTCAGCTTTCTTTATAGTTCAACTCTCACATCCATACATGACTACTGGAAAAGCCATAGCTTTGACTAGACAGACTTTTGTTGGCAAAGTAATGTCTCTGCTTTTTAATATGCTGTCTAGGTTGGTCATAACTTTTCTTCCAAAAAGTAAGCGTATTTTAACTTCATGGCTGCAGTCACCATCTACAGTGATTTTGGAGCCTAAAAATGTCAGCCACTGTTTCCACTGTTTCCCCATCTATTTGCCAGGAAGTGATGGGACCAGATGCCATGATCTTAGTTTTCTGAATGTTGAGTTTTAAGCCAACTTTTTCACTCTCCTCTTTCACTTTCATCAACAGGCTCTTTAGTTCTTCTCTTTCTGCCATAAGGGTGGTGTCATCTGCATATCTGAGGTTATTGATATTTCTCCCAGCAATCTTGATTCCAGCTTGTACTTCATCCAGCCTGGCATTTCACATGATGTACTCTGCATATATGTTAAATAAGCAGAGTGACAATATACAGCCTTTCCTGATTTGGAACCAGTCTGTTGTTCCATGTCTGGTTCTATCTGTTGCTTCTTGACCTGCATACAGATTTCTCAGGAGGCAGGTCAGGTGGTCTGCTATTCCCATCTCTTTAAGAATTTTCCACAGTTTATTGTGATCCACACAGTCAAAGGCTTTGGCATACTCAATAAAGCAGAAGTAGAGGTTTTTCTTGAACTCTCTTGCTTTTTTGATGATCCAGTGGATGTTGGTTTGATCTCTGGTTCCTCTGCCTTTGCTAAAACCAGCGTGAACATCTGGAAGTTCACGGTTCATGTACTGTCGAAGCCTTGTTTGGAGAATTTTGAGCATTACTTGACTAGCGTGTGAGATGAGTGCAATTGTGCGGTAGTTTGAGCATTCTTTGACATTGCCTTTCTTTGGTATTGGAAGGAAAACTGACCTTTTCCAGTCTTGTGGCCACTGCTGAGTTTTCTAAATTTGCCGGCATATTGAGTGCAGCACTTTCACAGCATCATCTTTTAGGATTTGAAGTAGCTCGACTGGAATTCCATCACCTCCACTAGCTCTGTTCATAGTGCTGATTCCTAAGGCCCGCTTGACTTAGCATTCCAGAATATCTGGTTCTAGGTGAGTGACGCCATCATGGTTATCTGGGTCATGAAGATCTTTTTTGTACAGTTCTTTTGTGTATTCTTGCCACCTCTTCTTAATATCTTGTGCTTCTGTTAGGTCCATACCATTTCTGTCTTTTATTGTGTCCATCTTTGCATGAAAATTTCCCTTGGTATGTCTAATTTTCTTGATATCATTGGGTATAGAGTTTCCTTTTTGCATGATGAAAAAGTTCTAGAGATCCATTGGACAACATTGTGCATATAGTTAACACTATTACACTATGCACTTAAAAGTGACTTAGATGATGTTTTGTATTTGTTTTGTTTACCACAATTTTTCAAAAACACTCAGAATGCCAAAAACCATCATAATACAATAGTCAGAATACAGATTAATAACTAGCAAAACTTGTATGCAGGTAACATCACAAAGGGTGTTCTTGTGTATATATCCTGCAAACTCAGTTTAAAACGGCCTGCAATCTAATAAAAAAAATGGGGGCAAAGATGTGAATAGATAATTCACAGAAAGGTAAATGCAAATAGCTTGCGAGCATCTGAGAAGCTGCTAATAATAACCTCATTCAAAGTAAGAGAAATTCAAACCAAAACACCTATTAGGGAAAAACCTAAAAGTTAGATAACATCCTCTTGATGCTTTGTCATACATGACTATTGAGGATAAAATTGAGATATCCTCTGGAATTCAGTTGGGCACTATCTCTCAGAATAAAAGTACATTTACTCTTGATAAAATAGATATGTCTTTGGACTTAAAAGAATAAAAAACAGTGTGTTAAGTAGGGACTAAATACATGAGTCTACCTAAATCTGGTTTAGAAGCAGGCAGATGCTCTGAAAGTTCTTTTCTTTCAGGATGGAGACCAAAGCTATATTGGTGTGCAGGTTGGATAAAGGAGGTACATTACTTGTTTTACTATTCAAGAAACTAGGAGGCTGAGTCAAGAAGGAGCTTACAGGCTTATATAAATTACACGTGCATAGTAGTGGAAGGAATCAGTGAAAGCCTCCTAGATAAGATCTGAGCCAACCTGCCCATGATGTAGTGACTGGATCGTCACGAAGAGCCCATCTGCAGCAATTAACAAACTTCACTGGGGTGGGAGACTTGAGTGAGAGGTGTCAGCAAATCAAAAACTGTTAAGGTGAGGTAAGCACATGTAAACATACCCACCAGCACCCCTGCGTTCCTCTACCATATATAACACATGCAACTTAAACTTGTGATGAACCTGCAAACAAAAATTCAAAAACACACAAGAAAAATTAACCTTAAAAAAAAGACAGATCAACACCTTTACTGAAAAGGGCAAGAAAACACTCTGTGTGTTGATAGAGAAATATCTTCAAGATTTCTTTGCTTGGTGGGAGAAAAGGAGATCACAGTACAATGTTTATGGTCTATTTCCTTTTGTCTGGAGTAGGGGAATAGTTGATATTCTCAGTCAAGTAAATTGTTCTTCACAGACTATCTTCAGATAACTAAATATATCTAAGATTCTCAGGGAGATAAAGGAATAAGTAATATCCATAAAAGAAAACCAAAATTAAGTACATGCCAATTTGGCCTTCCCTGGTGTCTCAGTGATAAAGAATCCTCCGGCCGGTGCAGGAGACACAAGTTCAATCCTTGGGTTGGGAAGATCCATCCCCTGGAGAAGGAAATGACAACCTACTCCAGTGTTCTTGCCTGGAAAATTCCATGGACAGAGGGCTACAGGATATTACTTACTCCTTTATCTCCCTGAGAATCTTAAATATATTTAGTTATCTGAAGATTGTTCTTCACAGACTAAGGATTTACTTGAATGAGAATATCAATTATTCCTCTATTCCAGCACAAAAGGAAATAGACTATAAACACTGTACTATTATCTCCTTTTTTCCCACCAAGCAAATGGAGTCGCAAATAGCCAGACACAACTTAACCAGTAAACAGCGATGACAACAGATTAACAAATAGATATAAAAACTGAACACTGTAGAAATGATTTAACTTAGTAGATGAGATGTATTATATTGAACTCAATAAAGCGAAAGTAAAGTTGCTCAGTCGTGTCCGACTCTTTGCGACCCCATGGACTGTAGCCTACCAGGCTCCTCCATCCATGGAATTTTCCAGGCAAGAGTACTGGAGTGGGTTGCCATTTCCTTCTCCAGGGGATCTTCCCCACCCAGGGATCGAACCTGGGTCTTCTGCATTGCAGGCAGACGCTTTACCATCTGAGCCACCAGGGAAGCCCTGGCATAATATTGAGGAATTCACCCAAAAGTTAGCAAAAATGAAGGGAAAAAATTAGAGGATTGGTCAAAAGATTTAAACATCTGTCCAAAAGAAGCTTTAGGAGAGATTAGATAAAATAGTAGAGAAATAATATTTAATGAGATGATTAAGTTATTAGAATTGAAGTAAAATCTAAGTTTTCACACTGAACTTGTATATTCATTAACAATTAGTTAGCAGGATAAATACTCCAAAAATTCAGCTTCTTAAATGCTCAATAGTGAAATTGCAGAACAACAAAAAAATAGTTTTTATAAAAAGGATGAAAAAAAAGCCAGAGTACCTGTACCAAAATATCAGTCATACTAATAGTATATTTATCAGAACAGTAATTTCCAGAAGAAACTGGGGTACTTTTTCCTCAAAATGTACAGAGAATATAACTGTTAAATCTTGACTTCTATACCTATTTAAAATATCATCAAGAATGAGACTCATGAGGATTTACACAGAAACTGAGTTTATCACTTAAAAAACTTGATGCAGTATCCTTTAACTAAAAAATAAATAAATTTAAAAAATTTTTTGATGCAAAAACCAAAGTGATATACTTGGGCAGAAAGAATAGTAAACTAGAGGGAGGAATTAGACAAAAGAATACATTGTGAGCAAAGAATCTGTGAAGTGTGTTAATCAGGTTAACTATTGATTGTTAATTTTTTAATATTTTTTTAAGGTAGAACCAAAATATCAATACTAGAAAATAAAAAGAAAGTTGGAAGAAAAAGGATTACATTGAACCTAGAATGCTACAATACTTAATCTTGTTCACAAGAAGTGAGTACAGAGTTACTGAAAAACTTTAGGGCATCTTAAAAAATGAATAGCTGTTTTTGTAGCTCTGCAGACAACTTGGATGAAATTCTAGCTTATCTTTCACTGTGTGTGTGCTTAGTTGCTCAGTCGTGTCCAACTCTTTGTGACCCCATGGACTGGAGCACACCAGGGGCCTCTGACTATGGGATCTTTCACTGGCTGTGTGATATTAAGGTTACTTCACCTTCCTCTGCCTAAACTTTCCTATCTATAAAGATGACAATAAGTAATATTGGGTTGACCAAAAAGCTTGCTTGGTTTTTCTGATGTCCAAACAAACTTTTTGGGCAACCCAGTATTTTCTCATAATGTTGTGGAGAGAGTTAAGTGAAATACATATAAAACTTTTAGTACACTGGACTTCCCTGGTAGCTCAGCTGGTAAAGAATCAGCTTGCAATGCAGGAGACCTGGGTTCAATCCCTGGGTTGGGAAGATCTCCTGGAGAAGGGAATGGCCTACCCACTCCATGGCCTGGAGAATTCCATGGACTGTATAGTACATGGGTCGCAAAGAGTCGGACATGACTGAGCAACTTTCTCTTCACATTAGAACACTACTTAGTACCTATAAGCACTCAGTACATTTGCTGTTGCTCCTTTTATTTCTGTTTTAACTTGTAGGAGTACCTGTGAAAAAAAAGAGATAAAACCTATGGCTTCCAGTCTAGCAGAACTAAAAAGAGTGAAGAAAGCTTAACTTTCAGTATACCGTCAGGATTAGGTGGACTAATTTTAGTTTTTTTTTTCTTTTTTTGAGCAGTCCTGACTGCTTACTAGGGTTGCTATTTTGTGACTTTTATTCTTTATTCAAGATCTTCCAAAAAACAGAAATTTTACTTGTGGGTTGCCATTTCCTTCTCCAGGGGATCTTCCTGACCCAGGGATTGAACCTGAGTCTCCTCCATTGCAGGAAGTTACCACCTGAGCCACCAGGAAGCCCTTTACAATAAGAAAGCAAGGATGGTGGAGTCTTCTGAATAGAAGATGCAGTAGTAAAATAGTCGGTTCTCAGTTTTTTTCTTTATTACACTACTTAAGAATTAACATTCTTCTTCAAAAAGGTATAAAGTAGGATGGGAGACATACAGATCAAAAGATAAATGCACAGAATTCCCTGGTCGTCCAGTGGTTAGGACCTCATACTCTCACTGCTCAGGGCCTGGGTTTAATGCCTGGTCAGCGAGCTAAGATCCCACAAGCAATGAGGCATGCATGGCCTCAACAACAGCAACAACAACAAAAGATAAGTGCAGAGAGATAAAGAACACTGTAGACTGAGTTGTCCCGTATGGTAGCCACTTGTCCCATGTGACTTATACAAAAATTAATTAACAGAATTGAAAATTCAGTTTCCCCAGTCACATTACGGAGAAGGTAATGGCACCCCACTCCAGTACTCCTTTGCCTCGAAAATCCCATGGACGTAGGAGCCTGGCAGGCTTCAGTCCATGGGGTTGCTGAGTCGGAGACAACTGAGCGACTTCACTTTCACTTTTCACTTTCGTGCATTGGAGAAGAAAATGGCAACCCACTCCAGTGTTCTTGCCGGAGAATCTCAGGGACAGGGGAGCCTGGTGGGCTGCCATCTCTGGGGTCGTACAGAGTTGGACACAACTGAAACTACTTAGCAGCAGCAGTCACATTAAGCACGAAGTGGTTATGTGGAGAGAATGTAACTGTTAACCTCATGTCAAACATTTTCATCATTGTAGAAAGTTTTACTAGATATCACGTCTCTAGACTTTTAATAATATGATAGTGAAATTGATCATATACATGAGCTCCGATTATGAGATTTCAGATGATCATATCCTGTATGAAAATATATTTTAAATTATTTCTAACTCAAGAATAGATGAACATACAGTATATTTATTTTTCTTTCTTTCTTTTTTTGATCATGCCATGCAACTTGTAGGATCTCAGTTCCCTGACCAGGGATTGAACCCACACCATGATGATGAAAGCCTGTAATCATAACCACAAGCCCACCAGGGAACGCCTGACACAGAGTGTATTTTTGATGAATGCATGGTATATTTCTAAGGACCAAAAGAAATAGGGTGTTTTCTACCATGTAGTCATTCAACAGGAATATTTTGCAACACAACGTGGACTGTCATCATTTTCTAAAAAACATCCTATGATAGTGTTCTCTCATCTCTTATGTTTTTGTGTAAAACAGATTACTTGTGCTGTTCAAATTCTTACTAAAATTTTGAGTGGAGTTGCTTTCTTTTTTAATGTTTGTTTATTTATATATATATTTTTTGCTGTGCTGGATCTTCGTTGCTGCGTGCAGGCTTTTTCTAATTGCAGAGAGCAGGGACTACTCTCTAGTTGCCGTGCACAGGCTTCTCATTGCAGTGGCTTCTCTTGCTGTGGAGCACAGGCTCTAGGGCTCATGGGCTCAGCAATTGTGGCTTGTGGGCTCTAGACACTGGTTCTGTAGTTGTGGTGCATGGGCAAAGCCTCATAGCATGTGGAATCCTCCTGGACCAGGGATTGAACCCCCTGGTCCAATAATGTCCTCTGCATTGGCAGGTGGATTCTCCACCACTGAACCACCAGGGAAGTTCCTGAAGTTGCTTTTCAATATCCATTAATTCTTCTATAAATTATGTTTTAGAAACTGAAAAATAAATGAATGGATATGTAACCAACTTAGCATACCAACAGTAGTTGAAAGTAAGTCTGCAAGGTGATGGCACCCCACTCCAGTACTCTTGCCTGGAAAATCCCGTGGACGGAAGAGCCTGGTAGGCTGCAGTCCATGGGGTTGCTGAGTTGGACACGACTGAGCGACTTCACTTTCACTTTTCACTTTCATGCATTGGAGAAGGAAATGGCAACCCACTCCAGTGTTCTTGCCTGGAGAATCCCAGGGACGGCGGGGCCTGGTGGGCTGCTGTCTATGGGGTCACACAGATTCGGACACGACTAAAGCGACTTAGCAGCTGCAGGAATGGAAGCTACAAGGAACAAGCCACATCAGGCCAATCTGCGCCACACATACACCTCCCCCACCCCCAACTCAGGAATTAGTAGCACAGTACCTGTGAAGGCTGAGTGTAGGACAAGGCTAAATCCCAGAGTACTGGTTTTAAGGCTTTAAAAAGTGCAGTTAGACTTCAGCTCCCTTGCCTCCTGTACAGCTAGATGTTTGCCTGTTTATCATCAAGGAGAAAAGCTGTTAATGGGAGAACATACACCAGATACAGGTGAAGGTTGGGCCTTCAAACCTAAAATGGTGATTAAATGGAAAGTCTGCATTTGAAAAGTTGAAGATCTCATTGCTTAATCACTCTTTGAGTCCTTGATTTGTAGAGGTATGTGCCCTTTAAGGAAGAGGTTAGAAGGGTACTCTTGGAAAACAAACTTGTCTAAAACTCGAGACTTGAACAGCACTGGCACTGAAGTGTCTGTTCCTGCTCTGTTACTCTGAAGCAGTGGTTCTCAGATATTTGAGGACTCCCTAAGAACTTGTTAGAATGTGAGTTATAGCTATTTACTGTATTATAAATGAAAGCAAAGTTTTTGGGTATTCCTTTAAAAATGATAAACCCATTATATGTTAATGTAATATACTTCTATGAAAAATAATAACTATTTTCCAAAACAAAAATAACATTGTAACATTTTCACATTTTAAAATCTGATGTCCAAACTTAGTAAAAAATTAGCTGGATTTTAATATCTGCTTCTGCATTTAGTCAGATGTACTATGCCATGTCCTGTATATAGCCTTGGCAGAACACTGTGTACTTGTGAGAAAATGAGAGTGGAAAAGCCATATAATGTCTCACTATTAATAATGAAGATAGTTTTGACCTTAAGACTCCCTGAAAGTTATTGTTTGATGACTCCCAAGAATTCCTGGACCACACTTTGAGAACAGCTGCTTTACACTAAACTCACGAGTCATGACCCCATGCAGAACTTGTAAACAACATTTAATACTTATTCTAATATATGCATGGACAGCTGGAGATTTACAGTTGAGGAAAACCTGTAACATAAAAGATGAAAGCCAAAGCAGAAAGATGGAAACAAGTTATTTGGAAGAAGCAGCAATGGTATAGAGAGAAAGAAAAGTTGAAAGACAGTTATACCTTCAGAAGGCTGAAAGAAGCTATTCTATTTGTGGAACCTGAAATAGAGGTTATATTAATAAATAAGGAGTATCATAGAGCCAAAGTGAGCTCTAAATTTAAAATATGAACAGATATGAAATGTAAAGGATGTAACTCTAGTAGAAGGAAATGTTGACAGATTTTGTTTGTAACATAGGAATGGGGAAGGACTTTGTATACAAAGCTTTTAAAAAGTTTTTATTTATTTGGCTGCATCAGGTATTTGTTGTGGTACACAGACTCTAGTTGCGGTGCACAGACTCTCTAGTTGCTGTATGTAGGCTGACTTGCTCCGCAGCATGTGGGATCTTAGTTCCCTGATCAGGGATCAATCCTATGAACCCTGCGATGCAAGGTGGACTGTTAACCACTGGATCACAAGGGAAGTCCCTGTGTACAAAACTGTAAAAGCATATTGCGTGAGTAAAAAGGAATAAATTTGTTTCCATCAGGATTAAAGAGTTCTGTGTATTGAAAGGACGTCATGATAGGATGGGAGATGTTTGTAAAATGTAAAACTAACAAAGGATCTAACATCTAGGAAATGTAAGGAACTCCTAAAAATCAAAAGGAAAAAAACAGCCATCCTAATATAAAAATGCATACAGTTTCTAAAGAGGCAATATTTATAGGAGGAACCCCAAAGCTAGTAAGACTATAAGAGATGCTCAGTCATTACTTGTCAGAAAGTGTAAATTAAAACAAATGAGATACCACTTTATATCTATTATTTGGACAAAACTAGAAAACTGAATGCATTTTCCTCATTAACAGGTTATCCCCAAAGTTTATCATCTTCAGACAACAAACATAATCTCACAGATGCTAAGGATCAGGAATCCAGTAGCATTGTAGGTTGTAGCTCAGCATCTCTCATGAGGTTTCAGTCGAGCTGTCATTTGAAGGTTTGACTGGGGCTGAAATACCTGCTTCCAGGATGGTTGAATTCACACAGCTGTTGGCAGAAAGACTCAGTTTCTTGCTGGCTGTGGCAGAAGGTCTTCATTTTCCTCTGCATGTGCCTATTCACAGGGCTGCTTGAGTGGATCTGTAAGACTGATTGCTCCTAATGACATGGTGCTATGGACTAGATGTGTGTCGTCCCCGCCCCCCGCCCCCCCCCCCAAAAAAATCTTTATAGGTTGAAATCTAATCCTTGATGTGATGGTACTTAGCAGTGGGGCCTTTAGGAAATTATCAGCTCACAAGAGTGAAGCCCTCGTGACTGGGATTAGCACCCTTATAAGAAGAGACCAGAGAATTGACTTACTGTTTTCTTCCCCCATATAAAAATACAAAGAAGTCAGCCATTTGCAACCCAGAATGTCCTCACCAGAATGCAGCTATGCTGGCATTATGATCTTGGACTTCCAGCCTGTACAACTGTAAGAAATAAAGTTCTTTTGTTGAGAAGCCACTCAGTTTATAGTGTTTTGTTACAGCAGCTTGAGCTGACTAAGATATATGGCATCTGGCTTCCCCCAGAGCAGGTGATCCAAAAGGGAGCAGACAAATTCTTCTTCCAAATTGCATACTATCACTTTCCTATTCATTAGAGGCAAGTCACTAAGTCCAGCCAATACTTAGGATTAGAGAAATAAGGCTTCGCTCTAGAAGGGAGAAATTTGTGGACTTTCTACAATTTACACTGGATAATGCCAAGTGTGTTAATAGGAATGTAGACTCTGCAGCCATTCTGGAGCTTAGTCTAGTTGTCTTTAGGTTAGGAATACAGATGCCTTATGATCAGTAATTTCATTTCTAGGCATATACCTCAGGGTATTTGTAAAAGTTTCATAAGGGATATGTATTTGAATGTTCATTGCAGTATTATTTGTAGCAGCAGGAAGTTAGAGGCAGTCTGTCTATTCTGTATACCATCTGAATGTAGATAGGTGAAATTTGTGAATGACATTAGTTTCCTAGTACTGCTATAACCAAGTACTATAAACTGGGTGACTTAAAACAACAAATTTATTCTCTCACAGCTCTGGAGATTAGAAGTCCCAAGTCAAGGTGTGATCCCTCCGAGACTCTGAGGGTAGAATCTTCCCTTATCCATTGCTAAATTATGGTGGTGGCTGTTTATCCATGGCACTCCTTGTCTTGCAGCTATATCACTCCAACTTTTGCCTCCATTGTCACATGGCTTTCTCTTTTTTTTTTTTAATTTTATGGAAATATGGTTGATTTACAGTGTTGTGTTAGTTTCAGGTATACAGCAAAGTACTGGATCATATGGCAGTTCTATTTTTAGTTTTTTAAGGAACCTCCATACTGTTCTCCATAGTGATTGTACCAATTTACATTCCCACTAACAGTATAGGAGGATTCGCCCCTTCCCGCATTTATTACTTGTAGACTTTTTGATAATTGCCATTCTGACCACTGTGAGGTGATACCTCATTGTAGTTTTGATTTGTATTTCTCTGGTAATTAGTGACATTGAGCATCTTTTTACCTGTTTTTTGGCAATCCAGATGTCTTCTTTGGAGGAATGTCTGTAGATCTTCTGCCCATTTTTTGATTGGGTTGTTTGTTCTTTTGGTATAGGGCTGGATGAACTCTTTGTATAATTCAGAGATTGATCCCTTGTGGGACTTTTGCAAATATTTTCTCCCATTCTGTGGGTTGTCTTTTAATTTTGTTTATGGTTTCTTTTGCTATGCAAAAAATTTTAAGTTTAATTATGTCCCATTTACTTATTTTTGTTTTTATTTTCATTAGGAGGTGGTGGGTCAAAAAAGATCTTGCTCTGATTTATGTCAGAGTGTTTTGCCACTGTTTTCCTCTAAGAGGTTTATAATGTCTGGCCTTACATCTAGGTCTTTGATCCGTTTGAGTTTATTTTTGTGTATCTCACTGTATGTCTTTGATCCGTTTGAGTTTATTTTTGTGTATCTCACTGTATGTCTTTACATGGTGTTTTCCTCTTCTTAAAGGGACAGCCATATTGGAGTTATATAAGGGGCTTCCCTGGTGGCTCAGAAATATGCTTGTAGTGCAGGATACTAGGGTTTGATCCCTGAGTCGGGAAGATCCCCTGGAGAAAGGAATGGCTTCCCACTCCAGTATTCTTGCCTGGAGAATTCCATGGACAGAGGAGCCTAGCAGGGTCGCAAAGAGTCGGACATGACTGAGCAACTAAGAATATTGGTGTTGGGCCCACCCTGTTCACCTCATCTTGACTTGATTACATTTGAAAATTCTCATTCCAAATGTCTCATTTATAGGTACGGAGGTTTGAACTTCAGCATACCTTTAAGGGACACAATTCAATCCATTCATACACAGACTTTTACATAGCAATCAGAAGCAATTGGTTAGGTGCACACATGCACATAATACGTAGTGGAAGATGTAAGAAACAGAATGAGGAGGTGGTAACAATAAAAAGAAAGTGAAGTTGCTCAGTCGTGTCTGACTCTTTGCAACCCCTGGACTGTAGCCTGCCATGCTCCTCCGTCCGTGGGATTTTCCAGGCAAGAGTCCTGGAGTGGGTTGCCATTTCCTTCTCCAGAGGATCTTCCTGACCCAGGGATCGAACCTGGGTCTCCCACATTGTAGGCAGATGCTTTACCGTCTGAGCCACCAGGGACTAGTGACAATAGCATTTATATAAATGAAAAATCTGTATTCATCAGGGTTCTGCAGAGAAACAAAACCAATTAGATGGAGGCGCGCGCACACACACACACACACACACACACACGGAGAGAGATTCAGAGGTTTTAGGGAATTGACTTAGATGATTATGGAATCTGGGAAGTCAAAATCTGCAGTGTCTTGACAGGGTGGAGATCAAAGAGAGCTGATGGTACAGTTCCAGTCTGAAGACCAGCAGCCAGACTCAGGAGAGCAGATGGTGTAGATGAAGTCTGAAGACAGTATGCTGGAGTATTCTCTTTCGTTTGGTGAGGCTCTTCTTTTTGTTCTGAGCAAATCTTGCAATTGATTGGATGAGTCCCACCGACATTATGGAGAGCAGTCTGCTTAAACAAAGTTAGCTGATTCAATATTAATCTTGTCCAAGACGACACTTAGGATTAACCATTACAAGTCCCCCTCTTGTCAAACTGACACTTACAGACATCTCCTTAAACCACACTGAGCTTCCAAATAAAGACAATAACAGAGTCATACTACCACCTAATATGATACAACTATCCTATGTACAACCAAAAATACACTAATCCTTTCCCCAGAGGAGAATGCAAACCCCAGATCTTTACTCTTCTCCTTGATATTCCATAACTTAAATACTGTGATGTTATTTGTATATATACTTTATATACTATAATATAAAGTCAGTATATTTTATGTTGAATGATGAAGAGATAAGAGAGGGAAGAAAAACAAAGATGTTTACTTCATACACACAAGCATATTCATATCAAAATAAATACTCATGGTTATATGGTCCTCATTTCTGTAACTGATCATATGGTCATAGTTGGTGTTCTTAACTACTTTTGCACACTCCCCCTTCAGCTTTTTTTTTTTAATGAATTAACTACTTTATTGAGAGAATATGACTATTTATATGCTGTTTATACTTTTTTTTTAGTTTATTTTCTATTTTTCAACTTTACGATATTGTATTTGTTTTGCCATACATTGACATGATTCCACCATGGGTGTACATGTTTTCCCCTTCCAGAACCCCCCTTCCACCTCCCTCCCCATCCGATCCCTCCGGGTCACCCCGGTGCACCAGCCCCGAGCACCCTGTATCATGCGTCGAACCTGGACTGGCGATTCATTTCACATATGATAATTGATATGCTTCCATGCCATTCTCCCATATCATCCCACCCTCGCCTTCTCCCATAGAGTCCATAATACTGTTCTGTTTATCTGTGTCTCTTTTGATGTCTCACATACAAGGTTATCTTTACCGATTGACTAAATACCATATATATGTATTAGTATACTGGTGTTTTTCTTTCTGGCTTACTTCACTCTGTATAATAGGCTCCAGTTTCATCCACCTCATTAGAACTGATTCAAATGTATTCTTTTTAATGGCTGAGTAATATTCCATTGTGTATATGTACCACAGCTTCCTTATCCATTCATCTGCTGATGGGCGTCTAGGCTGCTTCCATGTCCTGGCTACTATAAACAGTGCTGCAATGAACATTCGGGTACACGTGTCTCTTTCAAGTCTGGTTTCCTCAGTGTGTATGCCCAGCAGTGGGATTGCTGGGTCATATGGCAGTTCTATTTCCAGTTTTTTGAGGAATCTCCACACTGTTCTCCATAGCGGCTGTACTAGTTTGCATTCCCACCAACAGTGTAAGAGGGTTCCCTTTTCTCCACACCCTCTCCAGCATTTATTGCTTGTAGTCTTTTGGATAGCAGCCATTCTGACAGGCATGAAATGATACCTCATTGTGGTTTTGATTTGCATTTCTCTGATAATGAGTGATGTTGAGCATCTTTTCATGTGTTTGTTAGCCATCTGTATGTCTTCTTTGGAGAAGTGTCTGTTTAGTTCTTTGGAGAAGTGTCTGTTTAGTTCTTTGGAGAAGTGTCTGTTTAGTTCTTTGGCCCACTTTTTGATTGGGTCATTTATTTTTCTGGAATTGAGCTGCAGGAGTTGCTTGTATATTTTTGAGATTAATTGTCCGTTGCTTCATTTGCTATTATTTTCTCCCATTCTGAGGGCTGTCTTTTCACCTTGCTTATAGTTTCCTTTGTTGTGCAAAAGCTTTTAAGTTTAATTAGGTCCCATATGTTTATTTTTGCTTTTAATTCCAGTATTCTGGGAGGTGGATCATAGAGGATCCTGCTGTGGTTTATGTCCAAGAGTGTTTTGCTTATGTTTTCCTCTAGGAGTTTTATAGTTTCTGGTCTTAGACGTTTAGATCTTTAATCCATTTTGAGTTTATTTTTGTGTATGGTGTTAGAAAGTGTTCTAGTTTCATTCTTTTACAAGTGGTTGACCAGTTTTCCCAGCACCACTTGTTAAAGAGATTGTCTTTTCTCCATTGTATATTCTTGCCTCCTTTGTTAAAGATAAGGTGTCCATAGGTGCGTGGATTTATCTCTGGGCTTTCTATTTTGTTCCACTGATCTATATTTCTGTCCTTGTACCAGTACCATACTGTCTTGATGACTGTGGCTTTGTAGTATAGCCTGAGGTCAGACAGGTTGATTCCTCCGGTTCCATTCTTCTTTCTCAAGATTGCTTTGGCTATTCAAGGTTTTTTGTATTTCCATACAAATTGTGGAATTATTTGTTCTAGTTCTCTGAAGAATACCATTGGAAGCTTGATAGGGATTGCATTGAATCTATAGATTGCTTTGGGTAGTATACTCATTTTCACTATATTGATTATTCTGATTCATGAACACGGTATATTTCTCCATCTATTTGTGTCCTCTTTGATTTCTTTACTATGATCTGCCTTTCTGTGTGTCTGATGTCCTCTGCCAGCATTCACAAGTTGTTTTGTGGAATTTACTCGGCATCTAAATGTTCTTTTGGTGAATTTGTGGGAGAGAAAGTCGTCTCCCCGTCGTATTCCTCCGCCATCTTAGGACCACCTCCCCCTTCAGCTTTATATTTGCCCTTCAGCAAGAAACTCAGCTGGTCATCGTTCTATACCTTGTGTGGTGACCCTAAACCTTCATTTCTGAAGGGTCTAGGCTATTTGTAGTCCTGCCTGAATTGTGTTGTAGTAGATTTCTATTGATTTTAATGACAGGGCATAATAATACTAAGAGATGCCCCTGGCGATCTGTTGTATTCCATATAGGCTCTTCTTTACCTCCATCGTGGAGAAGCAATTCAGTTTTTCCTTGATCCAGTCATCCCAGCAGCCTAGTAACTCCCTTCTTGGTTTGTTGGTTCAGAAATGTGAAGAGTCTAGAATGTCCAGGTGGCAGTTTTAACTTTCAATTCAGTGGCTTCCCTGGTGGGTCAGAGGGTAAAGTGTCTGCCTGCAATGTGGGAGGCCTGAGTTTGATCCCTTGGTCGGGAAGATCCCCTGGAGAAGGAAATGGCAACCTACTCAAGTACTCTTGTCTGGAAAATACCACAGATGGAGGAGCCTGGTAGGCTGCAAGTCCATGGGATCTCAAAGAGTCGCACACAACTGAGCAAATTCACTTCAGTGGAATCATTGTCATGTCTCCCAATGAAAGCATTCCTTCCTTTGGAACTGAGACCTCTAGGCCAGTAAGAGCATAAGGTCATGGGGACAGGAAACAAAAATTTTCCTAGTGGATCACTAGGGGTAATAGTGAGTGATGCTGCTTCCATTTCTACCCCTTGATTCCTGGATCTGTGAGTTTTGGTTATGGAAGATTGCGCCATACAGTGGATGCTTGCTTACTATGCCTTCACAACCTGCTTGGAACCATCTCCTATGTACAACTTCCATTTGATCATGGAGTGCTGCCATGCATCTCCAACTTTATGGCTTGGTGGGTCAGATAATGCCCAGTTCATGGTGAGCAGCGACTCAGGTCACATGGTAACCTGATGGCCCATGGTTAAACATTTAACCTCTACTAAGGCCCAGTAGCAGGACAACAGCTGTTTCTTCAAGGAGAATGGTTAGGTGCAGGGGATGGTGGGGCTTCACTCCATGTGCCTAAGGGCCTGTGCTTCAGTTCTCCCGTAGGGGCCAGCTGAAAGTTCCAAACAGCATCCCCGTCTGCACTGGCATTTCAAGCACCATTGGGTTTGCTGGTTCATATGACTCCTGTCAGAGCAGCTTGGACAGAAGCTTGGATCTATTGCAGAGCCATCTCTTTTCTGGGCGCCACACAAAATTAGCAGGTTTGGGATCACTCAGTAAATGAGCCAGAGTAACACCTGAATGAGAATGTATTACCTCCACAATCCAAAGTATATTGTATCTCTAGGCATTGGGCTGTTTTGGTTTTTTAAATTGTGAGATGGGCCAGATGCAACAACTTACTTTCCCTTCGGACATATCTCAAGATGGTCTGCATCACTGAACCTATAGTAAAATTCCCTGAATTTTTTTTTTAATTGATTTTATCTAGGCTGTGCAGGCTTTTCTCTAATTGCAGCAAGTGGGGGCTATTCTTTGGTTGTGGCACCTGGGCTTCTCATTGCAGTGGCTACTCTTGTTGTGGAGCACAGACTCTAAGGCATTTAGGCTTAGTAGTTGTGGTTCCCAGGCTTTAGAGCGCAGACTCAATAGTTGTAGCTCATGGGCTTAGTTGTTCCCTGGCATGTGGGATTTTCCTGGACCAGGGATCAAACCTGTGTCTCCTGCATTGGCAGGTGGATTCTTTACCATTGAGCCACCTTCCCTGAATTTTGGTTGGATTTAGTTCCCACTTCCTGGTACATAAATGTCTTACCAATAAGTCTATAGAGTAGTTGCTACTTCTTACTCACTAGGTGAGTATGATGTTCCCAGTGTGATACCTTGTGAAAGGGAAAAGTGGTCAGTATCCCTCATCACCTTTAACAAGTGGTGTTGGGAAAGCTGAACAGCTACATATAAATCAGTGAAGTTAAAACACTCTTGCATCAGACATAGAAATAAACTCAAAATGGATTAAAGACTTAAGTATAAGACATGACTCTATAAAACTCCTAGAAGAGATCATAGGCAAAACATTCTTTGACCTAAGTCGTACCAATATTTTCTTAGGTCAGTCTCATAAGGCAATAGAAATAAAAGCAAAAATAAACAAATGAGACCTAATCAAACTTAGAAGCTTTTGCGCAGCAGAGGAAACCGTCATCAAAATGAAAAGAAAACCTACAGACTGAGAAAAAATGTTTTCAAATGATGCGACCAGTGAGGGCTTAATTTCCAAAACATACAAACAGCCAACACAACTCAATAACAAAAAAAGAAACCCAATCAAAAAATGGACAGAAGACCTAAACAGGCATTTCTCCAAAGGAGATGTATAGATGGCCAACAGACACATGCAAAGATGCTCAACATTGCTATTTATTAGAGAAATGATGCAGATCAAAACAGCAATAAGATATTATCTCACACCAGTCAAAATGGCCATCATTTAAAAAAATCTGCAAATAGTAAAAGCTGGACCGAGTATGGAGAAAAGGGAACCCTCCTACACAGTTGGTGGGAATGTAAATTGGTGCAGCCACTATGGAAGACAGCATGGAGGTTCCTTAAAAAACTAAAAATAGAGCTGCTATATGACCCTGCAGTCCTACTCTGGGTCTGTTTCTAGAGAACACTCTAATTCAAAAAGATACATGTAACCCCCCGTGTTCATAGCAGTACTGTTTACAGTCCGTCAAGACTTGGAAATAACCTAAATGTTCATCAAGAGATGAATGGGGAAAGAAGATAGGGCATATACATAATGGGACACTACTCAGCCATTAAAAAAAAAATGAAATAGTGTTATTTGCGGCAACATGGATAGTTCTAGAGATTATATTAAGTCAGAGAAAGACATATTAAATGTTATCACTTACATGTGGAATCTGTGACATAAATGAACTTATTTATAAAACAGACTCACAGACATAGAAAACAAATTTATGGTTTCCCAAAGAGGAAGGGAAATGGGGGTGTATAAATTAGAAGTCTGAAATTAGATACAATCTAAAATATATAAAGTAGATAAACAAGATCCTACTGTATAACACAGGGAACTTTATTCAGTATCCTGTAATAAACCATAATGGAAAAGAATATAAGCTTCAGCAGTATGTGAACCAAGACCTTCCAGGGGTACAGCCTGGATTTAGAAAAGCCAGAGAAACCAGAGATCAAATTGTCAACATTCGTTGGATCATAGAGAAAGCAAGGAAATTCCAGAAAAACATTTACTTCTACTTCATGACTTTGCTGAAGTCTTTGTGTGGATCACAACAAACTGTGGAACATTCTTAAAGAGATGGAAATACCAGACCACCTTACCTGTCTCATGAGAAACCAGTATGTGAGTCAAGAAGCAACAGCTGGAACCTTACACACAACAAACTGGTTCAAAATTGGGAAAGGAGTACAACAAGGCTGTTGTCACCCTTTTTGTTTAACTTCTGTGCAGAGTATATCATGCAAAATGCCATACTGGATGAATCACAAGCTGGAATCAAGATTGTTGGGAGAAATATCAAGACCCTTGGATATACAGATGATACCACTCTAATGGCAGAAAGCAAAGAGGAACTAAAGAGCCTCTTGATGAAGGGCCGAGAGGAGAGTGAAAGACTGGTTTAAAACTCAGCATTCAAAAAACTAAGATCATGGCAACCAGTCCCATCACTTTGTGGCAAATAGATGGGGAAAAGGTGGAAACAGGGACAGATATTATTTTCTTGGGTTCCAAAATCACTGTGGATAGTGACTGAAGCCACAAAATTAAAAGACTCTTGCTCCTTGGAAGAAAAGCTATGACAGACCTACACAGTGAATTAAAAAGTTGAGTTAGCACTTTGCCAACTAAGGTCCATATAGTCAAAGCTATGGTTTTTCCAGTAGTCATGTACAGATGTGAGAGTTGGACCACACCAAAGGATTGAAGCTTTTAAATTGTGGTGCAAGAGAAGACTCTTGAGGGTTTCTAGGACTGCAGGGAGATCAAATCAGTCAATCCTAAAGGAAATCAACCCTAAATATTCATTAGAAGGACTGATGCTGAAGCTTCAATACTTTGGCCACCTGATGCAAAGAGCCGACTCATTGGAAAAGACACAGATGCTGGAAAAGATTGAAGGCAAAAGGAGAAGAGGATGAAATGGTTAGATAGCATCACTGACTCAGTGGACATCAATTGGGTCAAATTCCAGGAGAGAGTGAAGGACAGGGAAGCCTAGTGTGCTGCAGTCCATGGGGGCACAGAGTTGGACGTGACTTATCAACTGAACTCAACAGATGCATAACTGAATAACTGCTGTACCCCAGAAACTAACTCAACACTGCAAATCAGCTATGCTTCAACTAGGAGAGGTATTTATATATATATATAAAATAAATTTTTTAAGTTTTTAAATTAAAACAAGGAAAAAACGACCACTCATCACACTGTGTATACAAAGTGATCCTTGTTTGGCAATAAAGAGTCATATTAAACATTTTAGAATAGTTGCCTTTGTATAAGGAGAGGAATGAAAATGGAAAATGAGGGTAAAATAAATTCAAATGGAACTTAAAATATATGTAAATAAAATTGTTAAAAAAGTCTCCCAGAAACTAGAATGAAAAGATCAACAATATGGGTAAGAAAAGAAGAGAATTAACAGTCTGTGAGGCCCAACTCTCAAATACTAAGAGTTTCAGAAAAAGAAACTTGAGAGGAAGTAATTCAAGCATAATTTGAGAATATTTCTCAAAAATAAAGGACATGGATTTGCAGATGCTAGGGCTCACCATGCATTTGTGACAGTGAGTAATAAAAGGCCCACATTGTGGTATATCACAGTGAAATTATAGTACATCCAGAAATAAAGAGAAAAACCTAAAAGCTGTTAGGAGAGTCACATACCAATGATCTTGAGTCAGAATATCACTGAGCTTCTTGAAAACAAACCTGAAAGACACAGAGCATCATGTCTTCACATTTATGAGGAAAAATAGCTTCTAAGAACTCATTACTTAGGCATGCTCTCAAATATGTAGTGGAATAAATAATACACTTGAAATTTATGCAGAAAAATATAAAACTGGAAAATGGACAGGTCTACATTTATAGCAGTCCCTCACAAATTTAGTAAGGATATAGACGATTAAACAATACAGTGACAAGTTTGATTTTAAAAGAACATTGTGTACATATATAAACATGGACGCACAGAACATATAAATTATTTTTAAGCACAAAATTTCATGTTACAAAAGTAAAATTTGTCATAGTGGAAATTTTATCAGATTTCATGAAATTAGTGTTATTGGGCATATTCTTGGACCTCAGTTTCATTGAGAAACTAGCAATGAGCTTAAAAATTGTATTTAAACATCTTCTGAACGATAGCAATAATGAGTTTTTAAAAATTACATTTGGAAAGTAAGTATCCATAGCTTAAGAGACAAGAAAACATCCCATATGAAATTACAAAATATTTAAAACTCTGACACGGAGCACCACACATCAGAAATTAATGTTGCACCTCATGTGGTGAATGGACATTTGTTGGCCTAAAAATAGCATATTTTTTAAAAATTACTTATTTATTATATTTATTTTTGATTGTGCAGGATTTTTGTTGCTGCACATGGGCTTTCTCTAGTTGTATTGAGTGGGGGCTGTTCTTCATTGCAGTACACAGGTTTCTCATTGCAGCGGCTTTTCTTGTTACGGAGCACAAGCTATAGGTACATGGACTTCAGTGGTTGCAGTGCACAGGTTCAGTATTTATGGCACATGGACTTAGTTGCTCCATGGTACCTGGCATCTTCCTGGACCAGAGAGCAAACGCATGTCTCCTGCACTGACAGGCAAATTCTTAACCCACTGTATCACCAGGGAAGTCCAAAAATACTGATTTTTAAAAGACTTGAGTATAGAGTAGAAATTAATGAAAAGACAGATAGTGAAATCAATATATGGACCAATAGACAAATTTCTAACAAGAGGGATTAAGGGGGGAAAGATACAAATGAGCAGTATTTAAGACAAAAAGGAATATGATCACAGGTACGGTAAAAATTTTAAGGGTTCTTGGTCAGTAATATTAACTAAATATTAAAGAAACTAAGATCACATCCGGCCCCATTATTCATGGCAAATAGAAGGGGAAAAGGTGGAAGTACTGACAGATTTCCTCTTCTTCGGCTCTAAAATCACTGCGGAATATGCCTGCTGCCATGAAATCAGAAGGCGATTGCTTCTTGGCAGGAAAGCTATGACAAACCTAGACAGTGTGTTGAAAAGCAGTGACATTACTCTGCCAACAAAGGTCCGTATAGTTAAGGCTATGGGCTTCCCAGTGGTCGCGTATGGTTGTGAGAGCTGGACCTTAAACAAGGCAGAGCTCCAAAAAATTGGTGCCTTCGAACTCTGGTGCTGGAGAAGACTCCTGAGAGTCCCTTGGACAGCAAGGAGAACAAACTAGTCAATCTTCCCTGAATACTCATTGGAAGGACTGATGCCAAAGCTGAAGCTCCAGTATTTTGGTCACGTGATGTGAACAGCCGACTCATTGGAAGAGTCCCTGATGCTGGGAAGGAGTGAGGGTGTCAGAGGATGAGATGACTGGATGCCATCACCAATGCAGTGGACATGAACTTGGACAAACTCCAGGAGATGGTGAAGGACAGGGAGTTCTGGCATGCCGCAGTCCTTGGGGTTGCAAAGAATTGGACACGACTGGGTGACTAAACAATAACAGTCAGTTGTAAGGTAATATCTTTGTATGGTGACAGACAGTAACTAGACTTACCATCATAATCATTTTATTATGTACCGAAATAGCAAGTCACTATGTTGTGCACCAGAAATGTAGTGTTGTCGATCAGTTATCCTTCAAACAAGCAAACAAACTAAAAAACAGATCAGATTTATAGTTATGAGAGACAGGGTTTGGAGGAATGGGAAGCTGGATGAAGGTGATCAGAAGATACAAACTTCCAGTTATAAGGCAGGTTAAGTATTAGGGATGTAATGTACAACATGATTAATTTGATGAACACTGCTATATATTATATATGAAAATTATAAGAGAGTAAATCCTAAGAGTTCTCTACATAAGGAAAAAATATTTTTTTCTTGTATTTTGTACCTACATGAGATGATGGATGTTCAGTAAACTTATTAGGATGATCATTTCATGATGTATTGATGTGTTAGTCTTATCATTATACTGTATGCCTTAAACCTATACAGTGCTGTATATCAATTATATCTCAGTAACACTGGAAGAAATTGTAATTTCATGAATATTTTGTCAGTAAATTTGAATCTTAGATGCTTTTTTTTTTTAGAAAAATGTAATTTGACAAAATTTCCTAAGAAATAAAGAACACTAATAAATTAATCATCAATAATGCTAAATAGAAAACAGAAACAAATTCCCATGTACCAACTCCCCCACCAAAAATACACCAAACTCCCAACTCCCCCACCAAAAATACACCAAACTCCCAACTCCCCCACCAAAAATACACCAAACTCCCAACTCCCCCACCAAAAATACACCAAACTCCCAACTCCCCCACCAAAAATACACCAAACTCCCAAATTTTATAGTTACAGAGAAGAGTTGTCCATTTTACAAAAATAATCTTTCAACAAATTTCTAGAACATCTATCTACTATATATATCAGTTAAATAATATAAAAGTATTTGTTACCAAAAGCAAGTTATGACAGTATAAGGAAAAATATAACTTAATTTTATGAACAGGGATGCAAAAATCTTAAGACATCAGCAAGTTAAACTCAATTTACATTAACAAGAATACATCACAGTCAAGTGAGGCTAATCCCAGAAATGCCAGATTGGTTTATTTATAGAAAACCTCTTAATGTAACCTGTCACTTCTAACAAAGGAGAAAAAAAATTTTATTCATTGAGCAGATATTGAGCATCTACCAGAAATTAGGCATTATTAATTGTGTAGTAATGTATAAACCAAGTCTTGTTTTTGTCTAGTGTTAAGACAAATGATGTTAGATATGATAAATGCTATGAAGAAACAAAATACCAGATAAAGAGGGTGGAGAGTGATAATTTTTGCTAATATTCATTTACACATTAAATATAAGCCCTCAGTCTCTCCATCTCTGTTCTGCTTTAATCTCTTTGGTATTTACATTTTCCTAAGCACAGTTTGAAGACCTCTACTGTAAAAAATAATCAGACAATTAAATAAATACTCCTGTACAGAAGATATGGTGATAGCTGCCATGATATTTTGGCCATCAAAGTCTGTCTTGTAATGACTCTGTCTTTATCATTTGAAGCTTCAGAGTTTGAAATTACTGTCTAGGAAATGATAATAAATGTATGGAAAACTTGACATTCAAAGACTGCCCATATATATAATTTCTTTTTTACATACAACAATTTAACTTTTATTTCTCACAGGAAGGATTAAAGGAAAAAAAAGATAAGCTGTTTTCCTAACTTATTAATTAAATATTGTAGCATGGTGTTTTTTAGCATAGTTTTAAAGTCATGCATCTGGGATTTAAGTTTAATTTGAACATAGTGATAAATGAAGCAAAAGTTATGTAAATTAATTTCACAGAAAGACCTATTTTAATCCCAGATAAGCAGTCTCACATATGCATCCCTGTAAGTCATTAATAGGTGAATAACTGTAACTTTATTAAAAATTTGTATATACTCCCAAAACAACCCCAAGGCTTATTAGGGTTCCATAGTATAGCACTGTATTTGAAGGACAACAGTTACTTCAGAAAAATCTGAACTATATAGTTGGATTTTGGGAGGTCTTTTTGGATATGTCTTTTGGTTCCCTTTGTTTAATCCCTGCAAAAGAACTAAACTTCTGCTTTAACTTCATTAAAATACTGCTTAACTAGGAGCTTCTGCTGAAAATGCTTCCTAAGGTAATTTTTATGTTTATGTATTTTGAATAACTTAACAAGCAGACTTTTAGATATAAGATATATTTTAGGGCTTCCCCAGTGGCTCAGATGGTAAAGAATCTGCCTGCAATGCGGGATACCTGGGTTCAGTCCCTGGGTTGCGAAGATGCCCTGGAGGAGGGCATAGCAGTCCACTCTAGTATTCTTGCCTGGAGAATTCCATGGACAGAGGAACCTGGCAGGCTACAGTCCATGGGGTCACAAAGAGTTGGACATGACTGAGCGACTAAGCACAGCACAGTGTATTTTAGGTCTGTTCTGTCAGCCTGGTAGTTTACCTCAAGATTCCTCATTCCCATAAAATGAGGGGGTTTTGTTTGTTCTTAAGATGCTTAAGATAACTAGGGTCAAGAATTGGGCAGCTTCCAAAAAGATGTGTGCAAAGAAATCTTCACTTTCGTCTCACCTGAAGGTTTCAGATTTGCAGCCAGCAAACTGATTTGGTGAGTAGAATGCCTTATTCTATACAGTGTTCCTAAAAAATAAATTCAGTTGGTTTCCAACATTTTAAATGTGAGATTCCACATAATCTTGATTCTCAGGTTCCTTTAACCATTCAGATCATCTGATATCACTGACTTGAATTCCAATATGGCAGCCGTTGGCCATGGTTTTAACACTGGGTAAGAATTGCATGAGCCATAAACTCTCCATTTCTCTTTATCGCCCACCATTTCTTAGTGTTTCACTTCACTTGCTTCTTTACTTGCAACCTTTATAGGCATTTAAATATATGACCCTTGGTAAATAACTTACTGACTCATATGAAGAGTCTTTAAAAAAATTTGTTTTTTCTAATTGTGGCATGGGAAACTAATACTAATTAGGATAAATTAAATGGCTTTTCTAAAAGCCTTGAATTTGGGTAAACATTGCCATCGCTCTTTCCCAGAACTGTACCTACCATCTTTAGGAGAATATGCAGGTACAGATGTATAGATACGTATTAGTGTATTCTTTCTTTATTGACCTACTCAAAGCATTTGATGTTGATTCCCCTGGAATCTGATAGTTTCTATAGGAAGAATGTTGGTGAATTCAGTGATGTTTGATAAGGTCCTAATTTTGTTGAGTTGATTATATGACTATTAAAATTAATAATTTTTCAAGTTCGTATTACTAGAAAGTCTTTAACGTTTTTCTGTGTCATCAGGCGGGCACTTGGGGTGGTCATTTATACTGCTTACTAAATATTTTTGGCTCTGCACCATTTGGCACTTTCTGACCCCTCTGTCATTGGGCCGTGTGAACAGTTCTGGCCATAGAGTTGTGAATGGAAATGAGCATGTCACTTCCAAGCCAATCATTCAATTGCCAGTATGAGGTCTTCCAGAGCTCTTTTCCTTGTACTGCTTCTACTAGTATTGTTTCAGGGAATGGCTGCTCCATAAGTCCGAGTTCCAGAGGAGAACAGTTATATAGAGTAGAGGTCTTCAGCAGCCAGACAGACAGGTAAAATGAGTGAGAAATAAATCTTTGTTGTTTTAAGCTAAAGATTTTTTGGAGTTCATTACTGCAGCTTTTGAACAAGCCTATCCAACTGATACTACACTGTACCAATAAGCTGAAGAAAGAATGATGTGATTAACAATCAGAGCAATTAATTAAAGGCAGCTGTGTTAAAATCTGTACGCTGCAAACTGTTGGAAGATTGTTTTCAGTCTTTTGGATAATTTTTATTTGTAAGTTGTGTCATCAGAGGACATGATTCTTAGAAATTGTAGCTCAGAGTGCACATGAAAGATACGTCAGGGAGCATGGAACATTTCGCAGAGTCAGCACAGTTTTAAGTATATAAAAATAATCAAAAGATGATCACGATTTATCATAGAGAATCCTGCGTACCATCAGTATGGGGTGTGTGTGTGTGTGTGTGTGTGTGTGTGTGTGTGTTTTCAAGAGTAGCATGGAGCTGAAAGGTTTTAAACAGCTTTGCTGGATAGATTACAGGTATTTGTGACATAACATAATTTTGTGATACGGTTTTAGAGCTGGAAGAACCCTTAGATATCATGTAATACACTCTTATTTTGTAGATGTTGTATGTTATAAAAGATGAAATAAAGAATGTGTTGGATTAACTTTGTACATTATTTTTAGGTTTTAAAATACCATTTTGATTTCCGTTTCCCAGCTTATATTTTTCTTAGCGCTCTTTGCCGACATTTGTTTTCCTCTTGCTTCCTCATTTTCCCCTTCTTCATTATATTTAATCTTCACAATAATTGTAAGAAGTAGGTATTTTTCTGCCACTTTACAGTTGTAGAGACAGGCTTGGTAAGGTGAAGTAATCTGCCCAAAATCATATTGTTGCAGAGCCTGGGATTTGAACATGTGTCTTAAATGTATTTAAGATTATTGTTCAAATGTATAGAATGTTTTTACTTTGTGTGATTATTAATTAAAATAATTCCTGTCTGAATGACAGGAAGCCCAAAGTAATAGTTGTTTTAAAAGATAGAAGTTTATTCTTTTCTGATGTAGTGACAGTCTAGAGGTAAGCCTCTAAGGTTGGTGTGAAGGCTCCACCATAACACAGTAGAGACCTGGGCTCCTGTTTTATTACTCCACTGTCCATAAACATGTGACTTTATGGTTCAAAATATCTGCTCATGTTCCAACATTCTACCTAGTAGGAAGCAGAAAAGGTAAAAAAAGGACCCTCTTTTCTTTTCTTTAGAACCTATCCCAGAAGTCATGCAAGCCACTTCTGTTTATATCACAACGGCCAAAACTTAGATGGTCAGCTTGACAGTAAGAAATGTGGGCTGTATTGTAGATGGTCATCTTCTCGGCTAAAAATCTAGGGTCTGTCATAGAAGAGGTGAATAGATTTGAAGTGTTGGACATTTCTGTCACAGTTGTAATCAGTTGTTTCAAATTGTTTATTCATAAGTATTTAACAAACACCTATTAATGTACTATACACTATGGTTTATTATTTTATACAATGGAAAACTGTATTGATTTTTGTGTCCATTTACAGGTTAGAAAAATATTACTCTAAATAAAGAATACCCAGGTGTTTTGTTTGTACATAGAAAAGTCTGAAAGTGTTAGCTTAGTATTTTACTTTAAAATGTTACTGACAAATGAGAAAAACGCATTCTTGTCTCATGTAGCAAATAGAATGTGATTAATAATATATGTAGATTCAGTTGTGAATCTAAAAAGGAGAATTAAATTTTAAGGCTTTGCTTCTTTTACTTCCACTGCTAGTGGGTCAAAATACCTAATTGGTACACATTGTCATTCCCCTAGTGAAGATGAGTGTTTCACCTAACCTCTTATAAGAACTTTTACTCATCTTGACAGAAGACCCTATTGCTTATATATAACATAAATGATTTATTAATTCTGGGTACTTATTTAAATATTTATGCAGTCACTGTCTTTAATTATGAGTTTTTCAAAGGTAGTTTCTCTCACTATCCTTACTGTTGTTTCTCATGAAGTAGTATCAGTACTTAAGATTTTTTTTTTAATTTAATGAATAAGAACATTTATTTAAGATGGATTCTGTTTAGCCATCTTAGTTGTGGTAGTGGTCTTATAAACTGAAGGATCAGCACAGTCACATGCCTTTGTAAGGATGACCAAATTATCAACTTTTAATTCGTAAATGAAAAATTCCAACAAATATGCTTATGTGTAAACTGGTTCTCATTTGTTCAAAACATCTAGTAAAATCACTGTTGGTGGGAATGCAAACTAGTACAGCCACTATGGAGAACAGTGTGGAGATTCCTTAAAAAACTGGGAATAGAACTGCCCTATGACCCAGCAATCCCACTGCTGGGCATACACACCGAGGAAACCAGAATTGAAAGAGACGCGTGTACCCCAATGTTCATCGCAGCACTGTTAACAATAGCCAGGACATGGAAGCAACCTAGATGTCCATCAGCAGACGAATGGATAAGGAAGCTGTGGTACATATACACAATGGAATATTACTCAGCCATTAAAAAAAATACATCTGAATCGGTGCTATTAAGATGAATGAAACTGGAGGCCATTATACAGAGTGAAGTAAGTCAGAAAGAAAAACACCAATACAGTATACTAATGCATATATATGGAATTTGAAAGATAGTAACGATAACCCTATATGCGAGACAGAATAAGAGACACAGATGCATAGAACAGTCTTATGGACTCTGAGGGAGAAGGTGAGGGTGGGACGTTCTGGGAGAATAGCATCGAAACATGTATATTATCATATGTGAAACAGAACACCATTCCGTGTTCGATGCATGAGACAAATGCTCAGGGCCGGGGCAATGGGATGACCCAGAAGGATGGGATGGGGAGGGAGGTGGGTGGGGGGTCCAGGAAGGGGAACACATGTAAACCCATGGCTGATTCATGTCAATGTATGGCAAAAACTATTACAATATTGTAAAGTAATTAGCCCCCAACTAAAATAAATAAATTTATTTTTTAAAAAAAGTCAAAAACAAAACAAAAAAAATCTAGTAAAATCATAAGTCCAGCTTTAGGTTTATCTCTGTGCTCTAGTAGAATATGCTGTATTTCTTCAAAGTCAGCCAATACCTTTGAATATTTTTGTACCACAACCTCCAAATAATAGGTATACAGAAAATTGTGTAAAACTTTTGAAATAAAATTTTAGCTTTTACTTAGGTACTTCATAAATTAGTAGCTGTTTGTAGATCCTTAGTTTTGAACAATTTATTAAACGAATGCCCATATGATTTGATTATAGGTTTCACTTAAGTTTTCTGTAGCTGTATTATTTCAGAGCCATGTAAATGAGCTAAGAACATTTGTGGAAATTAGATTTTCATTTAATTCGGTTCTGTGTTAGTCTTAACAGCAGAACATTGTCTATAAAATGAGCTATGTAGTGATTATTCTTGACATGAATGTGTGAATAAAAGTATTTAATAATTAACTCATTAGCTTTCCTATGGTATCAGCAGATCGATAGCATTTTAAAGTTGAGAGTTTCTTACTGAGCTGATTTAACAACAGTATTTTGATTTTATTTTATATACTGAAATATGTTTGAAGGCAAAGGGAATAACATAAAGCTAATGGAAGTCTCAAACTAATTATTTTATATATGTTATAGTTTTTAAATAACATCAGTGTGCTTGGTTCTGTGGTAATCACTGTTAAAGGAGGATCCAAAGAAAGAATTATACGTATGTGCATTGTTTGAAATTTGTACATACATTTTTATAATGAGGAGATTGCTCCATAGATTGGGTTTTGATTCTCATTTTTTCCTTTTCTTCCCAGTTCTAAAGATCAATCTGGTTTGTTAAATTCCTTTTGAATTTCAAATTATTACTTTTCAAGTCCAATGGCTTTCAACCCTGGTTGTTTATCATGAACAGTGAACATCTTCAAAATTCAAGATGCTTTTAAATGTGAAGAACTTAAATCTGACTCAAACTGGCTTAAACAATAAGAAAACTTATATTACATGACAAGATGTTTTGTCTTGTCATGTCTAGTTCCCCTCAAGGACATAGAATGGCTGCCTATGATAATAGTGTAACATTTATCCTTGTTAGTATCTATTAGGAGAAAAGAGAAATGGACCTCTTTTACCCAGAAGTCAAAAAAGCAAGCTGCTGCTTCTCTCTCATATTAGCTCAGGCCTCCTCACCCTTGAGGAGTATGAAATTACTATAAATAACCATATTCATATGTGGTAGAAAGGATATGATGAAGTTAATTACAGTGTCCACTTCATAAGAAGTAAAGTGTGGATATGTGTTTTTACAAGGTCTGCAGATGATTCACTGCATGACTAAGTCCGAACATCGCTCTACGTCCCAGTTCAAAAAATAATATGGAAGGAAAAAAAGATACTAATTCTTCTTCCCCATTTTCTAGTGGAACAAAGGACAGTTTGATTTAACTTACCTTCTTGATTTCTGCTGAAGAGACTAATGTTCTGGTTAGCTTTGGTTAAGACCCCAGGGTAAAATAATTGTTAAGGATAAGGATTGAAAACCATATTCACATTTGTCAATTAAATCTTATCAATCATGTGAAATAGAGCCAATTTTTAATACAGTGGCTGTTGTCAGATATTTCAGCTGTGTGCTATCTGGCAAAGGAGTTAACCAATCAGAACACAGTGATAAAAGGAAGTGTTTTAGCTATTTGGAAAAAAGTGTCCAGCAATCTCATTTATCTTAAACAGCACTAAGGAACAGAAGCAATAATGAATTCGGAGCAGCATGACATGGTTATAAAGCCCATGAACTTTATTCTTGGAAAAGTTTTCTCAGTTCCTATAATAGTGACTGTTTACCCTCACTTTTGGGGTCACAGTGGCTCAGCAGGTAAAGAATGCGCCTGCAGTGCAGAAGACACAGGAGATGCAGGTTTGATCTCTGGGTTGGGAAGATCCCCAGAAGAAGGAAATAACCCATTCCAGTATTCTTGCCTGGAGAATTCCATGGACAGAGGAGCCTGGAGGGCCACAGTCCACGGGGTCGCAGAAGAGTCTCACACGAGCGCACACGGTGCGGCTAAGCACACACCGTTACGTTTAAAACAAACATGTTTAGCAAGCTGTTTTTTTTTTGTTTTATCAGAGTAAAGAGGAGTCTGTAGTCTCAGGAACAGCCAAAAGAAGTGACATCTAACAACCTTACAGCAAGAAAAGAAGAAAAAAATTGATAAACTGCAGGAATGACACAAGAAACCCAGCAGTTTAGGATAATATAAAAATAGGTTTATGGTGGTCATTTGGTAATACATAGAAATACTGAATCACTAGGTGTACACCAGGAACTAACATATTGTGTGTGTGTATGCATGCGCTCAGTAACATAGTTTTATAGGTCAATTTTACATTAAAAAACACTCAGAAAAAGATACCAGATTTGTGATTATTAGAAGCAAGGATTAGGAATAGGGGGATAGGATGAAGGTGGTCAAAAGGTATAAATTTCCACTTTTAGGATAAATAAGTACTAGAGATTTAATGTATAACATGATTTATTTGTTAACACTCTGTACATTATTTATGAAACTTATTAAGAGAGGAAATCCTGAGCATTCTGATCACAAAGAAAAAATTTTTTTTCTTTTGTTTTGCATCTATGAGATGTTGGATGTTTACTAAACTTATTAGGGTAGCCATTTCATGATGTATATAAGTCCAATTGTTATGCTCTACACCTTAAATGTATACAGTGCTGTATATCAATTATAACCCAATAAAACAAAAGAACAAAGTTGCTTTGTACTGATAAGCAAGTGAGGAGGGTCTAGTTGTATTTCAAAGCAGTAGACTTACTTCATGATCCTAATGGTGATCTTATAAAAACCAAGAAAGTGTTACATTATTTTAAGATACTGTTTTAAAAGCAAAATAAGGTAATATACTTTAGCGATATTTTCAATCAAAATGATTAAAATTTAAAAAAAAAATTTGGTGTTTGAAGGATTTGTAAAATCTTCAGATATCCTGAAAAAGTAGCTGCAGATAAGAAAGACACAGTAAAGCTTTAGCTGTTTGTATGCAAGGGTAAAGTCTCATCCATTTATGAATTTGTGAAAAGGTACCGTTTTTCTCTGTGTAAATCATCCAGCAGATTTTAAAGTCTGCCAGTTTTCCTCCCTCTCTCCCCACCCTAATCAGTGCAAACTAGTTTAATCTTAAATGAAATTCATGCATCATAAAAGTGAAGCATTGGTATCGACACAGCTGTTTCCCAAATCCCCCGCTTATTTTGTATTTTTACATTTTAATACTTTGAACACCAGGTAATCTTGAGATAGGTAATCTTGAGATCAGTGAGTGTATTTTATTGTGGTAGTGTTCCATCTTAAACACCTTAGAAAAGAGATCCATTTCTGTGAAGGGTAGCTTTAAATTACCCATATTGCTGGTCAGTTCTGTTACTACAATTAAGAGTTTATTATGAAAATGTTGCTATGAATCCTTTCAGTTTTGTAGGTATCAGTACTTTTTCTGGACTAGAAACTCATTTGTGAGAAGTATACTTAAATTTTTCATAAAGGTGAAAAAGTATTTACAATTGATTCACGTTTTTGTGTTTGATCCAACCTTGTGTTTTTCCCTAGGACATTGTTACTAATAATCAGTCTGTGAGTATACCACATGAAAACTTGGATAATTTGTACATTTTTTTTTAACTCTTCAGTTCTAGTGTGAAGTTTTTATTTCATGTGACTGAGGGAAGGAAATTGTGGAAAAATAATATTTTGGCGCCATCTACTGTTCTTTAGTGTGATGTTTCATCTATTGATACTTCAGTAAAACTTGTAATTTGAATTTGTGTTTTCTTTTATCCAAATACAGCACAAAAATAAAGGAAGGTTTGTTTTTTTTTAATCTGGTAGAGCTGCCTTACAATTACACTATATTTCCAGCTGCCAGTTACCTTGTAATTTTGGTGATAAGAAATAGGCTTGTCTTAAACACATTTCCATACTCTTAACTCTGCCACTTGCATTTTCATTCAATGCCTCTGACTTCGTGAAGATTTCCTTATTTCAGTTCCGTGTCTTCCCATGAAAGCTCCTGAGTAATACAGTTTCACTAGACTATTTACTTTAGCTTTGTTTGTGTTTTTAGTATCCCTTTTCCTTTCTGAATACCGTGTTTTTTGCTTGCCCATATCTTATTCTCAAGCCTAACCTGTGTTCACGCTATTAAATCTTCCCCTATGATTCTGAACTACATTTATTTCTATTTTTATTTCTTTTCCTTTAGGTACATTATTTGCCTACAGAGATAACATCTTATTTCCCCCCGCTTTGCTGTGCTGTGCAGCTTGCAAGATCTTAGTTCCCCAACCAGGGATTAAACCCAGCACCCTATAGTGGAAGATCAGAGTCCTAACTACTGGACCACCAGTGAATTCCCCAGAAATAACATCTTATTTTATATTTATATTCTCTAATTGTCTCATGTGATATGGTTGTAATCTGGTACATCGAGATATACACACACAGTTTTGCTCATTAATTGCAATTTTTGTCTTTTCTCTCCAAACAAATGGCATGTTCTTTGTTGACTGGGATGATTTGTATACTAAATTTTGTAATCTTCAGGTAACAATTCTACCTGGACAATTAGGTATGAAGACTAGGAAATATAATTAACAGAATTGTGTGCTGAATAAAGATAGATGGATCCTGAGCAGTGAACTTTGAGTCAAGTGGATAAATTTCTGTGCATAAATAGCATGAGGTTTATTTTGGCTGCCTAAAGCTTATCCTACTTCATCTTTATCAAATTAAACATTGCCTGTTGATTTCTGCTGTGGTATTTTACTTAGAGCATTCCCTCTACCCACCTCATCCCAGTATAACTTTAAACAACATACTTAAGACTTAATTTTGGAGCTTCCCAGGTGGTGCAGTGGTAGACACTCCATGCCTGCCAATTCAGGAGATGCAAGAGATGCAGGTTCCATCTCTGGGTCCAGAAGATCCCTTGGAGAAGGAAATGGCAACCTGCTCTAGTATTCTTGCCTGGAAAATCCCATGGACAGAGGAGCCTGGTGGGCTACAGTCCCTGGGGTGGCAAAGAGTCAAACATGACTGAGCACTCATGCCTAAAGCTTGATTTTGTTTTTCTCACTATGGACAATATTTGTAGACTCTCTCTTGTAAGATGAGAATGTTCATTTCTCTCCGTTTTCATTATCAAGGTTGGTAACATTTACCACATTGTTAATAGAGCATTATTGATTTGTATGTAAGTTGATTCTAGAAGTTGAAAAATAACAATAGTGTTCATCTTGTTATACTTATAGGAATATCTTCTCTGTTTAGCCAAGTACATGACAGATTCTGTTTCTTTTTCTACTACCTGATATATTCCTACTCTGCTCAAAAGAAATCATTCCTAACTTCGGATGGATTCTTTTTTGTATTTCACCTGTTGGCTTTATCATGTCCTCAAGTTTTTCTAAGCTCCCTACTATCTAACCTATTAATTTCCAGGAAATTCCTTACCTGCAACTTTTTAGAGCCCTGGTTCAATCTATACCAAGTTTCTGTGGGCCTCCTTCACCCCTTTTACCTTAGAATATCTTCCCATTGTTGGTTTTCTGTGATGATTTCATTAACTACTGCATCTTAAGTCTTACCCCTTTGGGGTTTACTCACTACTTCTGTTGAAATATGTCCTCAAGTAATTTTCTATTATAGGAGAAAATTTGTAAGTTTGTGTATGCCTGAAAATTTCTTTACTCTGCCTTCACCTTTATTTGGTATTTTGATGAGACGTCCTTTTATTGATCTGCAGTGAATGCCATTGTTTTCAGATCTACATATCACTGTTGTCCTTTGTTTTGTACTTGCATTTTCAGAGTTGAAAACTTCTCTGAGATTTTGAAAGAAGTTGACAGCTCACTCTAATGTGCTTTACTGGGCAGCTTCCTCTACTTTGCTTCACTACTCAATATTCCTTTATATTTTTGTCTTCAAGAAACCCATTGAAATCTCGTGTATTGATGGGTTTATCAGTTCTCTTTGTTGTAAGGGTTTGTATCTTTTTATTTCCTTACTATTAATACTAAGGAGTTTAGAGATAAAATGAATCTACCTATACTGTCATTTTCCCCTGTTTTTGTTAAAGTTTGGAATTGAAATAGTAATATATACTTAGAATATAATGTTATACTGTAACTTGAATTCTTATTATTATAATGTAATGTTAGATTCCTAACAGTTACATTATAGTGATTTTGCTATATCAGAAAGTGATTCCTGATTTTGTGTTGTGTTTTATAAGTCATAGTAGTATGTATACATGTAACTTTCCAGTGGATAACGGCAAAAACATTGGTAGAGAAGAGTGACTGAGCCATATGTTTTGAGGCTTTTTTGTTTTTTCCTGTTGTAACTACCACCACTCTGATCCAGGGCTTTCTAATTTGTTGACATTATTGAAGGAGCCTTTTTATTGTGCCCTATTGCTTATTTAACTTATATGCAAAGTATATCATGAGAAACGCTGGGCTGGAAGAAGCACAAGCTGGAATCAAGATTGCCAGGAGAAATATCAATAACCTCAGATATGCAGGTGACACCACCCTTATGGCAGAAAGTGAAGAGGAACTAAAAATAAAAAGCCTCTTGATGAAAGTCAAAGAGGAGAGTGAAAAAGTTGGCTTAAAGCTCAACATTCAGAAAACTAAGATCATGGCATCTGGTCCCATCACCTCATGGGAAATAGATGGGGAAACAGCGGAAACAGTGTCAGACTTTATTTGGGGGGGCTCCAAAATCACTGCAGATGGTGATTGCAGCCATGAAATTAAAAGACGCTTACTCCTTGGAAGGAAAGTTATGACCAACCTAGACAGCATATTAAAAAGCAGAGACATTACTTTGCCAACAAAGGTCCATTTAGTCAAGGCTATGGTTTTTCCAGTAGTCATGTATGGATGTGAGAGTCAGACTGTGAAGAAAGCTGAGTGCCGAAGAGTTGATGTGGTGTTTAAGAAGACTCTTGAGAGTCCCTTGGACTGCAAGGAGATCCAACCAGTCCATCCTAAAGGAGATCAGTCCTGGGTGTTCATTGGAAGGGCTGATGTTGAAGCTGAAACTCAATACTTTGGCCTCCTCATGCGAAGAGTTGACTCATTGGAAAAGACCCTGATGCTGGGAAGGATTGGGGGCAGGAAGAGACGGGGATGACAGAGGATGAGATGGCTGGATGGCATCACCGACTCGATGGACATGAGTGTTGGTAGACTCCGGGAGTTGGTGATGGACAGGAGACCTGGCGTTCATGGGGTCACAAAGAGGCGGGCACGACTGAGCAACTGAACTGAACTGATTGCTGCCTAAGCCACCTCTTAACAAAAGGTGTAATAGATGCTACAACACTAATTGAAAACTTTCCATGATTTCTTAACAGAAAAAAGACCAAACTCTTTACCTTGGAATTCAAGGAGTTTAGTTTGGTCCCAGTAATTCTCAGTGTTCACCTTGCCCAGCAGCAGCAGCAGCATCCCTTGGAATTTGTTAGCAATTTAAATTCTCGCTCCCTCTCCCCTTTGTCTGATTCAGAAACACTGGGGGTAGAGCTCAGCAAGGTGCTTAAACACCACCACCACAAGATTTGGGCTGGTCTAGTCCATCTCTTTCATTTGCAGGCAGAAAATTGAGGTATAGAGAAAGAGGTAAATTGGCTTGTCCAAACACATACAACTAGGTAGAATTTTCTTTCTAGTACTGTACACATGATTTGACTTTTTATGAGTTGCAATCAGAAAGCGATCCATCCATAATGGAAAAGCTTTATATAGAATGTGAGACTTGACAGAACACTAAACTATAATCTTATGTAAGTAGAGAGAAAAGAGATGATATTATAAGCAAGACCACAGTGAATAAAGGCGTGAAGATATAAGTATACTTTTGACCCTTATACAGGTTTGAACTGCATGTGTCTACTTATCCATGGGATTTTTTTTCGATATTAAATGCTGTAGTTCTACACAATCTGTAGTTGGTTGAATCTGTGGATCAGGAACTGCTGATGTGGAGGGCCAACTGTAAGTTATAGGTGGGTTTTCAACTGCAAGGAGGATCAGTGCCCCTAATCCCATATGTTCCAGGGTCAACTCTAACATCTCAGGGTCATTCTGAGAACAGTTGGAAAGTTGGACTAATAGACCTCCTCTACGTGAATATAGAGAATAATGTATGTAAAATAATGATCACAGTGCCTGGCATATTGATAAAGCGTTAGCTGCACCTTCTTGTTGTTGGGCTAATGTTGATTGTATTGTTGGTTTTGTTTTTGTTAGGAAGGCGGCATGGAACAGAGATAAGACTGAGTGGCTTGAATCAAATCCCAGCCATGCACTTACTGGCTGTTTGACTTCTAGAAAGTTACTCTCTAAAACTCAGTTTCCACATTTCAAAAATGAGAATAATACTGTCAACCTTATAGCATGGTAATAATGATGTGATGAGATGTTTCTTGATTACATGCCTGCTTCATAATCAGTTCAGTTCAGTCCAGTCACTCAGTCGTGTCCGACTCCTTGCGACCGCATGGGCTGCAGCACACCAGGCTTTCCTGTCCATTACCAACTCCCAGAGTTTACTCAAACTCATGTCCATTGAGTTGGTGATGCCATCCAGCCATCTCATCCTCTGTCGTTCCCTTCTCCTCTTGGTTTCAATCTTTCCCAGCATCAGGGTCTTTTTAAATGAGTCAGTTCTTTGCATCAGGTGGCCAAAGTATTGGAGTTTCAGCTTTAGCATCAGTCTATCCAATGAATATTCAGGACTGATTTCCTTTAGGATGGACTGTTTTGATCTCTTGCAGTCCAAGGGACTCTAAAGAGTCTTCTCCAATACCACAGTTCAAAAGCATCAATTCTCGACGCTCAGCTTTCTTTATAGTCCAACTCTCACACCCATACATGACTACTGGAAAAACCGTAGCTTTGACTAGATGGAACTTTGTTGACAAAGTAATGTCTCTGCTTTTTAATATGCTGTCTAGGTTGGCCGTAACTTTTCTTCCAAGGAGCAAGCATCTTTTAATTTCATGGCTGCTGTCACCATCTGCAGTAATTTTGGAGCCCAAGAAAATAAAGTCTCTCACTGTTTCCATTGTTTGCCCGTTTATTTGCCATGAAGTGATGGGCCCAGATGTCATGATCTTAGTTTTCTGAATGTTGAGTTTTAACCCAGCTTTTTCACTGTCCTCTTTCACTTTGATCAAGAGGCTCTTCAGTTCTTCTTCACTTTCTGTCATACGGGTGGTGTCATCTGCATATATGAGGTTGATATTTCTCCTGTTATTGATATTTCTCCTGGCAGTCTTGATTCCAGCTTGTGCTTCATCCAGCCTAATTATTATTCAACTGATAACTATTATTACTTCCTAGTTTGATACGTCATCCTATTTGACTCTAAATGACAAAACTATGTCAAAAATAATGTTTTTCATGAAAAGGTAAATTTTTGTCATGACTGAAACAATTTACAAATATGACCAAGAGAAAAAGGAAACTGGTTAAATAAATTTAACAAGGGGCTGATTACATAAATTATGGAACATTTTTATTCTGTAGGCACTAGAAAGCATGTTTCAGAAAGAAATTTTGTGGCGTGTATCATGAACATATAGTTCATGATATAACAAAAATAAAAGATAAACAGTGCATGCAGTGTTTCAGTTATATAATTTATATAGAGAAAAATAACTTGAAGAATGTTCTAAAATATTAATGGTAATAAACTGAGATTTTAGTAACTTGTGTTTTTCTGTATTCACATTTTCTAAGTGAACTTTTTTAAAATTAAAATATAGTTGATATACAGTGTTATATAAATTTCAGGTGTACAACAGTGTTTCACAATTTTTAAAGGTTATATTCCATTTATAGTTATTATAAAATATTGGCTATATTCCCTGTATTGTACTGTGTATCCGTGTAGGTTATTTTGTACATAATAATTTGAACCTCTTAAACAGCCAGCCTTACTTGCCTCTCCACTAGTAACTACTAGTTTGTTCTCTATATCCCTGTTTCTCTTTTTATTATATTCAGTAGTTTAATTTTTAGCTTCCACACATGTGATATCACATAGTATTTTTCTTTCTGACTCATTTCATTTAGCATAATATCCTCCAAGTCCATCCATGTTGTTACAGGGCAAAAGTTCATATTGTGTGTGTGTGTGTACCATAGATTCTCTTTGTTTTTTTAAGATTGATTAATTGATTTATGAATGTGCCATGTCTTTGTGCGTGGGCTTTCTCTTGTTGCAGCAAGTGGGGGCTACTCGTAGCTGTGGTATGCGACCTCATTGCAGAGCAGGAGCACTAGGTTTGTGGGGCTCAGTAGTTTCAGTTTGCAGGCTTGGTTGCTGCATAGCATGTGGGATCTTTCTGGACCAGGGATCAAACCATGTCCCCTGCATTGGCAGGCGGATTCTTAACCATCAGACCACCAGAGAAGTCCCTACCATATCTTCTTTATCCATTTATCTGTTGATTGACACTTAAGTTGCTTCCATATCTTGGCAATTGTAAACATTTTTATAATTGGGGAAAAAAATGAATGCTACACATACTTTAATTTATGACTGGATCATTAGAATAATATTATACCCTCCTAAAATGAAATGGCAGTATTTATTTTTGTCAGTGGTCAGTCCTTGGCGTTTGTGGATTTCACCTTGTATTTTCTGCTGGTCATGAACTATTCTAAACACTCATCATGAGAATTATTTTGTGATAAGAATTATTTCTACATTTCAGAGGGTTTTTTGAACATTGAATCAGATAATATAATAAAGGCCTTTAGCTAGAATTTGAAATGTATTTTGAGCACACCTTGCTAGCTTTTAGCATCTCATTTCAATTATGATAATGTTGAAATGTTATCTCTTCCAAGGACTGTGTTGAGAATTAATCGTCACAAAAATTTTATGAGGTAGTCACCATTATCACCCCCAGTTTATAGATGCACTGAAAATCAGGCAGGTTAAGGAACTTGTCCAAGATTGCACAGCTGCTAAGCCACTATTCTAACAGAGAAGCTAGACAATCTTTCCGGAGCCTGTTCCTTAAATATTGTACTATTATCATCAAATATGTGAAATATCAAAATATTATTGACATAATACAGAAAGATCTGAGTTACTGATTATGAAAATAAAAGAGGTCTGATGTATATGTTGTGGTTTTATAAAGTGTTAACTTGATTCTTTGAATAAAGTAAGACATGAAAAAGTATTTTTTTTTTTTTAATTTACATTTCCAGGAGTATATGTTCCATTTCATGGTACTCTTATATAGTAATATACTCCTAGTGATAAGTATATTCGGTGATATTTAGCATAACTAACTTGTATTTAGATAGCACAGTGGTTAATAGTATTGGGCTCTGGAGCTAGACTGAGTTCGCATTCTGTTCTGCTACTTAATACTTTGTGGCCTTGGTCAAGATGTTTAACCACTGGATGCCTAGTTTTCTCATTTGTAAAATAGGAATATATTCTTCATGGAGTTGATAAAAGGATTCAGTGAGTTAATTCATATATAAAACACTTGAAATAGTGTCTGCACATGGAAGTTTTCAGTGTTAGATACACCAGTTTGTAGTAGTACCATTATTATTCCATTTACTATCATCATTATTATCATTATCATCTGTATTAATTACATGATAAGCTTTTTTGAGAAATCCACATTACTTTTTGTGAAAATAAAGAACATCGTACTTGGAGTCCACTAAGCTAAAAATTATTTGCTACCACTTATTGGCTTTCAAACCTCAAACACTTCACGGAACCCTTATTGGGCCTCAGATGCCCACTAGTGATACCTTTCCTGTTAGCTGATCTTTGATCTGTAAAACATTTGCTTAAAATCATGCAGTCTCAGGATTGTGGTCTAACTATAGAACTGAAAGAGAACAGATGATGCTCAGTCTCTCATCCATTTTCCTTCTTTAAATTTAAAGTAGCTTGCTGTGTGAATTTACAGCAAAGATTAAGCATTTAATGCTTACAAGAATATAATCTTCCGGTGTCATATCTTTTTTCCTTTTCATACTGTTCATGGGGTTCTCGCAGTAAGAATACTGGAGTGGTTTGCCATTCTCTCCTCCAGTGTTCTGTGTTTTTTCTGAACTCTTTTCTATGACCCGTCTGTCTTGGGTGGCCCTGCACATCATGGCTCATAGCTTCATTGAGTTACACAAACTCCTTCTCCATGACAAGGTTGTGATCCATGAAGGGGACCACTCTAATGGCAGAAAGTGAAGAGTAACTAAAGAGCCTCTTGATGAAGGTGAAAGGGGAGAGTGAAAAAGCTGGCTTAAAACTCAACATTCAAAAAACTATAATTATGGCATCTTGGTCCCATCACTTCATGGCAAGGGGCGGGGGTGGAAACAGTGACAGGTTTTATTTTCTTGGGCTCTAAAATCACTGCAAACAGTGACTGCAGCCATGAAATTTAGAAAACATTTGCTCCTTGGAAGGAAAGCTGTGACAAACTTAGCATATTAAAAAGCAGAGACATCCCTTTGCCGGCAAGGTCCATGTAGTCAAAGCTAAGGTTTTACCAGTAGTTATGTACAAATGTGAGAGTTGGGCCATAAAGAAGCCTGAGCGCCAAAGAATTGATGTGTTCGAATTGGTGCTGGAGCAAACACTTGAGAGTCCCTTGGACAGCAAAGAGATCAAACCAGTCAATCCTAGAGGAAATCAACCCTGACTAATCATTAGAAGGACTGATGCTGAAGCTAAAGCTCCAATACGTTGGCCACCTGATGCAAAGAGCCAACTCACTGGAAAAAGGACTTGATGCTGGAAAAGATTAAAGGCAAAAGGAGAAGGGGGCAACAGAGGATGAGATGGTTGGGTGGCATCACCGACTCAATGCACATGAATCTGAGCAAATTCTGGGAGATAGTTAAAGGACAGGGGAGCCTGGCGTGCTATAGCCCATGGAGTTGCGAAGAGTTGGACACGACTGGACAACAACAGACAAGAATTTAATAGCCTTATTCTCATTTTGATCTTCACACTTTACTCTTCCTGGTCTTCACACTAGTCCTTTTCTATAAAACTAAACTAATAAAAGGCATTTCTAAAATTGTCTACATTTCCTGTGAAAGTAAAACTAAGGACAGGCTAAATTGTTTCCTTTTAAGCTAGGTGTGTATGATGTGTCCTATTTATACTTTTCTAATACCTCATGTATACTTTGAATATGGCTCTTACTGTAGTGTTTCAGTTATTTGTTTACATGTCTAGCCTCCCTACTATATCAGTTTCCTTAATGGCAGATTTTTATATTCATTGTGACTGGCAAGTAAATGAAAATTAGCAATTTTTAATTAGCGACATATGAATCTTATATGAATGTGAATCTTATATGAATCTAGTCAAGGCTATGGTTTTTCCAGTAGTCACATATGAATGTGAGAGTTGGACTGTGAAGAAAGCTGAGTGCCAAAGAATTGATGCTTTTGAACTGTGGTGTTGGAGAAGATTCTTGAGAGTCCCTTGGGCTGCAAGGAGATCCAACCAGTCCATCCTAAAGGAGATCAGTCCTGGATGTTCATTGGAAAAGACCCTTATGCTGGGAAGGATTGGGGGCAGGAGGAGAAGGGGACGACAGAGGATGAGATGGCTAGATGGCATCACCAACTCTATGGACATGAGTTTGGGTAAACTCCAGGAGTTGATGATAGACAGGGAGGCCTGGCATGCTGCGACTCATGGGGTTGCAAAGAGTCAGACATGACTGAGCGAATTAACTGAACTGAACTATATGAATCTTAGGTTAGCTTAGAATTAGGTTTGTCTTAACTGATTTGGAACCATGGTCATTCTGATCTTTAATTAATGATGCACTTGATACTCGAGTCATATCAGCTCCTACTTTGGATGTAATGCTACTTTTGAACTATGTAGTTTTCCTTGAACTTTAAAAATATTTAAAATTTATGAAAGTTAAAAGTAGTTTTCTTGTTTGATAAAATAGAAAAGAATGACTGTGTTTTGTGAATTTTGTCACTTTAGGAAATACTGAAAATGCAAACGTGGAGGTAAAATATGAGAATAGAAGAAGGAATTTCAAATGTTCCAATTGTGGGTGAGGCTATTCTATACTACTACTTTCCCTGCAAGCAAAGGGAGAAAATGCCTTAGGAGAACAAAATGTGATTTGTAATAGGAAAGAATGAAAATAAAGCTAAGCTATTCCCAAAGGATATTAATCCTTGAATTAGTAGTTGTCAGTTGACTTATTTTTTTATCAAGCTAGAGACGAATTCTTGTCAGTTCTGGAACCCACAGATTTTTTTTATATATATACAGTAATGAAAGAGAAGTTATGACCAACCTAGACAGCATATTAAAAAGGAGAGACATTACTTTGCCAACAAAGGTCTGTCTCAAAGCTTTGGTTTTTCCAGTAGTTATGCATGGATGTGAGAGTTGGACTATAAAGAAAGCTGAGTGCCAAAGAATTGATGCTTTTGAACCGTGGTGTTGAAGAAGACTCTTGAGAGTCCCCTGGACTGCAAGGAGATCCAACCAGTCCATTCTAAAGGAAATTAGTCCTGAATATTCTTTGGAAGGACTGATGCTGAAGCTGAGAAACTCCAATACTTTGGCCACCTGGTGCGAAGAACTGACTCATATGAAAAGACCCTGATGCTGAGAAAGATTGAAGGTGGGAGGAGAAGGGGATGACAGAGGATGAGATGGTTGGATAGCATTACTAACTCAATGGACATGAGTTTGAGTAAGCTTCAGGAGTTGGTTATGGCGTACTACATACAGTCCATGGGGTTGCAAAGAGTCGGACACTACTGAGCAACTGAACTGAATGATAATTTTGACATAGATAACTATCCACTTATATGGCTAATACTCAAGAGTTGGATGACATATCTGCCATGAAAATTAGTATTGTACCATATGTTAAATAATGACAGCTAATCTACACTTTTGACTCTGTACTCCTACTGTAGTGTATTTTCAGAGTGACAGAATTCCCTGATTCTTTATCTCCAACCCAAATCACTCACTGAAGCCTGAAATCAATATATTTAGCTTTGTTGAGAGTCTCCACTTGATTGTCTTAGGAGTACCTCAAAACCCAAACCTGAACTCATCTCCCTCCTGGATCCCTGTCTCACCTACAAAGGTTTCTGCCTTATTAGTACATAGCACCACTATCCATTGGATTGCCCAAATCAGTATGATTCATGGCACCAACCTCTTCTCCATCCCACCCATATCCATTCAGTCACCAAGGTTTATGAATTTATTTTGTGATTATATCCCAAATGTATTCAGTTCTTTCATATTTATTACCATAGTTCAAGCTATGTTAATCTCTCCATTGTATTACTCCATTGTAGCTTCCTAATTGGCCACTTACCACCAGTGCTATCCATTTCCAAGTGTCTATACCTTCAGGTAATCTCCCTAAAACACAAATCAGAACATCTCACTGTTCTATTTAAAACCTTTTTAGTAGCTATCCTTGGCCTTCCAGATAAAATCTAAATAAAGTGTTTGTGGCACTCTTCATAATCTGGCACCTGCTATATGATACTACAATATGGAGCAACTTGCAGTTCCTTGAGACGGCTGGAGATGAGCATCTTCAGTCTTCACACACACTTCCTTCTGATGAACTAACTCCCAGTAGTTACCGTCTCACCTTAGACTTCCTTCAAGAAACCTTCAACTAATAGCCCAACGACATGCTGTTAACATCATCTAAGATTGGATTAGATGCTCTTATGTGTTCCCATAGTATGTTTGTGCTCAGACTCTTTAAGTCATGTCCATCTCTTTGTGACCCCAGACTGTAGCCCACCAGGGTCAGACTCTGTCCATGGGATTTCCTAGGCGAGAATACTGGAGTAGGTTGCCATTTCCTTCTCCATGTTCTTATAGTACCTTCTGCTTATTCCTATTACAGTGTGTGACATACTGTACTATTACTGCCTGCTTGGTTATTTATGTCTCTTCTAAACCGTTGGAGGGCAAGTACAAGATTCTCTTTGGTTGCTCTGTTTACCAGTACCTCACACAGTGCATGGCACATTCATTCGTTTTTTTCTCCAAATACTTGTTGAACACACTTTATGTAAGGTGGCATACAATGAAGTGGTTTAAATTTCTTCTGATGAAATGAACGCTTGTTCAAATTTTCAGTAGTTCTTTATAGTATCAAAGATATGGTCAAATATATTTTCTTCGACCAGTCTTAGATAATCCCTGTAGTTCATGTTGTGAAAATTCAGCAGAATTATATACATATATGTGCATAAATAATACTTGAATATATTAATGAAAGCATTTAACAGTATACTTAATTCTTAGATTCTTTTTAGAGTTTGTAACTATATATAAGATACAATTAGAAATATCTGATTATTGCAAGTCAAACTTTAAAAAAGCAGTTTTTTGTAACTTTGCTTCTGGACTCTCTCCCTTAAAATATTTAAGTAAATTTTTCAAGTAAAATATTTAAGTTAAAATGCCCTTAAGATAAATGTCTGTCTTGATTTTAGTTTTTTTGTGGATTTTTTTTTTAGTAGTTGGAAAAAAGCTGTGGTAGTTCCCAACTGTGTTAGAAACAGTTGTCAAGTGTAGTTCTTTATACTGTGAGACTGGGAGCTGTTTCTAAACACACAGTTACTAGCACAAGTTTCCAGTATATGATCTGTGGCTATGGGTAAGTAACATGGAACTTAGATAATATTTGTGGGGAGAAAAAGGAAAAAAACTTTTGGAAATTAATTCCACATAAACTACCTTTTAACTTTAGGTTAGTCTTTAAACCGAAGGTGTATAGACTTTAACCTTGAGCCAGTCAATAGTGTAATTTTTTGTACATCTTTGAGATAGTTAAAAGGTATGTAAAAATTAAGATATTTTGCTTAAAGTGTATAGACTTAAGTCTCTTCTTTTGTGAAAGTAAATCTTAGTATAAATTTTCAATGCTATTTTTTGTATTTTTTTTCAATCCTATTTGATAGCAAAGATGTCAAAAGATTTTTTTTAGTTAAAGAAGCATACTTAGTCTACAGAAGCCTTTATCCGTATGGGTCCTATTAATAGTGAAGACTCTAGTGTATTTGTATATAATTTGTAGTAAAAATCTAAAAATTATAAATTTTTATATTACATGTATGTACGTAAGAGAACTGGTAAGAATTTAATAAAAGGGTATGTGTATGTGTGAATACTATCCAATTAAGATAACTACTAGCCACATTGTAGCTATTGAGCACTTGAAGTATGGCTTGTCTGAATTTGAGGCATACTGTGAGTATTAAAAATATAAATCTTTACTATGAAAAAAGAGCATGTGTTTCTGTTGGGTATCTTCTGGTCAAGAACATTTTTTTCTAACTGAAAATTACATTTTCTGTAAGTTATAGCTGAAACTTAACATTTTTGGTATTGAGTTATTTTTTATTAGTCTTAGATTATAATTTGACATCTGAATATTGGTATTCCAATATTAGATATAAAAGTGTAAGGTATAAAGTTAAAAAAATTTAACAAAATATTATTTTGAGGTCTTATTTTTGAATTTTGTTGTTAGAACAGTATCATAACTAGTCCTTCATGATTTCTTGGTTCTTGAATTGGACACAGTTTGGCAGCTACCATGGATCACTTTCAGTTCAGTTCAGTCGCTCAGTCGTGTCCGACTCTTTGCGACCCCATGAATTGCAGCATGCCAGACCTCTCTGTCCTTCACCAACTCCCGGAGTCCACCCAAACCCATGTTCATCGAGTTGGTGATGCCATCCAACCGTCTCATTTTCTGTCGTCCCCTTCTCCTCCTGCCCCCAATCCTACCCAGCATTAGGGTCTTTTCCAGTGAGTCAACCCTTCGCATGAGGTGGCCAAAGTATTGGAGTTTCAGCTTCAACATCAGACCTTCCAATGAACACCCAGGATTGATCTCTTTTAGGATGGATTGATTGGATCTCCTTGCAGTCCAAGGGACTCTCAAGAGTCTTCTCCAACACCACAGTTCAAAAGCATCAATTCTGCGGCGCTCAGCTTTCTTCACTGTCCAACTCTCACATCCATACATGACCACTGGAAAAACCATAGCCTTGACTAGACGGACTTTTGTTGGCAAAGTAATGTCTCTGCTTTTAAATATGCTATCTAGGTTGGCCATAACCTTCCTTCCAAGGAGTAAGCATCTTTTAATTTCATGGCTGCAGTCACCATCAGCAGTGATTCTGGAGCCCAAAAAAATAAAGTCTGACACTGTTTACACTGTTTCCCCATCTATTTCCCATGAAGTGATGGGACCAGATGCCATGATCTTAGTTTTCTGAACGTTGAGCTTTAGGCCAACTTTTTCACTCTCCTCCTTCACCTTCATCAGATAGAGGCTCTTCAGTTCTTCTTCACTCTCTGCCACAAGGGTGGTGTCATCCGCATATCTAAGGTTATTGATATTTCTCCTGGCAATCTTGATTCCAGCTTGTGTTTCTTCCAGCCCAGCATTTCTCATGATGTACTGTGCATATAAGTTAAATAAGCAGGGTGACAATATACAGCCTTGATGTACTCCTTTTCCTGTTTGGAACCAGTCTGTTGTTCTATGTCCAGTTCCAACTGTTGCTTCCTGACCTGCATACAGATTTCTCAGGAGGCAGGTCAGGTGGTCTGGTATTCCCATCTCTTTCAGAATTTTCCACAGTTTATTGTGATCCACACAGTCAAAGGCTTTGGCATAGTCAATAAAGCAGAAATAGATGTTTTTCTGGAACTCTCTTGCTTTTTCGATGATCCAGCGGATATTGGCAATTTGATCTCTGGTTCCTCTGCCTTTTCTAAAACCATCTTGAACATCTGGAAGTTCACGGTTCACGTATTGCTGAAGCCTGGCTTGGAGAATTTTGAGCATTACTTTACTAGCATGTGAGATGAGTGCAATTGTGCGGTAGCTTGAGCATTCTTTGGCATTGCCTTTCTTTGGGATTGGAATGAAAACTGACCTTTTCCAGTCCTGTGGCCACTGCTGAGTTTTCCAAATTTGCTGGCATATCGAGTGCAGCACTTTCACAGCATCACCTTTGGATCACTTGAGCCACTGTATAATTTATTGTTTACCAAATCTATTGTAATTTCAGGAGGGCACAAAAAATAAATGAATATGTTTGTAAATTAGTTCACAGAGTTAGAGGTAGGAAGGAGAGAAGCAATTCTTATCTGGGTTTTTGTTTTCTGTCAAGTAGTATGTAAGGTCATCTTAGTACACCACTGGTGGTGGGTTCTTGGAAAAACTCTTGAATTGAATAAATTGACTTGAGTTCTCAATGGATGAGATTCAGCATTTCTTGAGTAGTTACTGGGCACTAAGCTGAATGTGAAGGAAAATATAAAAGATATTTACAATATTATAATGCATTTATAATATAATTTATAACAATATAATTTATTAAATGATAATGTAAATTTATAATATATTTATTATGTAATATTATATATATATAATAGCCTTGTCCTCAGAGCTTAAATTTTCTTAGGAAAATAAGAAGTATACCAAGAAAACAAATAACAAATAAGGCAGCTGTGATACGGTAGAGTATATGGTGTATATACAGTACTACAGGAGTTCAAAAGATGAAGAGAACACTAATCATTAAAGATTATTTCATGTGTGTATGTTTTGGGTTTTGTGTCTTTAAGTTTTCTCCTTCTGTTTCTTATTTATATTAGTAAACAGTGGTAATTTACTTTGAGAGCACTAGAGAAAATAGCACAGATTCTTGATCTCAGCACAAGTAAAAGAGTTTAATACAATTGTTTTAGAGCTGAGCCTTGAGTGCTTTAGAACAGGACGGTGTTTTGAATAGAAGTTAAGGTTCTTATGGCATTATGTGATTCAAATCATATAGCTTTATGTGTTTATTTGATGTGAACTTCAAACTGCACTGGAATTAACCAGCACTGTCTCTTCCTTGGTAATTACTTCTGCATTCCTTACTTCAGTTCAGTTCAGTCGCTCAGTCGTGTCTGACTCTTTGAGACCCCATGGACTGCAGTATGCCAGGCTTTCCTGTCCATCACCAACTCCTGGAGCTTATTCAACCTCATGTCCATCGAGTCGGTGATGCCATCCAGCCATCTCATCCTCTGTCGTCCCCTTCTCCTCCCACCTTCAATCTTTCCCAGCATCAGGGTCTTTTCCAGTGAGTCGGTTCTTCACGTCAGGTGGCCGAAGTATTGGGAGTTTCAGCTTCAACATCAGTCCTTCCAAAGGATATTCAGGACTGATTTCCTTTAGGATGGACTGGTTGGATCTCCTTGCTGTCCAGGGGACTCTCAATTCAAAAGCATCAATTCTTCGGCACTCAGCTTTCTTTATAGTCCAACTCTCACATCCATACATGACTACTGGAAAAACCATAGTTTTGACTAGATGGGACCTTTGTTTGCAAAGTAATGTCTCTGCTTTTTAATATGCTGTCTAGGTTGGTCATAGCTTTTCTTCCAAGGAGCAAGCGTCTTTTAATTTCATGGCTGCAGTCACCATCTGCAGTGATTTTGGAGCCCCAAAAAATAAAGTATGTCATTGTTTCCACTTTTTCCCCATCTGTTTGCCATGAAGTGATGGGACCAGATGCCATGATCTTAGTTTTCTGAATGTTGAGTTTTAAGCCAACTTTTTCACTCTCCTCTTTCACTTTCATCAAGAGGCTTTTTAGTTCTTCTTTGCTTTCTGCTGTAAGTGTGGTGTCATTAAGTGTCTGTCATATGTGATGGTCTGCATATCTGAGGTTATTGATATTTCTCCTGGCAATCTTGGTTCCAGCTTGTGCTTCATTCATTCCAGCATCTCTCATAATGTACTCTGCATACAAGTTAAATAAGCAGCATGACAATATACAACCTTGACGTACTCCTTTTCCTGTTTGGAATCAGTCTGTTCCATGTCCAGTTCTAACTGTTGCTTCTTGACCTGCATACAGATTTCTCAGGAGGCAGGTCAGGTGGTCTGGTATTGCCATCTCTTTAAGAATTTTCCAGTTTGTTGTGATCCACACAGTCAGAGGTTTTGGCGTAATCCATAAAGCAGAAGTAGATGCTTTTTTGATGATCCAGCAGATGTTGACAATTTGATCTCCACCTTTGTTCCTCTGCCTTTTCTAAATCCAGCTTGAACATCTGGAAGTTCACGGTTCACGTATTGTTGAAGCCTGGCTTGGAGAATTTTGAGCATTACATTGCTCCATGTGACATGAGTGCAATTGTGCGGTAGTTTGAACATTCTTTGGCATTGCCTTTCTTTGGGATTGGAATGAAAACTGACCTTTTCCAGTCCTGTGGCCACTGCTGAGTTTTCCAGATTTGCTGGCATATCGAGTGCAGCACTTTCACAGCATCATCGTTTAGGATTTGAAATAGCTCAACTAGAATTCCATCCCTTCCACTAGCTTTGTTTGTAGTGATGCCTCCTAAGGCCCACTTGACTTCACATTCCAGGATGTCTGGCTCTAGGTGAGTGATCACACCATCGTGGTTATCTGGGTCATGAAGATCTTTTTTGTACAGTTCTTCTGTGTATTCTTGCCACCTCTTCTTAATATCTTCTGCTTCTGTTAGGTCCATACCATTTCTGTCCTTTTTTGTGTCCATCTTTGCATGAAATGTTCCTTTGGTATCTTTAATTTTCTTGAACAGATCTCTAGTATTTCCCATTCTATTGTTTTCCTGTATTTGCACTGATCACTGAGGAAGGCTTTCTTATCTCTCCTTGCTATTTTGTTGGAACTCTGCATTCAAATATGTGTATCTTTCCTGTTCTCCTTACTTACCAGTTCTTAATATTTGCTGTGTTAATGGTGAGAAGGAAAGATGATTCCAGGCTGGTGTCCGGATGGGTATCTGTAATAATAAGATCTATAGACTTGATGGACATGAGTTTGAGTAAGCTCCGGGAGTTGGTGATGGACAGGGAAGCCTGGCGTGCTGCAGTCCATGGGGTCTCAAAAAGTCGGACATGACTGAGCGACTGAACTGAATGGAGAAGATTTTGAACTGGAGTGGGATTTAGAGAGACGGTAGTACAGGATAAAAAGTTTGAGCATGTCCTTGTGGGTGTTGTAGAAACTCACTACTAGCTGCATCATAAACCAAGATGATAGAGGTATCCCCTGCACGTGCATACACACTGCAAACATAATGGAAATGTAACACAGAACAATAACAAAACTGTAAATGCATAGCTAAACTCTGAGGAAGGAAAGAAGGAAATTCCCAGGTGCCAAGTATGAGAGAAATCAAATCAAAACCTTAAGTGGGAAAACAAACAAAAAAACCTTAAGTGGGAACTACTGCTGCTATATAAAATAGTACAGGGGCCTTTTGGTCCTGGATATAAGGGGCTTTGCAGGTGGCTCAGTGCCTCCACCTGCCAGTGCAGGAGCTGCAAGAGACATAAGTTTGATTCCTGGGATGGGAAGATCCCCTGAAGGAGGAAATGACAACCCACTCCATTGTTCTCGCCATGAACAGAAGGGCCTGGCAGGCTACAGTCCATGGAGTTGGACATGACTGAGCTGCTGAACACACACGTAGGTCTGGGGTGAAATTTAGTGCACATAGGGAGAATGGAGTTTGGGCCTTTTTAAAATAGAACTAGCTCTGATACACAGGCATGCAGCCTTGAATCTGAATTATGTGTGTGTGTTCAGTTGTGTCTCACTCTCTGTGACCCCATGGACTGTAGCCCTTCCATCTCCACTGTCCATGGAGATATCCAGGCAAAAATACTGAAGTGGGTTGCCGTTTCCTACTCCCAAGGGATCTTCTGACCCACGGATAGAAACCATTGTCTCCTGCATTGGTTGGTGGATTCTTTACCACTGAGCCACCTGGGAAGCCCCTGGAATCGGAAAGAATTTTCCTAATTGCAGTGTTGCTGGGTTTTTTTTGGGGGGGAGGGTGGCGTTTAAGTGCTCAATGATGGAACAGTCTAAACAAGAAATAAATGTGTATGAAATAATTAAAAGGATTACAACAAGGAAGTGAAGTAACAGCCAATATGAAAAACAAGCAGTAAGTCTTGAAAAAGAAAATCAAATCTATGTTTGGAAATTAAAAATATCATGGAATTTGGCTTTAGTTGGGTTATATAGAATATTAAACATATTCTTGCTTGGCTGAAAAGCAAAAGAATATGTAGCAATAAATGGTTAAGAACTAAATCTAAATGTAATGATGCAAAAGTAAAAAGCCGAAAATCGAAATTGGCAAAATGCTAGACTGATAAAGAATAAAACAGCTCCTAGGAAAGTACTATCAGGCAAGAACAGATTTTAAAGGCAGAAGTGCTATTAAGGATGAAGAGAGTCGTTACATAATGGTGGAAAGGAATAATTCAGCATGAAGAAATAATAATCTTGAAGCTTTATGTCTAAATAATAATATCTCAAAATATAGAGAGCAAAATTTTACATACTAAAAATGGACTACCTATATAGATAGTGAGAAATTTTAGCACCAGAAGCAGGCAGATAAGATAAATCAGACCACTGCTACCACCACCTCCTCCCCCCAAAAAAGTAAAGACATAGAATATATGATCACAGTTAACAAACTTGGTATTTTAGATGTGTTTAACCTTTAGTCTCAAAAAAATAGAATGTAGATGTTCCCTTCAACCACACTTGAAACATAGAAATTAACTACATTAAGTACAATGGGATGACTTCAAAAATACCCAGGCATGTTACACTGGCTATATTTTCTGACTACAGTGTAAGTACATGGAAACCTTATTAGGTTTTCCAAATTTTATTTGAAAGTGTTTTTAATAGAATAATATTTAAATAAAATAATAGCTGAAACATTTATTGAACACTTAATGTGAGCCAGGCATATTACTGAATGTTTTGTATATGTTATTTACTTTTCAGCAGCCCTATGAATTACAAGATACTGTCACCATCCTTAGTAGTGAGAATATTTAGGTTTAAAAATGTTTTTAGGTCTTGAGCTTCCCCTGCAGGAGCTGTAGGTTTGATCCCTAGTCAGGGAACTAAGATCCCACATGCTGTGTGGGTGGAGCCAAGAAATTAATTAATTTTAAAAGTTTGTTATCTGCCCAAGGTCTTCAGGTGAGAAGAAAAACCTCTCTTTTTAAATACACTGTTACAACCTTCCCACCTTTTAAAAATATCTTTTTGATTGTAAAATACAGCCAGATAGAGAAGTTCACATTAAACAACTACATAGTTTATTGAATTATTGTTAAGGTTGGTATTGTAATACCAATAGATCAAGAAGTAGAACTTTACCAGCCACTGCAGAAGCCTTTTATGTCCCCCATTCTGACCATAACCTCTTTCCTTCCCCATAGAAAGCATTTTTGTAATAATCATTTTCTAGCTTTTTCTCTTTAAAATTTTAGTACTGTAGTATACATTTCTTAAACAGTATGCTTTAGTTTTGCTTATTTTCCCCCATTTTCCCCCCATGGAGTATATTTGTTGAAAAAACTGGTATAGTTTGATCTTGTAGAGTTTCTGAGAGGTTTGTTCAAGTTGAGATTTGATGGTTTTGGCTGAATTTTGTAGATGGCGGTGTGTTCTTTCATCAGGAGATACATAAATGCCTGGTAATATTTCTTTTTGTGATACTAGAACTATTGATACTCAGTGGTTAATTCTATTAACTCTTTAGAGATTCCAGATTTTATTTTTCTGATTTTATTATTTCTTCATTTATTGCTGGAATGTTTCTGTAAAGAAGCTTCCCCTCACCTAACACTTGGTTACCTGGTGGTTCAGTTTATATAAAAGAGGAAGAGCTAGTGTTATTTCCTGTTGTATACCAGTTTTTAAAATGATGAGTTGCTTTTCATTGGCATCTTCCAAAGCAACCCCTCCTCCCCTTTTTAAGTTTATTTATTAATTTTACTTGGAGGCTAATTACAAGATTGTGGTTTTGCCCTTTTTGTGTGTCATAAATTCACAAGATTTAAATACATTTCTTTCAGTTCATTTCAGTTATTGTTACTGATGCTCAAATTGTCCCATCTTCGGCCAGTGGGAGCATCTTCAAGTTGGTTCTCTTCCATCAGGGGGTTTATATTTTAGTAAATATATGTATATATAAGCATATGTATGTGTGCATGCTCTGTTGCTCAGTCGTGTCCAACTCTTTCTGACCCTGTGGACTGTAGGTCCATCAGGTTCCTCTGTCTGTAGAATTTTCCAGGCAAGAATACTGGAGTGAAACACACTCATATACTAAACACATTGTTCTGTATATTTTGGGTTTTACTCTTGATGAACATTTTGACTGTTACCCAGCAGTATTATAAAAAGTACTGCAATGAATATCTTGTTTCTTAACTACTTTGCCCACGTGTGCAGAATCATTTCCCAGAAAAGAATTGTTTAGTAATAATAGCTATTGTCAAATTGCTCTACTCAAAGAAATTAAGAAATTTTTTTTCTCATGTTATCCTTTGATATATAGTACTAGTATACAATCAAACTTTCTGATCTTTGATAATCTGCTACATTAAAAAAAATCTCATTGTAGTTTCTATTAGTATTTCATTTGTATTTCCTAAATTCTGAATTGTCTGTGTCCTTGGTCCAATTTTCTGTTGAATTGTTAGTCTTTTCCATGTTGATTTGTAGTACTCAGACGTAATAAGAAAATTACCCTTTTGTGACATGTGTTAACAAATGTGTGTGTTAGTGTCTCAGTTATGTCCAACTCTTTGCAATCCCATGAACTATAGCCCATCAGGCTCCCCTGTTGCTGGAATTCTTCAGGCAAGAACACTGGAGTGGGTTATTTCTCCTAATTGTGTTGTTTCTTTTGACTGTCTCTATGGTTTTCATTTCCTAAGCAGAATTTTTAAATGTAAACATATTACTCAAATTTATTAGTTCATTTTTAAACAATGGAAAGAGTTTAGAACAGTACAAAGAAGTTCCCCTCCCCCTACCCTGAACCCTTCAAGAATAAGTTCCCAGCTTTGTCCTGTCACCCCCTAAATACTTCAGTGTGCATTTCCTAACATCAAGAATATTTACCTAGATAACCATGCTATACTTGTTAAAATCAGGAAGTTAGTACTGATGCATTACTGTCTTTAGATCACCATTCAGGTTTCACTAATTGAATGAAGTATTTCACTCGTGTCCTAAAAACAAACCTTTAAACAAAAGGATCTAGTTCAGAACCACAGGTTGCAATGAGTTTGCATATCTTTTCAGTGTCCTTCCATCTGGAACAGTTCCTTAGACTTTCAGCTTTGATAATTTGAAGATTATTCAAAACAAGTTAGAGCAAATTTGGATTTTTCCTAATGACTCCTCATAATTCTGATGTTCCCAATAGATTCAGGTTACTTATCTTTGTCAGGAATATCATAGAAGTGATTCTGTGCTCTTTCATGCTGTCAAGTGACACACAGTTTCAGTATGTCCTGTGAATGATGTTTACTTTGATCACTTGATTAAGATAGTGTTTGATGGGCATTTCTACTGTAGAGTTATGATTTTTCCCTTTCTACTTAATCAGTATTTTGTGGGTGGGGGGGTACTTTAAACATCTCATTCCTTATCAAACTTTCTGTTTATTCCTTTATTTATAGTAGAATGAATTTACAGGTTGTCCATTCAGTAGGTTATAATCCCTTTACTATCATGAGTTTTGATCTCAGTATTAGAGAAATGTTAGGAAGTATTCTAGTTTCATTCTTTTACAAGTGGTTGACCAGTTTTCCCAGCACCACTTGTTAAAGAGATTGTCTTTTCTCTATTGTATATTCTTGCCTCCTTTGTCGAAGATAAGGTGTCCATATGTGCGTGGGTTTATCTCTGGGCTTTCTATTTTGTTCCATTGATCTGTATTTCTATCTTTGTGCCAGTACCATACTGTCTTGATGACTGTGGCTTTGTAGTAGAGCCTGAAGTCAGGCAGGTTGATTCCTCCAGTTCCATTCTTCTTCCTCAAGATTGCTTTGGCTATTCGAGGTTTCTTATATTTCCATACAAATTGTGAAATGATTTGTTCTAGTTCTGTGAAAAATACCATTGGTAGCTTGATAGGGATTGCATTGAATCTATAGATTGCTTTGGGTAGTATACTCATTTTCACTATATTAATTCTTCCAATCCATGAACACGGTATATTTCTCCATCTGTTTGTGTTCTCTTTGATTTCTTTCATCAGTGTTTTATAGTTTTCTATATATAAGTCTTTTGTTTCTTTAGGTAGATATATTCCTAAGTATTTTATTCTTTTTGTTGCAATGGTGAATGGTATTGTTTCCTTAATTTCTCTTTCTGTTTTCTCATTATTGGAGTATAGGAATGCAAGGGATTTCTGTGTGTTAATTTTATATCCTGCAACTTTACTATATTCATTGATCAGCTCTAGTAATTTTCTAGTAGAGTCTTTAGGGTTTTCTATGTAGAGGATCATGTCATCTGCAAACAGTGAGAGTTTTACTTCTTCTTTTCCTATCTGTATTCCTTTTATTTCTTTTTTTTTTTTTTATAAATTTATTTATTTTAGTTGGGGGCTAATTACTTTACAATATTGTAATAGTTTTTGCCATACATTGACATGAATCAGCCATGGGTTTACATGTGTTCCCCTTCCCGGACCCCCCACCCACCTCCCTCCCCATCCCATCCTTCTGGATCATCCCATTGCCCCGGCCCTGAGCCCTTGTCACATGCATCGAACATGGAATGGTGCTCTGTTTCACATATGACAATACACATGTCTCAATGCCATTCTCCCAGAACGTCCCACCCTCACCTTCTCCCTCAGAGTCCATAAAATTGTTCCATGCGTCTGTGTCTCTTATTCTGTCTCGCATATAGGGTTATCGTTACCATCTTTCAAATTCCATATATATGCATTAGTATACTGTATTGTTGTTTTTCTTTCTGGCTTACTTCACTCTGTATAATGGGCTCCAGTTTCATCCATCTCAGTAGAACCGATTCAAATGTATTTTTTTTAATGGCTGAGTAATATTCCATTGTGTATATGTACCACAGCTTCCTTATCCATTCGTCGGCTGATGGACATCTAGGTTGCTTCCATGTCCTGGCTATTGTAAACAGTGCTGCGATGAACATTGGGGTACACGCGTCTCTTTCAATTCTGGTCTCCTCGGTGTATATGCCCAGCAGTGGGATTGCTGGGTCATATGGCAGTTCTATTCCCAGTTTTTTAAGGAATCTCCACACTGTTCTCCATAGTGGCTGTACTAGTTTGCATTCCCACCAACAGTGTAAGAGGGTTCCCTTTTCTCCACACCCTCTCCAGCATTTATTGCTTGTAGACTTTTGGATAGCAGCCATTCTGACTGGTGTGAAATGATACCTCATTGAGGTTTTGATTTGCATTTCTCTAATAATGAGTGATGTTGAGCATCTTTTCATGTGTTTGTTAGCCATCTGTATGTCTTCTTTGGAGAAATGTCTGTTTAGTTCTTTGGCCCATTTTTTGATTGGGTCGTTTATTTTTCGGGAATTCAGCTGCAGAAGTTGCTTGTATATTTTTGAGATTAATTGTTTGTCTGTTGCTTCATTTGCTATTATTTTCTCCCATTCTGAAGGCTGTCTTTTCACCTTGTTTATAGTTTCCTTTGTTGTGCAAAAGCTTTTAATTTTAATTAGGTCCCATTTGTTTATTTTTGCTTTTATTTCCAATATTCTGGGAGGTGGGTCATGGAGGATCCTGCTGTGATTTATGTCGGAGAGTGTTTTGCCTATGTTTTCCTCTAGGAGTTTTATTGTTTCTGGTCTTACGTTTAGATCTTTAATCCATTTTGAGTTTATTTTTGTGTACGGTGTTAGGAAGTGTTCTAGTTTCATTCTTTTACAAGTGGTTGACCAGTTTTCCCAGCACCACTTGTTAAAGAGATTGTCTTTTCTCCATTGTATATTCTTGCCTCCTTTGTCGAAGATAAGGTGTCCATATGTGCGTGGGTTTATCTCTGGGCTTTCTATTTTGTTCCATTGATCTATATTTCTATCTTTGTGCCAATACCATACTGTCTTGATGACTGTGGCTTTGTAGTAGAGCCTGAAGTCAGGCAGGTTGATTCCTCCAGTTCCATTCTTCTTCCTCAAGATTGCTTTGGCTATTCGAGGTTTCTTATATTTCCATACAAATTGTGAGATGATTTGTTCTAGTTCTGTGAAAAATACCATTGGTAGCTTGATAGGGATTGCATTGAATCTGTAGATTGCTTTGGGTAGAATACTCATTTTCACTATATTAATTCTTCCAATCCATGAACACGGTATATTTCTCCATCTGTTTGTGTCCTCTTTGATTTCTTTCATCAGTGTTTTATAGTTTTCTATATATAAGTCTTTTGTTTCTTTAGGTAGATGTATTCCTAAGTATTTTATTCTTTTTGATGCAATGGTGAATGGTATTGTTTCCTTAATTTCTCTTTCTGTTTTCTCATTATTGGAGTATAGGAATGCAAGGGATTTCTGTGTGTTAATTTTATATCCTGCAACTTTACTATATTCATTGATCAGCTCTAGTAATTTTCTAGTAGAGTCTTTAGGGTTTTCTATGTAGAGGATCATGTCATCTGCAAACAGTGAGAGTTTTACTTCTTCTTTTCCTATCTGTATGCCTTTTATTTCTTTTTCCGCTCTGATTGCTGTGGCCAAAACTTCCAAAACTATGTTGAATAGTAGTGGTGAAAGTGGGCATCCTTGCCTTGTTCCTGACTTTAGGGGAAATGCTTTCAATTTTTCACCATTGAGGATAATGTTTGCTGTGGGTTTGTCATATATAGCTTTTATTATGTTGAGATATGTTCCTTCTATTCCTGCTTTCTGGAGGGTTTTTATCATAAATGGATGCTGAATTTTGTCAAAGGCTTTTTCTGCATCTATTGAGATAACCATATGGTTTTTTTCTTTCAATTTGTTAATGTGGTGTATTACATTGATTGATTTGCGGATGTTAAAAAAACCTTGCATTCCTGGGATAAAGCCCACTTGGTCATGATGTATGATCTTTTTAATATGATGTTGGATTCTGTTTGCTAGAATTTTATTAAGGATTTTTGCATCTATGTTCATCAGTGATATTGGCCTGTAGTTTTCCTTTTTTGTGACATATTTGTCTGGTTTTGGAATTAGGGTGATGGTGGCCTCATAGAATGAGTTTGGAAGTTTACCATCTTCTGCAATTTTCTGGAAGAGTTTGAGTAGGATAGGTGTTAGCTCTTCTCTAAATTTTTGGTAGAATTCCACTGTGAAGCCGTCTGGTCCTGGGCTTTTGTTTGCTGGAAGATTTCTGATTACAATTTCGATTTCCGTGCTTGTGATGGATCTGTTAAGATCTTCTATTTCTTCCTGGTTCAGTTTTGGAAAGTTATACTTTTCTAAGAATTTGTCCATTTCTTCCAAGTTGTCCATTTTATTGGCATATAGCTGTTGGTAGTAGTCTCTTATGATCCTTTGTATTTCTGTGGAGTCTGTTGTGATCTCTCCATTTTCATTTCTAATTTCTAATTTTGTTGATCTGATTCTTCTCCCTTTGTTTCTTGATGAGTCTGGCTAATGGCTTGTCAATTTTGTTTATCTTCTCGAAAAACCAGCTTTTAGTTTTGTTGATTTTTGCTATGGTCTCTGTATTGCTATGATCTCAGTATTCTTTTTTTGGGGGGGGAGGGCTGTCACATGGGCTTTCTCTAGTTGCGGCATGCAGGCCTCTTTAGTTGCAGTACATGGGCTTAGTTACCCCCCAAGGCATGTGGGATCTTAGTTCTCTGACCAGGGGACTCTGTGTCCCTTGCATTGAAAAGTGGATTCTCAACCACTGGACCACCAGGGAAGTCCATTCAGTGTTCTTTTGACATGTCCTCATCATTCAGCAGTTCCTTGTTTCTGCCACAAGATATTTCAGGCTCACCTTATATTTCCCTCAACCTAGAATCAGCCATTTCTCCAAGGAGCCCTTATCCCTTTTATAAAGAAGTAAGAAAGTATTCAGAAGCAAATATCCAAATACTGGTTGCGTTCATTGCTATTGGAGTGGCGCTGCTTCCAGGCTTTGTTACACACGTGTATAATCTACACGTTTCCCAACATTTATACATGTGTGTGTACATGCTTACCTATTTCTGTATCTATCTTTTAAAAACAAGGAGTTCACATTGAAAATTCCAGTCCAACAGTGTACAATGTACTATTTATATTTTAACTCTCTTCTCAGAAGCCTGGCTTCCAGTTCCACCTTCCCCTCTCCTGTGCGATAGCCTTCTCTGGCACCCTTCCCACACACAAACTTCCTTCTTCTTACCCCTCTTGAGCTCCAACACTGTATGCCAGACCACCCTCTGCATGGATGCCCTTTTTATCCCACTTGGTATCTATACTGAATCTACACTATCCTACTATACTGAACTGTCCGTCTCCATTGACGCACTTCTCACCCTACTTGTACTCTAACCATGCAGTACTCACTTGTACTCACTCAGCAAGTGAACATCCTGCTCACCTTTTTTTAAAATGCCTTCCAAGTTCTGTGTCATACCTTTAAAGAACTTCCCTACTTTCACATTATAAAAAATAGTTTTGTTTTCGTGATTTTATTTATTTATATTGTAAGTAAGCATTGTGAAATTTATTTTGAAGTAAGAAATGAAATAGAAATCCAACACTCCTCAAATGGTTATCCAGATGACTGGAATTTTGTATAAAAACTGTATCTCCCCCCACCAAAAAAATGTATTAGAAAGTTTTTTATAAATTTACTGAATCCATAGAGCTTTTTCTTAAAAATGGGTGTCATTTTCATATTATTTTTGTTTATAACAGATGATGATGTACCTGCAGATATGGTTGCAGAAGAATCCGGTCCTGGTGCACAAAATAGTCCATACCAACTTCGTAGGAAAACTCTTTTGCCAAAAAGAACAGCGTGTCCTACAAAGAGCAGTATGGAGGTAGGTTAAATGTCTGTTTTTGTGTGTATAATGAAAGAATTGTTAGGAAACAACGGGACTGTCATCATTTTTTAGAAGTAATGATTATGGGTAAAAATATTTGCTTAACTAGTTTGCATTTTGTTTTTGAAGGGTGCTTCAACTTCAACTACAGAAAACTTTTTTGGTCATCGTGCAAAACGTGCAAGAGTTTCTGGAAAATCACAAGATCTATCAGGTATTTCCTTTGAGAAAGTTAAGGAATAGGGTCAAATAGTTCTTTTAAATTTTGTTTGATAACAAAAAAGTAAAATTAAATGGTTATTTACACATTTGAGATTGAGAAAGCAATTGTTACAGAATAAACCTGAGAACCCTGACCGTCTCCATCTTTGACTGTAACTGTTGTATAAAAATCCTTTTTGTATATTTATTGTAACCAGTTACTGAAATAATGGTGCATACTAGCTAAAAGAAAGAATACTGTTAAGATAAAAGAAAATAAATGTGTGTCATCTCAGAAAGCAAATGCTTATAAAATAATAGTCATCAAAAAATAAAAGCTCTTCATTTAACATAATTAAAATTGTGCTCTTTAAATAATGAGAAAGCCTTTGCTAGCATGATAGATTATATTCTGTTTGTTAATATTTTTATAGCAGCACCTGCTGAACAGTATCTTCAGGAGAAACTGCCAGATGAAGTGGTTCTAAAAATCTTCTCATATTTGCTGGAACAAGATCTTTGTAGAGCAGCTTGTGTGTGTAAACGCTTCAGTGAACTTGCTAATGATCCAATTTTATGGTAAGTGAAAATTTATTTCTTAGTATCTTGAGATATATTACTTACTGCCCCAAATGCTAAAGGATGGTAGGAAGGTTGGATTGTGAGTTGATGGTTACAGTTAAATAGAAGAAAATTAGAATATTTATAAATTCCAGTTCAGTTCAGTCGCTCAGTCATGTCCAACCCTGCGACCCCATGGACTGCAGCACTCCAGGCTTCCCTGTCCATCAGCAACTCCTGGAGCCTACTCAAATTCATGTCTATTGCGTCAGTGATGCCCTCCAACCGTCTTATCCTCTGTCGTCCCCTTCTTCTCCCACCTTCAGTCTTTCCCAGCATCAGGGTCTTTTCCAATGAATCTGTTCTTCCCATCAGGTAGCCAAAGTATTGGAGTTTCAGCTTCAGCATCAGTCCTTCCAAAGAATATTCAGGACTGATTTCCTTTAGGATTGTCTGGTTGAATCTCCTTGCAGTCCAAGGGGCTCTCAAGAGTCTTCTCCAACACTATAGTTCAAAAGCATCAATTCTTCGACGTTCAGCTTTCTTTATGGTCCAACTCTCACATCCATACATGAGTACTGGAAAAACCATAGCTTTGACTAGATGGACCTTTGTTGGTAAAGTAATGTCTCTGCTTTTTAATATACTGTCTAGGTTAGTCATAGCTTTTCTTCCAAGGAGCAAGTGTCTTTTAATTTCATGGCTGCAGTTACCTTCTGCAGTGATTTTGGAGCCCCCCAAAATAAAGTCTCTCATTGTTTCCCCATCTATTTGTCATGAGGTGATGGGACTGGGTGCCATGATCTTAGTTTTTTTAGTGTTGAGTTTTAAGCCAGCTTTTTTGCTCTCTTGCACCCTCACCGAGTCCTCTTTGCTTTCTGCCCTTAAAGTGGTGTCACCTGCATATCTGAGGTTATTGATATTTCTCCCATCAATCTTGATGCCAACTTGTGCTTCATCCAGCCCAGCATTTTGCATGATGTACTCTGTATATAAGTTAAATAAGCAGGGTGGCAGTATACTACCTTGACGTACTCCTTTCCCGATTTGGAACCAGTCTGTATTTCCATGTCCAGTTCTAACTGTTGCTTCTTGACCTGCATACAGATTTCTCAGGAGGCAGGTCAGGTGGTCTGGTATTGCCATCTCTTTAAGAACTTTCCAGTTTGTTGTGATCCACACAGTCAAAGGCTTTGGCGTAGTCAATAAAGCGGTAGATGTTTTTCTGGAACTCTTGCTTTTTCGATGATCCAGCTGATGCTGGCAATTTGATCTCTGCCTTTGTTCCCCTGCCTTTTCTAAATCCAGCTTGAACATCTGGAAGTTCACGGTTCTTGTACTGTTGAAGCCTGGCTTGGAGAATTTTGAGCATTACATTGCTAGCATGTGAGATGAGTGCAATTGTGCTGTAGTTTGAACATTCTTTTGGCATTGCCTTTCTTTGGGATTGGAATGAAAACTGACCTTTTCCAGTCCTGTGGCCACTGCTGAGTTTTCCAGATTTGCTGGCATATCGAGTGCAGCACTTTCACAGCATCATCGTTTAGGATTTGAAATAGCTCAACTAGAATTCCATCCCTTCCACTAGCTTTGTTTGTAGTGATGCCTCCTAAGGCCCACTTGACTTCACATTCCAGGATGTCTGGCTCTAGGTGAGTGATCACACCATCGTGGTTATCTGGGTCATGAAGATCTTTTTTGTACAGTTCTTCTGTGTATTCTTGCCACCTCTTCTTAATATCTTCTGCTTCTGTTAGGTCCATACCATTTCTGTCCTTTTTTGTGTCCATCTTTGCATGAAATGTTCCTTTGGTATCTTTAATTTTCTTGAACAGATCTCCAGTCTTTCCCATTGTATTGTTTTCCTGTATTTCTTTGCACTGATCACTGAGGAAGGCTTTCTTATCTCTCCTTGCTATTTTTTTGGAACTCTGCATTCAGATGGGTATATCTTTCCTTTTCTCCTTTCCAAGTTACCTGTTTATCGCAAATGTTGGTTATCAGTCCAGGCAGTGTTCTTAAAACAATAAGAAAGAAAGTGAAGTTGCTCAGTCGTGTTCGACTCTTTGCGACGCCGTGGACTGTAGCCTATCAGGCTCCTCTGTCCATGGGTTTTTCCAGGCAAGAATACTGGAGTGGGTTGCCATTTCCTTCTCCAGGAGATCTTCCCGACCCAGGGATTGAACCCGGGTCTCCAGGTTCCTGGGTTTGCATTGTAGGCAGACGCTTTACCATCTGAGCCACCATCTGAGTACTTCCTTTATTTAAAACAATAAAGGAAGTACTTTTTCTGCTATTTGTCAGTTAAAAGCTACTGAGTGATTATGGAGACTGCTTTTCATTCCATTGCTTTTTAGAAACAGAACTAAGTGGAATTTAAAACAGCTAATAATTCAGTAAAAATGTAGATTTTGTATATCACTTTTAGAAGAGAGTTTGGACAGTTGTATTTTTGAACCATGAAATATGTGTGCCCTTTGACCTAGGAATTCCACTTCTGAAAATGTGTTTATGTTAATATACAAATTTTTCATAATAGCATAGTTAATAGTGGTAGAAAAATAGAAATAATCAAAGTCTATCAATAAGGGATTGGACTAAAAGTAAACAGTGTTATGTCTACTTAGAGGATTGTGATATAGTCATTAACAGTGAACTTGACAGTTTTCAATAACATGGGAATATGCTATGTTATAAAAAATAAAAGCAGAATACAAAAATTTATGTTATCACAATTGTAATAAATGAAACTCTGTAGCTAAAAAGACTGGAAAGGAATACAGTAAATTGTTAACAGTTAATATATTAAAAGTAGGTTATCTTTTTCATACTTTTCTGTATTTTACAGAAGCTATATGTATTACTTCTATGATGCTAAAAATAAGGTACACTTTAAGAAAGAAAATTATATTTGTGTTGGAAAGGAAAAAGGGAATGTTAAAAGAGCAGAAGAAGAAACATTTGTTTTGTACAAGAAATTATAGTTAACTATCACTCCACTCCTAAGATTTGATGATTTGAGATCAGACATACATGAAACATCATTATTTAAAATAGTCCTTTTAAATTATAACTGTATGTGGCTTTTATAGTAAGGGTGGCTTTTATTTTCCTTTGACTAAGCAATCAGATTTTAAAGAATTGACACATTCTTTTAGGTAGACTACTTTACTTTTTATATACAGTTATATTATTTTAGACAAAAATTTTATTTTTACATTTAAAATTCCGCTCTTTCATATTCTTATAAGTTTTTGAGGCCTCAAATAATTTTTATAGTTGTTTAAAGAATATTTTATGAAGAAATCTTTAACCCTTATTCCTCCTCCAGGAAACGATTATACATGGAAGTATTCGAGTATACCCGCCCTATGATGCACCCTGAACCTGGCAAATTCTACCAGATTAATCCAGAAGAATATGAACACCCAAATCCATGGAAAGAGAGTTTCCAGCAGTTGGTATGAAGTATAAATGGAAAATACTGGTTTTATATTACATATATTTTAAATAAAAGTTTTAAAATATATAATGTTTTATTATATTTACAAATATATTTTTATAAAAGTTCCTTTTTCAAAATATAAACTCAAGTATAGGTTTCATGGGAATTTCCTGGTGGTCCAGTGGTTAGGACTTCACACTTGCACTGCTGAGGGCTGAGGTTCAGTTCCTGGTCGGGAAACTAAGGTCCCAGAAGCCACATAGCATGTTCAAACAAAAAAGAATAGGTTTCTCAAGTCAGTACATTTATCAGCCAGCAAAGGAGTCAGCAGTTCTTTTCACTACTGTCATATTTATTAATAATTTAAACAGTAGCAGTAAGTATCAGTAGCCTGAGAGCAGTTATACTTTTCTATGGATCTGTTTAAACTTATATTTAAATTATTACTGTTGAGTAGTTATTTAGAGTTTCACGGAATTCCCTTGATAGTCCAGTGGTCACATTTAGCTTTATTTTCATATGGTCCTTTATGAATAGTTAACTACCCAACTAGGGGTGATTTTGTTCCACAGGGGATATTTGGCTGTGTCTGGAGATATTTTTGGTTTTCACAACTGGAGGAGACTGCTTCTGATACCTGGTGGTTAGAGTCCAGAGATGCTGCTAAACATCCTACTATGCACAGAATAAGCCCCTACAACAAAGAACCTGTTACAAACTATCAGTAGTGCTGAGGTTGAAAAAGCATGTCCTTACTTACCGGGTATTACCGAGTCATAAATTGCTCCAGATTTTTACATTGCAATATGCATCAGAAAATTAGTTGGACTAACTAATAATTGTTTTTGAAAATTAATTTTAAAAATTCATGTAGTACTAAACTAATTTAGACTATAGTGTTTATACTAGTAGTCAGTTTTTTGTTTTTGTATTTTTGATGTTTTAGTATAAAGGTGCACATGTAAAGCCAGGATTTGCTGAACATTTCTACAGTAACCCTGCAAGATACAAAGGAAGAGAAAACATGTTGGTATGTTTGATTTGTCTTTTTCTAAGATTTAAAATGATGATCTTACAGTTCTATACTGACATGTTTTTGCGGGGGGTTTGTTTGTTCTAGTACTACGATACAATTGAAGATGCCCTTGGTGGGGTACAAGAAGCTCATTTTGATGGACTTATCTTTGTTCATTCTGGAATATATACTGATGAATGGATATATATTGAATCTCCAATCACCATGATTGGTGCAGGTATTTTGAAATGTGTTGTCGTTAGAATTTTAGTACTTTATTTATGTGATGGGTTTTTTAAAAATGCTGGTTACTTAAAATCCAGATGAACCTTGATAATACTTTAATTGTAGGAACAAATTAGAAATATGTATATTTTATATGATGGAAATGAAAACTTTAGGGTTCAGAAATTATAAATCTATCTGTTTCTCTTGGGGGGATGTGGATAATTCTTGATGCCAATAGTTTGTCCAACTGCTTTAGTTATTAAGGAGAGAAAAATATTTGTTAGTTTTATCTTTTATTTGAAAATACAGAGGCTAATGTTTTTATTGCCATGTTTTTAATGAAACAAATGTGCTTTTAAAATACTTTCCATGCTGTTTCAAAGTTGTTTTTATGGTCACATTTCTAAAAATAAATGTAATGTTTGTTGAGCACTGATCAGTTATTTGAAAATTATGGGCCTTCTGATTTTTTTAAGGATACAGTAGTACAAGACCATTTTAAAATAGCGAGTAGTTGTTACTAGTTAATGAGATTTGCATTTACTGCCCTTTCTTCTTCCCTCCCCTATTTCCACATCAAAGAAAAGTGAGAGAGAGTATAGAAAAATTTTGCCTACTAATTTTCGTTATTTGCCAAATCAAGATCAATATTGAAAATAGGTTTAAATAAAGAAATTTCTTTCTCTCCCTGCTCATCATCCCCTTCTTTCTTCTCTCTGAATGTTGTTTTCTGATGCTACTGGTAGTGATCTGGTTTCCACAAGAAACCCACATTTTAATATGCCATTGCATTTGGTATTGAGTACTATTTGTAGCTGAGCCTATTAAAAGTATTATACATGGATTTGAGTTACAGTGATGCTCAAATAATGTCCATGTTAAGAATGACAAGTTATCTATCTGATAAAATAGATAGTCCTGTCTACTCAATTTTAATGTTCTTTAAAAGTTCCCTTTCCAAAAGAACTACCCAATTTAAAACTGTAGAAAGGGTTCTTTTGAATTATTAGTTTTATGGCAGAGTATTTTTACTAAGAAAGTACTTTTTTGATCTGTCTGATGAAGGTAATATGCTTTAAAATATTTTCTTCATAGCACCTGGAAAAGTAGCAGACAAAGTTATAATTGAAAACACTAGAGATTCAACCTTTGTTTTTATGGAAGGTTCTGAAGATGCTTATGTTGGATACATGACAATAAGGGTAAGAAATTATAAATTTTAAGTACATATATGGAAATCATTTAAGGCTGTGGTTATTTATCTCAAACAAAATTTCTACTTTTCAGTTTAACCCTGATGACAAATCTGCTCAACACCACAATGCACACCACTGCTTAGAGATTACAGTAAATTGTAGCCCTATTATTGATCACTGTATCATCCGAAGTACATGCACAGGTTAGTGTTTCCATTATGTTTTATTATAAGTTAGTCATTGTGTTGCCCAATAAGATTTTAAATAAATTGTTTTTCTTACAGTTGGCTCTGCAGTATGTGTTAGTGGTCAAGGAGCATGTCCCACTATCAAGCACTGTAACATCAGTGACTGTGAAAATGTTGGACTTTATATAACAGATCATGCACAGGTATTTTTTAATTTTGTGGGGTTTTTTCTTTTCCGTTTTTTTTTTTTTAACTGTACTAATGTTTATTTCTGGTTAATTATTGTAGGGAATATATGAGGATAATGAAATTTCCAATAATGCTTTAGCTGGAATTTGGGTTAAAAATCATGGAAACCCAATTATTAGACGGAATCATATTCATCATGGACGTGACGTTGGTGTGTTCACATTTGATCATGGCATGGTAAGAACACTTATTCTTACTTAAAAAAAAAATTATCGTTATCAGTTAAATTTCAAATAGGTGTCAGCATTTTATCATCACCAAATTGCTGAATTGAAGAGTATAAGTCTAAAAGAAGATTAAAAATTAAAATGAGTATGCAATATCAATTCTGTAAATTCTTGAATCTAACATTCTATACATGTAGAGAAGATGGAGTCCTTAGAGAATTGATGTGATCTTTGAGGAGAGTAAGGTCTAATCCAGTAGTTCTCAAATGTAAATGTGAATAAAAATCACCCAGATACAATAAATCAGAATTCTTCAGGATGGCACCCAGTATATGCATTTTTAGTAAGCACCATAAGTGAGTTTAATAACGCAGGTTGCTTTTTTGTTTTTTGCCATGCTGCATGTCTTATAGGATCTTAGTTCTCCAACCAGGGACTGAACCTGGGCCCTCGGCAGTGAGAGCATGGTGTCCTGACCTAACTACTGGACTGCTAGGGGATTCCTAACACCTAGTTTTTGTTGAAGTAATTTTTTAAAATCCTAGGACAGCACTGGCAACATTTTTGGTTAAGTCCGAGATGGGAGATGAGGTGGTAATGTGGTAACGAGGGTATGATGAAGTTTTATTGCAATTATGTGGTATTAATCAAACAACTTTGGAACATTGAATTGGGACATATAAAAATTGTCTATTAACAAAGGAAGTTTTTTATTTTCAACTGTTTGTGCCTAAAACCCTAACACAGAACCCTTTTTTTGCCCGCCGCTTGTGGCGGCATGTGACATCTTAGTTCCCCTACCAGGTATCGAACCCATGCTCCCTCAGTGGAAGTACGGAGTCTTAACCACTGGACCTCCAAAGAAGTCTACTAAACTCTGTTAAAACTGAAGTAGACCAGGAAGGAGTACCCTTTTATTAAATTCTGATTAGATGTAAATAGTTTTATTAATAGACCACCCAGTTCATTGTATTCCTGGGATAACTATAACTTGAGAAAAACAATTAACTTAAAACTCATGCTGTATAGTTTGGGCATGTAAATAAGCACAGTGGAGATGACCACTTGTCCTTCTCCAGCTAGAATTTAAAAATTGACATTTTTTTTTTGCAAATTGTAGCTCTTGTTTTCAAAGGAGTAGGAAAGAGGGGAGTTTGGAAATTGGGGGATCTCAGCAAAAGTATGGAGGTTGTCAAAACAAGAGTCTTCAGAGAATTCATCCTGCCTGGGTTCAAAGCATAGCTTTATGTAACCTTCAGCTCTTAATTTCTGAGAGCCTTGGACATGCCCTGGCTCATTTATACAACACACATGGATTGGGTTCTGTGGTTGATGGCAGTGATGGTCCTAATTCTTCACTCCTTCCTGTGGGCACACTCTTTGCTACATAATTTTGCAGTGTCCTCTCACTTTGCCCTTGACTCTGGGCTCAGCCATGCAGCTTGCTTTGGTCAATTGGATGTTAGCAAACAAGATGCAGTCCAGAGGCTTGAAATGGTTATGTACCTCTGTCGTCACTATGAGAACATGCCCAGGGTAGCCCGTTGGAAGATGAAAGATGTGTGAAGCAGATTCACATTACGGAAGCCAGCCTAGATCAGCCTATGGCTTGCTGGTCCCCAGCAAAAATCAGCAGAGCCACCTAGCCAGCTCTCTGGTTAACTAGTTTACCCCTAGATGTCTGAGAACAAAATCCTTTTTTTGATATAAGCTGAGCTCTGGGGCTTTTGTTGTGCAGAATTATTGAATCAGTGCAGCTACCATTACATGCTAGCCACTTCTGCAAGCACTGACTACGAAGTTATATAAGAGGATAAAGTGCCTATCATGAAAGACCTTTGATGATCAAATAATAGAATACATGTAAAGTGCTTGTCTATTAATAAATGCTTTCTGCTTTAAAAAAAAAAAAAAAGAGTCTTAAGAATCTACCCCCTCTTAGAGGCCTGTGTTGGTAATAGTTTTTTTTTTTTCTGATTTTTTCTTTTTTTTTTTTAACTGTACCCTACCTGCGGCCTGCAGAATCTTAGTTCCCCAACCAGAGATCAAATCCCTGCCCCCTGCCTTGGGAGAGCGGAGTCTTAACCACAGACCAAGAGGGAAGCCCTCGCAATAATTCTTAAATGGAATTCTAAATGGAACTCATATTTTTGTAATGAAACTATACTATGCTAGTATTTCTTTGCCTGTGTTGCCTTTAGACTTTGCCCCAGAGTTACATATACAGTTTCAGGTATCATATTTATGCATGCCTCTGGTCTCATTCATGGATGATTTGAGGTACCAAAATAACTCTGACCTAAGTAAATTTCCTCATTTTTGAAAGACCTAATGCAGATGGTCACTTACTAAAATTCATCATAATAATATACTCTTCACACAGTCCCAGTACAGTTTACCTTTTATAGATTCAGGTTTATAAATTTTTAAAAAACAAATCTTGGGCAATCGTACAGATAGAAATCTCATCAATCCTTAATGGAAATATATAAATTATATAGACTCATAAGGAAAAGATGTGAATAAAGCATATCTTGGGCCTCTCATCTATTTTAGTATTGTGATACAATCCTTTAAAATCCTTTGGTAGAATGTTCTTTATTATTAAGGTGTTTTTTGTATTTCCATGATTGGTAGGATATCGCTAAGGTTAACCTTTTTAAAATTTGCCTTTGTTTTTTAATAGAACATCAGAGTAAATATTTAAATTAGTTTCTGTACTGTTCTCTGAAATTGTCTTTCCTTTTCCTTGTCTATGACCTGCTTAGAATTTAAACTATATTGGCAAGAATGAATGGTGAAAGAGTTCCTGCTATTTGTTTATCTTAAATTAATGTTTTAAAATATTACATGCCCTGTATAAAAGACATCCCTAGAATTTCAAAGGGTATAGTTCTAGAGTTTGTCATAATGAATTGCATGTTTAAACTTCTGAAAAATTATAAAAAATACTTTATATTTCAAACCTCTGTATTCCATCATTTGTACCCTTATTTTTCTTTAGAGCTTTATAACATTTATATTCCTACAGTTATTGGTCTGTATTTATATTTATTAACCTTCAGTCCTTTTATCACAGTTTTTCCATTCCTAATTTTATTTTATTTTATTTTGATACATTCTTGGTCTGGCTATTCTGTCATCCAGCCATTTTGATTTTGTTTATTTTTAAAAGAAAGGCTTATGGGTATTGTAGCTTGAATTCTTCCCACTTGAGAATGTCTACCCATTAACCTTTTAACTTTGCTGAGTATATAGCTTTTTGTTTTCTTTCGTTCAGAATTGTGTAGTCATTTTTATATTTCTAGAATTGAGTGTGACTAAGGAGTCTGAGATCATTCTGGGTTTTTGTTTTTGTTTTTTCCTTCCTGATGGAGATTTGCTTTTCTACTTCAGTTATCCATGTGATGTTGTTTTTGTTTTATGTTAATAGTTTTTTTTTCTTTTTACTACTTTTCTGTTTCATATGTTCCTTTCTTTAGAAACTTAGTTATCTTCTCTGTTACTTGTGTTGTTCCGTATTGCTTCATTCTTTTCCTTTGTGCTATACTGTGCTAAGTTGCTTCAGTCATGTGTGACTCTTGGCAGTCCCATGGACTGTGGCCTACCAAGCTCCTCTGTCTGTGGGATTCTCCAGGCAAGAAGACTGGAGTAGGTTGCAGTGCCCTCCTCCAGGGGACCTTCCCGACCCAGGGATCAAACCCACGTCTCTACGTCTCCTGCTTTGGCAGGCGAGTTCTTTACCACCAGCACCACCTGGGATTCTGTGTAATTTCCTCAAATCTGTGTCTTTCACTGTGTCGACATATCTTTGTCTCTTTTTCTATTTTGTTTCCAGTATGGTTTTTATCTCTGATTTTTTTAATGTGTTTTTGTTTTGTGGAATCCATCTTGCATATATAAAACTGGAGACAATATTGTAATGAATTTCCCATGTATCCACCCTCCACATTCAAACTTTCAATTCATGGTCAGTTTTATTTCATCTGTACTTCCTCATACCTTGCTTATTCTCTTCTTTATTCTGAATTATTTTGAAGCAAATCTCATATACCATCTTCTCATCTGTAAACATTTCAGCATGTATCTTTCTTTTAAAGATAGGATTCCTTCTTTTTCTTTTATATAACCACAGTGCCATTCTCCTAAAAATTTTTCTATCAACATCTCCAGTTCCCCAATTCTTTGTGGTTTTTTGTTTTAATATTCAGTCTGTTGCAGAGTGTTATTTTCATAAAGTAAAATTAAAATATAGCAGTAGGAAATTGCTATAAAATTTTCAAGATATGTATTCTGAGTTTATGAATTTAGCTCATAATAGATTGACAGTAGACAAAAACTATGTTGAAGTATGGTTTTCCTCTCCTCCTTTTTACTTTGGATAGTCCTCTTTAGATAAGAAATGCAAGTTTTGGGTAATAGAAGTTGTACACTAATGTGTTTCTTCAGATTTTCATCTTGTGCCTAAATTATTTCTATGAAAATATTACTGTGGGATTATTTCCTTCCTCTCCTGTGTTCTGTTCATGACACTAGATGTCACTACTTATTGCTAATGCTAAGTCACTTTAGTCGTGTCCAACTCTGTGCGACCCCATAGACGGCAGCCCACTAGGCTCCCCCGTTCCTGGGATTCTCCAGAGTACTGGAGTGGGTTGCCATTTTCTTCTCCAATGCATGAAAGTGAAGTGTCACTACTTAATAGAAGATCATTGGTTATGTATGCTTGCTTATTATTAGAACAGTTACTTGGGGAAACATACCTTGCTAAAGGTGTATAGTAACATTTGCTGGCTCTCACCTTAGTCTTCCTTATCCAGATATCACAGTATTAGGCAAGTGTTTGACAGAGTATAGTTTGGGATTGTAGACATTTCTTTCAATGAAGATAACATATTTTTCTCTATTTATTCATTCCTTTTCTATCTGGAGAGTTTAAGAGAAACTCTTGAATGCCTTTCATTCTGTCATCTTTGATAAAGATTTTCAATTCAAAAATTTTTAATGAAAAAATACTTAATTTCACCTTTTATTTTTATATCAGTGTTAATTTTTTTAGCTTGGTAAAATGATCGTTTTTAAGGACTTATATATCAGAGATTTAGAAATGCTTGTGCTGAAAAGTTAAACAAGCTTTTATTTTAAAATATAGAAGAAGCTGTTAGCAATCTGGTATCTTCTGGTGGGGAAATAAATCATTTTATGATAATGTCTGTGCCCTTGGAGTTTTGTATTTATATTAGAGCTTTGATGGTTTGCATCTTAAAAGGCAAAGTAGAATTACGTTTTCTACTTACAGTCCATTATACTATTTTGCACTAAAGGCATTTCTTAACAAAATAGATGCATTTCATTAAAATCTATTTTAAAGCAAAATTGCACTAACTGAATCCTTTAATTCATAACAATAGATTGGTTTTCTTATGATATTATAAAACTATATATCAATCAAGTGTGCCCTTTCTGACTGTAACAAAATCACAGTTGTAGCAATGTAAGAAGTTCTCAGAGCATGAAGGAAAAAAATTTTTCTTTTCAAAAACCTTTTGCTACTTTCTTTTCTTGAAAGTTATCTTAAAAGATACAGATTACAACTCCCGTCTTTGATAGAACTAGGGGACATTTTTAACCTCTAAATTATAGTATGGTAAAATAAGTGATCATGGTAACCAGTTCAGATTAGAGCAGGTTCTAAAATTGCTTATATTCAGGAAGAACCTAATGTGAACACAAATAAATTAAGAAGTGATGGGGGGGCCTCCCTGGTGGTCCAGTAGTTAGGAATCCACTTGCCACTGCAGGGGACACCAGTTCCATCCCTAATCCAGGAAGATCTCACGTGCCTTGGGGCAACTAAGCCCGTGCATCACAACTACTGAGCCCACACTCTAGAGCCTGCGAGCTGCAACTACAGAAGCCCAAACACTCCAGAGCCTGTGCTCTGTAACAGGAAAAGCCTCTGCAGTAAGGATGCCCATACGCTGCAAGTAGGGAGTAGCCCCTGCTCACCGCAACTTGAGAAAGCCCACATGCAGCAACAAAGACCCAGTGCAGCCAAAAATTTAAAAAAAAGAAGTGATTAGAAATTCCCTGGCAGTCAACTGGTTAGTACTTCAAGCTTTCACTGACAAGTGCATGGATTCTATCCCTGGTCTCCCGACAGGGAGTCCCTGCAAGCTGTGCCTCACAGCCACCAAAAAAAGAAAAAGTGATTTAAACAACTAGTAGCAGGTTTAGGATAGAATTATCACTGGACATCTAAGCAAAAGAGAACAACAAGATAACTGTAGGAGAGCAAAATCTCATCTTTCGTAATAGGAAATCAGCACATAACACCTAAAACTGCAAACTCAAGATAAGGCAGTACAAATTTTCACTTAAAAATATGAAAGTAGGTCAAAAGAATTGAAAATGGGGACCTCTGGACTAGGGAAAATGAAGAAAGGGACTGCTGTTTGCCTTAGTAAACTTGTGGGTCCTAGTTGACTCTCCTAAGTGTGCAAAATCAAAACCTAAAGAAAACAAGTAATTCCCTGGTGGTCTAGTGGATAGAACTCTGCACTTTCACAGCTGAGGGCTTGGGTTCAGTCCTTGGTCAGGGAACTAAGATCCAGCAAGATGTGTGGTGTTGCCAAAAAAGCAACCGTGCATTTGAAAATTTTCTAGTAGATATATTGTAGCAAAGTATACTTGCAGTACTATATGTTGTACTAGCACAGCTGGAACATGACAGTGGCCTGTTACTGGAATCTCCATAGAAGCCTGGTAAATAGCATACCTTTTCCTGCCACATTCTGAGCAAATTAAGAAATCAGAGCTATGAAGTAGCATAAGGAGGTTGAAATATCAACTTCATTTCTCTTAAAGGCTAAATTGGAGGATACAACTTAGAATAAGAACTAAATGGGTCTGTTTAACTGAACCCCAGAATAAAATGGACTTATCTACTTAGTCACAGGAAGTGTTCATGGAATAGTAAAGAAAGTATACTCCCCTAAGGGCAGCTCACTTCTATGAGAAAAAGGGTGAAGCTGAATTGAGCATATTCAGTTTATTCTTCCCCAAGTTTACCATTCAGGGTATATCATTCAACTCCTGACAGAGAGAGACAAGTTGAGCTCCCTTCTCAATGATGAAAACATCAAAATGTTGAATTGTTCCAGTTAAATCTCTTGACATTAAATCTCTTTCAGTTTAACCTCGTTTACAGTTTCTGTTTCTTTGATGCTCAGTTTTGCCATAATAGTCTGTATACACTTGGTGTCGATCCATTTTTAGTTGGTATAAATCAAAGAAGAAAAAAATTTTTCATATATTAAGGAGCTATTTTTGATGCAATCCCCCAATTTTTTTAAAAAGAGTAAGTTTATAACCTATATATTAACAGGTAAGTTATAAGTGATCTGTACTTTATTTGTGGGAAATAAAACCTGAAAACCACTTCTCAATGTTATTCTCCGAGAGACATTTTCTTAAAGAGTTAAGTATGCAGTATATTAGAATACTCAGAATTACATCCTGTTTTAACCTCTACTAGATTTGGCAAAAAGTTTATCAAGTCATTTTTGAGTGTTTACCATGTGTAAAATCTTAAATAGATGCTCCAGAAGTTAGTAAAAGAGGCACCCTTTCTCTTCAGGAGCTTATAATCAGGTAAAAATGGATATAACAAATTAAGCACAAGATAGTACATGGAAGTAGCATAAGAAAATACTTAGTGCTAAATGGAATTTAATGAGAGGGGAACACATTCAATTTTTGAAGGGAGACAGACAAGGAGTATGAAATGGCTTCTGGGGTGCTGTCATTTAACTCTCTCATTTTTTTCCTCTTAACATTTAGTCTGACTGGGTCTTAGAATTTAAGATATCAGTATTACAGTAACGTTTATTATCTTTAGAAAATAAGTAAAATATATCCATTGTAGAAAGTTTAAGAAATTTAGAGAAGCATAAAGGATACAATAAGCATGCATAATACCACTACTCATTTAATCACACTCATATTCTTGTTTTATCCTTCAGGTTGTTTTTTTCAAATAAAATTGAGATCATATTGAATGTATATTAAAGTACAGTGTATACTGTTCTTTTTACTAAACATGATAGCATGTATAACATGAGTCTAGGTCTTCACAACGTTTTGAGTCAGTTCTCTATTATTGTGCTAAGATGAACATTATTTTTGTGCTAAGATGAACATTATTTTGTCTTTTACTGCAGTCTCTCGTTAAGTCCTTTGGTCAACTTTTTAATAGTTGATTTTTTGGGGACATTTTTAAGGTTATGATATAGTGTATTTTCTGTAATACTTAAATAAACCTTTTGTTGAAGAATATATATTCTTACTCGGTAATGGTATTTATTTGCATTTGTTGAATAAATCTTTCCCTATTTTTCCTTCCTGGCTTTGAATATACTCACATTAATTAGAGATTTAATTAATTCAAATTAATTAATTGAAATGCTTAAATGAAAACATCTAAATGTTTATCATTTGAAATTTAGTATATATCTGTCTCTGTTTCATTCTTAACTCTTAAAGGTTTCTAATACTTAATTTGGAAGTATACATTTAAAAGATTTTTTAATGTCATTTCTTTTTGGAAAGTAGCCTTACCTTCATACTTAATTTCTGTATTTTCCAGGGTTACTTTGAAAGCTGCAACATACACAGAAACCGGATAGCAGGCTTTGAAGTAAAAGCTTATGCTAACCCCACAGTGGTTCGATGTGAAATTCATCATGGGCAGACTGGGGGAATATATGTTCATGAAAAAGGAAGAGGACAATTCATAGAGAATAAAATCTATGCAAACAACTTTGCAGGTGTATGGATTACCTCAAATAGTGACCCAACAATAAGGTATTTATATATAATTATGGAAGAGAATTATACTTTCACTTTATGTTTTGTGTTATAAGAAGAGTTATGATACTTAGCTTTAACTCTATTTTTCCTAGACACCTGATCACTATAAAATGGATTTACCTAATAAAAGTCTGTGCATCTGAATGAACATAGCTATTGCATTTATTTTGCAGTGTTTTTTTATTAGTGATCTAATCCATGTAACCTATTTTTTATGAAAAATTGCAATTGCTGTGATTTTCATTTTAAATTCATCAGACTGCATTATAGATGAGTAAATAGGGCTCTGATCGTCTCTTGGAATCTGAATGATCTGTGTTGTCCTTTTTTTTCTTTCTGAGATCAGATAGGTTATTAATTATCTCTCAAGATATTTGGACAAAGAGACCAAGAATAACAAAAGAGTCAAAACTTGAAGCTGTCAGTTCCTGACACTCCCTCTGGCCACAGCAAGGAAACAAACAGATCCAGTCTTTTCTATTATTCTGTATTTTATTTTTGGCTATGCTGGGTCTTCGTTGGTGTACGTGGACTTTCTCTAGTGGCAGAGAGTGGAGTCTTCTCTCTAGTTGCAGTGTGTGGGCTTCTCATTGCGGTGACTCCTCTTGTTTCGGAGCACAAGCTCTAGAGCATGGGCTCAGTAGTTGTGGCACATGGGCTTAGTTGCCCCACTGCTTGTGGAATCTTCCAATGTCCCCTGCATTGGGAGGTGGATTTTTAACCGCTGGACCACCAGGGGAGTCCACAGATCCAATCTTACAGGCACTGGCTAAGACTGTAAAACAGAGCTATTAAAATGAAATCAATGACCATGAATTATTTCTGTAAAATTGTTTTCCACTGGCTTTATGAAAGTTGATTATGTGATTTCCATCTTAATTACTATTCAACAAATGCTTATAGATGAGCTAAGAAAAGTTGTTTTAAATGGATTAGCTCCTTTTTTTGTAAATTTTAATTTTTGTTTTTGTTTCCTTTGACCTCGCATCTTGTGGATCCTAGTTCTCTGACCAGAGATCAGACCTGGGCCCTCTGAAGTGGAAGTGCAGTGTCCTAACCACTGGACTGTCTGGGAGTTCCCTGAATTAGCGCTTTTGAGGGGAATTTTTAAGAATGCTAATTCATCTTAAATACTAGATGGCTTTTCCAAAGCCTTAAGTCTTAGAATTGAAGGGAAATCATCTAGTTCCTCATTTCATAAATTAGGAAGCTGAGGCTCATAGAAGTTAAATAATTTTCTAAGGTCACATGAACATGGCTGGGCTTTTAATAAAACAGGCAAACTTTTCTGAATAGATTCTTTTTTGTGTTTTTTATTTCCCCACATGATTATAGGGGGAATTCTATATTTAATGGAAATCAAGGTGGAGTTTACATCTTCGGTGATGGACGAGGCCTTATCGAAGGAAATGACATTTATGGTAAATGTATTTTGTTCTGTAAAATTTTAGAGCCTGGCCTGTGTTCCTGTCATTAGTAAATGGACCATTTTGAAACCTTCTGAATAGGAGAACTGATCTAGGTTCTTTAAATTCTCAATAAACATTATTCTGTGACATTTATTCACTTAACAAACATTTACTGAGTATATACTATGTATTAGGCACTATTCTACATACTAGGGATGACAATAAAACTAAGACCCTATTCTCACAGAGTGTCTGCAGTTCCCTTAGATTCACTCCATTGTTTAGCAATTTCTGTGGTAGTTTAATACACTTTGGTACTAATTAAAAAAGGAAAATACTTACTCCTCATTAAAACTTTTGAGGTATTAATTCAGCAAACAATTATTAGGTATCTGTGTGCTAGACACTGATATGTTCCTGGGTGTCCTCTTTTGCTAATACTTACTGGATAATACATATAATTTTACTCATTGCTAGGTACTTTTTTGAGTACCTTACTTGAATTAAGTCATATAATATTTACATCAACCCTGTGAAGTAGGCACTACTGAATATACCCCACAGTTACTGGTCAGGAAACAAAGGTACAAAGAGGTTTAACCAAACTTACTCAAAGTCACACAGGAAATAAGTCAAATTCCTGGAGTCAAAACTTAACAGCGTGGCTCCAGCATCTCTGGTCTTAACCACTATACTTAGGCTGCCTGCAATCCTCCTGCATCTTCTTACATTCCTAGTTCCCTAGTTTTGTCTTGAAATGTTCATGGATCATAAGTATCTTTCTGAATATGACATATTTCACAGAGTTGTGCTCTTGCTATGTTCCACTAGGCTCCATATGTTGATATTGTAACTTTTATTTTTAAATAGGCAATGCATTAGCAGGAATTCAGATTAGGACAAACAGTTGTCCAATTGTTCGACATAACAAAATTCATGATGGCCAGCATGGTGGAATTTATGTGGTAAGTTAATAAATACAGTTCTTGAACTTCATGAATCAAAGTCAGGGTAGAAAAGAGAGAGTACAAAATTATGTCTACCTTTAAGTAGGCCATATTCAACTTTTTCTCTCTCCTAGTGTATGAATGACTTAATTTTTTGTGTGTAGTGCTCTGTATAATTTTGTCAACTGACTATATTTAAGCATAGGAGATACACCTTTTTATTGAAATATCTAATTATAATGGCAGTATGGGGCTGAACACATAACAACAAATGGTTGGCAGTCTGAGTTATATTTGTTACACTATAATTTGGCCAGTGTGATTACTCTGTGAGTCTCTGAGATTTTCCAAAAGTATTAATTAAAATCATAACATCACTGAGTATTAATAATACTAGACTTGAATATTTTTATCTTCTGAAAAAGCCAGACATTTGACATGATGTTGAAACATAATTAGGCATCTTACAAAATTTAAAAACCTATGTATTAGTGTATTAGTCCTGTGTCTTCTGTCATCATAGTATCTGACACTGTTATTCAAGAAAATGTAGAGAATTTCAGAAAGGTCCTTGTGTGATGCCAGGTGTGAGTCTAATTTTTATTCATAGTTCTAGAAATGTTCATGTCTTAAATCTTCTACTAAAAATAAAAATTTTAGTAACTTGAAACTTGTTTTGAACCAGTGATAAGTTGAAATAATTATTAACTTCCTAAGTGAGAGAACTTTAGTTTGTTTTGTATCTTAGAGTGAAGTAAGAAAATCCAATGCTACTATTCTTACCATAATAGATTTAAAAATACACAAAGGACAGTATAGAACCTTTGAGCTTAAACTCGGGTAAAGACTAGGTAAGAGAATATTACCAGTTAGCTCTTTTTTTTGGGGGTCATAATTTGTCTCAAAAGGTAAACTATACTGTAAATTACTTGGCTTATACAAGATACATATTATAGTCAATAACTTTTATTTAGCATGAGAAAGGACAAGGCGTAATAGAAGAGAATGAAGTCTATAGTAATACTCTGGCCGGAGTCTGGGTGACAACAGGCAGCACTCCAGTACTGAGAAGAAACAGGATACACAGTGGCAAGCAGGTAAGGTTATGTCTGACTTGGTATGGGAAATTATTGTTTTATAAACATATTTTTTTAATTTGAAAAAAATTTTTATTAATTTTAGGTTGGTGTTTATTTTTATGACAATGGACATGGAGTACTAGAGGACAATGATATTTATAATCATATGTATTCAGGGGTTCAGATAAGGTAAATGTTTTCACATTTGGCTTTCTTCGGGGAGGGAATTGTGAGTGTGTGGGGTAAATAGAAGAAATTACCTAGTTATTAAATGCTCAATCTTTATTCCTCCTTTTGTATATGTGTTCATAGTCTATCATACTCTTGGCTTAAATTGTGAGACTGTAAGTTTTGGCTGAATGGCACATACTCCATAAGAGCTCATTTCCACTGTTGTGTCATCCAGTATGACAGTCGCTATCAGTGTACTCTGTCATACTTGGAGAGTGGAAAGCTATGTAAAAATACCTGTAAGGTAGTATACCTGACATGTTGTAGGTACTTATTAAATGGGAGCTTCTGTTTTTATGCTCATTCTGCAAAATTAATAGGTTTTAAATCCTTCTTTCTTGTATTTTACCAGTTTTTGGAATTGCAGTAGTCCTGATCATATTTTATTTTACATATGAGGGGAGCATATAATAAGAAATATTACTTAATCTAACCTCCTCAGTTTAGTTTACATATTAGGAGACTCTATAGTAATAATCTATAGCTAAGTCTGTTCTGTGGGAAGATAGAATTACACAAAATTAAGCCCGTTTCCTCACTGATAGACTTCTCCAAGTATCTTGAAGGTGATGTTTAATTATGTCGTTAATTCTTACAGTGATTATTGTGGGTTTTCTAACTTAACATGGGATGTGGGAGTAGAAGCAATGAGATGGCATTACTTTCTATTCTATCCATAGGACTGGAAGCAACCCCAAAATTAGGCGCAACAAAATCTGGGGAGGACAGAATGGTGGAATTCTAGTTTATAATTCTGGTATGTTTAATCTTTTACCTTTTTTTTTCAGTGATACTGTCTTTAGAAATATACTTTCTAAATAACATAACCTGAATTTTTCCATTTATAGGTCTAGGCTGTATAGAAGACAATGAAATATTTGACAATGCAATGGCTGGAGTCTGGATTAAGACAGACAGTAATCCTACACTAAGAAGAAATAAAATCCATGATGGAAGAGATGGTGGCATCTGTATATTTAATGGGGGTCGAGGTATTGTTGTTAACTTTGCATTAGTTAAAAACCCAGTTTCCCATTATTCTTCCATATCTTTAATGATCAATGACATTGCCAATTAATGTCATTGTGAGGGAATCACAGTCTTTCCTTATTAAATCTTGAGATGGCTTAGGAGGTTAGTGCCTAGAGTTAAAGGAGAATTGCAGAATTTTTCTTCTCCTATTAGAGCTACCTTGAGTGTGCTGCTTGTTAGTAAGGCTTTTTTAAGGTAGCAGAATTTGTTTACACCCCATCTCTGGACCTTTTATTATCCAGAATAGTGATATGATTATAATAAACTTTAAAGTTATAGAACTAGGTATGAAAAATTAGTTGGTCTGTAAATACATAAAAATGTCTGTAGTCAGGAAGTATTGCTTATTTGTACCTGTTTACAACCATCTTTGTTGGAGAATTGAATGAATGAAGCCAAGATGTCCTCAGTTTGGTATCCATAAAGGTCAAATTGACTTTGCATTGAGGCAAAAGCTCACAGTCCCTGCCTCTTGTTAGCTCATTTTGTTCATAGAGACTATCGAATGCAAATTATCACCGTTCCTGAAATATCAGTAACCCAACATTATACATACCTTGTATAGAAGGTTAGCTAGTAATTACTCTAACATAACAAGACTTAATCAACAAAATTTACTGCTACCACCAAACAGCATGATTCCATTAATGACATAGACTCTCAAGAAGCTTATAATCTAGTAGTTCAGTAAATGACATAATCCCCTGATAGGATTCTTTATAAGATACAATGAGGAAACACAGTACAGAATTGTTGGTTTTATTTGTAAGGTGTTGGAAAAGGTTCTGGAGTAAAATCACTCTTGGGCTGTGTCTTGAAAAAATGAGTATTTACTGGTAAGATGAGGGGTTAGGGGTTTGAAGGCCATTCCTGGTACAGAAAGTAGTTATTTCACTCTTTCATTTGTTCTAGTATATACTTACTAATTGAACATATCTGTGCCTAACACTGTGATACAGATACTGAAGATAAAACGGTAAATATAAAACAGTACTACATCCAGAAAGTTTATAGTCTAATGGAGTGGCACATTGTAAGCAACAGTCTAAAAGGAAACAGTGGTTTAGTAAGGCAAGAGATTCTGAAAGTTGAGGCTGTAAAGGGGGCAGGGCCCAAATTGTTAAGGGCTTTGTTTTTATATATGCAGTATAATGAAAAGGCTTTGTATGTATGCAGTAGTTTGGACTAGACCTTAGCAATAGTACTTGAGGAGCCTATAGTGGACATATACAAGATTAGAGGTAGGGTCTTGGAACAGTCAGGCTTCTCCTGTTGGCTCAGTGGTATAAAGAATCCACCTGCAGTGCAAGAGCTGTTGGAGACGTGTGTTCTATCCCTGGATTGAGAAGATCCCCTGGAGGAGGGCATGGCAATCCACTCCAGTATTCTTGCCTGGAGAATCCCGTGAACAGAGGAGCCTGGTGACTACAGTCCATGGGGTCACAAAGAGTTAGACACAACCGAAGTGACTTAGCACACATGTACTCACGCACTTGGAATAGTCTTTTCTAGGGGAAAAGGAATTTACAGGTTAATACTTAACAATTACAGATAGGTCAGATGTGTACAGAAATAAAAGCATTTCATGTCTTCAGGGAGCAAACACGAGTACATAACTAAATAGGATTCACTGTACGTAAGTAAGTTTTATAGGAGTAATGTTAATACTTATTTAGTACTGTGTACTTTTACATGTATTAACTAATTCTCATAATAACCCTGTTGTGGTAGGTGCTATTATGCCTATTTTACTGATAAGGAAATTGAGATAAAGAGAAGTAATTTCCCCAGAGTTTAGAAGTGGTTAAGTCAGTATTTGAAGGCATGAAGTCTGATTCCTCAGTCTACTCTTAATCATTGTTATCATCCCAGAAGAGACAATAATTTGATAGAGGAAAACCAAAAACCTCCCAGAGGAAGTGACATTAAGAAGAAAGACTATGGGAAGACACTGCAGAAGAGGAAATAATATAAATCAAACGCAATAGGGATAAAAATATATAGCATATTCAAAGTGTAAGTAGTGTAGTGAATGAAACCAGGGGTAGGTTGAGAGAATATTTTGAAAGACTGTAAACAGCAAGTTAAATTTTAAACTTTATTCTGTAAGTTTTTTATACTGATAAAGGGTTACAATAGAGTTGTAGGAAACTGGGGAAACAACAGCAGGAGAGAGACCAAAGTAAAGAAACTGATCAAGGAATGCCGATAGTGGCCGGAAAGAATTGGGGCTTGAACCTAAAGCATGGAGGATGCAAAGATCCTAAAAATATTTCAAAGGAATTGATTCAGCAGTGTTGAATAAGAATCAGCTTTATGCCTGGTGCCTGGGCACTGGGGATGCAGTGGTAAGCTATACATGGTCCTTGCAACCATGGGACTTTCAGTTTATTGGTTAGAATGGTTATTTGCTAATTTTAAGATTTTTGCTTAAATTCTACTTTAAATATTTGTGAATTACTAAACAAACTTTCTTTTCAGTTGAAAAATCAGTCCTATGAATTTCACAGTCCAGTTAATAAGAAACTAAAAGAAAACCTAAGTACCACCAAAAAGACAGTAAAATTTGCTATTAACCTGGGGAAATATTTCATTATAGGTCTCCTCGAAGAAAATGATATTTTCAGGAATGCTCAAGCAGGTGTTCTAATCAGCACTAATAGTCATCCAGTCTTGAGGAAAAACAGAATATTTGATGGATTTGCTGCAGGTTTGTATTTTCTTTTGTTACCTGTAGCTTGTTTGCTGTACATTAAATCGATTCTTGTTATATTATCTCTTCTTAAGAACTAAAGGTGTGCAGTGTGCTGCGGAAGTTGGCTGAATGCTTGTTTACAATTGCTTTTAAGAGCACTTAATCCAAGTTTTGGATTCAGTCCACGGGGTTGCAGAGTTGGACGTGACTTAGTGACTGAGCTCATACAGTCCAAGTTTTGGATTCTTCTACTCTAAGCCAAGCTTATAATATTGTTCTTGTAGTTCAGTAGTAATTAACAATCATTAATTGGATAGAGTAAATACTGGCTACCATTAGGAATAAATTAAGATAAAATGCAAGCCCTCTGGCCTCACATTGTTTTTTAAAAGATACTGGTAAGTAAAATTCAATATATATATTGAATATATATATAAATATATATATTATGCAATATAAATATATTATGCATATATTTCAGCTTTTTGCCAGTAAAGACAATTTCTCTTAATTCCAGATAACCATCTGGCTCCTGCCTACACATATTTCTGTGCCCTATCTTCTTAGTTGGAGAGAAATTTTAAAATAATGTCATTATCAATAAAGTAGAGTATGAACCATCTGTATTATTCCTTCCTTAGCAGGGATAGAGAACTAAGTGATTCAAATAAGCTTTCATTTTTTTCTTTAGATGTTAGGAATTAATATATAGTTTATTAACATACTTTTTATATAAAAGAACTAGTTTACTACATTTGCTATATTTCAGGTTTCTTTTAAGAAACTATATAAAGTGATGCATCTGCTGTTTGTAAATTTTGCTTCAGGTATTGAAATTACAAATCATGCAACTGCAACACTAGAAGGCAATCAAATTTTTAACAACCGATTTGGAGGCTTATTTTTAGCATCTGGTGTTAATGTGACAATGAAAGGTAGGTTGGAATCTTGTGTTCTGCCTATAAGTGCACTAAATATGCCATAAGATAATCAGAAGCCATTGCTATTCGGTAATTTAATTCCTTCTGTCACTGTACAGTAGTTAACCAGCAACTCAAGAGATGGATTTTGAAAGAGTTTTGTTTCAACTTATTCTAAATAGTTGGGAGTACCTTGTACAAGGAAAACTCAATTCTATTCCTAGCCAGTTTTAACTTCATTGATTAGCCTCTTTTAAAGCTCTTAAAAACTCTTAAGTCTTTATACTATAGAATATTATTTTTTCTTTCATTACAGATAACAAAATAATGAACAATCAAGATGCCATAGAAAAGGCTGTTAGTAGAGGCCAGTGTTTATATAAAATATCAAGTTATACCAGCTATCCCATGCATGATTTCTACAGGTATATTTCTCAGTTATTTGTCTTAAAAAAGGAAAGGTACTAAGGTTTTCTTTTCTAAACTGACAACTCAACATTTTTAACTTTCCCTTAAGTGTATGAGCTAAAAGAAAGTAAACTGGGTATTTGCAAATAGAATGTAACTGAAAATTATTAGCTATCCACATTAAGTTCTCTGATCAGTCTTCTTGGAGGATCCTGTGTTTGAGACCGTAAAATGTGGGGAAATGTAGTACTGTAGTAACTGTAGATACCACTGAAAATGCAAAACATATTGTTTTCCTAGACTGTCATTAAGTGTTCCTTATATCCTGGCTACCATGAGTGGTTTTAATTCCCCTCTCCCCCATATTGATTCAATAAAGGTAGCTACTTGTTTTCCTTGGGAGACACAAAATAGGAAATAGTTATATTCCATTGAAGTCTCTTTTCAGAACTAGACTAGAACCACAAAAATTTTGGTCCTCTTAAAAGCCAAAGGTCATAGGGTAATATATAACAAATTGCAGTATTCTGAATAAAGATGATCGGGGAAAATAACATAAGCTTTTATTTTTTAGATGTCACACTTGTAACACCACAGATCGAAACGCCATATGTGTCAACTGCATTAAGAAGTGCCATCAGGGACATGATGTAGAATTTATTAGACATGATAGGTATGTACGTAGCACACTTGCTTGCTGTATTACCCAATTATTTTCCTCTCCTCACTTCCCTAATCTTTGGGTTTTCATATTTTGTTTTAGGTTTTTCTGTGACTGTGGTGCTGGAACACTGTCTAATCCATGTACATTAGCTGGTGAGCCTACACATGATACAGATACACTATATGACTCTGCTCCACCTATAGAATCTAATACATTGCAGCACAACTGAATACCTTCCCTAAAGAAAAAGTCCTGCCATTCTAACATCGTAACTTAAAACGTTTTGGGTTGTTTTTTTTTTTTTGGAAGATTTAAAATATTTGCCCATGCTACAGGAAGAGACTGTATTAAAAATGGATACACAAGGTCAGTTGACACTATGAAGCTCAAGCTACCAAAAAGAAAGTGGCAATATATTGACTCAGGATCTCAAAGCTGGGTGTTTTAGCATTACTGTGTAAAGACTTTTGAAGGGACAGAAGTGAAGAAAATAAGCTTCAATTTTGTACAGATACCAACTTCTGAAAAAAAGCTGGTGTTTTTACAACTAGCATTGAATGCAGTCCAACTTGCAGTAGTACTCTTCAATAGACAAGCAGCTTTGTTGCTGCTTTTATGGACGTGGGTACCAATTGCTTTTGTAATATGGTAAAAATGTGAGCTAGCACTTCTGCGTTTCTTTTGATTTTTTTTTAACATGTATTCAGATTGAGAAATATGATTTTAATGCTTTAATCTCATGTAGTTTGTTTTTAATTTCAAGCAAAATCTTATTGTACTTGAATGTGCCCTGTTTTGTTAGCACACCTAGACTTGCTGTAACTGTACTCATGTCCCAGTATGTACGTTCTTTCTATGAAAGAGAAAACACTAATCTTAAATTATATCCAGCAATGTTTCTGGTATCCTTTAAGAAAAGTTAAGACTATTATTTCCTTCCCTTCCCTGTGCAGCATTCAGAATCACCCCTAGAAAAAGTGAGTGTTTTAATGAGACTTCCTAGGAAGGGATGCACTGTAAAACAAAAGTATTCTTGTAACTCAGTTTTGTGAAAGGTAAAAACTACTATGTTTTAAAAGTACACTTTAGAAAGTCTCTTCAAAACAGTCCTGTATTTGAACTCTGTTCAGTTTTTTTTTTGAACAGTTTAGACAAATTGCTGGAAATTAAAACAATTTCCTGCATTAAGCTGAGACAAGTATATATACAGCCCTATACAGTTTCATAGCCCCCCCCCCATTTATGTGTATTGGTGACAGTGGGTATAAACAGCCTGAAAGTGTATGCATGTACCATAACATCTAGACTTAATATATTGTGGAGTATTCAATAACCATTATGTAGAAGGTAGATAAGAAAAGGGTTTAATTTCCTAGAAAGAAAATGGAAAAATGGTCATTTTTAAAAAATAAAGTTTATTAGATCATAATGTTGTCTGAATTTACCACCTTTGTCAAAAGTGAACTCAAAGCTTCCAATGTAGTCTATAATTCCTCAATCAAAGTCAGCAACTTATGGACAGCTTCAGCATCCACAGTCAACCTTTCACTAGCCAGACAAACCTCCCTTAAAATTAAAAAAAAAAAAAGTTAGTTTGCATTTTTCACAGTGCATCATCCACCCCTTTACTGTTTTCGAAATCACGTGGTAAAGTTATATCCAGCTATAGTTACCGAAATAATCGCAGTGACTGAGTCATTTTCTCAAATTCTCTTGCTTTTCTGTGTCCCTTTTGAATAACCTCCTCTGGAAGATTAGCAAGCCTTGCAGCATTAAAGCCATAGCTTTTAGGACAGGCTCCTTTAATGAATTTATAGAGGAAGGTAATAGTCTCCTGGCTGGGATCTTCACATTCATTTTCTACCATGCATGCCTAAAAGAAAAATTACATGCTGGCAATGGAAGGACCCATTCAAAAACTGACACAATTTTTGAATAAATAATTTATACATACCATGTGTCCTGGGCGCACTGCAACATTTTGAGAATAATCTTCAACTAATGAATGGTAGTGGGTAGAAAACAACGTACGACACTTTATATTCTCAGCAAGTTCTTTAACAACTGCATTTGCTATTGCTGTCCCATCAAATGTTGCAGTACCTCTTCCTATGAAAATATACATAAACTATGTATTACACAGTCTGCCATATTACATTTCAAGAAGGACAGGCCTCAGAATTTTTTTAAATGTACTGAGTATCAGCTTAGTACATCCAAAAGCATTCTGTAAACAGGCCCTCTCTAGCTAAAGTAGGCTTGCTTATCAGCCCTTGGGAGTTCAGGAATACTATTCAAGTGCCACTATGCTTCAGAAACTTCCTTTTAGTTCTCTTTAAATAGCCTTATTATCCAATTATCCCTGTATTATAAATTCTAACAGGATTGAAAAATTGCCTAGTGCCAACTGTGGGGTCTATGGACAAAGGTGGGTATATTCATATTCTTTTTAAGAAATGTGTCCTTCAGACCATTTTCCAGAAAAATAATTCTTTGTACTAATGTTTTAGAAATTTTAATGCCTTACCTAATTCATCCACAAGCACCAGAGAATGCGCTGTTGCATGTGTAAGTATACTGGCAGTTTCACTCAATTCAACAAAAAATGTACTTTCACCTTTAAAAAAAAACACAAGTGATCATTTTAAGAATCCTCTTTTAACAGCAGAAACATCTTTTAGGTTCGTATTATTTTGGATCTATTATGAACTACCCAATGGTACTAAAGATTAAATTTTACAAAAAGATTACTTCTAGTATGTTAAAACTTGCATAATGAGTTGTCAAATAACAGCCTCAGGTAGAAAAAGAACTCACCTGACATTATTCTGTCTGAGGCACCAAGTCTAGTAAACACTCTATCAATTGGTGTGAGCCGACACACTTCAGCAGGTACGTAACAGCCCATCTGGGCCATTATAGCTAATAGGCCAGCCTGTGAATGAGGGAGGAAAAAGTATTTTATGACTGATATTAAGAGAACAGATAGAGATATCTATGTATGTCCAGAAAGACAGATAATAAGCCAAGCTAATAAACATTAACTAGAAGTCAGGCACTCTTAAACAATCTTCACAATCTTATGTAGGAAAAGTGAGGCTGAGGGCCTACCTGGCTTTAAAACCTCAGAACATATACACTAACCCACTACACTAGTGATTCTAAAGTCTGGCTGAACAGGAGGATTAAAGCTACTGATGCCTAGAACCAACTGCAAACCAGACAATTTCAGAGGATGAATATGCCCCAACTCCCAGATACACCCCAACTCCCAGGTACTTTTTTTGTTGTGCTCTCTAGATGATTTTGATTTAAAATGAAAAGGTTAAAAATCATATTACTACACTACTGCTCCTCTCCAGTCAGCAAATTTGTACAAAGTACATAATACAGTAGAGTAGAATAAGAGGGTCAGCAAACATTTTTTGTCAAGGACCCAGTGTCTCTGTTACATTTTTTCTAAACCCTTTAAAAATCTAAATCATGTTTAGCTCGGTGACTAGCCAACCCGACAAAAGGTTAGGAAAATATATTTACTGTCTTCCCTAAAAGCAGTTCCCAACAGTTAATTAAAGGTCATGAATTATATTTGCTTTCCTGTATGAACAAGTGCAATGGTTCTAAGGGTTCCTAGAAATGAACCTAATTTAAGAACAAATGTACATTGTATAATTTTCATTCATTATGAATACATCCAACCTTCAGAGGAAATGGATGCAAAGTCAGAGCTCACAAAAGTCATGGCCTGAACCAACTTCACTTTAAGTGAAGTACTTCTTTAACATCAGGCAAATATTTGACCAGTGAAATGAACACAGTTCTCAGCTTCATGACTCGAGTTTTCCTTTGCTTACTAGTAAGTCAGGGACTGACTTTCATGAGTTTTTTGGGAAACAGTGGCTTAAATGTGTAATAAATTCATTCAAAGTTTTGTAACACTTTACCTGTCTCATGAGTGTAGACTTGCCTCCCATATTTGGTCCAGTAACAAGCACACAATAAGCTTTGCCATTTTCCTCCTCTTCTTCCTCACAGCCTATTAGAATGTCATTAGGAATAAAGTCATCGCCAAAAAAAGTCTTCGTAATGCAGGGATGCCGTGATCCTTTAAGGTCTAGAAAGGGAGGAGTATCTTCTTCTGGCAACAGAATTATTGGACGACACATAGGACCATCACCCCCTCGACTGTAGTTAGTCAGGCACAATAAGACATCTGGTAGAGGACAAAAGTGAGGTTTCATCATTTTTGAGATAAGCAACAAAGGCCCAACTTCTATAAAAAGCCGTTCAGAAATGCTTTTTTAGTGGAGGTAGCATGTTTCACTTTAGACATGGCAAATTTTTTTCCATAAGCAGGCACTCTAGTGACATTGTTCTAACTGCACAGTATACAAAATGCTTTGTTAATGGATTCATTAGCTGGAAATGAGTCATCAGCCTAAATGTTTTACATGTCTTTGTTACAGCACTTCATTACTTCATTACTAAAATGAGAAATAACATCTAGTTTCAGCTTAAGAAATCTATCCCCTCAAAGTAGAAATTGTCTTCTAACATCAGGACCAGAGGAATGCCAAAGGAAAGCTAAAAGATACAACAGAGATGCTGTACTAGTCTCTTCCTTGATACAATCCTAGAGGTAACACTTAGGAAGCAGAATATTCTGACAATAGGCACAATCCTAAAAGGAAAATAAATATATTCACCAATTTTGAACACCTGTGCTGAGGGAAGATTTAAATTACCAACCAAATTGTTTAAAGCTGTATTGGCTTGAGGAATAAATGTGGCACATTCAAACACAGGATAGATGCACGCTCAAAAAACTAGTTTTGTTTTGAAGTTGGGTAAACTGTGGTTGCTATATTTTTTTTAAAACACAGAAAAAAAGCCTCAAAACTGTTACAAAAAAAAAAACTCTTAAAACAAGCAAAAGGCTTCAAAATAAGTTGGCCATGAAGTTTTAAAGAAAAGGGAAATTATTTATGAAACTGAAGAGGTTACCTAATTACAAATACATAAACCAGGGCTCTTAGAAATAAACTCAGAAAAGAAAGTGTGACAACTTGGGCTAGGAGAAAAAGGAAAGGTTAAAATCTTTTCAAATATGTGTGTAGAGTGTAAAACTTAAGTCAGAGGTCAAGGGATAGCTTTAAATTAACATAACAAAGTAGCTTGGGACTTCCCTGGTGGTTCAGTGGTTAAGGCACAAGTTCCATCCTTGGTCAGGGAGCTAGAGCCTGCATGCTGCAACAAAAATCACAAGTGCCAGAACTAAGACCTGGAGCAGCCAAATGTTTTTTTAAAGTGCTATGCAAACATAATGTTCTACGCACCTTTCAAAAATAGCTTAAAAGCAGCATTTATCAAATACTATAAGTTCAACTGAAATTTGATCAAATATATACCCATTACTTGAGTTCAGGGATATGAGTCAATGGGGACTTTCCAGTGGACTGTAATTTCAATATAAAACTGGCACACAGGACATCACTAACCAAAGCTTTAGGAACAAACCTGTTGAAAGCCTTACCCAACACTGCGATGCACTCCACAGCAGCCTGCCAGTCCTTATAATTTTTATCAAAGTTATAGAACAGTCGCCTCATGCAGTCCTTTAATGATGCGTCTCTCCGTTCTTCAGCATTTATCAGATTAGCCAACTTCTTCTCAATTGTTTTGGTCCAGTATCGTTTACAGCCCTTTTTGGTGGATTTCAACTCATATTCTTCTGGCAAATTACGGGTGATGAAATTCTCTGGAATTTCCAACTGGTAACGATTCCTACCAATTCCCCAGTAAACTATGGTTCTACACCCAATTCGACTGCGCTGTTTCTCCAAGTATTCCAGGAGGCTCTGTTCATTTTCTCTTATGTCAGCAAGAGCTTGGTCATAATCAGAGTCAAATCCTGCTTTGGGAGTAATCAGTCCAGTCTTTCTAGCCTTTTCATGGTCAAAGGCTGTATCCCATCGGTTCAGTTCTGAAGTCAAATCAGGAAAGCGCCCTTGAGGATTTTTTGTCTGCAGAGTAAGGACCTGCTTGAGGATTTTAGACTTAAAGTCATCAATGACTTCTTCCATAATCTCTATAACTTTACATATTACTTTGAACCCTTCCAGAGCAGAAAGAAAATCAATAATCTTTTTTTTGCTGTATGTGGTTTCTTCATACATTATAGCCCTGCTATCTGGGTGGTTCTGGCTCTTGAGGGGAGACCCAACATTATGAATTTTACTCAGTAGTCTCTCAAGGTCTGGAAGCTTCTTAAGAAGGTCTACAACCTCAGAGATTTTGTCAGGCACAACCATTAGGTCTTCTATGGCATCCAGGCGATCATTGATAGCATGGGGGTTACAGAGTGGGGCACAAAGCCACTGCTTCAGGAGCCGTTTACCAAAGGGAGTATGGCAAGTATCAATCTTCTCTAACAAGGTCCCTTCAGTAGAACCGTTTGTTCCATTCAGAAAAATCTCCAAGTTGTTTAATGTCACAGCATCTAGCACCATTCGTTGATTGGCTTTAGCAAAGACAGCACCAGGTCTTGTAGCATGGACCATGTCAGAATCCAAGGGAACATATTCTTCAAAATTAGCCATTGATAAAAGCTCCTGATCAATAAGGCATTTTTTGAGGTAGAAGACACAACCACCAAGAGCAGAGAGGGCCAATTCACTCTTCTCTCCTGGTGTCAATCCAACAGAATCAGACTCCGCAGTCATACCTTTAAGCACCTGGGGTAGTATCACCCCACCATCCTCATTTAACTTGTCTGTAAAATATCCTTCTTCAAGGAGAGTTCTCAAAGTTTTGGCTGCATCCCAAAACTGGGAGCCCGGTATCAGACCTTCCTGAAGAGAAGAGGATAATGAACTCTTGAGAATCATCTTAGTTTCCGTTGAGAGATTTCCCTTTTCAAATAAGACTTGTACTGGAGGATAATGTGCCACCAAAGTCCTAAACCTGGAACAATGGCGATCATCTGAAAACTGACCTATGAAGAACCTCCCTAGTGAGGTATCAACAAAGCATACTCCATACACACGAGTGTGGCCAGAAGACTCCTCTTCTTTCTCTTTGAGGCTAAGAAGGTACTTGCTGTAGTTCTCCGAGGGGTCCCCTTCCAGCACACTGTAGGTCTGTGTGCCCTTCGTAATGACCCTACAGATCTCCCTCCTCACCACTCTGTCATACTTAGATATATGTGCCATTTTTCGGCATCGTGCCTCCATCATTTCTGGGGTCTCAGTCTGTTCTACTCGTGCTACTTTATAGCCCTTCTGGACCAGGGAATCTGAGTATCGGCCAAACGCAATTTCAGGGAAACCAGAATGGGCCCAGTTGCCTTTCATGAATACCAGCCCTAGTTCACTGACTCCAATAAAAGCATCCATGTGGTACAGCTCATAAAACTTCCCCACTTTATAAAATATGACCAGATCAAAGTTTTGAGACTTAATTTGCCACCACTTCCTCATCCCAGGAGTACAGGAATTAAGGAAATCCTCGGGCACAAAGAGTGTGGATGCATCAAAATCAGGGTGATCGGGCCGCCTCCTGTGCACATCTCTTCTCTTTTCCTCCTTAAGCCACTCTAAAGTTTCATGATACCAGACAGTGGGGCGATTACTGTCATCACATCCCCCACTAATATGGGCTTGGGATTCAGAATTTTGAGGGGCAGAGAAAACACTCAAAGTATTCTTGGTTTCTGATGAAATGCCAGTTGCTCGTTTGGTGGCTGAGGGCATTTCCTTCCTTGAACTCTTCCTCTTGAGGGAACTATTCCCGGTTACCATTCTCTTCCGCTTTGGAGCAACTTTGACAGGGCTGTCCAGGCCTTCACTGTCACTGTCCCCCATGCCACTGCTTATTTCATCACTGCTTGCTTCCTCCTTAGTGTCTGGCTTGAATTCCACATCAGAGCCACCAATGTCACTCTCAGAGTCTGATATGACCCTTCGTTTTTTTGTTTGTCGGCTACTTCGTCTGGATCCTTGCACCTTTGGCCTCACTTCCTCTTCACTTTCAATGTCTTTTTCCTCTTCACTCTTATCTGATGTGTAAGTGGCACCTACCTGAGAGGCAAAGAAAGAATATTTTAAAATATAAAAGTAAAATTTGGAAAAGTGACAATATCGCTAGGGAATCTCTCTCAATATGCTGCAGCTTCATATATCAGGAGAAGAACCCACCTCCAGAAATAAGAAACTTTTCTTTCTCAATGGATAGCAATTTCAGTTTCACCTAAAATTAATACAAATATCACAATACAGGATTAAGTGATTCTGTCATGAGAGTTCTTTCCTATTCAATACTAATGAAGTCCTTAGGATGACCATACATGATAAAATACCCATAGGTGATGTCCTCATTAACAGTCATAGCTGTAGAAAAAACTTCTGTTATCTTTCTTCCAGGGTCATCTCTCCTCTTACAGTTGAACATATTATAAAGTTTACCGTTCTATAAATTCCTTACTATTTAAAAAAAAAAAAAAAACAGTAATCATTGTAGTTCTAGTCCTTGTTCCTCCACAAACCAGCTCCGTTTTTTTCAGCAAAGCATGTTCAGTTCTCATAGACCTCCCTCATACATAAAGTAGTTCTGAGGTTAAATGATTTCTGTCATTCCCATCCAGATCTAAACATCTGATTAATGTTATGATCTCTGGTCTCAAACTCATTAAGATTAAAAACATTTCTCTCATTTTTTTTTTTTTTTTTGGCTATGCTTGTTCTTTGTTGCAGTAAGCGGGCTTAGTTGTGGTATGTGGGCTCTTAGGTCCCCAGTGGGGATTGAACCCAGGCTCCCAGCACTGGGCATGCAGTCTCTTATCTACTGGGACCAACACTGAAGTGCCAGTTTCTCTTAAAATATGCATTTTATTAACTTGATCATTGCCTATCTCATATAGAATAGAACAAAATCAAGCAGCTTATAGATGACTGTTTAAGCACATCTCATTAATTTACTAAATTAGAAAATGTTTAAGTATACCAATTATTCATTTAAGATTTAATTCACTCAAAGTGACCATTAATATTTGAAACCAAGGTTGTCTTTCAACCTTTTCTTACCAATCTAAAATTTAACAAAAAAGTATTAGAACATAAAATGATAATTTCCACACCCTCATATAGAAGGTTACTATCAGATACCACAACCAATTTTATCACCATGTCCTTACTGTCCCTAGCTCTCTATACTGGTTACCAAAATGGTACTACCTTCTGTAAGCATGTATGTTTCTAGCAGACTTGATAACTTAAGTAAAAAAGCGTCCTAGACTGCTGAGGATTCTAAGTAATTGAATATGACCAGAGGTATAAGTATGTATGTATGTATGAGTACCAAAAATATATATATATATTTGTGTGTGTGTGTGTATGTATATACACCCACAAGCTCCGGGAGTTGGTGATGGACAGGGATGCCTAGCATGCTGCAGTCCGTGGGGTTGCAAAGAGTTAGACGTGACTGAGCAACTGAACTGAAATAAATAAAATAGGAAATTACCACTCTAATATGTCCCTCCCTACTTTTCAACATTTTCCAAACAATAGTAACAACTGCCTGTTAGCAGTGTCCCACCTCCGTCTCTTCTTCCTCCTCTGGCTCTGAGGGCTCATCACATACTGCCAACTCAAGCCTCTTAATCTTGTCTTTATTCAAGGCTTCATCTGCTCGTTGCATTGCTCTGAGTATTTCAGGCTTTGCACTGTAAAAATGACCTCCTTTCTGGGCTTCCTTTGAATGTGAACCTAAAAAAACACATGTATTTATTTATAAATAAGAACAGTTGGCTGGACATTTGGCTCAATGTATAACACTTGCCCTAAGGAGCAAGAATGATAACCATCAAGGTGTTTTGTTTTGCCAAAGGCGCATGGGATCTTAGTTCCTTGACCAGGGATGGAACCTGTGCCCCTGCAATGAAACTGCAGTCTTAATCACTAGGCTGCCTGGAAGTCCTTTAGGCATAATTTTTAATTGATACAGATAAGGTCAAGAAAACCTTCACAGAACGAATTTTCAGGGTAAAACTATCAGTGAAACTGAAATTACCTGTTTTACCTCCTGTAAGTTACCTTAATTGTTGGTTCACCCAGGACCACTCTCTCTTCCACAAAGACCTCAGACTGTGGACCCTAAAGCCACACCTTTTCAGGTGAGGCATGAGATGTAAAGGAGATTCGAGACCCTTTTTAAAAAAACATTGCTTAAGGAAGGCAAAAACTACACTGTCAGTTAAATAAAGCAATCACATTAACAATAAGTTTGTTCCCAAGGCAGTTAGATAAGACATTAAAAAAAAATCCTACTCTAAGGAACCCTCAATTCTGGGAGGATAATAACCCAGTACAGACTTAAAAGTTTTTTCAAAACAGTTGCATCAAAAATGTCTTGCTCTGTTTTAAAGTAAAACTTTTCCTTTATTCATTTCATTTCAAAGAGCTATAGTATTAAATGACATGTCTATCCACTGAGCAAAAGGTTAGATACAGACAATTGTAAGACTAATGGTACAGAATTGTTTTAGCTCTTTTCCAAGAGGCCTAACTAGGAATGTCTGTTCTATTCTGCTACCTGAATATAACTACAGCTGCAAAACAAACCTGAATTTGTCTAACAGAGCCAAACATTACATTACTCCCTTCTTTCAGTATACTAAAACTGATGGGACATCCTAAATTTCCATGGAATTAGCAACTTTTATGGGCTGACTAAAACAAAGCTGCAATTTCTCACTTCTCTAAAGAGCTGCACCAAAACTACAAACTGCAGCAGTCAAAATCATTAAGAGTGGCTCTGAACTTTCCCAGAGTACCTGTTACAGCTGTGCTCACCTCGCCAATCTAGTATCACCACCATTACCCAAAACCTCTAATGCAAACTACAACCCTAAGACCATTCCCCTCACCAAAGCCCTACTGTTTTCATGCACACCTCTTTGCTGATTTATTCACATACACATTTTGCAACAGTTTGGAAATTTAAAGGGCAAAGAGCAATATGCACACCGGTGATTTTATAAAATAATTACAACGTAAAAGTAAACTTTTTTGATCTCTTTTTAAAGTCATCTTTTGCCAAGGCTTGGTTTAGCATCTCAAATTAGTCCTGGAAAAGACCTCATTTATCATCTGGTCCAACTTGCATATATGCAAACAGAAGTTACTTTGGCCAAGATTATAGAGCAAATTAATGGAGAAGACTGAAGTAAATTCTCTTACTCTGTTCTCACCCTGCACATCAGGTTTCTACACAGGCCTATCTGCCCTGCAGGATGAGGAGCACTACAACCACAAGGGCATGATTCCCGGGCTTCTGGGAAACTGAACACTGTTCTGATTCCAAGATACTGAGTTCAGCAATGTCCTGGCCAGAAGTCTGAAGATAATGGAAAAAACCTGTGCATGCACTACATCCTGCAGTCACACTGTGCATGCACTGCAGGAGACTGACAGGGTGCAGCCAGCCTAGATGAAACCATACACGCAGGACTGCTGATGTCTGTGATAAATAAGGCTGGGCCTGGGAAGAGTGAGTCAAGGTTCCAGAAGTCTGGTTTCTGATGTGAAACTCAACTCAGATGTGCTCATAAGGTGAGCATTTTGAAGCCGAGGTCACATGCATCTCTACCTGTTGTAGAGTATGTCACGGATCTATATGTTCCGCATCTTGGCTACATTGTCTTTCTTTTGGAAACTTTTAAGATAGGAACACTTTATTTTTTTCATGCCTGAATCTGGCATTGTCGTCCATCACTAGATCCAATCATGAAATCATTTTTCCTTTAAGGGTTTGATATTGCTATAAGTCACTCAGAAGGACAGAAATAAAAATTCAACTCCACACCACAAACTGGCCGAAGATCAGCTACATCTTATCCTTTTCCCATGCTAGAAGCTTTTACCACACCCACTCTTACAACTTATTGGAGTAAAATATGCTTAAATCCACTGTGAGGAGACACTAACATTCAGACTCACATGTGTGTGGGCTCTATCTTACAAATATACTCAAACTGCAAAGTAAATCTCTTACCTGTATATGGCTTTAATAGCCTTCTGCTAACCCAGCCCCGTGTTGGGCTGTCATCAAAAAACTGTACATGAACTCGGGCAGACTTTCCTTTCTCACGGATGAATGTTCCATCAAAAGGGTGGTTGTAAACCAGGCAAGGCCACCAAGGGTAACCCTCCATCTTGGCCCAAACCAAATCACCTGGTGAGAAGTCACAAGAACTGCTGCCAAGAGAAAATACATAATTTGGTTAATATTTTGTTAAGTTAAAGGCAACTACCTACAAACAAGCAGTTCTAAGGAAAGTATCTTAAGACACCTTTGAAATTTTCTGGCATTAATATTCAGGCACAGAAATTCTAAAAATGATTTTTTTAAATCAGATTTTCAAGTCATTTTTAAAATCATAAGCAAATATAAGACAACACAAATGTAATGGTATTAAAGTTAGAAATTATCTCAATTATTCAAGGTTTAAAAACTGTAGCAGAATTCTGATAGACTGATAATAGCAGGAAAAAGACAAACTCATTGTACATGTGATCCAAATTATGAGTCATACCTGTACATGTATACATTAGGAACAGGATCTGACCCAAAGTATAAATAAAATACCAAGCATAATGCCTAGGTAAATTTGCTATACTTACATTAAAAATTATTTCATTAAAACTTTGCTCCAACGTATTTCAAATACCCCAAAAGCTAGCAGACTAATATCCCTAGCCCATCCCTAAAAATCTAGTTTTGTGGGAAAACTTAAGAGTTAAGTATGTAATGTGCCCAAAATAGTTGTGTACACAAACAGTTGTATAAATAAGCCTACAGAATCAACAGGAGATCTAATCTTCACAAAAACTGACTTAGCCCTGAAGATTTCCTGAGAAAGGGAGAGGAGGGGAAGAAGTATACAAGAGTCCCTCAGTGATAGAGAGGCCACAACAATTGATAAGCCCTGCTCCAGTACTATATACCATGATTTTCTAAGCCTGCTTAAAGGTTTTCACTGAATAATGACAAATGTAAAATGAGTATATTGCCGGAGACCAGCTCCAGCAGCCAGGGAATCGGCCTGAAGGGATGAGCGGTGTCGGCGGAGAATGATGCAGCCTCTGACTCAAAGTGCAGGACTGCATGTTTATTTCAAGCATCAGGTTTTCTTTTATACTTTTACAAAAGCATTAGGTCAGAGGTTTGACATCTTCAGTTTCCCCTCACCCAGATTTACTGTCTCCATAAATCATTGTTGCCCTTCAGAGTTCCCTCTTAAGTGTCCTTGTGATTACATTGTAACTCATGTTTGTCTCTGGGCTGCATACCACATTCCTCAGTTTATTTCTTATCTTTCTAAATCTTGCTATCCCCTAGTAACTTAAGCTCATTATCTCCTAAAAAGGCTTCTAGCTGTTAGTATCTCTAAAATTCCTAGTCTCTATAAGCTATAGTAAAATATGCCAACACTACAACATTCCTTAAACTTTTAGCTTCTGACTATTCTTAATTATTCCTAAACCCTAAACTCAGCAAACTTCTTTTGCCATAAACATTTCCCTCACAAGCAGGTCTCAGATAACAATCTTTCCCATGGCCTCAAGCTGCGGCCTATGTGCTCATCCTGGAACATTCTTTGTAAAGATCCTTGAACAAATGTCAATAGTTAATTTTATGGATTATTTCCTGGGCATAACTGCAGAAGGCTTTGTGCTTTCTCATGCTCCTCGAAAGAACATTAAGCACCTTAACATTCTTTCCAGCCAACTCAACCAAAGGAAGGAAAGGACAAGTCAGAATCACAAGACCTAACTCCTTCATCCCAGGACTGTGCCTGCAGGATGAGGAGAGGGGGTTGGGCCGTGCCTCCATTTTGTCAGTAATGCCTAACACAGCTCCCGACAGTATATTACAAAAGAGAATATTTCAGACATTTTAGAATAATCAATTGAGGCCACCTTAATCAGGCTCAATCATAAAACTGAAGTATTTCTTCAAAACATGTGGATGTGGAAATTCCTATGCTAGACAGAAAAGAAACCAGAACAGGAGCATAGCTTCAGCTGGTGCTTACATCCAGGGCCTTTAAAGTACGTACATTCCTCTTTCAACTTAGAAAACTATAGTGACCAGCATGAGTTTATAATTATTGCTGTCAAACACCACAGGGGTCATCTTCAAACAGGGAGCTGTGTCTGCACAATTCAGGTATCTTAAGTGTTTCCTCCTTACTAACATATCCATTTGTTAAGAGGAGACAAAGACCCTTATCTCTGTGTGGAACTGTCAAGCAGGCTTTCCCTTAACTTAGCCAGGCAACCACTTAACCACAAAGTCTATCACACTGGGATCGGGAAACCACAAGCTTTACTTGTATGTTAGGTCCTGAGAGTACCCTAAATCTGTACCCTTTTCTGTTGCTAAAAGAGGGAAATAACCTTTGTGCATATATAAATACACTATCAGAACTGAGTCTGAACTCTGTGGCAGTAACTTCTAGAAGACTGACCAGAGAGCAAATACACGTCATGCCAATGAACATGTCTCCTCACAGGAAGCATATTTCTGGCTGTAAAGTCTTCAGACATCAGACTACAAACTGTTGGCCAAAGTCAATTTTTCTGACAGGGGAACCAGTAAGAATACTCATCAGTCCAGCCTGGCTGCCCTTCATCCCTTAAGAGATGAAATTTGGTGTGTACCTCAAGAAGCCTTAACTCATCACTGGCTAGTTTGAAGCAGTTCCTCCCCTAGGTGAGCTCAGGCTGGCCAGAATGGAGTCAGGTTTACAAAGTGTTCAGTTCAGTCGCTCAGTCATGTCCGACTCTTTGTGACTCCATGGACTGCAGCACTGCAGGCCTCCCTGTCCATCACCAACTCCCGGGGCTTGCTCAAACTCATGTCCATTGAGTCGGTGATGCCATCCAGCCATCTCATCCTCTGTCGTCACCTTCTCCTCCGGCCTTCAATCTTTCCAAATATTAGGGTCTTTTCAAATGAGTCAGTTCTTCGAGTCAGGTGGCCAAAGTACTGGAGTTTCAGCTCAGCATCAGTCCTTCCAATGAATATTCAGGACTGATTTCCTTTAGGATGGACTGGTTGGATCTCCTAGCTGTCCAAGGGACTCTCAAGAGTCTTCTCCAATACCCCAGTTTCAAAACCATCAATTCTTTGGCACTCAGCTTTCTTTATAGTCCCAACTCTCACATCCATACATGACTACTGGAAAAACCATAGCCTTGACTAGATGGACCTTTGTTGGCAAAGTAATGTCTCTACTTTTTAATATGCTGTCTAGCTTGGTCATAGCTTTTCTTCCAAGGAGCAAGCATCTTTTAATTTACGGCTGCAGTCACCATCTGCAATGATTTTGGAGCCCAAAAAAATAAAGTTTGTCACTGTTTCCATTGTTTCCCCATCTATTTGCAATGAAGTGATGGGACCAGATGCCATGATCTTAGTTTTCTGAATGTTGAGTTTTAAGCCAACTTTTTCACTCTCCTCTTTCACTTTCATACAAAGTGTTAGTGCTTTGTAAAAGTGAAGACTGTTTTCCTTGCCCATGTGAGGGTAAGGACTAAGGTATGGCTAATTCAACAGTAGCTATTTCATTACATACATGTCTATAAAAGTTACACATTCTTTAGAACAGAGTTAGCGCATCAGAGACTTTGACAAGAATGAACATCTTGGTGGTACATTTGAAGTTCAAGGGAGCAGGATGCCCCAAAACTAACAATTCTATTTGGATGCCCCAAAACTAACAATTCTATTTTATCTCATGTGAAGCAACAAAGCACTTGCAAGTATCTCAGGTGTCTTAGAAACTAAATATGTAGATCAAAATTCTTGAGCAAAAAACATGAGATGGCCACACTTGCCTCCTGAAAGTTCCTGTCTATCCTCAATTAAGAGTAACTCAAGTTTCCAGCTGAGACCCAAGACATGGGGGAAAAAACTTTGAGTTCTATACCTTTAACAGTACTAAGTTAATCTAGTTTTTATCCCAAAGGAAATTTTGGGCTTTCTCTCTAAGACTGTTACCTTAAAACTCTGTCATTTGTATAAAAGTGTACAAACTGTACAACAAATTGTAAAATGGTGTTCAAAGGTTTCAAGTTGACATAGATTCCTTTCCAAGCAACCAACTTGAAAATGTAATGTCTTTAGGGCTTCTCTGGTGGCTCAGTGGTAAAGAATCCACCTGCCAATGCAGCGGACATGGGTTCGAGCCCTGATCTGGGAAGATCCCACATGGGGTGGAGCAACTAAGCCCATGCACCACAACTGCTGAGCCTGTGCACTAGAAACTGGGAGTTGCAACTACTGAAGCCCGAGTACCCTGGAGCCCGTGCTCTGCAACAGGAGAAGCCACAGCAATGAGAAGCCTGCACACAATGCAACTAGAGGGGCCCCTGCTTGCCACAACTAAAGAAAAGCCTTCATCACAACGATAGCACAGCCATAAGTAAATAAATAAATAATTTTTAAAATTTAATGTCTTTAAATTTATTTGAAAGGCAAATAAATGTGCATCCTCACTAGAGGAAAAAACACATAAAAAGCTAATTACAATAATCAGATCTGTAAAGCTAAAATGCCATCATAAACAAAATTGTTTTTCAACATCACCTCACCCTAAACATAAACTTATACTTACAGAAACTTAGCTCTGCTGTTAAGAATGGGGGTAGGGGGAGTGGGGGAGCGGCGGAATGGATTCCCTGGTAGTCCAGTGGTTAAGACACAAAGCCTTCACTACCTGGAGCACCCAAAAACAGAAAGTGTAAGTACACTCTAAATGCTAAGACTAAAAATGTAGTTTAAAAAAAAAAAAAATTGATAGTTTCCCGAACGTTAAAAGGCTTTTCAGAAAAAAATTCTTTTTAATCTACTGACTTTCTATGTGCAAACGAATTCTTTAACAGTAATTTAAAATTTTTATCTCTAGTAGTTGTGCAGTCTCCACAGAATATCAAAATAAAAGGAACATAAATTTTAATCCATGCAAATATTCAGATTTTTACCAATACTAATACCGTATTTTAAAATATCTAACTATAACTTAAGCATGGGATCACAGTGGAATGTACTATAATCTGAATATCTGCTATCTTTCATACATTGATCTTTAAAGAGCCAGAGGACCTTATAAAATCAGAGATGGATACAAATGGCTCTACTTGAAACTTTATTTAACAGTCGGATTCAGACTTTACTGTATTTTAACATTTGGCTCCATTTCCTGACAATCTTAATACCTTTCTCTTTTCAAATAACTAGGACTGTGTTAAACATTAACAAGGATCATCAAACCCTATGCAATGCAATCCAATTTGAAAATATCTAGGCCAAAAAGTCACTTTACAACGTAGAACGGGTTCTTCTTAGAGCCCAATGTGAAATCCCAAAATAAATACGGGAATTAGCCTATGATATACTTCATAAATATGATTCAACTATGATATTACAAGTGGTTTTTGTTTTCTGGCTGTGCCACACACCTTTGTGGGATTTTAGTCACCCGAGAAAGGACCAAACTGGGGCCCTTGGCAGTGAGAGTGTGGAGTCCTGACCACTGGACCGCCTGGGAATTCCCTCTACAATTGTTTTTAAAATGATAATATATCTCAAATGTTTGATATTCTTGGGATTTTTAAAGACAGCTTTAAAAAGGTAAGAGGAAAGGTGACAGCTCAGAAAAACAAATGTAAAACATACAACTAAAACACAACTTCATACAACTAAAAATAAGAAATAACTTAATAAAGCTAAATATACATGAACAAATCTTTATATTTTTGCTTTTAAAAATGCCATTATTTTTGCTCCCTCTTTAGCCCATTACCTTGGTGTCGATTTTTAGCTGTACCCCCAATTTATAAGCAACATTTCTGTCTACTTTTTAAAACAGAATCAGCAGATACAAAAGCAATGCTAGAATTTGCCCCTGCTAGAATTTGCCCCTATAAACAATAAAAGTTAGCCTGGCTATGTGTAAAAAACTTTGTGTATATAAACACAAGTTTCACAAAGGTGAACATACTCTCAAGCCAACTATCAGTGTTTGTATCTACTTCTCAATGTAGACCATTAGAGTAGAATTCCCCTACCCTCAAATAGCTAATGAGAAAACAAGTAACCAGAGAAATTATTACCAAGGGCTCCCATCACACCTGCCCATCTACCTGCACCTCTCTGCCCTTCACCGGGCTTTCCTTCCTTCAGCTTGGATAACTATGGCATCTATCACTTATGCATGAGGTCTAGGGCAACCATATAAATTATCATCCAAACTGGCCTCTAAAACTATTTCCTAAATATTATTAGAAAAGAAGCCTATAAAAAAACTAAAACCAGGGCTCTTCGGAAAGCAGCTCAAGGAGCAGGGACAACTGACAATCCTCATCAGAATGCAAAGTTCTGAGGTAATGTTAAAAAGTTATAAACGCCAGCTTAAAAGAGGCTCCTGCTGGCCAAATTATCATGACAAGTTCAGCATCTTTTTAGTTAAATCGATTAAATCAAATTAAGTCTGTGAAACCAACTCCACCATGATACTTTTTTAAAAGCCTGAATTCTTTTCTTACAAAAACTATTATATTAGGTGTGATATTATTTAGAACATATTACTATAAATAGATTTAACTGTATGAAAAGAAGGAAAGGCACCTACAACTAGGGCAGATTGTTACCTTTAACTAAAGGCTCTTAGGAAAAAAAGAAAAATCTTGTCACGGTCTGACACACCACTCCTATAAATGAATACAAGGCACACACTTAAAATTTTTTACTGTCCTCATTTCTCATAATCAACAGATAATTATTGAAATGAGATTGCAAAAATTAAACCAGCTAAGATTTGCTTTAAAAAGCCAGATTTAGTAGTCAGAAGCCTTGCTCACAGCTCTTTCAATTGTCTTAATAAGCTAGAGGGGACTTCCCTAGTGGTCCAGTGGTTGAAATTTCACCTTCTGATGCAGGGGATGTGGTTTCCATCCCTGGTCTGGGAGCTAAGATCCCACATGCCTCCTGGCCAAAAAACCAAAACATAAAACAGAAGCAGTATTGCAACAAAGTCAATAAAGACTTAAAATTTTTTTCAAAAAGGCTACAGAAGAAATGAAGTATGAGAAGCAGGCCCAGAGTGCATAGACATATATCCTGCAGCCATTTACTCAAACTAATGTCACCTCAACTGCTTCCTTTTTCTCAACCCAGGTGAAAAAAAGACTTTTGCATCACACCTGACAAAGACACTAGGGGAAGGAAAGAAAAAAAGACAAAACACTTTAACAGTGGTGCACAAGAGGAAACTAAATGACAAATGACCATTGAAAGATGTTCAACTTCTTTCAACTGACCCCTAGGAAAAGTCCAAATATTTTTGTAGCCCATCAGCAGAGACTGCATCTCCTCATACCTAAGGCTCCGGCCTCCTGTCTTCATTCTCAATTTTGTAGGACCTTCCTCTTCCTGCACCAGCTTCCTAAAACCCCCTCACCTCTACAGCAGCTGAGCTAACTTCTACTTATCTATCCTCTGGTCTCAGCCTTAGAGCTGAAAGCCTACCCAGACCCATACATCCCCCATCCTCTCCCCAAAGTGAACAGAGCTCACCGGCTCTGCTCCTGCTCTGAAACTGCCTTTTCGCTTGTCCCGTTCACTCTTATATCCAGGTTCCACGACGCCCAATACTGTGCCTGCCAGAGGAGGTACGTTGACATTTGTTAACCTAAGGCCAAATCTATCTAATGAATGGAGAGTTCTTTAGAAACCTAGAATCAAATGCCCATTTTTCTTGAATACCCTGAAAGCAGTCCTATAGAGTAGGTGGTCAAGTGTAAACAATGTTATTCTTTTATAAGTCTTTTATGAGCTTCCAAAATTCAGACCTCAAAAAAAAAACCTGCATATGTTATTCAAAATATAAAGCACAATCATACAACAAATAATTCCATCCGTTTAGAATGGATGCAAGAAGAATCAAATTCAAGTTTAGGTGAACGTAACGCTTTGTACATCTCTTACTATGCATCTGTTACAGAGGATGCACATGTAGGGAAGGAAAAAAATTATTTTGGAAAAATATTTAATTTTCACTGGAGTATAACTGATTTACAATGTTGTGTCAGTTTGTGCTGTATAGCTAAGTGAATCAGCTATACTTATACATATAACCCCTCTTTTTTAGATTTCCTTCCCTTTTAGGTCACCACAGAGCACTGAGTCGAGTTCCCTGAGTTATACAGTAGGTTCTCATTAGTGATCTATTTTACGCATAGTATCAATAGTGTACACATCAATCCCAATCTCCCAATTCACCCCAACCCCCAGGGAAAATATTTTTCCGACTACCCATCTGAGTTCTTGGCTGAGCGATACAAAGGGAAACTGAGTAACACTCCTGGAGATGGCCCACATTACCACCTTAAACCACTGTCCTCAGCTATAGACAAAGGAAAGATAGGGGGCCGGGGAGGGAGACAAGGGAGGTTACCAAGAAAAGAACAAAAAACAAGGATATGTTTGTTATTAAGATTTCAGTCCAGTGCCTACAGAATCTCCCTTCTCTTCTTAGTACAGAGGCAGGCATCCTTACAAATGGAGATTTCCCTTTTAAATGTAAATTTCCCTTACGGAAGAATAACTTCTACTGTTCTCAGAGCTTCTCCCCTGTCTTCCCCTTCTCAAAAATACTCAGCTCAAAATAACCTCTATGCCAGACGCACATTCTGGGGTGGCAAGTCCTGCCCCTCTTCAGGCAACTACATAAACTTCCTGAGAGGGTCGCTTGGAAGAAGGTAACACTGTAATTACAGCTGCACTTTGAAAAATCTGTGGGACGCCTAAAATGCAAGACATTCTAAATCAACTACTCACCTCTCTGATCTTGAATGTGTTCTTTTTTTTGTACCACTATTTCACCCTTTCAGACGGCTGCCATTACACTTTATGCCTAATACAATACATGGGACACAATAAGTGCGAGATTTTCAAAATGTCGCCCGCTACTTCAACAAAGGCCAGCCAAACCCTGAAACACCACCAAACTGCCTAGTAGAGGAAGACACCGCCGGGCAGGCTTCCCCTTTATCACGTTCATACCGCTCTCCCAGAGCCAGATCAAGGCCTTTGGGGGCTCTCAATTCAGGAAAAAATTACAGTCCCCCATCCTCCCCTGAAATCCCCAACAAAAGATGCACTATTTCGGGGAGTGCTTTTGGTCTAGCGGTTAGGATTCCGCGCTGTTACTGCCATGGCCCAAGTTCAATCCCTGGTCCCCGAACTTAGATCCCGAGGGCTTCCCTGGTGAGGCAAAAAAAAAAAAAAAAACACCGCACTATTTCTTAAACTAACATTATTTTCAACTCGCACGATACTTCCAGGTGTCAAAATTAACATTAAATTAAGCTTTCCATCTGTTTGATGCATATGCAATCTATCTACACGCTGACCCAGCTTGGTCCCCGCACTTTCTGCTCCCCGCCCCTGCAACCCTAACTCGGACCAATCAGGCCCCTTGGTTTCCCAGCTGACACACCCCCGCGCTCTAAACTTGCTGTCCACCCCCCTAGTGTTAGTCGCTCAGTAGAGTCTTGACTTTTTGCAACTCCAAGGACTGTAGCCCACCAGGCTCCTCTGTCCATGGAATTCTCCAGGCAAGAATAATGGAGTGGGTATCCATTCGCTTCTCTAGGGATCGAACCGGGGTCTCCCACATTGCCGGCAGATTCTTCACCGTCTGAGCCGCCAGGGAGGCCCCAAGATTACTGCAGAAGGTAACATCCACCCACCCCAAGAGCCCACACACCCACCCCGCCAGAGGCTTCGCGTCCGAGGTTCTAATCCAAACATCGAGGGTGTTCCTCGAGCAACTAGCGGGCTCGAAATGGACCATCCCGGCTCTGATGGGGGAACATCCTCCGGATATCCCACTCGAAGCACGCCGCGCCCCCACAACCTGCTGGTTCCCGGCGTCCATCCCTGCCGCGGGCATTCCTCCTTCCTGCCACCCCTCCCCCGCCCGGGGCAGGCGCCACCCCTCCCTCGCCCAGAGGGCGCACCGCGCCCCGCGCAGGCCAGCTCTTTTCTCTTCGCGCCCCACCCCCAGTACTCCCTTCTCCTCTTTCTCCTTCCTACTCCAAGCACCTTCCCCTCTTCCTCCCGCACCTGGAGGACCACTTCTTCTCCACCTCCGAACTAAGCGCGTGCTCCCCTCCCCTCCCCTCCCCTCCAACCCCCTCTCCTTGCACGGCCGATTTCCTCGCACCCTGTTTACAAGCTACACCCCCAATGCTCCCTGCACTCTTTCAAGCAGCCCCACCCCCTCCGAGCCCAGGGCCTGGACGCGCAACCCTAGCCCCGCGAGGCCACCTCCCTGCACCCCTCTACGCCGCTACCTGGCGGGGACCGCAGGGGATGCCGACTTCCGCAGCCCTCCGTTGAGGTTCTTGGCCTCGGCCCGCGACGTGGTACCCGCTAGGGGCTCAGGCCCGGCCTCGCTCCAGGCCGCATCCCCGCCTGGGGAAGGGGAGGCCCGGGTGGCAGCGGCGGCGGCTCTGCTTCCACTTGAGGCTCTGACGGGGGCTTTGTTGGCATTATTCACCGCTGGAGACTTAGGGAAGAAGCTATACAGCGTGCTCTGTCGCGACATAGCCACAGAGGCCGAGGCTCAACCGCTCTGTCGGAACGAGCCACTAGAAGCAAGGCATCTACCGCGCGGGGCCTGCTGGCGGGAAATCTGGGGGGAGGTGCGCTCCGCGGGAGGAACTCTGGCCCCAGCGGCCAATCGGCAGGCGTCTGGGCGTGCGCGGGCGGCGTCACTGGCGGCGCGCGTCCGGCCCCGCCCCCTCGGGCGCCAAGAGACGTGGGGAGGGGCGGGGTCAGCCCGCCACTTCGCGGGGCGGAATCCCGTGGTGCTGCCCGCCGCTCGCGACTAGGCGGGTAAGGCTCAGGGCTGGATAGGACTGGAAACCTCGACCCACATAAAACCTGGCGTGGCTGCGGCGCTCCCCACCTCGGAAAGGCGTTCGTCTTTGAAAGGGAATCTAGAGTCACCGGAGCTGCGATCACGTAGGGGCCGGTGTGTGCCGAGTGCGTGCACCTCCTAGACAGTGCAAGGGGGTAAAGCCCAACGGTCACGGAAAGAGACCCCTGCGGAGAAACGCCTGCCGGCGCCTGCGTGAAAATCCTGCGGTTAGATTCCATACCCAGGAAACCGGAAAAAAAAAAAAAAAGATCCGGACTTCCAGACTTAAATCAGCAAATCAAGTCTCCCGTTCACTTTTCTATTCGCAAAGCATTGCATATAGTAGGTACTTGATATTTTACAGTTGAATGCTAAGTGGCAGGCCCTGTAAGAGTTTATGATGTATTACCACCTACACAGCTTTCCTCTGCGGGGCAGCAATCAAATCCAATCATTTTACATAGATTAACTAAATTAAATTAAATTAACTAAATTAATTAAATCCTCTCTGTAACCTGTGAGTTAAGTACTTCTGGTCCAGTGTTCCTTATCTAAATTCTTGGGCCAGGTGTGTCTCACAATGCAGGATTTTTCATATTCTAGAAAAGTCACCAGGTGTGAATAAATTCCTATTCTCCAAATTAAAGAAAGAAGTTGAAAGACTGACAGGTCTTTGGCCCTAATCTCAGACTGTGAATAAGTAACTATGGTATCCATAGTTTCTGGAATCCCAGAAACCAGCCCCAACCAGCAACAGCTGTGCTTTGGTACAAACACATGAAGATCAGCTCTTTGCTTTCTTCAGGAGTCTGTTCTGCCACGCAGTTCTCCTTTCTAGACATGTAATAAAGTCAGCTTTGTTTCAGAAGTAGTATTTGGAATAATACTAATCCTTCCATGAGGATAATACAGGACACCCTCAGAGAATCTTGAGGCAATACCCTGAAGTCAAATACAATATTCCTTCAGCAGAGGGACTTCCCTGGTGGTCCAGGGGCTAACACTCTGTGCTTGTAAGGCAGGGGAACGGGTTCAATCCCTGGTTAGGGAACTAGATCCCACCTGCTGCACCTACGAGTTAACGCGCTGCACCTAAAAGATCCCACATGCCACAACTAAGACCTGGTGCAGCCAAAATAAATAAATATTAATATACATATTCCTTCAGGAGAATATATGCATATTCACACTAAGTGGAATAAATACAGACTATAAATAGCCTCAGTTTAGCTCAGGTCAAAATTTGCTACCAAATGAGTTTGCCACAAAACATTTTTCAGAACTTTTTGGATTTTAGAATTGCAAGTTGGGGATTGTTGTTCACTCCCTAAGTTGTGTCTGACTTTCTGACCCCATGAACTGCTACATGCCACACTTCACTGTCTCCAGGAGTTCACTTAAACTCATGTCCACTGAGTTGGTGATGCAGCCCCACCACCTCATCCTCATCCCTTCTATTCCTCCCTTCAATATTTCCCAACATCAGTCTTTTCCAATGAGTCAGCTCTTCACATCAGGTGGCCAAAGTATTGGAGCTTCAGCATCCATCCTTCCAGTGAATATTCAAGCTTGATTTCCTTCAGGATTGACTGGTTTGATCTCCTTGCAGTCCAAGGGACTCTCAATTGTCTTCTCCAGGACCACAGTTCAAAAGCATCAATTCTTCAGTGCTCAGCCTTCTTTATGGTCCAGCTCTCACATCTATGTATGACTACTGTAGAAAAACATAGTTTTTCACTATATGGACCTTTGTTGGCAAAGGGATGTCTCTGCTTTTTAATATGCTGTCTAAGTTGGTCATAGCTTTTCTTCCAAGGAGCAAGCATCTTTTAATTTCGTGGCTGCAGTCACCATCTGCAGTCATTTTGGAGCCCAAGAAAATAAAGTCTCTCACTGTTTCCATTGTTTCCCTATCTATTTGCTATGAAGTGATGGGACTGGGTGCCCTCATCTTAGTTTTTTCAGTGTTGAGTTTTAAGCCAGCTTTTTCTCTCTCTCTCACTCTCATCAAGAGTCCTCTTTGCTTTCTACCATTAAAGTGGTGTCATCTGCATATCTGAGGTCATTTATATTTCTCCTGTCAATCTTGATGCCAGCTTGTGAGTCATCCAGCCCAGCATTTTGCATGATATACTCTGCATATAAGTTAAATAAGCAGGTTGACAGTATATAGCCTTGACATACTCCTTTCCCAATTTTGAACCAATCAGTTGTTCAATGTAAGTTTCTAACTGTTGCTTCTTGTCCTGCATACAGTTTTCTCAAGAGACAGGTAAGGTGGTCTTGTATTCCTATCTCTTTAAGAATTTTCCACAGTCTGTTGTGACCCACACAATCAAAGGCTTTCCTATAGTAGGGATTGTGAACTTGTATTATGTCTCCATTTTATGGCTGAAGAAACTTAGGGACAGATGAATTATATGGCCTAAGACCAAATAGCCAAAAAAGGGTAGAGTAGGAATTTAAATTCTAGGAAGAGTTTCTAGAGTCCTGTTTTATTAATAGGGGCTTCCCCAATGATTCAGTGGGTAAAGAATCTGCCTGCAATGCAGGAGATGCAGGAGACACAGGTTCAATCCCTAAATCAGGAAGGTCCCCTGGAGGAGGAAATGGCAATCCACTCCAGTATTCTTGCCTGAAAAATCTCGTAGACAGAGGAGTCTGGCACATTATAGTCCAAAGTGTTGCAAAGGGTCAGACACAACTGATCACAACTGACTTGGTTATTAATAGAAATGTTATTTATATTGCCTTCAGTTTAACATCATTTTCTATTTTATTTCATCCTCACAACAACCTTATATTAGATTGAACTATATAAAATTGTTAATATTCAACATTTGTTTTCTTTTTTGGCTGCATCATGCACTGTGGAATCTTAGTTACCCCATCGAGGATTGAACCCCAGGCCCTCAGCAGTGAGATCATGAAATCCTAACTACTGGACCATCAGGGAATTCCATATTCAATCTTTTTCAAAATATAAAAATTCTATTTCATTTGGTTCAACTTAATATTTTTCTTGTTTTATGAAAAGGAAATGTAGGCTCAGAGGAATGAGCGAGTTATAGGACAAAAGTTAAGAGCCAGTGCTTGGGTTAAATCAAGACCTGGCCTCTGACCCTCACCCACCAGCCAGGTAACAGTGATTTTACTTCTCTGAACTTGTTTCCTCATCACTAATAAGAACAATAATAACTATGGGTCAAAATTTGGAGGACAGTTAGATGCCTCCCACAAGAGTTAAACAAGAAGTCACACGTCATCAAACACACAGTCCCTTGGTAGGTGAAGTCACTCAGCCTTCTCCACACAGAAAATGCACACTGTGTGTAGAAATAAATGAAGAACACCCAAATAAGAACAAACAGAACAAGCTACTTATTCAGAACTTGCTACCACCACTTGCATCTCACAGGCAGAGAAGTAGGCAAGCTTCATAGTGAAAAAGAGAAGGCATCGGGTGTGTTGTGATAGCAGGGAGCTGGCATGGGATAGCTGGAGATGGGCTAGCCAGAAGTAGACCATCCTCTTCAGCTGGTTTGGGGAGCATGTTTAGCTTTCTTTGATTGGAGAATGAAAAAGTTGGCTTAAAACTCAACATTCAGAAAACTAAGATCAGGGCATCCAGTCCTATCACTTCATGGCAAATAGATGGGGAAACAATGGAAACAGTGACAGACTTTATTTTGGGGGCTCCAAAATCACTGCAGATGGTGACTGCAGTCATGAAATTAAAAGATGCTTGCTTCTTGGAAAAAAAGCTATGACCAACCTAGACAACATATTAAAAAAGCAGAGATATTACTTTGCCAACAAAGGTCCATCTAGTCAAAGCTATGGTTTTTCCAATAGTCATGTATGAATGTGGGAGTTGGACTATAAAGAAGGCTGAGTGCCGAAGAATTGATGGTTTTGAACTGTGGTGTTGGAAAAGATTCTTGAGAGTCCCTTGGACTGCAAGGAGAGCCAACCAGTCTATCCTAAAGGAAATCAGTCCTGTATATTCACTGGAAGGACTGATGCTGAAGCTGAAACTCCAGTACTTTGGCCACCTGATGCAAAGAACTGACTCATTTGAAAAGACCCTAATGCTGGGAAAGATTGAAGGTGGGAGGAGAAGGGGACAACAGAGGATGAGATGGTTGGATGGCATCACCGACTCAATGGGCATGAGTTTGAGTAAACTCTGGGAGTTGGTGATGGACAGGGAGGCCTGGCGTGCTGCAGTCCATGGGGTCGCAAAGAGTTGGACACGACTGAGCAACTGAACTGAACTGATTGGTCCTGAGTTAGAAGTGGGGATAAAAAAATATACAACATCTGACCAGTCATCAACCATGTCCTCAGAATTCTGGAGCAGTTACTGCAGAGTTCTTTGTTTTCTGGACTGGTTGCTGCAAAGGTTGAGGTTTGGCTTCTATCTGCAGCAAGCAGCTCAGGAAGTCAAGCGTAGTTGCAATGGGGAGCTAAACAACAACCCCTTTGAGTTGCTGCCAAATGCAAATAATGGTGGCTGACTCCTTGCTGTAGCAAGCTCTGAGTAAATAGCTTTTGCTTGTTCTCATTTCAGTGGTCTTAACAATCTCCACGTGTCTGACAGCACAGCCTTCCAGGCAGAAGTCAACAGCCTCTAAGTGAAAAGCAAACATGGTGAGTTTGGGAATAGCAAGGTGGCCCAAATGGTTGGAGGAGGATAAACTGGGAGGAGCAGTAGGACATGAGGTCAGAGAAGAAAGGCAAGGGCAGATTATCCATACCCTTATAAGACTTTTGGCTCTGAGTGCGCTGGGAAGCCATTGTGGGTTTCGAGTAGAATGACCTGATCTGACATGAACTGCTAGATTCAGAAGAGACTGTATTTAATAAACAGTAATCTAATTGAGCTATATTGTTTTCTATAGAAGGACTGTGAAAATAGGAAACATAAAGTCTAGCAGAAGAAAAAGCCAGAAGAGCAGGAATCAGGGGTGTTTACATCCAAAATTCTGGACACATTTCCTCTAAGATGACTCATGTATAGTGGAGGGTGAAATAGCCCTTAAGAGTTAATCATGTGTACTCTGCACCTGTGCTCCCCACGCATATGCCACTTCCTTCATCTAAGTTCTTCCTTTGTACCGGGCACTGATGATGGCACAGCAGATACAGCCGTGAACCATACAGACTCATCCAGAGGAGATGGAGATTGCTGTAGGGGAGCAAAATTTTTTACCCCAAAATGTACCTCTTTCACATGAGAATAAATTTAAGCTGATTTTTTTAAGAAACAGAAGATCGGAAGTTGTTGTTGTTACCTCTCCGTTAACTGCCTTAAAGTATTTAGATAAAAGGCCTATTCCTAGAATAGAGCTATAATGAGAAATGTCAGCAAAGAATATAGGCTAGGTATGAAACAGGAGGGAAGGTGGCACAATTTTGAAAGAATGACATAGCCCGAGGACTCAACATAGACCAATTAGAATCAAATGGGTCCAAGATGGCAGACAAGACAGTTCCAAGGCACCATCAAAGACCAAAAGGTGGGTGGGGGAACCAATTCCAGGAAATCACCCCTTCCCCAAAATAGTTGGAATAATCCTCCCACTCATTAGCCTATGAAGTTACCCAGCCTATAAAAACTAACCACGCCACATTTGGAAGCCACTGCACTCTCCCTCTGTGATGGCCCACACTCTGTCTGTGAAGTATGTTTCTCTCTGAATAAATCCATTTCTTGACCTATCACTTTATCTCTCACTGAATTCTTCTACAATGAAACATCAAGAACCTGAGCTTCATTACTGTAGGTTTGGGCTGGGTTGAGTTCTAGCCATGTGGCTTAGAGTCCCAAACTGGTCTGGGCCAGGTTCAAGTCCCTGCCATGAAGGTTCAAGTCCTCAGTTCAGTTCAGTTGTCAGTCGTGTCCGACTCTTTAAGACCCCATGGACTGCAGCATGCCAGGCCCCCCTGTCCATCACCAACTCCCAGAAATTGCTCAAACTCATGTCCATTGAGTTGGTGATGCCATCCAACAATCTCATCCTCTGTCGTCCCTTTCTCCTGCTGTCTTCAATCTTCCCAGCATCAGGGTCTTTTCAAATGAGTCAGTTCTTTGCATCAGGTGGCCAAAGTATTCGAGTTTCAGCTTCAGCATCAATCCATCCAATGAATATTCATGACTGATTTCCCTTAGGATTGATTGGTTGGATCTTCTTGCTGTCCAAAGGACTCTTAAGAGTCTTCTCCAACACCACAGTTTAAAGCCATCAATTCTTTGGCACTCAGCTTTCTTTATAGTCCAACTCTCACATCCATACATGACCACTGGAAAAACCATAGCTTTGACTAGACAGACCTTTGTTGGCAAAGTAATGTCTCTGCTTTTTAATATGCTGTCTAGGTGGGTCACAGCTTTTCTTCCAAGGAGCAAGCATCTTTTAATTTCATGGCTGCAGTCACCATCTGCAGTGATTTTGGAGCCCTCAAAAATAAAGTCTGTCACTGTTTCCATTGTTTCCCCATCTATTTGTCATGAAGTGATGGGACCAGATACCATGATCTTAGTTTTCTGAATGTTGAGTTTTAAGCCAGCTTTTTCACTCTCCTCTTTCACTTTCATCAAGAGGTTCTTTAGTTCCTCTTCACTTTCTGCCATAAGGGTGGTGTTGTCTGTGTATCTGAGGTTATTTATATTTCCCCCGGCAACCTTGATTCCAGCTTGGGCTTCATCCAGCCTGGCATTTCGCATGATGTACTCTTGAATATAAGTTAAATAAGCAGGGTGACAATATACAGTCTTTACATACTTCTTTCCCAATTTGGAACCAATCTGTTGTTCTATGTCTGGTTCTAACTGTTGTTTCTTGACCAGCATACAGATTTCTCAGGAGGCAGGTAAGGTGGTCTGCTATTCCCATCTCTTTAGGAATTTTCCACAGTTTGTTCTGATCCACACAGTCAAAGGCTTTGGCATAATCAATAAAGCAGAAGTAGTTGTTTTTCCTGGAATTCTTTTGCTTTTTTGATGATACAGTGGATGTTGACAATTTGATCTCTGGTTCCTCTACCATTTCTTTAGGAATTTTCCACAGTTTGTTCTGATCCACACAGTCAAAGGCTTTGGCATAATCAATAAAGCAGAAGTAGTTGTTTTTCCTGGAATTCTTTTGCTTTTTTGATGATACAGTGGATGTTGACAATTTGATCTCTGGTTCCTCTACCATTTCTAAATCCAGTTTGAACATCTGGGAGTTCATGGTTCATGTACTGTTAAAGCCTGGCTTGGAGAATTTTTAGCATTACTTTGCTAGCATATGAGATGAGTGCAATTGTGTGGTAGTTTGAACATTGTTTGGCATTGCCTTTCTTTGGGATTGGAATGAAAACTGACCTTTTCCAGGCCTGTGGCCACTGCTGAATTTTCCAGATTTGCTGGCATATCGAGTGCAGCACTTTCACAGCATCATCTTTTAGGATTTGAAATAGCTCAACTGGAATTCCATCACCTCTACTGGCTTTGTTCGTAGTGATGCTTCCTAAGGCCCACTTGACTTCACATTCCAGGATGTATAGCTCTAGGTAAGCGATCACACTGTTGTGGTTATCTGGGTTATGAAGATCTTTTTTGTTTTTGTTTCTTTGTTTTTTTTATGAAGATCTTTTTTGTATAGTTCTTCTGTGTATTCTTGCCACCGCTTCTTACTATCCTCTGCTTCTATTAGGTTGATACCATTTCTACATTCCTTTAAAGAAAGCAGGAGAAACCACTAGACCATTCAGGTAAGACCTAAATCAAATCCCTTATGATTATACAGTGGAAGTGACAAATAGATTCAAGGGGTTAGATCTGATAGAGTGCCTGGAGAACTATGGATGGAGGTTTGTGACAATGTACAGAAGGCAGTGATCAAGACCATCCCCAAGAAAAAGAAATGCAAAAAGGCAAAATGCTTGTCTGAGGAGGCCTTACAAATAGCTGAGAAAAGAAGAGACGTGAAAGGCAAAGGAGAAAAGGAAAGATATACCCATTTGAATACAGAGTTCCAAAGAACAGCAAGGAGAGATAAGAAAGCCTTCCTCAGTGGTCAATGCAAAGAAATAGAGGAAAACAATAGAATGGGAAAGACTAGAGATCTCGTCAAGAAAATTAGAGATACCAAGGGAACATTTCATGTAAAAATGGGCTCCATAAAGGACAGAAATGGTTCAAGTCCTTATCTGAGGTAAATAGTTTTAGGTGTAGTGGGGGGGGAACTCAGCAGAGCCTAGAGATTAGAGTCCACTCTGAGTCCCACTCTCTGCAGGGCCCAGTCAATATTTACCAAATATTTGCTTTTCCATCTCCACTTGCATTGCCTTCCTCCCATTTGAAGTCCCCAAACAGTACCCCTAACAACCTCTTTTGTTTTTAACTGAACATGGTATTAAAGGTGAAAATTTCTGCCATTGTGGTGAGTTACTCAGTTTTCTGCCTCTCCCCCATGTGTACATGTTATCAAACTTTTGATTATCTCTTGTTAATCTTACTCACATCAATTTAATTCTTAAACCAGTCAGCACTTAGAAAGGTGGAGGAAAATATCTTCGTGACACTGCCGGAAAAAACAAGCAGTTATAATATGCCATTCCCAGTGGGCTGTCAGCTAAAAGATGCACAACATGAGAGCTGTGAAGTAAGTTTTATTTCGGCAAAATGAGGACTGCAGCCTGGGAGACAGCACCTCAGATAGCTCTGAGAAACCCCTCCAAAGAAGTAGTGGAGGAAGGTCAATGTACATGATTTTGGTGAAAGGGGAGTTCAATGCAATCAAGCAATTATTTTACAAAAGGTTTTCTGCTTCATTAGGAGCTGAAGTCAGCATAAAGGGAGGGGTTTAGTGCTTTTCTAGATATGAGGAGAAGTAAGGATGGGACCATGAAACCAGTTCCTAATGCTCAAAATTCTCCAAGCCAGGCTTCAACAGTACACGAACCGTGAAATTCCACATGTTCAAACTGGATTTAGAAAAGGCAGAGAAACTAGAGATCAAATTGCCAACATCTGTTGGATCATCAAAAAAGCACTCAAGTTCCAAAAGAACATCTACTTCTGCTTTATTGACTACACCAAAGCCTTTGACTGTGTGGATCACAACAAACTGTAGAAAATTCTTCAAGAGATGGGAATACCAGACCACTTTACCTGCCTCCTGAGAAATCTGTATGCTGGTCGAGAAGCAACAGTTAGAACCAGACATGGAACAACAGATTGGTTCCAAACTGGGAAAGAAGTACGTTAAGGCTGTATATTGTCACTCTGCTTATTTAACTTGTATGCAAGAGTACATCATGCGAAATGCCAGGCTGGATGAAGCACAAGCTGGAATCAAGGTTGCCGGGAGAAATATCAATAACCTCAGATACACAGACAACACCACCCTTATGGTAGAAAGTGAAGAGGAACTAAAGAGCCTCTTGATGAAAGTGAAAGAGGAGAGTGAAAAAGCTGGCTTAAAACTCAACATTCAGAAAACTAAGATCATGGTATCTGGTCCCATCACTTCATGACAAATAGATGGGGAAACAATGGAAACAGTGACAGACTTTATTTTGGGGGGCTCCAAAATCACTGCAGATGGTGACTGCAGCCATGAAATTAAAAGATGCTTGCTCCTTGGAAGAAAAGCTGTGACCAACCTAGACAGTATATTAAAAAGCAGAGACATTACTTTGCCAACAAAGGTCTGTCTAGTCAAAGCTATAGTTTTTCCAGTAGTCGTGTATGGATGTGAGAGTTGGACTATAAAGAAAGCTGAGTGCCAAAGAATTGATGGTTTTGAACTGTGGTGTTGGAGAAGACTCTTAAGAGTCCTTTGGACAGCAAGAAGATCCAACCAATCAATCCTAAGGGAAATCAGTCATGAATATTCATTGGATGGACGGATGCTGAAGCTGAAACTCGAATACTTTGGCCACCGGATGCAAAGAGCTGACTGACTCATTGGAAAAGACCCTGATGCTGGGAAAGTTTGAAGGCGAGAGGAAAAGGGGACGACAGAGGATGAGATGGTTGAATGGCATCACCAACTCAATGGACGTGAGTCTGAGTAAGCTCCAGGAGTTCGTGATGGACAGGGAAGCCTGGCATGCTGCAGTCCCTGGGGTCTCAAAGAGTCGGACACAACTGACAACTGAACTGAACTGAAAGACCTGTTCCGCCAGTTTCTCTGGAGCACAAAGTGCCCCATTCTGCACCCTGAGCTCCCTTCAGGGTGAATCGAAGGTCAACAGCTGCAGCAGAACAGGATTCAATCCCCACAGAGGCAGATAGCAAATGACCTTGGCAAGCACAAATTTGTAGTTGACAAGCCTCATAGATTATGTTAGATCATTTTGATATGGATTTAGTCTAGTACATGGTTCCCAAACTGGGCAACAAAGCATCCCAGGGAACAAGAGCAAATCCACAGTCACCATGGGTGTTTTTAAATTTCAAGGGAAATTCAGCTGCACCTGTCAAACACTGTACAAGACTACTAACTTCAGGTAGTTCACAGTTTCAACATGAAATCATGCTACATTGCTTTTAATGATATTGTTGGGGAAGAAAAACATTTCCTCTACCATCTTAGGTTCAGTTTGGGTTATCTGCAAATTAAACTGACAAAAGAGATTAGCAAAAGGAAAAGTTTACTTTTGAAAACAATGCGAACATGCAGAAGTGCTTAGTGGGGGAAGAAAAGACTTCTACAGTGAGAACAAATAGGTTTCTTCAGGAAAAACAAATGGGTTTTTAGGAGGGCAAATAGGAGACAAAAAAGGTAGCAACTTAGCCCATACACACAAGCATGGTATTCTAAGTCGGTCTCCATGACCTCATATCTCTGTGAAGCTGTTTTTGGTGTTTTCTATGATAAAAAACAAGCACTATGTAGAATGAGTGTTTGTGCTCAGTGCTCAGTTGTGCCTGACTCTTTGCGACCCCATGGAGTGTAGCCCGCCAGGTTCCTCTGTCCATGGGATTTTCTAGGCAAGAAGACTGGAGTGGGTTAGCATTGCCTCCTCCAGGGGGTCTTCCCGAACCCAGGGATCAAACCTGCTTCTCCTGCATTGCCATCAGGTTCTTTACTGCTGAGCTATCAGGGATGCCCCTAGGATGAGTGTGATGGTGTCCAAATCTGATTTTAAAGTTTGAGAAGTTGTGCAGTGCTCAGCCAGCACACACATCTCAATACTGTGTGTAGGTTATTTAAGAATGAAATTAAAATATTATTTTTCCTTTTAATTTATATGTATTTTTTCCTAATCAACTCCTAAATTGTTAGAACATAAAGCCTTTTTTCTTTTTTTAAAAATAATCTTTTAAATTTATTTTTGGCTATGCTGGGTCTTCATTGCTGTGCAGGCTTTCTCCAGTTGCAATGAGTGGGGGCTCCTCTCAGGCTTCTCACCCCGGTGGCTTCTCTAATCGTAGAGCATGGGCTCTAGAGCATGAGGGCTTCAGTAGTTTCAGCTCCCGGGCTCTAGAGCTCAGGCTTAATGGTTATGGTGCACCATCTTAGCTCTTCCACAGCATGTGGGATCTTCCCGGATCAGGGATGGAACCTGTGTCTCCTGCATTGGAAGGCGGATTCTTTACCACTGAGCCACCAGGGAAGCCCCATAAAAGCTTAGTAAGTCGTATGAACATAAAAATATATGAGACTGTTGAGTATGTCTTTTGGCCTTGGAGGCTTGGTACAGAAAGTAAAAGCACCAGGGTTCAGTTTTGATCCCTGTTTAGTGGTTGAAGGTTCTGTTTGCAAACTTCATGTGTTCAAATCCCAGCTGAGTTGCTTCCTGACTACATGCTTTTCTTGGACAAGTTATAATATTTATCATCTCCATGCCTCAGTTTCTTCATCTGTAAATTGGGAATGATGATAACAGGACCTAACTCTCAGGGCTGTGGTGAGGATTGAGTGGAATGGCATTGTGAAGCCCTCAGTCCAGTGCCTGCCCCCCACCCCCACCTGGCACACCAAATAATGGGGTAGAGTTACAGAAAGAAAGCTCTGATGGTTTTCCAAAGAATGCAGTGTTCTGTGTTCCCCCTCCACCCATCCCAGGATCAGGCTGACTGAACAATCCTTCCCTTTGTCTTAGGCCTTGGGAGATAAAGTCAAGTCTGGAAAAAGAAGGGAGGGTTTTACGAGGTCCTCATCCTAGCCCAATCAGTCTGACAGTGCCGGGTTTTCTTGGCCAGTTGCACAGAAGAAGACTCTAAAGTACAGGAGGAGCCAAGGACCGACCAAACAAAGGAAACAAAAGAAAACCTACAGTCCTGCGCTTGGTGGGAGGGTGGAGTTTAGAAGAAATTTATCTAAAGCCATGTTTGGGTGGCTCAGTAGGTAAAGAATCCATCCGCCTTCAAAGCATTAGAGGCAGGAGACAGTTGGTTCCATTGCTTGGTCAGGAAGATCCCCCTGGAGAAAGAAATGGCAACCCACTCCAGTATTTCTGCCTGGGAAATCCCGTGGACAGAGGAGCCTGGCGGGCTACAGTCCATGGGGTCACAAACGAGTTGGACATGACTAAGCAACTGAACACACAAAGCAAAGCAAACTACAAAGTTTCCACCTTTCATTACACACATAAAGATGTGACATGGTGTGTCAAAAACCCCTTATGTAATGTAGTGCACCTGGGTTGTTAACTGAAGCTGCTTCTCTGTATCAAAGTGAATTAGAAGGTCCAGGCAAGGGGGTGGGGAGCAGTGTTTCATTCCTGATGTTGTTGTTCAGTCACTAAGTCATGTCCTACTCTGAGACCCCATGGACTGCAGCAGGGTTCCCTGTCCTCCACTATCTCCCAGAGTTTGCTCAAACTCATGTCCATTGAGTCGGTGATGCCATCCAACCATCTCATCCTCTGTTGCCCCTTCTCCTGCCCTCAGTCTTTCCCAGCATCAGGGTCTTTTCTAATGAGTCAGTTCTTCACATCAGGTGGCCAAAGTATTGGAGTTTCAGCTGCAGCATCAATCCTTCCAATGAATATTCAGGGTTGATTTCCTTTAGGATTGACTGGTTTGATCTCTTTGCTGTCCACGGGACTCTAAAGCGTCTTCTCCAACACCACAGTTTCAAAGCATCCATTCTTCACTCATTACTGATGACACAACTTCAAAAAGCAAAGTTTCTGGTGGTGTCTGATTTTAGAGGCCAAGACTTCTTAGTGAGTAAGAAAGCAGGAGTCCTCATGCCACTCTGCTGCTGCAACTTGTCCTTGGGAGAAATAAGTGTTTTCTGTTCAGCTCTATAACTGGCTTTATTTTATTATCCCAACCAAATGAACGGCAGGGCATATTTTTAACTTCTCATGCTTTCTCATTGCTAATTTTTGCTTTCTCAATCTTGAGAATGAGGAGGAGGGGAACTTCATGGCGGCCAGGTAGGAGGAGACAACAGCAGCATCTTTCTTGCCGGCAGCAATGGGACAAAAAAAAAAAAAAAAAAAAGGTGCCTACCTATTCCCACCAACACCCTGACAGGTGGCAGAGGCTGAGTGACTGGCTGGGGGAGGCTGGGGCCCTTGACCAACTGGAGAGAGGGGAGGCTGGCGGGAGGCTTTGCACAGCCTGGGGCACTCCCCTGCCCCACCCCAGCATTCCTCTCTCTTGGAAAATCTTCCCTGTTATCTCAAGAGTCAGGGGACATGGGGGGAAGGGGAGGGCTAGCACAGTCATTTCTCTGGTTCCCAGAGCCATCCTGGGTAGAATTGCCAGATGTTTTTCTAATTACTAGAGCAACTCTTTTAAGTTGAATGTGGTCTCAGCTTCTGATCTCCACAGTCTGGCCCAAGTCTCCCTTCCCAGCTGACTGCCATTCCTCCCCTCTGCCTTCACTGTCCTGGTGTCATCCTCTCCCTTGAAGCCACACAGACCTGGTTTCAATCCCAGTGAAAAGAAAGAAAAGAAAGTGAAGTCGCTCAGTTGTGTCTGACTCTTTACGACCCCATGGACTTGTAGCCCACCAGGCTCCTCCATCCATTGAATTTTCTAGGCAAGAGTACTGGAGTGGGTTGCCATTTCCTTCTCCAGGGGATCTTCCTGGCCCAGGGATCGAACCCAGGTCTCCCGCATTGCGGGAGCCACCAGGGAATCCCATGTGATCTCATGTACAAATGGCGGGGGCCTGGATAAATTATTTGCCCTGGAGCCCTGATCTCCCAATCTGTTAAATGGGGCCAGCAAATATCTACCTCATAGGGTTATTGGGAGAATGGAATGAGATGAAGACAGTTACCAAATACCTAATTTGTGCCCTATAAATGTAAGTCACTTCCCTTTCGTGCTGTTTCTGCCCCCTGCAACGCTCTTACTCATTTTTCCTTCACCATTCCCAATCCAAATAGAACCAAGCAGAGCCCTGCCCCCTCGCCCAAGTACAAAGGCCCCTCCATGCTGCCTGCCTCTTGTTTGTAGAGAAGCTGAAGTCTCCCAGTCCCCCCTCCACCCCACCCCCACCCCATCACAAAAAGAGCAGGTTCAAGCAGCTAATGATTAGACAATAGAGTCACAGAAGCTTTCCATGTCTGATGCTCCTTCCTGAGTCATTTGATAGATACTGTAACTGCCCACCAGAGGGAAAAGTTAACTGCGTGATGACCAGACTGCAGCCATGGCATTAGCTGCTCCATCTTGAGCAGTACTGAACCTATGGCTACTACTGAACCTATGAACCAATTTCAAGAACGCTTAAGAGAATGGAATTAACACTATTGCTCACAATACTCCATATCTTGTGGGTATCAAAGTAATTATAGCTTGCTCTGTCTGTATATGTAAGCGGGCAACTAAAATTGTCAGCAAAGAGACACTACTGTCGCATGTTGACATCTTTCGCTCTTTATCAGCATGAAGAACTTAAAGAAGAGAGATCTTCACCCCTAGTCCCATAGAAATGGAATGATGCTCTGACAAGTGGGGATTTTGTAAGCAGCTTTTGGCAGCGGAGAGCTCTTTGCAGGAAAGAGTTCTCTGCAGGGGGCCTCTTTTGTCTTGTCACTTTAGCAAAGCTATGTTGTAACTAACCTTCAACCAGGCACTCCCACCCTCATCTCTGGCCCAAGCAAACCTTGCAAATGTTTGATCACACAATCCCTTGCCTAAATATGCTGGTTCTTTATATAGATCAAAGAAGCAGAAATGAAGACTAAGTAATTAACCAATGACCTGATTTCTTAAATTCCTTCAGTAATCTCACAAACTGTATAAACAAGATAACATCTAAAGTAAGATCTCAAGGAGTCAACAAGCCTGCATCAGTGGAAGATGGCAATGAGTCTGATTCTGCATTTCCATAATTAACTGAGGTTGCTTCCCCCTTTCCCTTTATTTTTATTTATTTTTTTTTTATGGGTGTGGATCCATTTATTTAGATCTTCAGCTGGTAAAGAATCTGCCTGCAATGCGGGAGACCTGGGTTCAAGCCCTGAGTTGGGAAGATCCCCTGGAGAAGGGAAAGGCTACCCACTCCAGTATTCTGGCTTGGAGAATTTCACAGACTCAGTTGTCCATGGGGTCACAAAAGAGTCTGACATGACTGTGCGACTTTCACATTCGTTTCTTTCAAAACATTTTGTAGTTTTCAAATACGTTTTCAACTTTATATTGCTAAATTTATTTCTCAGTATTTTTCTTTTTTTCTCTTTCTTTCGTTCTTTTTTTTTTCCTATTGGGAATGAAATATTTATTTTGGAGTTGTTTCCTGGTGTTATCTTGCATACTCTTTATAAACCCGCACACACTGTCATAAATGCTCTTACCTCCTCATGTTTTTTACCCCCAAAACCCTTTTTTTCTTTTCTGTCTGTTTGTTTTAATACAACAGAAAGTTCAACGAGAAAACTGATCTAGCAAATATGAACCTGCCACAGCGAGGAGGAGAGGGACAGGGGCCACGGGGTGGGGGGGCAGTTCCGGGTGACTAGAGAGAATCAACTACGTAAGAAATCAGGAGGACACTGGGGCGAGGACCAGAGACCAGGAGGACGGGAGCTGTGGTCCTGAGAGGGAAGGGGCAGGGTACCGGGCCAGACAACAAAATTCAAAAGAGTTTGGCCATAAAATATAAACAGGCTATGTTTCTATGGTGGGGAAGGGTAAGAGCAAGAGGGTATCCGGCAGAAGACTGCTTCAGGGAGGGGCTGTGGAGGCCAGACCCCGCCCTGCTGTCACCCCCTCCCAGCCCTTCCCTCTGTGTCTGTGGGTGCGTGTGTCTGTCCCCTTTCCCTTTAAAAACTTTCAGGGCTGAGCAGAATCTTTGGATTTGGGATGCAAAATCTTTGGATTTTAGGATCCACCTTCCCCCCCAGAATGTCAGCTGATTAAAAGTAATGCTTTCCATTTCTACCAACATTTGCCTCCTGAGCACTGATTTTCAGGTGGCAAGCAGCTGGACCTGAGTTTGGTAATACAAAAAGCATTCACCAGCTCAGTAGAAGTCCCTGCCTGGCCAAGTCCCTCCGCTGAACACATCATCCCCCAATCAAGTAGCTTCAGTTTCAAAGAATGGCCTCCTGGGTCCCCAGATACGGAGCTGTGATCTGAAAGCTGTGGCATGTATTTGATCCTGTGACACATCTCAGGTTATGATTTGCCATCTCATAGTGAGTGGGAGAATGATTGAACTGGATAAGACCCAGCAATACCTTTGGGGCCTTTCTCAAACAGTCCTTCCCATATCCTCTGCTTTAGCTCCTCCCTTAAGTACCTAGATAAAAGTATTTGATGCAAATTTCCTGAGTTGTTTTGCAGAAGTGAAAATTCCCCCACCAGATGGAAGATCTATTTGAAGACCCAGAGCACATAGCCCCAGGCCTCCCGGAAACTAAGGACTGTTAATGTTAACCCCTGTGACACCACCCTGCCTCACTATCAGCCAGTCAGAGAATTGTGTATGAGCTGATTGCACACCTTGCAACACCTCTCCCCAACCAACTGCCCTTTAAAAATTCTTTGCTGAAACCCTGTGGTGGCTCAGCTGGTAAAGTACCTGCCTGCAGTGTGGAAGACCTGGGTTCGATCCCTGGGTTGGGAAGATCTCCTGGAGAAGGGAAAGGCAACCCACTTCAGTATTCAGGCCTGGAGAATTCAATGGACTATAGTCCATGGGGTCCATGGGGTCACTAAGAGTCAGACGTGACTAGCAACTTTCACTTCCCTTCACTTCTGGGGAGCTTGAGGCTTTTCAGGCACGACTCATCTCCTGCAATAAATCTTTCTCTGATCCAAATTCTTACATTTCAGTGTGTTTGGCTTCACTCTGAGTTGAGCACACAAACTTGCATTAACATCAGGACCCACCCAGAATCTGAAAATTGGTAAGAAGATGATTTTAAATGGAAGACATTTGAAATTCAATAGCTGCAGACAAAAGCCATCTCAAAGCATCTCTCATCTACTAAAAGCAGAAACTTCTGAGAAATGAGAACTACCATAAATTTCCTCTTTGGGGTAAGTCTGCTCCCAGGAGAAAGACCAAGAAAAATTGTATCATAAATCCCCTCTCCTGGGAAGTTTTATGGCTGTGAAGACAGAAAGACCACTGGCACCTACATAAACAAACACTGTCACAGACTTTCTTGTTGGCCTTTTGCTCTCCTAAAAACCCATTTGTCTTTCCAAAAGAAATCTGTCCATTCTTCTCATAGGAAACTTTCCGCTAGGAAAGGGAGGGCTACCTCCCTTTTCCCTGTGTGGGGGTGGGGAAAGTTTCCCTTCTCTTCTAGGTTCTTTGGCTGGTCTAGTAATTAAATTGACATAAGATAGATTAACGGAGAAGGCAATGGCAACCCACTCCAGTACTCTTGCCTAGACAATCCCATGGATGGAGGAGCCTGGTGGGCTGCAGTCCATGGGGTCGCTGGAAGTCAGATGCAACTGAGCAACTTCACTTTCACTTTTCACTTTCCTGCATTGGAGAAGGAAATGGCAACCCACTCCAGTGTTCTTGCCTGGAGAATCCCAGGGATGGGGGAGCCTGGTGGGCTGCCGTCTATGGGGTCGCACAGAGTCAGACACGACTGAAGTGACTTAGCAGCAGCAGCAGCAAGATAGATTAACAGGAGAAAAACAAAAGTTTAATAATGTGTATATACCCTTTGGTCACAAAGAGTCAGAAATGATGACTGAAGCGACTTAGCACACATATGCACACACACAGCCTTCATACATAGGAGAACCCAGGAAAACTGAGTAAGTTTCTGAAATAGCCAAAGCCATCACCTTAAATACATCTTCAGCTAAAGACAAAAGAAGATGGAAGATGGTGGTAGGCAGGGAAATCAGTTATGGAAGGTTATCGTGCAAAGCACAGTGAACAAGGGTAAGGTTGTTATGAAGAATTAAGTATATACCTTCTTCATTGTTAATGGTTTCTAGAGATTTGGTCATCCTACTCTTCCTGGTAGAGGGAGGGAGACACCCTTATGAAGGGAGGGAGATTCCTCTTTTAAATGTAAATATTTCTTACAAAAGGACAACTTCTACTTAGTTTTTGGAGATTTTCCTCTGTCTGCTGTTTTTTAAAAGTATAAAAAAATCTAGAAGTCTAAAATAATTAATATGCCAAAGAGGCACATCTCGGGTGGTATATTTTGCTTCCCTTCTAAGTTAGATATTGTTTTAAACAAAAAAACCAGCTCCAAATAGAGTCATGGAATTCTCCAGGCAAGAATGCTGGAGTGGGTTGCCATTCCTTCTCCAGAGGATCCTCCTGACCCAGGGATCAACCTGTGTCTCCTGCATTGCAGGCTGATTCTTCTACACTGAGCCATCAGGGAAGCCTCAGTATGATAGTTGACTTAGCAACTAAACCACCACATGTTAAATATAAGAACATGTCAAAATCTTAAGTCTACCATTTCAAAAGTTGTGTATCTACTTCACAATTGTAAAAAATAAAAGATAATGTGTCATTTCTTATGTTAAAGTTTATGTGTCAAAAATGGAACATACAGTAAATATTTCACATAAAATCTAATAGTACACATTAAAAAAAAACAATTAGTACATTTGAATGGACTTTATGTAAGATGGTTATATCTCTTTTGCCTGGTTATATTGTAGAATAGACATTATGTCTTATTGGGGAATGTTTCCCCTGACTAGTGTTATAAATCTGGCATATAAATCTGCCCCTAGGGCAATATTAATTAACCATATTAAAGGAAACCAACAAGGTTACCTGAGCCCACACAATATGAAATGAAAATTGGGGGCTAATATTCAGGGGCTAATAAAAGCAATGACAGAGGGTTTTCTCTGCCCCGAGGGTGGATTGGTCTAGGTTTGACTTGTACACTCAGAAGGAAGGTCTTTGTTGAATGCCTTGTGCAAATTTCGAAGGCATGATAAATTGAACTCCAAAGTTCTAGAACACAGAACTCTGTTTTTTGGTCGTGCTGTGTGGCAAGCGGGACCTTAGTTCCCTGACGAAGGATCAAGCCCATGTACCCTGTAGTGGAAGAGTAGTCCAGTCTTAATAGCTGGACCACCAGGAAATCCCAGGAACATAGAACTCTTGATTTTCAGTTTATTTGGAAACATTCTCAGTGATATAGAAAAGCAAATTAAAGAAAATGTAGTTGGGCAAATCAAAATTTGTTGTCTTTTAGGTGGCAAACCGGTTATTAGGGGATTAAGAGTTTGGATTCTGGGACCCAGATTTATCACTTATCAGCCATGTGACCTTAGAGGGGTTAACAAACCTGTCTGTGTTTAAAAGAGCCACATCTGTAACATGGGGCAATTAACAGTGCTCTTACTGGGTTGTTGTGAGACTTAAACAAGTTAATACCCATAAAGCGGGACTTCCCTGGTGGTCCAGTGGTTAAGATGCCATGCTCCCAGTGCAGGGGGCCTGGTTGGATCCCTGGTCAGGGAACTAGATAGACATGCTGCAACTAAGGGTTCAGCTGCTGCAGCTAAAGATCCCACATGTGGCAACAAAGATGGCAACAAAGATCAAAGATCCTGTATGCTGGAACTAAGACCTGGTATAAACAAGTAAATTTTAAAAAAAATCATCCATAAAGGGCTCAGCACTGTCCAGCAGCATAATTACTATATCGTAGTTGTTATTGCTCTTATTATTATTACTATTTTTAAGACACTTGCCTGAGGACCTTCTGATTAGAACTGAAATGAACATACTTTCCTGTCCCTGTTGAACAATACTAGGACCAAGCAAAAATAACCTAGCTGCTTGCTCCAGGAAATATCTGCTCCTGAAAGATAAGATTACAAACTAACCAAGCAGACAATTTATCAAGACTAACAGCTGGCTCATCAAGACTCTTTCAAGACCCCTGCTTCCATGACCCACCCATCTATTAAGTCATAAATTGCACCCACCCAACCAGTTTCCTCCTTTGCAAGACCCAACCTCAAAAGACCTCTTTCTGGAGTTCTAGCCCCATATATCCAATTACCTGGTTGTCTCACGGGCAGATCATAATTAACATATTGAAAGCTGAACTCTTTTTTATTTTTTTTGGTTACACCAAGTAGCTTGGGATCTTGGTTCCCCAACTGAGGCAGGAGACAGATGGGCTCCTGGTTATACACTTACAACTGGCCTCCTGTTTACATTTCTTGGGGCAGGAAAAAGGGGGCTTCAGTCCGGATGCTTACAACTCGTCTCCTATTTGCATTTCCTGAGACATGAGGTAGGTAGGTTTCCAGGTTAGACTTTTAAAATCAACCTCTTGTTTACTCTCCCGAATAAAATTAACAACAGAGACAGGGTAAATAGCCAAATTTGTCTCTTGTGGATGCCTTAGAATAATAGTCATGACAAGGACAAAGAGGGGCAAAATCTTGTTTGAGTAAATGATCCAGAGATCACTGTTCACTGCACTTTCTTGGGACAAGGGAGACATTACACATGTGCAGAAAGGTTCCTTAAGGGTCAAGTGACAGGACAACGCCAGGCCATAATGAGTCTTACTTCTTCCAGACGCCTTTGCATCGAGACCCGTCTTGACTGAGAGATGCATGCACACCAAAAGTGATGGTGCAGAGACAAATTTGCCAGGAGGAGAGAAACAAGATGACTGGCCAGAAGGTAGACAAAGACTCAGAAAATCGCCCCCTTATAAAGTATTTAAAGTTCCCAAAGGCGCGGACTCCCTCTCTGAGTCCCCTTGAGCATCTTGCCACATGTACTTTGCTTTTCCTTTTTTACTTTTTTCTTTACCTCCCGCCTCCTTGGCTGAATTCTTTCCTGAAAAAGGAGGCAAGAACTGAAGATTTAGGCCCTAGCCACTTGCCTCTGTAGTCTAGTAGTTAGCGTGCCCAGTCAGGGAACTAACCGCTTCCAGCTACTTCTTACTGCTGCTCACGGCTGCGTGCATCGAAATCATAACGAGGCACCGAACCTGGGCCCTTGGCAGGGAAAGTGCACAGTCCCAACAACAGGACCACCAGGGAATTCCCAAAAGCTGAACGCTAGATCCCTCCTTCCATCCTGTTCTCTGGCTCTTCTCCATCTTAGTGACACCTCTCTGCTCACCCAGTTGGTTAAGCTAGAGACCCCGGTGCCTCCCCCTCTCCACCTCCAAAACCTCACAGAGCACGAACTGGCCCCTCCCGTCTCTCTACCACTCTTAGTATCCTCTGTCGAGAAGGAAACTTTCCTCTACCCTTCTAGGTTCTTCTGGTTGGTCTAAGAATGCAATTGACATGAGACTAACAGGAGAAAATCAAACTTAATTTTGTATATATGGCAACCCCACATACATGAAAGGTTCAAAAACAGAAAGGTAAAATGAGGTCTGTATTCCATCCTGAGCTAAGGAATGTTATAGGGGCGTGGGGCTTCCAAGGACAGGAGGGTCATGGATGACAAGAACAATAAGGGTTTGGTAATTAGATGTTTACCTTACCATATAGATGGAGCCACTTAGATAAAATTTATCTCTGAGAATAACTGATTTTTTTTTTCTGGAAGAAAAATCCGAAATTTAAATGCTTGTAGGTAGTTAAGGAAGGGGCTGTCGTTTCTCTTGAAGCTGTAGGGTTGTTATGGTCTTTACAGACCGGGACCTGGGGACTGGAGTCGACAAAAAGAAAGCGACAAAAAGAAGGACGCAGAGGACCCAAGTCTTGAGTGAAACAAGGGTGCTTTAGTCGTGGCAGCGTGAACTTATATATTGTTATACAAGGAAGCTTTAGGCAAAAAAATTGAGTTGAGCAAAAAACCAAAACTAGACACATAGCAACAGTAGCTAGGGGAATAACAATCGTCGCAGGGCCAGAAGACAATCTATATCTTAAGAAATAGGAACATGATTAAGTAGTTTTACAGTAAAGAAAAGGTTACTGAACGGAATCCACGTATGTGTTCTGCCTCATGACCTCAGTCTGGAGAACTGCATGCAGCTCTACTCTTTCCTGTTTTCCAGGAATTGATAAGGAGCAGAGAGTGTTTGAGAAACAGAAAACAACATACAGAATTCCTAAAATTAAACGTTCCCTGACACAGGGTCTCAATTGCCTTTAGTTCAAAATAATCCTCGTGCAACAGCGACACATGTTGGGGGAGGCTCGTTCTGAACCCCTACACCTCCTAACTTGACTCCCTGCTTTTGCTCTTATCTCTCTAACATTCATTCTCCATGTAATAGCCAGAGTGACCTTCTAAAAGCACAAATCACATCATGTCACCTCCTCTCATTAGAACTTGGCAGTGAATTCCCATCACCTTTGGATTACAGTCCGAAATCCATATCACTGGTCCTGCCATTTCCTGAATCTTATTTCATGCCAACACTTTCCTATACTTCAGCCATTTGGAGCCTCTACATTGGCTGGCCTTTCTACCACTGGCTCCTTCTCATCCTCCAGGTCTTTGGTAACTTAAAACATGTCCTACTGACTATTCTAATCCAAAGCACCAATCACACTTTCTAGTTCTATTTATTTGTTTATATATTGCTTTTCTTCCCCACCGTACTCCAAGCTCTAAAAGCTTATTCACCACTGTACAGCGAACACCCAGAACAATGCCTGTGTATCTTTGGCCTTTGTGAAGTTGATTGCATTAATGCCCCCCTTTCTTCCTGCAGTTTTGTAGGCTCCTCCCACTTTGGCTCTGGGCTCACTGTGCGGCTTTGGCCAATGAGATGTTAGCAAATATGACTGTAAGTAGAGGCTTGAAAAGCATATGCACAGTTCCACTTGCCTTTCTGCACAATTGGTTTGGTGGTTTTTTAGTCAATAAGTCGTGTCCAACTCTTATGACCCCATGTAGTATAGCCCACCAGGCTCCTGTGTCCATAGGATTACACAGGAAAGAATACTGGAGTCAGTTGCCATTTTATTCAAGTGAAAATGCTAGTCAGTCTGTCATGTCTGACTCTTTGCAACCCCAGGGACTGTAACCTACCAGGCTCCTCTGTCCATGGACTTCTCCAGGCAAGAATACTGGAGCAGGTAGCCATTCCCTTCTCTAGGGGATCTTCCCAACCCAGGGATCAAACCCAGGTCTCCTGTATTGCAGGTAGAGTCTTTGGGTCCTGCCATTGCCATGAGAATGTTCCTTGATATACTGCTGAAGAGATGTGAGAAGTAGAAGAGAAGATATGATCCAGCCTAGCTGAGGCCATTCATAGCTAGCTGAACCTCAGATGTACCATGGAGCCAGTCAAAATCAGCAGAGCCACCTGACCCACAGCTGATTGCAGACTTTTAAGCCACCTGAGGCCAAAAAACCAACCCATAGACTCATGAGCAACAATAATTACTTTGTTTTTGAATAATTACTATGTTTTTTAATAATACAGCATCATTGTGACAACATAACTGATTTAGCATTCAAATATTTGTTGGCTAGAGGAGTATTAGTGAATTTTAGACACTAGAGCAGGGCAGGAAATATGGCAGATTTCTTTGGGCTTTAAATGATAGGGATAGACAGAAGGGACAAAGTAGACGATTAAGTGGTTAATCCCATTAGGGGATCATAAGTAGAAAAAAAGGTATGGGTGACACCTGCAAGATAATTATGACTCAAGAAAGCAGGTTTGTTTTCCAACAAAACCATGCAGCAGAGGCTTGAGACCTGCCCCCAAACAATAAAATAACGGTGAAATGAGACCTATATCCTGCCCAGTGAGGCCAAAATCATTCCTAGAACATGCTGTTCTGTGCACACTAAAAAACAAAAATAGAGGAAAATGTGACATCATGCTGAAACCTGAGACAATTTACCATATTATCGTGTATGTTACCACATTATGCCCATTTGCCCATTTTGAACATGACAAACTGGACTATGACAGTGAAGTTTGACCATACAGGGACAAGAAAACTCTCCTGCTCGATGTGGAGGAGGAACTGATGATGGAAGTTTGATATTTATTCAAGAATGAGGAAGAAGGTGGTTTTCTTCTCCTCTCCACTTTTCCTTTGATTACAAAAATAAGGCCCACCCAGCTTTGGGGGCTACACTTCCTTGCCTGCCTATTTGTGTCTCTCACGAGCATCCTATACAAATAAATCTCTTCTTGCCTGTCACTTTGCCTCTCACTGTTGTTGAATTATTTCTGCACTGAGACAAAGAACCTGAACATCATTAAGTCCTGAGATGAGTTCTATGGTTTCAGAACTCAGGTGCATGCTTGCTAAGTCACTTTAGTCGTGTCTGACTCTTTGTGACCCCATGGACTGTAGCCACCAGGCTCCTCTGTCCATGGGATTCTCTAGGCAAGAATACTAAAGTGGATTGCCATGCCCTCCTCCAGGGGACCTTCCCCACCCAGGGATCGAACCCACTTCTCTCACGTCTCCTGCACTGACAGGTGGGTTCTTTACCACTAACGCCACCTAATTAAAAAGACAATGGGCCTGAATCCTGTCCTATGGGTTCAAGTCCCATCCAGGGAGAAGTACAGTTTCAAAGGGATCTCCCTACAGCACATCCCCTATAGGGAGCTTTCTGTGGGTTCAGTTAGCTCTACTGCTCTTTCTGGTTATGTAGGAAGCCAGGGTTTGGTGGGGATGTTCCAGAATGGAGGTATCCAGGGCTAGAGTGAGGCCTATATTAGTTTTCTGCTGCTGCATAAGAAATTACCATACACTGGGCAGTTTAAAACAATACCGGTGTATTGTCTCAATACCAATGTATTGAGAGGAGTCTGGGCACAGAGTACCTGTGTCCTTTGGGCAGGATCTCACCAACTGGACTCACGGTGTCTGCTAGGGCTGTGACCTCACCTGTGTCCTTGAGTCCTCTTTGAAGCTCAGTGAGGCCTCAGGGTAAGCAACTCTTTACAGGAAACTGAAAACAGGGCCTCAGCAGGAAGCCTCTTTTCCTCCTATCACTTTAGCAAAGCTAATAATACATTATAACTAACTTTTAAATCAGATGTCCCCAGCTCTACTCATCCTGACCCAAGCACATCTTTCAAATCTCTTAATCACACAATTCCTTGCCTAACTTGTCGATTCTTTCCGTAAATCACGGAAGTAGAAATGAAGGATAATTGACAGATGACCAGATCTCTTCCCTAGCTTCTGCTTTAGTGATCTCCCCAACAAATTGTGTGAACCAGATAACATTGAGAGGGGTCAACAAGCCACAGTGGGGGATGGTGGTGACTCTGACCCCCATCTCAGTGATCAACTGCGATGGCTTCTCTGTTTCCCTTTAGAATTTACATGGCCAAGCAGAATATTTAGAGGTGGTTTTTTGGGGTCGCCGAGTTCACTGTCTTCCCAGATTGCCAGCATTCTGATTAAAGGAACTTTTTTCTTTTGCCTTTTTGAAACCATCTACTTCAGATTGGGACTTGAACCCAGCCAAAACCCTGCTTGGGACTCTAACCTATGTGGCCAGGACTTGAACCCAGCTGAACTCCATGGTCTTCCAGCTGAGATCACTGACCTGGTTGCAGGACCTAGTGAAGCTCGGGTTCTTGGTGCCTCATCACAGAAACAATTCAGTGAGAGACAAAGTGATAGGTAAGAAGTGGGTTTATTCAGAGAGGCACATACTCCACAGATAGAGTGTGGGCCATCACAGAGGGCAAGTGCAGCAGCCTTGAATGTGGTGTAGTAAGATTTTATGGGCTGGGTAATGTCATAGGATAATGAGTGGGAGGATTATTCCAACTCTTTTGGGGAAGGGGCGGGGATTTCCAGGGATTGGGCCATTGCCCAGTTTTTGGTCTTTGATGGTTGATCTTGAAACAGTCATGGCACTTCTGGGTGTGTCATTTAGCTTGCTGATGTGTTATAATAGCTTGTACTGAGGATAAAAGTCTAGTTAAGTTGACTTGTCTGCCATCTTGGACCCATTTGGCTCTAATCAATTTATGCTGTGCCCGGGCTATGTCATTCTGTCAAAGTTGTGCCCTGACCCCTTCCCTCCTGTTTCAGTTTGTGAGTATGTCATTGATTTTGTCAGCGGTGAGCAGTGGAACTTGAATCATCAGATTCATTCCAAAATATTAGGGGCCAAATACACCGTGAAAGGCAAACACACACAGTGAAAGGTCATCTGGGCCCAGATGGAGGAGGGGCCCTGGGGAGACACTCCCATCACTTCCCCAAGGATTTTCAGAGGAAATGGCCACAGAGGGTTTTCCTTAGGGCCTGGGTGGGTGGCTGTCTCTGAGCTGTGTGGCTGTGTTCAGGCCTGTTGCCTCAATGGCCTGAGAAAGCAGGGCCCACATGGATCATGTTTCTGACCTTCAGGACTTGATAGATCATGGTACATACAGGTTAGGGCACAGTGAACGTCTGGGGAAGGAATGAGTCCCCAAGGGTCCATGTGAAGCCTGCAAAGCACCGAGTTCAACTTCAGTTGCTCAGTCGTGTCCAACTCTTTGCGACCCCATGGACTGCAGCACACCAGGCTTCCCTGTCCATCACCAACTCCCGGAGTTTACTCAAACTCATGTCCATTGAGTCAGTGATGCCATCCAACCATCTCATCCTCTGTCATTCCCTTCTCCTCCTGCCTTCAGCCTTTTCCAGCATCAGAGTCTTTTCCAACAGGTCAGTTCTTCGCATCAGGTGGCCAAAGTACTGGAGTTTCAGCTTCAGCATCAGTCCATCCAATGAGTATTCAGGACTGATTTCCTTTAGGATGGACTGCTTGGATCTCCTTGCAGTCCAAGGGACTCTCAAGAGTCTTCTCCAATACCACAGTTCAAAACTATTTATTCTTTGGCACTTAGCTTTCTTCATAGTCCAACTCTCACATCCATACATGACTACTGGAAAAACCATAGCTTTGACTAGATGGACCTTTGTTGGCAAAGTAATGTCTCTGCTTTTTAATATGCTGTCTAGGTTGGTCATAACTTTTCTTCCAAGAAGCAAGCATCTTTTAATTTCATGGCTGCAATCACCATCTGCGGTGATTTTGGAGCCCCCCAAAATAAAGTCTGTCACTGTTTCCATTGTTTCCCCATCTATCTGCCATGAAATGATGGGACCAAATGCCATGATCTTAGTTTTCTGAATGTTGAGTTTTAAGCCAGCTTTTTCACTCTCCTCTCACTTTCATCAAGAGGCTCTTTAGTTCTTCTTCCCTTTCTGACATAAGGGTGGTGTCATCTGCATATCTGAGGTTATTGATATTTCTCCCAGAAATCTTGATTCCAGCTTGTGCTTCATCCAGTCCAGTATTTCTCATGATGTACTCTGCATATAAGTTAAATAAGCAGAGTGACAATATACAGCCTTGACGTACTCCTTTCCCGACTTGGAACCAGTCTGTTGTTCCATGTCCAGTTCGAACTGTTGCTTCTTGACCTGCATACAGATTTTTCAGGAGGCAGGTCAGGTGGTCTGGTATTCCCATCTCTTTCAGAATTTTCCACAGTTTATTGTGATCCACACAGTCAAAGGCTTTGGCATAGTCAATAAAGCAGAAGTAGAGGTTTTTCTGGAACTCTCTTGCTTTTTCGATGATCCAACGGATGTTGACAATATGATCTCTGGTTTCTCTGCCTTTTCTAAATCCAGCTTGAACATCTGGAAGTTCATGGTTCATGTACTGTTGAAGCCTGACTTGGAGAATTTTGAGCATTACTTTGCTAGCATGTGAGATGAGTGCAATTGTGAGATAGTTTGAACATTGTTTGGCATTGCCTTTCTTTGGGATTGGAATGAAAACTGACCTTTTCCAGTCCTGTGGCTACTGCTGAGTTTTCCAAATTTGCTGGCATATTGAGTGCAGCACTTTTACAGCATCATCTTTCAGGATTTGAAATAGCTCAACTGGAAATCCATCACCTCCACTAGCTTTGTTTGTAGAGATGCTTCCTAAGGCCCACCTGACTTTGCATTCCAGGATGTCTGGCTCTAGGTGAGTGATCACACCATCATGGTTATCTGGGTCATGAATATCTTTTTTGTACAGTTCTTCTGTGTATTCTTGCCACCTCTTCTTAATATCTTCTGCTTCTGTTAGGTCCATACCATTTCTGTCCTTTATTGTGCCCATCTTTACATGAAGTGTTCCCTTGGTATCTCTAATTTTCTTTGAAGCGATCTCTAGTCTTTCCCACTCTATTGTTTCCCTCTATTTCTTTGTATTGATCACTGAGGAAGGCTTTCTTCTCTCTCCTTGCTGTTCTTTGGACCTCTGCATTCAAATGGGTATATCTTTCCTTTTCTCCTTTGCCTTTAGCTTCTCTTCTTTTCACAGCTATTTTTAAGGCTTCCTCAGACAACCATTTTGCCTTTTTGAATTTCTTTTTCTTGGGCATGGTCTTGATCCTTGTCTCCTGTACAATGTCATGAACCTCCGTCCATAGTTCTACAGGCACTCTATCTAACAGATCTAATCCCTTGAATCTATTTGTCACTTCCACTGTATAATCATAAGAGATTTGAATAAGGTCTTACCTTAATGACCAGTCCATCCTAAAGGAAATCAGTCCTGAATATTCATTGGAAGGACTGATGTTGAAGCTGAAACTCCAATACTTTGGCCACCAGATGCAAAGAACTGACTCACTGGAAAAGACCCTGATGCTGGGAATGATTGAAGGCAGGAGGAGAAAGGGATGACAGAGGATGAGATGGTTGGAAGGCATCACTGACTCAATGGACATCAGTTTGAGTAATCTCCGGGAGTTGATGATGGACAGGGAGGCCTACCGTGCTGCAGTCCATGGGGTCACAAAGAGTCGGACACGACTGAGCCACTGAACTGCATTGAACTTACCTGAATGGTCTAGTGGTTTTCCCTACTTTCCTCAGTTTAAGTCCAACTTAAAAAAGCACCAAGGCTTCCACTAAAGAGCAGATTTACACAAAGGTGACTCATGGGACTCCAGGCTAGACAGGGACCCCAGGCTAGACGTGGCCTCCAGGGTAGACATGGACTCTGGATTAGTTTCAATGATGACCTCCCTTCAGTGCTGCCCTCGGATAGATGTGACTCTTCCATCGCTGGAGTGGCATAGGGGCCAGGGGACCTTGGGGGCAGCAGGGGGTAGGGAGGCCCAGGTTTCAGCAGTCCTCCTTGGTGGCTCAGATGGAAAAGAATCTAGCTGCAATGCAGGAAATGGTAACCCACTCCAATATTCTTGTCTGGAGAATTCCGTGGACAGAAGAGCCTGGAGGGGTATAGTCCATGGGGTCCAAAAGAGTCAGGTGTGTAGGAGTGACTAACACTTTTACTTTCACTTGTAACAGAGCAGGACCCTAGGTGCCTTCCTGGGACACATCCCACCTCCTCCCCATACCCTCTCCTGTAGCTCCTCTCAGAAGTCCCTAGTTAATTGTATCTGATGCACATTGTTTTATAATGTGAAAACCCTCATCAAATGGAAGAAGGTAACTATTTGGTGATCTTGAGCACGTAGCCTCCAGGCCTACTGGAGCCTAAGGATTATTAATGTTCACCTTGCAGTACCACCCAGTCACCTCATCATCAGCCAATCAGAGAATTGTGCCAGAGCTGATCACACGCCCTGCAGGCCCCCCTCCCTCACCTAGCCCTTTGAAAATGCTTTCCTGAAACCCTTCAAAGAGTTCAGGCTTTCTTTTTTATATTAAAAAGAATTAATTAATTATTGAACCCATGTCCTCTGCATTGACAGACAGATTCTTAACCACTGGCCCACCAGGGAAGTCCTGGAGTTCACACTTTTCTGAGTGCTAGCTGTCCTGGACTAGTTGTACAGCTTTGCAGTAAGCACTGCACTTCCCTTCACCACAACCCGGCATCAGTAGATTGACTTTACTGCCCATGGGGGAGCAGACGCTTGGTCCTTGAAGTTTTAGGGACTTAAGGATCTGCTGTTTCATACTGTAGATTCTTTGCCATTACTTTGCCGACAAAGGTCCGTCTAGTCAAAGCTATGGTTTTGCCAGTAGTCATGTATGGATGTGAGAGCTGGACTATAAAGAAAGCTGACTGCTGAAGAATTGACACTTTCGAACTGTGGTGTTGGAGAAGACTCTTGAGAGCCCCTTGGACTGCAAGGAAATCAAACCAGTCAATCCTAGAGGAAATCAGTCCTGAATATTCATTGGAAGGACTGATGCTGAAGCTGAAACTCCAATACTTTGGCCACCTGATGCGAAGAACTGACTTGTTGGAAAAGACCCTGATGCTGGGAAAGATTGAAGGGGGGAGGAGAAGGGGATGACAGAGGATGAGATGGTTGGATGGCATCACTGACTCGATAGACATGAGTTTGAGCAAGCTCCGGGAGTTGGTGATGGACAGGAAAGCCTGGCATGCTGCAGTCCAAGGGGTTGCAAAGAGTCGGACACAACTGAGTGATTGAACTAAACTGACCTGAAGGATCTGCTTTTTGCAGATCAGCCACCTGAGGGGGCAACAGAATAGCTGACCCAGCGTGGGAATAAACCTCTGGTCCTGCTGAATGGCTTGAAAAACTCCTGGGTGGCTCTGGGCCTGGCTTCCTTCCCCATAGTCCCTGAGAGGATATTAGCTCTCCAGGGAGGTCAGAACTAAGAGCGGATGTCCTGCCCTGAAGCCCTGTGCTCAGTGCAGGAGCTGGACTTCCTGCAACTGCAGGATGCTGCATGGCCACGAGGGGTCACTCCTCACCAGGCTCTCAAAGCAGAGACGGCTGGCCGGGCTTTACACCCCCTCCTCCTCTCTCCTCGAAGATCTCAGGGCTCTCAGGTGTGTCCCCCATCCTCAGTTCATCAGCCAGCACCTCGCACCCATTGCATTGGTCCCGTGGGGTCAGAGGAGTATTGGAGTACTCAGATAAAATATAGGATGTGTAATTGAATTTGAATTTCAGACAAACAACGAATAATTTCTGAGTATAAATATGTTCTATACGATAGTATTGCTAAATCTGGTAACTGAGCATGGAGTCAGACCCTTGCATTCAGATTCCAACCCCACTGTTCACTGAGTGATAGGAGCAATTCTCTTCATTTTTCTGAGCCTCGATTTCCTTATCTATAGACTGGCTAATGACACTTCATGGGGTTATATGAACACTATCGTGTTCAGGTTAAGAGCTCAATAAACCTTAGCCTGCTTTCTTTTCATTCCTTAGAAGCTATTGATCCTTGACTTCAGAGATATTGTATCTTCTAGCTAAAAATTGACCATAAACAGGAGACTGCAAGAGGCAGGAGAGGCAAGGCTGTAGGTTGAGGGTGAGAATAGAAACCATCTGCCACCACCTTGTCCCCAACCCACCACTTAGAGTCTACAGTAACATGGTGTTGCTCTTCCCGTCTTTTTTCAGCCGCGTGGGAACTAATCACTGTCTTTATCAACCAGAACTCAGCACCATAGGAAACTTGCCAAAGAGATACAAGTTACAAATAACTTCATTGTTCAATCCAGGAACTTCCTGAAAGACTTGTTTACATTTACATGTTTACATTTAAATGCCCCAGCGAGGCCTTAGGTAATGCACTGAGAGTTTTGGTTTTCATGATGGTGCAGGGAAGGCTACCAGCATCTAGTAAGTGGCTAGAGGCAGCAATTCTACAATGAACTGGACAACCACAAAGAATTATTCAGCCCCCAAATGTCAAAAGTGCCAAAGTTGAGAATCTCTGACTTAAAAGAACATCAAACTGTTCAACTCTTCAAAAGTGTTAAATGAATTAGACCAGGCTCAGAGCCACCCAGGAGTTTTTCAAGGCATTCATCTGGGCTAGAGGTTCATTCCTATGATGGGTCAGCCACTCTGTTGCCCCCAGGTGGCAGATCTGCAAAAAGCAGATCCTTAAGTCCCTAAAACACCTGGAGTTCTCACTATGGTGAGAACAGCGAACAGTCTTAAAGATAGTTTTGGTGATTATTCCAAGGAGCCAGTGTCCCACAGATGCCTTTCCTGCATCACTTGGCTGTAGGATCTGCTGTCCACAGGTCTTCTCTTCATTTCTGGGTGGGAGAGTGATTCCTGGATGGGGAGCTAGCCCCAGGTCTCTGGGAACGGGCCCGGCCCCTCAAAACGGGCGCATCCTTTATCACAGCCTCTTTCCTATCCCTTGGGCCTGCCCACGTGTTCAGACCGTGCAGCCCCATCAAGAGTCAGACTATAAAACAGGAGACTTGGGTTGTATCTCTTACTTTCCAGCTAGCCTGTCAGGAGATCCCTGGTAGATCTCTCTGAGCCCATGCCCCCAGAGGAGGATCCCTGCCCAGACGAGGAGATACAAACTGCAGGGCATTCTGAAGATTACAGAGGCAAGATGTATCCCCCACCATTTGAAGAGGAAAAGTTAAAATTTTACATAACCTCCTGCTCCTTCTGCCTCTGTAACTCAGCTTGCTCCTTGCAAAATCTGGATCACATTGGTCACGTAGTCTCAGAAAGTGGGGACTCACAATACTAGGAACTGGAGCTTATCTCATTCACCCTTATCCTGCTCTTTGCAATTGCCCAGTCCCTGCAAACCTGCTTAATCATGCCTATCTGTGTAAAGATCAGGCAACCCCCTCCCCATCTTGACTGCTGATCCCATGCACTCGAAACCCCTTAATTTAAACCAGCCTATTAGCAGCTAATGTTGCTCATTATAGTCTGTCTATAAAAACTCTGTAACCCCTTTGTTCGGGGCTCAGAGCTTGAAGCGTTAACTCCTCTGGGCCTGCCAGCTTAATAAACTTGAGTTCTCCAACTCTCCAAGTCTGGTGCTTGGTTTTTTGATTACTGGTTTCTGCAACACATTCACCCAGTGAGTTCCAACTCTCTGGCCCAGCTCATTTAAAAATAATTGAAAAACAAAAAACAAAGGAAACTGCAAAAAAGAGAAAGGGCCCTGTTCTCAGCATCTGTTAACTTCTGGTGTGTTTCACTTATGCATATAGCCTTTGATCATACATGTATGAGAAGGCAATGGCACCCCACTCCAGTACTCTTGCCTGGAAAATCCCATGGACGGAGGAGCCTGGTAGGCTGCAGTCCATGGGGTCGCTAAGAGTCGGACACGACTGAGTAACTTCACTTTCACTTTTCACTTTCATGCACTGGAGAAGGAAATGGCAACCCACTCCAGTGTTCTTGCCTGGAGAATCCCAGGGACGGGGGAGCCTGGTGGGCTGCACAGAGTCAGACATGACTGAAGCGACTTAGCAGCAGCAGCATACATGTATAGCCCATGTATGAACTTAAGATATAAGGTTATTTTTTCCACTTATAATGAGGATACTTCCTTGTGATATTAAAATCTCCTTGGAAATTGGAGCTTAAGGGCATCAAACTATTGCTCCAGGTAGATATAACCTAGTGTTTATTTAACTTAGTGACTGACTGGCTGATAATGACAAGACTCTCCTGTAATTCTCCATTCTCCTTGTCCTTGTGTGACCTTTGCCTCCATTTAGCACCTACTAGTCATATGATCCCATCCCTGTGAGACTTTAGTTTGACTCACATCACCTCCTCACATTGTCTTTTCCTTGTGCAGAGACTGTTGGATCAAATAACTGATGCTCAATTCTGGCTGGATGCTGAGGTCACCTGGGAAGTTTTAAGAAAAGAAGGCTTGCCCTGCCTTCAGAGATCTGATGTAATTGGTCTGAGGGTGGGGCCCAGGCTCAGTACTTTTTAAAAAGCTCAGTGATATATAAGTTGAGAACCCCTGAATTAAACAGTCCTTCAGGTCCCTTCCAGTTCTGACGATCAGTGAGCTTTGACTGGGTCAAGTAAATGAAGTAGAGATGTTATTATATTGCTCTGGGAAAACAGAGTATATAGTAATTATTTCCAGGAGTATTTAGTTAAACTCTTGGGTCTCAAAGGAAAAAAAATTATAAAGGGTCTTTCTCCACCTTCTGGAAATATCCTGGCTCCCATTACCCTCTCCAATTAATAGTCCTAAAAGGACTGTGGACTGCTGCTGCTGCTGCTAAGTCGCTTCAGTTGTGTCCGACTCTGTGCAACCCCATAGACGGCAGCCCACCAGGCTCCGCTGTCCCTGGGATTCTCCAGGCAAGAACACTGGAGTGGGTTGCCATTTCCTTCTTCAATGCATGAAAGGAAAAAGTGAAAGTGAAGTCGCTCAGTCGTGTCTGACTCTTAGCAACCCCATGGACTGTAGCCTACCAGGCTCCTCCGTCCATGGGATTTTCCAGGCAAGAGTACTGGACTGGGGTGCCATTGCCTTCTCTGACTGTGGACTAATCTATGCTTTATTTCCATTTCACAGATGAGAGTAGGAAAAGTCCTGAAGACAGTTAAGCATCTGACTATCGGCAGAATCTGCAGTAGACAGGCCAGTGTCTTAACAATTCTGTTCAGTAAATGTCTTCTGTGTAGAAGAAATTCCTGGAAGATGGGGATGGGTGGGAAATATGCAAGTTTAAAAGGAGTATTTGGCAGCTTGTGTATCGAGAAAGTTAATGCTGAGCTCGTCAGGATTGGAAGCAGACAAAGGAAAGCAGAGGGGGAAACAGAGAGAGAGGGAGAGACAGAGACAGAGGGAGGGAGCGTGACTGAGCCTGCCCCAGCGCCTGGAGTTGTGTTCCCTGCTGCAGAGCATCAGGCCCACTGCCAGTACCCCTGATAGGGTTGAGGACAAACTACTCCAAAAGATGGCACTTTAGCATATTAAACTGAAGGAATCTGAGAAACAGCAATTGTGGGAAGGATTCTTTGACCTTCCCCTGATGTATGTGTGCTCAATTGTGTCTTACCCTTTGCAACCCCATGGATTGTAGCCTGCCAGGCTCCTCTGTCCATGGAATTTTCCAGGCAAGAATACTGGAGTGGATTGCCATTCCCTACTCAGGGGGTCTTTCTGACCCAGGGACTGAACCCATGTCTCTTGTGCCTCCTGCATTGGCAGGAGGATTCTTTACCACTAGTGCTACCTGGGAACCTTTTGTCCCTGAAACAGGTCACAAAACCCTCACGTGAAGAGGTATCCTCCATATACTGGGAGGAAAGGAGCAACCTTATCGCCAAAGATGGTGGGGGTGGGGGTGGGGGTGGGGAATGACTGACAGGAATCTGAACACTTTGCTAAGTTCCCCCCAGCTTAATACATGAGCTCATAACCTATCACAGATTTCCACGACTTCCCATGCCTCATGAAATTTAGCATCATGGTGCTCTGGTTTGACTGCTTCTTTGGATCATTCATTCCCTTATGAGGACTTTAGGGCTCCGTATCAAGTAAAAATTACATTAAATAAATATGTATATCTTTCTCATGCTATCTGTCTCTTATTACAGAGCTCCAGAGGAGAACCTAGAAAGGCAGAAGGTAAAAGGCATTTTTCCTCCCCTATGATTATCCCAACACGGTAACTTTGATTCTTGAAGGTTCTTCTTGTGTCTTTAACTGCAGAACCTCCTGAAAGGGGTCTCATGCTCCCACTAGGGTCTTTTGGGGCCTTAGGCAGTCAGCTGAGACAGTAGCCAGGGCTAGGAGTCAGCGAGTGGAGAGCAAAAGTAGGGGATGCAGCTGCTGAGAAGGCAGCCAGAGGGGAGCGGGCAGTGGCAGGATGCCAGGGGTGGGGGGGAGGGGCATCTCTGGAGAGAGAGACAATCCTGTGAAATAATAGCAAATGAGTTTTTCTAACTGTTCATTCTCTGATTCAGTTGTGAAATATTGCCTGGATGTACTTGAATCACCTTCAGGGGCTTGTAAGCCACCCCCAAAGAGATTAAAGTGATTTCCCCAGAGAATCCCTTGACTTAATGACAGATCAATAAGGAATGAAAGAGAAAGCACTGCCATGTTGGGAAAAATAATTATTTCCTCCTGCTCGTAGGCAGATACAGGGCACTGTAGAGGCAGAGCAGCTAGGAATACAGTCTGCAGGAGAATGGAAAATTACCCTGGACTTCAAGGCTGGGGCTTCTTCCTGATCCACTGAGTTTTTGAGAACACAAGAGAAGGACTAGTTCCAAATCAGGAAAGGAGTATGTCAAGGCTGAATATTGTCACCCTGCTTATTTAACTGATATGCACACTGCAGTATGCCAGGCTTCCCTGTCATCACCAACTCCCGGAGTTTACTCAAACTCATGTCCATTGAGTCGGTGATGCCATCCAACCATCTCATCCTCTGTTGTCCCCTTCTCCTCCTGCCTTCAATCCTTCCCAGCATCAGGGTCTTTTCAAATGAGTCAGTTCTTTGCATCAGGTGGCCAAAGTATTGGAGGTTATTGATATTAAATATCTGAGGTTATTGATATTTCTCCCAGCAATCTTGATTCCAGCTTGTGCTTCATCCAGATTAGCATTTCTAGATTGCCGGAAGAAATATCAATAACCTCAGAGATGCAGATGACACCACATTTATGGCAGAAAGCAAAGAAGAACTAAAGAGCCTCTTGACAAAAGTGAAAGAGGGTAGTGAAAAAGTTGTCTTAAATCTCAACATTCAGAAAACTAAGATCATGGCATCTGGGCCCATCACTTCATGGCAAATAAAAGGGGAAACAATGAAAATGGTGACAGACTTTATTTTGGGGGGCTCCAAAATCACTGCAGATGGTGACTGCAGCCATGAAATTAAGACACTTGCTCCTTGGAAGAAAAGCTATGACCAACCTAGACAGCATATTAAAAAGTAGAGACATCACTTTGCCAACAAAGTCCGTCTACTCAAACTTTGGTTTTTCCAGTAGTCATGTATGGATGTGAGAGTTGGACTATAAAGAAAGCTGAGCACCAAAGAATTGATGCTTTTGAACTGTGGTGTTGGAGAAGACTCTTGAGAGTCCCTTGGATTGCAAGGAGATCCAACCAGTCCATCCTAAAGGAAATCAGTTCTGAATATTCATTGGAAGGACTGATGCTGAAGCTGAAACTCCAATACTATGGTCACTTGATGCGAAGAACTGACTCATTTGAAAAGACCCTGATGCTGGGAATGATTGAAAGCAGGAGGAGAAGGGGATGACAGAGGATGAGATGGTTGGATGGCATCACCGACTCAGTGGACATGAATTTGAGTAAACTCTGGGATTTGGTGATGGACAGGGAAGCCTGGCCTACTGCAGTCCATGCAGTCGCAAAGAGTCAGACACAACTGAGGGACTGAACTGAACTGAAGAGAAGGAGGAGGGGGCAGCGCCCGCTGCCGTGAGGCCCTCACTTGCTCCAGTTTTCAACTTGAGATGAAACGCCAACTTCCCTTCTGCTTAAATTTTTGTTGTTGTTCAGTAGGTAAGCCATGTTTGACTCCTTGGGACCCATGGACTGCAGCATGTCAGGCTTCCTTGTCCTTCACTATCTCTCAGAGTTTGCTCAAACTAATGTTTATTGAATCGGTGATGCCATGCAAGCATCTTTCTCTGTCACCCCCTTTTCCTCCTGTCCTCAATCTTTCACAGCATCAGGGTCTTTTCCAAAGGGGCCCTAAAATCTTTCTTGAACAACCCTGGGAGTAGAAGACTGAAATGAAGTACGTCCTCTGGACCACGCATTCTCTTTTCTCATTTAAAACTTCAGTCTGGATTTCAAACTTTTAACTGCAATGGACTGAATAGTTTCACATTAATACTCAGATGCATTTTTAACACACTACCACCTTCCAAAAAGAGAGGTATGCTTCCTGTTTCATAAAGGAAATGAAATGAGTTAAATGAGAAATACTTTCCCTATGGAAATAAAGCGCTACTTGCTCATGGCAAAGATCATTTTTATGTCTTCTAAGTAGCAGGGGATGCTCACTGAAACTAAACAGACGTCTCGACAGCTTTATTTGTTCTCTCTATTTTGGGCTCCATTATTGAAGCAATCTCTGTTGGCAGACACCGTTCTACCAACAATTTTTTGAGCAGTTAAAATTTTCTTCTCTTTAATGCAATAGAACTAAGCACATCCCTCTCAGGATAGTCAGGAGTGGGGTGGGGGTGGATGGGCCAGAGATGAGTATTGCATTCTTAATTGGATTTTATGCTGATCCAAAATGTATAACAGATATACAAATTACTCTTCACTCACATTTTAAGCATAGTAGGTAGGTTGCTACAAAAGTTTGGGATCTGAAGGACACAGAAAACTTCTCAACAGCCCTACTATCCTTCCTTAATTCCACTGAGAACCTCTTCTTTGATTTAAGGACTTATTAAGTACTGGGGCTCATGGCAGATGATTTTTTGGTTTTTTTATTTGGCCACACCATGCAGCATGTGGGATCTTAAGTTCCCTAACCAGGGACTGATCCCACTCCCCTTGCAATGGAAACCCAGAGTCTTAACCACTGGACCACCAGGGAAGTCCCTTAGCAGGTGATTCTGAGGAGTATTCAAAGAAGCAGGATGTTGCTCTGAACTGAACAGTATCAGAAAGTGGAGATAATTCTATCACTGGGAATCTTAATATTTCTTATCTAGAAAACATGGGAATGAAATGAGGCAAAAGCTATAACTGGTAAAAAAAAAAAAAGTAGCCGTCACTCATATTAGACAAATAGGAGAGATGTTTGGTTGTTTTTGTGGTTTGGACAATGTTCCTGTTTAGCCTATGGTCAGACATGATGATGAGGGGTTAGTCCATGATGTTGTCAGGGAAGGAAAGGTTTCCCCCTTCTCCCCATCTTGAGTTCTTGTGACTGGACAAATACTAAAACTGATGCAAGACAGATTAACAGGAGAAAAAGAAACACATTTAAAGTCATGGACTGAAAGTTTCATAGAAATGGGACCTAAGAAGTGATCAAAGCAGGGAGTTTATAATTTTTAGACAAAATAGTGATGAATTGACAGGACAAAGAAAGTTGGGCTTTGGGTGCTTAATTAATGAAAAATCTAAACAGTTTGGGCTGGGGGTAGTGAGTTAAAGAAGCAACAAGTTTGATTTATGTAAGGCTTCTCATCTCAAAATCTCTATCTCTAGTGATAAGTGCGTCTTTCTACCTCCAGATGTCTAGAGTGCACCTGTCACAGGAGAGGTTTATTTCCTGCTTTCAGGAAGATAGAGAGGAGGGTCAGGATGTCCCTCTTGCATTGGCTTTTTTGGCTCAGCAGTAAAGAATCTGCCCTCAATGCAGGAGACCTGGGTTCTATCCCTGGGTTGGGAAGATCCCTTGGAGAAGGGAATGGCTACCCACTCCAGTATTCTGGCCCGGATTCTCCATGGACAGAAGAGCCCTGGTACAGTCCATGGGGTCTCAAAGTGTTGGACACAACAGAGTGACTAATACTTTCACTTTTTTTCTTTAGGTAACATAATCAGTATGCCATGGAGGCACATGTTGGGGTGGCCTGGTCTGGGCCCCAACACTGTCATACTCTGCCTTGGCTCCAACGGTGGTCTTGTTGGAGGATGATGCTCAGTGGGTGGCCACGTCCAACAGCAGGACACCGCAGCCCAGCTCCCGGTGTCCCCCAACTTCTGGCTCCCAGGTGCTGCTTTTCTCTTGCTCATTGTTTTTGCCGTGAGTAACGGAACATTGCTAGTGTTCAGGTCCATTTCTCAGTTTAGACACCAAAGAGATGGGCCCTGAAAAAGCTAAGTGCTAACAGAGGAGGAAGCCCGTGCACTTAATCCACAGGAAGGTCTGAGAGAATTAGGGCAGGATGGAAATAGCCTGTGTGCCTCAAAAGGCCCCAGTCATGACATCCTGAAACCATGCAGGACCCTGTGGGGCTCCTGGACACAAAAGCCTACGTGTGTCCCCGCTTTCTCATTTGTAGGAAATACTTTTCTTTCAGACTCCATGATCTTCCCTGAGTTCCAAAGAGAGGTTCAAACAGTTGCTAATAGGGAAGGAAGGGGATGCAGAGACAGCGGAGGAACAGCCTAGAAACAACAGTGCAGCCTTAGGGCAGGGTCCTGCTTCTCCCATCAAAGAATATACATGGCAGGGTCTTCCCTGGTAGTTCAGTGGCCAAGACTCCACACTCCCAATGCCAGGGGCCCAGGTTCATCCGGGAGCCAGGGTTTGATCCCCAACTTGCATGCTGCAACAAAAAGATCCGCATGCCCCAACTAAGACCTGGTGCAGCCAAATAAATACTAATAAAAATTAACCCCCCCCGAAAGGATATACACAATATTTTTGAGCTGCCTTGCACATATTGATGGAGAAGGACATGGCAACCCACTCCAGTATTCTTGCCTGGAGAATCCCAGGGACAGAGGAGCCTGGTGGGCTGCCGTCTTTGGGGTCGCACAGAGTCAAACACGACTGAAGCGACTTAGCAGCAGCAGCAGCAGATACTGAAAGCACCACCAAGTGGAAGAAGTTAACAAGGATGTAGACCCCAGACCAGTTAGAACCAGTTAGAAGCTTGATGGTGCTGACACTCAATTACCTCACCACCAACCCATCAGAAGAATTTCCATGAACTGATCATGCCCTCCTCTTTGAACCGTTACCAGAAAACTCCTCACTCGCCCCTTCATGTCAGGACACACACCTCTGAGGGCATTAACCTGCTGTGGCCCCCTTTGTCTGGCAAAACAGTAAAGCTATTCTTCTATGAAAGTGAAAGTGTTTGTCACTCAGTCATGTCCAACTCCTTGGGACCCCATGGACTGTAGCCCACCAGGCTCCACTGTCCATGGAATTCTCCAGGCAAGAACATTGGAGTGGGTTGCCATTCCCTTCTCCAGGGCATCTTCCCGACCCAGGGATCGACCTCAGGTCTCCTGCATTGCAAGCAGATTCTTGACTGTCTGAGCCACAAGGGAAGCCTACTTCATCCAAAACTCTGTCTCTGAGATTCAATTTGGTACCAGTGTTCAGGGGCTTAATTTCAGTTACAATCCTAGTGTAACCATTGATGTACATGATTATGGCTTTGAATTATCAAAGAAATATTAAATGATACTCAGTGACTTCCTTTAAAGAAGGCAGTAGAAAAGCAATCCATTTTCAAACTATGATTGTGAAAATTATTAAAATGTTTAGAAAAAAGTATTCAGCATCAGAGTAGATACAGCCTCCAGCCTTTCCGCTGGGAAAGGTAAGAACACCTCTGAGATCTCTGATAAATCAGAGACCCTGAGGCTTCACTCTCCCACAACTCCTGGCCCTGTTGGGGGAGTGGATTCCCCTGTTGAGAAGAATCTGTTGGACCCAGACAGATCAAGTCCTTGCCCCTGGCATGTGCCAGGCTGATGGAGGAAGAATGGAACCAGTATGAGAGGAGAGGCACAGCCCTTGCTTGCCGGCAGGTGTGCGAGCAATCACTGTGCTTGGCCTTCAGTCTCAGGGACACAGTAGGCAACCCTCAGCCTGGCCTTTCACTACCAGCCAAATCGTACTGCTCACAGAACAGATTTTCCATAAATGTCAAAATGAGAAGAAACAGATAAGGCAAAACAGCAAATATCTGTATATTGAACTTCCAGGAGGGCCGTGGCAATGTCATAAGCTGACTATTAAGTGACTTAAAAGCCTGAGAAATGTCCTTGGGAGAAAAATCAGTAGTTCAGCAGTTGTGGAATGTTAGTGGGAGTGCGGAGAGAAGGGGGAAGACTGAGATAAGTAAAGATAATACACATAATAGCCAACACTTATCAGTGGTTTACTGTGTGCCAGGCACTGTTCTGTTTTCCACGTGTTAGTGTCGTCCTACAAAAATCCCATGAAACAGGTGCGGCCATTTCCTTCATTTTACAGGAGAGGAAATGGAGTACTGGGATGTCAAGTATCTTTCCCAAGTCATAGGACGAACTGGAGCTAGGATTTGAGTCCGAGCAGTCCAGTCTCAGAGTCTTGTACTAGTCATCATTCTGTCCTAGAACCACCTCATAATAAATCACCAACAGTGGTGTGGGTCCTGACCAGGCAGCCCCTGTCCGCCTATGGATTCCCCAGAGAAATGCGGAGTCTGCAAGTTGATTCTAAAATTTACATAAACCAGGCAAAAGAACTAGAATAACCAGAACAGTTTTAAAGAAGAGAAGAATGCTGTTGGAGAACTCACACTACGTGATTTCCGTGTTTACCATAAGCTACAGCAGTCAAGACAGCATGGTAGGGCAGGAAGGTGAATCAGTGGAAAAGAACAGAGTCCAGAAATAGATCCACATATATGTGGTCAGTTGATCTTTGGCAAAGACAAAGAGATAATTCAATGGAGAAAGGTTTTTCAAGAAATGATGTTAGAATAATTAAATATCCATATGCAAAAAAAGAACTTCAATTCATACTTCACACCTTAAAAAAAATGAACTCTAAAAGGACTTAGACATAAACGTAAAACTTAAAATTGCAAAACTTTTAGGAGAAAGCATTATGGCTTTGGGTTAGGCTGAGATTTCTTAGATACGACACTAAAAGCATAACCTATAAAATAAAAAAATAATAGTGTGTTTCTTCAAACTTAAATACTTCTGCTATTCAAAAGACACATTAAAAAGTGAAAAGACAAGCCACAGACTGGGAAAGCATATTTACAAAATGTATGTCTGATAAAGGCTCTGAATCCAGAATATATAAAGAACTCATAAAACTCAATGGAAAATAGTCAACTAAATGGGTAAAATATTTGAACAGACACTTCCCCCAAGATGATATATAAGTTGCAAAAAAAAGCACATAGAAAAATGTTCAAATTGGTTAGTCATTAGAGAAATGCCAACTTAAACCACAGTGAGATCCACTACACACCTATTAGAACGGTTAAAATAAAAAACCCAGCAAACTCAAGTTCTGGTGAGGATGCAAAGCAACTGCAGTGCTCATACACTGCTAGCAGGATTGCAAAAAATACAGTCCATTTGAAAATAGTTTGGCAGTTTTGTACAAAGTTAAACACTTACCATTCAACCCAGAAAGGCCGTTAGTGTGTATTTACCCAAGAGAATTGAAAATCTGTTTATAGTAGCTTTATTCATAATTACCCCAAACTGGAAACAACCCAAAAGGCCCTCAAGTAGAGAATAGGTAAATAAAATGTGGTGCATTCATACAACAAAATTCAGCAATTAAAAAGGATGAACTATTGGTGTACAGAACGGCATGGATGAATATCAATTGCTTTACGTTAAGTGGAAGAAGCCAGATTCAAGACTACATATTATATGTTTTCATTTATATGACATTTAGGAAAAGGCAAAAAGCTATGGTTTTTCCAGTAGTCATGTATGAATTTGAGAGTTGGACTATAAAAAAGGCTGAATACCAAAGAATTGATGCTTTTGAACTGTGATGTTGAAGAAGACTCTTGAGAGTCCCTTGGACTGCAAGGAGATCCAACCTGTCCATCCTAAAGGAAATCAGTTCTGAATATTCATTGGAAGGACTGACGCTGAAGCTCTAGTACTTTGGTCACCTGATGCGAAGAGCTGACTCATTAGAAAAGATCCTGATGCTGGGAAAGACTGAAGGCAGGAGGAGAAGGGGACGACAGAGGATGAGATGGTTGGATGGCGTCACCGACTCAATGGACATGAGTTTGAGCAAGCTCTGGGAGATGGTTAAGGACAGGGAGGCCTGGTATGCTGCAGTCCATGGGGTTGCAAAGAGTCAGACACAACTGAGTGACTGAACAACAACAATAGGGACAGAAAACAGAGCAATAGTTGTAGGGACTGGGCTAGGGGAAAGGTTGACTACAAACTGGACCAGGGAATTTTTTGCGGCTGATAGAACTCGTCCATATCTTGATTGTGGTAGAAGACTGTAGTCAAAACCAAGAATACTATGCACTAAAAAGGGTGAATTTTACTGTATGTAAATTATATCTTAATATTTTAAACGGAAAAAAAAAGGAAGTTTGCAGAAACTTGTGAGGCACTGACCAGAATTGATTAATCCTACAAGAGATTTTTTCCCCCCCAAAATAGGGCCAGTGTCCTTAGAAGCTCCATCAACTATCAATTTCCAGGGCAGAGAAACCTAAACTCAAGACAGTTTGCCAGCTGCTGATCGGTGGCTTGAAACCTAAGGGTGGCTGGACTCCCCCCAGGCTCTTGTCTGCATGGGGAAAGTACCAATGGCAACAGACAGCAAGCGGGAGGCTGGCTCCTGGGGTGAGTGGCCAGACCAGCTGACCCTCCTGTCTCCCAGCACTTCTCCACCCCACTCTTCTGGTTCCTTTGGGTGACTCCTTCCTTTTTTCCCATGTGACCTGGAGAGCTGTCAATCATGATGACTTTGTACCCCATCTCACCTCTCACCTCAGGACAGACACATGAGTCAGGGGGACAGAGTCAAGCAACTACTCCAGGCCACAGTGATTCATTCAGGGAAGGCACAAGACCCAAGCGAGGCCAAACAGCATCTTCCTGGAGACCACTACACTGATGTTGGGAGAGAGATTTTCTTTCTTACTGAAGATGACAGAATTGGGACTATTTAGAGCCAAGGCTACTGGTGGTCATTACCTAGAGACAGTAATCAGGAGAGCCGAGAACTGGGGAGGGGACCAGAACCCTGATAACATGCTCTGAGCCTCTGGATCCCATGCACGGAGCGAGAACTGCCCCTAAGCCTCCCAATTACTGAACCATTAAGTCCCCTTTCCTCTTGACTGGTTTCTCTCTACTTGAGGGTCTTCACTGACACACAGCTAAATCCTGTCCTGTGGTCACGCACTGCTGAGTGTTCTGTTAGTATGAGTTCAGCCAACAGTAACGGACACCTGCTTCTTGCTGGGTACTGGGGACGCTGGGCCTGCACAGACATGGTTTTTGCCCTGGAGGAACTCACAGTTTCCTGGAGGAGACAGATATGTCAGCAAATGGTAAGTGGTCAGATAAACATTAGCTAATGTGAGGTACTATTAAGAACCCAGAAACCCAGCACTCACCCTAGCCTAGGGCTTCAAACAAGGCTTTTTGGAAGTGACTCCTGAGCTGAGTCTTGAAGAATCACTCAGTGGAAAGAGTGGAGGATGAGTGTTCGGACAGAGACATGAGTAAAAATCCGGCAGGGTGAAGTACCATGATGTGTTCAGAGAAACACAAACCTTTTTTCTAGAAGAGTTCAGTAAAACTTTCTGTGTTGATGGAAATGTTTTATCTCTGTGTTGTCCATTATGTACCCTTTAGCAATTAAGCACTTGAAATGTGGATAGTGCAACTAAGAAGCTAAATTTTTAATTTGATTTCATCTTAATCAAAATTTAAAAGAGCTGCAGGCAACCACTGACTATCATCTTGGACAGCTCGACAGCTCTGGTGAAGTGCAAGGCAGAAGTGGTAGGGACAGAGCAGGCTGAGAGAGCTCAGAGAAGGGCCACAGATGCCATTTGAGGGGTGCTGGACTTTAACTTATAGGTGATGGGAAGTTTCTGGAAGGTTGCATACCGAAAAGTGACTGGGTCATCTCATTGGACCAGGGGCTGGGAAGGAGCAGAGGAAGACTGGAGTCAGAAGGGCACTGCTGGAGCTCAAGGGAGGAGTTATAAGGGTCCAAGACATGACAAATACAGAAGGGCTGGTGGGGAGGGAGCTGATTCCTGAGGCTTAAAGAGCAGAGATCAGCAGGACCAAGTGGTCTCTTGGTTTTGGAGTGTGAAGTTGTGTTTCTTTCTTGGAAAGGTTTATAAGAAAGATGGATTCTTGGGTGGAGGGGGCACTCAGACTGGGTGCTGCTCCCCGGCAGAGGGACTGGAGGTTGGGAGAGGCTCCGGCAGCAGCTGCTGGAATCCAAGGCCCTACTTCCTTGCAAGGCTGGCTCTGTCAAGGTCAAAGGTGCAGAGGGAAGGAATATCTTGCTTGGCTGTTGTTTCTCATTAAATTGAAGGATCAGAGCAGCCTTGAAAACTACTGAGTCAGATTGTAAATATTGACACCAACTTCCACAGTACCAATTACAGGAGCGGGAAGCCTCCCAAAAAGATAAAGAGGCAATTTAAAGAAAACACGTGAATTATTTAGTAAAGTCAAAGTATCATTGAGAGTCAGAGCCTCCCCCTGTTACTGGGCCTCCCCTGGGTCTGGTCGGTGGGGAATAGGCTTCCCTTAGCTTCAAGACAGGGCTATGGCCTGAATAACCGGGTGGGAATGGGGGTCCCCAAGCTTAGGCCTTTTTTACTATATAGTAATGACTGAGCGACTGAGCATGCATTCACACCCAATAAAGAGATTATCCTCTATCTGCGATGGGCGGCCAAGGTTCCCTCCATCTCTAGTTTCTTACAGTTCACTCACTTACACATCATATATTTATTGAATGGCTACTATGTGTCAAACCCTCTGATAGAAGCTGGGACTACTGAGACAAGCCACAGACCTTGCCTCCAAGGAACTTTGTGGGAAGACTATAATACAGTGGATAATATTCACTGAGACACACTATGCACCACTCTGCTGGGTGCATTTTACATGGATTTAATTTTTCTGAAACCCTACAAGGCAAGAACTGTCATTAATCCTCAGTTTATGAATGAGGAAACAGAAACACAGAGATCTGAAGTAACTTACCCAAGTATCTAGGACCCACTCACTGAAAACATTTAACCTGAATCCTGGAATAGGCAGACTTTACATACATACATCTATATGTATATATATATTTTTATTGAAGCATAACTGACTTAAAAATTTAGTTTCAGGTATACATAGTGATTTGATATCTTAATACATTACAAAATAATCACCACTGGAATAAAGTAACTTCTGTTGAGAGACTGAACATACAAATGGAAAATAGATCCTTTATAAAAATAGAACCCTTTCCCATAATCTATAGCATTCCATCCAGGAAACCAATCCATCATCTATAGTAACCAGCTGAGGAAGCCAGCTTGTTATCTATAAGTCAGACTTACAGGATGTCAGATCACCATCTGTCATAGCCACCAGCCCAGGAAGCCAAAAAATAACCCTGGTAACAACTGGTCTCAAGTAGCTAGGATTTGATTAATAACTGACAGTGACCCTAGTTTTTGTCCCTGCTTCCAACTTGGGACCAACCAGAGGAAGCCAATATGGGCCCTTAACCAGTCGCACAGATCGCCTAGCGTCTAGCCTCTCATCTTCAGCTTCCCCAGGCCAGCAGCCTCCAGTTGGGGCACATTTGAAGCTTGCACTTTTATAAAGCTTTCCCACTCCTCTGCCTGCCTTAGTGTCTCTGCCAACCACAATTAATAGTGGCTAATTCTTGTTTATCGCCACACTGTAAAGGGCCAGATAGAAAATATTTTTTGGCTCTTTGGGCCATTCAGTCTCTTACCAACTACTCAGTCCTGCTGTTAAAACATGAATCAACCATGGACATTATGAATGGGCACGGCTGTGTTCTACTAACACCTTATCCATAAGAGCAACTTGTGAGCAACTTGTGAGTTGTGCCAGGGGGCTGATTCCGGAGGCTTTAAGAGGCTAGATCAGCAGGATCAAGGGGTCTCTTGGTTTGGAGGGTGGAATAGCATCTTTTTCTTGGAAAGGTTTACAAGAAAGATGGATTCTCGGGTGGTGGGGCTTGGACAGGGTGCTGCTCCCAGGACTTAGTTTGCTAAACCTGGTTTTAAGCTATGCTGCTTCTTTAGTAAGTGTCAGCACAAACTCCAAGCTTCCAGAAAAAGTACTGACACTTAACTTTTGTAGAGGAGGGTTTCCTTTCTAAAGCACTTTCCCATCTAAAGTACGTTCCAAGACCTGATTTTTGATGTGTGTGTATGGGGCCAGGGGGTCTTCCCACACCAACAAGCAATTCTTGGGACACTAGTTGTGTGTCCTACAATTCAACTCAGTCCTGATATTATCTACCTGGAGATGGCATCAGATCGCATAGGCTGAGGCTCAGTTCCGCAAGACCGCTCCCTCGACTCCTCACCTCCACCCCCAGATTAGCTCCTGTGCTTCTGACTGACTAGCTATAGGCTGGAGAGTCCAATGACTCCTCCTTGGACTTCAATGTCAGTCACTAGTTCAGGTTGTTACCTGTACTTCTAACTGACTGGCTTATAAATCAGAGGTTCCCATGACCCTCTCCTTGATTTTCATTAATTTGCTAATGCAGACTTATAGAACTCAGAGAAACATTTTACTTACTAGATTACTGGTATACAGTGAAAGACTACAGCTCAGGAACAGACAGAAGGAAGATGCATAGGGCAAGATACAGGGAAAAGTTGTAGCACTTCTGTGCCCTCTCCAGGCACACCTCTTTCCCCAAATCTCCACATGTTCACCAACCTGGAGGTCCTCCAAATACCATACAGTTGGGATTTTTATGGAGATTTCACCACTTCAGAATGATCCATCAATAACTCCATTTTCACCCTTTTTCCCTTTTCAAGAGGAAGCAGGGGTAGGGCTGAATATTCCAAGTTTCTAATTATGGTTTGGTCCTTCCAGCCTGGAGCCATGTAGGAGTCCAGCAGAATCTCCTCTTTAGAATACAGTTCACTGCTATCCTCCAGGAAATTACAAGGGTTTCAGGAGCTCTGTGTCAAGACTGGGGAACAGAGACCAACAGATATTTTCTATTATCTCACACCATCTGGTAGTTAATTTGGTCCTGCCAGATTACAAGCTCTTTGAAGTAAAAAACTATGTTTTATTCATTTTTCTGTTCTCCCTACAGGGATTACTTGGTGCCAGGGAGGGCACACAGTAGATTCTCAGTAAATATTTGTTAGAATAAGTTGAACCGAATTAAATAATCACAATGATTTGGTAACACTGAGAACTTAAAGGTTGTTATTCCCATTGTACAGAAGACAAAGCAGAGGCTTAGAGAATGAAGTGACTGTTTATCTAGAGGTTTTTGCAAAGCAAGAATCTGGACCCTGGTTTTGAGCCCTGCTGCCTTTTGGGCAGGACAGACTCCTCCCTTGCTGGGCTTATTCAAGAGCCCCATGGAGGCAAGCTGCTGTTGATTTTCCTTTGTCTATTTGAATTCTGTGATTTTGTAATAGTCTAAGCACTGAACAAGCCTTCCCCTTTCCCCTCCCATTGCGCTGAAGTGAAACCTTGGGGAGTGAGTTGTTCTGTAAAAGCCAAGATGTTGAAGTGATGGGGTTTATCCCTTTAACCCTCAGACAGTTTTAAAAGGTTTATATAGAAATCTCCCTGACAGGCACTGCTCTCTTTTCTCCATCAGAAAGCCCCGAAGAGAATTTAGCTCTTTGTGCTAAAACATGGGCCATGACTACAGATACCAGTGGCTGGGCTCTGGGGTAACTCCAGATGCCCTCATGACATCAGGACATGCGAAGCGGCAAATAACCTGCACTTCTTTGAGGTTATTATTGTTTGCTTGTTTTAAATAGATGTTTCTGGCTTCCCTGTAACAGTTAGGTTGTCATCTATCACTTAGCGAAATCGAAGGAAGATTTCTGCATGAAATAACATTCCTCTCTTCTTAAAATTTGCTGTCTCTTTTTTCCCATGGGCCTGTTAACCAAGCTCGGTTAAAACTCAGCAAGGTAAGGATTTCCCTGGTGGTCCAGTGGCTAAAACTCCGTACTCTCAATGCAATGAGCCTGAGTCCGATCGCTGGTCAGGAAGCAAGATCCCATATGTCACAACTAAGAGTTCACATGCTGCAACTAAGAGATTCTGTAGTGAGGATCAAAGAGCCTGTGTGCTACAACTAAGATCTGGTGCAGCCAAATAAACAAATAAAAATAAGTATTAAAAAAAACACAAAACTCAGCAAGGAGAGAAAACTTTTCCTCTACTAGTTTAGGTCCAGTGATCAGGGGTTAACTGATAATAGACAGATCACTGGAGGAAAAATGCACAAATTTTATTCATAGGCATGTGGGAGCATTCAGATGAAATGGCTCACTGACTATCTAGAAATAGGAGTTTCCATACCAACTTAACAGGGGAAAGGGAAGGGGAGAAAGGGCTTCTGTGGGAAGGACAAATGAGCCTTTTTTTAGGGAAGACAAATTGACTTTCAGGGAAACAAATGGAAGGTATGAGCGTTTGTGATACTGTTAGTTTATATAATTTCTCATCCAGTGATTGGTTTTCTCTTGGGAGCCAAGATTCCTGGAAGAAGGGATTTACGGCACCTTCACTTTCAAAGATTTTACCTTGTAGTCAGATAAGGGAAGTTCCAAAAGGCTTCTTTCTATACCTGCTGGGTCTCAAATGTCTTCAGTTTATGTTTTTATTAGTTACTTATTTTGGCTGTGCCGGGTCTTCATTGCTGTGTGCAGACTTTCTCTAGTGGAGGCTACTCTTCACTGTGATGCACGGGCTTCTCACTGCGGTGGCCTCTCTCGTTGCAGAGCACAGACTCTAGGTGCAGGGGCTTCAGTAATTGCGGCATGTGGGCTTAGTTGCTCTGAGGCAAGTGGAATCTTCCCGAGCCAGGGATCGATCCTGTGTCCCCTGCATTGGCAGGTGGATTCTCATCCACTGCACCACAGGGAAGTCCCTCAAATGTCTTCAGTTTAAAATAATACTCAGGATTTCCCTGGTGGTTCAGTGGCCAAGACTCCGAGCTCCCAATGCAGGGGCCTGGTTCAACTCCCTGATCAGGGAACTAGATCCCACATCCCATAACTAAAACCTGACACAGCCTAATTAATTAATTAAGAAATAATACTCATACCAACTCCAGGGACCTGAAAGGTCCTCACAAAGGGAAATGGGCTCTGAGTTAGGATCAAACAAATGCATGAGCTTTAGTGACATGTATGATGACACTTCAGAGTCATTTTAAAAAATGCTTTGCTTCTTAGCTGAGCTCTGGGCAAGTGAGGTTGCCAGGAAGCTGAGTAAAGGAGAGGTGTCTAGACAGAGAAAAGTTCAGTTCAGTTCAGTTCAGTTCAGTCGCTCAGTCGTGTCCGACTCTCTGCGACCCCATGAATTGCAGCACACCAGGCCTCTCTGTCCATCACCAACTCCCGGAGTCTACCCAAACTCATGTCTATCGAGTCAGTGATGTCATCCAACCATCACATCCTCTGTCGTCCCCTTCTCCTCCTGCCCCCAATCCTACCCAGTATTAGGGTCTTTTCCAATGAGTCAACTCTTCGCATGAGGTGGCCAAAGTATTGGAGTTTCAGCTTCAACATCAGACCTTCCAATGAACACCCAGGATTGATCTCCTTTAGGATGGATTGATTGGATCTCCTTGCAGTCCAAGGGACTCTCAAGAGTCTTCTCCAACACCATAGTTCAAAAGCATTAATTATGCGGCGCTCAGCTTTCTTCACTGTCCAACTCTCACATCCATACATGACCACTGGAAAAACCATAGCCTTGACTAGACGGACTTTTGTTGGCAAAGTAATGTCTCTGCTTTTAAATATGCTATCTAGGTTGGCCATAACCTTCCTTCCAAGGAGTAAGCGTCTTTGAATTTCATGGCTGTAATCACCATCAGCAGTGATTTTGGAGCCCAAAAAAATAAAGTCTGACACTGTTTCCACTGTTTCCCCATCTATTTCTCATGAAGTGATGGGACCAGATGTCATGATCTTAGTTTTCTGAACGTTGAGCTTTAAGCCAACTTTTTCACTCTCCTCTTTCACTTTCATCAAGAGGCTCTTTAGTTCTTCACTTTCTGCCATAAGGGTGGTGTCATCTGCATATCTGAGGTTATTGATATTTCTCCCAGCAATCTTGATTCCAGCTTGTGTTTCTTCCAGCCCACTGTTTCTCATGATGTACTCTGCATATAAGTTAAATAAGCAGGGTGACAACATACAGCCTTGACGTAGTGGATCCCAATTCCAGAGAGCGAGAGCAGCCCTCTGAGATGCAGCTGTTTGGAGCTGGGTAGGAGCTTGAAAAGTCCAGTGACAACTGAGGGACCCTGGTGGGCAAAGTCATGAAGGTCCATCTTAGGGCTTCATTCTTAGACAGAGGTTTCCCTCTGTCCTCCAGACACTAATAAGTAATTCATTTATACTCTCATCTCTCTCACTGCTGCCCCCACTCCCCCGCCTCTCTTTCCATTTCTCAATCTCTCTCTTACTCTCTCAACATTCTAAAGGTAAACTAACACAAAATTATAAAGGTACAAAGGGTATGGAGTACAAAATTAGTCCTTCTCCTACCCCTAAGCTGCAGAACTGCCCCCACGAGTGACTAGTGTCCAGTTTCTAGGTGTCCATATGCTTTTGTTTTTACACAAATGATAAAACAAAATACTGTTTGGCATCTTATTTTCATTTTCACTTTAAACAATACACCTTTGAAACCAGTTCATGTTGATATGGGAAGAACTTTCTTTTTCTTGTAATGGACACAATGGTATTTCATTGCATGGCAGTACTGTTGTTCATTTAATGAGCCTCCTGGTGTGTTACTCCTCCTATGGTTGCAAGTGGCATAAAACAAATAGCCTGTGCATGTCCAGATGCAGCAGTAAGAGCAAATTCTTAGATGTGAAATTGCTGGCTAAAGGGTGTGAAAATGTTAAGACTGGATAGCAATGTTCTCAATTTAAAAGGGCAGTGTGAGGTGGACCTCCCTGGTGGTCTGGTAGCTAAGACTCTGCGCTCCCAGTGAAGGGGGTCCAATGTTTGATCTCTGATCAGGGAACTAGATCCCACATGTTGCAACTAAGAGTTTGCATGCTGCAACTGAAGATCCCACAGGCTGCAACTAGGGCCTGATACAGACAAATGAATACATACATAAGTAAATTAAAAAAAATTTTTTTATTGCAGTGTGAAGTATGATGCTGAGGTGGGCACTAGAGCTCTGTATGAATACAGTCTCAGGAGAATGCATCTATTAGGTGGAGAAAATCTGCACAAACCTTTCTTTTCATGACAATTTGGATTACTATACAATAGGCTTTCAATAAATGTGAGGAATTCACTGAAAAAAAGAGTACCAAAGAAATCCTAGGTGTTGTATCTGTAGGAGAAAGAGGTGTAGATGTGCCTAATCACTCAGTTATGTCCGAATCTGTGCGACCCTATAGACTATAGCCTGCCAGGCTCCACTGTCCATGGGATTTTCCAGGAAAAAATACTGCCATTTCCTCCTTCAGGAGATCTTCCTGACCCAGGGATTGAACCCGTGTCTCCTGCACTGCCGGCAGATTCTTTACCACCGGGCCACCGGAGAAGCCCAGGAGAGAGAGGAGTAGACCAGACCCAGCCTGATCGAGACCTTCTGCTTCTAGCGCTCTTACCTGTTCCACACGTCCCACAAGCCTTCCGCTTTCTCCATCTGCTCCCCTCTGGGCTTCACTTCCTTTCCCTCCCAGCTTAACTCCTGTGTATCAGTAGTTGTCCATGTCTCCAGCTCCTATTATTTTTCCCATCCATGACACATGCTTTTAAACACCTCACAATTTGTACCCACTCCCTGCCCCTCCACTAGTTTACCAAGCAATGCTGGAGAAATTCTATCCTTGGGGCAATCACAGATTCAAGTCTATCAGGCTCAGCTGGGACTATGGCATGGTCTGACAGTCCGTTTACCTGTTTCTCAGCAGCTCTTCCTTCCACTGTCCTCCTTCTCTTGTCTCAGTGTCCACCATGCTGACCACAGCCAACTGGGCCCTAAGTGTCCCTCCTTTCTCATCTTCTTAAATACCTTGTTTGTTATTCCTTCTATTGTGTATCTTCAACTACTTCCTCTTTGTTCATCTCTTTCTATAAAACTTATTTTATGTTCATTCTTTCTTCACAGTTCACAAACCAGGCATCTAGTACATGCTCAATAAATCCCTTTATAAAACCAAATTTTTCAGGTATAATTTACAAATAAAATGGACATTTTAAGTATATAGCTCATTGAGGGACCTCCCTGGTTGGTCCAGTGGCTAAGACTCCCGATGCAGGGGGCCTGGATTTGATCCCTGGTCAGGGAACTAGATCCCACATGTTGCAACTAAAGTTTCTGCATGCCACAACTAAAGATCTTGCATGCCACAAGGAAGATCAAAGATTCCACGTGCTGCAACTAAGACCTGGTGCAGCCAAATAAATAAATATAAAAGATAAAATATATAGTTCATTGAGCCATCACCACCTTAATCAAGGTACAGAAATTTCCCATCAACCTAGAAAGTTATTCCCTGCCCCTTTGTGGTCAACCTATGACCACCTCTTCCAGGTAATCATCCATTTGATTTCAATCATTTGGCTTAATTTTGCCTCTTCTAGAATTTCATACAAATGGAATCATGTTATCTGTACTCTTTTGTCTCTAACTTCTTTTACTTAGTATAATGTTTCTGAGACTTATCCATATTGTTCCTTGAATTAACAATTTGTTCCTTTTTAATGTTGAGTAATATTCCATTTATGGATATACTACAATGTTTTAAATCTATTTACCTGTTGGAGGCTAGCTGGTTGTTTCCAGATTTTGGCTAGTAGGAATAAGGTAGCCATGAACAATTGGACACAGGTCTGGATAAAAAGTTTCATTTATCTTGGGTAAATCTCTAGGAGTAGAAATGTTAGATCATAGAGTAGGTATATGTTTAAATTTAAAAGAAAATTCCAAACTGGTTTTGGTTTCCAAAACCAAAGTGGTTTTATCATTTTACATTCCCATGAGCAGTTATGAGAATTCTAATTGTTTTATGTCTTTGCTAACAATTACTACTGTCAGTCTTTTAAGTTTTAGTCATTCTAGTGACTGTGACGAAGAAGGCAATGGCACCCCACTCCAGTACTCTTGCCTGGAAAATCCCATGAACGGAGGAGCCTGGTAGGCTACAGTCCATGGGGTCGCTAAGAGTCAGACACGACTGAGCGACTTCACTTTCACTTTTCATTTTTATGCACTGGAGAAGGAAATGGCAATCCACTCCAGTGTTCTTGTCTGGAGAATCCCAGGGATGGCGGAGCCTGGTGGGCTGCCATCTATGGGGTCGCACAGAGTCGGACACGACTGAAGCGACAGCAGCAGCAGCAGCAGCAGCAGCAGCAGCAGTGACTGTGAAATGGTATACGTCATTTGGTTTCAATTTGCATTTCTTTAATGACTAATGATGCAATATACCTTTTCATGTGCTTATTGGCCATTTGTATATTTTTCTTTGTGAAGTGGCTGTTCAAGTCTTTTCACTATTTTTTTATTGTGCTTTTTAATTGGTGTATGAATTTAATTGTGTTTTGAAATTGATGTGTGAATTTTTATATAATATCTATACAAACTCTTTGCAGAATATGAGTTACAAATATAGAGTGGGATCTAGACATATCCTAGCCCATGACTTGCCTGTTCATTTTCTTAATAATGTCTTTTGATGAACAGAAGTTTTACATTTCGATGAAGTCTAATTTCTCAGTCTTTATGGTTATTGCTTTCTGAGTCCAGTCTAAGAAAGATTTGCTTAGCTTAGCTCAAGATCATGAAGCTTTTCTTCAATGCTTTCTTCTAGAAGCTTCGTTTCTTAACCTTTTCTGTTTAGGATCATAAACAATCTCATATGTTCACCCAGATTTCAGTACAGTTTGTTGAAAAAGTTTCCTTCCCCTATTGAATTTCTTTGGATCCTTTGTCAAAAAACCAGTTAACTACTCCCCATCTTGATGTCTAATTCTACTTGGTTCTTTTTTATAGTTTCCATTTCTCTGCTAAGATTATCCATTTGTTTATTGTGTTTGTCTCTTCCATTCCATCCTTGAATATATTCATAAGAGCTGTTTTAAAGTTCTTGACTGTTGTGCTAGTTACCAATTTATTGCCTCTCAGAGCTAGATCAACCTTTCATGATCTGCTCTCGATAATGGATCAGACCCTTTAATCCCTATTATTGCGGTTACGATGTTAATTTTTGCCAGTAGAGGAAGCTGGGGGTACTTTGCAGGAGGAAGTTTTATCCTGGTTCCAGTGCTCCTGTTTTTGTTCGTTTGCTCTTGTTGTATGTCTTAACCACTGGACCGAAAAGGAAGTCCCTAAGGAACTGCATTTTGGTTTGGGTTTTATTTCCAGCACCTGGCCCTGTCCTTGGCATGTGTAAAAGTAATGAACTAGATTTCATTCCACTGGGTGACTCCTAGGAAGACCAGGCCAAAGACCCTTCCCCAAGGGGGTCAATAGCAAAGAAGGCTCTCCCTGACCTTTAATCTTTGCCTCTTCCTGGTTCAACTGGCAGGTTAACCTCTTTAGAGGCAGCCGAGACCTCCCTCTTATCTCCTGCCTCCTCCAAGTCAGCATGGAAATGAGGTCTCAGAAGACCCTTCTCCCAGGGGCCACAGCCCCGCTGTATGGCCCTCAGTTGGCTCTTCCCCAGGTCTCTCCCTTAAGGAACCTCCCTAGGAACTATGCACAGTCCTCTTAGGCATTGTATCCTCTCAGGCATCATGTCCTGCTCCTGCCAGCATCACTTCCCAGGAGGAGAAGGCAGTTCATTTTCTCCGTGAATTCCAGTCCCTGGCACAGATAACCCCCTGGGAAGCATTTACTGAAACTTTCCAGGCTTTTCTCAGCATGAACTCTTTACACTCCTGCAATAAACTAGACTGTCAGAGTAAGGAAGAGGAGTTGTCAGCGCCACACTGCTGTGCTGCATGCTGCCAAGGAGTTCAGGGTGGGAGGTGGTGGGATAGGAATGGGTTTCCCATCGCTTCCAACCCAAGCAGAAATTAGGTCCCTCACCTGAGCATGCCACTGTTCCCCCCAGGCCAGCAGTATTCCTGTTCACTGGTCCACCTTTAGGTCCACCTAAAAGGTCATCCTGGATTTCTGCTGTCATTTTAGTTCATGTCTCTGCTTCTGTCCCCGTCATTCTGTCTGAGACCCCCCCATGTCCAGCCCCTATAATTTACAAAAGGGGAAATAGGACCAGGGAGAAAAGAAGGACGGCTCAAGGTCACAGCCTGCAGGTCTGGTGGGAACACACTTAGGAATCCTGACTCATAGCAGGGGGCTTTCTCCCATCCACTGATCTCGGCCAGAAAGAAATGGTCTACCTGCCACTGCTGAGGGCTTATGCTGGGGGCTCTTCCCTGGGTCCCGGATGATGTGACTGGCTAATACATAAACCTTCCTGTACTCCAGGTTTCATCTGAAGTGCTGTACATACATCCATTTAAAAAAATTAACTCAGCACTGGGACTTCCTTGGTGGTCCAGTGGCTAAGGCTCTGCACTCCCAATGCAGGGAGCCTGGGTTAAATCCCTGGTTGGGGGAACTAGATCCCACATGCCACAACAAAGATGGAAGATCCTGTGTGCCACAAGACCCACGGCAGCCAAATAAGTAATAAAAATAAAATAAACATCAAAAAATTTTGAAAAACTCAGCACCCTATGAAATATATTTTCTATTTTATAGATGAAGAAACTGAGGACCAGAGAGGTTAAGTAATCTGTCCAAAGTCACACGGTGACAGAGATGAGATTCAAAGCCAGGCAATGTGGCTCCAAAATCCATGTTTTTAACTTCTGCATCATCCTTCCTCTCAGAATAACAAACTGTTGTTGGGTGAAGACAGCCCACACAGTATTTTCTTAGTCAGGCCCAGACACGCCTGTCCTAGAAAGGTAAAAACTTCAATGGGAATCTTCCTCCCCAAAGAGGCAAGCAGTACAGCATTCTGAACAGACACTAAAAACAGCTCTCAACTCAAAGCATCCAGTGCTTGTGTCACAGTATGAGACATAACAGCACTTGATGGAAGACTTCCAGACAGACAATGGTCTTTTTGGACCCATTACTTTGCATTTGCATCAGATTGGATCACCTCCCATCCCGGGGCTCCCCAAGACTTTGAACACTTTTTCAATAATCCTTACAGAAAGACATCTTCTTCTGAAAAATGCAATATGGTTACACAGTGCAATGGATCTCTTGGGAAATACCAGAGTTATCAGTGAAGAATATATTAAATGACTCACGGGCTACTTTGAAGCATTTAGCTGTGGCTAGATAGTAAAACTCCTAGAACTAGCTCATATCTCTGTAACAGAGTGTTCCTTTAGTGTAATGAGAACACATAAAACCCACAATTCATGCAGGACACATCTTAAAGTTCTTAAAAGAAAAGGAACCTGAAGATGCCCTCTGTGTTGTGAGAGTACCAGTGATCAATCTTTATCCAAGAGACTCTTGGCATTTTGTCTTTGGACAAGCCTCTTTGACAGCTGGTATTGGCAAGCTTTGCCAGGTATGGCAGTGATTTTATCTCTCTATGAAGGCAAAGTGAAGAAGCTGCAGAAAATACTTTCCAAGGGGTTTTTTGTTTTTTGATAACTGTTACCCTCCTGAAGTGATGTTTTGCTGCTACAATCCGGTAAGACTTTAACCCATGAGATTGGACACATATTTAGACTTCAGCCTGCCTAATGCAAGGCTCCAGCCACTTGGAAGAAGCTGACCAGAGACCCCTCAACTTTTGCCCTGTTAATGCAAGTTGTAGAATGCTACTCTTCAATATTACAGAAAGATAAACAGTGGATTGATGATGAATCCACCAAAATACCTGGAATTACTCTGAAATGCAGTCATGAGGATAATGTGAATTTGCTGGTAATTCCCTAACTGTTCAGTGGTTAGGACTCTGTGCTTTCACTGCTGAGGGCCCAAGTTCAATCCCTGGTCAAGGAACTAAGATCCTGCAAGTGGCACAGTGTGGGGGGAAAAAAAATGAAGGTGAATTTGCCAAAACCAGCGGAAATGTTTAAAGGATGGAAAGAGTATTCTTGTGATAACCTATAGTGGAAACAAATCTGAAATACATACATATATATATATATACACACATATATAGCTGAATACTTTGCTGTACACCTGTAACTAACACAACATTGTAAATCCACTATACTTCAATAAAAAAAAAAAGGAATGGAAAAAGTGAATAATAAAATGCCTTGCTATTCTCCAAAATTGGAACCTTCAATTAGGAGTAATTAAAACAAATACTCGCATATTAAAAAAAAGATTTATGTGCAATATTTCATTTAATCTTCATCACAGCTCTATGAAGAAGAGCATACTCTTTTTTTTAAATTTATTTTAATTGGAGGCTAATTACTTTACAATATTGTGGTGGTTTTGCCATACATTCACATGAATCAGCCATGGGTGTACATGTTTTCCCTATCCTGACCCTCCCTCCCCCACCTCCCACCCCATCCCTCAGGGTCATCCCAGTGTCCCAACCCTGAGCACTCTGTCTCATGCATCGAACCTGGACTGGTGATCTATTTCACATATGATAATATACAGAACATACTCTTATTGAACCTATTTTGTAAGCCTCTCTGAGGCTTTGAGAAGCTGGGTACACTGATGAAGGTCACTCAGCTGATGGAGTTAGCAATGAAGGAGACTGGAATATGCCATCAAAAACACACCACTTTCACATAAGGATCACTTTGTGCTGAAGACAATTACAAAACAGCAAATGCAAAAAAAAAAAAAAAAAAGCCATTTGCCCTTCCCCACCTGGCTGAGAGCAAGATGTTAATTTTCCTTTATAAAGGTGTCTCCCTCCTCAATGCCAGGAAAGAGAAAGATAACTCTTGGACTCTTAATCACCAGAGACAACTCTAGACTCTTAGCAGGACAGAGATGGCATTAAGAGGAATCTATGAAACAAACCTTACTAAACCTTACCATCATCTGCTATTAGCTTCCTCCCATATATTTACCTTCCCACAGTCTGCAACCCTGAAAAGCCTAAACTCCTTTTCTTTTGTCTAATCCCTTCTCTACAAATTTATTGTTCTTTATTAAGATGCTATATAAGGGGCTTCTCTTGTGATCCAGTGGTTAAGAATCTGCCAGCCAGTGCAGGGGACACGGGTTCAATCTCTGGTCCAGGAAGATCCTGCATGTCATGGAGCGACTAAGCCTGTGGATCATAACTATGGAGCCCAAGGGCCCTAGAGCCCATGTTCTGCAACAAGAGAAGCCACTGAAATGAGAAGCCCATGCACTGCAATGAAGAGTAGCCCCCACTTGCCACAACTAGAGAAAGCCTATGCACAGCACCGATGACCCAGCAAGGACAAAAATAAACAAATGAATCTTAAAAAAAAAAAAGATGCTATATAAGCTCTAAGTTGTTTTTTCCCTTTTTTGCTGCCCTTCTTGGCTTACAGGATCTTAACCTGGGCCCTGCAGTGAATGTGCTGAGTCCTAACCACTGGATCACCAGGGAATTCCCAAGCTCCAAGTTCTAACCATCCCTTTGAATTAGTCATCATTTAGTTTTTCCCATGTATATGCATACTGCATGCATTAATCAACTCTGTTTTTCTCTTGTTAAATTTTCTTTTGTCAGTTTGATTTCCAGGGCTCTAACTACAGAACCTAGGAGGGTAGAGAAAAAGTTGTTTTCCTCTCCTACAGGACTTAACTCAGGTCCTCCCTTATACTTTAAATCATCTCTTTATTACTTATAATAGCTAATACAAGTGTTATGTGAATAGTTGCTGGCATGCAGCAAATTCGAGTTTTGCTTTTTAGAAATTTCTGAAATTATTTTTCCTCAAATATTTTTTGATTCCAGTTGGTTGAATCCGTGAATGTGGAACCCACAAATACAGAGGGCCATCTGTATGTAATAGGCCCCTTTCCTTTCTCCTGAGCAAAAGAAATAATAATGATAATATAACAAGAAAACTGCAGGTCCATGAATGGGCATTGAGAATGGCTGTTGGGTCCTTTCCTTTGCTGCTACAGGAAACCACCAGAGGGGAAAAACACCAGTCTGTTTCTGGGAATTTTGATGGTTTTATGGTTTTTGGACATACTGAGGCCTAGGCAGTGGCCACAATAGTTTCTCAGGTAAGAGGAGACAGAAAGGAGTTGCTACAGAAAATGGAATGATCCCAGACTAATAACGTCTAAGTGATCATGCTAGTTGTACCCCATATGTCTTACACTTTCAACAGCAGCAGATCTGTCTACAGCTCTGCTTTTCAAAGCAGTGGAACATGTCCCAGGCCTGAGAAACTCACCCGCCAGATCCTGTTAGGATCCTGCCCAAACACTCCAGAATTCAATGACTTTGCTCTTTGTACCCAGGGAGTACTTCAGAGAGACTGAGATTCTGTGAAGTAGGTATATTACTAAAACTAGATGATGACTATAGCATCATAATTTCCTTTCTACTTTTACCTAAAATTATACCTGGGTCCTGCTGGGGAAGAAAATGGGCTATAAAAGGCAGTCAAAAACATCTTCACGATAACCAATCTTCTAAAGGCACATATATTTACAGGAATTTTGTAATTCCTGTAAAAATTCTAATTATTTCGATCATTTCACTACAGAGCAGCTGGGATTTGCTGCAACAACCTACAAGTCCAGGGGAAGCAACAAGGAACAAATGGAGCCATTGACACAGAATGGATGTTCCCTGCTCCCAACCTCAAAGTAGGGGACTGTTCCCAGACACTCAGAACTCATTTCCTGGCTCACTGGGGAGGCTTTCAGCATGCAGGAACATAGAGGTGAATCACCCCTGATGACAAGAGGGGGTGGGAGTGGTATTCGGCAAGAGGACAGAAACTGGAGTCCAAAAGAGGCTGCAAACAGGAATTAGAATTTTTACTAAGCCAGGAAAATGGAAGGGAGGAAGGCAGGAAAATGAACCAGGAAAGGGACCTAATACCCTAAGGAGTTCTTAATGCTGCCTGGGGTGGAATCCCCTGCCTGCCTTTCCTGCTTCCTCTCTCACTACTGAATTTTCAGCTCTAACAACTAAATGATTTATAATCCTGTCTCACACCAAGATGAGTCTTGTTTCCCTGTGTTTTGCTCATGCAGTTGCCACCCCTGGAGTGCCTTCCTTTTCCCACATCTCTTTAGCTGGCTGACGCCCACCAACTCCACAAGACCCAGCACAGGTGGTCCCTCTTCCAGGAAATCTTTCCGTCCCAAGCCCATCTTTTGTCTCTCCACAGTATTACCCAAGCACAGATCACTCACTAAATTGCCCACCTTGGATTATAGTTGTCTGTCAGTGGTCATACCTATGGATAGATGAGTGCTCAAGCAGACCTAAGTGTTCTTATCTTTGTATCCCAGTGCCTGGCACATATTAGGCACTAAATATAACCTGGGTGCATTAACATTGATAGAGAAGGAATGCTATGGACAAAAACATGGTGGCAGCAACTACTTTCCCAGATGAAACGGAGTAGGGTTAGAAGAAGTCACAATTCTGGACCAGGGTGAGAGGGTCAGGTCTGGTGCACCTGCTCTGGTTGCTCTTCTAAACAAAAGCTACAAGGCTCCAAATCTGGTGGCTCAGTAGTAAAGAATCCACCTGCCAGTGGAGGAGACACAGGAGACAAGGGTTCGATCCCTGGGTTGGGAAGATCCCCTGGAGGAGGAAATGCCTACCCACTCCAGTATTGTCTTGCCAGGACAATCCCATGGATAAAGGAGGCTGGTAGGCTACGGTCCATAGGGTTGCAGAGAGCTGGACACCACTGACTGACAGAGCACGCACAGGCACCGAACAATAACAATGTAATAAAAGCCCCTTTCTCTTCTTATATCTTCAAGCAAATAGAGCTGGAAGGGGCCTTGATGTTGATCTCACTCAGGCTGTGTCATTCAGGAAGTGTGGAAGGGAGGGCCCTGAGGGGTTTAGGGATTTGCCCTGGTCCCACAGGAAGTCAGTGATGTCAGGGAGGAAATATTCTCTTTTTCTTCTACCCATCTTAGGTTCATTGTTTGTGGTCTTGCAAATTAGACTGACAGAAGATAGATTCACAGGAGGAAATGAGCAGTTTATTAACGCATCACTTGAGAGAAACCACAATGATGAGTAACTCAAAGCATGGTTAGAACTAGGCTTATGTTGCATCATAACCAAGGAATAATAAATTTATATAGAAGTGACAGACGGAGAAAAAAGACTTTTTAAGTGTCTAGGCATAGAAAATTTGAGGAAGGTAAAATATATGAGGGAACTAATAGACGACAAGGGCTTGTTAGTAAAGTTTATTCTGTCAGTTCCTCTGGTGCCCCCTTGGGATGATAAAGGTCTAGAGTTACCCCCCCTGGCTAACTTCTGTTCTTCCTAGTAGAGATGGGAGGGGCACATCTCTACAACTTCACGTCCGCTTTTAGGCAAATAGGGGGAGGGCAGAGCTTTTCTTGTACCTGGTTCTTCGTAAATGCCATGAGTTCAAACAATCTTTATGCCAAAGTAGCATATTTCCGGGTGGCATACTCTATTACCCATCAGCAGCAACACTGGGACTAAACTGCAAGTCTCCTGATTCCCCAGTCCTGTGCGGTGCTCCTGCAGCATTGATTCCAGGGAGCATGAATAGAGTAACTACTACCTGGGGACAAGAATCATCTATCCCATGAATGAGCACCAGAAGAAAGGAGCTGCAATTTAAAAGCAAACTGCTGTCAAGAGAGGTGGGAGGGATGATAGCTGGGAGCTGCTGTCTCTCTGGAACTGGGGGGGAAGGCAGAGCGTAGGTCAGCTCTGTCCAGTAGAAATGTGATAGAAGTCACAGGTAGATCTTAAATTTTTCTGGTGGACACTTTTTAAAAAGTAAAAGGAAGCATGGGAATTTATTTTTAATAACATTTTAAACTCAGTGTATCTAAAATATTTCAACGTGAGATCAATATAAAAAAATATTTTAGAGATATTTCACATGCTCTTTTTTTCTTTCCTCAGTAAGTCTTTCAAGTTTGATGTGTATTTTACACATAGAGCACAGCTGATTTTGGACTAGCCATATTTCAAGTGCTCAGTACGTGGTGAGTGGCTGCCGTATTAGACAGTGTAGAAATAGTGGGAGGCTATTCACTGTCCTATTTGGTAATATCAGCATCACTGGCCTGATGTAGTGTCTGAAATTCTACCACGAGCCGCTCTACGGGTAGAAGCATTATCTTCAGAAGGCTCCAGGTACCTGCACGTGTGCCCTCCGGGAGGGCTAAAACATTGATCCAGGAGACTACATCATTAGCACTACCCACTTGGACACATAAAGTCTTGAAGGCAAAGGAAGGGCTGCTAAGACTTTTTACTCCCTAGCCTCGGTTGTCTAAGAAGGACAAGAGCCTTACATGAAACGCTTTACTCTTAAATTCCGTAAGCCTAATTGACTGCTTTGAAAGCTCCATGCTTCTAAGGTTCAGTACAAAAAATTTTCTTCTGCCCTCTTAAGGACCTCAGTGAAGCAGTCTTGGACTTTTAGCCTGGACTTCTGGAGAATTTGGAGAAGGAAATGGCAACCCACTCCAGTATTCTGGCCTGGAAAACCCCATGGACGGAGAAGCCTGTTAGGCTACAGTCCATGGGGTCGCCAAGAGTTGGACACGACTGAGCGACTTCACTTTCACTTTCTGCAGAATTACAATACCGCAAATCCCACCTTCCTTTCTGGACCCTTTTCCCCTCTAACTCCCCAAATCTTACCCCATCCTAGGCCTCTAGGATCCCATTCCTCTAGGATTTTGCCAGTAAATCCCATCCCACACAATTCCAGAGCAACAGTCCAAGCCAGTAGGAGCTGCCTGAGAAGGATAAGCTGGGTTTGGAGCTCTCAATCCAAGATGAAGATTAGAGAGCTGCTTCTTGAAAACATTCAGCTGTTAAAAGCAGAACTCATGTTCTCATTACTCTCTCTCTATCCCAAGAAGAAGGTTATCAAAGTTACGAGAAGGTACATTGTTTTCAAGGGTTATCTTATAGCTATTTTCATATTGAATGAGTAGAAAATGCCTCTTGTAAACAATTTAAGTTTTCTTGAATTACCACTTATGTTAAAAAAAAAAAAAATTATCCAGAGCCAGCAGTTTCAAAGTTTGGAGGTGGGCCAACAAAATTTTAAAATAAACAAAAAGAAATAGATAACTTTTAGGGGACCAAAGCTCTGTTAGGAAAAATGTTTTAAAACTTGGAAATAGGGATTATTGCTATCTTTCCTTTTAGGGTAATGCTGGGCTAATGTAGGATATAAGCCAGTTTTGTATCTAAGTTAGCAAACTTCTGTAAATACTCTTTCTTTTTTACCACTACAGAGACCTCACCCTCTCCAGCACTCTGGGAACTAGCATTACTATCTTGCTGGTTACCTCATAAGGAGTTAACGTTTGACACAAGCTCATTTTTTTTTTTATTTGCACGAGACTCATTAACTTTTTGAAAATTATACATCCTCAGTAAAGTTGGCAAACTTCATCATGTCAAGTAAAATGTAAAGAGAAAATATATACCGTTAACTATATTCATAAAAGTAAAAATATTTAATACCAAAAGGTAAGACAACTATAATGGGGGTTGAGGAACAATATTTAAATGGGTATAATCAAGGCGCTTGGCTCCTTTGAGAGGGGCTAACGAATGCACACCACCCCCACCTTGTTCTGACCATGCTGTATAGCATGTGATATCTTAGTTCCCTTGGAAGCAAGGAATCCTAACCACTGGACCGCCAGGAAATTCCCCCTAAAAAACACTTCTTTAAAAAAAACAAAAATCTTTCTTTTTTATTAACAGCCTTCCTGAGGTAAAACTGACATGCAATAATCTACATCTATTTAAAGTGTTCAAATTGATAAATGTCCTATGTATCCCCATCTGAAGCTCTCATCAAGCCTTCCCAGAAAGCTCAGAAGGCTAAACGGGTCTTATCTCCCAAACTGTCAATCCCAGGTTTGACCAGTGGTGGAGGAAAGGTCTCAAAACTGTGCCTCAATTGCTGTTAGAGTTTAACAGTGAAAGACTGGCTAATGCTAACAATGCTTCGTCAGACCCTCAGAAGGAAAGGAGAATGCTTTGTGGGTGGTTTTTCAGGGGGTGTGTGTGGCAGTTTTAAGTTATTAGTTTTTTTTTTTTTTAAGTTATTAGTTTTAATATTGGAACTTTTTAATGGAAACAACTTGACAAAAAACTTGTCATGCAATTTTGTGACCCATCAAAACAAAGTTTAATGAGAGGACAAAAAAACAGAACAGGACACACTATCTTAAAATATGGCAACTTGGCATACTAGATATTTTAAGCTGAAAGAGTTGGAAAAAACAGCATAAGCACCCTTCTGCCCTGAAATAGATCTAAAATCCTAGAGTGAGGGGTGGGCTGCCTGTCCTACAGGAAAGGAGCATCCTTATCTCCGAGGACAAAGGGGTGCTGAGGAGAATCCTGACACATAGGGCCTGCAAAGTTTCCCCAGTTATTATACTTAGTCCATATGCTATACAGGACCGATCATATTCCTCCATGACTGTCCACTCTTCAGCAAACCTAGCATAAAAATACTCAGCTAGAACTGTTTCTTCGGGTCTTTATTTCCTTATGAAGGCTTCCATGTCACTTAAAATGCATATTACATAAATTTGTATGCTTTTCTCCTCTGTCAGTTAAAATTTTAGACCGTCTGGGAACCCTGAGAGAGTTGAGCATACCTTTTTCCTCCCCCAGGCCATCCTCATAATCAAGATAATGAACAACTTTCCTTCTATCAATAATAGACCCTCCACAAGAGAGTAGTCATTTATTTGGGGGGGGGGGGGACCACTTAGAAGGCAAATGCTGAGGGACCTGAGTGGGGAAGACGATGCAAGAATGGACTGGACACAAGTCAGATAAATCTAAATACTCATTCTTTAGCGAGTGCCTACTGTTTACCAGGCCCTGAGCAAAATCTAGGGAGGCTGTGTGGCCCTGGGTGCCCAGAATACAGGCCCATGGCCCAGGATTTCACTAGCAGGTGGCCAGCCCTTGAGCTGTCTCCTCCTTCCAAAGTCTAAGAGGGTCGGATGTGGGGTAATGGTGACATTTTGGATATCAGTGGTTCTGGAGGCAGAAAGCCTCTCCTGAAATCACCCCTTTTCCCATAAAAAGGCAGTTTTAATCTCAGAAATAAGATGGAGACAGTATGCTTGTCGGGGAAAGCTATCCACAGGGACAGCTTCTTCACTCTTGAGCGAGTGTGTTCTAATGAAAATAGAAGTGGTGGGTATTGCACACATTAATATCCCTAACAGATTCTCTTTGATTTCAAAACTGAGCCTTTGCTGCTCTGCCCCAGAGGCCAGGAGGCCGGCGTGGACATGAATGTTTGGTAGAGCCAACTGTGCAGGGGGCAGGTCTGGGAAGGAGTCTGGAGGATGCCAGGGTCCTGCAGGGCAAGACAGAGAGCCCACTGCGCTTTCCTGAAAATGATGGGGGAGGGAAGGAAGGGGGAGGGGACAAAATGAGGGAGTGACTTCTCTGTGGATATCTTCTCCATGGAAACTGAGCAATGCCTGATATCTTGCTGGCTTGGTGTTACCTTCCTTTTGAGAGATTAAGTGAAGAGGAAAGTGTTTCAGTTTCTCAAGCACACAAGGTGTGTTTGATGAGAAGGACTACTGGCACCCAACCTAAACTCTAGATATACCCCAAATGAGGAGGGTGACCTGTGAGTAAAGATAACGGGGTGAGAGCCCAGGGGCTGGGTGAATGGAGGTGGGAAGGGAGTGGTGGGCATCTTGGGGGCCACGGGTAGGCCTATAATAATGAGGCAGTGTGAGAGGAAGTGGGCAGTGCTGGAGGCTGGAATTACAGGGAATCCAAGTGTGTGTGTGTGTGCGTGTGTGTGTGTGTGTGTGTAGTCATCCATCTGTATCAGTGGTAGATTGGTTCCAGGACCATGAGACCTGAATGCACATGAATTAAAAGGTTTTTCTCCTGTTAGTCTGTCTTGTGCTGATTTTACTATTAGCCCAGCCAAAGGAACGCCTCCTCTCTGATGGTTCCTAACTTCCCTGTTCTGGGCCCCATGGACATTCCTAGCTGTATGTTTATTCTAGTCTAGTCCCACGATGCTTGAGAGATTGACAGCTTTCACCTTACAGGGAACCACCGTGCTCTTACCATTCAGAGAGGGTTTCTGTCTCCTAAAGACCAAACACGTCTTATATGCTTCATTCATCTAGAACACAGCTAACTGGTGTCTATGAGAGCTTCTCTAACTGCTCCAAACTCACAGACCTAAGGTAACTGTTTGGGGTGGCAGGCATGCCAGATTCTGGTCCATGATCGATTTTGATCATTCCAAGACTGTTTGGAGCCTTGACTGCTTCTGAATCAACTCCACCTGGAATTCTGAGCAAGACGGAGAAAGAGTAACAGATAGAGGCAACACCTGAAGACAAAAGGGAGGCTTCTGTGTTGAGACCGTTTAAAATTGTCTTGCAATTTCAAGAGATGTTGAACTCAGGACTGTGCTAAATGGAGACTGTCCCTCATAGGTCCAATTTCAGCCTCTTTTGAAACAAACAGGATCTTTTCTATGAGTATGAGGTGCAAATACAATTATATGTCTTAGATTTTTCAAATTAGCCTTTCCAGCTTTCACTTGCTCTTATTACTGGAAAGTCCATTATCTTCCTCTAGAGGCTTCTCCATCTCAAGTTATTACAAACGCGAGTTGGTGTTGCTGTTGAAGGCAGGCCTGCCCAGACACCAGAGAACTAAGCTTGTCCACTGCCTCAGGCCTGCACTTCTGCCTGCCTCCTCAGGGCAGCACACCTGGCCTCCCAGGTCAGACTGTCTCCACTATAGAATCCTTGTAACAAATCTCTTCATGGTTCCCAGCAAGGATCACTGCACTGGCGTGGCTGGGTCCAGAGGGCCTTCCAGCCTCAGTCTTTCTGGGTCCTGGTGAACCTCACAGAGGCCATGGAGTTCTCTGCAGTCTGTAGACTTTGGTCTACAGTCACAACAGACAGTAGGGGTTAGGTTACTGCTACCTTCCCTACCAAAACTGCCTTGGAACTCCTTATGCAAGTTATCTCCCATTTCTCTGCCTATAAAAGATAAGAAGAGCCAATCAAGAGTGCCAGAAAAAAAAGAGTGCCAGAGAGGCCCAGAAGCTTCATATGTACGTAACAAAGGGAGTCAATGAAGCAACTTCTCAGAACAGTTCCTAGGTGGCGTTGATGACCCTGCACAGAGAAGAAGCTGTAATTTTCTAAAAATAATTTTTTAGGGGCTTCGCAGACAGTCCAGTGGTTAAGATTCTGCATTTCCACTGCATAGGGGTGCAAGTTAGATCTCTAGTCAGGGAACTAAGATCCCACATGCCAGGTGGTGTAGTTAAAAAAATATTTTTTTTTTCTAAAATAATTTTTTGCAAAATTTTTAAAACTTATTTTTAAATAGTTTCATGCATAGTCATAAATAATATGGAGAGATCCCATAGGATATCCATGTGTACTTTATCCAGTTTCCACCAGTGGTGAAATCTTGCCAAGTTATGGTACAATATCACAACCAGGATACTGATGCAGTCAAGAAGCAGAATAGGGACTTCCCTGATGGTCCAGTGGTTTAAAATCCACCTTGTAATGCAGGGGATGCTGGTTCAATTCCTGGTCAGGGAATTAAGATTCCACATGCCACGGAGCAACCTAGCCTGCTCGCCACAACTAGAGAGCCCACGTGCCACAACCAAAGCAGCCAAATGAATATATTTTTAAAAGGTGCAGAATATTTCTATCCATCACTACAAATATCTTACTTGTTGCCCTTCAATAGCCACACTCACACCCATCCACACCCTTGTCTCCTGGTAACCAATAATCTCTGTCTATATCATTTTGTCATTTTGAATGTCATCTGAAGTATTATAGTATATAGCTTTTGGGGATTGGCGTTTTTCAATCAGCATCATTCCCTGGAGATTTGTCCAAGTTGTTGGGTGTCTTAATAGCCTCTTCCTTTTATCACAGAGTATTAGTCCATGGAGATCAGTCCTGGGTGTTCATTGGAAGGACTGATGTTGAAGCTGAAAATCCAATATTTTGGCCACCTGATGCGAAGAGCTGACTCATTTGAAAAGATCCTGATGCTGGGAAAGATTGAGGGAGGGAGGAGAAGGGGACGACAGAGGATGAGATGGTTGGATGGCATCATCGATTTGATGGACATGAGTTTGGGTGAACTCTGAGAGTTGGTGATGGACAGGGAGGCCTGGCGTGCTGCGGTTCGTGGGGTCACAAAGGGTCCGACACAACTGAGCGACTGAACTGAACTGAACTGAACTGATGGATATACCAGTTTGTTTAACCATTCACATCTTAAAGATGACCTGAGTTGCTTTTAGCTACTACAAATAAAGCTGCTATAAAAGTTTGTACAAGTTCTAGCATGAATATAAGTTTTCATTTCTTCGAAATAAAATACAAACACTGCCTTGAATGGTAGTTGCATATTTAATTCTGTAAGAAACGGCCAAACTGTTTTCCCAGAGTGCTGGTGCCATCTTGCCCACCAGTGATGTTGTATCAATTCTTTGCTTTTGCCTCTTTCTTGCTAGCATTTGGTGTTACCACTATTTTTTATTCTAGCCATTCAGAGGGGTGAGCAGTGCTGTTTCATTGTGGTCTTAGTTTGCATTTCCCTAAGAACTAATACTGTTGAACTTCTTTTCATGTACTTATTTACCATCTGTCTGTTCTCTTTGGTGAAATGTCTCTATATATTTTGCTCATTTTCTTTTAATTTAAATTTTTATTTATTTTGGCTACTCTGAGTCTTCATTGCAGCATGTGAGATCTAGTTCCCTGACCAGGGATTGAGCCAGTGCCCCTGGTAGTGGGAGCTTGGAGTCTTATCCACTGGACCCCCAGGGAAGTCCCATTGCTCATTTTCTAGCTGGATTGTGTATTTTTCTTTTTTTATAACTGAGTTTAATGAGTTCTTTAATATAGTCTAGATACTAGCCCTTTGTCTCATGACAAATATGTCCATGAGACATATTTTCTCTTTGTAGCTTGTCTTTTTAACAGACTTTTCTGCTAAACAAATTTTTCACAGAGAAGAACTTTTAAATTTTAATGAGGTCCAATTTATCAATTTTTCCTTTATAGATCATGCTTTTAGTGTTATGTCTAAGAACTCTTTGCCTGGCCCTAGATCCAAGTTCTATGGTTTTACTTTGATATTGAATCCAATGACACATTTTGAATTAAAAACTTGTCTCCCAAATCCTAGTGTTTCATCACTGAACTGGAGGTCTCTCCCACTCTCTGGACTCAGTCACTTAATTCTTTGTTCAAGAAATAAAAGCTGTTACTCCAGCACTTGCTCTTCTCTCCCAACCCAGGCAGCATCTCTGGTAGCAAATCATGTGACTGTGAATGTCTCTAGTACTTTTGGGGTTGACCTAAAGATCTAGTAAGTGCATACACCCATACAGGGCTAAGGCTGGAGGAATGGGGCCTCCCAGGGCCCTGACCCTCACAGTCCAGATTTTGCAGAATGAGACCACCTCATTTTTCAAGTTACTTCTTCTAGGTCCCTGTGTGTGTTTCTAGGCAATTTCCTGAGCCAAGCAGAGCAAGGCAAACAAGGCAAGTGCCTGGGATCTACTCTACGAATACTAAGCTAATGAATGGGAATGAAGGGTTGTGGGAGGAGAACCAGGAAGGGGACTTTCTGGGTTCCTGGCACCCATGTCACCCCCAACAGCCCCTGAAAATTTTATTCCAGATTCCCTATGCTATTGACTGAATTACAGCCTCCCTAAAATTTATACCCTGAAGCCCTAACCCCCAACAGGACTACACTTGGAGAAAGGGTCTTTAGGAGGTAATTAAATGAGGGTGGGGCCCTAATCTGATAGAACTGGTGGTTTTATAAGAAGAGGAAGAAGAGATCTCTCCTCAGTCACATACTACGGGAAGGCTATGTAAGGCTAAGCAAGAAGGCAGCTGTCTGTAAGCAAGGAAGAGAGCTCACGCCAGAAACAGAATTGGCTTTGACACAGCTTTGACTGTGTGGGTCACAATAAACTGTGTGGAAAATTCTGAAAGAGATGGGAATAACAGAACATCTGACCTGTCTCTTGAGAAACCTGTATGCAGCTCAGGAAGCAACAGTTAGAACTGGACATGGAACAACAGACTGGTTCCAAATAGGAAAAGGAGTACGTCAAGGCTGTATATTGTCACCTTGCTTATTTAACTTATATGCAGAGTACATCATGAGAAACACTGGGCTGGAGGAAGCACAAGCTGGAATCAAGATTGCTGGGAGAAATATCAATAACCTCAGATATGCAGATGACACCACCCTTATGGCAGAAAGTGAAGAAGAACTAAAGAGCCTCTTGATGAAGGTGAAAGAGGAGAGTGAAAAAGTTGGCTTAAAGCTCAACGTTCAGAAAACTAAGATCATGGCATCTGGTCTCATCACTTCATGGCAAATAGATGGGGAAACAGTGGAAACAGTGTCAGACTTTATTTTTTTGGGCTCCAAAATCACTGCTGATGGTGACTGCAGCCATGAAATTAAAAGACGCTTACTCCTTGGAAGGAAGGTTATGGCCAACCTAGATAGCATATTTAAAAGCAGAGACATTACTTTGCCAACAAAAGTCCGTTTAGTCAAGGCTATGGTTTTTCCAGTGATCATGTATGGATGTGAGAGTTGGACGGTGAAGAAAGCTGAACGCCGAAGAATTGATGCTTTCGAACTGTGGTGTTAGAGAAGACTCTTGAGAGTCCCTTGGACTGCAAGGAGATCCAATCAATCCATCCTAAAAGAGATCAATCCTGGGTGTTCATTGAAAGGTCTGATGTTGAAGCTGAAACTCCAATACTTTGGCCACCTCATGCGAAGAGTTGACTCATTGGAAAAGACCCTAATGCTGGGTAGGATTGGGGGCGGGAGGAGAAGGGGACGACAGAGGATGAGATGGTTGGATGGCATCTCCGACTCGATGGACATGGGTTTGGGTAGACTCCGGGAGTTGGTGATGGACAGAGAGGCCTGGCGTGCTGCAATTCATGGGGTCGCAAAGAGTCGAACACGACTGAGCGACTGAACTGAGCTGAACTGGAACTGGGGCTTGCAGTCTCCAGAACTGTAAGAAAATGCATTTCTGTCATTTGAGCTCCCTAGCTGTGGTATATTGTAACGGCAGACCAAGCTTTGGTCCAGAGAAGTGGGGTGCTGCTGTAACAAGTACTAATATCTATGAGAGGTCATTTGACTATTTTCTCTACTTTTGAAGTACTTTGAAATCTAAATAAATTTTTTAACTAAAATTTTAAATAAAACAAAAGTTAGATTATGTGATTTCTGTACTCAAATTTCTCCTAAGTACTGGCAGGGTTCAGAACAGGCTATCCCCAAATACAGCATGTTGGTATATGGAATATATTAAGCTGAAGGAATCTGAGAAAATGGTAGAAGCAGGACATTCACTCTGACCTTCCCCCACCCTTCTCTCCTGAAGCAGCTCATAAGACCCTCATGTGAGGAGCCCTCCCTGTACCAGAGAAAAGAGCAGCTTATTGCTAAGACAGAGGATCACCCAGGGACCCCTAATGAACAAGCTCCCATAAGATCAGGTATTTATTTTTCATCGCTGTTTCCCACTGCTAGATCAGAGTCTAGCAGTTACAGAACAAGTACAGTAAACATGCCTGAATGAATGAATGGAAGTGTGTAGTGTCGCTACACTAGCATACAGAGCCAGTGGGGCTGGGGTGCTGGGAGAGGTTTGCAGCCTCTGGGTCACGTAATACCGAGAACTGGTCCCCTCCATGCTGGTGTTGTGCCTGAGTTTGTGGCCCAGCCTCCCGGTTCCCTTCCAGGGAATTCCCTGGGGTCTCCTGGGTCATTTTCTCATCTCAGGCAGGGTGCCCCAGGCCACAGATCTTGTTAAAGGAAATTCATTCTTAAAGTGAAAGGGGTTCAGATTCTTGATTCTTTGCTTCCCAAGAGGCTCCTGCAATGACGTTGTTATAATGATTATTGCAAACTGTAGGCACTTGAAAACCAGCAAAGGCAGGGAGAAGCTTTCTTTGAACTCCCCTTATCTACATAAATATAGATCCTCCAGAAGGAACTCAACTGTCACAAATCCCCTCCCAAGGAATTTCATCAAGCATCATAGGAGAGGAAACTAGAAGTTAACAACACACACAGACAAACTTCATCACAAACTATCATGTGGTGGTAGTGGTTTAGTCACTCAGTCATGTCTGACTTTTTGTGACCCCGTGGACTGTATCCGCCAGGCTTCTCCATCCATGGGATTTCCCAGGCAGCCATTTCCTTCTCCACGGCATCTTCCCGACCCAGGGATCAAACTCAGGTCTTCTGCACTGCAGGCAATTTTCTGCATTGCAAGTGGATTCTTTACCTACTGAGCCACCTGGGAAGCCCTTACAAACTATCATACCTCCCATTTATGCTTCTGAGGGCCCATTCATTTTTTATAAAATTGATTCTACCCTAATAAGTGGAGGTACAATGCCTCTTCCCTTTCCCTATTAAAAAGTGAAAGTGAAGTGAAAGTGAAAGTCACTCAGTCATTTCCGACTCTTTGCGACCCCATGGACTTTGGAATTCTCTAGGCCAGAATACTAGAGTGGGTAGCCTTTCCCTTCTGCAGAGGGTCTTCCCAACCTAGGAAATTAACCCAGGTTTCCTGCATTGCAGGCGGTTCTTTACCAGCTGAGCCACAAGGGAAACCCAAGAATAGTGGAGTGGGTAGCCTATCCCTTCTCCAGCAGATCTTCCCAACCCAGGAATCAAACCAGGGTCTCCTGCATTGCAGGTGGATTCTTTACCAACTGAGCTATCAGGGAAGCCCCAATTTCCCTATTAAGATAGTATTTAATACTGAATTCAAAGCCACCTCGGGGGGCCTGGGTATCTCCATGTATTCATGAGGTATACATGCTCGTACACTTCTGTTTGTTTCTCTCTGGTTAATCTGTCTTTTCTTTCAAGAGTTTCAACCAAGAACTCAGATGGGTAGAGGGAAAATTTTTCTTTCTTCTCCAACAATGGCATCTTTCAAGATCTTTCATGATCAAACTGAGACTGGCATGGGGCCTGGAGTGGTAGAAATGGGGATGGGTGGCCCAGAGGAAGAAGAGGACACCCCCCAGCCACCCAGGAGCCCCCATTTCAGTGGGAAAGGTGCTGTCTCCATCCTGAGAAAGTTCCTGGCCAGGCCCAGGAGTCACAAGTCAGCCTCTTCTTAGGAGAAGATGGAGGTGGGGGGGATTCAAAAGGCAAAGAACATCACATATAATGAACAATGTAGTAATGGCTACTACCCTAGCCTGAGTGCTTACTATATGCCAGAGACATTAAATGCTCGGTGTGAATTTTCTGTTTGATTTTCATAACAGTGCTATTTTTCAGATAAGGAAATGAGGCTCCAAGAGGTTAAGTAATGCACCCAAGGTCACAAAGTAAGAGAGAGGGACAGAGACTGGACACCCAAGCACCCCTTGTCTGTCTCACCAAAGGAGAAAACCTTGAGATGCCTGCTTTGCTCCTCTTCCTAAGAAAACAACCCTTTGGCGAGACTGAAGGTGTGAAGACTATGGTGAGGAGTGTTATAAATCAGTGCTAGGATTTTCCACATCTTCTCAGATTTAATTAGTCATAAAATTAGCTTCCTCAAGAAACCCAGGTTCCTCCCCTCACCCTCCACTGCATATACACCTATATTTCCCATGATCAGCATCCCTGGGCATATGAAGGACTCGGCCGGAATTTCTAGTAATGCAGTGCCCCAGGTCAGGACTCACCCTGAAGCACTGCAGATGGTTGGGGGACCTTAGGACACCCCGACTGAGGGCCTGAAACATCTGCTCAAGGAGCTGCAGTCCAAGAGGCATTTCTTGGACTTGATGATGGTTCTCAAGCTGGGCCCTAGGCGAGAGTCAGTGTGAGAACGGGGGCTGAGGGAGCTACTGGGCTATTGACAATATCACAGAAAGCCAAAACCAAAGCTTTCAAGTCTCTGAGATGAGACTGTAAGGCTAACTAAAGCCCTGGTTTCCTCATTTTCAGCTGGAATTACATCATCTGTGTAACACTCTTGCTCACCTCAGACTCTCCACAAGCTTGGACAGGAGGCTAGGCTGACTTATGGGTAATCAAAATTTGATTTTTAGAAAAAAATCCAATTTGCCTTCTTGAGGCATCCTTGGCGGAAGAAAGGAACTATGTTCATCGCAGGAGCCCACAGACCCCAGGGTGGAGGGCAGTGCATTTTGTTCCCCTTCCTCTTTCCTCTCAGCCTGCCTCCCACCATCTCCAGGGTGAACAGAACCAGCACTCGGGTGCCCTTGGCCAGGGTCCAAGGCACCTCAAATGACCTTGACCAAAAAGCTCTCTCTCTTCCCAGTGCCATACCAGCACAGTGCCGAGATGGAATCCACATGAAAATAAGAACACTTTTTTGTTTTGCGCGTCTGGGTGCAGAAAATCCTCAGCAGCTGGCCTCGGGAGCCTGGGCGTCTCAGTAATCAAAGATGTGCTCTGGGCCTGGGTGTTCCAATGACGTGTGGTCCTGCATCTCAGATGATTGACATCAGGGTGGCTTCTGGAAGGCAGAGGGCCCCTCCAGGCAGCTCTGCCACATACTCAGCCCGGCTGAGCTGCCAGGGGTCTCATGCTTGGGGCTTGGCTCCTTTGGTGCTGAGTAAAAGGGTGAGAGTCTGGGAGGTGACTCAGAGAAGGATGGAGCTATTCTATGAGTGAGACCCCAGCAGGCCAGGCCTGGGCGGATGCTGAGGGAGGAGATGGGCTTCCTGCCCTGGCCAGCTCACTCCGTCTGGTCTGAGAGCTGGTCTTTGGGGATGAAACTAACGTATTTAGAGAAACAGATGGTTGGGCCTGAGGAAGGTTAGGACTCAGCTCTGCTTGCCTGGCTGGCTGCGTGGCGAGACGGAGTGGCATTTAATCACATCTAAGGGTACATAGAGGGTCAGCTTTCCAACGCTGAAGCCAGGATTATTCCCTGTGAATAAGGGAAGGGGCTTTATTTTATTTCATTGCATTGTCTCATTTTTAAAAAATTAATTTAAAAAACTTTATATTTTGTGTGCCTGATTAACAATGTTGTGATAGTTCCAGGTGAATAGCGAAGGGACTCAGCCATACATATACATGTATCCATTCTACCCCAAGTTCCCTTCTGGTCCAGGCTGCCACATAACATTGAGCAGAGTTCCTTATGCTATACACTAGGACCTTGTTGGTTATCCATTTTAAATATAGCAGTGTGTACATGTCCATCCCAAACTGCTTCACTATCAGGGAAGAGGGTTTAAACTGCAATGTGATATATTTAAGTTAGACATGGGAGGGGGCCCCGGGAGAAGGGGGTAACCTTTCTCCAGGGGCCATTAAACACAGTGTGGATTCTCCAGGCTTAAAAGCACCAGCTCCAGGGTGATCCAAGCCTTCTGCACTCACTCCTTCTGTAGTCTTACCCTCAAGCCAGGCTCACTATCCTGCCTCAGACTAGAGTGCTCACCGTTTTGTTCTCTGATTCCCTAAGGCCTATTCATCTGGAAGCTGTTTGTATTATGTATACATACATAATTGTATGTATCCCTTCCTCCAAGAAGCTGTTTGACAGCAGATGCTGTTGGTTGCCTGTCAAATAGGTTTAGATTAAGTTCACTGAGAACATTACCACCAACAAAATAATGATAGTGTAGTAGTGTTAGTCATTCAGTCGTGTCTGACTCTTTGTGACCCCATGGACTGTAGCCTGACAGGCTCCTCTGTCCATGGGATTCTCCAGGCAAGAATACTGGAGTAGGCTGCCATTTCCTCCAGAGGATCTTCCCAACCCCAGGACTGAACCTGGGTCTCTTGCATTGCAGGCAGATTCTTTACCATCTGAGCCACCAGGGAAAACAAAATAATAATAGTTGAAACCAATTAGAAATGCATCTTTTTTCTCTCATTCAAGACATCAGGAGGTGGCAGTCTAGGGCTGACAGAGCTCTCCACAGTGCCTGGGGCTCAGGGACTTCTAGCTCTGGCACCTACCATCTTGAAGGTGGATCCTGCAATGGTTTTTATGTTCAAAGAAAAGGGCTGGAGGGAGAGGATGTTAAGGAGTGACAAGGGACTTCCCTGGTGGTCCAGTGGCTAAGACTCTGAGTTTCCAATGCTGGGGGACTGGGTTTGATTCCTGGTCGGGGAACTAGACCTTACATGCCACAACCAAGACCTGGTGTGGCCGAATAAGTAAGTTAATTAATAAGTATTAAAAAGAAAAGAAGAGATGAAGAGTATGTGCCAGCTGCCCTTTAAAGACGGTGTTGGGACCTACCGTCAACTCCTCTGCTCATATAGTATTGACCAAAACTTAGTCACATGGCCTCTACTAGCTGCAAGGGAAGCAGGAGGTACATTCTGGATAGCCATCTGCCTGGCCAAAATCAGGGCTCCAGCCTCTTAGAAGAAGGGGAAGAGGAGTATTGGGAACAACAATTCTGACAGAGATCCAATTTGTTTGGATGTGGTTCTCTCTCCCATAGGGTTCAGGAAGGATGCCCACTCTAGAGATTTCTAATATCCAGACTCAGACCCTTCTCATCATCTGTGCTACCACCACCCTGCTCCAAACTACCATCAGCTCTCTACTGCAAACACATGAAAAGATGCTCAACATCACTAGTCATCTAGGAAAAAAAAATTAAAATCACGATGAGACACTACTACATACCCACTCAAAAGGCTACAGGTAAAGACTGATAACACCAAGTGTTGACAAGTGCACTCTCATACATTGCTGGTGGGAATGCAAAATACACAGATACTTTGGAAGCTGGAAATATCAAGCATGAACTTATCAACTCTGTTGCACTAACTTCTCCCCCAGCTTCCACCCCTTTGTCCACATTGTTCTTAAAAGAGAGTAATCCCTTTAGAATCAATATCTGATCACATTTCTCCTCTGTACCTAATCTTTCACTGGTGTCCCCTGAAGAATAAAACAGCTGCTAAGACCCCCAGGTGACCTGTCCCTCCTCAACTCTGTGACCTCCCACTTCCTCCCTCAATACCACACTTCCAGCCACACTGGAACTGCACAGAGAACTGAAATGGAGGTTCAGAGATGCTTCCCTGTACTGCTGCCCAGAGTAAGTCCTTTTAAAAAGGACCCTTCCCCTCTTACAACCCCTGGCCAAGAAAACACCTACTCTCTAACGTTGCTGTTTCTCAGAAATTCCAGGCCTGCCCATGTTCAGATCCTTTGACTTCTCCCTTCCCTTTCCCCAGACTGTCTTCTCCAGATGTTCAGGGCTTGGTCCTTCACCTCCTTTGGACCTTGACTCAAGCATCCCATTTAAAATTATAGTCCTTTCCTTACCCTGCTCCCTGCTTGATTCCCCATCCTCTTCCCTGATGCTCATAGCTTTCTAATTGACTCTATGGTTTTCTGTCTTCCCTTCAGGTTGGCAGGAATTTTCATCTGTCTATTCACTGCTATTTCCCTGGATTGCTTTGGAGCCCCAGGCATTGGTTTTCCTTGCATTTCTTCCTGTGTGTTAGTTCCCCCTTCCTCCCCAGGGCTGTGAGCTCCTCAAGGGCAGGGACCTTGTCTTGGCTTTTCCTGGCAGCAAGATAGGCTTGAGGCATGCCGTGGGTACCCAGGAAGTTCTTGTGGGAAGAGGCAGCACGCCTTGTGATAGATGAACAGCTGCCCTTCGCTCCAAGCCTTGGATACATTTGCTGAGAAAGTCTCTGGATACAGGACAGTGACATCAGTCATTTCAGAAGAAGAGGTTATTAAATAAAAGAGAAATTGAAAAGTCAATTAGGATCGAGAGAATGCTGTCCTGTTACATCCCTTTCTCCCTTAGCTGAAGCGGTTTTTGATTGGACTGGTCTCTCTCTCAGTTGGGGCAGAAGGTAATCAAAGGCTGCTTTTCTTTCTTTGAAATGAGCAGTGTTAATAAGAATAGTGAGAGCTGGGCCTTCGGTCTCTGTGTTTACATAAAAATGGCCTTCGGGATGCATGTGCAACAGTTATCTGAACCAGTGTCCTTTTCAGGAAGGACAAGCTCAAGATGACTGGTGAATGTGAATCCTGAATCCCAGGAACCCTGCCCTGAAGCCCAAGGATATTATCCTGATGCATCATCCTGATACTGTGCTATTTCCTGCTCAAGGTTGTCTGCAAATGGAGCCTAAGCTTTCAAAATGGAAAAAAAAGTAGAGAGCGGGCTCTTTTTTGAAGGGGTATTGGTACTGTTTTTAAAAGTTGTTAGGAACTTCCCTGGTGGTCCAGTGGCTAAGACTCTGAGCTCCCAATGCAAGGGGCCCAGGTTTGATCCCTGCTCAGGTAACTAGATCTCACACGCCATAACAAAGATTAAAGATCACAAGTGCCGCAACTAAGACCGAGCACCGCCAAATAAATAAACAAATATTTTTTAAAAAGTTGTTAACTTGATGAAGGAGCACAGTGGGGTAGAAAGAAAAATAATCCCATTTTCCAGTGCAGAATTTTGACACTTACAGGTTGTGTGACCCATATATACCATGAGGTTTCTCTGAATCTCAATCTCCTCATCTCTAAATGGTGACATTGATTTCTGCCTGTCTTCCAGGACAACAGTGTCAATTAAATTAGATCATACATGAGAAAGTACACAGAGATAGGAGAGTCCTCTAGAAATGTTGGGTAAAGTATTACTTAGCAAAGCCATATTGCATCACTCTCCCCTCCAGGAAGCTGGAAAAAGCAAGCATATCACAGTGTCAAAGGCAGAAACTGGACATTTGAGGAGATTAACTTATTCAGTATATTTCAATAAGATAAGAATCTGCCCAGATGTAAAGATTAGAATGTCTCAATGGTTTGCCTTAGACTTTTACAGGGAGGAGTTACAAGTAAGGTGTTACAAGTTGTAACTGTGAGCTATTGCCAGGGTGACTTATACTTAGCTTGTGTTTGCAACCAGGGGAAGTATCATTTAGCTGAACAGGTAATGCTTGTCACTGTCTAGCTAATTTCAGGGGGACAAACAGTTCTGATCTTAGCTAATCATTTTGAGACACAGCTTGGAAGATGGTGAGAAGCAAGAGAGAAAAGGTCTATGTGTGACCTTCGGGTTATGCGCTTTGCTCAGTCGCTTCAGTCGTGTCTGACTCTTTGTGACCCCTTGGGGTGTAGCCCACCAGACTCCTCTGTCCATGGGATTCTCCAGGCAAGAATACCAGAATGGGTTTCCATGCCCTCCTTCAGGGGATCTTCCCAACCCAGGGATCGAACCCACATCTCCTGCATTGGCAGGTGGATTCTTTTACCACTGAGCCACCAAGGGAAGCCATGTGTGACCTTTACCTGGGTTTTAAGATAAGGGTAAAGTTCTTTGTAGGACACTCAAGACCTTTTCCATCTGGTCATGCTCTGTATTTCTAGTCTCACCTCTACCTTCCTTTCTCCCAACATACAAACACATACCTCAGAGTCCCAACCGTAACAATGACCATTCCCCACATCACATGTATTTTCTATTCCTTTCTTTGCCTGGAATAATGACTTATCCTTTAAGACTCAGCTCAAGTGACTCTAGCTCTGAGAAGCCAGGCTGAGTTTGGGGGTCCTCCTCTGTGCTCCCAGGCAACTTATGTGTGCCCATTAGACCACACTGAAGGGTGTTTCTTAATCTATCGGTCTCTCCAGCCAGAGATGAGTTCCTAGAAGGTGGGTCTGGGTCTCACTGTAATTCCTGCAACCTCCAACAAGACTGATTTCCAGTAGGTATTCTTGATAGGAAGGGAATGAAGGGACAATGTAGGTGATTAAATAGTTAATCCCACTAAGGGATTATAAGTAGAGAAAAAAGTATGTGAGACCCGCCCCATAAGTTAATGATCACTCAAGAAAGCAGACTTGCTTAGCAACAAAACCATGCAATAGAAGCATGAGACATGCCTCAAAGCAGCGGTGGGATGAGACCCACATCCTGCCTGGTGAGTTCAGTAAGGTAACAATTTCTAGGACATGCTTCTCTGCGTACACTGAAAATAAAAATACAAGGAAAATGTGAAATTATACTGAAATCTGAGATGATTTATCATATTTTAGTATACATTATTGCCTTTTTGTTCATTTCCATAGCATCATGACAGAGCCATATAGGATCAAAAGCTCCCCCACCCAACATGTAGGAGGAGTTAATGATGAAAAACTCAAAGAATGAGGAAGAAGCTGATCTTCTTCCCCTCCACATTCCCCTTTGATTATAAAACCGGAGCCCACTAACTTCTCAGGGTGGTACTCCCTTTCTTGTATCTCTCACAAGTGTCCTATACTAATACATCACTTCGCCTCTCCCTGAATTCTTTCTGCACCGGAATCAAAGAACTTGAGCTTCATTAAGTCCTGAGACGAGTTCTGCAATTTCAGATCAGGTAAGCAGTTTTAATTTAAAAGACAGTGGGTTCCAGTCTCATCCCTGGGGCTCAAGTCCCAACGAGAGGTGTGTCTGGGTTCGAGTCCCATCCAAGGAGAAGTGCAGTTTCATTCTCAGTGGAAAAAAGCAAAGAAAGGAGGGAGAAGGATTGAAAGCGTAGAAAAACCTGAAAAATCTTCTGCAACACTGATGACATCACGTTGCCTCCACAAGCACTGTCTCTTCATGCTTAAAATCCAAGAAGACACCCCTTAGCCTGGCACTGAACGGTACCAAAAGGTAGCCCGCAAGCCATCCACACCCCGGTCTCCCCTCCTCGCCCCCACAATCTGGCACCTTTGCCCAAATTGCTGTTCCTCAGCCCAGAACACAAAGTGCTTGCCCATCTCTTTGCCTTTGCTCCCCAATTCCCCATCTGAGGTCCCCACATCTCCAATATAAGCAGGTTCCACTCAACTGTAGCCTCCAGGAGCAGCTGGTTTGTCCTCACCTTGACATGTCAGCACTGAAGGAATCCTCAGTCCGGTATCCAGAAGTAACTGAAAAACAGGAGAAAGCTTTACTATAGTCATCCAATAAGATACCAAAGGAGGATTATATGATAGCAGAGGACAGCTTGATGACTGCATCCACCATGGCTCGGTCCTCCTCCTCACACTCTCAACCAGCTCATTTCCTGTCCTTTTCAATATGTATCAAATCCAGCCACTCTTAAAGTATCCATTTCTTCTTTGCATCCATTTATACCACAAAAGCCCAGAGACCTAGGCGGGAGGTGGCGCTAAGTCTGTCTTCCTTTAGGTACCGTTTCCCCACCCTCTGGGAGGTCTGCCCTCTGTCCTCCAACACCCTCCCCAGGAGATGCTCCACCCTGGCAGCACTTCGGGACCTTCACATTTTATTCCAAGCGTTCCTGGTGATTCGCCTGGGGAATTAGGCTGCTGATCCTGATGCTGGAGAGGATCCCCTCACTGTCATCTGGTAAGGACATCTTTTGCTGCTGAGTGTCTGTCTGTCTTTCCTCACTAGACTGCATCACTTCCAGGCAGGTTTGATGTTTCATTTATCCCAAGGTACATGTCGGGGAGGAAGACATTTTCCTTTACGCTTGTAAGTTATGGCTGGTCTAAGAATGATCTTGATACGAGACAGATTAACAGGAGAAAATCAAACAAAATTTTAACAATGCGTATTCATGGGAGAGAGTGAGCAAAACTGAGTAACTTGCTGAAACCCTCACCTTAAATATCGTCTTCACCTAAAGACAAGAGAGGATGTTTGGGGTAGTGTTTTGAAACCTCCAAGGGGAGGAAGGCAACCAAGAAAAAGCGAGTTATTGGTAAACAAATGTTTGCTGGGCCTGCAGAGACAATGGGACACAGAGAGGAATCCTAACAAACACACTTTGCTGCATTCTTCCCTGTCTACACCGCTACTTCATATCCTAGTCATCTATGGTGACAGTACTCTTTCTGCTCAGGTGAGTTCTTTAGGCAGTTAGGGGGAATTGGCTAATTCTAGGCTAGGCATGCAAGTGCTTTGATTTTTTCACAGCTGGTAGGAGCCACAACAATGCCCAAGAGTCACAAAGAGCCTTTTTTCCCAAGATCAGTGTTTTCCACCAGTGGCACCAGTCATGGATGTAGCTCTCAGCATGGGCCCAGAGGGAAAGGATGGGACCCAGGGGCCCAGAGCGAATGGAAGGGCACCCAGGGAATCTGGCCCCCACCCAAGGAAGGAGCTTAGTGAGGAGATTCTGCTGGAAGAGGGGGAGCCTGAGCTTTCCAACCAGGAGGGGCCACTGACAGGGCTGCAAGATCCAGGCAACCAAGGGGCGATCACAAGTTGGTGGGGGATAGGGCGTCTATGAGGCTGGAGTCCAGATAGATGGTGGGCACAAAAACCTTTTTAGGATGACGAAACAATTGTCTGTATTCAGTTCCTAAGACTGTCAACGATTTACCACAAACATGGCTTAAAAGAACAGAAAAGTGTGTCACAGTTCTGAAAGTTGGAAGTCCAAAAGCAAGGTGATGATTGGGCTGTGATCCCTCTGAACTTTCCAGGGAAGGAAGGTTCTCAAAGGACTCTCTGGACCACATTCCTAATCATATATTGGTTGTGAACAGTTCGCTACAATGTCAGGACAGATATGCAGAGGTTTTGATACAAAGATTCCAGTAGCCCTGGTTCAGGTAAAAGTCCTACCCCCAGCACCCCTCAGTAAGTAAGATATGCATACGGTAACCTAGACCCCAAGACTGTTGCGCAAATAGTCATCAACACTTGCCCTTCTGCTACCCGATATCTGACCCACCCTCCTTAGGACTGAGGATTCCCTTCTAACTCTTTATGGAGCAGCTGGCTTCTCACTGGAGAAACTGAAAAGGCCACCCACTTCTACCTCCATGGTGGTCGCGCGCAGGCTCTGCGCATCAGGCATCCAGGCCAGAAGGGGGCGCTCATCCTGGAGCGATTTGAAAGGGCAGCACAGAGATTGTCCCCAATGGGCCCACCATAGTAGCGGAGGTGGGCCATGGGGATGACAATTTGTGCTGAGAGGTCACCTCAGCCTCTGGTGGCCTGTATCCAGCCTGGGTGACATCTAGTGTTTGAGGCCGTGGGGTCTCACAGCCTCTTTCCTGGCTCCCATCTGACTTATGAGCTGCTGCTGCTGCTAAGTCGCTTCAGTCGTGCCCAACTCTGTGCGACCCCATAGACGGCAGCCCACCAGGCTCCGCCGTCCCTGGGATTCTCCAGGCAAGAATACTGGAGTGGGTTGCCATTTCCTTCTCCAGTGCACGAAAGGGAAAAGTAAAAGTGAAGTCGCTAGTCATGTCTGACTCTTAGCGACCCCATGGACTGTAGCCTACCAGGCTCCTCCGTCCATGGCAGCATACTTCAAATTGAAGGCAGTTCTGTGAGCTCCCACCCAGAATATTCACTAGATTCTTTTTCTGCTTAAATCTGCTATTACTAAGAATCTGGCTGAATCACACATTAACTGAGAAAGCACTTTGTAAAGAACCAGGGAAAGGTTAGCTATTGGTATTTGAGGCCTGGCGGAGCCTGGTGGGCTGCCGTCTATGGGGTCGCACAGAGTCGGACACAACTGAAGTGACTTAGCAGTAGTAGTAGAAAGTCCTCTCAGACACCTGTCTGTCACTTGGCCTTGGGATCTCCCACACAACCCTCCCTGGCCCTTGGGGTCTGCTGGGTCAGACCTCCCAGACCTGCTTGCCTGCAGCCCACATTGTCCCAGCAGACCAGGTAATTCCAAAAAGGAAGATGTTCCCTCAACCTTATCTTTCTTTTCAGAGAGTCAATGCTAGAGAAGACCCTTGAGATTCCCTTGGAATGCAAGGAGAGAAAATCAGTCAATCCTAAAGGAAATCAACCCTGAATATTCATTGGAAGGACTGATGCTGAAGCTCTAATACTTTGGAAAAGACCTGTTCATTGTAAAAGACCCTTATGCTGGGAAAGACTGAGGGCAGGAGGAGAAGGGGGAGACAGAGGATGAGATGGTTGGATGGCATCACTGACTCAATGGATATGAGTTTGAGCAAACTTTGGGAGATAGTGGAGGACAGGGAAGCCTGGTGTGCTTCAGCCCTTGGGGTCGCAAAGAGTCAGACACGACTTAGTGACTGAACAACAACAAGGACATAAGATTGGAAAGACACAGGAGCAGGAGGGGTGAAATGGGGTTCACACTATTTCATAGCCACCATTATTATTAATAAACAGGATGTGATTGCTGTCGGGGCCCGGCTTACAGTGAGCTCTGGAATACATCTGCCTATCTCATCCTAAAATCTGGGAAAGAGCGAGTGACAGGGATTAAGGTACCCAGTGACACAGAGAGGGTGAGTGACTTGCCTAGGTCACACTGAGCAGAACTGTTGTTGGGACCAGGCCTGCAGTCACCAGTCCTCCCTTGGTCCAGGGACCTTGACACAGGTTGTGCCTGGTGGCAAAGCTTTAGCTCATGGTACATTTCCACCTGCAGAGCACTTGCCATCTTAACCAAGCTAGGTTCTCCGAGGCTGTGCCATTCAGTCCAAGGCCTTCGAATCCAGAAGGTTTGTGATGGAGGGAGGGGAGTCTGGCAACTCCCAGCACTTTAACCTTATTGCCACCCATGTAGGACATGATGCCGATGGAGAGTTACTCCCAGCAGCTGTTTATAGCAGCAGGAAACATAGGGAACAGCCCCTGTGTCCATCAACTGGGCACTGGGTGTTGCCCTGCAGTATTTCCGCGTGGTGGATGCTTCTGCCATACTCCTAATTAAAAAATTACAAGCAGGCTCTGTTCATATGACTGCTACTGAGAGATCCCCAGGATGTACTGCAAGGTTTTCTGTAACAGCAAGTTACAAAAGCTGGTACAGTAGCTATCATTTTAGCAGTAAATGGCAGAAGAAAATCTGACTATGCATGTCTGGAGAATACATGAGACTGAAACATCAGTGACTTCTGGAAAGGTGAATGGTGGTGGGGAGACAGGAGTGGGAGGGAAAATCTTCACAGAATATCCTTTTGTTTCTTTGGAAGCTGAAACTATGAGACTGTATTATCTATTCAAAAAAAGCTAAGTGCATGTGACAGTTTTTTGTTATTGTTATTTTTTTTTTTTTTTAAGGAAAAGAACTAAAAGGTGGGGATTTCAGATGATCAGGTTCCAGTTTCATTATCAGAGGGAGATGTTTTGGAAACTGAGGACAGGCTGAGGTGCCTCTCTGCTATTTGCTCGGTTGTACAGACATGGCTGCTGCCCTGTGCCAAGCAGGATCACCAGGAAGACTCCTTGTCGGAAAGCATCTCCTTGAGAGAAATCACCACAGGGACTACATCTTCTTTGGTCAAGGTGTTGCCTTGTCCCAAGCTCCATTTTCAAAATGCGTACCGCTTGACTGTGGGGTCCAGGGGCATCCCCACACACTGTCCTAAGAGTCATTTGTTAAACCTTTTCACCTGGACAGGAGGAGCCCAGGTGACTTGCTAGTTTCTGCAGTGGGTTGAATTGCATCCCTCCCCACCCCTCCAAAGATCTGTCCACCTGATTCCTCAGATCTTCTGAAATGATCTTATTTCAAAGAGGGTGGGACTTCCCTGGTGGTCTGGTGGGTAGGACTATTCACTCCCAGTGCAGGGGGCCCAGGTTCGATACCTGGTTGGGGAACTGGAGCCCATATGCCACGACTAAGGCCGGCAGAACCAAGTAAAAATTTTTTTTTAAAGAGGGTCTCTGCAGATGTAATTTAGGTAAAAATAGAAAGATGTGATCATACTAGATTAGGATGGGCCCTAAATCCAATTATGAGTGTCCTTGTAAAAGACGGAACAGAGGACACAGAGAGACAAAGGGGGAAAGCTGTGAGGATGGAGGTGGAGAGTGATACATCTACAAACCAGGAAATATCAGGGCTTGGGGACCCCATTGGGACCTCAAGGTGGGCACAGAGCCGGTTCTCCCACAGAAGCCCTGGAAGGAACTCACCCTAAGTAGACCCAGATTCTGGACTTCTGACCCCCAGAACTGTGATGAAGTAAATTTCTGTTATAAACTCCCCAACTTGTGGTATTTTGTTATGGCAGCCCTCGGAAATGCAAACAGCCTGAAAGCTTTGCTGATGAGAAGAGGGCTCAGGGCACCGAGGGTGACCTCAAGGACTTTGCAAATTAAGGGTTGGCCCTACTGCTGTGTGACCCTGGGAGAGAAGAACACGGTGGCCTGTTCAAAGACAAACATCCAGGAAGGCTGGGTCCCTTTCTGGTCTGGGGCACCTCATTTCCAGTTCCCTGGGGTGGAAGCATTCCCTGCAGTGGGCGTTCTTCTCTAATGGGGAAGGTGTGTCTGACTGTCGCTAGGAAACAGGGAGCTGGGCCTGTGGGCTCCCAGCCTGGAGCGCAGGCAGATGGTGACAAGATTAAATAGTGCCTTTCATTTCAACATAGGAAATGTTTTCAATTCTCCTCTCTTCATGTCTCTAAAAAAAGGCAAGTGGCGGAAACGTCCCGCTGGAAATTTATTAACAAAAGCCCAGGCAGCCCAAAAAAAAGCAGACATTTTTTTCCCCCACGTGTCTCCCCAACCAGCCTGCAGGCACTCTGAGAGTGAGGTTTCTGCCCTCCCACCACGACCTGCCAGGCACCATGCTGAACTTCATTCAATCCTCCCAGTAGCTGAAAGAGGTAGGTGCTATTGCTATCCCATTTCTCAGATGAGAAGATTGAGTCTGTGGAATGACAGTAACCGGGGGTAAATCTGGATACTTAGTACATGATATCTCTATTTTTCATTATATGCCCCTTCTTAATGATGTTTGTGAAAGTACTTAGAAATGACAATACAAATCCAGAACCTCATTATTTCTAACACGATGAGGACAAGTAACCACAGGGCTGTGCATATGATAAACACAGCAAAGAGGAAAACAACTGTGTTTTCTCTGCAAATTTATCTGTGGGCAAGGAACTTAGTAGACCAGGAGAGATTAGACAGACACAGAGGTTAAGACATTGAAATTCAGAGTCTGCTGGCTGGGTCAGCATCTCCTCTGCTCTGGTCACTTCAGGCTCCACAAGACCCAGTCTCCCACATCACTCAGCCCTTTGCAGTAACTGGTAGCAGCTGCCAATGCTTCCCAGGCACAGGCTCCTGAGGGCTGTGGGCTTGTACTGGGGTAAAGGAAAATGGGGAGATTGCAGGTTCCCTAGGACCATGGAGTCACATGCCCAGACTACAGATGGGTAACTGGGAGAAGAGTGGGGCACAAAGAAAGGAGAAGAGAGGTGTTGGGTTTTAGATCCATCAGGCTAGAAAGGATAGAGGGATGGGTTGCTGGACAGGCATGGCCCCAAATAGTCCCTATTCTTTTTCCATATTTTACCTCCCTCTGACTGAAAATAAACACTGCTCCCCAGGTGAATCATTCCTACAATATTAATCCCTTCTGTGTCTACAGCTTCAATCAAAGGAGTTTCATATCCATCATATCACATGATGTAAATCTCAATGCTGGGGGATGGGTGGAGCAGGCACTAACATGCCCCCCCACATTGTGCACAGGACAAATTGGGGTGCAGACCTCATCCTCCATTCCCCAGGCTTTCTGTAGTGTTGGTTCTTTCTTTGTAATAATACCTAAAACTCTGGGACGTCCCTGGTGGTCCAGTGGCTAAGATCGGCACTCCCAATGCAGAGGGCCCAGGTTCAACCCCTGGTCAGGGAACTAGATCCCACATGCCACAACTAAAGATCTCACATACCAGCTAAAGATTTCACATGTAGCAACAAAGGCTTAAGATCCTGCATGCTGCAGCTACAACCCAGCACTGCAAAATAAATGTTTTTTAAAAGCCCAAACAAGTCTGCCTCCTTTCCTTCTCCTAATGCCAATATCTTAATCTGGTTCTCATCAGGCCACGGCTCATGTGTCTGCCTTAGCCTCACCCCAGACCAAGCCGTCCAACAAGCTGCCCCTCGATGACGCTTCCTGAAGCTCTGTGTCAGCACAGCCAGTCGTCACAGCATCCTACAGTGTTTCTTATTATCGACCTTCCAAACCTCTCTAACTTGATGTCACCCACCTACTTTATTTTATTACCTCTACCTCACCAAACACAGTCTGCTCCAGCCAGACCACTGTCCTAACAATGATGTCCATTCCCTGCCTCAGTGCCTTTGCCCATGCTCTGCTCCCACTGGGCCTGCCTTCCCTCCACTCATGGAGGACTCTCCAGTGGCTAGTCATTCTTCAGGATACAGAGCAGGATACAGAATCTCATTCATCAAATCAGTCCTAATGATTCCAGAGATTGTTCCCTTTTCTGAATTCACGCTTATATGCAGGGACCGCCTGGTTGCTGGCCTCTACAATGGCCCCCAGTGAACCTCATTTCCTGTGTAGTCCTCTCCCTCCGTGAGTAGAGCTGAACTATAGGATGCGGCAGAAACAACAGTGTGAATTCCAAGGCTAGGTCATAAAAGACAGTGTGCCTTCTGGTTTGTACTCTCCTAGATCGCCTGTGCATGCCTGCTAAGTCGCTTCAGTTGTGTCCTACTCTTTGCGACCCTCTGGACTACAGGATCCTCTGTTCATGGGGTTCTCCAGGCAAGAATACTGGAGTGGGTTGCCATGCCCTCGTCCAGGGGATCTTCCCAACCCAGGGATCGAACCCGTGTCTCTTACATCTCCTGCATAAGAAGGCAGATTCTTTACCACTGGTGCCACCTGGGAAATCCCTTAGATCGCCTATTCTGGAGGAATTCAGCCGCCATGTCAAGGTCAGGACGATGCTCAAGCAGTCCTATGAAAAGGCTCGTGTGGTGATGAGCTGAGGTTACTAGGCAACAGCAAGTACTAATGGCAGGCTTGTGAGTGAGCCATCTTGGAGGTGGATCTTTCCGTCCCAGTCAACCCTTCAGATAACTGAGGCCTCGATAACCAAGGCCTTGGCCAACATGTTGACTGAAACTTCTTGAGAGCCAGAACCGCCCAACTACACTGTTGCCAAATACCTGACTCACTGCGACAGTGTGAGATTATACATGTTTATTATTTTAAGCTGCTAAATTTTGGAGTAATTCATTATTAATTAGTCAATAACAAATATAAAATGTCTTGTTCATGAAGTATCTTCTCAAATCTATCAAAGTGCAGGGTCTATGATTTCTTTCCCTTCCTTGCATTTCCCATGACTCCTGCCACAAAGATGGACACTTTGGAACAAGCACAGCATGAGGATGTACTTGCTCATTCATTCATTCAACAAATATTTATTGAGTACCAATGTGCTAGGTACTGTGTGTGCCAAAAGTGACAAAACAGATCAGCTTTCTGCCTGGAGGAGCTTATGATTTAGTTACTAAATAATCACAAGAAAATGAAATTTATAATTACCATGTACATACTTTGAATACAAAGTAAAGGTAAAATGGACAGGGGATCGCATTTATATTGAGGGTATGGAGTAGCCAAGCAAGGCATCTCTGTGGAAGGGATATTTAAGTAGAAGCCTAAAGGATGACTAGCAATCATTCAAGCAACAGGACAGGAAGTGGGGAAAGGCATTCCAGGTGTGTGAGTGTCCTCAGGCCGACAAACTTTGGGGCAGGGGTGTCTGCTTGAGGCAAAGTAGGTGAGGAAGCCTGGGGCCAGTTATCAGGAGTTCTATAAATCATGTTAGGATTTTATTTTAAATAAGCCGCTTGGGAAGTCACTGTATTGTACTAAGTCGTTCAGCTGTGTCTGACTCTTTGTGACCCCATGGACTGTAGCCCACCAAGCTCCTCTGTCCATGGGAATCTCCAGGCAAAAATACTGGAGTGGGTTGTCATGCCCTCCTCCAGCGGATCTTCCCAACCCAGGGATTGAACCCAGGTCTCCTGCATTGGAGGCAGATTCTTTACTGTTTGAGCCACCAGGGAAGCCCTGGGAAGTCACTTGAGAGGCTATAAGCAGGGGATCCCTGTCCCTGGTGGGAGTTAGGATAATGTTTTAGAGTTGGTTTAGAATGGTGATGTCACAACAATGGTCAGTGGCTCCTGCCATCACCCTGGAGGAAGATGATCATGGCTTTGGGCTAGGCTAGTGACAGAGGGAATAAGAGAAGTGGACAGTGCATGAGATATTTTGAAAGTAGAATGGACAAGATTGCAGCAACATGGTTGGACCTAGAGAGTATCATACTGAGTGAAATAAGTCAGACAGAGAAGGAGAAATATAATATGACACCCCTAATATGTGGAATCTAAAAAGAAATGACACAAATGAACTTACTTACAAAACAGAAAGAGACCACAGACTTAGAAAACGAACTCATGGTTGCTGGGCAGAAGGAATAGTTAAGGACTTTGGGAAGGTCATGTACACACTGCTGTATTTAAAATGGATAACCAACAAAAACCTATTGTATAGCACATGGAACTCTGCTCAATGTTATGTTCCAGCCTGGATGGGAGGGGGGTTTGGGGGAGAATGGGTACATATATACGTATGGCTGAGTCCCTTCCCTGTTCGCCTGAAACTATCAAAACATTTTTAATCGGCTATACCCAGTACAAAATGTTTTTGGTGTTTAAAATTTTTTAAAAGTAGAATGGATAGGAACTGGAGGTGGATGGGGTAAGCGGAAAGAGGCAGGTGTTAAGACTTACTGGTTGATTGGCTAATGATGCAGAACCCCTCAACTGACATTCCTGAGTCTGCAGTGGCCTGAGCCCCTCCTACCTGGAATAAAATGGGACCCCTTCCCTGGGCCATGATCCCACCTTCACTTCCCAGCAGCTGTTGCCAGGCCCAAGTAGCCCTGTTAGATGTGCCCAGAGGCTATGCCAGATCCGTGTGCCCCACAAGGCAGGTAACAACATCCATTTTTTTCATTGCTGTATGACCAGGGCCTAGCCCAGCATCTGGGGCAGAGTGGGTGCTTCATTAACATTAGATGGATGAATGTACACTGAATAAATGAGTGCATGTCACCCCTGCGCCCCCCGCCTTCCTTCTGATCCAGCCCTGAAGAGCTTCTGCCAGTGCCTAAGCCCTGAGCCTTGCAGGCTGGCTTGGGGCAGGTGGGAGAATTCGGGAGCCAGAAAGGGCACAAGCCCCAGTCTGTTGGGCTTACCTGCTGCCCTTCCTGTCCTAGACATCTTCTCCGGGTCCTAGCTCTGGCCCCAGTCCTCTGCCATGAACCTCACAGGGTCCTGTTTCCTATCCCGAGACCTGCTTCTCACTGCTTCAGCTCAGCTCTTCGCCAAACAAGAAGCATGCGCTCTCAAGCTCTGGTATATAGCTTGCTGTGTATCAGAATCACCTGGGAGCTGGTTCTAAGTCCAGCTTCCTGGGGCCCTGCCCAGATAACCTGATCCAGTAGGTCCTGAGGCCCAGGAAGCTGCATTTTAAACAAGAGCTCCAAATGCTACAGGTGGTTCCTAGATGACATCGTGAGGAACTTGCTGTAGAGTGTTGGGGCCTGGATGATGCCTGGATCAAACTGGGACAGCTAGGCACCCTCAGTAACACGGCAGCAGGTGGGCTGGGAATCAGGCTTTGCCCAAATGTCAAGTCCTCATGGTCATTAGAGGACTCACCTGGGCCAGGCCCTGGGCAGGTTGACCTTAGGGGATCTTCCACTTCATAGCAAACACCACAAGGCACCCAAATTCCATGCTAAATATCTCTTTGCTCTAGAAAATTTGAAAGGACTCTTATACTTTTTAGCTTTTTAAAATAAATTATCCTTATTGTTCTTACTTTTTTTTTTTTTGCCATGCTGGCTCTTAGTGCCCTGACTAGGGGTTGAACCCACATCCCCTGCACTGGAAGCACGGAGTCCCAACCACAGGACTACCAGGGAACTCCCCGCTACTGTTCTCTCTGGTGGCTCAGTGGTAAAGAACCCGCCTGCCAAGCAGGGGACACGGGTTCTGTCCCTGGGTTGGGACTATCCCCTGGAGAAGAAAATGGTAACCCACCCCAGTGACCTTGCCTGGAGAATTCCATGGGCAGAGGAGCCTGGAAGGCTATAGTCCATGGGATCTTAAAAAGACAGATACGATTTAGTGACTAACAACGAAGAGTTAAACTGTAGGTGACCGCTGACATTTTTCTGGGCATTTAATTAACATTTACTGATTTCAAATTAGAAACTTTTGTCTCTTGAAACCAATATATTTTAAACTCAGGTTTCAGATATTTTCTACAAGCCCTTAAAAAGCCAGCAGGCCCCGGGCACGGTGCCCATAAAGAGGCACTGCGCCACCTAAGGCAGGTTTTTCCAAAGCCATTTGGGGCTGGGCAGGAGGCCTGGGTTGGCACAGGCGTGGGGAGCCTCCGTGTTGCCACACAAGCCCCCGGGAGCCATCCTGGCACAGCTGGGGTGGTGAGCACAGTAGTGCTGCGCTCAGCATGGCCCATGTCCATCTGCCACCTGGGCACTAAATATAGCCCATACACAGAGCCCTCTCTGCCTGGAACCTGCAGAGTAGGCTTAATTGGCTAGAACTGTCACAGAGAGAAGCTCTGTTAAAAGGAATTGAAAACAGACTTTGCCCCACAATTCTGGGATGCGGTGGTTCATAATTAGACAAAGGATTTTTCCTGCCAACACAACACAACATTGCTGGATCTAGTCCCTGATAAATCCTTCAGCTTGATCATCTCAGGTGTTGAGGTCAGGCCTGTGCAGGTGTCCAGGGAATACTTGCTTTTCCTAGGGAACCGACAAAGTAGGATGTTTCCCCCCAGTGTTCTGATGCTTAGTGCTATGGCCTGAGTGTGTCCCGCTAAAATTCGTATGTTGAAGCCCCAGTTCACAGGCTTTCTTTGGAGGTAGGACCTCTAAGGAAGTGATTAAGGTTAAATGAGGACAAGGACTTCCCTGGTGGTCCAGTTGTTAAGACTATGTGCTTCCAATGCAGGGGGCGTTTTGGGTTTGAACCCTGGTTGGGGAACTAAAGTACTCAGGTGTCCCTCTGATGAGGATAGCAATCCTATTGAATCAGGACCCCACCCTATGTCCTCACTTAACCTTTTTTTTCCTTTATTTTGGCCTCACCCTTGAGGTATGAGAGATCTTAGACCCCCAGTTCAGTTCATTCAGTCACTCATTTGTGTCCATCCAACTCTTTGCGACCCCATGGACTGGCTGCAGGGCTGCAGGTTCATAACCTAGCTTTGAACTCAGCTAGCCTGGGGGTGTGATGGGGAAGTCTTTAAATAGCCTTTAACTGATACAGAGATGCAATTTTTCCCAAAGGAGGGGTGGAGGTGTTTAGTCATTGACTAAGCTAAAGCCTCTGACTGTGTGGGTCCAACAAACTGGAAAATTCTTAAAGAGATAGGAATACCAGGCCACCTTATCTGTCTCCTGAGAAACCTGTATGCAGGTTAGAACTAGACATGAAACAATGGACTGGTTCAAAATTGGGAAAGAAGTATGTCAACGCTGTATGTTGTTACCCTGCTTATAGTTCCTTGGTGGCTCAGTGGTAAAGAATCTTCCTGCCAATGTAGGAGATGTCGGTTCAGTCCCTGGGTTGGGAAGACCCCCTGGAGAAGAAAATGGTAACCCACTCCAGTATTCCTGCCTGGAGAATCCCAGGGACAGAGGAACCTGGTGAGCTTCAGTCCATGGGGTTGCAAAGGAGGCAGACACGACATAGAGGTTAAACAACAACAACATGCTGAGAACAACATCCAGCGAAATGACAGGCTGCATGACTCACAAACTGAAGTCAAGATTGCTGGAAGAAATATCAACAACCTCAAATATACAGACGATACCTCTCTAAAGGCAGAAATCAAAGAAGAACGAAAGAGACTCTTGATGAGGGTGAAAGAGGAGAGTGAAAAAGTTGGCTTAAAACTAAATATTAAAAAAACTAAGATCATGGCACTGTGTTTCATCACTTATTGGTAAATAGATGGGGAAAAAGTGGAAATAGTGACATTTTATTTCTTCGGGCTCCAAAATCACTGCAAACAATGACTGCGGCCATGAAATTAAAAGACACTTGATCTTTGGAAGGAAAGCTATGACAAACCTAGTCATATTAAAAAGCAAAGAAGTCACTTTGCCAACAAATGCCAAAGCTATGGCTTTTCCAGTAGTCATGTATGGATGTGAGAGCTGCACCATAAAGAAGACTGAGCGCTTAAGGATTGATGCTTTTGAACTGTGGTGTTGGGGAAGACTCTTGAGAGTCCCTTGGACTGCAAGGAGATCACACCAGTCAATCCTAAAGGAAATCAAGGCTGAATATTCACTGGAAGGACTCATGTTCAAGCTGAAGCTCCAATACTTTGGTCACCTGATCAAAAGAGCTTACTCATTGGAAAAGACTCCCGATGCTGGGAAAGATCGAGGGCAGGAGGAGAAGGGGATGACAGAGGATGAGATAGTTGAATGGCATCATCGATTCAGTGGACATGAGTTTGAACAAACTCCGGAAGATAGTGAAGGACAAGGAAGTTTGGCATGCTGCAGTTCATGGGGTCGCAAAGAGTCAGCCATGACTTAGCAACTAAAGAACAACAAGAGGTGTTTAGAGTGCATATCTTGTCTTGTTGAACTGATAACAGATTTAGACTTTTTTGCCCTTTCACTTCCACGTGTCCTGAGTGACTGTTGGCTTGGAGGCATTTAATCTATGTGCAGACTTTAATCAACTGCTAATGGCTACCTGGAATACTGTGTTGAAAAGGATTTTGAGGCTTCCTCTGGGAACCATGAGAAAAAGATTCCTGATGGATTGGCAGTGTCTGCTAGGAGCGTGGGATGGGAGTGACTACCTGGTATTTGTTGATACGACTCTAATGCAAAAAGCAGTTACAACTGTTACATAAAATAATCAACCAAGTGATTATATGTTTCTGCTTCTACTGTTGTCATTTATTTATTTGTCATATATCATCCTTTATTTGTATAAATAAGATTTCCTAACTTTACTCATAGAGAAAAAATGACCAAGAATAATTAAGAAAAAAAATGGAAAAGAAGAATAACTGGGGGAATCAGTCCTACAAAATAAGTATTATAATTCATTGGTTCTGCTTCCTGTTGATTGTTGTTTTTACAATTTACCATCTGTCACTGAGGTGGCAGTCAGGAGGTAATTGTCATCACCTGTTCATATATAAAAACATTGGCCAAGATTGTCAGCAACTTGGAAGAAACTCTTGGACACAATAGTGGGATATTCTTTTAAGAAATGCTGCATCATCAAAGTAGGACTCTTGCAGGCACAGAGGACAAAATCAGTTGGAAAAACAAGGCCATCAATGGTCAGAATCAAAATATGCATGTAAAGACATTTTAGAACTACTTTAGTCAATTTATTTTGCTCACTCAAATTTTCTTTCTTATATACGTCCAAATGTGATATATGATGGGCTTCCCTAGTGGCTCAGACAGTAAAGAATCTGCCTGCAATGCAAGAGACCAGGATTTGATCCCTGGGTCAGGAAGACGCCCTGGAGAAGGGAACAGCTACTGACTCCAATATTCTTGCCTGGAGGGTTCCATGGACAGAGGAACCTGGCAGGCTATAGTCCATGGGGTTGCAAAGAGTTGGACATGACTGAGTGACTCAACATGCAATATATGATAAACTTTTGTGTCCACATAAGGCTAAAAGTGCTCTTTCCATAGCTATAAATTAAAGTTTTAAGTTGTAAGAAAGCATTGTGTCACAGTTTAATTGACAGCAGTACATAAAATAGGAGAGGGCTTTACAATTAATGGCATCTTGGGTTAATTGAAAGATAGGTATTGTAAAGTAATAAGGAAATGGCAACCCACTCCAGTATTGTGGACAGAGGAGCTTGGCAGGTTACAGTCTAAGGAGTCACAAGAGTCAGACATCACTGTGCGGCTAAGCACACACATGGAGCATAACAGGTTCATTCATTCACTCACTTAGTCAACAAATATCTATGGAGGACTTAGTATATGCCTCTTCTAGATGCAAAAGAGTGTCAGTAAAAGAAAATATTAGGCCTCTGCCTTCATGGGGATTTTCATGCTAGCAAGATAGACAATAAACAGACACATAAATAAATATGCAATGTTTCAGGGTTGTAAGTACACCACCCTTATAGCAGAAAGCAAAGAAGAACTAAAGAGCCTCTTGATGAAAGTGAAAGAGGAGAGTGAAAAAGTTGGCTTTAAACTCAACATTCAGAAAACTAAGATCATGGCATCCGGTCCCATCACTTCATGGCAAATAGATGGGGAAACAATGGAAACAGTGAGAGACTTTTTATTTTCTTGGGCTCTAAAATCACTGCAGATGGTGACTGCAGCCATGAAATTAAAAGACACTTGCTCCTTGGAAAAAAAACCTATGACAAACCTAGACAACATATTAAAAAGCAGAGACATTACTTTCCTGACAAAGGTCTGTCTAGTAAAAGCTATGGTTTTTCCAGTAGTCATGTATGGATGTGAGTTGGACTATAAAGAAAGCTGAGTGCTGAAGAATTGATGCTTTTAAACTGTGGTATTGGAGAAGACTCTTGATAGTTCCTTGTACTGCAAGAAGATCAAGCCAGTCCATCCTAAAGGAAATCAGTCCTGAATATTCATTGGAAGGACTGAGGCTGAAGCTGAACCTCCAATACTTTGGCCATCTAATGTGAAGAACTGACTCACTGGAAAAGACCTTGATGCTGGAAAAGATTGAAGGCAGGAGGAGAAGGGGACAACAGAGGATGAGATGGTTGGATGGCATCACTGACTCGATGGACATGAGTTTGAGCAAATCCCAGGAGTTGATGATGGACAGGGAAGCCTGGCATGCTGCAGTCCATAGGGTCACAAAGAGTTGGACATGACTGAGTGACTGAACTGCCTGACTGAAGTACAGGGTAAGAAGACAGAAAGTTGGGGTACAAGATAGGGTTTCTATTTTATATAAAGAAATCTGGGAAGAGCTTCCCAGGAGGTGGCATTTTAGTAAGTACAGAGAGGAGGTGAAGGAGAGAGTCTCAGGTATACCTGGAGAAAGAGCATTGTAAGTAGAAGAAACAGCATGTGCTAAGATCCTGAGGCAAGAGTCCTCCTGGTATAATCAAGGAACAGAGGGGGGACTAATGCGGCTGAAGCTCAGCAAGAGAGTAGGTGCATGGAAGAAAATAAAGTTCTGAAAGGTGGCTGGGGGCCAGGTTAGGTGGGTCTTGGGAACTTCTGTGGGGCTTTGGGAGTCATTGAAAAGTTATGAGCAGAGGAGGAGAGACCTGACTATTTTTTTAAAAGGATTGATTTGGCCACTGTGGGGAGAATCAGAGATGTCACAGCAAGACTGGTTAGGAAGCTACTGCTATAACCCAGCTGAGGGGTGATAGAGCAGTGGTGGAGGTGGTGAGAGCTGATTAGATTCTGCATATGTTTGCAGGCAGAACTGACAGGATTTGATAGAGAGAGTGGATGTACAGAAGGAGAGAGAAGTCAAGACTTGAAGATTTGGGGGACTTCCCTGGTGGTCCAGTGGCTAAGCCTCCACACTCCCAATGCAAAGGGCCCATGTTCGACCCCTGGTAGGGGAACTAGATTCTATATGCCACAACCAAGAGTTTGCATGTCACAACTAAAGATACTGTGTGCCGAAATGAAGATCAAAGACTCCGCATGCTGCAGCTAAGACCTGGTCAGTTGACCTGCACAGTCAAACAAACAAATATTTTTTAAAATACTTGAAGATTTTTGACTTGAGTTACGGAAAAAATGCGGCTGTTGTTTCTTGATTGGGAAACTTCATGGGAGAATCGGGTTCTGGGAAAGATAAGGAGTTCAGATTCAGAAATGTTAAATTTGAAATGCAGATTAATCCTCCAAAGGGGAGACTGAGAGGACAGCTGGCTACATGGGCTTGGAGTTCAGGGGAGAGGTCTGGGCCAGAGAAATAACGTCATATACCATCAATGCATGGCTCATACTTAAGGCCATGAAGCTGGATGAGATCCGTTTGGCAGAGAGAAGGGAAAATGTACTAGCATAACACAGGATGGGTGCAGTGAAACAGAGAAAGGGAGAGAAGGAAGAGCCAGCGACACAGATGAGAAACTGTGTCTCCAGAGAGAACCCAGAGATCCAAGGGCAGAACAGAAACCCCAGAAATAGATCCCAATACCTGGAGAAATTCTATGTACAGTAAAGGCAGTATCTCAAACCAGTGGGGGAAAGGAATTATTCAATAAATGGAGTTGGGAAAAACCATGAAGTTGGATTAGGATAAATATCAATTGTGTCCAATATCTATATGTACAAATAAATAAAACTTAAAAACATACTACAGGAAACCATAGGGAAAAGATTTGTGAATAATCCTTTGTTGGTTGGTATAAAACAAAACCAAAAAGCTCTAAAATAGAAGATCATAAATATGCCTACATAATAATTAAACCTATACAGAAGCATCTTTAAAATTTACATTTAGGGGTAATTTCCATCATGTGTAGAGGTCCTAAATAAAATCAATAACATAACTACAGGAATAAAAGAACAATAGCCAGTAAAAACATGGGGAAAGATTGTGCCCCAATCACTCAAGGAAAGAAAAATACAACTGGCTTCTGAGTCTCTCTGAAAGATGCTCAGACTCATTCACAGTAAGAGAAATGCAGATTAAAAGTACATTAGAGGGACTTCCCTGGTGGTCAAGTGGCTAGGGGTCCCAAGTTCCATCCCTGGCCAGTGAACTATTAATAGATCCCACATGCCACAACTAAGAATTTGCATACTGCAACTAGGACCTGGCACAGTCAAATAAATAAATAAATGTGTGGTTTTTGTGTTTTTTTAAGTACAAAAGAGAACAGATTTCATCAACTGAATTATTTTTTAAAAATTAAAATTTGATAAAACACTGATTTGGGGACACCATTCCCTGTTGTGCTGTGCTGTGCTTAGTCGCTCAATCACGTCTGACCCTTTGCGAGCCCATGGACTGTAGCCCACCAGGCTCCTCTCTCCATGGGGAATCTCCAGGCAAGAATATTGGAGTGGGTTGCCATGCCCTCCTCCAGGGGATCTTCCCAACCCAGGAATCGAACCCAGGTCTCCTGCATTGAAGGTGGATTCTTTACTGTCTGAGCCAACAGGGAAGCCCATTCCCTCTGGTGGGAGTGTCTATAATTGATAAGGCCACCATGGAGGGGGACAGGAGTGATAGTCATTACAATCAGGAATGCATAGGCCCTTTGACATAGCATTTCCCCTTTCCTATGTAGGAAATGACACAGATGCAGGGCTATCCATTGTATGAGAGATTAAAAAAATTTTTTTTTTCTTTTTGGCCATGCTGTGAGGCTTGAAGGGTCTTAGTTCCCCAACCAGGGACTGAACCTGCATTCTTGGCCCTGAAAGCACCAAGTCCTAACCACTGGACAGTCAGAGAATTCCCTATGAACACTTTTAAAAATAAGTCTATTTTGCAAAATCTCAAAGAAAAGTTGTAAGTATGGTTTGGAGACTTTTTTTTCCAGAATCATTTGCGAGTAAATTGCTGACTTCATGCCCCATCACGGGGTAAATACATTCAGTGTGTGTTTCTTGCAAGTAAGGACATTCTCCTTCACAACCACAGTATACTTATCAACATCAGTAGATTAACAAATATAGAAAGAGAGAAAACGAACATTAACCCTGTGTTGTTAGTTTGCAATTGCAGGCATCCATGTGAACTCTCGATTTTTCATGTTCAGAGAGATAGAAATAAATGTAGACATATGTGGGTGTGTGCTGCGGCCAGCACAACAGGTAGGGATGGAAAGTGGTCAACACACAGTTTGGGAAAAAGAAACTAGAGACAGAATTAAAGTTTTAAAGATGGGACCAGGGGACTCAAGACCTCTTGGGTCAAGAGCCCTGTTCCTCGGAACCACATCACTCTTATTTAGTGTCTTGGCAAGCAGAAAGTATCTGTTGTGCTATGATGAAGTCAGCCTCCTGTGTCCCTGGTCACGTCTCCCATTTTATTGATTACTTTAAACTACCTGTGTTATTTTCTTGTACAAGGGCTATCCCTAGCTGGAGGTCATAGACCCACACATGCCCTGGGAAAACACCTCAGTGTGTGCACAAGCAGCGTTCTGAACTGGCGCTGACCCAGCTCCAAGGTCCACACTACGTTTTTCCTTAGCTTAGCAGAGCATGACAACCCCAACTGATAAACCCGATGTACTTTTATTTGGGTTATGCTGCACTGCTATATTTTGCTTTTATTCTTTTCCCATGGTGATTTTCTCATGGCTTAGCCAGAGCAACAGGCGGCTGATATTAACCCTTGCAGGTGTGACTCTGTGTGTACGTGTGTTTGTGTGTTCTCTACCTCTGTCTGATCCCTGAAGGCCCCTGGAGGCAGCAACATCCCAATAGTGGTGAGGATGTCTAGAGACCAGATCTTGGCTTCTGAGTATCTTTTTCCACAAAAGGAATGAGGGCTCTTCAGAGAAATGAAGCAAAGCAAGTGGCAGATGAGCTAATTTCCTCTTCTGGCCCTGTACCTCATTCTCAGGAGGTCCCAGCAGCCTTTTCTGTACCATGTGACTGTCCTCTGGCCTTTGCTGATGTATTGACCAGGAATGTGATACTGAAACCAAGCTGGATCAAGCAGAATCTTAAGAGATGTGAGACTTGAAATTAAAGAATGAGAGACACAAAGATAAGGAATCACGGAGGTTGAGACAGTTTAGGAGCTGTACTCTGGAGAAAGGCCACTGACATCTACTGTTGAGTTGTAGTCATCAACCCTGCCTTCCAATAAATTCCCCTTTTGGCTTAGGCAAGCCAGAATCCATTCCCATTGCTAGCAACCTGAAGAGTCCTTTTTTAAAAAATAATTTGTCTTATTTTTGATTGTGCTGGATCTTCGTTGTGGGAAGCAGGCTTTCTCTAGTTGCAGAGAGTGGGGGCTACTCTCTTTTGAGTGCACAGGCTGTAGGGTGCACAGGTTCTAGTTGCAGCACACAGACTCAGTAGTTGTGGCACATGGGCTTAGCTGCTCCGTGACATACAAGATCTTCCTGGACCAGGGATTGAACCCATGTTCCCTGCATTGTCAAACAGATTCTTATCCACTGTGCCACCAGGGAGTCTCCCAAAAGAGTCTTAATTAAGGTGTAAGAATCAGAAGTGGATTTGAATTTTAGTCTCCAAATTCCTGTTCTTTTCTACTATATGACACCATGACTCCTGGAGGCCAGTTATCCATACTAAGAAATATACATATCTGTGGCTCTCTATTCTAACAAGGATTTTAATGGGATCAACCCAGGCCCAAAGCGATCTGACCACCCTGTTGGAAAGACCATGTTGGAGAGTGTGAGCCCCTGGGATGACATAGAAAAGCCCAGTCATCCCAGTGTTCCAGCTAGAAGTTCCTGCCAAGTAACCATCTTGGTTACTATGAGTGAAACCATTCGACTGTCTCAGCCCCGGTCGCTGTCTGATTGTGGCCACTTAAGAGAGTCCCGGGACTTTCTTGGTGGTCCAATGGCTAAGATTTCAACCTCTCAATGGACAGATCCAGGTTCGATCGCTGGTCAGGGAACTAGATCCCACATGCTGCAACTAAGAGCTCACATGTCACAACTAAAAATCCTGCATGCCACAACTACGATCCTGCACAGCTAAATAAATAATTTAAAAAAGAGAGAGAGAGAGAGAAAGCCCCAAGCAAGACCAGCACAGGGACTACCAGCTAAACCCCAGGTAGCTTACCTGGAGTAAGCTTACCTGTGAGAAGAAGATGGTGGTTGTTTTAAGCTACTAGGTTTGGGGATGATTTGTTACAAAGCGGTGGATAACTAAAACAGATGGTTTCTTTGGAAAGGTGGTGTGTAAGATGAGAACTAAAAGATTGAAGGGAGTGGGGGCACCCTGGAAGGCAAGCCCAGGCAGAGGGATCAGGAAATAGCCTGGTGCATCTGAGGAGCTGTAAGAGGCCAGCGTGGCTCAAGTGCCTGCTGATGGTGACAGAGAGAGTGGTACCAGATGAAGTGAGAGGGGGAGGTGGAACCTGATCATGCAGGGCCTTGCAGGTCTTGGAAAGAGCCTAGACTTTATGCTAACTGCCTCAGATGCCACTGAGGGGTTTTAAGCTAGGGGATGACATGATCTGATGTGGAGTTTTCAGATGTCTCTCTGGCTGTTGCATGGAGGCAGGTGATGGGAAAGCAGGAAAACCGGTTGGAATACCGGTAGCAGACCCCGTGAGAGGCAGGGGAGGCCTAACTGAGGGTGGTGGAAATGAAGGTGGGAGAAGGAGAGGAGCTCAGAGCACGTTTTAGAGGGAGAATAAACAGGGCTTGTTGATGGACTGGATGTGGAGTATGAATGAAAAGGAAGTGCCAGAAATGATTCCCAGATCCCTGACTTGACAACTAGGTGGAGGCTGGTGCCATTCACCAAGATGGGAAAACTGTGGGAGGATGAGATTTGGGTTAGGGGTACAGATCAAGAGTTCGCTTTTGCACATATTACTTTGGAAATGTCAGGGAGATATCAAGTGGAAATGTGTGTCAGCAGTTGAATATATACGTTTATATTTTCAAAAAGTGATCTGGGCCAGGGATGTGCTTTTGGGAGTCATCAGCCTACAGATGACATTTACAGCCAGAAGAAGAAGTGAAATTTCCTAGAGAGGGAGGGGGAGAGGGAGAAAAGTTCCAAGGGACACCAAGGTTAGATGCCCAAAGAAGAGGCATGTGTGCGTGCTCAGTCATTTAGTCGTGTCCGACTCTTTATGACTCCATGGACTGTAGCCCACCGAGGCTCCTCTGTCCATGGGATTTCCCGTGCAAGAACACTGGAATAAGTTGCCATTTCCTCCTTCAAGGGATCTTTATGACACAAGTTCGAGCCCTGGCTCGACCCAGGAATCGAACCTGTGTCTCCTGCGTTTCCTACATTGGCAGGCTGATTCTTTACCACTGAGCCACCTGGGGAAGCCCACTCGGAGAAGAAAAAACCCCAGCAAAGAGCCTAATTGACAAAATAGGATTTCCCTCTGGAGCACAGGAAGCAACATCAAGAGGTTTCTACCTGGTAGCTGCTTGGATATCTGAAGGCTGAGTGGTGTCCCCCTGAGGACCCTTCTCTAGATGACATCTTCCAAGTTCCCTGTGTCTTTCCTGGGAAGGCATGCATGTAAGTCCATCACCATCTGGGCCATTCTCCTCTCAAAGTTCTTTTAACTGAGTGTAAATGTCCAGGTAAGACTGAGCAGTCCAGAGTAGAAAGAGACTAGCTGATCGATGTGAGGGACACTAAACGAAGAGCGAGTTGGGGACAGCTGAGGACAGATGGGCCATTCAGACTTGTTGCTGAGAGATTTTCTATTGATTTTTCTCATCTATGGGAAAGGGCTGGGGATTCAGAGAAAGCCCCATAAACAACGCAGTGAGCTCAGGCACTCTGTTACTGCCTGACAGCCTCAGTGGCGGAGAACTAGATTGCTTCCCAGGGCAAAAAATAAATAGTGTGAAACTTCTAACAAGAGTGTCAAAGGGCTGCTTGCCTGCTTGACTGTGAGACCTCAAGATGGATCATTTGGGAAATGTCAAAACCTATAAACACAGAGCAGAAAAGTTCTCCAACTTTTGATCATTTACTCCACAAAACTTCTTCATTGCCAAGATGGCAAGGCCTGAATAAATACACAACCTGTATGATTGTTCCAAGCCCTGGCTGAAACAGGAGGCCTGTATTCTCCACCAGTGTTGTTCAGAGTCCTTGTGTGAGTTTTCTGCTGTGGTTACTACCAATTACGGATAAGGACACCCAGCCTCCTGGATGTAGAGTTTGGGAACGTGTGTTCAGTATAGCTTTGGCAAGAAAGGGTTCTTCACTCCTCATCTCATCTCCTGTCTTCACAGCTACCCCAAGTGGATGGAGTCTTTGCAGGGACAGAGACCTGGTCTGATAACAATACAAAGATTCCCCAGGAGAGGCCATCAGCATTACTGACAACAGGGTTGGTCTTATAGATTCTCTGATTTGAAGAAGGAGGGAGAACAGAGAGAGACCAGACCATGTGATGATCTGGGTGTTTTAAAGAAAGGCTTGAACTTCCTTTGGGCTCAAGCGATGGAGTGAGGACAGTCTTTCTGAGCAGTGATTCTCAAAGTGTGGTTTCCCTCCCCAGTGGTGGCAGCAGCAGTGGCCCCTGGAAACTCGTCAGCAGTGCATATTCCTGGGCACCCGCCCCAGACCTCCTGAATCCGAGTCTCGGGTGGGGCTGGTGTTCTCCTGCTAGAGAGATGCTGCTCCAGCGATATGACTTTCTTTCCAGTAATGAACTGTACCTCCATGCTCTGTTAGGTGTTATGTGTGTATAATTTTACATTTGGGAAGTGAGGGGGAACTCTTATTTTTATAACACAAACTATAGAACATTTTGGAGGGACAAGAAGAGGGGACATAATGGCACATTAGAATCCCAGAGGTAGTTTTATGTTCGTTAACATGGAGCAGGGCTAATAAAGGTGGTGAAACCCTGATTTAGAGAAAAGAAAGAAGTTCTCTCTGAGGCAGCTCCCGAGGGCTCAGCTCCTGAGGTTCCACACAGCAGGGCCTGTGAGAGAAGGCCTAGAACTCCTCCTTGCCCCGCAGGCAGAGCCAGGAACAGGATTTTCTTAAGGTCTGTTAGTTACCCAGCAGGCCTAATGGGGAATAGTGTGCATGTGCACATGTGTACTCACCCCTGTGTGTGCACACATGTGTGTGCATGGGGGATGAGCAGGGGGAGAAACAAAAGGGTGTGGCAAACATCTGTCATCCCACCACCATCAGCAACTCCCAGTATCCAGCTTTCAGCCCCAGGGGTGGTGTGATCTGCAATATACCAGAGACCCCGGAATGCAAAGGGGGTCAATTTCTAGTTTCCAGGGGCTCCAAGGATGGTTCCTGAGATACTCCCTCACTAGTTCCCAGACTTGGCCCCCCACTCCTCCCATTCCCACAGAGATCCTCATTCTATTGGCTTGGTGCAGAGCCAAGAAATCTGCATTTTAAACAAGCCCCTCCCACCAACTCATTCCAATACAGGCTGCACCTAGGATATTAACAGACAATTTTATTTAGGGAGATGGTGATGCTTGGGGGAAGGGAGGAGTGACACTGAGGAGCTGGAAAGGAATATCCCTGGACATCAGAGCATCTCACGGGTCTTGTCATCCAGTATCTACCAGTTACTAAATAGCAGTGAGACAGGACAGCCAAGTGAGAACTGTCACTGCCAGAGACAGAGTAGTATTTGTTCGGGCAGTAAATGTCAGGTTGTTAGTTGATCCTTGGTGTTGCCTAGTCAGCTGGATTAGAGGCATGCTACCTATTCTTTCTAGAAAGGAGGCTTCACAAGGCCAAGGCAACCAGGTCTCTGGGTTGAGAAAGAAGCTTGGGGGTATCAGCAGAGGGAATGAAGCCTCTGAATGTCCACCAAAAGGTCAGAGAAGCGTGAATGCAACATCAATTGTATGATCAGGTCAGTGTACAGGGGATTTGATCAGTTCGGTCAAACTTCTCTCCCAGTCACCTGCAGGGCTGTCCAAGATAGCCTTCTGTGATGATGGAAGTGCTCTGTATCCATGCCATGTGATGAGGTGGCCACCAGCTACATGTGGAGAACTTGAAATGTGGTTAGTGCAATAGGAACTGTTTTTTTTTTGCCTATGTCATGTGGCATGTAGGATCTTAGTTCCCAGACCAAGGATTGGACCTGCACCCTCTGCAGTGGAAAGGCAGAGTCTTAACCACTGGACTACTAGGGAAGACCCTAGGAACTGATTTAGAAACTTTAATTTATGTAAATGTAGGTTTACATACGCTCACATGGCTATGACTACCGCATTGCATAGCAAGAATCTCTGTTATCAACCACATGCTAATACTGAGATGGAAGCATTTCACCAAGGGCCCCTCCTCAAAGGAATGGCGTGGCCTTCCCCCATCCCAGGGGAGGGCCAGGTGCTTTGTAAGCCAGAGGCCGTGGATGTGAAGCATATTGTGTCCTTCCAGCTCTTCCCTCTCTGCTCCAAGAAGGAGGGCAATCTCCACTCTAGGATGACATCTCAGAGTTATTTCAGAGCAGTGACTCCTGTTCCAGGGCTGTCAGAGTGTGAACCAGCTGTGCCTGGTTTAAGGTCAAGGGGCGCATTGGTGGCTGGAATATGAGCTCTGCTCTAGAGCTGTGGAAGGAACTTGCAGGGGCAAACTAAGGGGAAGGGACCTCATGTCCCTTGCTTAGAGCAAGCCTCTCAATTGCTCCCTCACTCTGGTCTTCTATTTCCCACTTAAAAGATAGAAATGAAGACCGGACATAAAATAAAATAAAATAAAACTCTTCTAGATGATGACATTTTAAAAAGGCAAGTACCTAGACATTATAAACATCCAGTAGTGGGACAAAAGATGAACTTTTCAGCTCATCTAACAAGACTGCCCAGAGTCATCAAGCAGAATCCCTGGGAATGAAAGTCCTTCACACAGGCAGAAAATGGCCTTCAGCTACTTCAGAGAGATTCAGCCCATCTCTGCCGAAGTTCGCTGAGAACTCCCAACTTTAGCTCCCACCCAAGCTGCCCCCAGCAAGGCTAAAGCCTGCGGCACTGGCCCTAAGCTGCACACACATCTGAGACGAGGCATAGAGCAGGGGAGAGGCATAGACCTAGGTGAGGGAGAGGGGCTGGGCTGGGCAGGGGTGAGGGTGTGACCCAGGAGGCTACAGAACACAGACTGGAGATAAAAAGGGGGCACTGAGACTTCACTGGTGGTCCAGTGATTAAGACTCTATGCTCCCAATGCAGGGAGCCCGGGTTCCATCCCTGATCAGGCAACTAGATCCCACCTGCTGCAACTAAAAAAAATCCTGCATCCCACAACGGAGACCCCACATATGGAAGCTAAGACCCAGTGCAGCCAAAGACATTTAAAAGGGGGTAGGGGGCACTAACTCTCATTCTCAGTACCAGGAGGAGACCATGACTCTGGCCGCTGGCTCCTTGAAAGTGAGTCCCAGAGGGAAGCAACTGTCCTCAGCTGGAGTGGTCCTGACCCACCCAGCTGCCTGGCTATGTCACCTAGTGATGGCTAGCTTTACAGGTGCTACCTTTCCCGGGGTTAGGGCCTAGATGTTCTTCTCAGAACATTAGAAAAGGCTTCCTCTCTGGCCAGACGACCTCCTATATGGGCTAAGGGTCACACAGGGGAAGGAGTGAGAGCAAACTGAGGCCTTGGGGGAGAACAGGCTGCTGTGAAGACTACACAAGTCTTTCCTCCTTCTCATCTTCACAAACCAGCCCCCAAACAGAGAACAGTCCCAAGGGGTAGAACCATGACTGGGTGGCTCCAGCTCTTACAGTCAGAAGTAGAGCTTCGAATGGTTTAAGGGTAAAGAGTGGCAGAAGAACTATGAACAGAGGTCAGTCAGTCACGTGGCTTTGCAAAGGTTGCTGATGAGGGATGACAAAGATCTCTAGCCCGAGGCTATGGTGAGAGGCAAAGCCTGGCATTTGGAACCTCCAGCGCCTGCCTGCTCCCTCCTTCTCCCAGAGAGGCCGGGTGCTGGCAGGTCAGCGTCTCGGGGTGTGACTCATGTCTCCCTGCCTGGGATGCCGGCAGCCACCCCCACTCCCAGCCCGCCCTTGCAGGCCTGCTGGAAACAAGACTGCTCACTCCTTTTATTTATTCCCTGTTCCTCAACCACCTCTCCTCACCCCAACCCATGACTAATGTGCTCCCACCACCCCAGGGCACACTGGGAGGACATCACCACCACTACAATTATCTGGATCATTCGGTCCTCAAAAGTCCCTCCACTCCCCAGCATCAGTTATGTTTTGAAATTATCCACATACCCCCAGTGATTCAGATGCCTGGCCTACGCAGTGAGAACAAATCTTCAGTCACTGGTTTCCTCTGGTTGTGAAGGTCAGCTTCAGTCTGGCCAGGAATTCCATTTTACTGTGGGAGTACTCAGAACCCCAAAATTGGTATAACGATTATTTTCAGCTGTAGACATTTGAGATTCAACAGAGGCAGAAAGAAGGCTTCTCGGAGCTCCCCCCTAACTGACTAAAAGCAGAATCTTCTGAGAAATCAGGACTATCATAAATTCCCTCTTAGGGATGGGTCCACTTCCAGGAGAGAGGCCAAGAGCAAGTATACCATGATTTGCCAATCCACCAACTCTCTCTGGGGGAGTTTTATGGCCCGAAGAAGAGGTAAAGGCCACTCATAGCTGTATAGACAAATGTTATCACAAATTCTCTTATCTCCCACTTATTCTCCTAAAAGGTCATTTTTCTTTCTTAAAGAAACCCATTTTTCTTTCTTAAAGAAACCCCTTTGTTCTTTCCATAGGAGACTTTTTTCTCTCTTCCATTTCCTCTACTAAATTAGGTATACACAACCCCAATTCTAACCATCCTTTTGAGTTACTCAACACTGAGCATATCCAGTTGTATGCATGATGCACATTTTCTTCCTGTTAATGCCTATTGTCATTTTAATTCACAGACCCCAGGAAGTGAACCTATGAGGGTGGAGGAGAAGTTTTTCCTTCACTACATCACCATTCTCTCCTATCTCAGAAATATGACCATTTTACAATTGATGGAATTTTAGAAATGGATTTATCCAGTGATACACATAAGAAGCCTCAGCATCTTTTAAAACACAGACAGGTCTAGGCCATAGACATATCCACCATGAGGACTAGTACTAGGCGTAAATGCCCATCCACATGCCTCACTTCCTCTCCTGCACACAGAAGAGCCTAACTCCTTGGACAGACATTCAAGGCTCTCTGAGTCTGTCCAACACCCTCGAGGCCTGTCACCTATGTCCCTGAGCTTTCCTTTCAGACTTTTGGTCAGACCATTACTCCAGCCTGACATGTCCTCACCATTCCTCATGTCCCCTCCTCTTGGAAGCATGTCCATTTTCCAACCAGGTTTCCAGCCCTTTCTCCACCAAACCTTCCCTGCCAGCACCCAGGGCAAGACACTACTGCCCAAGAGCTCGCACAGCACTGTGACACTGACCTTGGGATTTCGCCAGCTGCAGATTTGTCTTTTTCATTTTGGAATCTCCAGGAAGGGTTCTTACCTCGGGTACTGAATAAATGTGAGGCTGTGAGTTGACACTGCCCCAGCTTCGCCCCATGGACCACCCTTAGGGGAAGCACACTGCACCTTCGGATGTTTGCTTTGGGAACTTCCCCACCTGGGTTCCTTTGTAGACTGAACTCGGACATTTTCCATTTGTGTGAACATTCACAACAAGACAAAGACCAGCTTGCTCTCCAAACAGACCATAGAGGAATAGGGAATAAGTAAGCACTAAGGGTTGGGGGAGGTGACCATCCTACACCCTAGGATGACCAAGAATATGTAGGTAGCATACAAGAGGTGGTTAAAAAAAGAAAAAGGACTAATGGTGTCAGCAGACAGAATGGGAAACATCAAAGTTGTGATTTTAAAAAAACTCAGGGAGCAATTTGGAATCCAGGTCCTTCCTTTAGCCAGTTTCATCTGCAAGGACACAGTTGGCTGGAGACTGGTGGAGCTGCCAAGTTTGGACACCTGGGAGGGCGGATATTGGCCTGCAGGCTCCTGCCATCTCCTGCACTATCCAAACGGCACCACCAGCCCAGCGAGGCTGTCCAGCTGGGAGGGCGGTCTTTGCCATCTGCCCACCCCCTAAGGGCACAGGTGGCAGAGGAGGGTTCAGTCCAGAGACCAGTTCTGCTGAGGTCTCTGTCCCCAGGAGAGTAGATGAGGAGGTGGCTGGGATCTGTAGCTGCTGCTGGCAACTTGGAGGTATGGGGCAGGTAGCTCCCCTTAGGGACCTACAATCCAAATTAAAGCACACATGACCAGGAGTTTGGGGCAGCCCCAGGAGGATGGGGAGCAGTTGTGTGTTCACAACTACCTATCTTCCACACTCCTCACTGCTACAGTCAGCACACCTTGTTGTTGTTCTTTCGTTGCTAAGTTGTGTCCGACTCTTTTCTGACCCCATGGACTGTAGCCTACCAGGCTACTCCTGGGATTTCCCAGGCAAGAATATTGGAGTGGGTTGTCATTTCTTTCTCCAGGGGATCTTCCTAACCCAGGGATAAATCCACATCTCCTGCTTGGTAGGTGGATTCTCTACCAGGGAGCCACCAAACCCCTACCCTTTGCCTCAATGTCAGGCCCCTTTCCTCCTCCCTGGCTTCATCTCCCTGCCTTGTCCCACATGCTTATTTCCCCCTCACCCCTGGCACAGGGTTTCTTTCAGTTCTCTACACAATCATTTCTAGGGTTCAGTGACTTTGCTCTTATTATTCCCTTTATCAGCAGTACCCTTCCCCTGATGCCTGGCAAACTCCTGTGCGTGCCTTAATACCCAGTTTAAATGTTACTTCTTTGGTGAAGCCCTTCCCGACTCTACTATGCACTCAGTCTTACAGTGAGGTCCCTAAAGTGACTCAAATGACTATTTCTTTAAATCCACTATGTACCAGAGTGTGAAGTATGTAAACATTGTTGATAAATACCCGTTGAATGCAGGAGTACATGTAAATTCTGCTTTCATCCTGCTATTCCCTGCTTCATAACTTTCTGTGGTACTCTCTTATCTGGAGACTAAATTCCTAGCAATTGAACTCATCACACATTTCCTGTACACATCATGAAGTGATTACTCCCATGTTTGGCATTGTAGAAAAATACAAAAATGCAAAAGAAAGGGTCTCCACCCTGAGTTCCAAAGAGTAAGACAAGAAAGCCCAGATGAAACAATGAGGAAGGCAGTGAGAGCTGCAAGGACCTTCCAGATGAAGTGAGCATCACATCCACCAGGGATGGATCCAAGACAGTCCCCTGGGGCACCATGACACGTGTGAGTCAGCCTTGAAGGGCAGGTCAATTTTGACAGTTAGACATGGGCTGGGGGCCTGAGGGCCTGGGAAAAGGGCATTCCTGGTCCCAAAAGCAAAACTATCCAGGGTATGTTTGGGGCTGTTCGACTGAAGCAAAGTCCAGGAGGGAATAGGGCTTGCCCAGGGGGTGACTCTCATCAGCAGGGTGGGCTCCCAAAGGACTCATTCAGCACTGGGTGCCTCCAGAGCTTCTGGGGGACAGGGTCTCACCAGCACTCTAGCTGTCAGAACCCAAGCAGGCAGGGAGGGAAAGAAGCAAGGTGGGAATGTTTTAGAGTTTCCTCACTGCTCTGACATTTCCTAAATCCCATACCTAGTAGGAGATGGTCAGGGGCCATCTCAATCCATCAGCCTCCTGCATGATAACCCACAGAACCTCTTCACCCTCTCTCCCTCAGATGGTGGGGACCTGTGGATCTTCAACCTAGGACACACAGATAACATCTTAGGCACCATCTACCTGAAGGAGGCTTCCCTGGTGACTCAGATGGTAAAGAATCTGCCTGCACTGCAGGAGACATGGCTTCAATCCCTGGGTCAGGATGGTCCCCTGGAGAAGGAAAAGGCAACTCACTCCAGTATTCTTGCCTGGAGAATTCCATGGACAGAGGAGCCTGATGGGCTACCGTCCATGGGGTCTCAAAGAATCAGACACGAGTGAATGTCTAACACTTTTACCTGAAAGGTAGCATGTGAAGCATGGTGGGGATACCCAAGGATAGAGGACATGGACTTCTAGTAATTAACCACATCCACAACCACAGAGCCAGGCCAAGCCAGGGAGAGGTATCAAGTGAAGACTGGAAGCAACAAATCTCTGCTTTTCAAGGGGACCATATACATCGCTGTCCAAACCAGGCAAGTGAAAAGGGAGCTATTAATTAATATGCTACAATATAGGCACGAATAGGCCAACTCCAGGCCAACCAGACAGTGGTCATCCGACCCACAAGAGTCTTAGGATTCTAGTGTCTCTATCTCCAGGCCTGTCCTCGGTCCTGAACTCAAGACCCATAATCAGTTGCCTGCTGGTCATTTCCACCTGGACATCCCATAGGTACTCAACCACAATATACCCAAATGGAATTCAGCAGCTCCCCTCCTCCTCTTCCCCTCACCACTGACTTTCCCCTTTCTGTGTTCCCCATCTAAAGAAACAGCATTGGTTACTATGCATATGTTCCAAACCTGGAGCCATCCCATGTTATTCGCTGCCTCAACAAACCCAGGCAGTCACCTCTAGAGCTACTGGTTATCCCTCCTCCTGTCCTCTCCCACCTGTCCTTGTCTTGGACCGCTGTAACAGCCCCCTAACTGGTCTTCTATTTCATCCTTCCATTTGTACTTCTCAAGTCCATGTTTGTCATGGCAGTGGAGTGATCTATAAAATACACAAAATTTCAGTGGCTCCCCTTACACCCTTTAAATATATCTATATGTGGATATTTATGTATTTATTTATTTGGTTGCTTCGGGTCTTTGTTGTGGTACACAGACTCCAGAGCACGTGGGCTCAGTAGTTGTGGTGCATGGGTTAAATTCCTCCGAGGTATGTGGGATCTTAGTTCCCTGACTAGGGACTGAACCCGTATCCCTTGCATTGGCAGGCAGATTCTTATCCACTGGACCACCAGGGAAGTCCCTCCTCTTACACTTTGACCCTTTCGGGTGGTTGTTTAGTTACTAAGTCGTGTCCAACTCTTTTGCCACACTATGGACTATAGCCTTCCAGGCTCCACTGTCCATGGGATTTCCCAGGCAAGGATACTGGAATGGGTTGCCATTTCCTCCTCCAGGGGATCTTCCTGACCCAAGGATTGAAGCCGAGTCTGTTGCACTGGCAGGTGGATTCTTTACCACTGAGGCACCAGGGAAGCCTTTTGTGTGGTAGCTGAGAACTTTTGGGTCCTCCACCCCCACTCCCACCCCAGTGCTTGTGTGTTCAGCCTCACCTCCGCTTGCCATCCCACTCCCTGTCGTCTAGCTCAGTAGAAGCTCTGTGCTGCCATCCTCCAAATATTTTTTCAAGCTGCTCTCTACCTGGGGTGGGGGGTATTCTGCCTCTGGTTCTCCTCTGCCACCAGCTGAACTTCAGGTAGCAACCACTGCACAAGCCACCTTGCCCTTTAAGGACCGACCTTCCTGCCGCTGCAGCCATTTGTTCATTCACAGAAAACAGTGTCAGATGTTGAGGGGTTAGAAATACATATAACAACACAGAGATAAAGCAAATGTGGCAAAAATGCAAGCAATCAAACCATCTAGGTGAAGGACTTGGGGTGTTGATTGTACCACTCTTACAACTTTTCTTCAGGCTTTAAATTTTTCAGAATAGAAAACTAGGTTTAAAAAAAAAATGAATAGAATGTGGGCCTGAGTAGAATTTCATTCAAACATAAGTTTACTGTGATCTGATTTGAGGGAGACCAGTATCCACTGAAATTCAGGCATGAGGTTTGCTGTTAAAGTTCCACATTTATCAGTAAATTTGTTGTGTTTAAATTTGAACATATAATGTTTAAATGGGGGTCAGGGGGAGATTAGAAGGAAAAACAGAGAGGTGGACAAAAGAAAATAAAATTATCCACAATGTCAGTACCCAGAAATAACAATTTTAACTATTTCAGAATATGCCTTGCTGGTAATTTTTGTGTGTAGATAAACTTTTTAAAGTAATTTTTACTGGAGTATAGTTGCTTTACATTGTTATGCTAGATTCTGCTGTATAGCAAAGTGAATCAGTTATTCAGAGACATATTATGTGTAGATATATTTTTAGATACAAAATGGGTTATGCTCCACAGTTTTGCAAGTTCTTATTTTTACTCCATAGCATATTACAAATGACTTTCATATTGATAAATACACTGGCATTTTAATAACTGTACTGCTTTCCATGGAATAGTTGCCCTATAATTTATGTAACCCCATAATCTTTTTCCTACACACATGAACAGAAATCCCATCTTTCTGATTCCTACACCTCCCATGACTTTAACCCAAAGAGGGGGCCAAAGTCCATGCTGGCCCTTTGTTTAGGGAGGTGACACGTTGCTATTTGGGCTTCAAAAGGGAAAATGAATACTGACAAGTTAGAATTAACTGGGAAAAGCTCCTCATCGTAAATGCCATGAGCATTTTAATAAGCAGAGTTCAATCTTCCTGGCAGCTCTGCTCCGGGAGGCCAATCGAACTTCAGGCCACGCCTGGCAAGGTTGAGAGGAGCTAAAAATAGCCCCAGAACTAAGTAAGCCTCGAGACTTTTCTGAATTCACAAGCATACAGGCTGCCCCAGAAGGACTTGCCACGCCAACGTTTTCCATCTGCGGTGTGTGTTATGGTGCCTGAAATTCCTAAGGGTTACGGTTTTCTAAAAAGCTCCTGTCAGAAAGTAGGCAGCTGTCCTGGGAAGAGGACGGAGCGAGTCCCCATCAGGATCCCGAGGAGAAATTCAGGGCTTTGGAGTTAAACAGAAGGAGGCTCGTGTTCCAGTTCCACCCATCACCAGCTGTGCGAACTTTGGTCCAGTCTTCAACCTCTCTGAGTCTCCGAGTCCTCACCCAGTAACAAGGGGATAAAAGGGGATAAAACACATCTACTTGTTGTGAAGATAAAATGGGATGATGCCTGGAACAGGGTTTAGGAAGTGAACAAATGCAGCTTATTGTTATTACCGAGGACTTGAATTTGTTTCTCCGATTGGCCAGGTGTGGTTTTGGGAGAGCTGAGTTTTCTCAGGGGTAGTGGTGAACATGAGAGGAGCCAGCATAGTCCCCACATGTGATACACCATACAGGAGACATGGCTGCACGTCCAGGGCCACCTGAGACCTTCAGGCAGGCTAGACGTGTGCTAGAATGGCACAGGGACCTTCACTCAATGCCATACCCTCATCATTCACAAATTTGCCGTTCACAATATCGAGTATCCTCCAGTTGATCCTGAAGGTTCGTGACCTGTGATAATTTCTGTTTGCCTAAAAATCCAATCACATGGACTCAGCGAGCAAGCGTGTCTAGTAGATTTCCCAGGAGCGGCCTCTCACGAGGCTCTGCAGCAGACATGACCCCAGCTCCTGACCCCAGCCCTGACCTCTGCTTGAGGTCCCCGTGGACACATCACACAGGACCCCCTGGCCCTGATTGTGATTGCATCCCATCCAAGGCTCCAGCAGTAGAGAAATGAAGGGACAGATGGCGGAGGATGACTGCTGGGTCAGATTAGCAACATTGACAGGGCATAGACAGCGTCACTGATCTTTAAATGGGTGCTCTGGACTGCACTGGCCTTCACCTCTGTCTTAGTTCCTAGGGCTGTTGTATCATAGCAGCGGACACCAAGATGCATTGTCTCACAGTTGTGGAGGCCAGAAGTCAGAGACAGCGGGGGACTGGGCCCCACTCTTTCTGAAACCTGTTGGGGAGAATCTTCTTTCCTTTTCTAGCTTCACCAGCAGCCCTTGACTTTCCTTGGCTTATAGACACCTCATTCCAATCTCTGCCTCCCTTGTCGCATGACTGTCATCTGCCTGAGTAACTCTGTCCTCTTCTTACGAGGACACTGGTCATATTGGATCGGGGCCCCCCACCCCAGTATGGCCTCATCTGAACTGATCGCATTGGTAACAAACCCTATTGCCAAATAAGATCACCTTCTAAACGAAAAAAAGAAAGAAGGGTCACTTTCTGAGGTACTGGGGGTTAGGTCTTTAACATATCGTTTTAGTGGGGTATACAGCTGAACCTATAATACCCGTAAACTCATCTTGAGATGAACATTCCCTCTTCAGTGCCCAAGCTCAGCTCAGAGCAACATCAAACATCCTCTCCACAGCCAGAAGAGCTCTCATGACAGATCCTGGGGACCCCTGGCCCATGCCCTGCCGCCTGGCAGAGGCACATCACAGAGGATGGAGGCTAGAGGCAGTGAGACGATGCAGACAGACACCTCACCTCCCTTCTCAGTGACTGTCATCACTCAAGCCCTCCTCATGCCCTGTAGAGTACCCCGGGAGCTGGGAGCCCCAGAGGCTCGGGCTCTGACTCCTGGAAACTTCCAGCCCCTGTAAAACAGGGAGTGAAGAGACAAAACAGAGAGAAGCACCCACCTGCCCTCTTCTTCGGTACTCAGATCATTACAGCCCAGGCAGGTTATGTGGCCAGAGGAATGGCTTGCAGGGGACTGAGCCCCTGCTTCCTGCCCCTGGGACAGCTGGCCACCCCTGGTGGCCCGCCAGAACAAGAGGCCAACAGGGACTTCCTGATCCAATCACTCAAGTACATTAGAAAGGGGAAAGTGATGACAAAGCTCTTTGCACTTTTCTTAATACATTTTCAAATCCTTAACAAAACAAACCTCAGGGCCTGAATAAATTGGCTCCCAGACGCTGGCCAAGGAAAAAACTGCTTGGAAAGAATAGGGAGTTGTAGAGGGGATGGTTCAGGGAGCAGGGTAAACGAATAGCCTGTCCCCACACCCAGAGTCAGGGAGCTTCCAAATGAGATGCCTCTGCAGACTGTCTGGAACCCGGAGCCCCAAAGCCCCCAGGCAGGCAGGGAGGGGCTCCCTTGGTCCTCTTCCCCAGCAGTACCAGGACAGTGGCTATGGGCAAATCTCCCTCCACCCCCAACAACCCCTAAGATGGAGCAGGACAAGCACCTGAGCCTGGGCCCCCATCTCATCTGCCCAGAGAGAGGCTGGCCCTGAAATCCCTCCCTATGAGGTGGGTCAGCTCTGAGGCCAAAGGGCAGCCACAGACACAGCCTGTTAGAGCGGAGTTGGAGGAGGCCTTTGCCCATTCCCTCCCGTTCACAGTCTGTTCTTCAGCGACTGACATCTGAGGGGTCAGGTGGGAAATTGCCCTCCTGGTGGCAATGACCTCTCAAGGCTTTTCCCCCTCGTTCATCTCCCCAAGTCAAGGGGGTGAGTCTTCATTCTCTGAGGGCACCGTCCTCCGTGACTGACCCCAGCAGCGGTCAGGCTTTGTCTGGCTTTGGGCCTCCCGCCTCAGCCCCTAGTCCACCCACTGGACACCAAGTGGTGGGGCTTGACGTGGACTCTGCAGCTCAGGGAGGAGGCAGGGCTGGAGATGGAAATGCCGGAGCATGTGGTGGGGGCGGGGGAGGGTTTGCAGACCAAGAAGTTTCTGTCTAAGGTTTGGCCTTAGACAGGAGCAGGGACGGGTCTTCCACTGTGACAGGAGCGAGAGGCAGGTGGGCACTGGGGACTGGGGAGAGGTCAGTGAAGGAGTTCCCTCTAATGGTTTGTTTTTTCCAGGAAGGATGAGATGGAGAAAGAACACGGGCGAGGGGGCAGGCAAGACAGGTCTCCCCTAGGAAGCCAAGTGACGAAGGCCTGCTGGTGTCCTGTGTTGTGTGAAGTTTGAGGTCATGAACAGAAAGAGGCCGCACAGTCAGCCCAGATGCAAGCTCTTCAGCAGCTGCACAGCGGGAATGAGCTTGGGTTTAACAGAGGGGGAAGGAAGGCAAGGAAGTTAAGGGTATTTGCAATAAAGACGTGGTAAGTTGGACCGTGGACTCTAAGCCACATAAGAGAGGGTGGGGGAAGAGACAGGATGAGCACGATGCCATTCTGTGCCCCAGGCCAACTGACCTTAGACAAATGGCTTGCTGGGCCCCAATTTCCTCATCTATACATGAGGATAAGACCCACCCTGCTTAATTATTGTGAGACCAACATGAGAGAGGGTTTCCCAGGTGGCACTAGTGGTAAAGAACCCGCATGCCAATGCAGGAGACATAAGAAATGCGGTTTCTATCTCTGGTCAGGGAAGACCCCTGGAATAGGAAATGGCAATCCACTCCAGTATTCTTGCCTGGAAAATTCCATGGACAGAGGAGCCTGGTGGGCTACAGTCCATGGGGTTGCAAAGAGTTGGACACGACTGAAGTGACTTAGCACACAAGCAACATGAGAGAACAACCTCAGTGTCTAACATCGCCTGCTTTTCAGCACTCACTTCATAACAGCCAACTCTGGGCCTTTGATATCCTCCAGGGCCCACCTGCTTTGTTCTGGTAAAGATTCCAAGGATAGGTCTGGAGCTCATTCACAGGGAAGGGTAAATTACTAAGGTACTGTGACCCTCCCCCGGGCATCTGCAGTTGAGCAGCAGCACAAGGATCAGATTATAATCTTTTTTTTTTTTTTTTTAAAAAAAAAGGTGGTGGGGAGGGGAGGCATCCTTCCCAGCACCTGAAATCACACTTACTCAGGGCTCTCTCCAGTGCCTGGACCCCTGGGATCTCCTCCCCCAAAGGCCTTTGACCTTGAGGAGCCTCTATTCTCATAAAAGTGCCTCTTTTTACAGGCAGCTGAGCAAACCAGCTGAGTTTCAAGTGGCCCTGCTTGGAGCTTTCAAATGAGTCTCGGGCGCCCCATTTGGATCAGAGTGCAGCTCCTCCCCAGACTTGCTTCTTTCATCTGAAAGTTGAAGATGATCCCCGAGACATGTCACGGCCCAGATCTCAGGGTTCTCCAAGGTCAGCCTGACTCCAATACAGAGAAAGTGAGGAACTGCTGGGACGCCAGGGAGATCGCATGCCCCTAAAAACCCTCTCTGAGCTCCTAGTCAGGAGCCGAGCATCCCTAACCCCGGCCAATACCTTCTACTCTGCCTCGGGAGAGCCGAAGGAGGAAGAGCCACACAGCTGCCATTTGCGTCAGAGATGAAGTGACTGACAGCAGGACTTTCCTGAGGGCTTGTCCTGGTAGGTGGAAGCTCTGGGCAGCTCACACCAGCCACAGATTCTAGTTCACCAATCACACTCAACTCAGCGTGAGGCTGGCATTTCATCCCAACTCTTGCTTTTCCCTGAGGTCTTCATTAATTCTGCAAGTTAACTTTCTGTGTCCTGTGTCAGTGGTCAGTTACAGGAGGAATCCATTCCTGTCACCAGATCCACAGTCCGTCCCCTCCTTCCACAGCTCTGCTCTGAGAGGCTGTATGTTTGAGAGGTTCAAAGCATGCATCGAGGGAGTCAAGCCTTGCAATGTCTGTCTCCAGAGCAACCCAGTGGTCAGTAGGAATCACTCAACTCTATTGTATCTTCCAGATCCTGCAGACACCTTGTGCCACATCCTGAGACAGGGAACCTGGAACCTTGTGCTAAGTCAGCACCAGTTATGACCATTGATACTAGGACAGAACGTTCTGGAACTCCCTGAGCTCTTTCCCACACATCTCATCTGTCCTCCACCTCTCACCTGTGAGCAAGGGAAGGCAGGCTTAAGGAAGCAGGCTCAGAGAGGCTATAGGATTTGTCCCAGATACACAGTTTGAGGGGGGGTGAGCTGGGGTTAATTTCCAAGTCTTCCATCTCCAGATCCAGGGCCTTTCCCATTGCTGAAGGAAATGTAGCAAAACCCAAAGCAGGTCTTCTCCCTACCACGCCATCCACCAAAGAGGAAGAGGAAAAAGGGAGGTCAGGGCTGAACGCCACCCTGGAACCCAGGGCAAGTACATGGCGCTAAGTTGCTTCAGTCATGTCCAACTCTTTGGGACCCCATGGACTGTAGCTCTCTAGATTCCTCTGTCCATGGGATTCTCCAGGCAAGATTACTGGAGTGGGCTGCCATGCCCTCCTCCAAGGGATCTTCCTGACCCAGGATCGAACCCACCTCTCTTATGTCTCCTGAATTGGCAGGCGGATTCTTTACCATTAGTGCCACATGGGAAGCCCCACCCAGGGAAGAGCCTGCTGTATTTCCCCAGTATGATCATTCTTTTCCCTCCATGTTGTCCAGACACGTGTTTGGGGATCTTTCAATGGCTTTCTCTTCTGGGTGGGGATAGTACCGTACTTCTCCAAAGAGACAGAGACCTGAGATTTGATGAGTTATCTTCCCAGAGAAGGCACTTGGTGTACTAAAACTTTTCTCCATTAAAGACTCCAACATGGGTCAGAATGAGAGAGTTTTGATTTAGAAAAGTAAACGGAATCGAGCTGCAGGCCTGGGACCTTAGAGAACTGGGAGCTCCTGGTCTCCAGAGACACGACTGAATGTTTACATGAGGTCATGTGAGTGCTACTGCTGTGCCACAGGTCCTCCTGGAAAGGGGTGCAGTGTGGGGCTCGCCTGGTGGACTGCCCTGTACGAGTGGTGCTGGTGACCTGTAAGTGTTCCTACCAACATTGGTATCTTTTCAGACCCATCGAGTCAGTTGCATTGAGGAAACTGAGGCAGCTTGGCAGGTTTTTCTCTCTGTGATGTCAGAACTGGAGCCAGGCTGACTCTTTCAAAGACTGCCTTACAAAGCAAAGGATGTCTGCTCCATCCAGGAACAGGATCCCACACTCTGTCAGCTTCCCCAGGACCGAGGGAATCCTCCCTCGGTGAATCCTCCTCTTTTATTCTGAGCCTTCTTAGAGCTACACTGTGGTGGTGAGAAGGGTCTAAGTGCCTATGAAGTTTGGGCAGTAAGAGAAAAACTTTGAGGTTTGATGCAGCACAAAAAATGTCCTTAGCATGGAGAAGCCTACTCTATGACACCATCCTAACATTTCCTATTAATCTATTAAACAGTCTTCCTGGCATCAGCAGGCGAGGAGTATGTTCTGCAGCTATTTCATGCCCACCTTCCATGAACGTGTTTCCTCATCCTTAGAGCAAAGATCTTTCTCATTGTTTTCTCATAGAAGCTAGTTCACCATAATCAAAACACTGCAGTCTTAGTGGCCCAAGTAGGATCTTTAAATATATCTTGCTCATCATTGCTAATTATTCAGTTCAGTCACTCAGTCGTGTCCGACTCTTTGCGACCCCATGAACTGCAGCATGCCAGGCCTCTCTGTCCATCGTCAGCTCCCGGAGTCTACCCAAACCCATGTCCATCGAGTCGGTGATGCCATCCAGCCATCTCATCCTCTGTCGTCCCCTTCTCCTCCTGCCCCCCATCCTACCCAGCATTAGGGTCTTTTCCAACGAGTCAACCCTTCGCATGAGGTGGCCAAAGTATTGGAGTTTCAGCTTCAACATCAGTCCTTCCAATGAACATCCAGGATTGATCGCCTTTAGGATGGATTGATTGGATCTCCTTGCAGTCCAAGGGACTCTCAACAGTCTTCTCCAACACCACAGTTCAAAAGCATCAATTCTTTGGCACTCAGCTTTCTTCACCATCCAACTCTCACATCCATACATGACCACTGGAAAAATCATAGCCTTGACTAGACGGAACTTTGTTGGCAAAATAATGTCTCTGCTTTTAAATATGCTATGTTGGCCATAACCTTCCTTCCAAGGAGTAAGCGTCTTTTAATTTCATGGCTGCAATCACCATCAGCAGTCATTTGGGAGCCCCCCAAAATAAAGTCTGACACTGTTTCCACTGTTTCCCCATATATTTCCCATGAAGTGATGGGACCAGATGCCATGATCTTAGTTTTCTGAATGTTGAGCCTTAAGCCAACTTTTTTACTCTCATCTTTCACTTTCATCAAGAGGCTCTTTAGTTCTTCTTCACTGTCTGCCATAAGGGTGGCGTCATCTGCATATCTGAGGTTATTGATATTTCTCCCGGCAATCTTGATTCCAGCTTGTGCTTCTTCCAGCCCAGCGTTTCTCATGATGTACTCTGCATATAAGTTAAATAAGCAGGGTGACAATATACAGCCTTGACGTACTCCTTTTCCTATCTGGAACCAGTCTGTTGTTCCATATCCAGTTCTAACTGTTGCTTCCTGACCTGCATACAGGTTTCTTAAGAGACAGGTCAGATGGTCTGGTATTCCCATCTCTTTCAGAATTTTCCACAGTTTATTGTGATCCACACAGTCAAAGGCTTTGGCATAGTCAATAAAGCAGAAATAGATGTTTTTCTAGAACTCTCTTGCTTTTTCAATGTTCCAGTGGATATTGGCAATTTGATCTCTGGTTCCTCTGTCTTTTCTAAAACCAGCTTGAACATCTGGAAATTCACGGTTCACATATTGCTGAAGCCTGGCTTGGAGAATTTTGAGCATTACTTTACTAGCATGTGAGATGAGTGCAATTGTGCGATAGTTCGAGCATTCTTTGGCATTGCCTTTCTTTGGGATTGGAATGAAAACTGACCTTTTCCAGTCCTCTGGCCACTGCTGAGTTTTCCAAATTTGCTGGCATATCGAGTGCAGCACTTTCACAGCATCATCTTTCAGGATTTGAAATAGCTCAACTGGAATTCCATCATCTCCACTAGCTTTGTTCGTAGTGATGTTTTCTAAGGCCCACTTGACTTCACATTCCAGGATGTCTGGCTCTGGGTGAGTGATCACACCATCGTGATTATCTGGGTCGTGAAGATCTTTTTTGTACAGTTTTTTTGTGTATTCTTGCCACCTCTTCTTAATACCTTCTGCTTCTGTTAGGTCCATACCATTTCTGTCCTTTATCGAGCCTATCTTTGCATGAAATGTTCCTTTGGTATCTCTAATTTTCTTGAAGAGATCTCTAGTCTTTCCCAATCTGTTGTTTTCCTCTATTTCTTTGCATTGATTGCTGAGGAAGGCTTTCTTATCTCTCCTTGCTATTCTTTGGAACTTTGCATTCAGATGGGAATATCTTTCCTTTTCTCCTTTGCTTTTCGCTTCTCTTCTCTTCCCAGCTATGTGTAAGGCCTCCTCAGACAGCCATTTTGCTTTTTTGCATTTCTTTTCCATGGGGATTGTCTTGATCCCTGTCTCCTGTAAAATGTCACGAACCTCTGTCCCTAGCTAATTATTAGAGAACTTCAAATCAAAACTATGGTGAGGTACCACACCATTCCTGTCAGAATGGCCATCATTAAAAAGTCTAAAAATAATAAATCCTGGGGAGTGGATGGAGGAAAGGGAGCCCTCCTACACTGCTGGTGGGAATGTAAATTGGTGCAGCCACTATGGAGAACAGTATGGAGGTTTCTTTAAAAACTAAAAATAGAGTTGCCATATAATCCAGCAACCCTACTCCTGGGCATATACCCAGCAAATCGATAATGCAAAAAGATACATGCACCCCTATGGCATAGCAGCACTATTTACCATAGCCAAGACATGGCAACAACCTAAATGTCCAATGACAGATGAATAGATGAAGACGATTTGGTATATATACACATTAGAATATGATTCAGCCATAAAAAAGATTGAAATTATGCCATTTGCAGGAATATAGATGTACCTAGAGATTATCATACCAAGTGAAGTCAGAAAAAGAAAGATAAATACCATATATCTCTTGCATACATAATCTAAAATATAACACAAATGAATTTATTTCTGAAATAGAAGCAAACTCATTATAGAAAACAAACTTATTATTACAAAAGGAAAGGGGTAGGGACTAGGAGCTTGAGATTGGCAAATACAAACTACCATATATAAAATAGGTGAAACCAGGTCATGCTGTGTAGTACAGGGAACTAACATATTGAGTATAAGATATTCAATATCTTATAATAAACCATAATGAAAACAAATATGGAAAAGATATGTGTATATATATATGTATTACTGAATCACTCTGCTGTACACCAGAAACTAACACAGCACTGTAAATCAACTATACTTCAATAAAGGGAAAAAAAGCAAATATAAATGTATTTTGGCAGCTGTTCTCAAAACCTTATTCAAAGAACATGTTCAGTGGATAAAGGCTTCTTCATTTTGCACACATACAGGACCATGTGTAAAAGCAAACTAGTTAATTTCCAGCCTCTGTTAGATCAAAACAAGTCATAGATTAATAACAGTATGATTTAAGGAAGGGCCACTGGTCCATCCCTTGAGTGGTCAGAGACCAAAATGATTTGAGAGATGGACATGTCAGGTCAGTCCAACTGGTGGTTATAAATGAGTGTCTAGCTGATCTTGAGTTCACATTTTTTGGTCCCTTAATGTTTCCTGAAAGACTGAGATGCCTGTGACCACACAAGACAAGGAATAGGAATATGATTCACCTTGACTTCTGAGTTATCAGTATTTTGTCTTATTGTCCTGGAACAGACGCTCTTAATGTGCTTCCCAGAACTCCTAGATGTCCCCTTGAGCGTTGCTGTGCACCCTCTCCCCAACTTCCATGTGTCCATACCTATGTTAGGAAGACAGCCCTTAGGTCACTACTATTCTCAGCTGAAAGCACCTGGGAGCTTGTATCCCCAGGGGTTAGCCCACAGCCAAGGACAGACTCGTAGAAACAGGGCAGACTGGAGTTTCCCAGAATGGCCACATCAGTGTTCTACATGTTCTTCCAGAACCTTGTTGCTGCCCCACCAAGAGCTGGCGAAATCGAGTGGGCCTTTGTGACTACCTCAGCACAGAATGTGGTGAAAGTGACACTGTATGATTCATGAGGCTAGGCTAGGAAAGGCAATATTGCTTCCATCTGCCTCTCCCTCTCTAGACACGCGGTCTTGGAACTCAGCCACCATGTTGTACGGAAGCCCAGGCCATGTGGGGACAGTATGGATGGATCTTTTGGTCTCAGCCTGCTAACTGCAGCTGGGATGACTCCCCAGACATGTGGGTGAGTAAGCCTCCAGAGGAGGCCAGGTCACAGCCTTCCAGCTGCTTTAGCTCAAAGGAATGAAAAAGAGATGAGCTATTCCCATCAAGTTCTGCCCCAAACTGAAGACTTATGAGAGAAAAGAGTGTTGTCATTGTTTTAAGCTACCACACTTGGGGATGGTTTCCTGTGCAGCAAGAAATACTTCATACAGACTGAGGGGCCTGGAGGCAAGATGCTACCATAATAAAGCTGCCAGGGACTTCACTGGCAGTCCAGTGGTTAAGACTTCGTCCTACAATGCAGGGGGTGCAGGTTCTATTGCTGGTCGGAGAGCTTAGATCCCACATACCTCCCAGCCAAAAACATAAACAACAGAAGCAATATTGTAACAAATTCAATAAAGACTTTAAAAATGGTCTGTATTTTTAAAAAAGACCTTAAAAAAAAATAAAGCCTCCAAATGCATCTTTGGGACTGGGTGCCAGATGGAGGCTAAAGGGACCTTGAAGAAATGACTGCTGAAAACCTAAAAGGCTTCAGAGGGACTGTCTGGACAAGGTGGGTGGCCATGGATCCACAACAGTATTCCCGGTTTCACTTGCCCTTCTAGAATCATGCCACTCCCCAGGAAGAAAATTGAAAGTGTTAGTCGCTCAGTCGTGACTCTTTGTGACCCCATAGACTGTAGCATACCAGGTTCCTTTGTCCGTGGAATTCTCCAGGCAAGAATACTGGAGTGGGTTACCATTTCCTTCTCCAGGGTATCTTCCTCACCCAGGGATCGAACCCAGATTTCCTGCCGGATTTTTTGCATTGCAGGTGATTCTCTACCATCTGAGCCATCTGGGAATCCACCCCCCTGCCTAAGAAGAAATGGAGCTTTATTTCTCTTCCCTTTGAAGTTGGGCAGGCCGCAATTTTGCCTAAATGAAGAGAGCAAAATTATTACTGTCATTGTGTTAAGCCATCATGGGGGATGGGCAGGGAAAGATGGAGTCATGGGGCTAATCTATCAGTTACTCTAGACAAACACTTTAAAAACCAAATATACATTGGTTATTCCTAAATTTAATAAGAAAAAACCCAGCAATATCATGATTTTTATTACTTTTTCATGTTCCTACCTAATTCTAAGCCTTCTCTGGGTAAAAAAACCTCCAACTCACTAAAGGAGCAATAATTTTAGCATTTGAAGGGGATCAGGGTTACCATTCCAAGCAACTAGGTGAGATTTTCTTGCCAGGCTAGAGTCACCCATAGACCACATTTTTGGTTGGGGTGTGAGATCTGCAGCAATAGACTCATAAGGAGATTTTCCTCCTGACAGTGGGGATAATTAGAGCCCCGTTATATTGTAGCTCTGCTTAAACTTTGCAGTTCCCAGTCCATACCCTCCAAATAGGGTGGTCTCACAGCCTGTGCCCTGCGTGACACCTTCCCTAATTATCAAGTGTGGTTTGAGTTTGCAGACCTCACTCACCCCCCATCCTTACCCCTATTCCTTCCACACTCCATTGGAACCTGTCTATTGACTGTTTAATGCTGTTCTAAATTCTTTCTGTGCTCTTCCAATCTGGCAGAGCCACGCCTCTTGAATATATTTAAATCCAACTGGATTCTGAGCATCTTTCCTGTCTTTGTCTGGCTCCCTTTGAAGCCATTTCAGTGACAGACAGAATGAACAAAGATGACCCTTGCAGCATTATTTATAACAGCCTAACAATTGGAAACAAGTGAAATGCCCAGTAAAGAAACTGTTGAGTCTTCAGTTGGGTAACACTTGGGGTAAGACAGCAAGAGGGGAAACATTGCCAGCAGGCCTAGGAAAACCTCTAGAACAGGCTTGGGCACCGGAGACCTCAGCCACATACAGCACTTGGGATCTATAAACCACATACCTCCTTAAACTCAAAGCAGTGCTGACTGCACGAAGCAAAGTTGTATAGCTGCCAGAGAGTGGAGACAGCCTGTGTCTGCTCACTGCACACATGCTTCCAGGTACACACAGGCACAGAGGACATAGGCAAGAGCCTACCTCACATCTGCACCCAGAGCCTGAGATGCAGAAACCTAACAACTACAATAGGTCTGCAACCTGTGTCTCCCTTGCAGGAAAAGGCCAAATGTACTCATTCATACCAAGAGTCGGAGGTGGCTCTGGAACATCTTTGTCAGACGGGCTTAGGGAGGACAATCTGGTTGAAGAGGAAGCTGGCAGATTTGGGTGGAAGCCAGGTCAGCATATCAAGTATGGTGTTTGTAATTGGAGATTACAGCTCACCACTCTGACAGTTAGCCCTTGGCACTGTCTGTTAGAGACAAGCAGCAGTAAAAGAGTCTTTTGGAGACTGCCTCTATTAGCGATCTTATTCCCCTTCCCCCCGCCCCCAAACCCAAGACCCTCCAGTGTGGGACTCAGGTTCCAGAGGGAGGAACAGGAGATGGGACTTGATGAGGGAGGTCCCTGGAAAGCAGAAAATCCCTTTTAACAATACGTCATCTGGCTTAATGAGCAGGTAGGGTGGAAAGAGTGGCTGGGACTTGCTTTCCAGGTAGGAAAGCTGAAAAGTGAAGATCACGCCTATGCAGGCAGAGCTCTCCAGAAGGCCCCAGGGTTTATCACTTGCTTCTGCAAGTGCTGAGTCAGCAGAGGACCTTGACGGTCATTTAATTCTGTATCCAGCCATGTCTGTACCAGTATCGGCCCCTGACTCGGAATTAACTGGCCTTCACATCTATCTCTGATGCTTGTCATGTGCATATTGAGGAATCACAAGCAAGGAGGAGAAAAATTCAAGCTGTTGGGGAGTGCTGCTTTTAGCTGCATATGCAAGAAACACACCAGTCCAGGGCGGACAACCTTGGAGAGGGTGCCAGCCCTACCCCATTGGGCAGGGCATGGGGGAAAGTACTCAGATTTAGTGCTGATGGCTTGACCTGCAGAAGGCTGAGCGGAGACCACAGCTGAGTGGTGGAGGCACCCCCAGCCCTGCCTACTGGGCCCTTTGTATCAGAGGAGGTCAGACACTCTGCCAGCTGCAGGTAATTCAACCAACACTGGTGTGCCCAGGCTGCCCAGCTCTGTTTCAGATGTTGTGTGTTTGGGGTGGGAATAGGATCTGGGAGAAAAGCAAGAAGGGGGGCCTCCTGAATTAGAGCAAATGCAAGGCTGTGGGCTAGACTCCAAGCACTAGGGCAGGCAGAGGGGTGCCTCTTTTTGGCCACAGCCCGGGGATCAGAAAACCTGAGCTCCGGGCTATATATCACCACTCAGGGCTCATACTATTTTGATACAACAATTTGACACATGATTTTAAACTATATCATAGATGATATGTCTCAAAGGGCAGTATTAAATGAAAGGGCCCAGGGACAAGAAGCTAGTTATGAAAGGCCAAAAATCATATGATTCCACTTTTATATAATGTTCAGAAAATAGGTGGTTCAGACAGTAAAGACTGCCTGTAATGTGGGAGATCCCTGGGTTGGGAAGATCCCCTCGAGAAGGAAATGGCAACCCACTCTAGTATTCATGCCTGGAGAATTCCATTGACAGAGGATCCTGGCAGGAGTCGGACACAACAGTGCAACTAATACTTTCATTTTTTCACTTTCAGAATAGGCAACAGAAAGCAGATTAGTGGTTACGAGGAGCTGAGGGCAGCAGGTAAGAGAGAGAGACTTCTTGAGTACAGGGTTTCCTTTAGAGTAATGAAATAAGTTGGAACTAAAGAGTAATGTTGGCTGCACAACTTTGGGAGTGTACTTAATGCCACTGAATTGCCCGCTGTAAAATGGTTAAAACAGTACATTTTTTTTTTATGTGTACTTTATCAAAATCTTTTTTTTTTTTTTTAATGAAAGTTCCCATTGATTTCCTGCATGGCCTTAAAGGGAAAAAGCTCTTGGCCTTCAATCCCTTTCCTCTGTAAAATGAGGCTCTTGGGCCCACCTGCCCTCCAGGGCTGTAGGAGTTTGTGTGTGAGTGGAAAGGACACAGGCCAGGACTCTGCTCTCACCCACAACCCTCCCCTGCTGTGAGACCTGGGCCAATCACTCAGGCTCTCTGAATCGCCATGTCACCTTCTATAACTAGGACTGTTGGAAGTCCAGACTTTTGATGTGTGTTAGAAACAATTTTTATAAGAAAACAAATATTTATAAACCAAGGAAAGAATGTAAAATTGTGTGTGATGTGTGTGTGGTGCCTGGCGTAGACACCAGGGCTCTCATTAAAAGGAAGCTCTTATTATTAGTTAATAATTATTTGAAACAAAACAAATGAAGGTGAAAGCAAGTTGTAAAGTAAAACTCCTAATTAAACCTGGAACTGTTAGTAGCATCTCATAGGAAAATGGGATTGGAGTCAACTCATTTGGGATTTGAGAGGTGAGATTTGGACAGGTGTGTGTGGGAAGGGGCAGGACAGGGCGTCCATGAGCAAAGGCTTAGAGGTGGAAGCATGCTGAAGCCAGTGAGAAGACTAGTTTGGCTGGAACAGACTATTTGGGGTACATGGAGAAAGACCAGATTCTGGCCTTCCTTGAACACCAGGTCAAGGAGTTTGGACCTTATTCTGAAGGCACTGGGGAGTCACTGATGGTTCTCGAGCAGCTGAGCAATGATGACTATGGTGACATAAGAGGATATATCTAGCCCACTCCATACAGAAATGATGTGGAGCTGAGAGTCTAAAGGCCAGGAGACCAGCCTGGCAACTATTGCTTTAACCCATTATGAGGTTAAAGGATGGGGCATGAGTGTGGGAACTGACCAATCTAAAAAATACCCAGGGGAAGAACTTAGAGAAGTTTTTCTGGACTCCTGACCCACCTGACACCACTACGTCTTGGATGCTGGCATTAACGCACCAATCTGGCTGTTTCTCATCTGTGGGTGTTTTCCTTGAAAAACTTAGAAAGCAGTGTCCAGGAAAATGATTCAAGGGACACATGTAGTTCTAAGATGATGAGCCCAGGTCAGAAAGGATATGCACAAAGCTGAGTGTGAGGAAGGAGCTGGCCTTCTGCAAGAGAGGCTCAATCCTGCTTCAGTGAGTTTGGGTGCCAGGCTTGGATTGGGCACAAATTTCCAAGGCACTTGGGCTGGGCTTGCAGGTCTGCAGGATGGCAGCCAGAAAGGCTTGTCAATCCCCAAGTGGCAGCTACAGGGAACCCTCTGGCAGGAAAAGTGGGAAGTTATACCACTTATTCATAACCACCTCTATTCCCAGCAAGTGGTCCCACATCTATTGCTACAGATCTGGAGCTCAACTAGTACATGACCATTCTATGTTAAGATATGTGGGAGCACAGTTACCCTGCAGAGACCTGAACACTGAAAACTACAAAACATTGCTGAGAGCAATCAGAGATATGAACAAATGGAGGTCTATATAGTACTCTGGTCACGGCTCATAAGGCTCAGTATTGTTAAGACACCAATTCTCCCCAGATTGTTCCCTAGAGTCGATGAACTCCCAAACAAAATCCTAAAAGGCTCTTTTGTAGAATCAACAAACTGATTCTAAAATTTACATGGAATAGCCGAAATGACTTCAAGAAAGAACAAAGCTGGAGAAAAATAAAGATAGACAAATAGATCAATGACACAGAATAGAAAGTCCAGAAATAGATTCAAGTAAAAGGACAAGTGATTTTCAGCAAAGATGCAAAGGTAATGCAGAAGAGAAAAGAAAGTCTTTTCAACGTACCACACTGAACCAACTGGAGAGCCAAATGCAAAATATGAACTTCATATGCCTCACCATACATGAAAACTAACTCAAAATGAATCATAGTCTTAAAGGTAAAGCTTACAACTGTAAAATTTGTAAAAGAAAATAGGAGAAAATCTTGGTGGTCTTTGGCTAGGCAAACTTTTCTTGTATTATCAAAAGTATGAATCAACAAAGAAACTCATGCATCAGACTTCATCAAAATTAAGAATTTCCATTTGAAAGATACAATTAAGAGAATGAAAAGATAAGCCACAAGTTGGGAGAAAATATTTTCAAATCATAAATCTGATAAAGGACTTGTATCTTGTAGCAAACACCCTCTTCCAACAACACAAGAGAAGACTCTACACGTGAACATCACCAGATAGTCAATACTGAAATCAGATTGATTATATTCTTTTCAGCTGAAGATGGAGAAGCCCTATACAGTCAGCAAAAACAAGACTGGGAGTTGATTGTGGCTCAGATCATGAACTCCTTATTGCCAAGAAAGTAGGGAAAACCACTAGACCATTCAGGTATGACCTAAATCAAATCCCTTACGATTATACAGTGAAAGTGACAAATAGATTCAAGGGGTTAGATCTGACAGGCAGAGTGCCTGAAGAATTATGGACAGAGATTTGTGACATTGTACAGAAGGCAGTGATCAAGACCATCCCCAAGAGCAAGAAATGCAAAAAGGCTAAATGGTTGTCTGAGGAAGCCTTACAGATAGCTGAGAAAAGAAGAGAAGCTAAAGGCAAACGACAAAAGGAAAGATATTCCCATTTGAATGCAGAGTTCCAAAGAATAGCAAGGAGGGATAAGAAGGCCTTCCTCAGCAGTCAATGCAAAGAAATAGAGAAAAACAACAGAATGGGAAAGACTAGAGATCTCTTCAAGAAAACTAGAGATACCAAGGGAATATTTCATGCAAAGATGGGCTCGATAAAGGACAGAAATGGTATGGACCTAACAGAAGCAGAAGATATTAAGAAGAGGTGGCAAGAATACACAGAAGAACTGTACAAAAAGATGTTCACAACCCAGATAATCACGATGGTGTGATCACTCACCCAGAGCCAGACATCCTGGAATGTGAAGTCAAGTGGGCCTTAGAAAGCATCACTACAAACAAAGCTAGTGGAGATGATGGAATTCTAGTTGAGCTATTTCAAATGCTAAAAGATGATGCTGTGAAAGTGCTGCACTCGATATGCCAGCAAATTTGGAAAACTCAGCAGTGGCCACAGGACTGGAAAAGGTCAGTTTTCATTCCAATCCCAAAGAAAGGCAATGCCAAAGAATGCTCAAACTACCGCACAATTGCACTCATCTCACATGCTAGTAAAGTAATGCTCAAAATTCTCCAAGCCAGGCTTCAGCAATATGTGAACCGTGAACTTCCAGATGTTCAAGCTGGTTTTAGAAAAGACAGAGGAACCAGAGATCAAATTGCCAACATCGCTGGATCATCGAAAAAGCAAGAGAGTTCGAGAAAAACATCTATTTCTGCTTTATCGACTATGCCAAAGCCTTTGACTGTGTGGATCACAATAAACTGTGGAAAATTCTGAAGGAGATGGGAATACCAGACCACCTGACCTGCCTCTTGAGAAACTGTATGCAGGTCAGGAAGCAACAGTTAGAACTGGACATGGAACAACAAACTGGTTCCAAATAGGAAAAGGAGTATGTCAAGGCTGTATATTGTCATCCTGCTTATTTAACTTATATGTGAGTGCTAAGTCGCTTCAGTTGTGTCCGACTCTGTGCGACCCCATAGACAACAGCTCACCAGGCTCCGCCGTCCCTAGGATTCTCCAGGCAAGAATACTGGAGTGGGTTGCCATTTTCCTTCTCCAGTGCATGAAAGGGAAAAGTGAAAGTGAAGTCGCTCAGTCGTGTCCGACTCTTAGCGACCCCATGGACTGTAGCCTACCAGGCTCCTCCGTCCATGAGATTTTCCAGGCAAGAGTACTGGAGTGGGGTGCCATTGCCTTCTCCTATATGTGAGTACATCATGAGAAATGCTGGGCTGGAGGAAGCACAAGCTGGAATCAAGATTGCTGGGAGAAATATCAGTAACCTCAGATATGCAGATAACACCACCCTTATGGCAGAAAGTGAAGAACTAAAAACCCCCTTGATGAAAGTGAGAGAGGAGAGTGAAAAAGTTGGCTTAAAGCTCAACATTCAGAAAACTAAGATTATGGCATCTGGTCCCATCACTGCATGGGAAATAGATGGGGAAACAGTGAAAACAGTGTCAGACTTTATTTTGGGGGGCTCCAAAATCACCACAGATGGTGACTGCAGCCATGAAATTAAAAGACGCTTACTACTTGGAAGGAAAGTTATGACCAACCTAGATAGCATATTAAAAAGCAGAGACATTACTTTGCCAACAAAGGTCCATCTAGTCAAGGCTATGGTTTTTCTGGTAGTCATGTATGGATGTGAGAGTTGGACTGTGAAGAAAGCTGAGCGCCGAAGAATTGATGCTTTTGAACTGTGGTGTTGGAGAAGACTCTTGAGAGTCCCTTGGACTGCAAGGAGATCCAACCAGTCCATCCTAAAGGAGATCAGCCCTGGGTGTTCGTTGGAAGGACTGATGTTGAAGCTGAAACTCCAATACTTTGGCCACCTGATGCGAAGGGTTGATTCATTGGAAAAGACCCTGATGCTGGGAAGGATTGGGGGCAAGAGGAGACAGAGGATGAGATGGTTAGATGGCATCACCAGTTCAATGGACATGAGTTTGGGTAAACTCCGGGAGTTGGTAATGAACAGGGAGGCCTGGCATGCTGAGATTCATGGGGTAGCAAAGATTCAGACATGACTGAGCAACTGAACTGAACTGAACTGAAGTTATATTTCAATAAACCTTTTTGGAGGAAAAACAAACCTTTAAGTTCTTTGCACCCCATTTAAAGTAAAAGCTGAAGTCCTTACAGCAGTAAAGCTACAAGCTGGCTAACTTCTATTCATAGTGTTATCTCCCCAGCTTTCAGAAGAGTGCTTGGAGCAGTGAGAGAGTTAAATAAGTATTTGTTGAATGACTGTCTATGGCCCCAGTTAATCAATTAGTTGTTCGGCAATTATTGTTAAGAACAAGGTGGATTTCCTTGAATGATTAAACATACAAGTACCACATGACCTTGCAATTCCATTTCTAAGTACAGTCTCAAGAAAAATGCAAATATCTGTTCTTAATAGTCAAAAGGTAGAAACAACCCAAATGTCCAACAACTGATGAATTAATAAACAAAAGATAATATATCCATACAATGGAATGTTATTTGGCCATAAAAAGGAACCACATACCACAACATAGATGAGCCTTGAAAACATACTACGAAGCCAGTCACATATTATGTGATTCTACTTACATGAAATGTCCAGATTAGGCAAATCTATGAAGATAGGAAGAAGAGTTGCTGCTTGGGGTGCTGACATGGTGATGTGGAGGGAGTGATAGGAAGGGATACAGGGTTTCTTTTGAGGGTGATGAAAATGTTCTCAAATTGTGGTGATGGCTGTATATATCTGTGGATAAACTAAAACCATTGAATTATACACATAAATGGATGAGCTGTATGGTGTGTAGATTATATCTCAGTAAAGCTGTTTAAAAATAAAGAGCATGGGGAGTTCCTGGGTGGTCCAGTGGTTAAGACTCTGAGCTTCCACTACAGGGGCCCAGGTTCAATCCCTGGACAGGGAACTGAGATCCCATATCCCAAAAAATAAATAAAAATAAAGTCGTTCAAAAAATAAAAATAAAGAGCATGGTAGTGGGTCAGGGGAAGGCACAGCTCTTGCTAAGTGTCCGAGTGGAGAACGGTAATCCCTTGTTACAGTCCATTCATGGGGTCTCCAGCTCACATGCCCTCTCCTGACACTGCCACCCACAGTTAATGAACCAATGAAGAGTAATTCCATTTTTGAACAATGCGTGCCTTCTGTGGGTAAGAGCACTTCACTTGCCCTGCCTGGAGAGATGCAGATGGCTTGAGAGATGGGAGCCTGAGAACACCTCCCGGGGCATGAGGAAGCCTCATGGCACAAAATCCTCCAGGGCTGCAGTCCCATCAAATGCCACTGAGAATGGACATGGTCCAATGTGTCCAGCAGAGAAGGGGTTAAGGGCTCAGAGAGGACTCTGGGTTTGCTGAGGTCACCCCGAGGATGAGCTCTGAATGAAGAAAAGGCCCTTTCTCTTGGGACAAACAAAGGAGAGCAGGTGGCTGGCAGCCCCACAGCCCACCGCTGGGGTTCTTACAGCTGCCTTGGGCTGCCCTGAGCCACATGGCATCCCCCAATTGCCTCACAATGATAATGCCTTCTATTTATACCAAACACCTCTCCTCCCAGGAGAGTACTATGTTTTTCCAACATCGATTCAGTAAGCCAGCCAGACAGAATTGAATTAAAATTCACAGCAACCACTCACATCGAGCCTCTCCCCTTGCTCCTGCCTGTTCCCTCCTTCAGACACTGCCATGACTCTCACAGCAAAAATAAAGAAGTTAAGAACATTGGCCTCCTATACACCCACTCCCCTTGAGGGTCTTCCACCCCCCAGCCTGTTCTAGATTTGGGGGGATGAGGGGTTTGTGACATCCCAGGGCACTTATCTCCTAGGAGAAATACAATGCAGAAGAGAGGGGTCTTCAAGTGTAACATCCTCCCCTTTCTGTAAACATTTGAACCTCAAAGATGACAACTCCTAATGACCAGAGGTCAGGCACAAAAGAGAGATGTTTCTCAGGTGGCACTGGAGCCTCTTCCATGTCTTCACTCTCATCACAGAGAAAGCTATCTCTAAGCTATCACAGAGAAAGTCTATCTCACCCAGGCAAAGCTGTGACACAGACTCCTGGTTGGCATGATCAGAAGGGTCTCCATTGGGCAAAGACCCTGGCTCACTAGAGAAATGAGAAGGAAGGGGTTAATGGGTGGGCTCTGCCAGCCCTTTCCCTTTAGTACAGATCCAATTGGCCCTGCCAGTCCCTAGCCCTGGCTTGAGGGACTGAGAGCAGGCAGGGAGTAGTCTGCACTGGTCTGATTGGATTGATGGATGGATGTCCTCCCAAATCCCCTGCTATCACCATCCTGCCCCCGCCCCCAACAGCCTCACCCTCTCTGTGCCTCTATTGTGCTCTGGTGCGTGGCAGAGGGCCAGGAGCCAGGAGGATAAGGCTAAGGGGTCTCCAGCTCACATGCCCTCTCCTGGCACTGGCACCCACAGCTAATGAATCAATTAAGAGTGATTCCATTTTTAAACAATGCGTGCCTGGTGTGGGGAAGAGCACTTTACCTGCCCTGCCTGGAGAGATGCAAATGGTTTGAGAGATGGGAGCTTGAGAACACCTCCCACGGCATGAGGAAGCCACGTGGCACAAAATCCTCAAGGACTGCAGTCCTAGAGAGATGGGATCTCAGGGTGGGGAACACCTAGCGGTCATTTAGTCATCCCCTGGCCAACCCCAGCCCTCACCCATCACCTGCATCCCATTGCCAACATCAGCAGCATTGAGCAGAAGCCCAGTGCTGGCCTCCTTCACCAAGGCCTTGCCCAGCTTCTCTTCCCTTCATTAACAAGGCCTCTTGGGACTACCTGTTGTGAAGAGCCCTTGTCCCATCTGTAACCTCAGTAACCTCTGCTCCTTGAGAGGTGGTAATCTGGGAGCTTCCTGGGTGAAATCGAAACAGGCCCTCATACACAGAAGGCAAGGAGAAATCCAAGAAAAGAGGCAGACTACTTCAGACTGATGGGTGGCAAGCTAATGAGTAAGAGAACTTACACACGAGGCTTGTCTTGCAATAGACACAAACAAGTAGATCTCTGCACTTGACCGCCAGCATCTTTAAAGTTTATATAAAGGATTTAACTGGGTCCAGTTAGTCTCAATGACACATTACTCTCTCAAGGATGCATCTTTGGAAGAGTTCCCACTGTGGGGACAGTGGGCAGAACATACATTCCAAGGACAGAAGAGGGAGTGAGGAGCCTCTGACTACCTGGGTCCAGCTAGCTGTTGTGTCCTATGACCTCCTCTGACACTCGGGTTCAGCTCTCCCCAAGGCACCCAGGCCAGCATTCCCATCGTGATGATGGGTGGGCAGCTGTTCCCTCACCCATCTCAGCCCCAAAGTCTGGGTCTATGGAGAGAAAGACCATCTTACAGCCTTGACCCAACCTGAAAGTTGGCCCAAAGCAGCCTGGCTCCTCTCAGTACTGCAGCCAGGCAGAAAGCATGGACAGACAGACCTAGGGACATTGCCCAGATGTGTTTCTCCCAGCTGCAGAAATGGAGGCTCTTCTGAGAGACGGTTCCTTAGGGGCCTTAGGAGGCAATAGGACGGGGCTCCTTAGCTGTGATCATTCCTGGGTGTCGGATCGTACCATTGCAGTCACCAGCCCAGGAACTATTCCAAACCAGTGAGGATATCCTGCTGGAGGCACTGGAGATGATCAAGGGCACATCCTTGGCCCCTTGAGTCATAGTGAAGTCTCTCAGTCATGTCTAACTCTTTGCGACCCCATAGACTGTAGCCTGCCAGGCTCCTCTGTCCATGGGATTTTCCAGGCCAGAATACTGGAGTGGGTTGCCATTTTCTTCTCCAGGGGATCTTCCCAACCCAGGGATCAAACCCGGGTTTCCCACACTGCAGGCAGACTCTTCACCACCTGAGCCACCAGGAAATAACCTTGAGTCATACACAACAATAAAAGAAGGAATTCGCATTCAGCTGTTATGGAGAACGAGTCTGGCTGCTCCTCAAAAAGTTAGACATAGAATGCCATATGACCCAGCAATTCTACTCCTAGACATATACCCCAAAGAATTAAAAACAGGTGTCAAAAAAAATACTTGTCTGTGAATGTTTGTAGTGGTGTTGTTCTTTACAATATCCAAAAGGTGGAAACAACCCAACTGTCCGTCAACAGGTGAACAGACAGACAAAAGGTGGTCTGCCCAAACAATGGAACACTATTTAGTCTTACAAGGGAATGAAGTGCTGAAATAAGCTATAATGTGGATGAACCTAAGACATACCATGCCAAATGAAAGAAGCCAGTTACAGAAGGCCACACACATAGTATGAGTATGATTCCATTTAGATGAGATCTCCAGAACAGGCAAATCCACAGAGACAGAAAGTAGATTGGTGGTTGCTAGGGTTGAGGGGAGGAGACATGAGGAGTACAGGGTATGAGGTTTTATTTTGGGGTGCTGGAAGTGAAACTAGACCAAGATGGTGGTTGAACAACATTGTGAATGTCCTCGATGTCACTGATTTGTTCACTTTAAAGTAGCTAAATTAAAACACTTTAAAAAGCATTCTGTGGGCTTGAGTAACCAGAAAATCCAGGAAGGCACTCATAGGACCTCATCAGGACTTTTTCTCTGTCTCCATCTCTCAGTCTGCTCCCCTTGGCAGGCTTGGCCTCCTGTTGGCCTCCGGTCCCTCCACTCAGATGTGATCCACATAGCTAAAGATGCCCACTGAATGAGAGCTTCACTTTCCTGATGGATCCACCAAATGTCCCAGGTCTGTCTTGTTTGCCTGAGCAGACACTGTAGCAGGTGGATGGAGTCTGGCTGGGTCTCAGCCCAACTCTGTGTTTGGGGTGGCAGTAGGGGTGAGCTCCACAGGACCAGCACCCCCAACCCTGAGACCAGAGAATTGAGGGGGTGTTTCCCAAAGGGAATGGAGTCTGGGTGGACAGAAACCACGCATGTCTACTCCAGGACCATGAAGAGCATGGCTTCTCCTGTCTCTTTCATCCCTCATCCCTCTCTCTTCTTGCTGAGAACTTTTTGGAGGACACAGCACAAGAGGAATAATTCCTGTGTGAGTGGACCTGACTATGGGTCACAGGTCCCCTGACACAGCCCTGATTTTCAGTCATCTGTCCCTGTGCCACATTTGGATCAGACCATGTGTCCTGGTTAAAACATCGCCAGTATCCCTCACAGCTCCACTGACACCTTAGACTCTCCCTTAATCGTCTCTTCAACCACCTGACAGTCTTAGCCACACCGGAACAAGCTAACAGGGGTGTTCTTCTTCCTGCCCCTTCCCTCCCTGGGGGCTGCCATTTCTCTCACACAGGATCCTAGTCCTCCTTTCATGATCTCCTTCCACAACCACTTCCCTGGTGGCTCAGTGGTAAAGAATCTGCCTGCCAATGCAGGAGCCAAGAGTTTGATCCCCTGGGTTGGGAAGATCCCCTGGAGGAGGAAATGGCAATCCACTCTAGTACTCTTGCCTGGGAAATCTCATGGACAGAGGAGCCCGGTGGGCTACAGCTCATGGGGTCGCAAAAGAGTCAGACGTGACTTAGCAACTAAACAACAAGTAAGGCCAAGTTTCTGTAGGGATCCCAGGTATATAGATAATTATAAAGAGTAAAAGAAGTCATAATGCCACTTCCACAACCACTGTGGCCCATGCCAGTCTCTTTCTTCCCAGAATTTGCTCAACACACACAGTTGGAACCACCATGGCTCTCACTGTAGATAGACCTGGTGATGACTGACCAAGGAATATACCTTGGTCAAGAAATGCAGAAGGCATTCATTCCAGAACACTTTTGTCCTCTGGAGCAGGGAATGATCCACGTCAGGGTCCTCACTTCCTGTCGGCCCTCAGGTCCTATACTTGGATGAAGAAATAGTGTAGTTGCTGAGCTTTTCCAGAAGTAAGGAGGTAGGAATAGGGTGGGGGCAGGGAGAAGGTGGGTACCAGGCCCTTTGTCTGGGCACAAGTCAGGCAAACATCCAACTTATATTCAGAATTTGCTGAGTCGCTACAGTTTTATTTTTAAAGAACTAGTGCTGACTTGTCTACTTGCTTGAAAATTTAATTAACCATCTCTGCCTAAGAAACAGGCCACTTCTCTCTAAAGGACAAGGGAGGTGACTTTTGGTCTTTCTGAAATGGCGAGGGAATCCAGTATCTTGGAGGCAAGAACAGGAGGCACATGAAGACTGTAGTCTGGAGAGCACCAAGGAGGATGGAGACTGGGAGCTGGATAAGGAGGCTGACCTCACCTCCTTCACTGCCCAATCCACTTAGCTTCCCTCTGTTCCCCAAGAGCAAAGCTCCTAGGTGTTTAACCTGGCTCACCTGCCAGTTCACAAACATGAAAACAGTCCTGGCAGATTGTCCCCTCTCTGGGGAAAAAAGCAAACTGCACAACAGAAAGCTTTTACAATCACAAATTAAACCTCCAGTGAGATCCTATTAAATGCAGATTTACTCCTGTGTATTGTGTCCTCCACTGCAAATGTTTCAGCCAAAATATTTGCCTTGATGGCCTGACCCCCTAACCACAACTACCCTGTGGACTCCACTTGTTGGGTAGACTTTGGAGCTAGGTTGCCTGGGTTCAAGTTCCAGCTCTGCCATCTGCTAGTTGTGTAACCTTGGGCAAATAACCGAACCTCTCTGTACCTCAATTTTCTCATCTATAAAACGGGGACACCAGGAACATTCATCTTGTAGGGTCATTGTGAGGATTAAATGCATTAATCCATCTAAAGCATTTAGAATAGCGTGTGACATATAGTATGTGCCAAGGAAGTATTAGCTTATAACAAATCACTCACATAATTTGTCTGCAGTATGGTTAAATTCTCTTTTGTAATAGGAGTGAGGGTTTCCTTATTAATCCATGGGAAAATATTTACAAAGGTTTTTCATAGATTAACTCAGTCCCTGATCCATTATTGTAAATCAGGTCTTAAGCTTCTCTGTTGCTGCTGCTGCTGCTGCTGCTGCTGCTAAGTCGCTTCAGTCGTGTCCGACTCTGTGCGACCCCATAGACGGCAGCCCGCCAGGCTCCCACATCCCTGGGATTCTCCAGGCAAGAATACTGGAGTGGGTTGCCATTTTCCTTCTCCAATGCATGAGAGGGAAAAGTGAAAGTGAAGTTGCTCAGTCGTGTCCGACTCTTAGCGACCCCATGGGCTGCAGCCTACCAGGCTCCTCTGTCCATGGGATTTTCCAGGCAAGAGTACTGGAGTGGGGTGCCATTGCCTTCTCCCTTCTCTGTTGAGAATTCTCTAATCACAAGAGTGCTTGGGACATCTTGGGTAGAAGCAGGTTTGCTGTAATTTCCACTTAATGGTGTGTCTCATAGGTCTTTGAGGGCTGGAGACAAAGATTTGAGTCAATTGTTTGAAGTAGAGTCAACATAAGCATCTTCATTATTTGGGGTTTTTTGTTGTCTTTCAGTGCTGAAGTGACCACAGTGATCTCTTCGATCTTGTACCTTCTAGTGTTTTCTCATTTTCCTCAAAAGGCTGTGTTACTCAGTAGTAACAAGTTCAATTTAAATAACAAGTACAAGAGTAACAAGTACAACCCACATGTTGAAAAATGTTCAGCTCATTCTCTCTCCCTCAGGAGCAGAAACAACAGGTCAGAAGAGCTCAGCTCAGCCCCCGTGGTCACTCCTGAGCGAAGAAGGACACATGATTTCGCTCTCCCTCAAAAGGACATCCATCCTCAGAAGGTTTTCACGATAAACCAATGAGCCCATGGGCATGAAAGGCTTTGAAAAGTTATTTTGGTCACAGTCTAATGAACAATCCTAATGATAACTTGTTTCTCTGATACCAGTCCAAGTTTGGTCTTTAGCAAAGTCGGCAGTGTATATACTGAAGATGACAGACCTGGTAGCTTCTCCCCTTCAAAGTTTCTACATGAGCAAGAAAATGACACATCACAAGAGAATCAAATCTCATTCATCCAACACTGCCAATTGGTATTTTATTATATGTCAGACTTTATCTGTGATTGGATAAATTTTTCATTTCAAATAAAATATTGGCTAATGGAGGACTGAATAGCCAATAGCGAAAGGATATGAGATAAAAAGAAATTAGAAAATAAGATAAAGTGATTCATTACTCATTTATCTTTTTCTTTTCCAAAATTTTTTGTTGAGGGAAAATTCAGAGTACATAAAATTCACCGTTTAAACCCTTTTAAACTGTACAATTCAGTGTTTTGTTTTTTTTTAGTATATTCACAATATTGTGCAATGATGATCTAATTCTAGAACATTTCCATTACCCCAAAAGAAACCTCATATCTCCCAATTCCCTCTTTCACCCCATCCCCTGGCAACCAGTAATCTGTTCTCTATCTCCTATGGTTGCCTGTTCTGGACACTTCATATAAATGGAATCACATAATATATGGCCTTTACTTTCACTATTTCTTGAGCATCCATTATGGGCCAGCACTGCATGAGTGTTTGCCCTCAAGAGAGGTTTGCCCTCCCTAGCCAGGGAGAAAGATGTGTAGCAGCAGAATTTTCCTGCCTAGGGGGTAGTCATGGGGGGTTGATGGTGTCCTGGCACAGGAGGTGATATGTCTGCTGCTATATTAACAAAGGAAATGGAGTTTCCAGTAAAGAAGAAGGAATGGCATTGCAGGAAGAGGAAGCAGTGTAGAGATGGTATGTGTGTGTTGAGGAAGGCTGAGAAGTCCTTCATCTGCAGTTCTTGCATCAGGTGTACAGGGAGGGCAGGCCATGCCAGGGAGGAAGGAGACAAGGTAGCGGGTAGGTTAGGTCAAAAAGAGCAGAGATGAGAGAGCTGCTCTGAAGAGACTGGGACTGCTCCTCCAGGCTATGGGGACCACCAGAGCTGCATAAGTCTGCATAAGAGAGGCCGAGTGTGTGTTTTAGGAAGGAAGCTGCTGTGGAGCGTGGACTGCAGAGAGAAGACTCTCAAGTGGAGAATGTGGAGGATGGCAACAGTCCAGGGGAAGGAAGGCTTGGCAGTGGCAGGGGACTCAGGAAGCAAGGTCCATTTGAGAGCAATTTCTAAAGTGGGATGGATAGGAGTTGGGTGTCTGCTTAGATGTGGCAGGTGAGAGAGAGGAAGTCAGGGCTCCAGACCAGGCTCCCCCTGATCCATAATGAGACCCTGGGAGAATCAGAAGCAGCCTGAGAATCCAGCAACCCTGCGTGCAACGTGACAATGGCTTCCCTTTCTGGGAGGCATTCTCCTAGGGCTTCCAAATCTTTGAGGGGGTGAGCCTCTGCTGGCCCCGCCCACCCCCACAGCGCCCTTCTCAGTTCCTCCCAGCTGCCCAGAGGCCTTTGCACAGGCTGTTGCCTCTGTGTGGCCACTCCCTGGCAGTCACACGCCCTCCTCTTGGTCAATGCCTGTACATCCCTGCCCTGTTTGGTCAAACCTCCCTGTATGCATTTTTCACAGAACCATGCCGTTTCCCTCACAGTGTTGTTACATTGTTCATTTCTCACATAGGTGTTTGATTTGTGATTCCCCAGTGGCTTGAAGCTGCAGTGAAGGCCAGAAAGCATCAGTTTTGGCTCTTGTAGCTGGCACTTAGCAGTACACCTGCCATGTGGCTGATGCCCTGTAATACTTGTTGCAAAATGAAAAAGAAATGAGCAAATGAGCCTGGGATCTTTTCCATGAACCTGACACCTGTTGAGATGCAGTTCTCTTCAGGAAAGTGGGAAGAGAGGAGAGTCACTGAAATCTCAGCATTTTCATGAGGGCCCTCCCCGTCACCCCCCGCCTGGACTTTTCTCCTCATAATATCTGCTTTTGAGGAAGGCAGTGGGCAGCCATACCTCTCAGAGTGAATCCAGCCACTGGCTTCTTACCTCAGGTTACAGTATCTTATGCTTTTTATGTGTAACATATTGAGGGCTCATACAGTGAGAACACCTCCCAGATTGTAATTGATCTCCAGTGTGCTTTTACTCAGCACTTTGCTCCCAGCTCAGCAACATGGGGAGAGACTGGAACTTTTCTGGCAAATTTTTCTAGAGCCGGTCCCACTTGTCTCCATTTTCAATCTCCCTCACCTCTCTGCCTGACAGTTCTCAGCTGTTCTACGAAAAAATATGAATTGTTGAAGTGGGCTTCAGGCCGACCTCCTCGGGAACCCTGGAGGTGATCTCCTTGGGGGCCCTGGAGATGATACAGATATATTTCATGACAGCTTCTGGGAAAGACTGGGTTCCTAGGCTCCAGGGAACTTTCCTGACAACAAGGCAGGAGAGTCAGGGATAGAAATAGAATGTCCTCCAACTCTGAAGAGGTTTCTCTTAAGAATCACTCAAAGGAAGGTTTTTAATGACATCACCTCTTTGTCCATGGGCTGAGCATCCAGGATACCTGGACATAATCATGATTAGATCAAAGAGGGTATGTTTGTTGGTGGGTTTGGCTCAAATAATTACTCATAGACTGTGGTCAACTAGCTAAGGTCACCTAGCCAGTGAGTGGCAGAGCTGGACCTGGAGCAGGCTTTGTATTTCTTTTACCTTTCCTCATGACACTGGAATTACAGCCAAATATATTTCCAAACAGGCTTCCCAGGTGGCACAAGTGGTAAAGAACCTGACTGTCCATGCAGGAGATATAAGAGACACAGTTTCCATCCCTGGGTCAGAGAGATTTCCTAGAGGAGGACATGCCTACCTACTCCAGTATTCTTGCCTGGAGAATCCCAAGGACAGAGGAGCCTGGCAGCCTATAGTCCATAGGGTTGCACAGAGTTGGACAAGACTGAAGCAGCTTAGCACACATGCATGCATATTTCCAGACTCTGACCCTCTAAGGCCCACTTCAGTCGATCCAATGGCCCAAGCCCAACTTCCACAAACTCAAGGGTCCAAGAAGCTCACCTGGGAAGTCTGTGGCCCACGCAAGTTCCCAGGCCCAATCCCTAGATATTGGGATTATGCAGGTCTGTGCTGAGCCCTGTGAAGTGAACTGAAAGTTGCTCAGTCATGTCCGACTCTTTGCAATCCCATGGACATATAGTCTGTGGAATTCTTCAGGCCAGTATACTAGAGTGGGTAGCCTTTCCCTTCTCCAGGGGATCTTCCCAACCCAGGAATTGAACCCAGGTCTCCTGCATTGCAGGTGGATTCTTTACCAGCTGAGCCACAAGGGAAGCAAAGCCCTGAGTACTGCATATTCAGTAAGAGCTCCAGGGAATTTGGGTACAAGAGGCTCCAGGACTAAATAGATGTAGAATATACTCTACTTCAAGCCCAGTCAGTCCAGTGGGCTTTTGGGTGGATACAGATTACAAATGCACTGCAGGATATAAGTACCTCTGACTGTCTGGGCCTTAGCTTTCTTATCTATGATTCCAACTATCCCAATGGCACTCTACTCTCCTTCCTACCCCATCCTAAAATCATCTGTCATGAGTCAGAATCCTTAATAGCACAGTGCCTGGCCCAGAGTAGAGGTTTGGAAATATTTATTGTATAGGTGGATGGAAGGAAGGAAAGAGTGGAAGGAGAGCGGGGGAAGGGAGGAATTAAGGCAGGCTGATCACACTTGCATATTCATCTATAGAGAAGAGCTTCTATCCACAAGGAATACTGTTGCATCTAGAAGTCCTACTGACTTATGTAATACTGGAAAGGGTCCCCAAGATTCTCCCCATCCCATCTCTGCACCTACCTCCATCAATCATACCCTTCCAAATACCATCCCCATATCCATGCCCTCCTCCAACCTCTCTACCAACAAAGATTCATCACTGGACTATTAGCAAGAGAAACAGCACATGTCCCTCTCAATTGTTTAAGGTGAGCATGATGCTCTGTGCTTGATCCATCTTTAGCACAAGGGTTTTAACTGATGCCTAATGAACAAACCTCATCTTTGTACATGTTTCACAGCAACAATTAACAATCTGAAGGATGATTTGGTTATATGAACAACTTCTTCCCCAAAATTCCCATCCTCCAATTCTGCCTTCCATTCCTCTCTCTTCTTGGGCTCAACCCTCTTTTATAAGAGTTGCCCAGTTAAAACAAATTATCTAATCTCTAAAGATGAGTTCAATATTCTTAGACCTCTGACTCATTCAAACAATGAAATATTTGTTATGGTAACTCCAAAGCATCTTCATCCTTGTGCCCTCCTCTGCTTTGTTTTTGCTTTTGAGTCTGGTAAAGTAGCTTGTTTGAATTAGAAAAGTTGCTGATATTGCAGCTCCCCCAACTAAAAGAATGTATATAATAAGAATAAAGTGGAAATACACACACGTGTTTGGGCTTCCCTGGTGGCTCAGTGCTAAAGAACGCTTCTGCTAATGCAGGAGATGTGGGTTTGATCCCTGGGTTGGGAAGATACCCTGGAGAAGGAAATTGCAACCCAGTCCAGTATTTTTGCCTGGAAAAATCCCACAGACAGAGGACCTGGCGGGGCTACAGTCCATGGGGTAACAAAAGAGTAGGACACAGTTTAGCGACTAAACAACAACAAACACATATGCACACACACTCAGAGGAAAGTCAACCACCATGAGACCACAAGGTGCAAGACATCTGAAAGAAGGGAAGTTGGGGTATGAGAGGAAAAATTTGAAGCAGAAGAAGGAGTCAAGCCTGTTGATTGTCTCATAACATTGGAAGGTCTAAATTCTCATCTTGGACTGATTGCAGGCAGGAACCTTGGCATATTCAGAATATTTGATCAGTGAAGTGAGTCAAATACATAAAGGTTAATTCTCTCCCATATAAGAAGACTAGAGATAGGCATTCCTCTGTTATGCAAACTCATTTCATCATCTTGCTCTTCAACAATGTGGCTTCCTTCATTAAGGTCATCTCATAATTCAAGACAGTAGCTGGAATCCCAGCCATCACATCCACATTCTAGGATGCATGACTGAGGAAGGAGGAATTCCTTCCTATGGGCATTCAATGCCCTTCCATAGGGCATTCACTCCTATGGAATTATCTCCCTTTATTCAGCTTTCCTGAAAGTCCCATATAATATTTTGCTAGCACTTAAAAACACAGTCTCACCTAACTACAAAGGAGGCTTGAAAATGTAGTCTTTTAATTGGGCGCATTGACACCACAAATAAAATGGATGTTCTGTTGTTGAAAAAGAGGTAGAGAATGGATTTGAGTGGGAACTAGCAATCTCACTGAGAAGTCAAACCCAAACTCTATTGATATTTTGCATGTGTGCTAAGTCACCTCAATTGTGTCCAACTCTTTGCAACCCTATGGACTGTAGCCTGCCAGATTCCTCTGTCCATGGGAATTCTCTAAGCAAGAATACTAGAGTGAGGTACCATGCCCTTTTCCAGGGGATATTCCCAACCCAAGGATGAAATTCATGTCTCTTACATCTCTTGCATTGGCAAGCAGTTTCTTTACCATGAACGCCACATGGGAAGCCCATTTTAATAGGGGACTAAAGGAACCTGGCAGCCCATGGTCCATAGGGGTCACGGAGAGTCGGACACAACTGAAGAGACTAAGCCTGCACGCAAACGACAATACAAAAAGATAGAGGAGAGCAATGAGGGGGAAACCTTAAAAATCCAGGAATACTTGCCAATGTGAAATTTAGTTAAATTTTCATTTGGAAGGACAGTACGCCAATAAATGACACACACTCTCTCTGTCTCTAGTAAGTGCCCCACAGATATGTTTGAATTGAAATACTTGAAACATTTTTTGAACGACCTATAATGTTAAAAAGTAAGTTTAAAGTGGTATGCAACATATCCCATAATTTTAATAAAATTAAGTATGTATGTGCAGATAGATAGATAGACTAATACTGCCAGCCAACCAGGCAGGAGAGTTATTAAAACAACTGATAATAGTAACATACTCCTTACTGCTTCCCATATGCATATCTCTGGATAATGGAATGGAATGGAATTTGGAGTAATTTTTGTTTTTCCTTTATTGAATCTTCCAAGTCTTCTAATCATTCTATTTATACATTACTTTTATAGCCTTTTAAAAGCTTTATCAAAATCTATTTAGGACAAAAATCAGTGCATGTATGGCCTTAGCTACAGAACAAAAAAAATCAGAATTTAAAATAAGAAAGAATTAAGATAGACATTTAAAAATCACTTCTTAATAAAAAGTGATTTGGCATTGCAAGAGTGGGCTAATGGAGACATTTAGACAAGAAACCCACAGTTTTCTGGACAAGAAAATTAAGCAAGGAGTGGTCTCCAATGGCCTCATGGCAGCTCCTCACTCTAGGATTCTAGGCTTCATTTCTAAGCTCCTTGTAAACAGACAGGCATCAGTGACTTCATTTATCCTCAAGCATCATGTTGATATAAAGATGCATTCTTTGCAAAGACATTTGTGGAGACCAGGGAGATTTTAACGCTACAGCTCTTAACTGTATGCCAAATAGGTTCCACTTGCCCCTCTTTTCCTCTGTAGGCATGGCTAACCCCATATGGTCGTGTATGTGGGGAAACTAAAAATTTGCCATTAAGTTGGCTACATTAAGCCTGAGTGGATTTATATTAGATATCTGATTCTCAGTCTGGAAGGAGAGCATTGATCTTTGAGTTTCACAGGGTCAGTTATTGCATACAATAGTCATACTGAGAGTCTGAGAGGCCAGAGAATGAGGTCATGGAATAAAAAAGACGGAGGCTATTCCCTCTCTTCTCACCCACATCTACTCTCTGTTCACCACAGTTCCTTGAACAAAATATGCTCTTTTCTGCTTGCACCCTTGTACCCAGGTCAATTTTCCTGGCTGGAATGTACCCTTTATTTCCATACATCTGAACCCTATCCATCCTCAGGACTAGCCCACATAGTGCCTGCTACCCAAAACTTCAAACTCCTGCAGCCCTCACCACAGACTCCTTTTCTCTGACCTCCCATGATCAGTACCACACAGTCAGCTCCTAACTGTGTTTGTTGTAACATACTCCTTACTGCTTCCCATATGCATACCTTGTCTCCCTAGCCAGGCTTTAAATTCTTACAGGGAGAGCAGAGCTCATCACACAAACACACTTCATAGCACACTGTTCTGTATCTGGTAGATTCTCAGTAAATATTTATTCATTGATTATTTGGAAATATATCAGGAGCCAGCTGTACAATCACAGTCATTCTTAACAAGTTCAGTTGCAACACAGTCTCATGATCCAACTGTATTTTGTCTACAAGAGACTCATTTAACATTCAAAAACACAAATACATTGAAAGTTAAAGGACTCAAAAAGACATTTCATGCAAAAAGGAACCAAAAGAGAGATGGAATGTCTATACTAATATCAGACAAAATTGACTTTAAATAAAAAATTGGTACGAGACAAAAAATAAAAAAGATAGTACATATTGCTAAAAGAACGAATCCATCAAGATGTTACAACAACTGTAAACATATGTGCACCAAACAACAAAGTTAGAGATTTCAATACCCACTTTTAATAATGGATAGAACATCTAGATAGTAGATGTTCAGTCTAAAAGTTACTCCCTCCTCCAAATGCCAATTGGAAAGAAAAAAGAGCAAGATCACCCCTGTTATTGTAAGTGTCTCCGCATCTTTTGTGACATTGCTTTTCTATCCCTGTTCAGATGCACTTTACCATGAGTTGCCATCTTGGGCATCAAGGCTGCCCTCCTCTCAGGTCACAAGTCCAGGCTTAACCCTACTCTTCAAATCTCACACAGTACCAGGGAGATAGACCCATGGAGCATCCAGTACCAGTTACATCTTGTCCCACCAAAGCATTTAGACACTTCTCTGAGCCTAGCCTCTATTCAGATTTCCTACTCCTCAGACAAATTTCAAGGGTCCTTCCCCCACTTCCCCCTCCCCACCCCATCCCACTCCTGAGCTGTGGTTAGATACTGCCCCCTATCTTTCTTCAACAAGTCTCTGACCTCAGATTCAGGGAAGACCAAGTAGACACTTTTCCTTTTCATCCTGAAAGGCCTTGGGTAAAACTGGTTCACTCCTCCTTAGTCACCAGATCTGAAAAACAAGGGGTGAGAAATTTTTGGCCAAATCACATAAACCATAAAAGGCCCTATGAAACCCTAATTAAAGAAAAATGAGAGGAGAAGGGTTTCTGCATTTGTACAAATAAGAAGGCTGCACAAGAGGCCCTTCACAGGATAGCAATGACCAGCTTCTCCAGATTTTATGCTATATTTTCATATTATATATAATATTATATATACCCTGTAACACAACTAACTACCAAATGAGTAATGTAGACAAATATTAGATGAGTTCTGAGATCAGGAATATCAAAGAGGTTTGGAGGTACCCAGAACATTTTTAATTTGCTATTTGGAATGCTGAATTTTTCATCAAAATATTACCAATACAGATTAATTTTAAAGTATTTTATGACACAAACTCCTTTATTCAAGTTCAACTTTATAATAAATTTTCCCTTTAGCATAGCCATATTGCTTCCAATTTTTCCCATTTTTATTTTATTTTTCCCCCATTTTTAATTTTAAAGAAATTATCTTTCTTGTGATAAGTTCTTTTCTACTTCCATTTCTTCAGTAAAGATTTCCTTGATTAGTTGCATTTCTATTTGTTTTTTAACAGCTTTATTGAGATATAATTCACATTACATACAATTCATACATTTAGAATGTACAATTTGAAGATTTTTAGTATATTTACAGATCTGTGGAATCATCACCACCATCAATTTTAGAATTTTTTTTATCATTTTCAAAGGAAATCTCATACACATTAGCAGTCATTCTTATTCCTCTTCAATTCCCCAGACCTAAGCAACCACTAAGTAATCATGTCTTTGTGGATTTTCCTATTCTGGACATCTCATACATATAAAACCATACACTATGTCATCTTTTGTGACTGGCCTCTTTCACTTAAAATAATGCTTTTAAGATTCATTCATGTTGTAGCATGAATCAGTACTTTATTCCTTTTTATTACTGAATATTTCTTTGTATAAATATACCACATTGTACAGCTTCCCTGGTGGCTCAGATGGTAAAGAATCCACCTGCAATGTGGGAGACCTGGGTTCAACCCCTGGGTCGGGAAGATCCCCTAGAGAGGCAAATGGATACCCACTCCATTATTCTGGCCTGGAGAATCCTATGGACAGAGGAGCCTGGAGGGCTACAGTCCATGGGGTCACAAAGAGTTGGATATGACTGAGCCACAAGCACACACACACCACATTGTAGTGATCAGTTCATCAGTTGATGGACATACAGGTTGTTTCCACTTCTGTGAATAATGCTACTATGAACATCCACACTCAAGTTTTCACATGAATGTATGTTTTCATTTATTTCGATATATACCTAGGAGTAGAATCATCATTTGATTGCACTTGACCTGACCTAATTTTCCTGATTAACACTCCTTCCATTGTGTTTTCTTTTACAAAGTAAAGTACAGAAAGACACAGGGAGAGACAGGACGAGAAGACAGAGGGTTTATCTGCTCAAGTGTCTTGTCTGAAGTTCGTGAGGACATTCAGAATCAAATGATCTACAGCAATCAATGTGATTGGGTCAAAATATCCTATAAAGAAAAAGTTTTCTGGAAGAACAAATGTCTGACCTGAGTTGAGCTGCATACACAAACAGCTAGAGAAGAAGAGAAAGAAGATGGCACTCCAGCAGGGGCCACAGCATAAGCAAAGCACTGGTGATTGGGCTGAGTATGCAGTATGTGGGGGATAAGTAGCAAGTAGTAGAAGGTGAGGTTGGAATGATTCGATGGGAATCACATCATCAAGGTCTTTGAAGAGCAGCCACAAGGGTTTAAAGACTAAATTTTTATGGTTTTGAAGGAACCATTGGAGACTGTAGTCTAGGGACATGAGTGACATGATCAGATCAAATGGACATGATCAGGGTAATTATAGGCAGGTACAGGCAGGATAGACAGAAGCATGGGCACATTTATGATAGCAAGCGCCCATTTTTTGAAGGCTGTTGCAGCAATTCAAGGTTGAGGTTAAAGCTTTGTGGATAGCCAGCTGGAAGCTGGTGACTTACATTGATTCAGTGGACAAAAGCAGCATTCATCATGGTGCTGGTTCCCCAAAGGACCCAAGTCTATGTTCAGGGAAGTGATCATTTCCTTATTATATAAATCGATTAGGTCATTCAGAGCTGAGATTGATGCCAGGGGTTTGCTACTAATCAAGCTAGAATAACAAGCTGGAGGACAAGGCAGGCCCTCTGCCAAATGGGTAAGGAGAAAGTCCAGAGGCACAGAACACTGCAGCAAAGCACTCTGTTCCTGCCCTGGGAGTCTGGGCAGAGAAAACCATTGAGAGATCTGGCAATGCCCTTCAGCTTCATCTGGAGACTCTAGGGCCAACTCCTGGAATGACACTTCTAGGCTTCTGTCAGAGCTGACCAGTCAAGTGGAATCCATCCCTGGAGGCCCATGGCTGGGCTGTCCTCCCTACCTGCAGGAGCTTGTAGAGACAGGGATATTATAGGGATGGAGGAACAGGCTAGGGTGATGACACCAGTAGTGAGCCCAGGGGAGGCAAAGGCTTGGAGAGAATAATTGAAGTGTATTTTGTCAATAATAACAATAGTCTGCAATGGCAATGATTTGTGTTTACATAAGGCTCCCACTGTGCTTCAGAAAAAGAGAGGGCTCTGTATTTTCAGTGGATGAGATGCTCTCCCCTCACTCAAAGGTTCCCCTGACCCTTTCTGAGAAGACCACTGTAAAACTAACCACATGCCATCCAGGACCAGTAAGGCTGCTTCAGACTTTGTTAGTGGTGGAGCCTCTCCCATTTTTCCCTTCCCTAACACAAAGGAGAGTACAGTTGGTTCCATCTATAAACTGGAGTAGAATTTCTAAGAAGAGCCAAGTCTCTGATGTGTCCTGGTTTGGGAAAAGAAATATCGCAAGTCTGATGCCTTTCAGCTTCTGGACAGCTCCCCCGGCCTGCAGTCTTATCAGGACATGGGTCAGAAGTGTTTCCAGGCTTTGAAATGCTCAGTGAATGGTGGAGGCTTGCTCAAGAACCATTTTGAGTTCCTTGGCACTTAGGGGACTGACGATTCCACTACTTTGGGTGGAACTTAGCTTGAATATTTTCTATTGTGGAGATCAGACAGCCTGAGATTTGGGGTGGGGGGCTGGTTTTGGATTTCCTCACAGTTCACCCATCTAGGGTATCTAAGCACAGTCCCCATCACTATCTTCATTTTCTGTCATCTGCATCATCTCATCATTACACAGGGTCCCCCTTTCCTGTGGAAGGGTGACGGACAGAGAAGGGGCTGGCTGCCAGAAGAGGACAGTTTTCTGTCTGTTCCAAGGGCATTCCTCGACACAGAACTTAAGAGATCCAGGCAAAGCCGGCCTGCGTCTGGACGAAGAAGCTCCCGCGGTAGGGCCGAGCCCTGCGCGGTTTTCCCCTGTTGCGGCGGGGCGGAGAGGGCGGAAGATAACCGGCCCCCGACACACACACTCCCCCTCAGGGCTCAAGAACACAGCCTTCCCACTGCTGGCCTGGGGGAGCCGGTTAGTGAGCTCTCCCTACATCTCCTCTACCCACCCTGCCGCCGCCAGGATCTTAACCAGGGTCCCCCACCACCCTGGGCCGAAGGATCAGAGGGTAGGGGTGACGAATGGAGATCCTGCAGCCGGGTGGGCCTGAACGCTCCCTCCTCCCGAGGCACCTTGGTCCCCTACTCGCGCTTGACTCCTCCCCCGTCTCTATTCCGCAGCGTCCCCGCCCTGTCAGCACTCTGCTTCAGCGACCGCACCTGCCTTAGGGGTCGAGGGGACACACGGGAGGCAGAAAGGGAAAGAGAGGGCTTGGGGAGCGTAGCGCATCAGGGTGACCGGCTGGGCCCGTGCCGTGGGTCCCCGCAGCCGGAGCGCCGCCCGCCCCGCGGCTGCGGCACCGATGCGCTGTCCGCGGTGCTGACGCCGGCCGCCCGCTCGGTCGGCAGGGGGAGGAGACGCCCTCGTTCTCCTGCCGCCCGGAGCCCAGTGACCCCACCCCCGCTCCTAAGTAGGATCCTTTCCTCCGAAAGAACTGTCCGAGACCGGGCGCTGTGGATGGATCCAGGAAGAAGAAGCGGGCGAAAGGGAACTTAAACTTCGGACCGGAGCCCGAGAACCCGGTGTTGGGGAACTAGTGTCTTTCGGCCTCCAGCACCTGAGACCGCAGGGCAACGTCAAGTTGAGCAAAGTTTGGCTGCCGCTTGGACATAAGGGAGGGATTCCGGGGCCGAAGCGCAGGGAAGGGCTGGACGGTGTTCCCCAGCGGGGTGGTAGCTGCACCGCAGCCCGGACACCTGCTTCGGTGCCCCGCATTGGTGTCACCAGAACGACCGGGAAGGCGTCGCAGGAGCCCAGCTCCCCACCCCTTCTCTCCCGTCCTTACTCCCCACCCCCCAACACCCCGCCCCGGGCGCCGGTGACTCCGCCTCTCCGTGGCGGGCGGCTCTCCGGCTGGAGCTGGAAAGGGAGCGCTTCCCCGGACTCTGCTCGGTTCCAAGGCTCTGAAGCCGACGCCTCCAGCTCAAGCCCGGGGGCGGGAGCTGGACTGCCCACGGAGCCTGCGTCTGGGAGCCGCTTGGCCAGGAACGCCTCATGGGACGCCCCCGGGGTCTCTCTCCGTGCCCTGCTGCCCTGTCCCAGTCCTAGGCGCCCGGGTTCTACAGCCCACCCCGCCCGCAGCCCGCGGCCTGTCTGGAGGGGAGTATGAGGCCCGGGGCCCCGCGGACTCCGGCCACAAGGCGGCAGGGGCCTACCTTGAGACCCCCGCGCCCGAGGGCGGTGGGTGAGGAGCCGCGGGAGCCGGCCAGGCGTCGGGGCGCGGAGAGGAGCGCCCCAGCTCTGACGCCCGAAGGGCCGCGGGACCCGTGTGCGGCCTGAGCGCCGAGGAGGCGAAGGCGCCCTGCCGTCCGGGCTGCTCCACGGCGGCCCCCGTCCCCTGGTCACCATCCTCACGTTTCTGCTCCCGCGGGGGGGATGTCGCGGCCCGGGCCCCGAGCGCCGCCGCGGCCCCGGGGCTGAGCTCCGGACCATGTCCTCCCGCAGCCCCCGGCCCCCGCCCCGCCGCTGCCGCCGCCGCCTGCCGCGCCCCTCCTGCTGTTGCTGCTGCTGCCGCCGCTCACACCTCAACGAGGACACGGGCCGCTTCGTGCTGCTGGCGGCGCTCATCGGCCTCTACCTGGTGGCGGGCGCCACCGTCTTCTCGGCACTCGAGAGTCCGGGCGAGGCGGAGGCACGGGCGCGCTGGGGCGCCACGCTGCGCAACTTCAGCGCGGCGCACGGCGTGGCCGAGCCGGAGCTGCGCGCCTTCCTCCGGCACTACGAGGCCGCGCTGGCAGCCGGCGTCCGAGCCGATGCGCTGCGCCCGCGGTGGGACTTCCCCGGCGCCTTCTACTTCGTGGGCACCGTGGTGTCGACCATAGGTGAGCTACTCGCCAGGCGCGCGACTTTCCTCTCCACGTCTTTCACCTGCTGCCCTTTCACTGCTCCGGGGCTCGAGCCGCGTCCCTCGGCTCCCCTCTTCCCTTCTAATGCCCGAGTGCCTACTTTCATCGCGCCCTCTCCTCCCTGCCAGTCCCTCTCTTCCTGCCTCGTCTTCCTCTTTACTGGCTTTCGGCGCGGGAGGTGGCTTGAAAGGCCCATCACTGGCGCTTACCCAGCGGTGACTGCCCGGCAGAGAGGCCAAACGGGGAGAACCCTCACCCGGGCACGGGGCAGACTGGGGGCCGCCCGCGCTCCGGCACTTGCCAAGTCCGTGACCTAACCTCTTGTGCCTTAGTGTTCGCTTCTAAAAAGGACTGGGGAGAGTATGTATGGGGGGCCTGGGGCTTCCTTCTTATTTCTCACAGCCCCCGGTCCTCGGTTTCCTCATCCAGGTAATCTGGAAAGCCCTTTCTCTCTCCACTCAGCATTTTTCTCTCTTTTCCCTCTCTTCTTTCTTTTACCACGCGTTTTCCCTGAGTCCTCTAGACCCTTTACCTTGGAAAAGGTGACCATTTTCCAGACTAATCCCCAGGTCTCCTTCCACCTTTTTCCTACAGTCTGTACCATCCCTTCCCAAAGCAAAAGCCCATTAGACTTGGAGAATAGGACTTCAGCTGCTCTGGCTCTGGTTTTCTGCCCCGCAATTTCCCTCCAATTTCTTGACCTCTTTTCTTTGTAACCTTGTTATCTTTTCCAATAAATATTGGCACCAAGGGGTAGCTTCTCTATACTTTCTATCATCCCTTCCTCTTATTTTCGGTAAAAACAGCTCATGGTTTTGTAACAGTACAAGAAATGCTGTGTAAATGTTCCTTGAACCCCTCCCCCCACTTCTTTCACCCTCCTCTGAGCTTCTGCTATAGAGATTCAGGAGCCACCACTGCTCCCCACTCCACCCGGTCTCGGTCTCTCTTCTTCTCTTACCCACTTTCTGCATCCCCCCATTTCCCTGGGTGTTATGTGAAACAGATCTCCTCCCATTACTGTATAGAGTGCAGAATAAATACAAGATTGTCACTTTGGCATGACTCTGTCTCATCCACTCCTCCTTCGAGTCCCAGGGTGAAAAAAAGCATTTGGCTGCCCTTGCTTCCAGTCACCCCAAAGCACTATCTGCTGGTGATAGGTTTGGAGGAGGGGACTGGACTCACAGAACTGAAAGGTGAAGAATTTCGTAGGCAGCCTTATCTGGGTGAGTTCTGGCCTGGAAAGTGGTACACCAGCTTAGAGATGGGGTATGGACTAACTGCCCAGTGTAAGCCATTGCAGATGGCTGCTGGAAGGCAGAAAAGACTGCATCCATGTGCAGAACATGAGCAGCTAGAGATGGCTCTCTGAGTGTATATGTATAGTCTATGAAAGGACTTCTTTTCAATGAATTTTCATGTGTCATGTTTGATCTGATGACTTAAAATAGAAAAGGCAAATATGGCCCAAGTCCAAAGCACAAACAAATTGGATTAAAATACCCTGTAAAAGCTATATCATGTTGTTATGGTGATTGAAGATATAAAATGACCCCCTTAAAAAAAAATCCCCTTTTAAGAACTGCATCAAGTTGCTATAGCAACTCATTTTTTTTTAAGTGCTTTAAAAGTGCTAAAGATGCTTAGTCCTGATGACATCATGTGTTCATAGCTCATTATTGATTTGTGCTCTTCCTCTTTTAAATACACCCATTTGCTTTCACCTAGAGGCACACCTGTGCACATATTGGCCAGTCACAGCATTTCTGTCCCGGTGGTGTGCTCTGACTTTGGCTTCCTAATGGGACCCACTGGTTAAGGGAAAAGGTGACAGCAGTGTCCCCTTCCTCTACAGGCCACGAGTCCATCTAGACGGGGCCTCGTTCCAGTGACCTGTGGTCTCTGTGCCTTTCTGATGAGCTCCCATCAATGCCTTTATTCACTGCCCAGCCATGGCTTCTACAGCTTCTTTTCAGCTCTATGCACGAAATCAAGTCAACATGTTGGCAAATTGTCCAAGCCTTTAATCTACTGGCAGAATTGGCTGTTTTTTAGTCAAGCAGAAAGAAACTATGTTCTCTTTCTTGATTTGTGTTTGGGAATGTAGGCAAGCCTTGTAGGAGGACTATGCTGAAGCTTGTGGCTATGTTACAAATGACCCAGCACATTGTTTCCAAAATCTGCTGCAGGGAGACATTCATCTCAATAAGAGCTGCACTTAGGGACCAGAATCAGCTGGTGGACAGCTCAGCATTCAACTAGCCCCTTTGCAGAGGTGCCAAGAGAGCCACATAGGTAGCAGGGTCTCTGCCAGTGACCCACCTGCTGTCATGGTCTCAGGCAGTTAGATAAGTTCTGCTGAATCCTGAAGTAGCATGATTTTTATTTCAGTCTTCTTTTGCAAAAATGTACTTGGATGAAATTTAAGTAAAGACCTACACACGTCAGTTTCACTTCTGTTTATATAGTTCCTTTCCCTTAAATGCCCTGAGTCTTCAGAGACAATAATTATCACTACTGGTGCTTTTATGGATTCAGCAGCTCAGGGAGCCAAAGCTGAGTCCAAAATGGGCTGTCAGGATTCGCTATCTACCATCTCACCCAGAGAAGAGGAAAATTAGCATGCACTCAGTTTTATTTGAATATCACAGTGTGTATGGTCCATGCAGCAATGTGGACGTTTTCTTGTATTGTGTAGACCCAGCTAACAGATTTGTCTAGACCTTGGTGTAGAAAACTCTGCCGTCATTTATCCCATAAATATGATATATTTTGATATAACGTGTATATCAGGCCCTGAGTGCTATATTTTGAAAGGTTAAAGCTTATTCTACAAGGCAAGGATTGAAGCATATTCCGACAAGGGCAGCTGAATTGCAGTGTTCATGGGTGCCACATCTTGGCTAGCCTCACTAATGATTGGAACAAGGAGGAGTCCTTTGGTCCAGTCCCATGTGGCTCAAAGTGTTAAAGGATGTGTCTCAGGTCACAGTTAATTATGTATTCAGCTGGGTCCAGAATCCAAGTTATGCTGTGTTTATTCTACCAGTTTCATTCATATAATTGGTGGGCACATTCTTGTTTGAGACTGAAGTATTTAATAGTGTATGTGTGTGTGTCTGACACTGCAGCAGGGCTGGGCAGATGGACTGGTCTGCTGGTCAGGCCAACAATTAAGTCCAGAGAGAACTTGAAGAATCAGACACATCTTAGAGGTCACACAGGCTAGAAAGAAGCATCTGGCAAGTCTTAGACAGCTGGGAAGACAAGAGCCAGTACCAAGAAGGTCAGAGACAGGAATGCTAGCAAGTAGGAGACATTTGGGTAAATTCTGATCCAAGAACAGTAGCCACTTGCTCTCTGCCTTCTTTTGCACCAGTTTGTGTGTGTGTGTGTGTGTGTAGAGGAGGGAAAGAAGGGGCAGGAATGGGCCTTCAGCCAGAGGGAGAGATAGAAGAAAAATTCAGGTGTGGCTGTGTGTACTCGGGTTAGATGAAACGTCCTGATGAGGTGGAATATTTGTCCTGACATTTGGCTTGAACAAGGCCCATATCTGGAGCTAGGTAATTTGCAATTGTGAGACACATGTGTGTCCACACAACATAGACCCAGTGGGAAGATTTGCCAGTGATTGTTCAGTGGTAGTTGAGGCTGAATAGAAATTCAGTCTGAATAGCTCAAGCAAAATGAAAATCCACTTTGTAGTCTAAATTATTCATATTGATTGCTTACACTGAACTGAAATCCTGGGCAATTATTTCTCCCATTTATGCTCTGTGACATATTCCCAAGGAGATGAAATCAAGTTTGTTTTAATGTAAATCCATCCAGTTATTCATTCCTCCATTTAATAAAATCCTAAGCAAGCAGAACTCATAACCACGCATGTATCGCCTTTGGCATGTTGTTATCTGCATCTCCCATGATAACTTGAACTCCTGAAGATAGACAGTAACTGGTGTTCTTTTAGTACTAAACAGTATTCTTGGAGGCAGTCCCTAGGTGAAAGATATTCAAACATACAAAGAGTATTAATCCGTCATTTCACATCCTAAAGGATGTTTTATTGGTTTACTTTGAAAAGATTAAAAGGAAACTCTCCACTGGGGTTTTAATTATGCAACTGCTGTCTGATTTACACGTAGGGAAGAACATATTTAAAAGTCTCTCTCAAATGGCAGCTTGATATAAACAGAAATATTTTTGCTTCCTTTTATTAGGTTTTCTGGCAGCGTATTTTAGCTATAAAGCTAAAACCATGCCGCTCTAGCCGGGATGGTGTAGGTATAGAGATGTCACTTTTGGCACTGCATAATTTAGCTTGCTACTTTCAGAATTAGGCATACTTAATTATTCAACTGCAAGATTAGTAACAAGTTCTAACTTTTTTTCTTCCTTTTTAACATGGAGTTTTTAAAATTTTTTTGTTTCAAAGGAAACTAAGACATTATAAGACCAAAATGTCACTACCACATTTACATTTGGTTTTCTTCTGACATGTATGTAATCCAGCTGGAGGTGGCTCTGATACCAGGAGTCAAGTACATTACCCAGAAGGAGAGGAGCACCTTTCTTTGCTTATTTCTCTCATCAGTTTGTGGTTTTTTTTTTTTTAGTTGGAAGATGATGCTGTGACAACTTTGAAGGACATTTAGGGGGGAAATATCCATCATTAGATTTGGAACTCTAGATGGACAGCAAGGAAAATGCATTCCAATTCATTGCTCCTTCCTCAGCAACCAGCACTGGACCCAGCACATTGTAAATAGTCACTAATTATGATAACACATAATACTCTGCCCTCATATAACTGTTTTCATTTTTGCAAGGTCCTTTGCAGTTCTTTGTCACCTTTTGTAGGAAAATGAAAGGAAACTAATAGACAAGTGCTGAGCTGCTTTTGGTCTAACATTTTATAATATCATCAGTGTTGTTTCCATCTTTCCACATGTCCTTCACATACTGATTTCTTTATTTTTTAGCTGCGGTGTGTCTTCGTTTCTGCACGCGGACTTTCTCTAGTTGTAGCAAGCAGTTTGCTGGTTTCTCATTGTGGTGGCTTCTCTCATATTGTGGAGCAAAGGCTCTAGGTGCATGGGCTTCAGTAGTTGCAGTACGTGGGCTCAGTGGTTGCAGTTTGTGGGCTCTAGAGCACAGGCTCAGTAGTTGTGGCACAGGGGCTTAGTTGCTCTGCAATATGTGGGATCTTCCCAGACCAGAGATCGAACCGGTATCCCTTGCGTTGTAAGATGGATTCTTAACCACTGGACCACCAGGGAAGCATCACATACTAATTTTAATGAGTGCCTAATATTCTATCTAAATGATGTGCTATGATTTACTACCCCTATTGCTGGGTATCTGGGCGTGGTTCTCAGTTTGGGGGGCTATTTTGAGTAATACCACAGTGATTATCTTTATGTAGATGGCCTTTCCTTCATGCAATATCTCCTTGGGCTGAATTCCCAGCAGTGAAATTGATAATCAGGAGACACTGCCATCTTCATGGCTCTTGGGGCCAGTCCCTTTGGAGTGAAGGACTGTCTGACCTCCCCTGAGCTGAGCCTCAACCTTTACAGAGCCTAGAAGAGACTAGACAGTTACCCAGCAAATGGCTCCATGGAAACAGGCCACGGGTCCACTTGGTGTTCTCCAGGATTGCGCTCAGTCCCTGGGACTGAGCTGACCCCTGAACAAGGCAGTGGCTTCAGCATCTTCAGCCTCCCTTACTTTAACTGAGGGCCACTTCCTTTGGGAAATTTGGGTGAGCGGAGAAGGGCAGGAAGGAAAACAGGAAGAGCTTCCCAGCCATCAAAGACAGAGAGGGAATACCTGGAGCCTCTTCCTTCCCATCCCCTGCATTCCCAGGGATGTCTGCCACCGCTTCTGGGCCAAGCCAGCTGACAGAGAGGGTGCGTCCTTTTGGTCCTGACTGTGCCCAAGGACCCCAGCCTGGACTGGCCCAGAACTGTGCCACATGGAGCAGATACCTATTTCTAGAATATTCCAGCTGGATAACACTGTAAAAATCCTCCAGAACTTTCCCCAAGCATTTGTACCTTTTTGTCAACAAAAAACAGCAAGCCACCTATTACAGAAAACAGACAGTAGCTGAAGTCTTACAGTGTCTGGACACAATGGCATTATTTTCCCAGTAACAGATACCAAGAAGGCAGGGCAGCACAGAGTGGTGCTTCTCAATCACGACAGTATCTGAATTACTAGCTCTGGTCATAGTGCAAATGTCGGTTTCAGGAGGTCTGAGTGGACCCTGAGACTCTGCATTCCTCACTAGCTCCCAGAGATGCCCATATTCTTGGTTCCCAGACTGCACTGGACACAGCATGGGTATAAAGAAGCAGCAGTGAGTCAGGGACCGCAGCCTAGACCCGCTCTGCCCCTCACTGGCTGCACAGCTGTGAGCAGGACCGGTCATCACACGGAGCCACAATGTCTTCATTCCTAAAAGTAGGGAGTGCTGGGGTCACCTGGGTCCCTTCCAGTTCTGATGTTCTCAGATCTGGGAAGGCTGCTTGCTCACATCCTCTGGTGCACTCAGCGCAGGCTAAGCACACCAACTCTGCAGACTGGGTCCTGGTCCCAATTCTGCCACTTCCTAGCCATGCGCTCCTAGTGAGAGGGCATGCCTCTTCTCACCTCAGTTTCCTCCTCTGTAAAGTGAGGATAGCAATGCTCCCTGCCCATGGGCGCCCACAAGGGAAGAAGGAGCTAATCTGCGTGTGCAGTGCCTAGCAAACCCTCAGAAAGCATCAGCCCCTCAGAACACGGTGAGCCTCATGGGCAAGCCCTGCACTGCCCCCCTGCGCAAAGGGAAGGTGAGTTCAGCCCTGACCCACCGTTCTGCGTCCAGCCCTCTGGGTCTTGCCACCCCTGCCCTGTGGCATCTACCACCCTCTCATGGGCCGCTATCTCTGGGGCACATTGCTGTCTGACACTGTTACATAACTGACCTGGGAGGATGCTCTTTAAATTGCATTTTCTTTGGGTCTTCAACTGGAATTTTTTTTTTTTTTCGTCAGATCTTTTTTTTGTTTGTTTATTTATTTATTTGTGGCTGTGCTGGGTCTTCATTGCTGCTCTCAGGCTTTCTCTAGTTTCAGTGCACAGGCTTCCCATTGCCTTGAATTCTCTTGATGTGGAGCACCAGCTTCAGTAGTTGCAGGTCACGGACTTATCTGCCCCTCGGCACATGGGATCTTCCCAGACCAGGGATCGAACTGGTGTCCCCTGCATTGCAAGCCAAATTCTTAACCACTGGACCACCAGGGAAGCCCATTCAACTGGAATTTTTAATGCCTCGTGTGTGTGCTGTTTGATCTTTCTAAAGAAGATTGGTGAATAACTGAACGAGTGACCGAGTGGTGGTTTAGACCGGTATCCCCTGCTGTGTCTCTGGTCCTCACCCCTCAAGCAGAGCCCTGGGAAGCCACCTTCTATCCCCCGCCACCCACCCTCTGGATTTGGTGGGCTAGGGCCTCTTGGCAGAGCCTGGGCTTAGGGGGAGGTTGTGGAGCTGAGACCAGCAGAGAGACCAGACATGGCTCAGGCCAGGCCTCACCATGCTTCTCTGAGGCAGGTCTGGTGTTGGGACTGTGGGGAGAGGCGATTGTAGGATGGCATTATGGCGTCACCCCATTGTTGGGGAGGGAGCCAGGGTGCTGCTACTCCCTTCACCTTGGGGCTCCTCAGCTCCCCCGATGGGTGGAGACAGCACCTCCAGGTCTAGGGCAGGAGAGGCGAGGCTGCAGAGCCTGCCAGCACGTTCCCTCTCCAGACTCCGCCCTGCCAGGAGTCAGGGCCTTTGTTCTGGGGAGCCAGAGGGTAACTGAAGCATCTCTGATCTCTTTGATTATCACCTCCCCTCCATACACACATGTTATGTTTGCCCGTTTACAGTGTTTTTACCTGTGTTTACTCAGGAATCTTTCCCAAAACCCCAGAACAGCAAAGAGAATGCTGTATTCCCATTTCACAGATGATGAGACAGCTCAGAGAGGTTAAGCAACTTGCCTAGGGTTACACAGCAAAGAAATCAGTGGCAGGAGAGAGGATTCAGGACCCCTGACTGCACAACAACCTCTCTGTTGCTCCTGAGCCACGCACAGCCACAGAGGGAGATGAGTCCCAGCCCAGTCTAGGGTCTGCTGGGTAGTGGGGGCAGAGGAGGTGAATGTGAGGCTGTGTCAGCAAGGGCTCAGGCACAGTTTAGGGATTCGGATTTGGTTCTGCTGTGCTCCTTGTAGCCCCAGTGGCTACGCTGAGCTGAGGGCTGCCTGCTTTCCGTCCCACACCACCATGCATCCTTTTTGAGGGAGGCTGCAGGCAGGCAAGAGAGTGTGGATGAGCATGGTACTCCGTACAGAGCTCACTACAACTCTAGGAGCTGTGTTGGTGGGAACGTTCAGGGCCCATTGCACCAAGCCCCTGCCCAGAGAAAGGACCTCATGACCTGAGGGGCCCTCCGCCTTATACTTGGGATATCAGCGGTGGCCAAGGAGAGGTGGGAACAGAAAAGCAAATAACCCAAAGGTCCGCACTTGAGCACACCAGCCAGGAAAGTCTGGGGACATGGCCAGCTCAGTACTATCCAAGGTCATGTCTTAGAGGCAAACCTGCTCAGACACTGAGGGAATGCATGAAACCAAGGACCTGCCAGTGCACCCCCAACTCTAGCCACTCTCAACTTCTGGCCAGCCCCGCTCCACCCCACCCTCCCACACAGCCCCACCCTTGAACTCCAGGCGCTTTCAGCCTCCAGGCCATTGTTCATACTGTTTTCTCTACCTGGATGGTCTTCCCTTTCTTTCCATTTTCCACCAAATGAACTTGGTTTTCAAGCTGCAGGTCAGATGAGACCACAAAAGCGAGACCTTCTTGGAACCCCTCTTACTGCGCCAAGACATGTGGTCATTATCTGTTTCTGTGCCAGTTTCCCTGGCAATAATGCCAGCCTCTGTTCAGTGGGGTAAGGTATAGTAAAGTCTGGCACAGAACCCAGTAGGTGTCCTTTCTCTTTCCTCCAGGTCAGGACCCCTGTCTTAGTAGTGCTTGTCCCTGATAGTTAATGACAGTAATAGCCATATGGCAGCAGCCATGCATTGAATAACTACTATGAAGTGGGCACCGTGTCTGGAGATGGAGATAATTAAAAAGCAAAGAGGTAGTTTCTACAAATCATGGAGCAGAATGCTTGGCACAAAGTCGGCGATTAATCAACGTATGTTGAATGGATGGAATGAATAAATGAGTGTGAGTAACTGAAAACCTTGGAGTGCTGGAAATAATAAAAAGAGAGTGGAAAAACCTGGACGCAGGCTGGGCTCCAGGAACCTCCCAGCGCCTGCCTTTCCCTCCCCGCCCTGCCGAGCCAGAGGGGCTGGCTGTGCACTGGCCCTTCTACTAGGCCACTGGTTTAACGATCTCTCAGTGGCTGGCAGGTGTGCAGCAGACAGCCAGCTCACTCTGGCTGGGGCTCCCCTGGCGGACAGTGCTGTCTCCGTGGCTCTCTGAGTCAGCCGGGTCCTTGTCCTACCCTGCCTGGGGCCCAGCAGAATTACTGGAGTGAAACCAAACCAGATGATTCTGAGCCTCAGCCCCAGTGCCCCAGGAGTGGTGGGAAAAGTTCAGTTCTGAACATTGAAGCCAGGCTTCTGGGCCCAGCTCTCCCACCAACCCAGATGGCCCATCTGGCCCTGGCCTTCGCTCCAGCTTCTGGCCACAAGGAAGCCCTGCTGAATTCTGCCTCTCAGCTCAATAGCTCTACCTTCTCCATCACTAGCCCATGGCACACCCCTTAGAAACCAGATGTTGGCTCATAAATTGAACAGAAGTTTTACAAGTAACTAAATGCAGTTCCACAAATCCAGAAAACCACCTCATCCACACAGCCGAGCACCATCACAATGCCTCTAAAAATACTTGGGGAAGCTTTTATTGGAATGGGGTGTCCCAGCTTTCTGGAAAGTTACAGTTGAGATAAACATAAGCCTCAAATCGCACTCCGCGTGACTTCTCCCTAATCCTTTCCAAATGGCCACGATCTCATCCCCTTGCTGCCAAGTGTTCTGAATTCTGAACACCTCGTGGTGAGCTGCTCACACCAGGACCTGCCAGAAAAGCTGCAGGGACAGCCCGGGCCAGGGAGGGAAAAGAAAACACAAAACTGCCCATGTTGAGTGGAACTGCAGGGCCTGACCCTCCCAATAGCTGGGAGCCTCTCTCTCCTGTTCTCTGCTCCATCTCCCCATGCCTGGCACCGGGCTTTGCACATGGGAGGGAGGGGCTCATGAATACTTGTGGAATGAACATAAATTTGAATAATTGGTCATTCCCAAGATTTTCAACTCTTCTTAGACACCAGTTTAACAAAAAAGTAAAATGTGAAAATCTCCACTTAATCTTAATCAGATGATGATTCACTTTGTAAAAGAAAGCTTCAATTTGCAGAGGGATTCACTCTGGTGCTTCTGTAAGTAGGCAGGGATACCAGTGCATTTCAATTGAGATGCAGCACGCAGCGAGTATGTCAGGAAGCCAGCAGCCACATCAAGTCCCCTTACTGCCATTGCTACCTTCAACACAGACCCCAGATCCCTGAGGCAGCCCAGTCCCTAAAGTCAAGGGGTTCTGGTCAAATTCATGAGCAATACACTTGACCCAGTGGGCAATTCAGAGGTGTGGATTTCAAGAGCTTATGTGAGAGGTGTGCCCTGTAACAACTGGAGTTGCCCGGGTCCTCTGGAGCGGTCCAACCAACAGAGCATATGCCCAACACATGGAAAGTGCATTATAAAGCTCATTGCTGTGCATTATTCAGCCAGGCAGCCTGGTCCTGTAGGTGCCTCCATGTTAAGAATGAATAAGTTTGCATCACCAAGACGCAGTTTTCAGTGTAGTGTAGTGATTACGGGCAAACCTTAGGATTCCAGCCTTAGGATTCCAGCTCTGTCATTCACTAGTGGGGTTGCCAGGGAACATCTCCTGATCACTCACTTAAGAAGTCCGGCTCACTGCCTTCATTTCCACCCCTGTCCAATCTCCCATGACCCATCCAAGACCCCAGCCTCACATTCCTTGACCATCTCATCTATAGCAGTGTTTTCCTCTATCCCCTTCCAGCAAGTCCCCTGTCCCATCCATGTCCAATGAACTGCACTATGACCAGTGAGCTGCACTGCCTTCAAAGCCCACCTTCTGGTCACCACCTCCCACCTTTCCAACTCACATCCTCTGTTGCCCCCATATAGTATTCCTTGGACCCCAAACCTGTAGTCTCCTACTCTGATGTTGCCATCATTTTCTTTGGGCCCTCATTTCTTTCCTAACCCAGCTTAGATTCACTCTCTCTGCAAGGACCCTTAGCTTCCTTGCCCCTCTCTCTCCCTGCCCTGTGTCCCTATACCTCCCCTGGTACCATCAAAATACCAGCTTTCCACCCATTCCTTACCTGTGCCCAAGCTGCTCCATGTGACTAGAAAAAATCATGCAAAGATGCTGACCAGTCCAACTTTAAATTAATGACCCTGGGGACCAGCCAGACACTCCATCCTGGCAGACCCTCCTCCTAGCTTCCTACTGTGTCAGTTCCCCACTTATTCCTCCTCTTCCCAGGGAGGCTGACTTCCTAGCCTCCCACACCCCTCACTCTCTGCTCACACTTCATTGAGAAAATTAAAGTAATCAGACAGAGACTCTTTCATCTTTACAACTCCAAATCCATTCATCACGTGGAGCTGCCTCTCCCTTAAAACAGCAGATGGACTGCCCACTTTCAAATGCCTGCCTCACTGGGTCTCATCCTGTCCAGCTTTCTCAAAGACTTTGTTTTTGCCATTACACACACCATGCACTGTTGGTCTGTCCTCCAGTATGCAAATATGCTGTATTTTCTTCCTTCTTAATAGACCCCTCCCTTGACCCTTTGCATCATCCTCCCGCTACCTCCCCATTTTGCTGCTCCTTTTTACAGGAAAACATCTCAAAAGAGTACTCAACATCTCTCTTCCTCCACTGGATCCACCTCAAACCAGAGTCCAGCCCCATATTTCCACTGAGTCTGCTCTTGTAAGATCCCCCATGGCCTCCTTTCTATAATTCCAGTGATGACTTCCCTATCTTCATCTTACTCAGCATCTCAGCAACATTTGACACCACTGGCCATTCCTCCTTGAAATCCTCTTTTCTCTTGGCTTTTGAGGCACCATGCACTCCTTGATCCTCACTGGCTGCCATCCAGTCTCATTTGCTGAAACCTCTCCTCTGTGCTCTCTTATTGTTAGAGGGTCCCTTTCTCCCTGGATTGTCTTTCCAGACCTTGTCATTTGACCTGTAGGAGAGGAAAACTTTTTTCTTCTGTCCCCTTAGGTTCTAAACCTGGAGTATTGCAAATTAAACTGATGAAAGAGATGAACATAAGAAAAGGCTTATTATGTATGCATATGGAGGCCTTTATAGAAAAGAATTGAAGACCCAAAGAAAGAGCAATTAAGCCTGGGGCTTATATGCCATTTTAACAAAGCTGTAAATTGTGGAGAAATAATAAGGAACAGACAAGGGTTTGGGCTTCTAGGAGCTATAGATTGTGAGAAGGTAAGCATATGGGGGAAACTTACAGACAGAGGAGCCTGGCAGGCTATAGTTCATGGGGTCATAAAGAATACGACATGACTGAGTGACTAACACTTTCAAAAAAAACTTTTTCAATGGAAGGTAAGGGTTGTTTTAGTAAGCTTTGTTGTGCAGACTCCATCTCTTGCAGTCTTGGGGTGAGAAGTGTCTCTGGTGATTAAGAGTTGTTCTTCTTTCCTGCTATAGTTGAGAGGAGGGGGGACACCTTCACAAAGGAAAATTTATACCTTACCTTTGGGCTTATAGGGGAAGGGTAGAGAGCTTTTCCTGCGTCTGTTGTTTCTCTATTGCCTCTAGCTCAAAATAATCCTTATGCCAACGTTGAATATTTTGGGATAACATTCTTTGAGCCCCTTCAACACCATTGGCTTCAAACCCCATCTATCTTCTGATGACTTCTAGATGAATAACCCCAGTCTTCCATACTATGCTTCAAGACTGGAGGTCCAACAGTCTAACTGGCATCTCTGCATGGAGGTCTAGTATGTATCAAAACTTAACAAGACCAAAGTAGAACTCTTGATTTCTGCTCTATTCCAGTCTTCTTCATCTCAACAAATGGTGCCATCATGAGGAGCTGTCCTGATGCCTTTCTCTCTAATCTTCTGTATTCATCATCAAATCCTGTCAGCTCAATCTGCAAAATACACTCCAATTTTGTTGCAGGAGGGGAGACCCCTTCCAGAGCCCAAGAGTGGACTCTTGTCTAACACCTGGAAATGAATTGCCCAAGGAGATACATGTGCTGATGAAGAAAGAGACTTTATTGGAAAGGGGAGCCTAGTTAGAGAGCAGCAGGGTAAGGAACCCAGGAGAACTGCTCTGCCATGTGGCTGAAAGTCTCAGGTTTTATGGTGATGGGGTTAGCTTCTGGGTTGTCTCAGGCCACTCATCTTGCCTGTGCCCATATTTGGTCTGACTCAGGGTCCTTCCTGGTGGCACATGCATCCCTCAGCCAGGATGGATTCCAGTGTGAAGGATTCTGGGAAGTTGGCTATCTCCTCCTTCTTTTGGTCCCTCCCAAATTCTGGTTAGTTTTTGACAGCGACACCATGTTCCTTATTGGGACCTCCTGTTGTGAGACTACTCAGGCAAGTGGTTGTCACTGTGCCTGGTTGATGACTTTGGTCAACAGTTCCCCACCTCCATCCCCGGTCTCCATGCCCATCACTACTGGGCTACTTTGATCACAATCATTGTATGTTGCTGGGACAACCAAATCAGTCTCCCAACGAATCCTCCAGCTTCCTCTCTGCTTTTTTACCTCTTTTCCACACAGCAGCCAAAGATATCTTTTTTTCTATTTTGGCTTCATTGCAGTGTGCAGGCTTCTCCAGTTGTGGTGTGCTAAGATCTGCAGCATGTAGGGGATCTTAGTTCCCTGATCAGGGACTGAACCCATGTCCCTTGTGTTGGAAGGTGGATTCTTCACCCCTGGACCACCAGGGAAGTCCACAAAGAGATCTTTACAAGTATGAATCAGTCAAGTCCTTCCCTTATTTGAAACCTGCCAATGACTTCCTGTTGCAGGAAATCTGTCTCTTCATCATGACCCACAAGGCCCTTAGTGACCTGGCCCTGCCTCCTCTGGGCCTCACTGGTACTGCTCTCCCCTTTGCTCAGCTCACTGTGGCCAAATTAGACTTGTTAGATTTCATTGCATTTGCATTTGCTGTTTCTGCTACTCGGAGCCCTGTTCCCTAGATGTCCCCTTGGCATAGCTGACTTCTCAACGACATTCATGCCTCGACATCTAAAATGAAAATGTCACCCCTGAGGAGCCTCCTCTAACCACCTGACTACTATAGTGTCGCCCACTCACCCCCAGCTGCTGTTCATCACACTGCTGTCTTATTAGAGTATGTACCACTTTCCTAAATCATCCACTTCCTGTATTTACTTGTTTATTGCATGGCCTCTAGCCACTCTCTGCTCTATGACAACAGAGATCTTGTCTCATCTACTGTTATATTCTCATTGCACAGTACAGCACCTGGTGTTTGCTAAACAAATGAGCAAACTTCTAAAGCTTCTGTTTTAGCATCTACAAAAGGGAAATAAAACAGTGTCTATCTCACATGGTTGTTGGGAGAATTATATGAGACCATGAATATAAGTGCTTCATCTGGCCATGGCATTTAGTAAACACTCTAATATGAGTTAGTGTTTTTATTAGTAATGTGGCTGATATCACACAGTGAGTGGCAAAGCTGAACCTCAGATCCTTTGCTCATTCCAGTGTGTCTGATGCCACCTCTCAGGGTAGGCCTGGGGGAGCAGTGTGTGGGAGGTCAGGACCGGCCTGCCTTAGGCATGTTGAGGATCAGCAACTGGTAAAACTACTTAGGAGGTGTAGGTCTTATCAGAGGTCATATTGAAAGCTGGGCAGAAATGCCTTAGATTTGGCATGAGGAGCATTAAGGGGCCAATACACGTTCTTGAGCAGGAGTATAATGTGATGATGAGTGTTTGAGAAGAACATTCTGGCTGATTAGTCACTATATAGTTATGCCATTAAATCAGGCAATCTAGTTAGTCTAAATTGTCGGTCTCTAAATGGCCTGGAAACAACCAGATAATTGTGAAGTCCCTTGTTTTGGCTGTTCACTTTGAACATTTAAATCAGCCCACTACCAGCTGTCCCATTCAGTTTATGGGGAGCTTATGTGTGTCTCTAGGGTGGCAAATCCTTGAGTTTGTAATATTCATCTCTGAACTGCTATGTGATTCCAAACTCATTCAAAGGGATTGCCAATGTGTATTATTTCTTCATGAGCTCTAAGTGGCTCATGATATATGAAAGCTCTTGTTTTACAGCCACTGGTGTATGCGCTGTGGACAGAGAGCAGAATTTGGCACATCCGACTTAGCAGCTGTGTACAAATCTTTCTCACAATGACATCTCTCTTGTGCGGTCGTGGGACGAACCCACATAATTGGCCACATAACAGGTCAGTAAGTGTTGTTCATTTGTTAATGTGGCAGCCCAGGATGCCAAATACTTGTGTGCAGAGTGATTTTAGTGGAGGGGGATAGCGATAAGGGCCAGGGATCCTGTGGCCTTTGGAAAGGAGAAGAGGAAATGTGAGATGTGAGAGATGTTCTCAGGAGCCAAATGGCAGGTCTAGTAACCGGCACTCAACATGACTCAATATGACCCCTACTAAGCTTGGTTCTCATCCTCTGTTCCTCCTCAATTTCTTGACATCAAAGTCATATGTTAAGATCTAAGGAAAGGGGCTAACTGTGGGCCTGGGGATCTCTATGATGCATCCGGAGATTTGTGCACATGTCTAATAATGGGAGGAAGGGAGTTGAGGATGCTGCAGCTGTACAGGAGGTGGAGAGTGAAGTCAGGCTGAGTCTGGATGAGAAAGCCCCTCCTCCAAAGCAGAATTCAACAGGGCAGCCCTCCCCACCCCCAACCACTGCTCAGAGATTGCTGAGGGCAGCTTCTGTGCCCAGCAGGTGAGAAAGGCACTGAGGGAGGATGGCCTGAATGCAAAGGAAGTTGCTGTGTAGCAATGACCTTAATTCATGACATCTTTGTCAGAATCACCTTCACCTTCTTCTAAATCCCTGGTTTATATCTTTTTAAATGTTTTTGCATAAAATTTCTTCTTCTTTTATAGCTTTTTACAGCTGAAGGGTACTTTAACTTCAACTCAGAGCTGAGTACTCTGATTAATTCTGTCCTAGCTCCTGACCCTCTCCTCTCCCCAGGGCTGAGGAAGAGGAAAGAGCTGATGCAGACCCTGCAGAGAGAGGCCCAGTTCTCAGTATAATGTGATTGAATGAGCCAGCATCTGCAAGGCCCTGGCTGTTCTCCCTTATAATTTTCCGAGGGTTTCCAACCCCTGAGTGGTGCCACTGAAGTGACACACATGTCATTTAGAGCTCCTCCCAGCCCCTCTGAGCTATGCACAGGGAAGCCTGTGGTTAGAGTTGAACTTTCAACCAATGACCTGTCTTACCCAGACAACAGACAAAGTCCCCACTGTATGGAGCTAACATTCTAGTTGGAGGAGGCAGTCAGTCAACAAATAAGTAAAAGGCAGACAGCGATAAATGCTATTAAAAGAATAAGGTAACAGAATGAAGAGTGATGGAAGTGGGGGTGCTTTTTTGGATAGGGTAATCTAAAAGGGTCTCTGATGACATGACCCTTGAGGAAAAACATGGAGTGAAGCAAGGGAGCAAGCCATGTGGCTACTTGGAGGAAGATTATTCCAGCAAGTGTCAAGGTCCTTAAGTAGGAGTTTGCATGGTTTGTTGGAGAAGTAGCAAGGAGGCCAGTGTGCCTGGAGGAGTGTTTGAAGAAGGGTCAAGTGGGAGAATGTTACAATGTGAACTCAGAGCAATGTATATGTGTGTTAGTCACTCAGTTATATCCAACTCTTTGCAACCCATGGACTGTAGTCCTCTACGCTCCTCTGTCCATGGAATTCTCCAGCCAAGAATACTGAAGTAGGTTGCCATTCCTTTCTTCAGGGAATTTTCCCGACCCAGGGATTGAAACTGGGTCTCCTGCACTACAGGCAGACTCTTTACCATCTGAGCCAATAGCCAAGGACTAAATCATGCAGGGTCTATGGTCCATAGCAAGGCCTTGAGATTTTACTCTAAGTAAAATGATGGTTTTGAACTGTGGTGTTGGAGAAGACTCTTGAGAGTCCCTTGGACTACAAGGAGATCCAACCAGTCCATCCTAAAGGAGATCAGTCCTGGGTGTTCACTGGAAAGACTGATGTTGAAGCTGAAACTCCAATACTTTGGCCACCTGGTGTGAAGAGCTGACTCATTGGAAAAGACCCTGATGCTGGGAAGGATTAGGGGCAGGAGGAGAAGGGGAAGACAGAGGATGAGATGGCTGGATGGCATCACAGACTCAATGGACATGAGTTTGGGTAAACTCCAGGAGTTGGTGATGGACAGGGAGGACTGGCGTGCTGTGATTCATGGGGTCTCAAAGAGTCGGACACAACTGAGCGACTCAACTGAACTGAACTTGAAAATGAGAGCCTGTGGAGGGTTGTGAGAAGAGGAGTGCAGTGAGTTTATAGACATAGGGGACCAAATGTAGAAGCATGGAAACTAGCTAGGAGGCTTTTGAAATATTCCAGGTAAGAGATGATGGTGACTTGGACAAGAGTGTGATGGGCAGTGTCAGAGAAAAGTGATTAGATCTTGTAGAAAAGATATATTCACTAAATATAGAAATCTATACTTATTTTCTTGGGCTCCAAAATCACTGTGGACAGTAACTGCAGCCATGTAATTAAAAGATGCTTGCTCCTTGGAAGAAAAGCTATGACAAACCTAGACAGTGTATTAAAAAACAGAGACATTACTTTACTGACAAAGGTCCATAAAGTCAAAGCTGTGGTTTTTTCAGTAGTCATATATGGATGCATGTCATGTATGGATCACATGCTAGCATGTGTATGGTCATGTATAGTCATGTATGATCACACGCTAGCAAAGTAATGCTCAAAATCCTCCAAACCAGGCTTCAACAGTACGTGAACTGTGAACTTCCAGATGTTCAAGCTGGATTTAAAAGTCAGAGGAACCGGAGATCATTGATAAAGCAAGAGAGTTCCAGAAAAACATCTGCTTCTGCTTTATTGACTATGCCAAAGCCTTGACTGTGTGGATCACAACAAACTGTGGAAAATTCTTCAAGAGATGGGAATACCAGACCACCTTACCTGCCTCCTGAGAAATCTGTGTTCAGGTCAAGAAGCAACAGTTAGAACTGGACATGGAACAATGGACTGGTTCCAAATTAGGAAAGGAGTACATCAAGGCTGTATATTGTCACCCTGCTTATTTAACTTACATGCAGAGTACATCATGCAAAATGCCAGGTTGGAAGAAGCACAAGCTGGATTCAAGATTGCTGAGAGAAATATCAATAACCTCAGATGTGCAGATGATACCACCCTTATGGCAGAAGAGGAACTAAAGAGTCTCTTGATGAAGGTGAAAGATGAGAGTGAAAAAGTTGGCTTAAAGCTCAACATTCAGAAAACTAAGATCATGGCATCTGGTCCCATCACTTCATGGCAAATAGATGGGGAAACAATGGAAACAGTGATAGACTTTATTTTCTTGGGCTCCAAAATGACTGCAGATGGTGATTGCAGCCATGAAATTGAAAGACACTTGCTCCTTGGAAGAAAAGCTATGACAACCTCAACAGCATATTAAAAAGCAGAGACATTAGTTTGCCAACAAAGGTCAATCCAGTCAAAGCTATGGTTTTTCTAGTGGTCATGTATGGATGTGAGAGTTGGACTATAAAGAAAGCTGAGCACCGAAGAATTGATGCTTTTGAACTGTGGTGTTGGAGAAGACTCTTGAGAGTCCCTCGGACTGCAAGGAGATCCAACCAGTCCATCCTAAAGGAAATCAGTCCTGAATATTCGGAAGCTGAAGCTGAAACTCCAATACTTTGGCCACCTAATGCGAAGAACTGACTCATTGGAAAAGACCCTGATGCTGGGAAAGATTGAAGGGGGAGGAGAAGCGGATGACAGAGGATGAGATACTTAGATGGCATCACTGACTCGACAGACATGAGTTTGAGCAAACTCTGGGAGATGGTGAAGGATAGGGAAGCCTGGCATGCTGCAGTCCATGGGGTCGCAAAGAATCAGACACGACTGAGTGACTGAACAACAGCAACAACATAGAAATCTAGGTTGAAGGGCTGTTTTTTTGGTGTGTTTTTAATTTCAGCATTTAGAAGGTTGTTTCTTCACTTGCATAGTTTCTGACAAGAAGTCTGTGATTTTTATCTTTGTTTATGTTTACGTAATGTGCCCTTTTCCCCTCTGGCTGTTTTTAAGATTTTTCTCTTCATTCTTGATTTTCAGCAATTTGACTTTTTAAAATTGTTCACTTATTTATTTGGCCACACAGCTCGTGGGATCTTAGTTCTCTGGCCAGGGATTCCCTGAACCCATGGTCCCTTCAGCGGAAGTATGGAGCCCTAACCACTGGACTGCCAGAAAATTCCCTTGGCAATTTGGTTTTGATGTGCCTCAGCGTAGTTTTCTGTGTGTGTTTATCCTACTGTGGGCTTGTTAAACTTCTTGGATCTATGTGTTTATAAGTTTTATTAACTTTGAAAATTTTTTGACCAAAATTTGTCAAATAGTCTTTTTTTACTCTTTTTTGGACTCCAATTACACATATGTTAGACTACCTGATACGGTTTCACAGGTAACTGAGGCTTTTGCTTTCTTTTTTGTTTTTTCAGTCTTTTTTTTTTCCCCTCACTGCTTCATTTTGGGTAGTTTTTATTGCTATGTCCAAGTTCAGTCTTTTTTTTCTGCAGTGTCTAACCTAGTATTAATTCTATCCAATGGAAATTTTCTTTCAAATATTATATTCTTTATCTCTAGAAGTTCCACTTAGTTCAATTTTTTTCCCATTTCTCTCCTCATTAAGTTCATCTTTTTCTTCAAATCCTTGAGCATATTCAATATATTAATAATAGCTGTTTAAATGTCTTTGCTCATTCCCTAATCTCTGCCATTCTTCGGTCTGTTTATGTTGACAGATTTTTCTCTTTGTGGATTACATGTTCCTTATTCTTTGTATGTCTGATCCTTTTTTATTAGAGACCAGAATATTGTGAGCTTTACGTTTTTGATGGTTGATTATGCTGTCCTCCTTTAAACAGGGGTAGACTCTGTTATGGCAGACAGTTAAGCTGCTTATGGATAAGTTTGATCTTTTCTAGGCTTGTTTTAAAGCTTTTTAAAGTGAGGTCTAAAAGAGCCTTTTCTCTGGGACTAATTTAGCCACAGTGTTAGGGCATACCCTTTCTAGGGCTCTATGGAATTCCTCGTGTGTTTATTGAAACCTCTTCACCCTAACTGATGGGAACTCAGGTGATTCCTGGCTCTGTGAGAGCTCTGGGAATTATTTGGCTTACAGCTCTCTGGCAACTGTTCTTTCCTGGAAGTTGTTCACCACCCCGCCCCCCATCTTGGTCTTAAGGAGCTTCACCCTATACCTGCACCAACTGTTATTCAGCCAAAGACTCAGGGGAACCCCTGCACAGATTTCTGGAGCTCCTTCTCTGGGTAGTTCCTTCCTCTCTGGTCTGCTACCCTGTAAGTCTGCCTTTTTTTGAAGCTGCTTTGTCCTTCAGTGAGACCGCTAGGTTCTGGATCCCTGTTCCCTCTATTGCTATCTGCAAACTGCATCCAAGCAGAAAACCAGGGCAATCAAAGGTTTCACCCTGTTTGTTTCCCTCACTCAGGGACCATAATCTTGTACTACCTGTCTTCCAGGGCTTGAAAATAATTACTTCATAAATTTTGTCCAGTTTCCTAGTGGGAAAGAAATCTGGATCCAGTTATTCCCTAATGGCCTGAGGCAAAAGCCAGTGGTTAGATTCTGGATCTATTTTGAAGGTAGATTTGCTCATGGATCAGATATATAGTATGAGATAAAGGAAAGAATCAAAAGGACTCTAAGATTTTTGAACTGAACAACTGGAAGGATGGACTTGTCATTTACTGGGATAAGGAAAGATTTAATAGAATGAAGGAGAGGGTGGTTGGGAGAGAAAATAAAGAGCTCCGTTTTCAAAATGTTTATTTTGAGATGTCTCTTGACTTCAAATTGGATGTCAGTCAGGCAATTGGAACCAAGATGCAGATTTAGAATTTGTGAGTCTATGGACCATTGGTTCTTAACCCTGTCTGCAGCAATATTAGCATCACTTAAGGGGCTTACCCGGTGGTCCAGTGGCTAAGACTCCAGGCTCCCAATTACGGGGGGCCTCAGGTTCCATCCCTGGTCAGGGAACTAGATCCTACATGCCACAACAAAGAGTTTGCATTTTGCAACTAAAGATCCTGCATGCCACAAAGAAAGATCAAAGATCCGACGTGCCGCAATTAAGACCTAGCATGGCCAAATAAATAAATATTTTTTTAAATCACTTAAGAAACTTCAAAAAAAAAATCAATATTCAGACCTGACCTTAGGCTAATTCAGTCAGAATCTCTGGGGATCAGGCCTGGGAATTGATACTTTTTAAAGTTCACCAGATGATTCCAATATACAGACAGGTATGAGAACCACTCTTTTATAGTATTATTTAAAGCCCTACCAAATATCAACAAGGACAGTGTTCTCAACCCTGGCTGCATATTAAAATTATTATCTGGGGAGAACTTCCCTGGTGGTACGATGGATAAGAATCCATCTGGGACACGGTTTCAATCCCTGGTCTGAGAAGATTCCACTCGCCATGGAGCAACTAAGCCCATGGGCCACAACTGCTGAGCCCATGTGCTTCTAGAGCTCATACTCAGCAACAAGGGAAGCCACCACAATGAGAAGCTTGCACACTGCAACAAAGAATAACCCCTACTCACAGGGAGTAGTAACCCCTCCCCCTAACAACTAGAGAAAGTCCGAGTGCAGCAACAAAGACCCAGCGCAGACAAAAATAAACACATTTTTTAAAAATTACCTGGGGAATTTTTGAAAGTCTTGATACCCCTCCCCCCACCCCGCCCTCCACCGCCAATCCAACGGCATCATACTCCCCAGGGGTGGGACTTAGAAATTCATGTTTTGTTGAACTCCTCCGGTAATTTCAATATACAGCCAGGTCCTACAGTGTGCACATTGATACCCAAAAGAGAAGTGATCTGAAGACAAAGCCTTAGTGGTCTAGAAGATAAAGGTGGGACTGAGCTAGAGGGAGAGGTCCCAGCTTATCTCAGATGTCTGAACTGTGGCTGCTCACTCACATTTAGGAACCAGAATCAACTCTGACTGGTAGCTCAGTGGGCACACAGGTGGGGCTTGTGGACTCAAGCTTCTCTTTAGGTCAGCAGGTGAGCAGCCAGTGTTATCTGTGCGGTGTTGCCCAGACCCACATCTCCCCAGGGCTCTGTGGGACGGTTCATCTTCCTCCCCTCCTTGGCTGTCATCCTCTCTGAGCAGCACCCACGTTCGCCAGTCACCCCTCGCTCCTGCTGGCCACCTTCCCGAAGTCTGTTGAAATTCCTTATCCACAAGAAATCTCTCTGCCCCTTCTCAGTGTTTGAGCCTTTATATCCCTTTACCATCGTTTTAAGAGAGTCTTAGGAGGGAAAGTAAATAAGATCAGGTGATGAGATGATCATTTTAAATCAGAAATCTGCCATGCTTTTTAAGTGTGAGGACCACTTTAAAAGCTAGAGATATTTTTACAGAACCCGTCTGACAGAAGTCACATATACTTCCAATATCTATTCATTAATAGGGAAAATGGGTTTCCCTGGTGGCTCAGATGGTAAAGAATATGTCTGCAAAGCGGGAGACCCAGGTTCGATCCCTGGGTTGGGAAGATCCCCTGGAGAAGGAAATGGCAACCCACTCCAGTATTCTTGCCTGCAAGATTCCATGGACAGAGGATCCTGGCAGGCTACAGTCCATGGAGTCGTAAGGAGTCAGATATGGTTGAGCGACTACGCTTTCAATAGGGAAAATACATACTGACACACAAAGTCCTATGAACTAATTCAATGCCACTTTTAAACGCATCTTTTCACCATCATAAAATCATTTAATATGTTTGGAAACCAATAGCACAATGTAGGAGAAACTTATGGCAGCTGAGCTGCCTTTGCAATAACTGCAGTCATGGGTATCCGAGCCAGGTGACTGAGCTCCATGGTTCTAGGCCCTGGAAAGCCGTTGGAGGTTTTGAATGAGGGGAGGGGCTGTTCCCGGAACCCTCAAGTGCTGCTGCCTTTGCAGCTTTTCCCTGTCTGGTCTGGTCCATGGTTATCTCTTTCTCTTTCTGTCAGGTGGATTCTTCCCCCTAAAAGAGCACACAGAAGATGTGGGCTGGCCTTCTGAGCAAATTATTTCCCCAAAGACAACAAAAGGAGCTTAGAGAAATTCAGTCTGGGTTTTTTACTCATTCTCCCACATTTCTCTTCTCCATCCTTCCTTATACCCTATCTTTAGAAACTCTGTTCCTTGTTCTCTAATAGTACAAATGGTCAACATTTCAAAGCCCCATGCTAAGTGCTTTCCAGACTTTATCTTACACAATCCTCATCACCTGCTGCAGAAGTGGGTACCATTCATACCCTCACTTTTCAGATGAGGAAACTGAGGCAAAGAGAAGCTCAATGGCTTTCTCAGATCAAAGAGCCAGTGAGTGACAGAACTGAGATTCTAAGCCAGGTGGCCCTGTGGCTTCTGCCATTTCACCCACCTCCCACCTTACCCCCTTGTATGGCAAAGTTAGTGCTCCTTGAATGATGAGGAATTTAGAGATATAAAGGATACTTAATAAATGACTGAATTGGGGAAAGACATTGACATGTTATCCAAGCCTCCCAGAGGGCCCATCCTCTGGTGGCAGCCTCCCTGGTTTCCTCCAGGGAACCTCCTTTAGTTTCAGGGTTCTACAAACTGGGCCTAGTCCCTCCAACCCCGAGAGGGGTTAAGGTTCTCCTTGCTGCACCCTCAGCTCTAGCCAAACTAGACCAGATACCATGTACCTCCAGGTCCTCATTACGTTACCTCTGCCCAGAATACTTTCCCCTGTCCATCCCCCTGTACTTCCCCCAAAGCCATGCCATGAAACAGCCACTTCCTCTGCAGAGCCCACTCTGATAATGCAGGCTTCATGACCCTCTTTCTTAGCTTCTGCCTATGGTCATCTGACCACCCACCCTGACCCCTCATGGCCTTATCTGTTCACAGATGTGTGACTTCCTACCCCACCATGCTGTCAGACCCTGACTTTAAAAAATAATGACAAAATGAGTTGTCTATAATTCATTAAAATAATATATGCCAATTGGAACTCTTGAAAAAATCCCCACATTTTCACCATAAAATAGAATCACTACATGTCCTTTTTTTTTCTGGACAAAGATTTGGGGTCCTAAAAAAGTTGGGGGTCCTGCTTTTTATATACTGATATATAATGATTTCCCTGGTGGCTCAGCTGGTAAAGAACCAGCCTGCCAATTCAGGAGAGGCGGGTTTGATCCCTGAGTCAGGAAGATCCCCTGAAGAAGGAAATAGCAACCCACTCCAGTATTCTTGCCTGGGAAATGCCATGGACAGAGGAGCCTGGCAGGCTACAGTCCATGAGGTCATTAAAAGTCAGACACAACTGAGTATGTGCATGCATATAATGTAGGAATAAACTTTTCAAGCATTCCTGTTGTTGGACACATAGTATTCCTTGGAGAGGATGTACTATAGTTTGTCAGAAGCATGATTACATTCCCTCCTCCACAACCTAGCTGGGGACCCTCAGGATGGCACTGCTGAAGACTCTGTGAGTGAGTAATTGGGTTGTCTGGTGGGTGGAAAGAAGGTGGGTTATGTTTGGTGCACGGTACATGTTAGCTACAGGGGGGGCATTAGGAGGCTGGAAAATTACAGAGAACTCATGTCGAGCCCACGTCTGCCAGCAAAGGGCATTTAAAACAGATCCCAGGAAATTATAGTTTTTGCAATCTATGAGTTACTCAGACAGGAAAGTACACGGGAGTGATGTGTTTTAGTAAGAGCACAGAGAACAATGGGGCTAGCCATCTCTAGGGCCTGGGGAGGTAGGGTGTGAAAAAGAAAGGCTTTCCTAGGTGCTGCTGTCAGTAAGCAAGCCCTACCTTTCAGAGCTGATACAGAGATGCAGGGCTTCCCTGAGCTATGCGGCCTTGAGGGACAGGCTGAGACCAGCTGGGAACTGATATGATGAGAATTCCTTTGGCCTATTTTATCCCCGAGATGCCATGTATATGTCGAGGGAGAGGTGGGGGGCTGAGACACCAAAGATGGGGTTCAGGCATATCTGTGTGTCCGACATCAGGGTCAAGGTCTATCTCCTCTGAGACAGAGGAGTCAGTCTGAAAAAAAGAGGCAAAACTGGTGGTGTCACAAATGTTTCTTGGCCTTTTGCTGCCACCAAGAGCAGGCCCTGGGGACTCCACACCACATCTGGGGGAGCCTGCTCCCAGGAGGCTCCTTTATGAAAAGAATCTGTGCCCTGTTCCCATCAATGGCACAAGAGCTATGAGAACTGAAGCTGGTGGATGATGCTGCACTCCTTAGCAGAGGGATGGGAAATAGACTTTAAAAGAGGAAAACAAATATCATATATTAAGGCATATATATGGAATCTAGAAAAATAGTTACTGATGAAACTATTCACAGGATAAGAATAGAGATGCAGACGTAGAATATGGATTTGTGGACACATCAGGGGGAAAGAGAGGGAGGGACAAATTGAGAGGGTAGCATTGACAAATATACATTACCATGTATAAAATAGATACCTAGCAGGAAGTTGCTATACAACACAGGGAACCCAGCCTGCTCCTCTGTGACAACCTAGAGAGGTAGGGTGGGGGGTGGCTGAGAGAGAGGCTCAAGAAGGGGGGGGCTATATATATACTTATGGCTGATTTGTGTCGTTGTACAGCAGGAATCAACACAACGCTGTAAAGCAATTATCCTCCAGTTAGGAAAAGAAGTGTTGAACATTCTTCTCCAGATCCCCAGAACCACAGTAGCAGGGGAAGAGGAAAGACGAGCCATTCCGCAGCTGAGCCCAGCTTCCAGGAGACCAGTCCAGGGGCAGTGTCCAGAACCTCCTGACCATCCTTTCTCCCAAAGAGCCAACAGGGCACACACCTGGGGGAATACACCCCATTGCCTTGTGGGGTATCTGTCCAGCCAGGGGGCAGGTGTACCCAGTGGGCCATGTGAGCTTCCTACAGGTTTCTACTCTGAAAGCCCCAGATGGTCACAAACCTGCAAGGGGAGCCACCCACCATGGGGTCACTGAGCCGAATTCTGACACCACCTCCACCACTTACTTGCCTTAGACCATGTCTTTCTGAGCCTCAGATTGTGCATCTAAAAACTGGATAGTAGTCCCCCAATCATGGATGCTTGGGGAAAAGGTACGTAAATGCTGTGAAAATGATCTCTAAGACCATAAACCCCACAGAAGCCTCGTAAGGGAAATAACACAGTGCAGTGATAGGAGCTTAAAAAAAAAAAAAAAAGAGGTTGTCATCTGTGCTCTTATGGAGGGGTTGTGACTATTTGTGGTGGTGATGAGACCCTGGCAGATCTTCTTTTCATAATTCCAGGGACACCCCTACTCAAGTAAAGTTCCCATCTCAAATAATTCATTTAAAGAGCACACATTCACATGTCATGTAGACTGACCCATGTACTCATCCACCAGAAAAAGTGTTTCCATAGCCAGCACTGAAAACCCATCAGCTCCTCCCTTTCTTTTCTTTCGTGTCCCTGTGGTGCCCTGGCTTCCTGTAAGCTCGAATTTTCTGCAGCAGCAGCAGCATCCCTCTGACTTTGCTGCTCTCACCTTATACTCTCCCTGAGGATCTCAAGGGTCCCAGTGCAGCAGTGGGTCTCAGTGGTCCCAGTTCTTGCAGATAAAACAAGAACCTGTGCAGTATGGCCAGGGATCCAACTGAAACCTACTGTAGGCTCCTGGCTGGCTGCAGGACCCCAGAAGAGCCCAGGGTTGCTGAGACCCTCTCCCAAGAGACCATCCCCTCAGGGATCTCAGGAGAGCAGGTGGCAAAGGCACTACAGTTTATGAAGAGAAAAAAAATAAACTAATCCTTCTTATTCTGTTCACTGAGTACCTACTAAATACCTGGTATTGTGTTGAATCTGAGTGAGGCTGCAATGGATAACCCACCTGACTGCAGATCAGAAGATTCTAAGTGAGATTAGCATTGTGACTTGCTTGCAAAGGCACCAGTCTTTGGTCTGGGCATGTTCTGGAGAGGTTGTGAGAAGCAGTCTGCATCCTCACAATTCACATGGGTGCCAGGTAGACTAGCTCTGGCCTGGGAGCCCGAGCCTGGTGTGGGGGTTAGGAGAGCCAGGCATCAGAGAGAGCCTGAAGGGAGGAGGCAGCTCAGAAGCGTGGGGCCTGAGTGTGTGGGCCCTGCTGGAGGGACCCAGCGGGCCTGGCGGAGGCAGCTGTTTCCTTGGCTGCCCCCAGCTCCCTCAGGAGGTTATTGCCGTGGGTAGAAACAGTCCCCTGCAGTTAGCAGGATAAATATAAACACAGCCTCCTGATCAGGGCTCAGAAACTAAGCTTTGCATCTGAGCTCTCTGCAGCCTTGGCTACTGCAGAAAACAGAACAAGCTAGGATGCAGCAGTGTAGGGCTTCTGCAGCCCAGCAAATGGGCTGTTAGCTGGCTCAGGCTGCCCAAACAAAGTGTCACAGGCTGGGTGGCTTAAACAGCAAAAATTACAATTCTTAGGCCGGAGCTCTAAGATCAAGGTCATCGGCAGAACTGGTTTCTTCTGAGACCTCTCTCCTTGGCATAGAGATAGCAAGCAGCCTTTTCACTGTGTCCTCACATGGTCTTCCCTTGATTCGTGTCTGTCTCCTAATCTCTTCATATAAGGACACCAGTCATACTGGATTGTTGTTGTTGTTCAGTCCCTAAGTCGTGTCGGACTCTTCGTTACCCCATGGACTGGAGCTAGCCTGGCTTCTCTGTCCTCCACTATCTCCCAGTGTTTGCTCAAGTTCATGTTCATTGAGTCAGTGATGCTATCTAACCATCTCATCCTCTGCATATTGGATTAGGGTCTACTTATATGACCTCATTTTACCTTATTTACCTCTCTAAAGGCTCTATCAACAAATACAGTCACATTCTGAGATACTTGAGCCTTCAACATATGAAATTTTGGGGAGACAAGAGGTCATTGTGGCCATCCCCCTGCCTTTAGACTGAAACATCTTAGGACCCTCCTGTGTGACAGAGAGTTGGTCTGTATTTTAAAGACCACCTTAGAGAAAGAGATCCCACATATTTGGTGGGGTTACCCTAGTGATTCAGCTAGTAAAGAATCCACCTGCAATGTGGGAGACCTGAGTTCAATCCCTGGGTTGGGAAGATCCCCTGGAGGAGGGAAAGGCTACACACGCCAGTATTCTGGTCTAGAGAATTCCATGGACTATTTAGTCTATGGGATCACAAATAGTCCAGCGCGAATGAGCGACTTTCACTTTCACTTTTCACTATGACTCAGACACTTCTGGAAATTGCTGTTGCTTATTAGATATGACTAAAAGCTAGCTTAAAATTCCACAAAAGACCTGAACAAATTTGACTGCTCAAACTAGAATAAGCTGAACTGTACTCTCTAAGAGGGCAGCACTGTGTCCTAGCATGGTGCTTGCTCACAGCAGGTGCTCAGCAGATCTTGTGGACAGGAAGAAGGGGACAGGTGGGTGGGGAGGAAGGGAACTAAAAATAATTAAGAATTGATGAGAGATGTACCACATGCTAGACACCTACAGCAACTGATCACTGCACTGGCTCTATCAAGAGGCAAACAGTGCTCAGGGTTCACTAAAAGGGAGCAAGTGTTCGAGTGCCCCTAGGAAGCCAACACTGTAGATCCTGAATTCAAGGAGAAATGACTCTCACAAGTCTTTAAATAAGGGACATGGGCAATGATATTTTTTTCTGTGGTTTTACCAAAGATACAGACATGGTCTTCAAAGGGATAATTCCACCATCCCTTCCTAAAGGCATGAGGCAAAACATTAAATAACAGTGAATGCATTTCTGTGGGGAGCGGGATACTGTGGTCCATGGTGGCTATTTTCTGATGACCTGACTTAATATAGAAATGGCACTTGGAGTTCCCACAAGAAGGAACTTACTGTGTTAGATCTCTGGACTATCATTCAAGCCCCTAATGGGGTAATCGTACCCTCCCACATCCTAGGCCAGACATTGAGCCCTTTGGCACAGCAAGCACCTCACGGCTGGCACAGAGTAGGCACCTCACGATGTTATAAAAGTGAGTGACCAGGTGAGTGCATGCGTGAGGGACTGCTGTGGTCTGAGTGTTTGTGCCCCCCATTTGTATGTTAAAACATAACCCCCAAGGTGTTGTTATTAGGAGGTGGGAACTTTGGGAACTGATCAGCTCATGAGGGCAGGGCCCTTATGACCAGGATTAGTGCTCTTATAAAAGAAGCCCAAGAGAGCTCCCTGGCCCCTTCTACCATGTAAGGACACAGCAAAACTCTCTCTGATGAGATGGTTAGATAGCATCACTGACTCAATGGACATGAACTTGAGCATGAACTAGGAAGAGGGCTCTTGCTGGACCTGAACCTGCCAGTGACTTGATCTTGGACTTCCAGCCTCCAGAACTGTCAGATATCAGTATCTGTGTTTATAAGCCATCTGCTCTGTGGAATCGTGTTATAGAAGCCCAAGTGGACCAAGACAGGGAGTAAATGCCTTAGAAGCAAGATCCAACAACTGACATGCAGTTGTGAAAATTTAGGTCCATCATTCGTACTTTCTCCCAGACAGAGGTCTGCCCAGCTCAGTCTTCTCCCTTCTTTGCCCTCTGCAGGGTGTGTACCCTTAATAATGAGCATATTTACTGAGTGTTCACTCTGTGCCAAGCACTCTGCTGCCCTTGGGAGCCACCCCATGTAATCCCTGTGGCTGTCCTGGGAGGTAATCCTGTCTCCATCCCATAGATGAGGACATGGACACATAGCCAGGAGCTCTGAGTGGGCACTGGGCACTAAGTACAGCCCAAATCTCTGACTCCAAGACCAGGGATTTTAACCACTATGCTTGGATACCCTAGCAATTGACTCAGCCTCTCTGTCTTAGTCCGTTCAGGCTGCTATAACAAATATGCCACCGACTAAGCAGTTTAAACAGTATTTCTTTCTCACAGTTCTGGAGGCTGGCAAGTCCAAAATCAAGGTGCTGGCAGATTCGATGTCTGGTGAGGGGCCAATTCCTAGCTTCCAGATGGCTGCCTTCTTGCTGTGTCCTCAGGCGGCGGAAAGAGAGATAAAGAGAGATCTCGGGGCCCCTCTTATGAGGGCACTTATCCCATGCATGAGGGCTCCACCCTCATCTGATCACCTTTCAAAGGCCCCACCTCCTAGTACTGTCATGTTAGAGGTTAGGATTTCAATCTATGAAATTTGGTGGGTGGAAACAAACATCCAGTCCACAGCACTCCCTGAAGTAAGTAAGTGAAGTGGCTGTCTTGGCCTTGGCCTTCCCAGGTATGGGTGCCCCAGCTTTCCTCATATGCTGCTTCAAAGGCCTTCATTCATTTCCTCCATCTGCAACACCTCAGCAGCCCCTTGCAGTTTGGCATTCATGAGGTCGTCTCCCTCCCTTCACACCTACAGCCAGCTTCCTCCTAGTTGCCAAAGCCCAGGGGAACTGTTAGGAAGTTTCTGAGCATCCCCTCATTCCTGCTTCCTCCTCTAGTTTCCTTGCCTTCTGCCAAGTCTGTGTCCTCCCTTTGGCCTCTGTTCCTTTGGTCTCTTTGGGCTACTGTCCTGCTCTGGGCAACCCCACCTCTTTGATACCTCTGAACTGGACTCTTTGGCCTGCCACTTCAGACGTCCTCATCACAGCAACCAGAGAGACTGGCTTTTTCTTTTAAAACTGTCATGTAAAATTTTTAGTAGATAAACATTGAATGAGCACATATTAACACTGTACTCAAAATATAAACTGATATGCCCTCAAATATTTCCCTTGTTATAATTGAAAGATTATAGACTTGAGAGATGAGGTTGAGAGACAGGAGACAGGCTCAGACTCAAGGAAGTCACATGCCATTTATGTCACATTATCTCTCATGGATTCAATTTCCTCATCTATAAAATGAGACAATGATGACATTCTTTCCTGGGTTATTGTGATGACCAAATGAGATAAGACATAAAAATTTGCTCTATACACATATCTATATGTGTATATATAGATATTTTTAATATCTATACAGAGATATTAAAAAATGTTGATGGTTATTCTTATCATCTTAATACCTTCTAAAATGGCAGGAGGTTCTGCTCATAGAGAAAAAATATTATATTCAGCATCTCAGATGTCCTTTGGAATCTAGTTGAATATTTATTGCCTTTCTTCCTCTTTTTATAAAACCACTTGTTTACCTCTTTGTCCCTCATGTTAAAGTCAGATGAGGGACTTCCCTGGTAGTCCAGTGGCTAAGACTCTATGCTCCCCACGCAGGGGGCCCAGATTTTATCCCTGGTCAGGGAACTAGATCCCACATGCCACAACTAAAGATCTTGCATGCTGCAATTAAGACCCAGTATAACCAACTAAATGAATATTAAAAAAATAATAATAAAAATAAAATGAGAGTGATAGGTTTTTTTCATATTCTGGGGCATTTACATAACTGAAACTTTGTCCTGAGAGTGTCCATAAGAGATTTGCTGACCAATCTCTTTGTCCTGTGTTCCCTTTATTTTTCCCTCTTCGTTTCTCCCTCACCTCTATCTCCTTGTCTCTGGCTGTTGATTGGCCTGGAACACCCTTACTGTAGAAGTCACCTCCTTCCAGTTCTTCATTAGATGTTACTTCCTCAATGAGGCCAGTGTGGACCTACCCCATTTAGTACCACAAACCGCCTCCTCCCTCCCCCAGGCTCTCTCCACCCACTCGGCCAACTCTTTTCTTCTTTCCATAACACTGCCACTTTCTAGTATACCACACAGTTTACTTGCACACTATGCTTACAGTTTATTATCCATATTCCGTGCTGAAATGTAAGCCTTGTGAGGACAGGGTGCTTTGTCTGTCTGGATCACTTATGAAGCCCAAGGGCCTGGTAGATAGTAGGCCCTCGGTCATTATTTGTTGACTGAATGAAAGCTTCCTTCACAGGCTCCTCTTCTGCCCTTTAAATGCTGGGGTTCCCCAGGAGTGCCCATTCTCATACTGTACTTTCTTCCTGGGAAGTCTGATCCACATGACCCTTGAACAGATGTTCCAGCCCAGACCTCCAAGACTGTCTCTTATTGCCTCCACCTGCTTGGGTAATGCATCTTTATTGCTCCTCTAGGAAGCCCACTCAGATCTCTTCTCTTGTTTCCTGACATCCCATGATGTCTCCCATGCTGTTATTTTCATAAGATATCATGGTCAGTCTCTTGAAAATGTGGGTCTTATCCATTTTTATTTATAATTTAAAAAATACAGTGCTTCCTGGGAAAAAAAGTTACGGTTTCAAATGTAGAAACTACCCCATTTTTACCACAAGGAAATGTGAAATATTTATAAAAGCAATGCAGGAGACTTGGGTTTGATCCCTGGGTTGAGAAGATTCCCTGGAGAAGGAAATGGCAACCCACTCCAGTATGCTTGCCTGGGAAATCCCATGGACAGAGGAGCCTGGTGGGCTATATAGTCCACAGGGTCACAAGAGTCAGATACAACTTAGTGACTAAACCACCATTACAGAAGAAAACGGAAATAAAAATCACCCATACTTTCACAATCTAGAGGTATGTTTCACCTATGGAATTAAATACATGTGTGGGCACACATGCATACATATATATAGCCAATATATTAGGAAACTTGGGAAGGAATTAATTTAAAAAAAAAAAGAAATAGTATCTATGGAACACTAAGAGCAGAACTATTTTGAGAAAGACAAAGGCAACCTCTGAGAGTCAGGAGCCAACCTGGAACTCACAGTTCGGCAACAATGTGTGGGGATGGGGTTTGGACCTTGAAGCACTTTCCCAGGACATCTACAGCAGCCAAGGCTACCTTGTGACCAAGGTGGAGTGAGATTAAAAATCAGACCACTCACCAATATCATGTCTGAACACAGACCAAATAACAGCATCATCCAAACCACAGAAATGACCAAACACCCCCATCAAGTTAGCATGAGCAACTGCTATTTCTTTATCAGTCACGGCTTTGGCTTTCCTCCATTATTCCCCTTTCTAGGTAACAATTATTAAGATACTCAAGCCTAGACTTATCCTCTGTTTCCTGCTTTGGTGGCATCTCGTTCAGAGCAAAGCCCTGCTTTCTTGAGTCCTCCCCTAGTCACTTGACTCAAGACCAAATCCTAAATGAGTCCCCCAGATCCCCATGATAGTCTCTTTTGTTACTATGAGTCAATAGATTCCATTTTGTTGACCTGCAGGTGTGTTCCTGGTGACCTTTGGCAGCAGGGTATGGGCAATATTGTACCTCTGAGTATTCCTCCCCACCCCCATGCCTGGCACATAGCAGGTCTCAAAAACATGTTAGGTAGACTAACTAAAATGAAGATTGAAATCACATTTCTGGTACAGAACCAGACAAACTGCAGTTTCTGGCCCTGTGTTATGAGGATGAGAAGAAACCTAAGACGTGGGCCACGTCCTCATTGCAAGGCAACACAGAAACACACAAGATGAAATAATACTCCAGGACCATAGTCAGTGGTACAGAGGCCATCGTGAGCAGCACATAATTAAATGCCTGATGAGCTCTAAGTGCTACCAGGTGATGAATGGGATTCAGGTAGGTGAACAGAAAAGGAAAGACGTCATCGTAGACTTTCAGAGATGGGAAACAGTGGGTGCAAAGGCACGAAGGAGGGAGTGTTCACAGTATGCTTGCTAGACACTAGCTTCTTTCAAGCTGGGATTCTGCCCTCCTTGCTCACCTCATATCCCCGTGGTGTGGTGTCCATTATGAAGCAGGATTTTAGTAATTACCTGGCAAATGAAAATGTGTGTGTATGGATCAGTGAGGGGACCTATGGCCCTGAAGAAGAAGGTTCAAAGAGAGATGATGCTGGAAAAGTTAATCGGGGCCTTGAATCTAAGTCTAAGAAATTCTGGATCTTCCTGTCACTTGGGAGTTCGTTGCAATGTAAGCAGGAGAGAGATCTGGGCAGAGCTGTGCTTCAGTGCATTGGGTCTGGATCAATGTTCAGAATGACTGGGACAGAAAATGTTTCCAGAAAACCAGGAGTCTGGTCCCAAGTCATCAGGGCCTCTCTGTGCAAATGGGGTGAGGGGGTTAAAGCAAGGTGATGAGGAAGTAATGTGGGATTTGAAGTCAGTGGGCCTCAGTTGGAATTTCTGTGACCTTCAGCAAGGTCCTCAACACCTCTGTGCCCCGGCCCCTGTCTCTCATTGCTTGGGATCTGGTACAGATTCATGCCATAGGCCCAGGGCAGGCATTTTGGCCACAGCCAGTCCTCCTGCATGGTATGATTATTTGCATGTTTCAAAGCAAACTCACAGCCACAATCTCTGAACCAAAGGCTGAGTCAGGCCTTAAGAGGCGGAATGGAAAGAGTTGTGAATGTGGGGCTTGAGGCCTGAGTGCTAGGGGTGTTCTTTCATGCACTATTTTACTTCTCTGAGCCCTGGTTTCCACACTAGAATAATGACCAGAAGTCACACACTCCCCCCCACCACACCAGGAGCTGCTCTGGGGACGTATCTGTGATAGCACCAGCAGAGTGAGGGGCATAGAGTAGGCTCCAGACATCTACCACTCCACCCTGCCTTCCTGTGAGCCAGGGATCAACCTCCCTTCCCTGCAGGGCAGCCAAGAGCTGAATGTGCAGCTGGGATGGCCCCCACCCCATCTGGAGAAGGATGCTCCCCTCCCTACTTAGCCTCAGCGCAGGGGCCACAGTTTTGGGCCCTCCTGACCCAGCTAGGCTCTAACAGAGACGTTCAGGCTGGTTTACCAGCCTGAGGCAAGGGGCCATGTTAGCAGGCCAGTGTGGCATACCCACGGTTCCCCGGGGACCCGCTGCACTGTACACAGCAGCTGGACCTGGCTGCAGCTTCAAGTGCAGTTTGCTTTTCTCATGGTTTCTTGGCTTGTTTCCTCCTCTGGAGCAGCCAGGCAGGCCGCCTTCTGTGAGGAGAGATGTGGGGAGGTGGCCAGGTTTGGGGACCAGAGTCAGCGAGATGGTTTCAGAGCCCCGAGAAGCAGCCCCTTCCTCGTGTCTCCCCTCAGCCTGTGCACAGAGGCCCCCCTCAAATGTGGCTCGTGGCTGCATGGGTGGGGAGGAGGGTGTGCTTCGCCAGGTGAATAAAAACTGAAGTAACTGAGAGGAGCTGGAACTGTGTGCGTGAGAGAACAGTTTGACAGAAACCACCACAGGTTCCCTTTACGAAAGAATCTGCACCTCTCTCATCTAGGATTGGCGGTGAAGTGTGATTCAGTTGACAGGGTATGGACACTTCTGGGTTGAGGGACCTGCCTTCTCCCCACAGAGGGTCTACCCGCCCTGCTGAGGGGTGGCCTGTGCCTCACCACAGCCCTGCGTGGGGACCCTGAGGTTTGGGGGAGCGAGGCCAGGGCTGCGTGGGCTTCAGGGCTTTCCTCATCTCACTGCCCCACCTCCGGCTGTTGTTAGCCAGACTTTTGTGGCATCAGGGACTGTCCCTGCCTTCCCTGGCCTTGGAGTCAGTCTTCTCCCGCAGTTCTGGGCTGACGCTAAATTCTAGGCTCTGCTCTTTTTGTGGTGGGCAGGAGGGGCGGTGAGCTCATCCCTGGAAAGGATTAGTCATCAGAGAGACAGGGACAGATCTAGGGGGGCAGGACAGAGGACGGGCTCTATGTAAATGAGTCATCTTCGCTCCAGCTCCGAGGCCCCAGCTTGACAGCTACTCCCCAGGAGAGGTTGTTAAGCGGGAGCGTCCCGGAGGCAGGCGTAGTTAACCGGCTTTTAATAACTCATTTTGCTCAATGATTTTTGGTGAGGAGAGAAAAACCTTAATCCCACAGATGAAGCACACGGTGGGGGCAGGTTCAATTAGCCCCACGGGCAAGGGAAACAGCACTGAGGTTCAAAGCCGATTCTTAGGGTCACGTGTCCATCACTCCCAGATTACTGAAACTTTTCTTATGTTAAAAATCCCCGACCTGCAGCCTGTGGGGTTCAGCCTACATTTTTTAAGCTTCAAACCCTCTCAGTCATCCCCACACATCCCCTGCTTTCAGCAAAGAACATCCCAAAGGTCCCCAAAGAACAAGCAAAAGCGAACATGCGAGTGAGAGGGCCCGCTTTCTCCACGGGACTTGTGTTCTTCTGTGTTGCCTCTTTGTCCTGAGTCGGGGAGCTTCTTAGGTGGTGCTAGTGGTAAAGAACCTGCCTGCCAATGCAGGAGACGTAAGAGATGGGGGTTCGATCCCTGGGTCGGGAAGATCCTCTGGAGGAGGGCATGGCAACCCACTCCAGTATTCTTGCCTGGAGAAACCCGAGGGACAGAGGAGTCTGGCGTGGTCCATGGGGTCGCAAAGAGTCGGACACGACTGAGCAGCTCAGCGCACGCACCCAGAGAGCTTCTAGGGTGAGGCGGCGCCAAGCCCTCCCCAGAGCTGAGCCCTCAGGGAGCCTCCCATCTGGTTTACAAGTTAGACAAATCCTCAAGTACTAGTGGGCTTTCCTGGTGGCTCAGCTGGTGAAGAACCCGTCTGCCAATACAGAAGACACAGGGTCAGTCCCTGGGTTGGGAAGATCCCCTGGAGGAGGAAATGGTAACCCACTTCAGGGTTCTTGCCTGGGAAATACCACGGACAGAGGAACCTGGCAGGCGACAGTCCATGAGGTTGCAAAGAGTCAGACACGCCTGAGCACGCACGCATGCACACACACACAAGTACCAGCAAATGTCGGGCCCAGCATGTCAGCTTTTCTGCCACAGGCCCACTTTCCAGTATCGACCCCCTCCCCCCACTAACACACTTGATTTCAGGATTGGAAAAGGTGGTGCCTCCCCCCCCAGCATGGGGACCAGAGCCTGAAGCCAGCCCAGAGGGGATGTTGCCACTCACCCGGGATGGCTGAGGACACAGAGGCCCCGTGAGGTGAAGGGACAGCAAGTTAGTGGTGGAGTCGTCTTGGGTGTGTGTACGGGGGCTTTTCCTTGCCGCTGAAATGCCTAGTTGTAGTTCACACGGGCCCTGCTCCACCTGAGGCTCTTCAGCTGTGATGTGAGGGCCAGCCTCGCCCGTGTGTTTCCCAGTTAAGCTTGCAGCTTCTTGAGCGCCTGCCACGTTCTAGGTGCCGTGGGAGGCACGAGGGAACCACCTCCTCATCCACTCTTCACAGCAACCTCACGAGGTAGGCGGTCATCGGGCGATTTTTAGAGGGAGAATAACGTGTCCCCGTCGGCCCATTAGCAAGTGGAGGCGCCAGAGCTTGACGCCACAGCCCCTGCCCTCAGCTCTCCAAGAAAGCCAATGTTGGCCCTTCCTAAGCCTGCAGGAAGGGAGGCTCACTGAGCTTGAGGTTTCCAGAGTTTGTGAGTTTCTACTGTACACACACCCAAGACGACTCCACCACTAACTTGCTGTCCCTTCACCTCACGGGGCCACCGTGTCCTCAGCTGTCCCAAGTGAGTGGCAACATCCCCTCTGGGCTGGCTTCAGGCTCTGGTCCCTGTGCTGGGGGGAGGTACCACCTTCTCCAAAGCCGAAATCGAGTGTGTCAGAGTTTGTGAGTTTCTGTTGTAGAAGGCCAGACATGTTGCTGGATGCCACGCCCAGATGATGGAGAAGCTTCTAAAGGTGTCAGGTGACACTCTCACTGCCACAGAGCTCCTGCAAGCTCAGCCTGAGTACAAGGTGGACAGGAGGGTGCCCAGCCTTGCCCTCTTCCTTCTGCCTCAGGTTCACCCACGCCATCAGCAAGAATTACTGAACGCTGTCTGTGGGCCGGACACCAAGCTGCACGTGGGAGCCCGCCAGGCTGGACCCAGCCCCTTACCCTGGCCCCGTGCCCACCGCTCTCCCAGCAGGGCACACCAGGTCTCTAACTTCCTCCTTCTCGAAGTCCCATCCACGCTTCAAGACTAAACATGAATACCTCTTCCTCCATAAGACTCTCTCAGTCACTGCAGGAGAACACCAGCCCTGCTTCTGACCTAAGCTGCTCTGGGGACTACTTTAAATTTCTTAGGCGATTCCACTTTGAAGCCAGAGTTAAGAACTGCTGCTCTAACCAAAAGCAGCCTATGTCTCTTCTGTCTGAACTCTCCTGCGTTTGACTCTCTTAGAGCATCACAAACTCCTTCCTCTAGTTTCATACCGGGCTCTGCCACTTGCTTGCTCTGTGATCTGCGCAAGTTATTTAACCTAAGTGCCTTTATTAAGTGTGACTCAGTTTACTAATCTCACAAATGGGAATGATAATAATTCCCACTGTAGTTCATCAAATCTAAGACACCATCAATTATAGATGCACCAATATATACCATTAAGAATTTTGAATGGCTGCCAAATAAACTAAGTCATCAATTTTAAGATGCATCCTGATTTCAGGGGTGTTAAAACTTGAGGAAAAAAGTTATGACTTAGGATGAATGACACCCAGTGCCTCACTGAATTGTGAGAATGGATGCATTGGTTTACATGAAGCTCTGGCACAGTGCTTGGAAAGAGTGAGGGCTCAATACATATCAGCTATTATGTGATAATATAACTATCACATATCCCACGTTTCCACTCCTCACTAAATGCTTTAATAACTTCTTCCAGCCTTCCTTTCATTCTCAACCCTCCCAGGAGGTTTGGCCAGGCTGCTCAGCTGTCCTCCTCAGGAGAGGAACTAGGAAAAGGATGACATGGGCAGCCTCGAGGTTCCAGACCTGGGGCTTATGAGTCTTAAATCTCACCTCTCAAGCGTCCAGCCCGCCTCCACGGAGCATGGCCATGTGCTTCCTGCCTTCTGCCCAAGTCAGTGTCAGCTCCAACCACAGAGCAGCCCGAAGACTGCCCCAGCCTCTGCCCCACAGCCCACCTCACATCTCCCGCTGTTTCCCGTTTGGAGAGGAAGAGGTGCTGGAAGACGGGCTGCTGGCCTGGCTTGGGCAAGGCCCCACTCTGGGTGAGCTTTAGGCCCCTCGAGTGTTAAAGTGAGCCTGGTACCCCTCCTCCAGCAGTCAGGAAGGATCCCAGGAGAGGGGGGTGTTGGGAGACGCTTCCCAGAGGAGTGTGCCCGGCAGACAAGTAGGCCATGGGTAGGGCTGCCACATTTAGCAGATAAAAATACAGAACTCCCAGTTAAATATGAATTTCAGAAACACAATGAATCTTTTTTTTTTTAAGTGTAAATATGGCCCATGCAATGTTTGGGAGGTTCTTACACTAAAAAGTTCATTTGTTTATCTGAAATTCATGTTTATCTGGGAGTCCTATATTTTATCTGATGAGTCCTAGTGGGTCCTTTCCCCTCCTCTGCCCACTGACCCCTTGACCTCAGCTTTCTCACTCTCCCTGATATTTAACTCTCATCCTTGAGAGGTTCTTGAAATTTTTATTTTCAGTTATTCAATCAACAAATAACTATCAGTGCCTAATTTATACATGAGTCCCTTGTCCACTGTGGAGAATAGAAAGAAGACTTTATTAAGCACTTATTAATGTGCTAGGCAAGGGCTTCTGTGGTGGCTCAGCAGTGAAGAATCTGCCTACAAGGCAGGAGACACAGGAGACACTGGTTTGATCTCTGGGTCGGGAGGATCCCTTGGAAGAGGGCATGGCAACTGGCTCCAGTATTCTTGCCTGGAGAATCCCATGGACAGAGGAGCCGGGCAGGTTTCAGTGCACAGGGTCACAAAGAGTCGGACACGACTGAAACGACTGAGCACAGCACAGCCCCATAAGCTAGGTAGGGACTATTCTAAGTGTTTTAGATGTATTGACTCAGTTTAGTACAAAAATACAAATATTATCATCTCCACTTTACAGATGAGAAAATTGAGGCACAGAAAGGTTAATTAATTTGCTCAAAGACAAATCCTAGTGGAGCCAGGATTCAAACCTGAGTAGCCTATATAATCTATAATTCCAAATAGCCAATATAATTTGGTCCCTACTCCCAAGGGTTCCCAAACTCATTGTGGAAACAGCCCCACAAAGTTAATTCTAAGTCATCTGTGCTTGGTGCTCAAAATAATGTTCACTGACCAGTTGCAGTGGCCTCAGCTGGAACCAGGTTAGAAATTTGGAATAATGAATGCCACCTCAGAATCTGACAAGATTCCAGGTCGATCCTAGGTAATCCAGTCTGAGAATCACTACTCCAAACAAGCAGAGTGACAGTCAATGCATTTACTCAACAGACTTGGCCCAGCACATTCTACATGCCAGGCACGGCAAAGACATTGCAGTGTTGCAGTGACTTTTTTAAAATATGGGAAATCCTCACGAATGTTTGTTAAATGTCTCATCCTTAGTTTTTCATGAGGATAGAGTATAGAATTTCCTGAAGATTACGTTTTGAAATACTCAAGTCACTCAAGGTGACTAAATACATTTTATGGTCAATGGCTTATGTTTGGGGAACACTGGACAGTATTAGCATAGCCCTGTGTGATTAACACAGTGAGTGCTCTGAAAGTCCCACAGTAAATAAACTTGTTTTCTAAATCATGGGAATTCTCTCCACCTATTAAGTCTACTGTCTCATCTTGAGGAACACCCTTTGGCAGGATGTGTTACAGTCAGAGAGGGTTCGTATCAAGAGCTCGACATTTTACAGATGAAGAAATAGAAGTTCAGAGGAGTTAGTGATAGTGACTTGCTTCAGTCACTTGGCTGATAGGGGCTACAACAGAAGTCAAAGCTTTGAGTTCAAGTCTGGTACTATTTCCTTGACCCTGGGATGTTTAACCAGGCCTTTAACCATTGGCACCAGCTGGAGTGTGTTTGGTTGCACGTGACAGAAGGCTTAGGCAGGAAAAGGGATTTATGGGTTCATGTAACTATAAGCCCAAAGGTAGGCCAGACAGCCTGGCCCGTTTGACTGGACAGTTCATTAGGGCTTTCAGGATACCCTGACTCAGCCTTCTGCAGTGTCAGCTTCATCTAAGCTGGCTCCTCATGGCCACATGGCCACCAACCACTCCTGGGGCCACCTCCTGCTCCCTCCATACCCAGGGCAGCACTCTTAAAAGTGAGGAGAATTTGACCCAGAAACTGTCAGAGAAACTCTCCTCTCATCTGATTGGTCTGAATGGGGTCACATGCCCATCCCTGAGCCAAACTCTGTAGCCATGAAAATGCCCTGCACTGATTGGTTTAGGCCTATCCATCTTCCAACCAGCTATAGTAAGGGACTGGATTTTCCAGATTGGACTAGACTAATGGAGCCCACCCCTGGCTGTTGGGTCAGTTCTTCAAGGGGCCTGGCTGCTACACTTCAGGGGTGGGGTGGGGGGTGGTGGGGTGATGGTTAAAGGAGATAGCTGCAATGTCCACAACAAGGGTTTTATGTTACTTGACATTTAAACCAACAAATCATTATGATGTATATTTTAAATATCTTACAGGTTTATATGTCAACTACAACTCAATAAAGCTGAAAAAAAAAGTTTTAGGGAATTTAAATCAAAATATTTGAAATTGGACAAATTCCAACCAGTAGGGTCATCAACGATAGAGTATTATATTATTTCTTAAAGGAAGCGCTTTAGCCCATTCGCATTAGAATTATCAGGGGACATTTGTTAAAATGCAGAGTCCTTGGCCTTTCTAAATAAGTCTCTGGAGTGGGACCTGCCTTGGAATCTGCATTTTAATCATGCATCCCAGTTGCTTGGATTTGCTGTGGCTTACACCTGTTGTCCTGGGATAATTATTTGCTGTCAAGTATCTCAGATTGGATTATAAATTATTTTTCCCCACCACCAAGATGACACTGCAGAGCTAGTGGGAAAAGTTGCCCCAGATGATGAACCCAAATGTCCCATTTGGTGCAGTGAAAAAGGGCACCAGAGTCAGTTCAGCCACTTACAAACAGTAACTTGCTGAGTATCTCGCTCAGCCCACGCCCTTGCCTGCACTGTTGCGGTTGATGATGCGTCCCTCTCAGGATGGTTGATGGGACCAGATGAGAGGACATGTCCAGTGCCCAGCACAGAGGCTACCACCCAGGGCCTGAGACAGATCAGTGCTGGCCTCCCCATCTCGCTTCCAGGCTCTTAGAGCTGAACTCAGAGGCCCTGTCACTGGGGCCCCATTTGTGAAGGCGGCACCAGACAGACTGTGGGAATGAGCTTCACAGCTTTTATCAAAGTGGCATAATAAAGCCCCCTAGTGTCTGCTCTCTGCAAACTGGGATGGCAGATCAATTGTGGCATAAACAAAACAGCAGGCTTGGTGCAAACCCGGGGACAGATGATGCCTCTGCAGAGTGTGAGTGGGAGAAGGGGGAATTCTCTGGGTGGTTGGGTTTGCCTTTTCTCTGGCTGAAGCTTCAAGGCCCTTCACCAGAGGCAGCCTGGCCCCCCACAGATTGCCAGAGTTTGGGGGGACCATTCTTCCTTTGTGGAAACATCTGGCTAGGCAGCAGCACCAGGCACTGACCCTACCACCCTCAGCAAGAGGCCTGGTCCGGGGGCCTCAGCGCCCCCAGAGCTCTGAGCCTCTTGGTGTTGATGGGGAAGGACAGAGGACCGTGCCCCCTCCACCCTGTCTCTGGAGCTGAACTGATGGTGGGTCTGTAGGAAAGCAAAGGGAGGTGAAGTGGACACAGGGGCAGATCTCAGGAAAAGGCCAGTGAGAGGGACCCTGGCGTTGGGTGTCCTCTGTGATGTCAAGGAACCGCCTACCTGCCTGTCCTCTTCATTTTCGGCAGAAAGTGCCATAGCCAGTCACGCATTTGGTGTCATTTGAGGCCTACAGTCATAGCCACGAGACCTCAGGACCAGGTCTGGCCCAGCCTCTGCGTGGAGGCAGCAGGGAAAAGCTCTGCCCTTGTCCAGGGGTGAGCCACTGACAGCAGAGGGGTAAATGGGGACCTGTGTAAAACCTCTAAGAAGGCAGCCTAGGTCATCTGTAAGGGCGTCCATCTGGATTTCCACCAAAGCCCTGAGCCTAGCACAAGGCTTGCCAAACCAGGTTCTCAGTGTTTGCTGGGAAAAGGAATGAGCCGGTAGGGGTTAGCCTTATGGCTGCATCACAACGCCCACTGTTAGGACAGGCATACCTTTTCATGGAGCCCATATGGGTCTTTGGCAAATCCCCCAAACACAGGCACCACCACCCTGCACCTTTCCTTGAGTGGGTGGTGCTTCCTATGACTACACTGCATGCTCACCTGCCCTCTGCCCATCAGGCCCCCATGATCCAGCAGGCAGCCCTCCTGGGCAGTCTCTTCAGATTTGGCTGCAGAGTTCACTTGACCCCTGTCACTCTCCCCCATCCCTGGCACAGGATGCCCTAGGAGACTGCCAGGGCAGCAGACTGCTCCCACTAGTGCCCCCTTCCTGCCCCTGCCTGTGTGAGCTGCACCAGTCAGCCTTCAGCCCAGAGAACTGTCCAGCACAGGGTCAGATTCCAGGAGACATCTCTGACTCTCCCAGAACCCTCACCATGCTCTGTTCTAGTGCTCCAGGGTGAGTTTATAAGTGTCTGCAGTTCAGCCAACATCCACCAGGAAACAAGGTGCCAGGCTGCCCCTGCTGCAGCCTGATGTTCTCTTGACCAATCCCACCCCCACCACCTCTTGACTTGGGGATGCCATAGCACCCTCCTATTTCAAGGCCATCTCCCATTATCCCTGGGTACTTTCTAGCCTTTCTGTATAGCCTGGAAGTGGGTGGTGCGGGTTGCTGGTCACCCTATTTTGCTGATTTAATAGATACAACATAGATGTATTTAAAACTTCTCTTTATGGGATTCCCTGGTGGTTCAGTGGCTAAGACTCCAAGCTACCGATGCAGGGGGCCCAGGTTTGATTCCTGGTCTGGGAACTAGATCCTGCATGTCACAACTCGGACTCAGCACAGCCAAATAAATAAATATTTAAAACTTCTCTTTAGAATGAGGGCTAATGTATTACATGTCATGCTAAACTTTTAGCTGAAAATTCTAAAGAACAGGAAAATCCCATTCAATATTCTCTTAGGCATAGTATTAATATTCCAGGCCCAGCATTTTTCATTTCTTTAGGGATTTAGCCAAGTGATCCCCCAACCAGAGGTGTTGTTTTCCCTTCATGAGTAGCAGCAGTATTGTGTATGATGGTCTAAGCACCAGGCAAGAAGCCAGGACACAAGTATGGCATCTGTCCGCCACGAACCATCTGTCCCCCACGAGCTGTAGGTCATGTTCCCTCAACCCCTGCTCCCTCACCTATACAGTGACAGGTAGACCAGAATTAAGATCCCTCACAGTTCCTAATCAGCTAGGCATTTTGAAGTTTTTCTTATCATGAGAGTAAAAAAGCTCCTAAAACACATAGTTTGAAAAGTTAAATACAACGAACACTCATGTAACCACCACTCAGATCAACAGATCATTTCCAGCACCCCAGAGTCTCCCTGGGTCCCCTTCCATTCACCCTGCCTTGCCACCCCCAGAGCAAACTCCAATTCTGACTTTTATCTCAACTTCCCTTGTAATTTTACCAGTCAAGTATGCATCCCTAAAAAGGTACTGTAGTTTGGTTTTGCCTGGCTTTGAATTTTATGCCAACGGAATACTTTTGTGTCCAGTTTCTTTTAACATTCTTTTTGTGAGGTTCATTCATGTTATTGCAGGTAGCAGTGGTCTTTGCTTTTTCTTTGCTGTATAGTATTTTCTTGTATAAATTGACCATGAATTAGTTATGCTGGTGGACACCTGGGTTATCAATCTATTAACAGGATTTTTTTACAAATACACACAGAGACAAATACAAACATTCCAACTCCACATATAGTCATATTGATTCAGAGTTGATTTCTTTATGAATTCAGAAACTTGAGTTTGACTTTAAAGTGTAGCAAAATCTCTCTTTTGAACTCCTGGTTACATTGCTAGTTTGGTTTTTTTCATACTCTTATAGCCAAATTCTGAACCTAGGGACATAATCCATCTTCCTCAACAGAGGTATCACTATAAGATTTTCTCCTAAGTTGAGTCATTAAGCATAAGATGAAGACAATGTCAGGCAATGGGGCATTTCCTCCAAGGATTCTAGAAAATGATTAGCAGACACATTTAAGGAATCATTCTGGAAAAAAAAAAGTTTCTCTAGGTTTTTCGGGGAAATAGTTACGCCACCCCTGTCCCAGAGCTGGCCCCACCCCACTAACAGGGCATAGGTAGACCTCTTGACCTTGGGCATGCATTAAACAGGGATGCCCCTGAACTTTAGCTGCAGAGGTCTTGATAGGTGCTACTGTGCTGCTCTGATGATGTGCTTTCAGCTCAGACTCCAAGCAGCAGTGGATCTTCATGCTAAGGGATAACATCCCCTCCCATAACCAGAGTCAGGTAGCCATAGGTCCCACAAAGACATCACAGCTGGCAGCTGGCTGAGAGCTCATGGTGGAGGAGCAGAGCCGCCACTCTGCACGACCCTGGCCAGCATGGGCCAAGCACCCTGGCGGGAAGCCAAGCCTTCTGCAGCAATCAGTCGATAAAGAAACTCCCTTCAAGACTGTGCTTTGAACAAGTGGATAAATTAAGACTTAATTATAAGAGTTCAAAGCACTAAGCAGCTGCCCAGGCATAGAGCAGACCTCTCAGGATAAAAGCCACTCCAGACACACAGCAGCACAGGACCCAGCTGGGCGGAAACCTTTCCCTTAGCTACAAGTGGAGCAAGGGTGATTGATGGTGGTCCTTGGGTGAGAAAGAGCTGATGTCCAATGGCAGAGACACGCTCACTCTCTGAAGGTTGGGGACTTGTTCTCAAACAATTCTTCGTCAGTTTCATAAACCCCTTTTCAGAGACCATCAAATATAGCTGCCTGGACTAAATACAACCTACCTGGTCCCCAGCGATTCTATCAAATGAAGCCTTTAGGGAATTCTGTCCTAACAAGGCCCAAATGTGCCACTGGTACATTAAAAAAACGATTTGAGTGGTGAGAGAACAGGTGATACTTGTGTGATTTGTGGGTATCTCAGTACCTTCCCCTGTGCAGCTGTTTTGTGTGTTGTGATGGGTCTTTCCTAGTGACTCTCTCACCCCACTGGCATTGATTTATAGATCCCCCAGAAGAGGAGTCATGTATCCTCCATCAGTTTAGGGGTTGTCCAGACTTAGGAACCATATCTGGTGCCACCAAGGGAGAGAAACGTCTTGGCACTGTTTCCCCTCCAGTTGAGTGATGGCCACTCAGGTAAGAGCCATGTCAACACCTGAATACAACTGCGCCGCGCCGGGTGGGGACCACCTGTCCAGCCAGGACCGTGCTGTGCTGACCCCTGCTCTGTCCCCACAGGTTTCGGCATGACCACCCCCGCCACGGTGGGCGGGAAGGCCTTCCTCATCGCCTACGGGCTGTTCGGCTGCGCTGGGACCATCCTGTTCTTCAACCTCTTCCTGGAGCGCATCATCTCGCTGCTGGCCTTCATCATGCGCGCCTGCCGGGAGCGGCAGCTGCGCCGAAGCGGCTTGCTGCCCTCCACCTTCCGCCGCGGCTCCGCGCTCTCGGAGGCCGACTGCCTGGCAGGCTGGAAGCCCTCGGTGTACCACGTGCTGCTGATCCTGGGCCTGTTCGCCGTGCTGCTGTCTTGCTGCGCCTCGGCCATGTACACCAGCGTGGAGGGCTGGGACTACGTGGACTCGCTCTACTTCTGCTTCGTCACCTTCAGCACCATCGGCTTCGGGGACCTGGTGAGCAGCCAGCACGCCGCCTACCGGAACCAGGGGCTCTACCGCCTGGGCAACTTCCTCTTCATCCTGCTCGGCGTGTGCTGCATCTACTCGCTCTTCAACGTCATCTCCATCCTCATCAAGCAGGTGCTCAACTGGATGCTGCGCAAGCTGAGCTGCCGCTGCTGCGCGCGCTGCTGTCCCGCGCCCGGCGCGCCCCTGGCCCGGCGCAACGCCATCACCCCGGGCTCCCGGCTGCGCCGCCGCCTGGCCGCACTCGGCGCCGACCCCGCGGCCCGCGACAGCGACGCCGAGGGCCGCCGCCTGTCGGGCGAGCTCATCTCCATGCGCGACCTCACGGCCTCCAACAAGGTGTCGCTGGCGCTGCTGCAGAAGCAGCTGTCGGAAACGGCCAACGGCTACCCGCGCAGCGTGTGCGTCAACACGCGCCAGAACGGCTTCTCGGGCGGCGTGGGCGCGCTGGGCATCATGAACAACCGCCTGGCCGAGACCAGCGCCTCCAGGTAGACGCGCAACCTCTCGCGCCACGGACCCTCAAGCAGGCTGGCGTGCAGCCGGGCGGCGTTTGTTCTCCTCTCAGACGCTGGCGCTTTCTTAACCTTTATCCAATAAAATGAAACCAAAAAAAAAAAAAAAATTTTTTTAAAGAAATACTATTTGGCCAGGCCTGATGTTATCAAGGGCAAGTTTTGGGGGAGCCTGTTATTCTTGTGGGTCCCCTTCTTAGAGCACCGTGGTCCCCGGCAGATTCTCCTTCGGGGAGAGAAAAAGTGGCACCCCAGACTCTCGCCTGGTGCACAGGGCAGTCAGGGGAGTGCCGCCCCTGGGTTTTGCAGACTGGCACTAAACCCTGCCTCCATGCACATACGCAGCTGGCAACCCCAAAGCATATGGTGCAACTTTCCATGGCTCTGAATTACCTCCGCAGCATTTAGAATCCTGGCCCAGCCTAGCAGCTTCCTTCTGGTCGTCAGAAATGATATAGTCACAGTTATGACAGGTGGGGGTGGGGAGAGCCATATGTTGCCTCCTGATGTATATATATAGAACAGCCGCTACACACAGAGAATGGTGTAGTATTATGCAATAAGATGAAACATCGCACCAACTTGAGGGCTGTGGCATTTCCCAGAGATCTGGGAATTGCCATGGTAAGGGGCTTAGGAGGCCTTTCTCAGCCTGGAGTTAGTCCACTTAGAACATGGAGCTGGGCAACTCTTTTTAGGGAAGGAAAGCCTGGAGTGGTCTGCAGGGCTCACTCAGGCTACAGGAGCCCAGCTCTCCCTCAGCTGGCTGATCTCTGTGGTTCAGGGCACATCTCTGAATCCCCTCAACTCTTCTTCCTTTCACCAGCATCACCCAAGGGAATGCTTTTTGTTGTTAGCCAGGAACATCTAAGTCTTCTCAGACAAGATTTTTCTTTGTTGGTGGGGATTTTTTTTCTCAACTTTTTTCTCCTTGTAGAGAGCCTGAGGGGTGCAGAGCACCCCCTCCAGCTTCCCATCCCCTGCAGCAGGGCTCTGCTAGCTGCACCGGTGGGCACCAGGGCCTGCAGCCCCGGGAACCAAAGCAGCCATCCTGCAAGTAACAAAGAGCATGACTCCAGAGCCCGTGGTGTGTTTGGGATACATCCCATTCTGAGCCCTGTTGGTCTCTCTGATACTCAGGTGAACGTGTTTGTTTCCACACACACAGTCTGTATCGGAAGTGGAGGCAAGCCGGAGGGAGAGAGCTGATGGATGGAAGAAGCAGTTTTGGGATTCAAGTTTTGGTCTGGATGATCCTCAAGCTGAAGAACAGGTTCTCCTAGACTCACCCTCTGCCTCGCAGGGAGTCATCCACCTGGAGGAAGGCCCGATGCCCAGTCTTCATTGAAGAGATGAAGGTCTCAGACTATAAAGGAACAATCCTCTATCCTCCATGGGCCCATTTTCTCATCTAAAAAGATGACGATCCCAAGGACAAATACCAGAGTCTAGTCAGACACAGTGTGACCCACCAATATATATATACAACTTCTGACAGGAAGTCTTAGAAAAGCACCAGGACACCTCACACCCGCTGCCTGAGAGGCATCAAAAGCTATGAAATCTCCCTTCTTGGAAATGAAGGAAGCATATGTGCCTGGAACTCTCAAACAACACACACAGCATTAAGAGTCATGCTTGAATGTCAGCCTCCCCTCGCCCCTTCCAGTTCATGGCAGGAAGGAAAAGACAAATTCAGATCTGAGCAACTCGCCAGCTACTTTGGGATCATTTCTTTTTTGGGTGGTGAGGGGTCATTTCTAATTTGGATCTGAAGTGGCTTTTAAACACAGACCCTAATCTGGGGGTGAAGCCAGTGAGGAGTGGGCCTGGACAGAAGTCAGTCTTGCCAATTCCTGAAGGGTAGGCTTCCAGAGAGCTACACTTCCAGGATGCACTGTGACATCAGTTAGGCTGGCTCCATGAGCCACCCTTCCCAACCCGGCCACCCCTTCCTCCATCTGAGCGACAGCTGCTATCACACTGAAGGGACCACATGTTCAGAGAGGCACACGTTTTCAGGGCAGAGTGCTCTAATGGGACCTAGAAATCAAGTTTCAGGTCTGTCCCTTTAAAAGAAGGAAAGATTAAAAGGCATCCAATTAGAGATGTCACCTAGGCAACGGGAAGTAACTTGGGGATCTGAGCCATCCAGAGAGAAAGCAGACATCCCTGTGACAGAGATATCTAGACCACGAGGACTTAACCACAGGCAAACCAGCAGCCTACCCAGAAAGGTGAGCCCCAGGAACAGCACAGAAGACTTAAGACAGAGTCATCAAGGCTGCTTGAGCTAGGCAGGCCAGAAAGGGTGTCCAGCAATCCTCTGACTACGAACAGGACGGTACAGAATCCCATCCCCACAGGAGGGAACAGGATCTGCCTCCAGAGAAGAAAAGCTCACCACCTTCCTTGGCCGTCTTCTCTGTCATCGCTGCTCCCTAACATCTCTTCTGGGTTGCTCATGCTGCAGCCTTAGCTGTTTTCACTTCTTTTCCTGTGCTTTGGCTTTGGAAGGAGGCAGTTGCAGACAGCTTGAGCACACTTCTGAGGGAATTGAAAGCATCGTTCAAGGGAGCCAGGAAAGGGACCTTTCCTCCTCAGCAACCTCCCAGAGAAACACCGGTCCTCTAGTGTACAGTGGCAGATCAGGGCTCAGTGGCATGCACGTACTTTTGTTCATGTTCCCTTAGTCTACTCCCCCCTTCTCAATAAACATTGTCTTTCACCTCAGGCCAAAGGGCTCAGTGCCCCAGATGTCAGGGGCTGCTTCCCTTGGAAAAGCCAAACTCGCAAGGTCAGTAGGATTGTCAGAGCCTTAGACCCAGAGCAAAAGGGCTTGTTTGACATCTTGCTTGAGGGCGAGCTTCGAGAACTAGACCTGTCTGACAAGCTGGGATGGGGTCCTCCTGTCATTTCAGGGTTATAGACATTATTAGGGACCCCTTATTTGGTGCAGGTTTCTGAACCCCCAGCTAAGAAAGTGCTCCATTCTCTTAGATGCTGTGGCCTCTCCCACCACACTGGGGGTCTCCGGTCTGACCCACAGCTGGTAGCTCACAGTGCCCTCAGGCTCCAAGAATTGCTTCCTAACCTGAGGCCCACACTCACTCCTCTCGTGCTGGGGCTGCGAGGCTCTGGTAAAGACAGCATGGGCTTGAAGAAGTCCTTGTCACCCAGCTGTGGCCACACAGAGGCCAGAATCCTACACAGGAGCCCGGCCTTCTCAGAGCCGAGCAGGCAAGGGCACGCCTTGGTGCCGTGTTCAGTAAGAAGACCAAGTAGTCAGGCCGTTGTGTTCTCTGTCTGAAGCCAGTGCTTCTGTCTGGATCTGGCGGAGGAGGCAGAAGGCTCAGGCAGCCTCAGGCCCTCAGCTTGTGGAAAATGCCAGGCAATCCTGGGCTTTTGCCAGGAGTGTCACATACTGCAGCCTCATGCACACATGCGCGCGCACACACACACACACACACGTGTCAGCTTTATAAAGAGCTACTAGCCCCTTCCCCCAAGGCAAAAAAAAAGATAATCTCGGTCTGGGCTACTTTAAGAAGAAGGATTTTTGCATTTTTAGCTCCCTGGAAATCTGCAAGGGCCTGGAAAATTCCTCCCTGTCTTGGGGGAGTTTCATGAACACTTTGCACAAATCTGTGTTTTACACAGAAGCCAGCAACCAAACCCAAGCCAAACCCTGGAAAACAGCTGCTGAATGTACTCAGGCTCCTCTATCCCTCAGAAGGGCCTCCCAGCAGAGCCCTGCTTCCTGCGCGCCCCCTCCCACGTGGGTGAGGAGCGACCTGGCACAGCAGGAGCCGTGGGCCAGACGGCTCCATCTTACTGTAACTTTTTACATTTTTCACAAACAAAAAGCACAATTGCACGTGCTCACTGTCTGGAAAGCACATTCAGACAGACTGCTTGAGGCACTTCTGAGTCCAGAAGAGGCACTGGCTGGGGCTCATTTCTTTGTTGAAACAGTTGTTAGAAAATGTGCTGCCAAAGGCTTGCTACTCTGTGGGGTGGGGGAGAGGGGGAGAGGGCTGCTGACAGCACTCCTGACCCCGAGGACAGGGCCATCAGCATGGACTCTGGCCCCTGGAGCAGCTCTGACACCTCCAGGCACCGTGCCCACCCAGCCAGTCTCCACACTGAAGTGGTGAGATTTCTGCACCAACCTGACCCAAGACCCTCCCCTTCCCCTTGCTGTCAGCCTCCTCCCCTTCCACCCCCGACCCTGTCCCCCCTTCCACCCTCTCTTCCCTAGGGAAGCTCCCCCCTTGCTTTACAGATCATTTTCTATGCTCCCTGTTCTCTTAGGAGGGATTTAGAGCATGCGGGGCCAGTCTGCAGGGTTTCTTAAACAATACATTTATTTTTCCAAGCAGCACTCCAAGAGAGGGTTTGAAGGGTGTTGAAATTAACGATGAATAAAATGCAGCCTGCCACCCCTTTGAGCTGTTTGCTTTCTGTCTGTCAGAGCCGCCTGCCTCTCCACCTCCCTGATCACACCTCCTCTCAGGGGGCCCCAAGAGACATCGGCTCTGAGGACTGGGCCTGGGTGGCAGCGTCCTGGGGGAGTTACTCTGGAAAACAACAGTGACATTGATGTGAGCTAAGGGCACCAACAGACATCCTAGGCAGCTTGGCCAGATGGACCAAGGCAGAACCTGATAGCCAGGCCCAGAAAGAAGGTAGGGGTGTGGAAGAACCAGCACTGGGGAGACAGTCCCAACTGTGCCCAAGGTTTCCAGTTCTGGCTGTGCACTAGGCTTTCCAAAGGGAGCTTTGAAAGATATTGATGCCCCAGCCCCATGCCCCGATTCTGATTTCAGTGGTTGCAGGATGGAAGTAGGCAGGCCTTGGAATTTTTTGGCAGCTGCCCGGGTGATTCTGAAGGGCAACCAACATCTTAAATCCTGCTGCTGCTGCTGCTGCTGCTGCTGCTAAGTCGCTTCAGTCGTGTCCGACTGTGTGTGACCCCATAGACGGCAGCCCACTAGACGCCCTCGTCCCTGGGATTCTCCAGGCAAGAATACTGGAGTGGGTTGCCATTTCCTTCTCCAATGCATGAAAGTGAAAAGTGAAAGTGAAGTCACTCAGTCGTGTCCAACTCCTAGCGACCCCATGGACTGCAGCCTACAAGGCTCCTCTGTCCATGGGATTTTCCATGCAAGAGTACTGGAGTGGGTTGCCATTGCCTTCTCTGTCTTAAATCTTAAACCTTGTCTAAACACAGAGTGCTCGCATTGTGGTGCGGTGGAAAGGCCACCCATTCAGAAGCTAGGAAGACTGGATTCTCATTCTGCATCTGGCAGTCAGCTTTCCCAGATCCTCAGTCTCCCCATCTGCAAAACGGGATAATGATCTCACCCCTCCCCACACCTCCTAGGAGGCTTGGAATGCTAAAAAGTGTAAATGCTCCACATATACAATATAACTGTTATAGAAGCATTTCATGGTAACAGACCAGGGAGCTCCTATGGCTTCTGCAGCAGGCCCTCTGTGGTGCCAGCTAGGAAAGAAAGTGCATCAGCCGCTCAGTCATGTCTGACTTTTTGCAACCCCATGGAGTGTAGCCCGCCAGGCTCCTCCATCCATGGGATTCTCCAGGCAAGAATATTGGAGTGAAGGCTGCAACCAAATGATTTCTTCTACCCATGATGCCTTTGCAAACCTCTCCTTTTTGACCCCTCTTTAATCACCATCTCCAATTCCACTGAGGCTTCCTCTCTCCTCCTCAGCCTCCTCCCCGGGTTATCTTTATCCTTCAGTTTGCTCTAGAGATGAGAAGTAATTGATAGGTCACTCAAGTACAGGCCCTGCCCGCCTCAATCTACAAAATCACTCCCTGGCTCCCCCAAGCCCCAAAGTTTCCATATAGCTGCCATGATACGCAGTGTACTATTTTCCATTCTGGTTTGTTTTGGGTTTGTTTTGTTTTAATGCTATTAAATTGATTTCCTGATCTGCCTAGGAATCATACCCAACTTTGCAAAACTGTAGCCTGTGGTTGTTTCTTGAAAGAGGCTTCCCATTCCCCTGCTTCCAGCGGAGACCTACCAGCTAGCTGTTGCAGTGGAGGAGCCTGCCCTATGGTCAACCATCAGCTTTCCTCTGTCTTTGGGCCTCTTTCCCCAGCTGTATAGTCAGCTCAGGTGGGTGTTTCAGCTGCATGAAGTGGTCCTTACCTTCCTTTTCAAGCTCTAAGGCCTAAGATTCCTATGGCATTTGATCAATAGATCTCCACCCAGCCATTCTGTACGGATTGCCAACACTTCCTTCTATGGTCAGTTACCTTTCTGTTTTCCTGATGAAAAGAGAGAGGCGCTCAGTCATGTCAGACTCTTTGCGACCTCATGGACTTATACAGTCCATGGAATTCTCCAGGCCAGAATACTGGAGTGGGTAGCTGTTCCCTTCTCTAGGGGATCTTCCCAACCCAGGGATCAAACCTAGATCTCCCACACTGCAAGCAGATTCTTTATCAGCAGAGCTACCAGGGAAGCCTGATGAGAAGATAAGAAAAAAAGAACTTATATTTGCCAAGCCAGGCTCTTGGACAAGGGATTTGTGTGTTTATCTCAATCTCCTAGCAACCCTGGGAGTGTGGTACTTTTCCCCGTTTTGGTCCCAGATCAGAGGGGACCGTTCATTTGTTTAGTTTTGGGCCAGCAACCTCTTGCCATGCTAGGGCCTGGAGAGACAGGGTGACAAAGACAGCACAGCCCTTACTCCAGGCTTGTGGGAGGCCAACAGCAGAGAGGGCCTGGCAGCTCTGCAGGATGAGCATTCCACATCCGTGGGCCGTCTGGGCTGCCAGGAGCGCCCACAGAGAGGCAGCCAGCCCAGCAGGCAGTCAGGGGAGCCTCTCAGAGGCAGGCTGTCCAAGCTGAGCACAAGAGGGGCCCAGTGAGCTGGCTGCTGAGGGGTAGAGGTGTCCCAGGCAGAAGGAACCGTGTGTAGGAAGACAGGGGTGGGACCTGTGTGCAGTCCCTGGGCCTAGAGCCGGCACAGAGCTTTCTTGATTGTAAAAAGTGGAGTCTGGACAAAGAAAAGTACATTTGTGGCTCTTTCCGACTCCACTTTGAGAGAAACATCCACAGAAGAGATGTTGGTGGAATCACTAAAGAAAGGTGTAACCATAAGGCAACAAATGCCTGTTGTGAGCGCTCACTTCCGCCTCTCTGGTTTCTGTCTCTCTGGCCTGTGGTGAACAGACCTCCTCGCCTTCCTATGGTTCCCTTTCATTGTCAGCAAAATAAGAGGCTGGCTTTCAGCCTGTAAGTCTGAGGTTCAGGAGGAGAAATGTCAAAGTGCCACAGGGATTCCTATCAAGAACCATCCTTAGCAAACCTCAGCTGTTTCCCCGACCCAGCTTGGACAGTTTGTCCCAGTTCTTTGTCCATGGACTGGGCTGAGTGGGACCGGCCATCTGGATGCAGGAAAGAAGGAACTGTGCCCCACTGAGGATGAGCCGGCTTCCTGCTGAAAGCTGCAAGCTCAACACACCCCTAACCCTGTGAGAACCTCCATGAGCTCCAGGTCATCCTGTTGGTCTGTCCTCTTCTTTACAGCTGTGATGTCCAATGCAGTAGCCGTCAGCCACACACAACTCTTTAATTGTAAGAATTTAAATTAAGTGGAATGAAAACTTCAGCTCTGCAGCTGCATTAACCACACTCACTTGCAGGCAGAAAACAGCAGAAGCATGGGCTCCACCTCCAGTCTGCCTCTCAAATCTGTACCAGTGCATCTAACATGCATTATCCAGACTGGTAGCCGCAGGAGAGTTGGGGACGTGCCGTTTTCAGCCTTCTTGACTCTGCAGTATAGGACAGCCTGCTGCAAGGTGAATGGGTTAGATGCAAGGGCCTGTCAGCCAGTGATCAATCCCTTCCTCGGCCATGTGGAGGGTCTGCCTACAGGAGGAGAAGGGAGGCCACTGTGCAAAGGAAGCAGAGGCAGACCGAGTTGCCTGCCTGAGCCCAGTGTGCTCCTCGAGGCCTGGGGCCTACAGTTCTTCCTCCAAACCTTTCTTCACCACTGTGAGCCCATCATTTCTGCCTTTGCCTGTGGGCTGAAGTTAGGTTAACTGACCCTGCAACTGAAAAAGTCTTCCCTGGTGGCTCAAGCAGTAAAAATCTGCCTGCAATGTCAGAGACCTGGGTTCAATCCCTGGGTCAGGAAGATCCCCTGCAGAAGGAAATGGCAACCCTCTCCAGTATTCTTGCCTGGGAAATCCATGGACAGAGGAGCCTTGCAGGCTATAGTCCACGGGGTTGCAAAGAGTTGGACACGACTGAGCGACTAACACTAACAGTCTTTTTACCTCAAATTAAATCCTTCCTTGCTCCTTGAGGGAGTCTTTTACAGCAATAGCCACTTTCATAGGAAAGTTCAGTCTTTGCATACATCTCTGGGAGAGTGAGTACAGTAACCTTTCACAGTAAAGTGTAAATGACTGATAGTGGAGCCTGTCTCGGAGACAAGATTCTGATGAAGCAGAGGGAAGGGAAAGCCTTGGCTCCTGGTAGAAGGTGATGCAAGCTCTAACAAACAGACAAAGGCCACAGAAAGGCCATTGGAGAGCATCAGGGATGAACCTTGTTGACACAAGCTGCAGAGAACAGAAGCTGAATAGAAGCCCTAATACTCCTTCCCTTTAAAAACAAATTTCCAGCCACCCCTTGTTTTGTTTCTAACAAATGCTCAGTCTCCTGTGTTGACTGAATGTTTATGTGACAGGGTCTCTGCCAGCTCAGCTTCTAATTCTATTAAGCAAACACCCCAACATTCACAGCAATCTCTCAATCTGTCTCCCTCTTCCATGTTCCAACTTCCCCAGATTCTCTCCTGAGCATCCAGAGCTTGGGGCAAGAGGGTGGTGAGAGGGAGATTTCTCCTGGCTAGATAGCCAGGGAGCATCTTTGTTGCAGAAACTTGGAAGGTCTGCCCCTCCCCAGCCCCCCTAGCCTCACCCTATTCTCCCTAACAAGGAATTTTCCTTTTCATTTGATTCTTTTGATTCATTTGATTCTTTGGTCAAAGAATCAAAATAGGGCTTCCCTGGCGGCTCAGTGGTAAAGAATCCACCTGCCAATGCAGGAGACACAAGTTTGATCCCTGGTCTGGGAAGATCCCACATGCTGCAGAGCAACTAAGCCTATGTACCGCCACTACTGAGCCTGTGCTCTAGAAACCAGGAGCCACAACTACTGAGCCCATGTGCTGCAATTACTGTAGACCATATGCACTGGAGCCCATGCTCTGCAACGAGAAGTCACTGCGATGAGAAGCCTGTGCAGCACAACTAAAGAATAGCCCCTGCTTGCCGCAACTAGAGAAAAGCCTGTGCAGCAACAAAGACCTACCCAATACAGTCGAAAACCAATCAATCAATCGATAAAATGTTAGCCCATATCCCATATGGTTTTTGCAAGAATAAAAAAGAGACAAACCTTGCAAATAGCACAACTGTTAAGTATAAAATCTCTTTACTCCCCACATCTCCATCCTCAATCCCCACCCCTATCTGCCCCAGTGGCCACATCAGGGCCCAGCGCCACGAGTGCTGACCTGCTGCTCCCAGAGAATGAAGTGACCAGCACCCCACCTGAGACATTCAAGAAAACCTGCAACCCCCAGGCAAATCAGCAGCTGCCTCTGGGTTGAGATTTCAGGCATCTCTTCTCCAGTTTCACCAGTTGTGCCACTTGAAGGAAAAACAATACTTCCCCCCACTCCCAGCTTCCTGATGCTGAAAGTTGGCAAGAGCACCTGCTGTAGGATCTTTGAAACAAACATGAGACTCAGGCCCAGGCACCTTTTGTCAGGGGTCCCCCAAACCACCCTTTGGATCAGTAACTTACTAGAACTCAGAGAACTCAAACAAGTTACTATACTCACAGTAGTGGGTTATTACAGTGAAAGAATACAGATTACAATCAGCAAAGGACTAAGACTCTGTGCTCCCAATGCAAGGGACCCCAGTTTGATCACTGGTCAGGGAACTAGAGTCCACATGCCGCAACTAAAGATCCCACGGGCTGCGACTAAGACCCAGTGCAGCCAAATAAATCAGTAAAGGACAAAAGCACATAGAACAGAGTCCAGGAAAAACCAGGTACAAGCACCCAGGCATCCTCTCCCAGCAGAACCACAGAAACAGCACTTAATTCTCCCAGTAACGACATGTGACAACATGTAAAGTACTGCCAACAAGGGCAACTCACTCAAGCTTTGGTGTCCAGGGTTTTCATGGGGGTCAGTCACGCATGCAGAGAGCACCCACAGACGGATCTTAGCTACTCAGTCTTCAGTCTCTCCAGAGAGCAAACCAACACAGCATTGCTCAGGGCCCAGGTGATCACTTTGAACCACATTATTAGGTTAAACTATGCAGCCTGGCTCAAGCTCCCGGGTAAACAAAGACACTGCTATCCAGCAGGATCTTCCCAGGGCTCAGAGGTTATCTCCCAGGAGCAGCTCAAGGGCCAAGCCTTTGGAAAGTGCAGGTGTGAGCACCCCAGCCTGCTGAGTCCACCCTTCACTGCACACACCTGCACCCAGGCCCCATTCTTCACTGGAAAGCAGCCTCTCCTGCCCGGGTCATGCCAGCAGAGGCCAGTGGCCAAAAGGGAAAGAGGAGCTTGGGGGCTTCCCTGGTGGCTCAGTGGTAAAGAATCCACCTGCCAATACAGGGGACGCAGATTCCATTCCTGATGGAAGATCCCACATGCCACAGAGTGGTGAAGCCCATGTGCCACAACTACTGAGCCTGTGCTCAGAGCCCGGGAGCTGCAACTACTGAGGCTCGTGCGCCCTAGAACCCATGCTCGACGAGTAGCCCCTGCTCATCACAACTAGAGAAAAACCTGTGCAGCAATGAAGACCCAGCACAGCCAAAAAAAAAATACTAAATAAATAAAACAGAAGTGCATGGAAGCACAGCTGGGCTTGGCTTCATGCCCCCTCCCAAGAGAATCAGCTCCAGATCTCAGCCCCACAGACCCTCTCTTCCCCTAACAGGGACCTAAGGGGACTGATGTGTTTGTTCTCTTTGGTGGCCGGCCAGGCTTCTGGGAGGACAGGCCCACAACCAAGGTGAAGTAGGCTTCCGAGCCAAACCACAATCATGTTGGGCTGTCACCACCGATCAGTCTCCAGAACCAAATCCAGTCTGGGCTCCCAAACCCCTCTGCCCACTTGCTCCCTGCTGGCGCATCTCCTCCGAGCTCTGCTCCTCTGACACCAGTGAACCCTGGCCTGGGGCTGTTGCCAGGCAGCCCGCAGCTCCTGCAAGGAGGCCTCTTCTCACTCCTCCTCTGAGGCTTGTCCATTCACTCAACACCTGCTCTCTGCTTTTACACCGTGGAATAAATAATGAGAAGGAGGTGGTCTGTTGCCTGGGGGAAGGCAGGGCTGGAGGACATGGGAGGGGAGAAGGAACAAGCTAGGCAGGGTCAGGTGGCCTGGGCCGCCCCTTTTCAGCAAACAGCATTCCAGGACATGCCTGTCAAGGCCACATCTATCCTCAGACTCCTCTCAAACCAAGGAGGGACACAGTCTTTTGAGGCTGATGCAATATGACACCCAGGCCCTTGGGTGGGACAGTGCAGCTCTTCCCTCAGCCCCTACCGCAGACCCTCAGTCAAGCCCGGGCCTACTCCACTTTAAGCCACATCCTCAAGCTTTCTGAGTCAGTGGTCTGAGCAAACAACATCACAAAAATCAGCTTTTGGTGTCTACTTGGTAATGGGCTGACTTTCGAGTGTGGTGTCATTTTCTATTCAGACTGACCTAGATGAGGTTCCCATTAAGTGAATTCCTTAACCTCTATTAGCATCAGTTCGGAGAAGGCAATGGCACCCCACTCCAGTACTCTTGCCTGGAAAATCCCACGGATGGAGGAGCCTGGTAGGCTACAGTCCATGGGGTCGCTAAGAGTCGGACACGACTGAGCGACTTCACTTTCACTTTTCCCTTTCATGCACTGGAGAAGGAAATGGCAGCCCACTCCGGTATTCTTGCCTGGAGAATCCCAGGGACAGCGGAGCCTGGTGGGCTGCCGTCTGTGGGGTCGCACAGAGTCGGACACGACTGAAGCGACTTAGCAGCAGCAGCAGCATTAGCATCAGTTTCAACATCTTGAAATAGAAAAACGAACCTACCTTACTGCATTGGTGTGAAATGACACTATAAAGTGCCAAACACAGTATTTAGCACAGATACTCAGTTCCCTTCTTACCTCCCTTTATCAATCCTCAAATCCTACTTTTCCTATTTAAACTTGTAACTATAAGAGGCCATCCATCCAACCACTTATCCATTGATGCAGCCATCCACTGCTCCATGCATCTACCTATCCATCTACCCATCCATCTATTCATCTACCCATCCATGAATCTATATAACATCATTTTTTGAACACCTTCTGAGTACAAGCCACTGTGAGTTGTCCACTGAAGTTGATACAGTAATATACAATCTAGAAGAGAAAATTAAATATTACGACCAAGATATAAATAACTTGGCAGAAAGTGAAAAGTGTCTTCAGAGAAGGACAGAGAAAGTGTTGGGAGATTAAACACTCCCAGATCTCTTTTCAAGCTCCCATAGAAGGCAATTGCCAGGATTACGCCTGATTTGATAAAATATTTCTCTTTGCTAACGATTGGAGACCATCAGGACATTTTTTTCCTCCTGCACAAGGAAGACGCCTCAGATTCTCATTATCCTAACCTGGCTCTGGCTTTGTCTCAGCTTTCATTTTACTGTGTTCAGGTCTCAGTTGCTCCACTGAGGACAATGTACAGAGTCCAAATTCCTTCCAAGATTTTAATTGGACTGTCCAAGAGGGATTTGAAACCAACAAAATAGGCTAAATGAGGAGATGATGGATACATTAAAGACAGCTGCCTCGGGCCAGGCATTCCCTACACAGCAGTCTGCCCGAGAGTCCATTAAGTGAGGGCTTTGCAGCATCAGCAGCCAGCCTCCACCTCCTTAAAAACCTCTCCCCACCACTTGAGTTCTGTCCAGACTTTAGTCAACCACTGGAAGAATTAGGGGGAAAGTGTCTCCCTACGAAAGTGCCAGATAAACAGTGTGGGGCTGTATTTCTCAGCTGATGAAAGAGGAAAATCTTACAAATTTTATTGCTGCAGTGAGAAACAAGGACCCGTCAACATGATGAATGAAACACCCCATAATCTCTGCAGGTCACTACCCACCAGAAATTTGATTGGAAAATTCCTGCAAAGGGGACTTCCCTGGTGGTCCAATGGTTAAGACTCCTTGCTCCCAAGGCAGGGGGCCTGGGTTTGTTCCCTGGTCAGGGAACTAGATTCCCACACAACTTAGTAGCAACTAAGAGTCTGAATGCTGAAAGGAAGATGGAGGATCCTGAGGGCCACAAAGAGGACCTGGTGCAGCCAAATAAATAAATACATAAATATTTTTTTAAGATTCCTGCAAAGACATTGCTGAGTAAATGCTGCCGACGCCGCCCGTGGGGTTGTTTGGTGTTGCAGATTTAAAGACAGAAGACCCAGCTTTGCCACTTACCAGTCCTGCGAGTTTGAGCAAGGCCCTCCAACTCTCCGAATCTGCATTTACTAGCGGGTAAGTCGGGAAAGCACGGGCCTTACCAACCTCTGTCTGCTGGCTTGCTGGTGACGGTGCCGTCCTCTCCGTGAGCTGGCTCACGGGGCAGGAGGCATGGTGACCACCAGCACTTGTGAGCTCAGTGGCTTGGACAACTAATGTCCCTTCCCCAAGCCTCCACTTTTGTGTCTACGTAGGTTACACGTTTGCTGCAGGTTAAATGAGATGACGTGTGAAGAGTGCGTGGCGCTCGCCAGGTGCTCATTGGTCTTTGTTCCCTTCCCCCACCCTCATCTTTGCGGGAGACACTCAGCAGCGTCCCTGCAGCCTAGGACAAGAGGCACGGGGCCCCCCAGACACCCAAGCTGAGGTCAACAGAGGCTGACTTCCACTTGGAAACCAAGCCAGGCTCAGTGGCTTCTTGGTCCTTGAAAATGATTTCCTGAAACCTTTCCTCCTTTCACACTCCATGCAGCATCCTTTACCAGACTGGAGAATTATTTTTCCTAACTGGCCATCCTGAGTTCAGGGATTTCAGTTCTGTCTCAGCACACAGATTCCCTCCTCCTCAGAGGCCAAGGCTCACTCACGGGCCTCTGAGGGTACCAGGCACCTCTCTGAGCAGATAAAAGGCCAGACCAGGGTGACTGGTGAAGGCTGCAATGTTGCTCCTTCAGCCACAGGCTGGCCACCCCTATGCAATGTGCACAGTTGCCACCTCACTGCTTGTTCCTTCCGCTTTCTCCTCCTCTCCCTCCCCACTCTGCGGACATTATAGCAGCAGCTGACTCTTACTGAGGGCTTGCTAGGAGCCAGAGGCTGTGCCATGTCTCTCTCTCCTTTTAAATTGGAATATAGTTGTGTTACAATGTTGTGTTAGTTTCTACTGTATAGTAAAGTGAATCAGTTGTGTGTACATATATTCCTCCCCCTTTTTTGGATTTCTTTCCTATTTAGGTCACCACAGAGCACTGAGTTGAGTTCCCTGAGCTATACAGTCTATTCTCTCTAGTTATCTATTAATATACTTAGTATCAATAGTGCATATATGTCAATCCCAATCTCCCAGTTCACTCCCCCCGCCCTTTTCCCCTTGGTATCCATACACTGGTTCTCTGTGCCTATATCTGCTTTGTAAATAAGATTGTCTATACCAATTTTTTCAGATTCCATATACATGACCTAGTATATTTTTCTCCTTCTGACTTACTTCACTGTATATGACAGTCTCCCAAGCCATGCCTCTTTTGATCACACAAGTCTCTGTAAAGATGTGGACACATGCCACTTTCCTCAACCCAGCATCCCTTTCTCACTTCCTTGCATCAGGGTACTGCCCCTCATTTCCTCTAGAAAACCCCTGCTCTATGCCACATGGTTCTGGGGGGCTGCGCTGGTAGACTTTGCCTCAATCAAAGTGAGTGGAATCCTTCCTGGGACTTTACATGGGGACCCGAAAGAGAGAGGCCCTTGTTTCTCTGGACTGAGAGATGCAAGGAGATGACCCTGTTACTATTTGTTGGTGGCAGGGTCCTCCTGTCACATGAAGGAACCTGAGGACTAGATCAACACCCAAAAAGGCAGGGAGGAGGGAGGGAGGGAGGGTGGCCAGCCGGCACTGCTCCAGCCTCCGGCAGCTCCAATCTCAGATGACTCTTTTTGTACAAGCTGGTATAGGTTGACTTTCTCTTATCTGAAAGTAAAAAAGTTCTGATTATTAGTAGATAGATAGGTACATTAGCTAAACTCTCTTATTATTATCCTCAATTTACAGATGTGGAAGGTGAGGTTAAGATTCTGAGGTCCAGAGGCAGAGCAAAGATGTTTGCATGAATACATTTCATTCTAAATGAGTGCCTAGTGCGGCCATGCGCTGGAGACTGTGCAAATACAACAGTGGGGAAACGACTGTTCTGTCAGAAACTACAGCCTGGGAAAGAGGTGCAGTCATGTGTTACTCATCTAACTCCACGTTATTCAAATCCACATATGCAATGCCGGATTTATGGTCTTCAGGATGCTGCAAAACATCTCACATCAGAGTTGCCTTAAATAGTGGATGCCTGAATAATTCACAGAAGCACGAGTCTCCTATGTCTCTTTTGAGGCCCATTAGGAGTTGGTTGGCATGGGTTTTCATTCTGGCTCAGAACGAAATCTGTGCATGAATCATCCAGGGACCCTTTGGTCACAAGCAACAGAAACTGCACTCAAAGTAACTTAGCCAAAGGGAATTGGTTGGCTTGGTGACGCAGAGCCCAGTGGTGGAGCTGGCCTCCAGGGAGGAGGGAGGCCAGGGACTCTAACAACGTGGTCAGCCTGGTTTTGCACCTTTCCCCCACCACTCTCTAAGAGCTCTCCTCTCTGTTGACTCAGATTTTCCTGCTGGGCTCCATGTGATGATGGCTGGGTGGGCAAGGGAAGATGAAGGGAGGAGAGGGGCATGCCCGTAAACAGGTCCAGGTGAGCAACACCCCAAAGTAAAATCTTGAAGGAGGGAGAGCTGCTCATCTGTGTATAAACTCCAGTGGGAAGCTTGGCTCATTCGCCCACTGCTCTGGCCACAACAATGGGCCCTGTGACCTGCAGCCCCTTCAGAACTGCATGGAGGGGCTTTGCCAAGAAAGATGCGGAGGGGGTGGTGAACATGTATCAGGTATCATCTCACCATTGAAGTGGATTAGAGTTTGCAGAAGGCTCACTGGAGGACATCCAGTCCAGCCTCCTCCAGCACCCTGGGATGGGGACACACAGGTGGCTTATTAACATGTCCATTCCTGGCAATTCCACTCTATACCACCTGTGGCCTTAATTTTCTCAGGTGCTTGAACTTGACAGAGTTGTCTGAAGATCCTCGCAGTCCTGATTATCCAAGGACAGTCCCAGCTACATGAAATTAATTTCTCTTGGCAAAGGGACCCTTCCCACAGCCTAAGCCGCCACCTGTGCAGGAGTTGGTGAAGTAGCTGAAGTGGGGGCTGGCCAAAGGTAGGGAAAGGGTCAAGGACAGGAGGAGGCCAGCCCTTGGGAAGCCAAGATCAGGAAACAGTGGGGCTTCACAATATTAAAGATCAAGATGCTTGTGGGTAAGTAAGGAAGAATTGACATCAGACTGTTGAAAGTGGTGAAGGTGCTCCAGGAACTTGGCCCTTAGTCTTCCTGGACTATAGGGGAGAACATGAGGCCAGGATGGCAGGGATCTGGAAGTTCCAGGAAGGAACCAGAGAGGGTAACAGAGCTCCATGTGCAGAAGAAGCAACTTGGCCGCAGGCCAAGGAGGTTGGTTGGGCCTTTTCTTACTTGGCTGTTGTGCTGCCAGGGCCCAGGTGGGATGTGTCAATAGAAGAGAACATCTTCACCCTAGTAAGAGTCCCCAGGTCTCCTAGGAGATGGTACCCTCTCTGAGCTGTCACCTGCAACCTCTGGTGACCACAGAATCTAGGCCAGAGTCACCCTGGGACTAGCTCCAGGGGAGATCATGAAGCCTCCATGTCCCTCACTAGGTAGGTAGAATTGCTCGCCAACCTCTGAGACTCGGAAAAAGGGTCTCCATTAAACCCTGTGAAGCCAGCTAAGAACAAATGAGTCGAGGATTCATTTGGAGGAAACAAGAGATACCTGTGGATTGATTCTCAGTGATCTGAAAGACAGCGTCATTAAGAGAGCCACAAAATCTACTGTGGGAAGTCCAAAGAAAGCAGAAATGGCCTCAAAACACCCTTGGAGGTGACCCTGGGGCCTCTGTCAGCAAGACTGCTGGAAGGAAGGGGTCTGGCCCATGACTGCAGGTCCTGAACTGGCCTTGTTGCCCCTGGAACCTGTCCCCCAGTGACTGTCCTTGAAGCATGATTGCTTCCCCAGAGGGAAGAAGGTAGCATTTCCAGTACTGTCCTTCAGAAAGAGGACACAACTCCTAGAAAATTAAAACTATCTTTTTCTTCAGCTCACTTTTCTGGCTTGTCAGTTCTTACACCAAGGGAAAAACTGGGAGAGAGGAGAGAAAAGGATTATCTTAGTAAGTATTACAGTCTCTGAAAAGTCTGCAAACAAGGTACAAGTACAGTAATTACCACTTAGATCTGGTGCTCAAAAATCAGTTCAGGTTCATTATTTCCAATGAGTTAGTCAATCGCAAGAGGAGGGGAGGAGAGAAAAAATTTCTGAATATATAAAAATTTATCATCCATTTCCATTGTACTTACTGACCCTGTGCAAAGTGGCTGTCTGAAAATGTCTGATTGAGAAGCTCTATGTCAGAGGTGCTGGACAGTCAGGAGGCTCACCCTCCAGGCCAACTCGGCCAACAACCAGCCATGAGGTCAGTGCCCCCACCTCCTGTGGAGGATCATCTTGCTCCATCTGTGCCACTGTTCAAGCGCTCCCCTGGCCTTCACAATGACGCAGAGAGAAGCAACCACACTGGGCCCCATTACAGTCCCTGCTCCATGGGTCAGTGACCCCTGTCTCCAGGAAGATCACATTCTGTGCACAAGTCTTTCCTAAGACACTATGCCTGCTGTGCTGAGAACTATGGGCAAGACAGACAAGGTCCTGAGTTTTTAGCTTAGTTGGATTCAAGTGGAAACAGGATTACAGAACAGAGTGGAGTCCAAAGAAGCTATTACTCAGGAAAGAGAAAGAACAGAAGCCAAGACATGCTTTGAGAAGAAATAAATAATAATAGGAGTGGGTTGCCATGCCCTCCTCCAGAGGATCTTCCTGACCCGAGGATCAAACTTGTGTCTCTTGCATCTCTTGCATTGGCAGGCAAGTTCTTTACCACTAACACCACCTGGGAAGCCCAGTAGTAGTATTAAATTAACATTTAGACAAGGTGGGGCTTTGAAGGTGGTGGGCAGAGGAAATATCATCATCCCAAAGCACCAAATTAAAAATCCCTTGCCATTCCCAAAACACACTTTTCAAAATGAGTTTGGTCCAAGTGCTCTTATGAGGTAGGAAGGACAGCCAAAAGACTCCATTTCCTGGCTTTCCCAGTGTGGACACATAACTCAGTCTAGCCAAGAAGATGTAAGTGGAAGCAATCTGTATAACAATCCAGGATTCCTTAAAGTAAGGAAGAGCGTCCTTAAAACAGTCCTCCCTCCTGCTGACTGAAATGTGGGTGCACTGGCTGGAGCCCCGGCAGTCACCTTGGGCCATGAGGGGATCTTGGGAAGAAAATTTGAGCACAGTGGAGAAACAAACTTGAAGAATCAGGGTCCCTGATGCTTGTGGAGCCAACTTACCTAGTCTTCCTTCCTCCAGATTTCCTTTACATGAAAGAAAAATAATTTGTATCCTAATATACTCATGTTTGATGATCTTTGGCAAGTCACTTGTCTTCCCTACACCCCAGCTTCCTTGTCTCTAAAATGGAATAATAGTATTTACCTAATACTTTGTTGAGAGTAAACTGAGTAAGCCAGACACATAGCTATTATTACATCTTACTTAAGCTATTATTTTTTTTAACAGCTTTGAGAAAAAAACATACATGCTACATAGTTGGCCTAAAGTATACAATTCAGCATATTTATAGTGTTTTATTATCACCATGATCTCATCTTAGAACATTTTTATCATCCCCCAAGGAAACCTTGTACCCATAATCAGTCACTGCCCATTTTCCCCTCTGCCTCCCCAGCCCTAGGTATGTTTTTTTTTTTCAATAGTAAACTCTCTTTAGTCACAATTTTAAGAGTGCTCGAAGATATTTTATAATATTAGATAGTACTTGATGTAAGATAAGACAGATTTCCCTGTCAACCTTACACTACAAAGCAGTTTACTTAGGGCAAAAGTATGAGATTGTGTTTATTGGGTTTTTCTTAAGAAGTCAACATACGAATGAATAATATCGTAATTTAAATATACTTTTAGGCAGTTTTCTTTTTCTGTGTTTTCAGTTTAATATTGATTTTCTTTATTGAAGCAATAAATAGTTTTAAAAAAATCAAACTGTAACATCATGAGGTTTGTAATAAAAAACGATAGTCCCTCCCCTCAATGCTGCCCTGGTCACTCTCAGGTCTCTTAGCATCCTCCAGCATTTATCGCCATGTTTTTTAACATGTTTATTCTGCTATTTCTTTATTTTCCAATTTTATACATTATCTTACAGAAAGAGTGGTAGATTTATTCTCTTAACACCCTTCATTCCAAACATAGGTGTTGGTTTTTTTTTTATTTTTTCTTAAATCACTTATTGGTGTTTAACTTATTATAACTAAATGAGATAAATTCAGTTAAGGTAGGCAGTGTACTATCATGATAGTTTTGATATTTCTGGAGTTAATAATCCCACTCCCTTTCTTCTCAATTGTTTCCCTATCATTAATATTAGCTATTATTAATTCACCCCCACACTTGCTTCACTGCACTCAAACACGACAGGTCCACTTCTTCCTTGCATCCATCCTTCTGGGGATTCCTGTCCTTGACCTGGTTGCTGTCTGGGTTTGCTTCAATCCTGAAAGTTACTTCAGTCACAGTGAATTCTGAAGGAAACAGCCTGCTTTATCTCCTTAACCCCACTCTCCGTAAAACCTAGACTTAAGCTCATGGAGCTGAAAGAGCCTTGGAAGTGCCACTTTGGCCTGACTACCTTGCCTTTCCCTTCTCAGATAACCTGACATCCTCACCCCACTCTCTCTGCTTGGAATTCACTGGGCCTTTTCTCTCCATGTCTGGTTCGAGTTAAAGGACCACCAGGAAGGTTTCAGGGAAAAGTGTTATTAATGAATATTTCTAAGCCTCAAGAAACTTGGGTGCTAATACTGTTTACAATAGCCAGGACATGGAAGCAACGTAGATGTCCATCAGCAGACGAATGGATAAGGAAGCTGTGGTACATATACACAATGGAATATTACTCAGCCATTAAAAAAAATACATTTGAATCGGTTCTACTGAGATGGATGAAACTGGAGCCCATTATACAGAGTGAAGTAAGCCAGAAAGAAAAACAACAATACAGTATACTAATGCATATATATGGAATTTGAAAGATGGTAACGATAACCCTATATGTGAGACAGAATAAGAGACACAGATGCATGGAACAATTTTATGGACTCTGAGGGAGAAGGTGAGGGTGGGACGTTCTGGGAGAATAGCATTGAAACATGTATATTATCATATGTGAAACAGAACAACATTCCATGTTCGATACATGTGACAAGGGCTCAGGGCCGGGGCAATGGGATGATCCAGAAGGATGGGATGGGGAGGGAGGTGGGTGGGGGGTCCAGGAAGGGGAACACATGTAAACCCATGGCTGATTCATGTCAATGTATGGCAAAAACTATTACAATATTGTAAAGTAATTAGCCCCCAACTAAAATAAATAAATTTATAAAAAAAAAAAAAAGAAAGAAACTTGGGTGCTAATAATACAAAATAAAGCAGAAAAGTGCTCTGTTGCTGATTAGAGAATGAGCTAGATTACTGACATGGCCCTCTGAGGAGAAAGGAGGGTGGGTACCACCTCGGGGTGGCTCTCGGGATGCACTTAGACCAAGTGCAACCAAGGCTTATACCCTTTTACAGCACCTATGAAACAAACTATTCATGTAATCAGGAAACATGAGTGGCCACCCAGAGTGTACCAACTGGCAGCCCTAGGACCAAATCAGGCCTGCAGACATATTTTCATGGCCTGTAGGGTTTTAAACTTCTCAATGTTTTTAGGTTGGGGCATTCACCTTAACCCTCCTAATCTCTGTATTCTGCACCTGCCTGGCCCTGAAGGTGTGGCCTTTGAGACCTGTAACAACCCAACCCCATTAAATTACTGAAGAGGGGAAATCCATAGAGGGGCAGTTTCTAGTTACACAGCTTGGTGGCAAATCAGGGGCTAATCCAGCACAAGCAAGCTTTCTGATGCATCCCCTACTGCTCAGTTTAACTCACCTAGATCCTGACCTGTGAAGGTTAGCCCTTCACCCACTTACCAGCCCTTTACCCATAAGCACGAATTCAGAGCACAGCAATGGAGCAAATTTTCAGGGTTATTCGCCACAATCTGGATAAAACATTCCTGGCTCAACGCAACATATACAACCTCCAAGTCAAGTGATCAAAATAGCTAAGTGCACGAGATTTGGTGTCCTGCTCCAAACCTGCTGACATTTAATTCCATCTCCTCATTTTGCAAGCTTCTGGGTGACTGTCTCTCTTCTCATTTAAACCTAATCCTGTGTCCAAACAGGGTTCAATGCAACCCTTGGCTGGATGTCAGCATTTGGTGACGGGTGAACTTGTAAAAGAATGCAGTTGCTGAACTGCTGTTTCCTTTGGGTGATCAAGCCCCAGAGAACAGCCCAGGAAGTTGCCATGAACCAGATAGACAGCAGTGCACGCTGATGGATGCCTCTTGCTGTGTCCACAGCACCGAGAAAGAAGCCTTCTGTAGAACCAGCTTCCACAAGAGAATTAGAAATAGTACTTCCTAACATCCATACCACATCTCCTATTTTCCTTCACTCCTGCTATGCTGCCTACATCACTCATTCTGACACTAAATAATATTTTCACTGCCTACATCACTCATTCTGACACTAAATAATATTTTCAGTTCAGTTCAATTGCTCAGTCGTGTCCAACTCTTTGCAACCCCATGGACTGCAGCACACCAGGATTCCCTGTCCATCACCAACTCTCAGAGCACCATCTTGCTCAAACTCATGTCCATCGAGTCAGTGATGCCATCCAACCATCTCATCCTCTCCTCCTGCCTTCAATCTTTCCCAGCATCAGGATGTTTTCCAGTGAGTCAGTTCTTCACATCAGGTGGCCAAAGTATTGGAGCTTCAGCTTTAGCATCAGCCCTCCCAATGAATATTCAGGGTTAATTTCCTTTACAATTGACTAGTTTGATCTTGCAGCCCAAGGGACTCTCAAGAGTCTTCTCTAACACTACAGTTCAAAAGCATCACTTCTTTGGTGCTCAGTTTTCTTTATGATCCAACTCTCACATCCATACATGACTAGTGGAAAAACCGTAACTTTGACTAGATAGACCTTTGTCGGCAAAGTAATGTCTCTGCTTTTTAATATGCTGTCTAGGTTGGTCATAGCTTTCCTTCCAAGGAGTAAGCGTCTTTTAATTTCATGGCTGCAGTCACCATCTGCAGTGATTCTGGAGCCCAAGAAAATAAAGTCTGTCACTATTTCCATTTTTTCCAAATGAAGTGATGGGACCGGATGCCATGATCTTCATTTTTTGAATTTTGAATGTTGAGTTTTAAGCCAGCTTTTTCATTCTCCTCTTTCACTTTCATCAAGAGGCTCTTTAGTTCCTCTTCACTTTCTGCCATAATGGTGGTGTCATCTGCAAGTCTGAGGTTACTGATATTCCTCCCGGAAATCTTGATTCCAGCTTGTGCTTCATCCAGCCCGGCATTTTGGAAGATGTATTCTGCATATAAGTTAAATAAGCAAGGTGACAATATACAGCCTTGACATATTCCTTTTCCTATTTGGAAGCAGTCTGTCATTAAATTTATCACATGTGCACATCTCAGATTCCTAACACTATTTTAAGCCTTTAAAGGGAAAGAAAAACAGTCCAGATTTTGGAGACATGCTGCTTAGGGTTCAGATCCCAGCACTGCCACTGGCTGTGTGGCTGGGTCAAGTCACTGAACCTGTGAGCCTCAGTGTTCTCACCTATGAAAAGAAGGTAATAGAAGTACCCATCTTTCAGTACTGCTGAAAAGGATGAGTTTTTTGAGGCACCCAACACCGCACTTTGCCTTCTTCAGATATCCACAAAGTATTTAATATTGCCCAATCATTCATCGATGGAAAGCCCTGGTGGCTCAGTGGTAAAGAATCTGCCTGTAATGCAGGAGACCAGGGTTCGATCCCTGGGTTGAGAAGATCCCGGTAGCAGGAAATGGCAACCCACTCCAGGATTCTTGCCTGGGAAATCCCAAGGACAGAGGAGCCTGGCAGTTCACAGTCCATGGGGTGGCAAAGAGCTGGACACGACTTAGCGACTAAGCATCAATCATTCACCTATTTTGTAATATTAAGGATTGAATGTGAAACTCATTTTCATGGTGGATTTAGCTAAGTCAGACCATGTTTAGCAATAAAACATCACATTAGAATTGATAATAAATATAAAGTCCTGATCATTATGTGAAGAAAAAATTGATAAACCACATCTTGCTAGATGGGCAGTGCACCATAAAATTTCAGATCAGTGGCTGAACTGAAAGTAGTTCATTGTCTTAGATTTAACTTAGTTTGGTTTTAAACTATCTCAAGATTATTCATAAAATTAAACTGACTGCTAATTATAACAGATAAGTGTCAACAAAATCCTAGGAAATAAATGCAGTAGTAATCGTGTGATAACACAGATGTTAATCCTTATAGTCAGTTTCATTTACTGGTTGATTTTAAACACTGAAAAATTCACTGACATTGTTCTTTTGTTAGAATAAGAAATTGTCCAGACAGAATTATCCTTCTTTCTAAATTTAACACTTTTAGGGAGTTTATCATTTCTCTTTACCTCTTTGAAGTAAAGCAAGGCAGCAGCAGTCTGGCCCTCTATTTACCAAGTCTAGAAATAGGATTGTGATGGTCCAGTGAAAGCCGCCTAACACCTTGTAGTGTTCATGCCACTGCTGAGTTGCCCACAAAGCTGGATCAAAGATGTGCGTGGGCACTTCTATTTGGGGAAACCACACGCTGAAGCAAAAATATGCTAACATACATTGAATTTGGATCATGTTCTGAATGTTGTCTGTCACATGACACACTGTTGCTTCTAGGACAGCGAGGAAACTGCTGTGTCAAAGGCAAGATAAGGGCTCCCCATTTTCCTCCTCAAAGAACAGGAGGCATTGTTACCTACAATGAGGTATGCTCTGCTAGGGACTACTTCCTGTGGATACCCTGGCTCTCTACCACAATGTTCACAGATGCCTGAACGCTGGCCAAATAGGTAAATTCCAGAGCAGAATATAAGAGAAACCAGCAGCTCTAACAAGGGAAGGGGAGTGGGGAATGAACACATCAGGCAGAAAACTACTGTTTTAGGGACATCCCTGGTGGTCTAGTGGCTAAGACTCTGCACACAATGCACAAGACTGGGATTCCACCCCTGGTTAGGGAACTAGATCTTGCATGCTGCAATTAAAGATCCCACGTGCTGCAACTAAGACCAGGTGCAGCCAGAAATATGTGCAGTATTCTGGGTGCTTTCACCCACCTTCCCTGGCCACACCCTATTCCCTTATCCCAAACACACTGACCCTAGGAAGGTAATAATAGAAATTTTCTTTGTATATGAAAATTCTCTTTACTCATTTGTTCTTCCCCATAAGCTGATTAACATTAACTTATTTCAGACCAGGCACTGGTTTTCCTTCTGACTATTCTATACACCATCTTAATCGACAGAATATACCAAGCTTAAAGAGCCACTCAGTACTGAATCAGCAGCTCATACCATATGTTGTGGGTAAAAACATACTTCCCAAAAAAGCTAAATGCAGAAAGACCAAGGATAGAATATATATTTAATACTCATGAAGTCTAACAGGATGTGCTTAGTATGTGGAACACTGAGATTTTACAGGGAAAAAGTTAGTCTTTAAATATATCCTAAAACATCTTTCTTCTGTTCTGTTACAGTTTTTGCCCTCAAGAGTATTTTAAGGGAAAAAGTCTAATTACAAAAACAATTGCATCTTGGATGGATTCTTAGTGCTAACTTTTTTAAAATGTAAAAAAGCCACGTATTTTCTCAGAAATGTGGTTATGTGGCCAACAGATTTCATGGTAACAGTATGGCTGAGTTCTAAATCTTGGATAATATTTATAGATTGAGCTTTATTCTGGCATTATCCAAGTTCACGTTTGAGTGGAGAAAGAAAACCAAACCACACTGCAATTAGAATTTTAAAATGCAACTGTCTTTTCTCAGGTCAGAAATTAGTTTATCTTTTGCTTTACATCTACCATTCCGAAAGGAAGGAGACTGGTTGCTTCATTAGCATATTCATGTAATAAGCACAGCTTAAGTCTGAAACATCTTAAACTACACGTCTATTATGAGGTTTTTCATTTTTCAAAAGCATCTTGGAACTAAAACATTAAGTCTCTTTTAGAAAAATGAAAGCACCCTGATTTATCAGAGCTTGTTTATCATGTTTTATCATGTTTTCTTAAAATCAACACCTCACCCCTCACCCCATTTCCTGTAGCCCTAACAACTAACACCATAGGCTGATTTCCATTTTATACATGCTTTTTTGTACAGCAATCTAAAAACACCTGATCACAGCTAACCAAGGGATGAAATGTTCCACTGGAATTTAAAAATTGCCTTTTGAATTATATCAAAAAGTCCTCCACTTATAAGTAGCCACATGATTTTGCAGACCAATAAAAATGGACAGATCTAAAATTTTTCTAAGTCGGGCTTTTCTCCAAGCATTTGATAGCCATAAAAGAAAAACTGATGTAACTCACTCAAAATTATCAAAGATGATGAGTAACAGCATGGTAAATTAAGATGAACATTTTAAAGGGCTTATTGGTATTAAATTTTCATGTGTTCTCATATCAAACATAAAGTACTTAAAACATAATTGCATAGCTTGGCAATAATCATAAAGCAAGCACCTGCATAACCACCACTCAGGTCAAAAAACAGAACACTGTAGCACCTCAGAAGTCCTCTAGAAGCCCCTTCCCATCAGCATCGCCAACCACTCTCCTGACTTACACAGTCACATTCTTGCTCTTCTTCAGTCTCACCCCCTTAAGTGCACCATTAAACAGTATTCTATCTATTAATAGTTTTCAACTTCATATGATTGGGAGAAAAACTGTATTACTTGTTATCTGTCATTTCTTTTGCTTACTGTTTTAAAGATTCCATTTATTTTGTGTAGCTGTAGTTTGTTTTCACAGCTGGGCTATTTCCAGTTTGGGTCTATCACAAACATTCTTGTATACCTATCACTGCACAATATGTACAAGCATCTCTTGTACAGAGTATACACCGAGGAACAGAACTGCTGGGTCACATTTAAATTTTCTACTTAACTAGATAATTATTCTCACTAGCAGTGTTGTGCCACATCCTTATCAATAACTGGTATTGTCACATTTTAAAGGATTATCAGTCTAGTGAGGAGAGTGGAGTTTGGAGGGTGTAACCTGGACTAGTTTTCATCTTCATTTTTCTGACTAGTGATTGAAGATCTTTTCATGTATATGGATCATTTAGATTTCCTCTTGGGTAAAGTGCCAGAACTTCTTTTAAAATGAGTGTTACTGGAGAAAAGGGTTGGTGGGAATGTAAACTGGTGCAGCCATTATGGAAAACAGTATGGATATTCCTTAAAAAACTAAAAATAGATTTGCCATATGATCCAGCAATCCCACTCCTGGGCATATATCCAGAGAAAACTATAATTCAAAAACTTACATGCACCCAAATGTTCACTGAAGCACTATTTACAATAACCAAGACACGGAAGCAACCTGCATCCCATCAACAGGCGAATAAAGAAAATGTGGTACATATATATACAATGGAATATTACTCAGCCATAAAAAGAATGAAATAATGCCATTTGCAGCAACATGGATGGACCTAGAGATTATCATACTAAGTCAATGATAAATACCACGGTATCATTTATATGTAAAATCTAAAATATGATACAAATAAACTTATTTATAAAACAGAAACAGACTCACAGACATAGAAAACAAACATGGTTATCAAAGGAGAAAGGGGATGAGGGAGTGAAAATTACAAGCTGCTATATGTAAAATATATGTAAAATTGACAAATAAGATCCTACTGTATGTAACAGGGAAGTAGATTAAATACCCTGCAATAAGTCATAATGGAAAAGAATATAAAATAGAACCCATATATATATAATGAATCACTATGCTGTACACTAGGAACAAACACAACACTGTAAATCAACTATACTTCAACACAAAATTTTAAACTTAAAGATTTTATTGAGATATAACTGACATCATACAATGCACCCATTTAAAGTATATGATTCAATGGTTTTTAGACATAATCACAGATATATGCAACCATCACCATTCAGAATATTTTCATCTCAAAAAGAAACCCCCTACCTTTAAGCTGTCACTTCCCTAGCCATCCATTCCCAGCCCCACAGCTCTATGCTAATCTATATTAATACTTTTGTTTCTATAGCTTTCCCTACTCCGGACTTTCACATGAACTGAATCACTTATTATGTAGGCTCCTGAGACTCGCTTCTTCACTAATGTTTCCAAGGTTCATCCTAGCTTTAGCATGTATCAGTCCTTCATCCCTTTTATAGTCAATTAATAGTCTATCGTATGGATATCCTACTTGTATATCCACTCATTAATCCATTGATGGACATTTGCATACTTTCTACCTTTTAGCTATTATAAATAACTCTGCTATAAGCATTTGTGTACAAGTTTTTGTGCAGACATGTTTTCTTAGATATACACCTAAATGGAGATACTGGGTCATCTGGTAACCCTTGTTTAACTGTTAGAGGAAAAACTGTTTTCCAAAAGTGACTACGCCGTTTTACACGTTTTATAGCAGTGCAGGAGAGTTCCAATCTCCCCACATCTTTATCTGGCTTGATTTTAGCTATCCTAGTGGTAGCTCACTGCGGTTTTAGTGTGTACTTCCCTGATAACATTTTGCATCTTTTCATGGCATCACCAACTTGATGGACATGAGTTTGGGTAAACTCCGGGAGTTGGTGATGGACAAGGAGGCCTGGCGTGCTGCGATTCATGGGGTCGCAAAGAGTTGGACACGACTGAGCAACTGAACTGAACTGAACATGTGCTTACTGGCCATTTGCATATCATCCTTGGAAAATTATCTATTCAGACCTTTGCCTTTTAACTGGGCTGTCTTTTTGTTAATGGGTGGTATTGAGTCATGTCTGTTTAGTGATTTTTATAGTTCTTTATATATTCTGGATACAAATTCTTTGATATTTTATGTGGTACTAATATGTTCTCCATTATGGATTACAGCTGACCCTTGAACAACACTGATTTGAACCGTGTGGGTCTGTTTATACTTGGACTTTTTTCAGTACGTACTGCAATACCATATGATACACAGTTGGCTGAATCTATGAAGGCACAACTGTGGATATAGAGGGACTGTAAAGTCTTATGTGGATTTTTAACTGCACAGCGGGGGTTGGGGGGGTGTCACTGTCCCTAACCCCTACGTTGTTCAATAGTCACCTGTAGTCTTTTCACTTTGTAATATCTTTTCATGCAAATAATTTCCCAATTTCAATATAGCTAAGTGTGTCAAACTTAATGGATGGTATTTGACTTAACAAATCCTTTCCAAAGCCATTTTCATATTTCCCAAATAGTCATTAAAATATTTCCCTATATCATTTTCTATAGAACTACAACATAAAACACTTGGTTGTGTTGCTATATACATTTAGGAAGAAATTCACTGGAGTTGATTTTTATATATGATATGGACTAGAGATCCGATTTCATTTTGTTCCTATATGAATACCCTATCATCCTATCACCAATTGTTAAAAAGGCTGTCCTTCCTGCATTCAGCAGGACCAGCCATTAAACTCTTATTAACCTCTCTGTTAAATCAGGGTTCAATCTGAAAGATTTTGTTAAAATCCAGGTTTCTAAGTCTCATCACAGACCGGGGGTGGGAGAATGCCAGATGGGATGGAGGATCACACCAGGACTCTGGATTTATAAGTTCCTTAGCTAATGTGCAAGCAGCCAACCTGGCTCCTACCAACAGATGGACACTGTGGAAACCACTGGAAATGAGTTTCATGAGTTCCTTCCAGCTTTGAGATCCGTTACTTTTTTACAAGTCTCTAGGCTACTTGTTTCTTACCACCCAGAAATATGGAAAAATGTGTAAAAGTCTTATTACAAAGAAATACAACACATATCAAATTCTAAAAACTAATACACCATTTTATTTATAATATTCAACATATTGTCTACTATTGCCCATGTCCATTTACGTATTCCTCAGTTACAGCTTTCATTTTTCAAAATAAAGATTTTTGAAAATATACTCAGGGAGCGCAAAGTATACTAAATATTTTACTAATTTGATACCCCATGGGCATCAACTGCCAACAGTATGGAAAAGCGGTTAATATAAAACAATACAAAAGCATTACAAACAACAGCTTATCAATACTATCTTCATTCCATTAGTGGAATTTACTCATGCAGTTACCTTTATTCGGGAAATGATTTCATTTACAAAACTATTATTCTTTGCGATCACCTCAGCTTTTAGCTGTTTTAACTTTCTTGTGATGCTTTCTTCTGACATTTCAGTAAAGGGCACTTGCTTTACCTTGGATAGAAACTCTTGAATAATTTTTTCACCTTGCTGAAAAAACATGTGAACATTTCATTAGTCTTTTAAAAATGACTTTCCTAAAAGTCACATTAAATAGTAATGACTTGGTTCATTACAATTTCAATCAAAACATACCACCCAATATTTAAACAACATTCTTTAAAGTGCACACCATTTAGAATTTATAGCAAAGCCCTCAGTTGACTGTATTTCTTCATAGCAAGTCATTAAAAGGATATTTATAACTATATTTTCAGCTGCTAATGACAAAGGGACTGAATATTTTAGTAGTTTCCAAATCCCTCAGCTTTTGTAATTGATACATAACTTAGCCTTCTGGAGAAAAAAGAACTCAAGGTTTACAAATACTGTGAGGCATAAACAATCACTGAAAATTTAGTAATCATACACACACACACGGGATGTTTCTTCTTTGTTTATTTTACTGCCTAGTTATTGCCATTCTAAAGAACATGGCTATTACTTGCTATGTAAACCATGGGCAAATTCCTTAACACATATTCCTCATTCATAAAATAGGGACAATAATATTATGAACAAAACAGGGCTGTTGTGAGAATTATAGTTAGTATGTGCACAGTGCTAAGAACAGTGCCTGGCAAAAGGTATAATGTTTATCACTACATATGAAACGGAACTAAAGTCTGCTTCTAAGAGGGAGCCAGTTGGCCATATATACCTTAAAGGTGAAAGGTAGATAATCCAAATGAAACTGCTACTGCTGCTGCTAAGTTGCTTCAGTTGTGTCCAACTCTGTGCAACCCCATAGACGTCAGCCCACCAGGCTCCGCCGTCCCTGGGATTCTCCAGGCAAGAACACTGGAGTGGGTTGCCATTTCCTTCTCCAGTGCATGAATGGGAAAAGCGAAAGTGAAGTAGCTCAGTCGTGTCCGACTCTTAGCGACCCCATGGACTGCAGCCTACCAGGCTCCTCCGTCCATGGGATTTTCTAGGCAAGAGTACTGGAGTGGGGTGCCATTGCCTTCTCCGTCCAAATGAAAAGATAAAGAAGAAACACATCTCTGTTAAACAACAAGTGCCTTTCCTCCCAATAAAGTAAAATCTAGACTGAGTAACATTGATAATTCTGTGTTATATGTCTCCCTTAGCTTAAGAATTTTTTAAAAATTCATTGTAACTAACATTATCAAAAGTATATGATTTCTGTTCTAATTGGAACCAATTACATAAAGGAGTCTACCTAATCCTATCTGTGGGGCTGATACCAAGACCATTTCACATCCAGGATGGCAATCTTCCCTAGGTAAAACTATTAACAAGTTATAACACATTTCTCCTGCTTGTACAGACACAACAGATAAAACCTTATCTTTTAAGTTCAAAAACCATACACATCATCTGTTATTGTAACATCTATCCAAATAAGAACAAAAATTTCACTGGGTAAAAGCTAACAATGTGGTAAGAAGTTGTCACAATGCATTATCACAGTAAATGCTGCCATAAGTAAATTAAGATTCTTTTATTTTTGTTACTATGGAAAACTGTTAATAATAATCCTTTAATTTTTAAAAAACACACTGGGCAAATAAATGCTTATACCTTTCTGTGTGAACACCTCAATTTCACCCACCATTCAGAAGGTCCAACTTAAGATCCACTTCTCCCACAAGAACTGCAAAGCCTGCCCACAGAGAGCTTCCCTGAGTAAACACCTGTCACATCCTCTATGACATGTTCACTATTACTACCTCCCCAACTAGTTTCTAAACAACTGGAGGGCAGGAACTGTGTTTATTTATCATCCCAACTAATAAGCATTTGAGTAAATACGTAATTTAACTGGAGTTGATCTATTTGTTTATAGGTAATCAAAGATGTGTGTGAACTTCTATAACTCATCTGAATTACATATTTTAAACCTACACTAATATTCCAGGTCAGGAAGCAACAGTTAGAACTGGACATGGAACAACAGACTGGTTCCAAATAGGAAAAGGAGTACGTCAAGGCTGTATATTGTCACCCTGCTCATTTAACTTATATGCAGAGTACATCATGAGAAATGCTGGGCTGGAAGAAACACAAGCTGGAATCAAGATTGCCGGGAGAAATAACAATAACCTCAGATATGCAGATGACACCACCCTTATGGCAGAAAGTGAAGAAGAACTAAAGAGCCTCTTGATGAAGGTGAAAGAGGAGAGTGAAAAAGTTGGCTTAAAGCTCAACATTCAGAAAACTGAGATCATGGCATCCGGTCCCACCACTTCATGGGAAATAGATGGGGAAACAGTGGAAACAGTGTCAGACTTTATTTTTTTGGGCTCCAAAATCACTGCTGATGGTGATTGCAGCCATGAAATTAAAAGACGCTTACTCCTTGGAAGGAAGGTTATGACCAACCTAGATAGCATATTTAAAAGCAGAGACATTCCTTTGCCAACAAAGGTCCGTCTAGTCAAGGCTATGGTTTTTCCAGTGGTCATGTATGGATGTGAGAGTTGGACTATAAAGAAAGCTGACAGCCGAAGAATCGATGCTTTTGAGCTGTGGTGTTGGAGAAGACTCTTGAGAGTCCCTTGGACTGCAAGGAGATCCAACCAGTCCATCCTAAAGGAGATCAGTCCTGGGTGTTCATTGGAAGGACTGATGTTGAAGCTGAAACTCCAATACTTTGGCCACCTCATGCGAAGAGTTGACTCGTTGGAAAAGACCCTAATGCTGGGAAGGATTGGGGGCAGGAGGAGAAGGGGACGACAGAGGATGAGATGGTTGGATGGCGTCACCGAATCAATGGTCATGGGTTTGGGTAAACTCTGGAAGTTGGTGATGGACAGGGAGGCCTGGCGTGCTGCGATTCATGGGGTCACAAAGAGTCGGACACGACTGAGCAACTGAACTGAACTGAACTAATATTCCTATCCTCCTACTTTTGAAATCTGGTACTTGAAATGATATCTTTTGATTGTGCAGATGTGTGTAGTGGTGAAACCAAAATGATACAGGTGGATTCTTTGCCATGCAAAGAAATGTAAGTAGAAACCAATAATGAATGATCAATAATTAAATAGAATCATACAGGGGAAAAAATAACTACAAGAACAATCGGACAAACCTCTCTTTCCAGATAGCACCTCTTTGCTGCTGGTTCCATTCCATCACATTCCTGTGGTTTCCCAATATTCTGAAACTCCTCCAATTCCAGGGCTTTCTGTTTAGCGCACTCTATTACATGCCTGGGGAAATTAGCAAGCTCAGCAACATGAATCCCAAAACTCTGATCACAGACACCTACAAGAAATTTGGAGAGTAGGAAGAGAGGGCAATTTATGTAAATGGAATTTATTTTTCTCACTCTGTCATTAGAAAACTTAATCTTGCATTATTTCAAATGCATTAGCCAAATGTTTCAGAGTAACGTAAAGGAATTTTAATTAAGCCTCCAATGAAAAGTGATTATGACTTGGCATACAGCACTATATTTTATCCTTGACAAATGTAGTAGGAAAAATTATAAAAACAGAGCAAAAGCTTGATAGATAATCCTCAAAGGTCTAGACAAATAACTGAATCTGAAGAAAAATTAATCAACACAATATCTCTGAGGTTTTCTTATTTCAAAAGGGAAGAACTAAAGTACTATGAAAAAAAAAGATAAATATAAAGTGTCTCTAATTAGGAGCAACATTTAATTCAAAATAGACTTCATACAACGAAATTTTTGACCCAAATGTAGACTAGTAAGTTTACAGACTAGGCGTGTTATCTTCACCCCTGCAGGTAGAAAATAAACTGACTTAAGATATTCCTTCCAAATGTTTAACATTTGGAACAGTGTTATCATGGAGCTCCCATTTTTGCCTCAACTGTAAATTTTCTTTTGGCCTAGTATACATCCCAAGTATTCTGGAGCTGGATATTTTGCACAACTTAGAGAAACAAAAATAAAATGGAAGCAAGTGTTTGATAAACATCCACAGTGAAGGACAAACCTGTTCCTATCTTCACCTGATCTTTTCAATATTTTGAACCCATTTCTTTATCACACAAAACACTTTTTAAAACCCAAACCTCAACTTCATGCTATATGCCAGGTCTAACCAAGAGTATCTCTATTCTCTATCAACAATAACGATGCAAACAGTAACTCAAAAGGATTCCTACAAACGTAAGCAACAAAGAATTAAAAATAGTACCTCCTTTTTGTGCAACCAACAGATAACAGGAAAAACACGTTCATGGAATATCAAAAAGCCATCTGAAAAAGCTATTCTGATGTCTAATGAAATGTTAAAGCAATAAAAACTTTATAGTATGTTAATCTCATGAATGCAGTCATCTGATTAGCTGCCAGACCCACTAACAACAAACTTTTCTGAAAGGCTGAAATACCAACAAATAAGTCGTAACTACCAACAATTTCAAGATCTCTGGAAACCCCAACTTTAAGCTGTTTATATAAAAAGGAGTAGGAAATGGCAATCCACTCCAGCATTCTTTCCTGGGAAATCCCATGGAGAGAGGAGCCTGGCGGGCTACAGGCCATGGGGTTGCAAAAGTTGGACACAACTTAGTGATTAAACCACCACCACAGCTAATTTGACAAGAAAACATGGTGACCTGAGAGGTAGTACAAAATCCCTGGTGATGTTCAAGAGTATAGATCATGCTTTTGGTGACTGTTTTAAAATGAATGGTTCTATTATGAGACATAGAAATGTAAATAACGTATCCATGTCCCAGTCCCTACACTATAAAGAGGTAAACGTGTTCTGTAAAAACATCAATAATTCATCCTACTGTAGAATAAAGCAATTACTAATGATTCCAAGGGTAGGAACACTGAATTTACAGTACACCAGTGGAATGTGCTCACCTTTCTTCACCTGATAAAGCATAGTTAAAGTCTCTTCAGTAGTTAGTGCTGTGACATGTAGATTATTAACAGTTGGTATCTGATTGGCCAAGGCTGTAAGTTCATGAAAATGGGTTGCAAACATGCAAAAAGCACCAATCTTTGTTGCAATGTACTCTGATATAGCCCACGCTAATCCAAATCCATCATAGGTAGAGGTTCCTCTTCCCAATTCATCTATGATTATTAAGGAATCTTTGGTTGCAGACCTGAAACATATAATTACATGAAAATTTCCCATGACGTAGAATGTGGTAATGCAAGAAAAAAAAAATTAAGGCAATACAATGAGAAAAGTGTGCCACAAACGTTAACAAATTATAAAAGGAAACAAATGGTGAATAAGTGTTTTTTAAATTACCAATCCCATTAGCTCTAATCTAAGAATTTCCAGATAAAGCATTTCTTGACAATCAAATCAGTTAAGATTTAAAAAAATAATGCCCAAAGAATATGGGACAAGGGTGTGGTGACCCTCTCACATACACAGCTGATTGTTACATAAATCTGTGTGCCTGCTACAGCCCTGCCAACACCATATATCAGCATTTTCTTTTCTCTTTAACCAAATGTAAGAAGGGGAACTTTACCAATTACTATACTGAACGTCTGTACTGCTTTTATAATTCCCCACAAAGAATAATCAATACATAATTTATTAAGGATCTACTATATGCAGAGTACTTCAGAAGACTCCAAGAAACAGAAGGCATAGCCTCCCTGTCTTCAAAGAAGCTCCTAAAAATAAAATAAAGACAAGAGATTTCATAACCTCTAAAATAAAAAGCTAATAAACTACAGGCATGTCAAAGACTCTGAAGAAACACTTATGACCTTAGGCATATGAGACAAAGAAAGTCATCAAAGAAGTAGAATTTCTGTTAAGGGCATGTAAAGATTAGACAAGGATTTGGTAAACAGCAAGGAAGGACCTGTCCAGGCAGTGTGAACAGTGTAAGCAAAAGCATGGCAGCGGGGAGACTTATAAGGTGAACAACTACTAGAAACCATAAGAAGATAACTTGAAAAATCAAGGACGGGCCTTCCCGGGCGGTCCAGTGGTTAAGACTGTGCTTCCAACGCAGGGGGCACGGGTTCAACCCTGGGCTGGGGAACAAAGATCCCGCATGCCACATGGTACAGCCAAAAAATAAAAAATAATAAAAGAAGCTTTCCATAACTATCGTCCTTTTAAGATAATATAAAGTGGGACTTCCCTGGTTGCCCAGCGGTAAGGAATCCACCTTGCAATGCAGGGGACGCAGATTCAATCCCTCATATGGGAAGATTCCTCATGCCGCAGGGCAACTAAGACCCAACACAGAAAAATAAATAAATAAAGAGTTTTTTTTTTTTAAAAAAAAAGACAATATAAAGTGCATAAAGCTCACAGGAAAACTATTAAACTAAATAAAAGATTGCAGATGTTTCAAAGGACAGAGACATCCATTTCTACTTTCAGGAGACTGGGAACTGCACTCACCTGAGAATAGAAGCAGTTTCTAACATTTCAGCCATAAACGTGGAGACTCCTTTCAACTGACTGTCACCAGCCCCTACCCGGGCCAAGATGCAGTCCACAATGGACACTTCTGCCCACTCACATGGCACAAAACACCCAATCTGGGCCATGAGAACTACCACCCCAGTCTGGCGAATATATGTTGATTTCCCTCCCATATTGGGACCTATAAAACAAATTATATCAACAAGCAAGATTATTAACTTATTTTTGCTAATAATAATTGACTGTAAGTCCTAAGTTGCACGTTGACGACTCTCTTGTGATATGACCTACTAAAAGCAGACCATAGGCTGCCCAAAGGCATGAACAAAGTTCCTGCCTTACACTAGTCCCTGAAACAATGCCATTTTCTGTTCAGACAAACCTATGCTGTGCCCTTCTTCAAAAGGACCCATGAAAAATATATCTTATCTATAATCTGACTATGGTCTAGGAAGACCATGTAGATACTGCCCTACACCTCACAAAGCTACCTGCAGGATAACTTTATGACATTCAGGAAAGCAGTACTGGCCTAATTGATTAATTCACTAAACACTATTAATTCATTAATAATGGATCTATTAGAGAATCAATCAGCGTGATCAAATCCTTCAAATCGAGTAAACTCCACACTAAAACCCAAGGACAAGACCCACTTTTGGAAAATGTGAAATTTACCAATTAATGGGTTAGACCATGGGTCCCCAACCTCCAGAAACTAATGCCTGATGATCTGAGGTGGAGCTGATGTAACAATAGAAATAAAGTGTACCATGAATGTATTGGGCTTGAATCACCCCCAAACCGTCCCTTCCCCCACCCTGGTCCATGGAAAAATCGTCTTCCACGAAACTGGTCCCTGGTGCCAAAAAGGCTGGAGATGATGGGTTAAGTTATATGAACAACTCAAAAATCCAATTAGGGGAATAAAATATAATCATTGACTGTTTCCCAAACACATTTACCCAAAGACTCCTACCACTCCCACACCCTAACACTTTTGTTTTCTAGAATCTGGTTAAGATCTCTCAAAATGCTTTAGTCTGAGACATGCTACATTGGTCTACACACAAATCCACTTTGTTTTAGTTTCACATGAATATAGTATTGTGTCTTTAAAAGAACTGCTATCTTAAGCTGAAGTCATTCCAGCAGCAAATTCTGCTTGACCTTCAATGACCTCACTACTGAAAAGTCTGACCCAAAGGTGCACTTTGAGGATGAAGAAATGTTTATTTTTAAATGCACTGAACCCCTGAACAGCAGTTTCATTCTTGTTCATTCATATATTCATTCACTCACATATTATTAATATATTACTAACTAGTATGAAAAAACATTGTTTTTCTACCATCAAAGACTAGGATTTTCTACATCAACCTAAAATAAACATCTGCTCCAACAAAAACAAGGAGAAACACTATTCTCCAAGAGCCCATAAACAAGGTTTTTACCAGTAATGATGTGGAACATCTGTTTATCTTTTTCAAAGTGAACATCATTAGGAATAAATGCAACTTCATCTTGAACTTCAACACAAGCATGTCTGGATGCTTTCAGTGTAATTCTCCCTCGTCCTTTCTCCAAAATGACTGGTCGTACATATGGAACAGGTGCTGCATTGGACACATGAGCAAAGCTGACAACAGCATCCAGCTGAGCTAACACATCATTGAGTGTCTGCATCGGTTCTACATAGCCTATGTAAAAACAGAGAAAGTACACAGGAAGATGGAATAAGAAAAATACAGATAAGCAACTTTAAGAATAAATTCAACCTAACTCCATTTGTGAATTCAAAATCCATTTCCTAATTTATATACTTCTAAAAAATTAACAGAGGTTTTTCCTATAACTAAACATGAAAGAAACATCTAAAATTCAACAAGCGGTTAAAATGTCTTGTCATATTTTTCTCCCTACTATCAACGGATTTCAAAAATCCCTTACCAAAATCCATTAAAATATAAAAGCACATGGCTGCTTACATAAAGAAATGAGGTAGACGTTTAAAAAAAAATAAGAAAAAGTTTTCATGGAAGCACTTTCATGACATATTGCAAGAAAGAAAAGCAGGGCGAGGCACACTTCTAAATTTTAAGAGTCTGAAATCAGGATGGCATTTCACAATTGCCTAAGAAACCTGCAAACACCAGGTAATAAGATATAATGTGACTGTCAAGATTGTTACTTGAGGTTTTTTCCTGCCTTGCTATTAAATTTTAGCATAAACTTGGATCAATAATTGTCACTTAAACCACTTTCAACAAGATTCCACTCTGCTATAGCAGTAAAACTAAAAGTTATTACATACATTAAACAGTCCCTCACACATGCTAGGCAAAGCATGATTAGCCAATAAAAATGGTCTAAATTTTTAGAACAGATTCTAAAATTTTAATAGGTTGGAGGGGTTGGTGTAACAGGCACCTGGGTCACGTGGAACTATCACATGGATATCAACATGTCCAAAGCCTTAAGAGACATTTAAGAGAACACCATCTCATTTTAGAAAAATACATTATGAGCTTAATCAAATGGCAGGAAATCTGATTCATCTTTGATTCCCTTATCCCCCATAAAAGTGAGAAAATAAAAATTCATGTATAAATGGCCAAATACAAATAATTCTTAATGTTTCACTTTAAAATTCATTCCTATTTTACCTAATATATAAAACAGGGGGAAAGGGAGAGTTCTCATTACCCTACCACACAGCAATAGGAACCTTTGAGAATTACTTAAACATTAATGGAGTACTTATATAATTCTCAAAAAATTTCTAACATACTAACATGAATAGGTTTACAATAAAAGAAAACAAGCCTCTCAATCAAGAGTCTGTATTTGGTATCTCACATCAACTGGTTCTTAACAGCATCACCTTTTCTGGTTTAAGAGTAAGATAGAAAATTAGAAAAATGATCTATTATATTTTTAATAAAGACAGTTTACAATGTGTATATTAGACCAAGAAGAGATTTCATTTCAAGGTGACTCCAAATACAAACACTTTTCAAATGTTAAAATCTAACAGCTTTAACCTACTAGGTACTTAACAAATATTAGTTAATATTATTTTGGGGGAAGACTTCCAGTTTGAATTTATGCAGTGTATTTTTAGGGTCCTTACAAGTGTCGTCTAGGAAGGAACATAATTCAACTAGAAGAAGATCACCATGCTACAATGATCTGATTAACACCAAACAAAAATGTAATCTTTACAGATGTCATTCATCTCAACACAAATATAAGGTATAATAAAACCCTTTAAAAGTGTTTTGCTTCTTTCTGATTTACTATAAAAATCTATAATAGTAAAACAATTTACAAAATTATACATGCTTATACTTTTAAAATGACTTATTACTCTTAAGTAATTCAGTACGCATATCCTGAGAACAAGTAGGAGGACATCCTCCTACTTAACCACAATGCATATCCAAGAAGTATGACACTAATACCTTATTATCTTATATTAAACTCTGCCAATTTGTCCCAATGGTGTCCTTTATAGCTAGTCCCCAGGTCCAACCCCTAGTCCCAGATTCAATCAAGGATCATCTTCATGTCTTTGACTGTCCTGTCACTTTAAGTCTCCTTTAATCTGGAACACAATCTACCAATTCCTTCTTTGCTTCCATGAAACTGACATGCTTTTTGTTTGTTATGTTTTGGCCAAGTCGCATGGCACATGAGATCTTAGTTCCCTGACCAAGGATAGAACCCTTGCCTCCTGCACTGGAAGCATGGAGCCTTAACCACTGGGGAAGTCCTGACACTGACATTTTTAAAGAGTGCAGGCCTTAAAAATTTTGTCCCACGATCTAAATGTATCCAACATTTTTCTTCTTGTTACTACTCAGATTAAACTTTTTTGTTTGGTCAGGAACACTACAGGCCTATCTTGGAGATATTGCAGGTTCACTTTCAGACCACCGCAATAAAAGGAATATCACAATAAAGCGAGTCACAAATGTTTTGGTTTCACAGTGCATATAGAAGTTATATTTACACTATATATTGCTAAAGAATGCTAACCATCATCTGACAAGGGAGAGTTGCCAAAAACCTTCAATTTGTAAGACAAGGCAAAATTAGACAATACCTGTGAATACAACGAGGTATGCCCGTACACAGGTGATGATATATCTTTTTCTCGACATCACATCAGGAAGCACATACATATAATGTTATTTGTCATTGGTGATGCCAACCTCGATCACTTGGCTAAGGTAATTCTTTGGTGTGTTTTTTTTAAGGCACAATAAAGGTTATGCTCAATACACACATATGATGGCAGGCAAAGACTTCCAGCTTAACACATCGCCACCTACCCTGTGCTATATAAATTCATTCCATGCTAAGGGCAATATCATAGAGCCAAGTCAGGCTGTCCTTTCAATTATATGACAATCATCTTGGGAGCTCCCTGGCAGTCCAGTGGATGGGATTCAGCACTTCTAACTGCTGTGGCCTTGGTTCAATCCCTGTTCAGGAATTAAGATGCCGCAAGCCACACAACATGGCCGGGAAAAAAAAGACAATCATTTCTAACAGGTGTCCTTAAGAACAGACTCTGAAAATCTATGAAATGGCACACAAAACTCAAAAAAGCTTGCTGCCTATGTAATTTCTATTTGCTTTTCAGTGATACTTATTTCTATAACCTACAGCATGAGCCCCTAGATCTAAGGTATTAGTGCCTTATAGTCCCTACTGTTTCTTTTCCTTGTTACAACTACAAGATTTGTGCTTTTCTGCCTGTCTTTGTTTTACAAAATATTACAGAATATTCCCATTCCTTAGCCTGCACTAGTTCATCTTTCTAAATACGAGAGCAACTTCCAGTTAACTTTCCTAATGCAACACAGCATGCATTCCTTCAGAGGAAGCTTAACACAATAGTCACAGTGTGCAGCAGCTTTAAAAAAAACAACAAAAAACCCACTCTTCAAACAGCCCAATATTATTTCTGTTACCAAAATCCAGGTCGTTTTCCGAACATCTAACATATGGGTTCTATTAAATTTACCTGAAGAAATGTTAACAATTTCTTTAACAATGGCATTCTGGGCTTCCTCATATTCGGTTTTATTTTTGGTATACTCTTCATTGAGAGAAGTCAGTTTACTGCAAATCAAGATAATGGTATTATTAGAAATATTAAAACACCCACTGGAGGTAATGTGCACTATCTCTGAAATATATCCAGAGTATTATCCTATAAAGCATCAAAACAATAATTAAAATGGAAACGTCAGTAGAAAATGGGCAACTCATTAGGGGTGGATGTGACTGGAATTCAGTGTATTAACATTTATGCTGTTTGGAATGGCCCATTGGCACAATTCTTGCTATAAAAATTATTCCCTTAAGTAAAATTCTGATCTGTAATCTTTTCCAAAATATTTCATCCCTATTAGGATAGAGGCCATCTTCTCTTTTAAAATACACACACAAGCTGAACTATTTACAACACGCAAGATATGGAAGCAAATCAACTGCCCATCAACAAATGAATGGATAAAGATGTGGTGTGTGTGTGTGTATATTACTCAGCCGTTAAAAATAATGAACCACTTGCAGAAATATGAATGGATCTAAAGAATATTAAGTCAGAGAAAGACAAATACTGTATGATATCACTTATATGTGGAATCTAAAAAATAAAACAAATGAATGTATATAGCAAAACAGAAACAGATTCACAGATAGAGAAAACAAACTATTGATGACAGTGGTGAGAGGGAAGAGGGGAGGGACAAATTAGGGGTGTAGGATTAAGAAATAGAAATTACTATTTTAATAGATAAGGAACAAGGATATATTGTACAGCACAGGGAATTAGAGCTATTATCTCATAATAACTTGTAATGGAGTACAAAACTATAAAAATATTAAATCACCTGTACTGCTGAAACTAATATAATATTGTAAATCAACTATACCCCAATTAAAAAACAACATACCACACATTCCACAGTTTCTCTCATTACTGTAGGAAACTGTCTTTTCATATTGAAAGTTGTCAAAGTAAGGAAAATGTTTTGAAAACAATCTTACGGAGTGGTTTAAAGAGAAAATAAAAACTATAGGTTGAAACAAAAAATGAAGAAGAAAAATGAGAACAGAGAAAAAATATTCACTGGTATCAAAGGAAGGGAATTAAGTTAAAAACAAAAAAACAAGGTGAGGGGCTCACAGTAGATTCAAGAAATATGCTGAGTACTTATAAGAAGGAGGAAAATATTAGTCAATCAAGGCAGTAACTGTGAACATGATGCAATCAGCCAATGGCATAATTCACATATACAGCTCAAGAACAGTACAGGAGCACTAAAAGACTACTGTGAAACAGGCAAGTGGAAGGAATTAAAGGAAAAAAGAGAGAAGCAATGATACCTTAAAAGTGAGATTGCTGTGTGAAGGGAAGAGCTGCCAGAGAGAAAAGGGGTGGGCAGGGATCAGACTGTATAGGTTATGGTACAGATTTTAGATTTTTCCTGATGACAGACATCAGAGGTTTTTAAGAAGGACAATTATATGATCACAAAGTCAGACCCATGGCAAGCATTGAATTTGCTGACACAAATTAATGAATGAATAAACACATGAACTTTTCACAACTTTTGGAACCACTGCTGTCATTCAGTTCAACTTCTTGTATTTCTATTTTGGCTTAGGGAAGACAGAACTTTTGGGGTGTTATATCATCTTCAAATCACTTACTGGTCAGTTATAACATATAAATTTCTTGAATCAGAGATATAGTGTGATCAAGAAATAGCAACTAATAAATCTAGCAACAGAAGATCTAGCTCTGCGTATCTACTGTTACTAGTTGTCCAGTCCTGGGGAACTGGAGTTTCAGTTTCTCCATCTAAAGGTAAGAACTATAACCTGTCCCATTTATTTCAGAGAGTTGAGAGAGTTGTTATGAGAAACAAACTAAACAGACACACTGTTTTTCATTACTAGGTTGTCTGAACACCTAGAATAATGTCTGCATATAACAGACACTCAAAAACACTAAATAAATGGATAAAAGAGGGGCATATATACAAAAGCTAACTGGAAATACTAAGAATACCCAAGAAGGGCGGGAGTAAGGATGGCCATAAGTTCTAAAATAATACAGAAGAGAAAGGATAATGTCCTTACTCTCCCAGTTACTTTATTTTTAAATAATTCTTTTTCACTTGTAAGTAATTTGCCTCAGGAGCTTCCTAACATCAGCAAGAGAAAACGCATAAAAAACTACTAAGATTTTCCCCAACGTTAACATGATTTTTTTTTTAAACTTATAGTCTAATGAATGGCCTCATTAAAGTTGGTAGCATCTCCCTAAACTAAATGACACATCAATTGATATACCAGAACAACAAAGTTTTCTTAGAAAAAATAAACATGTGAAAATAACTAACAGAGATATGAAGGGAACTAACTCTAACAGACATGGAAACACACAAAAAAATCTAATATGATCTATTTGATATTGATAAAAGGATAACAGAGATACGTGAAAGAATAATCTTAAAAACAAACCCAAAGTGCCACTTCAGTGAATGACGAAAAGCTGAATTATTCAACAAGTAGTGTTAGGATGCCTGACCAAACTCTCATAAGGAAAAAAACAAAAAAGCTTCAATCTTATTTTATGCCTTGTAACAATAAATAAAATAAAACTTCTTTATCATGCAACATTCACATGTCATCAGAGAATAGTTTATGGAACTAGTAAAGACTTAATTTAACATAGGCTTACAAACCTGTTTGTGAATTTAACACCATTCTTCTGGATATCTACTGTACTGAAATTTTTATTATTACGAAGGACTTTTTCTTCCTTGCATGTTACTCGGAAATAATAGCCAAACTGTGTGCTGGAATCCAGTTTAATCTGTTTGCCAGGATCTAAGCCTTCATGATCAGGAAAAAAAGAAAGAGTATGTCATAGATATGTACAGCCATTTTAAATGTGTTTAAAATACTTAAATCTAAATAGTGAAAAATATCCTTTTATTATTTACATGACAGCATACTGGAAATTATTAAGACCATCCAACTGGGAAAGATGCACATCCTACTTCACTCAAAAAACTACATGAATTAAGGATATCTATAAAATATTAAAAAATAAATAAATAAAATATTTAAATCCCCTTTTTAATGTTAGCCTGTGATGTGGAGGCCATTCTGGGTAAACCCATTCAAGGTTGCAGGGCACCAGCAGCGGGTAGCTCAGTGTTTCAGACGCCATGGGCACGAGGGTAGGTAAGGTATGGTTGTTACCCTTGAGGAGTTCTGCTCAAGGTTCTTTAGTTAACCAAAGCCTTTCCCTGGAACTAATACTGAGTATAATTAAAGAAAACAAACACACTTTCCAAAGACAAATGTGAGACTCTGAGATTGACAACGAAGCTCTAGAAAACTAGGCCATGTACTCCGTTAAGTGTAAGGAGCGTCACAAAAAAGGCAATGATCAATCAGCTAGACTATGCACCTAGGATTTTTTCATTTTTACACTTGTCCTCTCCTCAATTCATTCATCAATGTGATCTTTAGACCCCAAACCAGAAGAGAGACAGTATCTTAAAACTTAAATAAATTTATTTGCTAAAGCATGACTATGGGGTACTAGAAACAGCAAACAACTAAAGACAGATCTCACTTGACCAGGGAGGAGAGATATAAAGAGAACATGGAGAGATCTATAAAATGAGGAGGGTAAATTTCAATATCCTTCAAGTCAAAGATTAAATCTAGGATCAAATTCATATATGAACTCTCCATGGAAACTATTTTTAAAAACCTTTATATATGTTGGTATGGGCATACACAGGGGGCTTCCCAGGTGGCGCAGTGGTAAAGAATCTGCCTGCCAATGCAAGAGACTCAAGAGATGCAGGTTTGACCCCTGGGTCAGGAAGATCCTCTGGAGAAGGAAATGGCAACCCCTTCCATTATTTCTGCCTGTAAAATTCCATGGACTGAGAAGCCTGGTGGACTATAGTCCATGGGGTCGTAAAGAGTCAGACATGACTGAGCACACATGGGCATATACTAGAGTGATACTGCTCTGAGGGGCCTTCTAATATGCTAAGATTTACTCATTTAACATAAAAGTCAAAGATACTCATTACAAAGAGGTTTATAAATTCAGAGCAAGACAGAACAAAACAGTGTGAGACTAATTAGGGAATAAGCTAGGGAATTTAAAACAAGTAATTTTTAAAGTTGATATTAATGAAGTGCTTGGGAACCCCAAAGCCAAATCAATGAACTATTCCTAATAGAATTAGGCTTACAGAGGGAGTGTCATTTAAAACAGGTCTTACTTAAAAGATGTTGCAAGGGCAACATGGGGTGATTTGTTTGGCAGGAATGTGGGGTCATCCTGGGATTAGAGAGATTAATCTGAAGGGGAGGCCAGGCCCCAGATGTAAAGAATCCTGTATGTAAACTTTATGTGACTGTAATTTTATTCAGTAGAAAACGGCGCTAGCACTTTAAACAAGGAAGTGGCATGACCAACTGTGTCTTCTAGCTCCAGTGTGGATACCATGTAGACAAAAGAATTATTCAATCCTTCAAGGACCCATTCTTACCTAGATCTCTAGCTGCACTTACTAATGTTGACTGCATCTTCTTTTCTAAGTCATCCATTATTTCTCTTAATTCACTCAAGTTAGGATCAAATGAAGGTTTTACAAGGAATTCATGGTTTTCCACCTACAAACAGAACAAAGAGTAGCCAAATTTTATCAGTGATAGATAAAGATGGAAGTCATGAAATTCTTCGCTTATTTAAAATTCACTAATATTTTGAGTTAGGGTTAGAAATGATTCATTATCTATAAGTTATTCAGTCACAACTGTAAATGAGTTTTTATTAATGAACAGATGTAAAGAGTTCTATTTATTAGGAGCTGAGACCTCTAGATACACAAAAAATTATTCATATGAAACAGCCTAGTGCTAATGATGCTTTTACCACTAACAGTATACATTATTTTTATTTATATTTTTCCCTAACAATGTTTAAAGACTGTAACAGAATGGTTTTTGCCCAAACCAAGGATCTATCTTAGGAATTTCAGAAAGTTAGCTCTTGAAATCCTTTTCTGAAACAAAACAAAATGACTAAAACTTGAACAGACAAAATTACGAAAGACTATTTTTTTAAAAAAGAATGAAGTCTATCCACACATATAATAAGAACTATTAAAAATACCTAATTTCATATAGAAATATGAGTCCGTTTTCTAAAATGAGGAAATTTTAAAAAAATCAGTTATGTGAGATTGATATTAACTCCTAATTACTATCCATTTAATCAGAGCATACCTTCTTCACATACCGAAATTGAACACAAGAATGAGGAAATAAAATATTACAGAAAACTAGCAAAAAAGAGAATAAAACATTTATCAAATAACTTTCTCAATTTAAAACAAAAGATTTTATTATATACCAAAATTTTAAATTTCAAACAAAACTAACTTTTTTAAAGGCAAAAGATTTGTAAAATAGCTTTGCAAAATATAAAAATGTAAAGGTTGACATTTTCTTTTATAAAAAAGCACTCGTTTGTATGTTTGAGAAAAACATCCAAGTCATTAACTGGGCAAGTATAAAAATATACAACTCACAGATGAGAAAATAAGTAGTAAACTAAAGTCATAAAGTCATAGAAAATCGCTAAAGCTCCATAATAACAAAAGGCATGAATATTTAAGCACCCTTAAGATATTATTCTACAGCTTTTTTTTTTAAGAAAAAGAAACCTACTCCCAAATACTAATGAGGCTACAGTGAAATTAGTATACTCATTCATTTCTGGTGAGAATCTAAATTGCTATCACCTTAAAAAAACAAAAAAAGCAATATGCGACAAGACTCAAGAGATATTTGTTATACTCTGACATAGCAACTCTACTCCTAGAAATTCAATCTAAGGAAATAATGCAACAGAAGCAAACAACACATGGATGAATAAGATCTCTACAGATTTATCTGTTATAAGGCCTGGAAATAATAGAACATCACAATATTTGCACAATGGTACATCAATAGACTATTATACAGTTATTTAAATAGACAATGAAGATGAGTTAGAAACAAGGACCAAGACTTATGATAACTCCAAGGGAAAAATTAATGCTACAGTGGTGGATTGACAGTGTTACAGAACTGCCTTCTTCCAACAAAACTTAAGAGAAGTGATGCTGAGCCAGGCTGAATTCCTATCCTCATTCCCATCTTCCAGAAATCCACTGGTGAGTCAACAAAACCCTGAGAAAGCTCACTTAATAATCCCAATCTGGATAGAAGATCCAAATGAAGCAAGGGAAAGTAATGACTGAACTCTAAATTTAACTAAACAGTCTTAGGCCACCCCAAATGGGTGCCCTTTGGTAATGTTATACTCCTCCCAAACAATGGATGAGAAAATATACTACCCAACTAAGTGTTCTAACTTGGAACTGAAGTAGTCCAACAAACATGACACAATGACTTTTATGAGTTGTTTTCATATCATCAGCCACTTAGCACCAGAAACACATACACCCACTACCCTAGACTACACAACAGGAAATATTAATAGGACAAAATAAACCCAGGCTTCGAACTCCAAAATGGTACAATAAAATCAAGAAAAAAGATTAAAAAAAAGAAAGGAAAATCAGATCCTAGCGGTATCACTAAAGTAAAAATAAATACAAATAATACACAAATAAAATACAAATAAAATAAAAAAACTGGCTTAAAAAACTCAACATTCAAAAAATGAAGAGCACAGAATCTGGTCCCATCACTTCATGGCAAAATAGAAGGGGGGAAAAGTGGAAACAGTGGCAGATTTTATTTTCTTGGGCTCCAAAATCACTATAGATGGTGACGGCAACCATGAAATTAAAAGACGCTTGCTCCTTGGAAGAAAAGCTGTGACAAACCTAGACAGCATATTAAAAAGCAGAGACAACACTTTGCCAACTAAGGTCCATAGAGTCAAAGCTATGGTTTCTCCAGTAGTCACGTATGGATGTGAGAGCTGGACCATAAAGAAGGCTGAGCCCCAAAGAATTGATGCTTTTGAACTGTGGTGCTGGAGAAGATTCTTGAGGGTCCCTTGGATAGCAACGAGGTCAAACCAGTCAGTCCTAAAGGAAATGATCCCTACGTGTCCATCTACAACTGACTAGATAAACAAAACGTGGTATACCCATACAATGGTATATTACTGATCATCGAAGAAGCCAGTCACAAAAGGCTACACATTGTTTTGATTCCATCTACAAATGTCTAGAATTGGCAAGACAGTAGAGATGAAAAGTAGGTTAGTGGTTGCCAGCAACTGAGGAAACTGGAAAAAAGAGAGTAGCTGCTAATGGATATGGGTTTTCTTTTGGTAGTAATATCGGAAATATTTTAGAACTAAGTGGTAGTGGCTGCACAACAATGAAAATGTACTAAATACCAATGAATAATATGCTTTTAAAATTTTTATGTAAATTACCCTCCAAAAATGGAAAACAAAGGAAAAATATAATATTCATGGATAGAAAGACTCAATGTTGTAATGATGTTGATTCTCCCCTAAGTTACTCATTAAATAAAATGCAATTTCAGTCAAAATACTGATAAGACTATTATTTATAAAGTTCAGAAATAACCAATAGTACCTATTATAGTAATGAAACGCATGAAAATTATAACAATAAACACCAGTTCCAGGATAGCATTTATTTATTTGTTTATTTTAATTTAGTTTGTATTGGAATATAGTTGATTTACAGTGTTGTGTTAGTTTCTGCTGTGCAGCAAAGTCAATTAGTTCTATATATACGTATATCTGGGCTCCCAGATATACGTATATGTAGAACTAATTCACTTTTCCAGGATAGCATGTAATTCTGTGGAGGGATGTATGAAACAGGACTTTGTAGTGAGCATACTATTAGTATGACAAGTATTTCCTAATTAAATGTTAAGATTTTTAAACACCTCAAAAAGGAGGAAAGTGGATGGAAAAATTAACAGGAGAAAGGATGTGGACAGAAAGAGGGGGAAGGACGGACAGGGGTTGGAAGAGAAAAGAAAGCAAACAGGGGTCGAGGCACGGGAGGCCAGACAAAGGAAAGGGGGAAGGTGAAAGCAGAGAAAGTTAAGGGGTGAAGAAAAGAGAATAGGAATGAGGAATTTTTCAGACATCTAGGCAGGAAGAGCAGGTCACCTGAAATGTGGGGATGGAGAGGTGGGTGGGGAGGAGAGGGCAGTTGTAACAGATATTTACAGAAGTGGTAACAGACATTTCATTAGTACTGAATGTCAGAAGATAGTGATGCACCCTGGAAGTTTTAAGAAAGCACTAATTTTAATAAGAAAGATTTGTTTGAGAATAAAGCTAAAAGACAGATATGTTTATCAAGCATGAAGTAATTCAAGGCCTATAATAATATTCATCAACCTTTAAAAAAAAACAAACAACAAAATACCTGAAAAACAAATCTGGCCAAATAAAAGTTGAATTAAGCATTTTAAACCCAGGAATGAAGAAGCCATGGTAAAAGAACATGATGAGCACTGAATTCATTTACAAATGAAAATGAACATTAAACAGCCTGGAAATTGGAATTAAGGCTACAGACATATGCATATATTAGACCTGGCCAGTGCAAAAATAGAACTATTAAAAACCAAGAGGTATGAAGGGAGTGCTGTAAAGGACATATGAGTGAGTGGTTAACTGCTCAACTTTCAGAGCAGGTAATTAATACTCCAAAACTGAAACATGTTTGTCAAAGAAACTTCAATCTTTTCATATTTTTCTAAATTAAGTTTCTTTAACCTATGTTTTAGATTATTTTCCCTCTCTTATGGTGAAAAATCATTCATCTGAAGTTAAACAATTCCCTCCAGTAATTTTTTTGTTGTTACACTGAAAACCATTAGGTTAGACCCTTTTAAAATTAAAAGTTACATCTACAGTATGAGTTTCCTGCTCTAATTTATCTATGCATCTGTCTGCACATAACCATAAAAAGACCATTAGCTATGTCTCCATGGGGGCACTACTAGGATATTGAATAGAACAGTACTTTATTGTAAGGGACTAAAATGCAAAATCTCAACATCTGTTCTCTAAACCTTCAATTCTGCTTATACTTGAGAACAGACTAATTTTAATAATAGTAATTTCTGGGTGATAGATGTGGGGGATATTTCTAACTTCCATCGCTCTACCTTTCTGCATTGTGTGAATGCTTTATATAGGTATTGGTTTTACAAAACCAGTGTTTTATTTTTATTTTTTGGCCATGAGGCATGAGGGATGTTAGTTCCCTGACCAGGAATCAAACCTGCGCCCCCAGCATTGGAAACAGGGAGTCTTAGCCACTGGACCAAAAGGGACATCCCCTAGTCCTGTGTTTTTTAAAGTACAACTATAAGAAAAAATGCCAATAGGTTCTGACAGTTAATTCTAGGTGGGAGAATAGGAATACTTCCCTTTTTTGTATTTCTTTTTCATTTCCAAGTATAAAAACTTTAAAGTATACTGCATATAAATGCAGTATCTTTATAACTTCTATATACTCTACAATGATATAGTTGTATCAGGACTATTCAACTGTGGCTTATTAAAAACAATTTCAATATTTTGTCCCAGTATTTTCAGTAAAAATTTATCTAAAGTCATTACTTTTCCAACAGTAGATGAAATATCAGTAAGGAGTATATGTGAAAACTAAGATTCAAAGATAAAATGGTCCAGATACATATAGAAAGGTTTAAAAATTTCATACATCCCACTGAATCACCCAATAAACTAACATTGTTTACTTTTTTCTGAAAAATCATTGTTATTTTTGAACCCTGCTTTATCATAGTTTTGCTCTACATTTACTTCAAGAACAGAAAATCATTCCATAAAATTTATGGAAAGCAGCCACAAAAACAACTTTATCTATATAAAAAGCTAAGCCTAGGAAAAGATAAAAAGTAACCCAACCATTCACATAAATGATTGCTCCCCTCACCACATGAATTCCTAAGCGCACAGCTAGAAAATATGAAATCACACATAAAACGACTGATATTCTCTTGAGGTTTTCTTAAAGTGGTTCTGAGTCATGTAATTGAAATGCCTAAACTCATCACAAATATCCACAATGACAGTGAAGGGCTGAAGTCACCTTATAACCCAAGCTAAGTTTAAAAGTTTGTAACTGAGAATAAAGAAGATATTATACTAAGTCACCTCCCTAGAGACTCTAGACAAGTTTTAACTAGGAATCTGATTTATTTATTTAAAAGACAATATCATACTACAAAACATGAAAGCCTACAGTTACAGGGCAGAATCTTAGGAGACACTCCTGGTGGTCTTACAACAGTTACTCCCCTCTTCCCCCCTCCCAGTAGCGCTCTTACTTTGTGTACCTCCAGCTAGAGAAAAAATGTACCCTTGGTTATCTTAGGCACATCACCACATTCTATTTCTCTGGCCACACTCACTGCTTAAATAGTCCCATCAAGGCAAACTGCAGGACTCTTTCTTGGAATATGGCATGAACTTCTACTGGTAGGTAGCCATCTTAGAGCCAAAAGAAAAACCAGGCTTAGGTTAAAATTTAAATCATAAAAAAATAGAAAAGATCAAGAAATGAGGTTCTTTGGATGGGCTCACTGAGCTTCTGAATAAAAGATAAGCCAAGATGTACTGAGTTTAGATTACCTGCAAAAAAAATACGAGTCCTAATTGATACTAAGTTTAACCTCAAATAATCTACTCAGAAAAAAAAAAGGAAATCCACAACTCACATCTTACTGGCAAAGAACTTAATGTCGAAGGGGTCCACAATATGTCACTGTGCATAAAAATCATACTGAGATAGACTTTGTTTCTGAGCCCCATTATTTCTATAACAGCAGAGCACCCCCAAAGAACTCAATTGCTGTTAAGTCCTTTCTTAGAGAGTTTCACAACCGGGGAAGTCAAAACTATCATCTCTTCCATCTGTTCTCCAAAGAGCTCACTCATCTTCCCTAAAAGCCATTTGTTTTCCACTAAGTGCCCTTTCTCCCTCTCCCCCTTCCCTATTAAGATAGGATATAAGTCCCAAATTCTAACAGCTTCCTTGATTAATATTTTTCTGTGAACTCAAAATCTGTGCTCTTGCTCATCTGGTTTTGCAGTACTTGGATGCAATCTCAAAACTGACAGAATAATCTTGGTTTGTTTCCAAGGCACACCATTCAATATCACGGTAATCCAAGTCTATGCCCCAACCACTAATGCTGAAGAAGCTGAAGTTGAACGGTCCTATGAAGACCTACAAGACCTTCTAGAAGTAATATCAAAAAATGATGTCCTTTTCATCACAGGGGACTGGAATGCAAAAGTAAGAAGTCAAGAGATACCTGGAATAACAGGCAAGTTTGGCCTTGGAGTACAAAATGAAGTAGGGCAAAGGCTAACAGAGTTTTGCCAAGAGAACGCACTGGTCATAGCAAACACCCTCTTCCAACAACACAAGAGTCAACTCTACACATGGACATCACCAAATGGTCAATACTGAAATAAGATTGATTCTTTGCTGCCAAAGATGGAGAAGCTCTATACAGTCAGGAAAAACAAGACCAGGAGCTGACTGTGGCTCGATCATGAACTGCTTATTGCAAAATTCAGACTTAAATTGAAGAAAGTAGGGAAAACCATCAGACCATTCAGGTATGACCTAAATCTAATCCTTTACGATCGATTATCCAGTGGAAGTGACAAATAGATTCAAGGGACTAGATCTGATAGACAGAGTGCCTGAAGAATTATGGACAGAGGTTCGTAACACTGTACAGGAGATGGTGATCAAAACCATCTCAAAGAAAAAGAAATGCAAAAAGGCAAAATGGTTGTCTGAGGGGGCCTTACAAACAGCTGAGAAAAGAAGAGAAGCAAAAGGCAAAGGAGAAAATGAAAGATATCTATCTGAATGCAGAGTCCCAAAGAATAGCAAATAGAGATAAGAAAGCCTTTCTAAGTGAACAATGCAAATAAATAGAGGAAAACAATAGAATGGGAAAGACTAGAGATCGCTTCAAGAAAATTAGAGATACCAAGGGAACATTTCACGCAAAGATGGGCACAATTAAGGAAAGAAACAGTATGGACTTAGAAGCAGAAGATATTAAGAACAGGTGGCAAGATACACAGAACTATACAAAAAAGATCTGAATGACCCAGATAACCACGATGGTGTCTTCACTCACTTGAGCCAGACATCCTGGAACGAGAAGTCTGGTGGGCCTTAGAAAGAAGCATCACTACAAACAAAGCTAGTGGAGGTGATAAAATTCCAGCTATTTCAAATTATAAAAGATGATGCTGTTAAAGTGCTTCATTCAATATGCCAAAAATTTGGAAAACTCAGCAGTGGCCACAGGACTGGAAAAGGACAAACTTTATCTTTGGGGGCTCCAAAATCACTGCAGATGATGACTGCAGCCATGAAATTAAAAGACGCTTGCTCCTTGGAAGAAAAGTTATGACTAACCTAGACAGCATATTAAAAAGCAGAGACAACACTTTGCCAACAAAGGTCCATCTAGTCAAAGCTATGGTTTTTCCAGTAGTTATGTATGGATGTGAGAGTTGGACTATAAAGAAAGCTGAGCGCCAAAGAATTGATGCTTTTGAATTTCTGAACTGTGGTGTTGGAGAAGACATAGTCCCTTGGACTGCAAGGAGATCAAACCCGTCAATCCTAAAGGAAATCAATCCTGAATATTCATTGGAAGGACTGATGCTGAGGCTGAAGTTCCAATACTTTGGCCACCTGATGTGAAGCCAACTCATTGGAAAAGACCCTGATGCTGAGAAAGATTGAAGGCAGGAGAAGAAGGGGACGACAGAGGACAAGATGGTTGGGTGGTATCACCGACTCAATGGACATGAGTTTGAGCAAGCTCTGGGAAATGGTGAAGGACAGAGAAGCCCGGGGTACTGTAGTCCATGGGGTTGCAAAGAGTCAGACACGACAGAGAGACTGAATGACAACAACAAACAGTGAACCTAAAAGAAGACGAGTTTTTCTTCCCCTACAAAGTTAACTACTTAATATTCTATCTTCAGATTTAAAAACTGGGGCTTGTCATATCTAAAGTGATAGCAATGAAATTAGGACAAATGACCTCTCTTTTTCCAGTCTATATCCAATTATTGCACTGTTTACCTTTCTGACTCACTCCTTCCAGACATTTATAAAATCTTTAAATGCTCTTCCGGCAGCATCATTCAAGAACTGACACTGACTACTATTTTACAGTCACAGCAAATTCAAGTTTAACAGGTATGTGTCAAGTATTTCAGATCAAAGTAAAAATCCTTAATCCACAATAAGGAAAATATAATGGAGCCGAAGAAAGAACACCAGCTATTAACACTGTTCATCTGTAAAGAGGGAAGGAGAAAGATCAAAGATGGTAATTTTTGCCTTTGTATTTCCCTGTATCATTTTGTTTCACTTGTTCCAATATTATGTGTTCCATTTATAAGGAGAAAAACATCAAATAAAGAAAAGCACTTTACAAATTTGTATCCTGGTACTTTAAATCTTTCTGGAAAACTATCCTGAAGAACACTAACCCCCAAATAAATGGAAAAGATTGCCCTGTCACTAAGAAATTATTCCAGAAAAGAAGCATTTATGCCTACACAGACACATATACAAACACACACAGTCTCACACACTCACATGCTCCTAAAATCCCCCTTTTCCCCCACAGCTAAGGATGTGGCCTCACTTGTGATTGGGGAGGGTTGGATATTTGTAAACATTCCTTTAAATGAAAGAAAGTAAATGTGTAGATCTTGATGATCAACAACACTCTGACTAAAACAGAGAGATGGGAAAGCAAGAATTGAGCTTTTCCGTGTCATTATAGATGTTTCCATACTTGAAAAAACCCTGAGGTCAGGCAAAGCTCTGCTGAAATACTACAGTTGATTCTGCCCTTTGTGGCCACCTTTATTGGAAACTTCTAAGCTACTACCTCCATGCATTAAAAATATTGTGGGTCTCAAACTTAAGCACGTGTCAGAATTTCCTGGTGGGCTTGTTAAAACATAAAACAGACTGCTAGGCTCCCAATGATCTAAAAATTGTGTACCTAAAATCATTCCACTAAAAGTGATATTACAGAGGAAACAAGAACGAAAACTCAAGTCTTCCTAAACAAAGGATGAAAATGATGCAAGTTTTCTAACTGTTTAACCTACAAGTAAATGGAAAAGACTGCCCTATTACTGACAAAATATTACCAGAAAAGAAGCATTTATACCTATATACACACACACTCCTTCTCGTTCACTTCTAAAATCTAAAAAGCATAGAGTAAATGTGGTTTAGTATTTTAAATCTCAGTTAATTATCCAATAAAAAATTAAATCAGCATCACATATGTTACATGTTAACTCCAGTTAATCGAATTATTAAGAAGAATGCAAAGAATCTATAATTTAATAAGAATAATATAAGCACATATTCTTTACCAACTGAGCTGTTCAAACTCCTTGCAGTTCCTTGGACTGCAAGGAGATCGAACCAGTCAATCCTAAAGGAAATTAGTCCTGAATATTCATTGGAAGGACTGATGCTGAAGCTCCAATATTTTGGCCACCTGATGCGAAGAAGTGACTCATTTGAGAAGACCGTGATGCTGGGAAAGATTGAAGGCAAGAGGAGAAGGGGATGACAGAGGATGAGATGGTTGGATGGTATCACCAACTTGATGGACATGAGCTTGAGTAAGCTCCAGGAGTTGGTGATGGACAGGGAGGCCTGGTGTGCTGCCGTTCATGGGGTCCCAAGGAGTTGGACACGACTGAGCGACTGAACTGAACTGAACTGAAGCATGTATTCCTTGCATGATCATGTTTAACAGAAAATTCAGTGCAGAAAAATTTCACAGTATTAGTATGCAGAGTCATAGTTAACTTTTCGGTATATAATGACTACTAGAGATACACTCACTCTAACCTCCTCCCCCAAAGACCTTCCCTATGTGGAAATAAACAAGAGAAGCTGACATCTCTTATTTTCCATATTTAGCTCTAATATCCTGTCCCTTTTCAATGACTATAACTTTCCTTCTTTCCTGGAATTAAAACTTAGCTTCCAAATGTGAAATCTTTTATTTATGAAATTTCCTTTAAACAGGGCACTTATGCCCCATATTCACTTCCTCTGTTAACCTTTCTTAATTTTTATCCACTGAAGTGATATTTATTAAGAAAATAAATTTTAAAAACCCTTTCTCATCAATCATTCTTACATGCACTGTCTCAAAAGTACCCTGCAAGTGCTACAATTCAACACTAATAAGAGAAATCTGGAGAAGTTTTCTGATGTGCCTTTGCTTTTGCCTGTTTTAAAGAGTATACTGCATACCTGATCCATATCTAAAGTTGTTTCTATCATTTCCTGAAACTTGGAGAAGTCAGAACGAAGATCAGTAAGAGGAGTCACAAAAACTGCCAGCAACAAGGCCTGATGTTTTCCTAAAAGAAAAAGAAAAGTAAGTAAGTAGGTCTTATTTTTAAAAATACAAAATCACAAATCATAAAAATCTGATTATGATAATGAGCAGCATTTGATCCCCAAAACCACAAACTGTGCAGCAGATCTCTCAAGTTACTACTTAGTAGGATACCTGAATTCAAACGTGTTTAGGACTCATATGGAAAGGGAGATGGTCTGGCACTCAAAACTCCCTACTAATAAAACAGTGCCTCCCCCACAAGTCTGTGAGTGAGTAAGTCAAAGTCACTCAGTCATGTTAGACTCTTTGTGACCCCATGGACTATACAGTCCATGGGATTCTCTAGGCCAGAATACTGGAATGGGTAGCCTTTCCCTTCTCCAGGGGATCTTCCCAACCCAGGGATCGAACCCAGGTCTCCTGCATTGGAGGTGGATTCTTTACCAACTGAGCCACAAGGGAAGCCCCCACACATCTGTCATCTCCTTCATAAGTGGTATTATATACAGAAATGTGACATTAATTACAACCAAATGAACTGTGTTTCCTTGCAGATTTAATAATACCAAGTCAAAGTTATTAAAATATCTCTAACTTACCTCATAAATACCTAATTTCCATTAGTAATACAGTGTTCCAATTAACAGAGGCTAAATCAAGTCACGTATTTACACTGGAACTTTGCTTGATGTTGTTTAAGAGCACATGCTGGGGACCCGTGTGAGGAGGAGGAGGAGCAAGTGAAGCAACAGAATCTACAGCTTGAAAGGCCTGAGTAGAGATCTGGGAGCCAATCCCTGCTCTCATACTTACTGGCTCTGTGATCTGAAGCCGCCTTTTCCTTGTCTACTGCAATGGAAGTAGTAACAACAGCTACCCAGAAGATGAAAGAGTAAGACAACTACACACAACACTTAGTATATATATAGTACTTGAGACTTAATAGAAGCTCAGCAATGGTTATCATGTATTATTATTGATTGTAACACAGAATTTTTTTTTCTAATACCCAATAAATTCCCTTAGAAGAACTCTGCAAGTGATCTCTAGCATATCGCATTTTACTCCAAAGCAGTAGTTACCAGCCTTTACGGAAGTAGTGGAAGCTCTTGGGAAGATGATGAAAAGGCTACGACGGCAGTCAAACAATTATGAGAATTCATTTATTATTATTAATCACAACAGTCTCCAGACATATTTAGAAAATAGTACACATGTGTGAAACATTTAGACAGTCTATAAACAACACTTTGCCCACATAATGTCTGTTGTGCTACAATGTCTGGTTCTTTACTCTGAATTAGCTCACATGCGATCGGTTAAGAGGGGAACGATGGCAGCAAAACATGGTGGTGGCACGGATTCACAAATGATTTCTCCTCCAGACCACTAATGTTTTGAAGAGATCAACGGCAAGCTTTCCCACAATTAAAGAGTAAGCTTGACAATACATAACGACCTCAGAGTAGCTGGCTTAACCATTATACTTTCCACTATGTTAAGGTATGTAAAAAGGCTGAATATAGATGAAGAGTACAAAAACATCTGCTGGTGTTTAAAAAAAATTTTTTTTCTAACTGAATTGTATATTCCCTGGTATAGATATTTAACTTTGTTGAAATTAACCTTTATTTGAAGTAAATGCCTCTGAAGGGCATCTCGAAGGAGGAAAAAAATAGTCCCAGACTTTAAAAGCTTCAAGTCACTTGATGCTGGTATTGGGTACAAATGAAATGGAGATTTATGGAGGCTACTATTTTTGTTTTAATTAATTTTTATTGGAGTATAGTTGTTTTACAATAGGCTTCTGTTTTTATTAAAGTTTGTTAATGCTTTTGTTAGCAATCATTTAAAATTTTTCATATATTTTGAGGTCTACCTTATCACTATTTTTTCTGTTAAGTTCTTTTCTACCACATGACTTTGAAGAAGGTTAAGGTTTCCTGAGAAAACACAAGTAGTATCACTGTAGCAACCCCTGTACAAACTTCAGAATATGTCCTCTAGTCCCTCACACACAGGCCCACTTGCTGTAGCTCTTCTCAGAGTTAATGTCCCCTCTCTGCTCACTTGCTCCCTATACTGCAAGCCTTAACTAGCATCTTTTTTAATTAATAGATATCAGAGTATAATTGCTTTACAATGTTAAATTAGTTTCTGTTGTACAGCAAAACAAATCAGTTACACACACGTATATATCCCCTCTTTTTTGGATTTCCTCCTCATTTAGCGCATCCCAGAGCACTGAGTCGAGTTCCCTGTGCCATAATAGATTCTCATTAGTTATCTACCCTAAATATAGTTGTGTATATATGTCAGTCCCAACCTACCAACTCATCCCACCCTGTCCTGTTCCTCCTTGATAACCATAAGTTGGTTTTCTGCATCTGTGACTCTACTTCTGCTCTGCAAGTAAGTTCACCAGTACCACTTTTCTAGCTTTAACATATAAGTGATATTATACAATATTTCTTTCTCTTTCTGACTTCCTTCACTCTGTATGACAATCTCTAGGTCCATCTATATCACTGCAAATGGAATTATTTTATTCCTTTTCATGGCTGAGTAATACTCCACCATGTCTAAGTACCACATCTTCTTCTCTATCGGTTTTTCTATCTATTGGCTGCACCACGTGGCTAGGGAGATATTAGTTCCCTGACCAGGGATCAAACCTGGGCCCTCAGAGTAAAAAGCTCAGAGTCCTAACCACTGGACTGCCAAGGAATTCCCTAGCATCTTGAATTCCTTTCCCTACTTGTAATTTGTACTGAGCCCCAGTTGGCAATTTCAGCTGGTTTCCCCTCTACAACTGGTTATGGTTTTAATTAAAAAATAACAGCTCTATTGAGATATGATTCTATACCAAACAATTCTTCATTTTAAAGTATACAATTCAATGGTTTTCAGTATATTCTCAGATCTCTGCAATCACCACCACAATCAATTTTCAAACTGTCACTGCTCTCAAAAGAAACAAGGAATCCTGTATCCATTAGCAATAACTTACAATTTTCTTCCAACCCCCTGCCACGCCTTCAAGCCTAGGCAACCACTACTCCACTCTATGGATTTGCTTCTTCTGGTCTTTTCATATAAATGGATATTACACTGTGACTGCCTTTTTTCACTTAGCATAATGCTTTCAAGGTTCATCCATGTTGTATCATGCATCAGTACTTCATTCCTTTTGCTGCTGCTGCTGCTGCTAAGTCGCTTCAGTTGTGTCCGACTCTGTGCGACCCCATAGATGGCAGCCCACCCCATGGACGGCTCCCCCGTCCCTGGGATCCTCCAGGCAAGAACACTGGAGTGGGTTGCCATTTCCTTCTCCAATGCATGAAAGTGAAAATTGAAAGTGAAGTTGCTCGGTCGTGTCCGACCCTTCGTGACCCCATGGACTTTAGCCTATCAGGCTCCTCCGTCCATGGGATTTTCCAGGCAAGAGTACTGCAGTGGGTTGCCACTGCCTTCTCCGCATTCCTTTTGACTGAGGAACAATATTCCATTGTATGGATATGCCACATTTTATTTATTCATTCATCAACTGATGGGCACCATTGAGTTTTTCAATATACTCCATTTTCAACTAGCTACGACAATCTGAAAAACTCTACATGATCTATCCTAGGGTCTTAAACAAAGGTCCACAGATCCTTGAATTCAAGGTAGTACATAAACAAAGAGAAATTAATCTCATCTTCATTTTCTATAACCTCTAACTGGAATCAAGCATTTTCTTCCAATGTTAATGTAAATAATAAATCACAGTAGTATTATCAGTACCTTCCAATGTTAATATAAGTAATAAATCACATAGTATTATTGTCTTTGTAATCAACTAAAATTCCAAATATTTTCATATCCTAGTTTTTGGAGATAACTAGATAACTTTAAGTAACATTTAAACTCATTAGTTCAAAGTTAAAGAAGTAGAACTTCACCCAAACCACGTTTTTTAATGCATTAATAAAAAGCACATATTTCTCAAGAATATTTTATATTTTGATAAGTGTGTTTCAATATAAGTGGCTTCCTAGTTAACTCTATGTGTTGTATTTTACGCATTTAAAAACAGTATTCTGAGAAGTGGTTCACAGGCTTTATTGGAAGTCAAAAGGGTCCACACATAAAAAATGTTAAGAACCTCAGAAAGGCTTCCCCTCCTAACAGTGCCCTTATTCTCCATCTCTGTGGTTGACAACCCTAGCTTCTCTTCACTCCTTCAACAAGTCAAGCTGTAGGCACTTATACTAGCTACCCCTACTAACCTCCCTATATCTTAACAGTCGGCTCTCTGTCATCATTTGAGATTTACCTGAGACAGCAATTCCATGGAGAGGCCATCTTCAACCACTATATCCAGCATCTTCCTGGTCTAGCCAAGTTATTCTATTATATGAAAATATTATGCTTTCTTTGTTGCACTTATGACTATTTGAAGTTCTTGCTCATTTATTTGTCTGTCTTTACTCTTTCCACAATTACAGAACCTCCATAAAGAGAGACTTTATCTGTCATATCTGCCATTGTATTTCCCAGAACAATGCCCAGCACAAAGCAGGCAACTGACAACCATCTGCTCAATGAATGACTTTATGAAGGGAGCAAAGGACTGATGAAGCAATCAGTTACTGGTCATTAGTTCTGATACATGCAATACTCATCTAGCAAGGATAACAAAGATCACACAGGGAAATAATTGTTAGCTTCTTAAATGTATCAAAATGTGTAATGTCTTAAGTAATCAAATTCAATAATGTTTCTAAGAACTCCAGATTCATTGTCAGCCCCTAAAGATTCATTTATGACTCCCTGAAGATTTCATTTTCAAGAATGCAGCTACATATTCAATGGAGAAAAGACAGCCTTCAACAAACAGTCCTGGGGAGACTGGATATTCACACGTAAAAGAATGAAACTAGACCCTTGAGTGCACCACTCACAAAAATTAACTCAAAATGGATTAAATACTTAAACAGGATAAGACCTGAAAACACGAAACTTCTAAAAGAAAACATGGGGGGAAACTCCTTGACATGGGTCTTAGCAATGACTTTTTGGAAATAACACCCAAAGCACAAGTAATAAAATTAAAAATAAACAAGAGGGACTACATCAAACCAAAAAGCTTCTGCATAATAAAAGAAACATCAACAAATGAAAAGGCAACCTATGGAAGGACAGAAAATATCTGCAAACCATTTATCTGATAAGGCGTTAATATCCAAAATAGATAAAGAACTAACACAACTCAATAGCAAAAAGAAAACCCAATTAATCCAATTTAAAAATGGGCAAAAGTCATGAACAGACATTTCACTAAAGTAGATATATGAATGGCCAACAGGTACATGAAGAGAAGCTCAAAATTAGGGAAATGAAAATTAAAACCACAATGAGATAACACTTCAGGTTCATTAGAATGGCCATCATCAAAAAGACAAGAGATAACAAATGCTGGTAAGGATGATAGAAAAGGGAACACTCTTAGCACTCTTGGTGAGATTGTAAATTGGTGAAGCCACTATGTAAAACAGTATGGAGGAGCCTCAAAAATTAAAAACAGAACTACCATGGGACTTCCCTCATGGTCCAGTGGCTAAGACTCTGAGCTCCTAATGCAGTGGGGCCCGGGTTCGATCCTTGGTCAGGGAATGAGATCCCGCATGTCTCAAATAAGACACAGTGCAGCCAAATAAAATAAAAAAAAAATAGAACTACCATATGATCTAGCAATTTCACTCCTGGGAATATAACCAAAGAAAACAAAAACACTGATTCGAAAAGATATGTGCACCTCCATGTTTGTAGCAGCATTATTCACAATAGCCAAAATATAGAAACAACCTAAGTATCAGCCAATGGATAAAGGGTTAAAGAAAATGTGATTATACATACACACACATACAGATACACACATAGAACTATTATTCTACCATTAAAAAAACAAAACAAAACAAGGAAATACTGCCATTTGTGACATGAATGGACCTTGAGGGCATTATGCTAAGTGAAATGAGTCAGAAAAAGACAAATACTCTATGATCTCACTTATCTGTGAAATCTTAAAACAACAAGAACAACAACAAAAATAATGCATAGATAAAGGGATCAGATTTGTGGCTGGGAGGAGAGGAGGACTGGAGGAAGGAGGTCCAAAGGCACAAACTTCTAGTTATAAGATAATTAAACAGCATGGATATAATGTATAGCTTGATGACTACAGTTAACACTGCTATATGATGTATATGAAAACTGTTAAGGAGTAGGTAAATCCTAAGAGTTCTCATCACAAGGAAAAATTTTAGAAGAGTGTGGTTGTATGCCTTAGAAACTGCTGCAATGTTTAGGTCAATAAGCCTAAGTACTTACAATTTCTGTAACAACTCAAACAAAGCATAATTTAATCTCTATCAAACATTTCATCACCATTTACTATGATAAAAATTACAACAAATTTCAGGACAGACTGAAAGCTCCTAACTCTATCAAGCTGCTGCTGCTGCTGCTGCTAAGTCGCCTCAGTCGTGTCCGACTCTGTGCGACCCCATAGATGGCAGTTCCCCAGGCTCCGCCATCCCTGGGATTCTCCAGGCAGGAATACTAGAATAGGTTGCCATTTCCTTCTCCAGTGCATGAAAGGGAAAAGTGAAAGTGAAGTTGCTCAGTCGTGTCCGACTCTTAGCGACCCCATGGACTGTAGCCTACCAGGCTCCTTTGTCCATGGGATTTTCCAGGCAAGAGTACTGGAGTGGAGTGCCGTTGCCTTCTCCGACTCTATCAAGAGAAAGTGGTTAAGATGTACTCGGGAATCATACCCAAGCCAGCTTCTAAATCAACCTTAACTGGTGTATTAACACCAGTTCTGGGACTTTTCTCCATCTCGCCTATGTTCACGCCACTAATTGAGAGAAATACTAAGGAGACAATCCTTAGTGAATTTAGAGAAGTTAATTATCAGGGGACTTCCCTGGTGCTTCAGTGGTTAGGACTCAGGGCTTTCACTGAATCCAGGGCCTGGGTCAATCCCTGGTCCAGGAACAAGGATCTCATAAGTCAGATGGCATGGCCAGTGAGTGGGATAAAAGTTAATTTTCTATTGGCAAAAACACTAATGAAAACTACTTTGACATGCGCATTGCCCCAAAATAAAATGTTGGTGCTTTCCTGATAAACTCATTACAAAGGATGACAAGCATAACAACAAACAGGGAAATACAGGAAGGTTTTGGAAACAAAACCAGGACAGGCATGTATCCAAAGGTAGGAACAAGGTCGGCTTACCCAAAGAAATGACTGTGAAGGTGAAAATCTAAGATGAAGAGAACAGGGCTTCCCTGGCAGTTCATGATACAAGAATCCACCTGCCAATGCAGGAGATACACGGGTTTGATCCCTGATCTGGGAGGATCCCACATGACAGGGAGCAGCTAAGCCTGTGTGCCACAACTACCAAGCCTGTGCTCTAGAGGCCAGGGAGCCGACACTACTGAAGCCCTCTCATTCTAGAGTCCGTTCTCCACGTCGAGAAGCCATGCACCAAAACGAAGAGTAGCCCCCATGGCCACAACTAGAGAAAAGAAGCCACCACAGCAACGAAGACATAGCACAGCCAAAAGCAAAAAAATTATTTTTTAAAAAAAGGTTTAAAGTACATTAAAACAAAAAGATGAAGAGAACAAAGCCAAGTGAGACAGGAAGGGGAAAATGTCTGAATCTAAAGGAATAGCACATAAAAAGGCTGATGATTGTGCAGTATATATGTGAGGTCCAGAGGATGTTCAAGTTCACATGAATAGACAAAAAACAAATGTAATTTGTGTTTTCAAACTGCAGACCTTTCTCCAAGATAAAATTTAAAAATCTTAGTATTTTTCGAAGGAAAAAAAAGTCAAAGTACATTGTATTTGTTTCAAGTTTTACATATTATTTCAGTTAATACTATTTATTACATAATAATTTCAGTTTTTATAGACACTGCATACAGTGTCTATGTGTTGTTAAAAACAAGACAACAGCCCCAAATGGAGTTGCTTATACTAAGTGCCAGATCATCAAATCAAGGCTTACCTTAATTATAGTTTCATCTCTCCCAGAAATGGAATCTTAAGCCAGTCAATCGGGAATCACCTGATCAGCACCTGTTAGATAATGTGCTTGATAGGCCCCTACAAACCCCCTAAAGGAAAGAAACCTTACCATAACCAGCTAGCTGTTTTGCCAAGATTAACTTTCTTGTTTCTGCTCCCTTCTGCCTATGAAAGTCTCTCATTTTGCACAGATAGAGGTCTTTTCTATCTCCTGCCCAGTTTCTGAATTGTTGAGTCAAGTCAGTAAGATCTTTAAAATTTACTCAGTTGAATTTTGTTTCTTAACAGTGCACAGACACACCCACAGGAGTGCGTTGAGTCAAATTAAAATGTATATCTTACTGTGAAAAGTGCAAGTGTTAGTTGCTCAGTCGTGTCCAACTCTTTGCAACCCCATGGACTGTAGCCCACCAGGCTCCTCTGTCCATGGGATTTCCCAAGCAAGAATACTGGAGTGGGCTGCCATTTTTTTCTCCAATCTTACTTTGAATCATAGTCAAAAAGTGTAAGAAGCGTTGGCAATGAGTACTAGCAGAGAAAGGAAAGACAGAGATAGGCAGAGGCAACAAACTATGAGGGGCCTTTCAAATCAGCTCATACTCTAATCCTAAAGGCAGTGAAAAACCCCTGAAGGGCTAACGACATTTATATTTTTACATATAAATATATTTACATATCAAGAAAGACAGCTGGCTGAAGCAGATAATGGATTAGAGAGCGCTAAGACAAAAGACAGCAAAAGCATTAGGAGGCTGACAGTGGTTCAGGTAAGAAAGGATTATAGCCTGGACTAGGGAGCTGGCAGTGGGATGGAAAGGTGTCTGAGGTGAAGAATACATACGATGCGATACCAACAGGACTTGGTAACTGAGTGAATGCCTACGAGAGAGGGCCAGGAGTCAAGGCTGATTCCCAAGGCTTAGGCTTCTGGGCAGATGATTGGGGCCATTTTACAGAGAGAACACCAAAGAAGAGTTTAGAGAGAAGAATTCACAGTGGACACTGAATCACGGGCCCTTATGGGAAATCCTCAGTCAGAATTTCCATTCAGTGATAATCAGTGGTCTGACTAGCAGTGGTCCACTCTAGTCAGACCATGACTCCCCCAGCTCATCAGCTGATCAGCCCACCATTCTGCACCATTTATCTGTAACCTGCCAGGCCCCTTTAAGCACCTATGCTTGCATTGCCTGGGCTTATCCACCACTGGCAGATGCCAACCACACCACAGGCCCCCAACTTCCCACCACAAGAAGTTGAGGCTGCTAGGTAAATTGGCTGCAACTGCACCAAAATTACTGGTAAACATCTTTCTCAAATCATTTACATCTTATTTTATGTAACTAAGAAATAACTGGAAATGGCTGGCAAAATGATTAAGAAAAAGACACTAAGATGTTCTAATCAAGTTAAATGAGTAAGTAACATTAAAATCAAAATGAACTATAGGGAAGTTCTGGATAACATATGAGGTGCTTCTTTACACGTGTCCTCCTGACACTAACTCAGGTCTAAGTTAGTTATCTGCTCAGTCAGCCTTTCCAAAATAGTTTAAGACCAGAAAAACCAACCTAAAGTCTAAATTAATTATAAAGTTAGTATTAGGGATTTCCCTGGTGGTCCAGTGGATACGAACCTACCTGCCAACACAGGGAGTATGGGTTCAATCTCTGTTCCTGGAAGATCCCACATGCTGTGGAGCAACTAGGTCCGTGTGCCATAACTACTGAGCCCACGTGCTACAACTACTGAAGCCTCCATACCTAGAGCCTGTGCTCAGCAACAAGAGAAGCCACTGCATGAGAAGCCCATTGCACGGCAATGAAGAGTAGCCCCTACTCGCAGCAACTAGAGAAAGCCTGTGTAACAGAAACAAAGATTAGCCAAAAAACCAAAATTAAATAAATTAAGAAAAATAATAATAAAGTTAGTATTAGCATTCTTGTTCCAGTAAATATTTTGGTATATGGTAATAAAAAGACATGAGTTTCAACTAACAAAGATTTAAAAATTTATTCTATGCCCACCTTCCCATGACTAACTTAACATAATTTTCTTGTGTTTTTAATTCCAGTCTAGAAGTTTTATTAAGTACAATTACTTTATCTCACCCTTTAAATATATTTATGAAATGGATTTAAAAATTCATGTAAGTGGAAAAAAGGTTGGCAAGATGCTGCTAATTAAAGTTTACAGTATTCACACAAATATGAGGTTGGAGTCAAAATATTACCAAATTAGTAAAGAAACCAAGAATTGAAGCACAGTGAATCATAGTAAACAAAATAATTCAATCACTCTGAGTAACAGCCTTCAACACAAGGGCATCTCTGTTATTCCTTCACTGCCAACAGTCACTCTATTAGTTTTTTTAAAATTTATTTTATGAAGTATAATTGATTTACAATGCTGTGTTAATTTCTGCTGAACAGCAAAGTGATTCAGTTATACATATATATACTTTTTTTTCACATTCTTTTCCATTATGGTTTATCACAAGACATTTTTGACCTCTTACCCTCCCTCATCACCCTTGCCCTCTCTTACTTTTCAGATTCTCTGGTCATGTTATCCCCTTTGCTATCACAGCTACCTGTCCCCATTCCTTTATTTGCAAGTAATACTTTCTCTGACAACATACCTTGTTTCCCTTTATTACTACTGTCATTTTGACAAAACAGTCATTTTCTTTCCTAAGCCGACTTTCTCTTTTGATTTCACTGATTAGTTATGAGTATCACTTTACATTGTGCTAGTCTCTGTGAGATAACAGAAAATGTATGTTGGTCTCTGCCCCTGGTTCCTGGTAGAGTTCCTAAAACCCTTGTAATTTCCTAGTGAGAAGAACAATAGGAGCATCTCATACTCTAATAAGGTGACCTGAGGTGGGCTGCTCACCAGAAAGACCAAGCTATGATTAGAAGTTTGCAAAGTTTAGCTCTACCCCCACTCCTGTCATCCAAGGAGGGGAAAGCTGCTGGAAATGGAGTTAATAATTGATCATGGCTACATGAGGAGACCTCCCAAATCCCAAAAGTGGGGGGAAGGGCTTTCAGGTGGGCAAACATATCTTTACCAGAATGACATGCTCCCACCTCAAAGGACAAGCGCCTATGTTTAGGACCCTCCCAGACTTGTCATATCTCTTCATTTGGCTGTTCATCTCCATCCTTTATCAGTAAGTATAACCAAGTGTTTCCCTGAGTTCTGTGAGCTGCTCAAGCAAATTAACCCCCAAGGGAAGGGTGGTCATTGGGACCAGTTGGTCAGAAGCACATGTGATACCTGGGTTTTAGACTGAATGGAGAGGTTGGAGGCACTCGTCTTGTGGGATTGAGCCCTTAACCTGTGGGCTCTGATGCTATCTTTAGGGGATAGTGTCAGGATTGAGTTAAACTGTAATTAATTGTAGTTAGTATCACAGAAGTCGCTTAGTGTGTGTGTGGGGGACCTCCACACATTTGGTGACCACAGTGTCACTGATGAAGTTTCTGAGTGTTGCATCTTGACCTCTTTTATCCTGTAAACTGGTTTTTATTAAAGTTTTGCATAGGGATGCATATGTCACATTATAACAAAACTGGCTGTATGAAAAAGTGTAACAATATATTAATGGGGAGGGAGGTGGTGGGGGGTCCAGGAAGGGGAACACATGTAAACCCATGGCTGATTCATGTCAATGTATGGCAAAAACTATTACAATATTGTAAAGTAATTAGCCCCCAACTAAAATAAATAAATTTATAAAAAAAAACAAAACAAAACAATATATTAGTGGGATAAAAATGTACTAATTGTACACTTAATTAAAAAAATAGTACCAATTTTACAATAGTAAAAATAGTACCAATTGTCAGTTGCTATAAGTTAACCTCTACTGTTTGATATTATATTTTAAATATTAAAAGTTAATTTTTATTATTTTAAAATCTATATAATGTATAAATTATATTTAGCTAACCTCTATTATTATTTTAAAGTTCTAGGAAATTATTATGCATAAACTTAAAGGTTTGAGTACCTCTCTGGTATTCCCCCCACCCCACCTCTGGTATTTTGTTTTTCTATTAGTAAATTCCTGAAACTACTTCTGCACTAGGCTCTGCATTTTTTTTCTTTTAATAATAAAAGTAATAATGTAAAAACGTCAACTTCCAATCTAGAAGAAAAACCTCTGCTAATTTTTTTTATTCCTCTAGACTTTTGCCTTCTTGTCTGCATTTGAATGGCAAATATTATACATTGGTAAGTTATTTTTCCAGGAAGGCTTTACTGATTTATAGTTTCAGTCACAAGGTCTACAAGAAAATTTCTCTGCATCCTCACCAACATTGTTTGCTTTTTATTATGGTAATCAGTTAGTGTATTTTGGTGATTGAAAGAATAGAAATGCAGAGATAATATGAATATTGACTCAGGAATGTGAAAGCTTTTATCATTGAAGATAAGACTGAAGATAGTCAAGGTAGTGATCTAAGTAGCAATGGGAAGACAAGAAAGAAGACATTTAAATTATACTCTAATAAAAGATAAGATGAGAAAATTGCTATAGGAATTGATGTGTGAGAGGAAGGAAAAAATAATCTTTAAGAGGTTACACTGTAAAGGAAAACTCAGTTTTCCCCCTGTTTTCCTTCCCATCTGTGAGTCTTCCTCCTCTCCTTTGCACACACTGGTTCATTTCTGGTCACCAACTGTGTGGAGGTTCCCCCCACACCAAGTGATTTTCTGTGACACTAACTGGGTAAGTCAACTATACTTCCTAAAGAAATAAACAAAAAATTCATTAAAAAATTTTTTTCTTAATGGTAGGAACAATCATACAGTTTTACACAATGTTAAATTAAATGGATAGGAACCATATAAATACTACAATAAATAATGCATTTTACCTCACAAAAGACAAAGTTTGCTTGTTGAGATGGACTTCCAAAAGGCTGCACCAGACACGAATAAATGAGATCACAGATGTCTGAGGGGTGGGAGTGTGTATGAGTGTACGTTTTGTGTATTCCTACACTGCTCAGTTCAGCTGGGTGCAATTTTTTGCATTCACCTAGTGGAGAAGGAAATGGCAACCCACTCCAGTACTCTTGCCTGGAAAATCCTATGGACAGAGGAGCCTGGTAGGCTGCAGTCGATGGGTTCGCGAAGGGTCGGACACGACTGAGCGACTTCACTTTCACTTTTCACTTTCATGCATTGGAGAAGGAAATGGCAACCCACTCCAGTGTTCTTGCCTGGAGAATCCCAGGGATGGGGGAGCCTGGTGGGCTGCCGTCTGTGGGGTCGCACAAAGTCGGACACGACTGAAGTGACTCAGCAGCAGCAGCAGTAGCAGTGTTTCCCATTGACAAAAATGTATATAAGCAACATAAAATTCACATTATGCTCAATTATTTCCTAATACATGAATTACATTAGAACAGGTCTTCACTGTCAAAGCAAGTGTTAAACAGAACTAACCTTCTATAATTTTGTTTAAAGAACGAAACAACATCTACCAAAATATTAATAATGATTACCTCTGGATGGTAGAATGATTACTACAAAGAGTTTACCTTGCTTTTAAAAATTGATAAAAATCAAATTTAAAGAAAATATCTCCAAAACACAAAAACCAACCAGATCTTAATACTATAGTTTTATATAAAGCTAAGGTTTAAAAAATGCTACATTAGTAAACCAGATTCCTTTTCAGAAATGCCAAATAAATTACTTTCATATTCTTATCTCCCATTTAGAAGGAAGCTAAGCAATCAGGTTAAAAGGAGGGATTATTATTAAACTAACTTACTATGCCTCCTGAGAAATTTGTATGCAGGTCAAGAAACAACAGTTAGAACTGGACATGGAACAACAGACTGGTTCCAAATTGGGAAAGGATTATGTCAAGGCTGTGTATCGTCACCCTGCTTATTTAACTTATATGTAGAGTACATCATGAGGAATGCTGGGCTGGATGAAGCACCAGCTGGAATCAAGATTGCCGGGAGAAATATCAATAACCTCAGATACACAGATGACACCACCCTTGTGCCAGAAAGTGAAGAGGAACTAAAGAGCCTCTTGATGAAGGTGAAAGAGGAGTGAAAAAGTTGGCTTAAAACTCAACATTCAGAAAACTAAGATCATGGAATCTGGTCCCATCAGTTCATTGCAAATAGACGGGGAAAAAATGGAAACAGTGAGATTTTTCTTGGGCTCCAAAATCACTGCAGATGGTGACTACAGCCATGAAATTAAAGATGCTTGCTCCTTGGAAGAAAAGCTATGACCAACCTAGAGAGCATATTAAAAAACAGAGATGTTACTTTGCCAACAAAGGTCCATCTAGTCAAAGCTATGGTTTGTCCAGTAGTCATGTATGGATATGAGAGTTGGACTATAAAGAAAGCTGAGCACTGAAGAATTGTTGCTTTTGAACTGTGGAGCTGGAGAAGATTCTTGAGAGTCCCGTGGACAGCAAAGAGATCAGTCCTGAATATTCATTGGAAGGACTCATGCTGAAGCTGAAACTCTAATACTTTGGCCACTTGATGTGAAGAACTGACTCATTGCAAAAGACCCTGATGCTGGGAAAGATTGAAGGTGGGAGAAGGGGATGACAGAGGATGAGATGGTTGGGTGGCATCACTGACTCAATGGACACGAGTTCGAGTAAACTCTGGGAGTTGGTGATGGACAGGGAGGCCTGGCATATTGCAGTCATGGGGTCGCCAAGAGTCAGACCACGAGTGAGCAACTGAACTGAACTGACTATGACATTTAGGGTTAAAAAGCAATGGAGATAAGCAGAAGGTGCTATGGAAACCAGAAAAATGAGGAGGGCAGAGGAGGCTTCATAGAAAGAGTGAGGTTTGAGCTCAATGTTAATATTAGTGGGGTCCATCACATAGACAAGGTAGTAAAGTGCAAAAAAGACAAAGTAAAAACGTGCAGAAAAGAATATGTAAGCAGAGGAGCCTGGAGAAACCATTTGGTGAGCAGAGTGGTGAGGTAAGGGAGCATGAGGGAGCCTGACTGAGCAATAGCAGCCAGGCGAGACATAGAAATAGGGGCTGCTTCTGGAAGGCTACAGGAAGCAAATTACTGTGTTCAGGACCAAGAGGAAAGAAATGACACGATTAGACATGCTAAAAAAAAGATTACTATGGGTTCACTGAGGAGGATGTACAGACCAGGGGAAGGAAAATAGCACATGTAAGGTTTTCAATTTGGACGTGGACAGGGGGAAGGGTTACATACCTCAGTATGACAGCTGTTACAATAAAATTCTTCAGCAAAGTAATCCTGATACTTACAGTTGTTTTAAGCACTGTCAGACATTTGCTCCAAATGCAGAAAACCACTGTTTTAGGTTGTGCCTCAGCTTTTTAAAAAAAACTTTATTCAAGTATTGTTGATTTACAGTGTTGTGCTAATTTCTGTTGTACAACAAAATGACTCAGTTACACATATTTATTCACATTCCTGTGAATTATGGTTTACCACAGATACTGAATATACTTCCCTGTACTGTACAGTAGGATCTTGTTTTTTATCTATTCAATATATAATACTTTGCATCTGCTAACGCCAAACGCCAGATCTTTCCCTCACCCTTGCTCCCTCTATTCCCTCCTGGCAACCACAAGTCTGTTGTCTATGAGTCTGTTTCTGTTTCATAGCTACGATCATTTGTGTCGTACTTCACATTCCATATATAAATCATATTATAAGGCATTTGACTTTCTCTTCTGACTTTATTTAGTATGATGATCTCTGGATCCACCCATGTTGTAAATGTGTGCCTCAACTTTTTAATTTTAAAAGATACGAGGAATAACGGAGGCCCAGTATACTTTCAAAATAGCCTTTTCTTTTTTAAAGAGGAGAAAGATAATTTAGAGTAGAGCTTTCATCACTCAGTGCAAATCTACTTTCTAAACTGTTGCTGCCCTCTGCTGTCTCTGAGTTTATTTTCATTTTTTCCAGGAATAACATTAAAATAACATTAAACCTAGAGTTAGTCAAAACTAAAACATCACACGATGGCAGAACATACTCAATTTCTAGTAATATACAAATATATCTTTTTAAAACTTTTAATGATTTTACTTTTAAAGACAGCGCATTTGATTTTTCTTCATAAATTAGCCTGTTTTGGCTTTCTCCATGAAATCAGAAGGCTAACAAGCTATACTGAACTCTGCAAAATGCCATTCTACTGTGTTTTTTAAAAAACTCAAGAGAGGCACATGAAAAGATGCTCAACACTGCTAATCACCAGAAAAATGCAAATCAAAACCACAATGAGACATCACCTCACACCTGTCAGAATGGCTATCATCAAAAAGACCACAAATAAGAAATTGTTGGCGAGGCTGTAAAGGGAACACGTGTTTTGTGGGAATGTAAGCTGGTGTAGCCACTGTGACAAATAGCATGATCAGAGAACTAAGAACCCACATGCCACAGAGCAACCTAGCCCGTGTGATGCAACTACTGAGCCCATGCACTTTGGAGCCCCCATGCCACAACTAGAGTCCATGCACCGCATCAAAAGAGCCCTCTCGACACAGCGAAGATCCCGTACACTGCAACCAAGACCTGATGCAGCCAAATAAACAAATATTTAACAACAAAAAAAGAAAGAAGTTAGAGAAAGCCAACTACTGTACGTTATTACTCACAGGAAGAATCTAAAAAATAGAACGAATATAACAAAACAGAAACAGACTCACAGATACAGAGAACATTGTTCTCTATATGCTGTTGTTCAGCCGCTCAACCAGCAGGGAGAAAGAAGGGGGAGAGGCAATTGAAGGATAGGAAATTAAGAGGCACAAACTACAATGGGTAAAATAAGTAAGCTGTAAGGATAATTTATACAGCATAGGAATATAGCCAATATTTCATAATAAATTTAAATGGAGTATAATCTATAAAAATATTGAATCACTATGTTGTACATCTGAAACTAACACAATATTGTAAATCAACTATACTTCAATTAAAATAAACTCTAGACAGGTCAGTTAGTCTCTCAGTGACTAGGATATGCCTCAATTCTCCAACATTCCATATTATAGAAAGAGAAAAGCATAGCTCTTAGCATCACAAAACTTGAAACCATCTTCCTCCTCTAATACTTTCTATGCTGGGTGATTTCAAATATTTTAACTGGACATCAGTTAACAAACTGACAATATGAAGCATTAAATTTTCATAATGTTATGATCTCATAACTGACTTGTTGAAATCCCTCAAGTACATTTTATTGTTGTTGTTCAGTCGCTCAATGACATTAAGCCACACATATGCAGGAAGGTTGATAAAGAGAGCCACTTTCAAGTCCAATTTCTAACTTCTGTGCATATGCCAAGGAATGAGTCATGAGTCCCCAAATAATGTGCAAATCAGTATTTCTTACATTTTTCTAGGGGGGGGTGTTACATGTGCTTTTGAATATCTGATGAAAATTACAGATCCTCCCTCCCCCTCAAAATACATATACACAAAATTTTGGGCAAAACCAATACAATATTGTAAAGTTACAAAATAGATAAATAAATTAATTAAAAAAACAAAAAAACAAAATTTTGCATGAAATATCAAGATACTTTCAAGAATGCATTCAAGAATCCCAGCTTTAAAGTTTCAGGTACTGAGTGAAAAGAGGGTCAAAAATAGAACTGGGTTGGGGGGTGGCTACACTTAAGGGGAAGGCAAAAAAAAAAAGAAGGATTCAGCAATTCCAGTTCCAGGTATATATTTAAAGAAAACAAAATCATTATCTTTAAGAAATATCTGCACTCCCGCATTCACTGCATCATTATTTACAATAGCAAAGACATGGAAACAACCTAAGTGTCTACCAACGAAGGAATGGATAAAGAAAATGTGATACATACATACAATGGAGTATCATTCAACCGTAAAGAAAGATACCCTGTCATCTGCAACAATATGGATGGAACTTGAGAGCATATGTCAAGTAAAAAAAAACAGGAAAGTTAAATGCTGTATGATCTCACTTATATGTGAAATCTAATAAGACCAAACTCATAAAAACAGAACAGACTTCATGGTTGCCAGAGGCAGCTGGTGGACTACGGCAGCCAGGGAAACGCCTTGAAGGGATGAAGGGGCGAATGAAGGATGCAGCCTCTCACTCAAAGCACTGGGCTGCATGTTTATTTTAAGCATCAGGTTTTCCTTTATACTTTTACAAAAGCATTAGGTCAGAGGTATGACATCTTCAGTTTCCCCTCACCCAGATTTACTGTCTCCATAAATCATTGTTGTCCTTCAGAGTTCCCTCTTAAGTGTCTTTGTGATTACATTGTAACTCAAGTTTGTCTCTGGGCTGCATACCACATTCCTCAGTTTATTTCTTATCTTTCTAAATCTTGCTATCCCCTAGTAACTTAAGCTCATTATCTCCTAAAAAGGCTTTTAGCTATTAGTACTCTAAAATTCCTAGTTTCTATAAGCTATAGTAAAATATGCCAACACTACAACATTCCTTAAACTTTTAGCTTCTAACTATTCTTAATTATTCCTAAATCCTAAACTCAGCAAACTACTTTTGCCATAAACATTTTCTTTACAAGCAGGTTTCAGATAACAATGTTTCCCATGGCCTCAAGCTGCGGCCTAAGTGCTCATGGAGGAACATTCTTTGTAAAGGTCCTTGAACAAATGTAACTTTATGGATTATTTCCTGGGCAACTGCAGAAGGCTTTGTGCTTTCTGGAGCTTCCCTGGTGGCTCAGAGGGTAAAGCATCTGCTTGCAATGTGGGAGACCTGGGTTCGATCCCTGGGTCAGGAAGATCCCCTGGAGAAGGAAATGGCAACCCACTCCAGTACTCTGGCATGGAAAATCCCATGGATGGAGAAGCCTGGTAGGCTACAGTCCATAGGGTCAAGAGTCGGACACGACTGAGCGACTGAGTGACTTCACTCACTTGTGCTTTCTCATGCAAGAATAAGCACCTTAACATACTTTCCAGCCAACTCAACCGAAGGAAGGAAAGGACAAGTCAGAATCACAAGGACCATGCCTGCGGGATGAAGAGAAGAGGGGGTTGGGGCTGTGCCTCCATTTTGTCAGTAATGCCTAACGCAGCTCCCAACAAGCTGGGGGAGGAAATGGGTGAAGGTAGTCAAAAGGTACAAATTTCAAGTTGTAAGATTTAAAAGTCCTGGCAATGTAATGTACAGCATGGTGACTGGAGTTAAAAAAACAAAGCAAAACTGTATTGTATTTATGAAAGTTGCTAAGAGATTACATCTTAAAAGTTCTCATCACAAGAAAAAAAATAACTATGTGAGGTGAGGTGATATGTTAACTAAACTTACTATGGTGATTTACACAGTATATATACATATCAAATCATTGTGTTATAGATCTAAACTTATACAATGGTATGTGTCAATTATATCTAAATAAAACTGGGAGGAAAAAAAGACCACCACACACACCAGTGAAACCTGGTTAGGTAAGACTAGACCATGTTCACTGAATTTAGCAACAAGCTGCTGCTGCTGCTGCTAAGTCGCTTCAGTCATGTCCAATTCTACGCGACCCCACAGACGGCAGCCCACCAGGTTCCGCCGTCCCTGGGATTCTCCAGGCAAGAATATTGGAGTGGGTTGCCATTTCCTTCTCCAGTGCATGAAAGGGAAAAGTGAAAGTGAAGTCGCTCCGTCGTGTCCGACTCTTAGCAACCCCATGGACTGCACCCTACCAGGCTCCTCCGTCCATGGGATTTTCCAGGCAAGAGTACTGGAGTGGGGTGCCATTGCCTTCTCCGAGAGCAACAAGAAGTTTCAGCAAATGCCATTTCAGTACTATGTGGAGGGCTGAAGCCAGTGAAGTCAATGGAAGAAGAAAATGTAGGCTTTCAGAAACTTCACTGAGTACAGGCATAAGAAGAGGACTCAGGGACAAGGACGCCTTTTTTACCTTATGAAGGAAGAGATGAGAGGAATGTTTAAAACAGCTGATATTAAGTGGTAAGAGTGAATTGTTTAGACAGCCTATCTCCATGATCACACCCTGATTACACCCCTAACACTGGTCAATCCCCTGGCACTTCCAGCTGATCCTGCAGAAATGAAGCCAGAGAGGACGCAATCAGGAAATCAAAACAGTAGAAGATATTCATTTGTAGGGTGAGGAAATAGAGGCACAAGAAGGGAAATTAATACTGTTCTATTTATCTGTGTCTCTATCTTTACCGATTAACTAAATACCATATGTATCTGTCCAGGTTCATGCATGATACAGGGCTAGTGCACCAGGATGACCCGGAGGGATGGGATGGGGAGGGAGGGGGAGGGGGGTTCTGGAAGGGGAACACATGTACACCCATGGTGGATTCATGTCAATGTATGGCAAAACAAATACAATATTGTGAAGTTAAAAAATAGATAAATAAACTAATTTAAAATTTTTAAAAAAAGAAGGGAAACTAAGCCACAGTAAGAAATGTGAAACAAAAAAGACCCATCTCCTCTAATTTCACTTTGGTGGCACTAAATACAAGAGCATTTAAGCCTCACTGGTCTAAGGAGAAGCCCTGACTAGAACAGAATTACTTTATATACAATGGTACTCTGAAAAGACAAGCAGTTAGCTATTCTTCAACATTCTGATAAATAAGAGGAAAAGTTATCACAAAATTTAAGTTAAATCTATATTTATTTTGTACCAGTCATCTTGTTCTAAGTCTACCTCCAGAAAAGTTCAACAAGTTTTCACATAATATTGAAAGTTTCAATAGTTCTAAGAGATATTGATTTTTAACTCTGAAACTTAAAATGCTTTATATATTAGACATATACCTTTGTACTTACCATTCATTGTAGAAACTTATGTTCACTTCAAAAAAAAAAAAGAAACTTATGTTCACTTCAAATTAAAAACTATGCTCATAAGAGCAATCTGATTTTATCCACTAATATTATACTGATTAAGTATTATACAATTCTGCTTACTTTATTCTAGTAACTTCCCTCTGACTTCAACTACTACCACCAAGACCTTCTGTCTTAACTTTCTTTCATAGGTGTACTGGAAAGGTTAATTCCAGCAGGCCTAGAATTAGCCTGTGGTGTTTTCTTAAAGTTCCTACATGGCAGCCCCCTGGTCAAGGCATGAAACATACTAATTGTGTTGTTTTGTAATCACCAGTCCAAGGAGATTCAAGGTGGTTCATTCAGCTTAGTGGCACTGTGATTGATGATTTGTACCTGGTCTCAGTGAAGCCCCAAGAGGGCTCTGCTGTAGAAGTTAGTTACAGAACAGGAACTATCCACAAGACCAGCAAAATATTAAAAAGTCCAACAAAACTGTTTCAAGCTCCCTGGTTCCAGGGTGTTCTCCTTACATTAGTGGTCCCTGATCTGAGAAGGTGCACCTCATTAAGGACCTTTCCATAGGTACCAGAACCTAAGCTCCCTGGCCCCATTGCTCTGACAGCTTTTGGCTCTGACACATTATCCTTACTCTAGTGTGGCTGCCAGACTGCATCCCTTCCCTGTAACAAACCAAACATTCATAAGCACTGTCATTTTGGGTCTTGTTAATCTTCTTCATCAATCAAATCCTGTTTAGCCACCCCTGTTAGTGCAAGAGACCTATTAATAAACCTCATAATCCTAATATTCAGTTCTAAACAACAAAAATTCTAAACTGTCTCACAACTTCTGGCTTCTGCGATGTAGCCAGAGGGCAATACAAACCTGTCATTAGAAAAACTTAAAGATGAGTTACCAGAACCAACTTTAAAAAGGACAGCACATTTGCTAAGTATATCTGGAGTGAAGGAAAACAAAAACAAAATAATTTTTTACCTTCATATTTTTCCAAAGCCTGAATAACATTAGGGAGTTGATTTATACCCTGATAGAGTCGGTAACAATCTTGTAAATTTGCTGCTTGTCTTTGAAATTTCTTGGCAAGTCGGTTAAGATCTGGAAATCGACGAAGTAAATCTTCTTGTAAACTCTGTCTCAATTCTGCATCTTCTACAAAAGCTTCTACTAAATTTAACCTAAAATAAATATTAGAATTAATCTTTTAATATTTTGGTTTCATTTTATATTACTTAATCTCTAATATTTTCTTTAATTCTAATAAATTACATTAGAATTAATCTTTAATATTTTAATCTTCAGAATTAATCTTTAATATGAAATTAAAATTTGTCAACTAGATGTGTGTCTCAACACAAAAACTCTATGTAAGAAGTCTGAATTTATTCTGAAATGTTAGCTTTTTGTAGATGATGGAAAGTTCCATAACACTCTGATATAAGCACTTTCTAATCAGTTAATATCCAAATCTCATTATTGGGACTCCATTGATATTGACACATTACTGCACATGTAAACAATGATCTTTAATGAAACAAAATTACAATTCAAGAATGCTGCCAAACCCAATATTTTATCAGAAAGTCTTATAAATTCAAAATGCACTCTAAAATTACCATATGATAGTACAAAGCCAAAATTTTCTAATTAAAAACTGAACTAAGTTTACTGCTTCCCAAAGTCAATAAATTAAATCTTAGTTTCCAGAACTATAAAACATGCAGCTAATATTGCTTTTATAATTTATTGGAGTTAGTGGCTTTCCATTTTTTTCCCTGTAAGCCACAGCAAGAAATATATTTTTACATCATGACCCAGCACACCTATGCACAGATGCTGTAGTGGGCAAAATACGCTACCTCAAAACATGCCATGCTACTGTCTGTAAGGACTATTTTGGTCCTTAAGGACTATTTTAAGTTAAGAACAACTGAGAAGAAGCAAAAAGAAAGTTCTTTGCCTGTCCTATATGCTCAAAAGCAGGACATGAATTTACAAAGGTGCCCCTCCCCCACACTTCTTTACCAGGAAGGACAACAATTAAACTCAAATTTAGACCCTTATCACCCTGGAGATGGCACCAGAGGAACCTATGTAACCCTACCAACTATCTTTTATTGACCATTAGCTTCCCATACATTTACCTTCCTAGTTTGTAGCCCTAGAAACTCAAAGTCCTTTTCCTTTGTCTTGTCACTTCTTTGAAAATTTATTGTTCCTTTGCTAAGATGCTATATAAGCCCAAGTTCCAGCTAACCCTAGAGTTACTCATCCCTGAGTGCTCCCACATGTAAGCATAAACTTGTTTGTTTTCTTATTAATCTGTCTTTTGTCAGTCTAATTCATGGGGTCACAGCCAACGAATTAGAGGAGAGTAGTAGGAAAAAGGAATTTTCCTCCTTGACAACATATAATTAAAATAGGTGTCACAAGATAAAACCTACTCTTACTAAATGTGGTGCACTCTTTTATTTTGTATTTAACTTTTCAAAAATGCTAGTTATCACCTGCTACACTAATCTCACAACCTACCAGTGGGTCACAATATGCAGTTTGAAAACTATATTGTAGCTAGTATTGAAGTATTAATAACAGCTGAAAGGTAAACTTCAAAAGGTAGGCCATGGGCACAGCCAATGATCCTACGTTTAGAATACTATCAGATGAACAACCATTTTCCTTTAATCCTCAAATTACACAGAAACAAGAAAAGTTTTCTAATTCTTTTTTCTGATCTCTCCATCAACATTTACAATTCCCGCATCATCATCATGTTCATCTAGCATATCATATAAAGGAAAAAATACACTGCTCCTAGAGTAGCCATATAATGACTACAGATGTTAAAGCAAGACTTCACAACCTTGGTGATGTTGACAGTTAGGCTGGATAAACCCCTCTGTTGTGAGGGGTTGTTATTCTGTGCAGTTTTTTTACAGCATCCCTGAATTTTACCCACTACCCTCTTCCCAGACTAGCAATTCAAAAAAGTCTCCAGACACTGTCAAATGTCCCAGAGGCAGCGGGGCGGGGGAGGGGGATAGCCCCCAGTTAAGAGTCATAGGATTAAAAGATCTTGAGGTAAAAAAAAAAAAAAAAAATCAGCTTTTAAAAGATGAAAATAAAGAGAAAAACAACAAACTCGATTGAATGTCAAGACAGTGGCGAGGGAATTGGTAGTAGATATATTCGCTGTAGCAAATGCCAAATTAGTGGGAACATGATCTGCTACCAAACTTGTATTGTGACCCAGTCACAGCCTATATGTACAAACAGAATAATTCGGGCACTTACTGCTCCAGAAAAGAGTTCTCTGGCTTGTTTGTACTCTAGATTTTAACAAATAGAACAAACAAAACTGAGTAAGGGATGCAACAGGATCACACAGTCCAATAAGGCATACTTAGGTCTTCCCAGCTAGTTCTCTGGCTCTAGCCGGGCTTCCGGAGAAGGCAATGGCGCCCCACTCCAGTACTCTTGCCTGGAAAATCCCAGGGACAGCGGAGCCTGGTGGGCTGCCGTCTATGGGGTCGCACCGAGTCGGACACGACTGAAGCGCCTTCGCAGCAGCAGCAGCAGCCGGGCTTCTCCGAGTCTGGTCCAAGATCACACACATTAAAATCACTTGGCGGTGGGCCCAAGGTGGGGCCCACCTGTGACACTGCAATGAATGAGTTTCTCAGGTGATTCTTCTGCAGGAACTGTTTGAAAAAAAAGTGTGAGTCCCAAAAGTCACAAGAAATTTCTGAGTTCTCCTGATAAAACAGCAAGAGAAGTTTAAGGGGACCAGTAAAAGGATGAAAGTAACCTGAGGCTGGCTGACCTATCTCATGTTTCTTTTTCTCTTCTCTTTCTAAAACTTGCGTATCCTTAGGCTACTCTCCATAAATGATAAGAATACTCTTGGAGAAGATATTTCCTTTTTTTTTTTTTCTTTTCAATTTTTTTGGCCACACCACACAACTTGTGGGATCTTAATTCCCCAACCAGGGATCCCCAGTCAGCACCCCCTGAAGTGGAAGCATGGAGTTTTAACCCCCAAAACAACCAGGGAAGTACTATATAGAGAAGATATTTCTGATCAAGACTCTCCCTATGATTCTTTCCTGTTCCATGAAATATCACTGTTTCCTCTAAACCTGATCACAGAATCTTCAATAACCAACACTGCTCAAGAGCATAAAACCTCAGAGAATAGAGAGCCTAGAAATAAACCCACATACCTGCGGTCAATTAAATCTTCAACAAAGGAGGCAAGAATATACAATGGGAAAAAGAAAATCTCCTAACCAAGTGGTGCTGGGAAAGTTGAACAGCTGCATGTAAATCAATGAAATTAGAACACACTGTCGCACCATACACAAAAATAAACTCAAAATAGCTTAAAGAGTCAAATATATGACATGAACCATTAAACTTCTACAGGAGACTGTAAGTAATAACATTATCTGACATAAATCCCACCAATGTTTTCTTAGGTCAGTCTCCCAAGGCAGCAAAAATAAAAATAAACAAATGGGACCTAATCAATCTTACAAACTTTTGCGTGGCAAAGGAAACCATAAACAAAATGAAAAGACAACCACAGACTCTGGGTGAAAACTTTTCAAACAATGTGACCAACAAGTGCTTAATTTCCAAGATTTACAGCTTGGAAATTAACAAACACCTCATACAACTAAATAACAAAAAACCAAACAACCCAATCGAAAAATGAGCAGAAGACCTAAGTAGAAATTTCTCCAAAGAAGACATATAGACAGCCAGCCAATAGAGACATGAAAAGATGCTCAACATCACTAATTATGAGAGAAATGCAAATCAAAACTACAGTGAGGTACTACCTCACACACTGGTCAGAACGTCCATCACTAAAAAGTCTACAAATAAATGCTGGAGAGAAAAGGGAACCCTTCTACACCGTTGGTGGGGATACAAGTTGGTGCAGCCACTTGGAAAACAGTATGGAGGTTCCCCAGAAAACAAAAAGTAGAATTACCATGACTCAGCAATCCCATTCCTGGGCATATACCCAGACAGAACTAAATAATTCAAAAAGACCCATGCACCCTTATGTTCACAGCAGCACTATTCACAATAGCCAGGACATGGAAGCAACCTAAACGTCCACAAACAGATGAATGGATAAAGATGTGGTGTGTACATACGTGTACACACACACACACACACACAATGGACTACTACTTAGGCATAAAAAAAAACAAAATAATGCCATTTGCAGCAACATGTATGCAACTAAGAAATTATCATACTAAGTCAGTCAGAAAGAGAAAGACAAATACCATATAATATCACTTGTATGACACAAATGAACCTATCTACCAAACATAGACTCATGGATATAGCGAACTGACTTGTGATGGCCAAGGGGAAGAGGTGTTAGCAAATGTAAGCTATTATATATAAAACAAGGTCTTGCTGTATAGCAAAGGGAACTGTATTCACTATCTGATAATAAACCATAATGGTAAAGAATATAAAGATATATAAAACTGAATCACCTTGCTGTACAGTAGAAATGAACACATCATAAATCAACTGTACTGCAATAAAAAAAAAAAAAAAAGGAGCATAAAGTTCCAGTAAGAGTATTAAGAAGTAAAACAGCAAGGGAATGAAAAAGCTTCTAAGACATATAGCACAGGCAAGATACACAGTCCCCTCAGTCTTTGGTCTGGTATCATTAAAAGTCTAATAAATTGCTAGTTTCACAAGTCTATTCAATAAGCCATTTAGAAATAATTATAGTATTAGTTTATGTTCTGGCTAACAGAGGTTTTTTTTTAAAAAGACTGCTCTACTGTTTCCATGACAATGCCATTTTCAAATCACAATTTCAGAAGTGCCAAAGTTACTGTTGGCAAAACAAGGTATACCTGTCAATCCTACTCAAAATTACTCAGCTGTCACAATTGGATACATTAATTTTCAAACTGACTAGAATATAAGATCATTCTGGGGGTCAGTTCATCTCTAAAATTTCGAAATTTCTGATCTTACTGTAAGAATAATTGGCTGAAATTTCACAACAGTATATTTATATGACTGAGAATAAATTTGGTACCTAAAGAACTACAAGTTTTTGAGTCTCTTCTTTATCTGTTCTTCACATGGTTTAATGCAGACACCATCACTCATCTGATACATTAGATAGATAATCTGCAAGGTAGGGTTGAGAAAATTAAAAAAGAAAAAAAAAAGGCCAAACGTGTAAGAGAGGAACATGCTTTCAAAGAACATTCAATCTAGTGAAGAAGGACATGTCTGTTCTTACAGTTAGTGCTGAATACAAATGAGATATAAAATGCAACAAAATGTGATACAAGAAAGCAGAGAACTCCCATGGGAGCTGGGGAACCACATTTTGACCTCCACTATCTCCCAGAGTTTGCTCAAACTCACGTCCATTGAGGCACTGAAGCTATCTTATCTCATCCTCCGCTGCCCCCTTCTCCTTTTGCCTTAAATCTTTCCCAGCATCAGGGTCTTTTCCAATATTCTGAACAGTTGGGATTTAAAGAGATAGGATTTTGAGGAAAATACTTAGGAAGGAATGGTGGAGCAGCAACAGCAGAGACTTGACAGGAGAAGAATACAGGACGCAATAGAAGAAACCTGAAGGAGAGGATAGGAAAAAAACTAACCAGAAGCAAAATGGAAATGTTGCCTTTGGAAAGGAAAGAGTATTATTTCCTCTTGTGAGACAGAACCAGGGAATAGAAAACTGAAAATATAGATACATTTTGAGACTGTAAGAATCAAGGAGGAGATCATCTGTTTAAGTGTAGGAGAAGCTGAATGGAAAATACAAAATGCTGCACTGGTCACAGTAATAAGTCACGTGACAAAAGTAACACCAGGTAGCAGTGAACGCTAGATAGCTTGAAAGGTACAGTGGGTCCAATCTGCACTGTGTGACCTCTCCAGCAACTTTTAATAGAGAAAGAGGGGCCAGTTTGACAAAGGGCCAATGGGACAAGAAATTCTATGTCCCCCATGAAAGCACTGGGAAAAGGGTTGCCTTTGTGGTACAGACTGGATAGGAAGGCAAATAAAATTCAAAGGGACTAGCAGATCAGTCCAGAAACCAGAATAAGGGGTTTCACTAAACTTGATTTGGAGGCAGAGAAAACAGTGGTGGGAGAGCAGTGGAGTAACAGTCCTCCTGTTTGTCCTCTGAGACCAGAGCAAAGCTTTGCTGTTTTAAAGAAACTGCACTCACTGTATGACCTCCAGACCTCTATTTCCGCAGCACACTCACTACTAACTAAAGACATCCTTGCACAAAAGGATACTTAACATAATCTGGAAAGAAACGTAGGTCTAAGTCTGAATATAACCCCGGAAGTACACTGCCTCAAGAAGCATGATATACTATCACATAAGCACCACCACTATTTCTACATTTATAGGAGCTACTTTTACTTGGAGACATATTTCAAATAAAACTGCTATTAAATGTCATATAAAAATAATTTTAAACTAGAAGGCAATAAGAATACCAAATTCAACATGTGCAAATGGTATCATCAGTAACTTCATGAGTGAACTATGTCATACGCTAACATATATTCAATGTTCTTTAAAGAAGTCTAACAACAACAACAAAAGGATAATTCATTAAGGCTTCACATAAATCTATGGAAAGACAAACAGCAAAAAAAGTCCTAAAAAATTAAAACTAATGGTAACAGCCCTAGGGCCATGTGCAAATCTGAGAATTCTTAATAGTAATATAGACGGTATTCTTGTTGTAATTCCTAATTTGACTGTTAGGTAAAGCACAAAAGGAAGAAATACCCAGAAACTCACTTCTTAAAGGTAGTATCAATTCTCACCGGAGATTAAAGTACTTAAGCCATTAGCTAGCTATAAAGTATTGCCAGTGCAAATAGGTTTTAATGAATGGAAAAATGAGCATTATCACACATAAAGCGATTCCACAGGTATAACTTAAAAGCCAAAATAGTACATTTCATTTCTGATGTTAAAATTCAACGTGGATCAAATTAAACACAATTGATAGCAGCAAGAAATACAGTACAGCGATAAAAGGCATGGGCTCTGGAGTCAGGCCAGACAGGAGCCAGTCTCCACCACCTCTCAGCTAATGAACGTGAGATACTTAGCAAAGTCCCAGGCAACCAGTCTTCTCTTCCTCCTAAGAGCCTGACAATGACTTAAAAGCAATCCTATTTTCATTGTTATTCCTGAACCTATCACTGGGCTATAGCTCTGGAATAGGTGTATCCATCAAACTCAAAGATCTAGTCACAACTGTTCCTCTGTCTGCTCTAGCAAAAATAGAAAACAGAGAAATCTCTACTTTCCTTAACAGAATTCCCTGTACAGCCACACACTTTAACTCCTCACTTAGTTTTAAAAGGGTGGAGTAGAGATTTCCACCACCTCTCGGCTAGAAAATTACCACAAAACAGTGACAGTAAGAACAAAAGCTTGATTCGATATGCAGCTCTGAAGAATAATCCATCTTAATCTTAAATGCTTACAGAGGGAGACAATGAGAACCCCAGCAAGGCATAAACTAGAAGCATGATGTATCAGAGCAGGTGGAACTGAGAAAGGGTATTTAAAAAAAGGAGACTGTCCCAACAGAAGTCTGCCTTAAGGAGTATAACTTTGTCTTCCTGCTCTGTGGAATTTCAGCATTGGGCCTTGAAAACCACAGACCTTCCTAATTGCTGATCAGAAAAAAAAATTCTCCCCAAGATAGAAAGGAGAAATGTTTCCTCATCCTACAAGTGCAGAAAAGCAAATCATGATCTGACTCAGAAAGCCATTCTGGCAAATCATATTCCTAATTAGTCAGTCTTGTAAGGGTATCAGATTTTGGAAATTATTGCTATGTCCTATGAAAATAACCTTTAATTATAGCCAAAAAATTAATTTTGGTATCTTGCCTTCTAAATAACTTGTTATTCTGGTAACAGTAAGTGATGTCTCAGGTTTTTGAAGGGTCCAAATATATGCACGCTCTAGCTGTTAAACCAGAAGAGGACCACTGACATGGGCTCTGTTCCTACAAGCCCAAAGCTAAAAACACAACCAATGACCTAGAGCATAGGAATTAAATTACCTATCATTTCTTTTAAGAAACAACAAAAAGATAAGGGAGGATGGATATAAACTTCTACTTGTTCAGGCACAGACTTTCCATGGAAGGATACTCAAGAATTTGATTAAGACCCGTTGCTCCCAGGGCAAGTGTTGGCAATTCACACAGAGTACTATAAGAAATGTGTCCCTGCTGCAGTGCAGAGGCCCTGAGGAAGGGAGCCCTGGGAAATCAGGAGATAAGAGCAAGAAACTCAGCACTGTATATCCTTCTGTTCCGTTTGACATTTGACTTATGTAAACGTAGTTAGTCACAAATAATTAAAAACCTGTAAACTGCCTTAATTACTTGCAAATATCCAATCCTTCCTATTTCTTATTTTGTTACTAAATCCCACTCTTCTTCTCCAACAAACCTGGCTTCAGGAAGTTACCTTAGCATTTCAACTCCCATATTTTCAATGATATATCAACATACCCACAATTTGCTGACTTCTTGAGTTATTTTTATTGTAAGACCCTTTAGAATCCACCGGATCAATGTTAGCTTGGTAAATTATCTGCAGGGTGTGTCTTATGATACTGATCAACTATTTTATGTTTGCCTGGCATATATATAGCCCCATATAGTCAAAGGATCATCATGCTTTTTGTATACCATCAGAATTCAGTAGGCATTAAACAAATTCTTGAACAATTTGACAACATCAAATCCATAAAAATATTGACTCTCTTTTACCTATTCTGGCAATATATCTTAATTTACCAAACCGAAAATGTTAGGTATACAATAAGGCCACTGAAATAACCTAATTACTGAAAAAGGTAAAGTATATCCAGTCAATAAAATATTATGAATTTATTAAAAATGCTGAATATGAACATAAAACAGTAACACTAAAAAATGCTTATGATAATATAAGCACAAGTGGGAAAACACTAGGACACAAAACTATATTAGGATTACAACTGTGTTTTTAAAAAACTATCAAACATTAAGAGTGAACTATAGAAAATTATTTTACTTATATGCAGTTCAAAAACAGGTAAAACTAATTAATCTATGAGGCTAGAAGGACAGTTATTACCCTTGAAGTGAGGAGAGGCAGTAACTATAAGGATAACTGGGAAGAGTTTTGGGGATGCTAGTTATGTTGTTTCCTGACTTATGTGTTGTTAGCAAGGTATTCACTTTGTGAAAATCCATCAAACTGCACCTTCAGGATTTGTGCTTTTATGTGTATTACACTTCATTTAAGTTTTAAAACTTATATCTAAAACAAAGATAAAAATAAAACATACTCCAATGCTACTCACATTATATGCAGCAGCATTATATCGCTTTTTCTTTTATTTCCTCAGTTTTAAAGATTTTCTGAAATGTTTAGGCTGCCTTAAATTTTTTCTAGAATAATAAAGAGTAAGTGCTTCCTTTGTGCCAGACTTTGTTTAAAGTACTTTAAATACATTAAATCATCTAATCCTCATAGCAACCCTAAGAAGGAGGTGTGTTATTACTGTCATTTTGAAAGGGAAGACACTGCCACGCAGAGGTTCAATAATACCCAATACAACACAGCACCTAAGTGGAAGAGCTCAATATGAACCAAGGTAAACTAGCTCCAAAGCACAAATGCTCTGAGACATTATACCAACACCACCTCTCTAATAAAAGTTTACCTTTTTATAGCGAAGGTAAAAAATCATAATTAAGAAAATAAGTTAATCAATCTAAATCACCACTATCCTACTACTTTATTAACTTTCTGTGCAGTTAGATGCGAAAATAAAGGTGCAAAATTGCATGTTGTAATAAGTGGTATAAGCACATATGGAGTGACTGGAAGTTACTTAGAGTTTACAAAAGTGTACACTTTTTTTAATATACCTCTCTTCTATTCTGTTCTTGTCCATAAGAGGCTGCTTAATCCACTGGTTAACCAGTCTTTGTCCTTGAGGGGTTTTGCATTTATTCAGCAATGCAGCCAGAGACTGAGAGCCAGAAGTATCTTCAACAGAACCCTAGTAAACAAAAATAAAATAGGAAAGTGGCAGGCTCATTAGTGACCTCACTATGCCATGAAAAAGGACTACTTAATTTGGGGAACAAGAACACTTAACATTGGGCACTCCCTGGTAGTCCAGTGCTCAGGAGTCTAAGCTTTCACTGCCAAAGGCCTGGGTTCGATCCTTGCTTGGAGAATTAAAATCCCACAAGCTTCATGGGGAAAAAAAAAAAAAAACCAACCCCTTCACTCCCCAAACTTGTGACAACAACACAAAACTTAACATTCTTCAAATATTAAATTGAAATGTACACAAAAGCTCCTTATCTGAAAATCAGACTTTTAATGTATTAAATCTGATTTTCTGCTGTATATTTTTCCCCAAAACAGCACCACTTTATAATTACTGCAGTTTTAAACATAAAACTTCTTAAAATATAATTTTTTAAAACTGCTGTTAATACACAATTTATTCATAAAGTCAGGACAAATTATATTTATATAGTTTGCAATTAGGAAAATACAGTAATTCAAAACTATTTAAGTATAATAATATTTCAAAATATTTAAGCTCCTTATTAAAAGTCTTATATTCTATATATAAAAAGAAATATTTTTAACGGATGCATTTTTTTTTTTTTACCTGGAAAAGGTTAAGGGCTCTCACTGCTGCAACATCCAATTTCATGTACTGGCTGAAGTCAAAAGTAGTCAGTTCAAACTGTCCAAAGTTTGAGTCATCTGATAAGAGTTCTAAAAATTTGATTACTGCAGACAAGGAAGAAACTGCAACCTAAGATTAAGATTTTAAAACAAAAGATGGCTATCACTAGAATTCTAGAGATTAAAAAAAAAAAAACAAATGGTAATGAAAATAAATTTCAAACACTATCATTTTTCCTGGTATTTTTTCCCAATTCAAACCAAGAAAATCAGACAAAGTTTAAATAAACCTTTTTTAAGACTAGAAAATGATTTTTAGGAAGTGAAAACTTACTGTACTAGCAACACTATTTATAATAGCCAAAAGGAGAAATTATGCTATTGTCCACCAAGAGTAAAAAGGGTAAAGCCTGGCACGTTCACACTGTGGAATACTACATACAACAATTCGATATAAGCACAAACAATCCACCACAACACACAACAATACAGATTATCTCACAAACATAATACTGCATAAAGGAAATCACAAGAGCACAATCTTTATGAGTCCATTTATATAAACTACAAAAATAGATCAAACTAATTCATACTGTCAGAGGTACTAAAGGAGGTTAACAACTGGAAGAAAACATAAAAAGGGTCTTATGATCCCGGTACTATTCTGTTTCATGGGTGCTGGTTATGCGGGTACTTACAATTCATAAAAATTTAGTTATATACTTATATATACTTCCTTGTATGCATATTTAAATAAGAAATAACTGCCTATATTACTACTATAACATAACATAAAGAAGCTAAGGACATTAAACTGATAGCCCGATGAAAATTCTACTTATACTTGGTACCAAATTTATTGTGAATGTGCATATATTTCCTAATTGATAACACAGTCATCTATCTGCCTCTGCCAAATATAAAAGAATCTCCTGTTATGTCACCGTGAGAGACAGATGGTAACAATTTTTAGTAGCCCTAAGAGGCTTGTGTGCATGCTCAGTTGCTTAGTCATGTCTGACTCTTTGCAACCCCACGGACTGTAGCCCACCAGGCTCCTCTGGCCATGGGATTATCCTGGCAAGAATACTGGAGTGGGTTGCCCTTTCCTCCTCCAGGGGCTCTTCCCAACCGAGGGATCAAACCTGAGTCTCCTGCATTGGCAAATGGATTCTTTACCACTGAGCCACCTGGGAAGCCCTCACTAGCCCTGGAAGCGTCTTCCAATTTTCAACACTAAAGTAATTTTCTCTAATACAGCTTTTCCTTGACTTACGAGGTTACATGCCAATAAGCCTATCGTAAATGGAAAATGCATTTAATACAGTTAACCTACTGAACATCATAGCTTAGCCTCATCTGCCTTAAATGTGCTCAGAACACATTAGCCTATAGGTGGGCAAAATCATCTAACACAAAGCCTACTTTACAATATAGTTTAGTAACTCAAAATTTATTGAACACTGTACTGAAAGCAAAAAACAGAATGGTTCTACGGGTACAGCATGGTTGTAAGTGTACCGGCTATTAAACCCTTGTGATCCCACGGCTGACTGAGAGCTGCTGCTCGCTGCCCAGCATCACAAGAAAACTGCACCAAATATTGCTAGTCCAGGAAAAGGTCAAAATTCAAAGTATAGTTTCTACTGAATAAATATCACTTCTGCACTATTGTAAAGTTAAAAAAAAAAAATTGTTAGTTGAACCATAAGTCAGGGAATGTCTGTACTGGGATTATTACTCATACACAATGGCTTTTCATTTTGTCACATAAATAAAGTAAACCAGATAAACTTAGTTTATAAGGATCAAACTATTATGTGATAAGTAATCACTGCAAAATCATCATAGTAATAATAGTCTCAGTTTATTCTAGTTTGAAGTCAATTTTGAAAATTATAAGTAGCTATAACTTACTCTTATTTAAATATACAAATTTTTATTTTACTTGTCAGTGATCTACAAATAACCACTCAAAGAGGTTACTAATATTTTACATAAAAATATAACTCCAAACCATACTTTCTTCAAAGATTCGAAAAATTGAAGATAAACTTCAACCATTGTTTGCATATTCATATCTAACGCTGAACATAATCAGTGCCAATTTTTGAGCCAAACTGTTTAAATGTAACATTTATTTTTCAATTATTATGCACTGTGTATTATGTCCATCCTTATTACTTTCTAATCTCCACAACAATCCTTTAAGACATAATGAAGCTGAAGTAATTTACTGAAAACCTCACAGCTCCTATATTATAAAACTTTAATAGTACCAACTATGCTACCTCACTTACTTAGCTGACAGTAATCAGGCTCTTTCTGGTGAAACCAGTAAAACAATAATCTCTTCCTCACCCCAAGGATATATGTTGTGTAAATATAATGAAGTTATATCTAAGATTATGTTTGAATTTTTCTAGTCATTCATTTTCTAGTCATTTTCACAAACTTCATCACAGATTAAAATAAGCTTAAAAATCAGTGATCCATTTTAGGCTTTGAGATAGAGATAACCGAAGCAGCCTTCTAAAACGTCACTATTTAGGGATAAATTCATATTTGTAATTCACATACCTGGTTCTCCATTTCTGGCAACACAGCACTGTTCACCTGTTCTCCCTTTTTGCCTTTCAACAACCGGTTGAGGTCCTGATAAATATCTTTTGTGGAAAAGTCAGCTCTTTTTCTTTCTGTGATCAAAATTCCTCCTCTCTGAATAACCTATTTTACAGGAAATATTTTAAATTACTAAAAGAAAAGCAATACAGAAAGTTGTGCCACTGACAAATATAAAGTAATAACATTTTAACAAACAGCTTATTAACCCACATTATATTGTTACACAACAATACACGCAAGAAAACGTTGGTAACATGTATTAACATGTATTTTAAAAATCTATTAATAAAATTTTTGTGGAAGTTTAAAATTAGGCTTACATGAAGCTTTCAAAAAATAGTCTCAGTAGTAAAAAATAACAGAATGATACTTGGGGAAAGTTGCCTAGATACTATTTTTGCTAAAAATGCCCATCACAGATTTGCTAACTCTCAAGTAGTTCTTATTCTATTTGAGGCTCATAAGAAGAAAAGAATCCTTAAAAATCTAAAATAATAAACCAGACACCCATACAAACAACAAAATCAGAAATTTGTTAAAAGAATCAGAAAAATAAAACAGGCTAAAGTTCCACTCAAACTATTAAAAAAAAAAATAATCCTAAGGAACTGGATCTTATTTGACACATCCATGCTAAATACGGGCATAGTTTTTTATTTTTAAAGGTCCTACATCACCTCTTCCCCACCCTGCATCCCTCAACTGTGAAAGTACTTCTTTTATTAACTGTGATCCCTTTAAGATGACATTCAGTTCAGAAGGAAAGAGAGGAAGCGGGGAGGGGGAAATGATCTGAAGGAAAACAAGTTTTAAACAAGGAAGAGCTGGCAAGTCCTAATAAAGATACAAAATTTTGTCAAAATAGATTGAAATGGTTCCAACTTTTAAATTTTTGTCTTAAATAAAACAGTATGTTACTTGAGGCATTCCTAGCCTTAGATTCTCTATCATAGACTCCATTCCCTTACCTGCCTCAGTTTTCCCATGTCTCCAGCGGTCTCCCCTCCTGGTATAACACACTCCTTTGGTCCAATCTGAATCAGGAGAGCCTCCAGATTGGAGAACTGATCATTATCGGGGAACTCACACAGTCCTAGCTTCCTCTGTGTGGAGTCAACATACCCAACTCCAACCTGTCTTTGACCATCGACTGTTGACATTTTAACACCCACAACACCAATGGCAGTGGACATATCGTTGTTACCAAAGAGAATATCTTCAAACTGAGAAAGATTACCTGGAGAGGCCTAAGCAAAAATAAAGAGAAATTTTAAGAAACTCTTCAGTGTACTTTAATATTTCACTAGCAAACAAAAATTACCCAACCTAGATGAATTTTATTAACAGAACATTTTCTTACCAAACAAAAAATTACTTATAACCATGTATTCCAATTAATATTACCATATCTTCTATAAAGTATCCTCCCTAATTTTCCATAAGAACACTTGGGCACATCTAAGAACAGCAGTATCAAAAGTGATTTTCAGTTTGAAATGTGGCAGCGAGGTTTACACTCACTCATTCATTGAGGAACCCAAAGGGATAACTCTCTCAATGGTATGCTTACATTTCTACACTCTGCCAAACTACCTATTGGTTACATGTATTAGAATTTTCACTGAGTAGTTATATCACATAGTTATATCACATATCGCATTATTAGCTTAAATATTAACCTTGGATAGTCATCACTCTGTATCAATATATTTGTAAAACACAGATTGTTCTAGATCAATGATTTCCAAATAAAGGGTCTTTGACCTATTCTCAATATTTCAAAAAGATTAGAAATCTCTTTAAGAATATACACAGTAACTAAAGGGTTAAGTTTCTTTACTTTTGGCTCTGCTTGTGTCAAGTTGGTGGGTTACAGCAGTTCAACATGATCAGAAGCTGACAGCTGCGTGTTAACATGAGGCATTTCTAGGGCAACTGATGGACCATGGTATGAAAACTGACAGTCAGAAATAGTACAAATGAGCAGTGACAGCCAAACTTAGGCAACCAGTAGCCATCAACAGTTCTTGGATGTCTTTAGCATCATAACAGCATCTTTTCACAATATGGTTCTGAACATACTGTAACTCTGTATGAATTGTTTAAAATCTGGATCAAAAATGAAATGGAGGAACTTCTCCAGTAGTCCAGTGGTTAAGACTGAGCTTCCACCAGAGGGGGCTTGAGTTCAACCCCTAGCCAGGGATCCTGAATGCCTCACAGTTCAGCCCCAAAAAAGAAAATGTTATGGAAAACTGTTATCTGATACTCAAATGTAAAAAGCACTGATTCACTCACAAACGTAAACATCATATTTTCACATACATGCTTCAGATTTACACACAGGTTATGAAGCATATCTTTAAAAAAACCTTCAAAAGTGAACCAGTAGCTAATAAAATTGAGTCTTTGACGGTCCTTGAAAATGGTAAGACTGGTAATCCCTGAACTAGATGGTACTAAGGTCCCTTCTTGCTCTGAACATACTACTGAGAACACAGGAGGAAAAAGTCATTCACAGGGACTTCCCTGATGGTCCAGTGGTTAAGTGGACCAAGTGGTCCCAGCTTCCACTGAGGGTGACACCAGTCTGACCCCTAGTCAGGGAAATAAGATCACACATGCCACTTGGTGTGGCCGAAAGTTAAAAAAAAAAGTCATAGAAGTCAACTACCCTAAATATCACTACTACTTTACACAGAATCAATAAGCTAAAAATTAAGATACATCAACTTTAGCAGCTCCTAAATCTGAACTTCTTAAAATGTCAGAATGAAGATACTATGTTTTAACCTGATCAAGATACACAGTTAATGTTTTTTTCCCTGATCTAAAAGCTAGGAGTTAAAAACAATTCATCTAAAGGATTCTGATGACACAAGGAGTGAGGTGTGATGAGCTCATAAAACAGTTAATCACCTAAATTCATGATTCCACATTTTGGTGTTGTTACTAATTGAGCTCTGTGAAGAGTGAGATAGAAAAACATCATGTTTTGGTACCCTCAATTTTTTATTAAAATCTTTCAAGATGTAGGATAATACTTTAAGTCCCACTTTTCTCAGTAAAGTAGCAATGAAAATTCTGAGGAAACTCCATCGTAATGTGTGTGTGTGCGTGTGAGCGCACTCATGCTTAGTCACGTTCAACTCTTGGTGACACTATGGACTACAGTCCAGCAGGCTCCTCGTCCATGGGATTTTCCAGGCAAGAGTACTGGAGTAGATTGCAATTGCCTCCTCCAGGGGATCTTCCTGACCCAGGGATCAAACTCGATTCTCCCGCATTGGCAGGCAGATGCATTACTCCTGAGCAACTGGGAATAATACTCTCAGTCCCACTTTTCTCAATCAAGTATCACTGAAAATTCTGAGGAAACTCTGTAACACAGAATGCTAAATTCTCTCAGATGTAATCTTCAGGAAATGTGTACATTTTCAAAGGCAGGGGGCAGTGGTGGGAGGCAACATGGAGGGGACATTGAAGAATATTATCCTTGGGGCAGTACCAACATCGCATGTTTAAATAATGCACACAAAAACTTTCATAGGCCTTCCAGGTCAGAAGACATCTTGAAAACCTTCTAATGTTACGTTTATAAAGAAACAGATACAGGAGAAGGCTGGGAAATTTGCCAAGATCACCCAGAGGGACAGAGGAGAAAAGAAATGAGATGCACCAACTACAAGCCCAGAGCATTGTCCCCCGCTAACCACATTTATTCCCTTGCAAGGATAAATCTCAATTCCCCAACATTTTAACCTTTATCCAATATTTATGTGCATTTATTGGTTTAGTCACTAAGTTGTGTCCTACTCTTGCAACCTCATGGACTGTAGCCTGCAAGCCTCCTCTGTCCATGGACTTCTCCAGGCAAGAATACTGGAGTGGGTTGCCATTTCCTTCTCCAGGGGATCTTCCTGACCCAGGAATTGATCCAGGGTCTCCAGCATTGCAGGCAGATTCTTTACTGACTGAGCTACGAGAGAATGTATTGTGTGAACAAAAACATGACATTACAGACTAAAAATATAGTCCTTAAATAAAACAAGCTAGCACAATCATCTCCATGAGGGCAGTAGAAGCATATCAACAAGCCCTTCTAGACACACCTAGGAATATGATCAGCATTAAACAAAGTTCCAGACTTTTAAAAAATTACAGTCTAATGAAAGAGAAAGGAATACACAAAGAGCCAAATACATTACAAGTGTGTATAAATGAGTTTCCCAGAACATGTTAATTTCTGTGATATTACTTCAACAACAGTAAAAAATCAAATCTTCTTTAATGCTGGCATTCAACTTTACATAAAAGCTATTAATTACTTGGGTTTCAGTGACAGTGACAAAGCTCAAAGTACTCACACTCATAAGGATTTATTGAATTTCTGAATTGTTATTAAACTGTGATTTTAAAAACCACATGCTAAAGAATATTAAAGTCTCTCAAAGGATTTTACTATCACAGCCTGGCTAAAATATTAAAGCAACACAGAATTCTCTTGCATTTTTATTTTTTCTATTCTTAAAAACACAACTAAATTTAAAAGGAAGATAATTACCTTAAATGCCAAATACCAATCATTCTCCTTGGAGGCCTTATTTCCAGCTCTGTTCTTATAAACTTCAACTCTGTACTGACGAACTAGAAGAAGATCTTTTACAAAAGACTCAAAATTCATTTTACTAAGCACAACACTCTCCAGAGTCTTTGCTCCTAAAGAAAAATATTAAAAATACAGGTTACAGATTTCAGAATTTAAAGTCTTAAGTGTTCAAGACCTAACACAATGCCTCCCCCCAAGCTATGTTGTTTTCCCAGTAATTCATTCACTCAATAAATTATCAAGCACCTATTTCATGTCCCAGGGATTCTAGTAGATGAAGGGTATAAAATGGTGGATAAATATAGCCACCTACATATCAAAATAAGAAATTAAGATTAAAAAAATGAATAAATGTATATACAGCTGATGCTACTTATCCTTTTTCATCATCTGTTTTTAACAAGTTTGGATAAAAGTCTTATATAATAACTATTGTTTATTATATATGGGGAAACAGTGGAAACAGTGGCTGACTTTATTTTACTGGGCTCTAAAATCACTGCAGATAGTGACTGCAGCCATGAAATTAAAAGACACTTACTCCATGGAAGGAAAGTTATAACCAACCTAGACAGCATATCAAAAAGCAGAGACATTTGCCAACAAAGGTCCCTCTAGTCAAGGCTATGGTTTTTCCAGTAGTCATGTATGGATGTGAGAGTTGGACTATCAAGAAAGCTGAGCGCCAAAGAATTGATGCTTTTGAACTGTTGTGTTGGAGAAGACTCTTGAGAGTCCCTTGGACTGCAAGGAGATCCAACCAGTCCATCCTAAAGGAGATCAGTCCTGGGTGTTCATTGGAAGGACTGATGTTGAAGCTGAAACTCCAATACTTTGGCCACCTCATGCGAAGAGCTGACTCATTTGAAAAGACCCTGATGCTGGGAAGGATTGAGGGCAGGAGAAGGGGACGACAGAGGATGAGATGGCTGGATGGCACCACCGACTCGATGGACATGGGTTTGGGTGGACTCAGGGAGTTGGTGATGGACAGGGAGGCCTGGTGTGCTGCAGTTCATGGGGTCGCAAAGAGTCGGACACAACTGACCGACTGAACTGAACTGAATAACTATTGCAACAGTTATATATATAATAATAATACAATAGTATTTATATAATTTTTTCAGAAGGTCCATAAAGTAAATTACTAATTACAATAAAATGTTCTAGGTAACATAGTTCAAAAATTGAAGTTTCAAAAGGTACATCAAAAAGGAGACTTTCCTTTTCACCACTGTCCCCTACACATTCAATTTACCACCCAAGTGTTACCAGTTCATAGAATATATTTCCAAACACATTCTATGCACGCACACGCAGGCTAATATAAAGCATTGCTTTTTTTTCTTTTCTATAACTCCACACTATTCATACTGCAATAAAACTCACCATTAAGACCCAGCACAGTCAAATAAATTTCAAAAATAAAACTACAGAATATACGTGCAGATTATTCTAACAAGTCAGGATCTTATGAGACTTAACCTAAATTTAACAATAGATTGTATCAAACACAAATATTAAATACAAATAAAAATTAATTAAATGACATAATACAATTATTCTGTACAGCAAGACACAGCTGATACTTTGAATATCATTTCACTAGTTACGTAAGTAGTGGACAAGCACCCCTGCTGTCACAGACACCCTGAAAACGGGCTCAAATCTTGCCTCTCTAAAGTCATTCCCTAGAACATTTCTTATGATCTAATTCAGGACCAGGTACAGGGACCAGGCGGGTATCAAATGAGCAGAGAAAGCCAAAGGAAGAACACAAATGACAGATGACAAACGACTTTAAATGTGCGAACTGTGACAAAATGAGGAAAGTACAAGGTAAAAGAAAAAGCTAGCCTCACTAGGTCAGAGGGAGCAGCCACTGGACTCAAGCCACGGCTAATTTGCCCAGAGTTTTCAACTATGCAGAATTTTCAAAAGAAGCTCAAAATATGAATGTTTTCAAGAAACCACCCAATCTTTAAAATATAGGCAATTAATTCAAACTTTTAAGAAAACATTATTTAGGTTGCCAGTTTTCAACTCAGCAAGTAAAACACAGCCACATTTTTACAGACTTGAATAGACTACCTTTCTTTACCTTGCATTTAGAAAGCAAGCTGCATGAAAATTACGTCTACTCTGAATGTTATTCCTTCATCAAAGCCTGTACTCACATTCTCAAGAGGCATATGAGATCTAAGGTCTATTCAGGCTGCACTAGTCTCACTTCTCCCAATTAAGACTCACTCAGGACCAGAACCTCAGTGGAATGGTAGGCCCCATTTAAACTATTTCTTGTTTTTGCCTAGCACATAGGGTGACTACCTAATCTCACTTTGCCCAAGGCTCTCCAACTTTTAGCACTGAAAGTCCAGCACCCCAGGAGCCCTCTTAGTCCCGTGCAAACCAGAACTACTGGACAACCTATTAGCTCATCCAGTTGAATACATAAGAAACATTATTTATGGACTTCCCTGGTGGCTCAGACGGTAAAGAATCTGCCTGCAAAGCAGGAGACCTGGGTTTGATGCCTGGGTCAGGAAGATTCCCCTGGAGAAGGGAATGGGTAACCAGTCCAGTATTCCTGCCTGAAGAATTCCATGGACAGAGGAGCCTGGTGGGTTACAGTCCATGGGGTGGCAAAGAGTGGGACATGACTGAGCAATTAACACTACACTGAATATGATTCATATGATGAAATATTATCATAAAAAAGTTTGCTCGTGGAAAGCACTGAACCACAGTCAATACAAAATTAGAGAGGAATTTCTCCCAGAGATGTTTATAAATGCCACCGTAATTATCGGTCAACAACTTCCAATAAACAGAGCAATGAGTTTCAAACACTGTTGTATCATCCTTTAATTTAGAAGGCAAAACATAAAGTCCAACTCAGCAAAAACAATTCTGGGGAGGGGGAAAAAAACACTGATCTGGCACATAATTCAGAAACAATTCTTAAATCAGCCTAGTAGGATGTGCCAGCATACTTGTCTGGCCAGCACTGATTTGGAATTGGAATCCTTCGCACACATCAACAAGCACTCTCAGATCCACAAGCCCCAACACTCTCTATTACATCTATTTGCACATCAAAGTTATCTGCCTGGCCAAGGGCGGAGGGATCCAGAGCAATCCTCAGTCTTTCTATAGACACACTCAACAGGAAAACACATTCACAACAGCACTGACTTATTTTGGCTGTTATCAAGCAGCATGATGGATCTTAGTTGCCTGACCAGGGATCAAACCTGTGTCCTCTGCAGTGGTAGCACAGAGTTCTAACCACTGGACCACCAGGAAAAGTCCCCAGTGCAGATTTCTTAAAAGTGGTGGATGAAGAGGCAAATGAGGTGATTCCCCTCCCCCCAAGGCCTCTCACACTTCCTCCATTACTAATCTCCAGATAGGTTGTCAAACCATCTCCAAAGATACAGTTATCCTCCAAAGACACTATTTCTCTCAAACAAGTGACACACTGATGTGGCAATGCATTTTAACTCTTGTTTACAGATAAGCACCAGATGTATAGTTACTCTATGTTTCTGTTGAAGAGTTTGGCTGTATGCTTTAAGTCTGAAAGTCAGGAAGAAAAACTGAAGGGGAGCTGGAAGAGAAAGCTACCCAGCCGCCATCTGGCACAGAAGAAAAACCTCAGGTTGGTACAAGATTCTCCGCCTCAAGAATAACTTGGAACCCCCATCTTCTTTCAGCTGATGATGTGTCTGCTACCACCTGCAATGCGGGAGACCTGGGTTCAATCCCTGGGTTGGGAAGATCTACCCAATCCAGTATTCTGGCTTGGAGAATTCCATGGACTGTACAGTCCATGGGGTCGCAAAGAGTCGGACATGACTGAGCAACTTTCACTCACATGTGGGCACTGTACCATTCAGAGGCAGAGACTGGTAAGGAGAAGGTCCTAGGGCAGGGAACACAGAAGAGAGGCAGCTAACCAGGCAGCCTTAAGATGGGAGTCAAGAAAGGTTTCCAAGAGGAGATGCCTTCTAAGCTGAGTTCTGACAGCAAAAGAGACAAAGGATAAGGAACTTTGTTTTCTAAGGACTCGGATTTCTCATCAATAAATTGAAGCTAGGTACTAACCCAACTAGCAGGGCTTTATTATAATAATGTATCACTAGATGTTTTAGAGTCAGAGAAAAGCAGCCAAAAGGATATGAAGAAGACTAAATGCCAATCGAATGAACCAGACAGAGAAGAAATGATCAACAGAAAGCCATCTGTGAGAAGAGGAGATGGGATCCAGACCACAGCAAAAGGCTCATCTCTTCACTGGCACACTAGGGAAGGAGAGAATGGATACAGATGACATTAAAAATATAGGTTCAAAAAATAATACAAATATGGATCAACTAACAAATGGATTAAATGAAGTATGGTACATCCATACAACTGGAATATTTGGCAATAAAAAGTAATGAAGGATTGATAACACAGATGAAACTTGAAAATGTTAAGTGAAAGAAGTCACTCAACACCAATGTTTCTAGAGAGAGAGAAAGCAGATTTGTGGCTGCCTGTGTTTGGGAGGACTGAGAGGAAAGGGAAAGTTCCTGCTGACGGGTACAGGGTTTCTCAAGACTCAAGTGAAATTTAGCCTCTCTTGTAATGCCTCTTCTGTAGGCTACAGTCTTTGGCAATCCTGTCTCTGCCTCTTCTGCAACTTGTTCTGCAGCATCCTCCACATACCCTCAACTGGAATTAGATTTCTGCCTTGCTCTCCACTAAAGGGGGCTTCCCTGGTAGCTCAGAGGATAAAGAATCCGCCTGCAATGAGAGAGACCTGGGTTCGATCCCTGGATTGGGAAGATCCCTGGGAGGGCATGGCAACCCACTCCAGTATTCTTGCCTGGACAATCCCCATGGACAGAGGAGACTGGCGGGCTTCAGTCCATGGGGTCGCAAAGAGTCCCCAACACGACTGAGCGACAAAGCCTAGCACATCCAGAGACTAAGCACACAAACATCCACTAGAGGGAGCTCTGTGCAGGTGGGGGATACTGCCTTTTGATCTATGTATTCCCAGTGTCCAGAACCCTGCAGGACAAGGTAGCACTCAATAAACGTCTATCTGCTGAATTAAACATCTTTCGTCAGTAACATCCCATCTGCATATGGCAAAGGCAGGTCTAAAACCTGCAACTCCTCACTCCTCCTAGCATGCTCATTCACAAATGAGCCAGGGATAAAAGATTAAAAAAAAAACAAGATGTTTAGAACACCTAACTCACAAGAGGGTGAGAAGTTCGTAGTAGCTTTCCAGGGAGAGATAATGCTAAAGAAATGGGGATGGGTTACCGAGGGCACTGAATGCCGAGCAGAGTCACCGACATCCATGACTAACTCAAGGCCATACAGCTGCTAAGAGGTAAGACTTGAATCGAGGCAATCCGGTCCAGAGTTCAAGGTCCCGACCACCAACACTGCCTATTAACTGTAGACACAATAAGTCCCTACGCTGAACAGCGATATAAATCACGCTCGGGCAACAGGTAAAAACACGTTGGTGACATAAAACGGTCTCCCTAAATCCCTTCCATTCTAAATTTCAATCCTGGACTGGCATTTGTGATAACGAGGATTGGCAGCGTTTGTGATGAGATCCACAGCGCCAAAGCGGGGGCTGAGAAGCAGACACCCACGCGTACTGCAAAAAAAAAGAAAACGCCTCGCATGAAGCCAGGCACATAGCGATCGCTATTAGTTCTGATCCGGGGCAACTGCCGAGGGACGGACTTAGGGTGGAGGCAGCGCAGGGGGCGGGTGGCGCCCCTCTCGGCCTGGGCAGGGACCGGAGCACGCGCAGTGCCCCCATGAGACACCAGGGTCCCCACCCCCGGGCCTCCAGGCCCGACACCCTTCCACTTCCTGAGAGGAGCCCACTCTGCGGGGTCCCCTCCGCCCCGAGCCCGCGCCGTCCCCGCCCTCACCTGCCGGCCCCATATACTTGACCACCCCCTGCGTCTTGAACACTTCGCGGGCGGCCAGCAGCGCGTCCTCCCGGTGCGCCGTGTAGAAGTCACCCCGGTCAAAAAGGCGCACTGTGGTGGTCGGCTTCTCCGGCATGCCTTGGAAGAAGCGCACAAAGCCGACCTCGGCCGCGCTCTCCAGCTGCAGCGTGTCCTTCGGCTGCACCGCCATTTCGAAACCTCTCCGCCAGCCGCCCGAGAGAACTGCAAGACCCCGCACCCACTAAGATGTTTCCCGCCTCCCCTCCCTCGCCCCCCAAGCGCGTCCGGCCTCTGCGGAGACACCCAATCAGCATCCAGCACTGCGACTCTGTGGGTGGGAGTGCGCCCCGACAGCCAATCATAATCGGACGCGGCCCAGCTTCCCGCGCACGCTGGTGACTCTGTCTAATGCGCATGCGTGAGCCTAGGTCGCGCGCAGACCCTGGCAGACGCCCATCCTTGAAGAAGTTAGCTCTTCGGGTTTTCTGGGCTGCACAGGCGTGGGCACCTGGTGGAGGAATAGCTAGATTAAGAGATCAGGTGGGAGGTTCCGGCTGATTTTGAGTTTATTATGTACCCGTAAGCAAGAGAGTGAAATCAAAAAGAAACTTGAAAGCAAGGAAAAACTAGCCTTCCTAGCACAGTATTTTTTTTAACCTATGCCCCTCTCCTTCCAGCTGCCTCCGTTTTCTTTTTTAAGCAAACTCCATCCTAGCCAAGACTCCACTCCTTGATTGATTCATTCATTCAAAAACAGAAAACTTGCTATGCGCCAGCCATAGAATCTGAGGATTAGTAAAGATAAGAGAAAAATCACAGCCTTTGTAGAGCTTACATTCTAATGAATGGATTCAGATAATATACTAAGTAAACTACCAGTAGGGCTTCCCTGGCGGTTCAGTGGTAAAAGAATCCCCCTAATAACCCACTCCAGTATTCTTGCCTGGAAAAGTCCATGGACAGAGGAGCCTGGTGGGCTGCAGTCCATGGGGTTACATGACTGAGCACGCGTGCATGAGGGTGGAGGGAAATGGGTTGGTAGCAATAAACTGGTAGAACTAAAAAAAAAAAAAAAAAAGAATCCCCCTAGTGATGTAGAAGACGTTGGTTCGATCCGTGGGTGGGGAAGATCCCTTGGAGAAGGAAATGGCAACCCACTCCAGTATTCTTGCTTAGGAAATCCAATGACAGAGGGTCCATGGGGTCGTAAAAGAGTTGCACACGACTTAGCAACTAAAACAGCAGCAAACTTATAGTAAGTAAACTGTTAGAAGTAAGTGTTTAGGTATAAAGGACAGGGTGGGGAGGGTTGAATTTTTTTTTTTCTTTTTAAATATTCAGCAAAGACTTGAAGGAAGGAGGTCAAGATATATCCTGCACAGTTGCCTGCCTAACAAAAGGTATTGCACTCTCCCGTTTGATCACCCTTCCCCCACGAAAGCTGCCCCAAACCCTGTTTCAAAGCTGCAGAATTACCCCCGGGGGCTTTTCAAAGGTGTTCCTGGGCCCCACCCCCACCTAATGGGTTGGAATTTCTGAAGGTGGGTTATTGGAATCTTTTAAGAAAGCTCCCTGGAAATTCCTGACAATCAGCTCGGTTTAGAAACCACTGACCTGCAGGTTAAAATTCAAGTAGTTTCAGAAGTAGAGAAAGTTTGAGCTATCAGACTGCTGACTACATCTCCTGCTTGGGGTAGTGTTCCCTCCTTTCACACCAGCTCTTCCAGCTGCAGTAATACACTTCCCCTTACCTTTCAATACCTAACACAAACTTGTCCCTCTGCTCTGGAATGTTCCTTCCCTGCCCTTTGTGTAGCAAAGTACTGATCGTTCTTCAGTGCCCAGACCTGAAAGAAGCCCATTCCCTCCAGGTGTAATTTGTTGAGTTATCTTCTGAAGTACCATCTTATTCATCAGTTCAGTTCAGTCCCTCAGTCTTGTCCGCCTCTTCGTGGCCCCATAGACTGCAGTACACCAGGCTTCCCTGTCCATCACCAACTCCTGGAGCTTGCTCATACTCATGGCCATCCAGTTGGTGATGCCATCCAACCATCTCATCTGTCGTCCCCTTCTCCTCCTGCCTTCAATCTTTCCCTTATTCATATTCATACTCATATTATATTTGCTGCATTGTTTTAGAAATATCTGTTTACCTGTCTCTCTTACCAAACACCTGGAAAGAACACAGATGAGTATTATTTATAGTTACTGATTTATAGTTAATGTATCAGTTCAGTTCAGTTCAGTCGCTCAGTCATGTCCGACTCTTTGCGACCCCATGAATTGCAGCACGCCAGGCCTCCCTGTCCATCCCCAACTCCCGGAGTTTACCCAAACTCATGTCCATCGAGTCGGTGATGCCATCCAGCCATCTTATCCTCTGTCATCCCCTTCTCCTCCTGCCCCCAGTCCTTCCCAGCATCAGGGTCTTTTCCAGTGAGTCAGCTCTTCATATCAGGTGGCCAAAGTATTGGAGTTTCAGCTTCAACATCAGTCCTTCCAATGAACACTCAGGATTGATCTCCTTTAGGATGGACTGGTTGGATCTCCTTGCAGTCCAAGGGACTCTCAAGAGTCTTCTCCAACACCATAGTTCAAAAGCATCAATTCTTCGGTGCTCAGCTTTCTTCACAGTCCAACTCTCACATCCATACATGACTACTGAAAAAACCATAGCCTTGACTAGAGGGACCTTTGTTGGCAAAGTAATATCTCTGCTTTTTAATCTGCTGTCTAGGTTGGTCATAACTTTCCTTCCAAGGAGTAAACATCTTTTAATTTCATGGCTACAGTCACCATCTGCAGTGATTTTGGAGCCCAAAAAAATAAAGTCTGACACTGTTTCCACTGTTTCCCCATCCATTTCCCATGAAGTGATGGGACCAGATGCCATGATCTTAGTTTTCTGAACGTTGAGCTTTAAGCCAACTTTTTCACTTCTCTTTCACTTTCATCAGGAGGCTTCTTAGTTCCTCTTCATTTTCTGCCATAAGGGTGGTGTCATCTGCATATCTTAGGTTATTGATATTTCTCCCGTCAATCTTGATTCCAGCTTGTGCTTCTTCCAGCCCAGCGTTTCTCATGATGTACTCTGCATGGAAGTTAAATAAGCAGGGTGACAATATACAGCCTTGACGTACTCCTTTTCCTATTTGAAACCAGTCTGTTGTTCCATGTCCGTAGTTAATCATTTATAGTTAATGATAATGGCCAATGTTATCAGCATTTATTAACTTTTCTTTATTTTTACGTTTTAATTTTTGCAACTCTAAGCGTTAAGAACTATTGTTATTCTTATTTTACAATGAGGAAACTGAAACTAGGAAATGTGAAGTAGCTTACCCCAAAATCTAGAACTAATAGTAAATGATTGAGCTAGAGTTCAGTCTCTAGATTCTGTAAGTTTAACTATCTGTGTGCCAGAGAGCCTGGCACATATGAGGAACACAGGAAATGTTTGTAAACGAATGAACTGTGTATCACAATAACCACTCCTTTTTGATAACCTTAGCCTAAGTGCCATCCATCTCTCCCCTTTCCCCATACACATTATAGTGAGTGCAGAGGAAGGCAACATGATAATAACAACCTCCAAGGGTGATGTCAGTATTAAATGAGATAATAGCTTTGAAAATATTTTATGTTTTTTAAAAAAGCCTTTATACTGTTTATCATCACATTTTCCCCCCCCAGACTATGTCTTTCACTTATTCATTGCATTGTGTATTTGTTTATCAATTGAGGGCTTCCCTTGCAGCTCAGTTGGTAAAGAATCTGCCTGCAGTGCAGGAGACTGGGGTTCGATCCCTGGGTTGGGAAGATCTCCTGGAGAAGGAAATGGCAACCTATTCCAGTATCCTTGCCTGGAAAATCTCATGGACAGAGGAGCCTGGTGGGCTGCAGTCCACGGGGTCGCAAAGAGTTGGGCACGACTGAGCGACTAACACTTACTTACTTACTTATTAATTGAGTCTGTTAATTCTAAAAGTAAAGAGACTACCCAGACTTGCCCTGGTCTGTCTGGAGAGTTAGGACCTGGATGTGTACTAGAATGCAATTCAAGGTAATGGAATATCAAAACATAAGCTTCTCAGGCAATTTAAGAAAGACAGTTTACAGGTGGGAGGTAGAGTTTACTGATGGGTAGGGATTTGGTTTCATCTAGACAAGGGCAGTGGATTTTTCTCTAGTCTTTAAAGATGAACTGGACTTTTTAAAAATACACTCTAGATTATGAGCTCAACAAACACCCCCCTTAAGAATATTTGTACAGTTTAGATACATAGCTCTGCTGATACAGATAGATCTCCAGAGTGTAAGCCTAGTTCAAGGAACATCATATGGCTGCTCCTGGGCAGGGGGACTAAGGGCCAGCAGCCCAAATGGGAGCTTTTTCTGTATATCCTTTTGTTCTGTGGAAGAAAAAAAAAAAAAAAATGTGTCTCAGACCTGAGCCTTGTAGTCTGATGTCATTAACTGCTCCTCTGGGGAAGTTATAACCATTTCTGATTGACTTTAATGGGCATAAAGCCTAGAAATTCATCTACAAGGCTATCAGACTTAGCAGAGGATGATAACCTTTCACCAGACTTTAAAGATAGCTAATGATTTCAGAGACTCTTTGTATCCAGACTAATAACAATGATCCACAGGACTTTTTTCCCTCCAAAATGTCTGCAAGAAGAGGGACCTTTAAATTACCCTGCCTAGAGACAAGCTTGAAGTAGAACTTTGAAATGTGTTTGTAATCAATTTGCCTAATAAGTTTTTTGTTGTTGTTTTGGTTTGTTGGGGTTTTTTGGTTTGTTTTTTATGGCCATGCCATGTGGCTTGCAGGATCTCAGTTCCCTAGGTACTAAACCCCAGGCCATGGCAGTGAAAGCCCAGAATTCTAACCATTAGGCCACCAGTAAACTCTCTAAGAGGTTGTTTTAACAGTATCTTTTCTTTAAAGCCATGTGCACAGATTAAATATGTATGATAATTTTGAAAAGTGAAAGTGGCTCAGTCATGTCCGACTCTTTGGGAACCCATGGATTATACAGTCCATGGAATTCTCCAGACCAGAATACTGGAATGGTTAGTATTTTCCCTTCTCCAGGGGATCTTCCCAAACCAGGGATCAAACCCAGGTCTCCCACATTGCGGGCAGATTCTTTACCAGCTGAGCCACAGGGAAGCCCAAGGATACTGGAGTGGGTAGCCTATCCCTTCTCCAGGGAATCTTCCTGACCCAGGAATTGAACCAGGGTCTCCTGCATTGCAGGTGGATTCTTTACCAACTGAGCTATGAGGGAAGCTGATAATTTTGAAAGTTATGTGAAATAGTGTATCTTACAGAAATTTTATAGATTTTTTAGCCCCACTTGGGAAACTATGAGTTTCTGAAAATAACAGATGAGGGATTTTGCAAAAATATAACTGGAAGACATCATATGCTTGATAGGGTGCAGTACTGGTGGCTCAGAGGGTAAAGAATCTGCCTGTAATGCAGAAGACCTGGATTTGATCCCAGGGTCGGGAAGATCCCCTGGAGAAGGAAATGGCAACCCACTCCGGTATTTTTGCCTGGAAAATTCCATGGATAGAGGAGCCAGCAGGCTACAGTCCATGGGGTCAGAAAGTGTTGGACACAACTGAGCAACTAACATACACAATAAAACCATTACCACCAAATGGTTTTTACTTTTCTCATATTTATCAAATTCATAATGACTATTACTTATTTATAATCAGAATAAGTGTTGGGCAAAAAAGCACATACACCTAACAAAGAGGCTCTTCAAAGAAGTAGTAAGATTTTTATTAAACAACCAAAGATAGGGAAATGTTTAGTAAATTTTGAAGTGTTTAACTTAATCTTAAAAGTAAATTATTCTCAGTTCAGTTTTCTATAATAATATGCCCATGAGAAATTCAACACCAATTTTGCCACCACTCTAGTTTCTAAAATTTTTGTAATTTGGTTGTATTATTCTATTATTAAAAAGAGACAGTAAGTGAAGTGCTGTCAACCATATCGCTGCAGTTTCAGAGAAAAGAGGATTAAAAAAGGCCCTTGGAGCTGAGTATTAAGACATCATTTTCTTTTTTAAACAGCTTTATGAAAACATAATTTACATACTGCACAATTCATCCATTTAGAGTATATAACTCAATGAAAGTATTAGTCACTCAGTTGCGTTCGACTCTTTGCAACTCCATGGACTGTAGCCCTTGAGGCTCCTCTGTCCATGGAATTCTCGAGGCAAGAATACTAGAGTGGATTGTCATTCCCTTCTCCAGGGGATCATCCTGACCCAGGGATCAAACCGGGGTCTCCTGCATTGCAGGCAGATTCTTTACCATCTGAGCCACCGGGGAAACTCTGCCCTGGTGGCTCAGTGATTTGGGGTATACTAACAGGGTTGTATAACCATACCTGGACTTCCCAGGTGGTGCTAGTGGTAAAGAACCTGCTTGCCAATGCAGGAGACACAGGAGATGTCGGTTCAATCCCTGGGTAGGGAAGATCCCCTGGAGGAAGGCATGGCAACCTACTCCAGGATTCTTGTCTGGAGAACTCCATAGACAGAGGAGCCTGGTGGGCTATAGTCCATAGGGTCACAAAGAGTCGGACACAACTGAAGCAACTTAGCACACAGGCAGGCATAACCATAATTACAATCTAATTTTGGAATATTTTGTCCCTCCAAAAAGGAACTCCATACCAATTAGCAGTCACTCCCTATTGCCCTTCCTAGCTCCTGGCAACCACAGATCAACTTTCTGTCTCTATAATTTTGCCTTTTCTGGGCATTGCATGTAAATGGAATCATACAAGACAGGATGTTTAGTGACTGGCGTTCATTCACATCATATATGTCACTCCTTTTTATTACCAAATAATATATCATTGTATGACTATACCACATTTTTTCTATTTATTCATCAGTCAGTGGACATTTAGATTGTTTTCACATTTTGGCCATCACAAATAATGCTGCTATGAATGTTCATTTACAAGTTCTTATGTGGACATATGTCCATTTTTATTTCTCTTGGATATATATCTAGAAGTGGGATTACTGGATCACATTTTTTAATGTATGTTTAATTGTAGTCCTCATGGGAAACTATAACCTGTATGTTTAACCTGCTATGTTTAACATTTTGAGGAATTGCAAAACTGTTTTCCAAAATGCCTGAAACATTTTACATTTTCGTCAGCAATGTATAAGGGTTCAACTTTACCACATCCTCACCCACACTTGTTCCTGTCTGTCTTTTTGATTCTAGCCATCTTAGTGGGTATGAATGGTATCATATTGTGGATTTGATTTTCATTTCCTTAATGACTAATGATTTTGAGCATCTTTTCATGTGCTCTGTATCTTCTTCTGAGAAAATATTTGGAAATTATATATATGACAAAGGATTTGTATCCAGAATATATAGAGAAATCTTACATGTCAATAATAGAAAGATAAATAACCCAATGTAAAAGTAGGCAAAGAATCTGAAGAAGTCTATTTTTCAGAAAGCTCTTTGGTCGGTTGATGTAGGCAACAGAGACTCTGTGGTTTGAAAACACAATGTACTAGTTCTATTTAAGAAGCTTGATTAAAAAAGGAAAAGAGATATGAATGGCAGCTTGTTAGGGAGGCAGGGTCAGTGGGAATTGTTAGCAGGCGGGGGCATGTTTTAGGATGATCAGAAATAACTGAAATTATGTTGTATCTACAGAATGTGTTGTGTTTATTGAGGAGGGAAAACTTTCTCTTTACTCTCTTAAGTTCAGTGACTGGGAGTATGTGAGTTTGAGTTAAACTAACAATAGACAGCGACGGCTCGGCGCAGAAGCGTGGCCGAGAGGAGCTAGGCCGGGCCGGGGGCCGGGGGCCGGGGGCCGGGGGCGGCAACCGAGAGGGGCTAGGCCGGGCCGGGGGCCGGGGCGGCGGCCGAGAGGGGCTAGGCTGGGCCGGGGGCCGGGGGCCGGGGGCGGCGGCCGACAGAGGCTAGGCCGGGCCGGGGGCCGGGAGCCGGGGGCGGCAACCGAGAGGGGCTAGGCCGGGCCGGGGGCCGGGGGCGGCGGCCGACAGGGGCTAGGCCGGGCCGGGGGCCGGGGGCGGCGGCTGACAGGGGCTAGGCCGGGCCAGGGCCCGGGGGCTGGGGGCGGCGGTCGAGAGGGGATAGGCCGGGCCGGGGGCCGGGGGCGGCGGCCGACAGGGGCTAGGCCGGGCCGGGGGCCGGGGGCGGCGGCCGACAGGGGCTAGCCAGGGCCGGGGGCCGGGGGCAGCGGCTGACAGGGCCTAGGCCGGGCCGGGGGCTGGGGGCCGAGGGCCGGGGGCGGCAGTAGAGAGGGGCTAGGCCAGGCCGGGGGCTGGGGCCGGCGGCAGCGGTGGCGGTGACAAGAGGAATTACCCAAGGCCCAAGGTAAGAGAAACCCAAGTAAGACGGTAACTGTTGCGAGAGGGCATCAGAGGGCAGACACACTAAAACTAAAACAACAGAAAACTAGCTAATCTGATCACACGGACCACAGCCTTGTCTATCTCAATGAAACTAAGCCATGCCGTGTGGGGCCACCCAAGACGGATGGGTCATGGTGGAGAGGTCTGACAGATTGTGGTCCACTGGAGAAGGGCATGGCAAACCACTTCAGTATTCTTGCCTTGAGAACCCCATGAACAGTATGAAAAGGCAAAAGGATAGGACACTGAAAGATGAACTCCCCAGGTCAGTAGGTGCCCAATATGCTAATGGAGATCAGTGGAGAAATAACTCCAGAAAGAATGATGGGATGGAGCCAAAGCAAAAACGATACCCAACTGTGGATGTGATTGGTGATAGACGCAAAGTCCAATGCTGTAAAGAGCAATATTGCATAGGAACCTGGAATGTTACGTCCATGAATCAAGGCAAACTGGAAGTGGTCAAACAGGAGATGGCAAGAGTGAACGTTGACATTCTAGGAATCAGCGAACTAAGATGGACTGGAATGGGTGAATTTAACTCAGATGACCATTATATCTACTACTGTGGGCAAGAATCCCTTAGAAGAAATGGAGTAGCCATCATGGTCAACAGAAGAGTCCGAAATGCAGTACTTGGATGCAATCTCAAAAACGACAGAATGATCTCTGTTCGCTTCCAAGGCAAACCGTACAATATCACGGTAATCCAAGTCTATGCCCCGACCAGTAACGCCGAAGAAGCTGAAGTTGAACGATTCTATGAAGACCTACAAGACCTTCTAGAACTAACACCCAAAAAAGATGTCCTTTTCATTATAGGGGACTGGAATGCAAAAGTAGGAAGTCAAGAAACACCTGGCGTAACAGGCAGGTTTGGCCTTGGAGTACAGAATGAAGCAGGGCAAAGGCTAATAGAGTTTTGCCACGAGAACGCACTGGTAATAGCAAACACCCTATTCCAACAACACAAGAGAAGACTCTACACGTGGACATCACCAGATGGTCAACACCGATATCAGATTGATTATATTCTTTGCAGCCAAAGATGGAGAAGCTCTATACAGTCAGCAAAAACAAGACCGGGAGCAGAGTGTGGCTCAGATCATGAACTGCTTATTGCCAAATTCAGACTTAAATTGAAGAAAGTAGGGAAAACCACTAGACCATTCAGGTATGACCTAGATCAAATCCCTTATGAGTATACAGTGGAAGTGAAAAATAGATTTAAGGGACCAGACCTGATAGACAGAATGCCTGATGAACTATGGACAGAGGTTCGTGACATTGTACAGCAGACAGGGATCAAGAAAATCCCCATGGAAAAGAAATGCAAAAAAGCAAAATGGCTGTCTGAGGAGGCCTTACAGATAGCTGGGAAGAGAAGAGAAGCGAAAAGCAAAGGAGAAAAGGAAAGATATTCTCATCTGAATGCAGAGTTCCAAAGAATAGCAAGGAGAGATAAGAAAGCCTTCCTCAGCGATCAGTGCAAACAAATAGAGGAAAACAACAGATTGGGAAAGACTAGAGACCTCTTCAAGAAAATTAGAGATACCAAGGGAACATTTCACGCAAAGATAGGCTCGATAAAGGACAGAAATGGTATGGACCTAACAGAAGCAGAAGATATTAAGAAGAGGTGGCAAGAATACACAGAAGAACTGTACAAAAAAGATCTTCACGACACAGATAATCACGATGGTGTGGTCACTCACCTAGAGCCAGACATCCTGGAATGTGAAGTCAAGTGGGCCTTAGAAAGCATCACTACGAACAAAGCTAGTGGAGGTGATGGAATTCCAGTTGAGCTATTTCAAATCCTCAAAGGTGATGCTGTGAAAGTGCTGCACTCGATATGCCAGCAAATTTGGAAAACTCAGCAGTGGCCAGAGGACTGGAAGAGGTCAGTCTTCGTTCCAATCCCAAAGAAAGGCAATGCCAAAGAATGCTCAAACTACCGCACAATTGCACTCATCTCACATGCTAGTAAAGTAATGCTCAAAATTCTCCAAGCCAGGCTTCAGCAATACGTGAACCGTGAACTTCCAGATGTTCAAGCTGGTTTTAGAAAAGGCAGAGGAACCAGAGATCAAATTGCCAATATCCGCTGGATCATCGAAAAAGCAAGAGAGTTCCAGAAAAACATCTATTTCTGCTTTATTGACTATGCCAAAGCCTTTGACTGTGTGGATCACAATAAACTGTGGAAAATTCTGAAAGAGATGGGAATACCAGACCATCTGACCTGTCTCTTGAGAAACCTGTATGCAGGTCAGGAAGCAACAGTCAGAACTGGACATGGAACAACAGACTGGTTCCAAATAGGAAAAGGAGTACGTCAAGGCTGTATATTGTCACCCTGCTTATTTAACTTATATGCAGAGTACATCATGAGAAACGCTGGGCTGGAAGAAACACAAGCTGGAATCAAGATTGCCGGGAGAAATATCAATAACCTCAGATATGCGGATGACACCACCCTTATGGCAGAAAGTGAAGAAGAACTAAAGAGCCTCTTGATGAAGGTGAAGGAGGAGAGTGAAAAAGTTGGCTTAAAGCTCAACGTTCAGAAAACTAAGATCATGGCATCTGGTCCCATCACTCCATGGGAAATAGATGGGGAAACAGTGGAAACAGTGTCAGACTTTACTTTTTTGGGCTCCAGAATCACTGCTGATGGTGACTGCAGCCATGAAATTAAAAGACGCTTACTCCTTGGAAGGAAGGTTATGGCCAACCTAGATAGCATGTTTAAAAGCAGAGACATTACTTTGCCAACAAAAGTCCGTCTAGTCAAGACTATGGTTTTTCCAGTGGTCATGTATGGATGTGAGAGTTGGACGGTGAAGAAAGCTGAGTGCCGCAGAATTGATGCTTTTGAACTGTGGTGTTGGAGAAGACTCTTGAGAGTTTCTTGGACTGCAAGGAGATCCAATCAATCCATCCTAAAAGAGATCAATCCTGGGTGTTCATTGGAAGGTCTGATGTTGAAGCTGAAGCTCCAATACTTTGGCCACCTCATGCGAAGGGTTGACTCATTGGAAAAGACCCTAATGCTGGGTATGATTGGGGGCGGGAGGAGAAGGGGATGACAGAGGATGAGATGGTTGGATGGCATCACCGACTCGATGAACATGGGTTTGGGTAGACTCCGGGAGTTGGTGATGGACAGAGAGGCCTGGCGTGCTGCAATTCATGGGGTCGCAGAGAGTCAGACACGACTGAGCGACTGAACTGAACTGAACTGAACTGAACAATAGACAGATTAATGAGGGAAAAGGCACAATTTTTATTAATATATACATGCACAGCAGTTCACAGAAAAGCGAGTATCAAAGAATCGGTTGTATATATATATATCCTCAAGGTCTTATATATTCTTTTAACAAAGGAGAGAGGATCTGTCCTTGCAGAGATGATACATTTTCAGGAAGTAACCAGGAAATCTATGGAAGAACTAATGGAGGATAGGACTACTGTAGTAGGGTCTGGTTATGCAAACTCATCTCAGTGTCAACTCTCCATCTCTGGTTCAAAGGATGATTCAAGGCGAAGCACCTTCACAATGGGAAATTTATGCCCTGATTTCAGGCAGATAAGAAGTGGGTGAAGAATTCTTTCTGCATCTGTTGATTGTCATTTGCCTTTGGCAAAAAGAACCCTTACGCCAAAGTGGCATATTTGGAGGTAGCATATCCTAACCCCCTTTGTGTTGAAATAAAGAGCTGAGGCTAAAGTTTTAAGAAAGCCGTCATGAAAGGGGATCTTAAGCTGGGCCTTGACTAAGTAGAGGATACTGCAGATGTAAGAAACAACGTAAGAATATAACCTTTAAAAATTGTGAATCACTGTGGTACACCTGAAACTTAGGTAACATTGTACATCAGCTACACCTCAATTTAAAAAAGAAGAAAGAAAAGATATGGTCAAGCCCAAGGAAAGTATAAAAGAACTTGGGAACAGAAACATTTGAGGAATGGAAAGAAAAATTTTGCATATAGTAAAGTTGGATACACTGGAGTACAATGGGAAATAAAATAGATTTTGACTGTTTGTGTTGTTCTGGGAATAATACACAGGAAAGACTGAGAATGAAGAGAGCTTGGTATTAAGTAAAATTACATCTAGGCAAGTGGTAAAGTTGTGGAATGGAGACAAAGGAAGAACCAAGGGAGGCCAGGCAGGGTGACCGTAGCTAGAGGGCTGGATGCCATCCAGGGACCACTCCTGTGTCTGCCATCGGTCTCACCCCACCACTGCCCATCAGAGTTTTCTCAACTGTTCTCCCTTTTTGTCACAAGATTTCAAGTCCTAGGTAGGGATGCCTATGCCCTCCTCAGGGCAGAGGGAACATCACTGCTCTTAAACTTCTGCAGAGGGAGGTAAAGAATTGGCTCCCACCAATACCATACACAGGAGAATTCTCCCCAAATGGAAGAGGGGATGGGATGCTGGGCAGCCAAAAGGGGAAGGAGCGCCCAGTGCAGGGCCAGACTGGAGGAAGAAGGGGTAGAAAAATGCTGTGATCAACTTTAAGCAAATCGTTCTGGGAGCAATGTAGGATTTGGGCTAGAGAGGGAATAGATTGGTGGCAAAGTGTGTGTGTGTGTGTCTGTTAGTCACTCAGTCGTGTCCGACTCTTTGTGACCTCATGGATTGGGGCCTGTCAGGCTCCTCCATCCATGGGATTTTCCAGACAAGAATACTGGAGGAGGTTGCCATTACATTCTCAAGGGGGATATTCCTGACCCAGGGATCGAACCCAGGTCTCCCACATTGCAGGCAGACTCTACCATCTGAGCCACTGATCTGGGCTAGAGAGGGAATAGACTGGTGGCAAAGAGATCAGTGTAAATGTGTTAAGGGAAGGCAGATTGGAGGTAGACTTATTCCTGAGGGAGAATCTCAGGGACTGATGACCAAAACTTGTTACATGGTGACAATGTCACTAACTGATTCTGAGGATATAAGTGATGGACTAAGTGTTTGGAGGAAGGTGATGAGGTCATTGGGCTTCCCAAGTGGCACTAGTGGAAAAGAATCTGCCTGCCAATGCAGGAGAGACAAGAGACCTGGGATCCATCCCTGAGTTGGGAAGATCCCCCGGAGAAGGAAATGGCAACCCATTCCAGCATTCTTGCCTGGGAGATCCCATGGACAGAGGCGCCTGGTGGGCTACAGTCCATGGGGTTGCAAGAGTTGGACACGACTTGGCAACTAAACAAGCTCAATTCGCCCTTTGTGCCTGGCTCTGAAGCTGTCAGAAGAGGGCGCTGGAGCAACACTGCAAGAGGAAAGGGTAGTGTTTCCCTTGTGGCACCGGCCACTTCCCCCCAGTGCCCAGCTGTGGCAGCACCCAGGGATTCTGCAGCCCTGGGCAGCTGATGACAGCTTCCCTGAGCACCGCCCCCTACACCCCAACTGTAAAAGGCAGCTTTGTACAGTGCCTTAGGTGTCAGATCTTTCCCTTAGCACCCTAGAACAGGGGTCAGCAAACTTTCTGTAAAGGATCAGAGTAGTGAGGCTTTGCTTCCCATTAGGTCAGTCTGTCACAATTAGCTGCCCTTGTAGTGAAAAACAGCCACGCTCAACACATGATCAAATGAGTGTAGCTATGCTCCTGTAAAACTTTATGGACACTGAAATTTTTATTCCATGTAATATTTTACACTATTTTACATATAGTGAAATATCCTTTCCATTTTTTTTCAACCATTTAAAAATGCAAAAACCATTTCTAGCTCCCAGTTTTGAAAACAGGTGGTAGACCAGGCTGCAAGCTGTAGTTTGATGACTCCTGTTCTTGAGGGCAAATTTTTCCAGTAAATTACAAAAGAGATTTTCGACAAGTTCTGCCAGTGCAGCACCACAGGAACTTCTCTGCTCTTCATCAAGCCACAGGTCTCTTCATCAGCCCTCTCCCAGGTCTGAACTCCAGCCCAGGGTGTATAGGGTTTCTTCTCTGGGTGCTGTCTCAGGCCTGGGGTGATGGCTGTTCCTTTTATCTGCTATTTTCATATTTGTCTGCTATCTGTCTTTAAAGTTCTCATTACTTTCGAGGACTGATTTTTGTTGCTGCATAACAAATTACGACAAATTTAGCATCTTAAGTAATAAACATTTATCACTTCACTTTCTGAGAAAGGAGTCCAAGCATAGGGTCTTTTCATTAGGGTTTTAAGACTACGGTGAAAATGTCACCGGGGTTCAGTCTCATCAAGAGCTGAAGTCCTCTTCTGAGCTCATTTGTTGAGAATTCACTTCCATGGTTGAGTGACTGAGGCCCTTAGCAACCAGGGTTGCCCAGCCATTTACTGATAGGTGACTCTCTCCAAAACATGGCAGTCTGCTTTACAGTTAACAGGAGAGTACATCTATTTCCGCTTTTTGTCTCCTACTTTTAGGCACTCTTTTGTAATCTCCCTTTTGAGTCAAGTGAAGAGGGATCATAATTGCATCTGGAAAATCCCTTCACCTCTGCCATGTAACTGAATCTCAGGGGTTATCACCTTATCATATTCACAGATCCTGCCCATACTCTAAGGGAAGAAATTATATAGAGCATATATATCATGGATAAGAAATCTTAGGAGTATTCTTGCCTGGAAAATCCCATGGACGGAAGAGCCTGGTAGGCTGCAGTCCATGGGGTCGCAAAGAGTCGGACACGACTGAGTGACTAAACTAAACTAAAACTAAAATGATAATATAAGAAATGGGAAGTATTACTATAAGAAACGAAAATAAATCATTACTAAAAAAAAAAAGAAATCTTAGGGGCCATCCTAGAATTCTGCCTACTACGGAAGGGATAAAAATCGTAGGTAAATGCTTAAATACAGCTTTTAAAATTTTCTTTAACATTCTTTTCATAGTATTTTTTAAAGTTTCTTATCAAAAGCAAAATATTTCAGGATACTTTAACTTCATATAAAATGTTTGTACCATAATTATTCAGTTGAAAAACTGGTGCTTCTAATACAACCAACCATGGAATTCACGTTCCACAACACTGTCCATCAATTCAGCCTTAAGGTATTAGTCTGCCAAAATGCCACTTTGTCTGAAATAGAATCTTAGATGGATTCAGAATAAAATTGCTTGTTTTTTCGTGTAGAAGTAATACGTTATTAATTTTATATTGAGTATACATGATTATCTGGAGGAGGAAATGGCAACCAGTTAGCACACATACACGCACACATACGTGATTACAAGGACCCATGCAAATTCTAATTTGTAGCTAGCATTCAGAGCATTTCTTAACCTATTATCTTATATGTATACTATGAAATTTGATTCAATGTGATTCAAAAGTTAGGAAACTCATTTTTTAAATGTTTATTTCATAGTTCATAAAAAAAGTTTATATGTACAAGACTCAAAGTAAATAGAAAAGCAGCTATTTAATCACAAATGGACAAGACAGTAGTCATTCAGACTACTGTGTAAGCGTATTTAATGCATGTCCTTCAATGTTAGGCATAAATAATTCAAACTATCAGTCCAAATTCTGGGTTTTAGATCTATATCTATAGGACACTTGTAGTCAAATTTTAAGATTGGTAAAGTCAATTTCAAACTGTTTATATTTTGAGTACAGGTTTAACTAGTACAAACATATGATGTTAACTAACAACACAACAGTGATCTTCAAAGATCTTCTCTTTGCCCCATGCGCATGTTTATAATCTGAGTCTGTTTACTAATTTCCCTTCTTGTAGTTATTCTTCAAATTAGTGTTATGCATTGAGTTCCCTATGCATCTCACCCATCTCCTTTATCTGAAATAGAGGGGAAAAGAGAAAAAAATTTTAAATAATTTTTCAATTTTTTGTTCATTCTGAAAATAGCTTAAAAAACAAAAAGCAAGAAAATTCTCTTCTACGTTTATGACATTTACATTTTTTAAAAAAGTGTACTACAAGGAAACACACATTGAATACATGATCCAAATTGCTTTTTAGTGATAAGATGGCCAGTGACAGAGAGAAGTAGAAGGTAAGCTAAATATTTAAGGAAGAACCATTTTCTATTATCAGTCTTTTTTATGGGTGAGGGAATTGAAGTTTAAAATTAAATTATTTTTGTCTCAGGTTGCAAAATTAATTGTAGACAGAACCAAGACAAGGTAATGACAACTACTCCAGATGGCAAACATCTTGCTGTGTGGCAGGTGTGGGGCTGACACTTTACACAGATTATTCTATTTAATCCTTACAAAGGGTCTGTACTATCATCCCCATCTTACAGATAAAGGAAACATGGAGGCTTAAAGGAAGTTAAACAACTCACCCAGCTATTAAGTGGTCAGAATTCAATATAATCTGGTCTGTACTGTGACACTCTCCCTAAGATCCTAAGGTCTACGCTGTAAAGGGACTCAAGTGTAGTTGAGATCCATTAGTGTCTGGAAGGTATAGTGATTATGAGGAATAAGAGATTAAACAAGGGCCTTTTAATTAAATAACCCACTTACCTCAGCTTTCTCATACTTTGCCATTCTTTTCTTTCTGGAAACAACCTAAGTGGAAAAAAAATGATTACTATTTGAGGACTGCTACCCGAACAAAAAGTTAGTCTAAACTGACATACATACTTTTAATGAACACAATTCTGATCTGAAAAAATTTAATTTTAAAATCCATAGATATTGTTTTTAAATGCATCAAGAAAACAATGAACAATCTTCAGTGAAATTTAACAGCCTAGTGTTCATTCTTCCACATCTTGTTCCATCCTAATACAAACATAACACGTATGCATGTAAGTTTTGGGGGTCTAAAAATAGGATCATGCAATATAATTTCCCTCTTTACACAGCCTGTACCCACATCACAGGAATTCTTCCAGATCGAAAGCTATGGATAGAACTCTTTCTCTCTAGTAGCCATTTTATTCCACAGCATGGATGCCCCAGAGTTTACTCATCCATTCTTCCCTGGATGTACACTCAGGCTGTTTCCAGGTTCATCCTTACTAGCAACACAATACATGACTTTGACCATGCTTCCTTATTACTTGTGCTTTTATTTCTATAGGACAATTAGATTTCTATGATCAACCTTCCATGTATTTATTTGCCATCTGGAATTCCTTTTCTGTAAATTGTCTACTCTCACCTATTACCATTTCTTTCTTTAGTTTCCTCATCAGTTTGTAAGAACTCTTTATATATTATGCATAATAACCTTTTTTTGTTTTATTCATAGTGAATATTTTCCCTGAGTCTGTCATTGATATACATATATTTTTTTTTCACTTTACAGCATCTCTGCCATACGAAATATTTAATTTCAATGAAGTCAAATATAATGACTTCCTTCATGGACTCCAGATTTCCCACCTTACTTGGTTTCTTTTACTACAAGGTTGTACAAACATTTCATAAATTAATTTTGAGACTTATTTTACTCTTTAACATTTTGAACTATAACCCATCCAGAATTTGAGTTTGAACACGGGTGAACTGGCCCACTCCTTTCGTGCTGCTGTGCAGAAGGTGCTATTCACACACAGCTGAGCAATGTGACCAGCTCTGGTGGGGTGAAACAGGAATCCGTCTTTTGTTTTCTTCCAGATGGATAGCAAAAAAATGTAAGTTGTCGTATGCCACAAATCTGTCTTTATTCTGTCATGTTGGTAAGATTTCCTGATGCTGAAGCATCGTTACGTATCTACAACAAACCCTGCTTCTTCAGGTGATATGGTCTTCTGTAGCACTACTAAGTTCAATTTACTACTCTTTTATTTAAACTGTGGCTTCACGTTTATCCCTTTAACTCTTTTTTATGCTAACATTGTGTTTCAATGTTAACATGTGTTCACAATGTGTTCAATGAAATGTTGTTTCATCTCACTGAGTGGTTTGGAAATTCAGATTATTTTGCACTTATCCTGGCAAGAGTGTTGAATTGTACTCTTGTGTGCAGTGAGGACAACTAAAGGACAGTGGCTACTCAATGGCAACATAACCGACCAGTGAAGTGCTCAGCTACAAGCTTTTCTCAGATCAGCATCCTTTCTTGCTTCATAAGGTTGACTATTTTACAAAAAGGGGCCAGAAATACAATAGATTCATTCAGCATAAAGGAGTACAACAAATGAAGATTTTGTTTCATTAACTTATTTTGGAACATGGTAGGGGCTTTTTCATATTATCACCATTTCTTGAAAGAAAAGATCCTTAAATGAAATTTTACTTGTTCCAAACTCACCAGCACAATGATTCCAGCAACAATTGCTACTACCACAACCACAATGACGGCAATAATACCAGCTTGTAGACCCTGCATTGAAAATTCAGGTGGTTTTTCATCAACATAGTAAATTGAAGTTCGACCAGGATCTAGATCCAGTAGTTCCCCATTTACTTTCAGGTCCATCCTTTTGGAAAGGAACAAGGATTCATCTTTAACCTATATTGAGGAGAAAAGCAATTTAAAATAGTTAAGAAAAACCTACCACGGCCATGAATTATGTGCTAATTATGTACCAAAAGAGCTGCTGCCAAGAATCTTTATGGTTTTGGTGATAACAGTCTCATCCATTGAAAAAAAAAAAAACCTTTATGACAGGAAATTTTCAAACATATATAAAAGTAAAAATTATAGTAAAATGAGGTCCATGTACCTATTACTCAGGTTCAATAATATAAACACAAGGCCAATCTTATCTATTCTTCCTTTTCTCCCAACCCCCTAGCCTCCCCTTGGCCTGGGTACTTTCTTTGGTTTTCTTGGCTACACTGCACAGTTTGTGAGATCTTAGTTCCATGACCAGAGATTGAACTTGGGCCCCTGGCAGTGAAAGCAGAGTCCTAACCACTGGATGATCAGGTAATTCCCTAACCTGGTTATTTTGAAGGGAATCCCAGACTTCATCAGAAAATAGCTCACTTTAGTATATTAAAGTTTAAACACACATTTTAATCCCACCAGCAATTTTTACAGAGTTTCTTGTTCATGGAAATTATAGTAGGGAAGACTAGACTCACAAGCTAAATAACTGCCAAGGAGGTAACAAGAATCATAAGAGAGAAGATATTCTAGGCATAACAATTTGATAAAAAGGTCTAAAAGTAGAGAAATAGATGAAAGACATTTCTAAAACAGGAATAAAATAAGAAAGATTATACTCACATCTTTTTCAAAATAATAAGCCACATCAGCAATATCCACATCATTCTGAGTTTTCTGAGAAGAATTTTGTACCAGATCAATAGTGATAACATCGTTCTCATACTGGGGGGAAGTAAAAAATACAAATTAATATTACTATAACAAAAATTGTATGAAAATATCATTGTTCAACAATCAGAATATTCAGTTTGATTGTCTGTAACCTGCATGTGCTGGTGTTTCTTGTCATTAGTGGATAATTTGGTTTTTCACTAACAATAACATCAAAATCTTTGGAAGGTTTTAAATCAATCCAAGGGATAGAATAAAATAGCAATGCAACCAAAGATAATTATAATTTTTTTTTCAAAAGAGAATTTTCTTTTCCTAAAAAGATTTTGAACAAGATATTAAAGTACCTCATTTACTAAAATGCTGAAGAAATGCAATCCAAAAGCATTTACCATGTTCTGCTTTTAGGAAGGAAAAAAAGCATGTCCCTACGAAAAATTCTTTTAAAAAATGATGTCAATATTTTGCCTTGAAAGAATTCCATCACACTATTAGAGCATTTTTCAAGCAGAGTTGAAAGAGTTAAGGAAGGGCTAACTGGTTAAAGACTAGCTCCTGAAACCAAAGACAACAGGACTAAGTAGCATCCTGAAGTAAGTAGTCAATCCTAAAGCAACCAGTCAATCCTAAAGGAAATCAACCCTGAATATTCATTGGAAGGACTGATGCTGAAGCTGAAGTTCCAATACTTTGGCCACCTGATATGAAGAACGACTCACTGGAGAAGACCCTGATGCTGGGAAAGATTGAGGGCAGGAGGAGAAGGGGGTGACAGAGGATGAGATGGTTGGATGACATCACCGACTCAACAGACATGAGTTGATAATGAAGGACAGGGAAGCCTGGCCTGCTGCAGTCCATGGGGCCGCAGAGAGTCAGACACAACTGAGCAACTGAACAACAATAACAACAAAAGTAAATATTGCTAAAAGCAACCAGAGAGAGAGATTTTCCAAGGTAAGAAGACTGGCATGTGCTGGGGAAACTAAAACACACTACCTTTTCTGTAAGGGTAAACTGAGGTTTTTCAAGAGTATGGACGGAAAGCAATAACAGGGGATTCTTTAGATTAAGAGCCCAGGGCTTAAAGTGTTATTCAAATACAGTTCAACCACTATCAAAAATCACACCCAAACCAAACTGTCCAACCAACCCTCTCTCTTTTTTTTTTTTTTGAGTGTAGAATAAAACCTTTACTTTTCATCTTAACTGATATAACAGGTAATAGTTTAAAATAGTAGAAACAATGCATTTGATTTTGTGTAAGTGAAATTAATGACACCAAATGGAATAAGGGATGGGAGGAAGAGGTTGGGATTGTTCTGTTATTATAAAGTACTCATACTACCCATGAAATAGTATAATGGTACTTGAAAGTAAACTTGGATTAGTTGTGAATGTGTGTTACAAACTCCAAGGCAACCATTTTTTAAGGAGTAAAAAAACAAACAAAGCACAAAAAAAGTATAGAACTAGTGAAAAATGAGGAAATGCAATTTAAAAATGCTTACTTAAAACCACAAAAGAAAAAGAGTGAAAGGAAAACACTTTGGTCTAAACATACTAATTAAGACACAAGATACTGTCCAAGAGTTTTTTAAAAACTCCTATATGTTGTCCATAAGAAATCCACTTTAAATATGAAGACACATGTAGTTTAAAAGTAAATGGATACTAGTCTATCATGCTAACACTAGTCCACAAACAAGCAGGAGTAGCCATATTAATTCCAGAAAGAGTGGACTTTGGAGTAAGGAAAGTTATTAGGGATAAAGAGAGGCATGACAAAATGAAGGGGCCAACCCAGCCCCTTAAGAACAGTCCTTAAGGTGAATGAGTGAGTGAAAGTCACTTAGTCGTTTCGACTCTTTGCGACCCCATGGACAATCCAGTCCATGGAATTCTCCAGGCCAGAATACTGGAGTGGGTAGCCTTTCCCTTCTCCAGGGGATCTTCCCGACCCAGGGATCAAACCAGGGTCTCCTGCATTGCAGGCGGATTCTTTACCAACTGAGCTGTCAGGGAGGCCCACCCTTAAGGTATATGTGCCAGACAGCAGCATCAGAGTGCCATTCGGCAGAAACAACTTCAGAGAGGCATAGAGGAACCTGCTATCATAGTTGAGACTTCAACACCCCTCTATCAGAAATGGACAGAGCCAACAGGAGAAGGCAATGGCACCCCACTCCAGTACTCTTGTCTGGAAAATCCCATGGATGGAGGAGCCTGGTGGGCTGCAGTCAATGGGGTCGCTAAGAGTCGGACACGACTGAGCAACTTCACTTTCACTTTTCACTTTCATGCATTGCAGAAGGAAATGGCAACCCACTCCAGTGTTCTTGCCTGGAGAATCCCAGGGATGGGGGAGCCTGGTGGGCTGCCATCTATGGGGTCGCACAGAGTCGGACACGACTGAGGTGACTTATCAGCAACAGGCAGAAAATTGATAAGGACACTTTCAAGCTCAATTAATACCATCGATCAACTGGATATAATGAACATCTAGGCCTACTTCATCTAACAACAGAATACATAGTCTTCTCAGGCTCACATGGAGCATTTATCCAGATAAATCACATTCTAGACCATAAAACACACCTTAACAAATTTTAAAAAATAGAAATTATACAGTGTCTGTTCTCAGGCCACAATGGAATCAAACTAGAAATCAACAACAAATCACTAGAACCCCCCAAATTCTTGGAGATGATGCCACATTCTTCTAAATAATGCAGGTTAGTTGCTTCAGTCATGTCTGACTCTCCAACTCCATGGACTGTAGCCCACCGGGCTCCTCTGTGGAATTCTCCAGGCAAGAATACTGGAGTGGGTAGCCATTCCCTTCTCTAGAGGATCTTCCCAACCCAGGGATTGAACCTGAGTCTCCAGCCTTGCAGGCCGATTCTTTTACCATCTGAGCCACCATCCCAAGAGAAATTTTTGAATGTTTTGAACTAAATGAAAGTGAAAATATCAAATGTGTGGGGCACAGTGAAAGCAGTACTTTGAAGGGAATTTATAGCAGTGAGTGCATATGTTGGTTAAAAAAAAGAGATCTAAAACCAATATTTAAGCTTCCACCTGCTGCTGCTGCTAAGTCGCTTCAGTCGTGTCCGACTCTATGTGACCCCATAGACGGCAGCCCACCAGGCTCCTCCGTCCATGGGATTTTCCAGGCAAGAGTACTGGAGTGGGGTGCCATTGCCTTCTCCACAACCAACTCTCTGTTAAAGCCCATCTGCTTAAAAAAAAAAAAACCAAAAAAATCTTACCAGAATATTTGTGATATATTTTGGATCCAGTTGATAACGATTTGTGATTACCTCCTTGAGTGCACTGTAAAAAAAAAAAATGCCATCTTGCAACTATCATCAAAATAATTCATATTCTAAAACTAATAATTCATATTAATGCAAAAACTGTAGAGTTCTAGTTTTACTAGAAACAGGACATTTACACAGTATCCAAGTACCTACCCACAGATTATATTAATTACAAAGAGAAAAATGGTAACTCCACAGTGGAGAAACCTGGTGGACACCACCCTGACCACAGTTAACATCACTAGTGAAGGTATAAGCTGACTTTGTGTGCCTCCCAGTGTGAAGTCTGAGACGGACACAAGGTGATTGTAAGTAGTTTTTTTTGTCAAAAATGCATTACTTGAATTTAACTATGAGGAAACATGAGACCAATCCAAAACTGAAGGACAGTCTATAAAATAATTTGCCCATACTCTTCAAAATGGCACCCCACTCCAGTACTTTTGCCTGGAAAATCCCATGGACGGAAGAGCCTGGTAGGCTACAGTCCATGGGGTCGCTAAGAGTCGGACACGACTGAGCGACTTTACTTTCAGTTTTCCCATCCATGCACTGGAGAAGGAAATGGCAACCCACTCCAGTATTCTTGCCTGGAGAATCCCAGGGATGGCGGAGCCTGGTGGGCTGCCGTCTATGGGGTCGCACAGAGTCGGACACGACTGAAGCGACTTAGCAGCAACTTAGCAGCAACTCTTCAAAAATATCAATGTCATGGTTTATAATTTAAATATTAATTAAAATTTTCAATTTTATTGGAAAGACAAAGAAAGGCCAAAGCAGTGTTCCAAAGCAGTGTTCCATGTTTAAAGAGACTGAACAGTCGTAACAACTAAATGCATGATCACAGACTGGGTTCCGGATTAGAGGGGAAAAATTTGCCACAAAAAATGTTGGGAAAACTGGAACAATGTGGTTTAATGATAAATTTCCTGAATTTGATAACTGTACAGTGATTATATAAGAGAATGACTTTTTTTTCTAGGAAAAGATACACTATAGTATTTAGGGATCAGGATGCATGTTATCTAGAACTCGCTCTCAAATGGTTCTGCAGAAATCATATTTATACATGCTCAGCTAGATACAGAAAGTACACACACACGCATACTCATATAAAATATGGCAAAATCTTCACTGGTGAATCTGAGCAAAGGTTACTGTATAGGAATCTGTACAATTCTTATACCTCTATCTTTTAAAGTTAAAAAATATTTATATTATCTTATTTTTCAGAAATATGAAAAAGTAATGAGACTTTAATTTATCTAATGGTGTAAGATGGAAGATTTGAGTACCAACTCTACAAATATAATGCATTTAATAGCACTTACGACTGCAAACTTTGAAGATCATAAGGTTTTTCCCTTGTTTTGTGTTTTAGTTCAATGATGATCCAGCTATAAAGTAAAGAGACAATACTGATTAAACATAACAACTCTGCCTTTATATTATTTTTTTAATAAGTTAATACCAAAATTCCCACATGGAATTACAAGGAAATTAACAGAAAAAGGATCTATACTATAGACATGCCCTTCATTTCTCCCTTGGCCCTCAGATATTGTTTATAAAGAACTCAGCCATTCTAACATGGACCTTCTGGCCGCCACAGTCAAGATCACATAAAGCCAAGGCTTAGCTGGTCATGTTGGGCTACATTCAAGTGAAAAGACAAAAAGGCACTGAGAGAAAACAGCAAAGTGGCCACAGGCCTTCAGAAGACAGAAGTAGAGAGAGTGCCTTCCTTGGCTGTGATAACTTTTCAGTCTCAGTCTCTTCCAATAAAATCTTTTTGGCTTAAACTAGATGGAGTGTGTTTCCATTCCTCTTCATTACACAATCCCTAAAACAACCATATCTGACTTTAAAATACAATAAATAAGCAAATATATGAGTAGCTTAAATTGTTCATGTACACTGAACACCAATCCAACTTTGAAATACTGAACAGTGTTAAGTAAAAATATATAAGCAAAAGGAAAAACATTTAAAAATAAGATATAATACATTGCTAGTAAATTCACAGAAGATCTCTGGAAGGTTATGGCATGTGACATCAATTCTACGGAAGTAAACTGAGCAACTAGGGGGTTGAGACAGGATAGGATTGAGATGGGATTGTCATTGTCCACTCTTTTCTATCTTTTGAATTCTAAATCACAAAATCATGTTACATATTCAAAAGTACATTTAATTAAACGAATTCAAAAAGCATGAAAACAAGTAATATAGAGGCAGTCCAACTCACTAGGTCCTCACTGGCTCAGAGCAGGAGATTTCACTGTCCTTATCGGTTCTTCTGACCCCAGCAGTGTTCACACACCAACACGTGGAGGTGCCGTTGCACTGCTTGGCTTTAAAGAGCCCCTTGTCGTCACACTCGGGATCATAGAGCCCGTCATTATTCTGGATGGCGTCCTTTGGTTTCAGTCTTCTCCCAGACTTTGAGTGACTCATTTCTGCCTTCATCACCAAGCATTTACTAGCCACTGAAAGGAAAGTGTCATGCCAAACTGAAAAATAACTGCAGTTTTGTGTTTAAGGAAAAAATGTAATTTACTCCAAATTCCCAGGGCCAAAGATTATTACAGATTTTGTAAGTTTTCAGGTTCACTTTCTAAATCATAAGAAACTTCAAAGATGAGATAATGTTGACAAAATAGTATGATTCAGATTTGAGCCAATTAAACACTTCCAACTCAAGATGTATCAATTAAAGAAGTATAAATCAAATAAAACTTAAAGGCAATGAGGATATTCTACTCACATTTTGTGCAAATGACGGAATGTTGTGTACCAACTGAAGTACACTGGCACTGACTGAACGCATTCATAGAGCAGTTTGTGGTCAGTTTGTAGTTTTCACACACACATCCTGGTGGGGGAAAAAATCCACTTTAAAAATGAAGATGCAATATCAACTCTGATGTTGAATCAGCTAAATTATGTTCTGACAGTAATCCCCAAGTTACGGGACACACAGCCTTAAAGAGTGGTCCTGAATGTTTAACTTTTCAGCTACAATTGAAGTGGCTGACACAATGCTAAACAGGCAGTCTAATTTGCATGCTTTCCTACTTTTCTTTTTTAAACCAAGAATAAACCCGCCAAACATCAGATTCGGCTTTGCCTTCATGATACTCCCAAACTCAGCTTCTTCCCTTCTGTCCTGCTAAATACTCGCCTGCCATTCGTGACTCTCTTCCTCAAAATCAACAACACACTACTAATTATAAAATAATCAATAAGGACCTATTATATAGCACAGGAACTCTACTCAGTATTTTTTAATAACCTGTATGGGAAAAGAATCTGAAAAAATGGATATATGTACCTGTATAACTGAACCACTTTGCTATATACCTGAAACTAATATGTTATAAATCAACTAGATCCCAATATAAAATAAAAATTAAGTTAAAAATGCCAATTCTAGGATCAGTGAATAACTCACATTACTTCCCTCTTCCCACCCTTTAATTAATAAGAGATACTTCTTTTGAGACTTAATGGAAACATACTCAATCCCTGGACAATTTTGTGTCTTGGAAAAATTATATTTTCAATTGAATTGGGAGGTACCTCTTTCCTAACTAAATTAAATCCTAGTACCTAATTTTGAAAGTGCTATTAAGCACCCTATCCTGGATATTGATACCAGTTTAATAGTTATATCTTTGACTATCTCAAAAGTTCATTTTAACTTCAAATTGACAAGTCCACTTAATTTCTTTTATTAGTCTAGATAAGAGAGTGCAAGCATTATAAACAAACACTAACTTTTAACAGGGTGAAGAACTGATATATTGAAACTTCGTATCTCAAGTTGGCTTTAATTTTTCCCTGTTTAAATTATAGTCAATATGAACCACCTATATAATCTGCCCATCACTAAACTCAGCATTGGGGTCACAAAAAAGAAAAAGCCTAGTGGCTACCCTCAAGGAGTTAAAAATCTTACGCTGCGCTATGCTATATACTGCTCAGAGAAGTTATGCCTAAACATCGTGAAATTTAAAAATGACAATCAGGCACACACTTTCTGAACACACTCTGACAGCAGCTATTATCACTTTAAAGCAATTTGTTTTGGTCCTGACACAGGGCATGCGGAATCTTAGTTCCCCAACCAGAGGTCCTACCCAGTGCCTTCTGCAGTGGAAGCATTGCGTCTTAATCGCTGAACGGCCAGGGAATTCCCACTTCAAAGCAATTTAAAATTAAGTATTTAGCCTCAGACTGAAGTTGAAATAACATGAGTTGATTAAACTGCATTATTTTGAAAGTGTAATGAATTAGGCCGAACACTGTTGGTGAAACTATAAAAATAAAAGCTTTTCCAGAAAGCTGGTTAAACGACACCTCACTGCTAGCCACCACCTTACAAATAAATCAAGAGATGGCGGCCAAGATGTTTATTCCAGAGTAAGAAAACCTGGAATCAAATCACACGTCCAAGGTTAGGATAAGGATGCGACCTTCCAGGCTACAGATTGTGTTATATCACTTAAATCGTGTTTTTCAAGACTAAAGGAAACGGAAAACTGAATACAATGTAGAGAGGTGAGGATGGCGGGGATCAAGACCTAAAACAACGTGTTTAGGTTTAGGGTAATGTTTAGAACAAAGTCTGAAAGAAAAATACATCTAATTATTAATTACAGGATTCTTTTAAAATGGTGGCATTATTGTTTTTTTTTTTAAACTCTTTACGATTATCGATATAGCTGGATTTCCTACAATAAACTTGGCATTACTTATATAATCCTTAAAGAGAAAATATCCATACAACCGGGTAGTCAAGGCCAGGAGGACGCCCGGTCCCCCGCCTCCCCTCCTCCCCCGCCCCCCCGCACAGGTGCAAAGCGGCCCCAGAGGCCTCGCCGCGGTCGAGGCCTGCGACACATCCGGGGGCCGCCGCAGGTGCCCGAGGAGGGGCGGGGCCGAAGGTCGCAGTCGCAGAGTCCCCTCCCGGCCCAGGCAGGTTTCCGCCTCGACAAAACCTCAAGTGCGCAGGGGCCAGAGGAGGTGGGCGCGCCGAAGCGGCGGCGAACGCGGCCGCTCAGTCCCCTACCGGTCCCTCCGCCCCTGCCCTGGACCATTTTTCCAGAGAGGCGAGCAGAGCGCCAAGCGAGGCTGCTCCCTCCCGCCGCGCGAGTGGGCGCCTTCCCGCCACCTCCCACCCTCAGGGGGCCTGGGCAGCCCCGCGCCGTCCATCTCCAGGCGGGAAAGCGCGGCCCCTTCCCCGCGTTCTACATCTAGGGCACCGAGGACTGCCACCACCACCGCCCCCGCCCCGCCCCCCGGTCCTCCTATCCTCACGACTCCGCTCCTCACCTTCCTGGGCTGCGGCCACCGCCGCCGTCGCCGCGGCGACCAGGAGCCCGAAAGCGAGGACCTGGGGGGGCGCCATGCTGCGCGCGCCGAGGACTAGGGCGCTAGAGCGCGAGGGCGCCAGGCGGGTCGAGGGCTGGCGGGAGGACAAACGGACAGAGTAGGTAATCGCAAGCCCACTGGCCGGCGGGACGGCGTGAGGCGTGGGACGCGCGAGTCCGCGTCGAGAGGACTGCAGCGAGGTGTTCGGGGATCAGACGGTGGTGCTAGCTGGCCGACGGACTGCGCGATTTGGGCGCGCGGTGAAGCGGCGCAGACCTGCCTGACCTGGCGGCCCCGCCCCCGGCCCCGCCCCAGTCTCTGCCGGCGGCGGCTCACCTCTGCAGGCCGGTTCTCCGCGTGGTCACCGCCGGGGGGCGGGGGCAGGAAACAGGCTCCCCTCCCCTCCCCCACCCCGGGCGCGGCCGTTGGGATCCCACCCTCTTCCCAGGTGTGCGCCGGGTCCGCCCGGTCCCCGCCGCCTCCAGGTGCTTCCTCCCGCGGCGGCCGGTGAGGTGGGAAGGGTGGGACCCTGGAGAAAGTTGGAAAATACTGACACTTGTTGTTCAGTAGTGAGAGCACCACTCTGAAACCTCCAAGAAATGGGGTCTGGAGGAAAGAGTGAGGGGGCAGGGAGGAGGAAGGTGGACGGTGAAATGGAGAACTGTCCCAACCTCCGTAAAAATAGACCTCTGACTTTACCTGGCGGTTTAATTGTAGGCCTGTGAAACGAAGAAAAGAAAAACAAATCTCCCTAGCTCTCAGAATGACAAACTCGTGTTCCTTATAATTATTCTCAATGTCTTTTCCATTTCTTATAAGTCTTTTTAGCATTTGAAGGTTTAAGAAAAGATGTTCCCATAGAGGGAAATGCTGGAAACTGAAATTATCTGGGTTGATTAATATTAGAGAAGAATGCTGATAAGTATTGCGAAAATATAGAGAAGTAGAAACAAGGACAATTATTTCAGCTCAAATGAGTTCAGATTACAACAAGCTGTTGTTACACTCAAAACTGTTGTGACGTGAAACTTTTAATACCTATTAAAGTATTAAGTGTATTTAATGTTATTTTGTTAGCTGCAATATCATTATGACCTATTTTTAAGTCTTTCTTCCAGCTTAAATTATCGAAGAGTTCAAAAGAGGAAAAGTGAAAAGGCAATTTAAAGATTCAACTAATTTTGATTAATTTTTACAAATATATATAAAATCATGGATTATGCTTTTATTGAGCAATAATTTAAGTGTGTTGTGAGCCTGGTGGGCTACAGTCCTTAGGGTCACAAAAGAGTTGGACAAGGCTTAGGGACTAAACAACAACTTTCCTAACTCTCCTAATGTAAATAATTACATTGTTGAAGTAAATACCAATATAATGTGAATTTTACTGGGACATTAAGTTATTTAATTATTTGATTATTGACATCTTAAGGAAATCCTATCAGTGTTTTAAATCTGAAAATCTAAACTGTCTAGACCTAAGTTCTGGAACTTTGTGATCTTTTCAAAAATTTCTTCAAATGAAAAGACTGTTACTATCAAATCAGGAACAACTATCAGCCAGATTTTTGTTATCTTCTGCATTTGGGATGTTTGAGGAAGTTACACACCACCAGCCCCCAAACTACACACATTTTTCCCAAGAATAACTGGTTATTGTGGCTTTGTTTGCAAAATATTCCATTGCCAAGTCTGAATCTGTTATCTACCTAATCCAGAAAAATTGAATCTTTTAATAACTTGACAGCTCTTTATTAAATGTTGATTTCATTAAAGTGAATTGAGTAAACATGACTATTAAATAAATGACAAAATACCACAGTAATCTGACTTGTAGTATTTGAGTATACATCCAAGATATTGTTTCTTTTTATGGCTCTTTAATACATTCTCAATTTGTCACTGCTCAAAATTGCTCTCATTTTATACTTTGTGAATCTTTTGTAGCTTCATTTCTGTATTTAAGAACATTTCTTAATAGTTTCATACACAAGTATACTCTTTAAATTGTTCTGAAGTTTTACAGGTGTTGCTTTTTAATTTTCACAGTAGTCAGTTTGATATCTAATATTTGACTAAGAAAAATATGACTATTAAAATTTGTATCTAAACTTTTCTGACAAAACTCACAGCCCATCAGTTAAGAGTCCAATTAAAAAACCAATGTCAAAGACAAAGAATGGATAGAAAAAAACTGGTTAAGAAAGATATAATGGGTAGTGCAAAATATTGCTATGATAGGGATTTGGGTTGTGACTTTCCCTTGAAATCAAAAAGATAATGTTAAATATAGTTTTGGAGAAAAGTTAGTATCCTGTTCTTTAAAAACAAGGGTGCTGTTTAAGAAAATTACTCATTTTATACTCAATATTCTATCTTACAGTTTCTTCACAGAGATTTTAGAGTGTGTATGTGTAAAATTTAATGAAACCTAAAATGAGATGAATGTTTTCCTTGTAGATTGCTAGTGTAGGGGTCCCCAACCTCCAGGATCTCATGGCTGGTGATCTAAGGTGGAGCTGATGTAATAATAATATAAATAAAAGTGCACAATAAATGTAACGCACTTGAATCATTGCGAAACTACACCCCAACTCCTGTCGGTGGAAAAATTGTCTCTCATGAAACCAGTGTCTGTGCCAAAGAGGTTGGGGACTGCTGAGCTAGAGGAAAGTGTAATGTGCAGATATTTGCTATAAAGGGCTATTAATTCTTAAAATTTTAGTTATTTCATGAGCAACACATTAGTAGAAAGCAAAAATACATGACATAGAGTGAAGAATGAAAGCTCTTTCTGACCACTCATCAGCAAATCCCTCTATCCCCTAGATAATACTCATTAACAGTCTGGTAGTCATACAACTGAACACAGCAATTCATACAACTGTATTCTTCATACAGTATTTCTCACATATACTAAAGAACCTGGTTTCATAGAATGTACTCTGCAGAATAGAGGATATTACTTAGTTTGGTTTAGGTTTATAAAAATAGTCTGTATAATTCAGAGTCCACCTTAATACATACACATAATTATTTGTGTATAATTTTGATCAAGCATCATTATATTTGTCATTTAAAAAATTGACTTTGTCTGCAAAGCAGAACGCTTGACCCCTAGTCGTAAAGCCCTTTCCATATCTTTCTACCCTTGAAATCATTTTGTAAAATATAAAACACTACATAATAAGTACTTAGTACACTATTTAGTGGGCTACCCAGGTGGAGCAGTTGTAAAGAATCTGCCTGCCAATGCAGGAGACCAGGGTTTGATCCTTGGGTCGGGAAGATACCCTGGAGAAGGAAATAGCAACTCGCTACAGTCTGGGAAATCCTGTGGACAGAGGAGCCTGGCTGTCTACAGTCCACGGGGTCGCAAAGAGTTGGCTGTGACATGCCCACTATTGAGTACATTAATACGTAGATGCTTATTAAGTGGTGTATGACTTCGGCCAGGAATTCACTGGCTGTCCAGTGTTTATGACTCCATGCTTCCATTGCAGAGGGCACGGGTTCAATCCCTGGTCAGAGAACTAAGATTCCACAAGCTGCATGGCACAGCCAAAAAATAAAAAATACAATGAAATAAAATACAATCCCTGCTCCCTCCAAATGAAATCCCAACTCTGACTTTTTCTAGCATAAATTAGTTTGCCTAGTCTAGCACTCAAGGCCAGTTTCATGGATATGCAACCTACACAGTCACATAGGACCCCATGCTTACTTAGAAGGGCCCTACACTTGGTATAGTGCTCTACCATTACAGTCTTGAAATTCTTAATATTTTAATAAGGCATCCATATTTTCATTTTGTACTGGGCCCTGGAAGTTATATAGCCAAGACAATGTGAGAAATAGGGTAGTAAAATGAGAGACATGAGGGCTTAAGGAAAGATCTTATAGATGTGAAGGATAATACAACATGTTTATGTGGTGATGGAAATAATCCAGAAGAAGGGAAGATCGATGAAGCAGAGGAGATGAGAAATTAACTGGAGGAGGGACAACGTTGAGAAAGGGAGAGAGGAGGGAGGATGGCACCCAGAGTGGAGGGTGAGCCCTTGAGACCAGCAGGGACAGGTTTCCTACCGTAACAGAAGGATAGAAGCAGATGCTAATGAGGTAGTGGAGAATGAAACAGTTCTGACACTTATGTTATCAAAGATATATGAAGTGAGGTCACCAGCTACAAGAAGAGTGTGAGGATGAGGAAATATGAGTTTGTTTTTTTTTAATATTTATTTATTTAGCTGGGTCAGGCCTTAGTTGCAGCACAGCAGATCTTTGATCTTCCTTGTGGCATGCAGGATCAGCATATGGGATCCAGTTCCCTGACCAAGGATCTAACTCAAGCCCTCTGCATTGGGAGTGTGGAGTCTCAGCCACTGGGCCACCAAGAAGGTCCCCCAAGAGTTATTATTTTAAATTTTATTTTGAAACTTCAGATTTTACAGAAGAGTGGAAAATATGGTATAAAATTCTCCTATGTCCTTTACCTAGTATCCTCTAGTGTTAGCATCTAACATAACCGTATGAACTTAATGGTGATACAACATATTGACTAAGCTGTTGACTTAACTGGGAATTTCCCAGTTTTCCCTCTAGTGATCTTTCACTGTTCCAGGATTCAATCCAAGATCCTGTATTGCATTTAGGCATCATATCTCCTTAGTGTCCACCAATCTGTGATAATTTCTCAGTCTTCCCTTTTCACTCATGACCTTGACACTTTTGAAAAGTATCTTGCACAGTATAGTTTTGGTGGAATGTCCCTCAGTTGGAGTTTGTCGGATGTTTTCTTGTGAGTGGACAGAGTTATGCATTTGGGGAGGTAAAATGTCACAGAAGTTTTTCACCCTTCTCATTGAATCATGTCAGAGGGTACATTATATCAATATGATTTATCACTTGGATACTTTATTACTTGAATATTGTTCTATCTCGTATATGGTGGTGTTGCCAGGTTTTCCCACTGTGAAGTTGTTATATTTCCATTTTCATAATCTTCATTTGAGTCTGTCACTATATTCAGCCAACACTCAAGGGGAGGGAAGTTAAGTATCACCTCTGAATGAAGAAATATAAAAAGAAACTGTGGGATTTCCCTTGTGGTCCAGTGGTTTACAATCTGCCTGCCAATGCAGGAGACATGATTTGATCCCTGGCTGGGGAAGATCCCACATGCCTCAAAGCAGCTAAGCCCGTGCGCAGCTACTGAGCCCATGCTCTAGAGCCCATGAGCCGCAACTACTGAAGCGTGAGGGCCCTAGAGCCTGTGCTCTACAAGTTAAGCCACTACAGTGAGAAACTCTCGAACCACTGGAGAGTAGCCCCCGCTCTTGGCAACTAGAGGAAAGTGCAAAGCAGCAAAGACTGAGCACAGCCAAAAAATAGGTAAAATTTAAAAAATAAATGAAACTGTGGATATATGTTAAAACCATCAGAGTTTTAATAAATATTCTGGGGGAGATACTTTGAGGTTATGTAAACATTCTATTTCTCCTTAAAGCTTTGCAAATTTTGAGGAGGAAAAAAAGAAAAATGGAGGAAGTCAGTTTAGAATGGGCAGAAAACTTGACAGTATTTGCTGGGCAATCTGCAGTGTTCATTTGAGGTTCAGGATCACCAATTCAAAGTGAAATCCATCAACTACATTGTGTGAGTTACTCCAACAACAACCAGCTGTTTGGGTGCAGGCTGTGAGAGGGTAGGAAGTTGGGTTCAACCAGAATGGTTTATTTTAGGCCAATATGACAGAAGAGAGAAGGACAAGATTGTTAGGGAAGATGTTTGCAAAAGTGGGATGAAAATGCTGGGCCATGAGACCTAAGCAGGGCTTGTAAGTGAAGACAAGAGAGGAGAGAGAAGCAACTGATGAACAAGTTTGAAGAACTGTGACAGTGTGAGTTCTTGAGTAAGGGAGCTGGAAGGACAGATGATAGGAGGGACTTGAAAGGAGCTGAATGTTTAGAAGGAGACAAGGAAACTGGTTGGAAATGGCAAGCAGCACATATACTATGCTGCTGGGCCCCCAGGTGCTCAGGATGTGAGTGCCTTCTACCTGAGTGGGCTGCTTAGGAGATGGGATAATCAAGGACCTCCAGGTTCACTTACTGTCATGAGATTGAGGGAACGTTCAAAGGAGAGGTGGCTAGCCGGATGTTTGATGGTGATGGCCTGGAGTTTCAGAGGGCACAATGGAAGAGTTTGGGGAGAGCAGAGAGTGATTGGATCAGATTAGGTGATGAACTCAGGAAGTCTGGGATGAGTGTCCAGTATTTTGGTTTTTTTTAAAAAATGTTTTTATTTATTTATTTATTTGGCTTCCCCGGGTCTTAGTTGTGGCACTCGGTATATTTAGTTGTAGTATATGGGATCTGGGTTTCCCTGGTGGCTCAGCTGGTAAAGAATCTGCCAGGAGACCTGGGTTCAATCCCTTGGTTGGGAGGATCCCCTGGAGAAGGGCATGGCAACCCACTCCAGTATTCTTGCCTGGAGAATTGCTATGAACAGAGGAGCCTAGTGGGCTACAGTCCATGGGGTCACAAAGAGTTGGACACGACTGAGCAACTAAGCACAGCACAGCATATGGGGTCAAGTTCCCCAACTAGGGATCGAACTGGGGCCCCTTGCATTGAATGAGGAATCTTAGCCACTGAACTACCAGAGAAGTCCCAAGTGTCCAGTGCTGGGTTACCTAGAGAGCTTGTTTTTCTGGCAGTGACTGAGGCAAATGAGATATAAAGCATGACAGGATTAGCCTGACAAGCTCTTGGAGGGAGATGGGAAATCAGCCTGAGCTTGTGGATTTTGAATAGTTAGTGGAAGGTCTAGGAGCTTCAGGATGACTGCCCACACCTGCAGAGTGTAGTGGTGGTGGCAGTCTTGTGGGGTGGGGTGGCCTCGGTCTCTCTGAGGTATAGTAATGTAGGGACTATGGGGTGGCCATCTTAGTGTATAGCCACCTGAATGATTGAGTCATGACCATTAATAAATATTGTGTATGAGCTAATTCAACAGTGTAAAAAAGAATAGTGTTCTTCTTAAAGACAGCTGAGAGAGGAATTAGGTGGTTCCAGAAATTGTATTCTAGCCTAGACAGAAGGAAATAAAAGTGTAGCAAACACAGATGGACCTTAACCTTAGCCTTATCGGGATCAGGGAAGGGTGAGGTCTTTATGATGGCTCATTTATCGTGTTGGCAACAGCCCTGATGCAACCTGAGAGCTTTTTTTTCAAACAGTATTTATGTTTAATGGCATCTCTGAAGCAACCGAGTATACATACACAACTGTGAGGAACTTCTTTATCCTGGTAACTGGACAAGGTCCAACAGGACTGTGGCCTTGGGTTCTCATGTGGCTGGTTGAGAACGAATGCACTGGCAACTTGCAAGGCATGGTAAGGAAACAACAGAGGAAGAGAAAAATTCACACTTAGATTTGCTGTCCTTTCTGGAATTATCTTTATGTCCCAATAGGGACTCTTGAGATGTCACTAGAAAATCAAGATGTGTGATAAGAATGAACTAAATGTCACAAACTTAATTTGAGTGGTACTCCTACTCAGGATGAATGAATTATCAAGTGTCATAGTCCAGATGAACTATACACAATACACATCAATACATTCAATACTGACTCAGAATGTACTCAGTTTGATAATGTTCCAGGAAGTCTGGGCTGTCTTGCATCCTAGTGCTAAGGATCAGTAGTCACTGAGGACTGAGTGAGAAAGGGGGGGAGAATGATTGCCTTGAATTGGTGGAAGGAAGTGAAAGAAGGAAATAACAAATGTGGATAGAGGAGGAGGGAGGGAGGACATGATGCATCTTCATTGCTTCCCTGTTTGTAAAAGAAAAAAGGGGGGGGGGGGCTTCCAGGAGTTTGTAGGGAAATTTTGTGGTAAAGTAATGACCACATTTCCATTTCCACACAGGATTATTGGGTGATCTAGCAGCAGGTTGTAATACGAGTGGTGGTGATGATGATGATGATACAAAGTCCTGTAGAGAGCAAATCTACAGTTAGCATTTTCCCCCATGGTTAGCAACTGACAGAACCTGCCAGAATATAGCTAGGAGCTAATGTGTGGTGAGTTCAGGCACATAACACAGTTGGAGCACTGTTAGGGACCAATTTCTATCTCCTCTTTGGTCAAAAAGACAGCCCAGAAAAAAACAGCCTGTGGGTCTAAATGCTGCAAGTTCAAAGAATATCTCAGACACATGAAGGTTAGTAAGCCATCTGGACATGAAGGACATCACATTTTGCTTCTATCCTTAGGAACAGAAGGCTTTGTAGGAGAAAGTTGCAGGTGCATGGGATGGAGATTGCTAACCAGTGGAATTTCACAAGTATAGATAAGTAGCTCTGGTTCACAAGTAGCTCAGTTTGTATGTCACCCCAGCTAGTTCACCCTGGTAGAAACAGTCCATCTGAAAGCAGAGGTAAATTCATTCGGGGGCTTAAATAGGGGCAAAGAAGGTGAAAGTTGGCCTATGAGTAAGCCGTAAGAGGATCCAAAATTATGGTATTTCAGAATCAATTGGAGGGTAGAGGAGATAAAATGATTCTATTTTAATCAATAGTCAAACCGTGGGGCTCCATTCTGGTTCTGCGGAGATTCAGTTTCAATAAGTCAGAATTCTTAAGATTCTTAGCCAGTAAACTTTCAGCTTCAGCAGCAAGATAGATACCGACACAGAAACTCTAGTGTGTAGAATTAATAGGATCAGGGTTGGGCTGGCCTCTATGCAATTCTACATCATTGTAAATGTTAATGAAACAGGCTGCTTTCTCTTTTTCAGCTTTTTATTATTATTATTATTATTCTTACCCTCAAAGGTTTTCAGAGCCTTATTTGGCTACTGACCAGAAATCTTCCTTAGTGGTTTGTTAATTCAGCTGACCATTTAGAAAGGAAGAGAAGAGAAAATGAACATTTGGTAAGCACTCACAAAGTGCATTCTTCACATTATCTTATGTAATCTTCACAGAGACTGAATCATTTATTTCCATTTTACAATAAGAGAACTGTTTAAGCAAAGTTGAGTAACACCCACAATCCCTTAGTGAATGGTGGTGCCAAGGTTTAACCCTAGGAATATGTGACACCAAAACCTATACTCTTTCCCCATTGAGCTCCAGTGTAGCTTCAGTGCTATCAACCCTAAAGCTTATTGTCTTCGTTGTCAAAACTTAGAGAAATTAGATGAGCTCTGGCAGTTAATAACCTTGGACTGATTCCTAAAGGAGCTTGTAGTTAGGTGTTTATCTTTACAGGGGACCTTAGTTCTTTAAAGCGAGATGTCATACTTTCTAACACAGAGACTACACAATATTTTGTACTTTGCTTACTTCCTGTAAAAACGCCCATGAGAATGAAAGTAATAAAGCAGCCAAGCCCTTACAACCATAGGAACCCTCCCTATCTTCTTCCTGCTGGGGGTTGTTAGAAGAGAGAGGACCCTGTCTGGTAGCCATGACCTTCCCACTCAGTCTGGGATGCCGCTAAACCTAGCAGCATCACCCTAGCAGACAATTTATAGAAAAAAATTTTGGAATTGTATATGCGGAGGCACTTAAGCATAGGTATGTTATGTACACATGACTCAGAATTCAAAAGCTATATTGGTTGTAGGTCAAAGGCCTTACCACATCAGCCCATCTCTCCATGATTTTTGAGGCTTGAGGTAATAAAGCCCTCTGATTTCCTCCCAAATTGTTTCTCCTTTCCTCCTCTGCTTTGGTTTTCATTGCAACTGCAATGAAATCAGCACTCATTTCTGAAAGTAGAACAGGTGGCAAAGAGCACTGACCTAACCATTAGTCACCACTCAGACACTGCTCTGAGTGTAACCTTGGACCAGTCATTTGCCCCCCTGGTCAGATGGGAAGTCACTCTAATACTTGGTTCATACCCAGCAGTGCTGGGTTAGTTTTCGAAGGCTCTAGGCTATAGCTTATTTCAAGATAAGCCTTCTGGCTCAATTAGGCATTCCTAGCCCCACCCTATGGGTGCCCAGCCCAGTGGACTCCTCCTCTATGCTCCACCCCTCATTTGTCACAACCACAGTTGGGGTGTTCCATGTAATCTGCACCCCAAAGTAGGATGCTAGGTTCTCTGGTTGTTTCCCTGGACACAGTCTTAGACCCAGTTCCCCGCTACGAAACTATTAACAACAATGTGCTAGTGAGTGACAGCTCCCAGGTTAGAAATTTACATTACATTAAAAGAAATTTTATTTTTAATTACTCTTCAACTTTTTTGCCATGCTGCATGGCAAGTGGGATCTTAGTTCCTTAACCAGGAATCGAACTTGTGCCCCCTGCAGTAGAAGTATGGAGGCTTAACCACTGGACCACCAGGGAAATCCCTAGATATTTACATTTTAATTCAGGCCTTCTGGGGACAATTTGTATCCAGAAGAGGCAAGTGATGGTAGGAATCTTAGCCACAAAAGCATGTCTTTGAGGGAGGTGTTTGAGGTAGCATGGTTTTTCAGTACCTATCAAATCACTGATTAATTTGTTGTAACTTGTTTACTTAATACACATATACTAAGTACTTAAATTATTTAACTTATACAACATTGTCCTAAGCGTTACTGGCATCCAGGGAGTAATTAATGACATCCAGGAACTAGAGGACATAAAGCCTGTTCCCAAGAACCTCCAGCCCCGTTGGAAGAGATTTGACACAAATGAAATTAAAAAATGAAGATCTGCATATTAACACCAGACAATAATACTAGCATACAACATTAAACTTTAAATGGATCATGAGACTGAGTTCTGGGAGTTTGTAAACTAATTCCCAGAAGAATCTCTCAGGGGAAGTTAAGCGCTTTTCTTTCAGGACTCCAAAGTTCAGTCTGGATACTGATCTTCTCCTTAACAGCAAAGAGAATGATCATTATTTGAACACATTCATTGCAGACTCTTTGTGGGGAAAGTTCTAAGACTTTGGGTCTTTTCAGCTGAGGATCCACAAGCAACTCATTGACGTGCACAGTTCTTCCGAGATTGTTAAGCAGATCACTTCCATTGTATTCAGCCAGGAATCGAGACTGAAGTCACCATTGCTGATGCTTAAAGCAACCTTTTCAATAAACTGATAATCAGATGTCTTTAAAAAATCTAAAACTGATTTATAACTGTAAAATTAACACAAGCTTGGAGGAATATGGAAAAGTATAAGGAAACAAATTATATAAAAAGAAGAAAACCACAATCACCCATAAATCCACATATAACTTATTAATTTTTCTAGAATATTTGTTTGTATTCATATTTAGAATTTTATAGAACATTTGATTTTACAATATTGGATCACTGGGACTTCCCTGGTGGTCCAGTGGTTAGGAATCTACCTTCCACTGCAGAGAATGTGCGTTTGATCCCTGGTCGGGAAAGTAAGATCCAACATGCAGTGAGGTACAGCCAAAAAGAAACTTGAATCACATAGTATGTAGTTTTATACACTGAATATTTAACATTATATCATATTTTCCATGCCATTCAGTTCAGTTCAGTTCAGTCTCTCAGTCGTGTCTGACTCTTTGTGACACCATGAGCTGCAGCACGCCAGGCCTCCCTGTCCAACAAACACCAACTCCCGGAGCCCACCCAAACTCATGTCCATTGAGTCCATGCCATTAATTATCCCTGAAAAACATGATTTAAATTTACATGATTTACAATTACTGGATAAATTCCATTGTATGAATATGCTATAATTAAGCAATAATTTCCTTAATCTTTCCAACATTTAGGTTGCTTCTGTTTTTTCAGTGTTACACGAGATGGAAAAAAGACAAATGTCTTTTCTTCCTCAGATGAGTTTTTGAAATGGAATTAGTGAGTATGAGGATGAGAGCATTTTTAGATCCTTCATACTTATTTATAAATTGCTTCCCAGAAAATTACTCTATTTAAGAATGTCTCTGTTGGGCATGAGTGTGTGATTCATTGGACCCTCATTTTCACTTACTGTTACCATCTTTTAAATCTTTGTCAATGGTGCTAGACAAAAAAAAATAGTATCTAACCACTGTTTTAATTTGTATTTCTTTGATAACTAATGTTGTTAATTTATTAACCATTGCACTTTCTTTTCTTTATATTATGTGTAGATGTCCTTTGAATAGTTTCTATTGAAATCTTAGTGGTTTTAAAAATAAATTTTATCAGCACTGGGTGGCAAGAAGGGGAATTAGATAAAGGCGATCAAAAGGTACAAACTTTCAGTTATACAACAGCAGGATCCTGACGGGTCTTCCTGGGGAAAGACACCCTCCTCTGTGTCCTCCACTTCTCATTTGTAGAAAAGCTTTAGTGTCCTAGTCTTTCCCCAAATTCCAAGGAGCAAATACAATCAGAGAAGTGAAAAAAATACAGAAACAAAGGAAAACAGTCAAGCAAGACAAAATAATAACAGTTTGGCTGTAAAACAAAGTCGAGGGCCTTTAGTACCAGTTCCATCTAGTCCCATCACCTCATGGCAAATAGATGGGGAAACAGTGGAATCAGTGACAGACTTTATTTTGGGGTGCTCCAAAATCACTGCATATGGTGACTGCATCCATGAAATTAAAAGACGCTTGCTCCTTGGAAGAAAAGTTATGACCAACCTAGACAGCATATTAAAAAGCAGAGACATTACTTTGCCAACAAAGGTTCATCTAGTCAAAGCTATGGTTTTTCCAGTAGTCATGTATGGGCGTGAGAGTTGGACTATAAAGAAAGTTGAGCACCAAAGAATTGATGCTTTTGAACTGTGGTGTTGGAGAAGACTCTTGAGAGTCCCTTGGACCGCAAGGAGATCCAACCAGTCCATCCTAAAGGAGATCAGTCCTGGGTGTTCACTGGAAGGACTGATGTTGAAGCTGAAACTCCAATACTTTGGACACCAGATGTGAAGGGCTGACTCATTAGAAAAGACCCTGATGCTGGGAAAGATTGAAGGTGGGAGGAGAAGGGGACGACAGAGGATGAGATGGTTGGATGGCATCACCGACTCAATGGACATGAGTTTGAGTAAACTCTGGGAGTTGGTGATGAACAGGGAGGCCTGGTGTGCTGCAGTCCATGGGGTCACAAAGAATCGGACATGACTGAGCAACTGAACTGAACCGAATTGCGGGATACAGTGTACAACATGATTAATATAATTAACACTGCTGTATGTTGTATATGAAGGCTAAGAGAGCAAATTCTAAGATTTATCATCACAAGGAAAATATTTTTTCTTTTTCTTTTATTTTGTATTAAATAAGATGATGGATGTTCATTAAACTTATTGTGTAATCATTTCATGATGTATGTAAGTCAAATCATGCTGTACACATGTATAATGCTGTAGGTCAGTTATATCTCAATAAAACTGGAAGAAAAAAATTTGTAAGTACTTAAGTGAACACTCTTTGTCATACTTATAGACATGTGTTTTTCCTAGTTTGTTGTTTGACTTGTAATTTTATGATTTTTTTATTTACAGAAGATTTATATTTTCATGTGGTCACATCTATCAGCCTTTTCAGATTTTTTTCCTTCTATTACTGTTATGCTTAGAAAGGGATTTCCCATTCAGTAAACAAATAACTATTTGTTGGATTTTTCTCCTAGTTTTAAAAAATGATTATATTATTTGCAGTAATTCGTTTTTAAATTATTTTTCTCCATATTTTTTTAAAATAATTTTTCTTTCTTTATTATTTTTGGCCATGCTGGGTCTTCGCGGCTGCTTAGGCTTTGCTCTAGTTGCAGAGAACAGGGCCTACTCTCTAGTTGTGTGTGGGCTTCTCACCTTGGTAGCCCCTCTTGTTCCAGAGCACAGGGTATGCAGGCTTTAGTAGTTGCAGCTCCTGGGCTCTGGAGCAGAGGCTCAATAATTTTGGTGCACTGGCTTAGTTGCTTCACGGCATGTGTTGGCAGGCAGACTCTCCACCATTGAGCCACCAGGGAAGCCCTGCAGTAATTCTTTAACTGCTATGGACTTAATCTTGGGACATGACAAGAGGTCAAGACTTTAATACATTTTAAAATTAACACATTTTTCCAATATCATTCAATGAATTACCCATTTCATTCCGGTAGACTCATGATTGCTTGTCTTAGAGTAAGTTCTGGTCCTAGGCAAATGGCGTTTTACTAATTTCTTTTGTTGTTGTTGTTGTTGCTGTTTTTTAATATTTCTTTACTTTTTTATTTAGCTTCATCAGGTCTGAGTCGCATCATGGGGGAACAGCACATGGACTCTGTAGTGGTGGAGCATGGGCTTAGTTGCTCTGCAGCATGTGGGATGTTCCCAGACCAGGAATCTAACCTGCACACCCTGCATTGCTAGATGGATTCTTAACCACTGGACTACCAGGGAAGTCCCCATTTTACTAATTTCTATTCACTTGAATACTGAATATAACTCTATATTCCTTTTGCTTTTTTATTTATACAGTATATTTACCTGTTAGTAAAATCTTTGACTAAAGAGGCTATCATTTCATACAATCATCTGTTTCTCCAATCAACATTTACTGTATAACCCACAATGCTGGGCACTGAGGATCTTAATATGGACCAGACAGGGTCAACCTGCTCAGGGAATTCACAGCTAGAACTCAGGCAGGTCAAGATAACTACAGAAGAAGGTAAGCAGTGTCATTTACAAATGTCAAGATGTCAAGGTGCTATGACAGCACAGAGAAGGCTTTACAGAGGAGAGGATGCTCAAACTGCTGAGGATGAATAGGAATTTGTCAGGTCAACAAGTGGGGAAAGTGCCTTCAGAATAGAAGAAACAGCTTTACAAAGATCTAAAGATGGGGACGGGGGAGCCTGGTGGGCTGTCATCTATGGGGTCGCACAGAGTTGGACACGACTGAAGTGCCTTAGCAGCAGCAGCAAAGATGGGGAAACTGTGTGACAAGTTTGGGAAGCTAAAAGTAGTTGAACATAGCCGAGATCATGGCATCTGGTCCCATCACTTCATGACAAATAGATGGGAAACAGTCAAAACAGTGGCTGACTTTATTTTTTGGGGCTCCAAAATCACTGCAGATGGTGATTGCAGCCATGAAATCAGAAGATGCTTACTCCTTGGAAGGAAAGTTAAGACCCACCTAGATAGCATATTAAAAAGCAGAGACATTACTTTGCCAACAAAGGTCCATCTAGTCAAGGCTATGGTTTTTCCAGTAGTCATGTATGGACGTGAGAGTTAGATTATAAAGAAAGCTGAGCGCTGAAGAATTGATGTTTTTGAACTGTGGTGTTGGAGAAGACTCTTGAGACTCCCTTGAAATGCAAGGAGATCCAACCAGTCCATCCTAAAGGAGATCAGTCCTGGGTGTTTGTTGGAAGGACTGATGTTGAAGCTGAAACTCCAATACTTTGGACACCTGATGTGAAGGGCTGACTCATTAGAAAAGACCCTGATGCTGGGAAAGATTGAAGGTGGGAGGAGAAGAGGACGACAGAGGATGAGATGGTTGGATGGCATCACCGACTCAATGGACATGAGTTTGGGTAAACTCCAGGAATTGGTGATGGACAGGGAGGCCTGGCGTGGTACGGTTCATGGGGTCTCAAAGAGTCAGACACGACTGAGTGACTGAACTGAACTGAATTGAGTAAAGGGTGTACACAGGGAGATGATGGGAGATGGATGAAATAAAGGCCAGGTGTTAAGGGAATTTGATTTTATCTAAGTGATGAGTAATCCAGAGAGTGATGAGGTCAGATGCGTGTAAATTCCTTTGGTGGTGATACAGAGGATTGATTGGAGGGACAGAGGACTAAGGTAGGGAGACCGTAAAAAAGGAGAGTGCAAATAAGGGCTTGAACTGACGCCGTTGGGGAGAAAGTCCCAAAGAAGATTGCACAGACCTATGAGGTGCTTGGGAGCTAGAGTCAACAGGATGTAGGAGATAAGCAAAAGAAAGCAATTTAGGATGAGTCTAGTTTCCTAGACTTGTTGACAAGGTTGTAAGGTTGTCATTTGAGAGACAAGGAGTGAAGGGTTGGGAATAGGTTTGGAGGTGGGTTCTAGGAGAGGCTGAGTTCATATTTGAGTCTGAGGTGCTTGTTGTACATCTAGGTACGCCTATTTAGAGCACTGTTGACAACACATGTCTGGAACTAAGATGAAAGTTTTTGAATGTATATGTGAATGGATATTAGAGTCATCAATATCTAAGGTCAGAATTGAAATTGTACACGTGTATGAATTGTGAGAGTTGGACTATGAAGAAAGCTGAGCGCCGAAGAATTGATGCTTTTGAGCTGTGGTGTTGGAGAAGACTCTTGAGAATCCCTTGGACTGCAAGGAGATCCAACCAGTCCATCCTTAAGGAGATCAATCCTGAGTGTTCATTGGAAGGACTGTTGTTGAAGCTGAAACTCCAATACTTTGGCCACCTCATGCGAAGAGCTGACTCACTTGAAAAGACCCTGATGCTGGGAAAGATTGAGGGCAGGAGGAGAAGGGGCTGACAGAGGATGAGATGGTTAGATGGCATCACCGACTCAATGGACATGAGTTTGGGTGAACTCTGGGAGCTGATGATGGACAGGGAGGCATGGCGTGCTGCGGTTCATGGGATTGCAAAGAGTCAGACACGACTGAACGACTGAACTGAACTGATGAATTTACCAGCCAGGAAGAGAAGAAAAGAAAACTGAGACTGGATCTCTGGGAACACCAATTTGACGGACAGATGAAAGAACCAGAGTTCTTCAAAAGTTACTGTGAAGAGGGACTTCTCTGATAGTCCAGAGACTAAAACTCCATGCTCTCAATGCAGAGGGATAGGTTTTATTTTGGATGCACTGCCTACATGGATATTGACTTCTAGTTCTTCCTGAATCAGTTAGGATTTGAGCAGAGAAGTTGAAATTTTGTGAATGATACAGAATAGAGGATGTATCATAAGGATTATATAGAAGTACACAATTGTGGAAATTGGTGGAAGACAGCGAGGCTGTTGCCAGTACACCTAGTGTTTTTCCTTCAGTCTTTATGGATCACCAGTCTGGGCTTCCCTGGTAGTTCAGTTGGTAAAGAATCTGCCTGCAATGCAGGAGACCCCGGTTCAATTCCTGGGTCAGGAGGATCTGCTGGAGAAGAGAAAATTTGGGGTGGGGGGGGTGGGGGGGTGGGGGGGTGGGGGGGTGGGGGGTGGGGGAGATAATGGAAATGTTCTTTATTTTGATAGGGGTATGAGTTATACTAGTATATGCATTTGTCAAAACTCTTTGAACCTTACCCCTTAGATGTGTGTATTTTATTGTTTGTAAATTTTATCTCAGTTTCAAAAAAATGGAAAGTAAAGGAAAATGCTATCCTTAGAGCTAATCACAGACTAATAGGCCACCAAGGTACGCAGTGGTAAAGAATCTGCCACCAGTGCAGGAGATTCAGGAGATGGAGGTTCGATCCAGGTTGGGAAGTTACCCTGGAGTAGGAAATAGTAACCTACTCCAGTATTCTTGCCTTGAAAATTCCATGGACAGAGGAACCTGGCAGGCTACATACAGTCCAGGTCACAAAGAGTTGGCTACCCCTGAGCACACATGCAATAAGCCACCAAAGAAAATATATGACATGTTGTTTCCTTATATCTGCTTACTGGGCTGCTTATGAGAAACCAATCTCAGCAAGGGACACCCTCATTCTAAGGTTGGAAAAGAATCAGAAGAGCCTGAAACTCCAAGATTCCTCTCCTTCAGCCAGAAGAGAAATCAGAGGGTAAGAGAGCAAGCAGGTGGGAGCCCAAGACAGAAGAACTAATAAAGATACGAGGCAGATAAATTCAACATCAAGCTGGAGAACTGGGATTTTTATTCCTTTTCTCCAAAGTATAAATTCGTCAACTGTTCAGTAGAGATCTGATTTCTCAGTGTGTTGAGGGTAGGGGCTGGGGAAGAAGAGAGTGAGAAGGAGAAACCCTCCAAATACTGAGTATCATCACAAATTTGAAACTAAGTGACATAGCTTCACTGTATCCAGAGGAAATGTTCCACAGCCATGCGGGAACCTGAATCTCTGTCCGACTTTCCACAGGGGTTCTAGCCTGCCTCATTCTCATGATGTTTTCATTTTTCTAAACAGCATCAAATAACAAAAAAAAAAGGTCTCCTTTTCCATCACTTGGCGGTTTGGTGACACAGTTACGCAGTTTCTCTTGAGTAACACAGTCAGCCGGTGCACAGGCAACTTTAGGCACGAACACTCAGATGGAGGCAGGGAGAGGTTTGCCCAGAGATGCCGGGCAGGGGGGGAGGGAGATCCTGAGGGAGGGAGAGACCTGAAAGGAGGGGCCGGGGGCTTGAGCTCATCGTGAAAGCCTTTCTCCTGTGTTCTGTGGTCACAGCACTGTGGAGACTGGAGGAGCAGCGACCTGAAAGGTCCTCACAGCCTTTACAGAGTTAAGTCCTCTTGCAGGCTTGGGTTAATTTTTAACTTCCTTGGGGTGAGATCAAAAACAAAGACAGAAGCTCTCACCCCAGGGCTGGTTCTACAGCTCTTTGTCCTCAAGTCTCCTCCCGCCTCCTTTGTCTCTAGGCACCCGGGAGGCTGAGAGAAGGGTCACGTGGCACAAAAGGGGCCCTGTGCCTGGCAGTCCCCTGGGCTCCCTGCAGAGACCAGGATTCCCAGCCTTTCAGGCGACAGCCTCGTTTTTTTCATTTTTTGTTTCTGTTGTCAGTGTGGCTGTGTGTCCACAACCTTGGGATTCCCTCATCCTCAAACTCCAGTATCCAACTTCTAAGATTTCAATGTGTTTAAGGTCAGTGGAAACTTTTTTAAAAAGCAACATCAAGCTAGTATATTCTTACTGCAGAAAGGAAGCTTTGTTTTATTTTTCCATAAACCTGACACTCAGTAGGAGTTTTCAGATCTTGAGAGATAGACACACTATTTACCTGTAGAAAATGCACCAGGTCAGGTGCTTTTCAAAACAACAAGTCACTCAGGATTCTTCCCTTTCTAGGATGATAGCACTATTTTTAGGTGTCGCTAGTGGTAAAGAACCCACCTGCCAATGTAGGAGACTTAAAAGACACAGGTTTGATTCCCAGGTTGGGAAGATCCCCTGGAGGAGGAAATGATAACCCACTCCAGTATTCTTGCCTGTAGAATACTATGGACAGAGGAGCCTGGCAGGCTACAGTCCACGGGGTCACAGACAGTCGGACATGGCTGAGCAACTACACACGCATCGTATATCACCCAAATAACCAAAGTATAAAGAATTGTTTCCCTAAGATGTTGTATTTACAAGGGTGAAATTGCATGGCACGTAATTCATTAACACTTTTTCTCCTTTTCATGACTGAGGTGTCACATCTTGGAGTCAGTCTGGGTAATATTATACGGAAAAATAGCCCTTTACCACTGTACTTTCCTGTGCTAAGGGGCCTGGTAGATGTCAGATAAATATTTATGAATGAATGAAGAATAGTGGGACAAAAGAGGAAGCTGGTGATATCTAAAATGGGAGGATTCCTCCTAGGATAATCAAGAATTGACTATGTCAATGAAGGTACACCTTTCCTTTATGCTTAATTAATTACTGGGGGAATTTTCAGAGAAAATTGTTACTGGAAGTAGAGGAAGTTTTAGGAACCTGAAAAACCTTTAGACCCCGGAACTGCTGGGATCCCAGGCCTTACAATGCAGACAAGGATGTGATATTGAACTTGATCCACCTGTCTCACAGAATCAGAATGGACGCGGTGACTAATTATTTTATATCCGGAAGAATTAATTCAGTGTCTGCAGTATTCTCAGTTTAAAATGTTGTCATTAACCTGGGGAAGGGGTAGAGGAGTGTTTAAAATACAATCAGTCCTGATTACCACTTTCTGCTCTGAGCAAGAGGGAAGACAGAAATATTTGATAAAATGTTGCCCATAGCATCTCTCCTAGAGGCCTGGATGCTCTGGGGAAATAGTACTGTTGCTCTGTTGACCTCACAGACCTAAGTTCAAATTCTGTCTGTGTCCTGACCTATGTAATCTGATAAAAGAAATGTAGACACAGTGAGGCATGGTGTTCAGCTCTAAAGAAAACTAGGCCAGTTAGTTTCAATCTTGGAGATGCAGTTTGATGATAGCTGCTCCTGTGAAGATGAAAGACAGGGAGAATGTGGGAGTGGTGGCAAAATTGCACAAGAAAATAGGACCTGTGGTTCAGAACCGGTTGGTCTTAGGGGAGCTTGGCATGGCTGATGGCTGGGCCTCAAGTCCACTTGTTGAGGCTGATAGTACAGTCCCAAGTTCGCCATCAATTTGTTTTTCTGCTGATACTGATGCATATTTTTCTGGAAGCAGTCACTCTGGGTCCCGACTGCCTGGGACCTTATACTTTCCTGGTTCAACATCCTGCAGGTGGCAGGTCCAAGGGCACATGTTTGAGATGTTAAAATTCATGTATCAAACCCTCAGCAGTACTGATATTTGGGGCTGGATCATTGTTCTGGGAAGGCTGTTCTTTGTGTCAGTCAGTCAGTCACTACTTGCTCAGTCGTGTCCAACTCTTTGCCACCCCATGGACTGCAACCCACCAGGCTCCCCTGTCCATGGAATTCTCCAAGCAAGAATACTGGAGTGGGTTGCCATTTCCTTCGCCAGAGGATCTTCCCAACCCAGGGATGGAATCCTGGTCTTCCATGTTGTAGGCAGATTCTTTACGGTCTGAGCCACCAGGAAGCCCAGGATTGTAGGGTGCTAGGATACTTTGCAGCATCCTGGCCTCACCTAGTTGTGACAATCCAAATGTCTCCAGACATCACCAAATGTCCCTCAATGGCAAAATCATCCCCAGTTGAGAGCCACTGCCTCAGACAAGTTACCTTCAGTGAAATTCTTCATATAGGCTATTGTGATGACTGGTATTAGTTCATTCAGCTACCAGAACAAAACTGAGAAACTTAATATCAATTCATGTGGAGTTTAAGAGTGCTCCTGCCACTTCTCTCTTAGACTTGAATAAATCTAAGGGTCAGTCAGCTTGGGGGTCCCAGGCTTTAGAGGGTTCTGCTCTGGTCCCGTCCCTTCCCATGGCTCCAGGGATCAAAAGGGCTAAGAGAATGTGCCCACTGGACCCATTGCTTCCCTTCTGGACCACATTATATCACATCAAAATTCTTTTCTCTACAGGGTCAAGTCTGCTTTCAAAGCTGACACAGTCGCTTCTCTGGGTCCCTTTTCCAGACCTGTGGGCCATGCCACTGAAGAGGCCCAAGTGGGGCCAAGAAACGTCACTTATTGCTTGTGTGGATGGAACTTGGACAAGCAGGCTGTATTCTTCACCTGGAAACTGCAAATGTCAGATGAGGGCCTGCCTCCTCCTTCTCACACCACCAGCCCAGAAACAGATTGTAGTTGATAGAGAATCATGAGCAGTTCCACATCCTGCCACCCCACCCCGCACTTTCTCCACACCCTCTGCGCAAGGTGGTGAGGAACACTGGCTTTAAGTGGAAAATCAGAAGGAAAAAGAAGAGAAGATTCCAAGAGCCCAGAGAACGGTCCGCCTACTCAAGCAGGGGCTGCACAGCTTTATACTCTCCCCTGGGCGGAGAGCACTACCTAATCGTTGGTGACACACTCCGCAGAAAAACACCAGCATTCTTGGCAGAGCTGCTTTCCTCTGTTTGTCTCTCATCAACTCATAAGACGGGTTTCTCCTCTGGGCTGTGGGCTCCACAGTCAGACATTATTTGGTAGCCGGTCTCTCCTCCACCCCCAGCCCCTTCCTCTGAGACGCAGTCCGGCTGGTCCTCCTCCAGGTGGAATGAATCACTGTTTTGATTTTGAGTCCCTACGGCCTGTTAGTCACGCCCTGACTAAGCGCTCAGGTACTCCATTACACCTTGCACTCAGATGAGTCCCAGCAGAAAGCACTCCTCAAAGACAGGACAGCTGACTGCTCCAGCCTTTCCCCAGTGGGCTTCGAGCAGGGCCTCACACACTCCTCTCAGCTGCTCAGGCCCACTCCCTGAATCAATTAACTTTAAAAGTCGACCTGGTTGGGATTAAAGTCACCGAGTTTTATGAGAAAACCAGTCCAACCAGTTTCCTCCTTCATGGCTCTTAGATCCTGAGGCTGGTTTATTTTGCCGACTTAGATCCCTTCTTTCAACATTCACTTCACACTTGGGCCCCCAGAGCTTTTTAACCTTGTAAAGACTGGAGATATCAGGGAAAAGAAAGTTTTAGGGATTATATTAGTTTCCTAGAACTGCTATACAAAGTACCACAAACTTGGAGGCTTAAAATAATAGAAATGCAGAGAAAGACAAATATATCATATCACTGATATGTGGAATCTAAAACAAAAATGATACAAATGAACTTATTTACAAAACAGAAATAGCCTCAGGCATAGAAAACTCAGACATAGAAACTCGTGGTTCCCAAGGAAAAATGGGGGTGAGGGAAAAATTGGGAATTTGGGATTAGCAGATACATATCACTATATATAAAATAATCAACAAGGACCTACTGTATAGCAGAGGGAAACTATATTCCATATCTTATAATAACCTGTAATGAAAAAGAATCTGAAAAAGAATACATATATAGTATTATAACTGAATCACTTTGTTCTACTACTGAAACATTGCAAATCAGCTATACATCAATTAAAAAAAAGAAAAAAAAATAGAAATGTATTCTCTCGTGGTTCTGGAGGTTAGAAGTCCAAAGTCAAAGTGTGGGCAGGCCACGTTCCCTCTGAGGATCACAGCAGATGGTCCTCCTTCCGTCTTCCAGCTTCTGGTTGTCGTGGCAAAGCTTACTGTTCCTTCGCTTAGAGACGTGATCTCTCCATTCTCTGCCTCCATTATCACATGGTGTTTTCCCAGTATGTCTTCTCTATATGTATCCAAATTTCCCTCTTTTTATAAGGACACTAGTCATTGGATTTATGGCCCACCTAATCCAGTCTGACCTCATTTTAACTTTCAAGTAAGGTCACATTAACAGGTACAGGGGATTAGGACTTGAACCTAAATCCTAATTTAGGGAATACGAAAAGTGAAAGTGAAAGTCACTCAGTCTGTCCAACTCTGCGATCCCATGGACTATACAGTCCATGGAATTCTCCAGGCCAGAATACTGGAGTGGGTAACCTTTTCCTTCTGCAGGGGATCTTCCCAACCCAGTGACAGAACCCAGGTCTTCCACATTACAGGTGGATTCTTTACTGTCTGAGCTACCAGGGAAGCCTTTAAGATATTGTGATCACACATTTTATTGTACTTTGATATATGTCATAAACCTCATAAGACATCATTATTATTTTTTACTTCAATTAAATCAAACTTGGGGAAATTTTGGTGAGTCTTTTTTTTTTTAATTTTGTTTTATACTGGAATATAGTTGACTTACCATGCTGTGTTAGCTTCAGGTATACAACAAAGTAGTTCAGTTATACATATTTCCGTTCTTCTTCAGATTCTTTTCCATATAGGTATCATAGAATACTGAGTGGAGTTCCCCATGCTATACAGTAGGTCTTTGTTGATTATCTGTTTTATATATCATAGTTTGTTGTTTTTACACTTTATTCTGTATTAGAGTATAGTTGATTTACAGGTGATTCTTCCTTCAAATATTTTCTCTGCCTTCCCTTATTTTGGAGTGGCTTCCATTATGTTAGATCACTTATATTGTCCCACAGATCACTGAGGTTCTGTTCAGTTTTTAGTCTTTTTTTTTTCCTCTGCCCCACTTTGGCTGGTTTCTCTTACTGTATCTCAAGTTCAGTAATCTTTTTTTCTTTTTCGGCATCTAGTCTACTGTTAGCTTCATCTCTAATCCCATTTGGGTTTATAAAAAATATCTTCCGTTTCTCTTCTGTGTGTTCCTGTTTTTATGGAGTTTCATTCTGTTCATGTATATCCTGCGTGTGTGTGCTTGTGTGCTGAGTCACTTTGGTCGTGTCACTTCAGTGGCTCTCTGAACCTCAGTTTCTTCTTCATAAAACAGAGCCAATCCTTTGTCTATCTCAGAGATAATGTGAGAATTAAATGAGATAATATATGCTTATAGTTTTAGCTGCCTTTTGCAGGGTGTTTGGGGGCTTCCACAGTGGCTCAGTGGTAAAGAATCCGCCTGCCACTGCAGGAGACCTAGGTTAGACCCCCGGGTCGAGAAGATCCTCTGGAGGGAGACACGGCAGCCTACTCCAGTATTCTTGCCTGGAGAATCCCATGGACAGAGGAGCCTGGCGGACTACAGTCTATGGGGTAGCAAAGAGTCAGACATGACTGATCGACTGAGCACACACATGAGGACACTGAGTGTTTCAATGTACCAGGCCTCATCCTAAGTACTTTATGTTAAATATCTCACATATATTTGACCTTCACAGCACCTCTGAATGGAAGACATTATTAATCCCATTACACAGATGAGAATGTTTAAGTAAATTGTCCATGGTCAAATCAGCAATAAACGCAGAGCTGGAACCCTTCTTATTTCAAAGTCATATAAAATTGTGGGTTATAAGAGCTTGAGGCGGTACCTGGGGCTCATGGTAGGAATCTGAGAATTCAAATGTTAGTTTCCCCCTTTATTATCCTTCCTGATACCGGGCAGCTCAAAGGATATAAACTGTAATAGATGCCAAAGTTTATATTGGGAAATCCAATTTCTAGTCTCAAATTCTTTCTCTCCACATCTCCCTTGGGATATTCTCTCTTAAATGGATCTCAAATACATCAGATTCCTTTGCTCCACCTCTACCCTTCAAGTCCAAGGGACTGTCCCTTGCCTGGATTCTCTGCACCTACTGTAGCCTTTCTAACTCGTAGTCCGAGTGATTCTTTCAAAACACAAACCGAATCAGGTCTCTTCCCAGTTCAAACTCTTTAGAGAACCATCAGATAAATCAAAGTCGAAAGTCACAGGATGTACATGGTTTGGCCTCCACCTGGTTCTTCAGCCACTTCTCACACTGAACTTGCCCTCGGTCTCCTGGCCACTCATTGTCTTCTTATTTCCCTAAATATGCTATCACACATCTGAGTTCTTACCTTTCTTCTGTCATGTGTCTGTATGATAACAAACTGTCTCCCCTGCTCCTGCGCCCCCCACTCCTTCTGCTCTTAGTTACCTGACAAGGGATGGAACCCAAGCCCCCTGTAATGGAAGCGCAGAGTCTTTGCCACTGGACCACTGAGAAGTCCCCGAGTTGCTATTTCAATAAAAATGCCTGCTGCTGCTGCTGCTAAGGTTGTTCTAATTTCTATTTTTTACCTGAGACTCTCTGATAATCCCCTACAGCTTGCAAGGCTTAGGTTTGGATGGCTATCCAGGCAAGCTATGCAGCCTTGGTCTTTATGCTGACCCCAGACACAGAATTCACTGTTCTAATTTGCCTCATTAACTCAGTAAGAAAACCCTGTCTGCTGAGTGAGGATTATCATCCTGCATATGCAAATTTAACAAAATGGCCCAAGAATTATTAACTCAAAATATTGTCTACAAAGCACAGATTCATGGCCATGACTAACTCTTCTTATATCAGAGAAGGTCCAGAAGTTTCTTCCAGGCTGTTTGTTCCCAGATAGAATGAATCTTCTCTTCTACCTTAAGGGCTCCTGTGGGGGCGAATGAGACAGGCTGCATAAATGGTTGAGTTCCTTGGTGAGAGCCAGGGTGTATATAAATATTACACGCCAAAGTTTGAATGGGAGTGTGTCATAAAGTCTGAAAGTCTGGCATCACCCTTTCAAGCATGCAGTGTTGCTCAATGGAGTGGCATTGTTGAAGTGACCCATTAAAAACCCATGAGAAAAACAAGGGGAGGGAAGATAGCTCTTGGGAGGAGGGGAGTGGAAATCTCCATGAGGGATCATGGGTTCTTTACCTGTACCCTCTCCAGAGTTGAGCCCAATGTGGAATATATAGGAGCTGCTCAGGATAGAATGAGCTCAGGATCACCTGCCAAGGTTATCAGAGGTGATTGTGTGCTCAGAACAGACAACAGAGAATGCAGCCTCTGTGATGAGATCACCGGGGTACTGTCAAAGAGACGATGCTTAGCAGAGGCGGTTACTTCCCAAACCTGACTGGGTGTGTTTGGCCCTGTATTATTTGGTTAGATGCAAGGCTGGCTTCAGTGAGGGGTTAAGAGGCAGTTCCCTGTGTGGTGGTCTGGACTCCTCCACTTAAATATGTTTCCGCCCAAAGCTAGGAGTCCCACTTTTAGACTTCAATTCCTTTGTGTATTTTCCCCTGTTCAAATGTGAGCACCTTGTCACCAATGGTGAACTGAGAGGTTTTTTTCTCCCAGTAGAGCTTCCAGTGGAGAACCAGACCCCACCAGGTAAGAAATGCAGAAGGAAAATCTGAGGAAGGCAGATGGGGAGGGAACAATTTCCTATCTTTTCTGAGCCTGTGAAAGGGCATCAGTGCCCAAAAGGAGCCTAGAAGGCAGAGGAAAGGGCAAGGAGGAGGTCTCACAGCCAAACACTAGCCTGTAGCTTGGGGCAAGGTGCGGCTAATTGTGGATGGGGATGGGGTGAAGGAAGATATGTCCAGTGAAGGAAATTCTCTGGTACTCATGAAGCAAATTTACAGTACATTTAGTTACAGGCATGATTAGGAAAACGTTTGGAAGCTATGGCTGTCACCACCATGGAAAGCTGGATCCAGAGCTGGGAGGTAGGACCTCAGATTAAAGCGGCTGGTGCTTCAGGGACCAGAGATTCAGACTCAGATTCTACTTGGTTTGACCTGCCTTCAAGGTATAAGTGGTGTCAGGTGTGTTGGGAAGGCTCGCTACCCCTCTGGAATGTTTTCCCCACTGCTCACTGATGCCTGACATTCCTTTTAATAGGGAGCTAAGTCTCACATTTGGAGAAGGCAATGGCACCCCACTCCAGTACTCTTGCCTGGAAAATCCCATGGACGGAGGAGCCTGGTAGGCTACAATCCATGGGGTCGCTAAGAGTCGGACACAACTGAGCGACTTCACTTTCACTTTTCCCTTTCATGCACTGGAGAAGGAAATGGCAACCCACTCCAGTATTCTTGCCTGGAGAATCCTAGGGACGGCGGAGCCTGGTGGGCTGCCGTCTATAGGGTCGCACAGAGTCGGACACCACTGAAGCGACTTAGCAGCAGCAGCAGCAGCAAGTCTCACATTGGGCTATCCTGGTAATTCAGCAGTGAAGAATCCACCTGCCAATGCAGGAGACTCGGGTTCTATCTCTGGGTCAGGAAGATTCTATGGAGGAGGAAATGGCAACCCACTCCAGTATTCTTGACTGGGAGATCCCATGGACAGAGGAGACTGGTGGGCTACAGTCCATGGGAGCACAAAGTGTTGGACACGACTTATCCACTAAACAACATAAAGCCTGGCATTACAGAACTAAAGAGCAAGCTTCAAATGAGAGGGGAAAGAGAGAAGGGATGGTGTACATGACATTGAAGGAGACAAAGAAAGTCCCGTTGGCCTTGGCCTGGGGGCAGGGGGTTTGTGATGGTGGCGTCTAAGATGGTATAATTCTACCCAAGGCCAACCCCATGAAGAAAATCTTTTTTCCCTCACAACAGCCATAGAATCATTTCAGAATTTAAGGTTTCTAAGAATTAGAAAACAGAAGAAAACAAGACCCTTCTTTTAGACAAGTAACTAATATGAGGTGGGGAGTGAGGACGGGGCTTCAATTCATTAGGTCTCAGACTGCCCCCTCTGAAATGCAGTACTCCCCTCTGCTGGCTGCAGTGGGTATAGCTCATCAAAACCAAAGATGACGGACTTCCGTGGTGGTCAAGTGGTTAAGACTCTGTGGGGGTTTCCATCCTTGGTTGGCGGAAGTTTCACATGTTGCCTGGGTGGCCAAAAAAAAAAACAAAAAAAACAAAACCCTGTCAGAAAATCAAAGATGATTCCTAAATCTTTTCCCCACAACCTAGGAAAGACCAAAGCATTTACTCTCCACAAGAGATAGGAGACAAAGCAAATGTGGGCTGGTTTTCCCACCACCACCGCCCCTCAGAAATCACCCCTTAGAGTGTCTTTTGGGTTTGAATTTAAACAGGAATATCTAGCTTCTCCAGCCTAATGCTCAGCCAATTAGGTCACATTGGCATAAATGTTCAAAGAACAGTGGTTTCAAACTCCACCCACCTGATTGGAGGTCCTCGGTCACCTCCCAGGGCCTCCCTCAGAGGCAGAGGAGGCACACGGTCTGGGGCGGTGGGCACCAGGAAGAGTCCCCTGTGCCCTTCTTGCTGGCCCCTGGCCCTGCAAAGGCTCTTGGCTAAGGAGGCCCTTTGAAGGAACATTCCTGCTGCACTGCTGACTGGCCCAGGCAGCCCTCTGCTGTGCCCGCCAGTCCTGCTGGCACCAGTTTCGGCCCAGACATAGGAAGCAGGGGCCCAAAAAAGATTTGGGATTTATTCAGATATGCTTGTATGACCACATAACTCAATTTAAAGGCTCTCAGTTGCCTGGTGTTATGTTTGGGTATTAAGCTGCCTTGCTTAGGGACTTTTTTCATTCTTAGGAGGAATTTCCCACAAATCAATTCTGAAATCAAAGTGAAAACTTTCCTAGTATTTTCTGTTACTTTGTTAACGTTTAACTCTGAACCTGCTTTCCTTTTTCTTCAGAGGCCTTCAGGACTTTGCATAATGAAGAGTGGGTGCATATTCATCAAATCCCTTAGGCTGAGAAATGGAGCCTAGCAGAAAAGATGTTCCCAGTATGGCTCTCTGGCAATCAGTGGTATTAAGTACTAGCATTAAACTTCATCTCAGGTGGTGGGGGGCGGGAAAAAGGAAAGTGTTTATGGTTTATAGACCTTTCTCAAAGCACACTGGGAATCATGAAACATGGGTCTGATTTCAGAGGCTGGTGAATGGAAGCATATCCAATTTTTAAAAACAAAACGCAAGTTATTACTTCTGACACAAACAATGAGACTCCTAAGACCCTGAGGTGCCTTTTAGCCTCTGGAGAAAGATGATGAGTTGGCAATCACCGGAATCTGAAGATGTTCAACCACACTCATCACCTTCGCCAACGCTTTAATATTGCCGTGGGGAGCTTTGTGCCTCTCTGAATGCTAGTCTCAGGACCCATCTCAGCTCTGATAGGATCAAGCGGGGCAGGAGACTTTGCTGAGGACCCCAGTCAAAAGATGTGTGTGTTGAGAATTGTAGCCTTCGGTGGGTAACCAGCTGTGGTTATGGTCACACACACTCAGAAGGGCTCCAGGCTCAAAAGGGTCCCACGCTTAGGGCTCATGCTCTGTGGCTACTATCTTGACTGTTTTATCTTTAGTCACTTTAAGAATTATTCAAGAAGATAATTTTAGGAATACTTTCACCATTCTTTTTTTTTCTTTCGCCATTCTTAATGATGTTATCTTTGAATTTATGTCTCATAGGTGAAGTCTGATGGGACAGTGAAGCATGTACTTGGGCTTGGAGCCTCACCTATGCACAGGGTGCTTCTCGATGCCTCCCGGCCTCCCTGTGACAGGTCCTCTGCTGTCTGTTCCCTGCCCTCTGGCTCCCTGGGCTCTGCTTGGCTTTCCTCTCTCTGCCCACACTGCTGCCTCCACCTGGGTACAGACCCAGGGAGAATTGTGGTTGAGCATGTGTCCTGCAGCTGTCCCTGCCCTGGGCTGGTGGTGTCATGGTGCATTTGATGGGTAGCAGCAGAGGCGAGCCTCTCACTCACCCCGATCTAGGTACTGAGCATGTCCTGGCACAGAGATTCTATCCTCTGGGGCTCTCCCATTCACCCTGGATTCTGCCTGTAGCATGGCATGTCTGTCTGATGGCTGGAGGCAGAATCCCAGAACTGGAGCCATCAGGGGGCAGCCCACCCCACCCCATCCGAGTGCCTGTGAGGGTCTGTACTCATCCTACAAATAACCCTGTGCCTGAGGAAGAAGCAGAACATTATATAGAAAGTAAGAGTGGCTCAGTCGGTAAGGAATCTGCCTGCAGTGCAGGAGACCCCGGTTTGATCCCTGGGTCAGGAAGATCCCCTGGGGAAGGAAATGGCAACCCACTCCAGTATTCTTGCCTGGAGAATTCCATGGACAGAGAAGCCTGGTGGGTTACAGTCTGTGGGGTCATGGAGAGTTGGACACGACTTAGCAAGTAAACCACCACCACCATGAGAAGGCGAGAGAGAGAGAGACCATGGAATTCACTGAAATATCTTGACTATCTAGAACAATTCCTGGTGCATAGCAGATGCTCAAACAATATGTGATGAATTAAAGAATACGTTCAACAGAATCTTGACTATCTAGATTTTCTGGTGCATAGTAAATACTCAAACAATATGTGATGAATTAAAGAACACGTTCAACGGATTTTTATTTATTTCAGTTGAGGTCTCATTGCACAGCGTGTGGCTCTTGAAGGCTGCTTTCTCTGTCAGGGTCTGAGAGAATAAGGGAGTAACTCATTTCTGTCTAATAATTAGTGCAATTTGCTACTTACTCATCTGAATTTCTGGAGAGTAATAAAGACTTGCAGTCAGTATAACCTGTACACCTTCATGCTCCAGGCTCTGTTGGCTCAGTTATTTCGGGCCTGTTCTGGGGAGACCAGAGTCACATGTCCCCTCCCGTTGTGGGTCATGGCACTTGGCTGGTTCCACAGTCCAGCTGGAGCGCAAGGGTAGATACAGACTGAGAAAATGTGGACACACCGAGAGAGGATGGGTTTGTGCAGATGCGGATGTTTGTTCACTGGTTCCCTCCACATCAGAGCACAGTGTCCTGCAGGAGCCCCAAGGCGGGGAGTGTGTGCCGTAGAGGAGGTGGGGCCTTCAGGTGGACTCGGCTTTAAGGGTGGTGTTGGCAGGAAGAACATTCCAGGTGGGAAGAGCTGGCCAATTGGGGTGACTCTCAGGACTCTTCCTTATAATGCTGGGTGACATCTGATTCCTCTTTTTCCTGGGCACACTGACAACCTGACTGAGGCATCTGGCCACCAGGCTTGGGGTTCAGGCTGCAGAGAGAGGAGAGCAGAGCCTAGGGAACTGCAGATGAAGGGAGCTAGACTGACACAGAGAACAAACTTGTGGTTAGCAAAGGCAAGAGGGAGGTGGGGGAGAGACAGATTGGAGGCATGCTATTAACAGACACAAACTACTATACACCAGATAGATAAGCAATAAGGATTTTACTATATAGCACAGGGAAGTATACCCATTATCTTGTAATAGCCTATAATGGAATATAATCTGTAAAAATAGCAAATCCCTATGCTGTACACCTGAAACAAACACAATATTGTAAATCATCTATTTGTTGTCGATGTTTAGTCACCAAGTCGTGTTCAACTCTTTCGCGACTCCATGGACTATAACCTGCCAGGCTCCTCTGTCTGTGGAATTTTCCAGGCAAGAATACTGGCGTGGCTTGTCATTTCCTACTCCAGGGGATCTTCCCAACCCAGGGATTAAACCCGTAAATCCTGCATTGGCAGGGGGATTCTTTACCGCCTAGGGAAGAATTCTTTACCGCCTAGGGAAGAATTCTTTACCGCATGTGACTAGGGAAGCCCTAAATCAACTATACTCCAATTTTTAAAAATTGAAAAGAAAAAAAGAGCAAAAGCATGTTACCTCTGCCTATCTCTACAGATTGTGTCAGCAAGTGACTCCCAGGAGAGTGGAGGTGGGAACTAGCTGGCATTATCAGCTTGTTCCAGAAGCCCAGGGCTGAGCGTCTTGCCCTCTAGTGCTAATCCAGGGGTGAGTGCGAGTCCTCTCGTACTGGAAGGAGAGCCTTTGGGGCACCTGTGTGATCCAGCTCCCTATGCTCTGTAACCACGAGCAAGACCAGAGCAGTACTGTCCTCTCAGCAAACAGCTGGGAGCACACGGATTTGACAGGAGTGGAAGGGATTAGGAGTCTGGTCCCAAAGAAGGAATACTAAAGTAGGAAAAGTTTCCCTTAAAAAGACAACCCTTGGCTCCCACCAAACAGCACTTCTCTCAGGTTCTTGGCTTCCGAAGTTGGCTTCCTGGCTTAGCTGTGGCCAATAATCACTGAGAACCTAAAAGCAATTCCTCGTTTGAGAGTCAATGGGTAGATTTTTTTTTTTTTAATGAGAAAAGAAAATTACAGTCAAAGTCCCTGTTCTTCTTTCTGTTTGTTAGGACCAGTTTCGTATGTTTTTCTAAGAACTTTGCAGGAGAAGTCAATGACTTCTTAGCTCCGAAGGGCAGACCTGGAAAGGCCTTGAAGATGGAGGAAGAAAAGCAGAGGGCATAATGGCTTAAGACTTGGCACAGGCAGCTGGGAGCTGATGAGCTGGGCTGGGAGGAAAATAGTATAATAATCACGGCTGGCATTGTGATTCATGTTTAATCTTTGCTGTTGCTACACACATTATAGTATAGAGACCATGTGCAATGTGTTCAAGACACACACAGCTAGGTAGTGGCACAGCTAGTGGTTAAACCTAAAGTCTGATTCCAAGATGCCAAGATGAGAAGCCAAGAATCCAGGCTGTGACCAGCAGTCCAGGCAGCGAGGCTTGTGAAGGAAGACAGGAATACTGTGGGGTTGCAGAAGCTTTCTGGTTCCTTTACTCAGGAGGATTGGGGGTTTCATAGACTAGGAAATTCCCCTGTACATTGAGTATTTACCTTTCGGCAAGTAAAAACATTAAAAAACAAACAAACCTGCCAACGTCATTTCATAAAATAGTAAAGTAAACATAATCTCAATGCAAAGAAGGAAGCAGTTGCAGAATAAAGGCCACACTTTAAGTTGAATAAATCTCTGTTTGTAAAAGCCTCCCTCCCTTGTCCTTATTTTTCTCTTCTCACTCTGTGTGTGTGCTAAGTCGCTTCAGTCGTGTCCGACTCTTTGTGACCCCATGGTCTGTAGCCCACCAGGCTCCTCTGTTTATGGGATTCTCCAGGCAAGAATACCAGAGCGGGTTGCCATGCCCTCCCTCTAGAGAATCTTCCAACCCAGGGATCGAACCCACGTCTCTTATGTCCCCTGCATTGGCAAGCGGATTCTTCACCACTAGCGCCAACTGGGAAGCCCACTGTGGGCTGGTGAAAAGGTTCTCATGTCTGGGACCACTACAAGGCCTTGTTTGATCCTCATAAAGTAGGCAAAGAAGGCAGAGAAAGTCTTGCTAAGAAAGTGAAAGTGAAGTCACTCAGTCGTGTCCGACTCTTTGCAGCCCCATGGACTGTAGCCTACCAGGCTCCTCCATCAGTGGGATTTTCCAGGCAAGAGTACTGGAGTGGGTTGCCACTTCCTTCTCCAGGGGAACTTCCTGACCCAGGAATCAAACCCAGGTCTCCCGCATTGCAGGCAGATGCTTTACCCTCTGAGCCACCAGGGAAGGTGGAGAGGAGAGGTAGCCAAAGAAGGCAGAGAAAGTCTTGCTAACCTTCAGTTGATTAATGAAGAAGCCATAGTCCAGAGAAGTTAAGAAGTTTGTTTCAGGATCTACAGTTAAAATATGGTGGGTCCAGGCTGCAAACCCAGGTTTTTAGACTCCAGGTCCAGGGGTCTTTGCTTGCATATCTCAAGTCATTAACCAGATGAACTGACTGCCCAGCAGACTGACTCCTGTGTGAGGACCTGAATGTCCAGAAGGAGAAAGAGGGCATTGATAAGTGTAGTTTCCATGGATAGGGCTCAGATGTGAGTGTCTCTAGCTGAGAGGCGGTCTCTGCCCTCAGGACAACATGAGAAGCCCTTTCAGGGTAAGGAAGGAGCGTGTTTTCTCTTCTATCCCCAGGCTCACCTTACCACAGGGCTGGGCACACAGGGCTGGCAGGAAACCCTTGCAGCTTAAAAGCAAAAGCATGGCTTTGAATTTAGCAGGATTTTACTGTGGAAAGTAGAGAGGAAGAAAGGAAAGGGAAAAAACATCTCAGACACAGTTTGATAGGATGCTGTTGGGAGGAGAAGAAAAGGGATGGGCTCTGGAAAAGACTAGATGAAGGTCCCCTGGGCAGTGATGGGCAGAGGGAGGCAGCGAGACAGGGTTTGTCTCCACTAGTCTCTGGGGTGGGCAGGGTGTGTGGGTGGATGGCAGAGGCAGGAGCAATGAATGTGGTTTCCCACTGTTCTGCTGATCAAGGTCACACTACTGATTATGGCTCCAGTGCCTAGTGGCCTGACCCCTGCCTACTGCTTTAGTGTTACCACCCCTACTCTCGTTTTCTGGGCACCAAAGTTCTCTATGAGATCCCACCTCAGAACCTTTGAACACGCTGTTCCTGCTTCTGGGAATGCTCTTTTTACAAAACCAACACTTATTAAAGCCTAATCATTCATTGATGACTTCCCTGACTCCTGTCTACCAGGTGGAGGGGTAGATAGCCCAGAGCCATATGGGCCCACCTTCAAAAGCAGTGAGCATCTATTTATTTTTCATTTTTGGCTGCACCGGGCCTTTGTTGCTGCGTGCAGGCTTTCTCTAGTTGCAGCCAACAGAGGCTACTCTCTAGTTGTGCTGGGGCTTCTCACTGTAGTGGCTTCTCTTATTGCGGGGCACAGGCTCTAGGGTGCATGGGCTTCACAACTGGCACGTGTGCTTAGTTCCCCCGCGGCATATGGAATCTTCCCGGACCAGGTATCAAACCCACGTCTCCTGCATTGGCAGGCAGATTCTTAACCACTGCACCACCAGGCACTTCCAGCAGTGAACATTTAAATACATGCTATATGCACAGAGCCTAGGGGTAGCACATCAACCAGCAGGGTGCTTGTGAGGCCCGGGAGCAGCAAGGAACACACTTCATCTTATCTTGGGTGGGGTCAGCACCTTGAACCTTTCCTTCATGTCTTTGTTACAGTCTGTAATTATGTATCTGATGATGTTGTTTCTCCGCTTAATGGTCAGCACTTGAGGTCGGGGCCTTTTTTCTTTTTCTTTGTGCTGAGCATTGTAGCTACGGCTTAGCCCTGGAGCCAGGGGCCTGGATGGAGCCTCCTTGTTTTCTTTGACGGCTGCCTGTCTGTGCAACTGGCATTTTGCTTTCAACTCATAATTCTCGGGGGTAGGGTGGGAAGGCTTGGAGGTCATGGTCATGTCTAGAAAACTGTTACCAGGCTACTGAAGGTTGTGTTTTGTTCCTCGCTCGTGGTTCCCACTAGGTTTGAGGTCCTCTCATACTGGGGACAACTGAACCTGTCACTTGCTGGTGAGCGTGAAGAGTGGGCTCTTGTGAGAGGTGTGTGCTGGATGGGCCTGAGTTGTCAGCTCTGATTGGGTAGGACTAAGGAGACTTGTAACCTGTGGGGTGTGGGGTGGGTAGCAGCAGGGCCCTGGCACCTGGAGGACCTGTCATTCCTCATTTAGCCACCAAGAGGCACTGTTGCTCCATGGGGAAGAGCCAAGCTGGCCTGCGTTGGCCCTGTAGAGCAACCAGGCTCAAGTCATGACATTAGCTGGTATTTCCTGGGCACCACTGAGGTGGTAGGCACTGAGAATGCTCTAACTCCATAGTCATGAAACAGGGATGATGAAATCTATCTTACAGACGAGTTGAGGCATCAACAGGATCAGAGAGATTAAATGACTTTCTCAATGGACCAGTCCGAATTCAAAGCCTGACTAAATCCAAAACCCAGGGCCTTCCTGCCCCTCCCCTGCCCCCCACTCCTTCAGCCATAATGCCAGATCTCATCAGGCCTGTCTGCATAGCAGCCACCTACCAGGGCTGTTGCCCACAGCACAAGCTTCTTTCTTTCAGTTGACTCAGTTTAGCCAATTCTGATTACCCAGATTAATACAGGGGCCACTGACTGGGGTGTAAAATTTTAAATTGGGTTATTGAAATGCTTTATTTGAATCCAGAGACTATTACTCTGTGTGTGAGTTTGGGGCTGAGGGTAGCGAGGGGGTGTGGACAACGGATTTGCTCGTCCAGAGCCCTTTCCCTGTTCTCATTCTACAATCCCTCCTTTTCCATCCCCACTAGCCCTCACATGGCTGTCAGAAAGCTTTCCTGCAGATTTGATCAGATGCCTCTTCTCACTACCATCCTTCTGCGGCCCCTGTAGCTTCCAGGAAGAAGTCCCATTCCTTAGCCAGCACCCAAGGTCCTTTTTTCATGAGCTGGAACTTTCCTTAAGCCCCCCACCCCTACTCACTCACAAGCATGTGCCCTTAGCCCCTGAGCCCTAGCCCCTCAGGGGTGCCAACCCTCTGAAGTAAGCAGGAACAATGAGATTTCCCATCAGGTGGTTGTGGAGATGGAATGACACCTACGAAGCTGCCAGCACAGGGCTGATTGGTTAGCAACTGATTAATATTCCTTGCCTTCCCTTTCTCAGTCCTGGGAAATGTGTAAGGACAATGCAGCCTGCAAAGGCAAATTTAGGTGTATAATGAATGCTCCACACAGTGCCATCCCTGGGTAAACATTTGCAGACACAGGCAAATGTCATCAGGGTGGTATTTTCTCAACCTGATGCTAGGGAAGGCATTTCCTGTACTGTGCCCATGGTGCCCAGCTCCTAGGTGATTCAAACACCCTCTGGATGATAAACTCCTTGAGGGCAGGAGTAGGGCTGTGAACCTCAGAGTATCTTTTTAGGCCTAAATAACACCAGATCTTCACTGGTGTCTCCAAGAATGCTAGTTGGCCAATTAATTATTGATCAGGTGTGAGCAAAACTGGAGGGATGGACAGGTTATTTCAGGGCATCATTGTCTGAAACAGAAACGGCATTGTTTTCAGAGGCTGTTGAAGCCCGGAAGAAATATAGTACTTTCTTCTTCCTGTTGCAGAAGCTGGTGGTTGAAAACCACAGAGCTTCTATTTTTTAAAATTAATTTTTATTGGAATATGGTTAATTTATAATGTTGTTAGTTTCTGCTGTACAGCAAAATGAATCAGTTACATATATACATATATCCATTCTTTTTTAGATTACTTTTCCATATAGGTCATCACAGAGCATTGAGTAGAGTTCCCTGTAGTATACAGTAGATCCTTATTAGTTATCTATTTTGTATATAGTAGTGTGTATGTCAATCCCAATCTACCAATCTGTCCCACGCCCCTTCCCCACTTGGTAATCTTAAGTTTGTTTTCTACATCTGTAACTTTATTTCTGTTCTGTAAAAAAGTTCACTTGTACCATTTTTTTAAATGATTCCACATATAAGCGGTGTCATATGATATTTGTCTTTCTCTAAATGACTTACTTCATTCAGTATGATATTGTAGGGACCTCCCCAGCAGCCCAGTGGTCAAGACTGAACACTTGCATGGTATGGATTCAATTCCTGGTTGGGGAACTAAGCTCCCACATGCCACATGGCCAAAAAAACCCCACTATAGACAAAGGATAATCTCTAGGTTCATCCATGTTGCTGCAAATGGCATTATTTAGTTCTTTTTTATGACTAATATTCCACTGTATATATGTACCAAATCTTCTTTATCCATTTATCCATTGATGGAAATTTAGATTGCTTCCATGTCTTGGCTATTGTAAATAGTGCTGCAATAAACATTGGGGTGCACGTGTCTTTTTGAATTATGGCCTTCTCTGGATATATGCCCAGGAATGGGATAGTGGGATCATACGGTAGATGATAGTGGCATCACTGATTCAATGAACATGAGTTTGAGCCAGCTCCGGGGGAGATGGTGAAGGACAGGGAAGTCTGGCATGTTGCATGGGGTTGCAAAGAGTCGGACACGACCGTGTGACTGAACAACAACAACAATGGTAGCTCTATTTTTAGTTTTTTAAGGATCCTCCATACTGCTCTCCATAGTGGTTGTACCAACTTACATTCCCACCAACAGTGTGGGAGGGTTTACTTTTCTCCACACCCTCTCCAGCATTTATAGTTTGTAGATTTTTTGATGATGGCTATTTCGACTGGTGTGAGGAAATACTTCCTTGTAGTTTCCATTTGCATTTCTCTAATAATTAGTGGTGTTGAGCATCTCTTCGTGTGCTTTTTGGCCACCTAAAACCACTTTTTCTTAGGGCTTTAGACTAAGAAAGCCATGAATCTGAACAATGGGTGGCTTGATTTGAGCACACGTGGCTGGTTGGGGTGCCCACGCTCAGATGAGGATATCGGCAGGACCCTCTCCTGGGGTTTTGAGCATCTGGAGGTAGCCTCAGTCCACCCTCTCCTCCTATTTCTCAGTTTAATCTTCTTATTCTGAGGTTCAAAGAGATGTAATTGACCCTTAGACAAAGCCCAGGTTCCAGAAACTCTAAACAAGGTAGACTAAGGTCAGGGAACTCAGCCTCTTCCGGGAAGGGTCCTACAGGATCAGACAAAAATGGGGATTCCTCAGCCCAGATTCACCTGACTACAGCCAATCTCAGTTTCACCCTCGGCTTTCTCCCATCCGCTGCTACACTGAACCTACCTGTTCTGTGTTTGCATGTCAGGTAAATTTTCTGATCAGTAAGCATTTGCCTACTCCTGTACCGTGACTTCAGGCGACTTTGGTATTGGTTGGTCTATTGCTCCTAATCTCAATTCATCAAATGCCCTTTGAACATTGTAAACACATTATATGTAGATTATTCTTGCCTTTAGTTATTTCAGTAACTGTTATATGGCATTTAAACTATCTGGATGGTCTTCAACATGGATAGACCTAGAGAATGTCATACTGAGTGAAGCAAGTCAGACAGAGAAGGAGAAATATCCTATGACATCCCTCATATGTAGAATCTAAAAAGAAATGATACAAATGAATTTACAAAACAGAGACTCACAGACTTAGAAAAAGAACTTATGGTTGCTGGGGGGAGGGATGGGGGGTAGGGATAGTTAGGGAGTTAGGGATAGACATGTACACACTGCTATATTTAAATGGATAACCAACAGGGACCTACTCTATAGCACATGAAACTTGGCTCAATGTTATATGGCAGGCTGGATGGGTGGGGAGTTTGAGGGGGAATGGATACATGGATATGCCTGGCTGAATCCCTTCCTTGTTCACCTGAAACTATCACAATGTTGTTAATCGGCTATACCCCAATATAACACAAAAGGTTAAAAAAAAGTAAACTACCTGGGTGGTCTTGTATACTTTTCCTTCTTTAAAACCACAGGAAAAACTGATTGCTATTATTCCCCTGAGAGATGGGGACTCTCAAAGGATCCATCCAAGGTCATCCTGCAAGGTAGTGATGGGCAGGACCTCTGGCTCTGTGTCAGCAGCCCTCCCTGGGAGAGTTCTGTCCATGCTTTGTAGTAGCCCCCACAGGGTTATATTAATTATATACTAATAATATACAGCATATATTAATATATGGCTGCTGCAGCTGACAAAGATGAGGCAACTGCTGGAACTGGCACATGTGGGCAGGCGGGTGAGGCCAGGGACAGCGGAGCAGGCAGGGATCTCTGGAGAGGGAGGCTGCTGAGGGACTGAGATTTCTGAGCCCCTGAAAAGCTCCCCAGCTCCCAAATATTAATATCTTCTCCGCCACCTGAAAGTTTCTTATCAAGAAATAAAGACTTGCAGATCCCAGCTCTGCTCCTTATTGGCTGTGTGAACTTGGACAGCACGCCTGGTCTTTCCGAGACTTTGTTTAATCATCTGTTAAATGGAGATTTAAATAACACCAATTTTATGGAGTCGTAAGGATTAACTGTTCAAATGGGCTTAGCAGCTGCCTCACTCATACCACTCAACAAGTGGCTGCTACTGTACATGTACAGAAGGGGGGGGCAGTTGTGGGGTTTTTTTGTTTTCCTTTTGCTTCTCTGGGTCTTTAACAAATTAACACACACTGCTGTTATAGTGGAAAAAAAGATGCTTTTTAATAATAAAAAGTATAAATATCCAGGGACTTTCCTGGTGGTTCAGTTGTTAAGACTCTGTGCTTCCATTGTAGTGGGCATGAGTTCCATCCCTGATCAGGGAATTAGGATCCCAACTGCTATATGGCATAGCAAAAAAACCCAAAAACCAAATTTATACTGGAATGTAGCCTTACCAGGTTCCTCTGTCCATGGGATTCTCTAGCAAGAACACTGGAGTGGGTTGCCATGTCCTTCTCCAAGAACTTAAGTAAATGAGGGCAAAACATTTCCAGAGACAAATTGGTAGAATCTGAATTTATTGAACATCTACTATGTGCCCGATGGGCTTCCCAGGTGGCGCTAGTGGTAAAGAACCCGCCTGCTAATGCAGGAGACATAAGAGACACGAGTTCAATCCCTGAGTCAGGAAGATCCCCTGGAGGAGGGCATGGCAATCCATTCCAGTATTCTTGCCTGGAGAATCCCATGGATAGAGGAGCCTGGTAGGCTATAGTCCATAGGGTCGCAAAGAGTCAGACATGACTGAAGCAACTTAGCACAGTACAGCATATGCCTGACACTGTGGGTATACTTTTGTTAGTTTAAATCATGATCATGGCAACTCTATCAGCCAAGTATCATTGTATCAGCTAAGTGTCATAATCCCCATTTTATAGAGTAGGAAGCTGAGGCTTACATGAGTTTCGTAACTGCCCTAAGTAAAGAACCTGCCGGCCAATGCAGGAGATATAAGAGACTCAGGTTCGATCCCAGGGTTGGGAAGATCCCCTGGAGAAGGGAATGGCTACCCACTCCAGTATTCTTTCCTGAAGAATCCCATGGACAGAGGAGGCTGGCAGGCTATATATAGTCCATGGGGTTGCAAAGAGTTGGATGTGACTGAAGTGATTGAGCATGCATGCATGCAAGTGGACACAATTCATTGCAAATCTAATCCAGATCTCTCTGATTGCAAAGTCTACAGTCTTCTCAACGACTTTTCAAGTTAACTGAAAGGGTAGACTGGGAATGAAAGGAGGGTGGGGTGACTGAGGGAAGGAACATGGCAAGCAGGGAGCCAGGGGCACTGGACATGGACAAAAGTTCAGCAGACACAAAGGATGGGAGGAAAAAGCAGAGTGGGGATGGAAGTATCTCAGAGCCAATTTGCCCAGTTTCACAAATGTTCACAAATGCCTTGCCCCATTTCAGAAAGGTTAATGTCTGCAGCTGTGATGATTCTGTTAAATTTTTATTTTTTATTTAACAACCTCTCTTTGCAAAGCTGTGAATGCAGGCAACGACGCCTGTGTTGCTAGCTTTACAAACCGGTTCTCAGTCGCACTGGATCGCTGGGAGTGGGCAGGCTGGCGGTGTGCTGCGTGATGGGCCCAGCTTTGCTCACAAGTCATTTTTATTTAGTTATGCAGGATCTTAATTCTCCGACCAGGGATTAATCCTGCACCCCATGCTGTGGAAGCATGGAGTCTTGGATCGGCAGAGAAGTCCACTCAGTCATTTGAAGCTCCATGAGTTTCTGCAGCAGCCTCCTCTCTCTCCTCCACCCTTTCCCATAGGCAATCCCTTCATTTCAGCTCAAATGAAGGTCCAGGCTCAGTGTTTTCTTCTCAGTTCAATTTCATTTAAAGTAAGTTCCTTTAGGTTTCCTGTGGCTCTGTGGTAAAGAATCTGCCTGCCAATGCAGGGGACCCGGGTTCCAAGAGCCCTGGTCCAGGAAGATCCCACATCCCGAGGGACAACTAAGCCCACGCACCACAACTAGTGAGCCAGTGCTTTGGAGCCCATGCTTGCAACAGGAAAAACTACAGCAATGAGGAGCCTGCACACCACAATAGAGGGTAGCCCCAGCTCATTGCAACTAGTAAAAGCCTGCACTCTGCAACAAAGACCCAGCGCAGCCATAAATAAGTAAATAAAATAGTGATTTCCAAAAAAAAAAAAAAGAAAGCAAAAATTAAGGCCTTAAAAAAAATAATAAAGTTCTTTCCAGGTTGGGTTTAATTGTTCAAGTTATTCTTTGCTTAAGAGTATGCAGTTGAGAGGCTACTAACATCCAGAATTTATCTGGATTTGTACAAAGGCATGGCATGGACCAGCAGCCTGTGTGGTCACTTCACAAGTTTATGTATCTCCTCGAAACTCGGAACTGACCCATTGGTTACAGGGATTGAATGGAACAAGCTAAGTTGTTCACGTTTCTGCCATCCTCTAGAGAGGTCAGGTGACTGGGCCAGGGTTGTATGTGCTCCAACAGAGGACTAATGCCCTGACCTTCTGATTCCCAAACCTATGATGTCTCACCTGAACCACTTCCTAATATCTTGTCACTTTTCTCTACCTAACGACATAGAAGAGTTGGAAGAAGAGGGTGATCCCGGTGGGTAGGAGGCTCCCAAACCTATGCCTGTTGATGCTGAAGTCTATCAGGCCTAAGGGCAGAAACTAAAGGGTTAATTCTGCAAACCCAGGGAAGCTGCTGGAGTCTAGGCCCAAGAAGCAGGAAGGGGGCTTCAGAGAGGGCAGGTGTTAGCACATCTGGTGGGAACATATGTCCCCTGACCCTGAGATCTCAACCCTGACTGGACACTGAAATCACTTGGGAGCTTTAAAAATGCTGATGCCCAGGCCCCTGTTGCAGGGAGTGGTCTTAGTTGGGGTGGTTAGATATATTTTAAGAGTTCTTCAGATGATCCTAGTACACAGCCAGGGTTGGGAATCACACACTAGCCAGTGAGCTCCTGGAAGAGAGATACCCTGGCCTTTTCATCTCTCATCCCTCACACAGCACCACTTGGCATAGAAAGGCTACACACAAGTGTACAGAATTGGAAAGATCTAAAACTGGTAATACTGGATGATGGACAGCTAGGTGACCAATGATTGTAAAAAAATGGGCTGAAGATGATGTAGTGAGAATGGAGGCAGGCTGATTCTTATCCTGAAAAATAAAATAAAGATATATATAAGTGAAAAGGACTGGAAGTTTAAGCATTAAAGGGTTAATATTGGTTATGCTGAGTGGCTAAGTTATGGGGGAGGGTGTGTTTGGAGCAGAATGCCTGTGTGAATTCATGTCAGTCACATGTCATTCAGTCTCTCCTCGTCACTGTGCCTCAGTCTTCTCATCTCTAAAATGGACAATAATTGGGCAAAAAACTACATCATAGTTTATCAAAGAAAAACTGAGACACAAGCTTTAGAAAAGGAAAGGAAAAATTTACTTATAAAGACTGCAAGAGTCTTTGCTGTGTAATTTGCTATAGCAACTAGAAAAATAGTACAGCTACCACATTTACATTAGTCTGCTCATTATTTAGAAAAAAAAACCTTCTCATGCAATGATAATATTCACAAAAGTCATGGTGTCTTCAGACATTAAATAATTGTTTTTGTTAAGGAGTCCAGGTTCACAAGAAATAATCAAGATTTTATTCTTTGAGTGTCACAACCAGTCAGGGTTTTTTGTTTTGTTTTGTTTTTAAGTTCTTTATTTATTCATTTGGTTGTATCAGGGTTTGTTGTTAGGTCTTAGTTGCAGCACAAGATCTGCATTGTGGGATCTTTTGTTGTGGTGTGTGGGCTTAGTTGCTCCGAGGCATGTGGGATGTTAGTTCCCTGGCCAGGGATTTAACTCACATCCCCTGCACTGCAAGGCGGATTCGTAACCACTGGACCACCAGGGAAGTCTCAACCAGTAAGGGGTAAATTTGTTGTTATTTTGGTTTATTTCAGGGTGCAAAATGTTTTGTGTTTTGTTTTGCTTTGCCTGACTGTGGTGTAGGCCATATTTTCTGATTTTGGAAGCACAGTAATTTTTTTGCTTTTACACGTTGCTGTAAATGTTACATGGCTTTACATGTTACATGGCTTCAGTAAGTTGATACATGTAAAGGCACTTATAACAATGCCTGGCACTGTTAAATTTTCTATGTGTTAGCTATAGTGTCTTTCTTTTTATGTGTTTCTTCTAAACTTTCTGCAGTGAACAAGCATAACCATTTCCCCCTAATTCAAATGCTCACTTACATTAAACATCACAGAAGCCGGTTAAAATAGAAGAGCCACAAGAGCCTGAACCCGGCCCTCAAGGTTTCTCTGGGCCCCAGATTAAAGGCTGCAGCTTAATCTCACCTCCTTCCTGGCCCTGCAACTCTTGTATCATCCTTCTAGCTGAGAATTGGATCCCAGCATCTGTTATTTCCTCTCTTTTTAATGAGAAAATTTTGTCTTAGAGAATGTTCATGAGTATGGCTGTGAGCTAGATAACCCCAGACTGGAGCAAAGATGACAAAGGTCTCATTGGATCCTAAGAGGAAAGGGCAAGAAAGAAACAGAGGAGGAGCAGCTGTGTCAAAGGACACAGGTCAGGCATCAGGGAGAGAGCTGTGAACATGAGTGGATTGGGGGTGGTAACTGGAGCCTCCTGCCCAGGAACTAAGAAGCAGTCCCTGTCTACCCAAGAGGCAGCTCAGTCATGGAATTCTGATGTGACCAGTGCATGCAAAAGCCAAGAGGCTAGGGACTTGGTTGCAGGATGTCTGGAAACTGGCATGGGGCTGGAGGTCAAACATCCAGGCCTTTCCTGGAAGTTCATTTATTTGTTCCTTCATTCATCCTTCATCAATCATTCACTGATTCCAAAAATATTAATTGAGCATCTACTATGTCCCAGCCCAGGCACTGAGGCTCTAGCGGCGAACAGATCAGTCAGATGGAAATCTCTGTCCTTAAGGATCTTGTGTTCTAGTTGGGGGAGACAGATGACAAGTCAAATAAATAGGTGTGCTCTTCGGTAGATTAGATAGTGATGAGTAGAAAAACAAAGCAAGGAAGGAGGGCAGGAAGTGGAGGGGGGCAGCCGAATTAGCTCCCATGGAAGGCCTCGCTGATTAGTGACATTTGAGTAAGCACCCACAGTGGGGCGGGGAGGGGGGCAGCTAGGAGGGGGGAGTAAGTCATGTGTCAGGGGAAATGTGTCTCCTAGAGAAGTGGGGCCTCTGCGGGCAAGACTGGGCAGGTCTAGGCAAGACTGGGGAGGTCTGGGCAAGACTAGGGAGGTCTGGGCAAGAATGGGGAGGTCTGAATGCAGGATTAAGGCTGCATGAGGAACAGCCCCTGGGTGGGGTTTTTATTTGCAAAGGGAAATACAAGGTGTGCCCTTCGTGTGTTTAAACATGGAAACTGAGGATTATAATAAATGATATTCAGTAAACACAAGGCATATCATTTCAAAATCACTACCGTACTTCACCTTTCTAAAGAATTGTTTATCTAAATTTATAGCTCATAGTGTAGAGCCAAACCTTAGCAACCATAACGTTTCAGTGTTTTCCAAACTAGCCACAAGGTAAAAGTCTGCCGGGAAGCTTGATTTAAAGATACAGATTACAGCTTCCTCCCACCTCTAGTCCAGGGAAGGGGCCTGGGAAACTGCATGAATCCCAGGTGATTCTGTAACAGGCAAACCTGACAGGTACCGGAGGTCAATGTATATTTCACAAATGAGGAAATCGAGGCCTAGAGGGAGGGGACAGACGTCCTGCTTGATGTAGAACTGGTCAGTCAGGTGGAGCTGGAAACAACACTGACATTTTCCAACCCCTCCAGCCTGAAGAACGCTTTTTCACAGCACAAAGATTGCTCATGGTATTTAAACTCAGGGTACAACAAGACGCAGCTTCCCGGGTGGTACAGTTGTAAAGAATCCGCCTGTCAGTTTCAGGTTTGGTTTCAGAACGAGATTCAGGTTCCACTCCTGGGTCAGGAAGATCCCCTGGAGTAAGAAATGGCTACCCACTCCAGTATTCTTGCCTGGAAAATTCCACGGACAGAGGAGCCTGGTGGGCTACAGTCCACGGGGTTGCAAAGAGTCGGACACGACCGAGAAACTGAGCGTGTACAACAAGACACAAAAGAGAAAAGCAAACCCCAGGGCACACACCTGTTAGGAGTACCAGCTGCACCTGGGCTGAATTAGTTATTATAACTGATCCCCAGACTCAGCACTGAACATTCTGGCAGCCACATCTGCAGGGAAAACAGGCCGGGTGACTCTATTCAAGGGGGCAATAAAATGATGTGTAATAACTTCATTTGATAAGAAAAGCTTTTTCCTTTAAAGAACAAAATGGAAAACCTCACTCTTTTTTTGTGGCTGTTACCAGAAAAAGGGCAAAATAAAAAAAGATAGAACATGGCAAAATGAGAGATCTACCCACTCTCAGTCAGAATTCTTTCTTCCATGTAATTGATCTCACATGGTCTATCTGCGGTTTCAACCTTTTGATAGGCCTTTTGATAAATGACTATGTATTTGAAATGAAGTGAAAGTCGTTCAGTTGCGTCCAGCATTTTGCGACTCTGTGGAATGTAGCCTGCCAGGACTACCTGGACTGTCCATGGGGGTTCTCCAGGCAAGAATACTGGAGTGGGTAGCTGTTTCCTTCTCCAGAGGATCTTCCTAACCCAAGGATCGAACCCAGGTCTCCCGCATTGCAGGCAGATTCTTTACCATCTGAGCCACCAGGAAAGCCCATGTGTTTGAAGGGACCCCCGTCTATCTGTGTGGATAGACGTCCATAGCTCTTTCTCTGATGCTGCCTGATGGTCTACATGAGACTGGGCTGTGAGGCCTGAGAAGAACGGTGTGACCTGTGACAAGTCACAGGACTCCCTGGTCTCCTGGTGGGGGGAGAAGGGGCTTGCTGCATGTCCTTCCCGAGGCCCCTTGTAGCTGTGGCACCTCTGACTTCCAGCCCTGTCTGACCAGAAGCAGTTTCTGGGTTTGTGTGTATGAGTGTATTGTGGGTATGATGCGTACCCTACCACACATGTGGGAACTCAGACCCCGCGCCCTAGTTGTGAGGCTACTGCCACTCAGGCAGAATGGTCTCTTGGAGAAAGAAGTTTCTATTTCCAAGCTGTGCGGGCCTGTGAGGAGACACACAATTGCTTTTGTTGTTTGTTCTTCCCCTGTGGGGACAAAAGCCCTTTCAGTTGCTGTGGAATGTACAAAAAGTTCTGTGCTGAAGGGCTGGGCCTGGAAACCTGCAAATGGGGCTCAGAGCAGGCTGCTTCCACCTGAAGCTCCCAGGGCCCTGCCGAGTCCCTGGGGCTGCCTGCTAAGTGTATCAGGAAAAGAGGGTCCCTCACTCCTGCTCCTGCATCACCTCGGGCAGCTCCAGTGACCCGCAAAAACCCATCAGAAGCGTGGCCTAGATGCCAGAGGGCTGTGGAGGGAGGCTTGGTGCCAGACCTGGAGCTTTGCTTCCTCTCTCAACCCTCCCAACACCAGTGAGATTGCACTGTGTTACCCTCATTTTGCAGCTGGGGTGACCGGTCTTCAGAAGGAGACCCAGGGGGACAGTGCTGAGACTGAGCAGCTAGGGCGCTGAAAGGGGTGGGGTAGAGGGGAGCAAGGAACTCTCAGAGTTCAAGGGCAGGGCAGCAGGGCCTCGCGGCTTGTGGACACTTTGATCTTCCATTAAGTAAAAATACAAGCGACCCTTCGGTGGAGAAAAAAGAACCTGCCACCACAAAACCTAATAGTGGCCTTTTCTCATTGCTATTTCCATCTCTGGGTGGAACTACTGTCGCAAAGCGAGAGACTCGCCACAAAGAAACGAGCTTCCAAAATACTGTGGGGCTGTGCTATTTTCGGAGAGCAGTGCCCCAAGGCTGCTATTGTCTGTGTTTTTCTAACCAGGATCGGGGCAACGCCTAGGGTGCAGAAGGCAAACACCCATGAACTTTGTTCTAGTTTCAAAATGTAAATGAGTAAGTGTCAGTAGGAAGTGCCCAGAAACAGGGCTAAGCAATCTGCGTGCTCTCCCCGCCCCCGTGGAGCGGGTAGTGCTGAGCGAGGGGGTCGCGGGTAGGGAGGGTGGGAGTGAGATGGGGAGGATGACACCCAGGGCTGCGAACCGTATTGGCGCGTGTTTCAAAGCACTGTGCAGTCGGTCTGTCATTGCCCGGGTCTCAGGGGGGACGGCACAATCTTCCAAGCAAGAGAGGAAGAAAGGAGAGAGGTGTGGGGATGAGCCCAGCTTTTCAACGCGATCTGTTTAAACAAGACTCTTATCAAAGAGTAATCCTAAACGTTGGGCTTTCTTACTATCTCAGCTTCCCAGGGACTGGGTATGTGACTTTGGGGTTTCAAGAGGAGGCATTAAATTGCCTCTTAGAGATCAGAGCCCCAAATAAGCAGATAAGGTTGATAAAAATGGGGGGAATTCCCTCGTGTCCCATGGGGATGGTCTTCGCTCCCCATCATCCAGTATCTTCTGCACAATGCTGCCCAGACTGAGAAGAAAGCTGAGGTCATGGAGCAGCCTTTGCAAGCACAGCCCAGGGCTGTAGGGGCAGAGGAGGGGATGGGAGATGGAGGAATGGACTTCCAGGCTGCGCATGGAACTTCCAGTCCTTTGGTGGCTTAGCAGGTGCAGGGCATTAATTTTTAAATCTCTATTAAATTGCTATTCTGTGTCTAATACTTTGTTAGATGCTCTGGAAAAACCCAAGTAGTTGATGTATAATTAAATGCGTGTTCATTGTCGACCAAGTTCACAGCATCATGTTAGGGAAGGAACAACCACAGCTGGAGAGGTGGACAAACCCATGGGTTGGCTGGGAAGTGGTTAGGCTCTGCATTCAAACTGTCTGGCTTTGAAGCCACACTTGGCTGTGTGACTGGGTAAGGTCTCTCTTTGCCTCTGTTTTATTAGCTATAAAATTGCAATAATTTCCCAGGATTGTTGTGAGGATTCAATGTGAACTTCTTAGCATGGTACCTGAAACAGACTAATGCTCAATAGACTTTAAACACTATTTATTATTATTATCACCCAAGACTCTGACCCTGACTCTTCACATATTTACAGTCTTAAATGAAAAGTAATAAGGCATGTCCTAAAATAGAACCATTGACCTGGTTATTGCTGATAAGTGTGCTGTAGATATCTGAGGACAAAGACCTTTCAAGCAGGAATCATTAAAGAAGGCTTCAGGGAAGAAATGGAGAACAGGGCCTTCAGAATTGGGTGGGAATTGAGCAATTAAGAACATTCTAGCTAGGAAAAAATGTCATACATCAGGTTGTGGAGACAGGAAGATGCCTGGTGTGTTTGTGGGGTGCCAAGTTGCCAAGCTTCAGCTAAGGTCCCATAGGGAAGTCGTGAGAAATAAAGCTGGAGAGTAGGTATATCAGTGTCAGGTGGCAGTCTACAGAGTTTAGACTATATTGTACTTGCAGTAAGAAGCCTTGGGGAGGACTCTGAGAAGAAGTGGGTTCTTCTCCTGTTTTCCCTGAAGGTGATATGGGCTCACATCTTGAGATGATGCTGAACCCAGCCATCACCAGATCAGTAGAGATTCTCGTCAGCTTCTGTTTCTTGCCTACCACTGTGGAGGGCAGGGCCTCTCTAGGGTGCAGAAAAGATCTTTCTTCATTTCTCCCACGCTTGGAGCATTCAGGACCAGTTGGGAAATGACCTGGGAATGGGCATAGAGTCAGGGAGATCGATGCAGGTCACCAATTGGAGCTAAAGTTGATCTGAAATTACGCTATCCTATATGGCAGCCACTGGCCACTTGCAGCTCCTGAGCATTTGAAATGTGAGTGCTACAAACTGAGAAGTGCTTTCAGGGTAAAATACACCCCAGATGTCAAAGACTTAACACAGGAAAAGAATATAAAATAGTTCATTATAATATTTTTAGTATTGTTCCATGCTGATGCAATAATATTTTGGATATATTGGGTTAAGTAAAATGTTATCCAAGTTCATTTCACTTGTTCCCTTTTACTTTTTTATGTGACCTCTGTTAAATTTTAAATTGTGCATGCAGTTTGCATTCTATTTCTTTTGGTCAGTTTAGAGGGATAAGGACCAGGTGATCTATGACCTGGATAATGACTAGGGCTGTGACTACACACCTCATATTAGCCTGGGTGGGGTGCCTGGCTTCTAAAGGTGCTAGGCTCAGATTTGAACAAAATCAGCATTATGCTCAGGATAAGAAGTTAAAGGAGGAAAAGGTATATTCATTTTTGTGTATCAGTTCTCCAAGTTTCTCCAAAAGTTGGCTCCAAAATTCTGTTTTTCGGTTGAGGCTGGCAGGACTCAGTGTTGTGAGGGCCACTTTGGGAAAGTCTTCACCCATAAGAATAAAAGGAGAAACTTCTGTGATATTCATTTGTATTTTATTTATCTGGCTGTGCTGTGTCTTAGTTGCCCCATGTGGGATCTTTATTTGTGGCATGAAACTTAGTTGCAGCATGTGGTATCTAGTTCCCTGACCAGGGATCAAACCTGGGGCCCCTGCATTGGGAGTTTTGAGTCTTAGCCACTACCCTACCAGGGAAGTCCCTGAGTTATTGTTTCTTGGACTTTCTATCGGTAGTTCCTTGGATGAGCCTGCATGTGAATGCTTCCACTGATCAGGAGTCAGGAGCCCATGGAGAGGCTGCATCAAAGGGGCTCTGAAAGATGCATTGTATGTAGAAAATGCGTCAAGTTATTTAAAAGGATCATCTTAACGTTTTGTCATAATGGATAATTAAAAAAAATTGCCTCTTATGCTTTTCAGGATTTTCTACAGTCAATAAACAACTAAAAGAAACTTTTTTTTTTTTTCAAGAGCAAGAAGGGAGCAGTGGTGGGTTCTCAACCACTACTAGGTAGGGAAGTGGGACAAGGTGCTGTAAGTTCCCAGGCTTAACATAAAGCAAATATCAATGGAGACAGGTTTTTTGTGACAGAAAGGCACCCATCCTCCTATGTGGACAGAGGTGTTGAATATCAATGTCATATGAGAGTTCAGGGGTTCACGAGACACAGAATTTGATATGGATTCAAATTCTCACTGTATGGGTTACCATCTGGTGTCCTTGTTGGTCATTTATCATCTCCAAGCTTCAACTTCCTCACACTGGGCTGCTAACACCTTTACAGACAGTGGCGGTGGTCGTGGTTTAGTCACTAAGTCGTGACCGACTCTTGCAACCCCATGGACTGAAGCCTGCCAGGCTCCTCTGTCCATGGGATTCTTCAGGCAAGAATACTGGAGTGGGTTGCCATTTCCTTCTCCAGACAGTAAATACATGCAAACCTTGGAGATACTACGAGTTTGGTTCCAGGTCACCACAATAAACTGAATATCTTGATAAAGTGAGTCACCTGAATTTTTTTTTTGGTTTCTCAGTGTATGTAAGAGTTATGTGTACATTATACTATAGTATTATATATTAAATGTGCAATAGCACTATGTCTAGAAAAGCAACATACGTATCTTAATTTAAAAGTACTTAGGGGTGTGGGATTAAGAGGTACAAACTGCTATATATAAAATAAACGAGGATATATGGTACAACACAGGGAAATATAGCCATTATTTTATAACTTTAAATGGAATATAATCTATAAAAATATTGAATCTCTATGCTGTATACTTGAAACTAATATAATATTGTAAATCAACTGTATGTGAATTTAAAAAATATACCTAATTGGTAAAAAATGCTGACCACCTTCCAGTGGGGTAGTGTGGGGAAGGTAGGGAATTGGAGTTTGGGATTAGCAGATATAAACTATTATATACAGAATGGATAAACAACAAGCTCTTACTGTACAGCATTGGAAACTATATTCAGTATCCTGTGATAAACCATAACAGAAAAGAATATGAAAAAGATATATATATAACTGAATTACTTTGCAGGACACCAGAAGGTAACACAATATTGTAAATCAACTATACTTCAATAAAATAAATTTTAAAAAAGAATAATGCTTCAAGCCCAAGGTGGGAAAAATGCTAAGCATCATTTGAGCCTTCAGTGAGTTATAATCTTTTTGCACTAGTAACATCAAAAATCACTGATCACAGATCACCATAACAAATATAATCATAATGAGAAAGTTTGAAAGATTTCGAGAACTACCAAAATGTGATACAGAGAGATGAAGTGAGCAAATGCTGCTGGAAAAATGGCGCTGATTGACTTGCCCAACTCAGGGTTGCCACAAACCTTCAATGTGTAAAAAAATGCATCCTGTGAAGCTCCATAAAGTGAGATGTACCTATACTCAATAAATGCTAGCTATCATTATAATGAAGATTTTGTTTCCGAAATAGTCATTCTAACAGTACTAGAATGAAATTTTAAAATTTTTCCTGGCCTCCACCACAGGTGTTTTACAAGCTTTTCTTTCCAAACAAAACCAGGAAGGAAGTGGTATCAGACAAAACAGCAGAAAGGCTGTGGGGAGACAGAGAGCTCAGCTCCCCGAGGTCACTTAGCTGCACTCCAACTCTGTTCCTCTGCTGCCGTTGACGTCCCATTCCCACGTCAGAGTCCCTGAGGAAAGTTTGTGTTCTGGAAACTCTGGTTTGGAAGAGCCAAAATAAAGATAAACATTTTCACAGTGTTCTCCTATCAACAACCTGCTTGTCACAGAGGGCAAGAAAACAAAACACCCACCTCTAAGCACCCCAGCTGGCATTAATCAGGGGCTCTAGTTGGCTTGATGCCAGATCTAATTGGATGGCATTTCCCCGTGAATGGCTTTTCACTGTCCAACTCTGGGACAATTGCAATGTGTGGTTTTATTGCTAACGGGCTCAGTATTAGGAAGGAAACTGAACACTTTCCCATTATTCTTCATGTTAGTTTTTTCCATTTTTTATTGTGGTAAAATACACATAAAATTGTAAAATTTTATGTAAAAAGTGTAAAATTGACCATCTTCACTATGTTTTTAAAATTGAAGTATTGTTGATTTACAATATTTTGTTTGTTTCAGTTATACAGTTAAGTGATTCAGTTATATATATGTATTTCAGATTATTTTCCATTATAGGAACTTGATATTGAATATAGTTCCCTCCAGCCTGGTAGGCAGGGAGAGGGGAGGAGGAGGGAGAGGAAGGGGGGTAAAGATTTTTAAAAATGAGTAGAGTTCCCTGTGCTATACATTAAATCCTTGTAGGGTATCATCTTCACCATTTCTAGGCATACAGTTAAGTGGTATTAAATTTATTCATGTGGTTTTGCAACCATCACCACCATCCATCACCATAACTCTTTCATCTTACAGAACCGAAACTCTATACTCATTAAAAAATAACTTTCCACTCCCCACTCTCCCCAGAGCCTGGCAACCATCATCCTTTCTGTCTCTGTGATTTTGACTACAGTAAGTACCTCATGTAAGTGGAATCATTCAGTATTTGTCTTTTTGTGACTGGCTTATTTCCCTTAGCATAATGTCCTCAAGGTTCATCCAGGTTATTGCATAATGCAGAATTTTCTTCCTTTTTAAGGCTGAATAATATTTCATTGTAGGTATATGCCACATTTTGCCTGTCCATTCATTGCTTGATCAATACTTAGGTTGTTTCCATGTTTTGTTGTTGTTCAATCTCTCAGTCATGTCTGACTCTTTGCGACCCCATGGACTGCAGCACACCAAGCCTCCCTGTCCTTCACCATTTCCTGGAGCTTGCTCAAACTCGTGTCCGTTGAGTCAGTGATGCCATCCAACCATCTCATCCTCTGTCATCTCCTTCTCCTACCTTCAATCTTTCCCAGCATTAGGGTCTTTTCCAATGACCATTAAGGTCTTTCCCATGTTTTAGCTATTGTAAATAATGCTGTTATGAACATGCATGTACAAATACCACTTAAGGACCTTGCTTTCAATTCTTTTGGGTGTATACCCATTAGTGGAATTGCTGGCTTACATGGTAGCTCTAGTTTAAATTTTCTGAGGAGCCTCCATATTGTTTTCCACAGTAGTTGTACCATTTTATATTCCCACCAAGAGTGCACAAGGGTTTCAATTTCTTCATATCTTTGCCAATTCTTCATAGCCATCCTTGTTGTTTTCATTTTTCCCTTTTCTTTTATAGTCATCACCCCCTAATGGGTGTGATGTTTTACATTAATACTAAGTTGCTTCAGAGCTTTCCATATGTTTTTGTCTAATATCCTTGTTTTAGGTATTTTATTTCTACTGGGATACCAGGCCACTCTTGTTAACCTCAAAAGTGAAAGAAAGTATTCCCTGGTAGCTCAAACAGTAAAGAGTCTGCCTGCAACGCAGGAAATCTAGGTTTGATCCCTGGGTCGGAAAGATCCCCTGGAGAAGGGCATGGCAACCCACTCCAATATTCTTGCCTGGAGAATTCCAAGGACAGAGGAGCCTGGTGGGCTCTTGTCCATGGGTTCACAAAGAGTCGGATACCAGACCACTTTTGTTAACCTTAACTTTCTGCATTTTACCTGTCCTTTCTCCACCAGAGGCATTCTCCAGGCATGCTGAAGTAGGGACTGGTGAATAAGGATACCTCCCACAACTGGATCTTTGGGTTCTATAGGAGGATGGTGTGCAGGTCGCTGTCACAGGGCCTTGAGGATGGATGGGAGTCCTGGTGGTGAATGGAAGAATGTGTTGACCCTGAGAAAAATCACACATAGCTCACGCACACCGTCACAATGCCTTAGCCCAGGAGTTCTCAACCTAGTGAATCATTTGTTCCCCACGGGACTATGGTGATGTCTGAAGACATTTTTTTGTGTCACAAGTGAGTGGGGGGAGGGGGGTTAACTGGGGGTGAAGGTACTACTGGCATCTAGTGGGCAGAAACCAGGGGTGCTCTAACCATCCTACAATGCACAGGAGGCTTCTGTCCTCCCTACCTTTACCTCCTCCACAGAAAGAAAAATCTAGTCCAAAATATCAACAGTGCCAAGGCTAAGGTGACTCAGCAGTCAGTGTGTCCGTGATATGTTCCTCACCCCAATGTCCAGCCGTGGCTCCCACCACACACTCCTGCTCCCCTCAGGGGGGGTCCTGTCTGCATCCCTACACTTGCCTTTCTTTTTTCCAACCTTGTGCCTTGTCGGTGTATTTCCCCCGGCCTGGAATGCTCTCTTATGCACCCTTCTGAACCCTGACTTTTCTTCAAAACTCAAGCAGCTCTGCTCCTGTGAATTTGTCCTCAGCCTCCCTAGTCGCGTAACCTCTCTGACTCTTCACTAGAGCAAGAGCAGCTATTTCTCACCTGCAATGACTAGTAGGATGGCCACTATATGATATATATAGCATGCTGCTGCTGCTGCTGCTAAGTCGCTTCAGTCGTGTCCAACTCTGTGCAACCCACCAGGCTCCCCCGTCCCTGGGATTCTCCAGGCAAGAACACTGGAGTGGGTTGCCATTTCCTTCTCCAGTGCATGAAAGGGAAAAGTGAAAGTGAAGTTGCTCAGTCGTGTCCGACTCTTAGCGACCCCATGGACTGCAGCCTACCAGGCTCCTCTGTCCATGGGATTGTCCAGGCAAGAGTACTGGAGTGGGGTGCCATTGCCTTCTCCGTATATAGCATGCAAGCTATATATATTATAATATCCTCTGTATGTTGAAGGTTTTCAGTACATAGTTGTTGAAGAACTGTCCACCTACACTGTCCAAAGCTTTTCCTTGCTGTTCCATTGAGAGTGGTTCTTATACTGCAAGAAAAATGGTTGGCTGAGGCCTGGGAATACCTTTGATGTAATAGGATTTGATTTACATGATCTAGAGATAGGAATTCTATAAATTTCTAACTCTTTTAGATTAGATATGGACTTGCCTAGTGGTCGAGTGGTTAAAAATCGGCTGCCAGTGCAGGGACACAGGTTCGATCCCTCATCTGGGAAGATCCCCCATGCCACAGGGTAGCTGGGCCCGTGTGCTACAACTCCTGAGCCTGTGCTCGAGTGCAGGCTGCAGCTACTGAAGCCTGCACATCCTAGAGCCCATGCTCCACAACAAGAGAAACCCCTGTGATGAGAAGCCTGCACACCACAGCAAAGAGGAGCCCCCTCTCTCGGAAACCAGAGAAAGCCAGTACAAAGCAACAAGGACCCCCAGCACAGCCATAAATAAACAAATAGTTAGATAAACAACTGCCAGTCCTTCATATGCAAGATCTGTGGAGAGTCAGTGAACATACAGGAACTGGTAAACAATGTAACACTGTTTGTCAAACTGTATGCCAGGCAGCAGGGACCCAAGCTGACCTTGTTCTTCATTTTCCCAGTGTCAGAAGAACAGTTTTACTTGTATGGAGGAGTGGCCCAGGCCAGACTTTATGTCTCTATGACATTTGATATTGGATACTCGCTTTAATTGTATTACACTGAGCTGAAAAATCTGTTTGTGGCAGGTAGGGAGTAAGGGGTGGTTTGTAAAGAAGGGGAGAAGAAATTCTTTTAAAGGAAAAGTGTGGGTAATGGTGTCATATGTGAGTGTGAATTTTAGTTCTAGTATGTCCCAGCTCTGAAACTTTAGGCAATTTCTTTACCATGCTGAGCCTCAGTTTAGCTTCTCATCTGTAAAATGGGGATATTGGGTCTACCTTGTTGTGGTTGCAGTGAGGGTTAATCATGCAAATAAGTTGGCACAGTGTGGCATATTAGTAAGCTTACAATAAATTTTTTTTCTCTGCTTCACTTTCTCTTCTCAGCCAACAATGACATGATAACATTAATATTAGTAAAAATGGCAACAATGACATATTGTAATATTTTGTATTTTTGGAGAATTTTCATACTCAAATTTTCATTTGAGTTCCAACAGTCCCTTTAAAATAGCTGAAGTAGTGATTTTAAATTCCATTTGTCAGATAAGGAGACAACTCCAAGGTTCAAGTTGCAGTGAAATAATAGAAATAATTTAGTTACAATTTCACAGAGGTCTTACCTGCAAACCTAGAAACGGGTTGCTTTCCTGCACCCTAGGCTTCTTTCTCTACAACTTTTCCTTTATCTTTTTTTCTTTCCTCTTTCCTTCCTCCCTCTCTCCCTACCCCCCTTCTTTCTTTTATTCATAGGTGTGTGGAAGGAACATTATATTCCTATACATTCTCTCCTTAGGTGATCTCTTCCGTACCCTGGTCTATAATTACCATCTATATGTACATGACTCTACAAAGGTCTTTAGAACTCTTCTCTGAGTTCTAAACTAGTACATACAGCTAGCTGCCTGTTCATCATCATTTCTTGGAGTTCTTAAATGTGCCTCCAGTTGAACAAATGCAAATCTGATCCTGTAGTTCTCTCTGTTTATAACCCTTCAATTCTTCCCACTGCAGTAAGGAAAAGGCATCACCTTGCATCAGTCTCCTGTGGGGACCCACCTAGAATCCAGAGTTGGTATGAAAATTTTTTAAGGTGAAGACATAGGGGAGTCAACAGATGCAGAAAGAAGCCTTCTTGGAGCTTCCCTTATCTGATTAAAAGCAGAAACTTCTGGAAAGTAAGGTTGCCACATATTCCCTCTTCGGGGCTGCTTTTACTCCCTAAGAAGGATCCCAAGAATAAACTTACAAGAATCCCCTCTCTGGAGGAGTTTTATGACCATGATGAAGTCAGTGAGACTGCTTGTGCCTGCATGAACAGCCATTATCACAAACTTTATATTTATTTATTTATTTATTTGGCTTTGCCAAGTCTTAGCTGTAGCACACAGAATTTTTAGTCCCTGAACAGGGATGGAACCCAGGCCCCCTGCTTTGGGAACATGGAGTCTTAGCCAATGGACTATCAGAGAAGTCCCACAAACTTTCTTATTTTCCATTCATTCTTCTGGAAACCCATTTTTCTTTTCTAAAGAAACTCATTTGTTCTTCCCATATAGGCCTTTTCTCCCTTTCCCTTTTCATTACTAAGTTAGGAACTTAGGCTTCTAACTTCCCTGGTGGCTCAGATGGTAAAGCGTCTGCCTACAATGCAGGAGACCTGGGTTCGATCCCTGGGTTGGGAAGATCCTCTGGAGAAGGAAATGGCAACCCACTCCAGTACTCTTACCTGGAAAATTCCATGGACAGAGCAGCGTGGTAGCTTGCATATAGTCCATGGGGTCGCAAAGAGTCGGACACGGCTGAGCGACTTCACTTTTAACCATTTATTGAGCTATTTCTTCAGTAGTCTCCATTATGCTTGTGAGTGGTTTCTTTTCTCCTGCTAATCTGTCTTTTGTTAATTTAATTCACAAGCCCCCCATGCTGAACATAAGAAGGTAGAGAAAAGGTCTTTCCTCCCTGACATCCTCTGTTTTCTGTGCTCCATAACACAGGCTCCCTTTTAGTCCCTTTAATCCTTTTTAGTCCCTTTTAATTCCTCCTTCTAAAGACCACTGCCCATGTTCTTTCTTTTCCAGGAATGCTTTTCCCTTCTCTGTGTGTTTGTCGTTCAGTCATGTCCGACACTTTGTAACCGTATGGACTGTAGCCCACCAGGCTCCTCTGTCCATGGGATTCTCCAGGCAAGAATACTGGAATGGGTTGCAATTCCCTTCTCTAGGGGTCTTCCCAACCCAGGGATTGAACCTGGTTCTTCTGCATTGCAGGCAGATTCCTTACTGCCTGAACCACCAGGGCATCTATTAACCTCTATTCATCCTTACGGCGGGACTCTCAGGTGGTTCAGTGGGAAAAATATCCTCTGGCAAATGCCCACACCCATGGACAGAGGAGCCTGGTGGGCTACAGTCCATAGGCTTGCAAAGAGTCAGACACGACTGAGCAACTAACACTTTTGAAACAGGAGGGAAGGGGGCAGGGCACAACTTCTGAAAGAATAACATAGCCTAAGGATACAACATAAACCAGTTAGAATCATATGGGTCCAAGGTGGCAGACAAGTCAATTTTGATTAGACCTGATCCTCAATAAGCAAGCTAAACGACATACCCAGAGGTGCCGTGACAGTTTCAAGTCACCATCAAAAGACCAAAAAGTGGGTGGTGGCTCAACTCCTGAAAATCTCCACCCATTCCCCAAAATAGTTGGAATAATCCTCCCACTTATTAGCCTATAAAATTACCCAGCCCATAATAGCTAACTACACCACACTTCGGGACCGCTAGACTCGCCCTCTGTGATGGTCCACACTCTGTCTGTGGAGTGTGTTTCTCTCTAAATAAATCCACTTCTTACCTATCACTTTGTCTCTCACTGAATTCTTTCTGCCATGAGACATCAAGAACCTGAGCTTCATTAAGTCCTGAAACCAGGTACTGTGGATTCTGGCTGGGTTTGAGTACCAGCCACATGAGTTCAAGTCCCCATCCGAGGTAAACAGTTTCACTTTCACTTTCAATGCCTGTCAGTGCAGGAGACTCGGATTCCATCCTTGGGTTGGAAAGATCCCCTGGAGAAGAAAATGGCCACCCACTCCAGTATGCTTGCCTGGAGAACCCCAAGGACACTGTGGGTTACAGTCCATAGGATCACCGAGTCCAGTGTGACTGAGTGACTGAGTGTGCACGCGTGCATCCTCAGAGCTCAGTTCAAACAGCACCTCCCAAAGGAAGCTTCTCTGACCTCCCAGTTTTAGGCCCTCAAAGGAAAAGTTGCTTTTCCTTTTAGCACCTGTTATAGCCACAATTAAAATTTGTATGATTATCTGATTAATGTCTTCTCCTCCAATGTAAGCTTCTTGGTGATAGGGGTTCTATTTTTGCTCATTTTTGTATTCTAAGTTCCTAGCACAAAGTAGGCACACAGGAAAAACAAACTATTGAAGGAATGCATGAATAAATGAGGGGCTTCCCTTGTGGCTCAGTTGGTAAAAAATCCACCTGCAATGCAGGAGACCTGAGTTCAATCCCTGGGTTGGGAAGATCCCCTGGAGAAGGGAAAAGCTACACACTCCAGTATTCTAGCCTGGAGAATTCCATGGACTGTATAGTCCGTGGAGTCACAGAGTCAGACATGACTGAGCAACTTTCACTTTCACTTTCATGAATTAATGATAGAGGAAAACTCCACACATGACAGGCTAGAACCACTGCCTCCAGGATACCCCTTTCAAGCCCAAGACACATGGATCTCCTACATCCCAGTTCTTGAGGTCTGATCTTGTAACTGGGGCAAAGCAATTTTCAAACAGCCACTGCTAATGTGTGGGGACATTGGTACTGTAAAGTGGCAATGATCCTGGTCATGGATTACATGACAGTTTATTTGAGAAAGGTTGACCCAGAAAACCATCCTACAACATGCAACATGCATGAGAGAACCAGATCCGAATCTAAAAATAGTTACATCACTGGAATTGGAAACAGTGAGGCTTCTGCCTCTCTCTTTGCAACTTCTACCTCTGAGGAGACTTTTACCTTTGACAGAACCCCAGGATGAGAATCCTGACCTGGTCAGACATGAGCTCATCTACTGCTCTCATTTTAAAAAGAGAAAATTAGGACAGAGGGGCTTAGCGACTTGTCTCATGTAACCCAAGGAGTAGCTTGCAGAATCAGGGATCAGACCAGGACTTTCTGTTTCTCCTGCACAGTATGCTTGGGTTTGACACATCCAAGATTTTAGGCAGTGTAGACTTAAAAAAGATGCACAATATGAGAGTGGTAAGTTAATTTTGGCGGGAGGGGGTGTTCAAAATGAGCACTGCAGTCTGGGAGACAGCACTTCACATAGCTCTGAGAAACTGCTCCAAAGAGGTAGCGGGGGAAGGTCAATATATGTGATTTTGGTGAAGGTAGAGTTCACACAATCAAGCACTTATCTTACAAAAGATTTTCAGCTAGTCATGAGGAGCTGATGTCACCATGAAGGGATTTAGTGCTTGTCTAGATATGAAAGTGAAAGTCACTCATTTGTGGCCAACTCTCTGTGACCCCATGGACTATACAGTCCATGGAATTTGCCAGGCCAGAATACTAGAGTGGGTTGCCATTCCCTTCTTCAGGGGACTTCCCAACCTAGGGATCGAACCCAGGTCTCCTGCACTGGCAGGCGGATTCTTTACCAGCTGAGCCACCAGGGAAGCCCCTTTCTAGATATGAGGAGATGCAAAGATTGGGATCATGAAATCAGTTCCTGAAAATATCTAATTATCTAAAGACCTGTTCCACCAGTTTCCCTGGAGCACAAAGGGCCCCATTCTCTACCCTGAACTCCCTTCAGGCTGGGTCAACAGCTGGAGCAGCACAGGATTCAATCCCCACAGAGGCAGATGGCAAATGCCCTTGGCAAGCGCCAATTTATAGTTGATAGCAGCTGGAATGCTCAAGACCCTGCAAGGTCTATGTCCTTGTAGGTCGCCCAGATGGGAGGCAGGAGAGCTGAGTTTAATTCCCACTTCTTTGGTTCACTGCCAAAACGAGAAGTTTGGGTAGGGGGGATCTGAGTAAACCACTCAAGGTTCCAGAGGAAAATACCTAGGCTGGAGATGACTAGGGCAGTGTGGAAGACAGGAGCTTGGGTTCTGAGGTCTGGTCTTAGCTCTACCAGCTGACAGCTTGGAGTATCACTTGGGCCATACATGTATCTCTCTGAACATTTGTTAAATGGGTTAATAATTCTGGCTTCAGCAATTGTGAGACTCAAATAAGATAATGTACTAAAGACTTTAAGCACAATGTCTAGCATCTGGTGGCCAATACATGGAGGTAAATTGTTCATTTCTTTTCCAGTTCAAATTCATAAATGTTTGTGGCCAGTCTGCTTTAAAGGCAAGCAGTCAGGAAGCAGGTAATTACTTGGGAGGGAAAAACTCAGCCCTCTTTCCAAGTGACTCTTTCTTTCCATTTGTTAATATACTTAATCAGGTTGCCGTCAAATCCTGCCAGCCAGCTGAGCCTCTTTCAGGGACTTTGCATATCTCCTTTCTAATCCATGAGTCACAGTTCAACATCTGGAGCCATTTTTGTTTCCTCATTCCCAAATTCTAAAGTAGTTTTCTCTGTAACAGTTAATCAAGGACAGAGTCCTGATACACAGTGGGGCCCTATAGGGCTCCTGGGCACAAATGCTTTCTGTGTCCCCCATTTCTTTGATTATAGGAAACAACCTTCATTCAGCCTCCATGACTTTACCTGAGTTACAATAAGCAGATTCAAGCAGTTGTTAATTAGGGAAAGAAGGAGCTGTGAGACCCAAGAGTTGTTGGGAAATGACTTAATGACTGAACAACAACAATAGTGAAACCAGGGAGGAAGGAACAGTCAAGAGCAGCGTTGGGGCAAGGACCTGTTTCCCCACCAGTGGATACACATAATATCTTTGAGCTATTTTGCAAATATGAAAACTCCCTCCAGGTGGGAGAAGTTAACATTAATGATGATATACTGCGCACAAGCATGTAGACCCCAGACTAGCTGAACCTGAAAGCTGATGATGCTGACTCCTACTCACCTCACCACCAACCCATCAGAAGAATGTCCATGGGCTGATCAAGCCCTCTTTGATCAATTACCATAAAACTTCTCACTATCTTCTCCAAGTTGAGACACAAGGTTTTGAGGGTGTTAGCCTACTGTGACCCCTTTTGCCTGGCAAAATAATATACCAACTTCATCCAAAACTCAGTCTCCGAGATTCAATTCAGCACTGGTGTAGAGAGACACTGAGATTTTGGCATCAGTCCTCATAGTTAATAAGAACTCTGGAGGCCCTGCCTACGAGATGGATGGGGTGCTCTTTTAAGCCTCTGTAAACTATATTATAAAATTTGGGGGGAGTTAGAATGGGAATATTTTGAATTCTTGAAATCCTTACCTGCCTAAAAGTAGAGACCTCCAAAAGAACTGAAAAGAACTCAATGGTTAAAAATTCTCTTTCTAGGAGCAACTCGAATATTCTGATAGGTCAGCACCACGCCCAAAGAGAATTTGTCACAAAACAATCATTTGTCCTTTTCCCTCTTTTTTTCATCTCTTAAGACGTGATCAAAGAAAATTCATGGCAAGATGAGAAAAATTTAAACATAAAGTTCTCCTTTGCCGGTTTGGGCTCCCCCTCCCCTGTACTGTATACTGTGCTTCTGCAGTAATCAGACCTCTTTAGGAGATAATGGGCTTCCCTTGTAGCTCAGCTGGTAAAGAATACGCCTGCAATGCGGGAGACCTGGGTTCAATCCCCGGGTTGGGAAGATCCGCTGGAGAAGGGAAAGACTATCCACTCCAGTATTCTTGCCTGGAGAATTCCGTGGACTGTATAGCCCATGGGGTCACAAAGAGTTGGACACAATTAAGTGACTTTAAATAAATAATTAGGAGATAACTTTCCTTCTTAATCTCATCAAGGGTCACAATTTCTTAGGAGATAACCTTCTTAATCCTGTATGGCCATGGTGAACCACGACCCACTACTCTTGTACACGTAGATCTGGATGGTATAAATTGTCCATGTCACTGAATGCACTGTCCTCTGTCACAAAAATGTATGTAACTAACTGTGCTTTGACCTCTAATGGGTGGAGCAGTTCTTGGAGCTTTCTGAGAGGCTGTACCTGGGTTATAATTCTCAGTTTGGCTCAAATAAAATTTTCCATTTCTTTCTTAGATCCACTGATTAATTTTTTTTCATTGACAGATGGTATATAAGCCCCAAATTCTAATTGCTTCTTTGAATCACACTTCTTTGTGAACTCCATACAGACATTATCAAAATCCATCTTTGCTCTTGCTAATCTGTCTTTTATCATTTTAATTTGCAGATCTCCCAAACTTGAACCTAAGAGTGTAGGGGGAAGTTTTTCCTCCCTGACATACAAGATCTGTATGCATAAACTTAAAAAAAAAAAAAAAGAAAAAAATCAATGTAAGAAATTGTATGTTTCCTGTTCTATTGGAGTGCTTTTTTTTTTCTATCAAACATGAAATTCTTTCAAAAGAATTATCTCTGGTGCCCCTGCTTTACCAGCACCTAAACATCTGTATATTTGGTAATCCAGGTCTGAGCATTGTTAGTAATGATTTTACAGACCAGGAAGTAAAGGCTAGGAATTGAGGGGCTATGTAGTTAGTTGGTAGGGGCTTTACAAGTAGCTCAAATGGTAAAGAATCTGCCTACAATGCCAGAGACTGGGTTCGATCCCTGGGTCAGGAAGATCTCCTGGACAAGGGCACAGCAACCCACTCTAGTATTCTTGCCCAGAAAATCCGATGGACTATAGCCTGCCAGGCTCCTCTGTCTATGGGGTCACAAAGAGTCGGACACGACTGAGCAACTAACACACATAGTCAGTTGGCAAAGAGTGGAGTCAGGATAAAGTTGAACCTGTTGAAGGAGTTGAAGACTTCTACTACACATCATAAGTGAACCCTGAGGCTGTTCCCAGTTTTTCATTGTGGTCGAAGGCACTGAGATAAACATCTTTGGGCATGAAGATTCAGTCACGTGTAACTCTGAGTGTTTCCTGAGAAGAAGCCCTCAGAGGTGGGATTTTGAACTCAAAGCCTGTGAACTCTTTTAGCATCTGTTATTAAATTATCTGCTAACATTTTCTCATTTCTTAGGAACCAGAAAATCCAGCACTTGAACTTGCTTTTCCTTGTGGTTACTGCTTCTACTTCAGAAAAAAGGTTTGGTTCAGGAAAAATAATATACAATTTAGAAATAAAGCAGAGAGATGTTTGTGTGACCCTTAATATTCATGAGATCATGCCCTAATAGGCCCAGCTGAGGATCAGGTGATTCTTTGAAGAAACCTAATTTTATTGGATAAACAGTTGATTGTTATTGTTATTTTAACAATTTTACAGTTTGGGGAGGTCCCGTTGCCTCCCAAGGACTCCCTAAAGTAGAGAGCAGCCCCTAAATCAAAAACCCATGGAAAATATAATTTTGAGATCCTTTGTTCATCCCCAGACTTTTGTTTCAAGGTTGCTTCAGCCAACCAGTGTACTTTTGCCAGAATATGGCAAATATGGCTCATTTTCATGGGTCTTATGCATCAAGTCTGATGATCACATTGGTCTGTCTGTTATGGTTAAGATGTCTTTGTCTTCCAAAATTTAGGAACAGAAAATGTGGTTCTCAAAGTCATGTTTTTTCCTTGTTAGAAACTGGTAAGACTTAACTATTGGTTTTTAGAGGAAAATTTGAAAGGCCTGGTCTGGGCCCCAAAAGTGGGACCGGAGAAAAGGCCGGGTAGACAGGGTTGGAGGTTGAATGCCTATCTTCCAGCTTAGAGGCTGGAAGTGTTGCAGGAAAGGGGACTCCTTCCAGGGCCCAAGAGGGGGCTCCTGTCTAACACTCGGAAATGAACTGTCCCAGCAGACACACGTGCTGACAAAGCAAAAGAATTTATTGGGAAGGGGCATCTGGGCAGAAAGCAGCAGGGTAAGGGAACCCAGGAGAACTGCTCTGCCATTGGCTCTCAGACTTAGATCTTATGGTAATGAGGTTAGTTTCCAGGTTGTCTCTGGCCAATCCTTCTGATTCAGGGTCCTTCCCGGTGGTGCACGCATCTCTTAGCCAAGATGGATTCCAGTGTGAGGGTTTCTGGGAGGTTGGCAGGACATATCCTCTCCTCCCTCCTCCTTTAGGTCTCTTTGGAATTCTTCCAGGTTAGTTTTGCAAGGTTTACTATGGACTGATGTGTCCTCCCTCCTTTCTGCCCCTCCCGGATTCTAACCTGGTTAGTTTTCAGTACCAGCACCATGTTCTTTATCAGGACCTCTTATTGTAAGACAACTTAGGCAAGCAGTCATCATCGCGCCTGGCCAAGGCAGGCAGTTTCAGTCAACAATTCCCTAGCAGAAGCCTGGGTAAGGGTTTGTGGTACTGTAGCTGGTGCTGGAAAGTCTGTGAAAGCTTCCAAAGGTAAAGTAGAGACCTGGGCTTGCAGGCTTCTGTCAACATTTCTTTGTTTAAGGGATTCTGTTGGGGTGGAACCATGAAAGATCCCCAGAGTGGATGGGGAGAAGATAATAGCCTACAGTTTTTAATTTGTCCAGCTCTGTACTTTCAGAGTTGCTTACCTGCAGAAGCTTATTTTTGTTTGTTTCTTAAAGGCACGTGTATTGTCAGTATTTGTGTTTGACTCAGGCTAAAGCTGTAGCACTGACACTTGTGGCTATTGTTTGTGCACCTGAAAATGAGAAAAACCTTTGCTTTTCCCCACAGAGGAAAAGAAATTGACCATTTATGACTATCTGTTTGTGACTATAGTGCTGCACATCTGTGACTGACTTCATTAGGAGAAGCTGGGATAACAGATGATAGAACTCTGTCATTTGTACTCATTATAGGGACCTTAAGAGAAGAAAAAGAAATGCAAATAGGTATCAAGCTAACAATTAGCAGTCTGTTCGGAAAATGCACTGAGTATTTGTTTCAATCAAGTGTGGTAAGACAAGCAGACATGGAAATGATTTTCATGGGTAGAAGTTTGTACTCACAGAATCCTAGAAACTGGAGACAAGGCATGACATGCAGGGTCACATGGAGAAGCCCCAGGGTTGAGCAGGAGACGGAAGGGAGGAAACATGACCCAGGGTCTTCACTGGGATTTTCTTTCTTTCTTTTTCTTTTTATTTTTTTAAATTAATTAATTTATTTTAGTTGGAGGCTAATTACTTCACAACATTGTGGTGGTTTTTGCCATACATTGATATGAATCAGCCATGGGTTTACATGTGTTCCCCATCCTGAACCCCCCTCCCACCTCCCTCCCCATCCCTTCCCTCTGGGTCATCCCATTGCCCCAGCCCTGAGCATTTGTCTCATGCATCAAACCTGGAATGGTGTTCTGTTTCACATACGATAATATACATGTTTCAATGCTATTCTCTCAGATCGTCCCACCCTCACCTTCTCCCTCAGAGTCCATAAGACTGTTCTATGCATTTGTGTCTCTTACTCTGTCTCGCATATAGGGTTATCGTTACCATCTTTCAAATTTCAGATATATGCATTAGTATACTGTATTGGTGTTTTTCTTTCTGGCTTACTTCACTCTGTATAATGGGCTCCAGTTTCATCCACCTCATTAGAACTGATTCAAATGTATTCTTTTTAATGGCTGAGTAATATTCCATTGTGTATATGTACCACAGCTTCCTTATCCATTCGTCTGCTGATGGGCATCTAGGTTGCTTCCATGTCCTGGCTATTATAAACAGTGCTGCAATGAACATTGGGGTACACGTGTCTCTTTCAATTCTGGTTTCCTCAGTGTGTATGCCCAGCAGTGGGATTGCTGCGTCATACTGCAGTTCTATTTCTGGTTTTTTAAGGAATCTCCACACTGTTCTCCATAGTGGCTGTACTAGTTAGCATTCCCACCAACAGTGTAAGAGGGTTCCCTTTTCTCCACACCCTCTCCAGCATTTGCTGTTTGTAGACTTTTAGATAGCAGCCATTCTGACTGGTGTGAAATGGTACCTCATTGTGGTTTTGATTTGCATTTCTCTAATAATGAGTGATGTTGAGCATCTTTTCATGTGTTTGTTAGCCATCAGTATGTCTTCTTTGGAGATATGTCTGTTTAGTTCTTTGGCCCATTTTTTGATTGGGTCGTTTATTTTTCTGGAATTGAGCTGCAGGAGTTGCTTGTATATTTTTGAGATTAATTCTTTGTCCGTTGCTTCGTTTGCTATTATTTTCTCCCATTCTGAAGGCTGTCTTTTCACCTTGCTTATAGTTTCCTTTGTTGTGCAAAAGCTTTTAAGTTTAATTAGGTCCCATTTGTTTATTTTTGCTTTTATTTCCAATATTCTGGGAGGTGGGTCATAGAGGATCCTACTGTGATTTATGTTGGAGAGTGTTTGCCTATGTTTTCCTCTAGGAGTTTTATAGTTTCTGGTCTTACGTTTAGATCTTTAATTCATTTTGAGTTTATTTTTGTGTATGGTGTTAGAAAGTGTTCTAGTTTCATTCTTTTACAAGTGGTTGACCAGTTTTCCCAGCACCACTTGTTAAAGAGATTGTCTTTTCTCCATTGTATATTTTTGCCTCCTTTGTTGAAGATACGGTGTCCATAGGTACGTGAATTTATCTCTGGGCTTTCTATTTTGTTCCATTGATCTATATTTCTGTCTTTGTGCCAGTACCATACTGTCTTGATGACTGTGGCTTTGTAGTAGAGCCTGAAGTCAGGCAGATTGATTCCTCCAGTTCCATTCTTCTTTCTCAAGATTGCTTTGGCTATTCAAGGTTTTTTGTATTTCCATACAAATTGTGAAATTATTTGTTCTAGTTCTGTGAAAAATATACCGTTGGTAGCTTGATAGGGATTGCATTGAAATTATAGATTGCTTTGGGTAGTATACTCATTTTCACTATATTGATTCTTCCAATCCATGAACATGGTATATTTCTCCATCTATTTGTGTCCTCTTTGATTTCTTTCATCAGTGTTTTATAGTTTTCTATATATAGGTCTTTTATTTCTTTAGATAGATATATTCCTAGGTATTTTATTCTTTTTGTTGCAGTGGCTTCACTGGGATTTTCATGGGAAGGAATGGGCAAACAGAGTGGGTATGTTGAGTAAGCTTAGTATTAGATTAAACAATTTTGGTGGGCTCTGGGCTGTAGAGGTGGTCCCTAGTTGTCTGATATCTAGCCTTAAGGTGAGTTAGCGCCAGGGGAATATTGACTTGGTGTGTGACAATTTGATCAAAGAAATAGTTGGGGATATGGGCTCTAGAATGGTTGATGTCCATATCAAAAGTGTGAATGCTGGGATGGGGGCTGTTTGCTTTCTAGGAATTAGTCCTGGGAGGGGCAGTCTGTCCAAGATCAAGGCCTCAAATGCTAAATCATTTTGAACGTGAATATAGAAAGTTATAAAATATAGTCAATATACAGTCATTTAAAAAGTACTAAAGAAAACTTCCACGACTTATTTTAAATATTTGATAAATGAATGCAGAATTATATCTGGAGGCACATTCACTAATACTTTTAATAGAGGTGATTCCTTGAACAGATAAGACTGATTTGATCATTTTGATTTAAAAACAGTTGTATGCTTCATCCTGATTTTATCACAATGTGGAGTGTAATACAAATGTACACCTCAGTTTAGGTAAGATTGGGGGGGGGGGAAGTTGTTTGGTTTTATTTTCTTTGGAAAGCCTAATTTGGACTTCCTAAGTTTTTGATACTGGCTAGTATTGGTTAGACAATTATCATCCCTGGTCAGCAGCATCCAACTCAGGTCGTCTGGTTACACTCTGTCAGTCAGGGTTCAGAAGCCATCGGGAGATGGAAACCATCCCATTTTATTATAACCGAGTTCAGAGTAAATCATTGTTGCTTAGTCGTAAAATGGTAACTGACAATGCAAAGAGAGAGCTGAGAGTGGCTTGCTCTCTGAATCCAGCCAGTGCCTCTGAGGGAAGTGCAATGAAGGTGATTCTGCTGCTCCCTGGAAGGAACTGTCACTGCCAGCTGGCAACACGTTGCTGGGGTGACTCCATCAGGAACAGGTAACAAACAGGAAGGATCAAATCCCATGTCCCCACTCTAGCCCTGCAGGTTCCTGCAATTACCCACTATTAGCAGAGATGATCAGGAGCAGCTGGCAAAGAAGAAAAATGCTTGTGTAGAGCCCAGCCAGCATCACAGGTGGAGTATAAAGGCTGGGTTGGGAGCTAAGAGGTAATAGCTTAATAACTGATATACCTGGCTTTTCCTAGTTTCTCATTAATGTCCTAGTAAATGAACCAGAGGTGTAATTTCTTTACACTTCTCTTATTAGCAGTCATCTTCCCTTTCAAAGGTTCAGACTTTTGGTTTTCTGGCATAATATCTGCTGCTTTTCTGTGTGCAAAACAGTTTCCTGTGTATATTATAGAAGCTGGGCTTTTGGTCATCTTTTACTGTGATATTTCATAGCCTCCCTATCCAGGGCATAAGGTCTTTAAAAGGAAGTGTTTTGCAGGGTCAGGACCACCAGGGTAAGAAGAGCTGAATGCTTACAGATTGAATGAATGATGTGGCTTCTTAAAAGAACTTCTTCTTGGTCATCATTGCTCTCTTTCTCATGCACAACTCTGCTGCCTCTCCACATGCAGCCAGTCAAGAATGGTCATCTACTTCATCTCTAGGCTGGGGCAGGGCAATCATTTGCTTTAAATGACTGGGTTAAAAATATCTGCTATCAATAAGCTTGGAAACAGGAGGTTACCAAGGTCTTTCTCTGCAGGACCCAGGGCTGAGAAGGAATTCTCACAAGCTCACTGGGGTAGGCTTGCAATAACAGATAGCTACACAGCCTTAACACCAAGAAAAAATGCCTGGGAGAGAGGAAAATTTCATGACGTGGACTCACTATGATCAGTGAAGAGCTATGCAGCTAATTTCATGCTTACAGAACACAATATATATTACTTTCCTGCACTGCAGCAACCGAGTACACCACTTCCTGGGGAAGTTGATGGCAAGGAGAGAGGTGACAGGAAACAGCATTTATAATTTTGAACTCAACATAGATTAGGCTTCCTTAAACACTGCTCACTGGAAACAGGTCAAATGTCCTTTAGCTGATGAATGGATAAACATGTTGTATAAACACAATGTTGTATATCCACATAATGGAAATCTTGTTCAGCAACAAAAAGAATTGAAGTACTAATCCCTGCTACAACATGGATGGGCTTTGAAAACATGTTATGGGAAAGGAGCCAATCAGAAAACCACATATTGTATGATTCCATTTATATGAAATATCCAGAACAGACAAAGCTGTAGAGACAGAAGGTAGATTAGCAGTTGTCAGGGGCTGAAGAGAGGGAGGGATGAAAGTGACTGCTAATAGGTACAGATTTTTTTTTTTATATATATGAATGAATTTTTTATTGTCATCATTGCAGTCAGGAAAGTATGTGAGTATGATACCATTTCACAATTACCAGGGTAATAGAAGGTCAGAATAATTTAAATATATATAGTGACAAATTTTAAATATATATCTTTAGCTATAATAGTACTTTTAATACCTTCTCCTATCAGAGCTGCTGATTAATTGTAAACAGGACTGATTTCTTTCCTCTTCTGTTCCTTGGCCTGCACAATCTCTGATAGATGTGTTCACAGCAGTTTGTTGTTAGCAATATGGTCTGAAGTAGACAGCAGTAAAAAGAACTGAGGAGTCTGGATGAACCACCAACAATATAATCAATCCTGAACACTGGAGAACTGGCTGAAACATAAAAATATATCACTACAATGAATGTCCAATGGTTTCAAATAAAATCAAGAATGCATTTCATTTTTAGCCCAAGAACCCCATATTTAAAACATTGTCAAAATGTATTTTCACATTTGCAATCATGCCATCTCTGAAATATATGTGACAGCTCAAAAATCCCAGAAAATGTAGTGCTTAAGAAGAGATCAGATGCATGAAGTTCGAAATGAAATTCGCTGGAAGTAGGCTACAAAATAGCATTCTTGTTTTCATGGTGCTAATAGCAGTGACACTGTGCATATTTAACTGAAGGTAACAGTCCATGGGGTCACAAAGAATCAGACATGACTTAGCAACTGAACAACAACAACAATTTTGTACTAAACAACAAATAATTCATGGTGACTGGCCAGCCTTTACATACACTGGTATAAATTAGTTCATGTCTAAAAAAGCATGTAAACACAACGAAATTGTGAATGTGGTTTTTCAACAGTTGAATATTGTATCAGTAATGCCATTTAATGTTTTCTACCTCTTCTTTGGGTTTAATTTTGTATTTAGGACAAATAGGATATTAAAGGCAAGATAACTGTATTGAACTGTGAACTTCCAGATGTTCAAGCTGGATTTAAAAAAGGCAGAGGAACAAGAGATCAAATTGCCAACATCTGCTGGATTATCGAAAAAGCAAGAGAGTTCCAGAAAAACACCTACTTCTGCTTTATTGACTACACCAAAGCCTTTGACTGTGTGGATCACAACAAACTGTGGATAATTCTTAAAGAGATGGGAATACCAGACCACCGTACCTGCCTCCTGCAAAACCTGTATGCAGGTCAAGAAGCAACAGTTAAAACTGAACATGGAACAATAGACTGATTCAAAATCAGGAAAGGAGTATATCAAGGCTGTATATTGTCACCCTGCTTATTTAACTTATATGCAGAGTACATCATGAGAAATGCTGGGCTGGATGAAGCACAAGCTGGAATCAAGATTGCTGGGAGAAATATCAATAACCTCAGATATGCAGATGACACCGCCCTTATGACAAAAAGTGAAGAACTAAAGAGCCTCTTGATGAATGTGAAAGAGGAGAGTGAAAAAGTTGGCTTAAAACTCAGCATCCAGAAAACTAAGTTCATGGCATCTGGTCCCATCACTTCATGGCAAATAGATGGGGAAACAATGGTGACAGACTTTATTTTTGGGGGGCTTCAAAATCACTGCAGATGGTGACTGCAGTCATGGAATTAAAAGACGCTTGCTCCTTGGAAGAAAAGTTATGACCAACCTAGACAGCATATTAAAAAGCAGAGATATTACTTTGCCAACAAAGGTACATCTAGTCAAAACTATGGTTTTTCCAGTAGTCATGTATGGTTGTGAGAGTTGGACTATCAAGAAAGCTGAGCGACGAAGAATTGATGCTTTTGAACTGTGGTGTTGGGGAAGACTCTTGAGAGTCCCTTGGACTGCATGAAGATCCAACCAGTCCATCCGAAAGGAAATCAATCCTGGATATTCATTGGAAGGACTGATGTTGAAGCTGAAACTCTAATACTTTGGCCACCTGATGCAAAGAACTAACTTATTTGAAAAGATCCTGATGCTGGGAAAGATTGAAGGCAGGAGGAGAAGGGGACAACAGAGGAGATAGTTGGATGGCATCACTGACTCAATGGACATGAATTTGAGTAAGCTCCAGGAGTTGGCGATGGACAGGGAAGCCTGGCATGCTGCAGTCCACAGGGTCACAAAGAGTCGGACATGACTGAGTAGCTGAACTGAACTGAACTATATTTGTTTTCTTTTATAATTGAAATATAGCTGATTATAATATTATGTGTTACAGGTATACAATATAATGATATACAATTTTTAAAGGTTGTACTTCATTTATAGGTATTATCAAATATTGGCTATATTTCTTGTGTTGTACAGTATATCTCTGTAGTTTATTTTATACCTAAAAGTTTGAGGTACAGGGTTTTGGGGGGTAGATGATGACAATGTTCTGGAATTAGACAATGGTGGTGGTTGCACAACCTTGTACTAAAACCACTGAATCAGTTCAGTTCAGTCTCTCAGTCATGTCCGACTTTGTGACCACATGGACTGCAGCACACCAGGCCTCCCTGTCCATCACCAACTCCAGGAGTTTATTCAAACTCATGTCCATTGAGTCAGTGATGCCATCCAACCATCTAATCCTCTGTCATCCCCTTCTCCTCCTGCCTTCAATCTTCCCAGCATCAGGATCTTTTCTAATGAGTCAGTTCTTTGCATCAGGTGGCCAAAGTATTGGAGTTTCAGCTTCAGCATCAGTCCTTTCAATGAATATTCAGGGCTTATTTCCTTTAGGATGGACTGGTTGGATCTCCTTGCAGTCCAAGGGACTCTCAAGAATCTTCCCCAACACCACAGTTCAAAAGCATCAATTCTTCAGCACTCAGCTTTCTTGATAGTCCAACTCTCACATCCATACATGACTACTGGAAAAATCATAGCTTTGACTAGATGGACTTGTGTTGGCAAAAAGTGAAAAAAGTGAAAAGTGAACTCACTCGGTCGTGTTCAACTCTTTGTGACCCCGTGGACTGTAACCTATCAGGCTCCTCCATCCATGGGATTCTCTAGGCAAGAATACTGGAGTGGGTTGCCATTTCCTTCTCCAGGGGATCTTCCCGATCCAGGGATTGAACCCGGGTCTCCCGCATTGCAGGCAGATGCTTTACCCTCTGAGCCACCAGGAAGGCCTTTGTTGGCAAAGTAATGTCTCTGCTTTTTAATATGCTGTCTAGGTTGGTCATAACTTTTCTTCCAAGGAGCAAGTGTCTTTTAATTCCATGACTGCAGTCACCATCTGCAGTGATTTTGAAGCCCCCCAAAAATAAAGTCTGTCACCATTGTTTCCCCATCTATTTGCCATGAAGTGATGGGACCAGATGCCATGACCTTAGTTTTCTGGATGTTGAGTGTTAAGCCAACTTTTTCACTCTCCTCTTTCACTTTCATCAAGAGGCTCTTTAGTTCTTCTTCGCTTTCCGCCATAAGAGTGGTGTCATCTGCACATCTTAGGTTGTGGATATTACTCACAGTAATCTTAATTCCAACTCGTGAGTATCCAGCTCAGCATTTTTCATGATGTACTCTGCATATAAGTTAAATAAGCAGGGTGACAATATACAACCTTGATGTACTCCTTTCCCAATTTTGAACCAGTCTGTTGTTCCATGCCCGGTTCTAACTATTGCTTCTTGACCTGCATACAGGTTTTGCAGGAGGCAGGTAAGGTGGTCTGGTATTCCCATCTCTTTAAGAATTATCCACAGTTTGTTGTGATCCACACAGTCAAAGGCTTTGGCGTAGTCCTCAGTGATCAATGCAAAGAAATAGAGGAAAAACCACTGAATAGTATACTTTAAATGGTGAATTTTATGGTATGCAAATTACATCTCAATTTTTTCTAAAAGTAAAAAAAATTAATACTGTAAAAAAAATGAAAACTGTTCATTAGCACCATGAATGTTCTGTAGGTTTTTAAATAACCAAATGCTACCATGGTTTTCAACATTCAGTAACATGGCAATGGCAACCAATTTAAGAAGTTGGTTGTAAATGTGGGTTTTACAAGGTTCCTCCCATAGAAGTTTGCAGCCAGAGTTTATTTCAGGCTCAGATTGGAAGGTGTAGCCAGATAACTTGAGAAGCTGTGACAGTAGGTGCATTGTGTCTGAGCTGTTATAGCATTTCTTCCCAGTAGAGGTGATTATCTACTTTAGATGTAAGTTATTGAAAGAGAAGAACCATATTTTCTCCTTCTCTATCTATGTTCCTTATGCAGAATATGAAGATAAATGTCTTCCTTTTTTCCTTAGTATAGGATAAAAAAACATGCAGCTTCATAAAATCTAAAAGAGTTTGATCCATTTAATTAAACAGTGGGACCAAATAGTGTCGCCCTCTCCCTTCAAAAGAACAGGGCATAGGAAGTCACATAAAAAATAGTTAAGGAAATGCATATCCCAGTTACTACGGACCTTTGGCTTGGATATTGTTTGACTGAGCTGAAATACAGAGCACTTTAATTTTCTCCTCATGTTTCTACTTTTTGCTGCTTTGCCTGTGTGAGATCGTCTTATCTCAGGACTCTTCCCTTTGAAAGAGAAAGAAGAAATTAATGGAGTTAACCGGGAGTTTCCCCTCTGTGTCCCTTAAATATAAACCTGAAATTCTGGTTGTGAAACTTCACAAGAGCCTACTGCACCCGTTGGCAGAAGATCCAGAGGAAATCCACCGAGGCAGGAAAATCCACTGAGGATAGTGTAGGAAGGATTTAGACTCTTCCATCAGAAAAAAAGGCAAGGACTTGATTGGAGTCTACAAAAGGGCTGGAAGAGAGCCCATTTTGCCAAAATACACGAGAATACAGGAAGGCTCCTTTTTTTAAAGCCAGAGAGTTGTAGGAACATTCAAAGCTTCCCTCCAATGAACCCTAGTCTGTTGGGGTGCTCAGGATTGAGAATGTAGACAACACCTCCTGAGACGAGGTCAAAAGCATCACCATGGTTTCTCCATACTGCTCCTCAGCAGGCTACCTAGATTCCAAACACTGTCCTTGGGGTGCCATGTGCCCAGTTCCCCAAGTGTCCCTGAGACCAGGTCCTATTTATGCCAGGATCCCAGGAGGCCTTGTTAGAATAAAGCAACTGAAAGGATCTGGGCATCTCACTCCGCGACTGTTTTCCTTGTCAGTTGTTTTGGTTGGTAGCTTTGGTTCCGGGGTTTCCTGGGTGGGGTTGTCACACTAGACCAAACCAAGTCTGGCTCACATGCAGGGTAAGGGCTAGACCTCCCTCTTCCACATAGTTGTGGTTTGAGCATGGGATAGCTTTACATTTCTTTGAATCATCTTCAATTTCCTTTATTAATGTTTCATAGCTCTCAGCATAATAAGTCTTTCACCTCCTTTGTGAGGTTTATTCATAAATATTTTCTTTTTTTTTAATGCTATTTTAAAAGGGATTGTTTGTTTACATTCCCTTTCTGATATTCCATTGTTAGTGTAAAGAAATGCAACTGAGTTCTGTATATTAATCTTGTATCTTGCTACTTTACTGAATTCATGTATCAGTTCTAGTAGTTTTGGTATGGCGTCTTCAGGATTTTCTACATATAGTATCATGTCATCTGCATATGATGACAATTTTACCTCTTCCATGCCAATTTGAATACATTTTATTTCTTTTTATTGTCTGATTGCTGTGGCTAGGACTTCCAACACTATGTTGAAAAGAAGTGGTGGGAAGGGGCATCCTTTTCTTGTTCCAGATTTTAGCAGGAAGAATTTCAGCTTTTCACCATTGAGTATAAATTGGCCATGGGTTTGTCATAAATAGCTTTTATTTTGTTCAGATATATTCCCTCTATATCCACTTTTGTAAGGGCTTTTATCATGAATGGATGTTGAATTTTATCAAATGCTTTTTTTGCATCTCTTGAGAGGATCATGCGGTTTTTGTCTGTTCTTTTGTTCATGTGGTGTGTGGCTTTGAGAGACCGGAGTTGTCACAGGGAGGCATGTGTGTGTGTGTGTATGTACTTGTGTGTGTGTATTGGGCTCCTAAAACTCTAGTTGTTGCCTGCAGGCTGGATATTGTAGAGAAATTACTACCAACAAAACTATACCATGGTTGAGCATTTGTGTTTATATTTTGTATAAATATAGCAGATCCAAATGATTGGATTGTGTTGTGAGTAGGAATGCAAGGTTCAAGAAGAAAATTAGGGGAAAATGGAAAAACCCTCTTCTTCCCAAAGTTCTTGGACTGTTCTGGCCCTATGACTCAAAGTTATGTTTTGTGCTTTATGCCTACATGTGTCTCCTTTGTCCCCAGAACCAAGATGGAGGTGTTTGTGGCACTGGCAGCCACAATCTACAGGCAATCTACAGGCAGATTTGGGATGAGTGTCTTTATGCTATGCTTTAAGATGACTGTACCTGGTCCTGAATCAGGAAACTGAAGAGCCTAGGGCTGATCTTAACCATGTCCTGGATTTGCATCCTGCTTCTGTCTCCAGCCAACTTTGCAAACTTAGCTTCTCCGAGCTCAGATTTGTCATTTAAATCAGAGGTGATAAGACTGGTCCAGCCCATCCAAAAGGTTTATGTGGACGATCCACTGGGATAATGAAGGTGAAAGTGGTATAAGTGTGTATGCTATTTTTTTTTTTTCAAACACAGGTGAATAAGTCATGTCAAATTGTCTGCTGCTGAGCCTTGCCCATCTGATTAGGACAGGAGCTTGTCAGTCTACTCTACCTGCCATAATAATGGTTCCCAAAACCAGGACAACTGACAGGGCTAGGGCAGGCTTTGTGGGGCTCAAAGCTAACACAATTTGGGGATACCTTCCATGAGGAAAAAATTGTGAACACATAACCTGAGCCTCTCCAAGATCTTGAAAGGGGCCCATGCAAGTAGGGGAGGCTGAAGCTTCTTTAATCTCAAGATAATTTTGCTTCTAGCCTTTGGACTTGACGTGTGTCTGAGATCTGAGCATCACTGGAAGTAGACCAAGGTTTGAACAACACTTCCCCCACTGCATTTTCTAGATTAGGAATTTCAGGAGTCTTCCCAGATATCGAAGCTAAATCCCACTGTGAGATACTTTGAGCAGCCCTTGGCTGCTCCTCAACTCACTCAGGGTCAGCTCTTCCTCTGATCATAATGCCTCCCCCTGGGATCCTTAAGAGGTCAAAGCCAAAGCCCTCATTTTGCAGGTAGAGGAAATGTGGCCCAGAGATGGGCAGTGACTCACCTGAGGTCACACAGCCCGTGAATGGGAGAGCTTAGAGAGGAAACTGGAGCCCGGGTGTCCCATGGAGATTCTCTTTCCACCATGTCCCCTTGAATCTAAGTCTTCCTGAAGTTATTCCTGACTGTCACCCTGTCATCCATCAAGAATCTGCTGCCATTGAGTCTGTTTGGCCTCAGGTCTCTGTAACCAGACTGCAGACCCCTGTCTGGGCTTGGCTACATCTTCTGGCACTTTCTCTGGATTCTGCAGCACCTCCACACACCTGATTTGTGGTTCTGGGTCAGAATCCTGGCTTTCCTATCCTGTCCTGTTGCACTAGGATTAACTGGGCTGTGCCTGACAGTGTGTTCACATAGGCCTGGGGGAGCCCCGAGGGGCAAAGCTCACCCTCTATCACCTTCACATGCCCCTAGCCCTGCACATATACAAAGGCAGCCAACCAGCCCCTTTCCTACACTTTCTATCCTCACCACAGTGTCACATTTAGCTGGTATCCCCAGGGCTGTGTCTGACCCTCCCCTCCTGACCCCTATTTCTCTGGAGCCCAGATCCCAACCAGCAGCCTGGAAAGAGAGCATCAGACAGACTGAGGCTGAGGGTTGGCTGAATGTGTCGTTTCTTAGGCTACCTGTGGCCCTCCTACTTCACCCCCTCTCAATTGAAAATAAAGCCTAAATAGAGAAAGAGATACTCAGAGCACTAATGGCATACTTGAAGCATCAGTGTGAAAGATATCTTGGGGGCAGTTTTCACCTCGGAAGCAGAGAACTGTCTGTTCTGCACAGATGTAGGAAAGGTCTATCTGAGATCGGAGAATAATAAAAGAAAAATAATAGCTAGCATTTTCGAGTACATAGCCCAAGCAAGGCACTTTGTTAAGCACTTTGCAACCATTTTCTCATTTTCTTCTCCAAGAGACAAATTGCTGCAGAATTACAAATGGATTAGATGCCCAAGGGAGAGGCTTCTAAATATTTAAGCCAGCATTCCTTCTCTCTTCTTTCTCATTTTATTTGAGGGCCCTGATTTTATTTGAGATGGTAATATAATCAGAGGAAAGTCTGTATTTCTCAGACTCCTTTGCAGCTATGTGATTAAGATCTGGCCAGTGAGATTTCAAGGAAATGTTCAGGACTTAGGCTCCATAAAGGTAGTGCTACTCTTTTATCCTTCCGTTTTCCTCCTTGCTGCTTCTAAGAATTCACAGATATTGGCTGGAATTCTAACAGTCATAGTGGACCTAGGATGGAAGTCATGCATGGTGGAACAGAAAGATAGAAGAAGCCTAGATCCCCATGGAACCTTCTTAGTAGCTGAGCACAGCCTACTCGTGGACTTCTATGTGAAATAATAAAAACATATGTGTTTAAGCAACTGAAGTTTCTATTTCTTAAAGCTGAACAAAATTCCTAACTGATACAGGATCTTAGACATCAAAATCGAGCAAATTGTGTTGGGAAAATTGGATTACACATGCAAAAGAATGCAGTTGGATCTTATCTAAGACCGTAAACAAAATTAACTTAAGACAGACTAAGTATAAACATAAGAGCTAAAACTATAAAACTCTTAGAAGAGGGGACTTCTCTAGGGACCCAGTGATTAAAACTCCACCTGCCAATGCAGGGGACAAGTGTTGACTCCTGGTCTGGGAAGATTCCACATGTAGCAGGGCAACTAAGCCCATGCGCCATAACTACTGTAGAGCCTGCGAGCCACAGTTACTGAAGCCTGTGCACTCTAAGGCCTGTGCTCTGCAACAAGAGAAACCACCGCAATGAGAAGTCTGAGAACGGCAACAAAGAGTAGCCCCCACTTGCTGCAACTAGAGAAAGCCCGCATGCAGCAATGAAGACCCAGCACAGCCAAAATAAATAAATAAATAAAAACAAAAAATATAATAAGGTTGCTTTAAATATAGTAAAAAAAAAACTCTTAGAAGAAAACGTAGTTGAAAAGCTTTAAGACAGTGGATTTGACAATGATTTCTTGAATAGGACAGCAAAGGCATAGGCAACAAAAGAAAAAATAGACAATTTGGACTTCATCAAAATTAAAATCTTTTGCAGATCAAAGGAAACCATCAACAGAATACTAGAGAACAACCCACAAATGGGAGACAATATTTGCACATCATATATCTGATAAGGCATTAATAGCCAGAATATAGAAAGAGCGCCTAAAACATAATAACCAAAACCAGAACAACTCAATTTAAAAATGGGCAAAGGACCAGAACAGACATTTCTCCAAAGAAGATATATGAATGGCCAATAAGCACATGAAAAGATGTTTAACATCACCAATCATTAGGGACATGCAAATCAAAACTACAATAAGATACTGTTAATACTTCACACCCTTTAGAATGACTGTTATCAGAAAGAGTAGAAAACAAGTTTTGGTGTAGGTGTGAAAAAACTGGAACCTTTGGAAATGTCGTAATGGAGCAGCCACTATGGAAATCAATGGTGGGTCCTCAAAAAAATAAAACATAGAATTATCAACCAGCAGTTTCCCTTTTGGGTAATTATATATTAAAAAAACTGAAAGCAGGAACTGGAAGACAGATTTGCACCCCCATGATCATAGCAGCATTAGTCACAATAGCCAAAAAGTGGAAGCAGCCCAAGTATCCATCAGTGGATGAACGGATAAACACAATATGGTACACAATGGAATATTTTTCAACCTTAAAAACAAAGGACATTCTAACACATGCCACAATATGGATGAACCTTGAAGACATTATGCTAAATGAAAGAAGCCAGACACAAAAGGCCAAATACTGGTGATTCACTTATATGAGGTATCCAGAGTAGTCAAATTTATAGAGACAGAACAGAGTGGTGGTTATCAGGGTTTTGGGCGAAGCAAGTAACAGGTAGTAACTGTTCAAATGACTATGGAATTTGAGTTTGGGACCATGAAAAAATTCTGGAGATGGATGGAGCATGTGGTTGCATAATTATGTGGAAGTACTTAATGCCACTGAACTGTACAGTTGCGTGCATGCTAAGTCACTTCAGTCATGTCTGACTCTTTGCGACCCCACAGACTGCAGCCCGCCAGGCTCCCCTGTCCATGGGATTCTCCAGGCAAGAATACTGGAATGGGTTGCCATGTCCTCCTCCAGAACTGTACACTTAAAAATAGTTAAAGTGGAAAATTTTATATTATGTATATTTTGCCACAATAAAAAATGTAACTACTTAGAGGGTCCCACCCCCTTAGAAACAGATGAACCAAGAAAGTATTTGCTCTGAATCACACAGCTACCTGAGTAGCCAGAAGGACTAAATCAAGGTATCCTCCATTTAGTCTGAAGACCTGCCTCAAGGCCCTGCGTTTGGTGGAAGAGGTTTCATCACCTATCCTATTTCTGAATCTTAGAAACACTTTTAGTCATTTGACTACCCACTTGGTGTTTCTACCTTGAGCCCGAACACTTCTCTCTTCTGCAAAGGTGGGAAAGAAGAAATGGGGTGGTGGATGGGGTGTGGCCCTGTGTATAGGACAGTGAAGACACCTGCTCTGAGTAACGTAAGGAAGGCAGCGGCCCTTTCTTTCACAGGGATGAGGGATTCTGTGGGAACTTTGCTGGTGATGGATGGTCTCCTTGTCCTGCTCTAGGGCGGGGTTCTGTGGTCAGGGCTTCCCCACTTCCAACACCTTGCTCTCCTCACACACTGCCCCGGGCTACCAGCTGCTCAGGACTCTTGGGTACTCAGCCTCCCAAGCGAGGCTAGAAATTCTCTGAGAGCAAGGATCACATCTTTGCAAATGCCAACTTCTGTCACCCACTTCTCAACCCTCCCAGCATCTCACCCAGGAGCCTCCAGGGGATTTTGCTTCCTGCTCCCAAGCTCACGTATCTTGTTTGAAGGTACACCTTGGAAAAGCCCCTGGTTATTCTCTGGATAATGCCAGAGAGGTCCAGGAAGGCCACATCTGGGGAGAGATAGTTGGGGAGAACTTGGGTGAGCCCTGGAGTAGGCATCAGGATCAGTGCCGGGTCTGAGCGATGCAGCAACTCCAAAGACCTCAGGAGATGGGCAGGAATACCATCAGGTACCTTCAGGTGGTCCTGAAAGCTGTCTCCTAGAGAAAGAGCCAAACACCATGGACATTAGTGGAACTGACTCTGAGGAGGCCCACCGCCACCTTCATGCCCAGTAGGACTTCCACTGGTCTGGCCCCATGTGGGGTGGATTTCCCCCAAACTTGCCCTGACCTTCTCTGTGTCTCCAAGGCTTGAGGTTGATTGCAGGAGGAGGAGAACGAGGATGTATAGAGTGCTAGCCAAGAAACACTAGCGCCACCATCCATACCTTTCACCAGAGCTGAACAAGCATTCTTCTTATCCCCCTCTGCCCTAGGACTGAGCCTCAGGGCTAAAATCAATGCCCACTTTTAAAGAAAGACCAGTCTGGAGTCTTGTGAAAATTAATTGGCTCCCACCTCCTTCCTGTACTCTTCTAAGGTCTTGTCAAAAAAAGTTGTGAAAGACTTTGAAATGGCCAAAGATCCTTGGGCATCCTTTCAGTGGAATGTTGGGCGTTGTCTAGACTATTGTCTAGACTAGAGGACCCTTCTTGAGTTGTCTGATTCTACTGAGATCTGTGCCTTTTATTGTCATTAATGATGCTGCATCTCTGTAGAAATAGACATTAACTTCTGGAGGGCTGCTGCACAAGATTCCTATTCATAGAAAAGCAAACGAAGATGCTAGTTCTGCGTCAATTAACAAATTCCTCCCCCCATCCTTGATTGGTTATGTATATGGATCTATGTTCTGTGACTGTAACATCTTACTGGTTCCCTCATTAATTAATGAGTTAAATGAAGTACAAGTCATGTGTACATTTTATATTTGCATGAGTTACAATTTTCCAGGGCTTTCCTGATGGCTCAGTGGTAAAGAATCTGCCTGCAATGCAGGAGTGCAAGGAGACGCAGGTTCGATCTCTGGGTCAGGAAGATGCCCTGGAGGAGGGAATGGCAATCCACGCTAGTATTCTTGCCTGGAGAATCCCATGGACAGAGGAGCCTGGTGGACTATAGTCCATGGGGTTGGCATAGAGTCAGACATGACTGAAGTGACTTAGCATGCATGCGTGATTTTCCACTTTAAATAATTATCCTTCAACAGTTTTAATTATCTGTCTCAGACTTCTCTGGTGGTCCAGCAGCTAAGACTCCTCACTCTGAATGCAGGGGGTCCGGGTTCAATCCCTGTTCAGGGAACTAGATCCCACAGGCTGCAGCTAAAAGTTTAATGCCACAATGAAGACCCGGTGCAGCCAAATAAATAAATAATAAATACATTAAAAAAATCAATATCTGTCTCATGCTTAAGCTAAAGGAATAGAGAAGGAGGGGAGGAGAGGAGAGCAGGGAAGTGGGCAGGGTAGAAGGACACAGAAGAGAAAAAGAAAAGAAAGGAAGTCAGAAGGGAAGGATTGAGGGCAGAAAAGGGGGTGGGAGAGGATCAATGTAACCCAGGAAGAAGCCGAAGAAAAGAATACTCTTGTCCTGCAAGCACACGAATGCTCTTCCTCTGCATGAAGGAAAGTCTTGATTTTGAGTCAGCTATGAGAGGCCCTCTCCATTCCTCAGTCCAAGAAGGAACTTATTTTCTGCCTCTCTTGTTTCCCAGGTCACCAGTTATATTAAGCCACGGTCCCTTGGTGGCTGCTGTCTGCAATTTTTCCACTCCCCACCCTTTTGAGTCAGATTGCAAAATAAGGACATTTTGAAACTTGGACTTTCGGTGATGAAATTGAACAATTGTGGCCCAGGACTCTTGGGCTCTGCGGAGCTGGGCAGGGTGCTTCTTGAGGGTCTTGTTTAGATCAGTAACAGGAAGGCAAGCAGTGCTACCAGGCTGTTCCCATGGGTGCTCAGACCCTAGCCTGGGCTCCTAGGGGAGACTCTCACAGTGTTTCCAGGCCTTCCCCAGCGGCAGGACATGGCCGCTGTGGCGCCCTGTCTGGAGATTAGAAATAAGCTCTTTGCCCTGAAATGTCCCCACAGGCCTGGCACGGATCTGAAATCTAGAGAGTCAGTCATCATCATTCTAACAAGCCCTTAATAATCTGTCCTCAATCAATCTTTCCAAGCCTATCTCCTGCCACACCTGCCTTGCATCCTGCATTCCAGCCAGGCCAGCCTACCTGCTAGTCCCCTGAACAAATTAATGTTTTCGTACCTCTGTCTTTGTGCTCGCTCTTCACTCCTATCTTGGTTTGGAATGCCTGTTCCCTTTCTCCTTTGCCCAATGGCATCATGATTATGCTTTCCACTGATTTCCAGGCAGAGTGAATTATTTCCTTCCTTGAGCCCTCGAGTGTACTTTACATGCATCTGTACTTGGACAGAACATTCATCACTCTAGTTTGTAATTATTTGCCTGTCTGCCAGTCTGTTCTTCAAGGGCAAGAGCCCAGGCTTTTTCATGGTCTGTCCTGGTACTTGGCTTAGTGCCTGGCACATTCATTCAGTTATTTCACAAATGTACTGAGCACTGACTATGAGCCTGGCTGTTTACTAGATGCTGGATGAGAAATAAAATGGATACAGAAATAAACAGATGAGAAATAAAACAGTTCTCTGTCCTTATGGAGCTTACATTCTTGTTGGGAAGGCAGACAACATGCAAATAAACAGAAATAAGTAATATGTCAGATTGTGATAAATGATAGAAGAACAACCGAGGGGGCCAACAGGCCAACAGCACAGAGGATGAGGGAGGGTGTTATTTTAGACAGGACAATCAGGGAAAGCCTCTCTCTCTAAGATGGCATTTAAATAAGGACCTGAAGGAGGTGAGGGGGTGGGTCACGTGGACAACTAGGGAAACAGCATTCCAGGCAGAGGGAATAGCAAGAGCCAGAGTCTGAGATGGGAGCATGTCTGCTGAGTTCATGGGACTGCAGACAGAAGGCGGATATGGCCACAGGAGTGAGTGATAGGGAAGCTGTAGACAGGGGCTCCAATAAATTATTAAGAAGCAGGGGCCAGAGCACTTGGAAACTTCAGGCCTAGGCAGAAGCTTCTGTTTTTACTGCAAGTGAGATGGGGAGCCATTGCAGGGATTTGAGGAGAAGAGAGACAGTCTAACTTAAGTTTATGAGCATTCATGATCTTATGTGACCTTCTGGCTGTCTTTGGAGAATAGACTGTCTGTGGTGGGTGCTCACAAAGATCATAGATGTGGCATGCGTACATGTTAAGTCGCTTCAGTTGTCCTACTCTTTGCGATCCTATGGACTGTAGCCCACCAGGCTCCTCTGTCCATGGGATTTTCCAGGTAAAAATACTGGAGTGGGTGGCCAGGCCCTTCTCCAGGGGATCAGGTAATGTGTGACCAGATGCAAAGACCCCTTGAGGACAGCATGGGTTTATCCTTGATTGGACAGGAAATGGGAGCATTTGCTCCCTTTATATTCTGCTTCTTCTCCTTTAGAGAATTGCCCAGCCAATGAAGGTTTTCTGCCCCTGGTCACTCAATGAGCCTGGAGAGACTAAACAGAATTTACGGTAAATAAACAGGGAACCTGGCCTGCCAAACTGACAGTTCTGACTTTGCCTGTAACCATACACCCAAAAAGTCAAGGCAGACTTCCTGGAGGAGGGGGAGTGGGGGTGGTCAATTACCCAGTGATTCACAAAATTCAAAACATGGCGGGAGAAACTAGCCTTTCACAACCCAGCACTGCCGCAGTACGGCTGCTGGCTCTGAGTCACCTTAAGGATGGCCTGGCAAGTCAGCTCTTAAAAAAAAAGCTTGGCTGGGAGAAGGAATGAACGACTTTGCCTACCTAGTCCTTCCAAGCCCCTTTCCAGACGTATCTGGTAAGTCCTCACTGTTAAAATATCCAGTAAAAGTTGAAGACGTCACCACTCCACCCCTCCAAAGAATGGAATCTCTAACGGTGGAATTTCAAGCACCTGGTAAGGCCGGCCCCTAATCAGCTTTAGGCCATCACGGGAGCGCCTCTATTTCTATTACAAAAAAAGTTCCAATTCCCACCTCCCTCCTCCCGCGGCCGGGTAGGGAGGGATAGCGGGTTCCCGGGGCGTGCCCGCCGCTGGGTCGGGTCCTCGTGTGCAGGGGCGGCGGCGGTGCGTGCAGTGGAGGCCGGCGCTCGGCAGGGGGCGCATAGGACCCGCTGAGCGCGTCCGGAGCCCCGCTCCCCGCTTTTGCTCCCTGCCGGGAGGCTCCGTGTCCCACCGCCCCCTGGCCACACCGCCCAAACGCTCGTCCAGCCTCCGGGAGGGTGTGGCCGTCCTCGGGAAGCGACTTCCTAGGCCATCATCCCTCAGTGCCCTTTCCCGGCCGCTGCCTGAGCCCATTTTCCGGTTGCGCCACCTGCTGCAAAGGCTACCCCTTGTTCCCGCAATGCCTTCCCTTACAGGTGTGGCCGGTGGTGGTCAGGGTGGGGCATTAACCGGGAGGAAGAGGGCCCGAAACCTTGGACCCTGAGGACTAGAGGTTTTGTAGAAAGAAGCTGCAGGTGAGAGGTCAGAGCCAATTTCACCCCTCACCTAGCCCTTGCTGTTGGCCCATGTGGTCCCAAGCCTTGGGGCTGGACACATAGGTGGGGGCCAAGAGTAGAGCCCCAGGCCCAGGAAAGGAGGGCTGGTATCAGCTCTGTTTACCTGTGCCGGGCCTGGTAGGGGGCAATCACTATTTGAATGAATGAAAGAAACAGAAAGAAAGAAATGAAAGTGGCCTCTCTGCCCAGGACTTGGCTCTGGCCCACCCTCTGCTGGCACATTACTCACTTTTTGCTCCTTACCTTAGCCTCCCGAAAATCATCTTTCCCCATACCACAGCATTCCTTGCACTTCCTTCCACTGCTCAAAAGCTTGCACTAGCTACAGTCCACCGGGTTAAAAAAAAAGTGTTGGGCTTCCCAGGTGGCTCTAGTGGTAAAGAACCCACCCGCCAATGCAGGAGACACAGGAGATGCGGGTTCAATTCCTGGGTCGGGAAGATCCCCTGGAGGAGGACATGGCAACCCACTACAGTATTCTTGCCTGGAGAATCCCATGAACAGAGAAGCCTGGTGGGCTACGGTCCATAGGGTCGCAAAGAGTTGGACATGACTGAAGCAGTTCAGCATACATACAGCCTCTTGATCCAAATCTCTTCTCCTCGAATTCAAAGCTCCTACAGTGTTTCCACAACCTACTTATGGTACAAACCACACTCTTCTGCTTGAATCTGCTGTCTAGCTGTGCTAAATCAACTCAGGTTTTCAGAACATTACTTGAACCGGCCTTCCTGCTGGGGCAGCCCTTTGCCTTTATCAGCAACACCTTCTCCCTTGTCTACAAACCTTTTTCTTCCTTCAGAGTCTACCTTAAACCCCTTCCCCTCCCTCTTGAAGCATTCCCTCACTTTTTCAGCTCATAGTAAATTTTCTCAGATCTGACCTTCTATAGCATACATTCCTTAGCCTTTTTTTGGTACCAGTTACCTATGGTGTTTTGTCATATAGTACTTATATATCTATGTTTTCTCTCCCACTGAAGTGTAAACTTTTGGAAGACAGGGTCCAAGTCTTGTTTATCTATCTCCTACTTCAGTTCATCACACATTTATTGGGCATGTACTACATATCAAGTATTGAGAAGTATTCAGGGTAGCATCGGAGAAGGCAATGGCAACCCACTCCAGTCCTCTTGCCTGGAAGATCCCATGGATGGAGGAGCCTGGTAGGCTGCAGTCCATGGGGTCGCTAGGAGTCGGACACGACTGAGCGACTTCACTTTCACCATGCCTTGGAGAAGGAAATGGCAACCCACTGCAATACTCTTGCCTGGATAATCCCAGGGACGGGGGAGCCTGCTGGGCTGCCGTCTATGGGGTCGCACAGAGTCGAACACGACTAAAGCTACTTAGCAGCAGCAGCAGCAGGGTAGCATATATGGTCCCAAAGGAGTCTAGGACATAGTCCACTGCAATGAAGTTGGGGAGAAAAGAAGATATATGGGGCTTGAGGAAAAGGATAGGGTGTGGCTCTGTCATGGAGCACTCACTAGGAAAGTCCCAAATGACTTTCTTTGGGAGGACTCAGCATCCTGGATTAGGAAGCCATCTCATTCTCTAAGGGTGTGTCTGCTCATTCATGCAGCCACTCACTCACTCACTCCCTCATTCATTCATCCATTTGATAAATATTTGTTGAGTACTTACTTTATCCAGGTGACTCATACTGCAGCCCCAGAGCTGGCTGGTGTGTATGTCTATGTGTGTGTGTGTGTGTGTGTGTGTTGGGGAGGATTAGGAGCTTGGAAAGTTTTTAGTGTGAGTTGCTTCTTTGTCAGTTCCTGTTCAGAGGCATAAGTCCTGCCAGAAATGGTTTGGGAAAGACTGGGTGAATGTGGCAAGAGCTGAAACGCCTGGGATTTCATGGAGGGAGGGAGGAGCTTCAGCCTTTCCCAAGGGTAAGGTGCCCTGACTTTGCCCTCTAGTTCACTTTGGAACAGCTTACTCCACCAGAAAGCATCTTTACTTCGAAGTTTTTCCTCCATGATCACTTGAGGTTTTCCAAACACCCTTCTGAGGTTATATCCATTTGCCAGAAGGAAAAACTGAGGCGGGGAGATTTAAGTTTCCTCCAAAGTCACTGGGCTATGCCAAGGGTGGGTCTAGACCAGATCATTAATATCCCGATCTCAGCTTCATCGCAGGGGACTGTGTCCAGATACCTTTGGGACAATATATGCTAGATGTAACACCTGAAATGTAGTAGATGCTTAACCTTCTCGTCCTGCAGGTACACCCAGGCCTGTTGAGGAGCCAGAGGAAAGAGATTTCTGGCTCCCCATAATGAAGGAGGCAAGCCTTTGGAACAGAATAATTTAAATTTTTGATCAAAGAGATGGCCCCCACCATATCTGGCAACTAGCAACTTTCCATTTCTCACTCAGAAATTCAACAGTAACTAATTACCAAATCCTAACTCTAGTTGTGGAGAAGGCAATGGCACCCCACTCCAGTATTCTTGCCTCGAAAATCCCATGGACAGAGGAGCCTGGTAGGCTACAGTCCATGGGGTCGCTAAGAGTCGGACACGACTGAGCGACTTCACTTTTACTTTTCCCTTTCATGCACTGGAGAAGGAAATGGCAACCCACTCCAGTATTCTTGCCTGGAGAATCCTAGGGATGGCGGAGCCTGGTGGGCTGCCGTCTATGGGATCGCACAGAGTCGGACACGACTGAAGCGACTTAGCAGCAGCAGCAACTCTAGTTGACTTCCAAACTCTAATCTTAGTGCTCAAATTCTAACCACTCATCTAAATTGTTCATTCCCTGATTCTAACTGGAACTCATCACTCCACCCCCTCAGGGCAACTCAGCCCCTCTCAGATCCTCACTCACTGGCAGCCGGATACTATCTTTAATATCCTTCATATAACCCACAGTGGGCCAAAGCTGCTGCCCTAGCATTCTGAAACAAGAAGTTCCAAAATGGGAGTCCAAGCAGCCCAGCAGAGGCTGGTCACACCACAAAGTTGTCTTTGTTATGAAAGTGCCCCCCTTTCCTCCCCGGGTACCCAGGCCTTCATGTTGTCCCTGAGCCCTCGTGGAAGTAGAGGAAAAGATTAGGGTGTTAAACCTTCTAGAGATTTTTCGAGAGACCATAAACAGGCAAAGCTAACAGGAAGGGATGAAGCATAATGGAGAATTCCAGCCATTTAGGCATTCATTCAACATTGTATGAACAATTAAAAGCACTAGGGCACCCAGGCAAGCTGTGGTTCAGATACAGTTCCTGCCCTCAGGCACACTGCATATTCAGAGGCAACTAATTTTTTTGAGCACTTGAAATGAATTAGGTATCTGTGTTATTTAACATGTTTTATTTAATCGTTAAAACCCTATGGAAATGGAACTATTATTCCATTTCAGGGATGAAGGCACTGAGGCTCAGTGCTAGTAAAGTACCATGCCAAAGACTAAGTCCCATTTCCTGCATTGTCTCTGGGTGAGGCAGGGAAGGAAAGTTTTCCAAGAGCCCTGACTTCTCTTCCTGCGTCAAATTGCCTCCGGCACCACCTAGACCTAGGCAGCAAGTGTGGAGCTAGATGATTGGTTCAGATTCTCTCCAAGGCCCCACCCACATCTGCTAGGCCGAGCCTATCGCAAACCTAGATGAACCAGATTTGCAGGCCCTGGAGGCGGAGCCAGAGGTTGTCAAAATGTCACCTGGTGTCCGTGGAAGGTCAGAGCCAGTCCCAAACCAGCTGTATTTACTTAGCCAGTCTGAGCCTCAGCTTTCATATCTGCAAAATGGGAGTATTTCATACCCCTCTGGTAAAGAGCTGTTTGTGAGGGCTAAGTGCGATAATGCCTATGAAGTACTTAGCATGTGTGTAGGATGGAATAGATGTTTATGTGTTTATTCATCATTTTACAAATGGGTACTGAGTACTTATTATATGCCAGGCACAGTTGTAGGTACTGAGGATAAAACAGTAAATAAAACACAAAGTCTGCTTATGCTCTATGGCTTATTCAATCTTCGTTTCTTTTCTGCCTGTGTATTCCCATACACTTTCATGTTCAGTAGCTCATTTTAAGTAGATATATATTCATTTACTTCATCTTTGCATCATCCTGGTCAAGTAGGGATAAAAGAGGATTAATTCCGTGTGACGGAGAAACAGAGACCTAGAAAGATAGGTGATTTACACAACACATCGGTAACAAACTTTAAGCCACAGATTGGTATCCTGTTTCACAACCTTGTCTCCACCAGGAACTCTCTCTTTTGGCATATGTCCCAGGTAGCCCCACAATTCTCCTTGGGGCTGTGAGCTTTCTAGAGAGAGTTCCTGCAGAGAGCTTCCGGCTAGGGGTTCTAACCCTTCCTGCTCTCAGGTGCTGTGTATGCAGGTGGAGTGTTGAGCATCAGGGCAGAAGCCTCCACCAGCAGAGACAGACTGGGTCCATTAAGATGAGGAAGAAGAAGGGGAGAAAGAGGTAAGTGGTGATTGAGCCCCTGCTCATTCCCGCCCCATCCAGCCTTTAGCCTCTGCCCACTTGGGTTCTTTCCTGCTAAGACTCCTCCAGACTCAGTGGATGGATGAGGACCCAGCAGGATCCCTTCGGAGTGGGAAGAGCACCACACTTACCTGTATATAAGGTATACAGACTCAGCAGATAAGGAGACTTGTGTTTAGTAAAGCTGACCCTCATGTTTATTACTATGTAGCAAAATTCATCCCAAGCAAAAGTCCAAGGAATGGGCAAAGTTGCTGTATGAGCCTGTTCATACATGGAAGAGTTACTTAGAGTTGCAAAACATTGAAAACAAGCTAAATGTCCAACAACAGGGGCTTTATCGAGTCAAACTGTGGCTGTTTCTACTCTGGCTGTCTCTACTGTAAAGTAGTAGTTCTTGACCTGGGGAAATGACCGTGGTCTATCGTTCAAGGGTAAAAAGCAGGCTGGAATATCAGGGAAGACCTCCAAGAGGAGGAGGAGGCCAAGGCCCTCTCTCTTTGCCCCCAGAGAAAACCTGTTTGTTGGTAGAGCCCTCTCTCAACTGCCTCTAAGAAGTGTGTTTACTGCAGAGGATTTCAGAAACTGGCTTCAGATTATTCTTCCTTTGCCCTGCTTTTAAAATTTTAGAAACACCATCCTTGATGTTTCCTAAAGTCCAGTAGGAGAAAGTTCTCATGAAAAATTGAGACTCAGCCAGGGCCTTTGCACGAGCTGTTTCAGTTGAAGAAACCAATCACTGAGGACATAACACATATCCTGCTCAACACACACGTGCACGCATTGTCCCCAACATGTCAGTTTTCTAACACATCCTCACAGCACCATGAACTTCCTTCTCCTGTGTTTCTACTGGTTTCTGGAATTATCTGATGAATGCCTTTCTCCATCTCTGCTGTTTCCCTCCATGAAGACAAAGCTCGTGGCTGCTGGTGCTCACCACTCTCTTTCCCATCCAGCACAGTTCCCCTCAATAACTGACGGATGCATAGACAGGTGAGTGGCCAAGGAGTTGGATGGGCAGCTGAGCCTGTAGGATAAACAAGAAGGAGGGAGGGGAGTGATTACAGCAGACCTCAAAGCAGAAAGGAGCTTGGAATCAGGACTGGCTCCAGACACAGACTGGTAGGTAGCTGCCTGTAACAAATTACAGGGTCACTAGAAAGGCTCCAGCGCTTGACATCCCTTTTATGAAAGGAGACAGAGCCCTCTGTTTTCTGAAGTGTACAGAGCTCAGGCATGAATCCCATGTTGCTGGAGAGAGAGGAGATGCTCAGAGGCTCACCTACAACCATGCTAAGGGGTAAATGACTGAGAGAGCCTTTCCTGAGAGCACACTGTGATGGGAGGCTGTGAAGGAGGGGAGAGGAAATCAGGGAGCGAGGCCAGGACCCAAAATGGGCAAAAGACACAGAAAAAGGAGTCTTAGGGCCTGAGGCCAACCTTGAGCAGACGTGTCATTTTGCCTTTTCTTCACTCAGTCCTATTGGGTATTAACAGCCTTTTGGATAAATCGGGTTCTGCAAATATTTGACGTCTGGAAAGCTTTCAACAAAGATGGCATTCGGGAGCCTGACTCGGAGGCCCCAGGATGACAACCTAATTACGTTACTTTTAATAGCTCCTTCCCAAGTGCTCAGTCAGGGACATCTGCTGAGCCGCGGTTGCACCTTCAGGGAGGAATATTTTTATCATCGAGATGCCACAAAAGGAAACTTCTGAAGGCTGGATGAAAATGGCCTCTGTGTTCCCAGAGCCTCAGGGCCCAGGTAGGTAGGGCCTAATACTCTCCCCACCCCCTGCCCCCCCAAAACAGGGCCAGGCTCCTTTTCACAGGCAGAGGAGGTGCTGACTGCCTAGGAAGCTGTGGTTGTTATGTGTGTGTGTTTAAAATTTTCCTTTTGTAGTTTTCCCAAAGGTACCTACAATGTGCCAGGCTGCCTCACCCAGCTTTCCATGTAAGCAGGGTGTCAACGTGACAACTAAGGCTGATGCCAGGCCTCTCTGCTCACTGGGAGTGGGGCCCTATCACCGCTTCTGTCTGCTAACTGTTTTCATCCCCCAGCCCAGCTGATGATCCCCTAACTCAGACCTTTGTCATGTCAGAGGAAGGAAACGGGGAGACAAGCCAGGAACAGCAGCATTTCTCTCTCTCTCTCTTTTTTTTTTAATAGGAGATTAGCTTGTTAGGAAGGCCAAGGGCTGATAGGCTGAAGAAGGAGATGTGTCTGGAGGGTCCCTGGAAATCAATGAACAAAATGCAAGGAGCCCTAGAGAGGCAACTACTCCACATTCTCTCCTTTTCTACGATGAGTTCCCTGGGCCCCAGAAAGGCAAATGAGCTTGCCTAAATGATTAACATGGCCCCCTGGGTTGACTCATCTATTTTCAGCCAAAGAGTCTCTTTGTGGGGAGAACTGCTCTGTTATGAGTTCATCAAATCACATTGGTAGGCCCCTTGATTGAAGTGGGGCCTCTTTACCTTGGAAGCCAATTCTCTCTGACAGATGGACCCTGTGGAGCCAGAAGGAGAAAGTGGCCATTACTCTGCCTGGGCAGATCGCCTGCTCGGCCCGGGGGCCAGACCCTCATCTGCCCATCTGCAAGGATCTGCTGGGAGCTGACGGCACACTGTGCTGTGTTTGCACTGAAGCTTATGACCCAGAAATTGTTTATGTTGATGGCAGCTGCTTTTCCTATTAGTAGTTTCTAGCACATTCTAAAGGTGCTTCCGGAGCCTTTGTGCTGATAGTTACTCCAGGTCCCTTCCAGGTTTCCAGGGAAGGAGAAGGCAAAAGCTGCAGCATTTCCAGACCAGTGCTGAGAAAGTGCATGTGGAGTAGAGGGGGCATTGCTGCTTTCCTCGTCCAGACAGAGATCTTCACTTCCCAGCCCAGAGTCCCTGGTGGCCCCTCTCACCACACTTGTACTTTGTGTCACCCCTTCCCCTCAGCGCTCACTCGACCGTCATGGACTTCTGTGGTGTCCTCGCCTTTCAACTTCAGCCTCTGTTGCTAACCAGTTACCCAGTCTTTGGGTCTTCCTTTACTCACATTCTGGAGAGAGGGAATCTGGTTGCCTCAACCTGTTTTTGGCTTCAGACGCTCTCTCTTTGGGGTGCCAGTGTCTGGATGCACTGGTTTTGGGTCATGTGGACCTTCAGGGCCAACCCTTGACTGCCCTGCATAAAGACAAGCCTGTGCTGCTTTCCCGAAGGAGCTCTGGGGCCTAGGCTTGGCCTGGGCAGTACTCAGAGTGCTGGGGAGGCAGTGTTGGAAAAACCAAGGGAGCTCAAGTAGGGCAAAGGTAGGATAAGACCTTGGTGATGGGGTCCAGCCTTGGCTCTCAAAACCAAATAAACAAATAATGAAGTGTTTCAGTAGGCACCATGGTGGAAAAATCTAGGAGGTGTGTGGGGAGGGTTGGGAGGATGCTAGTATGCTAAGTATGTGAACTTGTCTTCTTCACAACCTCTATCAAGGCCATGATACAAATAATCAAATACTACCACCACGACTAATGCTTATCCCATGCTGATACTGTTCTAGCTACCTTCCATCCAGAAATTCATTTAATCCTTAAGACAACCTCCGAGGTAAGTACTGTTCCTATTTTACCCATGTAAAAACAGACTGAGAGAGTCTAGAAAGCCCAAGTCACACAGCTAGCAAGTGGAAGAGCGGGGATGTGCTCTTCATGGCTTTTCTGGGTAGGAGCAGGTAGAGCAACCTCCATCAGGCTGTTTGGGTACCACTGGAATGGCTGCCCACTTCAGCATTCTTGCCTGGAGAATTCCATGGACAAAGGAGCATGGTGGGCTACAGTCCTTGGGGTTGCCACGAGTTGAACATGACTGAGTGACTTTCACTTCACCATTCAATTCAGTCCTAACTGCCCCAGAATTTCTCCCTATCTTTTCATGCTTGCCATTCTCCCTTGGGGTTCAGAAATTCCTGCTGTCAATCATTAATGTAGTGGAGGACATATAACCTGGGAAGAGCCCTTGCCAACTCCCACTAGACCTTGAGCCCTCAGCAACTGCAAAATGAGCAAGAAGACTTCACTCTTAGAAGTGAGTTATTAAAGCCTGGGGCTTAAAGGAAGTGGGCAAGCAGTGAAGGTCTCCAGGGTTAACCTTGAATTTAGGCTGAGAAGGAAGGAAATGCATGATGTACTGAGAAGCCTTGAGGTAGAAACCTTTTACCCCAATACCTGTCATTCCACCATGACAGTCTTAGAGCAGCCCCAACCCACAGAACTTGCTGTTGCTGATGAAAATGCTCTATGTCTGTTCTGTCCAGTTTGGTAGCCACTAGCCTCACATGGCTAGGGAGCACTTGAAATTTGGCTAGTGTGACTGAAGAACTAACTTTTTAAATTTAATTCATTGAAATCTAAATGTAAACTGCCCCGTGAGGTGGTGGCTCTCACTATGGACTGGGCAGTTCTTGAGGCCTCTTTTGTATACATATCCCACTGGGAGGCTCAGACCATAAGCAATTATCTGCCAAAACCTTAGTTGAGGGACTGCAAGCAGGGACAGGGTGTGGGGCAGCTGCCTTTCATCTGGCCAGTATGCTGCTTTAGAGTCTTTACTCTGAATGCCTTCAGGCAGGGCAGGCACTCTCCCGTCTCTACACCCCCTTCCTGGGCCAGTGCACACATTTTGCCACCTCTGATGGCATGGGGAGTTGCAACCCCAGCCTTGGTAAAAGGCTTCAATGGGTCTAAACTTGATTTCATTTGCTGCTTATGTTAGCCCCAAGATGGAGGCCAAGTTGAGATGATTGTGTCAATTTCGTGGGTAAGAGAATGAAGGTTCCCAAGCCCTGAGGAAGGGCCATTCTCCAAGGCTACCTCCACCTCTCCTGTCTCATTTGCATAGACACTGGGAGCCATGGGCTGGCTTCTGGGGCTAACTTGGTCCTGCTGCAGAACATTGCCTCACCTGAGCCACAGGGAGCCAGGTGAGTGCCTCTTCTCCAGCACTCCATTCTTGTTTTCATTCAAACATCACCTTGATTCATTTTTTAAAAAATATTTATTTATTTGGCTGCACTGGGTCTTAGTTATGGCATGTAGGATCTTTAATTGTGGCGTGTAGGAATCTTTAGTTATGGCTTGCGCGGTCTAATTCCCTGATCAGGGATTGAACCCAAGCCCCCTGTGTTGGGAGCTTGGAGTCTTAGCCACTGAGCCGCCAGAGAAGTCCCATCTTGATTCATTTTTAATGCAACACAGCTGCTGTCCTGGCTTCCCTGGTGGCTCAGATGGTAAAGAATCTGCCTGCAGATCTCTGCGGGAGACCTAGGTTGGATCCCTGGGTTGGGAAGAGCCATTGGAGGAAAGCATGGCAACCCACTCCAGTATTCTTGCCTGGAGAATCCCTATGGACAGAGGAGCCTGGCGAGCTTCAGTCCATGGGATCACAGAGAGTCGGACGTGACCAAGCGACTAAGCACAGCACCGCTGCTGTCCTAAGGTTTACTTAATACACCCCTTCCACTCAACGGTGTGCCTGCCTGTCTGCCTGGGCTTCCAGCCTTCTGTTGTGCTTTCAAAGTCAAAAACGTTTGGAGTCCAAAATCAGCAGATTCAACTGGGTGAACATGGATAAAAACCCAACCCTCCAACTCTACCTCCACCGAAGCCTGTGCCTCAGGCCTTTTCTCCACATCCAACCTGATCCTACCCCCATCCCAGTTTTCCACTGGCCTCACACTGCTTATCTCTTGGCTTCTGGAATTTAACACCTGCTTGACCCTCTGCCCGCTCAACCACCCAGCAGGGCCTCCACTCAAGTTTCCTGCCTCTCTGACATGGGAGATCCTGCTGAACCATCTGCCCTCCGCTTCCCCACCATTTACCTTCGCTTTTTGGAGCCTCCAGTTTACACTTCGGGGGCCAAGCAAAGAGACCTGTCTGCCATTAGGAGGTGCAGTTATATGACCTTGGGCAAGTAATTTAACCTCTCAGAATCCCAGTTTCCAAAACCGGGATTTTCAGGGGTTGGGTCAGATTAATGATTTTTCAAACTGTTTTTCCCAGGAGGGTTCCTCAGAGACTACTCAGATGGCCGGTGGTGTGGGGGGACCAAGTGGACACGATTTCTTCTACCTGCTTTGACCAGAGAATTCACCTTAATCTAATTAATGGGCCCGGCTTCTAAAATGCTGCTGAAAGAGAAAGAGAGAGAGATTGAAATCTCCAGATCGTCCATAATTAGATGATCCAAAAAGATGCTTAGAGCTTTAACTTGGTGGAGTCAAAGTCTTTTCTTCACAGTGGGTTACAGGCTACACAACTGGGGCCCAAATCAATGCCTGTGAAAGGAAGGAGGGAACCATGGAGACTTCTGTGGTGTTGCATGTTTATCTCCTCTCACCAACCAGACTGAAAGACTTTGTCTTGCATTTCTCTTGCATTCTCCAGAGAGCTCCCAGCACAGGCCTGCAGTCTGGCCTCAAACTCTCTTCCTAACTGGAAGATGGGGGAGGGGGTAGAAGTTGGGGGAAAGACCTCTGGAAGACAGAACCTGTTACCCTGACCATACGTGCTTCTGCTCAGTCACACAGTCGTGTCCAACTCTTCGGGACCCTGTGGACTGTAGCCCACTGGGCTCCTCCATCCATGGGATGTTCCAAGCAAGAATACTGGAATGCACTGCCATTTCCTCCTCCAGGGAATTTTTCTGACCCATGTCTCCTGCATTGGCAAGCAGAGTCTTCACCACTTGAGCCACTTGGGAAGCCCTACCCCGACCGTAAAGTATAATAAAACTAATGCAGATGCTCTGGAGGTGAGTCCTGCCTCCATTTATTACCTGGTGATCTCTGACTGAGGACTAAAGACCCTCCAAGCCCCAGTTTCTCAGCTAGGTAATAATGCTTATGATTTATTTATTGCATTGAAGTCAGACTTTGTATATATAGACCCCTCCCTCTTGCCTGGAGGTGCTATGCCCAGGGCAAGAAAGAAGGATATATTAATTCTTCAGAGTCCACTGAGTCCTGAGTAGAAACCACAGCTGAAAGGTTCAGAGCTGAAACGTGAGAAGTAATAGCTTGCTAGTAAAACACAGTAAGATAAGTCTTATAAAAACGACCACAGAGTGACAGAGGCTGGAAGAGCTGGTTTAGGAGGGAGAGGAAACAGGTGGTTCACAGGGGGAGGCCATGGACCCTCCAGCATTGGACTAGCTCACAGTACATGAAACAAAGCCATGGGACCAGCCAAGTCTTGGTCTCAGAGCTGTCGTCACATCTCCCAGAACCTGTGTCCGCAGACTGTGACCAGTGGAGGACAGACACAGCCGCTCCTGGGGGACAAAGTGTGATGTCAGACAGGCTTGTCTTTAGTATGACGGCTCTTCTTTCTGTGCTCTCTCCCACCTCTCCCATCTTCTTCAGATGCCCAGAGCCTCTGGGAAATGGAAGAATGAGCACCCTAGGGACTAGACAGGATGAGTGTATCGGAGTAGGACACCCTCCTGGAGAGGTTAGGCACCCAATGTGAGACCTCTCTTAGAGAGGGCTGCATTCCCAGGGGATCCTAGAGAGAGGAACTCCCAAGCCAGAGGCCATGTGTGACCCACAGATGCTTGTGGGTTTGGTCAGATCATGAAAATGTCAAGAGTTTTGTAAATGAAAAAATTGTTGGTATTAAAAAAAACATATTTAATTAAAAGGACTTTTTAAAATAAAATTTAGATTTCTGGCTTCTGTTGGAAAATTGGAGAACTGAAAGTGTTGGGCATATATTCCCACTGAGCTAAGCAGCTGCTACTTTCCTTAAACACTCATTAAAACATCTGCTTGCTGGTTTGCCACAGTCCTCACTGCTCGCTATTGCTCCTGTGGCATCTGAACTTGTGACCTTTGACTTTATCCAAAGAAATGACACAGGCTTAGGAACCATAAAGGCAATATTCTTGGACAGAGGAGTGTTTCCCTGCTCCTAACACCATTTCATTTGGGAGGCCACCCTTCCTAAAAGAGGTATAACCTCCCACACAACCTCACAGATCCTGAAGAGCACTCAGTGGCCAAAGGGTCTGGGAAAAAATTGTATAGCTCTGCCCAGCTCCCCCACTGAGCAACTTCACTTTCACTTTTCACTTTCATGCTTTGGAGAAGGAAATGGCAACCCACTCCAGTGTTCTTTCTTGCCTAGAGAATCCCAGGGACAGGGGAGCCTGGTGGGCTGCCGTCTATGGGGTCGCACAGAGTCGGACACGACTGAAGCGACTTAGCAGCAGCAGCCCAGCTCCCCACCCCTACAACCTGCCCTGTCTAGCATAAACAGCTGCCCATTTTATCAGCAGCAACAGCAATAGCTCATTCAGGCCCTAATTGCTCATCCTCTGTAACCCAGGAGAGAGTCAACCTTGAACCTGGGCCTGGCCTGACCTTCCAGTCTGTTCCAACATTAGGACCCTTTGCTTTTGCCTGCTGACCTCATTGTGTTTGGGTAGCCCTTTGTTTGAACCCTGGTCTTTTTTTTCTTACTAGCCCTGAAATGCTCTGGAAACTGACTTGTTCCCTGACCTCCCATGTGAGGTTGTCTTTGTAGCTGAGTCCTTGGAATACAAGCTGCTGCCATCAGACTCCTTCAGCTGCAAGACTTCCTTCCTTCCTTCCACCTCTGCTTACCCCAGAGGCTGATCTACCCCCAGCCCTTAGCACAGGCCTTGTCCTTTGCCTGCCCTGCCCCGCGAAGGATGCTGCCAGCACAGGCAAAGCTTGTCTAGAGAGTAGGGTTTAGGTGGGATTTCAGTCCCCACTCTCCCCTCAGCCATGCACCTTTGTGCACAACTGCAGAACTCTGCATAGGTTCATCTGGCTGCGGAGCCCGGGCCATCCTTGTTTGGCCTCATCCTCTCACTGACCCAGCTTCGTTTCCGATATCCCTCCCCTAGTTTCCAGCATTTCTTTTTCCTCTTTGTCTGGTACCTTATCCCGGGGCAACAAACCATGAATATAATAATAATTAACATATCGAGATTCTATCTGAAACAGTATATGAAGCACTGTACACTCATTATATTTAATTCTTACAACAACTAGGAAAGGTAGAACTGCTGTCTTCATTTTCCAGGTAAGGAAAGTAAAGCCTAGAGAGATCAAGGAATTTTCACAAGGCCCACCATCCGTTCAGTTCAGTTCAGTTCAGTCGCTCAGTCATGTCTGACTCTTTGCGACCCCATAGACTGCAGCACGCCAGGCCTCCCTGTCCATCACCAACTCCAGGAGTTTACTCAAACTCATGTCCATTGAGTCAGTGATGCCATCCAACCATCTCATCCTCTGTCATCCCCTTCTCCTCCTGCCCTCAATCTTTCCCAGCATCAGGGTCTTTTCCAATGAGTCAGTTCTTCACATCAGGTGGCCAAAGTATTGGAGTTTCAGCTTCAGCATCAGTCCTTCCAATGAACATTCAGGACTGATTTCCTTTAGGATGGACTGGTTGGATCTCCTTGCAGTCCAAGGGGCTCTCAAGAGACTTCTCCAACACCACAGTTCAAAAGCATCAATTCTTCGGAGCTCAGCTTTCTTTATAGTCCAACTCCCACATCCATATATGACTACTGGAAAAACCATAGGTTTGACTAGACAGACCTTTGTTTGGCAAAGTAAAGCGTGAAAGTGACAATGTGAGTTGTTCAGCTGTGTCTGACTCTTTGTGACTTCATGGACGGTAGCCCGCCAGGCTCCTCTGTCCATAGGATTCTCTAAGCAAGAATACTGGAGTGGGTTGCCATTTCCTTCTGCAGGAGATCTTCCTGACCCTGGGATCGAACCTGGGTCTCCTTCATTGCAGGCAGATTCTTTACCATATGAGCCACCAATGAAGCCCCTGAGTAACAAAACTAGGATTCAAACCTATGTCTGTCTATTGCCAAAGCTTAAGCTCTTAATCTCTTGGCTTTGACTCCCAAATCAAAGAAAACTGGAAAGGAGACTCAGAGAAGTCAATAATTTGTTTAAGGTCACACAGATCATCAGTGGTAGAGCTTGAATTGAAACTCAGGTAAGTCTTCTGTCACCAAGTCCAAGGCTCTTTGATCTGTTGCCTCTTTCTCTGCTCTGTTTGCCTCTTAGCTCCTGGAATATGATGGGAAATACTTGCAGACTGAAATACTCACTTCATCTGATTTGACAGGCCTAGTTGGAGTTGTTTTCTCAGAGACTCTCTTCCAATTGTTTTAGTATCAGCCAAACTGGTCTTCTCTACAAACAGGTTAGATCTTGACTCAACCCCCATCCTCCCAAATGGAGACTCTGGAATTCCACCAAGGAACAATTTTCCTATAAGGGGAATCAGTTCAGTTCAGTTCAGTTGCTCAGTTGTGTCCGACTCTTTGCGACCCCATGAATCGCAGCACGCCAGGCCTCCCTGTCCATCACCAACTCCCGGAGTTTCCCCAAACCCATGTCCATCAAGTCGGTGATGCCATCCAACCATCTCATCCTCTGTCGTCCCCTTCTCCTCCTGCCCCCAATCCTTCCCAGCATCAGGGTCTTTTCCAATGAGTCAACTCTTCGCATGAGGTGGCCAAAGTATTGGAGTTTCAGCTTCAACATCAGTCCTTCCAATGAACAACCAGGACTGATCTCCTTTAGGATGGACTGGTTGGATCTTCTTGCAGTCCAAGGGACTCTCAAGAGACTTCTCCAACACCATAGTTTAAAAGCATCAATTCTTCGGCGCTCAGCTTTCTTCACCATCCAACTCTCACATCCATACGTGATCACTGGAAAAACCATAGCCGTGACTAGACGGACCTTTGTTGGCAGAGTAATGTCTCTGCTTTTAAATATGCTATCTAGAATAGGTGATTATAATTCATTGAGTTTGAAGTGCTAACATCTTAGGATAAATATGTTTTTTTCTGACAAGAGGACCTAAGGGGGTATTAGAAACTGAAGTTTTAGTTGGGAGTAGGTTGAGAGTGAACTCAGGGCTAAACCTGGCACAGCAGGGCCTGAAGACAAATTTCACTTAAGGTGATTTCCTGGAGATTAGAGCATCTTGATTTTGCTTCTTGGAACTCTGAATCTCTAGATTGACCTTGTATTTGGGCCCTGCAGGTCCCTGGTCCAGACTCTTGCTCCCAGCTAGGAAGGTTAGTTCAGATACTCTTGGAGATGACCTGTGGACTGACAGGGCCCTCAGATAGGGCCAGTGGAAATGCCACCTTCATACAGCAAGTCTTCATACCTGTTCCCTTTGGGGAGTCTAGGCCTGATCACAGCCCCTAGGAACAGCCATGCCAAGCAGCTCATCTCTGTAGTGGATAGCCTCCGTAGTGGATAGCAAACTGTGAGAGCCTGGAAGCGTTTGGATCCTCTGTAGAAATAGGTTTCTTAGACGCCTGGGCCAGATTAAGTTCCTGGCAGCCTGCTTGGGCTTAAAAACTTTCCAAAACCTTTACTCAATTCAATTAAAATGAGCAAGGATTTACTTAGGGTCTCTGAGTGCCAGTATTGATTCTGGAGACTTCATCACCTCCTCCTATTCCAGTCCATTTTCATATCCTGATAGCAACTGAATTTTCTTAAAACCAGCATTGCATAGTGCCCTGAGGCTTCAGGATAAGACAGACTTGGGTTCAAATTCCTCTGCCAGTCAGTAAATGCATGGAACTTACCCTAACTGAGCTTCAGTTTCTCCATCTGTAAAACATCAACCTCAGAGGGCTGTATTTGAGAATTAAATGATATTATGCATGAGATCAGATCAGGGTCCATCACCTGTAAGGCAGCAATCAGACCAATAAGCAGATAAAACCATAAAGCCTTCCTGCTCCCATAAAACATTCCTTTGCTCAGATATCACAGTTCCCCACCACCCCTAGGACAAAGTCCTGCCTTCTTCACCTGGCACTCAAGGACACACACTTCCGTGTAGGGCCACGTTTCCAATGCTTAACAACCACAGGTGGCTTGTGGCTGCCATATCGGACAGCACAGAACAGAATATTTCCATCCTTGTAGAAAGTTTGTTGTGCAGCCCTGCTATAGGTGATACCACAGTTCACTCACTAACCTAAGCCGCTTTCCTTGGTACAGGTTTCAGTGGAGGTATGGGGTAAAAATGATCAGCATGAGGGTCTTAGAAGGCAGGGAATAGATGCCACTAAGCCGGGAAAAGGAGTAAATAGAGCTCAAGGAACTGAGGTCAGGCCACAGGGATGGTCATCAATACCCTCACTAGCCATCATTTTTCCTTTTCCCCTCATTTTGGCCTTAGCTTCTCTAGGGGTGCCCTGGGAGGGGAAGGAGATGAGCAGCGGTAGAGGGCAGAGCAGGGGTTTTGGGCTTTGTGAGCATCCGTTATTTACTGTAGGTGACCTTTTTCTCACCACTTTTTCTTTTAGTGTATGTGCTGCCGAAGTGAGAGCTCTCTCATCACTTAATTATCCCCACTTCTCTAGCTGTTGGGAGGAGTAAATGATTGATTAATATCCTACCCCTGCCCAGGCACACTGGGAGAGTTTACCACATGATGGATCCTTTTCTCACATTTAAATAAGCACTGTACATGAAAATGTGTCTGTCAGAAGGGATGTGCATGCATTTGTTTTTAATTTAAAAAAAAGAAGAAAAATGAACAGATCATTTTTTACAAGACTGCGTTACCTTAAAGTGTGGGCTTCTGCCACCGCCCCCCTCCAAAGTTGGGGGAAGGTGGATAAAAGAAAACTGACCATGAGGTGATCATTTTTGAAGCTGAACTATAATAATATGAAGGTTCATTATTATATTCTCTCTAGTGTGGCTGGAAAACTTTCATAAAATAACAAGTTTAAAAACCATGAGTATACTCCCACTAAAACTTAATGTAACTGAGAAGACCTCTTACTCCCAGATGCCCAAGGAGATCGCTCTCTATAACACAAGGTGACCCTGTTCCCATGAGCTGGGGCGAGGGGAGCAGGGAGAGTGGTGAGGGGCACAGAGTGACTGTTTACCCTGGATGTTCCCATCCTGCTGCTGCTGCTGCTAATTCGCTTCAGTCGTGTCCGACTCTGTGCGACCCCATGGACTGCAGCCTACCAGGCTCCTCCATCCATGGGATTTTCCAGGCAACAGTACTGGAGTGGGGTGCCATTGCCTTCTCCGTGTTTCCATCCTGGTATCTGTTTATTTTACAGGGAACATGAGCCTCTCAGGTGTCTTTAATTCCTGATGAAAGGATCTGTGGGTCCTGGTGTCCTGGCTCTTGGCCAGGTTTTCCAGTTGCTTCTAGGTCTCAACCTCTGGTAGTAGGAGTGCTGTCTCATGGGGGACGGGTGCAGCTTGGAATCCTTCCCAGACTCTCTGTCCAGTACCTGCCAGCCCCACCTTTTTTCCTCTTGCTGCAGCCCCCCTGTTCCCACCCTCCTGCAGCCTGCAGGGACCTCATACCTCACTTTCTTCACCCCTCAGGGCTCCTTTGCTTCCCAAGGCTTACTTGCCACTTCCTGGGCCACAGAGGATGTTTCCCACAGCTGGACAATCAACCCCTTGGGGAATCACTTCCCTGGACCCTTTGCTCAGCCCTATTTTGCTGTTTCAGAAGCTAGTCTGGTATCTCTGGCTACAACCTCAGTTTCAGGCCTAAGCTCCTTTATCTCCTTTATTTCCCATATCACCTACTATAAGATTGGGTATCCACAGAGGGAAAATGAACGAATGAATGAGTGGGTAGAACAGGCAGTGAGCCCTTGCTTTTTCTACCTGCCACCCTCCATCCCCACTAGCGACTCTGAACCAAAATAAGAACCAAACCATGAAGGATGGTCTTCCATCCTGATTCAATGGGGCCAGTCACGCCAGGTAAGGAGTGAGCCATCATGATGCTGTTATTCTGTCATTGTGTCTGTCCGCCCATGCTGGTGGGAGAGGGAATGATTTGAGTTTGGGAAAGGTGGTGGCTACTCTGAGTCTCGCCAGAAGGACACTGAGAGAGAACTGGAAAAGCAGGAGAGAGGAAAGTGAAGGCAAATAGAAGTCAGAGAGGTAGGGGTAGGGAGGCTCAGGGAGGAGGTGGGAGAAAGGGAGAAAGAGGCACAAAGAGAGAGAGGGAAAGAATCCTCCTGCACATCCCCAGCCCTCTGATGTGGCTGTGCTGATATCTCCCGCACTAATTGCTTCAATTAATAATACCGCTCTATAAAATTTCAGCAGCTGAGACCGAGTGAAAGGAAGGATGACATAGTGCATTAATAATGCAGGCAGCCTATCGAGTTGGGCTCCTGGGAGCTCCATTAGGGAGCCCGGCTGTCGTCCCCGCAGCAGCTAACACTTGGACAGGGCGGCCAGCGTCCTTGGGCCACTGCAGACCGCGGGGCTGAGGAGCCGCAGAGGCGGCGCCAGTGGATGGGAGGCTGGGGACGGCTTTAGCCTTCTCCGAAACTCCGGAAAGCACCCCTCCCCCATTCTTTGATCCGGACGACTGATGTTTTCTCTATCTTATGTAAGTGCTGCTCAAGGTTTCAAGATCGCTGCCCTAAATCCTACCCACCCCCGCCCAAGCTGCCCCTTCCTGGACCTAGCGCTGATTAGCAGCCCCTCCCCCACCTCCACCAGTGATGGAAGTTCCAAGGCAGCTCTCCTGATGGTTTTTGCTTTTGTTTTGAAATCTCTGTCCCATTTTTGATCTTTCATCTCAGTCTTCTCTCCTCTTTGTCCCTGGATTCTTAAGAGCTCTTAGAGCGGTGATCTTCTCTCCCAAGACAAAGAACCTGTCATCCAAAACGCATTACGCTGGTTTCTCTGAAGTCAGCAACAGTATCAGCATCACCCAAATCCTCCCTAAGGGTCTGCACGTGCACAGCCCATCCCCCAGAATGTGCCCAGGCCAGTCTGAGAGCGCGGAGCCAGGAACAAAGGAGCCAGTGGAAGACGTCCCCATCTGAAGCTGCAGGTTCCTATGCGGTATTATGCTGGTGCAAAGCCAGTTCTTTTCCCATTTGCTTGCAGAAACCGAGCCTAAAACTCACTAATTAGGGCTTCTCATTCTGGGGTCTAAATTTTAGGGGAAACGCTGACTGAAACTGCTCACCCTGGCCAAGCACCATAGTAACCATTAGCGTGAATTATTTTATGACAGGAGGTCTTGGTAAGGAACATAGGACTAACAAGCTACCACCACCCAGAAGAATTCAAGAAAGGTCAAAAGGAGACACCACGTGTCCTCCCACCTCCCTGAATTCTGCTTGCTGGAATCCATCTTGGCTGAGCAATGCATGCACCACTAGAAAGGACCCTAAGTCTGAATGATCGGCGACAGACAACCCAGAAACTAACCCATCACCATAAAACCTGAGACTGCGAACCACATGGCAGAGCCGTCCTCCTGGGTTCCCTTACACTCCTCCTCTCTGGTCAGGTGCCCCTTCCTGGGGCAATTTCGGCAGAGAGTGACCTTTTTAAAAATGGTGTGAGTAGATATTAGGTATACAAAGGAGTGGGCTGCAGTGGACACTGTTGATTTTTAGCCAACATTGATCCTCCCATTTATACATGTCTAACAGATTCTAATTTCTATGGGATATTTACTCCTCCTTTTAAACTCAGTGAGTGGATTGTGGTTGGTCTATGCCAGTCTCAGAATCCTACTCCCCTCACCAGGAGTCGGCCTGGGATTGGACATGTGGCCCAGTTCTGGCCAGTGAGACAAAGGGAGAAATTGCTAGGAAGCTCCTGGGAAAGAGACATGAGAAGGGACAGTTTGTCCTTCTTCAGCGGGATGTTTCCACATCTGGAGTTGCTGTGGGCATCCTGTCACCCAACCTCAGGATGCAACCCACTTGAAGATGGCAGACTGGGAGGGAAAGGACCCCTTGAGACACTGTGAGCCTGCCCTTCCTCTGAACATGAGCTAGGAGAGATAATAAATTCCCTACAGTTGAGGACAGTTTGAGTTGAGGTTTTTTGTTACTTGCTGACAAAAACATCATAGCTGATACACTCTTCCTACTTTAACATGCAGTATTTGCACTGTTTGCCTGACACGTTTCACATATTGCCTTGTCATCTTTATTGTATTGTTGTATTGTTACTTAACTTTTTCTGTGTTTATGTCTCATCTATGAAGTCTACACCAGCTCTTCCAACCCATGTAGATGTTCTCTGAATTCTTATAGAGCTTCCAAATAGCAGTCAACTGTCATCCATTCATACCAGAAATATTTACTGAGCCCCTATTATATGCCCTGATAGCTCAGTTGGTAAAGAAGCCACCTGCAATGCACCCGGTTCGATTCCTAGGTCAGGAAGATCCGCTGGAGAAGGGATAGGCTACCCGCTCCAGTATTCTTCAACTCCCCTTGTGGCCGGTAGAGAATCTGCCTGCAATGCAGGAGACCTCGGTTCAATCCTTGGGTTGGGAAGATTCCCTGGAGAAGGGAAAGGCTACCCACTCCAGTATTCTGGCCTGGAGAATTCCATGGACTATACAGTATACAATACAGTCTATGGGGTCCCAAAGAGTTGGATACGACTGAGCAACTTTCACTTTCACTTTTAGGTGCCACACTCTGGGCAAGGGCTAAGGATACAGCAGTGAGCAAGAAAGACATGGTCCCCACCCCTACAGAGCTTATAGTGTATTATGAAATGTTTGTGTCTCCCCCAAATTCATATGTTGAAATCCTGACCCCTAATGTGATGGTATTAGAAGGTGGTGACTTTGGGAGGTATTAAGTAGGTCATGAGGGTAGAGCCCTCACGAATGGAATTAGTGCTCTAATAAAGGGACTCCAGAGAGTTCTCTTGCCTTCTTTCTACCATGAGAGTCAACAGTCCTCATAGCACTTAACATAGCTGACCCCTAAATAAACATTCATATGTGTTAAATTAATGAAGGGATGAATGTGTAAATGGATGGATGGAGTTAAGTAAATGGTTAAACACTTTCAATCTGTCTCTTCAGTTGGGAGATTACAAATGAATCCTTCTGATGCCAGAATCCTCATGGATTCTGGGCAAGTCTCATGGGAAGTCTCGGGAAGAAAGGCTTCCTTCAAAAATGAATGTCCATGGGGAGGCCCCTGAGTCTCTGTCCTCCTGGTGGTACCCTGACTCCTTTATTGCCCACGTTGGCTTCATCTTCCTGGCTGAAGAGTCTGAAGGAGGCAAGATCCTAGGGTTCCTAGGTACATGTGACCCCAAACTTTCCAGGCTGAATCCCCACCTCTCCAATTGCACTGACTGGTGGCTGAGTAACCCTCGTGGATTATGTCCCAGGAACTCTGGCCTTCTCTTCTCCCACCGAAGTGACTTCCTGGCCAGAGCCCAGGAGACCGGATGTGCTCCTGCTAATGGTCTGAAAGTGCTCTCTGCTGCTGGCCCAGACTCCCAGGAGGTCGTGAGAGAGGCAGAAGTCTGGAGAGATAACGCAGACTGCTCACTCGCCCCTGGGGTCTAAACTCTGGAAACACTGAGCAGCTCAGTGCTTGAGGCAGTCCAGAAGACAGTCAGCAAGGTTCGCTGAGGATAGTCTAAGTGGCCTGTTAGAGCCGGACCCCGGGAGGCAGGCAGGGAGGAGGAGCCCAGGAAGGAAGCATCAAGCCCATTGCGAAGTCTCCCTTAAAAATCCATCATCTGAGCCGATTTGCAGGCAGAAGTGAGGCCTTCCCTGGAGCTGGATACAGAGCCTGCCTGGGGGCCCAGCTTTGCATCCGGATGGCCAGTACTCAGCCAGTCACCTCCAAGTGCAACCTAGGCTGGTCCTGACAGTTTCTGAGCTTTCAGGTATTGCAGAGGAGCAGGACCAGTTACATAAATTGAGGGGCCAGGGCGACATGGAAATGTAGGGTCCCTTGTTCAGAATGATTAAGAATTCCAAGATGATGACAGAGCCTTAAACCAAGCCCAGGGTCCATCGAAGTACCAGGCCCTAGGTGACTACACAGGTCGCCCTTGTGAAGCTGCAGAGTGGTTACTGGAGAAAAGTGTGAGGCGGGGAGAGTCTATACCAGCAATGGTTAACCATCAGCCCTGAGCCTTACAGGAAGCAGCTTTAACTTCCTTAGGTCTCCTTTCTGGGACCCAAAGATACCCATCACTGACGAGGTGAAAGTGAGGGGAGTTTTAGTTTTGTTGGCCTTGAAATAGAGACCACCTTCCTGTGTGTGGAGTGGATCCAAAATGAGCGAATCCATGTCGGAGGTCACAGGGCCAAGACACGTTGAGGTGGCCATTTGTCCCAGGGCCTTTTGGTTTAAGTTAAGGCAGCTAGGAAGCACCCTTTAAAGTGTAATTCACCTCAGTACCAAGGACAAAGTAACACATCACCCCCAGGGTGAGAAAGAGTCTATAGGATCTTTGTCAGTGAGCTTTCAAGGGAGGTAATTCAGAGACATGTGGAGTTTTAAAAAGTCCTTGGGTAGCAAGGCTTTATTTAAATGGCAAAACATACTGTAATTTGAATAGAAAGACTCAGTTTTGTAAAAGTGAAAAAATTTTCCCTAAATGAATCTAATTCCATCTCATTGCAATCAGTGTTTTAAATTTGGCAAAAATAATATTAAAATTGATTTGGGAAAAATAAACTTGGAAGAACAAGGAAAACAGTTTTTAACTTGTAGTTAGAGGATAGGACTTTAGATATTAAAGTACATTTTCAAGATCACATAAAGATGCCCCTGGGACCCTCTTCATCTCGACAGGTCCAGAGGATGGTCTTCTTTGCTCCTGTAGCCTTGGCTGCTGAGCCCCTGGACCAACACTTGGAGGCTGTGCTGCTCAGACCCCAGGCTGCTCTGCCCAGGTGCTGCACAGGGCATTCTGGGAAGCTAGGGGCATTGCCCACTGCCCTCGGGTTGCTTCCAGAGACACAGGTGGCTTCAACTCACTGGGGACCTTCTTGCAAAACCTCCTATCCTGCAGGGGAGACTCTTAAGGAAATCTGCACCAGTTCCTGGTGCCTTCACCCCAGAGGCTAGGAAAGTCATCAGGCCAAGGACTCATCAGGCCAAGGATGGTCTTGAGTAGGAAGGCAGCCTGCTGTGTCAGGCTCCTCTGGGTTACTGGGTGTGGTACACGCATTGGCTATGACCGGGGTCTTCCTGCTTTGTCATCTTTGCGTGTCTCCACCCAAAATTCAAAGCATTAATATAAAGAATGGGGGAACAGTCATGATCAACATGTGGTTCAGAGGAAAGCTGAATTGACTGAGATGGATGTGACATTTCTCTGTGTGTTGGGGGCCTATCCTCCCTCATCCCTCTCTCCCACCCCCAATTCCCATGGATAACCGAGAGTGAGGACTATTCCAGAAAGTAGTGGGGATCCAGACACATGGACATCCTTAGTCCCTCCAACAGCATTCCAGGTAGCCCTGGGCTCCATTCCCACAGAGGTCACTTGCTTCTCTTGCTTCTCTGTGGATTTGCTTTGGGGGAAAATGGTTCGGAGTGAGTATTGGAAGCCAAATCGCACCGCAGCAGTTTCTCCCTCTTCCAGAAACCATTCTTTGTTTTTGCCAAATGCTGGGCATTCAAAACAAGTTGCATTTTGTCTCAACAGAGAGTAGGCTTTGGTGGGCCTGGGGTGGATTTCTAATCTTCTTGCCCTGTACCTGCCTCAGGACTGGTGGACGGAGTCATTGCAGGGGTCTGGGAGATAAAAAGCAAATTTGCCGGAGATGTCAGCCCTGCTCCCAGCAGAAGCCTGAGTGGGGTCTGCTGTGCTGACACTCACTGGCTGAGGCAGAGATCAGCCGTCACTGCAGACAGAGTTGTTTCTTATTTTCATCCTGTGGCACAAATGGAGAGGCTCTGAATGCAGCTTCCAACAGGGGCTGCAGCTCAGGGCCCTTAATAGGCCCTTAGAACAGGCCTGGAGAGACTGGCTTCCTGGGAGCCGGAAGAGCTGGGGGCCTCGGGCTCAGCACCACACCCCTCCTCCCAGCCCCCGCCTGCTGCATTGCACCACTGATTCAGTAAAGACATCATCCTCACCCACTTGAGAGTGGCTCGTTGCTCAGATCTGACAATTCGACTGAGCTGCTGCAGAGAAGCGCTCATCCTCTCCGACTTAAGGCTTTTTAAAAGTGATCAATTGCATTAGCAAATTTCTTATTAGCTCTGCTGTCAGGAGGGAGCTCCTGCCACATTAGCTTGCTGAGGCTGATGCAGAATTTCCCGGCTGTTAATTACCATGCCAAGGGCTAAAGGGACTCAGAGGCTGGTAGGTGGATGGGTGGAGGCCCCGATTCTCTTTTCCTTCTTCCGTGGGAGGTCAGGGAAGCTGGGGCTTGGTGTTGAGCTTCTCAGGTCTGACTCTGCAGTGGGGTAGGGCCCAGGACGCCCACACACCATCTGGGTTGATAGAGGTTGGGTTGTCCAATGGAGCCTCTGGGATTTGGCAGCTTGGAATCTGCACAGCAGCTCTTTAGGAGCTGCAAGTTCAAGGCAGAGCCTGGACTGCATCCCAGAAAGGTGCTCTGGCCTCTCCTTGGTGGGGTGGAAGGGGAGGGGGAGGGAGGGGGGATTCAAGGCCACTGATCCTCCTCATTTCTCCTCCTCTCCCTCCAGACAGCTTGAGAGTCTCCTCCCTGAAGGTGACGTCATGTCTCCTGCTCAGATCATCTCTTGGTGACTATCCAAAGAACTGCATATTCAGAATACCCACCCCAAGTTCCACCGGCCCAGGCTTAGACAAGGAATTGCTTAAAACTCACATGCATCGGGGAGGGAAATGAGAGGAGGCAGATTTTGATTTCTTGTTGTACCTAGTGCCCCAAACTAGTAAAATCATTCAGAGGGTGTCTGATTCCTTTGAAAATCTGACAGAACCTATAGATCTTCATTCCCAGGAAAAATGAATATACTCACACATGTGTCTTCAGTTTGGGAACGCTCTGCAGTCAGTTTATGAATCCCCGTTTTATAAGTGCCCTTCCCAAGCCCATGGGAGCAGCTGATCCCTGGGAAGGGCCCAAGCAGCCCCCTGCCACAAGAAGCAAGGTCAGCTCCTAAAACAGCAGCAGAGCCAGCTCCTTGGGGCAACACCGGCCCTGTTTGGGTGAAGGCTGCAAAACACAATTGCATCATTCCTTGGGTTACATCAAACATGGCGAGACTGAGACATGGGTTTAGGGCAGCACTGACTTTGTGGTCAGGTCTGCATTAACTGCTCCTTCTGAGAAACCAGTTCTTGTGGCTGCGAGGCCCCTAGTCCTGGTGTGTTCCTGCTGAGAAAGGAGGTGGGGAGGAGGAGGAGGAGGAAGCAGACACTGCAGCAGAAAAAAGAGAAGATTCTGAAATGGGTGCGGGGGAGGGTGTGTGTATGTGTGTGTGTGCACGCGTGTGGAGAAGGAGAGAAGTGGGTGGGGAAGAGCACCGAATTCCTCATTATTTGACTAAAGGATGCTTAAGATGAAATCTCAGAAAAATTGTGAGGATGGATTTGCACTCTCACATACACGGCCTCAAATTCTGCCTTATCTTGAGTTCTGGTAGGCGGAATGCTCTGCTCTGTGAAATCAAGAAAACACTCTGCTTTCTCGTCAGCTCTCAGAAGGCTGGGCTTTAGAAAATCCCCCAAGGAGAGCGGAAAGGTGGGAAGAGGTCCTCTAGCATGTGAGGGGGCTACCAAATTATTCTCCAGGGTCCCAGGTGGTTTCCACGACTCCTGGAGGGAAGCAGGAGGGTAAAACTGCTGTGGTAAGACCAGACCCAGCGGGATTCTTTTGAGGGATGGAAGACGCTGATAACCAACTGGGACTGCCTCCCTCTCTGTATTTAGGAGAATATGTTGACTTTAGCCCAGATCTTGATACAGCCTCAGGGCCACAGCCTGTCCAGGGCCCATCCTTACCCCTCCCTCCCTGGTTCCCGCCTCCCTCCGGGTTGAAGCAGTCATGAGCTAGGCTCTTGCTCCAGCTCTAGCCTAGTATCTGCCTGTTTCCCAATCTCCTTCCAGGATGGCCTTGCTCGGGATCCAGCCCCACCGGTCAGACCTGCTCACCATCCCTTTCAGGCATGTAGTCCCGTCCCAGCAGGTCCCCTCCAGTTCTGACACTCATTTCCGTGGGCCACTCCTTGGGCTTTCTAGGTCCACATCACAGCCCTCCTGGTGTTTTCAGCCCCATGTTCCAGAAACTGTAGCATGACAAACTCCTCTTGCCAGTATCCCATGTGCTCCTTCTTCACTCTCAGGATGAACTGATATCAGTCTGGTTACCGAGGGGGCAGGTTACAGACATTGAAAGGGCTCAGGATTTTGTGAGCTGGGGAAGAGATGACTCAGGCTGATTCAGTTTCTCTGAGGACCATGGGCCTGGGCTTATGTCTGTCTTCTCCCTGACCACGGGGAATGGCCAACACTGGGCCCTGAAGCAGAGGGATTGGTTCAGAGGAAGAAGAACCCTGTTGGCCACCAAGAAGATGAAATTCTGCAGCAGCTCATGGGTGACGGGAAAGGAACCCCTCCCTGGAAAGGTCCTTCAAACATCTACCATCTGTCCTGCGTGGCCTCTGCATTTCCTCCTTCCTAGCTCTGGGCTTCAGGGACCGCTCCCTCCAGCTGCCTCAGCCTGTGCCTACTCACTGGTTTATAAAGTTAGGAGAGGCAGCATCAGTGTCCCAGGAATTCTGGAAGTATGATTCTCCAAGCACTTAATTCAGAAAAGAACTTGAAGTGGGGAAAATTGATTCCCCACCCACCCAGTTCCCTGTCCTAACGCTCCTGTTCCCCATATCAACCAGAAGACGAAACAACTCACTGAAGCAGCCTCGCCTCCCCGCCCCCAACTCTCTCACTTTTGTGTTTTGTTTTTGTCACATCACCTATCGTGATCTTTTATTTATTTTTGTGTTTGTTTACTAGGTATTGCCTGTCTCCCTCAACCACCCACTCATCAATTAGGCCCTTGTCTTGTTCGTTGCCACATGCCCAGTACCCAGCACAGTGCCTGGTCCACCATGGAAGGGTACAGTCAGTATCTGTTAATATGAGGGAAGTTGGTTAGGATTTGGAGAGGAGGCCAGGACCAGGGAGGCCATCAGTGTAGATAGAGTAAGCGGGACATTTGGCACTATCCTTTTCATTATTACCCTCTGAGGCTTTCCACGGCCAAGTGGATAAAGTTCATATTCATTATCCTGACATGCAAAGCCCCAGTCTGTCTTTCTAGGTTCATTTCTTGCCAATCTCCTTTTAAGACTCCAATGCCTCAGCCTTTCCAAATTGCTAAATGGTCCCCACATTCCCAAGTTCTTTCATGTGTGTTCCTATGCACGTTTGCACCTGAAATGCCTTTTGTCTATGCAATTAGGAATTATTGGGTTGGCCAAAAAGTTTGTTTGGGTTTCTCCGTAAGATGGTATGGAAAAACTGGAATGAAGTGTTTGGTGCATCCAATATAATATCTCTTTTTATGATGACTGTGAGGATTGAAGGTTGCAATATAGAACAAGCTCCTACCTCAGTGCTTTGCCAAGATGAAGTCCTCACTAAATGCTGGTTAGCATCCTTTCCCTTCCTCTCTGTTTAGGGCACCTACCAACACAGGGGGCCAGAACTCTGTGAAGCCTCAGGCCCAGCTGATCACCCCAGGACTCCACAGTGCTTTGTTCTTCCCATAGTTAGTGACTTGTTTCAGGGTCTGTGTCCCCAAGCTGCCACCTAGGGCAGAGGCATCTGTGTCTCCTTTGTGCTTAACATGGTGCTTGGCACACAGTAGGTGCTGAATAATGTCTATTGGATAATTGGAAACAAGATCGGTCTGGAGGGTGTTGGGAAGAAAAGTCAGTACCTGTGCCCTCCTGGGCTGGGGGAAACTAGGAGGGGAGGAGGGGGTAATGCCTCCCTCCTGGGGCCTATCAGTCATCTGGGTACACTGGTCATGAAATCAGAACCTGCCTCCCAAGCACCAATGGCCACATCCCATTTTCCATCAATGAAATATTCAGTGGCTCCACAGCCATGGTCTGCTTTGTATCTGGAAGGGAGGGGCTCCCGCCTGCTCAGTGCCTGTCTCCCACTCCTCCTCTGCACACACCAGCCCTCAATCTCCAGACCAGCCCCTTTGTTATCCTACTTCTGTGCCTTACTAATGCTCTGGGTTCCCAGCATTCCCCCCATGCCTCAAATCAGGACTGCCCTTCTTCTGCTTCCCTGACTATCCAACTCCAACTCAGCCTTCCCTGAGGCCCACCATCTCCATGAAATCTTCCTTAGAAGTGATCTTTCCCTTTCCTGGATCCCAAACCTATATTTCACCACCCTAGCCAAGTGGGGGAGAAGGCAATGGCACCCCACTCCAGTACTCTTGCCTGGGAAACCCCATGGACGGAGCAGCCTGGTAGGCTGCAGCCCATGAGGTCTCGAAGAGTCGGACACGACTGAGCGACTTCACTTTCACTTTTCACTTTCATGCACTGGAGGAGGAAATGGCAACCCACTCCAGTATTCTTGCCTGGAGAATCCCAGGGACGGAGGAGCCTGGTGGGCTGCCGTCTGTGGGGTTGCACAGAGTCGGACACGACTGATGTGACTTTGCAGCAGCAGCAGCAGCCAAGTGGGGTTATTTCTTAACTGGACACATCCTAGTTCGTATGAGATATGAATTTTGGCTCAAAACAATGGTTTGCTGCTGCTGTGGCTTTCCCCCCTGGAGTTTGGCATTGGGACTGGAGTGCTTAGAAGAAAGTAGGAATGGGAATTTCAATGAAAACAGCAGGGGATTTTCAGGGACCTCTGCCAGACTTGGAACCCTAAAGCTTCCCCACTTTAATCAAGGACAATTCTCCAGCCTTGCCCCTATTCTAGACAAGTACTCTACACAAGCAGGGCAGGGGGACCTTTGGGGTCAAACACATAGCCATAATGATCTCCAGCCACAATGTGCTGCCTCCGAGTACACAGTGACTGCTGTTCAACGTGGTGAGTTTGAGCATGTTGTGAGATTGCCAAGTGACACAGCAATGAGCTGAAGGCTGAACATGACAGAAGAAAGGGACCCAACGTGGGGCCCCTTGGCCAACTCTGCCTAATCAGAACAGTCAGGCTTGGCTGTACACATCTTGAAATTAGGTGTGAATTAGGTGTGAAATTAGGTGTGAACCACTATTCATATGATTTTGACCCTATAGTTTCTACATGGCGATGCCAGTGAGCTCATTGCCCAAGAATGGAGTGTGGAGAATGGGTATACAATATGGATTTGGAGTTGGGGGCTGGAACTTGAGTCTAGATTCTGCCTTTTGCTCAGCTCAGTGACCACAGGGCAGACCTTGACCTTCCCGGGCATCACTGTGGACACGCATGTTGATGTTTAGCTTATCCACATAACACTTTCATTTTTTTTTTTTTTTTGAGCATTCTTTATGTGCTAAGTCCTGCATCAAACATTTTATTTTCAGTACCCTCATTTAGTCCTCACAACAACTCTGGGAGGAAGATATTATTACTATCCCCATCTTAGAGTTGAGCAAACAGAGAATTAAGAGAGGTTAAGTAACTTGCTATAAAACCCATTAATTAAATGGCAGATCTGGGATGCTACATCAGGGTTCCTAAGCACTGTGAAATTTTGCATTTCTATAAGTGGGAGTAAAAATCTCTCCATCAGTGGTGTCTGAAGAGGAAATAGGATAATCTATATCAAACAATCTTGTAAACTGTAAAGCACTATTTTCCATAGGAGAAGACTCAGTTCTTGCTCTCAAGCATTTTATTATCTGGCTGAGCTGATCCATAAGATCTGCACAGTGTTTACTTAGATGAAACCAGATTGTCAAGTTGTCCAGTGCACATCTTCTTTAAGTGACCCAACTTCTCATCACTAATGGGACAAACAGACATGGTGTGCGTGCCTCCTGACACCTTGGCACGCACGGGAAGGTTTGCCACATCTTTGTAGTATATCCTTGCCCCAAAACATTTAGCTTGGATCAAATTAGAAAAACCCAGATTGTGGGACATTTTTAAGACAATTTGCTTGGATTCTTCAATGACACCAATGTCATGAAACAACAATAACAACAAACAAAGACAGGGAGACTATTCTAGGTTAAAGGAAACTAAAGAGACACAATAATTAAGCATACTGTGTAAATCTTGATTGAATCCTGGATTTTTTTTAAAGGCATAAAGAATATATTGGGTTAATTTAAGAAATTTAAATATGTTCTATAAGCTAATATTACTGTATAAATGTTACATTTCTTAGGTGTGATGATATTGTGCTTATATGAGGAATTATTGTTAGGAATGTCCTGGTTCTTAGTGCTTGGGATGAGGTGTCAGGAATATCTGTGATTTTTAAATGCTTTTGCAAGAAGAAAGTATATATATATACATATATATATATATGTATATATATATACACAATACATGTATATCTCTTGCACTGCAGGCAAGATTCTTTACCATCTGAGCCACCAGGGATGCCCACATATATTCTACCTGGTAAATACGGATGAAAGATTTATAGGTTTTCCTGCACTATCCTTTCATCTTTTCTCTAGGTTTGAAAATTTCCCAGTAAAAATTAAGAAGGTGAGCAAATAGGTTTAATAGCGAGGGCTAGTAACTTGTCATAAAACCTATGAATTAAAGGGCACATCTGGGGCTTAAGGCCTATTACAGAGCTAAGTGGAAATAGCTATTTAAAGAAACCTACAGCTGAACAGCTTTATCATATAAAAAAATATCTCCATCAGCTTATTTCTTTGTTGGCTCCACATTTTAATCAATGGGGCAGCTTAGGAAGGGGCCCACATGGCCCCGGGGTCTAAGGCAGCGTCTCCACTCTTCTACAGGGGTAACTCTTCTATTTTGTTGTTCAGCGGGGCTGCTTTTCCTTTGGCCACTATGTAGTCAAAATAGTTTCCTGCCCCAGCCTTCAGGTTCCTAGGAGACAAGGCTCAACACCCTCACAGAACCCGGGAATCCTCTGTAGCCCCGTGGTTTCCATGGTGCTAGCAAAGCCCAGCCTTACCCACAGGAGGGACAAAACAGCTGGAAGAGGACCTTCAGCCACCTCTCCTGGGAGCCACTATCAGAGTCATCTAGGATATTTGTTTAAAATGCCCCATACCTGGGATTTCCCTGGTGGTCCAGTGGTTAAGAATCTGTGCTTCTGCAGGTACGGGTTTGATCCCTGGTCAGGGAACTAAGATCGTGCATTCCAATGTGGCAAAAAAAAACAAAAAACAAGCCCCATACCTATAGGACCAGGGCCTGGGAAACCTCAGTTTAACTGGCACCCCAGGTAATACTGCAGCACACTGAAGCTAGAGATCCAACAGCCTAGACTAAAACCAAAACCTCTAAAGCTAGCATTCAAGACCTAAAAAAGTTTGGCAGACCTTACTCCTAAGTATTAGCCTCCCCGCCAGCCAGGCCGAAGGGCTCCCTAACCTGCCCTCTAGTCTGGGCCTTGGTGCACCCGTAGTTCCCTGGAATCCTTCTTCTCTCCCCTCAATCCAGGTGATGCCGATTCAGATTCAAGGCCTGCCTATTCCCAGGAGCCTTCCTGATCGCCACAGCCCATGCGTGGCCTGAGGGTTGCTTGCTCCCTTTCTCTGATTTCATTCAATGTGAAATTGGTCTAATTTCACATTAATCGGAGAAGGCAATGGCACCCCACTCCAGTACTCTTGCCTGGAAAATCCCATGGATGGAGGAGCCTAATAGGCTGCAGTCCATGGGGTCGCTAAGAGTCGGACACGACTGAGCGACTTCCCTTTCACTTTTCACTTTCATACATTGGAGAAGGAAATGGCAACCAACTTCAGTGTTCTTGCCTGGAGAATCCCAGGGACGGCGGAGCCTGCTGGGCTGCCATCCATGGGGTTGCGCAGAGTCAGACACGACTGAGGTGACTTAGCAGTAGCAGCAGCAGTAGCAGTCACATTAATACTGAATCTAATACTTTATGCAACACTTTCTACTGTGGTTTTGACTTGCTTTGGTTAATGTCATCCCTCTGCCAACCTGTGAAATTCTTGAGGGCAGGTATGTCATCTTTATGTCTTGCATCCTCCTCAGTTCATGGGACAAGGTTAAAGCCCCAGGTAGGTCCTCAGAACCAGGTTGCTAATAATTGAAGCGAGGGAAATTTGGGAGAAGAATGGTATAAAAGGCATAGGGGAAAGAGAAGAGGGAGATGATGGGTTCTGGCTGCAGTAGCTGTTGTGCAGGGCATGGGACACTTCTGTTGAGTCTGGGATTTCAGGCTCTGTGGATAGGTATTGTTAGGGTGACCATCCCTCCCCTCCCCCATAACCATTTGCATTTGGGGCTGGGTTGCTTTGGGGGTCTCTGCCCCCTTGTGACAATTTGCATCCACAAATTTACATAGACATTAAATGACAGAGCTTTCTGAGAGGAGGCAAGGCCTGGCCACCTTGCCGTATTCCTCCTTTGTTGTTCAGAGTCACCCATGGTGGACCCGGGCCTGGAAGTGTAAGCAGTGGAGCCAGGCTGCAGAACAGTATGGCTGCGCCCCTGAGTATCTAGACTTCTCCCCGGGGCTCACAGTAATAGCAGTCCCCTAGCTCCTAGGTGACCTACAGGGGTTTCCTCTGCAGACATCTGCCCAGCTCGGCTAGAAGCAGTTGAGACCAGCAAGGAGGGCTGTGTGGGCAGGGGTGACCTTGGATGCTTTATGGTAAATGTAAACGGGACTTCTCTTGTTGGCCCAGAAAGGGGAAACCTGCCACATTCATGCTGTTCCCAGACCCCCTTAGGCTGTTCCCTCTGTGTGGACCACCCTCTCCCCTGGGCCAAGCTTGGTACACTCCCTGGGGAGATCTGGCTGGACTCCCCACGAAGGAGGCCTGCGGGAGACCTACTTGAAGGCCTCTGAGAGCAGCTCTGTCTCCTGAGTAAAATGGTCACCATGACTATCTCCCAGGGTTGTGCAAGAGGAAAACCAGAGCATATTCAAGCCAAACAAAGGGTTTGAAATTGCTTCTTTACTTCTGTTTCCCCACATTTCATCAATAAGGCTGGCAACCCCCAAGCCCCCGTTCTGGGAGCACCTCAACCAGCCGTTCCCCTGCTGACGGTGCTGAGTGGATGTAACCCTAGCGGAGGGACGGCTCTATGCCGTTTGAGATGCTCCTCAGCCTTAGGTCCTGGCTCTGACAAAGGATGTACTCAGTCTCGCGGCCAAGGCACCCAAGGCCTGGCGGCGGATGGAAGCAGAGCTGCAAAGATAGCAGTCGTTGGAGGACGGCAAGGTCAGTGACCCTGTGAAACCTAAGCGCGGTTTGGAGGTTTGGATGGAGAGAGCCAGGAAGCACTGGTAATGGAGGAAAAGTGAAAAGAGAAAAATCAATGGTGCAGGAAGCTTTCCTCACATCCTTCAAAAGGCTGCGGGGAAAGTGGGGGAGGGCAAGCGGAGCTGGGAGTGTATTAGCTGCCAGATCCCGTTACCAAGGGAGCTGTGGAGCCCAGGTGCCCTGAGGCCTCTTGGGAGATGGCAGATAATTACAGATGGGTCTCTGGTTTGACACAGCTCCGTCTCCAGAATGGGGATGGAATATATGACCCCTTCAAGGTCCCCTTATCTATACCAAAGCAGGTTACTGCAGGACAAAGAGAATTCAGGCGGCTGTCATATAATTAGCCCTGTTGTATGCTTCCTTTGGCGTTTAAGAAAATCTCCCATGAAAGTCCTAAATGCTCAAAACCACAATGAATTTGGGGATTTCACTACCCTTTCCCCAGCCGTCTTTCATTTAAAATAATAAAAACTCTGAGCTCCTGACATCTTGATGACAGAGGCTTGATGGGCAACAAGAACAGGATCTTTAGTTTTCATTTGATATGTGTGTTTCTCCTTGGTTAAGGGAGGGTGGGGTATGTTAGAATATTAATGCGGAGCATTTAGATGAGGCTCTTAATTTGAAAGAATGTGAGAATTAATGCTTGAGTTTAATCGGAGCCTGAATCCTCACAGATAGATTTGTACCCTCTTCTCCTTAATCAATCTCACCCTAATTAATTCTTTCTGTGGCTCAGTCTTGTTGCATTAGATAGTCTGCTGATTATTTCCACAATCAAGAGACTGTGTATTCATGCATTTTTAGTAAGGGATGACTGCATCCTTTTTCATAAGTGATCCTGCTGGTTGGCAGTTGCAGCAGCTAAAATAATTATAGAGCAGATTACTTACTTTTAAAGCATTGTTTGCTGTCATATTCATCCTAGGTGACAATTTGGAAGAGCTCTGTAGGCTGCTGTAATCGGGCAGAGGAGCTGGATATTTAATGTGGCAATTTTCAATGTCAAGTGCTGTTTATTCATAGGTCAATGCCTTTAAAAAATAATAAACACAGGGGTAATTTGGTCTTGCTGGCTGATGAAACCATTCTAATTCTATGCTTAGTTTAAAACCTTGACTCTTAGAAGAACCTTCTTCTGGAGACTACCAGGTACCTTCTACCTTCAACCATGACTGGTCCAAATGTGGTTGCTCACGTCTGGTTATGACTTACATGAAGGGGTACTCTCGTATCAGACCCTGCAATCTAGAAGGCTTGAACCAGGGGACACCGCAATTTAAAAGCCTTAGATGTTTTCTGTTTAGCAAGAGGACAAAGGGAAATCCATATGAGGGAAAAGACCGCTTTTTATTTTGGAAAAAACACTGAACTTTTTGATCATGCAAAGGAAAGCTTGGTGCTTTTCTAGAGTGGACAGGTTGAGACAAGAGGAGAGCAATGGCTGTGCATACTAATACAGAAGGCTGTCTTCCCAGTGGGCAGACAGAGCCACTACTCAGAGCAGAATTTATTCCAGGGGTCACGTGGTAGAGGAGAGGCTTTCCTCTTCTTTGAGGGAAAACAGAGTTGGGGCCTGAACTCCAGGCAAAGGAGATCTGGCCAAGGGCCCTCCTGCCTGTGAGAGCTGAGTTAACCCTGCAGGCTGATGGTGGCCTAAGGCAGTCGGGGCCAGGCGTGGTGGTGGTAAGAAGTGGTGGTGGGTGGTGGGGACATGCGGGGCACCCCAGGTCATGGGTCAGTGGACTCCAGGAGAGTCTGTAGACAATCTTCAACTTCATTGTTTTTATTCTGTAATTTTAACTCTCTTTTGTCAACCTCAAGCCTTCAGCAGTTTTCTTAACTTTACAACCTTAAGAAAAATAAGAGAAGAGCCTGTGTCTACATTTGTCACAAAGGTGGGGCAAGAGAATGTGATTTTCCTTTTGATCCCCTCCTTAAAGGCTGTTCAAGAAGGCCTGGTGGTCCCAGAGCCCACATCAGGGGCCTCAGATTGGCCCTCAGGAAGGTAGAGACTCATAGGATCTAGGGGACGATAGAGGCTCAGGTTGAGGCCTTGCTCAGGTGGCAGGTGCAGAAGTGGGCAGGGATAGACCTCCTTCCCCGTATCCTGGAGAGAGAGACCTTCAAAAGGAGAAAGTACAGCTTGCAAATTACCTGGCACGGGTTGTTGGCCAGCGGCCATCTGGGCTGCCCTTAATATATACTGCAGTTGGCTAGAGTCTCAGAGGTTGTCCTGCCCTCCCTGCTCTCCACACCAGCTGTTCAGGGAAATTGCCAAACTGTAGCAAACTCCAGCTCATTTCCCAGGAACGCCACTGCCAGATGCTCTGTGGAGCTCAGAGCCAGCAACTAGAGGTGTCACTGAACCTTAGGTCATAACTTCCACCCCTACTGCAGATGAAGAAACTGACCAATTCTGGGGCCATCACTGTCTTCAGTGAAATGATCAAAAGAGGTGAGCTGCCCCCACCCTGGATCTCTCACTTCACTGGTAGGGAACCTGGGCTCGGAGAGGTAACAGGACTTGTTCAAGGTTACTCTATTGATCAGGGACAGGTTCGTGGTTTGGGTCCCAGGTCCCCCAACCCCTAATCCAATGCTCTTTCTAGATATTTCATTCCTCATGTGAATTTATTTCTCACTGGAGAAAAGCGGGTGGGCTGCAGACATCCAGCCAGCTGGCCCTTTATTTACCAGATCACCAACACTTGTGTTGTCCTTCCAATCTCCAACGCTCCTTCAGGAGTCTTAAGGACACCTCCTTTGATCATTTCACTACAGATAGTACAGGTATTTTTCAGTTTTCTTACCTGTAATATGGAGATAATAATAAGAAAGGTGGTCATTAATTGAGTTAATTCCATGTAAAGAACTCAGAACAGTCTGGGGTACATAATAAGTGCTCAAAAAGAGGGTGTATGTGAGCTTAACTCACTTCGTTATGTATGAAAGGCTGTGCCTGAAGGTGGCTGGAATCCAATGAGAGTCAAATTTGAGTGGGGACAGTGCTCTGAGCCCAGCACTCATCAATCAGTCGGTGGTCCTAGAAGCTATTAATAGGAGAGGAACAGCAAGACCCTAATAGCTCCCAATCACCTGCTCTGGTCAACCAACCCACAGGGAAGCCCAGCCCCAAGGCTGCGGATGCAGGAGGAGAGAGAGCGAGCAGTGGATGATGCACTTAACACTTTCCTATCAAGCCCCCTTGAGTTCTAGGCTCACTTACCAGGTTCAGTTCTACAACTTCTGTCCTGCGTTTCATAATTGGGGAGCCTTAGTGTGTAGGACCCTGGAGAGGTAAAGGTTTAGTGTGGAAATGGAAGAGGGCAGAGGACCTCCATTTCCTCAGAGCAGTGGGAACCTCCGGGCTACATGCAGGGAACTCATCTTGTTTATTTTTTCCTGTACTCTTTGTTCCCCTTCCTCTCCTTTCCTTCATTCTCTGCCTTCCTCTAATATTAAGTCCCTCACTCCTCGCATCCCAACCGTAGAGCTCACCACAGAAAATGAGTCAGACTGAAGTGAGGGGGCCAGCTGAGGAGATCCCCTCACACCCTGGGGTGGGGGTCAAACCTGGTTTGACCCCTTCACCAAGGTGAGTAAATCCTTCGGAATTAGTGTGCAAAGTGGACTGGAAAAGAAGGAGATCTGCCAAGGAAGCCTGACGCCCAGGGCTGTTGGCTGAGCTCTAGAGCCCCTGTAGACAGACCAGAAAGCTAGCTAGGCTAGCTTTTAGCCCCAGCTCTGGTGGTGCTGGAGCACCTGTGAGGCAGGTCTCAACTCTGACCCCTGCTCTAAGCTCTCTCAGGCCAGGGTTGGGGGGCGGAGCGGGGGGAGGGACGGGTTGCAGGTGCTTTTCAAGGGAGTCCAAAGATCCAGCTTGGCTGTGTGAACTGAGGTGGGCCTTAGCCACTTTGAACTTCAGTGTCCTTATTTGTAAAATGGGGAAAATACCCACCTCCTGGCTCTGGCTGAGATAATGTATGCCAGTGTTCTGCGAACTGTGAAGTTCAATACTGAGGGTAGTTATGAATACTTTCAATGATTAAAAGAAATCATCATTATCTTTTTCAGCTCCTCTTGAGGCGCTTCATACAGTGCATAGGTGCTCAATAAGTAACTAATCGTGATGTTGTGATTTATAATAAAAAATATAGATTTTGTATTCTTCCTTTTTTGGGCTAAGAACTCCTAAAATCCTTGAAATTTCCTAAGTTATTAGAGTGATAAAGGTGTCTTTTGTTATTCATAACAAGCCTCTTTCAACCACTTTTGAGTTTATGCTAGTGTGGTGACTTTCAGAAAACCGGTAGGTGACCTAAGGATGGGGGCTAGTTGCCAGGGAAACCAGTCATGATTAGAAGGCTTTCAGCTCCCCCTCCACCTCTAGGGAAGATTAAAGTCAATGATCAATGATTTAATCAATTGTGCCTATATAATGAAGACTCTATGAGGCCCCAAAATACAGGGTCCAGAGACCATTCAGGTTGGTGAACACGTGAAGATTCAAGAGAATGGCACAGAAGCTCTGTACCCCTTCCACGTATCTTGCCCTGTGTATCTCTTCCATCTGTCTGTTCCCGAGTTACATCCTTTTATAATAAACCAATGATCTATTAAGTAAAATGTTTTCCTGAGTTCTGTGAGCCTCTCTAGCAAATGAATCAAGCCTGAGGATGGGGTTGTGGGAATCTATGATCTACATAGCTGGTCATTCAGAATCACAGTGACAACCTGGACTTGAAGCTGGTGTCTGAAGAGGGGATGGGGGACAATCTTGTTGGACTGAGCCCTTAGCCTGTGGGATCTGATGCTTTTTCCAGGAAAATAGTTTCAGAATTCAATTACATTTTAGGAGGATTCCTGGTGTCACAGAATTGTTTTTTTAATCGTATATGTGTGTGTGTGTGTGTGTATGTGTGTGTGTGTGTATATATATGTATATATATATATTTTGAAGCATAGTTAATTTATAAAGTTGTGTTAGTTTCAGGTATATGACACAGTAATTCAGTATTTTGTGTGTATATATATGTGTGTGTGTCTGTATATATATATATATATGTAAATATATAAATATTCTTTTTCAGATTCTTGTCCCTTATAGGAGTATACTTCCCTATGCTATGCAGTAGGTCCTTACTGGTTCTATTTTATATATAGAAGTGTGTATATGTTAATCACAAACTCATAATTTATCCTTGTCCCCTCCTCCAGAATTGTTTGATGTGTGAAAAACCCACACATCTGGTGTCAGAAGTGTAACGGTGTCGTAGTGGAGTATTGAGAGGGTAAGAGACATGCAGGAGGAATGCATGTTTTATTTTACAATGATGATGTCAGTTTTTTCTATATGAAGCTTGCATTGGTCAGCTTAGACTAAGTTATGCTGTGTAACAGGCAATCTCAGTCATACAGGGTTATTTCTCACTCATCTTACTTGTTCATTATTCAACTCTGTTCCATGTCTTCTTCATTCTTGGACTTGGGCTATGGAGGTAGGACCTCTCTGGGGAGTGTTCACCTTCTGGGAGAGGAAAAGAACAGTGAGGAACTACTCAATGGCTTTCACAGCTTTTGGATATGATGTACATCACTTCCCATTGGAAAATGAAGTCATATTCAATTTTAACATTGGTGGAGTAGGAAGTATACTGTTCCTATAGGGAAGAGCATCAGGGAAGGGCAGTGTAGGGGTGGTAGCAAATATTCTTTTTTTTTTTTTTGGACTTTAATTTTTATTACAACAAAAATTGTATAAAATAACTGAAACTTTTTACCCTTGACCAGCATCTCCCAATTTCCTCCTCCCCCTGAGACCCTTGAAACCTGCATTTTATTCTTTGTTTCTATGACTTTGACTATTTTAGATTCCAAGTTGCTATGGACTGAATGTTTCTGTCCTGCTAAAATTCATATATTGAAACTATTCCACAAAGTGATGGTGTTAGGAGGAGGGATTTGGGGGACATAGTTAGGATTAGATGAGGTCCAATAGCCCATGTGTATGTTTGAGGCACATGAGTGTTAGTTGCTCAGTCGTGCCCAACTCTTTGCGACCCCATGGACTGCAGCCCACCAGGCTCCTGTGTCCATGAGATTTTCCAGGCAAGGATACTGGAGTGGGTTGCCATTTCCTTCTCCAGTAGCAAACATTCTTAAACAAATAATAATCTACTTGAGAAGCAGCTTCGTATTTTGAATATATTATAGCTTTAAATGGCTTCCCTGATGGCTCAGATGGTAAAGAATCCCAAAGAAAGGCAATGCCAAAGAATGCTCAAACTACCACAAAATTGGTAGCTACTCATCTCACATGCTAGTAAAGTAATGCTCAAAATTCTCCAAGCCAGGCTTCAGCAATACGTGAACCGTGAACTTCCAGATGTTCAAGCTGGTTTTAGAAAAGGCAGAGGAACCAGAGATCAAATTGCCAACATCCGATGGATCATTGAAAAAGCAAGAGAGTTCCAGAAAAACATCTACTTCTGCTTTATTGACTATGCCAAAGCCTTTGGCTGTGTGGATCACAATAAACTGTGAAAAATTCTGAAAGAGATGGGAATACCAGACCACCTGACCTGCCTCTTGAGAAACCCGTATGCAGATCAGGAAGCAAGAGTTAGAACTGGACATGGAACAACAGACTGGTTCCAAATAGGAAAAGGAGTATGTCAAGGCCGTATATTGTCACCCTGCTTATTTAACTTATATGCAGAGTACATCATGAGAAATGCTCGGCTGGAAGAAGCACAGGCTGGAATCAAGATTGCCGGGAGAAATATCAATAACTTCATATATGCAGGTGACACCACCCTTATGGCAGAAAGCAAAGAAGAACTAAAGAACCTCTTGATGAAAGTGAAAGAGGAGAGTGAAAAAGTTGGCTTAAAGCTCAACATTCAGAAAACTAAGATCATGGCATCCAGTCCCATCATTTCATGACAAATAGATGGGGAAACAGTGGAAACAGTGGCTGACTTTATTTTGGGGGGCTCCAAAATCACTGCAGATAGTGACCACAGCCATGAAACTAAAAGACGCTTACTCCTTGGAAGGAAAGTTATGACCAACCTAGACAGCATATTAAAAAGCAGAGACATTACTTTGTCAACAAAGGTCTGTCTAGTCAAGGCTATGGTTTTTCCAGTAGTCATGTATGGATGTGAGAGCTGGACTATAAAGAAAACTGAGCACTGAAGAATTGATGCTTTTGAACTGTAGTGCTGAAGAAGACTCTTGGGAGTCCCTTGGACAGCAAGGAGATCCAACCAGTCATCTCCTAAAGGAGATCAGTCCTAGGTGTTCATTGGAAGGACTGATGTTGAAGCTGAAACTCCAATACTTTGGCCACCTGATGCGAAGAACTGATTCATTGCAAAAGATCCTGATGCTGGAATAGATTGAGGGCAGGAGGAGAAGGGGATGACAGAGGATGAGATGATTGGTTGGCATCACCAACTCAATGGACATGAGTTTGAGTAAACTCCTGGAGTTGGTGATGGATAGGGAGGCCTGATGTGCTGCGGTTCATAGGGTTGCAAAGAGTTCGACATGACTGAGCGACTGAACTGAACTCAACTACCTGAATTGCAGGAGAACCAAATTCAATCCCTGAGTCAGGAAGATCACCTGGAGAAGGGAATGGCTACCCACTCCAGTATTCTTGCCTGGGAAAATCCTATGGACAGAGGAGCCTGGCCGGTTACAGTCTATCGGTTGCAGAGTTGGACATGACTGAATGACTATCGCACACATAGCTTTAAATATACTAATGTTTATGTAATAATAAACTATGTATTGTTGATTTTGCTATACCCTAAATCCATGTACCCACATTTTGCCTAATCTTCAGTTCCCACATTGTCTTGCCGTCTCTGTGCAGCCTTCTTTACTGATCACAGCATTTATTGCCTCTGCAGTGTACCCTGCCACTCTTGCCAGCCTTTCCTGGCTGCTGTCCTATGTCTTATCTCCCATAGTAGATAGGGAGTCTTGAAAATAGAGACTCCGTTGCACATTCCACTGAGGATCTCAATCTGTTCACGGAAAATAGTAAGTTCTTAAGGAGTCAAGTTGAATACTTTAGTATGGAATTTCACTTTTAGGGAGTAGTCTTCTGTGCTAACATGATATGATTCCCATTTTGACAGATGGGAAAATTGAGGCTTCAAGAAGTTTAGTGCACATTCAAGATCAGGACTGGCCTCCCAGACTCCTGAGACCACTCCAGCACTCTTACCACCCAAGCTGCCTTTCACTGCTGCATGGTATGCATGACTAAAGCACATTCAATCTTTATGAATCATTTCTGAGACCCATGTTCAGGACTGTCTGTGATCTGTATCACTGAGGTAAGATAAATGGCATCCACTGGAAGGTCAGCTGCTGAGTATATTGGGTTAAAGGAGCTAAGGAAGTAAATCACTCAGTAAGTGAACATCAAAAGGCCAAGGTATTAAACTCTAAGTTCAGTTCAGTTCAGTCGCTCAGTCGTGTCCGACTCTTTGCGACCCCATGAATTGCAGCACGCCAGGCCTCTCTGTCCATCACCAACTCACGGAGTCTACCCAAACCCATGTCCATTGAGTCAGTGATGCCATCCACCAGGATTTAATTTATTTGTTACTGAGGCAAATTCCACTTTTACTGGATGCTAATAAAAGCCTGAGCTCTGTTGCCAAGCTTCAAAAGAAATCTTAGTGGTCATTTTACCCTCCATTGGTAAGAAAATGGAGACTGTCAAATTCAGGAAGGCTAGAAGAAAGAGAATAAAGGAGAGAATGCAGAGCACTTCTCCCCTCCCTTGGTCTGTCATCTCTCTTTTCAAGACAGATGGAATCACCTCATCTTTGTCATCTGGATCTTGGTGCTCTGGGAACAGAGATCTCTTCCTGTGGCCAGCATCCCCTTTGGATAGCCAGTTACTTTGGGCTAGAAGGTGGAAAACTCAGCATTTCTGTAGATGTCAAGCTCAATAGAGGAGCCCCTCTGCCCCTCTAGAGCCCTTGATTCCTTACCTTTGCTCATCCCAGACTTCTCTTGCTTGTTCTCTTTAACTAGCAAGGCCACTGTCAACTACACATATGTCCAGTTCACTTAGACTAGAAGTCACTCAGAAAGCTTCTTCTCCTCCTGGAATTCCCTTTTCAGCTCTCAGAGTCAGGCCATATTCCATGCTTGCTCCAACATCTCATGTAAAGACTACTTGTTTCAGGAAAGATGCCAGGCTTGGATTCATCTGGATGCCCTCATTCCAGGGTGCCACCCCAGTTCAGGACAGTTACAAAGAGCTATGTACGTGGGATCTACTTAACATCAGCATGGCACAGGGAAAGGGCACCAGTCGGAGGAGTCAGCAGACTAGGGATCTAATCTTACTCTTACAGGTGCTGGAAGTGTAGCTTTAGGCCAGTCACTTGACATCACTAGGCTCAGTCTTTCTTATCTACAAATATGATGAGAGTGCCTACCTTACTGACCTCTTCCAGCAGTTTGTGAGATTCGAGAGGGTTGACATGTTCATTCATTGAATAAATTCTTATTGAGCAGGTATCATCTGCTAGATCATATGGATACAGCTGTGGATAAGAGGAACTCAGTTCTCTCTTTCTTTTTTTTAAAAAAAATTTTGTTTTATTTATTATTTATTTTTGGCTGTGCTGGATCTTCATTGCTGTGGGCAGGCTTTCTCTAGTTGTGGGAAGTGAGGGCTACTCTTAGTTGTGGTGAGTGGGGGCTGTACTTTGTTGCAGTGCATGGGTTTCTCACTGCGGTGGCTTCTCTTGTGGAACGAGAAGAATGGTGACATCATGTCACAAGAAGAGCATGTAGGATGGGATGTATTCTTGCAGCCATTTTTTTTGGTTATTTTTTGTTTTATTTGGTCATGCCGTGTGGCATGTGGGATCTTAATTCCCTGGCCAGGGATTGAACCTGTACCCCATGCAGTGTAAGCACAGAATATTAACCACTGGACTGCCAGGGAAGTCCCATGATAGCCATTTTTGCAAAGTACAACTTGGTCCATTATGATAACAATGTAAATGCTCGGGTGAGTGCTGGGCAAATGGAAAATGGTCAGCCAGTGTTAACTGTTTGCTGTTAGGTGCTTTGATGGAAAATCGTGTGATTTCTGATGACTCTTAGAAAGTCCAAAACATTATGCAAATGTGAGGGATTGGTCTTTTTATTCTGTATTCCATGGTACCTTTTATTTTCCTTTAAGGTCATTTTAGCTTCAAGTTTCCCAAGAGCAGAGACCACATCTTCTTAACTTTGCTGGATTATTTCACTCTTTGATTTATTACCAGAAAATATGAGCTCCCTTATTGATTGTATAGATGAGATATAAAGGAGATGTAAGATTGGCCTGTGAGAATGAAACTAGAAAATCAACACATAATGGATGCACTCGTGGGTGTGTTTTATGTATTTAGTTATTATGCTGCTTCTTAGTTGCTCAGTCAAGTCCAATTCTTTGTGACCCAATGGGCTGTAGCCTGCCAGGCTCCTCTGTCCATGGGATTTTCCCAGGCAAGAATACTGGAGTGGGTTGCCATTTCCTTCTCTAGGGGATCTTCCTGATGCAGGGATCAAAATCTGTGTCTTTTACTTGACAGGTGTCTCCTGCTTGGCAGGTGGATTTTTTAGCTATTTTTAGTTATTTATATATGTATACATATACATATATATTACATATAAATATATACATATTGCAAACCACCCCAAACCCAATGGCATAAAAGAATGATCATTTGATTGTTCAAGATTTTAGGCAGGCAGGAATTTGGGCAGAGCTTGGCTGAGACACTCATCTTTGCTTTATCTGATGTCAGCCATGCATCTTAAGAATCAAGATGGCCTCACTCACATGTCTGGGTGCTGGCTGTCCACTGGGGCGCCTTGGTTCTTTCCTATGTGGCTTCTTATCCTCCAGGGTCTCTTTCTCTCCGTATGACCTCCCCAACAGGTTAGCTCAGATTTCCTCCCATGGAAACTGTTTCCTAGAAGTCCAAAATGGAAATAAAAAATATGGCATATGACATCAGTGGGCATCTGGACCCCCACCAGTTAGCAGGCACTGTTCTAACAGCTTTATGTGGATTAACTCATTCCATCTCCACAGCAACTCCATTAAGTAGGGTCTATCAGTAGCTCCATTATGCAGGTGGGCAAACTGAGGCAGAGAGTTTAAATATTAATAACTTGCCTGGGGTTGTGCAGATCATTCATGTGCCCAGAGCCATGCCTATGGGTCATTCCTGTGCTCTACTGTTACTTTTTTAATTTTTATTTTTTTGAAAAATTTATTTATTTTTTAATTGAAGGATAATTGCTTTACAGAATTTTGTTGTTTTCTGTCAAACGTCAACAAATTTTTATTTTTTAAAATTATGAAAGTAATTTAAAAATGCTTCTAACACATTTACAGGAGACTTGGAAAATACAGAACAAGATTACATATAGTTTCACTATATACTACAGTTATTTTTTTAAGTAGATAAATTAAGTTTTTTAGTTGGAGCTTCAATATCAAACTCTCAAAAATTAATAGAATAAATATACAGAGAAGTAGAAGGATATAGTAGCCTTGAAAAGCACTGTGAACCGATTCAATATAATTACGATTTATATAATTTTCACACAACAGTAGGATACAAATTCTATTCAAGTTCCCATAGAATATAAACTAGGAGACATTGGAACATACTCAGGGACATAAAACAAGGTACAAAAATTTCATCATCTAAAGACATTGAAATCACACAGAATCTGTCCTCTTATCACTGTGGAATTATGTTAGAAATCAATATCTAAAGATATTTGAAAATAACCCATATATTTTAAAGTGCAGTCTGACACTTATCAACAGAGATCTTCAACTTAGCCATTGAAAGGCTCAATGAAGTTGACTGAAAAAAACACAGAGGGTGTTGGCAAAGAAAGGATTTAAATGAGAAATTAGTATCAAAATGAGAAATTAATATTAAATGTACTTCAAACAAAATTTCATGTACTTGGAAATTAAATGTCCACTTTTAAATGATGAGTATATCTAAGAAGCCATAACAAGGAAAATTAGAAAATTATTTGTAACAGAATAAAAATGAAAAGAGAATTTACCAGAATTTGTTGCATGCAGCTGAAGCTGCTCAGTGCAGTGAAATACAATATGGAGTCCTGAATAAGGTATGAAAACAAATAATGGACACTAGCATAGAATTTTGTGAGATTTTAACAAAGTCTGTACTTTATCTACGGTCATTTCTTAAATTGCTGACAAGGCTCACAGACTGGGTCAGAATAGTCAAAATAATGTGGATAACAGCAATTAAACTACAGACTATTGAATGGCTACTTCCAGCACAAGGGGCTTTCCAAAGCTTCTTTACCTCACGGACTCCTTCTTTCCACCCCAGAGCCCTGCAAGGTAGCTCTTACTCTCCTCATTTTGTAGACAAAAAAACAGACGCAGAGAGGTGAAATTATTTGGATAATTTGCCCAGGCAAGATTTAATGATAGCGGACTAACTTGCATTAACCAACCTGGAGAAAGGGTGTGTGGATGGCAAGGGCGAGGGGACAGAGCCCCCAGAACTGCCTGTGGGGAGCGGCCTTCATCTATGGACATCTTGGCCCTGGGCAGGGTGAGGCCCGGGCTGGCAAGAGGCCATTGCTGTCCTCTGCCGGGTCACTACCTGAAGTCACTTCCTCCTTTGCTGTGGCTCCTTGCTCACTAAACAGCCTTCTTCCTATAACTCACCTCCCTGCACTGGGTGCCTGCAAGGAAAAGGGGTGCAGGCATATAGAGGCAGGGGTTCCAGTCTGCTGGGCACTTTACTCAGGACTCTCATACTAGCCGTTCCCTTTGCCTGAAACACCTCTGATCTTGGCTCTAAGGAGGTGGCCTTACTTTAGCTAAGTGGCCCTTCTTCCTCATATTCCCCACACCTAACCCTGGTGTTTATCATTCTCTATTAGCTATTTATAGATTTAAAAAATTAACAGGGACTTTCCTGGTTGTCCAGTGGTCAAGACTGCGCTTCCACTGCATGGGGCATGGGTTCAATCCTTGGTCAGGGAACTAGGATCCCTTGTACCACACGGAGCAGTCCCCCGCCAGGAAAAATTAACAAATTCTTGTTTACAGCAGTTTTGGGTTCAAAGTTAAGTGGAGCTGAAGGTATGGAACATTCCCACGTAAGCCATCCCTTTCTCCACCTCCCATATGCACCAATGTGACACACTTATTTCCTCAGTATTGACCAAAGTCCATAATTTATATAAGCAGACATTCATTTTGTTATACATTTTATGGGTTTTGAAAAATTTGTAATGGCATATAACCAACATTATAGGATCACACAGAGTAGTTTTATTGCCCTAAAAATTCTCTGTCCTCTGCTTATTTATCCCTGCTTCACCCAAACTCCTGGCAACCTTTGATCTTTTTACTACAGCCATAGTTTTGCCTCTTCCAGAATGTCATGTAGTTGGAATCATACAGTATGTAGCCTTTTCAGATGGGCTTCTTTCACTTAGTAATATGCATTTAAGTTTCCTGTATGTCTTTGCATGACTTATTAACTCATTTCTTTTTATTGCTGATTAATACTCCATTGTCTGGATGTACCACAGTTTATTTATCCATTCCCCTTCAGAAGAACATCTTGGTTGCTTCCAAGTTTGGGCAGTTATGAATAAAGCTGCTGTAAATTTTGGGTGCAGGCTTTTGTGTAGACCTAAGTTTTCCATTCCTTTGGGTAAATATCAAGGAGCTTGACTGCTGGATCATGTGGTAAGAGCATGTGTAGTTTTGTAAGAAACTGGCAAACTGTCTTCCAGAGTGGCTGTTCCATTTTATAACCCCCACCAGCTCCAGGTCCTCACCAGCACCTAGTGTTGTTATTATTTCTGATTTTGTCCATTCTTAATAGCGGTGTAGAGGTATTTCATTGCTGTTTTAACTCACAGTTCCCTAATGGCATGTGATGTTGGGCCTCTTTTCGTATGATTATTTTCCATCTGCATTTTTTGTGGTGAAGTATCTATTTGTTCAGATTTTTCCTCCAAATTTTAATCGTGTTCATTTTCTTATTACTGAATTTTAAGAGTCCTTTTTTAACATTTTAGTTAACATTCCTTTTCAGATGTATCTTTTGTAAATATTTTCCCCCAGTCTGTGGCTTACTTTCTGATTCTCTGGATAGATATTTATTTTTTTCTCCCCAACTAAAATATATGTTCTATTAGATTAGAGACTTTTATTTATAGGTATTCATTAAATATTATAAATAAGGGAAGAAAGAAGAATGAATTAGCATTTTGGTCTGTGTATCAGTGTTTTATTACTCTGGTTGAAGTTAATCTACCGCTAAAAGAGAATCCACCCTCAGCCTGTTGACAACATCAAGTTTTGGAGCCTGATGAGGGAGAGTCTCAGACCTTGGGAAATTCATCCAAGTTTGCTATGGCCTTAGAAACCCTCCTGGGCACCAGCTGGCCTCTTCCATTGGCACCACCCTCTTTCTCGTTATACAGCTTCTTTCTATTATCAGCAGATTGTATTTCTTATGGATGATGATGGGTTTTCAAAACTGAGACCCTCTCCCAAGTATTTTGCCTTCTACAGAGGAGTGCACAGTTATGTCCAGTTCTGCCAGTCCTGTGTCAAAGAGTTCCTAAGGTCCTGCCCCAAAGGGACCACCAGCACTGTTGTGGGGTTGTTTGTATGTAGCTCACTTGGCACTGGCCACTTTACTCTCCCCAGTTTGTTTTCTTTTTTTAAAAAAATTTATTTATTTATTATGGCTCTGCTGGGTCTTCATTGCTCTGTAAACTTTTCTCTAGTTGCAGCTAGTTGGGGCTACTCTCCATGGTGCACAAGCTTGTCATTGCGGTGGCTTCTCTTGTTGCAGTGCACAGGCTCTAAGGCGAGCAGGCTTCAGTACTTGCAGCATATGTGTTCAGTAGTTGCAGTAGTTCAGTAGTTATGGTTCATGGGCTCAGTTGCTCCAAGGCATGTAGGATCTTCCCGGATCAGGGATCAAACTTGTGTCTCCTGCATTGGCAGGCAAATTCTTTACCACTGAGCCACCAGGGAAGCCTCTTCCCAGTTTCTGCCCTTTCACTCCAGCAGCCTCTGGACCCTGCTGGGCTGTGAGAGTTGATCTCGACCTGGAATTTGTGTTGCTGTACCACCTTCCCAGAAATAGGTGTTCAAGATATTATGTGCTAATCTCCTAGCAACCCTTGCTGTCTTTGGAGCTGGGAAAAGGTAGATGGAAACAGATGGGTGTGGTGGTAACAGTGATAATAGCTAATTTTTTGAGCACTTAACATGTGCTAAGTCCCATACTGAGTACATAATAAATATTATCTAATGTAATCATCAGAAACTCGATAACACAGGCATGTGTGTACTTAGTTGCTCAGTCGTGTCTGACTCCCTGTGACCCCATGGACTGTAGCCCATCAGGCTCCTCTGTCTATGGGGATTCTCCAGGCATGGAGAAAACCCAGGGGATTCTCCCTGGGTTGATTCCCAACCCAGGGATCAAACTCAGGTCTCGTGCATTGCAGGCAGATTCTTTGCCATCTGAGCCACCAAGGAAGCTCACTTATTACTATTATCATCCCCATGTTTCAGGTGACCAAACTGAGTCACAGAGAGGGTAAGTACCTTTGCCAAGGTCATTCAAAAAACAAATGGCCAAGCCAGGATTTAAGCTCAGACGCTGTGCCTTGCTTTTGAACACCACACCATAGCCCTCTTGCCTGCTGCAAAAAGTATCTTCCTCACAACTCTGCAGAGCACACAAAATTGGCCTTTTGCACCTGTGATTCTGGCTGCCCTGCCTGAACCCTGGAGACTTCCCCAGGAGCACCCCCCCCCCCCCCCCCCCCCCCCCCCCGGTTCTGGCATCCTCTTCTCTTCAGATTCTGCTGCTCCCCACGGAGCCTCCGTCCTCCCCCAGAAACTTGCAGCTTCGAGGCAAAGGTGCCCTAATCTCCCCCTCCAGTCCTCCTGGAGCTCTTATTAGCAGTACCTTCTTATAAGCCATTCAAGGAGACCTTGCGGGTTCCAAAATACAGCATTTAAATAGTTTATTGCCTCATAAACAGCACTCCGCAAGGACGCTGCAGGCCTGTGTTGGTTGAAACACTCAGTTCCTGTGTTTTCAGGTTTGGCCTTACCTTTCTCGGCTGCGGTTACTTTCTTATTCCGGGCAGGCTGACTTTTGTCAGGGCAAGGTTGATGTGGGGGCTGGCAGAGTGCCCCTCCTGTATTCCCATGTGTGATGAGGCACTAGAGGGATGTTCTTCTTCTCTTCTTCATTCTGAGTGAGCAGGGTTTATCCAAGGGGATAAAAGACTAGAGAGGGGGCAGGAGAAAGGACTAGGAGACCTACAGAATACAAGAGTCACATCCTGAGGGTCATCCACTAGAGTGTTTCCCGGGAGATCAGTAGTGGCTAACCATGTAGATTAACCTCGAGTCCTCACATCCTCTGGTGTCCTCACCACAAATGAGAAAGTGGAGCCTGGGGAGTGACTCTCTCCAGTTATTATACAGCTAACAAGTGGATCCACTAAAGATGGTTCAAACAAAGAGATTTCACTTCACAAGGTGAGGGTGAGGTTAAGACTGATAAGGCACCTAGACAGGAGCAACCACAAGATGTTCCGAACACCTACAAGCCTAAAAGATCAAGGAGTGGAAAGAGTGGGACCAGAGATGGGTGAGAACTGGACCCATGGAGGTCGACCTAGAATCGCAGAGGGACCCAGCCACTGCCGGGACCAGGATTCAAAGCAAGGAAGGAACAGGGAAGAAATACCCCGACTCTCATTTCTCCTGATCTCCCATCCACCCGGAAGCTCCCATTGGCCAAACCCATCCAGAACGCAGATGCCTAAAGGGGTCAATCATCCAGGCACAGGATGGAGGAGGATGGAGAAGAATGAGCAGGATGGAGGAGAAGGGGACATGTGTGTGCGTGTGTGCAAATGGAGTGCAACCAGCATAGCAGTGCAGCTAGATTTTGAGCCATGAGCTCTTAAGAGCCCTTGTCCTTTGCTGTGGTTCTTTCAAGCTGAGATGCCCCTCCACCATGCAGCACCGGATGGATGCACTGGCCTGACTCACCTCTTTATTAATTAGAATGATTCTTCTCCCACTTTTCCCTTCCTCCTTCCCCCTGTAGGAACCTCTCCCAGAGAATGAAATTGCGTGGGCCCAGGCTTTTGGCCAGCTGGATCCCACCACAGCCCTGACTGCTGATTTCATGGGTTTTTTGTTTACTTATTTTTTTGGATTTATGCTGACATGGCTTGGTGATGGATCCTGGAGAATTGCCTCCAATTTCTAACTGGCCATCTTCCCTTCTCACACTCCACCTGCACCAGTTCAGTATTTCCACTGAAGTCTTGCATTTCTCTAGATTTTACTGCCTTTACTATGAGTGGTCAGCCGATGTCATTACCACTGCCCTGTTGCTGTTCTTCTGGGCAGGGACTAACGCTAAGTGAGTGCTCTGATTGCCCAGACCAGAGAGAAGCTGAAGCAGTGCTGACTGTCTTGGGTGGTAACCCAAGATCTAGTGTAAGACATGAGGGGTATAAAACACAAGGGGTGGTTGACTGGAAAGCATTGGAACACTGAAAGGTAATCCCTCCCATATGTAAGAAAGCCACTGTCAGGGCAAGAGGGACAGAGAAAAGTTTGTCTTCTACTGTGTCTAATATGATACCAACAAGGTATCTCTCTTTTCCTTGCAGCTTCTAGACCTGCTAAACCTGGCCAGTCAGATGTTTGTCCCAAAACATCATTCCTTGAGGCAGTGGGACTTCTGGATATCCCTGTCAGACCTGAATTCTTGACTTCTCACAGACTCCCCTCCACACACCCACCTGGATGCTGATCTCCAGTGTCTGTCTGTCTTGCATTTCAATCATCAGCTTTACAAATGATGATTATGACAGTGACGATCCCAACATTTCCCACACTTGAGCTGCTGTTCCAAGTACTTTATAAATTTCACAGCACTGTTATTATCCCCATTCCCAGGTGAGGATAGCAGGCTTTAGCAAGATCACATGATCTGGCCAAGATCATAACTCAGTTGGTAAAGAATCCGCCTGCAATGCAGGAGACCCTGGTTTGATTTCTGGTCAGAAAGGTATGCTGGAGAAAGAATAGGCTACCCACTCCAGTATTCTTGGGTTTCCCTTGTGGCTCAGCTGATAAAGAATCCACCTGCAATGTGGGAGACCTGGGTTCAATCCCTGGGTTGGGAAGATCCCCTGGAGCAGGGAAAGACTGCCCACTCCAGTATTCTGGCTAGAGAATTCCATGGACTGTACAGACTATGGGGTCGCCAAGAGTTGGACACAACTGAGCGACTTTCACTTCACTTCACTTCATACACTAGTAAGTCTTACATAGATCCTGAATCCAAGCCTAGAGAAGCCTCCAGGGCCCACATCTAGCCATGACCCTGTATTGCCTATTGATGACAGAGGGTGGGTTTTTCTTCTTCCATTTACTTTGTAAAGGCTTTATTAAATTATAATTGATATATAATTAACTATACAAACTGATGAGTCCTGACATATGTATACAGCCATGAAACCATTGTTATAATCAAGATAATGAGTATGTCTATCACTTCCCAAAGCATCCTATGCTCCTTTGTCATCCATCCTTCACTACCCCCCACCTCGTTCCTAGGCAACCAACTGTCTGCTTTCCATCTCTATAGATTAATTTGCATTTTCTAGAATTTTATGTATGTAAACAGACAGCATGTTGTTTTGTTGTTGTTTGTTTTTTTTTTTGGTCTGACTTCTTTCAGCATAATTATCTTGAGGTTCATCCATGTTATTGAATGTGTCAATTCCTTCTTATTGCTGAATAGTGTTCCCCTCTACACATATACTATATTTGTTCATTCATTTGCCTCGTGATCGACATTTGAATTGTTTCCAATTTTTGATGATTAGAAATAAAATTACTAAGAAAGTCTTTTGTGGACATATGCTTTTATTTCCCTAGGGTAAATACCTAGAGGCTAAATGGCTAGATCTCATAGTAGATATATATTTAATATGATAAGACATGGCCAAACTATTTTCCAAAATGCTTGTGCTGCACATCCCTCCCAGCAGTGCATGAGGAGTTCTAGTTGCTCCACTTTCTTGCCAACATTTGGTATAGTTTGTTTTTTCAATTTTAGCCATTCTAGTAGGTATTTGTTTCTCACTGTGGTTTTAATTTACATTTTCCTGATGACTAATTATGTTAGGCATCTTTTCAGGTCTTATTTGCCATCTGTTTATCTATTTTAGTGATATGTCCATTCAGATGTTTTGCTCATTTTAAAAATAATTGGATTGTTTGTCATCTTATTGAGTTGTAAATGTTCTTTATATATGCTAGAACATGTCCTTTGTCAGATAAGGTTTTGCTACTTTTCATACACAACCTTTTCATTTTTATAACAGTCTCTTTTAAAGAATGAAAGTTTTATTTTTTATTTTTCATTGAAGTATAGTTGATTAACGGGAGAAGGGAATGGCAATTCACTCCAGTATTCTTGCCTGGAGAATTCCATGGACAGAGAAGCCTGGTGGGCTACAAATTCATGGGGTCACAAAGAGCAGACACGACTGAGTGACTAACACATACATAGTTGATTAACAATGTTGTTAATTTCTGGTGTACAGCAAAGTGATTCAGTTATACATATACATATATCCATTCTTTTTCATATTCTTTTCCATTAAGTTTATTCTGAGATATCGAATATAGTTACCTGTGCTATACAGTAGGACCTTGTTGTCCATCTGTTTTATATGTAGTAGATTGTATCTGCTAATCCCAAACTCCTAATTTATCCCTCTCCCACCCCCTCTCCCCTTGGTAATTGTAAATTTGTTTTCTATGTCTGTGAGTCTGTTTCTGCTTTGTAAATAAGTTCATTTGTATCATATTTTATATTCCACATGCAAATGATAATATATGATATTTGTCTTTCTCTGTCTGGCTTACTTCACTTAGTGTGATAACCTCTAGGTCCATCCATGTTGCTGCAAATAGCATTCTTTAATTAATTTTTATGACTAATATTCCATTGTATATATATATGCCATATCTTCCTTATCCATTCATCTGTGGATGTACATTTAGGTTGCTTCTATGTCTTGGCTATTGTTAATCGTACTGCAATGAACATTGGGGTGCATATATCTTTTTGAGTTATGATTTTCTCTGTATGTATGTCTAGGAGTGGGATTGTTGAATCTTACGGTAGTTCTGTTTTTAGTTTTTTAAGGAACCTCCATAGTAACTGTACCAATTTACATTCCCATCAGCATGTAGGAGGGTTCCCTTTCAAAGAACAAAAGTTTTGAATTTTCTTTCACACTTTGTGGGGTTTTTTCCTCTGTCAATTATCTGAAGAGAGGCTATCTCTTTTGTTATTATGATTATTGTGGTAAAATATATACATAACACAAAAGTTCCCATTTTAACTAATTTTAAGTATACAGTTCAGTGGCATTAAGTACATAATACTGTTATAGTTTATTTTTTTTTCAATCCTTTTAAAGAATTTTTGGCAAGCTCAAGGTCACTAAGACTTCCTCCTGTGTTTTCTCTGAAAGATTTCACAGCTTTAGTCCTTATAGATCAATCTGAAGTTAAATTGTATGTATGAAATGGTCAAGGTTCATTTTTGTATGGGGTTAAACACTTCTTCCTGCACCATTTGTTGAAAAAACAATCCTATTTTCATTGAATTACATTGACACTTTTGTCAAAAATCAATTGGCTGTTTTTGACTATTTTCCTGGTTTGTTTTTCACTCTAATTCTGGACAAGGTGCCTTCTGATTTTCACATACTATCTTCCTGTATAGACTCCCTCACTTGTCACGCCACTCTGGTCTGGGTCTGACCTTCCTTCCATACTGCTTGATAGATTTCTAGTGGTATTTTCCAGATATGACCTAATTCTTGCCTATCCCCTAAACTGCAGTCAGCCTTGCTGCAGCCTCTGTTGTCTGGGCTTAGTGCCCAGCACCTGGGTCCTGCTGTTGCCCACAGTCCTGGCACCATCAGAGTCCTGGAGGGCAAGGGCTGCAGATGGGCCCAGCTCAGGGCCCAGAGTGCGGTAGCACAGCAGGCTTTCCCAGCCAGTTATTCAGGAAACCCTGATATGGGAGCCTAGAGATCCAACCCTCATAGCAATAACACAACTACCAGGTCTTCTCAAGACTTCCCTGGTCATTGCATGCATGCTTGCTAAGTCACTTCAGTTGTGTCCAACTCTTTGCGACCCTATGGATGGTAGCCCAACAGACTCCTTTGTCCATGGGATTCTCCAGGCAAGAGTAGTGGAGTGGGTTGCAATGCCCTCCTCCAGGGCATCTTCCAGACCCAGGCATTGAACCTGCATCTCTTACATCTCCTGCAATGGCAGGCAGGTTCTTTACCACTAGCGCCACCTGGGAAGCCCCCACTGGTCATTGAGGGCCCATTAAAACCAAAGATAAGATATTGCAGAAAAAAATATTGATGGTTAAGACTGAACAAGGGGAATGCAGAGCCTTTCTCCCATAAGGAAAGAAAACCTTATTAAACCTACCTATTCAAGGATAGCACTATGGAGCCCTTCTAACCTTATGTGATTTAGAGGCAGAAGGACCACAGAGGTGATTTTTGTCTAATTAGCCATCATGCCTGAGGAACAAAACTGGGGGAAAACCTTGGGGATGACTTCCCTACATCATTTAGGCTTCTTTACTAACCTGGAAGACGGGGAGAGTGGCTCAAGTTTGTGGAAAGACATCACTCTGTATCCTTCAGGGTGGACCCAGGGGATGTTGATCTCAGCAGCTACTACGCAGCTTGCCTCTCAGACTGTTCATGGAAGAGTCTGCAAGAGGGACTTCTGGAAGGATTTTGTTTTGAATTCAGTTAAAAGGAGACACTGCACAGAACATCCAAATCAAAGCTTAGGCTTTATCATGTGGCAAAAACATTTCCCACAAGGAATAAAGAATCCCTGTCATCAGCATATGTTCAGGGGAGCATTTGAGGGAGGCTGTATCTTAGCACAAATATCCCTCCATTCCTAACAGGCTGGAAAGGCAGATGCCATGAATGAACATGTCTTGCATGGGTGCTGGGTTGTTTCTCCAGCCACTAGCCACGCTTAGGCTCTTGCCTTTGTGAGCCAACAGCTCTAGTCTGGGAAGTGGTCAGATGTGAAGAGAGAGTTTTATTTTAGTGTTATCCTACCTGGTTCATTCAGGGATGACCCCATTGACACCAAGTCCCAACCCAGGGGTGGGTACCACCTCTGGCAGGAAATCACATGGTCCACTTCCCTGGAGATGCACACAGCCTGCTTTGCTTGTGGACAGAGAGTAGCTGGATGTGATTGAGGTCACAGAATGAAGGAAGGAAGTAGGTATGAATTAGCATCACCATATACTCATTTGCCACCTGGCCGTGGGTCTTGTCCTAGAAAAATTAGACCAGTGCTCTTTTCCAGCTTGCTTGTGAGCAGAGGTAGATCAAAGAGGCTTATGCTGGAGGTTAACTCTGACATTCTGGGATGTTAGGGACTTTCATCTCTTCTCAGGCTGTCACTTCCCCAACAATAAGTGCTGTGAGTACCAGCAGGGAGAGGTAACCTTCACTGCCCTGGGAAGTGGTAAGGGTGAGAAAACTGATAGAAAAGTTTTTCATGGTATGTAAAGTCTAATTAAAAATGAAGCATTTTATAAACAATATGATCATTAGGGGGTTAATATCCAAAACATAAAGAGCTCATACAACTCCACATAAAAAAAAAACCAAACAATCCAATTTAAAAAATGGGTAGAAGACCTGAACAGACATTTCCCCAAAGAAAATATACAGATGGCCAGCAGACACATGAAAAGATGCTCAGCATCAGTAATCACCAGAAGAATGCAAATCAAAAGCACAATGATATATCACCTCACACCTGTCAGAGTGACTATCATCAAAAAGACCACAAATAACAAATGTTGGGGAAGATATGGATTAAAGGGAACTTGTACACTGTTGGTGGGAATGTCAGTTGGTACAGCCACTGTGGAAAACAGTATGGTGGTTCATCAAAAAACTAAAAACAGAACTACTGTATGACCCCCAAATTCCAATCCTGGATATATATCCAAAGAAAATGAAAACATGAATTCAAAAGATACATGCATTCCAGTGTTGAAAAGATATATGCTTCCCAGTGTTTATTTACAAGTGCCAAGATATGGAAGCAATCTAAGTGTCCATCAATAGATGAATGGATAAGGAGGATGTAGTATACACACACACACACACACACAATGGACTATTACTCAACCATTAAAAAGAATGAAAATTTGCCATTTGCAACAACATGGATAGACTTGGAGGAAAGTATGCTTAGTCAGGCAGAGAAAGACAAATATTATATAATATCACATGTGGAATCTAAAAGATAAAACTAGCAACAAAAAGACAAAAAAGAAACATACTCACAGATACAGAGAACAAACTAGTGGTTATCAGTGCCAAGATGGAAGAGGCAAGGAGCAAGACAGGGGAAGGAGACTAAGAAGTACAAACTATTATGTATAAAATAAATAAGCTACAAGAATATATTGCACAGCACAATGCATATAGCTAATAGTTTATAGTAACTATAAATGGATTATAATCTTTAAAAATGGTGAATCACTATGTTGTATACCTGAAACTTATATAATAATTGTAAATCAACTATACTGCAATAAAATAAACAAATAAAAGTATGAAAAAAGAAGCATTTTAGGACACACTTCCCTGTGTGCCCAAGTTTCCGACCAGACTCACTGGTAGGCAGATTTAACTGAGGCTTTTGTGTTTGAAATCCAAATGATATTATAAGAAAAACACATCTTTGGAGTCAGATACATCTGGATTTAAATCCTCACCCCACATCTATCATCTGAGTGGGTTTGGGAGGTCATTTACCTTTGTTGTAATCTGTTAAGTGGAATAATAGACAACTCATTGGGTTGTCATTGAAGATAAACTTTGCAGGCCCTGCTTAAATCACCCATCTGCATTAGAATTAAGGAGTTTCAAAGGGAGTTTTCATAAGCCAATAGGGAACTTTCTGTACTTTAAAAAAAATAATAATCTGGTTGAGTGGACATGAAAGAGGATGTCATAAAGAGCTCTGGAGAATTCTATTTTCATTTTTGTTTTTGAGGAGCACCTTGAATGAGGGAGAAGGCAGTCTCTGAGTCTAGGGGAACCTCTGTGGCGGTTGCTGGGGCAAGAGCAAAACCTATCTCAGAGAAGTTTCTGACCATTTCACTCCAGACTCATATCCTTCAATGTTGGGGACCCCAGTGTATAAATATATTAATACTGCATGTTATTGTATTATATGCTGTCATATTGAATAGAATTGGTAATTCTTCTTTTCATTCATAATCACTGTTTTGATTCCACAAGCAAAATATTGTTGGCCATGTAATAAAGTGGTACATTGAAGCCTGTGGGTTTGATTTGATTCAAATACTGACACCACACGTAGAGACCATTTTAAACTATATGGGCAAGGCTGGCTAGTACTGGTCAAGGACAGCTACTAACCTGGGGTCAGAGTGGACCACATGTTGGACAAGCTAAAGATGTATGTTGTCCCTTAGGGACCCTGAAAATTGCCAGAATTATTTGGTAGTAGGGACCTGAAGGTATTCCAATGGGTTTGCAGCTGGGGCAGTTGTCTCTCAGATGCCTGCCATGGGATAGATAAAAATATCCTGGTTGTCTGTTTTCATAACTTATAAGGTGGTTCCAGGAAGCAACCATCTTGAAGGGCAGTTAGAAAGCCTGTAGATTTCTCCAGTGCTAGGCAGTATTGAAGCAAAGTGAAACATTTCCAAGAAAGGGTTCTGGGGAATTTGTGTAAGGCAATCTCTCCCTACCAGCCCTGCTCCCCTAAGAACCCTGATCCCACAAAGGCCACACCTTTGGGCTTTTATCAGTTTAGAAAGATATATTTATACGTTTATGCACTTTTATTTCTGTTTGTTTCTCTTTGATTTTAAAAGTCTTGTTTTTTGGTGTATATATTTCAGTAGCCTTTGAGTTTTACTTCTAGAAACAAATATAAAAAGTGATTGTTTACACATCTATTAAATAGCCAAAATCCAAAATGCTGGTGAGGCTATGAGACAACAGGAACTCTCACTCATTGCTGATGACAGTGCAAAATGTTACAGCTACTTTGGAAGACAGTTTGATAATTTTTTATGAAAGTAAACATACTGTTACCATATGATCTAGCAATTGCATGCCTTGGTATTTAAAGGATTTGAAAGCTTATGTTTATGCTTAAACCTGTACTTGATGTTTACATCAACTTTATTCATAATTGCCCAAATTTGGAAGCAACCAAGATGTCCTCCAGTAGGTGAATAAATAAGCTACTACATCATACAATGGAAATTGTTGTTGTTTAGTCACTAAGTTGTGTCCAACTGTTTGTGACTCCACAGACTGTAACCCGCCAGGCTCCTCTGTCCATGAGATTTCCCAGTCAAGAATACTGGAGTGGGTTGCCATTTCCTCCTCCAAGGGATCTTCCCGACCCAGGATCCAACCCCTGTCTCCTGCTTGGCAGGTGGATTCTTTACCTCTGAGCCACCTGGGAAGCCCACAATGAAATATTTTTTCAAAATAGTATGAAAAAGAAATGGGCTCCCAGGCCATGAAGAGATATAGAGGAGCCTTAAATGAATATTACTAAGTGAAAGAAGCCCATCTGAAAAGGCTATATACTGTATGATTCCAACTATATGGTGTTCTGGAAAAGGCACAACTATGGAGAAAATAAAAAAGATCAATAGTTGCCAGGGATTAAGGAGGGAGGGATGATTAGGTGGAGCACAGAAAATTTTTAGGGCAATGAAGCTATTTCTGTATGATACCATAATAGTAGAGACATGCCATTGTATAATACACTTGTCTAAACCCATAGAAGGTACAACACCAAGAATGATCTCTAATGTTAGCTATCCTCTTTGGGTGATAATGATGTATCAATATACATTCACCAGTTGTGACAAATGTACCATTCTGGTGGTGGATGTTGATGGTGGGGAAGGCTGTGCATGTGTGGGGGTATATGGGATATACCCCTCTATACACCATACAACAATAGATGTATCCTCTCAATCTTGTTGTGAGACTAAAATTGCTGTGAAAAATAGTCTATTTTTTTTTTAAGTGATTCTAGTTCTCATAGCTGGAGTCAGGAAAAAAAAAACCCCATCCACCCAAAGTTTTATGGTTTGTCAGAAAATCTGACAAACCTCCAGAATGAAAGTGGCAGTGAAGAGAAAGGAGGACGAAGCACTAGGCTGCCCAGTTCACACCTATTTTGTGCCATACACTCTGCCAGGTGTTGATAGAGCAAAGAATAGACAAAAATCCTTCTCCTCATGGAGCTTACTTTCTAGCTTTCTTACATTTCCATGTGGGAGATAGCATGGGCAGGGGCCCTGAAGTGAGAGTGCTGTGCCTTGGGTATTGGAGCAATAGCGAGGATGTCTGTGTAGCCGGGGCAGAGGAGTCAGAAAGGGGAGGCGAAGGGAAGGTGGGAGAGGGATGGGGCCAGACCACGTGAAGGTCATGGTTAGTGCTTGCGCTTTACTCTGAGTGGTAGTGAGGGAGCTCTTGGGAGGACATGAGCAGAGGAGTGACGTGGTCCAGCCTATACTATCGCAGCATCCCCCTGGCTGCTGCTTGGAGAACAGACTCTAGGGGCACAAGTGGAAGTGGTGTCTCCAACAAAGAGGCTGCTGCTATAGTCTGGGCGGAAGACCTTGATGGCTGGATCAGAGTGGTGGCAATGGCGGTGGTTAGAAGCATTGTTCCAGTTACAGACGTGCTTTGAAGGTAGTGCTGGGAGGATTTGCTGACAGATGGACTCTGTGACACTGCCTGGTCCTAACTTGATCCAAACTCTGTTTTCATTTAATGGCAAATACTGGACCCGCAGGGTCTTGGGACAGCAAGCATCAAATCCCACTCACACAAAGTTACAAATGGGGATTTTTCTGGAAGAATATGCAGACCACAAGGAAAAACTTTGGAACTGGGTTCTGAAAGGATGAGTGTGGGATCTTAGAACCAGGAATTAGCCTTCAGGTAAGGCCCTGTTCAGGGGATGAATAGCTCTAGCTGTCTTGATTCAGGATTCAGATTTCAGTGGAAGAGCGAGTAGGACTACACTGGGCCACGTGGTTAATGCTAGATAGAGCCACCAGACGGAGGGGTGGGTGGGGAGAGGGTAGGGAAAGGTACTTCACAAGAGTCACATTAGGTGCTGAGATCAAAAGAAAGAAGGGGAAATGGGTACTGGGAAAAAAACCCCATAGATACTTATACTCAATTCCAGCATAGAGTTTAAGAGGTGAAGGAAACAGAGGCTCTGGTTTTGACTGACCAGGGAGTGGTCAGGTAAGGAAGTCAGCTGGCCCCTTCTGGGTTAATTTGAGGAAAGAGTACGGCTGGGTCTGGCCTCTGCTGCTCACTGGCTGTGCTACTTCAGGCCAGGACTTAACCTCTCTGGCTCCAGGCTCCTGTGGATTAGAGTGAATGCTGTAAACCTTGTCTTCATCAAAGACAATCTCGATGATTTTTCCCCTCCCTCTTCCCCCAAACCTTTCACATTACTTCATGGCCTTATCTTGTGGAAGTGTGCAACGTGCATTAGGCTTCTTGAAATTTCCAGATAAGCTGCGGAGGGGAAGTGTGGGCATGGTGTTAGAGGGGGCTTGAAGCAGGGAGTGAATCGAACAGGCAAGGTCCGTTTCAGGGCACCACAGCAGCATTTCATAGGGAGAATTGAGAGCGTTTTCATAGTCTCTCCTATTGTTCATTTTCCACCTCTAATGAGATAAAAGGAACTGGATCTCAGGTTTGATCCACCCAGTGCCTTCTAGGCTTCAGGATACTGTTGAATTCCCTACTGGGGGTGCTTTGCAGGTTCTAAATGTTAACACAGCAAATTGCACTGGATTTCTCCCCCATCCACACTGAGCACTGCATTTGAAGTCCCTCCCCCCTCCTCCTCAGCACTTAAGCCCACTTATGTTTCATATCATCCTACTTAGCCCTTGATTACATATTGCCTTGAATTGTTCTCCAGTCCACTCCTATCAGGGCCTCCCACCTTTCAGCCCACCCACTCCTACCTCCCAGTATGCTGGGTTTACAATCTCCTCAAAACCTACACGGAGAAGGCAATGGCACTCCACTCCAGTACTCTTGCCTGGAAAATCCCATGGATGGAGGAGCCTGGTAGGCTACAGTCCATGGGGTCGCTGAGAGTTGGACACGACTGAGCGACTTCACTTTCACTTTTCACTTTCATGCACTGGAGAAGGAAATGGCAACCCACTCCAGTATTCTTGCCTGGAGAATCCTAGGGACGGCGGAGCCTGGTGAGCTGCCGTCTATGGGGTCGCACAGAGTCGGACACGACTGAAGTGACTTAGTAGCAGCAGCAGCAGCAAAACCTACAGTCTCTTTCCCTTGCCATGTTCTGTCAATGAATCAGAACCCTACCCCCGACTTCCTCATTTCCTTCTGCATTTAGCCTAAGCTTCAGGAGCCATGTCATCGTGCTCCTTTGCCTGAACCCTCCCTATCCTCTGCGGGTCCTGCTGCCCCTGTCTGGCTGTCCCCTAGCCTGCTCAGGCCGGCTCTTTCTTCTCTGTGACATCTGGGCTCCTGGGCTCCAGAGCTACGCCGGAGAAAATCTGCAGCCCAGGCAGATTGGCGCTACTACAGAGTCATCTGCAGTCACCATGGGGCCACCAAGCAGCCTGGAAACCCATTTAAAGTCCCTGCCAGCAAACTTGTCCTTTGCCCATAGTGGTTCTTCTTAGCATTTCCCACTCCTTGAGCTTTGCTGAAAAAATAGAGGCCATTAGGTAGGAATTCCCTCATCCTTATGTCTCACCCTCCCCTGTTCTGCTTCACCCTCCCTGCCTCCCTGTATCTGAGAGGCTGTGGGACTCTCTTTCCTGGCTAAAGGAAACCCTTCTGAGAGCTCCTCAGCCTTGGCCCGTCCTTGGCGTCATGGGTTCTCTCTCTCCTCTAGCTTCCTTTTCTCTCGCTCATCTTGTCTTTCTCCTGAGCACGTAAATATGTTCCCTCTCCACCACGTTAGACCTCCTTCCCAAGCCAAACTTCACGGTATGCTCGGTGAGGCTGTACCCACCATGACCAAAAAAGTGTGCAGGGGACACATTGTAAGGTCCATGGTCACTTTCAGTCCGTCTCCTTGACTGTGCTGAAGTTGAGACACTTTTGACTTCTTTCTCTTCTTGCTTCTCTCCCTCGATTGTCACCTCTGTGAACACTTGGTTCTCCTGCTCCCCGGCCCCCCCTCCCACATTCCCACCTTCTTACACTCTACTTCTCCCTGGTGCTCTCCTGCCACTGGCTTACCCCCTCCTCCACTGGCCGCTTTCTGTCTTGTCGTGCACCTTAGTGCATTTCTGTCCTCAGTCTGGGATGCCCATTCTCCTTCCTCGCAATCTCAACAGGACAGTTCGTGTTCATCTCTTAGGGATCAACTCAGTGTGGCCTCATCCGTAAGTCAGTCTTGCATGATCATATCTCATCTAGATTCCCAAAATACTGCGAGGATGTCTTAGTCTTAGCACTTATCACGTTTTATTGAAATTATCTATCTCTTTGTATCTGCTCTGGTAACCTGTCAGCCCCTTGATGTTGGGGACTGGGCCTCTTAGCTCCCATATGCCTGGCACAGCTTGACCCATAATAAATGCTCAATTCATTCATGTTTACCAAATGAACAAATGAGTTAATGTATTAGTTACTATTCTCAGCTAGACTACTCCAGGGTAGTAGATGTGATTGGTCTTCTCAGAGCATAGTCAGGTGATTATATATATATATATATATATGTATATATTTATATAAAATATATTTTAATTGTGGTAAAACACACATAAAATAAAGAATTAAAGTGTACAACTCAATGAAATTTAGTGCCTTCACAATGCTGTGCAGCCTTCTCCACTTTCTAGCTTCAGAACATTTTTATCACCTTCAAAAGGAGACCCTATACCCAATGAAGAATGAAGCAGTCATTCTTCATTCCTGTCTCCCCTAGCTTCTGGGCACAACTAATTTGCTTTGTCTCTGTGGATTTGCCTACTCTGGATACTTCATATTATAGAAATCATACAATATGTGGTCTTTTATATCTGGTTTATTTCACTTAGCATAATGCCTTTCAGGTTCATTCCTGGTGTAACATGTATCACTTCATTTCTTTTTCTATGGGCAAAGAGTATTCCATTGTATGACTAAATAGCTACACTACATTGTCTAGCTACTCATCAACTAATGGACATTTGGGTTGTTTTCACCTTTTAGCTCTTGTGAATTGTGCTGCTATGAAGATTTGTGAATGAGTTTTTGTTTGAACACTTGTTTTGAATTCTTTGGGGTATATAACTAGAAGTTGAATTGTTGAGTCATATAATAATTCTATGTTTAATCTATTGCTGTTGTTGTTGTTGTTTAGTCACTCAGTCGTGTCTGACTCTCTTGCAACCCCCTGGACTGTAGCCTGCCCGGACCCTCTGTCCGTGGGATTTTCCAGGCAAGAATACTAGAGTGGGTTGCCATTTCCTTCTCTATGTTCAATCTAGTGAGGAACCATCAAACTGTTTTCCTTAGCAATTGCATCATTTTACATTTATATTCATATAGCATTTACATTATATGAGGATTCCAATTTCTCTACATTCTTGCTAACATTTCATATTTTCCTTTTTTTTTTTTAGCATAGCCATTCTAGTGGGGATGAGTGTTAGATATATTTCAAAGTACCTGCTCAGCTTAAATGATTCCTATCTACAAATGCCTTATTGTCAGCTGTAGAGAGTGACTCCCAACAGCTGTTTATGTCTAATGGGACCTTGACTCCTGGTCACAGTTGACTGGGTCAGGAATTCCTGAGCCAATCTGGCCCAAAAGAGTTCTTTCCATGGGAGCTTTGTTTGAGAGAGAGGGATGGAGGGGAGAGAGACTGGGTTCAGATGGCTGAGATACGAACTTTAGGAGCTGGGAGGCCTGTCTTTGATCCTACATCTGGAATACTCAGAGAGAAACGGAAATAAAAGCTGGGGAGAATACATATCCCTTGAGTTTCTGACAGTTACAAGTTCCCAGTTCTGAGTTTTCCGTGGGCCTGAGGCATTTTTGCCCCTAGGGTCTGTAAATCACCTTTCCATCCTAACATGGGTGAGCCAACTCTGGTGAATTTCTATTTCTTGCACATAATAGAATCCAGGGCAGCAGCAATTCATGGCTATTCTCACCACCTACTTGACTGAAGAGGGACCTTCACACTGTAGGTCAGAAGAAAATATCTATAAGACCACTTTCATTTTTTTTTTCTCCTAAAAATCTGTTCTTGTGTCCTCACTGACATTGCCTTTGCCCACCAACCGAATGTACACTTGGAGGCAAATCGAGTATATTAACTTCATCTAATATTCATGAAACATCCTCAAAGGCAGGGTGTCCAGCACTTTGCTTCCACTTTGATGTGTCTCTTGACATCTGTTCTAGATTTTTTCCCCCATAATAGCAGAACTCTTTCGTTCAGCTCTCCAAGTGTCATGTTTTCTTGATTTGGTGATCACTATAACCTTTCCCACTCTCACAGAGCTTTTCAAGTGCAGCAAGGTAACATGGCGTGGAGAAAAGGACACTCAATAGGGAGTTTTGCGGAACCAAATTCCAGTCCTATTCCTGTACTCACTTTGCTCTGCAATGCTGAGTAAATCATGAGATGCTCTTGATCTGTTTTCCCATCTGTGGAAGTGGGAGAGAAAAATAATACTTTCTCTGCCTACTTCACAGAGACACCAGCTAAAATTAGGTCATGGATGTGAACATTCTATGAGGCAAAAATATAGAAATTGCTGTATCTAAAATGGCAGTGGGAAGTGCGCTCGGCGGCCCCGCGGATCTGTCTCTTGCTTCAACAGTGCTTGGACGAACAGACCCAGGGACGCCCCTTGCTCCAGCCTCCAACCACCCTCCCACCTTTTTTCCAGTCGCAACCTCCAGAGTCAGCCACTCAGCTGTCTGCGATCACCGGGACCAGCCACCATTTTTTAACTCCTTGTTATCGACCAACAATGAGCTCCCAGATTCGTCAGAATTATTCTACCGAGGTGGAGGCCGCCGTCAACCGCCTGGTTAACATGCAACTGCGAGCCTCCTACACCTGCCTCTCTCTGGGCTTCTATTTCGACCGTGATGATGTGGCCCTGGAGGCTGTAGGTAACTTTTTTCGCGAATTGGCCAAGGAGAAGCGCAGGGGCGCGGAGCGTCTCTTGAAACTGCAAAACCAGCACGGCGGCCGCACCCTCTTCCCGGACGTGCAGAAGCCATCTCAAGATGAGTAGGGTAAAACCCAGGACGCTATGGAAGCCGCCCTTCCCGTAGAGAAGAACCTGAATCAAGCCCTGCTGGATCTGCATGGCCTGGCTTCTGCCCGCGGAGACCCCCACAACTGTGACTTCCTAGAGAACCACTTCCTAGATGAGGAAGTGAAACTCATCAAGAAGATGGGTGACCACCTGACCAACCTCCGCAGGCTGGCTGGTCCCCATGCTGGGCTGGGCAAGTATCTCTTCGAAATGCTCACCCTCAAGCACGACTAGGAGCTTCTGGAGACCAGTGGCCTTTGAAGAACCCACCTAACATCAGGGCTGCCTGAAGCCCCTCTCTGCAGCCACTAGGCAGCTTTTTAACACCCTGGAGCCCTCTCTCAAGCCTTGGACCAAATGGAAACAATAAAGCTTTTTGCAGCATAAAAAATAATAATAATAATAATAAAATGGCAATGAACTCTCTTGATTTCTATCCCACTCTCAGACATCAAGTTCAAAGTCCTCACTTACTATTACTTGGATTTAACTCTAGTTTTTTTTTTCTTTTAAGATATATTATGACTGTATTAAAAACCTAGAGAGCCCCTGAGAGCTGGGGCCCTCTGCAGACTCCGCTGTGGCTTGGGGTATCGTAGAGGGTATGCTGGGACAGGACTGATGCCTTGGAAAATTCACCACAGTTCAGCTCTGTAAGGAGACAGGACAACAAAATGTAAGGTAGAAGCCTGGGTGAACATGCAGGAAAGGGCTGGGCTTTTCTGGGCATGGTGAGCAGTCCTCCCCCACACCGTGTTGCATGACAGTGAAGACAACCCTAGGGCTCTACCTTTTAGTTTTTTGGTTGCATGTTAGACAGATGGTGTTGGTAGGTGGAGACTGAGGACAGTAGTTTGGAAAGGGTTATGCCTTTTCTTCTGCTAGGACTTCAGTGTTGGTTTTTTGTTAACGCCTCATGAGTTAGGCTGCCTTGGAGGTTTGTTATTGCTATGGTTACCCTGAGCATACCACAGACCTCAAGACACAGAGAGATGTCTTATGTTTAGGGAGAGGCTGGTTTTCCAAAGGATTTTAATTCGTGTGTCTTTGAATTTGTTTTAGCTCTTGGCCCCATGCTGTGCTTCAGTTTAATGAGTCTCTCTTCCAGCTCTCCTGGCAGCATCTCACTGCTGCTTATAACTGATGCTCAGTGGCCCAGTGGTGAGGAGCAGGGGAGTATTTTCTGAGGATCTGGTTAATCTTCAGGCTTGGGACGGCCCTGTGTTGCTGGTATCACGGTGTGGCCTGTTCAGTGCTCCAGCCTTGCCTGTCATTGTAGCTCCTCCTATACATGTTTCTGCCTCTCCCCTAAGAATAGAAGTGTGTGTGTGTGTGTGTGTGTGTACTCCCCTTCCCCAGTACCTCAAGAGTGATAATCTCTATTACCCTTCCATCTCAGATTAAGACTCTGCTTCCATCTAGGAGATGGGGGAAAAGGCCCAGGAGAGTTCTGTGTCCCAACCACAGCAACTGCATTGACTCTCCTGCATTGGCTCCATGAGGGAAGCTTCCTCAGAATCCACTGCCATCTTCCTTCCCTATGAGCAATGGTAGAATCCTAGGTAACAAAGCCTGCAACCTGAACCTCTCCCTTCAGATACGTCCCGAGTAGCTGAACACTTCCCAGATTTCCACATGTAACATTCACCAATTCTTCAACTACTCTCAACATATCCAGTGTTGACATAAGGGGAAACGCTGTGGTCCTCACGACTGGCTGAGCGCAGGAGCTGAGACTTGCATTCTGAAAAACTGTGCTGTCCACTTTCCAAGTTGGTTGAAGATCAGCAGCCACTTCTATGTGTTAAGCATACGTTTTTCACTTTTTCTTGAAAAAGAGTAATATGTTGAGGAATGCTATTATATGTAAATAGAAGCTAAGATAAGATGAATCCACACTAAAAACACATCTTTATCTTAGTCTGTTTGACCAGGTAACAGTTTCTGCCTCTGGGTATAATTTTTGGCTGAGATTCATTGCCTCATGGACCATGTGTTATGGGGAAGGCAGTGAAATTAAGGCTGTAATCTCCATGCCTCTCTTTGAGTTGATTTACTGCTTTGACCTCTACACCATAGTAGAAAATGTGTTTTTCAGAAGCTCCAATATTATATGGTTTTTGCAACTTGAACCTCAGAAAGAGAGAGAACTTATCAATTCAAAAATCTTGCCCTGTTTCTTCTGAAGGGATCATTAGACTTAGGTTAATTCTGTGACATATTATTTGTTGTGTGGGGATGGGGAGAGTGTCTGTGATGTGTGGAATATTCCTTACCTGAGACCACATCCATCAGTCCAGAGTTTATGCTCTTAACCATGAGATGCCACTGACAGAATTAAAATGGAGCAAACAGGTTCATTTCCTGTTTTTAAGAGTTGGATGATGTTGAACTTGGAGAGATTATATCTAGGCAAGACAGTGCCCGTGTTGGATCCTCATAGCTCCCTTTCTTGGTCCACAATGTTGTCGTAACCAGGGAAATTCCTGCTCATCTTTAGAGGTGAAACACTCTAGGCATTTTCCTGCTTCAGTGATACCAGCTTCATTCGATGTGCACCTCCTCTCATTTGCCAGCTGCGTAGGAGTCACTCAGCCCATTTTGAGGCTTTTTTTTTCAGAGGAAGTTCTTCCATATGTAGCTGTACGTTCAGTGTGTTCGTGGGAGGAGGTGCATTCAGGATTCTCTTCCCTCGCCATCTTGGGCCCTTTTCTCTGTTTTGAATGTGGCTCTGTCTCTTCATCCATTCCTCTTGGCACTAACACACATTTTTTAAATTACAAATAAAGGAAATGAGAGACATGCCTCCTGTTCTGTTTTAAGGCAGGCTAATTTCTTGTCATTTCTTAAGAACTGTATTTATTTTCCTTTAACCCAACAGGCCATTTCCTAACAAATCTCCACAGTGTATGTATATGTCCATGAGACTGGTTTGCAAGCTTGTCTGCACCTTAGACTCATGGGGAGCTTCAGAAAATACTAATGCCTGTGTCCCACCCCCTAGAGATCATGATGTCACTGAGCTGTGGTATGGTTTGGGCTTTGGAAATTTATAAAGATCCCTAAATGATTCTAATGTGTAGCTATGTTTGGGAGTCAATGTTTTTAAGGTTGTTCTTTTTAAAAAAAAAAAAAAATCTAATCAACTTGGGGTTCATTCCCAGCTTGGCTCATCAGAAGCATTTCCCTCATAAATTACTGTAGGAAACAACAGGAGATTAATCCTAAATCCATCCTTCTTCCTACTGTGATTGCCTTGGTCTTCATCAGATTAATTGAAACCCCTTCTGATAAGTGCAGGGAAACCATTAATGGAGGCTTCACTTATCTGCATGCACACTTCCTGTGCTGCTGTGTCCTCCCTCCAGTAATTTAGTTATGATTTGCATATCCTTTTTTTTTTCAATTCAAATGGTTTCTCACTGTACCTGAGTGGCTGACTGGGTCTGTCTACCTGCTGTCTTCACTTCTAGGTGGACAAAATTTCCCTTTCCACGAATGTCATCTTCATCTTCTGGATCTAGCCAGCCAGCTTGGCAAGCTTGTTTCAAGGGTTGCTTGGGCGACACCTCAGACTGAGACATTTCACAATTTGGAGCCAGACTTGGATGAAGCAATTCTGCACTTCTGCGTTTATCTATTCCTGTCTGACTAGGGGCAGATTGAACCTACTGTTGATTCTGTAATATAAGTAAATCCCATTAGGAACCCTCTGGTGGTTATAGCCAATACCAAATTGGCTTTCATTAGGAGCTAATGCAGATACAAACCTGAACACAAATTCTTTGGGGTCTTTTGGGCCACTCCCTGACCCCTGGGAGTATATGAACATCATCTCACTGTGGATCTGAATTCTAAAGTGCAAACTAAGACTGCTATTTCATCAGAGCATCGTCCCCACTTAGCATGAGTCACTGTGTTTCATCTACCTTAGCTCTCTGGGTTTATAACACCATGTGATTTCCAGGGAGTGGGGGTGACAGAAGATTAGATGCTTTCAGTCAAACAAGCAGTACTGAGTCCTGGGTTATTTTAGGCCATGTGGTGCCACAGCCCGTGACAGTCCTTATCCTCTCCCTTCTTCTGTGGTTCACTGCTTCTCTAATTGGCTAGAGCCAGGGCATCAGTCCCAAGCAAGGATGAGAGTTGAAACTCACCAGGTAATTAACAGAGGGCCAAAATCATTCTTTCCCTTTTAAGTTTAAGAACTTCTTAATTTTCTTAGGTGTTTAAATTATTTTGTTTTCTGTCTCTTTGAAGTAAGCTATTGTTACATTAAACTATCATTTTAGGTATTTTAAAGAAATTTATCATTACTTTCATTGGTTAAACTATAAAGGCATTTTCTCCCACTTTACCTTTGCTTCAGGGACCCAAGAGAAGTCCAGAAAGGTATGTAATGCCCAAGGCCACGTAACTTCTCTAGATTAGGGCAAAAATGAGACATTTCACTTATGTATTATTCATGCAGTATCGCTATTAATAATAACAGAATCTATTGAGCATTTACTACGTGCCAGATACTTTGCTAAGCTCTTTCCATAATTTATTTCAATTACTTCTTGTCCCACCCTGTGAAATAGGTATTATTTATCATCCTCATTTTACATGTGAGGATGTAGAAGCTTAGGGCATTTAAAGCTCATACAGCTATTCATAGCAAATGGTGGGATCAGAACTTGAACTTATCCTGACTGCTTCAGTGTTCATGTTCCTAATCTCTAGAGTCTTCTGAGATGATCTCCTTTTATGGAAATGTTATCCTTAAATCCCAGTAATATATCTTTCTATGATTTTAAAAACTAAGGCCAGAATGATTGTTGGGGTTGTGAATATGAGGGATCAATAGTTTAATGCACATAATAGTCACTGGGCAAATCATTATCAATGGGTTGATTGACAAACAGCATTTTATTCACTCAGATTCTAGACTGGGTTCTAGATGTTAGGAGATGATGGAAGGGGGGCAATTTGGCCTCCTGGGGGGTCTTTAGCCATACCTGTACCCTGTCACAGCTCATTCCAGCCCTGCTCTAAGGCTTCCTCATTTCACCCACCTCATATAAAAGTGATGGAACCGGCTGACGAGGCTGAGGACTGCTGAGGCTTTTGAAGGAAAAGACAGCAATTTCAGAAAACGAATCCTGTGGTTTAGAAAGAAATCAGCTGAACTTATGATCTGAGCTTATTTTGTTCTATTTTTTCAAATAAAGAAAAGAAGAGAAAAAAATGTTCTCATCACAAAGAAAACAATTTTGTTAGGTCTGGAGAATTACAGTCTGTGTATGAAGGCTTTAATCCTCTGAGATACCTAGATTTTGGAAGTCAAAAGGGGCCATTACAGATAACTTTTTCATCTGAGTCCTAAATTTTACAGAAAGGGAACTGAGGCCTGGAGAGAGTTAGGGACCATATGTTAATAACTAATTAGTGGAAGCTGACAACCAGTTTTCCTGCCTTTTCTATCTCAATCCTTTTTATTTCTGCTCTTTAAATGACAGGATATTCATAGGCCACTGGGAGAAAAAAGAAAACAAGATAGCTTCTGCTTCTTCAAGAAAGGTCAGTGAGAGCTCTGAAACTTCTAGAAGGAGAGTCAAATTATTTAATCTAATTTCAGGAATAGTCTTGATTTTATTAGCTGAGGGAACTGAATAAGGAGGTAAAGACCCTACAAAGCAAGATTTATTGCTGCTTTCCATGAAAGCACAGGGAAAATAAATATTGGCTTAATGGGAATTTGGGCCTATAATTTAATTCTTTGTTTCAGCTTAGAGAAACAACCCACAGACAAAAGGTCCATGGATCCTACTTGTGATCTCCTGAGCCAGTGAAGAAAGGGATCACCGGCCATTTCTCTAGAGACCCTTACAATTAGAGGTCACCTCTATCGTATGGATACCAAGAAAGGAAGAAATCAACTGGACTCTTATTGGCATGGAAAGCATGTTAAAAGGAACAGTGCGAGACTTCCCTGGTGGCTCAGTGGTAAAGAATCCGACTGTCAAGGCAGGAGACATGGGTTTGATTCCTGATCTGGGAAGATCCCACATGCTGAGGAGCAACTAAGCCCGTGCACCACAACAACTGAGTCCCTGAGCCTAGAGCCCGTGCTCTGCAGCAGGAGAAGCCACCACAATGAGAAACCTCAGCACTACGACTAGAGAGGGACCCCTGCTCTCTGGAACTAGAGAAAGGCCCTCGTGGCAACAAAGACCCAGTACAGCCAAAAATAAATAAATAAAATTAAACAAAAAATCTTTGAAAGTGCCAAAGCTTCATCACCAGACCTATGAAGTAAAGGGTAAGATTTTCTTAGAGAGAAAATCTCTAGCAAGGATGCAGCCAGCAGTACTAATGTTAGTTCCCAGGGGAAGAGTTTGGAGGCACAGTGAAGAAAAGGAAAGAGGACTGGGGCTGTGTCAACTCAATAAGCACTTACTGGATGCTAACTGTGTATTGGGTTGGTCAAAAAGTTTGAGGTTTCCCATAAGATCATATGGAAAAAACCCAAATGAATTTTTTGGCCAACTCAATAGTAGGCACCAAGAGATAAATAAAACCTTCTCTGTCCCTGGAAATACTTGCAGATGAGTAGGAACTAGCAACCACAGAGGAACTTCTTCCCTGGATTTCAGACACCAATATGCAAAACTGTCCCGCATCCCAGCAGCTCATTTCCATTCTGAGACCTTGTTCTGTTACAGTTCTTGGGCAGCTCAGCTCACTCCTGTGGGCTACAAAACTCCCCAACCAATTAGCAGCTCACAGATGTCAACCCAGCAGCTGGGTGCTAGGTGAGGCACACATAGCTAGCCAAAATGTCAGGATGCTTGAAAGGAAAAAGAGAAATTCAGAGTCAGCCAATGCACCCAGTTTCCTTCCCCAGATGTCATCAGTGTAAACAGGCAGCAGGCCTTGTCCCAGCCCAGCTCAGAAATTCAGTTCTTGACGGCAGCCTCACTCTATCAAGACTTCAGTTATTGAGGAGAGGGACTGTTTGCTTGTGTTTACAAAAAAAAAAAAAAAAAGCATTATCTATCATGGGACCCAATCCAGGCCAGTGCCATTTGGATCAATCAACCTTTTAAAAATCTTTTTAGGATAAAGATTCAGCTACAGTCATGAATTAAAAATGTGAGGGAGAGAAAAATAGTACACAGCTTATAGTGGTTAACACTGGGTTTAAAACCAAAGTGTGACACTATATTAGTCTTGTTGAGGCCTAATAGACATTGAATAAAATTTGTTTTAACCATTTCTTTTATGATCGGTAAGCATTAAAGGTAATTGAATTTTGTGGAAGGTAAAAAGGAGAATGGGTTCAGTGGGAAAAGGGAACATAGGTCATGGCTAAATCAATCTTTTTTAAATTAAAAAACCCTCTGAATTTTCCACGAAAGCCTTGTATCTGATTGCTAAATATTAAACGAGTGCCTTATTGGCCAGTTTTACTCATCCCTACAGATATATTTCCAAGTCATGAATCCTATATATACATACAAGATAGTAGATGAGGTAAGTGGTGGTATCCATAGCTGTAAGGGTAAGTCTGTGCATCCCTAAGAGAATCACCCATTGTTCTTTTGTATTTTTACAGGTAGAGTCATGGCAAAGATTTCAGGAAGCTACAGGTGAGCCTCATGGGTGTGCCTCCAGTGCTGTTACCCACAGCTTCCCACTCAGAAGCGCCCCACACTTGAGGTTTAATGCTCACTATTTACCATCTTGAAATTGTTAGTAATTTTATCTTCGATTTCATTTTTGTAAGCGAAGTCTATGGGACAATGGACCATGAGTCCAGGGACTGGCAGCCTTTACTTTCAGGCAGTCCTGTCTTCTAGACTTCCGGCCTCCCTGACAGATCTTAACTGTCTCTTCATGCCACTGTCACCTTCTGTTCCTGGCAGGGACCTGGACACAGGTGTGGGGAGGGTCCAAGTTGGGTGTATGCTCATGGCATCTCATGGTAGGGTGAGGGGGCAGGAGTCTCTGCTCTGGGCTCACAATGCCACAGAGGGCGGTCTCAGATCTGGGTACCAAGTGCAGCCAGCATGGAGGCTGCAATCTCCCAGGGAAGCACTTGTTGACTGACCATGGATTGGGGCAGTGGGCTTATGGGAAGGGGGAGGTTGATTTCCTCACTCCTGGCCAGGGCCCTACATTTTCATTTTTTCAATGGACCTTGTTGGCAAGGGGTCAACTTCAAAGACTGTAGAAGTGGGGAGACCTTCTTGATACATAGAGTTTTTAACATGGCGTCTAGCTTGATATAAGAGCTTCCCCGGTGGCTCAGTGGTAAAGAATCCAGCTGCCAAGCAGGAGACTGGGGTTTGATCCCTGGGCTGGTAAGATCCCCTGGAGAAGGAAATAGCAACCCACTCTGGTATTCTTTCCTGGGAAATCCCACGGACAGAGGAGCCTGGCGGGCTACAGTCCATGGGGTCACAAAGAGTCAGACACAACTTAGTGACTAAACAACAACAAGCTTGATATAAAACCTGTTAGTAAATACATTAGAAGAAGAAAAAACAGTTCCTGCTCTCAAGGGATTTACAATCTAGTTGGAAATAGATGAAATTGACAAAGATGAAATAACAGACTTCATCAAGGATGCAGAATTGGAGGACCATTGTCCTGAAAGTATGATTTAGGTATAGAGGAGAGGGAGGAAGTGCTCCAAATTGTAGGGAAGCCAGTGCGCCCTCAGAACTTAGGCTGATTCGAAGACTGTTGTATATTTTTGGTTCAAGGCCATTCACTCACAGTATTCCAAGGGCAGGACTGTCCTGGTAAGAAGGAAGATGTGGGAGCAGGCATGGCTGATGTGGATCACTGAGTGAGAGGCCTGACAGAACAGAAGGTTTGTGATTAAGGTGGGAGGTTCACTGAATGGGACTGAATTGTATCAGGTAAAAGAGAGAAAATGGGTTAAGAGCCTCCCAGCTGTGTACACTGAGGTGCATATAGCAGGCTGCTACTATTCAACACAGTAGGCCACTCCAAGTTCTTCCTAGACCAGCTAAGAGAGAATAAAGGGAAACGACCTTGTGCTTAAGATGAAATGAACTCGAATTTCACAGGGAGCTCACCGATGAGGGGAAAAAGCAAATATTCTCTGGTGAAGGTTGACTTAATTAGCTATTTTAATAATTCATGAGCCTTTAAAATGTTTGCCAGAAGATTCAGAGCTCAGATTCTGCTTCTGGTGTTTAGCTCTGGGTTTTCTCCATCACAGATTGTGCTGCCTCATGAATCAACAGGAGCCTGGGAGTGTGAGGCCTGGTTGGCCAGACCCTGCACAGTGCTTAACCCTTTGGGGCTTAAAGCCTTTTTGCAAATCTGATGAAAGGTCTGTATCCCTGCCCTAGGAAAATGTTTGTATATACAAATTTGGGGCTTTACAGATTCTCCTGAGGTCTACCTTGAACTCCAGGTTAAGAATCCCTGATTTAGAAGATCTCTAGGGACTCGGACAGTCTCTTTTAACTCACCCACAAGCTGCTGTGTCAATGTGTTACCTGGAAATGCTGTGACTCCTGGGCTTGCAGGCAAGCAGCCTCCTGTGGCTGTTTTGCAAAGTGAGAGATGGGAACTGCAGTATCTGTTCATCAGGCTGAAGTAACAGTGCTAATGCAGAAAAGAGAACTGAACGGATCAAAAGCTGTGAGTCAGCTCCCTCCCCGCCACCTGCTAGCAGGAAGCCTGCTGGAGCTGAGGGGGTGAGCTCCAGAGTCAGACCGCCTGGAGCTCCCAAATCCCAGTTCATGCATTTTCTGGCTGTGACTTGGGGGAGCCACTTAACCTTTCTTAGCCTCAGTTTCCTCATTTGTAAAATGGGGCCAATCAGATTCACCCTGTTTCCTCATGTTCTGAGTAAACCACCCTCCATAAACCTCATCATGTGCAGGGCTTGGGCCGCCAGCGCTCAGGAAAGGGAGCTCATACCCCTCATTCCACCCACAGTGAAGAAGGGTGCTGTGAATTTGGGGTCACCTTCTTGATTTAATGCTGGGGGAGGGGACAGATACTGAGGAGTGGCCAGGAGCTCTCTCTCTGAACCCTTGCCTATAGGGTGCCTCTCCCCTCCCTCCCCCTCCAGAGGACTCCTCTCACGGAATGTAGAAGGGTGCAGCTCAGGAGCCAGTGGTCTGAAGTCGCTCCTCCCCTCATCCTCTCTGCCTCTGCTCAGGTGCGTGGAGGCTGCAGGAAACGATGGAGGGAGATACTGGGCTTTTTCTGGCTGCCAGCCTGACTGCTGCAGAGGAGAGAGAGAGAGAGAAGGGGGCGGGGGGAGCGATGGCTTCTTTCTCCTCTGTTCTGAGCAGGCAGCTGCGTGTGCTTCAGGAGGCCACAGTGATGCTGGGGCTGATCCTGGGGGACCTGCAGAGCTGGGCAGGCCGTAGCTGCTGCTCCCAGGGACCTTGCAACTTTGACGTGGAAATAAGACAAGCCCCAGGAAGGGGGATGACAAAGGGCTGCATTGCTGGATGCAGAACGTCCTGTCCAACAGAGTCCGGGAAGGGTGGGGACGGTGAGGGCAGGATGCTGGAAAACAGGTTTCTGCGGTGCCAGGCGATCGACGGGCACTGACTCTAGCTCTCACAGTCCCCCTCCAGCATAGACCCTGTTACCCTTCACGGTGCAGCGAGGAAACGAGGAAGCTCAGAGTCGGTGACTCAATCAAGGGCCATCGCTGTTCCGTGGTGCCAGAGCATTCAAATCACGTTTTCCTGCCTTTGAAACGCTTTGCCCCCACTCCTCCGCCCGGTTAGCTGGATGAAGCGGGAGGCGTCCGTAGCCCTAACCCGAGGCCGGACAGGCCCTTGTCAGCTGCCTAGAGCGCTGCGCACGCCGGGAGTCCGGCTTGGTGAATATTTGCCCTGGGATCGGGAAGGGGAGAATGCTCCTTTCTTGGCTCTCGGCAGCTCTGGCACTTCAAGTGCGCTGTTTATCTTTCCTACCACATTCTCCCGCGAGGAATCCTCCTGCTTCTCTTCCCTCCGCCACAAACTAGGCGGAGTCGACTGGAGGGCGGTGCCTGGGTCCCAGAGAGCAGGTCTCAGACCTGCCTGGGACCTCCCATTTGTCTTATTTCAAATCTCAACCTCTACCTGAAAATCCTAGTTAAGAAAAAATACCTCACCGCATTTTACAAGGCCGACTTAGGAAGAATAAATGTTTTGAGGCCTTTGCAGCCCCAGCGCGGAGGAAGACTGCCTGTGTTTCAGCTCCTAGGAAGGAGGGCAGGTTGCATTTACGAGGGGAAGCCTGCATCCCACAGACTGACAGTGGATCAGTGAGAAGCAGGTCTGCAGCCGGCAGCCTCAGGCACGCTCCAGCCGGGCTTGGGCTTCTGCTGAACAGGAACCCTGTCATCATCCTAGGGAATTTTCTGAGCCATCTCCTGATCTGATTTGTAGCTGGTGATGTGAGTGCGTTACCCAATGCTGGGTGCCAAGCAGAGAGCAAAATGAGACCCTCTCCATTCATTTCCAGCCATTGATTTGATGACGTTGATGGACTATGATTTTTAAATGGAAAGGGCTTTGCCATCACGATTTTTCAATAAAATTCTAGCACAGCTCTTTATTTCCTGACTAAGGCCCTAGGGATCTTTTCTACCACGTTGAGTATGACATATTTCCCAGGGTCAGCTTTTTATTTCATTGCCATTTTAAGGGTATCAGAGCATGTGGCTAGAATTTACATATAAATAATAGATTTCTGGATGGTGAAAGCTTGTAGTATTACTTACATTTAGTAATGTCCCTCTGGATGATAAAAAATCCAGCATAATATTAATTTTTCTTGCTGTCACTTGACAATATGAATTGATTTTGTGTAAGGACCAGGAGCTCACTGGATTGAATTTAGGAAATTGGTAGGACAAATTTGACTTCAGTGGGTTTGAATGATTACAATGTAATAAACATATAAAGGCTAGGGAGCTAATTTATCACTGCTTTCAGTTTTATTTATTTGAGATTGCTTCATCGTTGGTATAAATAGGCTTTATTAAAGATTATGGATTCAATTTCCAAATGACCTATAAATGGCTTTCTATCAAGAGATTACTTGATTTGTTGGTTTCCTGAATAAAACATGTTTTTGCCCAGTGGGGTTATATAGCCCATATATTAATATTAGAAGATTATTCTGTTGAGCTTGGCATCTCTGATGTGCAACATTTGATTTGTTCTCTGATCTATTTGTCTTCGCTCTCTTTAATACACTGAGATAGAATGCATAACCTCTTAGGACCTGCACTTCAATGAATCATAAGAAAATGTCTGTCTGTGTGGCAGTTCATCATCTGAATGATAATTCTGGTTCCCTTTAAAAATGTTAAAGTGTCTTCTCTTCAAAATAGACTGCAATGAAAGGCATGAAAACTGCTGTCGGTCACTGATGGGGAACCATAATTGACCTCAGCTTTGGTCGCATGGTAACAGGCTTCCTGGGTATTAGATCACTGCATACCACAGAATTACCAACACACTGCCCACAAAGTCAGGGGAAATTTCTGCATTTGCAATTCAGAAAGCTCCATAGAGCAGACCCTTGTAGAGAAGAGACAGCCTGTCAGGAGAGCTGGAGCTTCTAGGAAGATGGCAAAAGGGCCCTCCAGAAGCCTGCCATATTGTAAAAACCGGTTCAATTTCAGTCCTTTCACAAAGGGGTTGTAACTTTCACAGCCCTACTGACTAATGAAAACGCTGATGGGAAAATTAACTAGTATATATATGAAGTATCTCTGAATGCTGAGACTGGGGAGGACCTTGGGAGGCCATTTCTTTTCATTTTCTGGAGGCCAGTTGGCATATTTTAACGTTTTAAACCTATTGTCTAAAGGGCTGAGAAAGCGAAATGCCTAAAGAGGGAAGATTCTACTTCTCTCCAGGAAACTCCATTTGTTGCTGTCATTGTTATTTTACTACATCATAAAACTCCAGATTGAAGGATACAAAGTTCCAGTGGAAAGGAAGTCATCACCCAATGTCAGTTTTGGAAGAAATGATTCCATTTGTTGGTGACAGTAACATGATCATTCCATGATTCAACAACTTTAAAGTAGTCTCCAGTAAGGAGACTTGGGTGTCTCAGCTCAAACTAAATTGGGCTACAGACCAAACTGGTTTTAAATGTATTGACTTTCAGATTTTAAGTTGACTGAATAACTCCAAAGTCTAACAAAGGAATACAAATAGTTAAACTATTCACTCATAAAGGTGTCTAGATCTAGGAGTGAGTCAGTGCACACTAGCGCAATGAAAACAAATCAAACTCCCATCTTAAGGGAGCCTGCCCCTAGATGGAGAGGTTGGTGAGAAGCCTGGAGGACTGCCTGGCTTACTGAGTCCTCACTTCAAACCCCCAACTTCTTCTCCTCTTCTGAAACCCCCCAAATACCAAGTTTGTCATTTTCCACTTCCCATTGGAAGATAATTCTCTTTCCCCAAGGTGCTTTCAATAATCCTAAAGCCTAGCCCCTTCTGACCACTTCAGCTATGAGGCATTATGCACACCCCAGTTCAGCTTTACCTTTGATTGGTCTGAGTGTTCCCATTGTCTTCCTTGTCTTTCTATCTTCTAGGTGCCCATCATTGTACCTAGCAGATAATAGATACTCAAATTTTCTTGTTGCTTGTAGTTTGTTGACACGATTTTAGTGGGATCTGAAAATTCTGTACGAACAGAGAACTTAAGCTAGACTCTCAGCAGTAAACCTGCTTTTTCAATGCCAATATCTATTTTCTGTCTGACAAAAGATTATTTCCATTGTCCATCTAGAGCCCACTGTATTCTAGAAACTGTAGGTTGAAACCCTGCCTTTGAAAAGTTTTTAGTTTATTGACATAAAAAAAGAACTACTTTGAATTCCTATGTCATATATATTGCCTTGAATGTGTTCTAGTTGTTTTACATTTGTAGATTCTGTATCTCCTGTTAGAATAGTCTTCCATTACTTTTTATTTCATACAGTGCCCAGAACAGTGCTGGGCACTAGTAGGTGCTAGTAAGAACCCAGATAATGAATGGATGGATGACTAAGTACTGTATTCACAGACAGAAAAGTGCAATGGATAGGTTTGGAGGTCAGATAGAGTTGAGTTAGAAATCTAATTTTGAGCTCTACCAGCTTGTGTGAGTGGGAAAATTATGTAAATCCTTTAAGCTTCAGCTATTCCATCTATAAACTTGGATGGTTGTAGAACTGACCCTACAAGTTTGCTGTGAGGATTAAATGGGAGACTAACTGTAAAATGCTTAGCACAGAACCTAGAATATAGTATTTGAAAAATACTAGCTACTGTTATAATCAGAAGTGATAAAAACAGAGAAAGAAAGGTAAGGAGGGTGGGAGACGGATTACTGGTGTTATCATGACTGGATTAGAGAGTTAGCAGAATTTTAAAGAGGGTAGAGGTGGGAGCCAGAGTGTATGGTGTAGAAAGGAGTTGGGGACACTGGCTTCTAGACCTGGCTCTCCCTTCAGCTGGATGCAGGATCTTGGGCAAATCATCTCATCTTTTGGGCCTTAATTTCTTTGGTAGAAGGTTACATTAAATGACCTCTGAAATCTCTTCCCACCCAAACAATGTATACTTACTTTTAGGGAAAAGATTTTTTTATGATGTCTCTCTCCCTCTCCTTACCAAAAAAAAAAAAAAAAAACAGAACAAATCCTTAAAATAAGAGATTACATGACTATTTGCAATCTGAGGTCCAGAGAGGTTATGAAACTTACCCCAAGATCACAGAGCTGATTGGTGGTGACTTGGATATAAATCCCTACCTCCCGAGTCCCTGTGTAGTGGTGGGCCCTCTATATGATGTCAGATGACTCAAAGGCAGAAGTGGGCATAGCTCAGGAGGCACTTTCTGGGGCAAGGAAAGCATAATGCAGGGCTTTCTGTGAGATAATGCCACTAGATATAGAAAGGCACAGCTGAAGGAGAACTTTGATCCACAGCTAAGAGCTTTAATAAGATGTAGATAGCTAGGAATCAAGCAAGGTACCTAATAATATTTCCAGTTTATTTACTGTTAAAAATATAGGCACTCTGGAGAGAAGATATTCAAATGTAGAAACAAACATGAACACAAAAGAAAAATTAGCAAAGGAATTTTCTGTACAAATAGCCAAAATGATAGTCTTGTGGATTCAGATGAATATGGGAATGACTTTTGGGGACCTAGAACAGTAGCTACCTCCCTTTCTCTCCGGGTCTTAAGGTCACCCTACCCCAAGCATTGAACTCTGAGATTATAGATATGCTCCTGCCAGCCTCCAGTTCTCTCTGGTTTCTAGAAAGCAAACGGGTGTGAGGATGAGAGCAGGGGCTGAAGGAAGATGTGGCTTCTCTGTCAAGGGCAGTTACAGCTGCATCATGTCTGTGGAGGGTCTGTGCTTTTCTCTTGCCCAGGCCCTTCTTGTTTAAGCTTTCACCTTCAGCTTCCCAGTGGGCTTTGTGAGGTTATCCATTTTTCAGTTTGACTCAGCGCTCACTTTTTACACCTGCCAATATGACACCTTGGGAAAGGACTGAAGGAGACATTAAGAGCTGTATAGAGACAGCACTGAGACCAAGGACCCAGGATAAAAGCTGCACTGAGAAGAAAAACATCTGAGGACCTAGGGAGAGCCATTGAAATGTTTATTGATTGGCTGAGTGCAATAAATACAGAATGATGAGTTTTTAAAAGTTTGGAACAAAAAACCAAAAGGAAAAGGGTGCATCTAGTATCTCTGAGGATCCTTGAATTAAACAACTGATTCCAGTTCTGAGCAGAGTAAGTACAAGGTGAGCCTGGGACATTTTGTGCCAGAAAACAAGAAACTACTCAAAAACTGATGGAGATGTGTCAAAAGGACACTAGAGCTGGCATGAACAGTGCATACTGGCCAAATTTGGAACAACTTGAGCATGAAAAACTAAAATGAATGTAATTGATAGTACATTCAATTTTTGAAAAATACACCAGTTAACAGGAATACTCAGAAAATGAAAGAAGAGGAGAGAAATGTACTTCTTTACAAAAAGAATGCCAGCTAATATATATCAAAGGGATCATAGAATTAAAAAAAATTCTTTTTTTGCAAACTGCAATGTATTTACATTATTAAGCAAGGGTCATCAGTGGATGATAAAATCACTAGGTGAAAAGTTATTGGGAAACAGGATATTCACACAGTGGCAGAGTATTGTCCCACAGATTACTTATTAATGAAAAATGGAAAATATACCCTTACAATGATGAGGTCTCATAAATGCCATATTAACTAAGTGATCAAATTTGTCATCATTAAGAGTGGAACAATGGCTGTTACGTGCTCTTGAGATGATGCAGTGTGAAATACACAATATTACCTGTGAAGTATTTTTGCCAAAAGTCTTCATCCTGAATCTGTGAAGCCTTAAGACCTAAATTCTACTGTATAGGAAATAGAGGGATAGAGGAACAAGTTAAATGACACTAGAAGGAAACAATCAGACAAATCTAGAGTGTGGACATTGTGAAAGAAAACTGTACAGGATTTTTCAAAATACCAATATCCTGAGCAAACAACACAGGTGGGGAAACCGATCCAGATGAAAAAATTAAAAGAGTCTCAAGAGGCACACGGAGAAGGCAATGGCACCCCACTCCAGTACTCTTGCTTGGAAAATCCCATGGACGGAGGAGCCTGGTAGGCTATGGTCCATGGGATCGCTAAGAGTCGGACACGACTGAGCGACTTCACTTTCACTTTTCCCTTTCATGCACTGGAGAAGGAAATGACAACCCACTCCAGTATTCTTGCCTGGAGAATCCCAGGGATGGCGGAGCCTGGTGGGCTGCCGTCTATGGGGTCGCACAGAGTCGGACACGACTGAAGCGACTTAGCAGCAGCAGCAGCAGCAAAGAGGCACAACCTTGCAAAGTGTAATCCTTGTCAGATCTAATTAAGAAAAATAAAACAGCCATAAAACACATTTCGGGGACAATTATAGAAATTTAAGTATAGACTGGATCAAAGATAAAATTAAGGAAGTTTTTTAAAATGTGGTAATGGTGTTGTGCCTTTTAGGAAAATATCTTTATTCTTAGGAGAAATATGCTGAAATTTAGGGCTGAAGTGTAATGTCTATAACTTACTGTCAAATGGTTCATCCAAAAAAATTTCACATTTGTGTGTGTGTGTGTGTGTGTGCCTATGCACATGTGTGCTTAAAGAGACAGAGACTGAGAAAGAGAAAGCAAATACAGCAAATGTTAGCCATTGTTGAATCTAAGTGGGTGGTACATGAATGGTTTATTGTACTCTCTTTCAACTTTTCTGTCCAAAGTTTTAAAGATAAATTGAGAACTAAATTTCTGAGGAAATTGGCAGTCAGAGAAAAAGCTTATATCTGGAAAAACAGAAGCTCTTTTATTCCTAATCAATCCTGTTATTGTAACAGGCACACCTCTCTGCCTCCAAGTCCCCACATGAATGGCAGGGGCTCTGACTACTTCACTTTGAAGCCAGTGAACATGAGAATATGGCAGTAAGAGAAAGGAGATGTTTTCTCTAAGTGACACCCCTTTTCTCAGGCAGAGGGAAGTCACTTAAGGAAAATATCTCACTAAGTTTAGTTTAAGACATTAAAAATGAAGATTTACTCTAAGTTCTCTGAACAAAACCTAGAAATATTAGCTAGATAATCAGATAGGGAATGGAAACCAATGAGAAAGAAAAAGCTGCTGCTGCCAAGTCACTTCAGTTGTGTCTGACTCTGTGCGACCCCATAGACGGCAGCCCACCAGGCTCCTCTGTCCCTGGGATTCTCCAGGCAAGAATACTGGAGTGGGTTGCCATTTCCTTCTCCAGTGCATGCATGCATGCTAAGTTGCTTCAGTCGTGTCCGACTCTGTGCGACCCTATGGACAGCAGCCCACCAGGTTCCTCTGTCCGTGGGATTCTCCAGGTAAGAATACTGGAGTGGGTTGCCATTTCCATCTCCAGAAAGAAAGACAGTACCCCCAATAATGACAACTTCCCAGTCTTGAGAATGGGAATCCTGATTTTTACCTGATAAAGCTAGTATGAAGAAAATGAAGTTAAAATTTGAGGTACCATTGCAGAGAATTCACACCTCCATGGAGGCCACCACACTACCAACACAATGTGAACACAACGTGAATTACTTCTTTTCTGTGAAACCATTCAAAGTTGAAAGCACAATTTTTTTAGCTTAATTATGTGATGATTGATTGCTTTAATTCTTAATTTCATCAAACTAATATAGTCTGAATCATAAATTCTCAAAATAAGATGAGAAAAAATTACAATCTAAAAATTGTATAAACAATTATTATATAATGACATCCAAAAAATTCCAAGGAAGATGAAAATTATATTTGACTAAGTACATATTTAGCATTTTCAAATTGATTTAAATAAAACTTACATAAGAAGATGAGAATTATCCTCTGGCTACTCTCTCTGATAAAAAAGATTTTGGTATTCATAAGACAACTCATGCTTTGTAAAAATCTTCTGAGTGCTATTAAGGTTACATGGAAAAGGCATGTACAAAACAATAATATCTTTGTCTGTTCATCCACTTATTCAGTCAACAATTTACTGAACATCAGCTATGTCCTAGCACCATGCAAGATAGTGAGGGTACAAAGATAGTTAAAGTCCCTGAAGGAACTCAGTCTCATTGGGGCAGCTAATCTATAAGGATATTTTGAGAGACAGTGATTCTTTCTCTTTGGACAAAGGAGAGAGGGCTGTGGGGTTAGGAAGACATCACAGGGAATATGATGCTCGGGGCAAATATGAATGGATGTGCAGCAGGTAGTGGGAACACAAAGAAGGATGTTCCAGGCAGAGGAAGCAGCAGGAGCAAAGACACAGGTATCTGCAAGTAGTGCAGCTTGGATGATGGGATGGAGGGAGGCACTTTTCAGTGAGACCAGAATACAGGAAAGCAGATCCAGGTGAAATAATGCTGGGTTCAGTGTTTGATGTGATGTTTCAGGGCCTGAAGGCCTGTAAGAGGAGTTGTCAGTAGACACATTTAGGATTGCAAGAGAGGACCCTGTCTTAGGGCCCCGCTTTGGCCCTCCTCCAGATGCATACCTCCACACAGGGCCACAGGGACCTCCCTACCCAGAGCCCACGCTCTCTCCTACTGAAGACTCCTCTAGGTCTCCAGGATCACAGAATTCCTTGCTCAGATAGCACAGATCCTGCTTCCAGGGCCTGTGCTGACCACTCTCTAGTGATCAGACTGTGTCTATAGAGTGCATGCTCCTAGGCTCTGAGGGATGGTTGAGAAGCAGCTATTTGTGGGGCTGATGATGGACTTGGTCACAAGGACCAGAGTGAGTGCACATATTGATGCCAGCTCCCTTGTCTTATGGGATGGACTGAGAGTGAGAGGAGAACTGTACGCTGTGGGTTAGAGGATGGCTTCCTCACACTTCATAGTCTGGTGTGGAAATCTGAACTTCTACAATTGACCACAGCCTTCCAGGTTATTATGAAAGTTTATCCATCAAGGTAGGAGGATAGAATGTATTTTATTTGTTCATTAGATTGATTTATGACTTTAACACATTCAACATATGCTGTGTAAGCCTCCATTTGTACTCTTGACTGAGCCTACAAATGCTAAGGTGATCCTGAGCAGCTGAAAATACTAATCAGGAATTGAGGAGAGACTTTACCTCTGGCCATCTGTATTTGGGGATCAGCACAGAGCCACTGCTGTGCAAGTGGGGAGGATGCCACAGTGGGTATCCAAAGTCACAAGAAAAGAGAGCCATGGTCTAAACCTGGAGACATGCCATCTTTTAAGCAATAGGTGAAGGAACCAGCCAAGCATCCTGCAGAGACACTGCCAGAGAGGTAGGAGAAACACTAGCAGAGCTAAGTTCCAAAAGCCAAGCAAGAAGAGGGTTTCAAGAGGAATAGAATGGTCAATAAAATGGACAGTGTATATAAAATGATCAGCACAGGGCCTGGCCTGAGGTGAGCAACCAACCACCAGTGGCTGCAAGTGTCATGAGGATGGTAGAAGTGATGATGATGATGACGATGTCTCTGTTCTTTACTGCTTCTTCTCTCTGCTTCAAACACCTTTCCCTCTTTCTCCACCTTAACCGAAATTCCTGCGGATTACATTCTTAGGAAGTCTTCCTCTTGCCCATTGGGCTGTCTTCCTATGTGCCCCTGGGGTCATTCTTATCATGACTCATTCTTCTCACTGCACATTTATAGCACATAATAGATTGCTGGTATTTATTACATGAATGATCATGGTTTCTAGGGTGACCAACCACCCTAATTTAACTAGAACTACCTGGTTTCAGCAATGTAAATCCTGTGTCCCAGGAAACCCCTCAGTTCTAGGCAAACCTATACGGTTAGTCACCCTAAATTGATATCTTTTTTTTTTTGAATGAATAAATGAGTGAGTGGCAGAGTGTCAATATCAAACTTAATGACCCTCAGCTTTTTCCATGTATATATGAGCATAAGCCCATACAGTAAGTCTGGAGGATTCAGTGTTTTCCCTATACTCTTCACTCCTCATCAAACTGACGATGCTGTGGGCAAGACATTCTCATGATCTGGTTGTATTCTGGTCCCAGCTCTGTTTTACCCTGTAGTCCTGGAAGGGGATAGCTTCCTTTTCTCAACCAGGGCTCCTTATCTGAACCACAGAACAAGAAAATCATCTGAGTACTATTTTCTCATCTCTCTCCAGGTTGGTGTAAAAACAAGTTCTATTCTAGACGCTTAGGAGAGGAGTTGATGCACATTGTCAGTGCCTTAGGGCATTTAGGGCTTAATTCTTTCATCTGTTGAGAATCACACAGGACCTGCAATCCAGAATGCCACCGTGGGACTTCCCTGGTGGTACAGTGGATAAGAATTCACCTGTCAATGCAGGGGGTGTGGGTTTGATCCCTGGTCCAGGAAGATTTCACATGCTGCAGAGCATCTAAGCCTGAACACCACAATGAAGAGCAGCCCCTGCTCTCTGCAACTAGAGAAAGCCTGCACAAAGCAACGAAGACCCTGCACAGTCAAAAAAAAAATAATGCCATTGGGATTGTCCTCTGCCTTTGTTCATAGCACAGCTGGCTGGAAGAGAGAAGCTACAGAAAGGAAGTGTCAAAGGAGGGGGCTCGTGTTATCTCTATTCTGCAAATTGAGGAACTGAGGCCTGGAGAGGAAGTGAATTATTATTTTCCCAGGATAGACAAAGGTAGAAAGCTGTAAGATCTCACCAGTCAGGAGAGGAAAGTAGACAACTAACCTCCCAGGCCTTGATGCAATGGTTAGTCACTAACTTTGCTTCTCACCTGGCAGTTGCCAAAGTCAAGCTGCACTGTATGTCATCTTGTGGAAGACAAATGATCTATAAATAAATTGATTTGGAACAGTCTCAAATACACAAAAACCACAATGTCTTTAAATGTATGTCTCGACTTTTTTTTTCTTCTCATTTGCTTTCTCTTATTAGAGAGGTCAGCAAGGAAGGTTTTGCAAGAGAGGCCTTAATAAAATTCAAACCAAGAAACCAGGAAGAACTTTTCTGTATTGTCTTTAAACAGACATAGATCATTACCAAATATTTGTTTAAAAGCTCTTTGATTCAATACATCTGTCTGTAAACATGTACTTGTATATTATACTCAAGCTAGTTATACATTATACATCAATTCCTTTAAAAATTCGTTTTCTAGAAGAACTGATTATTCATTTTGTCATTCAATTTCTGATCATTAAAAATTTCACGTGTAAAAGCACTGCATACTGGTGGGATATTGTATAAAGAGAGAATATTCCTAATGATTAGCCTGAAGGAAAAAAAACTGTTGATGGCTCTTCCATCTGAGGAAGAACCAGAGACAAATATCTGAGGAAAATCTTAGATTTGGACTATATCAGAATGAAGGGTAATGGGAAAGTGGCCTTAGGGCTCTGATTTCAGCTCAATTCTGACGCAGTTACTCACTTTTAAGTAACATTCTCAGTGGTACAGTGTGTTTCATTCATGAGTCAAAGTAGCTCAGCTGTGTCCGCCTCTTTGCAACCCCATGGACTATAGCATGCCAGGCTCCTCTGTCTATGGAATTCTCCAGGCAAGAATACTGAAATGGGTTGCCATTTCCTTCTCCAGGGGATCTTCCCAGCCCAGGGATGGAATCTGGGTCTTCTGCATTGCAGACAGATTCTTTACTGTCTGAGCCACCAGGGAAGCCCATGTTTCATTGGTGGGGTAAGTTAATTAAGCCCTTCCTGTGTGGCATCAATACATCACCACATTAGCAAGGACAATAGAAGCACACGGGGGGGGGGGGGGTCCAGAGTTTTTACTGAGTAGTCATTCATCTGACAGGAAGGTCACAGGGTTGCCAATACTAATTGAAAGAGCTCTTACTTTGTGTCTGAGTCACATGACTGAAAGAAAAAGAATCCACCTCTGGTCTAGTGAAAGAAATACTTTAGATGGCTTGAGAAAATGTCTACGTTTGAAAATGTTCATCTCTCAGTGTCTGACTCCTGTGACCCCATGGACTGTAGCCCGTCAGGGTCTTCTGTCCATGGAATTCTCTAGACAAGGATACTCGAGTGTGTAGCCATTCCCTTCTCCAGGGGATCTTCCTGACCCAGGGATTGAACCTGGGTCTCCTGCACTGTAGGCAGATTCTTTACCATCTGAGCCACCAGGGAAGCCTAAGTTGTTTGCTGCTAAGTTGCTTCAGTCATGTCCAACTCTGTGCGACCCCATAGACGGCAGCCCACCAGGCTCGCCCATCCTTGGGATTCTCCAGGCAAGAACACTGGTGTGGGTTGCCATTTCCTTCTCCAATGCAGGAAAGTGAAAAGTGAAAGTGAAGTCGCTCAGTTGTGTCTGACTCTTAGCGACCCCATGGACTGCAGCCTACCAGGCTCCTCCATCCATGGGATTTTTTACTGGAGGGGGTTGCCATTGCCTTCTCCAGTCTAAGTTGTTTAAAGCAGGTTAAATTCCACTGAAGCTTTCCAAGTTGGTTCAGATAAGCTGTTAAGAAAGTATTTTGGTCTTGCTGGGCATTCTGGAGGTATTCTGGAGGGAACCTTCTTCTCAGTAAGCAGATCTTATCTTGGTTTGCTGAAAATGCTATTCATTAGGTTTTACAAAGTTGTGCTTTTCACCAAAAAATTATAAAGTCTTGTTGTGGCCTAAGAGGATTTTTCCTGGGCAGTGATTCTACCAACATTCTTGAGGAACTGCAGTTTGAGCATGAATCCCTAGTTTCTTCCTAACTTCCCAGCACTATCTCCTGAAGTGGGCTCACCCTGGTAATACCTAACCATTGACACTCCTCCATTGTGCCATGTAATTGCCTGCCTCTGTTCCTTCTTTCATCTAAACTTGTTGCTCTATTCCTCCCTGCCTTTTCACTTTCTCCTGGCCCATTATCATGTCAGACTCAATGTAGGAGTCATGTTCTCTGGAGACCCTCTTTGGAACCTCTGCGGTGGGCGAAGATCCTCTCCTCTGTGCCTTCTACGCCCCCTCTAAGGTAACAATTACGTTATTTTCTAATGAGTTTTTAGAGTAGGTAAATTATTGCTATTCACTTGTTAAATATTCCAGGTTATGCACACCCCTGCTTATTTTGGGTGGGACCAAGAAGGTAATTATTTTTAAATGGGGTATAGGGGAATATATGAAACAAGAATGACAGAATGCTGTAAACTGGTAAACCTGAGTGATTGTTACTTTTTTTGTTATACTTTTCTCTCCATTTGTATATCCCTGGAGAAGGGAATGGCTGCCCACTCCAGTATTCTTGCCTGTAGAATTGCATTGACAGAGGAGCCTGGTAGGCTACAGTCCACTTGTATATAGTTTATATCTAAAGTTTTCCAAATTAAAAGTTCAAAAATTAAAAAAAAAACATTTTCATGTGTGACGAAATGCACGTAAAATTTACCATCATAACCATTTTAAAGTGTAGAGTTCAGTGGTACTAAATACATAATGTTGTGCTACCATCACTGTCCATCCCCACAACTATTTTCATCTTGTAGAACTGAAACTCTTCTATACCCATTAAACAATGACTCCTCATTCCCCCTTTCCCTGACAACCATCATTCTACTTTGTCTCTGTGATTTTTGACTATTCCAAATACCTCAAATAAATGGAATCATATACAGTATGTGACTTTTTGTGACTTATTTCACTTAGCATAATGTCCTTGAAGTTCACCCATGTTGTGGCATATTGCAGCATTTTTAAGGCCAAACAGTATGCCATTTATGTAGAACAGATGTATACCACATTTTGCTTATCCATTCATCTGCTGATGAACACTTGGATTGCTTCTACATTTTAGCTGTCTTGAATAGTGCCATGAACATGGGTGTGACAATATCTCTAAGATCCTGCTTTCAGTTCTTCTGAGTATACACCAAGAAGCACAATTGCTGGATCATATGGTAATTCTATTTTTAATTTTTTAAGGAACTGCCATGTTATTTTCCAAAGCGGCTGTACCATTTTATATTCCCACCAACAGTGCACAAGATGCCAATTCCAGAGCTAATTTCTATGTGGCTTCAAAAATGTTCATTTAAACCTGAGGATTAAAGACTCAAAAGGGCAAATTCATTAGGAAACTCAGTATGATCATATATACACAATACTATGGTTTTATTATAGTAACCAGTGTGTCTACCCTGTACCAGGTACTTCAACACTTTACCTAGATGCTAATCTTTATATGATTCTAATTCTTATAACCTTTCAAGATAGGTATTGTAACCTCCATTTTACAAATGAGGCTAAAGATTAAATGACTCATCCAAGGTCATACATCTAACAAAAGTGACCCAACCAGTACTCATACCAAGGTCTAACTCCAAGCCAGAACTCTATTATTCCACAGTATCAAGGGGCTATTGGAATTTTGTACACTGTGGTTTTTTATTACCACCCCCCCCCCGCCCCCGGTAAATTATCCCCATGATGAAGGCAAAGGGGAAGCATAAAAGGAAGTTCCTTTAGGATTAGTCAAGTGAGCAGCTGCATTCGCCCTTACCAAAATTTTCATGGGCTTTGTGGGCTCAGCTGGTAAAGAATCTGCCTGCAATGCCGGACACCTGGGTTCAATCCCCGGGCTGGGAAGATCCCCTGGAGAAGGAAAAGGATACCCACTACAGTATTCTGGCCTGGAGAATTCCATTGGGGTCACAAAGAGTTGGACACGACTGAGTGATTTTCACTTTTCACTTTGTGGGGGAGTTACATGGTAAACGTGTGGCCTCTACAAGGCCGATAAACGAGGTTGAGATGAAGAGCGCGGGGTACAGGTTTCACTGGGTCTTTCAGCTTCATTCTTAATCGCTATTTTCGTAGACCCCCTACGCCGAGGCGGGAAAGCGTTCGTGCAAATGTGGCGAGGAAGGATGGGTGGAGGAGGAAAGCGTTCCAGCCAAACGCAGTTGCCAGGACAGCGCGGCCCGAGCCGCAACGGCAGAAGCTGCACCGCGTCCCGGCAGCGGCTGCGAGTCCCAGTGACGCATTGCAGGTACGAACCAGCCAATGAGAGGAAGGCTCAACGATCAGCGCGCTGCGCGTCGCTACTACGAGGCTCTTCCGCGCCGCAAAGTAGCGCCTCTGAGGCGCCACTCCACCGGCTCTTCAACGGCTCGCTAGGGAGTGAAACACAGTTACGTCATCCGTTCGTCCCCTTCCCTTTATCTTTTGCAACGTCTATCACATAATTGTGGATAAAAGGGTCTCGAGAGGAGTTGGAGGGGTGGGGGTTGGCCGGGACTCGTTTATGATGTTCCGTTATCTGAAGTGTGGCGGAGGGATCTGGCGGAGGGAGGTGTTTATGAGGCGCTGGGGGCAGAGGGGGAGAATTAGTCCGAGTGGAGCGAGCGAGCTGAGTGGTTGTGTGGTTGCGTCCCGGAGACCGGTAGCGCTTGCAGCATGGTGAGTGCGTCGCTAAGCTGCGGGCGCTCGGCCTGTAGGGGGGTAAGGGGCTGAAGCGAATTGACGAAAGGGAACTAGCCATTCTCATACTCTCTAGGAGTGGTCTTCGCCAGGGGGATGACGCTCCAGAGGCTGGGCGCGTCCGCGGCGGTTGTGTCGCAGGTGCTCCCCCACCCCCACTCTCTTCAGGGAGGTGTCCCGTGGTGTTATGGGGGCCAGGCGCACCGTCCCCGGGACCTTGGAGCTCCTCAGAGGCTGGATGAGGATGGAACCGGGGCGGGGGCAGCCGGGGTAGGCGAGAGTGGCAGGGCGGGAGGAGCGGGAGCGCAGAAGCCTTGGGTCGGGCATCTCAAAAGGTCAGCCAGGGGCCGTATTCAAAAGCCCAACGGACGGTTGGTGCGGGCGCCAGGAAGCGCCTTTGTCCGCGCGCGGCCGCCATGCGCCGAGGGGGCGGGCGGGAGCGCGCGAGGCCCGGGGCGAGCGCCCGCGCCGCCGTTAGCCTGCAGCCCCCGCGTGCTGGGCCGGGAGGGAGCTGGGGGCGCGCGAGCGGGCGGGCGGACAAGCTGAGTGGGCTGAATCCGCGGGGAGCGGCCGGGGGCGGGGCGGGCTCGTGACCGCGACCGTCGCCCTCCAGACCGGCTCGAGCCCCAGCTGCTGCGCTGGCACCTGCAGGACTGCGGAGGGCTGGGCGTCCCGCGGCGCTGCGGGGTCGTCCGGTCGGGCAACGTTTGGGGAGGGCAACCTCGTCCGATTCCCATCCCCCACCCCGACCCCCGGCGGCGAGAAGGAAGCTCGGTGGATCCCGATCTTTCTGTTCCATCTGGGCCTTGAGGCCTAATTCCACCTCCTAGGCTAAATATTTCTAAAAAAATTTTAAGTGGTTTTGTCGTTGAAGGAAATGACTATATCTGAAGTCAGGCGCAGCCTCACACTGCGCATCTCGTTAGAGAAAGCCAGAGACTCCAGCTGGCGTTTGAAAGGCGTTTTTCTATTCACTCACCGAAAGCCAGCTCCGGGGTAACTCCCGTCCTGTTGCCAAAGTCGATCTTACCCTCTAGTAACAATCGGAAGGATGCCTTTGACAGGGGCCACAGTCCTCTTCTGAGTGCTCACGTGCACGTTGAAATGTTTAAGATCCATTAACACTGTATTGCCCCGCTCAAACATCCGTGAAAATAACTCCTTATTTCCGTAGCGAAAATGCCAGATCATCTTTTAGGTGGGTTTAATTCATTTGTACATTAATAGCTGTCAAAGACTATCGTGATAGAAGAGTATATTGGGGGACGGGATTTTTTTAAAGCATTTTCCTGTCACTTGAGACCGGAACTCCTGTTCTTTCCTGTTTAAAAAAAGTCTGAGAGCGTTAATTTGCAATACTTATTTCGTGGTTCCTTCTGCCAAGTGGTTACAGGCGATGGGTGTGTCCAGGAGGCAAGGTGACATCTTAAACAGGAGTTGGGAATCCTTGCCAACTGAAACCTCCACCCTGTATGGGTGTGGGGAGAGGAGTTCACGTTTGTTTGATGTACTCGTTCCATTTTGATATTTTAATTATTTTCTAAATTTGAATATGCTGGTTGAATTTACTCTTTTAGGTGAAAATATAGGCATGTAATTAAGGTTCTGAATTGTGGGGTGAATTTTTTTTTATTATGTGAATGAAAAATAAGTTTTGTTTCTAACCAATCTGATCATTAAATCACGATCTCAGATTTTCTTGGTGAGGCCCAGTTTGTATCTACCCTTTCGTGGTCCTTTGCCAAAAGTAAGCTTTTGTAGTTACTGATCACATCATTACTGTTTTGAGTGTTTTTGACAGTCATTGTTAACTAAATTGGGATTCATCCTTGCTAAGTCACTTCAGTTGTGTCAGACTCTTTGCGACCCTATGGACTGTAGCCCGCTAGACTCCTGTCCATGGTATTCTTTGCACAAAAATACTGAAGTGGATTGCCCTTTCCTACTCCAGGGGATCTTTCCAGCCCAGGGATCCAACCCTCCTGTCTTATGTCTCCTGCATTGGCAGGCAGGTTCTTTACCGCTGGCGTAGGTAATTTTATAATTATAAGACCTGAAGGTTTAAAATTAGGACTCCATAAAGTCAAAGAATGAACATTTATTTGATACGGAATAAGTTTGCTCACGTGGCTCTTGGGTTTACATATAGTTGATATATGGTCATTGAAAGGGAGATTGATTAAAGAAGACTTGAGACAGGGGTGATGAGATAAGTAAAGATTGTGAAGATGTGGAACTTTTGGACACTTGAATCTAATACCCATCGAACAGTAAGAAGAGCTGTTTCTGTTAGACTAAAGAAATTAATTATGCCTCCAAAGTGTTGAAAGTTCTAGGTTCAGGTAGACTGATCAAATTAGGCCTTTAGTAAAGGTCCTAATTTTTAAGAAGTAATTTCTTCTAGTTTCCCTTTTGGGCCAAGATAATTGTATAGTAAATGCTGTTCTATCAGAATTAAAGGTATTTTTTAAACTCTACTGAAATAATTAAGAGACTGCTTTTGATATAGGTAAAACAAATGACTTGACTTCTGAAACTAGAAAATTTTTTGCTTAGCATGGAAGCCTTTGTTGTATCTAAGTAATACCTGGAGTAAACAGGAATGAGCGCAAAACGAAAATTTGTTCCATTTCAAGCCTATGGACTCATATTTATTGAGATAAGAATTTTGAATTATTTTTATACCACCTTTCACTAGATAAGCTTCATGGTATCCATACCTACTTTTGAATGCCATTTGGGAAATATTAAATAGGTACATAATTCCCTTAAGGTCACACATGTAGTCTAGATTAGTGGACTCTGTTTTTCTCAGTGTTTACAAATCACCTGTGGTTCTTCAAAATGCACAGTCTAGTCCAGTAAGTCTCAGCTGGAACCTGAGAATATACTAACGTTTGGGAGCTTTCTCTAGAATTGACAGTAGCAGTTGAAAGCGATATTTGTAGAAATAAAGGAGTAAGAAGTAGTCATCTCTCTAGTGAATTACTCTTCACTGAGATAAACACATTTTAATGAGCTTAAGTTTTCCCAAAAGTATAATTCTTCTAGTTCTTCTAAGAAAATGACACTCTTCATAGACAAAAATAAGAACCAAATTTATTTGCATGTCATTGGAAAAAGCTTACAAATTACAGTGCTAGGGAGCACTGTGTTTTTACTTTCAGTAGTCTTTAGTCTGAAAGTTACTGATGAAGGTTATTTTAAAGCCTTGGATTCTGGGTTAGTAGTAAATACAAAAGAAATTGTAAGTTTTCTGAAACAAGCAGAATCCAGCACTTTTAGGCTCAGTAATCTGGTCGCCTAGTTATTCCTTGAAGTTCATTTGTGATCTTTATTGAAATTGCAGACAGAATGGTGTGGGACATTTAAGATTTTGACTTTCTGAGCAAAACTGGATAATTTTAAAAGTTTTTTTCTTCCTAAAGCCTTCTCAGTTTTCATATGTGAATCTTCCCCAAATCTCCTCCCCCACAACTTGTTGCAAAAACCCCACTGTCTCAGTTTCTGCACATAGTAGTCATTCTTTCAGCTTTCACATATGTTACTGTGTTTTCCACACTTTTGGGTTAACGTTTTTAGTCCTAAACTGATTTCTTCTGCCCCATTTGTTCCTGGGCTTATGGCTTCAGTTTGTGGAAATAGATTTTCTCATCTTAAATCAAAGTTAAACAGGAACATGGAGAGTTTGCTGTAAAGGGCTTGATAATGCACCACCTGTCTGCCTTCACTGTGGAAGTTGAACTAGTCGGTGTTCAATGTTAACCTTGTAGGTTCTTTGGTTAATTAACTTACATAAAATAATTTTCACTGAACTTTTGGTGCTAGCCCTTTATATAGCTTCTAACTGCACAGTGACTCTGCAAGGTAGGTATTAATATTCTGTGTTACAGATGAAGTTGACAATGAGAGGTTGAGTAACATGTCCAAGGTCACATGGTGGCAGAGCTGGGATACTAAACCAGTGATGCCTCAAAGCAGCATGCTTTCTTCTTCCACCATGCCATGTTACCCTTCTTTTAGAAATGATAGATGTTCTGCAGAATGGAATTAGATCCAAGGTAAATCACCTATAGCCTCTAACAAAGTAAAAAGTAACAGTGGATTTACTGGGTTTTAATTCTAATTCATAGAGAACGCAATCTGATTTTATACCAAATACTTGGAGAATTGGGGTTTGTAAGGATAAAAGTAGATAATTTTTATTTTATAAACTTCTGCATTTGAGCTTGATTATTGGCTTTTCAATTTTAAATTGCTAGACTTGGCTTTTTTTCTAAAGACCTTGTGTTTGCTTCAAGGTCAAATCAAAATTGATCAGGGAAAGAAATTTCTGCTTTTCTGGGTTTCTTCTCAAACGTTCTCATGCTGTCCCCTAGAGAAAATGTGAATGCCATCCTGTATTAAGGTTATTATCCTTTACAGGGATGTGTTCATTTAAAATGAAACCAGGCAGTGTTTATTTTTCTTTCATATCAATAAATGAATGGATTAATCACAGTATGCCTGACTTCCTTAGGTAGGAATGTCAGCTAGGAAGCTATTTCTTGTCAATGCCTCTGGATATATGTGCCAATAAGCAGTGCATGTCCACAGATGAAGGCCACATGAAGAACAGGGAACCTTGTTATTTTGCAAGTATCTTTATAGTGTGCTCTGAATTTAAAACTTGAGGTACTGGATATGTCCAACAAGTGTTTAATCCTGATCCTACATGTTAGTAATTTTGTACTCCTGCTCCCTGAAATTTAACCTTAGCCTTTCTCCCCATCTGTAAGAGTATTAATGGTATTATTAATACCATTTAGGGTTGTGAAGAGTGAATAAAAGCAACATATATAATGGGTTTCAGCAAATGCCTGAACATGCGTTTTTTTTTTTTTAAGTAAAAACAAGTAATTTTTCTCCATTTGCTAAAAACATCACAGACCTTAATATTTTGTAAATAATGTACTTCAAATATTCAGAATCCTGGATTCTCTGCAGTTGCATGGCAGGTGAGGAGGAGTAAAACTGGTAACTTTCATGTTGCCCCAACCAACCAGTACAGCTTGGATTTTTATCTTTTTGATAAGAGTTTTGCTTAATAATCTTTGGGGTTTTTTGAGGTTTGGAACATCACATGTCCAAGTGAAGTATTTAATCACATAGGGAAAGTTTAAATGTAGTTCTTGTTTATTATTTTTGATTCGGTGGAGATTTCTGGTATTAATGGTTTTTATCTACCTGAAGAGATGAGCTTAAGTTTAGATATACTAACTTTAAAAAAGGAAACAATGCTTCTTTTGCATCTGTCCTTGCTTTAGAAGAGTACAGTTCCAATTAAACTTTTCTAGTGTTAGTGTGCTAGATTTGCTTTTTTAAAATTTATGGAAAACTTAGGCTTTCGAATATATTCTGCAATATTTTCATGTCTTAAACTTGGGGGCAAGGTAGCTTAGCTTTGGAGATAAACCAGATGTGTGTCTTTTCTGCCCACCCATGTTTGGTACTAAAGAGTGAACTAAACGAAGTTGAGAAGTTTATGAAACCAGATGAACCCTAAATGTTTTTAAACTTGTTTCTGTAACTGTTAAACTACATACTGCCAAGCCACTTACCTATTTCTTTGATTTCTTTTTAGGCTGACCAACTGACTGAAGAGCAGATTGCAGGTGAGAAATAACTTTGCTAGGTTATACCCGTTGAATTTTATTATAAATTGAAAAGCCATTCTCAAAAGAAGATATTCGTGTGAAAGAATTGACTTTGATCTGTGTAGTAGATGGGAACAAGTGAGTGTAACGTAAGAGTAATAGAAGCTGCTCTGGCAAGTGAGAAGGTAAACTTGCCTGTGAAAGATGTGTGGGACTAACTAAAGACATGTTAAATACTTTTGAGCTTGGTGTTGGGATGCTCTTTGTTTTGTTTTTCTTGAAGTTATTTTAGTCTAAAGATTACTTCTGGGCAGTTTCTAACACTGAAACTTCAAATCGGTCTCCACAAGAAAAGAGGCCAAGTAGTAATTAACTTGAAATGTAAAATCAGAAAATGAATGTTGAATTTACCGTGGTTTAAAGTAGCTAATATTTTTTAACCTTAGAATTGCATATATGGTCGGTCAGTCAGGGAATAACCATTTCTCCAGTGAAAAACTTAGATCCAAAAGTTAGTATTCTGTTTTACAGATGCAGTAAATTAGAGTTTTATCTTAAAAGCAGTGGCAGCTATTGAAATGAGTTTAAAAATCTTGTATCCTTTAGTTTGCTGTGGAAGTATGTGAAACTGTTACGTAAAACCTGATGTCATGTTGTCATGCTGAACCAGTAGTACTTTTGATTTCAGTCTAATATTTTTGAGGTGGCTGGTTAACAAAATGTTGGGGAAACTTCTAAATGGGGTTTTGGTTTTTTTTAATTTCAGTGTTGAAATGCTTTTCAAACTCTATTCCTTGACTTCGATTAGAGATTTAGTAATGAAAGCATCAGGCAATTTTAACTGCAGTGGTTTTCCTGGTAGGCAAAGAGTTTCAAGTGCTCAAAAGCACTAAAGCTTTTTTTTTTTTTTAATGCTAGAGAAAACTGAGAAACCCAGTTGGAACTCAGGTGTTACTTTACTACCCCCACACTTCATACACAGACTTGGCAGAGCCAGAAATCAAGAATCTCAAAATCTCAAATTCTCATCACAGATAATTGCTTGGACTGTATAAAGTAGAAAGCTATTAGCATTGAGGACCAATTTGACCGGTTTTATTTGTATTTCTTACTATGTGCATTTGACTTAAGCTGGGAATTTGCTCTTTAGGGTTGGTAAATTTGTGTGTATAGAGTATGTTGAAGTAGGCAGAGCTTTGGAAATGATTTCTTTTGTTCATATATAGTATTTTAGGTGTATTGATGAAATGTAAGTTATTCTGGATAGTTTTTTATGTATGACTCGGGCTATTATTTCCAATCTTAAGTTCTTACCTTCTATAATAGACCTACCTTCTTTGCCTTTGTTTCTCCGTAGTCTCAGTCAGGTAGTTCTGCATGGCACAGCATATTCACTTTAGGGAAGATAGTGAATTATTCAAAGTGCCAGTTACATAGTTGCTACTCATTACTTCTTTCCCAAACACACATACAACTCTTAAAAAGTAGTTTGTGTCTGTTAAATACAGGAGGATCAATCCTCAGTGGTTGATAGCATTTTTGTAAAGAATACTTGCAGTTCATGGAACATTGTCCTTAAGATAAATTCTGTCTTTTCATTGGTTCCTATCCTACAATTAAATTCTAGTGAGAGTGGCAGAAAAATCTGTTCTAGGTTCTTTCCCTACCCTGCCTTTTAATAAAGCTGTTTCTGGAGCCCAGGTTTTAATGAACCTTTAAAGTAGAGGAGCTAAAGCTTTTATGCTACTGAAATAAAAATCCTTATTTCCTCTTGTTTCCCCACTACCTTCCACACAGGAAGGACTGAGTAAATACTTCCTGAATAGATAAATTTTCAAAGATGTGTGCCACACAGATATGTTCTAAAACTGTACTTACTCTATCCTAACAATTACTCTGCCTCCTCCTAGAGTCCCTTACTTTTGAGTTGCAGAGTTGAATATACTAAGGTATTTTTTCAGTTAGCTTAATCTTCATATGCTGACCGGTTTAAAATTCTTCTCGCAGGTAACTTGGCCTAGAAAAATGTACGCTTATAGTTTAGGTGAAGTGTTTATGTTACCCTGGTCTTAAAAAGAGCAATCCAGAACGGTCTAGTGTGACATCAATAATAACAAGTTAATTTTGTTGATGACTCTGCCATGATGTCATTAGTTGTTGGTGTTTAAAGGAAAAATGTAAAATAATTTTTTTCTTTAAAGAAATTTATGCCTAAACTTTTAAATTTCAGTGTAGGGATAAAACTTACTTGTCTCATCTTACTCAACAATAAAGGCCTTTAAGGATTTAAATACATGGCCTTTAAAGGATCATTACTTTCAGAATTTTATAAATAAATAGAAATTGGTAAACAGGCATTAGGTTTTTCTTAATTGTTTCATGATAACCTGTTTTAATAATAATGTGAATTTATGTAAAACATAATTAGAAAGGTATCCTGCGGTTGCTAATGAAAATCTAAAACAAGTAATATGACTTCTGAAAGTTTCAAATTAGGCATAACTAGAATAGATTTGGGAAGGTTCCATCAGTTACATTGAAGAGAGCTGTTCTGTGACAGGACCTGTTTTCTTACTGTGTGTTGGAGTTTTGACTACTAGGTTTATATTTCAAGTCATTCCTGGAAATTACTTGTTTAAAATGATAAGCTTCTATACATGAAGATTAAACAAGTTCTGAAGCACAGGTGGTGAGCTATAAACAGGTGAATTAAAATTGTATTTTTCAGTTTATTTTTATTTCAGATTTTTACAGGTATTTCTGCCTCTTAAACTCTTAAACTTCTTGAAATTTAGAACATACATAAAGGTGTAGCATGCATCTTTCAGAAATAGTTTTTGAAATTAAGTCATTTAGTAAAATGATTATGTCCGATTTTGACGATAGTTATATCTGGGAATTTTTGTACATAATGGTGTTAAATGATGCCTGTATTATAGCTGAAAATGTAATTAAATACAAATCTCTTAAGTAATTTTCTTGGAGGCCAGGTTACTAGGCGATAGATGCTAATGTGTTCAAACTCTTAATAGTTTATATATTTCTAGATAGTATTTGTACATCCTGTTTTTTAAAAAACTTGGTTAAATGGAAATATTTTCATCAAATTCTGCTCTTTGTAGGATTTAATGATTTACTTTTATCATTGAATTGGTCTAGGTTAGTACTGCATATTTTCATAAGATCAGTCAGTAGTTTGGTTCTAAGCTTCTAATATCGGGTGAGTTCCTCTGAAAGCAAGTAACATTTAAATGGAGTGGACTGTTTAGCACTGAGTAGTAAGGAGCACTTACTACAGTGATACTAGTCTAAAGCTAAACAATTAAAAGAATCAAAGCAGAAGAAAATACTATGATAATCCAAAATGGTAATAGGACTTAAGTACTTGCGTGGGTAATTTTAAATAAAGAACCCATTTGGAGGCTATTGTGATAGTCCAGATAAAAGATGATGGGGCCATGAACCAAAATGTTGGGTGTAGAGATGAATACAAGAATCAGGCAGTATTTAAATAGCAGAATTCAGCAGGCCTTGTTTCAGGGGAAAAGAGTTAAGGTAACTTGCTTGTGTTCCTAGGGTTGCTGTATATGGAGTTTGTTTTCATTAAGTTTTCCTTGAGGTCAGCTAGGGGAGATGTCCTGTAGAATGTCAGAAATAAAAGTATTACGTTGAGACAGAAGAGTGGACTAACTGAAGTCTTCATCATTAGTGGGCATAGATGAAATGGCCAAGGAGAGGAAAAAGGATAAGAAATTTGGTCAGATCTACATGCAGGAGACAAATAGGAGTGAGACCCTTTGGCAGTATAAGGTAGAAAGTAAAGGACTTGTGAAAATCAGGAGAAGTTTTCCACTGTAATTTTGCTACAGGAAAACGATATCATCTCTTTCTTGATATTTAAGTACTTGCCAGGCATAGTTCAACATGCTTTACTTATGTTAATTATTTAATTTAGGAAGTAGGTACCAAGTGAACAAGTGAAAGTCTCTCAGTCGTGTCAGATTCTTTGTGACCCCATGGAATTCTCCAGGCCAGAAGACTGGAGTGGGTAGCCTTTCTCTTCTCCAGGGGATTTTCCCAACCCAGGTCTCGCATTGTAGGCAGATTCTTTACCAGCTGAGCCACAAGGGAAGGTACGATTAGCCCCAAGTAACAAAAATGAGGAAGCTGAGGTGGAAAATTTGCCCAAGGTTCCATTACTAGTTAGTAGCAGAGCTGGAATTCTTTTAAGCCCAGGCAGTTGAGTTCCAGATTCGGCTTTTAGTTTCTGTGCATTACGTTTTTGTATTTACTTGCTGATTGAGCGTAATATCTCTACTCCTACTCGCTTTGTTATTAGCTCATTAATATGCTCTCTTGCACTGTTAAAGTAAATCTCTAGTTTCTCTGTATTCGGGTATCCTAGACTGTTCGAGTAGCTTTCCATGTAATCTAGTGGTGAACTAAAAGCAACATCATTTCACAATACTATCTTAAAGATTTTAGGCAATAATATATTTCATTCTGTTGCAAGCTTGGAATTTATATTCTGAAGAGAGGTCTAAATTATTTTTATTTTCAGTGATAATAACAGTTAAAATTGGCCATATATACCTTTATCATCCCATTGTTAACATCATTACAGATTATTTGGTGATAGTCTCTTCTGTCCTCCAGAAAAGGAAACTAGCTTAATGCATGTTGTTCTAAAGTTTATAAAGTTTTTTGTAAAAAAAAAAGTGATTAAACGGAGTTAATTTTGACTTTAAGGATTACTGTAAGTAGTACAGTTGCTGTATAGAAATAAACGTATTTGGTAACAATAGTTTCCTTTTCTGTTGTGAGTGTAGGTTAGATGTGTAATTTAGAATTGTGTTCCACAGAGCAGCTTCAACGGAAAATACAGAAGCCAGACATTTGGGGTTTTATGGTTCTGCTTTTTCAACAATAATTTGACTTTTATCTAGGCTAGATTTTGGAGTTCCCTGTGAGATTTTAGATAGAAAAAACGCCCAGGTAGATCAGTATGAGCATATGATTAGCTAAAAAAGTTTGAAATACCACAAGGTTTTCCACCTAATCCTTCAGGAATAAAAATCCCATTTCAGGTCCTAGCTCCATATAATATTTTTGCTTTGAGAGTTGATTAATACATTTCACTTAGGAGGTTACTTTATTTTTAACCTGTACATTTGGATTGTGTTTTCTTTTTCAAACAGAATTCAAAGAAGCTTTTTCACTATTTGACAAGGATGGTGATGGAACTATAACAACAAAGGAATTGGGAACTGTAATGAGGTCTCTTGGGCAGAATCCCACAGAAGCAGAGTTACAGGACATGATTAATGAAGTAGATGCTGATGGTACGTCTTTTTAATTCTGGGTTTGAGAAGAGGGAGTTGAAGAAGTGGCATTTAAATTCTATTGTAATATTTCAATATTTCAAATATTGTAATATTTCAACCAATACCATTCCAGGTAATGGCACAATTGACTTCCCAGAATTTCTGACAATGATGGCAAGAAAAATGAAAGACACAGACAGTGAAGAAGAAATTAGAGAAGCATTCCGTGTGTTTGATAAGGTAGGTATTTGAAACTGGACTTGTTTCATTTTAATTTGAGGATTTTTAAGTATATTAGGATCTCTTAATCTTTGAAGACTTGTTTTTGTGATTATTTGCCAACATACTTTAATATCAAGCAAAAGCTTTCTGAGAATTTAGTATAGAAGGAGATTTCCTAATAACATTCTTTACTGACTGAGCTATGAGGGAAGCCCAATAGTTTTTATATATATATATATATATAGTATTAGTTTTGTGGCAAAAGAGGTATTGACTTTGGAACTAAGAAATCGTTAAATAAAGGTTTGTATCGGAGAAGGCAATGGCACCCCACTCCAGTACTCTTGCCTGGAAAATCCCATGGATGGAGGAGCCTGGTAGGCTACAGTCCATGGGGTCGCTAAGAGTCGGACACGACTGAGCGACTTCACTTTCACTTTTCCCTTTTCCCTTTCATGCACTGGAGAAGGAAATGGCAACCCACTCCAGTATTCTTGCCTGGAGAATCCTAGGGACGGTGGAGCCTGGTGAGCTGCCGTCCATGGGGTCGCACAGAGTTGGACACGACTGAAGCGACTTAGCAGCAGTAGCAGTAGCAGCATGGATTTCTAAAGTATATTTTGCTCCCGAATGTGAAGTTTAATAAACTCCCTATCCAGCTCATTACATCTATAATATTGCTCAGACATTTTACTAAATTTTTTTGTAGGATGGTAATGGCTATATTAGTGCAGCAGAGCTCCGCCATGTGATGACAAACCTTGGAGAGAAGTTAACAGATGAAGAGGTTGATGAAATGATCAGGGAAGCAGATATTGATGGTGATGGTCAAGTAAACTATGAAGGTAAGTCTTTTCACTATCACAGCCTTATCCTGTGCTTTACTATCAGATCCTACCCTTTTAAAAGAAGCACTGCACTCCAAACTAGGATAAAACAATTTTTGGTAACCATTGTGGAACAGTTTGAAAAGCTTCTTTAAACTTATTTCAGGATTCTCAAAATTAAGGTGACTTTACTGTCTCATTGGATTCTCCTTCCCTTCAGTTAGCTTTAAGTCTGAAATTATACATGCTTCAGTTCAGAATTATCATATATGATAAACTAAAGCAATAATTTGGTTTATTTGTTAATAATCATAAATAATTTTTGATTTATGAAGAATCCAGCCTTGGCAGTAAATTAGCTTTCCTCTGTACTTGATAATTTTGAGGAAAGACAGGGGAGTGGGAACTGCTCAGTAGTTGAGTAAATGTGATTGGTTTTGTCAGACTTTTGCTATCGACTCAACATCTTTGTATACTTCTTCTTTTTCAGAGTTTGTACAAATGATGACAGCAAAGTGAAGACATTGTACAGAATGTGTTAAATTTCTTGTACAAAATTGTTTATTTGCCTTTTCTTTGTTTGTAACTTATCTGTAAAAGGTTTCCCCCTACTGTCAAAAAAAATATGCATGTATAGTAATTAGGACTTCATTCCTCCATGTTTTCTTCCCTTATCTTACTGTCATTGTCCTGAAACCTTATTTTAGAAAATTGATCAAGTAACATGTTGCATGTGGCTTACTCTGGATATATCTAAGCCCTTCTGCACATCTAAACTTAGATGGAGTTGGTCAAATGAGGGAACATCTGGGTTATGCCTTTTTTTTTTTTTTTGAGTAGTTTTCTTTAGGAACTGTCAGCATGTTGTTGTTGAAGTGTGGAGTTGTAACTCTGCGTGGACTACGGACAGTCAACAATATGTACTTAAAAGTTGCACTATTGCAAAACGGGTGTTTTATCCAGGTACTCGTACACTATTTTTTTGTACTGCTGGTCCTGTACCAGAAACATTTTCTTTTATTGTTAACTTGCTTTTTAAACTTTGTTTTAGCCACTTAAAGAAAATCTGCTTATGGCACAATTTGCCTCAAATCCATTCCAAGTTGTATATTTGTTTTCCAATAAAAAAAATTACAATTTACCCAACTGTTGCTCTGAATCTGAGTCATTTAATTAATTTGATGTTGAACAATTTTGACAGTCATATTGGGGGTGTAATTTCTTCTACTTGGTATAATTTAGATATTTATTTATTTATTTTACTATTTAAGACTGTTTAGTTTTTAGATTGTGATGCTTCCTTCAAAAGGTTTAACTGAAAAATTAAACTCTTGTGTAAGTGTACCTAGCACGGGGACTGACACAAGGTAGGTAGGTGTTCAGTGTTGCCTACTTTATAATTTTCAGCTTTGGCTTTGTTTATCCATATTGACTTCAGCCATGCAATGATTTTTTAAATATTTGGGCTTTAAAGCACAAAAATCCAAATTGGGGCAGGAGGTCGTTGTTTTACCTCTGTTTTCTAATTTGTTACTCATTATAGTGCTTTTTAATTCTACTACCATAAAACAAAGAATTTTCTGTTGTGCCTAACTATCTTCAACATGTTTTATAAATAAGGTATCTTCGGTAGTGGCTTGACGTAACTAAACTTTATTTAGAAGTTTTCCTTGTTTCTAAACTATTGCTTTCTTTGTATAAAAGGTGGCTATCAAGGTTTCTGTTTTTCTAATTACTTTAAAATACTTAATGAAAGATTCCGTAGCAAATCAGAGCCAGGATGAAAACACTGAAGTTATGTTCCTTGATTATTATAGCCACAAGGTTTTTAATTTCCTAGAGGGCAATTTGTTTGACAGGTTACTGTGCATCGTTGACTAATACCAATGTTACTCTGCCAGAAAACGGAAAACTGGATGGTCATGAAGAAAAAGAGACATGTTTTAGATAGGACATTTTAGATAGGACAAGGGAAGTTACAGGAATTGATCATTCTAATAGGGTATTATTACATATTAGGCAGGCGATTAAATAGGAAGACCTTCATTAGATACGAGTTTAATGTGTTTCATATGCTTTTGAGGCACAATAATCTCCAGAATATTAAACATGGGCTTTGGAGGTTTATTGAAGCAGTAGTCAGATCACTGCTCTGTATAACCTTGAAGAGGTCAATACTGCCTGAGCCTCAGTTACCTTACATGTAAAATGGGTGTAATTTACCCAGGTGGTTTCTGACTTGGCTTTTATAATAATCTTAGGTAAAGTACTTAGCATAGAGTCAGACATGACTGAGCGCACACACACACAGCACTTAGCATAGTTCTTAGTATTTGCGTTGTGTTATATCGATACTGTTAATCAGTTATGATCCTGTAAAATGAGGGAATTAGGCAAAGTTAATATTGGTGCTTTTCTAGTTCCAATAGTTTGAAGTAAGTTGGTAAGGTGGAAGGGGAAAACGTGTTTTGTGGTTACTTGCATGCATCACGTTGCTGATTTTATATTCTTGTAGTCCTCACAAAAGTCACACAGTTAAGCATTACATAATCTTACTCAAATCAGAACTATAAAAAACCTTATCTTTTAAGTCTTAACCATATCACGTGTTTTATATTAGAAGCATCATAGTAATTGTTAATTTTTTCTCAATACAATCTGTGGTATGTTTGCTCTCAGATAGTTAACCAAAACTATCACTGCAGTTAATGATTCTACAGTATGAGGTATTTTATCTAAAATTTTTATTAAAAAATTGATGCATAGCACAGGCACTGTTGATTTCTACATAGTGTAATCTTGAATTCACAAAGAGAACAGCCTCCTCCCTTTAAAACTGCTGTTATGGTAACCTGAAAATCAAACAGTATACTGTACAAGACCGTGTTTTCTTAAGGGGACATTTTGTTTATTCTACATACTTAGTCTGTTTTATTGGCAAAGTCCTTGAAATCATTGACCCATGCTGTTTCTATTTTTGCAGTACCCAAAACTATTTTCTCATCTAGGTGTTCCCTTATATTTCATACCTTCTATGGGTTTCTGGACTTCTCTGTACCTTTCATCATATTCAGTCTCTAGGGTACCAGTCCCTTGTCTGCTGAGCCAGTTTTACAGGCTCAGCCAAAATAAGCAAGTAAAATGAGGCACAATGATGGACTGGCTTAATCACTTTCGGTGAGAAAGTTCTGTATTTTACTTGTCTCTTGGTTTTGCAGCTTCAGCTTTTTATTTCAAACCTGGTGCCTGGCTCCTCCTGCCCTTTTTCCTATTTTTAAGGCTATGTTAAATGAATTTATTGAATAGTCCCAGTATTTTAGGAGAAGTTTAATGGTGTCCTCTCTTGCTACCCAAAAAAGTCACCCACACAATCACCTGTGAGAACTTGTTAGAGAATCTCAGTCTGTATTTTAACAATATTTCCAGATACTTTGTGTGCACATTTGAAAAGGGCTGCTATAGTCCATTTTCTGGTTTTAACTTACAAAAGTAAAACTTCCTGTGTTGAAAGGGCTGAGAATTAGGACAAAAACCTGTTTGGGATATGTTTGTTTCTTTTTTTTTTTTTTTTAATAAATTTATTTATTTTAGTTGGGGGCTAATCACTTTACAATATTGTAATAGTTCTTGCCATACACCGACACGAATCAGCCATGGGCCCACGGGATATGTTTCAAATTAGGGGAGACATGATTTGTCACAGGGAGTCCCTCAATAAAGATAGGCACAAGGTCCTTCAGGAGACTTAGAGGAGTTGACCCTTGAGGGTTGCCAGGCCATGAAGGAGGGAATAGCATTTCAAGCAGAAGGAAGGGTCAGCATTTGGGGAGACAATAGAAGTGTGAAGGTGGCATTTTGGGGATTTTTAAGTATACATCAGATCAGGAGGTTCTAATGGGAAGATGAGACTAGATTGTAAATTTTGCTTTTGTTCTAAAGGCACTGATTATTGAATGCATTGTGCCAGACGGTTCCAGGTTTCAATGAAGTTAATCATAATTACCCCATGTGGGTACCAATATATTTCACCTCTTTATAGACAAACACAATAAGTCAGCAAATATAAATCCTGGTAAGGGTGAAGAGGGATTCAAGAAGGATGGAAAAGAGGAGTCAATGTAGTGATGAACTGAAGTCAAGCTTGTTAAGAGCTTGAAAAATCCCCATTGGTTTTGCCAACTGAATAACTGGCTATTTTATTTGCTAAGTGCAGTTTCTAACTTAAAAGTGTGTGATGTCAGATTAAGATAGTTTCAGGGAAGTATGGGGCAGGTGAGAAAAGAAATGAATCCACACTACTCTTGAAAGTTTGTGACAGGAAGCAGAAACTCCATGGTATAGTGGACGGTTGAGGGCACTGGCGTCAGGCCTGGATTTGAACTCGGCTCTGCCACTGTTGTGTGATGGCGAGTGTTGTGCTAAACTGTCCAAGGAAGCCTGTTACCTCCTTCATAAGATGGGATTGATACCTACTTCATAGGGTTATTTTGAGGATTAAATACATGTGAAGTATTTGGAACACAGCAGGTATTCCGTAAATCTGAACTATTAAGGTTGAGGGGACGTTTGTTTTTAAAGATGGAAATGTGTATCGGTTGAGGAGCTACAGCCAAGATAGGCTGACAATGAAGAGGGTCTATACAGAGGGTAAAGGGGTGGTCCGTGGTTTCACAGAATGTTGTATCTAGAGCTCACTCCACTTCTCAAAGCAGTGACACTCCCAGAAGTTTCCTTCTGAAGGAGTTTAGAAACAATCTTAGAAAGTGGATGCTAAGGTTGATTTTTCCTTAAGCATGCTATCTCCTAGCATGGAGGTGATTTGGGAAAGGGCTAATGGAGATCATGGATGCTCTAGCTCCTTTACAAGCCTCCTTGGCGCAGGCTCTTGGTGACTCCTGAGCCCTCTAGATTTTCTTACCATGCACGTGCGTGACGGTCTCGACCGATTTCGCTAGGCTTGGCGCGGGCCCTCCAAGTGTGCGGCTTCCTCCCTTCCCCCACCACCAGAGCCAAACCTCCTGGCGGGTCTCCTGCGCATGCTCGGGAGCCGGCGGACCGAGGCGCCTCCTGGCAACCGGACGCCAGCCTCGGCCTAGAGTGAAGAGGCGGCAATGGATCAGTCTATCGCCATCACCTCCACTGCAGTAAGGAAGACCTGAGGCATGGGGCTTCTGCCTTGGCCTCGGTAACCGCCTGCCTTCCCCGCCTTAAATTCTCAAAACACTGTTCCCCTTGCTGGGCTCCGCCAAAAACACCAGCTGTCTCTAATCCTGGGTCCTTGCGCCCCTCCGCTTGCTACCTTCACGCCTACGCCTGCAGTCCTTTCCTTCCAGATCATTAAGTGCCCTTCGTTTGCTTTTCTCCTCCCTAGCTCTCACTTATCCTTCCCCCTCGTCCTTTGTTTTCTGTCCTGTTTCCCACCCTCCACCCCCCATCTTAACCTACTGCTACTTGCGCTGGACAACTGCTTTAACAGGGTTATAGATTCCTTCGTTTCCCTCCCTCCACCTGCCCCCCCCATCCCGCCCTGCGTCTGCCAAGAGAATGGGTTTTTCCTTCTTTGGGCTATTGGACACGTTTTTGCCTTGCTTCCTACTGTAGTATTTATAAAATATTTGAAACTGTCTTGTTTAGTTTTTAAATAAATTTGGGCAAGGGATATTTAGCCCAACTTGTGTAAAGTAATTCACCCCTGAAGTGAATATGAAGTAGGAGATAGGGGAAGTTGAGGTCACCTGTCTTGGGCTAAACAAAACAGTAGCTGCCAGGTACCTTCCTTCAGATGTATCATGTTTACTTCTCCCTTCTTCCCACTTCATTTTCCTGGTTCTAGGTAGTGGTGGAGACCTGTCTTAACTTGCCTGAAAAAGTTCAATTTCTGTGACTATAAATGTGCAACAGAGAAGATTCAACATAAGTCTAATAAAGGGAATGTATAGGAAGAAATTCAGACTTAGCAGTGCATATGAAGCAATGCTTTTTCAGAGAAATGCCTATATTTCATAGTAAAACTGAAGCCCAGGGTTACTTATACGTGGATATATGTTAGAAAGAATGAATTATATCAGTTTACTGATTAGATTATTATTTGTAATGGCTTGTTGCTTGAGATAACCTGTATTTTATAGCAATAAAAAAAGCATTCTAAATGAAAGTAAAACTCAGTATTTTAATGATTTTACCTAGTGGAAATAACAAAAGGAAAAAACTAAGCAACTGTGTTCTGTTGTCCTCACTGTTGACAGTGAAGCTGAAACAAATATGGGATAATGATAAATGGATGTATTTTAGAGTACTTACAGTGTAAGACAAAAGTGGCCTTGGAAACTGAGGAATATCAAAATAATTTTCTTAACTTGGCAGATGAGGTATTAAAAATAAAAGCCACCACTTACTGAGTCCTGGTTGCGGGTACAGGTCTTTATGATGCCTTATTTTCGTGCCAGCTCTGGTGCATTTTGTTGTCCTCCTAAGAGGAAGCTGAGGCTCATGAGGGTTAACTTGCCTAGTGCACCTAGATAGTCACTGAGCTGGAGTTCAAGCCCAAGTCATAGCATATGGAAATCTAGAAAATGGTACTTTTCAGCATTTGCTATATGGTCAGGAATTTGAATCCCAATATTACATTAATTGGATGTCTATACATTTTTACCTTGAGCTCCTTGAGCCATAAATCGTAATAACAATTATACAATTTTGGGTTTACATAACTCTTTGCTACCTAAGAGCACCAAATTTTGTCACCTAATTATTCTTAGGACATCTTGGTGAGATGGGGACGTTTCAGTTCGGTTCAGTTGCTCAGTCGTGTTGGACTCTTTGCGACCTCATGGACTGCAGCATGCCAGGCTTCCCTGTCCATCACCAACTCCTGAAGTTTCATCAAACTCCATCATGTTTGTGATGCCATTGAGTCGGTGATGCCATCTAACCATCTCATCCTCTGATGGAGATGTTTATTACTCTAATTTACCCAAAAGAAATTTAGTTACTTAACAAGCACTTAAGATCTTAAAATAGCAATTTAAGGAAATATTATAGGCAGGATTGATTATGGAGCTCTTGTTTTCATTCAGGGTGACCAGTTTCATACAGTATCAATTTCTTCAAGTACATGTTTTATAAGTGATATTTAACTTCTAGTGATTACTTCTCAAATGAATAAGCACATTTTTATGTTTATTAATAGAAACCAACCCAGAAGTCATCATCTTTTGAAAGAGAAGGATGGTGGAGAATAGCATTAACGGTATGTATATTTTCATCCTTTCCTATTTGAATCAGTATTTGAATCTGACCTTTTAAATCACTAATACTTAATTTTAAAGAAACAATGGTTGTTCACATCTACCTGGGCTCATTTTATATTTATAATTTTAGTATCAGCACATGACTGAGAAACTAAACTTTAAATGCAGTAAAAGCTTGGAAGTAAAACAACTATAGGAGTCTAGGTGTTTTACACTACAGGTTATCTTGATAAAGTCAACTAAGCTTACACATTCTGGAAAGGTTTTTGACTTCAGTTTTTATCTCCTTTAAAAAGTAAGAACCTATGATAGCTTGTGTTAACATGGTCAATGTGAGAAAGCAAGTTGGTGATATATGACAGAAAGATGCCCAGAGGATCCTTCTCTCAAGATACATTATTTCTGTATGGCAGAAATATTTTCTATTCACACTTTTCCATAACAGAGGGGCCCTAGGGACCGAAGCCTTTTTGGAACTGAACTAATTTTAATGGTATAACTGAGCCAAGTGCTCAGTGGGAAGATGGCCACAAAAGCAGCAGTGACTAAACTGTTGGGCCTTGCCATTCAGCCATACTGTGGTTGTGATTTGAAAGTCCCAAACCTCTTATTGGACTAATTAGACCATATGTTCTGCCAGTTCATCCTCAGTCTCATGATATTATCCTGTAGCTTCCCACTTGAGGGTTAGAAAGAAACACGTGGTATCTACTAAGCTGAAGTAGGATAACTTCTATTTAGTCACGAAACTTATCCAGAGGGTTCTCATGAGAGATCTGACATTTATAGTCAAATAGAATCTCAAATTTAAGTATCTTTGAGGCTACTTTTTAAAAAGTTAAAGCTTTACCTGTGGCCATAACCCATTTGCTATAGTTAAGCAATTGTCGCAGAAAGGAAATCATCATGATTGTCTTGAAATGTTGTTCTGTGGGGAGTGTTTACTTGATGAAATTAAAACATTTCTCTAAGTAAAACAAAGAGAAATGCTACTTAGGAGTGACCTTTGCAAGAATGATGCTTTAGGAGATGTTACCAGTTTACATACTAACTTGAAAAATGATATCAATTCTCCACAGAACACTCCTAATCCTGGCACTTACCACTTGAAAACTTTTATTGAAGAATCCCTGTTAAATCCAGTGATACCAACCTACAATTTTAAAAATGAAGGAAGGAAAAAACCACCTCTTTTGCAAAGAAATGATATCGTGCTGAATGACCTCCCCCAGTACATGCCTCCTGACTTCTTGGACTTGTTAAAGAAGCAAGTGGCCACTTACTCATTTAAGGACAAACCACGGTCAAGCCCTAGCATGCTGGTTTACAGAGATCAGGTAAAGTGCTAGTAGCAGTTGGCTTTGTATGGGAAAGCTATCAAGAGGCCCAGAGGAAAATATTCTCTATACTTGGATTGTATCTTCCCCAGGAGAAATTGAAAATCTGTAGGATGCCTTATTTCTTCCAGAAATCAAACAAAGTGTGCTTCACTTGCAAATATGTCCAGCAAGATGTTTCCCTTCTCAACCTAACGTGGACACGGGAAATTTTTTTTCCCTTGCTAGGGACTCTTGGTAGGATTCCCCTGACTTGACGTCTTATCTATGATGGAGCCATGCTTCTGGTCTCTTCAAGCAGTTGATATGTATGTCTTCTTTTTTTTAAGAGGAAACTGCCTTTCAGTGAGTAGTCCTCATATTAGTGTGTGAATATGACTATACATCATAGGAAAGCTTTTGCAAGAATTTCTTGCAGAAATGAGCATTGTGATATCAGAAGAGTCAGGTTGTACTCTAAGCTCTACCAGTTCATGCATCACATTAAGGATACAGAGCACGGCTTCTTACAGCCCTGGACTAGGTTCTGTAAAGGGAGATATTCCTGACTTAGAAATATTTAAGTAACAATACAAGAGCAAATAGATCAAGTGCTGAGATAAATGGTGTAGCAGGAAAGGCCTAGAGAGAGTTCAGTGAAGGTGGGATTGAAAGACTAGAACGCTCCCTGGATTGAGTAGGACTGAAGTTGGACCTTGGATAATATGTAACATTCCTATGGCTCTTAATAATTTACTGTGAGCTTCCACATATATTCTGTTAGTACTTCTTCCCAGGCATTCTGAAATAGGCAAGATGAGAAAACTGAGGTGAATAGGGATGAAGTAACTGGTTCCGAGGTGCATAGCTTATAAAGAAGACAGTGCTTTTTTTATGGTTGACCTAATTTTATTTTGTTATTATTTCTTATTAAAATATTGTTAGATAGCATCACCAACTCAAGGAAATCAATTTGAGCAAACTCCAGGAGATAGTGAAGGACAGGGAAGCCTGGTGTGCTGCAGTCCATGGGGTTGCAAAGTCGCAGACATGACTTGGTGACTGAACAACAACATAGTTGGGTTACAGTTTTGTGTTAGTTTCAGGTGGACAGCAGAGTGATTCAGTTATGCATATATATATCAGTTCAGCTCAGTTCAGTTGCTCAGTCGTGTCCGACTCTTTGCGACCCCATGGACCACAGCACGCCAGGCTTCCCTGTCCATCACCAACTCCCGGAGCTTGCTCAAACTCATGTCCATCGAGTTGGTGAAGCCATCCAACCATCTCATCCTCTGTCGTCCCCTTCTCCTGCCTTCAATCTTTCCCAGCTTCAGGGTCTTTTCCAATGAGTCAGTTCTTCGCATCAGGTGGCCAAAGTATTGGAGTTTCAGCTTATATATGTATAAATATGTAGATATATATATTCAGCTTATAGATATCTATATATATAAATATATCTATATATATCTACAGATATATCTATTCTTTTTCAGATTCTTTTCTCTTATAGGTTATTACAAAATATTGAGTATAGTTCACTGTACTATAGGTCCTTATTTGGTTGTCTATTTTATATATAATAGTGTGTATGTGTTAATCCCAAACTCATAATTTACCCCTCCCTTCCTTGCTGTCCCCTTTGGTAATCATAAGTTTGTTTTCCATGTTTGTGGGTCTGTTTCTGTTTTATAAATAAGTTTATTTGTATAGGCAAGCTGTACTTTTAACTAAGGGCTTCTGAGCCCCAATTTGGTGCTCTTTCCAGTCTACCTTGTGCCTCTGGCCTTGAATGAGGGGCAGGGTTTCAGGGGGTGGAACCCAAAGGAGGCATTTCACAAGAAGGGTGGAGTTGGGACATGGACTCTGTCATTTGGGACTTTGGGCCTTAATATCTTCTATTTATAAAGGAGCTAACAATATGTATCAGTCTTCACAACCTTATGAGGATAATATGATCATAATCTGAGACGAGGCACTGCCACTTGAATTGAATTTAAGGGAGTTTTGGTTGAATTTAAGGGAAGGGGTTGTGGTTATTAGGGTGGACAAGAAATCTTCAGCAAAATGAACCCATGTTGTATCCAAGCAATGAACCCTTCCTAGGGCTTTGCAAATTATGGCTTTGAAACAGAACAGAATGATAAATGTTCACAGGGTAAATCTTATCCTGTTCGGTTCAGTGGATGAATACAAACACTGAATTATACATAGACTTTTATGGCTTGGTATCAGGTAACCAGGCGACATGTGAAATCGTCTTGGCCACCTCCTATGCAAAATCATTCTTCCTCAGCCTCCTCCACCATTTACTTTCCTTCTGCTTCCTCTCTTCTGACTTTTTTGGGTTTCTGAGGGTAGACACAGGCCCACTGCTGAGAGAAGAAAAAATAGATGGTTGGTATTAGGCAAAATTTAATGCTTTAAAAGACCAAAAGAATTTGGCTTATCCACAGGGATGGATAAAATGTTCTAAAAATACTTTCCTGATTTCTTCCTTTTCTTTCTCCTCTCTCTCCCACTTCCCACAAAGGCTTGAGCTCCAGAAACTAGAAGAATTAAATGTTTTCCTAATTTTCTATTTCAAAGGTATATGATAATATATTCACAAGAGAGATATTCAGATGTAATCCTGTTTACTCGCCAATAAAATTCATAATTCTGATTTTTTAATGGCAGAACTCAGTAAAACGGTCATTTGAATTCAAGGTAGATATAGTATACATTATTGTTATTTACTAAGATAGATCAGCATTCTCAACTTCATAATTCTTAATAGAATAGTCCCATTATACCTCGTTAATGCTGTTCTTTATTTGTAAGAAAGTTTTTACTATTTTTAACACCTTTATTCTGAAGCATATAATTCAACTGGAGAATCTGTATCGAAGAATCATATGTGTGTTTATATTTTAACGTGTGTGTGTCTGTGCATGGTGGTTGTTTAGTTGCTCAGTTGTGTCTGACTCTTGCAACACCATGGACTGTAGCCTGCCAGGCTCCTCTGTCCATGAGATTTCCCAGGCAAGAATACTGGAGTAGGTTGCCATTTCCTTCTCCAGGGGATCTTCCCAACCCAGAAATTGAACCCACGTTTCCTGCATTGCAGGCAGTCTTCTGCATTGCAAGTGTGTTCTTTACTGCTGAGTCACTAGGGAAGCCCCATGTCTGTGTATATACTCATCTATATCTGGCTCTTTCCAAAGAGCATTTGATATGGCCCTAAAATTTTTATGGTCATTTTTTTCTTATCAAAGAAATAGTATGTTTTTATTTTAGAATGTATATTCAAATATTCAAAAGTGGGACCATTTCTCTACAGTATGTGGTTTTATGACCTGATTTTCCCCAGTGTTGCTAACCCCTGGGTTACTTACTCTACTTTATTTGTGGATGATTTTAGCTCCTTCTGCTCCCTGTCACTCTTTGCACTACTCCTATCATAATTTCAGTACATTCAGAGATGTTGATGATTTTCCAACAATCTGGCTTCTCAGTTTTTTGAACTCTCCTCCACTTTAGCCACACACTCCTTAGATTTTTTTCAACACCAGTCATTTCAGCCATCCTTAATTTCAGTTGCATGCTTCGTACTGTGATCACTCTCTCCAGATCTTCTGCCTTGCTCACTCTGGCATCCCAACCTCAACAATTTTTCTGTTCCCCCCCAGTCTACAATCCTTTGATCCTGCTGTTACTGGAAAAATGGGTTTGCCTCTTGGTGGATGTTGAACCAAAAGATACAACCAAGCCAAAGAGCAGAGAAGGAAAGATTAACTTGCTGCTACTCTCAAGGTCTCAAATCACTGTCATCCCTTGGGTGTTCCCACCATCCACAGGCTCTGGACCAGCTTGTGCAAGTGTGTGCATGTGTGTGCAGGATGTGTCTGTCCAAGACCCTATCTGCTTACACTACCACCTTTCATTGCCTCTCAACTTGCTGATATTTTCCTTCCTTTCAAAGCTTAAGTTCCATAGTTAATCATTAGAGTTATTCCCTGCACACAACCTCAATTCCTTGGCCTCTGATGGCCAAGTCACAGCCCTGGTCAGATCTCTCTGTGAACTTGGAACCTGCATTTGTGTAACTGAATGACTAGTCTCATTTAAAATTCTTTACCACCCATGGGTACAGAATTGTTGTTGTTCAGTCCCTAATCTGTTTACTCTCCCATTCTCCTGGGGTAGGTTTCTCTCACATCTTTCCTCTTTCCAAATCCTAAATACCTCCTCCTCAATCCTCATTCTTTTTTGCTCTTCTTAGCCTTTTGGCTGGTTCAACCCCTCCTTCCTGCCTTCTTCCATTTGGAGGCCCAGGCATGCATACCTCTTCCCCATCTGCTCTCACCCCCTGCTGATCTGATTTAGTCTCAAGGCTTTGAACACCAGCTGTTTGTTGTGATTTCCAAATGTATATCCCCTGCCCAGACTTCTCTGTTGAACTCCAGGCTTGTATATCCAGCTGTTGTTTTGACTTCTCTGTTTTATGTCAAATTCAAGGTTTCTCAACCTTGGCTCTGTTGACTTTTTGGACAGGATAATTCTTTGTGGTAGGGGGCAGTCCTATGCTTTGTAGGATGTTTAACAGCATTTCAGGATAATTTAGATGCCAATTAGTAGCCCCTGCTCCCAGTTGTTCTTCTCTGGTGGCTCAGACAGTAAAGAATCCGCCTGCAATGAAGGAGACCTGGATTCGATCCCTGGGTTGGGAAGATCCCCTGGAGGAGGGCATGGCAACCCACTCCAGTATTCTTGCCTGGAGAATCCTCATGGACAGAGGAGCCTGGTGGGTTACAGTCCAGGGGGTCACAAAGAGTTGGACACGATTGAGCGACTAAGCATACCTCCCAGTTGCAACAACCAAAACTGTCTCCAGACAGTGTTCAAATGTCCCCTGGGGAAGGAGGGAACTAAAGAAAAAAAACAAAACTTCTGATTGAGAACCTCTAGGTTTACTCTTTGTAATAGTGAGTGTGATCTCTGAGTGGCTCTTTTCAGGGCCCGCAGGTTGACGGTGAACTGGCTTCATTTGTGACCTCAACTCTTGTGTCTCCCCTCATTCTGGTCCTGACCAGTGGCCTCCTCCTGGCTGCTTCTTGAATTTGCTACTCCCAGTCCAACCTCATGTCTTTGCAATGGATCTTCCTTCATCTGGAATGCTCTTATCACAGATATCCATGTGACTTATTCCCTCTCCATCTTCAAATCTTTGTTCAAGGGTCACTTTCTCAATGAGCCTCATTTAAATTGGCCATCTGACACCCCTGACCTTTCCTGCCCTCCTCTTTTGTTTCCTTAGAACCTAGAGCCATCAGTATACTATATAATTTATTTACAGTTTGCATTTATTATTTGTTGTCTGCCTCCTCCCATGAGAGTAAAGCTTTATGACGGCCTGAATACTTATCTGTTTTGTTCACTGTTACATTTTTGCCTCTAGAATAGTGTCTGATTGGTTAATATTTGTTGAATGCATGAATGAATTGATTGCTCGTATTTCTGAAATCTGACTGGGCCTTCATCATTTTGTTTCCCTGGATGTGTGATTATCTTTGACTGTGCATTGTTCATTGCCCCTGAAAGGTTGTTTCCATGGATTCCCTAAGATGAAAGTGTTTTTCCTTTAGAGAAAGTTTGTTTTTGGTTTCTGCTAATGCTTAGGGTAGTGCTACTTGAAATACACTGCTTATATATTCTTGGGTCACTTTAGTGATGGGAATTTGGACCAGAATCCATGAAAGGAACCAGCCCACGGTTACACTCTTTCAAGGATGGGTTTCTCCCTGTTCTCTCAATTCTGCTTAGCACCGAGACATCTCTTTCTGTACTCCCCTTAGCACTAGGGTGAGGTGGGAGGGTGGCTTTCAGGAAACTCCCTTTTAGGGCCTCCAGTTTCTGTGGGTAGGACACCCACTAGATCACCATCATTGATGATCCAGGCTTTGGCCTCTGGATTCTTCTAGGGCTCTAAAGTTCACTCAAATCCAGGTCTGCTCCTCTGCTGAGTTTAGTCTGGACCAACTTAAATCCTCTGAGCAAAACTAGGCCATTTGTATCTCTGGTTTCTTGCTATCTCTTGGTTTTGTTGTTGTTCAGTTGCTCAGTTGTGTCTGACTCTTTTGTGATCCCATGGACTATAGCCCTCCAGGCTCCTCAGTCCATGGTACTCTCCAGGCAAGAAAGCTAGAGAGGGTTGCCACGCCCTTCTTCAGGGGATCTTCCTGACCCAGGGATTGAACCTGAGTCTCTGATGTCTCCTGTCTTGGCAGGTGGATTCTTTACCATTGCACCACCTGGGAAGTCCATCTCTTGGTGTGGGGATCTTATATTCCTTATGACTTTATTATCAGTTTCATATCTCTTCAGAAGCTCTTCTTTATTTTGTATATTTTGTCCCTCATTTCTAGTAGTTGTCTACAGTGGGAAGGTTCATCATCCAAATAACCTAGCCTGCCATTAGCAGAAACCAGAACTTTTCTTTTTTATTTGAAATATATTTTGAGTCTTTTCCATGCATCATGATGCAAAGAAATGGAAAGATATCCCATGTTTAGTTAAAATGTCTGTACTACCCAAATCAATCTATAGATTTAATATAATCCCTGTCAAAACACCCATGACTTTTTTTTTTTTACATAACTGGAACATAATCCTAAAATTTATATGGAACCACTAAAGACCCTGAATAGCAAAAGCAATCTTGAGGCAAAACAACAAAGCCAGAGTTATCACCCTCTCTGATTTCAGACTATACTACACAGTTACAGTGATCAAAATAGCATAGTAATGGCATAGATAAATGGGACAGAATAGAGAGCCCAGAAATAAAACCATGCCTTTATGGTTGATTAAATTACAACAAAGGATGCAGGAATATACAGTGGGGAAAAGACTGTCTCTTTAGTATTGATTCTGGGAAAACTGTACAACTAACATGTGAAAGAATGAAATTAGAGCATTTTCCTACATCATCCTAATGAGTAGGGTTGGATCTTTTAATTTACTCCAATTTTCTGACCTTGTTGGAGTTGGTACAACACAACTGAATTACATATCCACACTAATAGCTTCCTGTCTTTTTCTATGACTCCTAGCTACTGCAGGACTTCTAAGGACCTAATCAGCATGGATTGAAACATTAATTAACTAGGATCAGCTGTTTTTATGGGCATGTTGTCTAGATTCTCTGAGCCTTACATTGCAAGTGAAGAATGAAGAAGCATATGTAGGAATTAGAGTAAAATGTATACTGTATATAAATGCATACATGCAAACATGCATTACATATATGGACAAGGGAGCCATCCAGATAGTTTTCAACATGTTCAGCGAAGCAATCTCTTATGTAAGGCAGCTGAGTATTTAAGACTTCCTGGAAAAGTCAGTCCTCTCTCAGCTATATTAAATAGCAAAGAATGGCCAATGCCAAGTAAAGTAGGACAAATAAAGAATCTATGGATAACCAGTATTCCTTTCTAGAGTAAGGCTAAGAGTTTTTCCGTGATTGCTTCATTGAAAAAATCTTATGCAGTTGCTGAGTATAGATGAATAAACAGTGGCTTTAAAGTTTTGTTTTTTTTTTCCCTGACTTTTCAGTTCTCTTTCTTCTTTCTCCTCCTGTGTATGTGTATATAATGTGCCTGAGTGGGAGAGAGAGGGAGCGGAGAGCAAGGAGCATGAAACATACATTCACAGTGTAAAGTAAATAGAAAGCAAACACCTGTGTCATCGTCATCAAAATCAAGAAGTAGAATGCTGTGCCCCCCAAGAAAGCCCCCTGCTTAAAATACATTTCTGTGCTTCCAGCATATAATAATAATAGTAATAATAATAAATACCTATGTTCCCTAGGTGTTTATTCTGTCAAGTGAGCAATGAACAAGGCACAGGTGCATTAGGACATTGTGTATATTTCATCATAAAATTTGTATTTACTGTTATTATCACTGAATCCACAGAAAATGCCTCTGCAATCAAAATTCTGGATTAATATGTGAAAGATAGCTGTAGGATGAGATACAATAGGTGAACTTCCATGTGGCAGATAACGCCAGGATGTGAACGTCTCGTTTCCAACAAGAGCAGTATTGTATTTTTAAATCTGATTTTAAATTAATGGGGGTGGAAGAAGAGTGTCTGCTTTGAGAAGGATTCTTCCCAGAATTTTGTAGTATAACTCCTCTCTGCCAACTCCTTGAACACAGGAAGTTCCCATCTGTCTTCCCCTGGCTTCTCACTCTCGTTCTTTTTCTCCATCCCTCCCTTCACGCAGCCCAATATCTATACTTACCAGTTCCTAACTCTCCCTTACTTCTCTTACTCTGGGCTGACATCCGCAGTCCCAGGGATAATGGAGCTATCCAGGTACTTTGTAACAAGTTTCACAGTGGGCAGAGAGACAGTCTGTTCTACAATGTTCTTCCTTCTTAGAATCTCCCCCTTGTCCCCTCTCAAGGAAGTCTTACCTTCCTTAAAAGTATACTCAAATCTCACCGTCTTTACCATCTTTAGATCACCCAGTTAGATTTATTTATTTCTCCCCCCCCCCAGCTTTACTGAGGTATAAATGACAAATAAAATTGAGCATATTTAAGGTGTACAACATTATATATGTATAAATTGTGAAATGATTACCACAGTCAAGTTAATTAACACATCAATCACATCACACAGTTACCATTGTGTGTGTGTGTGTGTGATAAGAACACATAAGATCTACTCGCCTACCAGTTCTCAAGTGTACAATACAGTATTATTAACTATAGTCACTATGCTGTGCATTGTATCTCCAGAACTTATTTATCTTATAATAAAGTTTGTATCTTTTGACCAACATCTCCCCATTTCCCTCATCTGTCAGCTCCTGGAACCACCATTTTACCCTCTGTTTCTATGAGTACAACCCTTTCATATTCCACATGTAAGTGTTACAAAATGGTATTCGTCTTTCTCTGTTTGGCTTATTCGGCTTAGAATAATGCTCTCCAGGTTCATCCATGTTGTTGCAAATGCTAGGATTACCTTTTTTTTAATGGCTGAACAATATAATGTATACATTAAGGGACTGTATATCACATTTTCATTATCCATTCATCCATGGATGGACACCTAGTTTATTTCCATAGCTTGGTTGTTGTGAGTAATGCTGCAGTGAATGTGCAACTGAAGATATCTCTTCCAAATATTGATTTTGTTTCCTTTGGATATATACCCAGAAGTGGGACTGCTGGATGATATGGTAGTTTTGTTTTTGATTTTTGAGGAATCTCCATACTGTTTTCCATAATGGCCATACCATTTTATGTTTCCACCAAAGTGCACAGTTCAGTTCAGTTCAGTAGTTCAGTCATGTCCAACTCTTTGCGACCCCATGAACCGCAGCATGCCAGGCCTCCCTGTCCATCACCAACTCCCGGAGTCTACCCAAACTCATGTCCATCGAGTCGGTGATGCCATCCAACCATCTCATCCTCTGTTGTCCCCTTCTCCTCCTGCCCTCAATCTTTCCCAGCATCAGGGTCTTTTCAAATGAGTCAGCTCTTCACATCAGGTGGCCAAAGTATTGGAGTTTCAGCTTCAACATCAGTCTTTCCAATGAACACCCAAGACTGATCTCCTTTAGGATGGACTGGTTGGATCTCTTTGCAGTCCAAGGGACTCAAGAGTCTTCTCCAACACCATAGTTCAAAAGCATCAATTCTTTGGAGCTCAGCTTTCTTTATATTTGTAGTCCCACTCTCACATCCATACATGACTACTGGAAAAACCATAGCCTTGACTAGATGAACATTTGTTGACAAAGGAATGTCTCTGCTTTTTAATATGTTGTCTAGGTTGGTCATAACTTTCCTTCCAAGGAGTAAGCGTCTTTTAATTTCATGATTTCAGTCACCATCTGCAGTGATTTTGGAGCCCCCAAAAATAAAGTCAGCCACTGTTTCCACTATTTCCCCATCTATTTACCAAAGTGCACCGAGTTACCTTTTCTTCACATCTTCACCAACACTTGTTATCTCTTGTTTTTTTGATAATAGCCATTCTGACTGGTATGAGGTAATAGCTCATTGTGGTTTTGATTTTCATTTCCCTGGTAATTAGTGATTTTGAGCACCTTTTCATGTACTTGGTCATTTGTATGTCTTCTATGGAAAAATGCCTATTGAGGTCATTTGCCCATTTTAAAACTGGATTGTTTGTCTTTTTTCTGTTGAGTTGTTTGAGCTCCTTATTTATTTTGGATATTAACACTTTATGAGATAAATGGTTTGCAAATGTTTTCTCCCATTCCTTAGGTCACCTTTGCAGTTTGTTGATTGTTTCCTTGGCTATACTTTGTTGTCCCACTTGTTTATTTTTGCCTGTGCTTTTGGTGTCATGTCTAAAAAAAATCTTTGCCGAGACCAATGTCAAGGAGCTTTTCCCATATGTTTTCTTCTAGAGGTTTTGTGGTTTCATATGTTACATTTAAGCATTCAGTAATTTTGAAGGGTCTAATTTTGTTTTTTGCATGTGGATCTCCAGTCTCCCAGATACCGTTTATTGAAGAGACTATAGTTTGCTTATTGTGTATTCTTGGTGCCCTTGTCAAAGATTAGTTGACCATTTCTGTCTGGATTTATTTCTGGGCTCTGTGTTTTGTTCCATTAGTCTATGTGTCTGTTTTTATGCTAGTACCATACTATTTTGATTACTGTAGCTCTTCAGTATAGTTTGAAATCAGAATGTGTGATGCCTTTAGCTTTGTCCTTCTTTCTCAAGATTGCCTTGATTATCTGGGGCCTTTTGTGGTTCTATATTGATTTTAGAGTTGTTTCTTCTATATCTTTGAAAAAATACTGTTTTATGCTAGGGATTGCACTGAATCTGTAGAATGCTTTGGATAATTTGGATATTTTAACAATATTAATTCTTTGAATCCATAACCATGGTGTATCTTTCCATTTATTTGTGTCTTCTTCAATTTCTTGCATCAGGGTCTTATACTTTTCAGTGTACAGATCTTCCATCTCCTTAGTCAGATTTATTCCTAACTACGTTATGTTTTTGATGCTATTGTAAATGAGCTTGTTTTCTTAATTTTTTTTAGTTCATTATTAGTGTATAAACTCAACTGATTTTTGTGTTGTTTTTGTATCCTGAAGCTTTACTGATTTTTTCATTAGCTCAAACAGTTTTTTGGTGGAGTTCTTTGTTGTTGTTTAGTCGCTAAGTTATATCCCACTCTTTTGTGAACCCATGGATGGTGGCTCATCAGTCTCCTCTGTCCACGTGATTTCCCAAGCAAGAATACTGGAGTGGGTTGCCAAGGGATCTTCCCAATCCAAGGATCAAACCTGCATGTCCTGTATTGGCAGGCAGATTCTTTACCAGTGAGTCACCTGGGAAGCCCAGAGTTCTTTAGAGTATTTTATATGTAAGATCATGTCATCTGCAAACAGGGACAATTTTACTACTTCCTTTACAATTTGGATATCTTTTATTTCTTTTTCTTGCAGAATTACTCGCTAGGACTTCCAGTACTATGTTGAATAGGAATGGAAACATAGGCACCCCTATTCTGTTCCTGGACTTAGAGGAACAGCTTTTTAGCTTTTCACCACTGAGTATGTGATATTAGCTATGCGTCACCCAGTTGCGTTAATCTCTCTCTATCCCCCAGATGTCCAGTCTTTAACTTTTAGTATTGGTTATAGTGTTTTATGTTAGAATTGTTTATGTATTTTGAGAACATGGCCTGTATTTCCCGCCACTCCTAGTAGTTCTTTACGAACAGAGCAGGCTCACTATTTTATAGTTGATTGGATTTGTTGAATCAAGTACACTTAAAATGTGATTAATTGTACAACATTTTTCTACACACTACTGCAGGTGTACTGTCATAAAATTCACCATGAAAAGTGAGTATCTGTTGAGTGTTTTGAAGCTCTACCTTTGAAAATATACCTTTTCCATTCTTAAAATAGAAAATAAATGACATAATGTTGGTATGGTCATAAAATAAATTATATGAATGATAGATAATAAAGTGAGTTTGAGACTTATGTTAATCTTTTATTGGTGTCCTTGTCTGTTCTGTGTAGTCAGTTAAGCTTTCACCAGGGCAATACGAGCTACTTCCTCCACCAGTTCCCAAGCATGCTTCCAGGTAATGAAGTACTTATTAAGTTGCTTTTACTAATTTCACTCATGCCTTTCTATTTACATACTTAACAGCCAACACTAATGACTTTTAAACCTCATTTATGCCCATTATATTCAGATTACATTTAAAAATATTTAATAAGAATATGTTAAAGATCCTCACATTTAAAAATATGTTTGGAAAATCGTATCTTTTTTTTTTTTAATATAGGAGCTTCGTATTTCGTTCTACGGTTCAAAGGTTTCCAACAGGCTGCTTCACTCCTGTAAGTATATTGATAGACCATAAACTCATGATAAATTTGATATTTAAAATATGCAGTGATTCCTTTTGAGATGTCAAGATTAACATTTCATTCATCATAGTAGAAAGGCAATGAATGATTAATGTGTTGATTCAAGATATACTTAAAATATATCTGAAGATACACTGGGGGTGGCAATGTAAGTAACACATTTGTAAAGTTATAGAAGAAAAGTAAAGGCTCTTTTACTTTCTTTGGCTCTTGATTCACATTACCTTCTTATTGAGGTCATCCCTACTCACTTGTTCAGAATTCCCTATCCCCCTTTTTTGGTTTATTTTTCTTCATGGTGCTCATCACCATCTGATACACTTTGTCTAAAAATTTACATACCATGTTTTCATCTGTCTCCCCACAGAACGTAAGCTTCAGGAAGGTGGGGATTTTTGTCTGTTCTTGTCTTGTACACTGAGCATCTAGGAAAATGGCTCACACAGAGTGCATAGTATTTGTTGAATTAATTAATTATTAAAGTCATCAGAGATAATCAGTAGATCACTGTATTATTAACAAGAAAGAAAAGTATTCCTAGTTTCTTTCTTTTCAAAAATATAAAAATGCTTTCCTTTCTAAAAATTTTCAAATATGTGTACATGTGTTTGCTAAAAATTAACTATTTTAAATAAGTAATCAGTAGGATGCCAAAAAATAAAACGGGAAGAATGAGAAACTACGAATTTGTTTCAGGGTGTCTTGATGGACTATAGTTATTTATTTGTAACTAGAAACTTAGCAGTGCGAGAGGGGAGACATACAGTGAACATCTGAAAGAGGAGCTGAAGTAACTGAGCTGAGCTCAAAACCAGACTCCAGAATACATAAGACCTCCATATTTGATAAAGAAGTTATGACAAATCAGTAGGAAAGAGATGTTTTATGCTAGATGATTAATTAACTTGTAAATACTAGACTCTTCCTACCACATATAGTAAATTCCATATTGATTAAAGAATTAAATACTTTTGAATTATAAAACTAGAAGAAAATATATTAGCATATATTTAATTTTGGGCTTCCAGGTGGTGCTAAGGGTAAAGAACCTGCTTGCCAATACAGAAGGCATAAGAGATGTGGGTTTGATCCCTGGGTCGGGAAGATTCTCTGGAGGAGGGCATGGCAACCCACTCCAGTATTCTTGCCTGGAGAATCCCATGGACAGAAGACCCTGGTGAGCTACAGTCCACAGGGTCACAAAGAGTTGGACATGACTAAAATGACTTAACATACACACACATATTTAATTTTAGGATAAGGCAGATTTTCTGAGACAACAGAAATGGGTGGATTGCAAAGGAAAAGAAGCCTCAGGTTTGATTACATAACCTTTTGAATTTTTTGTACACCAGAAAACAAACTGTAAACAAAGTTAGTAGGCAAACGCAAATTAGGAAAAGTATTTTCAACATACATGGCAGATAAATAGTTCATGGCTTATCTTAAATTCTGTTAATAATTTATAGGAAATAGAAAAGTAAAACAGATAAAGACAGTGAATAGACCATTTGTAAATAATAAATTCAGATGTCCAGTAAAGGTGAAAAAATTTGGTCTCACTAATACTTAAGTGTGGGAAACTAAAAAGCTGATTGAGGGACTTCCTTGGTGGTCTAGTGGTTAAAGAATCTTTTTTAATTGAAGTATAGCTGATTTACAGGCTTCTCTGGTAGCTCAGCTGGTAAAGAATCTGCCTGCAATGCAGGAGACCCCAGTTCGATCCCTGGGTTGGGGAGATCCCCTGGAGAAGGGAATGGGTACCCATTCCAATATTCTTGGGCTTCCCTTGTGGCTCAGCTGGTAAAGAATCCGCCCACAATGTAGGAGAGCTGGGTTCCATCCCTGGGTTGGGAAGATCCCCTGGAGAAGGGAACGGGTACCCATTCCAGTATTCTGGCCTGGAGAATTCCATGGACAAGGAACCTGGCAGGCTACAGTCCATGGAGTTGCTAAGAGTCAGACAGAACTTTCACTTCATTTCAGTTACAATATTGTGTTAGTTTCAGGTGTATAGCAAAGTGATTCCATTTTATATATATATTTTCAGATTATTTTCCATTATGGGTTATTATAAGATATTGAATATAGTCCTGGCTATACAGTAAATCCTGTTGCTTATATGTTTTATGTGTAGTATTAGTAGTTTATATCTATTAATCCTGTATGTCTAATTTACCCACCCTCTCTCCCCCTTTGATAAACGTCTGTTTGTTTTCTGTGTTTTTGTTTTGTATATAGATTCACTTGTATTATTTTTTAGAGTCTACATGTAAATGATATCAGATGGTATTTGTCTTTCTCTTTCGAACTTACTTCACTTAGTATGATAATCTCTAGGTCCATCCATGTTGCTGCAAATGGCAGTATTTCATTTTTTTATGGCTAAATAATACTCTATTGTATATCTACCATATCTACTTTATCCAGATTCTGTTGATGGGCACTTGAGTTGTTTCCATGTTTGTCTACTGTCAATACTGCTGCTATGAAAATTGGGGTGTGTGTATCCTTTCAAATTAGAGTTTTCATATTTTCCAGGTAAATGCCAAGGAATGGGGTTGCTAGATCATGTGGTAACACTATTTTAGGTTTTTTTTTCCTCTGAGTAGGATGTGACTTTATTGCTGAATAATTGCTCAATGATTATCTACAGAGTACTAAAGAATGAGATATAATGAATTTGCAAATTGTTATCAAAGTATACATTAGAGTCATTGTCCCATGTTTTCCCATGAGTCTATTTAAATATTGAAAATGCCTTTTTCAAAATATATATCCTAAAAATTTGCTGCTGACTGTTTGCCAAGCATTCTGCTAGGCATTTTTAAAAAAATTTATCTATTTTTAATTGGAGGATAATTGCTCTACCATATTGTGTGGGTTTCTGCCAAATATTAACATAAATCAGCCATAGATATATATCTGTCCCCTCCCTCTTGCACCACTCTCCCACCTCCCACCCTGTTCCACCCCTCTAGGTTATCACAGAGCACCTGATTTGAGCTCCCTGCATCAGGCAGTAAATTTCCACTGGCTATCTAATTTTACATATGGTGATGTATATGTTTCAGTGCTGCTCTCTCAATTTATCCCACCCTCTCCTTGCCCTACTGTGTCCACAAGTCTGTTCTCTATGTCTACATCTCCATTGCTGCCCTGCAGATGAGTTCATCATTACCATCTTTCTAGATTCCATATGTATGTGTTAATATACGATGTTTGTTTTTCTCTTTTGGACTGACTTCACTCTGTATAATAGCCTCTAGGTTCATCTCCCTTGTTAGAGCTGGCTCAAATGTGTTCCTTTTTATGGCTGAGTAATTGTATATATGTACCACAGCTTCTTTATCCATTCATCTGTCAATGGACATCTAGGTAGCTTCCATGTCCTAGTCATTGTAAATAGTGCTGCGATGAACATTGGTACACATGTGTCTTTTTCAATCATGGTTTCTTGAGGGTATATGCCCCGTAGTGGGATTATTGGGTCATATGGTAGCTGTATTCCTAGTTTTTTAAGGACTCTCCATACTATGCTCCATAGTGGCTGTATCAATTTATATTCCCACCAACAATGGAAGAGTGTTTCCTTTTCTCCATATCCTCTCCAGTATTAATTGTTTATAGATTTTTTGATGATGGCCATTCTGACTGGTGTGAGGTGATACCTCATTATAGGTATCACCTATAATTATAGGTATAATAATAATACCTCATTATTATTGATTTACATTTCTCTAATAATGAGGTGGTTGGATGGCATCACCACGTCATCCACGTGATGTTGGATGACATCATCATGTCAATGGACTTGAGTTTGAGCAAGCTCCAGGAGTTGGTGATAGACAGGGAAGCCTGGCGTGCTGCAGTCTGTGGGGTTGCAAAGTCAGACACGACTGAGTGACTGAACTGAACTGAGTAATGAGTGATGTTGAGCATCTTTTCATGTGTTTATTAGACATCTGTATGTCTTCTGTGGAGTATTTTTAGTTTTTGAAGGAACCTCCATGCTGTTCTCCATAGTGCCTGTACCAATTTACATTCCCCTCAACACTGTAAGAGGCTTCTCTTTTCTCCACACCCTCTCTAGCTTTTATTATTTGTAGACATTTTGGTGATGGTCTTTCTGACCAGTGTGAGGTGATACCTTGTTGTGCTTTTGATTTGGATTTCTCTAATAATTAGAGATGCTGAGCATCTTTTCATGCACCTCTTGGCCGTTTGTATGTCCGGAAGTTCTCTCAATTCCTGTTTTCAGTAAAGGTCCCTGTCTTCCCATCACCTGGGATCCTGGATCCAGATCTATGGCTCAATCTCTTTAGAAATGACACCTTTCATCTCCTACAGGGATGAGGAAAGAGCAGCTACCTGACTGCTGAAAGTAGGTAGGTAGGGACCTAGAGAAAAGAGCTCAGCCAACCCTCCTGCACTTCACTGATGCCTAAGGCCTGAAATTCCTGAGCTTTTCTTGGATTCTGTGGAGGAAAGCAGCCCACTTCTCATTAGCAGGCCCTCTCCATGCACCAGGCTTCAGCTTTCTCCACCCTGCCACGTCAAGGCCCATTCCTCCAAACTGCTTCACATTCTCTCAAAATACGTGACCTCTGTTGGCCGTTATCTCTTCTCTTGATTGTATGTGTGTGTATATATGTGTGTATAGAGGTGTGTGTGTCTGGGTGGAAGAGATAGTTATGCCTTTTTATTTAACAAGGGAGGAGTAATAATAAATTGCATGTGTTCCATTGGCTTTGGCAGCAAGCAGTCAAGACAGTTCCCCTACCCTCACACACTGTGTGATATTATAGTGCCTTTGAAATGCATGCTTTCAATGAATGCTATGAGTTTAATAATGATTTGTTTACTATTAGTAAACAGACTCAGTTAAAATTAAATGGGTTTTAGTCCAGGGAGAAGGAAATGGCAACCCACTCCAGTATTCTTGCCTGGAGAATCCCAGGGACAGAGGAGCCTGGTGGGCTGCCATCTATGGGGTCGCACGGAGTCGGACACGACTGAAGCAACTTAGCAGCAGCAGCAGCAGGCATCCTGAAGGGTAAGCAGCCTGGTATGTGAAATAGCACAAAGCTGTTGATTCTGACAGCTTTTGCCTTTGTTCTCATTGCTTTTATGGAGGAAAAGGTTTTTGGAGATCCTTATTGTGCCATTTTCATTGATGTCACCTCATCCATCCCATTTTATAAATAAAAGTGATTCACAGCTTGGAACATCCTGTCCTTCACCAAAGTGAAAAGAATACTTTCATGGAAAAGGTTCTAAGATATAGAATTAGCCCAGGGCCGTCATTCATGTCTGTCCTAAACATGCATTCCCAGAGCAGATTTGTGGGTTTAGTTTAGATCCACAAACTTGTAAACGGCAGAGAGCAAACTGCTTTGATCCCAATGGTGAGAGATTGTGGCACTTGATGTGAAGAAATGATGCTTGCTAGGAGAATATCATCCCAGACTTTCTGGAAATCAGTGCCTTGATCCTTAGTATTACATTAATTTACATCTCTACCAGCAGTTAAGAGTGTCCATTTCAAGAAATTTGTATAAATCTTGTTTAGCATTGTTAATTTGATAGTAAAAGAATGATATCTCATTATTTTAATTTAATCCATAGGATCTGAGGCTACACATTCTAATTATTTGTTAGCTAGTTCCTTGTGGCTTTTCTTGCATACTTTCTGGTCACATTCTTCGCCTAGTTATCTACTGGGTGGAGTCGTAACTTTTTTTTTTTTTAAGTTTTTTTGGTGTGGACCATTTTTGAAGTCTTTATTGAATGTGTTACAATATTGCTTCTGCTTTATGTCTCGTTTTTTTGGCATGTGGGGTCCATGACCCGGGATCGTACCCCTTGCACTGGAAGGCAGAGTCTTTTTTTAAATTTTATTTATTTATTTTTGGCCGTGCTGGATCTTCATTGCTGAGCGTGGGCTTTCTCTAGTTGCAGGGAACAGGAGCTACTCTCTGGTTGTGGTGTGTGAGCTTCTCATCACTGTGGCTTCTCTTGTTGGAGTTTACAGGCTCTAGAGTGCAGGCTCAGTAGTTGTGTGAAAGGGATTAGTTGCCTTGTGGCACGTGGAATCTTCCTGGACCAGGGATCAAACCTGTGTCTCCTGAATTGGCAGGCAGATTCCTAATCACTGAACCACCAGGGAAGTTCCTAACATTCTTTTTTGATTGCTTTGTATATACTCTATAGTGAAGAAATAGTAATGCTTGTATTTGCTGAAGTTTTTCAGGAATTTTGGCTTTTACTTCTGTGTGTTCATATTTACACAGGTTTAAAATGTAAAATGTTTATATCATCAGGTCAGAGACTTTGTAATTACCTTCTGGAATGTAAGTTCCATGAAAGAAGGGGCTGTCTTATTCACTGATGTTCCCAGCCCCTAATACAGTGCTTCAAAAATGTGCTGAATGAACGAATGAAATCTTTGTATCCTTTCCTTTCCCATTTCTCCCCTAAAAATTTAAAAAATTCCCTCCAGAGATATAATGTCACTTGTAATTCTCTTCAGTTTTTGGGGGCATTTTTTTTTTAAACAAATGTATCACTCTTCTAAAATGTGTTATGTGTAAGATCATAGTGTCACTTGAGCCCTGTTGACAACCTTAGGACAGGTTGCCTAACCATTGGTATACATGAAACCTACAGTCACCAGAAATCTGACCTGTAGATCAGGTGCAAAACAGTATGATGGCATACAGACATTCACTGAGTCCCTTTAAACCCTTTAGAGAATAAGGCAAATTATAAAAGATGGATACTTACAAGTATATCTCCTCCTCCTTTCTTTCCTTCATCTGTGAAAACTAGTTCATTGAAATGTGTTAAATCATTTATACCTAGAATCCCCAGGGGCAGCCTGTCAAAAGAATGAAGAACCATGTGAAAATGTGGCAGATCACTACGCCATTTTTTAATTGTAAAAAGTACAGTAACTTTGAATTTTAAAATCCTCTAGGATCTTATGTGCCTGAAAGCCCTCCATGTGGACAAGCCATTATCACTTGTTAAAACACACAGCCTTTTTGTTTATGTCGGGAATTCCGTGGATGAATTACACATTGTCCTTAAGGTGTAGGTGCCTCTCAGGAGAGGCGGTTGCAAAGGGATTTATCTTGTTGGAAGATGGTTTCTAATCTTTAGATTACCAATACAAGGTTGTATACTTATTGGCTACTTTAATTATTGATGAAATAATAATAATAATTGATTATGGCTGGGGTGAATGCATGCATGCTCAGTCACGTCCAACTCTTTGCCACCCGGATCAGTAGAATTGTTTTGTGTGTAGGAAAGACTGAGGGGAGTGTTTGTGTGAGCAATTTTGCAATAGACACCAGAAGATATGTTCTACCAAAAGTAAAAAGGGCCCTTTTGTACTCACAGAAAAAAATTGTACTTGGAAACTTGTACCAGTCACCATTTCCTTTTAGCACCATGATAATAATGACCAAGTCCTGCAGATCCCGAGATCCAATGCAAACACACAGTTCCCTCAAAGCAAGTTTTGTTTTTTTTTCCCTGCATGGCAGGCATGTGAGATCTTTATTTCCCCAACCAGTGATTGAACCTGCACCCCTTGCACTGGAAACCTGGAGTCTTAACCACTGGACTACCAGGGAAGTCCTCAGGATTTTTTCCAAGAGTAGAAAACAAACTGCAACAAATCATAGTCATTCTTATCCGAGAAAAGTAGACAAAGTAAAACTTGCCATTTGCAGTTTCTCCTCCCCTCATCCTTCCCTTTAATTCTTGACCTGCAGAAAAATTGCATGAATTTTGTTCTCTCCTGAATGCAATTCACAATTTGGGCATTAAAGATAGCAGATATCCTGCACAACTTCTTTGAACATATAGGGAATACTGATGACTTTATTTAATACTCCCATTAAGGTAAAGAGTAAGGAAGATTTTGTTTTTCTAAGTCTGTTTTTCCCAATATCTATGAACCATAGCATCAGTGCTTTTCTAGTTTCTTGCTGGTGGAAGTATACAGAATACAACCCCTTGCAAAGCCACCAAAGTATTGAGCCACCAAAACTGTTTATATCTGTTAGCCAATTAATTTCATTGTTCAAAAACTCTCCTAAAGTAATAATTTATTTACAATAATATTCATCTATGCAAAGAATATCATCAAGGGATTGTTTATAATAGCAAGATGATAATAGCAACAATTTCATATCTAGGAGAAGGAAATAATTTTAAAAGAATATTATATATTTACACAGAGGAATATCTTACAGCCATTAAAATAATTACTGTTAAAATTATGAAATAGCACCAGAAATGTTTATGAACTAATTTAGCAATCCCCAGCCTTTTTGGCACCAGGGACCAGTTTCATGGAAGGCAATTTTTCCAAGGAATGGGTGGGGAGCAGAGGAGATCCCTGATCTAATGCATAGTGAAAAAATGCAGGTTGCAGTTTTGTATATCTATCATGATGAAAGTCATGTAAGAAAAATTATGTTATTAAAAACAGAAAATGCAGCAAAATGCTTTTAGCGGCTATGCTGAGATGTTGTGATTAAGGGTGGGTGTTTGCTTCCTTTCTCTCTTTTGCATTGCTATTATAATTTTTCAAAATACAATTTTTAAAAGTCAGAAAAATGGTTTGAAGAAAGGAGCCATGGAAATGGTCAACATAAATATATTTTGTTACTTTAATAAAGATAATGCCATTACTACTACTTAATTAGGACTCAGTCATTCATATGATTTGGGACTTCCAACAGTGATTTGCTGAGCAGATTCTTTTCAATTATTTCTCACAGTTGCATATAAAATGAAAAATGAGAGGGATACGCATCTTTCCTGGCAGTAGAAATAAAATCTTACAATGTCAAATGAAAAAAATGGATTTCTTTTACTTGATGTCAGAAGTATTTCAAGATGTTTCTGTATTTCTTTCTTAAAACCTGAAGCCTATAAAGAATAGGAAAAGATCAGATAAACAGAAAAGAGTCTGTCCAGACACAAATGAGCGTTATGTGATTTATCTGTTTTAGTCACATTTGATAGAAGTTTGAAAAGGGGAGAGCAAATTCATGGCATACTCTCTGCATTAAAACTAACATTATGGGGACTTCCCTGATGGTCCAGTGGTTAGTACTTCGCCTTCCAATAAAGGGGATGGGGGTTTGATCCCTTGTTGGGGAGCTAAAGTCCCACATGCTTCACAGCCAAAAAACTGAAACAGAAAACAGAAAAAATATTGTAACAGACTCAATAAAGACTTTAAAAAATGGTCCACATCAAGAAATCTTTTTTTGAAAAATACTAGCATTATGAAAGAATGCTGAACCATTTCAGTTATTTCTGCAATTAAGGAATTAAGTCGATTAAAAACTCAATGTAAAATCCTATGAGGAGCAGAAAAATAATTAGTAAACATGGTCACATTGAAAAAAAGCCAAATAGATGTCTGTTTGAATGGAATCTGAAAGTTAAGATGATTAAAACAGGTCCCAGTGTCAGTCTTCTCAAAGAGTTCACTTGCAGGTAACATTTTTGAAAAAATCAGTTCAGTTCAGTTCAGTTGCTCAGTCGTGTCTGACTCTTTGCGACCCCATGAATCGCAGCACACCAGGCCTCCCTGTCCATCACCAACTCCCAGAGCCTACCCAAACTCATGTCCATTGAATCGGTGATGCCATCCAGCCATCTCATCCTCTGTCGTCCCCTTCTCCTCCTGCCCCCAATCCTTCCCAGCATCAGGGTCTTTTCCAATGAGTCAACTCTTCGCATGAGGTGGCCAAAGTATTGGAGTTTCAGCTTCAACATCAGTCCTTCCAATGAACACCCAGGACTGATCTCCTTTAGGATGGACTGGTTGGATCTCCTTGCAGTCCAAGGGACTCTCAAGAGTCTTCTCCAACACCACAGTTCAAAAGCATCAATTCTTCAGTGCTCAGACTTCTTTGTGGTCCAACTCTCACATCCATACACAACTACTGGAAAAACCATAGCTTTGACTATACAGACCTTTGTTGGCAGAGTAATGTCTCTGCTTTTTAATATGCCATCTAGATTGGTCATAACTCTCCTTCCAAGGAGTAAGCGTCTTTTAATTTCATGGCTGCAGTCACCATCTGCAGTGATTTTGGAGCCCCAAAAAATAAAGTCAGCCACTGTTTCCACTGTTTCCCCATCTATTTCCCACGAAGTGATGGGACCAGATGCCATGATCTTAGTTTTATAAATGTTGAGTTTTAAGCCAACTTTTTCATTTTCCTCTTTCACTTTCATCAAGAGGCTCTTTAATTCTTCTTCACTTTCTGCCATAAGGGTGGTGTCATCTGCATATCTGAGATTACTAATATTTCTCCCAGCAATCTTGATTCCAGCTTGTGCTTCATCCAGTCCAGCGTTTCTCATGATCTACTCTGCATATAAATTAAATAAAGTGAAAGTGAAGTTGCTCAGTTGTGTTCGACTCTTTGCGACCCCATGGACTGTAGCCCACCAGGCTCCTCCATCCATGGAATTTTTTAGGCAAGAGTACTAGAATGGGTTGCCATTTCCTTCTCCAGGGGATCAGCAGGGTAATGATATACAGCCTTGATGTACTCCTTTTCCTGTTTGGAACCAGTCTGTGTTCCATGTCTGGTTCTAACTATTGCTTTCTGACCTGCATACAGAAAAATATAACCTTTCAAATATAACTACAGATGTACTAGGGTTTTTTAAGAAGTATGGAGCTTCAGAGATACCATCAATTCTTCAAATTTACTTTTATTTGTTTATTTGACTGTGCTGGGTCTTAGTTGCAGCACGTGAGATCAGGTTTGAATCTGGGCCCCCTACATTGGGAGTACAGAGTCCTAGCCACTGGACCACCAGGGAAGTCCCAGTAGTCAATTTTTAATTTCACAAATGTGGATAACTTTTGGCCCCTGCCAAGTTTACTTCTACCCTATCCACCAGCATACTTGTCTCCTTTCTCCTCTGAACCTTTAGACGTATTCTTACAGAATTCTAGAATTTCCTGAGTTGGATACACCCTGCCACATGCCTCCTCCTGAATTCCCACAGAGGCACGTCTATCTCCTCTATGTGTCCACACAGGGCTCTCCCTTCCTTGCTGGGGCACCTCTTTTCTTCTGGGCAGTGTGGTCCAGTTATCACACCAGCCACCAAATTTGGGTGAGATCGTTTTTACCACCATGTCTAGTAATTTCAGTTTATGTTATGTATTTCTTATGTTTTGCATGTGTATATATATATATAGACATTTGGGGCTATACCTTTTATTTTATCTCTTTTTCTCTTTTTCAAGTATGATTCGTTGAAAATTGTTTGTGCCTAGGATCAGTAGAGACAGAGTATGTGCTCTTTCTAGGTTCCCTTTAGCTTTATGATTTTAAAAGGAAAATAGCTTAAAACTAAATACTGACACCTCCCAGCACCAAGAAGCACTGGATTCGGGTCCATTGAAATGACCTTATCTTAACTTATTATATCTGGTTGTTGTTGTTTAGTCACTAAATTGTGTCCGACTCTGAGTCCCCAAGGACTACAGCACATCAGGGTTCCCTGTCCTTCGCTACCTCCCTGAGTTTGCTCAAACTCGTGTCCATTGCATCAGTGATGCATCCAACCATTTCATCCTCTGTCTCCCCCTTCTTCTTCTGCCTTCAATCTGTCCCAGCATCAGGGTCTTTTCCAATGAGTCGGCTCTTCGAATCAGGTGGCCCAAGTATTGGAGCTTCAGCTTCAGCCTCAGTCCCTTCCAATGAATATTCAGGGTTGATTTCCTTTAGGATTGACTGGTTTGATCTCCTTGCTGCCCAAGGGACTCTCAAGAGTCTTCAACACCCCAGTTCAAAAGCATCAATTCTTCTGCACTCACCTTATTTATGGTCCAACTCTCACATCTGTACATGACTACTGGAAAAACTATAGCCTTGACTATATTGACCTTTGTCAGCAAAGTGATGTCTCTGCTTTTTAATATGCTGAATAGGTTTGTCATTGCTTTCCCTCTAAGGAGCAAGCGTCTTGTAATTTTTTGGCTACAGTCAGGAGTGACCCTATTCCCAAACAAGGTCACACTATGAGATACTGTGAACTCCAAATCCACAGGTCTTAAGAATTTTGAGGGAACATCATTCAGCATTCAGCATAATTAAACACACCTAAAACTCAGAGGATTTATAGATTTTTGGAGAACTTAATTCAGTATATTGTCACCCTGCTTATTTAACTTATATGCAGAGTACATCATGAGAAACGCTGGGCTGGAAGAAACACAAGCTGGAATCAAGATTGCCGGGAGAAATATCAATAACCTCATATATGCAGATGACACCACCCTTATGGCAGAAAGCGAAGAAGAACTAAAGAGCCTCTTGATGAAAGTGAAAGAGAAGAGTGAAAAAGTTGACTTAAAGCTTAACATTCATAAAACTAAGATCATGGCATCTGGTCCCATCACTTCATGGGAAATAGATGGGGAAACGGTGGAAACAGTGTCAGACTTTATTTTTGGGGCTCCAAAATCACTGCAGATAGTGATTGCAGCCATGAAATTAAAAGACGCTTACTCCTTGGAAGGAAGGTTATGACCAACCTAGATAGCATATTTAAAAGCAGAGACATTACTTTGCCAACAAAGGTCCATCTAGTCAAGACTATGGTTTTTCCAGTGGTCATGTATGGATGTGAGAGTTGAACTATAAAGAAAGCTGAGCGCCAAAGAATTGATGCTTTTGAACTGTGGTGTTGGAGAAGACTCTTGAGAGTCCCTTGGACTGCAAGGAGATCCAACCAGTCCATCCTAAAGGAGATCAATCCTGGGTGTTCATTGGAAGGACTGATGTTGAAGCTGAAACTCCAATACTTTGGCCACCTCATGTGAAGAGTTGACTCATTGGAAAAGACCCTGATGCTGGGAAGGATTGGGGGCAGGAGGAGAAGGGGACGACAGAGGATGAGATGGCTGGATGGCATCACCAACTCGATGGACATGGGTTTGGGTAGACTCCGGGAGTTGGTGATGGACAGGGAAGCCTGGCATGCTGTGATTCATGGGGTCGCAAAGAGTCAGACACAACTGAGCAACTGAACTGAACTGAACTGAATTCAGTACACATCTTGGGATAACTTCATCTACCCTCACACAGTCTTTCGGAGGTACCTGGCACCTTTCAGTTCCTGAGCAGTGTTGTATACATAAGCCAGTCCCATCCTCCCAGCCCTGGAGGGTTGGAGGTAGTGGTGGCAAGGCTTTAGCAGATGCCTACAATGGTATTGAGCATTATGGTACATGGAATGGGAACCAAATAAGTCAAAAAGTTCAAGATCAAGGCCATAGTACATCTTCATACCATATGTCTTTTCCCTGTCCTCTTTGTTTTGAACCCACCCCCGCCCTGCTGTTGAACTGAGTCCATTTCTCCTCACATTCAGAGCCATCCTGGACCAAGCCCTCTTCTCTCCTTTCAGCCCTTCCCACTCTGCCCACCATCCTTGGATGGGGCAGAAACAGTTACTCTGTTGAAGCTGCTTCCCACCCATTGCAGGACCCTGGCCTGATCATTACTTCTCGCTTAGAACAGGATTCCTGTGGCTTCTGGAATTAGAACTTGGGCCTGCATCAACTTCCTTAATGTTCCCCACTTAAGAGGTCCCATGTGACACATGGGGGGCAAATAGCATTCAGTAATTTCTTTCTGTCCCGAGTCTTAGGCCCTTTGATTCAGATGACCACACACATGCAGGAAGGCCTCTGGATGGCATGGGCACATATCAGGGCTTCACCAGGCCTGGCACCTGGTCTCTCAAGCAGCTCACAACTTAGAAGCTTAGAAGTGAAACCCACATGAGGCTTGTGGGGAAAGGATAGTGTTCACAGCATTTCTTAGCCATCCCACAGATAGATGGCTGGGCTGTCAAAGGCATGGAGTCAGTGGTGACACCCTCACCAGCATCTTTTGCCCCAGCTGCCACTCCAGCTTGAGAACTTGCATTTATTATGGCCAAACCAAGGGGACTCTGTGCAAACTATTCCTGTCCAGACTCCCCTGACTTTCTATCCTGTATGCTTATAGTGGCTCAGACTTCTCTAGTGAAGAAGCCTTGCCCTGACAGCAGTCTCTGTCCCACAGATGCATCAGGTTGAAGACATTGCTGTTTCATTTCTCTGCTGTGAGTTGTAAAATGATGAGACACATCCCTTGATTATCAGACTTGTGCTTGGCTGATATTAACAGACTTCATTCATGGTGGATAATTGAGAATGGCAGCCCTAATTGTGCTGCTGTGCCACAAAAGGAAAACAGGGTTTTGAAAGCCTTGCTCTTAAAGCCTGCAGAGAGGCCATATTTGGGTGCTTATTCAGCCAAATCCATTGGGCTAACCTGTGGCTCAGTCTCTTGTGTTACAAGGATCTTACGGGATACATTTTAGTTCTAATCTTTCTGCTCATTTTATCTTTTTTCCCTACCCCCTTTTTCACTTACTCAATTTCCATATTCATTTATCTATGCATTAAGTATAACTTTTTTCTTATTTCGAGAACACTCAAGTCCATCATAAAAAAATTAGAAACAGCCAATAAGCAAAAAAAAAAAAAAATTCTTTTTACTCAACATGTCACCACCTGGAAAAAACTGCTGTCGGTGAACATTCCATTCCCAGTTTTTTAATGCACATTTTTTAAAGTTTGTATTGTTCACTTAACAATATTTGGGAGTATTTACTTAACGATATTTGGGAGTAGACTTTATGTCCAAAATTCATCAGCTTGGATGGCTGGATAGAAGAATCACAATTTATTTAACCAGGCACATGTCATTGGTCATTTCTTTCATTTCTGATTTTTCAACTCTTAGAAACAGTGTTGTAGGGAATGTCTTTGTGACCAAATATTTGTACACATTCTCAGTTGTTTTCTTAGGAAGAGTTCCTAAAAATGGAATTGCTGGGTCAAAATAACAAATATATATTGTCTTTAACTTTGTATTGTGAAAACTTTAAAAATGTATACCATATAGACAGAACTCGCATGTACTCACCCTTTCAAAAATGACCAGCTCTTGGCCAGTCTACACCCCCACCTACTTCCCCTAGTTCCTGCGTTATTCAGAGACAGATCTAAAACATCATGCCAGAAAGATTTTTTTTTTCTGTCAAATAGCACGGGTATTTGAAAATGGGAGAGGAAAAGAAGTGAATTGCTAGAAAGGAAAAAATGGTTAACATTTTGTCTACATTATCTACTGTGGTGTTTGGGCTGTATTCATTTTCCTGCCGTATCTGAGCTCAGGACTCATTATTTGTCTTCTGGATTCCTGCAACAATCTTGTAACCAGACTCCTTTTTTCTTTCTCTCCCTTTGGATAGGTATATGTGTTTTTAAGCTGTTTCAAGCTTGCCAAGTTATGCTTCAGAAAGGCTAATCAAATTAATACTTCTGCCAGAGTCATGTAGGAGTATCCACACTGTGGATAAAGTTTTAGTTTCTTGGGAATTAACTGGAGGTTAGGACTTGGGGCTTTCACTGCGGTGGCACAGGTTCAATCCCCCTTGTCTGGGAACCAAGATCCTGCAAGCCAAGCTGCGCATGCCCTGGGCTCCACCCCTCCCATCCCCCCAGCCCCCCACCCTCCCAAAAGGTCTTGGCTTCTCCCTCTCGTCTTCCTTTTTTCCTTCCTTTATCTCTTTCTTTCTTTCCTGACCCCCACAAAAGTATATCTCATTGTTCTTTTAATTAGAACTTAGTGTGTTATTAATTACCTTAGAGCTCCGCCCCCCCCTCACCTCGCAATTTCCTCATTGCATTTCCTCTCTGTGAGTTGCCTTTTGCTAACTTTTCTATTGAGCTGTTTGTCTTTTTAAAATTGTGTTCATCTACTTATGTTAATCTCATGGCATTGTACGTAGGGCAGTGAATTGCTATGAATACTTTTTTTGGGGACTAAGACAACATGTGCTGCATTAGTGTGAAGGAATAAGTGTGTTTTATAAAACTAACAGCTCAGAGCAGTAAGTCACCATCAGCAGAGGGACAAGAATGGAGTGAGACCTGCTGGTCTGGGCAGGGGGCCTGGGAGAGGGGAGGGTATCCAGGCAGGGACAGGGGAGATGTTCCCATGTTATTTCCTCTGCAGTCTTCACAGTCATCCACAAGGCAGGTAAAGCAGGAAAAGCAGGTATTATTTCCATTTCACAGTGCCTGGTGCCAGGGCACACCTTAACAAGAGTTTCCACGTCCCAATCCAGGGATTTTTCTACCATATCACGTTGATTCATATGTTTGTTCATAAAAGGCAAGTAAAGCATCAAAATATATCAGTTATCACTATTTATGAAACAAAAACAATTTTTTTTCTACAGCGTGAAGGCCCAGGACCAGGTCATTATGACTTGAAAATCCCTTCAGCAAGCTCTGTTACTTCTTGTTTTCAATCCAGAGTACCTCGATTCTTGCCTGCCTGTTCAGTAAGTGTCCTAAAAGACAGATACGGTTGTAGGTTTTGTGGCTGACGTGAGGGGTGGGGTGGGGGGTGGAGTGGGCATTGGGAATGGGATGGGGGCAGTAGAATTATATACAATTCTAGTGTGCATGTGTGTGTGCTAAGTCGCTTTAGTTGTGTCCTACTCATTGTGACCCTACGGTCTGTCCATGGGATTCTCCAGGCATGAATGCTAGAGTGGGTTGCCATGCCCTCCTCCGGGGGATCTTCCCAAACCAGGGATCGAACCTGCATCTCTTATGTCTCCTGCATTGGCAGGCAGGTTCTCTACCACTGGCGCCACCTGGGAAGCCCCACAATTCTAGTGTATATACATTAAGATTGCTAGATAAGGCAGCAGAGTATCGAGCTCACTAGATAAGCCCTCAGCCAGCTTCAGGCTCAAAGTGACTCCAGGCCCAAAGACCATGGCTGAATTATGAGTCCAGTTGAGAAGCCAGCATAGTGATTAGCCATCAACGTTATGTCCTGGCTGCTTTGTGGGGAAACCCCTCTAACGAATAGAGGCCAGCAGTGGGCCCATACAGAACTGCCATGCTTTGTGTATGTGCCTGCTGGAAACAGAAAGTCACAGCAGAGACATTATCATTGAACCAAAGGAGACCATTAAGTCCTGAGCCATCATCCTGCCTCCGAGGACTCAGGACAGACAGGGAAGAGGCTTGAGTCCATGGAGATGCACAAGGAGGTAGACTCTGGGAGGGTGTGAGAGCCTCGGAGGCCTAGAGGAGACCAAGAAAGAAGGCAGAAGCACAACATGGAGCTTATGAAAGTGGCTTGGGTTGATTGTTTAATTATTCAAGTTTTCATTCCTGTGGCCTTGTTGTTCCTCAGTCTGAAAGTCCCCCAGACTCGCTGGTTTATAGCCTGATTTGAGATGGTTAATTCGGTCTTTCTCTGGAGGAAGACTGGGGAGGCCCCACCGGAAAGACTAAATAAAAACAGACAGACAGCAGGAGGCTAGTGGTTCCCTTCAGCAGATCCTCATACCCTAGTGGCATGATCATGATCCAAACAGATTTTCGTCTGAGCTCACAGGGCTGAGCTTCTTCAGGAAGTTGGAGTCATGCTAACCAAAATCTCAAGAGACTGATGGAGAAGCCGGAAGGTGGTGGTATTCCTTTACAAGTGTCCAGTGAGGGGGCTGGTGTCTGGAGCCGCTGCCCCATGGAGCTTCTCCCGTTGTAGGAAACTCGGGAGGAAGCCAAAAAACAACGGAGTTTGCTTGCTAGCAGTGACATCAGGGCTGGGGGACAGAGCCGGATGTTCTCAAGGTCTGAGGACTGTGGCCGGCAGCTTCCTGAAGGATGGCCTTTCAGGGTGCAGGCCCCTGAACCTCCTGTTCAGGCACTGGCCTTCCTGGACTCCACACACAGGCAGCTTCCTCATTAAGAGCACTAATAAGGGCTTCAGCTTCCTTTGACGTCTGGCCAGGACTTGATTAGATTCCCAAGTTGCTCCTTTGCATTTGGCCAGGGAAACATCCTGTCATTTAAAGCAGCTTCTGCAGGCAGCTGATCTCGTGCACCCTGGGCTGACCGCTCTGGTAATCCTGTTTGTACTCTCACTGCTTCCTGCAGAGATAGCACAAACTGCAGGGAAGGATGGCAGTGACAAGCTGGTGATAATAGGGACTCATAATAGTGGTGGTAACTGGTGTGTGGAGTGGTACTTGCTGCCAGCCTGGCAGGTGCTGTCTGTCCCTGGGGGCCCCCCGTGACCCTCAAAACCTCATCTGATGGGTGAGGAGTAGGAAGCTTGTGTCATATCAAGCCATTCATGGTGGGACTAGGACTTGAATCCAGGCCTGTCTGACATTAAGACCCTTTCCTTAAGCATACATAGAGGTACTGTTGTCTCTCTAAGATAAAATTTTGGGGTATTCAAGAATATGTGCGTGCACCTCAGCGTGGATAAAACTGACCTAAGAAATCAATGAGAATGACATTCATTGGCATCTTACCGTGACATAAGAGAAGCTTTGTTTAAATAATTGGTTGAATAATTTTTCAAGAGTCATGTATGGATGTGAGAGTTGGACTATAAAGAGGTCTGAGTGCTGAAGAGTTGATGCTTCTGAACTGTGGTGTTGGAGAAGACTCTTGAGAGTCCCTTGGACAGCAAGGAGATCAAACCAGTCAATCCTAAAGGAAATCAGTCCTGAATATTCATTGGAAGGACTGATGCTGAAGCTGAAATTCCAATACTTTGGCCACCTGATACGAAGAACTGACTCATTCGAAAAGACCCTGATGCTGGAAAAGATTGAAGGTGGGAAGGAGAAGAGGACGACAGAGGATGAGATGGCTGGATGGCATCACTGACTCAATGGACATGAGTTTGAGCAAACTCCGGGAGTTGGTGATGGACAGGGAAGCCTGGTATGCTGTAGTCCATGGGGTCACAAAGAGTCAGACATGACTGAACTGAACTGAATTTTTGAAGCATTTCATCAAAATGAAAACAGGGCTTTTCAAAATTAGAACTCATCCATGCCTTGAGTTTGAGGTTCATGGGCCTTGGTTGTGCTGCATCTCCCTCTGTTTATACTGGGGAAGATGATGGAAATGCAGGAGTTTGGGCTTCTGAGGTCAACTGTTCAGGTTCAGAATCCATCCTCTCCAACCCATGACCACTAGAACGAAGTCACTGGGGGCACTGGCATTCGCAGGGACAGGGTGCCCCAAAGAAAGTGTGCCCTGAGGTGTGGGGGAAGTGTGAGCCCACCTCCCCTGGGCTGTCTGCCCTTATCTCAGCACCTCTGCAGCCTTGGGGAGAGCCAGGGACAGGAGCAGGCCTCAGTCCCGAGGACAGGCTCCAGTTCTCAGGTGCACAGGCCTCAGCCCAGACCAGTGCAGCCCTTTTCTCCCTCTGTGGGGGTTTGCCAGCCACACCTGTGTCCACAGCCAAGCTCAGGAGGCTCTAGGTTCTGGTGTCACTATATCATCACTTCCTGTTCTCTGTTGTGTTTTCAGAAAACTCCGGGCCCAGGAGCATATACAGCTTCAGCGCAATTCCCCAAGCAGCCCCGTACTATAGCCAAAATGGGCCGAGAACACAGCCTTTTCTTCAATAACACAATTGGCTTTTAAAATAAATAAACCCCACCTTGGCCCTAAGCAACTCTTGAGTTTTAGTAAGTTCTATTTTGTCTCCTCTTTGGGAGAGTTTGACCACAGACCATATTCAATTGCCTGGCCTGACTGCCCAGCCCACTTATCTGGAATAGTTCCAGCAAAATGTCCAATTTACTCTCAGAAGTCTCCCGATTTGGACAGTAAATTGTATGCTCTCTCTGTGTATTGTCAGAGGGTGTGTCCCCAGAGGCTGTGTCCCTGGACTGCTCTCTCGGCACCTGGACGGGCTCTGAGGTGTCAGGTGGGCTCTGTGCGGCCTTGAACTGTCTAGCTGAGTCTCCATTCCTCATCGACTCCTGGAGGCTTCAACAAGGGCCATCCTGAGCTTGATGGGAACCCAATAGTTTTTTCTCTATCTCATCTCCCTGAAAAGAACAATATTGATTCAACCTGATGAGCATTTGTGGTTTCAAGTTAACAAAAATATTTTGATGATATGCTCCGGGCCAGGCGCTGTGCTGGGGGTGTGGAGTGGGGGTTAAGACAAAGATGAACAAAACATATGACTGAATTTAGGGTGGGTTAAAGGGGAGACAAGGCCAGAAAGGTAGTTTGGAATAGTTCCCGGCTCAAGGAAGGCTTTGAGAACCATGCCAAGAACCTCTTCCTGGTTACCTTGTGTGTGCGGCTCAGGGGTGGCTGTCATGTGGACGGCAGTCCCACCGGGAAGACACACCCTAGTCTCAGGAAACTGCGAGATCACTGCGCCCAGTGCATGGAGGAGTGATCCTGACATCAAAGGCCACAGGCGCTCAGAGCAGAGACAGGGCAGCACTGCCCAAGTGGGGAAGGATGGCTGCATGTGGCAGGCAGCTTGGCTGGCACCCCTGGGACCAGGAGGCTGAGATAGGCAGAGAGGAGAGGGAAGAAGGTGGAGGGAAGAAGGTGGAGGGCAAGGAACCCTTTTTGAGCGAAAAGCAGGAAGAGACATTTGCTGGAGGGGAACAGAGGGAGACAGGCCCAGCCAGAGTGGAGGGTGCAGGTGGAGCAGGAGGGGGTTGGGCGAGGCCCAGATCACAGGCCCCGCAGTTAGTTCTGCTCAGGGACTCCAGCCAGGGCATGGGCTTGGGAAATGACGTCAGGAGAAAGGAAGGATGGGGAGGCTACAGAGTCATTCATCAGTAATAGGAAGGAATCTTTTTAACCAAAAGAAAAAGAAAACCTAATATAAATCCTCACATTTTATTATTTATATTGAGAAAAACCCACTTCTCTAGTCTTATAAATACCATTGTAAAGTAGGCGTTGGGGACAAGGAAGGGGAGGCCTGAATCTCCCTGGGTTTATCCATGTTTTGCTTTTATGGAAGAAACTCCCTGCACTGAGCTCCTTCAGAGCAGAAAATGGTCCCTTGGAGGATGAGGCGGCTGCTCTTGTCCCACTTTGATCAGCAGATGGGCACAGGGCAGATAGTTCCAAATTTTATTCTCCAAGTGGGTCAGAGGCCCCTGCAGGATCAGAAGGTAACACTGGCGGTTCTGATGGAGGGTGTTTTCTCCAGGAGCAGTGGGCCAGGTTGTGCCAGGTTGTTTTCTCCAGGGCAGTGGGGCAGGGTTCTAGAAGGAGCGAGGTGAGAGGTGATCACATCTGTTTTGGGCCTTGCGGGTGGAAGGTTAGGGGAACCCTCATGCTGGCGGGGGCAGGAGGGAGATTGTGCTGCACGTCTGTGGGGGTATCTCCAGACAGCAGTATCAACCAGGGGTGTGAGCAGGAGTGGTTCCTCTCTTTCCCTCAGCCTCCCGCTGTTTCTCCCTCAGGCCGGCTGCGTTGGGTCTAACACAGCTTTCTGTTCATGACACGCCCTAAAGAATGTCACCAGCCCCTCCTGATTCCACTGTCAGGTTTCCAGGAGAGAGAATTTAGTTGGCCAGCTTGGGTCAGGGGTCCACCCTGGACCCTTCAGCTCTGGCCAGGCAGACAGACACAGCTGTGTCATGTGTGTAGTTGGGGTGGAGGGCCGCTCCCCCATGTTCTAGAAGAGAATGAAGACCCTTTCAGCATAAGAAGTGGGGGATGTCTCTTGCCTGGTCTGCAAGAAGGGGGTTTGGGAGGACTGCCGGGACATCAGCTGGAGGTGGAACTGCGAGAGAACATTCTGCAGGGCCACCCGGACACCCTTGAGTCTTGAGTCTGTGCACCAACGTTGCCCTCGGCTCCTGTGGCTTCCGTTGTCTTTCTGGAGCCGGGGGGACCCCAGCACTGTCCTCTCTACCAGCCTTGCCCCCTGTCCATAACACAGCCCTCTGCCTCCTCTGTGACTCAGGTGATATGACAGAAGCTGTGCTCTAGGTACCAGCAGCAGGGCTGGCTGGCACCTGGCAGGTTTGCTTCCCCTCTTTGACATCTTCCGGCGTTTTAAATAGTACTTCATACAGGTAGCGGGAGACTTTCCCAAATAGACTGGAGGGATTCTGGGTGGCTTTTTCCTGCCACCCAGAACCTAAAACCGGGACAGTGTTTGAAGAGCAGGGCCTCCTCCTGTCTTTCCAACATGGAGAGACTGGACAGACCTGGGTTGACTTTGAGCTTGAGCTCCGAGACGGGATATTAACACCTAGCAGCTACAGCCATTGTGCGCATCCAGTGACAGGTCCAAACTGAGTTAGAAAAGCCAGAGATGGAAGGGAATGTGGTGTTTATCCCACATCCCCGAGGGGCCTTCTCTCCAGGGTCTCTTTGCCCTCCTGCATGGACCACTGTGACGCTTGCTTCTCGAGGTCCCTGCCCTGGCTTCCCTGAGCATCCCTAGGTCCTCTCCCCTCCCACTCACACGCCCCAGTTGCCCTCGGAATTTAGCTTCAACCAAAGGGAATGGCTCGTCTTGGCTGCAAATATCATCTGCTGTTGCCCTGTGAAATTCCCTCTACATTGAGTCAGAGCATGTCAAAAGTCACCACACTGATGGGGACAGCTTGTCTCCTCCCTTCTCTTCTCCTCTTTCCCTCCTCCTCATCCCCACTGTGAACCCCCCTCACTGCTTTCTAGGCCCACAGAGAATACCTTCCAGACCCAGAGACCAAGGGCCACAGGTTGCTCAGGTGACCGGCCCTGCCTCCAGCACCACCTCTCACTTGCTCAGTGCCACCCGCCTCAAAACAGCACGAGCTGCCTGGACTCCGGTCCCCAAGCCTAGAATCACTTTGGAAGCCCTGTTATCTTGAAAACACATTCCACAAGTTCTAAATCAGTTGTTCTAAGCTGCATTTTAGAATCCCCTGGGGAGACTTTAAAACTCTCACAGCCTGGCAACTGCCAGACATCATCAAACTCATTGGTAGGATTCAGACCCAGCAGTTTTTGTTCCCCCTCCCCATCCCCACACCCCAGGTGATTGCAATGATTGGCCAAGATTGAGAATATCTGCTGGGACAGTGTGAAAACACCAATCACCAGTAACTCTAGGTGGGGCCACGGGTAGTCCTCCAACCTGTAAAGGTTTAAGACAGGGCCGCCATTGCCCTAAGAAGTCACACTCCGGCTCAGAAGAAGAGATTGGTCTGTGTTGGTGTCTGGCTGAGTCCTGAGGGAAGAGGACAGTGCTGGACCGGACTGAGTGAAGCAAGTGCCTGGAGCATTCTAGTGGAGGCTGTTCTGCATAGAGAGGTGAGCAAGGCCTGAACCCAGTCACTCTTGCCAGCCTGATTTTAGGCTGGGCTCCTTACAGATCTTTAGTTTTGGCCCAGGGGCAGGGCTGCAGGCATGCAGAACCTGCCAGGCCCAAACGGAGGGGTTTGAGCTCTGGACTGATGACCACAGGGGCTGGGTGGGCTTGTGGGGGCCAATGCTAGAGACCCAGATCCTGGCCTGGCTCATCTGCCATCTCCCAGGTGAAGACACGACTGTGGATGGCAGGAGGAGCCAAGGCTGACAGGCCTGGATGTTGAGGGTGGCAAGTAAGGGACGGGGGTTGGGGACAGGAGGAGGAGGAGCCAGAGGAAGGGGAGGCCCATGGGGTGGACACGAGAAGGATGTCTCTTAGCAGGTCTTCGCGTTGCCTTAATGACAACACCCTTGGCTGTATTAGAGCTCAGAATAGGATGTCACCCTTCTGAGGAGAGATAGGGGCTCAGAGAGGCCCATCCAGCAGGGGAGGGAGGTGGCAATGTGGCTGCTTTGGGTCAGAGTATAGCTTAGTCCCTGAGAATTGTAGGCAGGAAGCAGGGCTCAGGCTCAGTGACACTACATCTCTGGTCACCAGAGTGGGCTTGGTGGGAGGCAAGGAGGCAGGGACCTGTGCCCCCCACTTAACTGAGCAGCCTGGGAGAGGGCAAGGATGCTCGGAAACATGCCTGGCACGGTCACAGCTGTTCAGTCTTCTGATCACCAGCCCCTCCTGGGCTGGGCATGGGAGCTGGACTGCAGAGTACCCCCAGGCCCAGGGAGCTCGCTAACGAAACTATGTGTGTTAGTTTCCAGTGGCTGCTGTTACAATTGCCATAGACGTTGGTGCTTAAATCAACACAGATTTATTCTCTTACTGTTTGGAGACCAGGGGTCCCCAGATCAGTCTCACTGGGCTAAAGTCAAGGTGGTGGTGTCGTTGTTCAGTCACTCAGTTGTGTCCGACTCTTTGCAACCCCATGGACTGCAGCATGCCAGGCTTCCCTGTCCATCACCATCTTCCGGAGCTTGCTCAAGCTCATGTCCATTGAGTTGGTGATGCCATCTAACCATCTCATCCTATGTCATCCCCTTCTCCTGCCTTTAGTCTTTCTCAGCATCAAGATCTTTTCTAATGAGTTGGCTCTTCAAATCAGATGGCCAAAGTATTGGAGCTTCAGCATCAGTCCTTCCAACAACTGTTCAGGATTGATTTCTTTTAGGATTGACTGGTTTGATTTCTTTGCAGTCCAAGGGACTCCCAAGAGTCTTCAACACCATAGTTCAAAAGCATAAATTCTTCAGCGCTCAGCCTTCTTTATGGTCCAACTCTCACATCCATATACAACTACTGGATAAACCATAGCTTTGACTATACAGACTGACGTTTGTTGGCAAAGTAATGTCTCTGCTTTTTAATACACTGTCTAGGTTTGTCATAACTTTTCTTCCAAGCAGCAAGCGTCTTTTACTTTTGTGGCTGCAGTCACCATCTGCAGTGATTTTGGAGCCCCCCAAAATAAAGTCTGTCACTGTTTCTATTGTTTCCCCATGTATTTGCCATCAAGTGATGGGACCAGATGCCATGATCTTAGTTTTTTGAATGTTGAGGTTTAGGCCAGGTTTTTCACTCCTCTTTGCCCTTCATCAAGAGGCTCTTTAGTTCCTCTTCGCTTTCTGCCGTAAGGGTGGTGTCATCTGCGTATCCTTGCCTGAGGCCAGTGTTGGATTGTGGGCTCTGGCATGATAGAGTTGGGATCTACTGAGGAGTGGGTGAATTCCCCAATGCCTACTATAGTGTTAGCACACAGATGCTTACTCAATACTGTACTTTATTAAGGTACAGTTGATAAAATATGATGTTTCTGGTGTACAGCATAATGATTAATGATTTACTATTTTTAAAGGTTATGCTCCATTTATAATTATTATGAAATATTGGCTATAGTTCCTGTGTCATATTATATATCCTTATAGCTTATTTATTTTATACATCATTGTTTGTGCCTCTTAATCCTCTACCCCTTCCCTCTCCTCGCTGGTAACCAACCACTAGTTTCCTCTCCATATATGTAAGTCTGTTTCTTTTTTGCTATAGTCACGAGTTTGTGTTAGTTTTTGGATTCCACATATAAGTGATATCATACAGTATTTGTCTTTCTCTGTCTGACATATTTCACTGAGCATAATACCTTCCAGGTCTATCCATGTTGTTGTAAATGGCAAATTTTCACTCTTTTTTATGGCCAAATAGTATTCTATTGTGTATACATACCACATCTTCCTTTGTTGATGGATATTTAGGTTGCTTCCATATCTTAGCAATTAAAAAAAATATATTTATTTAGTTGCAGCATGTGGGATCTAGTTCTCTGACCAGGGACTGAACCTGGGCCCTCTGCAATGGGAGCTCAGAATCTTAGCCACTGGACAACTAGGGAAGTCCCTGGGCTCTCTTTGTTCCACTGATCTGTGTGTCTGATTTTTGTGCTAGCATACTGTCTTGATTATTGAAACTTTGTAGCATAGTCTGAAGTCACGGAGTATGATACCTCCAGTTTTGTCCTTCTTAAGATTGTTTTAGCTATTAGGCATCTTTCCTGTTTCATAACGTCTTTTGTATTATGGAAGTTCCTTTTATTTTGAACCACAAAGAATTGTCTGGAGAAGGACTGTTAGCCTAAATAATCTCAGCCATTTTTGGTGTTTGATGCTGACAAAGATCATCTGAAATGAATTAAGTTTTTTGAAAGAGAAGGTAAAAAATTTATTACTGATTTTAGAAATCATTCATGGAAGGTTGACCTTAAGACTGCAGATGTTAGGTGTTATAAACAAGCTCTGTAAGATCACTTAAAAAGCAGTCATGTTGGAAGTTCCCTGGCAGGCTGGTGGTTAGGACTTGGCACTTTCACTGCCATGGGCCCAGGTTCAGTCTCTGGTTGGGGAGCTAAGATCCCACAAGCTGTGAGGCCTGGCCAAACATTTTAAAAAAGTAAAAAAAAGTCACCTTAAAAGTTATATTATGGGGAATGGGGTTGGGTGGGTGGACAATGCTCCTAATATTTACTTATATTAGAAGTAAATAATGGCTTATAATATGTGGTTCCAGGGGCCACATTATTCCAAAAATTTAAATATGCCCTATCTTATATGGAAATGAAAATGAAGCTTCTGGAAAGTTGTGTTTAATGATGCATGTATCTATAGTGTAGAGAAGATCCTAATGGTGAAGATGTATGAGGTTTTTTTTTTTTGGCTGTGCTGGGTCTTCATCATGGCACATGAGCTTTTCATTGCTGCACATGGACTTTCTCTAGTTGCAGTGAATGGGGTCTACTTTCTAGTTGTGGTATGTGGGCTTCTTATTGTGATGGCATTTGTCATTGTGGAGCATGGGCTGTAGGCGTGTAGGCTTCAGTAGTTGTGTTGCAAGGGCTCACGTGGGGCAACACGTGGGCTTAGCTGCCCCATGGCATGTGGAATCCTAATTCCCCAACCAGGCATTGAACCCCAGTCAACTGCATTGGCAGGCAGATTCTTAACCACTGGCCACCAGGGAAGTCCCTCTAAAATAATTTATAAAATGAGATTAAGCATACATACAGTTTTATTAAAAGAATATAATGAATTAAGAACAACTGTAGGCCCTTGAACAGCCATGATATACTCAGGAGGGCTGTTGGGACCTGGGGACAGGGAGCTGGGGAACACACCTATGCTGTGACCTGTACACAGAGAAGGGATCTATTTCAGGCATCTGAGCTGACACCTGAAGCCAGTTGGTCTTTGCTGTGGTGTCCCCACGCCTGCTCTGGTCCCCATTTCAGCATACACGTGCTCCTCCTCTGGTTGGCAGGTATCCCAGGAAGAATGCAGTAGACGAGGTTCTCGCATGCAGACTGCCTGCATGTCGACCACTGCCCTGGAGCATGGGGGTCTTGGGCAAGTCACCTCACCTTCTTGCACTGACTTGCTGTGAGATGGGCTTTTGCCACACTCACCTGTGCCCCTTTGCCTCTGGTCAGAGCTCCTCCCCCTAGAGGTGGGTACCCTGGCATGTGCCCCCCGAAGGCTGGTCCCCAGATGCACACTGAGAGGAGAGTGTGCCTCTCTGGGAATGGGCAGAGCCACCAGGAAGAGACACCCAAAGTCCCTTAAGTCATGAGGGGTCATTGCAAGGACCAGGGAAAGGATTCAGATGGGAATCTTGACCTCAGGCTGCAGGAGCTGGAAAGGTTGTCTGGGACAGAATCAGTGAAGCTCTTGGGATTCCATCATTTTCTGCCCCCTTGAAAATGGGCATCCATTTCTGTTTGGAGCTCTCTGTCTTTACGGAGATTCACCTGCTCTGCATTTTTTTATCTTCCTGACTCTTCCAACCAGCTCATGCGTGCGTTTGTGCTAAGTCACTTCAGTTGTGTCCGACTCTTTGTGACCCATAGATTTTAGCCTACTAGGATCCTCCAGGTCAGAATACTGGAGTGGGTTGCCATGCTCTCCTCCAGGGGATCTTCCGATCCAGGGATCAAATCCGTGTCTCTTACGTCTCCTGCATTGGCAGGCAGGTTCTTTACTACTAGTGCCACCTGGGAGGCCTCCAACCAGCTCTTCTCCTTTCTTTCTGACCTGCAGCTTCTACTGCTTTTCAACCTCTGCTCCAACCATGAACTGCCTTTTTTTTTTTAATTGATTTTTTGTATCATTAAAAAAAAATACAATTTATTATTATTATTTTGCCACACCATGCAGCATGTGGGATCTTAGTTCCTTAACCAGGGATCAAACCCATGCCCCCTGTAATGGAAGCACAGAATCTTAACCACTGGACTGCCAGGGAAGTCCCCAAACTGCTTCTTTCTCCAACCACATTGACACCTCAGAGGCCAGACCCTCTGCAGCCTTCAGCACTGTCAATGTCATGAAAGGCAAAGAGGGGGAGAGGAACTGTTCCAGATGAAAGGAAACTAAAGCGACATGACAGCTAAGTGGAGTATGGGATCTTGGGTTGGGGGAAGACAGTGCTACAAAGAACAGAGGTAACAAACTGGCACATGAATGGGAGAGAAGAGAAAATACTGGGTCAGGGTAAATTTCTTCATTTGTTAACTGTGCTGTGGTTACATAAGACAAGAGCCTTTGTTCTTAACAAAAACACACTGAATTATTAAGGGGTAAAGGGGCATGATTTATGCAACCTATTCTCAAACGGTTCGGGAAAAAAAAACAAACCACATTTTTAAAAGAGCCCCACAGTGGCTGACTTCTTGCCAAATTCCAGAGAGACAGTTAAGAGAGGAAGACAATGAGTGAGGGTGTGAGGGTAGGGGGGGTCACCGGCAGTCTGAGGGCCTCTCCGCCGGGGGCCCCTGCCACCTCTTGGGCCATGGGCCGGTGCTCAGAGGAGGAACTTTGGTTCTGGAAACCACCCATGGCCCAATCAGCTGGTGGGCAGGCCAGGGCGGTCACGTGACCTGGTGCACAGCTCCTGTGGTGACCTTTTCTTGTTTCTGGGTTGCCTGGCATCTTGGGAACCCTCTTGCTTTTTGGGTGACTTTCCAGCTTCTTGAGTGATCTCTGTTTCAGAAACCTCCTCTCCGGCTGCAGAAAGGGTGAGGGCGGCAGGCAGCACAGGCTGTTCTCCTCCCCTGGAAGTGTGGATCTTGGGCCATGGGCTGCAGCTGCTGGTGAAATGGGGTGGGTGGGGGTGGGGTTCTGGACCCGTGTATCTGCCCCTGTGACACTTCAGCAGAGGATTCCTGGTGATATATGTTTCCATGGATCCCAGAGGGGTCATTCTGCTGCCTCAGTGACAGGCGCTGCCTGACTCTCCCGTCCAGTGAGCTGGGAGCTCTATGGGCAGGGACCTTACTCTCAGCTTGGCTGTGTTCCAAGCTGTGAGTGGAGGCACCATAATCGCATCACCTTTCATGGGGACAAAACCCACTTCCCTAGGTTGTTGACTACCAGAGGAGCAATGTCAGAGAGAGTTCATGGATAAGTAAAGTGCCTTATACCAGTATAGGGCAGGGAGAATGTTAGGATTGTCATCGTCATCAAGAGCCAGGATAGGAGCCTCACAGTGTACCATAAAGTGACAATGATAGGCAAGGGCAAGGGTGGGTGCCAATTCTGTCGTCTGTCTCCTCCAGCGGGACCTCCATCTCACCCAGGGCCCAGGAGGGCTTGAGGGAGTGATGGGCTGATGCAGGGTCTCAGAAGGGGCCCGTTACTGCTTACCCAGAGCTCCAGCTGCTCAAGCAGCCAGATTTTGTGTCCTGAGGCCCATGTTCTCTGGTCACAGCTGGTTGTCATTAGAGACCCATGGAAAAATGAGTGGGACCAACAGGATCCTCACATCCAAGAGTCTAAGCTAAGCTGTGCAGAAAGGGGCTGCAGCCAGAGGGTGTGGATTGAATGCAGTCCTTTGGGAGCATCTCTGATGAGCAAAGGCAGCCAGCAGGGAGAGGAGGGAGCGGGCGGGGGCAGGGAAAGTCATCACATGATATCCAGTGGTTATCATGGCACTGTTCTAGGCTCTTTCTGTGTTTTTCTCACTTAATCATCAGGACAGTCCACAAAGCAGACACTATTCCATGATTATTCTTTATAGATGAGGAGACAGGCAAAGAGAGGGCTGGTGACTTCTCAAGGGCATGGGGCCAGCCAGGGGTACAGCTGGGCCTTTGAGCTCACTCTGGGTACTGACTCCATCACCAAAGACAGATACGTAGCTGCTTTGGCCCCAGATCTGTGCCCTGCAGTCCCTGCCTTAGGGCTCTAGGGAACCCCCCCACCCCGTCTCTTTTCCTAGAGCTACTTTCAGTGGGTCTCTGCTTTTTTTTGCAACTGAAAGCTTGATGAAAATTCCAAGGAATTTCTGGCATGGGATACTTTCCCAGTAGGACCTCCCTAACTTCCAGAACCCAAGTCGGCACCATGTGGGTTGGTCTGACACGTCACTGATGCTTGAGGCTCTCTGACTGTGGGTTGTCATCAAAAGCTGGCAGCATGGGCTGGGGGAGATTTGTTTAGCTGGATGCTTCCCAAGGCCAAGAAATATTTGCACAGTGACAACATCTGAGAGCTCCAGTAGGGTAGGGGGTGTGTCTACAACAATGAGCTCTTTGGTACCAGAAAGAAGTCTGGTTGGTGGTGGCTGAAATTCCATTCATACTTGTGCCTGCAGATAAACACTGTTAACACTACACGGCTGTGGGCTAGAGGTTCATGCCGGTGATGGTGAGACCTTGAGTCTTGTCCTAGATCTCTAGCCCTTGTTCTGGTGCGATGGGTTGGACACAAGGCTGACTCCTCCCTCTCCAGGGATGGCTCAAGTGTGAATGAGGGGTCTGTGGACCTGTAACTGGAGGTCAGGGAATGCCTGGCTTTCCACCACTGCCTGACTTTCCAACATCTGACCAACAGAGCCTTCCTCAGGGCCAGGAAAGCCTCCCCTCCCCACCCCTCTCCAGATTCCTACCATTCTCTTCCTGGTAGGACTAGCTTTTCTAGACCTTTCTGCCAGGCAGGCAAGTGACACCATCTATAGCCTAGATGAAAAGGGAATGTGTTAGTTGCTCAGTCATGTCCAACTCTTTGTGACGCCATGGACCGTAGCCCATTAGGCTCCTCTGTCCATAGAATTCTCTGGGCAAGAATAGTGGAGTGGACAGCCATTCCCTTTTCCAGGGGATCGTCCCAACCCAGGGATTGAACCCGGGTCTCCCACATTGCCGGTGGATTCTTTACTGTCTGAGCCCCACTAGGGAAGCCCCCTCTGTGTCCTATAGCAGGCTTTAGTTCTCGCTCAGGGGGCCTAAGCTGGGGGTGAGGCTGTGAGACAAGTAATTTGATACTAATTGTTAAACCACTAAAGACTAAAGGTGTTTTCTAAAAAGTACCAGAGGGAAATCGAAGCTGGGCACCCAGCAGCTCCTGGAAGGGCCCTTCCTTACCAGAATAGCAAAACCGTGACCCAACCACAGGGCTGAGGGTTGGTGTGGAGGAGGCCAGGGTGCTGAGTGGGCAGCTCTGTCTAGGCCAGCCCCGAGAGCCAGGGGGAAGCCTTAGGGCAGCATCTTCAAACTGGATGGGTGCAGCCTTGGGTGTCTTACCAGATAATCCCTTGGGGCGCACTAAGAAAGCAGAGCTTCTGGGTCAGTTGTCATCCTTTGATGCACATTTTATAACAGGCATAGTGTATCACATGCGGCATAACATCTATTAGAGAAGAGAACCTGTCTGGACTTCTCAGAGCACGCGGCTGATCTGGGTGTGGTTTGGACTCTAACCACACACCCCTCCCTCCCCTGGGCTCTCCCCCAGGTGCTAAAGACTTTCCTGGCTGTGCCCTCAGGGCAGTCTCTCCTGTTCAGGTGGCAAGTCCAGCCCTGGCTTCTCCTAGCCCACCTGAGGGGCAGGTGGCAGGCCAGGACAAGGCTCACTCCAGCCAGCCCTGCCAGGACTCCTCTGCCTTCTCCCACCCACCGCAGTCTTTAGCACCTCCCCAGGCCCCCATCACAACCTCCTCAGTGGGCCCCTCCCCACCTGTGCGGCCCCGCCCTGGCCTCCTCTCCAGGGCTCGCTCAAGGCCAGGGGTAACTGGCAGATAAATGAACATGAACATACTGCTTCACACAACCCTTTCCTTCATGGGTCTCTTTATTCAAGACCTTTGAGTTGTCAGCAACATGCCCGGCCCTCTGAGCCCTCCCATCAGGAATGCTTCAAGTCAAAATGCAGGTGTTGCCTTTGCCTTTCCCATTACCACAGACTCACTACCCACCTCTCTGGGCATTCCAATGTGAACCAATAGCATCTGCTTTTTCTTGTTGAATTTTTTCCCAACAGAATTTCAGAATAAAAATAGATCTCTATCATATATATATATATATTTATACACATACATACACACACAGAGATCCTTCACCCAGGTGGGAGAAGGATCTGGTGTCCTTACAGTGTCCCCTGGCCCGGCACGGGAAGGCAAGGAGGTACAGGCTAGCCCTGGTAGCACCTGAGGGGTGTGCAATGCTGAGTCCAGGCCAGGAGGTTGGGGAGGAGGGTGTCCTCCAACAGCCTCTCCCGTCCAAGGAACAGACCTGGCTCTGACAAACCCGGGCAGCCCTTGCCCAACCTTTCCACATACCTTCAAGTGAGGAATGTACCAGATGAAGCTTTAAAAACTAAACTCAAGGTGCAGATAAGGAATTCCCTGATGGGCCTGTGGAGGCTGACTTCCTGGGGAGAAGTCCAAGAGCATTGTGCAGCAGGGCTAGAGAAGCCAGCAGGGAAGACCCCCCACCCTCCAGCAACGCCCCCACCCCCAGGACCCCTGTAGACAAGGGTGTCACGTACACAGAGGCTAGCGCAACTAGAGAGGAGGGACTGGCTCCTCCTGGGGTCTCTAGTCACCTTCTGTGTTTGGCCCCAGGCAGGGGAAACCAAATGGCCAGGGCAGAGCTTGAGTCATCCAAGAATGGGCTGTGGTTAGTGAAAGGTGTTAAGGGCAGGCTCCACATCATAACCCCTAGAGGCATCTACATTGTACCCACTGCCCAGAAAGGTAAGGCGTGAAGGAATAAGGTGCTGATGCAAGGTATTCCGGAAGGGCTGAGTCCAGCAGCCATGTGTGTATCTTTGGGGCTACAGCCCAGGGCCTAAGGAGGCAGCCGAGGCATGCTTACAGAGAGGTGGGGTGGACAGAAATGAAAGGTTAGTTAGGGCCGGAACCCAGTTCCCCTGGCCAGACACCTTAAAGGCACTTGGCAACAGAGGGCACAAGCATAATGGGGCCCGACAGCCTCATCAGACAAAGGGCCAGGCCAGGCACTGCTCACTAACTTAAACCTGGGAGAGGCCCCAGAGGCCCATCCTCTTCCCACTTGCCAGCAAACTCTACAGCCATGACCGCTCTGGAGGTGACCTGAGAGTGGGGTGTGGGGCCAGGGAGCTCCCTCAGGCACAGAGGCCTGGGGGGCGGTGATGTACAGCTGGGAGGCTCCCCCACTAGCTCTCTAAGGGAACTGGTCCAGTCACCATGACTGTCAGTCACTTAGGTTCAAGCAGATGGTCTCCCAGGGGGCTGAGGAAGGAACCCAGAACTCTCTCGGCCCAGCCAAAGGGCAGCTTGTTTGGGGCTCATCTTTGGTGTTTGGGAGCAGAGAGCTGAGGTTTGAGACTAAAGCTTGTGCAAAGCTGGGAAACCCAGGGTTAGGGATGTTGAAGGCAGGTAATAGTACAGGGGCTTCCAGACAGGTGCAGGGGGTACGCAAGCCTCAGACCCTGACTGTACACCTAAATGACACACAGGTACCCTGGGGAGCGGCCCCCTGTTGACGCGGCCTCCCAGCTACTTCCTTGCTCACAGACGTCACGATGTCCAAGTCCCAACGAGCAAGGGATTTGTTTCTGATGCAAATCTGGTCCACCCTGCTCCAGAGGAGCAGCTCTCAGTCCTTGCTGGCCCTGGAGGGCGAGCAGGGTCAGGTGGGGGAGGCGAGGAGAACCAGGGTTGCAGCCGGCAGATGTATTCCCTAGAGATGTATTTCCCTGAGGCCCTGGACCTCCCCTGACCATGCTCCCTACTCCTCGCCTTCGGCTGCCTGCCGCCCACCAGGCCGCTCCCTCTGTCTCTGTGGCTGTGGGCAGTGTCAGAGCTCTCTGGGGATGACGGAGAAGGGCAGCACCGGGCTGCTGGCCTCCAGCTCTAGCGCGGTGAGAAAGCAGTCGACAGCGGCCTCGCTCTGGCCCTGGGCTTGCAGCACCTCGCCCAGGCCTTGCCACGCCTCGTGGCAGGTGCTCTGCCTCTCCACGGCGTCCCGTAGCACCTTCTGGGCCAGGCTCTTATGGCCCAGCCGACTCAGCATGAGACCCTGGGGAGCAAGCACAGGGTGCGGTGAATGAGGCTGTGCTGGCGGAGGGGCAAGCATCCTGGCTGTCAGAGTAAGGAGCGCAAGGGGCTCAGCCACAAGCTATAGAGAACCCTGCATTTCAGGCTTGGGTACTATCAAGGGCCCCTGACCTATGCAAACCCTCCCTGTGTCAGTCCCAGCCCAGCCTCCCAGGTCACCCACTGGGCAGCTCTGTTCCCTCCTGGTCCCAGGGGATGGCCTTTAAGGTCAGCAGGCCTAGCTTTGAGTCTCCCCTCTACAGCTGAGGGCTCCTGAGCAGGTCACCCTCATCAGTAAATGGGAAAGACCACTGTGCCCACTTCTGGGGTTGCTCTGAAGTTGACACCACAGTATAGGCAAAGCGCTTAAACAACGTTGGCATATATGAGCTCTCAGTCCATGGGTCTGTTACCCTGAGACCCCAAGCTGCACCATGGCGCTGCCTTCTCCCCAGGGACACGTGAGACCAAGGAGTGTGAGGTCCTCAAGCCTGTGGTGGATGGACGGCTCCTGTGCCTGCATCAGGGGCCTGTCTTCCTGGAACCCAAGCCCATCCCTGCCTGGCCTGGCAGGTAAGGGCCCCAGATGGCTTGGGACCAGGGACAGATGCTGGGTGGAAGGAGGGCCTCTGAGAAGGGGTGAGGGCTGTCTGGGAAGCTTGGCCCTGTTGTTTGGCTTCAAGCACGAGAGAGAAAGAGAGAGAGGAAGTGACAGGAATTGTCACAAAAGAGATAGGAAGTGAAACTGGCACACTGTCCCCTCTACGTCCACCCACACCGGGAGGGGTGTGGGAGGTAGGGGAACAGGTTGGTAAGTAGGGGGAGGGGCCAGGGTCCCCTTTCAACCTCCAGTCTCAAAAAGACTGCTCTGCACCATGCCACCAACCTGTTTCCCAGCCCTCAAAGGTGGCACAGGGGAGCAGCACAGGGGCCAGCCTCTCGTTCAAAGCTGTGAGGTAAAGCCCGAACACTGACTTCCTGGACAGCCGGGGACCAAGAGCTGCCTCCTATGTGCCTGGAGCCCCCTCTTGGGTGACCGCCCACTGACGGCCATGTACATTTTTAGCTGGAACATTTTCCTCCTCGCCGCATTCCCCAGAGTTAGGCTCTCTGTTGCTATGGAGACCCACTGGGGAAGATGCACATGCCTGGTTTCATAAAGTCCTCTGAGGGCTTGGAACACAACCAATTAGGCAAGAGTGAAAGATGGTGCTCAGGAAGCCCTTGGAAAAGCCTGTCAGAGGTGCTGGCTGGACGTCAGGTGCCCAGGGGACCAGAAAGAGGGGGAGCACTTCAACCTAGGGCAGCGCTGTCCCCAGCGGACCACAGGGATGGGGGAGGACAGGGGAACCAGGCACAGGATGGAGCCTTAGCAGAGCCCTTGGATCTGGACAGATGGGAGCAGTGCTGACTCAGGGCTGCCCAAGACCATGGGGCAGTGCTCAGCGTGTCCAGCAGGGCTCCGGGCCAAGCTGCTCTGACCGCATGGCCTCGGAATCTGGACCCCGAGCTGCACATGATGGAACAGGGCCCACAGGGAGGAGGGCAGGAAGGCAAGACGACAGGCCGCCAGACACCAAAATTAAGCACCAAAAATGGAAGGTTTGAGCCCTGGGAGTGCTGTGCACAGGGGAGCTACAGTGGACAGATGGGGAAGGCCAGTGGGCCGGCGGGGGCGGGGCCACAGTAGTGTTTACACACATGTTTTCTATGTCTAGCTTCCATGTGAGAGTTCTGTCTGAAAAGAGGGCTCTCTAGTGAAAAATGATTTGGAAAACCCCTGATCTCAGCAACTGTGCAGGTGTCTGGGAAGGGCTGCATGGGGTGTCGTGTGTTGGTTTTACTTGTGGTTCAGGAGGTCGGGGCTGGTCCTCTGTGTAGAGGGGGATCCACAGGGCTCAGAGCTAGAAGACCTGGCTGGGTTGGACTCGAGCCCTGCCACTGATGGGGGCTGTGACCACAGGCAAGTGGCCCATTTTCTCTGAGCCGCTGTTTCCTTGTCTGGAAACCAGCGGGTAGAGCAGTCCTACCTCACAGGCTATTGTGAGGATTCTGCAAGAATGAATGCGAAATTGTGAGTGGGTTGCATGCTGGGCCGACAGCAAATGGAAGTGTCCCCAGGATGAACAGAGGGGCCTGGGCTGGGGGGAGGCAGGGAGGGTGCAGAGAGTGGGTTTCTCTGGAGGGCCAGGCTCCCCATGGAGGAGACTGTGGGCTGGGTGGTGTTGGATCACCTCCCCCACCTTGGGGTGCTGACCTTAGAGCCCGAAAGGAGACACCGGGTCAGATGGGTGGGGTTGTATCATCTCCCCCCACCCTGGGGTGCTGACCTGAGAGCCTGAAAGGAGATACCGGGGTCAGGCTGGGCCCCAGAGGCCCAGGGCCTGTAACAAGATCTGCTGCCACCTGCCCGAAACACCAGCCCGTCCGGTTCATGTTTGGTAGCAACTCAGCGCTGTTTGCTGCCTGACAACTGGGCGGGGCCCTGCTCTGCGAGGGTGCGAGGTCTCACCTGCTGTGCCCTGAGCCTGGCACTGTGCCCAGGGCCTGCCATCAGTCACCCTCTCAGCACCCGCATCCCCAGGTCTCCAGGGAGGTGGTGGGAACACAGAACCGGTATTCAGTTCCATCCAGATACCCCTCCTGACTCTGCCCCATCCTGCGCTGAGAGGGGAAGACCAGGCCGCTGAGTGACTCTCAGCCTGACGCCTGACCTGGCAAATGCCACAGCCGTGCCCACACAGGGATTAGAACAAAGTGCAAGCTGCTGAATGTGGTGGAGCATCGTGACTGTAACAGGAGCTCAGGGAGGGGCAGGGCTATGAGGCGGGGGTGAGGAGTCGGGAGTGGGGGGAGTCCCCAGAAATTCCTGAGATCATCCATTCCCTCTTCCCTCCCTCCCTGGATCTCAGGGAGGAGGGGGCCTCTGGTCACATTTCATCTACCTGCTGCTCCTCCAGGAAGTCTTCCCCAAGAATGGCGCCCTCTGCTCACACCACCACCTTGACACCATGCTCCTTACTGTGGGCTCTTGAATGCTATCCCTGACCCACCCCTCTTAGACTGAAAGAGACAGGGTCCCTGGCTCCTGCCTGCTTTGTGATCTCCCACAGGACAGCAGCTCAAAACAGTGTCAGCAGGGGGATGGTCCTGGATGCAAAAGCAGGCACACTGGAGGCCTTCATGTGTACTTAGTGACCTGCTTAGGGCCACACAGGCTGGCGGGGTCTGGTCTCAGGAGTGCATGGCGACTCTGAGGGGCCCCTCCCTGTTAGGAATAGGGCGGGGTCAGGAGCTGCAGCCTGGGGTGGGAATGAGGGGGAGGGAGGGTCAGAACTGCCACTGCGCGAGTGTCACCCTGTTAATTCAGTGCCTGTCCCCCAAGTGGGGGCAGGCAGCGGGAAGGTCTGGCCGTGTGGGGGAGGTGGTCCTGGGAAGCAGCCCTGGGGCTAGGCCAGCTGCAGGCCAGGCTGAGCGCTCCCTCCCCATCCCTCCCCTCAAGTATTTATAGAAGTTATTTTGGGAATTTTCTTTCTGAGCTCAAGGCACATTCCTGGGATTCTGTCACAGCCTTTCCAGCTGGGAAGCCGGGCATCAGCTGGAGGCTGCTGCAGCTTCCTGGTCCCTGGAGCCCCCTGCTTGGGGACCCTGGGGCTGCAGGAAGGAGCCCCGGGCAGGACCAGCTCTGAGGCAGCTCCAGGAAGCCTCCTTCAGTCATCCCAGAGTTGAAGTGGGGGCTGACACACCTCTCAGGGAGGCCCACATTCCAGCCAAGCCCAGGCCCTCTCCCGCACTCCAAATTCTTCCAGGTGTGTCAGCCTCAACCTGTCCAACTAGACTGGGAATTAGGAATCTGTCCCGGCTGAGAACCAAGCCCACATGTGGCCATGTCCCACCTGGAGCTGGGCAGCTCCAGGGCCACAGGAGGCCCACCTACCTCTTGTTGTGGGGAAGGTCACGACTTCTTCTAGACCCACCCGAGGCCTGGATGATGAGCCCCTGCCCAGAGCTCCCCATGGCTCTCACAGGAAGAGGCCCCTGCTCAGAGAGAGCCCCCAGACTCCCTCAGAGCCCAGCTCTGTGTGTGTGCGCGGGGCGGGGGCGGGGGGGGGGGGAGTGGCTTCCGGGGCAGCAGAGGTGGCTGTGCTCTTCACACCTGTCCCTCCCTCCCTCCTGGGGCTCCACAGTGAGGCTTTCCTGGTGCTGTCTGTCTGCAGAGGCCACAGCCAGGCTCAAGGATGAGCACCAACTTGGTGAGAGGGCGAGTCGCGACCTGGGCAGGGGGGCCCTTGCCAGTCCCAGTTCAAGGCAGGGGGCTGGACCTTTTTGGGTTGGTTTCAGCCTGGGCTGGCTGGGGGCTCTACCCGCTCCTGAGCACAGCCAGGCCTGCAGGGCCAAGTAGGAAACTACAGCGAGATCTCTGGACTTTGGGTTCCAGACAAGAACACTGTGATGCGCAGTGATGGCAGATGCTGCCCTCTGAGCAGAAGGCAGAGCTTGAGGGGCTGGTGACAGCCTGTTTTGGGGTATGCTGGCCTTTGTACAAGGGGAGGGGGCTGAGCCCTGCTGAACCCTCCAGACGCGTAAGTCTTTCCCCTGACCACTGATTCTGGGGTTAAAGTAAGCCAACAATGCCTACCCATGGCTCTGTGCTGAGTCTGTGACACTGACAGAAGGCTTCCTGTCCACTTCCTCAGGGCTGGTGGACTTCAGAAGTCCACACACGGACCTAAGGTTTGCCTACAAAGTCCTGGGCTGCAGGAAAGAGGACATGCCTCCACCTTCATGAGTCTGGGGCAAGGGTTCAGGCTGTGTGCTGGGCTGTGCCGGTGTGGGCAGAGAGGGCTGGGGAGGGGCCGCTGGAGACAGGAGGCCCAGGCTGAGGGGACATACCCTGCACCTCCCATCCCCTCCTCCCTTCTCCTCCACTTCTCCATCAGGGAATGCAGACCTCAGGCAGCCCTGGGGAGGGGCCAGGAAGAGAACTCACAATAAAACTACTGCACCAGGGGGTCAAATGGCCAGTAAGACATTCCTACTGAATTTTCCTGTCAAACAGAAGCAATATTCCTGCCCACTGGAGCTGGGGGGGAGGCTCAGACTCTGCCAATGAGGGGCTGTGTGTGCAACAACTCAGCTTCTACACACACACAGCAGAGTGCAAGACTTCTGGGTCCTCCCATTCCTCAGGCTGCCTGGATGCTCTCAGCCCCTGCCACAGCTTAGGAAGCCAGCCGGGAGGGAGAAGCCTAGAGCAGGCACGGGGCCTGGAACCAGAGACCTTGCTGTGCTATGGTACTGCCCACCTCATCCATCAACCCAGCCTAACAAGACTGTGGGCCCAAGCGCAGGGCTTCTCCAGAGCCTGGCCTTCCCAGTTCTTCCTCTCTAGCAGCCCGAGGGCCCAGCCACCCCTTTAGCTACAGAGCCTCACCCACAAGAGGGGGTCTCAAGTCCCCCTCATCTCTCAACACAGACTCTAGCCCACTGGGCCAGCTGCCCTTGCTCTCAGCCAAGCTCAGCCTGGCCTCGCCCTGTGCACACTCATTCCATCCACAGGGCAGCTGGGGCTGACATCCTGCACCTCTGTGCCTTGGCCAGAGTCACTCACTGTTCTCTGAGAGAACAGAGCAACTTGGCTACAATGAGTATCTGAGACTTGACTCTGGGTATCCTCTCCCCTCTGCAAACCAAGAGTATCTGAACTTGGCCTGGGAGCCACACTTCAAAATGAAAAAGGTAAAGGTAAAAGCTTTCACAACAGCATAGGAAACCATAAACAAAACAAAAAGATAACCTACAGACTGGGAGAAAATATTTGCACATGATGTAACCAACAAGGGATTAATCTCCAAAACACACAAACAGTTCGTGCAGCTCAAAAGCAAAAAGAACAGACAACCGCCACGGCAGTGACGTCAAACAGCCCAGTCAAAGGTGGGGCTCAGGCCACTTGGCCTTCCTTGTGAATGGCACCAAAAATATACCCAATGTTGACTTGTCTTTTCATCATCTGAGCCCTAAGACTATCCCCTGGAGGTCACATTATTATCCCCATTTGATAGAAGAAAAACTGAGCCAGCAAGAAGATGTAATCTCCAAGTGCCCCCACAACCCAGGGGCTGGGAGGGCTGAACCTCTCTTGTGTGGTCCTACCCTCCAGGATTGGGGCTTCCCAGGTGCTCAGCGGTAAAGAATCTGCCTGCAATTCAGAGATGGAGGAGACCTGGGTTCAGTCCCTGGGTTGGGAAGATCCCCTGGAGAAGGAAATGGCAGCCCACTCCAGTATTCTGGCCAGAAGAATCCCAAGAACAAAGGAGCCTGGGAGACTACAGTCCATGGAATCGCAAAGAGTCAGACACTGCTGAGCAACTAACACTTTTTTAAATTTGACAAAAATGGCTTGGCTTTTCCAAAAAATGAGTTTGTAGTAAACCAAAATAGAATATGTGTACAGGGGGAGAGGGGACGACAGAGGATGAGTTGGTTGGATGGCATCACTGATTCAATGGACGTGAGTTTGAGGAAGCTCCGGGAAAATGATGAAGGACAGGGAAGCCTGGCATCCTGCAGTCCATGGGGTCACAAAGAGACTGGGCAGGCACTCACCCTCCGCAATTGGGGATGGGACCCTGGGGGGTGGGAGGACCTCTGTGTAGCCCGAGTTTACCTCTCTGACCTCAGAGAGCAGAGCCTTCTGGTTGGATTCCTGGAGTACCTGCAAAAGGCCCAACCCCGAGCCTCAGGTTTGGGTCGGGCAGAGCCCTGGCCCTTGCTGACTCAGGCCCTGCCTTGGGGAATCAGAGGGATGGTGGCAGGGAGCTTCTGAGGACTTAAGTCGTGAAGTGGCACACCCCAGCCTAGAGAGAGGGAGGTAAGAAGCTCTCTGGGGTCATGGCCATGCTCTTGATCCCCAAGTCCACTTAAAGACAGCCATGCTGGGAGCCACAGGGAGAGAATGCACGCATGCGTGCGTGCTCAGTCACGTCCAACTCTTTAACCCCGTGGATTGCAGGATCCTCTGTCTATGGGATTATCCTGGAAAGAACACTGGAGTGGGTTGCCATTTCCTTCTCCAGGGGATCTTCCTGACTCAGGGATTGAACCTGTGGCTCCTGCAAGGCAGGTGGATTTTTTACCACTGAGCCACCTGGGAAGGCAGGGGAATAATTCATCAGCCGCTCTCATAGAGGACAATGGATGACAGAAACACTGTCTTCCCCATCCCTTATATGTGGAAGTCGCTCAGTCATGTCTGACTCTGCGACCCCATGGACTGCAGCCTCCCAGGCTCCTCTGTCCATAGGATTTTCCAGGCAAAAATACTGGAGTGGGTTGCCATTTCCTTCTCCAGGGGATCTTCTCAACTCAGGCATTGAACCTGGGTCTCCCGCATTGCAGGCAGACACTTTACCCTCTAAGCCACCAGGGAAGCCTAATATATCCACTATATTTATAATGGATAACCAATAAGGACCTACTGTGTAGCACATGGAACTCTGCTCAATGTTACGTGACAGCCTGGATGGAAGTGGAGTTTGGTGGAGAATGGATACATGCGTATGTATGGCTGAGTCTCTTCACCGTTCACCTGAAACTATCACCACCTTGTTAATGGCTACATCCCAATACAAAATAAAAGGTTAAAAAGAGAAGAAGAAACACTGTCTTCCGGGCTTTCCAGGGGCATTTGGAGAGAGAAGAGACCAGGTCGCGAGGCCAGGACTGCTTCAGAAATCACATCTCTGGGAATTATATCACAAGAGCCAAAGCTCACGCAGGGCTGTTTCCTCCTGTGGCTGGGGTGCCTGGGGAGGAAAGGGTTCTGGGGAGATGGGGCAGCAGGAGCTGGAGCTCTGTCCCAGGAAAGAAGCATTACCAAGAACAGGGGCCATTGAGGAGCAAGGCAGCCTGGCAGGAGAGGAGCCAGGAAATCCCACTCCCCCAGAACCTGTCCCTGGTAGAGAGGAGGGTGAGGCACCACCCACAAACACAGGCGGCAAGGATAGAGTCATGGCTGTCTGCTCCTGGCTGAAGCTTTCAAGCTGCACTTGGAGTGAGACAGGCTGCACCAAAGCATCCATTCTCCTGGCTCAGCCAAGCAGAGGGTAGGGAGAGTGAAGGTGGGCAGCCAGGGCTAGTGACCCTCCTACCACTAAGGTCAGGTGACCTCAAAGGAGCCCTCTCTTGGGAGGTTCTCAGGGACTTGATGACTCCTCAGTCACTGCTGGGCTCTGTGCCTTCCCTCAGCATCCCTGCTTCCTAGGAAGTCCCCTCTCGGCCATGCCTGCGGAGCCCTCTCTGAAAAAGTGTCACCTGAAGGCCAAGGCCTCTGCTGATCTCGGGAAATACCCAGCTTCCTTTCTCAGGTTTCTTCAGAGGCGGGCAGGTACAGGTCAGGTTGCCCCATTGTAACTATTGGGTTGGCCAAAAAATTCGCTTCGGTTTGTCTGCATCATCTGATGGAAAACCCCGAACAAACTTTATGGCCAACCCAATACATTCTTCTGCTAGTAAGTTAAGTTCTGAGCACCCAGCCCAAGTGAGTGGGGTTTCCAGCTACCTGGAGAGGAGGTAAAGACTGAGCTGGCAGAGACTGTCAGGACCTGCTCCTGGGGTTTCACCAGGTATTTCCATTGGCAGAGAGCATGCCTTTCTCTTTCCACACCTGGTGGACTCCCAAAGCCACTTGGCCATCCCTGAGCCTGGAGGAGGTGGCAGCCTGCAGGATCAGGGCTTGACGGCACAGATTCTTCTGGGACACTGCTGTATGCATGGCAGGGACTCTTCACTGGCACCACCCTGCCAAAGTTGTCTTTCTTGCCTGATCTGGGTGGAAAAGCCTGAGCTGAGCCCAGAGTGGAGCCAGCACCATGGAAACACCTCCATCACATCCCAGGCTGGGAGGGCAGCAGGACGGGGAGAGCAGAGAACACACTTCTGGGCCAAAGTTCATATTCTTGGAAGCCTGGAGCCCGGCTCCTGAAAGCAACAGCCTTGAGAAAGCCTTGAAAGCCTCTGAGAGGCTTTCTCCAGCCTATCTCCAAATCTCCTGTCCCATGTACACAGCTCCAGAGAGGCCCCCAGGCCAGCCTCCTGGTGATTGACCATCCCACCTTCAGAACTACAGGGCAGAGGTGGGCATCCCCACAGCGTACTGAGTGTATCTCTGCCTTCCTCTCTCTAGAACTCAGAGTGTGGGACTCAGCCACTATGTTAGAGGGCTCACTGAGGGACCCAGAGCTCTTCCAACCGGGTTATGGGTGGCCATGCACTCAGGGGAGAGGGATGTATCTCCTTCCTCTTGTACCAAGTAAGGGCAATGTCCTCAGAGAGCCACAGAGGCATCATGAGGCCAGGATGTCCTCCTCCCTGGGAATCCACCTTGGCAGTGACTCCAGTTGGGGGGAGTACTGGTCCCCCTACCATATTCCTTTTTCTGGACAATTCTCCAAGGATGCACCAGCTTCAGGCTGAGACAACTACTGTTTCTCTCTCATTCTCTACTATTTTTAGATTTGTGAATCCCAGGGATTCACATCAAATCTAAGGGATTTGTGAATCCCTTACTTATGTGCCAAGCTGACTCAGACCAACGGGGAGTGTCTCCCATTATGCAGTACCATGGTGAAAAAGATCCCAAGATCCCATCTGTGCTCAGTGGGAAAAAGTGCTGTGACCGATTAGTGATGTCTGTCTTGGGTGAGGGACTAGAGAGTGTGGTGTGTGTGCTGTGTTTTGCCTTCTCTGATACTGCACTGCAGACTTTCAGAAGTGCTTTCTCATGTATCAGGTCATTTGATTGTAACACTGCTGGTCTAGGAATGATGAAGCTCATTATTCATTTATAAAAGGAGACATTAGGATGGTGGAAGCAAGTGTGTCTTTTCCTAAATCACTCAGGTGAATTAGGGCCAGAGCTAGGATTAGATCCCAGATGTTCTGAGTCTCAGGACTACAAGGAAGACACTGAGATCAGGGAATGCTGGAGACCAATACACCACATGTGTCTTTAGGAAAAAAGTGCTTAGTAAATCTTCCCCAGGCTTGAAATTTGCTATTCTTTATGCGTATGTGTGGGATGCTGGCAGGAACACAGCGTGTGGAAAGGGGATAGGCTGCCTACGCTGGAGCCAATGCCTCTCTGGTTGCCTGTAACTGCACAGTGGGCCGTCCTTTCTCAGATTGCATCAAATCAGCAAGGCACCCCGCGAAGAGAAAAGGGGCCATTTCAGAAACATCTGTAGGGAGCCACTCTGGACAGCTACTCAGTTACCGTGGAAACCCACCCTTGGAAACTGCCTCAATTTCAGGAAAATAAGTACAAACAATAATAAGCATAAATGAAAAATGGTACACTGTTGCTTCAAAATTGTACTTGTTACTGGATTTGGCTGGGTTCTCCAGGAGGGCTGAGACAGTAGGCTCATATCTGTGACCGTAGGGGCAGGCAGCCGTCTGCCTGGCTGCAGGAGTAATGACAGAGCCCACATCCTCTGGCTCCTTAATCAAGTTTCTGGATGTGACCTTGGGGGAGGCATCTATCAGAGAAGTTGATGTCTGAAGTGCAGGGGGAAGGACAATGTGCTTTGCAAGAAACAAATATTTGCTGAGCAGACTGGAAGGCAACACGGTACCAGGTGGAGGGAACCTGGGCCAGGCTGAGATGTTGCTTCGTGGGCCTGAGCTAGGAATCAAGAGATCAGGCTGAGATGGGAATCCCTGTTTTCAAGGACTCTTGGGGTTAGCAAGGAACTTAAAAAGATGACCTGGTCCAGCTCCTCCTCCATGTGATATTCACATTCTCTGGGCAGCATCCTCACCAGATGATTCACGAGTCTGTCCTTGGACTATGCCAAAAGTTAAGCCATTTTTCCGATGCTGAGCTGACATCTAACTCCTTGAAGCTTCTACTCAGGAAAAAAGCAGACCCCTTATGGCAGTGATAACCCTTCAGCCATCTGGAGCCATTCCACTGGGTCTACCGTGTTCTCCGTGTGGCAGACATCAGTGACACCCTCACGGTTGTGCTCCTCAGAGAGTTCTTAAAGCAGGGCATCTCAGTGGAACCCAGACCCCAAATGTGTTGTAACTATGGGCTCCTAAATTATACTTCAGAAATCACTGTACATGCAGGCCTGTCCACTTTTAGGTCATTACATCAAGATACCTGCTCTTTGAAAGCAGGTACGGATGGCAAGGAAAGAGTCCTCCCTAGGTTTTACTTGACCACCTGTCGGAGACATTCCCTGGACTAGAGAGTCCCCACTGCACAGGTAAGTAAAACTGAGGTCTTGAGAAGGGGCTTTGCCAACAAAGGTCCATCTAGTCAAAACTATGGTTTTTCCAGTAGTCGTGTATGGATGTGAGAGTTGGACTATAAAGAAAGCTGAGCGCCAAAGAAGAATTGATGCTTTTGAACTGTGGTGTTGGAGAAGACTCTTGAGAGTCCCTTGGACAGCAAGGAGATCAAATCAGTCAATCCTAAAGGAAATCAGTCCTGAATATTCATTGGAAGGACTGATGCTGAAGCCGAAACTCCAATATTTGGTCACCTGATGCAAAGAACTGACTCATTGGAAAAGACCCTGATGCTGGGAAACATTGAAGGCAGGAGGAGAAGGGGACGATAGAGGATGAGGTGGTTGGATGGCATCACTGACTCAATGGACATGAGTTTGAGCAAGCTCTGGTAGTTGGTGAAGGACAGGGAAGCCTGTTGTGTTGCAGTCCCTGGGGTTGCAAAGAGTCGGACATGACTGAGCAACTGAATTGAACTGAGAAGGGGCTGACTTGCCCTTGACCACCCAGGAAGAGAACAGCAAAGCCAAGGTAAAAGAATCAACCCCCTACTCCCAACTGCCGAGGCTTCCCACAGGAGAGTTGCTGAACCCCAGACACCCACACCCTGGCCTCCATGTCCTAAGATTAGGGGCTCTTGGCCCCCTCTTAGCACCCCGAGGCCATTCTCCATGTGTGCTTGAGTCAGGCCTGACACAACAGTCCACCCCAAGACACTGCCTAAATCCCACAAGGAGGCACAGAGCTCCTCTCAATAGGGGGAGGCAGCCCCGTGATCAGGCAGGGCCTGGGGATGGAAAAAAAAGCATTTTGGTATCTGTCTAGAGTCTGCAGAGCAGGGACCTGATGAGTATCTACAGTGAAAACCCTTGGGGCTAGATGGCCTTACAGAAACACACCAAGAGGAAGTCACAAAGAATCAGCCAACCCTCCCAGATTTTTTCATCCACTCAGGCAGGGGATTGAAGGGGAGTGGCTTGCCATATGGTCTCTGTTCTCCCAACAGGGCAAGGAGGAAGCCATCTCCCACAGATACCAGGGCACTGCAGGCAGAGGAGGGGATGAGGTAGGGAGGGGGGCTCTGAGGTCATCTGAGGGGGTGTGGGGCTGACTCACCAGGCTGTGCATGATACGCACGCCGTCGGGGTTCACCGTGAGCGCCTCCTTGTACAGCTGCTTGGCCTCCTCCAACCTGCCCTTCATCTCGGCCAGCCGGCCCCGCATGTAGAGCACCGAATGCGAGGTGGGAAAGAGGCCCGCTGCCTCCTGGATGCAGAAGCCTGCTTCTTTGAGGTGCTGCTGCTCCATGAACAGCTCGGCTGTGAAACCAGAAGGGCAGGTGAGGCGGTGGGAGAAGTCAGAGGCAGTGGCCGCCTCCCACATCTTACCATCAGCCCCCAGAGTTCAGGAGCCGGTCTTGGGTGATGGAACCAGCCGCCTGAGACACAGCACAGGATGGGCTCACTATGGGGCATGGCCGTAGCACCAGGCAGTGGTTTCTGAGTGCTCACCCTGTGTCAGGTTCATGCCATGTGCTGCATGCAGACCAACTCTGCCAACACTCACAAAACCCTACAGAACCATCGCTTCTATTACCCACTTCCGGGAGGAGGAAATGGGCACAGAGAGGGTAAGGAACTCTCCTAAGGCCACAGGGAGAGAGAGTAATGGAGCCAGGGTTCACACTGGGCTGTCTGACATCAGAGCCTGGCAGTGGGGGCATGAGTGGGGTCCCCTGCAGCCAAGTATTTGATTGGGTTCTGTTCATCACTTGTTCATCTGTTCACCATGTGTCTGGGGACAGGGTTGGGGGGCAGATGAGGTGGCTCCCCAGGGATGCCAACTGACTGAAGAGCTAACTCTGCCTGCATCATCAGGATGAGGAGAGCCACATGATGCTGCCAAAGATGGGACAGGAAGGAAGTCCCGAGAGCACCTGTGAAGGGGCAGGGCTGGGGCTCACACCGAGAAGCTAGAAAGCCACCAGTACATGCTGAGAGTTGACTGTGGACCCTGGGCCAGGCAAGCATCTTCTCTTATTTAATCCTCATAAATCTGGAAGGGAGGCAGGTTCTCTCCTGCACCCCAGGCTGACAGAGGGAGGACCTCACCCCAGCCCCTTGGTAGAAGGTGCAGCTCCCAGCCTCCCTCCAAACTCAGGACTTTCCATCACACGGAGAGGAACAACGTCTTTCAACCAACTGGCAGGGAAGATCTCCCCACAACCAGTGCGCCTTCTGGCCTCACATCAGTAGAAAACGGGGCAGTTTCTCCAATCCTGGCCCAGCCCACACAAACACACATTTCAAACCCACGCTGTGTAGGTACACACCCACCGCAGGTGCTTTTAGAAACGCAGTGCCCTGGAGTTGCCTTGCAGCCCGCTCAGCCCGCCTCCCATGGCAGCCTGGGCTCGGGTGCCCCCCTTGGGGGCTGGTGCCCCACACAGATGGGAGGGAGCACAGAAGGGCAAGCAGAGCCCTGCTGGGGACTCTGCCAAGAGCTGTTCCCAGCAACGGCCGAGAGCTGAGGTCACACTGGTTCAGATCAGGTCTGGGGGTCAGGGGTGGATAACAGACCTCCCAAAGGAAGCTACCAGAAAGGTGGAAAACCCAGGCCCAGGCAGGCCACCTTCTTTTTCTAACAAGAAGCAGGAGGAGGCCTAATAACGGCCTTGACTGTGCACACAGCACCGGGGCACCCAGCGTGAATGCAGCCTAAGATCCGCTGGACAATCAAAGCAGCTTGAACAGTGCAGAAGGCTTTCCGAGCGGGAGCGGGGTACTCTTTTCTTTTACTGGAGATGAGAATGTGGGAGAATCAGAGAATTAACTCAGAGGAGCCAGGCTTGCATGATAAGGTGGGAGAGAATAGCACAGGCTCCTGTCCTCAGAGAAGGCCTGAACCGGAGCTGCCGCCTGGGCTCTCCACTGGCTGCCTTCATACCTGCGTCCAGCATCTGGCTGCTAAGGACCAACCATGTGCCTGGCCCTCCCACAAGAGGGAGAAAAGAGAGGAGGTGGGGGAAGGGGAGCAGCTGAGCCACCAAACCACTGGAGTGACCAGGGCAGTGGAGTGACAAGTGCCATGGCTGAGTTTTCAGGGCACTCAGATGGGGTCCGGCCAGCTGGGCTGGTTTGATCACGGGAGTCTTCCTGGGGGAGGTGGCATCTGAGCTGGGGCCTGAAGGCACAGGGGCACTTGGCCTGGCAGAGAGGAGAAGGGAGGCCGCGCTGGGCTGGGTCTGGAGGGCTAAGCAGGTCTTTCCAGGGCCACAGAGGAAAAGGGAGGGAGGAAGTGTGAGTGGTGGGGGTGGGGAGGCCTGTCCTGCACCAGCCCCTGGGCTGCTTCGTCCACCGCCAGGAGCTGAGCTCAGAGGAGAGCTGGGCTCTCTCCTCCCCTGGACCTTGTCCCAGCAGGCCCTCCTCGGGCCTGGCACACCTGCCCGCCTGGTCCTGGCCCGGCTCATTAAGCTGTTTACAACTTGCTGCCCTGACTCCTGAGCCTCGTCTCTGGAGGCTGGCCCCTGTCCCTCCCTTGGGATCTCCTCACAGTGCCTTCACATCAACAGATTTCAATTACAAGGATCCCCAGCCCCCTCCTTCCTCGGGGCCCTGGGCTTTGTCCCAGCCACACAACAGAGGACATGCCCTGAAAAATAGGTAGGGGTGCTTGCTCTGATGGACTTCATTACCAGTCAGGCAGGAAACCACATGACACAGAACAGAGCCAGAGGTGAGGGCTCTTGGCCGCCTTACAGACGGCCCCTGGCAGGCCCACTGCCAGGGTGGGATCCCTGACCTGCACACAGACCCACAGGTCGGAGGGCTGCAAGTGTACCCCTTTTTTCTAGCCTCAGCCTCCCTGGGCAGTTGTTTTACCAAACATGGTGCTCCCCAGACAGCCAGCCTCAGCTGCAGCAGGAGCCCTGTGGCACAGTACCTGCCCACTGCCCAATCCTCTGCCTCCCAGCCCTGGTGACCAGGGCCCAAAGGTGTCCACACCCAGCCCAGTCTCCCCTGGCCAGGGCTGGATAAGCACCCGCCATCACTGGATTTCCCTTGGATTCTCATAGTCGAGGTCATCCCTCCAGCAAACAGGGGCCTCGCAGCCCCCTCAGTGTCAGAGGCTCCTCTCTGATCCCCTTGGTCCTTTCTCTCTCCCCCTCCCTTCTGGTCTCCACTTTTCTCATCTTCCTCTCTTCCTACCCCGGCCCTGACCTCCTCTCCTGTCTGTGTGTTTCGGCTTTTCTTCTTCTTCCCTCCATCTCTCTCCACCCGCTCCCTCCTCTGTGCTTTCTCTCAGCAGGCTCCAAATGGAAAACATCTGTTCCCTGGAGCTTTGCAACAGTTCCTTTTATTATTTTTTTCTGAGGCATCCTGATCTAACCCTGCACCCAGAGCTGGCTCCAGTCTCCCGGTCGTTCCTGCCAGTTCCGAGCCCTCTCTGCTGGGAGGAGGGCTTTCCTCGGCTGGTCCTGGGGAGCAGGGTGAAAGAGGGCCCAGGGCCAGGCCTGAGGCCTTGGAGGCACCTCTCCAGGTGAGATGGCTTCCTAGAGGTACCCCTCCAGAAACCCCAGAAAGGAAGGGGGGCCATCTGGGCTAAAAGGGCAGAGGCCTTCCAGGGTAGGAGATAACGTTAGACCCTAAAAACAATCCATCTTGAGCCCAAGTTGGGGGGGGGGGTGTCTCCAAAAGTTATCCCTTAAAGGAAATAAGCACTTCCCTATATGGGTGCCCAGAATAAAAGAGAAGGAAGGGTCGGGGAGGGCAGGGGAGGAGTGAGAGAGAAGACCAGCCGAAGGGAGGATGGCCGTGAGAGTAACAGAGAATCCAAAGGTCTGAAGGGATTTTTTGGGTTAGCCTGGGACCCAGGGGTGTGTGACGCATTGACTCAGGCCACATGGCGTCAAGGCCCTGTGGGCCTGGGCGCCCGACTTCCTGTCCTGGGAGCTCTCCTCACAAACTCAGGAGGAGGGGTTGACTGACGGAGAGGAGGGAAGAAGGACAAGCAGGAGCACAGGAAGAGAGGACGTGGGAAGGGGGCATATAAGGCCAGAGGGAGAAGGGCAGGGAGCTGGGAGAGAAGGGAGAGTGGAGGGAGATACGCGAAGAAATGAGGAGGAAACAGGGAAACATGAGAGTCAGGGGAGCCTGCTGGACCAAGGGTCAGATGCAGCTTCTGTCCCAACTATAAACACTGCCCTACTGCCCCACCCCAGGTCCCCGGTCTGCCTGGCCAACAGCAGAGGTAGCATCCGCTTTCGAGGCCATCTAAAGAGCCAGGGCTCCAGCACCCAGATGGTGTGGATCTGCCATCTAGAAGCTGAGACTCAAGCCAATTTTCCCCCGACACGGGGAACGCCCACGGCTGCCTGTGAGCCCTTGGACCCCCAAGGCAAGGGGACTCTCCCTGCACCCACACCCCTCTCTAGCATGCTCTTAGCTTCCAGAGACACGAGCTGCAGTGAAAGGAAGGTGGGTCTTCCTGCCCTTCTGGAAGGCACCTCCCGACACTCAGGATCCTGGAGCATCTATGGGGCCGGCCGGGTGATTCTCCCATTTTCACACAAATCCACTGCCAAAGAGGAGACATTTTTGAAACTCATTGAAAGAGGCAACATTTTTGAAACTCATCTCTCAGGCAGAAACCCTCCATGAGGCTTCTCACTTCAGACTGGAATGGGAAGGAGTCTTGAAGAGGGTAGGGGGGTGGGGCAGGAGGACAGTTGGGAGACGAGGGATACATTTCCCAACCTAAGTGCGGGTTAATGATGGAACTTACTGCCAAGACAGACTGGGATGCAATTAATCTTGAACCAAACTGGGGGATTAGCTTGCTCCAAAATGATAAAAGGGGGTAGTTTTCTTTTCCTGGAAATCTGGTGCAGCTGGAGGAATCATTAGGCTGGGTGGGTGGGGGTGGTCATGGGGGCTGCTGATGACAATACTTGTAGCTTGGGTCAGGTGGGGGTGTGGAGGCTTAGGGTGATCTGCTCCTGGAAGTCCTTCATTCAAGGGGTGCTCAGCACATGCTTGCTGGTGATGATGGCCAAGGGAGGGGAGGGGGCTCATGCAGTGAGGATTCTCCAGAATCCTCCCACGCTCAGAATGAAAGACCTAGGATACTTTCTTGCTTCCCTTTTTGCCTGTGGCAGCTACCCATCAATCTATCCTCCCTTCTTCTATAATGACAGATCCTCTGATTTTTAATGGGGCACATATATACCCAGATAATGGCACCTCCGAGAGTCCTTTGCAGGTAGATGTGGTCATGTGACTAAGTTCTGGCCAGTGGATCATGAGGGGAAGTGATGTATGCAAATTCTAGGACATGTCCTTCTAGGGACGGGGTGTCCCCTTCTCCCACCCTTCCTAGTTATGCCTTGAAATGTGAATGTGGTGGAGGGCCACCTTGGATCACAAAGACAAGAGTGACACCACAGTAAGAGCAAAGCCAACAAAATGGAAGGAATCTAGGTCCCCGGACCAGGAGAGCAGAGCTGTCATCTTAGTCAAGGCTGCCATCACTGAATTATTACAGAAGGAAAGAGAAGTGTTTACCTTATAGAAGCCACTGCTATTCTGCATGGGTCACACACCCCAAGCTTGTCTCCTAGTGCCACACAGCCCAACTCTCACCCTGCACCACAATTCAAGCATTCAGATTTTGTTCTCAGAGTTCTCCATGGGCCAAATGTCTACGATAATGTCCAGAGAAGAAAAGCTAATGTGCAAATTATTGAAGGATGTTGCTTATACCAAAATTCCCAAGTCTAATTATAGGCTTCAGGAAGGCCTTTAACCTTACTTGGAGTTATCAGAACATACTACCACCCTAGCAGAAAGCAGCATTTCTCAGAGATACAAGCAGCCTTGTAAAATACAGAAATGGTTGTTATCTGCTAAGATGAGTCAACAAGACAGACCATTAACACAAAAGGCCTTGGGAGTTCCAAAGCAGGTAGCATGCACCTCCCAAATCCGACCACTCATCAGTGCACTGCCAATATATTCCTTGAAGCTGGTGAACGCCCCAGGGAGGGTGCAGCTTTCCACCCCAGGCCCCTGTGGGGGTGGGGCCCCAGTATGCCCATCGGGAGCTGTTAGAGGTCCATGTCTTAGAAGATGACAGGGCATCTTTGCCTCAGAGGAAGCCTAGCTTGTTATCCCTCTGGATTTTGCAAAGTTCTTCTTCCTACTTCAGATGCAACAAGTGACACTGGAGCACAGCCCCCACATCCCTAGCATCCCAAGGGAGCCTGATATGCTAACTGGGGCAATATCTGCATTATTAACATGCTTCCCAGTCTAGTCTTTTTATGAATCCTTGTCCAATTTTTTTCCCCCAGATTTAGATCCTGTGGAGGGGAGAGTGGGGGCGTCCTGCATACTAATGTGTCCATATGTGGAAGCTACCAGTGGGGAACTGTAGATCCTCAATCAACAAGCACATTCTAACTCTGACTTGCAGAATCTGCACATCCCAGGAAGGGAGTATCTCCTTTGTCTCTTCTCTCTCTCCCCTCGGGGGGGTTATCGGGTTATCACACTGCCCGACACTGCCCAGGGGGTGGGAGGCTGAGGAGGAGGGGGAACAGGAGGGTAATCAGTACCAGGTGAGGAGCTTCATGCCTGGGTCAAGGGGTCATGTTGGCCTGGTGCATTTTTAGGATTCCACTCACCCTACCACCTTCCTTTTACTTTTGCTGCTGCTGCTACCATTTTATCTCATTCAGGCACATCCCCTGTCTTGCTTCTCTCTTGTTTCATTCTAATCCCCCTCTCACACCCACTCCAGTATTCTTGCCTGGAGAATCCTATGGACAGGGGAGCCTGGTGGGCTACAGTCCATAGGGTTGCAAATTAAACTTTGCCAAGCACCTACTATGTGCTAACTGCTCAACACATACTAGCTCATTTCAGATCAGGACAGTAAATGAGCTGTGGGACTCTGAACCTCCTGCCTCCCCAACACTAACAGACCCTCCAACTCCAGGGTGGCAACGGTGCCCACTAGCTATCAAGAGAAATCATTACCTGAATGGCGATCCTTGAGTTCCTAGCCCTCTACTTTCAATGAACTCCACCACCAGGTCTCGCTTTCTTGGGGCCAGCACACCTCACTTCTGCTCTAGCTCTCCCAAGAGCTCTCGGGGGTTTGAGTCCTAACCGGTTCTCTTCAAGACACAGCTTTCCCACCTGGGCTACCAGGACAGACCTGTAGGAGCCAGAGGGGGCCCAGGTGGCCTGCAGGCAGAGGGTGGGAGCACTCACCAGCCTGGAGCCAGATCTGTTCCAGCGTGGTCCACAGCTGCATGGGGCCCTGCTTCAGGACCGAGCTGGGCACAGTCAGCTCCGACATGGCCTCCTCCAGCCGGGAGGCAGCAATGGATGATGCCCGCCGAGAGCCTGTAGAGCAAGATAGGAAAGGCTGAGCTGCAGGCCTGGTGACAGTGGCTGCATAGCCCTGCAGGAGCGGCAGGGCACGCCGAGTCACGGCAAGGTGGCCCGGCCCTGCAGCCGCAAAACAGTGCACAGACCCACTAGGAGGGGCCCATCTAATACCTTCACCCATGCAAGAGAGAGGGGGTGGGTTTCTGAGGGGCAATGAGGCAGTAAGCCCACTTCTAGGAGTCAATCCCTAAGGAAGAACACCGTGAATGTTGGCAATGGTGGGCATTCTACCACTGCCCAAGATACTGAAGACCGAAATGATCTCAATGTCCACCAATGGGGACTGATTAAAAATAAGTGAGAGTATAATCATACTGGACAATGCAGTCATTAAAATAACAATGCATAACTATGGGTATTGATTCAGAAAGATGGTGACATTATGCAGTTTGGTAAAAAAGCAGCAGACTGCAAAAGAGGAGGATCACAGTTTTATAAGAAATAAAATACAGGAATGTTTCTGAAAGTCTGAAAGGCCACTTATTAAGGTTTGAGTGGTGAAATGATGGATGACTTTTCCTTTCTCCCTTTTATATTTTTACTTTCTGTTTTCTCAAGTGCCTATTATTTCTTTAGAGAAAAGTACCCTGGAGGAGGGCATGGCAACCCACTCCACTATTCTTGCCTGGAGAATCCCATGGACAGAGGAGCTTGGTGGGATACAGTCCATAGAGTCGCAAAGAGTCGGACACAACTGAAGCGACTTAGCACGCACGCATGGTGGAATGATGGATGAATTTTCCTTTCTCCCTTTTATATTTTCACTTTCTTTCACAAGTGCCTATTATTTCTTTATAGAAAAGTCCCATTGGAGGTTGAGCTGTGAAGGATTCTTGGGTAGCAGCTTGGGCCAGACCGTGTGCCCTCTGGACAACTTCTCCCCGTGGCATTCCTGAGTAACGTGGGTCCCTGTTCAGGATATACAAGCTGTTGACATTTACAGTTTATGTGCAGGTGAAATGCAGCACTTTTTTTTTCCTCTCTCTCTCAGAGGCAATAAAGGCTCCAATAAACTCAGGAGACCTTGGGGCAAACCACAGATGACTTCAGTTTATAAGGCAAGTGTTCATAGAGTCCTAATAACTTTGTCCAGAGTTCTTCCCTCTCTAATTTCAAAGGTGCTACACTCCCTGGCACCGTTGCCTCCTCAGATTCAGCAGCTCTACATCCAGTCCATCACTCCTCAGCTCAAATCAGGTGCTGGGTGTGGCTTCAGGAATCAGCTTCATCTCTTGACAACAAAGGCGCAAGTTGATTCATGGCCACAGAAGTGGAAAAGATGAGCAGTGACACCAAATACAACTCCGTCACACTTTCATTCCTGTGACTAATTTTGCTTGTGTTTTTGAGGAAGGTATTCGCTTTAATCAGGTCCTGGGTTAAAACACGTAAGTTTGCAGATCCTAAACTGGTTTGAATTTCACAAGCCATGGATATCAGGATGAATTTTTCCAGGAAATTACAGTCAGATTTAGGCTGAAATAGCAGCTCAGCCCTTCCTTTCTACTTGACTTGATCTGTTGAGGACATTATCATGGCAGACCTTGGCCTTGAGTTTTTTAAAAAAAGTTTATTTATTTGGCTCTGCAGGATCTTTGTTGTGGGAACTCTTAGTTGCGGCATGTGGGATCTAGTTCCCTGACCAGGGACTGAACCCAGGCCCCCTGCATCGGGAGCGTGGAGCTTAGCCTATTGACCACTAGGGAAGTCCCCTTGGCCTTGAGCTTCAGCCTAAGGGGAGACGGTCTCTGTGCTCCACAGCCATCTCTCCACCCCAGTCTTCCCCACTCCCACACAGAGGATGGGGTCCCTCTCTTGCTTACGCCATCTGCCTACTTCCTGCCCCAGGGCCAGCAGCTATCCCACCACCTTGGGCCCTAAAGAGGCCTGGGGGCAGTTCCTTAGCCCAGGGCCTTGGGCAGCAGCCAGCTAGAGGCAGGATGGATTCCACCAGGCTGGGCAGATGCTCAGGCTGGGACAGGGAGCCGTGGGCTCATGTGAACAGCTGCCCACAGGGCATATTCTTACCAGAGTCTGCGTCATGGGCATCGGGCAGAGTCAAGTGCATGCCACTCTGTTTCTTCAGCGTGAGGCCCTCGCCGAGGCTGCCATCCTTTTCCAGGCCCCTGGAAGGCAAGGGAGGGCCAGGCCCCAGTGAGGCGGAGGGCTGGTAGGGAGAAGGAGGGGAGCCTTATGCCAGGTAGGCTCTGGGGCTAAGAGTTCAGACCCAAGAATGGAGCTAAATATCACTGGGAAGGATGGAGACAACCAGAGCAACAGGCTCAGGATTCTAGAATCTGGTTCATCCCAGAGCTGAACTGGCATGATATTTCTCCTGATCGTCTCCTGCCTGCTCCCTCCTTACTCCTGATCGCCTCCTGCCTGCTCCCTTCCTCGTCCACAGGTTGTGCGCCTGCAAGGCCATCAGCCTCCTCACTAGTCCCAACCGTGACCACATTTTGTTTCCAGAGCTACATGCTTACTCATGCTGTTGCCACCAAGGATGTTCCTGCTGTTCTTGAGATCCACCCAACCCCCCACCCCCTTTAGAACCCAGTCCAAGGTCCCCGCCTCCTTCTAGAGGCTTCGGCTCATCTGCCCTCCCTGCTCTCTGTTACTGTGGATCCTGGTGCGCGCATGCGTGCATGCACACACACGCTGAGGACAAGAAACCCTCCCGTCCATCTAATCCCACATGCGCGTGCGCGCACACATACACACGCACACACACTGTTCTAATCCCTCTTCTACCTTTTGTGTCCTCTCGGAGAGCCAGGTACAGAGCAGGTGCTGTGAACTGGCTTCCATGGAAAGCCTGGGTTTTTGCGGACCAGCCCGCCCCTCAGCCCGCCCTCCAGGCACGGAAGGCCCAGAAGCCACTCCCTGCCTCGGGGTCCCTTACCCTGGACTGCCAGAGTGGTCCTGGAGGAGCCGGAGGGGGCCCTTCGGTGGCAGATAAACAGTGTGGCCATCTTATCACACCCTCCCCAATTCCCCAGGTCCCTGCAGCTCCCACACGGCTAGGGAGGCTCCTCTTTTCTAAAGAGTGGGGGGTCGGGGAGCTGCCAGTTTGGAAAGGTTATGCCCATTTTCGGGCGCACACAGCCCCTGACAGCACCCTGCCAAGGGTGCTGTGGCCTTAACCTGCTGACTGTGGAGTCAGGACTGAGGACTGAGGCGGAAAGGGCAGGAGAGGAGGAAGCGGGCCCAGAGGCCTCCTCCCTTCAGAGTGGACCCACAAAGACGACCGGGGCATCCTTCCATCTTAACGCCGGTTCACACTGAGCTCGGGCCTCTGGGTGCCATCTTTGTGGGCACCAGAGGAAACCATCCACAAAAACACAGTGGGAAGGGGCTGGCTCCCACCCTGCATGCCCACCTCTCATTCTCGGGAGGCACGTGAGTGTGCAAGAGCCAGAGACACTGGGGGAAAGCTGGGGGCTGCCCCTCCTTAGCTGTGTGACCCTTGGCAAAGCTACTTAACCTTTCTAGATCTTACTTCTCTCTTTTCTTGAAATGATCATGTTATTGTGTGGAGTTAATGAGCCTGAGAATGTCAACATCACAAGGCTGTTGTGAGGACGAAATGAGTATGTGGACTGGGGCCCCTCCCATGCCGGCCTAGAGTAAATGCACAGACACAGCTGCTGCTCCCAAGGGGGCTCTTCTAGGGGCTCCAGAAACGGCTCAGCTCAGTCCTAGGCCCCTACCCTGAAGAACCTGACAGCCGGACAAGAGGAGACAGTCCACGCTAAGCATGTAACAAAGACCCGGATGGAGAGTGTTGCACTGGGGCGCCAGAGGCCAGGCATGGGGGGCTCCCCAAGGGGCCGTGTGGGCCTGTCCAGGCAGAGCAGAGGAAGATGGCCAAGGCGCACAGTGGGAGGCGGGGCTGGCAGGGAGGGGAGGCCCAGGCCTTCAGGCTGTGGATTCTGGCCTTGATTCTGGACTGCCCCAGCCCAGATGTGACAAGTTTTTGCTCTGTGGCTTCAGGTTCAGAAAGAACACTCCCTTATCCTTGGGAAAGCCAGGAGGGGATTGGATTTGACTCTCTGCTCCCAACAGTTTACCTCCAACTAGCTGGCCAGGCTGAGCCCTGCTCTACCCTGAGTGGGTGGGTGGGTGGGGGGTCCCCCAGAGGTAAGGGTAAAGGTGGTGGCTTGAAAAGATCCCAAGGCAAACCTGACCACCCCCCTCCATTGAGGCCCCCCTGACAGCTCTATGGCTCTGCTGCTCCTGAAGGGGAGCCACAGGCTAGGCCCTACACGTGGAGACAAGGCTGCAGCTCAGAGGGACTCTGCCATGACCGCCTAGATGAGCAGGTAGCCAGCCATCCGGCTGAGAGGCGTGCTCTGCCAGCTCTGGGGCAGTTCTTCTCTGCAAGTGGAGCTAGGCCATGCACCTGCCTGCCTGTCACAGCTGGTGAGTGGCAGGGTGAGGGGCATCCAAAGGCGGGCCCCCCATACACCAGAGTCTGGCCCTCACTCCACAGCACCCAGCTGCCAGGTGGTTCCCCAGTTCCTTTCTGAAAAGTCCCTCACTCCAGAGCTGCCTGCTGGCAGCTTCCACCCACTGCCCTGATCCTCCCTGGAATCTCTCAGGCCCAAAGCCTGCAAAGAGAGGGCTGACCCTACCCTGCCCAAGGATTTTATTCGATCAGATTATCCTGTGGCCTCCTCTGAAATTCCAACTTTAGAGACATTGCTTTGGGGATTGTAAGAGGTTGCTAGGCTCCCAGAGTCCCAGTGAAAAGACAAGTGCCCACCAGAGTGGGGTCCCCTGAGGCGGTGGGGAGATGACACAGCCAGACAAGGGGAGTGGAGCAGAAACGAAGCCCATTTCTGCTTTGGGCTGCACAAGCTGAGCCCAGGTGTCTTGGCAGGTTTCAGTAAAGACATTCTGCAGATTCAGCCTGGACAAGAGTGCCCTGCTCTGGTCAAGGAGAATCTCAGAGCTGGGGACTGGAGCAGGAAATGGGGATGTGTGGAGATGGTAGGTGAGTGGGAGCCCTTCAGGAACTCAGCTTCCTCCTCCTCCTCTCCCAGCTTCCAGATGGAACCATGAAAGAAGTAACAAGCTTTACAGGCTGGGGTTCAGGAGACTCAGGTTTAAGCCCAACCACTACCACTCATAGGAGTGGCTCTGATACGTTATATAAGGTCTCTGGGTCTCAGGTTAAGAACCCCTGGGGTGGGGATAAACTATGACAGTGGATAAGATAAAACCAGCTGATGGGGGAGGTGCTTAATAATGATTTCTCTTCCTTCTCACCCCCCCCACCAAACTTTAGTTTCCTAAAGAGCCTTTTTCTGTCCTTCACAGAGGATTGTCAAAAGATTAAAATTAGAGCAGGCGGTAAAAGGCCCCAGGAGCAGTAAGTCCCATGCCCTCATTCAAACATCCTCACCACCCTCTCAACCACCAGGCACCGTGGCCACTCAGCTGTGGACTGTTGCCCTGGCAACCACCACCTCCCAACTCTGTCTCAAGGGACCCGCCACTCACCCCAGCTGGGAGAAGCTGTACAGGGTCTGCCACAGCCGCAGCATCTGTCTACAGGTCACCAGGGCTTCCTCTGGGCCTTTCAGGACCTGCTCCAGCTTCACCTTGGTGAACATCAGGCTGTGGGAGGGAGAACAGCAGTGAGAACACCTGAGGGGCCCCCTTCCCCTGGCTTTCCTCCCAGGGTGGCACCCCAAGGGACTCTGCCCCACCAAAGCAGCCCCCATCAGCCCACCTCCCCAGCACTCAGGAGGCAGAGTGCCCACAGCACGGCGGCCTGAGCCGTATCCCTGGGTCACGTGCTCTCTCTCTGCCTAGTTTCCCCATCCTCTCTGCCAAAGCACAGAGCACTCCTCTGCATTCGTCAGCATCCCTGTGGCTCTTGCTTATCCCGATCGTGTACCATCCTGCCCACCTCTCAAGCACTGTCTGCTGTGGTAGCAGTCTCTCCCCACACCCTCAGCTCTGCAGCATCCTCCTCACCGAACACATGGCTATCTTTTTACTTACACGCTCTCCAGGCCTTATATCAGAGACAGACCCAGAGGGAAACTGACTCAAGGAATGAGGCTAAGCAAGGAACGGGTGAAAAGGCAACAAAAGGGCAGGGTTCTGCTCTCCCTCCTCACCAGCATGCGACAGGTGCTTGAATGCAAACTGTATCCTGACCCTGGACACCCGAGGATGATCAGGTTTTTTCTTTATCTTTACTAAATAGCCTAAAATTGCCAGTTCTCCTCATATATTCAATAGGATGAAAGTGACATCAAGTCTTATTCAGTCACCGTTTAGGAACAACAGAATCTCTTTCAACACCCCCAAACCTGAAGTCCTCTAGGGTAAGAACAGTGGAACAGTGGAGGTGTGGCCCTGAGAGAGGCTGGGAAGAGAGGGAAGGAGCAGGTCCACAGCAGGGGTGGAGAGCTGCCCCGCTCTGCACAAGACACGGTAGAGACCATCAGAACACTGGCTCAGCATGACCAGGGTGGTGCCAAGTGCCCGCCCTTTAGTTGTTGGGGAGTCCAGGGTCCTGATGAGGGCCAAGGCAGTGGCTATTTACCAACATGTATGGAAATACTGCAGTCTTTTCACCACGGGTACTACCAGCCACACTGACGCACACCAGCTGCCTGGCAGCCTGTGGAGAACTTGGCTGAGCCACTGAGGCCCAAACAAGGCTGTGACTCCTGGTTCTCCTCAGGTGGTGAGCGGTGAGGCCCCTTCATTCACGACACTGCTCCTGGGCAAATCCGTGGTCTCAGTACCCTGGTGGGAGCTGTTGGGGACACTGGTCCTGCCATCCCCAGTCTCTTTTTCCAGATTCTTGAAAGGTCCAACACTCCACAACTATTAGGAGCCTCTGCTTTAGGAACACAAAGACACAATTTCGGCCTTCCAGGTGACAATTAGTGCTAAAAATGACAAACTGCTCACAGAATCCAGGGCTGGTGTTTTGGATCGGACTCAGAACAAGGAAAAGCACGGATGAAGGGGGTCTTGCTGGGACTGGTGTTTGATGACAAGGAATGTGGGGTGGGATGTGGCTGAGAGTTGGGGGAAGGAGGAGAACTGTGGTGGGCTGTGGCTAGAACAGGTGTTGGTTGCAAGTGAAAGCTCTCCAGAGGGCAGGGACACCCAGAACAGCAGAGTCCCCTAGGCAGGGTGACTGGGAGCTGCTTCCCTGGACAGTCCCTTGGGCAGACCAGCCCTACACCACTCCCCTGCCCCCAGATCTCCCCAGACCAGCCTTCTCTGCAGCATGCCCCTCTCCACCAGGGCCCGTCCCCCTCCTGCTCACTGGCTGCGTCCCTGAGAGCTGGCAGGGGTCCGTGGTGGATCCAACCACACCATGTGCCTAGAACAGAAGTGGCCGAAAGCTGAGCTGGTGTTACAGTGACTTCTACCAACACAGGCTCTTCTCCTCACGGCTGCTGACATTCCATTAGCATGAGCAACCCAGAGTGGAATTTCTCAACCCAACCACATCCTTTCTGGGCTGGGGCAAGTGCTCTGACAGCCCTCCTCTGGCTGGATCCTTCAGTCCCAGATCCCTGGAGGCCCAGGTCAGCTCCCGAGATTTCCCTGGTCTCACAGTACAGCACCACCTGGACCATCTTCCTTGACAAGAAGCCCTGCACCGACTGTGACATCAATCAGAACACCTCTGTGTGCCACCTTCCATCCCTGCCACTGCTCCCCGTGACCCTGGGCACCTGTGTGGTGCTCACAGGGTATTAGTGGTACCCTGGACCACAGGACAGGCTCCCCAACTCATCCAGGCTTTGTTTCACGTCGTCGCCCCTGCTAGGGCTCCCCCTTCCCCTGACATGTGGCCAGCTCCTAATCAGGTGTCACCCTCTTACCTTCTGTGTGTCCCCATGGGGGCCTCATCCTCAGGGGTTTTTACTACGTCGTGGGGACATGGGCATCCACACACAATGGGGACCGCCGAACGCTCTCCACCCGGTAACAGGGATCAGCAAGCCACCCCACTTCCTCGCCAGTCTTCTAGCACAACCAACTACTGGTCCTGCTGGAGCACAGGGCTCTCTCTCTCCCCCATCTGCCAAGAGGGGTGGCCCAGTTCTTCAAAAAATGGTACAAGGAGGCTGGCAGGGCCCTATGGTGCCATTATGGATGGTGGGGCCACAACCTCATCAGGACTCTATGCTTCCTGGGTGGAGCCGTGGGGAGGCTGTTGGCAGTGGAGGCTGGGAAGAGAGGGAACAAGCCCCGGCTCCCCACTCCCTTCAACCAGCCCAGTCCCTGGCATACCTGTTTTACACACTGAATGAGTCTAACATGTCATCTGAAGAAACGATTCTGAGACTTAAAAAAAAACCCCAAAAACCCACTATTTTAATCCAAAGTTCTAGTCCTCCTCCAAGAAGTGTGATCACTCCTGCCCTTCTCTGCTTAGGACAACTTTCAGTTAGCACTTAAATCACGCTCTCTCATTTATACATGTGTGTGTGTGTGTGTGTGTACATGTGTTCTTTTTTTCCACATAGGATTATGCTTTTAACGATGAAGAAACATTCATATCAAGCATTTACAAATTCAGATACTCTAGAGAACATTCGACAGCCATCCCTACGTACAGATGGTAAAACTACCGTCTATCTTCTCCTGGGTCTTGCTGTGCATCATCCCCACCTGGGTGACGAATGCCTGCAGGGCAAGACCCTGTCTCCCTCCATGTCAGCATCCTGCTCGCTTCCCTGGGCCTGGCACAGAGCTGAGCACACAGTGTCCATTTAGCTTAATACTATGAGGATGTGTGTTGTTACAACCCTCCAGCCACATTCTGGGTCTCACGGTCCATGGTAAATCGGAGCCAACTTCTGAAGGCACCGCTTCCCGCTGCTGGCTCCCAGCTAGGAGGCAGGTGGGGAATCTGCTCGCAGATACCTCTGAACTGCAGCGAGGGCTGGACTCATGCAGCTAACAGGCAGAGTGCCAGCCGATTCCATTTTAAGCTGTCCAGAAGCAAAATGTCCCAGGGCCTGGGGAGGAATGGGGAGCTCGGGACATGACATGAACGCATCTGGCTCCATGGGACAGGGGGTATTCATCCCAGAGAAGGGTCCCCCAGGCAGAGCCAAAAGTACAACAGAGGAGAGTCTCTGAGGCAGGAAGTCTGGGATACTGGAATCCAGCAGCCCTCCAGTGCCCTGACATGAGCCGTTCCGGGGGAATGGCCCCACTGCTGTCCTGACCCTACCCTGTGATATCACTCAGTGCACAGACACTGGCCCAGGAGTGAGAAACCCGAGCCAAAGTCACAGCTTTGCACTGCCACCCAGCTGGCGTGTCACAGGTTCCAAACCTGTGACATAGGAGTGAAGTCTCTTGTCCTGTCTGCCCCAGGGACTCCTGCAGGATGAACTGTGATGACCCAGAAGCAGCAGCTGAGAAACCCACAGCTGCACTAAGTCCTCAAGCACGGGCCTGCCCAAGGCTCTGGGAAGGGATTCCTTTTATACTTGCAGGTCTGAAAGGCCCTGAAAATCAGCGTTCAGGCCAGGTGCCTTCGAAGGCTCTCAGAAAGCCCCAGACCTTCACAGCTTGTTCAACAAAGCAGGTGGGATGAAAGATGGGCATAAGAAAGGAAACGGATGAGAGGGGATAGACAGAGCCACAGCCAATCCAGGCAGAGTGAAACTACCTCGGCTGTGACCCCCGCCTCCTGCAAGCCCTTTCCTGTTTTTTAAGATGTAGAATGAACAGTGAGGTCTTTTAAGGCCTTCGCCACTCCGCCAAGGCATAGATGTGAAAGTGAGTGTGTTCTCCGGGGAAGGCGAAGGAGCAAGGGGCAGTGTAGATGCCGCTGTGCCCTTTGTCCCCACCACAAGGGTGAAGCTGCTGGGCTGCAGGAGGAGAGTTCCAGGTGCTGGTACTCTGCACAGTCCAAAGGCTGAGGCATGAGTGCCCTGTTCCTAGCCAGGAGACCGGTGTAGCTGTGGCCCACCCTCTAAGCACTTATATCCTTCCTGACGACCACCAGAGTCATGGCAGTCCCTGCCGGCCCCCTTCCGAGTCACCTGCACAGGTCAGCACCTGGGGTCAAAGACAGGTACTCATTGGACCTAAACAGAGCCAGTCCCTGTTGAACCATGACCAGTCTCAGCCCTGCATAGTCAGTCTGTCTGTTTGCATCTGGACCAGCCCTCCTCCAGTGGGGGAAGACAGAGACCAGTGAGGTCAGCATCTCTGGGTGTCACCAAAGGTCACTGCCTTTGTAAGTCTTTCTGGTCGCTCTGGCCAGGGGCTGATGATGGCGGTTCCCAGGGGAAAGCATGAGTGGGCCTAGCACCCGCCTCTCTTCCCAGGCCCTCGGCCTGGCCTGCACTCCTGGGCCAGGATCAGCCTTCTAATTATTTGTCAAGAGGATTAAGACTTGGAGCTTTTCCCACCTGAGGCCAAGACAAATCATTTCTTTCCACTGCTATGAAGAGGAATTATCTTAGGGTGGTCCTCCTCAGAACTGGGTGAGCATGAGCCTTTCCAAAAACTTTTCTTAAAAACAAAACATTATTTTGTAAATGGGGGATACTTTGTGACAGTGGCTCTGGCTAAGCCAACAAGCACTGTCCTGGGGTCAGAGTTCATCCTGCCCATTCCCCCTTACCCAGGGTCTCCAGTCATCTTCCTCTGTGTTCCCTCCCTGCTGCTCACCCCAGTACCCCACCCTCAGTGGCAGAGTGGATGCTGGCAGAACTGAGCTGGCTGCGGGGAAGGACATGGGCTATGTGGGCGGCAAGCACAACCGGTCCACATTTTTACTTTCATGGTCCTTGAAAGAAGTTCCCTGTAAAATGTACTCATCATGTGCAATAATAAAGACTTGGACATGGTAACTGCTGTGTACCTGAGGGAGCCGCCTCTGGCCCCTGACTCACTGCCCAGCAAACAGGAGGACGTTGGGCTGAAGCGTGGCCTCTGGCCTCAGACGACGTGGGTCCACTGCCAGGCCCTGCTGCTTCCGAGCAGGTGCCTTGGCCTGAGCTTGACCCGCTGTTGGTAAAGCAGGGACGGTAACAGCGCCATCATGGAGGGCTGCTGGGAGGACTACAGGCAACAGAAGCCGTAAAGGCAGCTGGCCCTGCTGCGTGGCTACTCCTCAAGAAAGGTCAGCCATCATCCTGAGACCCCTCCATCATTACTGGTCTTTCCTACCAGGCTCCGTGCTCCAGCAGGGATCATATCTTTCTCATCTTTATATGCCCAGTGCCTCACCTAACGTCACTCAACAAATCATCGTTGGAAAACAGAAGAAAGTTGAGTCACAAGGACTCACTGAGGCGTAGAAGGATGTAGGGTCCCCAGGACCAAGAACCAAGGAAGCCAAGTTGCAGAGCACCCTGTGGAAACTCTCCCTTCTTCCGGGTCCCGCTGCCCACGTGTGTCTCCCTGGCCCTGGCCTCTGGCTCCTGGCCCTCATGGGAGTCCTCTGTGATGGAGGGAGGATGGTGGCAGGTATGGCAAAGGCACGAAAGGGGGTATTATCTCTTTAAAGGACAGTAATTAGTAATTCCAGCTGATGGCTGCGCTGCGTTGTTTTAATGAAGAGTTCTATTTTTATAGAAAACACATAATTGAGTGGAAAAAGCAGACTATTCTCTGAGTCACCACGGCCACGCCTCTGGAAAGTCTTAACTCCTCAGCCAGGAGGCCAGAGCCTGTTGGGCTTCGTTGGGAAGTGGGTCTCTTTCCAGAAAACGGGGCCTGAGTCTGATGACCCAAGTTCAAATCCCAGCTGCCCTTCCTCTAGCCCTGTGACCCCCCGCCAGTCATTTCAGCCTCTCAGAGCTTCAGTTTCATATCTGTAAAATGGGACAACAGTATTGCTACACCCTTGGGGCTATTAGGAGGAAACAAGGCATAGACCAGGCCTCGCCCTTCCTAAAGGGGTCGTCCACGTGTGCCCTTCCTCACTACTTACCCAGCCCCTGTTACGTACAACTGCTTACTTATGCCCTCTCTGCCTCTGTTTCTTCATCTGGAAAATAGGAGTTAACAAGTTTCTACACCTCCCAGGTTGTGAGGAAACTGAGTGAGTGCATGGAAAGTGCTCAGAGCAATGCCTGGCATACAGCCAAGCACTGGGTGTGCTGCTATTATTATTGAAGTGCTTGGGGTTCAAGCATAGCAGGGTTGTTCAGCTAATCAGCTGGCTGGGGTTCTAGTCCCTGCTTTACCACTCATCAGCTATCTGACCTGGAGAGACCAGCTAACTCTCCAGTTAGTTTGTTTACCCTTAGTGTAGGAGGGTAAGACCGAAAACTAAACAAATCAAACCAAGACAATGACAAAACAGGGTAAGGGGATGTGAGAGCACGCTGAGGGCTGTAAGAAGCCAACATCCCCATGTGTTCCCTGCCTCCCTCCCTTCCTCTCTTCCATCCTTCCAAAAGAACAAACAAAACAACTGGTGCAGTCTGCCCATCAGGTGGTCTACTGGTGTGCTGGATGCCCAGCTGTTGGTTCCCTACAGGGAGGAAGAGGAGACAGAAGACCGGCCATCATCTGCCCTCTGTCCCCAAAGGTGCTTCCACATGCTCAGGGAAGCTCAAGCAACACATCCAAGGCAATTAGGAAAGGAGACAGAAGAGAATCAGAGACTCAATGAGTGGGTGAGCTCTGAGTGCAGGAGCTGCAAGGCAAAGTGGAGCCCAAGGGGAGTCCCTGAGGGTGGGCAGAATTTGGAAGCAAGGCGGGGGAAGGAGGGCACCCCTTGGGGCTGGGCCAGTAGGGACAGGATTGAAGGCCTGGAGGTGGGGCTCCAAGGCCCCACTCCTAGCCCTGGATCAGGGCAGGGAGAAGGGGAGGAGCAGCCAGAGTGTTGGAGCCAGCCACTCCCTTACCTCCATAGGGGCTGCAATCATCTGGCTCTCACCCTGGCCAGGGCAGTGCTGAAGGACACAGAGTCCTCTAAATGCCCTGCCTCTGGGAGAGACTCCACCAGAGCAATTAACTGATTCAGCTCACACACTTGCTCTTCAGGACATTATTTTAAAGCTCTAACAGGAGACCTCCCTGAAAGGGAGAGGGACACTTATGGCAACTTTTCTAGGCCCTAAAAACCAGTCATTTTTCCTTGGTTCTGGAGGATTACATTGACTCATGTCCCCAATCTTTTATGGTTCACACTGATCCTCTTCCTCAGGGGTCCCCAACCTCCAAGATCTAATAACTGATGCTCTGAGGGGAAGCTAATATAATAATAAAGTGCACAATAAATGTAATGTGCTCACATCATCCTGAAACCATCCCCCCACTCCACCACAATCTGAATAAAAAGCGTCTTCCATGAAACTAGTCCCTGGTGCCAAAAAGGCTGGAGACAGCCAGTCCACCTCTTAATGAGTTCATTCAATATGATCTGACTTTGAAGCTTTCAAATCTTTTAAAATCAACAGCCTGCAAGCTTTGACCTCTAGGAGTTAGCACCTCTGTTTCAAAAGTTCTGCCCCACCTGCTGAACAGCTGCCTACACCCATGGCACCTGAGGCCTAACCTGAGCTGACTGATGGCTGACCAGGTGGGCCTTCAGGCCTGGCTTCCCTCAGCTCCGGAGGACCAGTTCCAGTTACCTTCAGGTGACTCCCCAAAGACACATTCTCGATCATGAAAGAGATGAACACAAACCACACAGAAGCCATTCCATAACCACTTTGGGGTGGAAGAGCTTCCAGAAGGATCCTTAATTGGAACAAAAGTTGGCTCCCAGCCCAATATAAGAAACCAAGAAGCAAACACCTCGGTCTATAATTGCTGCCCAGTGAGATGATCTGGGGACCTGAAGACCACCCACTGCAGAGGGCAGCCCTACTTCATGGGTATCGATGTGCCTCCTGGGTCCTCTCCCACCTGCAGAGGCTGAGCCACTGCCACTCGAAAACCAAGGGCCCAGCCACAGCACCTGCCACCAGCAAATGTTGACAGCAGTTGAGGCTCAGGAAGCAAAGAGCTAAAAACCACTTTAAAACAAAGAATTCCTTCTGGAAAAATCTGTTTTCCTTCCTTTCTTCTTCCCCCAAACAAAATAACAGGTCATTCTAGTTGGAGCGTGAGCAGAGGGCTGCAGGGAGACGGAAGACTCGGTGACTGCAGTGTCACATGCAGGGAGGTCCTAGGAGGCTCCCCAGAGCGACCAGCGCAGGGAAATGCTGAATGTCAGACTGGCTGAGCTGAAGAGGAACTGACCTTTGGGGAAGAGCGAGCCGCTGCCAGCGATTACGCCTGGCTTAACACTTCCCTCTACCACATGGCCTTGCAAGTTCACCCCAAGGCTGCTATCCTCACTGGGGCCGGCGGCAGCCAAGAATGTTTAATGAACCTGGTGAAGTGATAAACTATGTGTGTGCTCATACCTTTGATTCCAGCCCCTCACTGGCGTGCTGGTATTTTAGGCATCCTTTTGATCCACTCCAAGTCCCTAATAAGAATCACCCAATAAACACAGTGGGTTTAAGTCAAAGACATTAACGGAAGCCCCAGGACTCTGATCCCTTCCGCTTTGTGGAATACACAACAAGAAGTTTATCACGTGCAACCTGTAACAAAGGTGAGGCGGGCCAGGTAGAAATCAGAAGGGTGCCCTTGAGGCCTACGTTGGCCTTAAAGGGATTCAGCCATGGTCTGGCCCCAGCTAACGCCTAGTTATCAGCTCAAACATTTTCCAAAACAGCCCAGGTTTCCTGGGGGAGATGCTGTGACTGGTTCCATTTGTTTACAAGTGGCAAGCTGAGCTCTGGCTTGTTGAGAGAGACATATAGCTCCTGCTCTGGGGAAAGCTCCCTAGGGCTCCAGACAACCCTTCCCCCAGGACCTTCCAAGGCCCGCAGGACCTGAGCTGAGCAGAAACTCTCAAGAGGGATGGTAAGAGGGGAGGGGAAGGGCAAACCCAGTTTGCCCCTCTCCTGCCAGCCCAATAACCTGGGCTTTCAAAACCGGTCTGGCAGGCTGCCAGGCCTGGGGTGGGAGCAATGACTGACAGGCTGGTTACTGGAAAGCTCCCATCATTAGCCCAGGAATGTTGTTTGGTTACTATAGCGACCTTCCCTACAAGCAGCCTGACTAAAGCACAAGGAATCTGTTACCTAAAACCAGCACCCTGTGGAGCCCATGGCTTCTGGAACAAGCTTATCAGTGGCCTGTTCCCTTGACTCTCCTAGCTGAGCCTCCCAAGCCCAGGAAGGGAGAAGGAAACAAGACATTGCTGAGCTTGCTGTGGGGACCTCTCGAATTCCAAGGCCCGGTCTGGCTTGGAACCCACGTCCAAAATAGGGAGCCTGCTGCCCCCTTGAGGCCCCCTGCAAACTGGCCAGAGGCAGCCTGGCCAGCACATGTGTCCAGGGCTTAGTGGAAAGCCCTCAGCATTTCAGGAAGCTGCTCGGGTGTCTGGTTCTCGTCATGCCAGGTTCACACTGTCCCTGCAGGGCCGTCAGCCGCTGCTTCATCACGTTTCTGCCTTTTTAAACTCAAGCTCCATTAACTAAAGGTCACCCCACAGCACGGAAATAAAGATCCCCTTTGCTATGTTTTCTAATCCCTGAATTTGAAGTCAGCTCCACAAAGGCTGGGATTTTCTCCAGGAGTCTTGAGTCCTGGGAATGGTGACCTCCTGGTGGCCACTAGGGAGCCAGAACACTTCTTCTCAGCTTCCACTGCCCTCATGTGCAGGACGCCCTCCCCTGGCCCACCACATGTGCTGCCCACCTTGAGCCCCGTGTCACAGCCTTATGCTGTGGACCATTTCCCCTTCCCCCACGGCTGCCCTTGAACCTGGCTGTAAACTGACTGTGAGATCTTGTCTGAATCTCACAATAGACCCTGGAAGCAGAGGGAAGCAAGACAGATGTCAGTCTTTCAGCAGCTGAGGAGGAGGGGCGATGGGGAGGAGGAGCAAGCTGCTGGAGGGAGCATAGCTAAGTGATAGCCAGGGACCCACTGCAGCTTCCACGTGGGGACAAGGCAGGAGGAAAGGGTCTATGCCACTCCCCAGCATCCCCCTGTGCCAGGCCTCCTCCACCCGACACAGGCCTGCAAGCCTCTCCTTCACTCTGCACAAAGGAAGAGCAAGGTCTCAGCCACTGGAACTGGCAAGGCGCTGGGTGGCAAACAGGCCTAGACCAGGTGCCTTTGAGTGCCCACAGGACAGACCTTATTAACAATGCTGAGGTCAGGGCATCTACCCAATCATCTAGGGCAGATTTTTCTGTTTGGCTGCACTGATATTTATTGGATTAGGGGTTTAATTAACTGCTGTGGCAGCAGCTGGAGCCACACACAGCTTGTTCCCAATGCAGGAAGCAGCTGGAAGAGCAGGCTACAGTTTCAACTGAAGGGCAGTGACATTCTGCAGTGATCCCTGACCGTAATGGGCGCAATGACATTTCCTGCTAGTCCATGGGTCTCATCTGTGGGGAAAAGCACTGAATTATTTGCAAGGACCCACAGTCACACCCCAGGCCACTCCACGGTGCTGTGTGGTAGGTGGATATTCCACCCTCATACCCAAAACTCCCTCCCTCGTCACCCCCCCTCCTTTTTTTTTTTGGCTTAAGACAACAGAAATATACTGTCTCACAGTTCTGGAAGCCAGAAGCCCCTTGTATTTTATTCAGTTAGTTTTGTAGCCTTTTAGGGCTGGCCCAGTTCAAAGGGGAGCTCCCCATGGTCATGAATGTGAGGGGCACACGGTGGCTCAGAGATAAGAACCTTCTCTCTCCCTGGACGGGCAGGTTCACAGATGGAAGCACCATGGGGGATAGGACGCTCTGGGCCCCAAACACTCCACAGCAGGCTTCTCTGTGGTGACAAGGAACACAAGAACCCCAACTGTGCTCTGGGAATGGGAGTTAAAACATTTTCCTTCCTCGGGCTGGGACGTCAGAGGTGTCTCCTCGTGCTTCCAGCCCCTGAGTCCCCTGCAGTGGCCCTGCGGTGTTTGGATAGAGGGGCTCTGCTCCCATGGCAGAGGCTGCCCCATGCTGAAGGCTCCTGCCTGCAGAAGTGGGGACCTGGCTGACACCGAGCGGCAGTCACCCTACACACTGACCACCAGCACAATCTCCACCTGGGACTCCCACTTTTTCGGGTTCTATTCTCCCAATGCAGGCACACAGGCACAAATGTCACAGTTCAGGTCCAGGTATTCTTGGGGGCCCAGAAGGCCACCCATGGGGCTCTGGGCGAAGTCACCAACCTCACAGCAAGGCCCCCACCACCTCTCAAGACACTTTGAGTGACTGAAGCATTTCCCGGTGAAAGAATCCTCACCTGAATGAGGTGAGAGGAAAGAAGAAGGGGGTGGTGGAAAATACACTTGGGGGACTAGAAAGGGACGGTTTCGCACTCAGTCCAAGAACCAGGAGCAGGATGGGCGGGGGGGGGGGGCGGTTCGGCGAGGAGGAAGAGGATGGGCAGCGGCAGGAGACACCTCCCAGGGCGTGGAACAAGACAGGCGAGGTGGGCTTCTGCCTCACACACGGTAAGTTTCAAGCCAACTTCAAAAAGTGGCGCTGGGCTCCCCACATCAGGCCAGGGAGGGGATTCTGGTAGCAGAGAGCATTCAGACCAGGAGTTAGGAAGAGACCCGTGCAGCCAGATGGGTGACACTGGCATGGGAAGCTCCTGCACTGATCAGGGGGCCCAAGGGAGCAGTATGTGCAGCCCCCTCTGTGGCTTCCACAGGACAGCTCTGCGCCCATCTGCTCAGTCTCCATCTATTAACACATGGAAGATTTCACTCGGATAAAGGACAATGTCTGACGCCTGGCCCAGCCTCTGGTTTCTCCTGTGACACACTCTGAGCCAGGGGCTGGATGAGGATTCTAACCCTTTTACTGTTCTAACCCTTCCGCCGAAGCCTAACAATAAAACACACAGAGGCATGCTGGTACACACATATATGCCCACACACGGCTGGCAGCAGACCATGGGTCTGACCCTGCCAGATAGTCTTGAGCTTGGGAAAAAGCCAGGTTAACTGGTACTAAAAGAGGAAGACCTTTGTCCTTCCTGTATTTTTATAAAAGTAAAAAATAAACTTCTAAACAGTAGGTCTTGCTGTACTGTATTTGGGATTAGGTAACTACACCTTGTCCACACACATGGTTCTATCTATGTGGTGTATGCCCTAGGCGACTTGCCTTTTAAAATGAACTAATTTAAATTTTAATAATCTCTCAAATATAGGAGGGAGGCCAAGAGCCAGGGCTGTCTTGTGAACACAAAGGACAGGCTATGTGGAGCTGGCCTTGCACCATCTCAGCTCACACCTGACCAGGGGCAGCTGGGATCTATCTACCTGGGCTCCGGTGATCCTAGTCCAGACTAACACCCCCACCCCGCCCACAGCATCATGACTCCTGACCCCGCTGTCCTGGCCCAGGTGGGTCCCAGCTGCCCCTGGTCAGGTGTGAGCTGAGATGGTGCAAGGCCAGCTCCACATAGTCGGTCCTTTGTGTTCATAAGACTTGGTGAGGAGGAAGTCACGCCCAGCAAAGTTCATGGGCAAAGCCACCGTGGCATCTTCTGAAGGAGGCCCAAGGCACAGGAAAGCCTGAGCCCCTGGTGCTAAGGGTCAGTCCTGCCCCTGCTGGACTATAGGTAAACAGAGAAAAGCACTTGGGCTCTCCACGTGGAGGGACTCCCCCTGGGCTGGGCCGCCTGCAATTCCCCTTGATTACTGATCTCGGCTGTGGCACCCACCAATTTCCCTAATTCTTTGTGAAACTGTTTTCACCGCCAGCGTGAGTCACCTCTCAGGGCACCAGGACCATGCTCCTTTCTGCTGTCTGAAGATAACAGCCTTCGGCCGGTTCTAAAGGGTTCTCTTTCAAACCCAGAGGCAGAGCACAGTGGGAGTGGGGTTGCTCAGGGCCCCTCATTCTGGGATCATGGGATTCAGAGAAACAGGGTTTATTAGCACCTATGTCACCTGTCCCAGGGAAGGAGGGCAGAAACCAAAAGATGACCTTCCCCTCATTTCCTCCCACGGGGCAACGCACCCTCCTGCCTCAGCCAGCCAGTGAGGCTCTTGTTCCCCAGGGTTCTGGTTGGATGGCAGTAGGTCCCCTGTGCATAGGTAGGGGCAAGAGGATCTAGTTCCTGCCCCACCCACCACCACTGGGGCCACGTGCAGCATGAACCCTGCTCCCCAGAGACAGGCATCTGGGCGATGTGGCAAGCAGGAGCTGCGGAGGAGCCGAGAACAGAGGCAGAGGCCAGGACCACTCTGTGGGGATATAACGCTCTTCACCTCAACTGCCTGTGGCCTTCTTGGAGGTAGGGGTCAGCTCACATGGCCTCTATCAGCCCAGCCACTGTTAGAAACCATCCTTGGCTGGCTATGCCAGAGTTATGGTTAAGTCACACAAGTTAGTGTCCCCATGATGCTCAAATGTAGAGTGCAGGGCGGGATGGAAGCAGCTCAGGCATGTTATCTTAGAGCACAGTCTCCTTGGTGGTCCACACAGCCCCCCGTGGAGCCTGCAGTTACCACCGAGAACTTCCCCCTCCACACACGGTGCCTCCTGGCACCAAACAAAACGCCAGAGCCAGGCTCCGAGCCCACAAGTCCTCGGCCCGCCTTGACTCTCCGTGTATGCACGACCAGCCTCCCAGCCCAGCAGCGTCCATGGGGAACTCACTTAAAGTTCTCAGGGTACTCCGTGATGGCCATGTTGATAATGTCCAGGGCGTGTTGGTAGTGTTTCTGGGCAGAGAAGAGGAGCGCCAGCAGATGGAGGGCATTGGCGTCATCCTTGCACACTTTCAGGGCCTCGTGCAGCTGCTTCATGGCGCTGGAGATCTGCCGGAGAAAACTGCCAGCTTAGCGGCCTTCCCCAAGGCCCACATTGCTCCCTGGACTCGGGGGCCAGGTGCCAGCCCACGAGGTGCAGCAGACTCAAGTAAGACCCCAGGCACTGTGAGGCAGGCAGGGGCTCTGATGAGAAAACACACCCTCGAACACCATGGCAAGACGGGTCTGCTGTTTTAAGTCAGTGCTGTCCCCACAGAAAAGAGAAAAGAGGGGCAGGTCCACAATGGACCATGAAGGACTGGTCGGGAAGCCCCAACCAAACTGGAAGATAGGGACTGTGAGAGGCCACCCAGACCACTGGCTACAGATCTCTCCTCTGAACCTGACCTCACAGTGACTGGGGCTGACAGATACATGTTGCCTCCTACTCAGGGGCTCACAGTGGCAAGAGCTTAGGCCTGGGGTCAGATGGGATGTGAATTCCAACTCTGCCATTTTCCAGCTGGCACCGGGCAGGGCACTTGGCTTCTCTGAGCCGCAGTTCTTACGCTGCAAAATGAGGATAACAGTCCTACCTACGACACTGGCTGAGAGGGCGAGACAACGTAGGAAAAATGTCCTGTTGGGCATGGAACACGTTTGAAAATGTGAATTTCCCTCTTCAAGCCCCCAAAGCCCAGGCAGCTAATGAGCAGGTTAAGAGCCTTCCTTCCAGTCCAGAGAGACATGTTCGCTCAGGCGCGCAGGCTTAGTTGTTATCAGCCATTTGAGACACTATCCACACCAGGGCCTCACCCTCCCAGGAACCTCAGAGTCTTTTTCCACAAGTCTTGCTCTTGACCAAACCTCAGACCTACATCTCCAATGCTCCTGGAGGGGTCTACAGTAGGTCAGCTGGGGGCTCTGGTCCCTGGCATGCCTGACCCCTGCCTGGTCTCCACCCGGTCTCTGCACTACTGCCAGGCCCAGAGTCCTCCCACGGGGACTTCCTTCTCTGGAAAGGTCATGGAAAGTAAAGGAGGAAGCTAAGGTCAGTGTGACCGCTGGCTCAGCTTGCCCATGCCTCCCACCCCAAGGCTGCTCCAGCAGCATGATCCTGGGCTGGGTGTCCAAACCTGCAGCCCTCACTGTTTGAGCAGACAGACATGCTTTGGGCAGGATGGCGCAGAGGGCCTCAGAGACCCAGGCAGGCAGGACTAGCTTAGAGTCCATTCAGAGATCCTCAACCCCCTGAGGTTACCAAGATCTGGGGGCCCCAAGGACCCGGGGTACCAGGCTCCACTGGCCTGGCCCAGCCATCTCTCCCGGAGGACACACACCATTCATCAGAGGTGACTGAATAATTAAAGATACTAAAAAATGCATCACGGAAGGTTTATGAGGAACTGGACTGGCAAGGAAAGTACTGGTTCTCCAACTGAGGGCTAAAAATAACCTGGTCTCGGATATCTTTGTGTCCATGCTCCGGGGAGCACCAGAGCGGACTGATGTTTCTGGAGACAGTGGTGGAGAGGTACCGAGTGCCTGCTCTAGGACCTGGGAGTTGGGAAGCAGGGGCAAGTGGCATGGGAGGGCTGGAAAGACAGCTCCCTGAAGAGAAGACCAGGGGCTGGAAGTTGACACCAACCCGTAAAACCAACCACCAGGCTGGTGGACAAGGCTCCAAGTGCCCGCTTCCAAATGGGACAGGGGAACAGGATACTTAAGAGCCACACGGGGCTGCTTAACTAGGTCAGAGTGGGCTCTTAAGCTGAACTGTGCAGGCGCGGCTAGCTCCCAGCTCCTGAGCTCAGCAGAGCCGCAGCGCCTCAGGTGTCAGATGGGGCCAACGGCACCCTCCTCGTCAGCTGCAGGGCTGGCCCGCGCCCGTGGAAGCACGGCAGCATCTTGTCAGCCAGGCTGCCCATCACCTGACCACGAGCAGCCACCACCCAGAGGGATCTGCTGACTCCTCTCTGCCAGGCTAGAGCCCAGCCCCGGTCCTGCTGGCTTGTCTGCAGGCCCTGAGTGGCCCAGTGTCCACACTCACCAGATCAAGGCCACCAAGAGGCCCTGCTTCACACAGAGCACCAGCCTGAGGGGCCCATGTGAGAGCAGAGACTCTGAGGGGCCTGAGGGGATGGGAACCTTCACTTTTTTTTGACAGGCAGCCAGCTGGGTGGGTGACTGCCTGACCTCACTCAGTCCCTGAACAGACCTTTCGGCACCAACAGCTCAGCTCAGAGAAGGAAGGCAGGTTGGCCTGGAGAGCCTTGGGGATCAAGGTGGTCAGCAGATAGGAGGCCCCATCAGCCCTCAGAGGATGAGCCTGGCGGTGGTGTCCACACTGTCAGGGGAAGTTCTGTGTCGCACAGAAGCAGCTCCACATGACATTCTCTCTGCTCCCCTAGGCCCCTGGGGAAAGCTCAGTGGAAGGGGAGGACACAAATGTTTACTAAGGTCTCCTGTCAACTTCTCAGGAGACGGACGTGTTGCAGGGGGAGTGAGGGCAGAGAACAAGCCCCTCCTGTGTGCCCACCCGAGGTCAGGGGCTTTACCACAGTAACTGACTTAATCCTTGCCTGGGCCCTCTGAGGTGAAGTATGAAGGCACTCACCTAACAGACAAGGAATTGAGGCTCAGAGAGGTCAAGTCACTTGCAAAGAGATGCACAGCTGGTAAAAGCAGTGGGGCCAGGAGGAGATCAGCACCACCAGAGACCTGGGTGTTAGGAACTCTGAGAACTCACCTGGCGGACGAGGGCCAGCTGCAGGGAGACATAGAGGATGACCTGGGGGTCGCCAGGTGCCAGCTGCTGGGCTCTGTATCAGGAAGGGGAGCAGTGAATCAGCCATCAAGGGTCGACAACCAGCGTGATGAGAGTCTCCAGTACGCCAGCCCTGTGCTGGGCGCTTTTAGCAGGGCCAAATGCTGGAGATTCTGCCCAGCCCCACCCTGAAGGGCGCCCCGTGGGAGATGACGGCTGGGGTGGAAAACCCAGGGGCAGCCTAGGCCGGCGCAGTGCGTGCCAAGAGGGTTGGCTCTGGCTGAGGTGGGGGATACCTAGGAGAGCGGGTCTAGGGGGTGAGGGAAGCCCCTCTCCTCTGGGCAGCTGTTGGCCTGGCTGGGGCCTGTACAGAGCCTGCACCCTGCCCTCTCCATGTGGGACAGTGAAGACCTCCAGAAGATGGAGGGGCTGGATGGCTTCTCTGGGCCAGAAGCCTTGGGAGTATGAAGAGCCAGTGGGGGAAGGAAAGAACTGTCCCCTGATCCTGGAGCTCAGAGGGAGTTGGCCAGAATGGGACTCTCCTTCCTCCCTGGGTTTAAGAACAACCTGCCCCAGAGGGGAGTTGGATGTTCCTAGGAAGCTGACACAAGGAGTCTGGGGCAGGCCCCAACCCAGCCCCTGCCATCTGTGCTCAGAGGGAAGAGCCCTACAATGGCCAGAGGAAGGAGGAGAGGAATACTCTGGTAGGGTCGGGCTGTGGTGGAGAGGAACTCACCAAAGGGGCCTGGGGGAAGGCTTTCTCTGCCTCTCTCCTACCCTCCCCAAACCTAAAGCTCCCTCCCAGACTCTGGGCTCCCAGGAAAGCTCTCTGAGGGCTGGGGGAGGGAGTCTCTTGGCTCTCAGGGTGGGGAGGGGCTGGGAGGAGGCAAATCCCCTTTTTGAGCCCCTGCAACTTGTAGATTACCGTGCGAGGTGCTTTCCTGCTTTATCTCCTGTCCCCTGAACTTGGAAGCAGGAGAGCTGAGCCTGGGGGCAGCTCCACCAGTACAGAAATGCTCAACCCGACCACCCAACCCCACAGGCCTGTCTCTGATTCCTGTGTGAACTCTCGGAGTCTCAGTGTACTAGTCAACAAAATGGAGACAGAAACCTCTGCTCTGTCACACCAGAGGGTCCCCTGAGAGAGCAGGAGAACAAGCCACCTCATGCAATGCTGCCCTTTGGCATCCTCACCTCTCCAGCGTCTGCAGTGCCTTCCGGTGCAGTTCATCTTGCTTGGATTTCAGAGTCGCTGCAGCAGACAGGATAGAGACAGAGCCGTGAGGGGCTACTGGAGGGGGGCCAACCCAGCCCTGCCCCACCCGAGGCACGGAGCTCTGCAGGGAGAGGCCCCACCGAGATCCTGTCTAGCAAATGCTCCAGACTGGTGCCCTGGTTACCGGGGGACGGGGTGCAGGTGTTCCCTTGGCCCCAGCCTCCTGGCATGCACAGTTCTTGGCACAACAGATCCTTCTACCCCTTTGCCTTCCTTGCCACATGGGCCACCCTGATCCTTCCAAAGGCCCGAGCTTCTGGAGAAAAGTTACACCTCTGTCCTGGCATGTGCCTTCCTAGGCTTCCTTACTCATGAGGCTTCTTCTTTTTAACCATTTTAACAAATTTCAAGTGGACAATTCAGTGGCATTAAGTACATTCACCATGTCTTGCAACCATCACCACCATCCATCTCCAGAATATCTTATCATCCCTAACAGTGTCTGCACCCATTGGACACGACCTCCTCTTCCGCGGGCCCACCAGAAACCTCTATTGCACTTTGACCACGAGGCTTCTTGCTTTAACCCAAACCAGACACCTCCCTGGTAAATTAAATTGGCTTCAAATGTAGTAGGATAGGCATTTGAAGCCTCAGCTACACAGTGAACCCCCTGAGAAGCTTTAAAATGACGGTCACAGGCTCCAGTCAGTGTAGGTCAGGATGCTGCTGGCAGCACCAAGCATGGATAGATGTCAGGGGTTCCAAGCTCATAGAGCAGCCCTGCTTCTAGAGGATTAAAGGCATATGGAGGGTCTCTGGACTCTGACCAAGGAACTGATGACTCCCTCACTTGACCAGTGTGTGAGGACCCCAGGATTCCCTATCAGAGCCTCACTGACACCTCGAAGTGGCCACTGTCACTCAAGAACAAAGAGCTGGCACTGCACCAGGATCTTACCCTTCCTCCTCCCTTCCTTGGGCAAGTACCAGCTGTTCCTACCCCTCACTGTGTGGGCATCTGAAGCCCGCTTCCAGGAGCTGGCATTTGGGGAGTGCGGGGGGCTGATGACTATTCTGGGTTTGGTCTGGGTGGGGACCTATCGCTCCCTTTCCCTCAGGCTGCAAGGATACAGAAGCAGGTGGAGCTGGTGGGGATGGGGAGGGAATGCAGGCTCCAGGTGACAGGAGGGGAACCTAGGCACCAAGCTCAGGTCAAGTATTTAGTAAATGCTTGCTGTGTACCGATGCCATGTATCGGGGGGACTTAAAAGACCCCAAAAGATGGCAGTGGTGCTTCAGGTAAAGGTGAACCAGAACGAAGACACTGTGGGCTCAGGGCTGGTGGCACAAATGCCACAGGCATTCCAGAGGCAGAGATCAGTTGGGGCTGGGCCTTGAAAGGAGAAAGAATCGGGTTCATGAAGAGGGCATATCTGAGGCTGGCGAAGTTGCAGCAAAAGCAGAAATGAACTGGGGTGTGTGTGACCACGCACACACTCGTGCACATCCGTGTGTGAGTGTCTGCGTCTGCACGTGTGTTTTTATGTACATGTGCACACCTATCCTAGAAGAGTCAATGGAGGTGTGTTGGGGGGTGGACACTGATGGGACACGAGGCCTGGGAGGCCATTAGGAGGCCTGAGTCACCCTGAGCAGAAGTTCCTGGGTCCCGACACTCACCGTCGGTGGCCTGCAGGCTGTAGGTAAGACCCAGTGCCAGGTAGCCCTTGGAGAGGAACTCCCCGGCTTCTTCCCCAAGGTGGACCACCATCAGGGCAAAGCGCTCTGCCTCCTCCAGCTGCAAAGAGGAGAGGCAAATGTCACTGGGGAGGGCAGCTATTCACAGGCACCCAGCCTGGGACCCTCGGAACTGCAATTCCTCACACCTGAACAGAGAGGCCCAGGCACCTTTCAGAGGCCACCCAGCCACTGAATGGAAGGATAGCTGTTTCCTCCACCTGTGACAACCTGGACCTTTTCCCATCCAGGGGCCTGTGTTCCAGGTCATGGGATGCTACCTCTCACCGGGAAAGTCTGCCTTGCTCCAGAGACCCCAGCTCCCAACAGCTGCTCTGAGAGCCTGGACAGCCTGCGGCAGCCCCTTTCCTCACGTGGCCCCCATGTCTGTCCCCGCCCTGCTCATCAGCAGAGACAGGGGAGCTAGGGGCAGGCAGGGGTTGGGGGAGGACAGACAGGGCTCAGGGACCAGGCCCTGGGATAGCCCGCCCTGCAGAGCAGGTGGGCCGCCACGCCTTCCCCAGCTGTGAGCTCGCTACCCAGACACCAGGCTCTAAAACTTTTCAGGGGAAAAAGGCCTGGGGTTGTTTTTTGTCCTGGGAGCAGGAGGGACTGTTCCAGTTGGAAAGGGACCAACTGGCGCAGGTCACGTGTACACACATCACATACAACATGTGACACGAACAGAGGGGCACACAAGGCGGCCCTCACAAGCCCTCTGGGGCACCCACACAGCAGGCAGGCCTGCTGCAAGGCAGGGGACAGCTGGGGGCCTCAGTTGTGCCCACTCACAGGCCTCCCAGAGGCCCCCTCCCATCACCCAACCCTGGAATGTCATCTGCCCACGTGGCTGGTATGGCAGTGTCACCAAGAATGATTGGTACCACCCTCAGCAAGGAGATTCATACCCACAGCCCCACTGCCCCCAGAGGTCAGGCAGGGTCCCTTGTGGGGGGCTCCCCTCCACCACCCAGAGGGGCCCACAAAGTTAAGCTGGGTTCTGACACCCCAGCCAGTGAGCCTGTCCCTGCCCAAGTCCACCCCACTCGGCAGGAGAGGGACAGCTCTGTGCATCTTGTCATCTGACTGCAGGCCACTGCTGCGGCACTGGTAGGCTCTCTTTCCCTGGAGTATTAGGGGAGCCTGAGAGAGAGGCCATTAGCCATGGAGAGGCGAGCTGGGCTGAGTCCACCTTGAGGGCACAGCTGTGGGGAGCTATGTGCAAGAAAAGGCTGACGGAGCAGAGAACCCACGGAACAGAGGGGTTAAAAACTCCCGAAGTACAAGAGAGGTAGAATGGGTGAGCTAAGAGCCCAGAGAGCGATGGGGGTGGGGGGTGGGGGTGAGGGCTGGCTCCCAGTAGCTTGGCCACGAGCCCTGACAAACGCTGACAAGGGCAGCTCTCCAGCCCCCATGTGGTCGAGCTCAAGCCACTGAGCTAGGCAGTGGACTGCCTCCAGGTCGGCAGACTGGTCACTGGAAGCACATGGAAGCTGAGAGCTGGGCCTATAACACCGTCAGGCCTGAGGTCTTGGGGTTCAGGGGAGGTGGGCAGCTTAGGAAACCTCACGGCTGTCTGCTGCCCAGTCTTGGTTGCCAGGAGGACTAAGGGCAGTGGATGCAGAGATCTGTCTCCTGGAGCACGTGGCCCAGCAGGATGCAGGAGAATTGTGAGGCCTGAAGTCAGAGCCAGGCTGAGCACCCGGCAAGCCTCCCAACATCCCTGGAGAAGGGAATGGCAACCCACTCCAGTCTTCTTGCCTGGAGAATCCCATGGACAGAGGAACCTGGTGGGCTATAGTCCGTGGGGTCGCAGAGAGTCAGGTGACTGAGCAACTATCACTCACTCAAGCCCCCCGACATAGGCTTGGCCCCTGATAGATATGGGACCTCAAGCAAGTCACCTCCTCTCCTTTCTGTGCCCCAAAGGTCCTCTTCTGCAAAATGAGGAGCTAGGACCAACCCCTTCCCAACTTTTAACTGCTCCTCCCTACAAATCTCCTCAGGGGCTTCTGCAGCACTAGGCTCTATGCTGGGCTTGGCTGGGGAGGCCCAATGTCACAGGCACAGGATGTTTGGATGAAGCACACATGGAATCTCTAACTAGGGAGGACCCCATGGGACAGGGTGGCTCTTAATTAAGGCTCCATTGTGTGGTGCTGGCCTGGGGCCATGGAAGATCCAAGAGGGGGAAACTGCTTGGCTGGGGTTGTCCCAGGAGGCCTCCTGGCAGAGGGGACAGGAAGCACCAAGGGAAGGGTAAGTGAGCAAACAGCATCTTGCCTCCTCTTAAATATGCCCAATGCTGGTGTGGTTTGTCTCTCACACTGTCTTCACGCATCACTGTGCCTCATTCAAATGGGAATGAGCTTTTTTATAAATCACCAAATGAAAGTGAAAGTCGCTTAATCGTGTCCAGCTCTTTGAGATCCCACAGACTATACAGTCCGTGGAATTCACCAGGCCAGAATACTGGAGTGGGTAGCCTTTCCCGTCTCCAGGGGATCTTCCCGACCCAGGGATCGAACCCAGGTCTCCTGCATATGAATTATAAATAGAACTCAGAAACCTGCAGTCCATGTATATACACTCTTCTCATGGCCATGTCCTTCTCCTAGGCAAATGCCAACTTCTATCTCCTGCAACCCACGCAGAGAGGGTGCCAGGAATGAAGCTCAGCAATTACTGGCATACAGGGAAAAGTTACTCTGCAATTCATGTATATCATATTCTGGATTAACAGGGCTCACCAGCCTTTAGTTTCAAAAAGTGACAACATACATCCTTAGATTTTCCAACTTGCGGTCCACTCTGACTCCAGGTTAGTAGCCATCCTTGGCCAGTATTTGTCAGCCTTGCCCACATAGTTTAAAATGGTCTCTGAGCGTGGTGTCAGCATTTGTCTCAAATTAAACCCACAAGGCTTCAGTGTACCACTTTCTCACGTGGCCAACAGCACTTTTGAGCACTATTACCCACCACAAACTACCACACAATTGCACTCATCTCACACGCTAGTCAAGTAATGCTCAAAATTCTCCAAGCCAGGCTTCAGCAATATGTGAACCATGAACTTCCAGATGTTCAAGCTGGTTTTAGAAAAGGCAGAGGAACCGGAGATCAAATTGCCAACATCCAATGGATCATCGAAAAAGCAAGAGAGTTCCAGAAAAACATCTATTTCTGCTTTATTGACTATGCCAAAGCCTTTGACTGTGTGGATCACAATAAACTGTGGAAAATTCTGAAAGAGATAGGAATACCAGACCACCTGACCTGCCTCTTGAGAAACCTATACTCAGGTCAGGAAGTAACAGTTAGAACTGGACAAGGAACAACAGACTGGTTCCAAATAGGAAAAGGAGTACGTCAAGGCTGTATACTGTCACCCTGCTTATTTAACTTCTATGCAGAGCACATCATGAGAAACGCTGGGCTGGAGGAAGCATAAGCTGGAATCAAGATTGCCAGGAGAAATATCAATAACCTCAGATATGCAGATGACACCACCCTTATGGCAGAAAGTGAAGAACTAAAAGGCCTCTTGATGAAAGTGAATGAGAGTGAAAAAGTTGGCTTAAAGCTCAACATTCAGAAAACTAAGATCATGGCATTTGGTCCCATCGCTTCATGGTAAATAGATGGGGAAACAGTGGAAACAGTGTCAGACTTGATTTTTTGTGCTCCAAAATCACTGTAGATTTTGAATGGTGATTGCAGGCATGAAATTAAAAGACACTTACTCCTTGGAAGGAAAGTTACGACCAACCTAGACAGCATACTAAAAAGCAGAGACATTACTTTGTTAACAAAGGTCCATCTAGTCAAGGCTATGGTTTTTCCCGTGGTCATGTATGGATGTGAGAGTTGGACTATAAAGAAAGCTGAGCACTGAAGAATTGATGCTTTTGAACTGTGGTGTTGGAGAAGACTCTTGAGAGTCCCTTGGACAGCAAGGAGATCCAACCAGTCCATCCTAAAGGAGATTAGTCCTGGGTGTTCATTGGAAGGACTGATGTTGAAGCTGAAACTCCAATACTTTGGCCACCTGATGCGAAGGGCTGACTCATTTGAAAAGACCCTGATGCTGGGAAAGATTGAGGGCAGGAGAAGGGGACGACAGAGGAGGAGATGGTTGGATGGCATCACCGACTCAATGGACATGGGTTTGGGTGAACTCTGGGAGTTGGTGATAGACAGGAAGGCCTGGTGTGATGCGGTTCATGGGGTCGCAAAGAGTCGGACATGACTGAGCGACTGAACTGAACCTAGCACAAAAGTTTTTTCCATGTGGAGTCAAAGCGATGATTATGAATGAAGAGAAATACTATTAATTTTATTAAATATGATAATATACAGTATTCATATATTTATTCATGGGTACTTTAGCTAGCCAAAGGGGAAAATGCTGTCACATTAAAAATCAACAAAATCCCCAAATATATATTTTAAATATAAATACATAATGCACAATTCCCCTTCATCTAAGACAGGAGTGGGAATCCTAAAACCCTTGAGAATATTGTTTTCCCACCTTTGTCTTTAAGTGTGATGAAGTGAAGTGAAAGTGAAACTCGCTCAGTTGTGTCTGACTCTTTGCGACCCCATGGACTATACAGTCCGTGGAATTCTCCAGGCCAGAAGACTGGAGTGGGTAGCCTTTCCCTTCTCCAGCAGATCTTCCCAACCCAGGAATTGAACCAAGGTCTCCTGCATTACAGGTAGATTCTTTACCAACTGAGATATCAGGGAAACTCTTAAGTGTGATAAACCCACCTAAATCCAGAATCACTCCACGTCCCTGAGTAAGTTTTCCATGCAAAGATCAGGACAGCCTAGCAGCTGCATTAGGCCCAGGCTTCCTGAACTCAAATCCTGGCTTGGCTATTTATTGTATGACCTTGGGCAAGTTGCTTCACTCTGCTGTGACCCAGTTCCTTCTGTAACATGGGGATAACAGGTTTGGGTCTCACAGGATTGTGGGGAAGACTGAATGATAAAATAAAGACACAACAAATGCTCAGAGCAATGCTTGAGGAAACCTAAACTACTACTATTACTATTAGCTGTGATAGTAGATCTATAATTGGCTTAATTTTCCAGAATTTTTTTAAGTCTCAGTCTAATACAGGTGGCAGGTGCCATCTGGGTAGAGTCCGTGTCCCCTATGGACATGCTGAGCTACATGGACTCACTGACAAGTTAGGAAGTGGCATCAAAGACCTTCCTGGAACTCAGAGAGGGGACACCACTGTCTGCCTGCTGTCTCTGGTGTGACCCTTAATCACAGAAAAGGACTGACTCTACACAAGGACAACAGGGTCTCCTTGCAGTCAGCTGTGCCAGGTCGGTCCACCTCTCTGACCCCTCCTCCGCCACGGTCTGCAACACACATACCTGTAACCACCCACCTAGCCATGTCACAGTACTCACTTCTACTGTGGGTAATACACTCAGATATTTTCTGTGTTATTCTCTATTCCTTTTATAAAAGGATTCTATTTCATAACCCAGTAGTAGGTCTCAATCTATGACGTGAAAAGCAAATTGCTGACTGAGCTGCCCAGAGCCTGCCCATCTACAACCACCCAGCCATCTGATACCGCACCTGCCCTTCCCAATCCCCACATGCCTCCTCCTGTGGCCTCCACAGTGAACAGCTAACGGCTCTAGAGTTGCGGCCCCTGCTTCAGTAAGATCTGCTCAGGTTACAGCACTGTGCCCTCCTTGCTCGTCAAAATACTTCTAGGGTGAGGGGTTTCCAAAGCTTTCAACTGTCCTCCTGCATTGCTTTTAAAAAAAAAAAAATTATTTGTTTTTGGCTGCACGGGGTCTTTGTTGCTTCAAGAGGGCTTCTCATTGCAGTGGCTCTAAAGTGCCGTCTCAATAGCTGTGGCACATGGGCTTATTTGCTCTGTGGCATCTTCCTGGACCAGGGATCAAACTCCTGTCCCCTGCATTGGCAGGTGGATTCTTAACCACTGGACCACCAGGGAAGTCCCCGTGCACTGCTTTTTAACACTTCTTTTAGCTGTAACTCTGCCACGAAACCCAGGAGGAGATCCCCTCGTCCTCCCTTGCAATTCCAGAGCAGCTGGGTGCCCACCGGAGCGTCATAGCACAGTGGCCAGCTGACAGAATGGTTTCTCACAGCTGAGGTTCAGAGGTACAGGGCACTTAGGGGACCCATCTGAGGTCACCCCGCTAGTAAGTGGGAGAACTTTTTCTAAGTTTTCAACCCAGGTCTTCTGAGCCTATATCTAGGTCTTTCAGAGCTGCTCGATTCATGACTGCCCTCTGTGGGTCTTCATTTTTCTCCTCTGTGACCCTTTGGGGAAAAGGATGTAAGGAAAAGGATGTAAGGAAGCATTTTGATCCTTTGCTTTTGCTTTCTGTAAGTAAGGAAAGTGTTGCCGTGCTTTTCCAAGTTCCTGCCTATCTCCAGTTCTCCTAATTTGGTCCCCGCACAGTCAGGCTCCTGGCTTGTACTCTTTGCTCCTGCTCAGGCTACCTGGTTCATCTCATAGGCGCCAAACTGGTTGTATCCCTTCCTCCTGCCCAGGGAACCAGAGGAAGGTCATTCGTGAACCGGCAAAGCTCTGGTTAAATAGCACCTCCAGTTTGCCCTTAGTCGCTTCCCACAGGGTCCAGGACCTGTTGTCAATTGCTCTCCCCAAAACACACTTTTTCTTCCTGGAAGGAACAGGTACTCTTCCTCATCTCCACAAGCTCAAGGCAGGACAGCTGGCATTCTTTCTGGACTCTAAAATACTTAATCCATCTTCCTGGCCCTCCTACCCCTACATCTCAAAAAACAAAGGCAAAACCACAAAGGCAAGGCTGCTAATTTGAAGGGGCCATCACAGGGATGGTTGCCATTGACCAGGCACCTCCCATGTGCTAAGCAGGGACACCGCTCAGCTCTGGGGGCCACAGCCACCCTGTAATGGTAGATGCAAGTATCTCCAGGTTACTGATAAGGCACAGAGAGGGTAAATTACTTACCCAGAGTCACACAGCTACTAAGTGGGAGGCCAGGGCTTTGAACCCTATCCTCTCAGCCTGCAAAGCCTGCGCTCCTTCCACTATCCTATCCACGCCCTTAGGGGAAGAGGCTGAGGGACAGCACCACAGACTTTTTAAAAAACAAGCATGGCTTGCTTTTCTGTTCCACAACCTCCTCTCCTTCCATGTGTCACACACACACACACACCCAATCCCCTAGCCGCCTTCCCATGGACGGAGAGGCCTGGTAGGCTGCAGTCCATGGGGTCGCTAAGAGTCAGACACGACTGAGCGACTTCACTTTCACTTTTCACTTTCATGCATTGGAGAAGGAAATGGCAACCCACTCCAGTGTTCTTGCCTGGAGAATCCCAGGGATGGTGGAGCCTGGTGGGCTGCTGTCTATGGGGTCGCACAGAGTCGGACACGACTAAAGTGACTTAGCAGTAGCAGCACCAGAACTAATTTTGTTTGCAGGGATATGAAAAAATATTTACAGCTCCTCTTTCTCCTGCCTCAAATAATTTGCTGGGGACCCTGGCAAGACACTGCCATGTTGAGGCAGGAGGCTGCCCCACTGCTGTCACCAGGTCAGAGCCTGGACACGACACCCTCCTCCACTCAGAATAAATGGCAGGACCAGTGCTCTCAACCCTGGGACATCACAGGTCCCTCTGCCCAGGCCCCTCATCACCCACTCTCACTTGGGCAATACTGCTCTCAGACCCAGCCTGGAGCATCCCACACTGGCTCTGGGCACAGGGACATTAGCTCTAGGCGTAAGGACAGGACATGGGGATAGCAGGTACTCCACCTCTGGCTGGCACATGGCCAGCTAGTCCACTTTCACCCAGCACAACTCGTTTTTCCAATCCCAGTTTCAGCCTCCCTTCCTGCCACCTGGGCCAAACTGTCCACCCCCAGATCTCCATCCCCTGCTCATGGGGCTTGGCTGGGTAATGGCTGGGCCTGCTGGGGGCTGACGTGAGTCAGAAGAGACATGAAGGCAGGAGACGGAGGTGGCATCAGACGCCTTTCAGGATCTGTGCTTGCCACCAGCACCAGCGTCCCTCTGCCTGCCTGTCAGACCCATTCTTCCTGCTCAGAGTCTTGAGGACAGAGAGCGTGGGCCGCCCTTCCCCTGGCCACGCACAGCCTGCTCTCAGCCCAGCACCAACCCAGGGACCAGGGAGGCCCGTGAACCAAATGCAGACTTCCCATGCCTGTCCCTCCCGGCCAGTTGGGGCCAAAGTCAATCTATATTTCTGAACACCTACTATGTGCAGGGTTCTTTGTGGGGGCGAAGGGCTAAGGATATGAGACACAGTATGTGAAGAAGCTTCCTGTTTAGATGGAAAGGCAAGTACCATACAAGGCAGAATTCCTTGCCAAGTAGGATCCATCCAATCAGCACCCGGCATGAACTCCGGGCTGCAGTTTCAAGAAAGAGAAGAGAGAGTTCCTGCCTTCAAGAAACACGTGCAACAGGAGATGCAATGCATCATGCGAAGTGTCCAAGGCAGGTATAAATGGGGCTTTAGGGAAGGGAAGAGAACATGAGGTTCCAGGAAGGAGGCTGCCAGAAGCCCACCCCAGCCCTACAGCAGGACCACACTCTAGCCCGGACCCGATTTAAACCCTAGTTTAAACCAGCCCCCAAACCCAAATATGTTTCTCAGCCAAGGTTAAATGGCTCACCCTCCTCCCCGATTCAGATGTCAAGTCTGCGTGTTGAAGTTTCCTTTTGGGCTTTTCTATTTATGTTGTCATTGATTACTTTGCTCCCAACTCATCTGATTTCAATTTGGACTGATTGGATCCTAATTTTATTACCATGTAATCTGAATGCACATAATTACTGTCATTATACTGCTAAGGGAAACAGCTCCTCCGCAGCGGGAAGACCTAAATTTAGGGCTTCCTGGCAAGGGCGGCACTGCCTGGGTGGACCCACAGCCGCCTCAGAGCCAGCAGCCCCTGGGAGCACAGATGCCCTCCCCACCCACCCTTGGCGAGGTGGGTATTTGGGCTTCGTCCCAGGGATGCACTTGAGGCCCCTCTCTGGAGCCTTGGGAACACACAGGGCTGTGAGCTAGGGATCAGCAAGCCCACCCTCTGCATCCTCTGGCTCACATGACCACCCGCCGCTGCTGTGCTCAGCCTGGGTCCTCACTCTGCTGGCACCCACACATCACCCAGAGGGGACCCTATCCTCTAGGGTGGAAGATGTCAAAAGTCTCCCAAAAAACACTTGGGGTACAGGCTATTTCCCCAGTAACCATGAGGCTGAGGAAAGCAAGCTGTGACAGAAGGGACCACCTCTGAGCCCCATCCAAGGCCCCCTCCTCCTGGAGGCCTCCCTGACCTGTCCAGCCTTCTCCTGACCTTACGTCATTTACACCACACAACAGTGAAACTCTTAACCCCCTCATCACGCTGCCTCCTCCAAATGCTGAGAGCCTATTACAGATCAGTCTTATGGGACATCATAAAGCCTGGGACCAAAAGCCATGCTTTCTCCTCCCCTATCTCCCACAGTCGGGTGGGGCCAAGGCAGGGCCATACTCGCACGTCATACATGGGGACCCGAGGACCAGGGAACAGAGGGAAAGGTGCTGCTCCCCAGCCTCCTACCCTCAACGCAAGGGAGCTAGTCCCTGCAGCAGAGCCAGGATGAGGCCCACTAGATGGGAGGCAGAAGCCCCTCTGAGAGGGTCCTCAGCATACTTAGTGGGAAGGGTTAGAACACACAATCTCCCTCCCCAGAGCTGGAGGAGTTGGAGAGGCTGCTAGTTCTGAAGCACCTGCCAGAGGCACCTGGAACCTAACCCCTGTTGCCCTGGAACAAGCTGGGCACCCGACAGCGAGGGCAGGCAGGGGTGTCAGGACATTAGGAAGGGGAGGGACATGTATGGGAGAAGCTTCCCCTTTGGGAGACACTGGGCCAATGAAGGAACTAGGCTTATTGAGCTTGAAGAGAAATGTAGGTGGGGCTGAAAGCCAACATATGGGAGAGACGCTGCACTGTTCCAGTTGCTGAAGAGGGTGGAAACGAGACGGCCTGGATGTAGGAGGCTGATGTGGGCCTGTGGAAGCCAGGAATGTGGGCAAAGGAGCTCCCAGTGAGAGCAGACAGCTGGGCAGAGGTGCCGCTGCAAGATCCCCCAGGCCGAGGGGAGCAGCAGGTGAGGCCTGGCGCTCTGGGTTCCTGGGCCAGGGCTCCTTCCCCACTCCCCCTGCTGACCTCCTAGAGGGAAAGTTGCTGTGGGGAGAGGGCAAACGCTGAGGTCATCTTTATTTCAGCCGCCTCAGCAGAGAGTAGTAAGCAGGCAGCTCGAGCACAAGGCAGGGACTGGGTGCTGGAGTCCAGAGGGAAGGAGGTGGCCGACAGAGAGACCACCCTCCCGTCCAGCCCAGAGCTGGTTTCGATTCTGAACGGTGGGCTAGCCCAGGTAACCCCAAGGTCCTGCTCACTTTCCCTATGCTGGGCAGGTGGGGGGCATCCTGTCTTCTGACTCCACATTTGGCTCCCTGGAGACAGTCAAGGCTGAAGCACAAACCTGACACCACCCTGAGTTGGGGGATAAAGGCTGGAGTTTTCAGAAGCCATTCTCCACTCCCCCACCCCTTCCACACACAGCAAGATGCACCCACCTGCTACCACCCTCCTGCAGGAAGCTGCCAGGACATGGGCCCTGCCACCGGAATCACTCACCCAATGCAGGGACCCGATGCAGACCTTGGCAGCCATCAGGGGCACAGTGGGGTCCGAGGGTCGCAGCTTCACACACTCCCGCAGCAGTGACACAGCGTAGGATGACTGCAGGGGAAAGGGTGGCGACACGGTCACTCACAGCCCTGGGTTGCAGCAGACTGGGTGTTTCTTGCCTTCAGTGGGGGCACCTCCCAAACGGCCAGCCCCTGCCCTGCACCCCTTTCCTCCCAAGCCAGGAAGAGGCCCACTGGAAGGAGGCCAGGCGGTGGTGGCAAGCAAGTCCCCCCGGGTCTGTTTCCTCATCTGGAAAATGGAGGCTGTGACCCTTGACAGAGGTGATGTAACAAGAGCTAAGGAGAAAAAACAGGGAAACTCTTCAAAAGGAATTCACATGTGAACCACAGGAACTTTAGAGGTAGAAGGAAACTCTCTCAAACCTCTGAGTTCAAAACTCTGTTTACAGGTGATAAGAAGAGGATAAACCCACATGGGGACTGGCGGGAGCAAAAAGGCTGTCAAAGAAGCAGGAAAGAAGCCATGGAAGATGGGGCCACAGATATGCTGAGGATGGCCAAGTGTGGAGGGTCAGCAAAACCCAGCCCACAGGCCAAATGTGGCCCTCTGCCTGCTTCTGTAAATAAAGTTTTATTGGAACCTGGCCACACCCATTCAGATGAGTATTGCCTACAGCTGCTCTCATGATGCAAAGGCAGAGTGGAATAGTTCCCACGAAGACTGTTTGACCTACAAAGTAAAAAATGTTTACTCTCTGACCCTTTACAGAAAGTCTGCTGACCTCTGTTCTAAGTGCTTTGTAAATATGAAGTCATTTATTTTTCACAACTCTCCTATGAGGTAGGTTGCTATTGAAACCATGTAACTCAGATTGGGACTTGAACCTATGGTCTTTTAACTGAGATCACACACCTGGTCTCAGGACTTAATGCAGCTCAGGTTCTTGATGTCTCATCACAGAAAGAATTCAGTGACAGAAACAAAGTGATAGGTAAGAAGTGGATTTATTTAGGGAGAAACACACTCCATAGACAGAGCATGGGCCAGAAGAGAGAGCACCCTTGAAATATGGCACAGTTAGTTTTTAACGGGCTGGGTAACTCTATAGGCTAATGAGTGGGAGGATTATTCCAACTATTTCATCACATCCTAAAGACTGTCCCTGCCCCCTTCCCTCCTGTTTCACTCTGTCCCTATTTACAGATGAGGAAACTGAAATGCAGAGAAGTGGTGTGTTTGAAGCCACACTGACTATAAATGGCTGAGCTGGGGTTTGAAGAGTTTGACTTTAAGCTTGTAACCACTGCCCTATCCTGCCTACCTTGGCCAGAGAGGAGGCTTCCATCTCCCTCCTACACATGCACGTGCACACAGGCGTGCACGTGTGTGTAACTACAATTCCCACAAGCTGGGCCCTACTGTTGGCCCAGCTCGCCACCATTAGTTAGCTTTATCTTCCCTGGTACTCCAGAGGCCCCATGAGGGACATGGGGACTCTGGAAGGCTCTCTGTCCACAGCACAGTATGGAGACTAGTGGACACAGACCTAGGGCCCCACTGGTCTGTGTCTACCCTGGACCCCCGCTTTTCTCTACCTGCCTTTCCTTTCCCCACGGAGAAAGGAGAGCTTTTCTCAGCCCAGATGTGACAGACTTCCCTGGGCTCTGGGCTCAGGCTTATTAGGCCAATTTCATGTGTCTCAGCCTCAGGCCTGCTCCGTGTCAAGCGTGGCACTGGGAGTTGTGGGGTCCCTGCTGGGAGGGGTAAGAGACCCACAGAAAGGCTGGGTGGAGAGGACAAAGCCCCACCCCACTGCTCTCTCAGGAAAGAAGAGGGTAAGAGACCAAGCGAGTGTTAGCATACAACCAGCTGGGAGCCTGGGGGCCTGCGGGGCAGGGGTGTACTTGGTGTGGGCTGGGGCGAGAGAGGCCAGCGAAGGGCTGGCAGGAGGTGCCAGGCCATCCCCCTCTCCCTAGACCCTCTCCTCTGCAGGCTGCTCCCAGCCCCTCGCTGTGGCCCCCTCTGCCCCAGCCCCCAGCAAGCCTTGCCCTTTCCCTGGCTGCTGACCTCAGCATCCCTGAAACACAGACTTCTCTAACCCCGACCCTCCATGTCCCACCCCCACCTGGACCAGGAAACACTGCTATTTAAGGAGCCATCTGAGGACTCCTAGGTCAGAGCTGCCGGCTCTTTTTTTTTCTTCTTTTTTTGTCATGCTGGTTACCTAGCAACGCAGCCGCTGAGGAGACCAAGAGAAGAAGCGACCTAAATCATGCCAGGGAACTTGTCCTCTCTTCCTGCAGGTGGAGATGCCGGATATACTCATATCCGCCTGGCCTCACCTTCTGCACACAATTGCAGGGACAGAACCTGGATTCCCCCCTTAGGCTCCTGGCAAAGGACAAGGTCTGGCCGTTCTTCCCAGGGCTGCCTGGGCTAACCAGGCAGGCTGAGCCGGTGTACAGGGTTCCTGAGGGGTGGGGATGGAGAGCCTGCATCCAGAGCAATCTCCTGCTGCACTAAACCCAGGTGTAGGTGTGACCCAGCCTGTGGGGCCTCATGCACGAGGCACTCACTGATCACTCCAACCTCCTGCCTATAAGCCCATTCTTGTGTCTACCTTGCTGTTCTGGGAAGGAGCCAGGCCATGACACCAGCTCCCCAGATTCTGGGGTGTGCCAGGCTGCGTCTGAACCTCTCTGAGCCTGGCTCTTATCAATAATGGGGTTGAAGACCCCGTAATTCCCAGGTTGGTGTGACACTTTCTCCTGAAACGGGGGCCTTCCAGGAACACCCCCAGAAATTAAAGCTAACTTCTGACAGCAGTGCATTCTGAGGAGGAGTCCCCAGCTTTCCTCAGCATCTCAAAGTGGTCCACGACCCACAGAAGGGTGGAGACCTAGCCCTGGGCCTCTCCTCCCCGACCATACTCAGACTAGAGACTCTTTCTCTGCTTCCTGAAGGCAGAAAAAAGCTGTCAAATGCCATCATTAGCTACCTACCCAGGCTCCATACAAGCCCCAGCCCCTCTTCTTCCTCCCCTAGGCCTTAACCCATCTGTGTTCTGAGCTCCCTCTGACCCTCAACAAGACCCTGCTGAGCACATAGCCAGGGCACATCACGTCATGACTTACAGGATGCTCTGTGAGGTGGCCAAGATGATGAGGGAAGAGGAAGAGGTTGGGAAGAAAAATGCTTGGCAAGGTAACAAGGGTGCAGAGAAGGCTCCTGCTTGATTCTTGGCTGTACTTCTCCAGCCCCTTCCCACCTGTCAGAAGAGGCACTTGCTCTTCCCCCTCTCCTCACCAGAACCTGGCAAGCATACCCTCCTTTCAGTGAGGGGGGGTTGGGAGGGTGCTGGCAAGCCCAGGAGGACCCTCCTTGGAGACGACTGCAGGGTTGGAAGAGCAGGTGGCACAAATGGCTTGGGGGTGGGGGGGGAGGAATTCCCTCAGCCCCACAAATGGGCTCTGGGTGTTTATAGCTCTTGGAACGATCTGTGAGCTCAAGCCTCCCTACTTCCTGCATTCGTAGCATCCTCAGCCCCAACACCCTCAGCACCCAGCTCCGGAAAGGTTTTCCTTTCATGTCACTGCTGAGAATAGAGGCTTATGTAAGTGTGATTCTCATGGGAGGGAAAACCAGTGGGTGCAGGGAGAGGGCTTGGGGAGAGGGTGGTGGAGGGCAAACACAGTTCCTGGAGACTTGGATAAGGTCAGCCCTGCTCTGGGCAGAACTCCTCCTGACCACCCCAGCCACATCCACCTCGCAGAGCTCCCAACACACTTCCCTGGGAGAAGAGGGGTGCTCTGCTCTGCTCTACCCTTCAACCCCTCCCTCCCAGGGAAGTTCTGGATTTGCAAGAAGGTCCTTCCTGCTGCCACACTCCCGGGTGAGAAGAAATGCAGCCCCCAATGGAACACTGTTCGCCTCGCTGGGAACCCACGTCCATGCCTGTCTCAGGCAATCACACCAGCCAGCTCACAGGCAGAAATGCTGCAACGCCCCAGGCGTGCACATGTACTCAGAGAAAACCATCCACAGATTCACATCTATACACCTGGCCCCGTCGTAACTCACAGATAAACACCAGGTTCACACAGGAGTCTGTGGGCAACCCTTCGTGCCCCTCATTCCCTGGAGATTAACATCAGTTGTGGGACAATATTTCTGAATCATTGCCCCACCCTCTGCCAGCCTCTGGGAGGGATGAGTGGAGAGTGGAGCTCCCAGCCCCATCTGAGGGGGAGTGTGCAGCCCCCAGCACGCCCTGGGCCTTACCTTCCCGCAGGCCACCATGGAGAGGGCCACCTGGTACCAGAGGTGAAATTCTCCGAATGCAAACTTCATGGCTCGCTCCAGGCACTGCAAAGAGGGAGTTGGTCAATACTTTCCCTTCAGGGGTCCTCCCTCCCCTGGCTCACCCACACCGTTCCCAGGAATCACTGCTCAAGCCACTTCCTCTGGAGGCAGCCAGAGCTCACACTTGGTTCCTGTCAGAGAACTCCAGGGGCAGCCTGTCTCTACCACCAGCATGCTGTGTGTCACTGCACAAGTTTCTCACCCTCTCTGGCCCTCGGTTCCCACCACCATATCATGTGAACACCACATAAGGGCAACAGGGAAAAGGGAATGACATGAGATTCGTGAAAGCGCTTTCAAAATGTAAACATCCAATAAAAATAATAGTTGACAATTCTTCTATTATGCCTGGCACCTTCCTCAGCTTTCTACATGGATGAACTCATTTACTCTTCCCAGCAACTTAGTGAGGCAGCTTCTCTAAGTACCCCCATTTCACAGATGAAGAAGCTGGGACTTGATGGATTTGCCAGAGTTGCAAGTTTTACTGACTCTGAAGCCCGTGTACAGAATGATGCCCAAATGCACAGGCTTCCTTCTGCTCTTCTCTACAACCATCAAGAAAAACCATCTGCTCCCTGGCCCTCTGATCGGGGCCACCCCAAGTCAGGGGCTACCTGTGAGAGCTGATAGTAACAGAAGTGGTTCCAGGTGACAGAGGCAGAGCCAGCACATGAGGCCAGGATTCACCATATGGCCCCAGTCAGGCGAGCAGGGGACAGAGGTGAGGGGCACAGGGCCACACACAGGCACCTGCAGAGCTCAGTGGCCTGGGTCTCCCAGGCTGACTCAACACACCCCCTTGCACCTGGGCAGAACCACCTGACCGGGCCTCGCCCTCCTCACTGGCTAACTTAAGAGACCACTTATCTCCTGATACTAAAGATGGTAACCTCTCCAAGCACCTCCTGTGGTGCCTTGGTGTAAGCAAGGGCTCGGCGGGTGTCACTGCCCCTCCTCTCGGGAGCCCTCCCAAACACGTGGACAGAGAATCTGCTGCTGAGAGGGCCACCTAAGCCCAGGGCCCTAGAGCCACCCTTGATCTCAGCCTAGATCTGAAAGCTCAAATACGTGCACATGCCATTCACCCTGGGTGTGGGGGGGGGGGGGAGGGCAGGAGAGAGGGGCAGCTCTGTGCCCCTGGTCCTCACATCCTGGAGCAGGACCACCCCTTGGGTCCAGCCCATGGAGCGCTGCCCCAGTAGGGTTTGCCCAATATAATGGGGGTGCTCATCCTAGAGGGGGTGAGAGACAGGCGACCGACCACTCTCAGCTCAGAACCCCTCCAGGAGAGGCAGTCACAGAACAGCATCACCTCCAGGGGAAACGGAGGGGTGGATAATTATCCTCTTGGGATTCTCTATACAACACCACGTGCTCTTTCAAAGGAAAAAAACACATGGAAACATTTGAAAAAACACATACACCCTGCCAGTGAAGGGCAGCCCCTCTCTGTGCTGGGTCTCCCAAGAACAGAGCCGGATCCCTTGGTGGCGGCAGGGGAGGGCCAGGGGAGGGGGTTGTACCTCGGAGAGCATGACATACTGGCCCCGCCTGCCCAGCGTGATGCTCAGCAGGTCATAGATGGCCGCCGCATTCCGCAGGCTCACCGCCCGGTCCTCCTCCTGCTCCGGTGCCCGGCTCAGCACCACATCCCGAGTGGCCTGTGGGGAGACACGGTTTAGAAAAGAGTGAGGACAGAGAATAAACAGGTGCCTGCCTCCACAGGGCCCCTGCCTCTGAGGCCCAGTGACCTTCACCCTTTCACTGCTGACCCAGGCCACACTCCTAGAGCCAGCCAGAGCCTTTCCCCACCACCACGACAGCAAACCCTCTACCTATAGCCCAGGCTGGGGTGATGGAGCAGTCCTGAGCCCCTGCTCCTGATTTTCAGTGTTTTATTCTGCAAGCTATCCAACCTACAGAAAAGTCACGAGAACAGTAGTACAACAGCAGTAAACCCAACTTGGTAACATGGACCACAGTGGCTTTGATTCTCTAATAACAGTAGTAGTAGCAGCAGCAGCAGTAGTTATGGTAGTCAGTTAAGGCAACTTGGACTTTCATCCCTAAATAGGACATTCTTTCTATAACCACAACAGAAATGCCAAATTCAGGAAATGGAACGCTGTTCCCTCTGTCTTCTAAGAGCAGCTCATCTTCAAAGCTTGCCTCCCGTCCCACCAACGCCTTCATGGAAGAGCTGTCATACCAGGATCCAGCCCAGGATCATGCTCTGCAGGCAGGCACCAAGTCTCTTGTGCCTCCTTTCACCGGTAAGAGTCCCGTGGCCCTCCTCTGTCTCCAAGACACTGGCATTGTTGAGGGCACAGACCAGCTGTCCTCTGGGACGGTCCTTGTGTGTGTGTAATTGTCCACTCACAGGACAACCTTCAGATAACATTGGGAACTGACAGGATTGGGGGACGGCTCTGCGGCTTGACTCACAGGACTAGAGTTTGGGTGGTGGCCCCTGCGCGCCCTTTTCCTCTGAAGGTGCCCCCAAGTCCCTCTGATAAGGACCCCTATACCTCCTTCCCATCACCCCTGTGTCCCGCCCAGACCCTGTCCCTGACTTCCCACTACGGAACTCTCCTCTGTCCTTCTCAGAAACCTCCCCACAACCCAAGATCTCTGTGCTTGGCATCCGGCACACAGGAGTCCAGTAGCTCAAAGTTGCCGGGGACTGTTCAGGGAGGGGAGGGGCAAGAGAAAACCTGCTTTAGGAGTGGGTGAGTCTGCACAATCTGAAGGGGGCGCGCTGTAAACCCAAGCTTGAAATCCCCCCATCAGGAACTGGGGACCCACTTGTTCTGTGGCCTGTGGTCCCACCCCCTCTTGTACACTCACATCCTGGGGACAGCGCTCAGGAGAAGCTAAACAGGGGTCATGGGGATCCTGACAGGGTGGAAGGCAGGCCGGGGATGCTCTGGGTCCCCCATGTCTCCTCTAATCATAAACACAAACACATACACATATACACACTCTCTCTCTCTCGCTCTCTGAGGGCTGTGCCTGAGCTGAAGTAAAGCTGGGTTCTGGGCAGACGCTCCTGCTGGCCGCTCCCAGCGTCCTTCCACCTCTTGCCCCCTCTCCACCAAAGGGGTCCCTTCCCAGCACCCCCTCCCTCTGTAGAAAGGGCTGGACCCCCTTTCGTGAGTCGGGACTCACTCTCCTCTACTACCCCACAAAGGATCTCAGACCCAGGTACTTGACCTCTTTGACAGGATAAAAAAGACCTCCTGACTCTTAAAACCCAGATCCTGCTGGTCAGGTTCAAACGATATGTCCATAGGTGGTCCTCACAACTTCCTTCCATGCAAGACTACTATCGCCTCCTCCAGGGCAGGGGTTGGGGCTCCCAAAGGCGATGGCTACAGAGGCAGAAGCTCAACGGTCTTTGGATTATAGGTTCTGGATGTGTCCCTCCATGCAGACTTGACGTGCATTCCCACAGAGGCTTCTAGGAGCCAAAATGCCTATAAGACCCAAGGACGTGACTCAGTCATGGGGGCTTTTCAGTAAGGCAGCCCAATGGCCTTGATGGGGCTGTTCCTCCGGGCACAACAGGCCAGGGCTGCCCACTACCCCGAAGGGCATGGACTGCCCCAGGATAGGGTGCTGGGAATGGAAGAAGATCCCCAGAAAGGTTGAGCCCCAGTGCCAGCCTGGTAAACAAGAGCTGCTCAGATGCCAAAGGGTTAAGGGAGAGGAGTGGAGAGGGAAAGTGCCAGAGAAATCCCCCTCCTTCCCAGTGAAATCCACCCACACAGGCACCAACAGGAAGAGAAGAGATTCTAAGGACAGCCTTGGCAGCAGCTATTTCACCAAGGAACACAAAACCCACTCTGTGCCCAGCCATGGACCTGCCCACTCCTCTACCTCCAGCAACTCCCCAGCTCTCGGCCACCCAGGGTGGGGGCTGCCTCTTTGGTGGAATGGGGCCCGGAGGTTTGGGACTGAGAGGAGGGGAGACACAGTTCCTGCCCTCAGGGAGGGGCTATGGAAAGAACGCAGCAGCAGTACCGTGTGCCCACAGCGAGTGGACTTGACCTAGAACTCTGGGAGGAGAGGGGGTCCTCATGGAAAGGGGGCAGGGCAGCCAGCCAGCAAGGGGTGGCATTCCTGCAGGATGCATCCAGGATCGAGGACCCAGTCTACTGTAGGGGACCGTAAGCAGTAAGCTTTGGTTGGCCTGTCCTCCAGAAGCACCCTGCCAGACCCCCACTCCAACCCACCCTCCTTTCTGTGGCTGCCAAGAAGCCCTGTGCCGCTGGCCAGCTTCTCTCCACTAGCTCCCAGGTCCTTCCCTCCAGCTCCTTCCCGTCACCAAGGCCCATCTATGTTCCCTTGTCCACATGGGTGCCTTCTGGCCCCTCAAACTCAATTTGGGGATCTCTTCCTTCCGCTGCTCTCCCTGACTTGTCTTGCCAGGTGAGGGTGCCCACCCCACATCCTCTCCCAACTCTAGGCACACACCCAGGCCCCACATGCCCCCCTCGCTCATTAGTTCTCGGGGCAGGAATGCATCTCGCTCATCTCTAGCCTCCCAGCCCCAGCACAGGCCCGCACACAGCACTCTCAAGTGACATCTGAAACAGAAAGATTCTGGCCCTCGTGTGGAAACTTCCTCCTGTTGCCCTAGACCCTGACCTTTAGGAGAACAGTGTCTCTGAATGTGTGTGGCTGGTAGGAGGAAGGCGTGGACTCCTAAGCTCTGGGCATTAGGTTAGAAGGACAGGAACAGATGAGGAAACCACAGCAGCATCTCCTCTGTCTGGGGACTCCCTCCCACTCCAACAGGGAGACAGTAGGAAAGGCATCTTCTCAGGGGTCCTCAGGACTTGGCACCTGTGCCAAGAGGGAAGCGTGGGTCCCCAAAGGAAACCCAAAAGCAGAAGTTTGCAAGCGGTTGCTATGGTTTTGAGGCAGGGCTGCGGTGAAACGCTCCGGGTTTGCAGGGCAGCTGGGTAGCCTGTGTATGTAACCATGGCAACAGGGTGGGGTGGGGGAGAACCAGAAAAGAAAAAAGGAAGCCACAGTGCAGGGGTGGGGGGTGGGGTGGCACACTGGTGACAGGGTAAGAATTCACGTTCAGCTCAGGGGCCAGAGCAGGCCTCAGTGTACAGGGCCTCAGACCTTCTGGGGTCTTAAAGTTCCCACCCAGGGTGCCCTAGCTGCCCTACTCCCTCCTCCTCCACTGAGCTCACTCCTACAGGCCACAACTCTGCTCCCAGCTCCATCAGCTGCCTGCCTCACCCTCGGCCCCCTCACACACTTCCCTTCCACCATTTAAATGTACTCACAAGGACATCCTCCATGTCAGATGCAGTAACAGTCATGAACTGTATGGAAACTAAATGTCCTTCTCATCACTCCACTCCTTACTAGTCTGGGATAATGACAGGCTATTCTCCTCTGTTTTCCCCTGCAAAACCTTCAGGCTCCTCCACTTCGGGGGGTGCCCTGCTCTTGTTTAATTCATGCACTTAATCCCAGGCAGGGTTCATCACCTGTCTTGGACCCTCTGCTCTGCTGTCCTTCCAGGGGCAGTCTCCCCAGACCAAGCAGGTCAGAAGAGGAAAAGTCAAAGAAACGTGCTCTTCCCCACCCCTCCATCATCCAGTGTGACTCACTGTGGCCTTTGGACACATACCCATGAAGCAAACATCACGCCTTAAGAAAACGCCCACAAGGGCATTGCTTCTGCCCCAGATGGACTAGCAGCATGACACCTCAGGCAGGATGGTTCTGCTCAAACGGCCATCCCTCACGTGGGTGCCACGCATTTCAGGAACTGAATTATCACTCCCATGATCTCATACTAACCCCATGGAGGGGCTGGATGAAACTGCCGGTGTTCCCTTTACAGATGGGAACTTGTGCAAGGAACTTTGCTAACTTGTGTGAGGCCCCCAGGAGTTAAGGGTGAACGTCTGATGGCCAGTCCAGGACAAGCTTCTACTGCCCTCAGTACCTGCGGCCCTATGGGCTTCTCGGCCAGCCCTGGTCCCCAACCTCTGTTGGCTGCAAGGCCATAGACAGCCCTGACCACAGACAGCCCTGACAGCCCCATTTCTCCTCTGATCCTGGACACAAGCAGGGTAAAAGGAAAGGGAACTAACTTGTAGAGTACTTTGTAAGTATTGACATAATGCTGACAATGACCATCCCCTATTCTATTGTCCTTTTTTACAGATGAGAAAACTGAGGTTCAGAGGGACCAAGGAGGATACTCAAGGCATACAGATAGGGGGTTTAGGACCCAGATTAGAACCTAGACATTCTGACTTTACCCCAACTCTTCCCCTGCCTCCAGGTGTCTCTTAGTATCTGTCAGCCCTGCCCACACCCACAGAGGACCTGGGGTAGCTCTGCTTGGGAAGCACCAAAGCAAAACATGAGGCTAGGCTTCTCAATCAGGTCTCAGGGGCTGCTTCTCAGCAGAGAACAAGCTCCCTGGACCACATCAGCCCCGTTCTCAGGGACAGCCTCTTGGCTAGCCAAGAACCCCGCCTTGGGGCCTGCTGTTCACCCCCCACAGCCATCACCCTAGAAAGGAGTCTCCCAGTGGCATTTGTGCCTGTCCCTCCCTGGAGGACGCTGTCATATTCTGCTCATGCTGTGCTCCCCACCAGCAGACATCATTACCACTGGCTCTCAAGCCGCCAGCCCATAGAACCAAGAAATAACATGTTCTGTGCCACATCTTATCTACACAGTGATCCTGGCCAGGCCCCTCTTAGCCCCCATGCTCCTGCAGCAGAAACTTTCCTGCCAGCGAGGGTGCAAGGCTCTCCCACTTCCACTGCCTCGAGCATTCTGAGCTGGCAGTGGTAACAGGCCCTTTCCCCTCACAGCCTGCAGCACACAGGGTCTCATGTCCGAGCAAACCAGGTGCCAGAAGCTGGAACAATCTGTGCTCATCTGCTGAGTTCCAAATGGAATCAAGCCCGGGAAGCACTTTTTGAAAAAAAAACAACAACAAAAAAACGGTATCCTCAAACCAGTTTATCATCCAACCAGACCTGGACCTAAATGTTTTCTAAAATTACTGAGTCAGAACCAGGTATCTATCAGGATAAAACAAAAACATGTTGACCACCCACAATGTACCGGGCACCTTGGTGTTCATTTTTGTACTTCATCCACTCAATGGAGAAAGAGACCTTATTAGTCCCATTTTACAGATGAGAAAACAAGAGAATCAAGGAGGTAAGAAACTGTCCAGGCTACAAAGGTTGTGAACAGCCAATTCAAGATTCAAATGGCTGGCTGCCTGCCATTGGGCATGGACGGCAGTTAGTTTGTTGACCTCAGGATTCCAGGCCCCAGGGACTTATCCATCCACTCACCCTCTCTCAACCCAAGCCTTTGTGTTCTTTCAGTTCCCAGGAGCCTGACACCAGTAGCCACTTCTCCCCTAGCTGAATGAAACAGGGGCTTGAGGATTTCACTTTGCTATAACACACTTTCATGCCTGAGATCAAGATTTTAGAAATGACAAAGTCCTATACCCTCTGGTTACCCAGTGAGAAAATCAGGCTGATTTTGACACATGGGTTTTTCAAAAACCAGAATATGCATTTGAAGTTCAGCAGACTGAGCTAATTCCTTCTGATTGTGGGGCCAGGCCCTCCTCCAAGTCCCCAGACGCATGTTCCACTAGGTAGGAGGACATCTGGGACAAGGGCGGACAAGGGATGTGATTTAACTTGTCATCATTCTGTTGCCAGTGCTGAGCACGCATGCCACATCATCGCTGCTCAGACAAGACTAGATGGATGGAGAGTGGGTGGGTGGGTGGATGGATGGGTAGGTGGGTGGGCATTTTTAAATGACCTTTTGGCCCCCAAAATTCAAATCTGAGTACAAAACACAAGTCTCCTTTAGCCAGTTGTAACTCACGTCCTGTGCATTTCTATGATAGCATTTGTAAGGTTTCTATTTACCTCTTGCAAGACAAGGGCTCCCCTACTCATTCTGATTGCACTCAGCCTGTCACAAAAACCATACCTACATTATCAGCCCTGCACTCAGACAGAATACTCCCCTGAGTTCCAGACCACAAAATAGGGGCTGAGGAAATCTGCAAATATCCTTTCCTGGAGCAGCTGCACCGGGGACCTGGAGGTGGAGAGCTGCGATGAGTCTGCCTCTTGGGCCGGTTGTGCTGGAATAGCTGTTGCTGTAGCCTAGTGAATCCTGTAGGGATTGGGATAACCCAAGGAGCAGGCAAGGCAGCCATCTGCTTCTAGACGTTTCTCCTGATCACCTCCAGCCAAACCCAGCTAGCATTAAAGGGAGATGAGGAAAACCCTGCTGGTACTTGGAGGCTGGGCTGAGCCTCAGGTGGTCAGTTGACGGGTCTGAGCAGGAGCCTGGCAGAGACGCCCACACCTGATGGAGAATGTGACCTGTGGGGAAGGAGGGGGTACGTTCTAGGGCAGGTGAGAAGTCAAGCGTGGTCTGGTCACTCTGAGAAACCGCTCGGAGCCACAGTGGCCAGGTCCTGATCCCCAGGTGGAAAACCCTCAGATGAGACATCAAAGCTACTTCCATAGCCAACACCCTCCTCCAGATGTCTGAAGCTTCTAGATGTGTGACAGGCTGGGTGTGAGGAGAAGGAACCCAACCAGCCAGCCTGGGAGAGTGCCTCCTCCCAGCCACAGAGCACTTGGCATCTGAGCACTTCCTCTGCTGCGCATGCCTCAGAGAATTCCCACCACATCCCCACCAAGTCGCCTGTGCCAGCCAGTCAGCCACATATCCTCCCTCAAAAGGGAAAGAGCTGCTGGGAGGGAAACCACCTCGGCTCCATGTGTGGGTCACGTTTTAATAAAAGGCCGTTCTCTACTTGGAGTGGTTGGGGGGAATCACTTTAATGGAAAAACATCTGGATTCTGGTTCTGGGCACCCAGATCGAGCAACGGCCATAGGAAATCCTCTGCGGAGACAGAGCCCAGCCTCTATCCCTGCCAGGGAGATAAACGCTGACTATTCTCACACGGACAGCCAAGGCCCTGTTTACAAAGCCCTCCCCAAGCCCTGTCTCACTTGATTTTCAGTTATCCCCCTGGCTGTTTTACAGATGAGAAAACCAAGTCAGTGAATCACAGACATGATCTGAATCATGGCTGCGAGGATTATAGAATGTGACCTTGACCAAAGCTGTGGTTTTTCTAGTAGTCACATATGGATAGGAGAGTTGGACCATAAAGAAGGCTGACCACCAAAGAATTCATGCTTTCAAATTGTGGTGCTAGAGAAGACTCTTGAGAGTCCCTTGGACTGCAAGGAGATCAAACCAGTCAATCCTAAAGGACATCAACCCTGAATATTCACTGGAAGGATTGATGCTGAAGCTGAAGCTTTGATACTTTGGCCACCTGATGAGAAGAACTGACTCAATGGAAAAGATTCTGATGCTGGGAAAGATTGAAGGGTAAAGGAGAAGAGGGTGGTAGAGGATGAGATGATTCGATAGCATCACCGACTTGGTGGACATGAATTTGAGCAAACTCTGGGAGATAGTGAGGGACAGAGGAGCCTGGTGTGCTACACTCCATTGGGTCCCAAAGAGTTGAACATGACTTAACAACTGAACAACAAATGACCCTGACCAAGACACACACCTGTCCTGGACCTTACTTTTCATATCTGTAAGATGGTAACATAATAATATTAGACTAAACAATATGAAACTTACTTTTCACATGGCTCAACACAGTGCCTACTAGGAGAGATGATCAGCTTGGAAACTGGCAGAGGAAGGACTCAAGAAATGTTCCCAGTTTCACCTTTTGATGTCCCACCTGCAGACAACACTATAACCCTCAGCACAGGAGGGCAAAAATAATGGCCTGTGTTTCCCAAGGCAGGTGACTTCCCTGCAGTCTTACCTGATGGTGTAGGTGCTGAGATGGCCGAGGTGTGTGTAGGGGGCAGGGAGGGGATATTGGTCTATGGCTGAGGGTCCATAATTATAAACTGGAGTTTAGTCTGTGAGAAGTACACTGTTCTCCCATGAGAACCAGATCTGGCCTTGGTACCTCTATGCCCACATCGGGCTAACCAGCTAGATGCCCCCACTCTAGCATGCACCCTGCAAATCTTTCAGGACCACGTCCTGGCCAGTTTGCTCTTGGGATCCAAATAGCCACACCCCTTCCTGGGCACTCTTGGATCCGAATGGACCCTGCCTGGCTGGGGAAGGATACACTCTCTCTCCCCTAATCCAGTGACCACCTCCTCTACCCCTCTACCCGCCATCTACTTGCAGGAGGGACCTGCTCAGCTGGAGACAACCCACTGACCAGAGTTCTCTAAATAAACCCTGGCATCACACAGGCCCAGGTGTCCAAAGAGACACTTGTTTCTGGCTGTTTAGGAACCTGGTTTCTTAAACTCCACTTTCAGTCACTGCTCTCAGATGCATCATTTTTAGAAATCTAGTTCTCAACCCAGGGGTCCCCAGCTCATAAGTTCTGAGGGGGCCCCTCAATCAGAGGACACCTGACTTTGTTGCTCCTGCCCAGCCCTCCTCCATTCCCCTCGGGCCACATCCTTCATCTCACCACCTCCTGGACTACCCAACACATCTCTCCCTCTCACTGAGCTTCCATGGCACAGGCATGCGTGTGTGTATACGCACATGCATGTATGTATGTCTGCCTGGGGCAGGACAAGCGGTCTTATGAAAAAATCTAGAGAGTGTTTCATGCCATACCCTCTCCGCCTTATTTCTACACAGCACCTAGGCACCCAAACCCTGGCTAGTTGAAGAGTTATTTGTTTACTGCCTACCTCCCTCACTAGAATGTAAGCTCCATGAGGGCAGGGAGTTTTCTCCATTTTGTCTGCTGCTGTTTTTCTGGCGTCCAGAATGGGGCCTGGCACAAAGTAGATGATACTCTGAATTAAGAACGGCATGGGACTTCCCTGGCAGTCCAGTGGTTAAGACTTAGCCTTCCAATGCAGGGGGTGAGGGTTCGATCCCTAGTCAGGGAGCCAAGATCCCACATACCTTGTGACCAAAAAACCAAGACATAAAACAGAAGCAATATTATAACAAATCCAAGAAAGATTAAAAAAAGAGTGGCATGAGTGCATGAATGCTTACTTGCACAGGTACCTCACCCCTGTGAGTTACTGTCACCTTAGAGGTGAGGAGCTGAGGCTCACAGAGCTTAGGTATCTGCACAGGGCCCTCAGCAACTGAGTGGCAGGGCTGGAACCTAAATCTAGGCCTCCTGCCATGAAAATTACATGTTCCTTCCACTCCCTTCCATCGTCACAGACCCAGCTCAGAGCTGTTCGTGCAACATTCTGTTGACAAGCTGATGATATCGTTTAATTCCAGAAGCAAGAGGTAGGAACTTGTTATTTCAGTCCCTGGTCATTGGAGGGCAGGACCCAGGCCCCCGAAGGCAGCCTTGGACACCACACCTGAATCTCATAAGCAAGCCGCAGCCCCCTGGGGGGCAAGCAAAGCCTGCTGCAGTGACATCCACAGCGGGCTGATCTCAGCCAGGATCTGGTGGTCTAAGCCCGAGCCCTGCAGCTTTCCCCCACGGGGCAGAGGCTGGAGGCCCGGGTGGAGCCTTGGCACTCACCATGGACTCGCTGATGAGGAGCAGCAGCAGGGCTTCCTCAATGTTATCCTTCGGGCAGTAGAGGCTGGAGGACAAAGAAGGCAGTCTGGCTCCAGCGCGGCCCTCACCAGCAGCACAGCTGGCCCGCCCCGCTGGCCCTTCTGCCCCGGAGTCGGCACCAGCCCTCGTCAAGTGACCTTCCCCTGCATAATTCACAGGCACCGGATTCCACCTGCAGTTCTTTATCGTGCCCCAGAGTCACGGATCTGAAAGGCTGTGGTGGGCAAGGGTGGGAAACACTGCAATGCTCTTGGGGTGGGGGAGGGATGCCCCTTCTAGCCCCCAGCACCACCTGTAGTGAGTGGCTGGGGCAAGCTGCAGAGAAGAGTGGAAAAGAAGCTCACAGACCCCGCTTCCAATTATTGGCACAAACAAGACAGACAGTGCAAGAAGGCAGGGACTCATCAAATAATGGTTTGGCCTTTGGAAGCCATACAGGACCCCCTACACCCACCGCAAGCCCTGCCTTCTCTAGTCTACTCGGCTCCTGCCTGTTCTAAGGAGGCTGACTGGCAGGCAGCTGAGCAGAAAGTGCAGGAGAGCTTGGAGCAGAGAGAGGGGCCACCTTGGGGACACAACCCCAGGGACGGTGGCCTGAGTTTGGAGTGGTCCCCTGAGCAGACAGGGCTTACTTGTCTCCTTCGTAGAGGTGAGGTTTCCGCAGGGCCTGCGTGATGAAGGAATTCTCCTCCTTGCTCATGAACTCAGGCAGAGGCTGAGACAGGGGGCTCCAGTAGCACTCCTCGCTCAGGGAGTGCAGCAGGACCCCTGCCAGGTGCTTGGCGGCCATCTGGCAGAGAGGGCGGGACTCAGATGCAGGCACACGCTGGCTCTGCCCTGCTGGGCCTTCCACCCACGGCCCAGCCACATCTGCCTGCTGGCCACGTGCTGCCCCTCTGGGAGGCCCACCACTCCACCCCCAAGGAGCCCCCTCCCTTCTCTGTGCCTCTAGCATTGAGCTGCCCCCACCCCTTCCGTTGGCCTTTGATGGCTCCCACTTCATCTTTTGTCCTCTTTCTTCTCTAGACAAGAGGTACATTTCCTCCTCCTTCTGGCCCCACGGAGCCCAGCATGGCTCTGAGTGTTCACAGGCCCTTGCAGAGCATAAGGCCCCCTGATACAAGCAGCTTTCTCTACCAGACACCTTCCTGATATGTGACAGAGAAGTCTAGAGTGAGAAGCAGCTGTGGCTCTGATTCCGGGTGAATAAAAGCCTAAGAGGGTAGGCCTGAAGTGGGGCGGGAAAGCGAGCCAAAGTTCTTTATTAAGATCAGAAACAAAAGCCTGAGAATTAGCGTACCACCGTGCTAGAAAGGGATGTCAGGAGGTTTCAGCACTGATCTAAAGTGAGGGGCTATGCACAGTGCTGTGATGAGAAGGATGCTGAGGGCGTGTCCCAGGCTTGGAGGAAAAGAATGCTGCGGTTGACTAGCAATGTCTGCCGTGAGCATGACAGGGAGAGGATAAACATGCACTCATGCACGCGACATATGGTCATTTCTGGTTCAGGGGTTGCCTGCTAGGACTTCTGCAGCCTCCTGCTGAAGTCAACCCCTGAATAAACCAGTCAGAGCCAGCACCCAGCCCTGGGGCCTCCTCCATTACCACTTTGAAGTTCTGAGTTGCTTTGGTCTCCACAGTGCGTAGCACCTCCCGGAGCTCTCTCATGCCTTTCACGATGTTCCTAGTGGGAAGACAGCAGAAGCAGGGTTGTTACCAGCCTCGTGCCCACAAAGACATCCTCATCAAACCCGAGGATGCTAAGAGGAGCCTGCCCGTTTGCATGTTATCTGACAACATCCAGTAATTGGTAAGAAAGGTCAGAATTGTAACACCAGGATCCTAGGGGCCCAGGACTTCATTGATCAAAGAACAGAAAGGCTTCCTCTTTCCTACAGCCCTCCAGAAACCTAAGCCTCCAGTTCACCATCAGAAAGGCACCAAGATCGGGTCTTTCAGGGAGCCAGAGGGAATTTGTTATATGACGCAGGGAGCTCAACCAGCTGCTCTGTGACAATCTAGAGGGGTGGGATGGGTTGGGAGGTAGGAGGGAAGTTCAAGAGGGAGGGGACACAGGTATACCTATGGCTGATTCATGTCGATGTATGGCAGAAACCAACACAACAATTGGTTTACACACAATTGTAAAGAAATTACCCCCAATTAAAAAAAAAAAAAGGATTGGGTAATTTCAAAGATGTCATTCTGGCCCAAGTGCTCTGGGCTGGTGTCAAACTTTCAGACTTGAGGTCAGCCTCAAATTCTCCATCTTCACCCACCACATCTGGTCTACACTGGAATCCATCCTCACCTCTCAGTCCTTACATCACCTGGGGCCTAAATGACAGCGACAGCTGGTCTCACCCACACCAGTCAGCCCTCTGTGCCTTAAGCTTTTTAAAGTGTGATCCATAGTAAGAAATACGCTTGACATTCCAACCCTATATATATGCACCCATTGCTTACATAAAACTGAAGTACATTTCTTGATCTATTATCTGTCTCTACTACATGCAAGGCAATCCACTCTGATATTTTCTATTTTTCGTTTCCTGTGACTTCCCCTTTTTAAAAATGCTTGCAGCAGCCCACTAAACAGATTTTGCAACCCACTGATGGGTGTAACCTGAGTTTGAAAAACTGCTGCCAACTGCCCCTTGAGGACTCCACCTGACATGCAAAAGACATCTTGTTCCCCTCCATGTTCGCTTTTTGTTGGTTCCCCCCAGGCTTACATAATCCAGTTGAGGCCCTCAGCACAGCGTCCCAGGGCTGTCAGGTCTGCTCCTTGACTCTCTACCATGTCATCTCTCACCACTTGAGTCCTTTCTGAACTGTCCACAGTTCCCCATGTCAAGTCTTGGCACAGGCTTCCCCCACTGCCTTTAAGAGCCCTTCCCCTTACACATCCTTTAAAAAAACCTATGTTTTTACACATCACTTTTGATATTACCTCCTCCTTGCAGCCTTTCCAGGCCCTCCTGACTGTGTAGCTCTTGCCTCGTGTTAAATCCTCTTTTGAAGCAAGCACGGCACTGCAGTCATTTCCCATTTACAGGCTGACCCCCTTCGCACTGTGCACCCCCTGAGGGCAGGGTTCCTGCCTTGTTCCTGAAGCTCAGCCTGGGCATGCAGCATGTGCTCAGCAAATGCCCTCACTTGTTCTGGGGGTTCTCTAGATCACAAGGAAAATCAGTAGCTGCCAGGCCAGCAAATTTAGAAATGAAAGATCACAGAGGGTAAAAAGCCAAAGGTGGCGCTGGGGAAGTCACATGAGTCCCTCCTGCAGCTTTTGTGCATGAAACAGATTCCTGGGGACTTTGGAGCTTGCAGCCATAAAAGGACAGAAGCTCAATTCCTTGCCTTCTGGGAACCTCTAGTTTCCGACAAGCAAGCAAGCAACATTATAAATTCAGATCCCCGTTTGTAAGATTGAGAATGGAGACTAAGACCTAGGGGACAGAATAAGAATCACAGCAATCTTCCCTAGTCTGTCTAGAGCTTATGAAGAACCAGAAAGGGCAAGAAGCACAGGGCACCACAAGGTCCTTAGAGACTTCATGTCTGGGTGCTGCTACTGAAGGTAGAGTTCACTTCTGTGGGCTGTGCACAGTTCCCTCCTCTATAAAATCACACCTTCAGTTTCAAACAGCATCTCCCAGACTACTATCATCTACATGCCACATCTACACTCTTGGCTGCTAGCTGTACACCATTAGTGTTATTGTTCTGTGCAATACTTTTCTTTATATATTCTTTCTTTTTACTTCAGTAGACATCCCACCTTCATCAAACATACCTGAAATCATGGATTTGGTGTACAAGTTGTTTGGCTTCAGGTTTCGCATTTTCTTTTTTGCTAATAAATATTACATACAGAGGTACTTTTCTTTTTCAGAAGTACTTTAAAAAACTTAGTCTGTGTATCACTTACAACCTTCTGTGTACCACTAGAGGTACTAAGGTGGGACTAGCAGCATTAGCATCAGGGGAACTTGTTAGAAATGCAAATTCTGAGGCCCCCTACTCCAGATCTGCTGGATCAGAAACTCTGCTGTAGAGCCCAGCAATCCATGTTTTATCAAACTTCCAAGAGGGTTCCAATGACATTCAAGTTTGAGAACCACTGGTTTAGACGATTCCTCAATGTCTTCCAGTTCTCCTGTGCTAAGCAATCAGGTTCCAGGAGGAACAACCTGACATGGAAACCCTGGCTTTGCAGCCAGATCCTAAATCTGCAATCTTAGGAAAGCAAGGTAGCCAACCTGAGTTCTAGTCTCCCTGTCTGCAGGAGGAGTCCTCATTTGCTCACAGTGCTGTCAGGAAGATAGATGAATGTATGTGAAGCCTGGAGGACACTAGGCATGTGGTATAGACTCACTGAATATTAGCTATTTTCCCTATTTTCCTTTCCTCCACTAATCTGGGTCTTAAAGGTGACATTACTTATGTTTTAATTTGCAACATTATTTTGCACGGAAGTTCAGAAGCTAATGAGTAAAGGGAGGGGAAGAAGTACCCAAGCGGCTCCTCCAGTTTTGTGTCCCTCTTTCTCCTTCCATCAGCCCCGCCCCCACATGGGACATAAGAACAGGACTCCCTGGTAGGCAAACCACATCCAGGGACAGGCTGGGAGCCCCCACAAGCCCGAAAGCAAGAGTCTGCAGCAGAAGCCCTTCAAACCCACTGAGGACTCTGCCTTAGGAAAGGACCCAGAGATGGACAGCAGGGGCACCTGAGAGGAAAACCATATAGCAGCCATTATTAGAAGAATGAGAAAAGGCTGCGTGAATTCTCAGAAGAGAGGAAATGACTGGCTCTGGGAACTCAGTCTGCGGAAGAGCTCTGCTGGAGCAGCTGGGCCAGATGGCCACAGGGTGAGGAGGGCTGGACCCTGGGGCTGCCCCAGGGCCCCTGTGGCCCAGAGGAAGCCGGGAGCTCCCTGGACCTGTGGGTGATTTTCCACTCTGTGGGCTACCTGCCAGCCTCCTCCCTGGCAGCCTGGCCAAGGCTGCTACCAGGAGGCCAGAGCCAACAAGGACTGTGATCCCTTCGTCCCACTGCAAGGCAAGGACTGTCCTCTCTCTGACTTTAGTTTCTACATCATCAACACTCAGAAAGCACTCCCAGGTCAGCAGTACTGGCATTGCCTGGGGGATTTGGGAGAAATGCAGACTCCCAGGGATCCTGCTTCTCCGAATACACACACAATTTAGGAATGAGCACTGTATTTTAACAAGATCTTGTGCTCCCAAAGTTGTATATTTTTACTGTTTTCAAATCTGTAAGGGAACTAGGCACCTAAATAAGGTTCCAAGAATTTTTTAGCAAAGTAATCACCCTTAGGCATCTTTTGGGTCAGTTCCAATTTTTATTGAATGCAGATAAAGAGAAAAATTGACACAGGTTCTGGTGGCCAGAGCTAGACAGGGAGAGACCCAGGCTCCCGGCCAATGCTGACCTGTTCTGAAATGTCGGGAATGCCCCTCTGCCTCAGCTCACCCCTCTGGGAAATGGGAAACAAGCTGGGGTCTCTTCCACCAGCCTGGATAATCCTGTTGCAGGTCTAAACTGCTGGTGCCAGGTAGAGCTGGGGCTTTTCTAAGCCCCATAAGAGGCCAATTTGAAAGATCTCTTTGTTCCAATCTCTCACATTGACCTTTCTGAGCAAAGCTGCCACTTTAAACAATATCCAAACAGGAGCCTCCAACAAACCCTGGCCCAGAATCAGGCTGCATGCAGACAAGCCAGGAGGCCATGGATTCCAACTCAAGCAAACCCTGGCTGGTCAGGAGCAGAGAGAAAGAGGAGATGTGCATGCAGGCATGGGTCAATGGAAACAACTTGTCTTAGGGCTGCCTGCAGGTGGGCCATGCAAGGAGGTGGCAAACTCCCTGGGGCCCCTGGTCAGCAGCAAGCAGTGGGGAGGATTTTGCAAAGTACTTTATCTCATCCAGTCTTTGCAACTTCTAATGAGGTTGGTGAGGGAAGCTTCATATTCCCAGGTACCAGCTCAGTGCTTGGAACACAGGAGGCACTCAAGAAATCATTGTGGAATAAATCCATCCTCATTCTCCAAGGGGAAAATTAAAGTCCTGAAGATGCCTGCCTTTTCAGGCCACCACTCAACCAATGGAAAAGGTGGGCTCCCTGCAGGCACCAAGGGATTCAGATTTCACTCCCTTCTAGCTAACCAGACCCTCCAGAAAGACAATGGTGTTCTGACTTGGCACAGTTAAACTTCCCTTTCCTGGCTACCTGAACTCCAGGACTCCCTCAACTAAGTCTTTTCAAAGGGCTCACTGTATACCAAGTACCTGGATATTGTCCGACTCGATGGACATGAGTTTGAGCAAGCTCCGGGAGTTGGTGATAGACAGGGAAGCCTGGAGTGCTGCAGTTCATGGGGTCACAAAGAGTCGGACACGACTGAGCGACTGAGCTGAACTGGATATTGAACACCAAGTATCCTGTTCTCAACAGGCATCCAACTAATGTAGGGGGAATGAATTAAGAGACTGAATGATGAATGAATAGCTCATTTATGGGCTTGCACGTAAGGAGCTCATGGTCTATAAATTTAGCCATGCCCCTGATTTATTCAAGAGCTTAGCAAAATATTTTGCATACAGTAGGGTGCTCAACAAATTTTCTTGAGGGGGAGAATGAGAAACAGGGAATGAGAAAATACATGGAATTACCACTGAATGGAACCTAAACAGGCTCTGGTACGCACAGCCCTGGCCAGAAGTCTCCGTTTCAGGGCTGGCACTGCTAATCATGTATGAGAGGTTTCTGGTCAAAGACCCAGAAATGCATAGCCAGATCCCAACAGCTGGAGGACTGAACCAGAAGACAGGGTCAGGTGAAGTTCAAATGGTTATCAAGCTATTCCTTCCTGCCACAGAACCACATCATTGGTTTCAAAAACTAAAGCTCTCCTCTTCACTCCCAACCCCAGAAAAAGACTGTGACACTTCCGTGCAGGACCCTGAGGACATCCAGGCAGGGGACCTTTCCAGCGAGGTGGGGGATGGGCAGTGAGTAAGGATGATAAGTTATGACTGTGCATTGAGAGAGGCTGGAAGGATGTGCCTTCTCTGATGGGCCTCCAAGTTCTCCCTGCGCCCAAAGAGGTCTCTTCCATGACTACCAGGAGGCTCTCCTGGGTTTCGCTGTTGGGTGACTCTGCTCCCTGGATGCCCCCTTGAGCCATCTGTCTCCTGCTCTCCCCCAGCACTGCAGATACTGGGTGGCTGATGAGAATACTAAATTACTGACGATTGGACACACCCCTCACTGGGTTACACTCAACAGCAGGCTGGGTTTCCTAAGGTACCTACACACACACACACACACACACACACACACACACACACACACAGAGTAAAAGGGAGAGTGTTTTCATAAGGCTTCACATCCTGCCAAGCCCTGCAACTCCCTTAGAAAACACACATTCCCTTCTCTATTGTTTCGTTTTGGTACAAAGAACATATATTGCTTTAGTGATTTAAAAAAAAAACGAAAACTTTTTTTAAAGAGCACGCACAAAACATTCAGCCCACCTGGTTCAACACATAACCCAAGCTGGCTCCCAGACCTAAGCCAAGAATGGGCTCTGTACGTCTAGGGAGAAAGAAGGGAAAAAAACACTCCAAGGAGAAATGGCCCTTTGCCCACTGTGGGGGAAGGAGCCAAGTCAGCCCACATTCTTTTCTTGGGAGATGCTCAGAGACCCAGTTCTAGTGAGATCAGGGTCATCAACAGCTTCCCTGGCATTGCACCACCCTCAGCTACCCACTGCTGCCTCACTCCTGGAACTGCTTCGTGCAAAGGAGAACCAAGCCTCCCCCACAGCCAAGACCTTGGGCTCACCAACGCCCAATTGAAAGATGCCTCCTTCTGGCAGTTGGCATCCGCAGAACTGCCTGGGGCGAGGCTCCAACCAGAGTTCACGGCTGCCCTCTGGTGGCAGCGAGGGGGAAGTGAAACCCAGGTATCCCAGGTCCCCGCCCCTTAGGAGGGGCCTTCTAACTCCGGACTTTCAGGCCAGCACTTTGAGTCCCAGGTCAATTACGAACTCTGCCATCAGTCACAGAGCAAGGGGCAGGAGTCAACTGGGGAAATTAACTGCTGGATCAATAGGGCAAGGCCCTTGGAAAAAATGAATGTCCCTCAGACACTGAATGAGTAAGCGGGCAGCGTGAGGGAGGCCCAGGCCTCAGTGAAGCTCAGGATTAAAGGAGAAGCACTGTCTAGAGGCCAAGCAAACATCACTCACACTGCACAGTGGAGAGCACCACACCCTTTAAGTCATGTCAGATCCTCAACTGGAGGGATCAATCCTCAATCCTCAACAAGTTGGGCCCTGGGAGCCAGCACTACTTGTGGTCATCTGGCCCCTGAGGCTGAATACCCCATTCTCAGCAGGGTCTCCTCTGACCCTTTGGAGCCTGAGTCTACACCATGCCCACGTGGGAATGAGCTCTGGCTCTCAGATTCCAGCCCAGAGTCTGTCTGAGAAGCAGATACCACCCCCTCCTCTTGTTCTTTAGGTCCTAACGAACGTCCTCTAACACCCAACAGTGCCTGAGCCCCAGGGACTCTATTCCACCCAGCCTGTCAGAACAAAGTGTCTCCCTTGAGTCCACCCTGTCCTAGGCAGCACCCAGCTCCCTGCCTTCTTTTCCTCCAGCACAGAGCACTGTCTACCATCCACACATGGCTCCTACAGCCCCCTCCTCAGACATGAGCTCTGTGAGGAGGGTCCTCGTCCGGCCTGGGGGGTTGGAGAGTGACACTCAGGGGGCTCTCAGAAGCAAGCTGGGAGATGAGCTGCTGGCTCTTCTCAGGGCTTTTCCATCTTACCCACCTTTCCCCTATGGGGCTGTGACCTCTCTCAACACAGCAAAGGGTTTCCTCCCAACTCTTCCCAAACCCCAAGAGCTCAGGCAATGGGAGTGAATTTAAGCACCAGGAAACGGCTCTGGAGCCCTTTAACAGACTCTCCAGAGCTGCCCCGGAGAGGTGACGGGGTGTCAGGTATCTGCATTCCAGTCTCCCCCCTGACCTCCTGCCTCTCTGCACCTTGAGCTGAGACAGTGGTTCTCAAGTGCAGCGTCAGGCTGTGGGGTGGGACAGACACAGTTCAGCACCAGGTTTGGTGGCAATACCACCTGTTGGCCTTGTGACTTTGGGCAAGTTCCTTAATCTCTCCTTCAGGAAAATGGGGATATTACCAGTTCCAACTTTATAGGATTACATGTAAAGGCATCAGCATTCTGCCTGACATGCAATAAGTATTCAACAAATATTGGCTACTGTCAAGAAGAAAGGTGTAAAGACATTATTCAAAGCCCACCCAGGCACCCAGGACTCCTTTATATATGTCACATTCCAGAGTCACCTCTGGGCTGGATGAGTTCACAGGAAACAGAGTGGGAAGCGCTGAGATGCTGCCACACATTCTGAGAACTGCTCCTCACACTCAGGCTTTCAAATATTCGGGCTGTTCGCTGGGAAAAAAATGATGATTCAATCTCTATTTGTCTATATGTGGGAGGCAGGGTGGAGCAGGGGTTGGGGGAGTCGGCATCCTGGCTTTAAGGATCAAAATTTGTGCTTCAGGAGATAGAAGACAAAGACAAGGGAACAAAGTGACAGCCACAGGAAACGAACTGAAATGACTTGGGCTTTCCTGGAGGGGTGATGGTTGATTAATGCCTCTGCCCACAACGGGTACACACACACATACACACACACACACACATACACACACACCCTGAGTGTGCGGAACAAAGACAGGGCAGGAAGCAGGCCCACTCTAGGGAGGAGCCACTCTCTGAGAATGTGACTCAGGGTCCCAGAGAAGGAAGCGGAGCCCTGACTCAGCACAGCAAGGATCATCAGGATCCTGTCCTTCTCTCACACAACCCACAGGTGCCAAGGCTGCCCTCTGACACCCCCGAAACCTTAAGCGGCATGGGTTTCCAGGCCACTCAGATCTGAAGTTGGAACCCCAGGGAGTGATGTCAAGCAACTGACTCAAGCTCATTTGAGCCCTGGCCCCGGGGGTCACATGACCTCCTTCACAGAGCACATGGTCCAGCTTGGCACACAGCATGTGCTTGATAACTGCTGGCTCTCTCCTTCCCTCCTGGCTGTCCAAGATGCTCACCTTGACCTAATCACACTAGCAGAGAAGCTGGTACAGGGAAGGGAGCAGGCAGCCCTGAGGGGTGAAGGGAAGGGGACCTCAGTGGAGAGAGGCAGTTAACAGTGATCTGAATTCCACACTCCAGTGTCTTTTCATTCCCACTCTCCTCTTGGACCCTCACACCCTGGGATGCAAGACAAACAGAAACCCCCTGTTAGAGGTGAGGGTGGGGGCAGAGGAAGAACTCACTCAGGGTCACTGAGAGGCTCCCCATTCCTTAGCCCTGCTCTGATGACCACCGACTCTTAGAACCAGAAGCTGAGACCACGCATACCAAGCAGGGGCATACTAGCAGGAACAGATGGCAGCCTGTGAGCACCTCGGGGGGTGTCAATGGGGTCTTAACCTGGGTATCTGCTGCGGGCAGTGAAGCCTGGTGGTTAACGGTGTGAGGCAAGACCAGCATACACAGTCCTAGCTCTGCTCCAGACAAGTCACTTGTGTTCTCTGTGCCTCAGTTTCCCATCTGTAAAGTGGGGAGGTGAACGACAGGACTTACCTCAGAGGAGTGCTGGAAGGACAAAATATACAAGCAAGCAATGCACAAATTCAGCACTTCATACGTAGCATGTATTAGTAAGAGGAATATTTCTTATGAATGAATGAAAGGCACAGAACACTAAAATCAGAACCATCTGGGGAACTCACTGGCAGTCCAGTGGTTAGGGCTTGGCGCTTTCACTGCTGCAGCCCAGGTTCCATCCCTGGTCGGGAAATTAAGCTCCCCACAAGCCATGCAGTGCTGTCAAAAAGAACTACCCCCTCCCCAAAAATCTACTCCTCTACTCCACAGGGCTCCCCTACAGAAAAAGAGCACCTCTTCTCCTGCGAGAGGCCCTGACAGGAAGGAATTCTTAAGCAGAGAGCAGGTATCAGCAAACTCTTTCCTGTAAAGGGCCAGGGAATAAATATTTTAGGATTAGCCATCCAGTCTCAAACCCAACTACTCAGCTCTGTGGGTGAGACGATATGCAAATAATGGGTATAGCTATGTGCCAATACAACTTTATTTGCAAAAACAGGGTGACGACAGTCTCCAGCTAAAGGGAAGCAGCCAGGTGGCAGCTGCGTGAGCAGTAAACAGGAACCAGCGTGCCAGGCCACCGTCTCACTGAAACTGAGGTTCAGTAATCAAATAAGAACAAAAAAGCAGATGGTGGATGGAGCTAGAGCGACAGGGTGCCGCCCAACGGTCCCCCTGGCCCCACCTCCCTGGCCTGGTTGGTGTGGGGCACCCAGGGGCACCCAGGCCAGTACCACCCTTGGGAAGAAAACTACCTCGGCTCTCTGGGCCTCCTGATCCTCACATCCCAAATGGGGATACCACTACCTCCCTGGCCTAGCACTTGAGAATTTTTTTTTTTTAACTGTAAATTTAAAGCTTGAGGCAGCAGCCCATCTCGCTGTGGAGTGCTTCTAAAAAATAATACAAATAAATGATAATGACTTTCTAAGCAGCTGTGACGAATACGGTGCTAGGCTGGGTGTTCACGCATGAGGGAAGAGCAAGGAGGGAGCCTGTGTCCCTGGCGGGGACTGTCTCCCTTTTCTTACCATTTGGAGGACAAGACTCATGGGGCAACCCACTGCCTCTACCAGGACGGCGGGATAGGGAGAAAGGAGGGGGCACAGGTCTCCTCCAGGCTGGGGTCCAGCTGGGGCAGGACCACCTCTTCTCAGGCCCAGGCCCACGTCCAGCTATCTCAGCCACTTCTGCCTCTGGGGAGTGGCCTTGCCATGGCCTGCTCCACATTCTGGGCAAGAATTCTGCTTCCTTCTCTTCCAGGTATTAAGCACTGAAGCTCAGAGCTTCCAACAACCCAAATGGGATGTGCCTCTGATGGGACTGGGATGCCTGCTGGATGGAAAAGCTGCCTGGGCCAGAAACCATGCCTCCATCCAGCTGTTCCCCCTCAGAGTCCCAGCCCAAACAAGGGCTCCATGTCAAACCAAGCTGAAAACTTTACATGCCTTTGCCTCCTCCTGAAAATTTACCAGCTGCATTCAAGCTCCTTGGAGTTCCTAAAGGGTCTGGGAAGTCTTTAACTCACCGTTTCCCAAGTGTATTGGGCCTTGGAGCGTCCCAAGTTCCCCATCTAGAATCCTCAGCCCCATCCTATCTTCTGCCCCACCCAGACTCCTCCTGTCTCTGGGAATCTCCCTTCCCTCGAAGCCCAGCTCAAGGGTAACTATCCCAGCCATGCAGCCCACCAAGTCCTAAGCCCACCTGCTGGTGTGGACCTGGCCATCTTCCCCTGACCCCACAGGGAGCCACTTCATAGGGAAAAGAGATGAGCAAGGCATGAAAGAGGCTTGCAACCAAGCCCTGGGTGGAAAAACACAGGCTACAAAGCAGCGTACTATAGATTATGATACGGTTTTGTTGTTAAACAAAAAAAAGAAAAAAATACACCTGTATATCTATACATAGGAAAACGTGAAAAGACATATATCAAATGTTAATAGTGATTATCTAGAGTACGGGAGCCGGAAAATTTTCTTCTGTACAGAGTCAGACTGTAAATATCTTAGGCTTGGAGTCATATAACTCTGTAGCTGCTCTAACGTAGCCGTAGATCTAGAAGATATCTAAACCAATGGGCAAGCTATATTCGAAAAAAACTACAAAAGCAGGTGACTTGGTCAAAAGGTCATAATTTCTGATCTGAAGATTGAATATGTGATTTTTAATTTGTCTATTTTATATTTTTAAGTATTTTTCAAATTTTCCACCATAAACATATTACTTATATAAACTAGGAAGGAGGGAGTGATCAATAAATTGTTCATTTTGGGGGAGGGAGGGATAAAAATTAGGTATTTGGGATTAAAATACACATACTACTATATAAAAAATAGATAACCAATAAGGACCTACTGTATAGCACAGGAAACTATAATCAATATTTTGCATTAACCTGTAAAGGAAAAGAATATAGACAAACACATGTACATATATGTATAACTGAAGCACTTGGCTGTATACCTGAAACTAACACAACTCTGTAAATCAACTCTATTTCAATAAAATTTTTCTTAAAAAAGTTTGCACTGTGCTGTGAGAGCTTACAAAGCAGCCTCTCCCACACATCTTGGTGGCACAGAAATGGAAACCCCTACAAGGTCCAAGCTGGCCATCTCTGTAGCTCAAGCAGGACTTCCCTGTAGCTCAAACAGTAAAGAATCTGCCTGCAAGGCAGGAGACCAGGGTTTGATCCCTGGGTTGGGAAGCTCCTCTGGAGAAGGGAACGGCAATCCACTCCAGTATTCCTACCTGGAGAATTCCATAGACAGAGAAGCCTGGAGGGCTGCAGTCCATGGGGTTGCGGAGTCGGAGACGACTGAGTGACTCACACACACACAAGGTCTAAGCTGGCCATCTCTAGTGAAATGACCAATGCTCATACCTTTTAACCCATAATGTTCCTATTTTAGAATTTATCCTATAGGTTCCCACTGAAATAATGCACCAGTACAGTTCTGTTCTGGACTCTGGCATATACTGAAAAGAGCCCAAGTTTGGAAGTGACCTATTTGTTCCTCAGTCGGAAACTGAGTAAACCAACTGAAGACATCTGAAGTAGGACATCTGAACTACAGGATACTACAAATACTACGCAGCAGTGTGAGGAAAGGCAGCTCTGATGTGGAACAATCTCCAAGAGATACACTTTAAATGAAAAAAGGCAAATGGGAGAATATGTATTTTAAAAAGGAAGAAAATACTACATGCATATAATCACTTAGGAACGCTGCTAACTATCTTGGAATGACACAAGAGCCTAGGAACTCTGCCTACAGAGGAACCAGGAGGCAGAGGGTGGAGATGGAAGGAAAACTTATTGTCTCCTGTACCTTTTTAACTTGGTATCCTGTGTAAGAATCTTCTATTCCAAACATGTTAAAAGAATGAATAAAGTGGAATTTAACAAAATGAATCACACCAGAAATGACACAGGGGCTTCAAAGGACTCGAGCCAGTCAGACCAAAGAAAGCTCTGTGATCCTGACCCTGTTTCCTCACTTGTGGGGAGGAGGTAACACCTGTGTGGCAGGCCCACCTCCACCTGGGAGGCTTGAGAAAGGCGAGGTGTTCGCCCAACCTGCACAGTGACCAACTCCACTTAGCACACGAGTCCCCACTCCCCCAGTTCCCCTTGCTTGCCCGGATGTCCTCACGGCCCCAGACGACAGTGTTTGCAGAGGTCGTAATGATGCTACGGGAATCGGGGCACACGAAGCCCAGGCCCCTACCTGCTAGTCCCCGGCCTGCTGGAGGCCTTGAGCCCTGCAAACCGCCAAAGAGCCAACGCCGCCAGCAACACACCCTCCTGGTTGTGTTGCCTCTCCCTCCGTCTCCACCCCCCCCCCCCACCCAAGGCACCCCATGAAACACCATGCTGGGCCTGGCACCTACACCCCCAGCCCCAGCCCCACCAGGTGGGAACATCCACCAGGCTCTTCACAAGGGAGGGAGCCCTTCTTAACCCCAAGGAGCAAAAGACTGAGAAAAGGGTTCTCAGCCATGTTTGTGTGTCCCAGGGCTCTCCAGTCAACACACAGGAGAACGAGCTTCTTGCCACCTCATTTGCAGGCAGTTGCACCCCCAAAACGATGCCAAGCCTTCACTTTCACATCTCCCCTGGCATCTCACAGCCCCCTGAAAGATGGAACAAGCAGGAATTGCCTTTTCCATTATATTCTGGAGAGAATGAGGCTCAGAGAAGCAAAATGACTTCAGCCGACACTTCAGACGACAGCAACCACCGCCAGACCACCTGGCTCACTGTCCTTCACTCTTCCCATACCCTGTCAGGCTCCCAGAACCTCCTCTTCTAAAGAGGACCATCCCCCAACACGTGCAGGCTTCACTGCTTCAGCAGCTTCCTGAAGCCCGGCCCCTCTCCCAAGCTCTTGGGCACGCTCATCTGACAAGAGGGAAACAAGCCAACCGCCCCCTGTTGTCCTCTCCAGGGAGTCCACACACACGTGCCCAAGAGACAAGGAGGACCTGATTCAGTGAGACCAATGTGAGCAGCTCCAAGGACTGGAAGAAATGACCAGGTCCCGGGCGTCTGCCGGTGACCTACCCCTTCTTCAAGTTTGTCACGTAAGCGCTCTGGAGGGCAGCTTCCAGGAAGTAGGTGAGCTCGTAGTCGACTGGGTGCGAGCCTTTCAGGTGCCGGGATGTGGTGTTACTTGTGACCTGGCAAGGGGAGCACAGAGAGAGCTGCCATCCGCAGGTCCCAAGGCTGAGGGGCTGGGGCCAGGGTCAGCCCAAGCAGGGGCAGCGGCTCCAGCACCTCCCAAGCCCCCAGGCACCTCAGGGACACGTAGTGCAGTATTCAACCAAACGCAACCTGACCTGCTTCCATTGAAAATAAGTCTACAATATAATACTTTCCAGCAATAGTAACTATTCACATTAAATGTTACAGGAGTATCTAAGGGAACACAGAGACTAGGAATGGTTATGGAAGAACCTCAGCATCTTCTATGCTTTAAACTGAGTGAATGGTTTCCTACCCACTGAGTATTATATTGTATGATTTGAAGACAGATTACATGTCATTTTATTATACTCTGTCAATCTATAATATATTAGACCAATGCCTTATCTAAAACGCTTTGATTTTGTATATCTTGACAAATTTTACTACCATTTGTAATAAATGTGTATTTTTGTACTTGCAGAAACTGCTAAATTTTAAAGTTGTTTGGTTTTAAAGGCACTGATAATGGATATGTATGAAGTCCATGCTGTCTGTCAAATAAAACACTACCCTTCAGAAAAAATAAATAAATAAATAAAATAAGTCTAAAGCATTCGCTGCATGCAAATGCCAGATGCCCACAACAGCCCTCCAACGCTGGTTTTATTTGCACCTCAGAGGAAACTGAGGCTCAGGAAGTGCCTGAGAACACAAAGCTGGCTTGTGCCATGATCTCAGACTCAAGTCTGGCAAGCTACACATTTCAGGATCTGTGTTTATTGGTACATTCACTCAACAAGCACTCAAGTGCCTACCAAATGCCAGGCACTGCACTGTCCCTGTTGCATACCATGAAACCTCAGAACTGCTGGATGGCTTACCCCCGGTCTCTTGGGGAAGCTGAGGAACAACTATATTATTAACTGAGCTATCACTTAAGCTCAGCTCTGAGAGGGGCTGCCTTCACTATGCCACTTCCCTCTCTGACCCAAGGGGGGAAAAAAATTAACGAGCCATCCACCTTATTTTTCAGAATCTGAAGTAGGTTTAAGAAGGATTCTTAGTTCCTCAGAGGTTGAGGCTGGGTCTTAGAAGGGACACCCAGTCTTACTGAGAATGCACAGGATTCCTGCCCTCCCTGGACCCACATAACCAGTTATTGAGGCCCATCTGTCAGCCCAGAGTCCCTGGGGTGCTGATTCCAGCCCTGGACACCATTACAGCTCATCGCCTGCATCAGCCCCTTTAAAGTGTCCAAAGGCCAGGCTTCTACTGTATGGGTCACTTTCTCTTTTTCCTGAATGCTTCCTCCAAATCATATGTAATTTAAATGTGAAGAGCTTCTAAAAAACTGCATGTGACCTTGGCAAAGGTCAGCTCAAGTCTCCACGTGGACCTGTGCCAGGGAATACACTCAAGTCCTGTTTCTGCTGCTTTAAGAATGGGCCTCCCCACCAGGGGATCCAGTAAGGAACTCTCAGGACACCTGAGAGTTGAGAAGAGTATCTATAAGGACTTGCCTGACTGCACCCTTCCAAGGGGAGTGGGTGGTGTTGATCAGTCGCTAAGTCGTGTTCAACTCTTTAAGACCCCATGGACTGTAGCCCACCAGGCTCCTCTGTCTATGGGGGTATTTCCTAGGCAAGAATACTGGAGTGGGTTGTCATTTCCTTCTCCAGGGGATCTTCCCGACCCAGGATCGAATCTGTGTCTCCTGTAGTGGCAGGCGGATTCTTTACCACCCGGGAAAGTCCTCCAAGGGTAGAGGAGTGGGCAAATAGACTAATCTAAGCCTCACCTACTAAACAGGGATGAATATAATACCTACTTCATAGAGCTGTTGTGAGGGCTGTCTCAAACAGGGCTGTCAAATTTGGTCATACGAGCTGAGCTCATCATGGAGTTTGCCGGCTCCCCATAGACAGCGTGGACTCTTCTATTTATTAAAACTGTTTTCTGGCAGCAAACAGTCTCATGCTAACAGGATCAGGATACTATAAGGAGTTTCCAGAGCATCTTAAGGATGGGTGCAGGGCCCTCTTTTCTAATTTGCACAAGCATGACCGATGGGGTTAGTTAGTGGGACTGGTGGGCTGGGTGGTGCATAGATACATGTGCTCAGCAGAGGGCAGTGATGACTACGGGGTTGTCATTTCCAGCTTACCTTCTCCAATTCCTGCAGGAACACCTGGGCAATCCAGGAGGCTCTCTCAAAACAGGTGATCACTTCCTCCTCCCTCTCAGTCAGGCGGGGGCGGGAAGCAATGGAGTTGGGCAGGCGTTCCAGGGAGAGGCCTGCAGGAGGAGGGGAGCACTTCGGACCTGCCCTGCTTGAAGGTGGGGGCGCCCAACTCCAGGCCCCTCTCAGGGGCCCAGGGTGGCCTCATCTGAGACTCTGGAGCAGCCAGTGGGAGGCAGCGGTCCGGGGAGGCGGGGGGAGGGCCTAAAGCAAGAATGGCATTAGCAGCGGCTGGCATCAAGCGGTGGGCAGACAGCAGGCACCCGTGCCCCATGTGGGGAACCACACTGGTGGCACCCCCATGCCCAACTCCTGCCTGGGCTTCCAGGCAACACTCCACAAAGCAATCCTGACCCCTCCCCAGGCACTCACCATGTCTACATCCTGGAAGGGTTATTTACATCCTACTCTTCTCTCCCCCAGTAGTTCAACTTGAGCAAATGAGTCTCTTTGGACTGTCACAGTGCCACAGTCCTCATACATGGTAGATGCTTGATTACACAGCACTTACACACAGACCTCTTGAGGAACCAACCAATCTCTACCCTGCCTCCTGTGTTATATGCTAAGGTCCTATGTGCCTGTAGGGGAATCTGCTGTTTTTGTGTCCCTGGCATTCACTTCCCATTGTTTCAGCAGAAGCACCTCACTTTCCCTTTGAGCATCCATCCCGCAGCCTCAGCTCCCATGGTTCACAGGGTAAAGACCCCATCCCACCTCCAGGGCAGGCAGGTGATCCAGGCTGACTTCTCAACAAGCCCACAGTGATTGGCTAGGGTGTGCACATGGCCAGGTGGGGCCAAGAGGACCCAATCCCAGAATTCTCACCCCTTCCACTGGGCCTGTTAAGCTGCTAAGAGGTCAGACTGGAAATGTTAGGGAAAGCTGACCTTAAAATGAAGCTACATAACGTGAATGTCATTAACATGATGGTATACTTGAAAATGGCTAAGATGGTATATTTCATATGTATGTGTTTTCTTACCAAAATTTTTAAAAAGTTTAAATATAAGAAAACATAACTCTAAAGTCAAAACAAAAACAAAAATCCCCAAACTATAAGAAACCAGGAAGAGAAAGCTGTGAAGGAAAACAACTAAATTTATATCTGTTGTTTTTTTTTAAGACAGGAAAAAGATTGACTAAACTCTTAGTCATAAAACAAAAAATGACGTCTACACAGAGCAGAGATGAGACATGATGGTAAAGGGCAGATTCCTAAAGAAAGTGTTCGAAACACCTTGCCTGAAGAACTACACCCTGAAAGCTTCCAATATCTGCACCAATAAACCACCCCTCCCTTGAGGTGGGGAGGGGTCAAAGTCTGCTTAAATTGTACTCCTGTCACGTGCAACTCACAGTCCTGACTAGCGAGTGCTGTCCTAGATGGTGGTTCTCAGTGGGCAGAACTCAGATCTTTCTCATCTCTGTGCCCACACAGTATATGACATGTAGTAGGTGTTCAAGATGAACTGACTGAAGGAAGGTATAAGAAGAGAATCCTCAACTCTCTGCCTTTGGCCCTAACATCCAACTGATGACCATCTAACATTTCAAACCTCCTCTCCCCTTGCCCTCTCTTATCTCCTTATTTATCTCTTGAGTAGATAGAGAGATAAATTGCTTTCCTGTAATTCTACAGGAATTATTCTGTGTAATTCCTCACAGTTCTGCCTCCAGGCTCTCATCCATCCTGCTCATGGCTCCCAGGGTGATCCTTCTAAAACTCTACTGCTTACAACCCCTCCAAGGGTCCCTGCTGCTATAGCATAAGGTCCAAACTCCTGACTCTCTGTACCACACCCTCCAAGATTCATCCCTGCCAACTCCCCAGCCTTATCTCTCACCATACATTATAGACCAGATGTTTGTGTCCCCTTGAAAGCCACATGTTGAAAACCTAAAGCCCAAGGTGATGACATGAGGAGGCTGGCCTTGAGGAAGTGATTAGGTCCTGAGGCTGGAGCCCTTGTGATAGGGATTAGTGTCTATAGAGACCCCAGAGAGCTCCCTCATCTGTTCTATCAGGTGAGCACACAGCAAGATGTTGGCAGCCTGCAATATGGCTCAGCAGTAAAGAACCCACCTGCCAATGCAGGAGACACAGGTTTGATGCCCAGGTCAGGAAGATCCCCTGGAGAAGAGAATGGCAACCCACCCCAGTAATCTTGCCTGGAGAATCCCATAGACAGAGGAGCTTGGCAGGCTATAGTCCACGGGGGTCTCAAAGAGCCAGACACAACTTAGCAACTAAACAACAACAAACAATATGGAAGAGGGGTCTCGCCAGAACCTGATCTTGATTTCAGACTTCCAGCCTCTAGGACCATGAGAAACAAGTGTCTGTGGGGCCAGCCAGTCTGTGGTGCTTTGTTCTAAGCCTGAGCTGACTACGACACCGGACCTGTTGCACCGGCATCCAACCTCCTGCTCCCAGATGCTGACTGTGCTCAGGCCGCACCTTTTGCCTGGAATGTAAGGACCCCCCAAAGTCCACCCAAAATTACAGCTCACCTTCTGCCCCACTGACTGCCACCTCCTCTGTGGAGCCCCTCCTGATACACCCTGGTATAACCAACCATCTCTCCTGGTCTACACTTTACATATTTCAGCCCCACCATTTTTTATACTTACTTATTTGTGCACATGTTTGCTCAGCCAGACTGTAGGCTCCTTAAAGGCATAGACCTCATCACGTTTCCCTTTCTACAACCTGGTGCACAGTAGGCACGATGCAAGCACTGGCTGGCTGAACAAACGACAAGCCTGATCACGTCTGGCAAAGTACAGAGCACTATACAAACACAAGGTAAGGAATTACTGCTTTTCTTGGCTAGATGTCAACCCATATGGATTCAGTGACCTTGCCCTCTGCCAGGATGGGGTGTGAACTGGTCCAAAGGTCGGGGTGCCTCAGTCTGGGAAACGTTGAGCACAGGCCGTGAAGGCCCTTGCTCAACACAAAGACTCAGTTACCCGGGTCACCAAGTGTCAACATGCCTCTTGCCAAATGACTCATGACCAGGAGAGGACTGAAGGGGGAGGAGGAACAGAGGGTGCGCTGGAGGAGATGCAACAAGGAGGCAGGAGAAGGCAGGTCCCCCCCCATCATTGCTGGTGCTGGCCCAGCCTCTCCTCTCCAGACCCATGGCCGATGCTCCCTGAAGGACAGTGGGACACAGAAACTGTTCAGGGCCTGGCCTGGAAGCCAAGCGCAGATGGCCGGAGGGCACAGCCAACTCCAGAAGGCACAGAGAGGGTCTGCTTTAACACATCCTGTGCCTGCCCTCCCCGCCCCGGGCCAGAGATATGCCACTGGTTGGGTTTCCTACTGCCCTACATCTGGGCCCAGAACTGGGATGGGTGATGCCAGCTGCCTGGCAGGTTCAGGCTGCCAGTTCCAAGCCTCCGGTGGGCTGGCCACAACAAAGCATCTGTCTGTGGGGCAGCCACCTTCCCTATGCTTCATCTGTTCCTTCACTCCTAGCAGGGGCCTCTCCACTGTACTTCTCTGAGAATTCTAAATCCATCCTCCTTGGAAGCTCACAGTGAAACCATCTCTTCCCTGAAGGTTTCGGAAGTCTCTCGACTCCAGAACCAGCAGAACATTTTAGCTGCATCTCCTCTGCGTGTGCCCTTCCGCTATAATGTAACTTTCCTCTCTGCCCATTTCTGGTTGATCTTTGCACCCAGCGAGAGCAAGACCTGGTGTTCAGTGAGTGGAAGGATGCATAGAGGAATGCTCACGTTCACTCATGCAGAGTGTAGAGCCTGGTGAAGTTTCTCCATCTCTAAAAAATAGTTCATGCAGAATTTATAAACAAACTGTAGCATATTTATACAATGGAATACTACTCAGAAATAAACAACACAGATGAATCTCTCAGAACTTATAATTGTGCAGAAGAAGCCTGATATCAACAAGTACAGGCTGTATGATTTCAGTTATATGTCATTCTAAACAAGAGCAAAATTATTACCTGTATTAATAGAAACTAAGCAATCATTGCCTGGGGTGGGGTTGGGGAAGGGACCAATAGGCAAAGGACCTGAGGGAATTTTCTGGGGTGATAGAAATGTTCTTTGTCTTTACTGGGCTGTTGGTTACATGGGTATCTACATTTGCCAAATTCATCAAATTACACACTTAAGATCTAGGAATTATATAAAAATATATCTAAAAACAATAAATATATTCCTCTTTTAAAGGAAGCAATTATGACTCCAGGGAACTAATGAAGATCAAATTAGAGGGGACATCACTGCAGATGGTGATTGCAGCCATGAAATTAAAAGACACTTACTCCTTGGAAGGCAAGTTATGACCAACCCAGACAGCATACTAAAAAGCAGAGACATTACTTTGCCAACAAAGGTCCGTCTAGTCGAGGCTATGGTTTTTCCAGTAGTCATGTATGGATGTGAGAGTTGGACGGTGAAGAAAGCTGAGCACCGAAGAATTGATGCTTTTGAACTGTGGTGTTGGAGAAGACTCTTGAGAGTTCCTTGGACTGCAAGGAGATCCAACCAGTCCATCCTAAAGGAGATCAGTCTTGGGTGTTCATTGGAAGGACTGATGTTGAAGCTGAAACTCCAATACTTTGGCCACCTCATGCAAAGAGTTGACTCATTTGAAAAGACCCTGATGCTGGGAAGGATTGGGGGCAGGAGAATGGGACGACAGAGGATGAGATGGCTGGATGGCATAACCGACTTAATGGACATGAGTTTGAGTAAACTCTGGGAGTTGGAGATGGACAGGGAGGCCTGGCGTGCTGCAATTCATGGGGTCGCAAAGAGTTGCACACGACTGAGCAACTGAACTGAACTGAACTGAGTCATTGAAGTGGTGGTGTTTGAAATAATTTCCAACATACAGAAGACCAAAAAGCTTCCTGGAGCTAGCAATGGCTCCTCCTAGTGAGGGTCACAGTCCAATCACTAAGTTCTGTCCATGAAAAAAGGCTTCTTTGTCTTATATTTGCTCTTTGATTCATATGAAGGTCCATTTTCCTGTCTGTGAATATCTAATGGGAAATACACCAGAGACTCCAGGCTTCCAGTTTCTTCACCCTCTGCCCTGTGTGTTGAGACCATACTAGGTCCAAGACAGAGACAGGCTGCTCCTGAGCCTGCTCTCAAAGGATCCCAGTGGATCCCAGCCCTGTCACATGTCAAGAAGCCAGGGGCTACCAGGAAGCATTGGGTACTACCTCCTGAATTTCCACTAGCAGAGGGGTCTTTCTGTGAAAACACCCTGTCCTATGAGAGAGGGGAGTTCCTCTTTCAAGAAGAACTCCTGCTTTTTCAAAGAAAGTGATCCTGGCACAGCCCTGGGCTCAACACACAGGCTGGCCCTGGCCTCATCAGTCTGAGTGACTCATCCCATCCTGGACAGCAGCGCTTCCAAGAAGCCCTGCCCTTGGAGCCCGGGGTTCTGGATGTAGAGATGGAGAACTCGATGCTTCCTCTGTAGTGGAACTTTCCAGATACGTGGACCCCTCCCCTCCTGCCTACCTAGCTGGTCAAAGAGTAAAGGGCACCCAAAAAGGACACACCCTAGGGGGTGGAGGATGGGAGAGAGGAAGACATGCAAGTGACTGCTTCAGCCCTCAGAGAGGAAGCCTCAAGACCAGGTTGGGAAGAACTCTTATAAATCACACTCAAAAGAGGACAATTGTGGGAATACAAAATGGTACAGCTTGGTCATTCCTCAAAAGATTAAAAACAGAATTACCATATGATCCAGCAACTTTACTTCTGGGTATATACACAAAAGAATTGAAAAAAGGTCTAGAAGAGATATGTGTACACTTATGATCATAGCAACAATATTCACAATAGCAAAAAGGCAGAAGCAACCCAAGTGTCTATTGATGGATGGATAAAGAAAATGTAAGATATATATACAGTGGGATATTATTCAGCCTTATAAAAAGGAAATCTTGCCATATGCAATGACATGGATGAACCTTAACGATATTATGATAAATGAAACAAAAGCCAGTCACAGAAGACAAAGTCTGCATGATTCCACTTCTACAAGGTACCTAGAGTAGTCAAATCAGAGACAAGTAGAATGGGGACTGCAAGGGGTTGGGGGACGGGAATGGAAAGCTGTTTACTGGATGTAGAGTTTCAATTTTGCAAGATAAAGTGTTCTGGAGATTGGTTGCACAACATGAATGTACTTAACACTACTGTACACTTAAAAATGGTTAAGATAATAAATTTTACGTGTATTTTACTGTAGCTGAAAGAATTTTCAATGGTTAAGACACTAAATTTTATATTTTACCAATTGAAAAAATTTAAGAAAAGAAGAGCAGACAATTTGACTCATATCAAAGTTTCTGAAAAGTGCATATACTTTGACTTCACTCTACTTCTAGAAATTCATCCCTATAAAAAAAGTATGCAAAAAAATTAATAATTTAGCTTTAAATATATCCAGTACAGCATTGTTATAATGGCAAAAATAAAAAAGGGAGAGAGAGACTTAACCTACAGGTTCAATAATAGGAGATAAGTTTGCTAAACTGCAATAGATTCTTGCAATGAAATGCTATAATGTTACTTTAATGTACATGTATACTAGAAAATAGTTCAGAAAATATTAACTTCAAAAAACAAGTTACAAAATACATGATTGTATGAACTTACTTTTCTTTAAAACATATAAACCTACAGGAATAAAAGACTGGAAGAATATACCCCAAAATATTTACAAGAGATCTAAGTCTCAGTTTCCCCAAACACAAAATAAGGTCGCTACCAGTGCCCACCTCATAGCTTGGCTGTGAACATTAAATTTGATGATATTATAAAGAACAGAGCATGTACTCTCAGAAAACGTTTCAAGTAATGCTCAAAATGATCTCTTAGGTAGGGGTTTAGCCCTTCCTTCGAATGACAGACGAGAAATCTAACTCAGGGAGAAGAGATTCCCTCCAACACCTCTCCACTCTAAGTGCCAGCCAGACCCAGGTATTCCAGCTTCAATACCACCCGTCCTCTCAGCCCAGACTCCACACATCTTTCCTTACTTAACCTCGATGACCCACCAGGGGTTCCCAAATCTCAGGCTTCTGGCCACCCGTGGGGGTCTGCCTTTCACATGTGTATCTAATGGCTGAATTACAGCTGTCTACCCTGGCACAGTTGGGCCATAGTATCGGTGCTGCTTTCTCAAATGCACCCCTCAGTTCCCTGCCCACATTTCACACCCCCACCAACTACTCTCGGGGGTGGCCTCCAGCGATGGAGGAATGGGCCACCAGGAGACAATGCGGGGAGACCACACCAACTCCACCTCCAGCCCCACAGTCTCCCTTCTGTGAGTCCGCCCACTTTCCTGTCCGGTTTTGTATCTCTCAACCCAGGCAGGACCTCAGTGAAGGCTTGGTGAGCACACAATGAACACGCCAGCCCCTTGCAAGATGCCCAGACTGCTCATTCGTCTCCATCTGCAGGCCAGCCTCTCACTCCAGGGCTCATAGTCTGGGGCCAGGGCTGACCCGTTTCCCCACAAGGCAGATGGCCCACGCCCCTTTGAGAAGGAAGCCAAAATAAACAGCTAATTCCTGCCATACCAGGACTAAAAAAACTCCCCAAACCAAATATCCCACCATATCCCGCCCTAGGAGCTGCCTGGCGTTCTTTCATATTTTCAAAGTTTTACTAAACCCATAAAATTGTATTCTTGCCTGGAAAAAAAATCCCATGGATTGAGAAGCCTAGCAGGCTACAGTCTTTGGGACCCTACCGAACGATTGAGCACGCACACATAAGTGGTTAATTTTTTTAAAAAGGGCATGTGTGCATAAGCTTGAACTTACACACACACACACACAAACACACAAATAAACCCATAAAATCCCAGGAGAGAGTAGAAGAGCTGGTGGTTTCAGAGACTGAATGAACAGAAAAAAAAATCTTTAGGGGTGAGGAAAAGATAATTCTCACAGCTACTTAATGTTTTTTACATTTTCACTTTTAAATTTTCACAGCACTTTCACAATTTAGCATCATACTGCAGTATTTTGGGTGAACCAGGGCTATCTTCTCCCTCCACGGCCAGGCCATCCTTTTATTAGCCAGCCAGCAGATAAACCTCCCAGAGTAGCCTCCCTGGTGCTGGGCTGCGAACAAGAGGCAAAGGGATAGGCTTGGCTAAAGCACAAGGCACCTCTGGCTTTCAAGGGGCCCACAAGCCCCAAACTAGGCAGCAATGACTACGTCTGTAGGGCTTAGGGCAGGACACAGGCCGCAGAAATGGGGAGTCATTCCCTACATCATTACCACACTGAGCAAGGGCCAGAGAAATGGAAGCAACACAAGCTGGAGGAGAGAAGGAAGCTATTTTCCAAAGAACTGCTAAGAGGTAGACAGCGACATTGGGGTTTTGGGGGCTGAACTGGGTAAGGTTCAAGATGTCAAAAGAACAGGTCTTGAAGCATCATGCGTGTCCATGAGAGCTGGGGATACCTTTAGAACTCAGATCAACAGAAAGGAGGATAGTTTGTCGCGTGGATCCACAATGGTGTTGCCTAGACTACTCCAGATGGACCCAGAGAGCGTGCTGGCCAACAGATGAGCCCAATTTTACAGGAAACAGGCTGTGCCACACCTCATGGTATGGCTACCTAAGGCCAAAGTTCTGGAACACCAGCAAAAGGGATACCACAAGCCTTCCTGCCAGTCTCTCCATGCCCCCTCATTTCCAAGTCCCTCCCACACACTCTCTTAGTTCCAGAAAGGTATGACTATACCCTACTCCAAATAAGTCACTTCCATTTCCCTGGGGCCTCCCTCTGGATTCTTCCTTTACCTGGAAGGCACCTCTTCCATCCATCTGCAGCTGATCCATCCTAAAGTTCAGCCTCACCTGCCAGCTCACCTGGGAAGCCCCCACAACTTGCTTGTTCTCACTCAGTTCCCTCTCTGGAACAGAGTGGGTCAAACAAGTTCTCCCTGGGCATCAGTGATTCTCCTACTTGGAGATGGGCAGCTGAGGAGCTGTAGCCCCCAAGGGGATTCAAAGACCAACCCCCCCCCGCCGCCCCCGCCAAGATGTCAAGGCAGAGTAGCCCACAGAACTGGGGGCAGCCACGTGGCCAGGACACCATGACCAGGCAGCAAGTCTGGCATCCTGCCCAGCAGGCCGTGGGAGTAAGCTACAGACCAGCCACCACTGGGTGTTCCCGTTTCCTGCTTTTCCCAAATGGTGGACTTCACTGACACTACGGCCTACCGATGCAGAGACGGGGCTGGAAAGAGTGGCACTAGGTGGCTTATGCCTCATCAGCGCTGGGATGGCCACTGAATGCTGCGGGCCTCCTCCAGGGCAGCTCCTTCTCCCCGGGTATAGCACACCAGCGGCGGGCTTTGCTCACCTACCTGCCACTCCTCTGAGAGGTTGTCCATCATGGCACCCCCAGCAGGCACTTGCTGAATCAACTGCTGGCAAATTTTACTCTCTCCAGGAGGAGCTGGGCCAGGGGCACAATGACAAGACACCAGACCCCTGGCAGGAGAAGCAAACTGACCTCTAACTGGGGAGACTGGATCAAGGTCCAAATGAACTTGACAGAGGGAGAGAATGCAGTAGTCTGCAGCTACAATCAGGCAGATCTCCTGGTGGAGGAGGCACCTGAACTGTGTCTGGAAGGAAGTGTTGGCGCTACCTACATGTAGAGGAACAAAAATGGGGTTGGTTGGTGAGGACAGTGGCCCAAGAAAAGGTGAAGGGACAGAACTTTTTAGATCATGTTGAGCATCAGGAGTGACCTCATTTATCAGAAACATGTGCTCTGGGAAGGGAAGGGAGAAGAGGGAGAGAAGATTGGGAATGTTGAAGAAATGACCCTCTATCCCCAAGGGGCTTCAAGTTTCGTAGGAAGACAGGCTGACAGCTACGGGCACATAGAATCAAACCAGCAGGGCTCTGCAAAGATGAGCAGTACTGAGGACAGGCCTTCTGAGAAGGGCCTCAACACCAGATTATTCTAGATTGTCTTTAATGCAAAGTAAATGGAAGATGTTTCCCCCAAACCAATCAGAATGGTATCAAAAGGAGGTATCTATTCATGCACCTCTATGTTCACAGCAGCACTATTCACAATAGCCAAGACACGGAAACAACATTAATGTCCATCACAGATGAATAGATAAAGAAGATGTGGAACATATATATTAATGTGATGGAATATTAGTCAGCCACGGGAGCTTAGGAGACAACCACTGGCCACCAGTCCAAGCTCTGCTACTCACAAGCTGCACAATCGTGGACAAGCCTCAGTTTCTGCATCCAAAGAGTGAGCATAAAAACTCCCTTCCATTCTAGAGATGAACAGAAGGTCAATCTACCAGCCAACAAATATTTATCAAATGAGAGTTCCAGGGAATTGTTTCTCAAACTGTAACACGTATACACATCAGCTGGGGATGCTGTTAAAAATGCAGATTCTGATTCAATACGTCTGGTGTGGGGCCTGAGTCTACACTTCCAATGAGCTCCTGGGTGGTGCATGTGATAATCCTGCCCCACCCCCACCCCATCATACTCTCAGGGTCCAGAGCAGGAGGGCCCACGCTTCACGTTTCTGGGTATACCACGAAGTCAGATAACCAGAGGAGCTTCGAAGAGGGAGGAGGGACCAACTGGGGGACTGTGACAGGCAGGGACACGGCCCTCAGCTCCATCCAGGGCCACCAGGGGACTTGGGAGCGGCTGGCCACAAGACAGGCCTATTTCTGTGTGGCAGACCCATCAACCTGGCAGCCAGGAGGAGCTGGAGGACCGGGGGAGAGACAGTCCTTCCTTAAAGCCAGAGGCTTTGACAGAGCCCAGCCCACCTCCCGGGGGCCCATGTGAGGCCCTAAAATCCAGTCCTCCGCTCCTGGCAGGATCAGGTCAGTCTGATCCCAGGTGTGATGTTGGGGAACAGTTCATTCAGACAGGGAAGTGAAGCTGTTTTATTTTTCTATCTTAGTGAAAAGTTTGTGGTTTTCATATTGTTTCTGATCAAATTTGACATAGACAAAAACTTTTTTTCCCTTAGAGGAGTTGAAGGGTCATATACCTTCCTGTTCCCCACTCCATGCAATATACACATATGTGCACATAAGGTTTCTTCATTTCAAGCAGAGAAACTCACAACCGCTTCAACTGCCCTCCCCCCCGCTCCCCCCCCCCCCACTTCAAGCTCCTGGGATGGTGTGTGAAGCCCTCCCTGAGAAATCAGAAAGAATCTTCTGTTCTCACCCATGTCCCTCCAACTTCAGAGCAAGGTCAAGTGCTGGTGAGTGACCTCCCAGAGGACACACTGCCGAGTCCCTCTGCTTTGAAGGGGAAAGCAGGTGAGTTAAGTGTGTTTTTATGTCTCTCATGAGTGAAGAGACCCAGAGCCTACTCTTGAGACACCCACACTTACAGCCTTGCTGAGCCTCCAGGCAGGGGGCTCAGGCCCCTCCCACTATGACACACAGCCTCACCCCCTTCCCTCCAGCCAGGTGGGCTGGAGAACCCAACTTCCTGCCCCCCCAGGAAGGGACCAGGTGGAACTACAGAGCAGACTCCAATGCAAGACGGTACAGAAGCTCAGCTATAACGGCTTGGCCAGGCAGAGTACTGGGGAACAGGCATGTCGGGCTTCTGCAGGAGGCCACCCAACGTCTGCTGACAGAGGCTGAAAAGAGGCAGCCTGGAGGGAGGGCATTCTGGATCACACACAAGCTAACTGATGTCCAAGTAAGTCGTTTCACTTCTGCCAGCCTTTTTCATCTGTTACCTGAGAACTGACCTACATCATTTCCATGATTCCTTTCAGTCTAGAATTCTGAGCCACACCATCACAGAATGTTTATGAGCTCTGGCTGCCTGGGTTCAAATCCTGATTCTGCCAATTCCAGGGACATCCACAAGGGTCCCTTCTCCTCTTTGCTTGTAACTTCTGGTCTAGAACATAGGAATGAAGAGAACACCTACTCAGGGGTTTACTGTGCAGACTGAAGGAGGGCACACCTGGCGTGGAGTGAGGGTTTAATAAATATATATTATTGTTTGTTGAACTCTGGGGCATGCTGCTGCCACCATTCTACTTACAGACTGAATGTTTGTGGGCCCCCAAGTTCATCCACTGTAGCTCTAACCTGAAATGGGACGGTATCTGGAGACGGTGTCTTTGGGAAGTAACTAGGGTTAGATGAGGTCATGAGGGTGGGGGCTTGATGATGGGATTAGAGGTTTTATAAGAAGGTGAAGAGAAGAGATCTCTCCAGGAGCCCATAGGGAGGAGAGGTCATGTGAGGACACAGCGAGAAGGCAGCCACCCACCACCCAAAGACTGAGCCCCCACCAGGTACCAACGCTGCTGGTACATGGATCTTGGACTTCACAGCCTCCAGAACTGTGACAAATTCCTATTATTTAAGCCACCCAGTCTATGACATTTTGTTGGGGCTTCCCAGGTGGCTCAGTGGTAAAGGATCTGCCTGTAATGCAGGAGACTCAAGAAACAATAGCTCGATCCCTGGTTCAGGAAGATCCCCAGGAGGAGGAAGAGGCAACCCACTCCAGTTATTCTTGCCTGGGAAATCCCATGGACAGAGGATCTTGGTGGGATACAGTCCATGGGGTCACAAAAAGGTCAGATATGACTGAGCATGAGTCAATGACATTTTGCTCTGGCAGCCTGGCAGACTAACACAAGCCCCATGCTCACAAATGGAGTCAGACCCAATGACGAGCCATCCCCACCCCCTACTCTCTGCATGGGGAGCCCTGCTGGATCCCCTAGACCCAGGAAAACCAACACCATGCACACTCTGGAGGCCTCGTGCAATCTCAAGCACACACAGGGTCAGGTGAACCTCAGCATGCCAAGCAGCAGGGTACAAGCACCGCAACAGGACAGAGAGGACAGGCAGAGAGGAGGCAGGCAAGCACAAGGCCGCGTGCAGTCAGCGGGGGCTGGGGAGCCAGCACAGCCAGATGATCGAGCAGCCCACGCCGGGGACACCGGCTTCTTACCTCCCCTGCAGCACCTCTGAACACCGGGCCTGTGTTCCCCCAAGAAGCTGGAGGCGTGCTGGAAAGAGTAGAAAGCAGGAGACAGGGAGCAGTAGGTACCGAGCCAGGTCTACAGGAAAAAGTGCCAGAAAGGAGCCCTGAGGAAGGGTGTTAGGTTCCGGGAGTTGGTGGCAGAAGTGGTTTCCAAATGCCAAATGAAGATCAACCCCCCAAGACCCCTCCAGCCTGTGCCAGGGGCGCAGAGAAGGGGACAAGAGAGCAATGGGAGAAGACCCCACACTGGACCATCTGAGATGGGCACCTGCCTCTCACAGCTCGGCACTGGGTCTGTCTGGGGTGAAATCTCAGCAGATTTCCCGGGAGGGCATTAACAGTCTCTCAATGGTGAAAGGGACCCAGGGACTCAGGGGTGGACAAACAGCTCTCAAAGGAGGCTATGCCCTGCTCACACTAGTCAGCCCTCTGGGACCCAAAGGAGACAGAAGACTGGGAGCGGGGAATCATAGTCCAAAGCCAACATAACAGGAGGTGGAGGTTCCAATCCTGGTTCCACCACAGATCTCTGGGTAACTCTGGGTGAGGTACCTTCCCTCTCTGGGCCTCAGTTTCCCTGTATATAAGATGGCAGAATGTCCCCGTCTATAATAGAAAAGAAGGTGACAAATACTCTACCAATACCAGGTACCAAATCCCCACAGGGCCACATGTGTTTCTAGACTCTGGGGGTTGGTTTGTGCTGGAATAAAGAGAAGACTGACCATCCAAGAATCCTGGCAACAGTCTGGACAGACAGGTTCCTGCGACCCTCACTGCCACCAAGAGCCACTGCTCAGGCTCTGTGACCCCAGGGTTCAAGGATCCAAGGAAGAAGGAGCTTGCAGTGCAAAGTCTGGGGTAGGCCTTTCACTACCATGTAACACCTGCAAGCTCAGGTCAAGGGCACTCTTTCCCCACATGGGCATCCACAACCCCCATCATGAAATTCCTACATTACTAAGCCCATGTGCCTAGCTCCCCACCAGAACACTACTCACCCTGGGAGGTGGCTCTGACCTGCCCATCACAGGATCCCAGCACCACCCTCCTGGGCCGCTCACAGCAGGAGAGCAGCAGATATCTGAGCAATTCCAGGTTTCTCTGCCATCAAGCACCTGACCTGTAGCCAACATCAATACTGGTGCCAGCCTGACAACAGGTGGCACACTTTTTAAGCCTTTTCCAACCTGGTTACACAACTGATTCCTCTTGTTCATGGTAACCCTGTGAAGGCAGGTTATTATGACCCTGTCTTATAGATAAATCAACTGAGGCCAAGAAAGGTGAAGAGCTATAAGCCCAAGGGCACACAGTTGGGTTACTATCTGTCAACAGAGCGAGGGCGGGTTACCCAAGTCTTCTGACCTGACACCCAGCCCACACCTGCGGTCAGCCAGCATGTGCTGGTGTAGCTGGTTACCCTGGCAACCACCTGGCCAGTCAGTGCTCCAGGGACATGGGGGTCAGAGCGCAATGACCTGGGCACAGTGAAGGGGAGCCCCGGCCGATGCCCACACCTACCTTTAATGACAAAGGCCTCTGCCAGCAGCCGCATCTGATACAGGGGCTTGTTCTCCATGGACATGTCATCAATGCCGGCCCGTGCATACATGCTGATGGCATCTCGATATGAGCCTTCCACGTAGTGCAGCTTGCCCAGGATCAGCATGGCCTCACACAGATACTGTGGCTGAAAGGACAAGGACCACATCATCGGGTTCCTGCCGCAAAGCCCCTGGCCCACCCCGACCAGGCACCCAGGGATGAATACTCCCCTCACTGAGTCATAACGGTTTACCTAAGACGCTGCTCAGAACACTCCTCCTCTTCCAGGAAGCCTTCCCACCCCTCAAGGACATGTGGCCAGCTCCTCTCTCTGTACACCTGTAGTCCCTGGCCTACCCTGTGGCTCTTGGTGATATCTTCACACGAGTCTCTAATCGTGTCGCGTGTGTGTGTGTGTCTTACGCCCCCAACTAGACTGCAAGTGGCTTACAGACGGTCCTGACTCCTCTCTCCTGAAGCTCCCAGAAGCTTCACCCAAGGCAGGCACTGGCACTCAGTTTAGGCACTTGCTCTTAACACAAGCAGGGAGTCAGAGATCCAACCAACTTTTGTGGGGCCTAAAGCTTATATAATTGTGGGTCCTCTACATATATGTGCATGCCTGCTAAGTCACTTCAGTCGTGTCTAACTCTTTGTGACCCTATGAACTGTAGCCCCCCAGTCTCCTCTGTCCATGGGATTCTCCAGGCAAGAATACTGGAGTGGATTGGCATGCCCTCCTCCAGGGGGTCTTCCCAACCCAGGGATCAAACCTGCATCTTTTACATCTCCTGCACTGGCAGGTGGGTTCTTCACCACTAGTGCCACCTGGAAAGCCCCATCTAGATAGACAGATAGATAGATAGATAGGTGCATATATGTATAAATATCTAACCAGGTGAAAGGCCTTGGAAAGAGTCCTGCAGGTGAGGGGCCTGAAGCCGAAACCCTCTCCCACAGCAGCAGGACCCCTGTGGGGAGACGGCCACAGCCACAACGTGGCCAGAAGACAGGAGAGTGAAGGCCTGTGAGGCCACCGCCCTTATCAGAATCAAGTGTCTGCACTCAAGCCTGTTTTCTTTCCCCTACTTGATCAAGTACTGCTTACATTCAAATCTCCGCCCCATATGAGCACTCTTGGGAACTCCCTCAGGACCCGAGCAGGTCTCGTCAGCCCTGCCTGAGAGTCCTGGCCTTAGACGTCGGTCCAGACTGCTCTAAAATCTCCCACCTTCTGAGGTTACTGTTTCTAGCCCTCTGCCTCCATGTCTGTGCTCAGCCAGCCCATCACCCCTTTGGCTAGGCTCTGGGAAGCAACCCCCACCACCACCACCACATAGCATAAGTTCTGTCCACGAAGCTCCCAGGAGATGCAGTCCTGGTCCCTACTTCTGGCCTCTGTTACCAACAGGAAGGTGTTGCCCTTGACCCCCTGTAGCGAGATCAGAGTCTGGGGTACTCATGATCCCAGGGGAAGCATCCACCACTCCTCACCACCTACTGCCCTCTCAGAAGCCAACAAAGGGAAGTGGAACACGGCGAAGCCAAAATCTCCTTCCTCACTGGTCCAATACACGATCTTCCTTTGCTGCTGCTCATACAATCCCCTACTAGAACAGTCTTCCCTTCTCCTCAGTCTATGCAGATCCTCCACTCTTCCTCGGGGCTTTGCTCAGGCCCACCTCCTCCTAGAAGCCTCCCTGGCTTACCAGAGAGCTCCCTTCTGCTGACCTCCCACAGTGTCTCTACCAAGTGGACCCACTGGGCCCCCTGCATGCCTGACCTGCTGACTACAGACCTGCTCAAAGGCTGAATTTTTCAAGGGGATTTGCTAGTCTCCCCCAATAGGTCACCTCTGCCCTGGGTCAGGGCCACAGATCACACACCTCCTAGAGGCACATTTCCTCCCTGCTCTGTCCTGGACTTCCCCAACGCTGAGGGTGAGATAATAACAGCCACCCATCACCTCCCGTCACAGCAAAGCCAAGAGCGTTAGTAGACGAAGTCCACAAAAGAGCTTTGAACTTTTCTTTAGAGAGAAGCTAGATAAACACAGGCCATGAGTAATTATTATTATTATTCCGTTCTCCTGTAAAAGGGGAAAAGGGCAGCTAAGCTCAGGACATGTTTCAGGGCGAGATGACAGGGTGTAGCTTGGAGTGGTTCCTGGTGGAACCAGGAACAGTTTACAACAGGGCTTCCACCAAGCTGGTGGAAAATTAAGGACGATGTGGTGAATGTTTTATAAAGTTAAAGTTATGCTAGTTAAAAAGCTGCCCTTAATTCTTAAGGGCATGATGCTTAATTCTTAAGCACATCTGTCTTCTGTTTTGATATTAAGATGTTTGTTCTTTTACGGACCGATAGTAATAGAAAATGGTATGGTTCTGCTGTTGTGCTTGGGGGCTTTGTGAATGTCCTTTCCTGGCAGAATGAAAAGTTGGCTATGCACTTTGGGACCTACGCCTTTGAATTTGAACCTGGCTTGTCAATTCAACAGTGTGGGAACTACAGAGCCTAGGCCCCATGGAAGTATGCTCTTCAAGAAGCCACTGGGTCTGGGGAATAGTGCCTAGACTGGATGGATCAGGCCTGTCACTGAGCCTTTTTGTGCCTCACCATTTCTGTTAATAAACAGGGAAGAGTGATCTCATGTGTACACTCAGGTAAGAGGAAGAAGAGATGAGGAAATACTTCACAGGTGCCAAATGAGATCTCTAAAAGCAGAAGCCGCAACATCACCACCCACATTAGTCCCAGTTTCTCAGTCATTATTTAATTTCTACTCCAGCACTTGGGACACAACACTGAAAAATGGCAGAAAACATGAGAACGTGAGAGCAGAGGCAGACAGGTTGTGTTCAAGACCTATGCTGTAGTCCTGGGCTGAGTGACTAACCTCTCCTAGGTCTCAGTTTCTTCATCTGGAAAATGGGAATACACAGTAAATACCACTGTAGAAGGTTACTGTTTGGCACCAACGAGATGGGGCAAAGCCTGGCACTCACTGGACACCAGAAGTCAGGACAAATGGCTCATTTTCACCAGCCTCCAAAGCACGGAGCTGTACATGATCTCAGAGGTGACTGAGGGCAGAAGGTTCCAAACTACCCCGAGGAGGTGCCCCAGGACCCACCTCTCCTCCTCACCCCATGAGAACGCCTCAGAATGCATGGGAATCCACCTTGGATTTCATCTGCTGCCAAGAAATATCACACCCCAGTCACATCTTTGCCTTTGGGGTAAGATAGAGAATCCCACAAACTACTTTTAATATTTTATTTTGCCTGATCAACATGGAGTTTTTAGCCTTGGTCCATGTAACAGTGAATTTCTCAATATTATCAGTGCCTATCTATGTCTCTGGTTAATAAAGCATGGTAAAATCTGTACTGAATAAATCTGATATGGTAGATAAAGCAGTTTTCACAATAATACATGCGGATACTATTCGGCCTTTGGCCACCTGATGCGAAGAGCTGACTCATTTGAAAAGACCCTGATGCTGGGAAAGATTGAGGGCAGGAGGAGAAGGGGATGACAGAGGATGAGATGGTTGGATGGCATCACCAACTCAATGGACATGGGTTTGGGTGGACTCCGGGAGTTGGTGATGGACAGGGAGGCCTGGCGTGCTGTAGTTCATGGGGTCACAAAGAGTCGGACACAACTGAGCGACTGAACTGAACTGAACTGATACTATTCGGCAAATACAAAGAATGAGGTATTGGCATGGAGACAGCATCAAGTGAAAGTTTTCGGTGCAAAAGAGCAACTGGACAAGTAAGAACCCTATAACGCTAAGAAAAGAAAGCTCCATACATGCGTACATGTGGCTGTTAACATAGAGAAGCATATGGAACTCACAGCAAGTGATGACCAGAGCTCAACTCGGGATGGGAGTGGGCATGGGGGTAGGAGTGGAAACAAGGACTTATTATTCAAACTAGTTTTTTATTTTAGTGAACTTTTTTTTTTACAATAAGCCTGAGTCATTTTTATTTTTAAAAAGAAATTTTTAATATATAATTAAAAAGTCTACCGGAAAGAAAAAAAATTTTAAGGGTCTCGATGGGAAAAACTTGAGACCTACCAGTCAAGTTCAGCCATTCTGATGGGCAGATGAGAAACTGGAAGGCCTGGAAGATCAGGGGACAGGCTCAGGGTCAAGTGGCTATTTTAATCCAGGACAAAACCTCCCAGGGCTACAGTAATCCCTGTCAAGGAGTCTGAAGGCAGTAACCTTCAATTCCCAGGACAGTCTCCCCACACCGCTTACAGAAAAAACACCCACTTCCTGGCCTGGTACTTCACTCCCAACTCTCTGGCCACAATGTCCCTTTACACCTAATTAAAGCCATTCCCTGATGCTCCTGCTAATTGACATACTTTAAGGAAATCCTTCTAAGAGGAACTTTTGGATTATACACTGCTTCCGTAGCTTAGAATGTCCTGTTCTATCTGTGTAAGTCCATATCCTGACCCCTTTCAAGGTCCAGCCCCCAAATGCATCCAATTTCAGAACTACCATCAGCCTGAGTTTGACTGCCCTGGCTCACCCCAGGGACTGTCCCCTTAAGACTTGCCTCCCCTTGTAAGCTACTCCAGTGGCATGTATCACAGTCCACCTTGAACAATTTTTTAATAAGACTATCTTCTCAGTAGCCCTGCAGCCTCCCTGAGGGCAGGGTCCACACCAGACTTGTGCTTATTGCCCTTGAAGTACATAACACAATGCCTTGCACATAGTGGGTTGCGATACAATATTTAAGTCAGGACATATACTACTTTGGAATATCTCTTGAAAAATTACTTCCTCTTTGGGTCTCTAATGACATACCAATACTTCTATTACAGCTCAGTATACACTGGAATTGAGAACAGTCTCAAACCTAAATAAAGTGCATGAGAATCACCAAGAGAGCTTTCTTAAATGCAGATTCTGAATCAGATTTTGCATTTTTTCTCTTATATTTATGTTTGTTTATGTGGTTATTTTGGGTCTTTGTTGCAGCATGTGGGATCTTTAGTTGCAGCATGCAAACTCTTAGTTGTGGCATGTGGAATCTAGTTTCCCGACCAGGGATCAAACTTGGGCCCCTGCATTGGGGGTGCAGAGTCAGCCATTGGATCACCAGGGACGTCCCCAGATTTTGCATTCTTAACAGCTCCCAGATAATATCCATACTACAGGTGGGTGGACCATGCTTCGAGCAGTAAAGGTCTAAAGAAAGCTGAGACTGTACCTCTCCCTCTATATCACTCCTCAATGCCTTGCATTCAGTAGGTGCTCAATAAATGCACGTGGACTCAAACTGGATTGCCATGTTATGGAGTGCCTCCATTGCTAGACAATAGCATATTTGCCTGTTTCCAACTAGATGGTAGGCTTACTAGGTTTTATTTCCCTGAGACCCTCGAAGAGGCCAAATGATCAGGGACAAACTGGGTCAACCAAACACTGTGTAATAGAAATATACAACCTGGGCCACAAGTGTAATTTAGGTTTTTCTAGTAAAAATTTCTAGTCACATTAAAAAAGGTAAAAACAGGGAAAATTAATTTTAATAATATATTTTATTTAATACATTCAAACTATTATCATCTAAGTATGTAATCAATATAAAGAATTAATGATCTTTTCTATTCCATGTTTTGTACTGTCTTCAAAACTCAGTGTGTGTTTTACACTCACAGCATGTCTCAATCTGGATGAGCCTTGTGGCAGTGGCTACTGTACTGAACAGCGCAAGGCTGACCCTTAAGAGATACATGCTTCTCCAGCAACCAAATGACCCCAGTAAGACTGGACCGCAGACAGGAGGGAGGAGAGAGGAGAGACAGCCCCAGGCTTGGTGGGTAGAGGGGAGAATAGCTTACCGGCAGCTTCCCGTGGTTAAGGATGCAGCTCAGGTAGTTTCTGGCTTCATTCATTTTCGGCTCATTCTTCTCCAGCAGAGGGATGGAGTCTTTTATCTTGGCATGGTTTCCCTTCAAACACTGCTCTAGGAGGGCCTCGGCCAGGAGCAATTTCCCCAAGTCATCTGGAAAGCAGGGCAGGAGTCAGAGTCGGTACATGAGGGCAGCAGTCCCCTTAACAGGGCGAGTGTGAAGACTGTACGCACCCAACCACTTCCACCCCAGGCACATGAATGGTCCAGGTGTAAGAAAATAAAGACAGATTCCACAAACTTAACCAGGCTTTAAAGAGAAAACACAGACATTCTACCACTGTCACAGCACAAACTGCCCCCTTTGGTTTAATTTCTGCAGTGTAGTGGTTGAGGAGGTGGAGTTCCCAGGACTTGGAACAAATTCCGGAATTTCAGAATTTAAAATGACAAAATCATATCCGTGCTCCACAGTGATAAGTTCTTACACCAAGAAGGAACATTTCCCAAACAACTGAAGAGGAAAAATAAGCAAGGTGACTTACACATTTTAGGAGTTTAGTGCTCCTAACTTCCATGTAACCAGAATTGTTTATCTCTGTTTTTAAGGTATTTGAACATGACTCTGGGATAACCCGGGCTTCCTCAGTGGCTCAGTGGTGAGGAATCCTCCTGCAATGCAGGAGACGTAGGAGATGGGTCAGGAAGATCCCCTGGAGGGGGGCATGGCAACCCACTCCAGGAAAAATCCCATGGACAGAGGAGCCTGGTGGGTTACAGTCCATGGTGTCACAAAGAGTCGGAGACAACTGAAGCGACTGATCATGGCACAGCACTGGGATAATCTAACAGCCAAGCAGAGTTAAGGCGGGAAGCAGATTTACTGGTGTAGCAAGGCAAATCCTTGAAAATCTTCAGTACTTGGCTCTTTCTGGAGTTCTCTCACATACGTTAGCTTGTCTACAGACCTCACTACTTGGCTAGTGATTTTATACTGCTTGGTTTAATTTGCCGTCTTCCCAACAGCACTGAAAACTCCAGTCTTGGGGCCACCACATTCCTGCTACTTACAGCAGGGGCAACCTGGGTGGGGTGGGATCCAGGTGCTCAGGGTGCAGGGTTTGAGGCTGAGGGTGATTTAGGAATAGCGTCAGGTGGCTCTGCTTGGTGTGACTGGCTCATGGCCCATTCCCCTCGAACAGAGCAAGGATCACTGAATACAGGCGCCCAACAAATATTAGCTGCTGAGTGAAACAGATCCTTTCCAATCCCCCATGAGGATGCCATGGGGCTTAGGGACTTCCATGCGGATCCAAAATACCTCCAGGAAGGTAAGCTCAGTCCCGCCTCCTCTAGAGCTCTTCCTGCTGCCAGGATGGCATTCTCAGACCTACTCAGAATGCCACTCACTCCTTACTCTCAGGACCACTGCAGTTTGCTCACAACTGAAAGCCACAGGTACACAATTGCCTGTCCCTGAGTAAGAGTCTTTCTCTGTAAGGGAGATGCCCTGTGGAGAGCACCCTGGAAGTCCAGACCCAAGAAAACTGTCACAGGACATGTCCCCTCTGAGTATGCCACAGCCTACAAGCCCATTCTTTGCTACCGACCTCATGGTTTCTAAAATTAACATTTGGACGAAATGTGCAAAAACGATGGCTCAAACTATCATCCATTGCTGGTGGGGCAAAAGTTGGTGCAACCTCTATAAAGTACAATTTGGTGACATATGTTAAAATTATTCCTTGCACATTCCATTGACTCAGCAATCCCATGCCTACAGACATCCTCAAACGTGTAAAACGACTGACATATAAGGCCATTCCTGCAGTGATGTTTATAATAGCAGAAAACTAGAGACAACTTTTATGTCCATAAAGAGGAGTCTGATTAAATAAAGCATGACACATTCACTAAAAGGGACACCGTACTACCATATAAAGAAATTAGGAAGTTCTGTATGGGTCGCCATGAAATGAACTTCAAGATACACTGATCAGAAAGTGGAGCACACACAGTGGGCCACTGTGCATTTATGCATAAAAATATACAAAAGAATAACATAAACATCTGCTAACTCTGCTGCTTTACGGGGAAGGGGCAGAAATGGAGGGAGGCTTTTCACTCTTTTGGTTACCTTTGGAAGATTGACCCATGTGAATATATTATCCAGTCAAAAATAAAATTTAAATCAACCCAAGAATAAAGGGAAATATCCTACGTTTCCAAAATCTCAGGCAGGAAGGGAAGTGAGCTGATTAGAAGTGGGTGCCTGAGCAGCATTTCTGAGCTGTGGGCCACCAGGCAAGTTGCTGTCCCCTTCTAATCTGTAAAACTTGAGGCAGAGTTAGGAACCTGCTACTTCACAGGGAGGAAACAGCAACCCATCCCAGTATTCTTGCCTGGAGAATTCCATGGACAGAGGAGCCTGGAGGGCTACAGTCCATGGGGTCGCAAAGACCTGGAGAAGACTGAGGGACTGAGCCTTCACGCACTTCCTGGGAACCGAAACCCTCCCCAGGCTCCGCCTCCTGCGCTGGTCCCGCCCCTCCGCTGTCAGGCTCACCTGCGCACACAGCTCCCACCCCTGAGGTCTGCAGCCGCTGGACCACCAGGTCCCGCCTTAGCCACTCAACTGCCCAGCCCAGAGCTCCCTAGAGCTTCTTGGCCCCTTTCCTTGCATGCCAAAAGAAACCAATTCCTTCCAGGCAAACCTCAATCTTGAAATACTCTCCAGGGCCCATACCTCTCCTCAAAATAATGGAAGTGTCCTGGGAACACATTCTGCTCAAAGTATGGTCTGTGGGCTGGGGCAGGTCTGTGCATGTTGGGGACCCAGTCCTGCGGGGTGAGTGCAGAAATTTATAAAGTATGTTTGGAAACGCTGATAATCATGTAACAGAATAATTGCTGAATCAAATACTGAATAATTGCTGAATCAAATACTAAATAATTGGGGGTGAGTGGGTATCAGTTTACGTATTTTAAGAAAGCATCAGAGCACAACAGATTGAGAATCTAAAAAGACAAATAAAACCCAAAATCCAGAACATAAAACTGAGCCTTCACCACAGATAGCTTGAGAAGCACTACTCTAAAACACAAGAGTGCCTTTTACTGCCAAAGGAGGGTTGATGTTTGCTGAGGGCTCATTGAATACCTGGTGGCTCAGCGGTAAAGAATGCCAATGAAGGAGACGCAGGAGATGCGGGTTTGATCCCTAGGTCAGGAAGATCCCCTGACCTAGTGGGAGGGCATGGCAACCCACTCCAGTATTCTTGACTGGAAAATCCCATGGACAGAGGAGCCTGATGGGTTACAGTCCATGGGGTCGCAAACAGTCGGACACGACTAAGCACGCATGCACGTACTGAGTATCAGGTACTTTATCATTTAGTATCATTTAATCTGCACAGCTCTGAAAGGTAGAAATTATACTCATTTTATAGATGACAATAGAGATGCAATACTGTTACGGTCACAACCCAACATAACGTAACATAGCCAAAGCACAGTCTGTCTTCCCCACATTCCATGCAGAGCAGAGCCTCTGATAGTCTGGAAATGAAGAACAGCTTAAGGAGCTGTAAACAGTAGGTTAAAAGCTAATTCCAAGGTCAGGAATAAGAACAGTTCTCACTGTTACACACTTGTGAGTTACAGATTATTTTATAAATTAACACTCCGGGTCCTTCTCCAGAACCCTTTGCCCTCCCTCTTCAATCCCCACTCAGTCTCTGTTTTTCCACTTAGCAGACACTCAACTGGATGTTGGGAATTTACTTTCTTTTCTTCCTTGTCCAACTCTCCTCCCTGCTCCACATTTTCCATCCCACTGTCCTCAAGTGGTCAGTCTATGGAACTGAAGGCTATTCTAGGTTTTCAGTTGTTAAATAAGGATATAGGTATATCGAGGCTTTCCTATCCTTCTCCAAAGGTAAAACAAATTGCTCTTTATCATTTTAGTGTCTGATATCTACTCCCTATCTCGGGTCGGGTCAAGTGTTCCAGCTTCTCCCTTCCCAGGGCATTAGAAAGGCCTTTCTCACAGACAGTGCCACAGACTCTGACAGCCTGGCTCTTGATTCTGGCAGCCCAGCCCAGCCCTCTGCCTTAGCAGAGGTGCAAAGGAAGCCCCTACTTAGTGGCCCCCAGTCTTCCCACCTTGTTTTGGAGGCCTCTGGGGCCAGCTTCCTTTCCATTCTTGCCCCTCTCCAGGCCTCTCAATGGGTGACAGGTCATAGGGACCCACTTCAAGGATACCAGCCTCCTCCCCAGAACCCATACTTTCAGGGAAGAGCTCACTTCTCTTCCACTTGTCAGTTCAGTCAGGAAAGCTGGGTCCAGCCAGCGGGCCAGGTGCTCAGATCAGCCCCTTCCCTCCTGGTCAAAAGGGGACACAGTGGTCTCGCAACTGCTCACTTCACAGAACTGCAAAGGGTGGGATCTTCCAACCACAGCAAGAGGAGGAAGAGGGCAAAACTCGTGACAGGCCACCTGCCTCAAACACACTCCCTCTAGCTTCAACTGAAAAAAAAGCTCAGAACAGTCGCCAGGTTTTTTTAATCACTAATTTAAAAGGGGGATAACTACAGATTAAGAGACTCAAGCTGAATGGAGAGTGTGGCAGGAGTGATTAAAGACAGTACAGTAAAAGAATATCAGAATTTAGGTGGTGGCAATATAGGTGTCTACTGCAAAATTCTTTCAAATTTGTATGTTTGAAATTTTCATAATAAAATGTCTTAGATAAAAGAGAGATTCAATCCATTAACAAATGCAATGTGTGGCCTTATTTGGATCCTGATTCTAGCAAATGAACTGTAAAGTTAAGCATTAGATGAAGGGGGGCTGCAATAATAATATGGTAGTTTTATTTTTCAAAAGAGTTCTTGGTTAATAAATAAATACTGAAATAGCAATGTGGGGGAGAAATGGGCCAGGGTATAGCTCAAACAAGACTATTCATGAGTTTGTGATTACTGACACTGGTTGATGGATACATGAGATCCATTTTTCTACTTTTTTGATGTTTTAAAATTTTTTCATAATAAAGTTTTTTTTTCCTTTTTTTTAACCACTTGGATGGGGTCCTTTGTTTCTACATGAACAAACCCCATTACAGCTAGCCACACTCTGGGGTTCCCCTGCTGCATCCTGACCAAATCTAAACTGGATATGTTTGAAAGAAAACGTACAAACAGTAACAACCCCTTTCCCCTGGGCAGGTGGTAGGGAGCAATCTCCCCAGACAGGAAAGGGGGGTATAAGGGCCCCTTCTGGGGGAGCATCTCCTGATCCTTCTTCACTCCTTCATCTCTGACAAGAAAGAGGGCCCCCCTCCAGCTGGGTCTTCCCCTTCTGCTGCCTGGAGTGAAACCCAGGCTCTCCGAGCTATTCTTTGTTTCTGGAGGAAACCCCACAGATACAGCGGGGCCTCAGTCTGTAAAGCAGGGTTCAGCCGGGGTTCAGCTTCCTCCCTTCTCCCAAATTATGTCATTATGTTGACGCTTCTGGTCCTTGACTGTAACAATCTAATCGACCAGGTGGGACTTTTAAGAATCTCCCTCTTGGGTTGCAGGGGCTGGTGGTCAGTGCCAACATCCCCTCAAAAAAAAAATAGGCTGCCAATCCTTCCAGTGATCAGGGAACTCAGTGGAGAAACAACCAAAATAACAGACAATCCAAAAATGCCCTACACATGGGCTTTGGAAGTCACCTGTTTTCCTTCCTTGTGTGTGTCTGTGTGTGCATATGCGTGTGTGCATTTTGGAATAAGTGCATCTAGATTTAACAGTGGGAGAAAATCACTCATAGAACCAAACCTCAAAATTGGCAGTCAAGACCCCACTGCCCCCAGCCTCCGTCTCTGGGCTGGCCAGTACTCACCTTGAAGCCCAGCCAGGCTTCACACTCCTTCCTCTGTCCCTAGTAGACTTGGTGGCTGAGACTCATGTTTGGGTACACATTCTCTGCCACATACTACTCATTATGTGACCTTTCTGGGCCTTCGTGTCTAAAGTGGGGACAATCATTCCTGCCTTCCCCACTGGGCTGTTTACAAAAAAAGTTTGTTCACATTGAAGAAGCACTTTATAACTACACATACCATTTATAACTATGCCATGCCAGTGCTTCCCAATAATGCTTCATAGCCTATGGTCAAAGCAAGTTTGAGAAATGTGTGTTTATACTCTAACCTGGGCTTGAATATCACCAGCAGATGAGCACATGAAAGGCTCTGAGAAGTCTTACAGTTTTAAAAAATCAGTTTAACCATATTGAATCTATTAAGCCTAATGTCTTAGCTTTTGGGAATCCCCAAACTCTTTTGTCCTGCAATACCAATGACTTAATTAGTCAACCTCCTTGAGATGTCTGAAGAACAGCTTAGGAAGCACAGCCCTGTGGAGACCCCAGGAGGCCCGGGTTCGTTTCGTGGGCCCAGCACGCTTTTCTGTGGTGCTGCCAACCTCACTCAGATTCCCACGCACTGTCCAGGCCCCAGTCCCTTGCATGGGTCAGTTTCCCGTCCACCCTCACCAGCCCCACCCTACCACATCACCCCACACAGGGGACAGAGGGAACCTGAAATTTATCAATCCTTCCCTGGAAGACAGATGCCCACCAGTTTCTCCCACATGCATCTTTAGCTCTGGCCAGTGTAACTCACTGCCACATTCAGACCTACCTGAAAGTCTCAGACCAACTGTCCATCCCTGCCATCTGGCTCCCTCGGTGTCCATCTAGCCTTCCTCCTCACCAGGAAACAACACTCGGCCTTTCCCAAAACCAGTTAGAGGCTACCAGTTCTGCTGCTTCCTGAAACCTCCCCTTTCTCTGAGCTCCACAATGTAACACACAATTGCCCTCTGATCAACCCTCTGCTTCCCACCCATTTTCATCAGGTCTTCAAGCTTGGTTTTTGCGTAATACATCCTTAAGAGGTAATGGTGCAAGTAGTTAAAAGGATGTACTCAGAAATCTGGGTTCAGGAACTTCCCTGGCAGCACAGTGGATAAGAATCCGCCCGCCAATGCAGGGGACATCAGTTCCATGCCTGGTCCGGGAAGATTCCACATGCCGTGGAGCAACAAAACCGATGCACCACAACTACTGAGCCAGTGCTCTAGAGCCCAAGAGCTCCAACTACTGAAGCCCTCGTGCCTAGAGCCTTCTCCACAACCAGAGAAGCCACTGCAATAAGCCAGTGTATCACAACTAGAGAGTAGCCCCAGCTCTCCACAACTAGAGAAAACCCACACGCAGCAATGAAAACCCAGCACAGCCAATAAATAAATTATATTAAAAAAAATAGAAATCTGGGTTCAAAACCTGGTTCCACCACTTATTGGCTGGATGATAAGTTACTTAAGTAATCTGTGCCTCAGTTTCCTTGTCTGAAAGAGGCAAACAAGAGTACCTGCTTCATGGGGTTGTTGGAGAAATTAACGAGTTGATTACAGGGCTTAGACACTGGCACACAGGGAGTGAGCAAGTTACTTATTACTGATATTATTATTATCATTCTGTCTCCTTACAGAGCCTTCCACGGGCTGGGCAGTCCTTAAAACTTTATATCTGTATCGATTTACCCCCTGCCTCCTTCCACAAAGGCTCTAAAGTTGGCTGAGCCCAGAGAGGGCTCCGGCAGGGCTCGCTGGGCTGAGCTGAAGGTACGAGGAACAGGATTTGAGGTTGGAGACTGGGGCGGGGTGCTCCCCACCGCCACATCAGGCTGCTTTCCCGCCCCAGCACAAGAGCCCAGCCCAGCCAAACCAGCCCTACTGCTAAAGTCACCGACTGCCAGGGCTAGAGGCGTCCTGAAGCAGAACACAGAAGAGGAAACTAAGGCTTAACCAGCCCTCTTTCCCACTTCACCACTCCACCTTGGCGCTCGTCAAGCCCCGCTGTGCACAGAGCTTCGCTGTCAATTTGACGAGGGAAGAAGGGGAGGGCAAAAAGAGACAGACAGTCTTCACCTGACGGAGTTTAGGAACCGGAATGGGGGTTGGAAGGGTGGCGCAGGGGTCCAGCTCACGCCCTGAGCTGGTATGTGTTGGTACCACCATTTCACAGTAGTCGGAGTAGCCCACAAGATCGAAAAGGGCAGAGAGCAAAAGCCGTTTATTTCTCTTCCCCAAAACACCCGGCACGTGAGTTTTCTCCTGGGGCAAAAGAATCTTCCTAAGTACCCTGGCTGTTCCTAACATCAGCAACGCAGGACAAGTAATACCGAAAGCAGCCACCTCCCGCCCCAGGCAGTCGGGTCCCGCTTCCTGGAGGAGGCGGCGCCTTTCGGGCGCTCGGCGCTTGTGAACCGGCCCCTTCCCTTACTCACTCACCGGTGTCCAGAGAGGTGAACCCGGCGCTCGGGCTGCCTCGCCGGCCGCCTCCGCCGCCCAGCATGACTAGCGCCTGCATCTGCCGAACCAGCTCGGGCATGCGGTCCCAGTGGCCCTCGGCGCGGCAGCGCTCCAGCTCGCTCTCCATCTTCAGGTGGGAGCCGTACGCGCCCTTCGCAGCCATCTTCGAGCGGGCGCAGTCATGGGAGGTGCGGCTGAGAAGTGGAGACCCGGCCGGGGGCGGCGTCCCGGCTGGGGCACACACGCGGGCGGGGTCGACGGGGCCTCGAGCTGCGGCCGGGGCCCGGGTGGCAGCGGGGGCCCTGGTAGCGGGGGGCGGGCAGCAGCCGCAGCACCCAGAGCACCGCCCGACACCTCCGGGCTGGGGCTCCGGCTGCGCGAACCGGACGCGTCCAGGAGCAGCCTCCGCCTCTGCAGCAGCAGCTCCTGGCGCCGTTGCCGCCGCCGCTGCTGCAGCTGCTGCCACAACCCCCGCCCCGGGCCCGGGCGCCGCCAGGAGCGGACCCGCCCCCGGCCGCGGCTCCACCCCCGCGGGGGCGTGGCGCGGCCTCGGCGAGCCAGGCGCGCGGGTAGCCAACGCGGCCACAGCAGCCAAGCGCGCGCTGGGCGCTCGCGGCCGCACCGGCGCCACCCCCGCGCCGCCGCAGCCGCTGCCGCCACTGCCGACTCGGCGCTCACTTTAATACCGCGCGGAGCCCCGGCGCCAGGGGGCGCCTCGCTCCCCACCCCCTCCCCATCCCACTGGGGCTCTTGGCCTGGGAGACCCCCGCCCCGACGACCCTGCTTTGTGTGGTGGCCCCGTCACCACCGCTGCCCCGGCACGTCACAAATCCGGGGAGAGGCCGGCCGGCCGGTAGCTCCCAACTCGGAGAAGGAGCCTACCCGGGGAGCCACCGGCAGCCGCCCGGTTCCCGCCCTGCTGGGCCACGCGAGTCCTGCGCGCCACCACCGGCGCGCTCGAGAGAACCGGCTCGTTCTGAGGCCTGCGACTCTTGGGATGCCTCCCCTGCGAAAGATTTGTACGTTCTTTCTTCAGAGTGGAGTTCCTCTTTCCAACCTGTCTCTCCCCACCCCAGCTGGCAGGCCTTTTCCTCTGCAGAATCCTGTTGCCCTGTATTTCTTAGACGTTTTAAGCCGTTTCTCCAACATCGTATTTACTTATTTCTTAATTCTAGTGTATAAAGACTACTTTGATCAAAGCTGTACCGAACTGTTAGCAGGACTTAGCCCTGTGCTGTGGGTACTAAGAAGTTCGAAGGATTACAAGGCAGGCGTGGGAGGCAGACCTACAACCCTTTGAGACCCGTTTATGGTGGCCCCGCTTCCGGGTACAGCCCAGGGTGGGGATGGAGGCCATCACGCAAGACCAAAGCGACAAAACAGAATTATTTAAGTGACAGTGCGTGGCACAGACCAAAGATTCCAGAAGAACGGAGAGTCAGAGCAAGCTTTTGAGTATAGACCCCTAAGAGCTAGAAGGTGCACACCTTCTTCCCCAGCCCCTGCCTGATACGTAACCCTGGGAGTGAGCCTCACCACTTTCAGTGTCAGGAGACTCACTACTTCGTGCTTCTGGACAACTGTAACCCGTGGGAAGTTTTTGTGAAGTGGACCTCAGGCTCCTGGGCCCTTTGTCTCTGCAGCCACAAGGGGGCGTCTGTTGAAGGCAGCCTCCCTGTGCCCCCGCCGATATCCTCTTCAGTGTTAGTGGGTCCGCCGTGTCCGACTCTTTGAGACCCCATGGACTGTAGCCCACCAGACTTCTCTGTCCATGGAATTCTCCAGGCAAGAATACTGGAGTAGGTAGCCCTTCCCATCTCCAGGGGATCTTCCCGACCCAGGGATTGAACCCAGGTCTCCTGCACTGCAGGCAGTTTCTTCACCATCTGAGCCACCAGGGAAGCCCTAGAGGTCCTCTTCTCTAGGTTCGAAATGCAGCTCCATTCCTTGCTTGGGAGGCAGAATTCCTCACCTTGGCGGCTGCTCTAGGGTCTGACCTGAGCGCCTAGAGACAAGGAGATGAAGGAAAACGGGAGTGGCTTTGGCAGTTTACTCAATTTACACTGACTCCTTTTGGTTACCCGTTGGCTGCCCCTGCTGGTCACCAGAACCGGTTGTCACTTGGAGAGAGCTGTGTGTGTTCTTTGGATGAAGGCGGCCTGAGGACACCCTGTGATTTGCCCCAGTCTGGCATTCCTCAGAGTCAGCCCTAGAGCAGCCAAAGAAAAGCAGAGCTGATAAGAGGAATCCTAACAAAATAAGGAAAACCTCTCCTCTTTTCTGTCCAATCCTTTGCTAAGCCTGCCCCCAGATTGCTGGACTCCAGGAAACTATCTGAGGCAGTACTGCTGCCTGTTGATTGTGTGTTCAGACTGTTATTTGGGCTTTCCTGGTGGCTCAGATGGTAAAGAATCTGTCTTTGATGCAGGAGTTCGGTCCCTGGGTTCGGTCCCTGGGTCAGGAAGATTCCCCTGGAGGAGGGCATGGCAACCCACTCCACTATTCTTGCCTGGAGAATCCCATGGACAGAGGCACCTGGCAGGCTGCAGTCCATGGGGTCACAAAGAGTCAGATACGACTGAGCAACTAACATGTTCTTTGACAGGAGCATCGAGTGGGCCTGGGGCACTGGCAGGAGAAACATAGCAGGATGGTGAAAACTTAACGAACACAAACATATGCTGGACCCCCTTAGAGCTATTTTTCAGAAAAGTCAAGACCCCAGCCCACTAGTCACCACTGTCTTTCAGGGGAGTAAGAGGCTGTAGGAACAAGAACAAAGAACAACCATGATCCAATCAGTAATATTTGACAAAATCAGTGGCAAATACAAGTGTAGAGGTTGTTTTTAATTTATTTTTAATAATCTGGGATCTCCCAGATGAGAGTTTAAGACACAGTCTGATAAAGAATGCTGTCATTGCCAGCTCAGAAATGCTGCCAGAATAACTTGCTGATCAGGTGAAGGAAGCCGAGTTCATTGCTTACCAGAGAGGGAGGGTACTGCCTAGACAGTCTTTGCAGCATCTCAGAGAAGGGAAGGAAGTTCGCAGGAGGTAAATCGACTTAATGAGAAGTGTGTATTTTCAGGGAGCAACAAAGATGGTACAGCACAAGGGACCATCTGGTTTAAAGGAGACTCTTAAAGCCAAGCCGGTAGGAGACTGTTCCTTTAGCTGCTGCCTCTGAACAAAGTAGGAAGTTCTTGCCACTGGATCATCAGAGAAGCTAAGCTACTGGTGTTTATTCTCGTGAAGTTGAGGTCTCCGTGAGATCTCTTATTGACTTACAGTTGGGCTTCCCTGATAGCACAGACAGTAAAGAATCTGCCTGCAGTGCTAGAGACCCAGGTTCAATCCCTGGGCTGGGAAGATTCACCTTGAGAAGGGAATGGCTACCCACAAAGAGTTGGACACAGCTGAGAGACTAACACACACTAGGCCCAAAGTAAGAGGGTTTTGAACAGTTCATTCGAACTAAAAAAATAAGTTTATGTTTGTTCTCAGAGAAAAGACTTGGTTACCAGCAACTTGGGTAAGTCAAATAATGGTGTGGGAGCGTAAGAAAACTTGGGAACACACAGCCCACAGTGGCCAGTGAGACTCAGTTCAGTTCAGTCACTCAGTCTTGTCCAACTCTGCAGCCCCATGGACTGCAGCACGCCAGGCTTCCCTGTCCATCACCAACTTCCGGAGCTCGCTCAAACTCATGTCCATTGAGTCGGTGATGCCATTATGAGTATTCATCTCAAGAATCCTCATAATTATCTCTTAGTTGGCTGGGAAGCTTTTGCACAGCTGGTTGTCTGGAGTAAGAGATTTACCTCATGGGATAAATCCTATCTTAGGTCGTGCACTGTTCTTTAACAAATTGTTAACTTCTCTCTGGAACCCACATGCCTTCTCTGAGCTAAAAGAGTAAACAGATGCATCCGCCTCAGAGCCAGCCTCATCTTGGAACAAGAAAGATTATCTACATACTGGCTAAGAATAGGATCATAGGGCAAGTTAAAGCTCCAGAGGTCCCGGTTGAGGATTTGTGAAAAGTAGGAGGGCACCTCAGAAACTGAGGCATACCAGTCCAGCTATGTTGGTTTTACTTGGAGAAGACAGGTATTAACTTTTAACTTAAAGGCACACCACGGAAAACACAACAGTGTTCCACAGTTGTACAACACATGCCCAGTCTCCTTAGACCTTGAGGATGAAACAGTATTTGAGTTTGGTTCTAAAGGGAAGTGGAGAGTGACATTAATATTTATGGCCCCAGGGAACTATCAATAAGAGAATCTATGCCCTTGCCCACTGGGTTTTTTGACTGGGGAAATAGGAGTGTTACAAAGACTAGGATGAAGTATGAGGACTCCTTTCTCTTTGTGGCCTTTGATTATTAGTTTTATTCCTTCCTTAGTGCCTTGTTTTAAAGGCTGTTGGGCAAATTTGCATAGAGATTTAGGAGGGTCACCATGCATTTAGTTCCAGTAGAATGTAAGTGGAATTGTTTGCCCACAAGAGAACTGCAATCCATGCTTGATTTACCACCAAAAGTACTGGTAAATCAATATTCACATTAGCCAGGACCTCATTATGAACAGGGAGGTCCTCGGGGACTGAAAGGAAGAGGCGATCAGGAGAGCATTTAATGTGGCAATTCCATTCACACAGGAAATCCCTTGCTATTAAGTTAATGAGTATAATGTCACAAAGGAGAAAAGAACATTCCTTGGTTAAAAGTACACGGTGATGGTTAAGTTCTGGGGCCTAAGGAAGGTGTGATGAGAATTATCAGATAGATTCCTGACCACATAGTTTGTTGAATCCATGGAGAGGCTTGTTCCAGCAGGTCCCCGGCTTATAATGATGCAACTTCTCCCACCTTTAAGACAATAGGAAAGTGATACCTATTTGGTGGAATCCACACTTCAAATTTTGAGTTTTGATCTTTTTACCAGGCTAGCAAAATGCAGTAAGATCCTCACTAGTGATGCTGGGCAGGGCAACAAGTGGCAGCTCCCAGCAGCCACGTGATCACAAGGGTACACAACCAATGTACTTACAACCGTTCTATACCTGGACAACCATTCTGTTTTTCATTTTCAGTATTCAATAAGTTATAAGAGATTGGAGAAGGAAATGGCAACCCACTCCAGTGTTCTTGCCCGGAGAATCCCAGGGACGGCGGAGCCTGGTGGGCTGCCGTCTATGGGGTCACACGGAGTCGGACACGACTGAAGCGACTAGCAGCAGAAAGTTATAAGAGATACTCAATACTTTATTACAAAATATGCTTTGTGTTAGATAATTTTGCCAAACCATAGTCTAATGTAAATTCTGAGCATGTTTAAGGGCAGCAAGGCTAAGCTATGATGATAGGTTTACAAAGTGCATTTTTGACTTAATGATATTTTCAACTTATGATGGGTTTATTGGAATGTAACCCCTTTATAAACTGAGGAAGATCTGTATAACAGTGCTCAGATTTAAGATTGCTGTTATTGTGATAATATCAGTCAAAATTGTAAGACTGTCTTTTAATTTTTAGACAAGTGTTTCCTTGTGGGTTTGCAGGTAACATGGGAAACTGAACACCTTCATTGATAATTTTTTTTTCTTTTCCCTTTAGTCTGTTAGTTCCAGGGCTCTTTTAAATAGAGCTCTTCCAAGGTTTTGGAGATCTGGCCATGGGCCTATTTCCCACCCTACTTTTTGCTTGCATATTAAATCCCCTATTTCTGCTTTGAGGCAATTTACAAAAAGATGAGAGGGAGAGCCATGGTCCCATCTGCTTCAAGATTTACTACTGAACCCTGCCGCTACGTTTTAAAGAACCTATCCCTAAAGTCTCCATCAGACTTCTCTTTTTTTGGCTTGAAGAACTGAATCAGAGCACACACTATTTTCATAGAAAAGACAGAGGATAGCTTCCAAAAGACCTTGACCTGCATCTGTGGTGTTTCTAAGTCCCTTCAGTTTCCTGTTCAAGTCAAGGTCTTTTAAGTCATCATTGGAGGTTCTGACCTTTTCACTGAACTTTTTGCAACATATGAACTAATTGGTATATATCTGGTCACCCTGGATTATATGTCCCTCAAACTAATCTGAATTTCTCTTCACTGTTCTCTTTATCTTGTCTAGGCCTTGGAGAGTCTTTGACAATGGCTTTCAGCTGAGAATGGAACCAGAGCTTAAAATTCACTATTAGCAGTTTTCTCTATGCTGAAGAAGGTTTACCTTGAAGAGGTAAGTAAGGATAGAGTTGGACTTCCAAGGTAGTGCTAGTGGTAAAGAACTTCTGGAGTGGTAAAGAACCCACCTGCCAATGCAGGCAACATAATGTGGGTTCGATCCCTGGGTCAGAAAGATCCCCTGAAGGAGGGAATGGCAACCTACTCCAGAAGTCTCGCCTAGAGAATCCCATGGACAGAGGAGCCTGGTGGGCTACAGTCCATAGGTCGCAAAGAATTGGATGCAACTGAAGTGACTTAGCACACATGCATGCAAGGTTTGGGGTATCTGGTGGGCTAGGAGGGAAGAAGAGTGGGTCAGAGGGAGAGATGTGGGGCAATAGGAGGTGGAAGAATATAGGATAGAGGAAGAGGAATAGTGTGTTTGAGTTGTGATTTGTGGGAGATCTAAAAGACAGATGGTTTTAAGTTGTTCAGATTTTTCTTTTGCTTTGGCCAAGGAATCTGTTAAGGAGGCAATTTTAGAATCCAGTTGTTTTTTTTTTTTATTCTTCCTCATGCTAATAAAAAAAAAGACCATTAGATATTTCCAGTGTGTTCCCTTTTCCTTCAAAGACACTTATCAAGTGGATAACTTTGTTCATGTCCAGAGTTCTTGTAGTGGCCACTGTAATTCTGGAGCATCCTTGGTGAAATGATGCTGTTTAGATTGACAAGTGCACAAATTTGGGCAATAGCATAAATACCAGTAAGAAGCAGAAGCTGGGCCTAAGGAAGACATGGACTGAGGTTTCCACTAAGAGAACCCCCATGACAGCCTGAGAATGTCAGTGGAGAGTTGTTTGTGCATCCTGTAGCGTGGGCCCCTCGACCTCACAGCTTGACCTTTTCCAATTGCAACTCTGATGAATTTACAGCTCTCAGCAGGTGAAAGGTGGGTGGAGAGCTCTGTAGATCCAAACTCTCGCAGACAAAACAAGTCTGAAGAAAGTTCTCATAAGGTGTTGATCAGTGTCCTGAGACAAAATTTTTCCCTGGTCTGGCTTAGGGATGGACTTATTGGGACCCACACTTGTCTTCTTCACCGTAAACGTTATTCTTTTAGATGCACAACAATAAATGCCCAGGGTGGATATAGACAAATAGTTCGCTGATTAGTGATAAGGTAGATACCCACCAAGGAGAAAAAACTTTCAAATATGGTCTGGTAATCAAAGGATTCCTAAAAAGGGTTCCTAATTGGTAGGAGACAAAATAGACTCAGCACTTGGGGAGCTCAATAAAAAAGAGACTTAAGAAAAGAAATTGGAACTTGGGCCCAGGGCAAGCCTTATATCCGTCACTAGTGATGTCTGCAAGACACCTGAGGGGCTTGAGGGCCTCAGTGAAGCACATTGTTTTTGAATGAAGGGTTTTTCGCTCCAGTGGTGAAGGGAGTCTCCATTTGATATTGGTGGGCTTCGATAGTTGAATGGTGGCTCAGTGAAAATACCCTCAAAAGAGCTCTGTGATAATGCAAAGCCAAATTTGTTCTCATCATAGGAAGGGAGAACACAACTCTGCAGAAGCATAGCAGCATCTAGAATGAGGAGGCAGAGGCGGGATTTATGAAGCGTTGGGGTCTATTTGAAGGCAGCGCTTCTAGTGAGGGGGCTTGATTGGGAATTGGCAAGAATTATGATGTAGTAGTTGAGGATTATTGAGCAGGGCAACGGGAGGGTTTTGAGGCATGGATTTAAGTCTTAGAGAGTGATTGGATACAAACTATTTAAAAAATTGCAAAGTTCCTTGATATGTTTTTCTTCTTGAAATTTCTGCAAAAAAATGATATTTACAACTTTTATTATCGCAGGCAAGAGTTTCCTGCAACAGAAAAGTCAAGTCGGTGTCAACAGTAAGCTGTCAGGATGTTTTATTCTTTCTATGCACTGTCTCAAGATGTGTTCTATATGATTATTCCAACATTCCCTTGAAGCCCACATCAAATCCATTGCTATTTATACTGGCCATCACAGTGCCCATGAGTCATTAGGTCATCTAGAGGGAAAGATGGCCTGGGGAGGAGATGTCCTCCCACCTACCACTCCAGCCTCTTCTTTCATACTATTGTATTTACCATTTGGGGTTCCCAACAGGAACCCTAAAAATACTAAATTTGAGTCAGCAGTCCCTTCATCCACCCAGATCTCAGGGTATGTGACGTAGAACAGAATAACAACTGCATTCCCAATTTTCTGTAGTTGTAGCCCAAATCCTCATATACAGAATCCAGCTTTTACTTATTACCATAATTATTGGCTCATAGCGTTTCTAGTCCATGATATAACTCATGTCTTAATTATCAGTGCTGTGAACTGGCCAGCCCAACCAGCCCTCCTAGAATGTTGACATGAATTCTGCCGGAGGCTGACTTGCATGGTCAGTCTTTCCCTTTATAGCTGCCATAAAATCTAGGGGGTGATCTTTAGGTAAGGGAAAGAGACCATAGAAAGGCAAGTTTCAAAACCATGAATTCTTGTGTTTGTGCATGTTAGGCACTTAGTAATAATGGTTTTTTAAATTTTATTTTCCAGTTTTATTGACATTTATAACTGAAATACAACACCATATAAAGTTAAAGCATATAGCATGATGATTTGACTTATACACATCAAAGTTTAATGAACATCCATCATCTCACAGAGATATAAAAGAAAAAAAATACTTTTTTCATCTTGATGATTCTTAGGATTTACTCTCAACAACTTTCATATGTAGCATACAGCAGTGTTAGCTGTATTTATCATATTGTACATTACATCCCTTGTTGTTGTTTAGTCGCTCAGTCGTGTCCGACTCTTTTGGACCCCATGGACTGTAGTCTGCCATTACGTTACATCCCTAGTACTTATTTATATTATAACTGAAAACTTATACTCTTTGACTGCTGCTGCTGCTGCTGCTGCTAAGTCACTTCAGTCGTGTCTGACTCTGTGCGACCCCATAGACGGCAGCCCACCAGGCTCCGCCGTCCCTGGGATTCTCCAGGCAAGAACACTGGAGTGGGTTGCCATTTCCTTCTCCAATGCATGAAAGTGAAAAGCGAAAGTGAAGTCGCTCAGTGGTGTCTGACTCCTAGCGACCCCATGGACTGCAGCCCACCAGGCTCCTCCATCCATGGGATTCTCCAGGCAAAAGTACTGGAGAGGGGTGCCACTCTTTGACTACTTTCATGTAATTCCCCCTCCCCTCTGTTATGTTATTTTTTGAATCCTAGAAATGTAACGTTTTCCGATGCCTGGGAGATGAGGGCTCTGGGTGTCTCCTGTCCCCACCCACCCACTTCATGATCGAGATACCAGCACCTCCTTCCATGCACGTACCTCTCTCCCATCATCCCCATCTGTTCTGCTCCCTGGTCTCCCGGGTGACTCCTGCTTCTTTTTGGTAGCTTTTGTGTCATCCTGTAGGACTGCAGTGGTGGTCCCCTCCCAAGAGGAGTGGTCCACGCTTCCTCCCAGCCTGCCTTGTGCTGATTCACTGCCCAGGTGCTGCCACCCTGGGGAGAGAAGTCAGCCTTACCCACTAGTTGCTGTTGTTTAGTCACTAAGTCATGTCTGACACTTTTGCCACCCCATGGACTATAGCCTACCAGGCTCTTCTGTCTGTGGGATTTCTGAGGCAAGAATACTGGAATGGGTTGTCATTTCCTTCTCCAGGAGCTCTTCCCAACCCAAGGATCGAACCCAAGTGTGCTTATCACCATTCTTTAGCTACCAGGGAAGCTAGGCTGCATTAACAAACAATCACTCAAAAATCTTAGGACTTTCAACCAACATAGTTTATTTCTCATTCATGCTACCTATTCCATCCAGATTGGCTCGGTCCTTTTCCACACTGTTTTCACTGTGTGACTCAAGCTATCAGAACAGTCACTGTTTAGAGCATTGACAACCTTTATGACAGAGGGAAAAGAGACAGTGTGGTAAACTGTATGTAAAACTTCTGCCTAGGTGTGACATATCACACTTCTGTAAACATTTCATTGACTGGTGCAGAAAATACAGCTGAACTTGATGCTAATGCCCAGAGATAGGCAGTAAATCTTTGTGAGTAATAGTATAGTATCCAATATTTTATTTTCTAGAAGTGAAAATAACTTTTTAAAATAGAATCTTAGCTCATTAATTTTAACCTGTTATTTTCTAATATATGCATTTAAGACTATAAATTTCCCTTTATCAGCTGTACCCCATGAATATTATTCTAATTTTCTTTGTGATACCTTATTTACGTATGTGTTATTAAAAAACACTTCTTAATATCTAAATAAATGTGGAGTTTTTAAAAATTTTTTCCTAATGTAATTTCATTGTATCAGAAAATATGATTTGTATACTTTCAAATCTTAGACTTTTTTTAGACCTCATTTCTGCTTTCAACTACAAGGTCCAGGTAGAGGACCTTGAGCCTCAGATGAGACCCTAGCCTTGGCCAACACTTTGATTTCAGCCTTGTGATATTCTGAGTTGAGAACCTATTTGATCCTTGCCTGGACTTCTCATCAACAAAACTGTGAGATAATAAGTGGATGTTGTTTTAAGCTGCTAAGTGTATAGTAACTTGTTATGCAAAAATAGAAAATTAATACAGTATTTCTGCTAGTGGGTAAACCACTCAGATTTTATTTGTCTAAAAATGTCTGCTCATGTTTATTCTTAAAGGACCTTTTAGCTGGATGTAGAATTTTGGACTAGCAGTTTTATTTTAGCACTTAGAAGACAGTTCATTGTTCTCTGGTTTCATTGTTGCTGTTGAGAAGTCACCTCTCTAACTGTTGCTTCTTTGGAAATAATCTTTTTTTCTCCTCTGCTTATCTTTATTTTTTTTGTTTTGTTTTGTATTTTGCAGATTTAATGTGCCAAGAACAGATTTCTTTTATTAAGTTTTCTTGGGGTTTTTTGCTTTTCTTGATTCTGAGCTGGATATCTTTCATCAGTTCTGGAAGATTCTTAATTATCTTCAAAATTGTCCCTGCTCATTCTCAGCTCCAAATAGACTTATACCAACTAGGTATAAATAAGACCTTCTCTCTGTATTCCGTGTCTATTATGTTTGCTTTTGTATTTTCTGCCTTTTGTCTCTTCTTCATTCTAGGTAGTTACCTCTACCAAGTTTTCTGATTCACTGATGCTTTCTTCTCATGTGTCCAGACTGTTGTTAAACCCAACCCTTGAGTTTTTAAACACCTGTTATATTTCTTTGTTCTCAAATTTTTATTTGATTCTCTTTCCAATCTGCTACTTTGTTACTCTTCTGTTTTATCACTGTGTGTTGCCATGGCAACATGGGCTGTCAGGCATTTACTGTGTTTCTTACATTCTCTCTCCAGCTAGACTGTAAGTATCTTGAGGATAGAGAAAAATTTATAAGCTTGACAGGAGTTTTACACATGGCCAGGAAAAGACCATCCTAAACCCTCACTAAAGCCATGGAAGGGATGGACTTGGAGGCTCTTATGCTAAGTGAACTAAGACAGAGAAAGACAACTACTGTATGATATCCCTTATATGTGAAAGTACAAAATACAACAAACTAGTAAATCAAAGAAGAAGCAGACTTACAGATATAAAGGCTATCACTTACTCTGTGTATCCAGCATTTATCACAGTACCTGGTAATAGCAGTCACTCCATAAATGTTGTGGAACTCAACTGAACTTTACCTAAAGAGACCTCCTTGACCATCAAACATTTCCATTTTGAAGAGATGGAAAAATTTCAGTTAAGTCTCCACTACTCAAAACTACCCTTTGTGTGAGGAGATTCTTCTACAGAGGGTATGCTAAGAGATGCTATTTCTGCATCCAGGCTGATGAGAGGAAAGAGCAGAAGGCAAAACAGGGGAAGAAATAAGAGGCACCTCAGGTGAGTAAATTTCTAGGAATGAAGAGAAATTATTGGACAAGCTCAAATGTTTCCAAGCTATGGAATTACCTAGACCTCCAAAGAATGAGGGACTCTTGCTGACATCTGAATGGCACTGTTTCAGTATACCTAGGCACTCAAGGCAGAATGGTTTCTAAGAAAAGAATCTTTTATAACCAGTATGCTGAACACACAGAACTTGTGGGTTGTATTCATCAAAGCCACTTTATTTTTGTCTTCCATTGCCTTTTTAAAAATTGAGGTATAGTTGATATATTTTATGTTTCAGGTGTAAAACATAGTGACTCACAGTTTTTTAAGGTTATATTCCATTTATGGTTATTATTAAAATATTGGAAATAAAATTATAATATATAAAATATTGCACTATATATCCTTGTAGCTTATTGTACATAATACATAGAAGTTTATACCTCTTAATCCCCTGCCTCTGTCTTGCTCCTCCCTCCTTCCCTCTCCCCACTGGTAACCACTAGTTTCTTCTCTATATCTGTAAGTCTGCTTCTTCTTTGATTTACTAGTTTGTTGTATTTTGTACTTTCACATATAAGGGATATCATACAGTATTTGTCTTTCTCTGTCTTAGTTCACTTAGCATAAGAGCCTCCAAGTCCATCCCTTCCTTGGCTTTAGTGAGGGTTTAGGATGGTCTTTTCCTGGCTGTGTGTAAAACTCCTGTCAAGCTTATAAATTTTTCTCCGCACCCTTAGTTAAAAGTCCAAGGGTCACAAATAAAGACTTAATTACTCAGTATTTAAATCTTCATTCAAAGATAAGATTTCTCTCTCACTTCCCCAAAGCTAGGGCCAATGGCAGGTGGGTAGTCTGCAGCCTCAGGGAGGGTTGTGTTCAGTTTCTTCTCTTTCTTACTGTCTTCCTCCTTGTTGCTGCTTCTGACCTTTAAGGTTGAAGTGGGAGAAGGAACAGAGGGAAGGGGTATAGGAAAGTTCCTGGTAGAATGGCTTCATAGGTTCTACACGTGGAGATCCATAGGTCCCTGGCAGATGTTTAAACCTGACTCCTAGGGGCTCTCATGGGGTCCTGGGAGACTCCCATGCTGGGTTTCTCAGACCCAGCTCCCTCTCCTCCTGTCCCTCTGCTTCCCACAGCCTACGCCTTAGCATCTGCCTCTTGGTCCCTAACGGCTAAGTCTCTTTTTTCCTCATAGGTCACCCTCTTGGTCAGGCTTCACCAGGGGTGGACCTTGCCTCTGCCTCTTCCTCATCTGGTCCCCAGGATTCTAGTCTCCTTTGATCTGCACTCAGAATGTAGAGCAGTTCGCGCCCAGATCCACTTCTTTTTGCCAAGAGCTAGCCAGCACCTGACCAGAGTGTGTGCCCTGTGACAGAGGCCATGTCAAACTCCCTCAGTGGTCAGTCCCCTTGAGACCTCTCTCACTAGACTTGAGGTGAGGGAGCAGGTGACTCCTTAGATTTTCCCAAAGAAATCCTACCCCCAAAACCTCCCCCCTGAAACCTTCCCTTCTTCTGGCTCTTTTTATCTTCTCTCTGAGTGAGGGATTCCCTAGGTGAGAGGTCAAGAGACAGGTAACCAGATTTTGAAAATTTCCTTTGAAAATCTGCATTTCTGTGGTCCACTCACACCTTACTTTGATGATCAGTAACTATCATATCTTAGCATGTCAATAAAAATTTACAACTTAACATCCTTTGTTGTACTTATTTGGTTTTTACTGGAATTAAAACATCATTATTCTTTTTTCTGATTATAAAATTAATGCATGCTTCTTATAAAATTGAACTAATGCATAAATGTAAGAGTGTAGTGGCCCAGGGCAGTCCCACCTCCCAGAGATAATTCAAAGATAGGACTTTTCAGTATACCCTTCCAGACTTTTTTTTTCTTTAACACACTTGCCCTTTTTGTTAATAACTAAAATGGGATTGTAACATACATGAACTCCAAAGAGCCTTTTCCCTACCACCATAAGGATATGTAAGCCCTCCCATCACCTATATACCTAAAACTATCCTGGAGTGGAATAGGAGAAGAGAGAAAAGCTGAGATACTGAGAAGTTACCTGTATAGACAGAGGGTCTAAATGGACAGGTTACATTATTTAATTAAACTGTGATTTAGTGGAGTGGACAAATTTAGTTTTCTCTCACTTTCCACCAAGATAGTTGCTTTAGAGGAAATGAGATCAGTTATATAAAACCAAAGGGCTGCATTTGTGTTTCGCACTAGGGAGTATTAGGTAAATTTTCAAATCCCTACTACAAATGAAATCTTCCCTGTAGCTCAGATGGTAAAGAATCTGCCTGCAATGCAGGAGACCTGGGTTTGACCCCTGGGTCAGGAAGATCCTCTGGAGAAGGGAACAGCAATCCACTCTAGTATTCTTGCCTGGAGAATCCCATGGATAGAGGAGCCGGATGGACTACGGTTCATGGGGTCACAAAGAGTCGGACACGACTGAGCGACTTAACCCACCCACACCACTACAAATGAAATTACTGAGTTGGACCATATGCACCTGTCGACTAAAAAATTAGTCACAACCTGAAAGTTGAGAAATGCTTTATTTGGTGGGAATGTTTAGGACTCCCCGGGAGACAGCATCTCAGTAGCCCTGAGGGACTGCTTCCCAGAGGCAGGAGAGGGAGTCAGGCTATATACAAGTTTGCAACAAAGCGGGCAGGCAGTCTGAACATCAAGGATTATTGTCAAGTAAGGAAAACTAGATATCAACTTAAGAAATTTAGGGTTCTTCCCTGTATGGGAAGATGCAAGAGTCTGGGATTATTGAAGTCATTCCTTTCACCTGCATCTCTCCTATCTGGGACCAGTACCCTGCATTTTTACAGATACATTCTTCTCTTCATGAATTCCCTTAGGTCACACCAGAGGGCTACAACCACTGATGACTGTGACATCCTTAAGTTCTTGTAGGGAGTGATGCCGCTTGTTGGCATGGCTCATAAATTCACATTTGGAGGGCCAGAATTGCGATAGCTGTGACATTTCTTTCCCACTAATATAGCAGGAAATACTTCATTTTCCACACCTTTTTAAGGCTTTGAGTGAGCATTTCCATTACATATGAGAGTATACCCTCTCATACACTTTTTCTGTACCCTCCTAACAATGGATATTTACATTTTTGCCAGTGTAATAGGCCAAAATTAAGAATTAAGTTGTCGACTAAAAAAGATGTACAACTTGAGACTTGTGAGTTAAGTTTTATTTGGGCAAAATGAGGACTGCAGCCCGAGAGGCAGCATCTCAGATAGCTCTGAGAGACTGCTCCAAAGTGGCAGTGGGGGAAAGTCAATATATAAGGTTTTGGTGAAGGGGGAGTTCAATACCATGAAGCACTCAATTTACAAAAGGCTTTTTGTTAGTCATGAGGATCTGATGTCACCATGAAGGGATTTAGTGCTTCTCTAGATATGAGGAGATGCAAGGATTGAGATCATAAAGTCTGTTCCTAAAAACATCCAACTGTCTAAAGACCTGTCCCACCAGATTCCCTGGAGCGCAGAGTGCCTCACTCCACCCTGAACTCCCTCAGGGGTTGTGAAAGGTCACCAGCTATAGCAGCGTGGGGTTCAATCTCAGTAGAGGCAGATGGCAAATGCCTTGTTGTTCAGTCATTGGCAATGCTCTTGGTAAGTGCCAATTTGTAGTTGACAAAGCCTTTCTTTGATTTGTAATAAGGTTGAGGAAATTTTGCATTAGGATATGACACTTGCTAGTTATTAGGGCAGTAGGCTTTCTTCACCTAAGTGTTTGTTTTGTTCTCCCAATAAAATTTAGTAAGTTTTGCTCCAGGCTCAGTTTTTAAGTTTTGCACCAGGCTTCCCTTGTGGTTCAGAGGTTAAAGCGTCTGCCTCCAATGCGGGAGACCCGGGTTTGATCCCTGGGTTCGATCCCTGGGTTGGGAAGATCCCCTGGAGAAGGAAATGGCAACCCACTCCATTATTCTCCAGTATTCTTGTGTGGAGAATCCCATGGACGGAGGAGCCTGGTAGGCTACAGTACACGGGGTCGCAAAGAGTCGGACATGACTGAGCAACTTTACTTTCTTTCAGTTTTTAAAGGATCCAAACTAAAAGAAGTGGGTTTTAGAGTGTGCTGCGAGAGGCCTGTTCCCTCCCCAGGTCCAAGGCTGAGGAGATACTTCCCCAGAGGACTTTTGAGAGGCCACCGTCCCAGCTGCTTCAGGCTTGATCAGTCACCCTCCTCCCTTCTATGAGAATCTGCCCCACTCATTCATAGCCCCAAAATGTGCCTCAGCAGGTCATCCCATGACAAGGAACCTTGTCTGTTTAGATGTGAGTGACCCCGAGACCAAAGTGGAGACTCTCGCTTCAAGGGAAGCCAGACCACACATGGACCAATCAGCTGTAATGATGACTTGGCACAAAAAGATGGCCTCAACCAGATTCTTTTTCCCAAGGATTTCAGCTAAGAAACTCAGAAAGAATTTGCCTGTAAACTGTGGAAAGTTGTAAAGATAAGGAGATAATGAGTTGAGCCCTGGGCAAGCCCAAGCCCAGCTGAATCTGCAGGGAGAAGATACTCTGAGTAGAGGAGCTGTTCCCTGTGATCCAGGCAACTCTCCCAGGAGGCACTGCTGGCCCCCTCCTGCCTCTGGGGCTCCAGCCTTGGAGCTGCAGCCATCCCTCCTGACTTTGAGAGCCAGAATCCTCTGCTCTCCAGTCTGCGGGAAGACTGCAGTGATTTCAGCTCTGCTCCAGGCCACACTTCCATGTATATCCCCAGTATTTCCACAGATGTGTCTCCATCCTTTTTGCCTTTTCATACTGTTCAGGGGGTTCTCATGGCAACAACACTGAAGTGGTTTGCCATTCCCTTCTCCAGTGGACCATGTTTTGTCAGAACTCTCCACCATGACCTGTCCATCTTGGGTGACCCTACACGGTATGGCTCATAGTTTCATTGAGTTAGACAAGGCTGTGATCCACGTGATCAATTTGGCTAGTTTTCTGTGATTGTGGTTTTCATTCTGCCTGCCTCCTGATGGATAATGATAAGAGGCTTGTGGAAGCTTCCTGATGGGAGGGACTGAATGTGGGGATCCAATTTTCTGTTGATGGGTGGGGTTGTATTCCCTCCCCGTTGTTTGGCCTGAGGCCAAACTATGGTAGGGGCAACCTCCTTCAAGAGGACTTATGCCAGCACGGTTGTATTCAGTGCCTCTGACCCCATAGCAGGCCACTGTCAACCCACGCCTCCTCCAGAGACTCCAGGACACTCACAGGCAAGTCTGACTCAGTCTCTTGTGGGGTCATGCTCATTTCTCCTGGGTCCTGGTGTAGACAAGGTTTTGTCTGTGCCCTCCAAGTTAGCCCAGTCCTGTGGAAGTTCTGTAATCAAATCCCACTGGCCTCCAAAGTCAAATTCCTTGTGGCTTCTCAGTCCCTTTGCCGGATCTCCTGGTTGGGAAACCTGTTGTGGGTGCTAGAACTTTTGTAACAGTGCGAGAACTTCTTTGGTATAATTGTTCTCCAGTTTGTGGGTCATCTGCTCAGTGCCAGCAAATTTGGAAAACTCAGCAGTGGCCACAGGACTGGAAAAGGTCAGTTTTCATTCCAATCCCAAAGAAAGGCAATGCCAAAGAATGTTCAAAGTACCTCACAAATGCACTCATCTCACACGCTAGTAAAGTAATGCTCAAAATTCTCCAAGCTAGGCTTCAACAGTATGTGAACCGAGAACTTCCAGATGTTCCAGTTGGATTTAGAAAAGGCAGAGGAACCAGAAATCAAATTGCCATTTGATCCATTTGATCATAGAAAAAAGCAAGAGAATTCCAGAAAAACATCTATTTCTGCTTTATTGACTATGCCAAAGCCTTTGACTGTGTGGATCACAACAAACTGTGGAAAATTCTTAAAGAAATGGGAATACCAGACCACCTTACATGCCTCCTGAGAAACCTGTATGCAGGTCAAGAAGCAAAAGTTAGAAATGGACATGGAACAATGGACTGGTTCTAAATTGGGAAAGGAGTATGTCAAGGCTGTATATTGTCACTCTGCTTATCTAATTTATATGAAGAGTACATCATGCGAAATACTGGGCTGGATGAAGCACAAGCTGGAATCAAGTTTGCAGGGAGAAATATCAATAACCTCAGATATGCAGATGACACCACCCTTATGGCAGAAAGTGAAGAAGAACTAAAGAGCCTCTTGATGAAAGTGAAAGAGGAGAATGAAAAAGCTGGCTTAAAACTCAACATTCAAAAAACGAAGATCATGGCATCCAGTCCCATCACCTCATGGCAAATACATGGGGAAACAATGGAAACAGTGACAGACTTAATTTTCTTGTTCTCCAAAATCACTGCAGATGGTGACTGTAGCCATGAAATTAAAAGACGCTTGCTCCTTGGAAGAAAAGCTATGACCAACCTATACAGCATATTAAAAAGCAGAGGCATTACTTTATCAACAAAGGTCCATCTAGTCAAAGCTATGGTTTTTCCAGTAGTCATGTATTGGATGTCAGAGTTGGACCATAAAGAGAGCTGCTGCTGCTGCTGCTGCTGCTGCTGCTAAGTCGCTTCAGTCGTGTCCGACTCGGGCGACCCCATAGACGGCAGCCCACCAGGCTCCGCCATCCCTGAGATTCTCCAGGCAAGAACACTGGAGTGGATTGCCATTTCCTTTTCCAATGCATGAAAGTGAAAAGTGAAAGTGAAATCGTTCAGTTATGTCCGACTCTTCGCTACCCCATGGACTGCAGCCTACCAGGCTCCTCAGTCCACGGGATTTTCCAGGCAAGAGTACTGGAGTGGGTTGCCATTGCCTTCTCCGAAAGAGAGCTGAGCACTGGAGAATTGATGCTTTTGAACTGCGGTGTTGGAGAAGACTCTTGAGAGTCCCTTAGACTGCAAGGAGATCAAACCAGTCCATCCTAAAGGAGATCAGTCCTGAATATTCATTGGAAGGACTGATACTGAAGCTGAAGCTCTAATACTTTGGCCGCCTGATGCAAAGAGCCAACTCATTAGAAAAGACCCTGATGCTGGGAAAGACTGAAGGCAGGAGGAGAAGGGGATGACAGAGGATGAGATGGTTGGATGGCATTACCTACTTGATGGACATGAGTTTGAGCAAGCTCCGGGAGTTGGTGATGGACAGGGAAGCCTGGCATGCTGCAGTCCATGGGGTCACAAAGAATCAGACATGACTGAGTGACTGAACTGAACTGAACTGTCTCCATCCATCACATAGCTCGCAGGTGTACATAATTGATACCTCTGGGAGACTCCGGGTTGACCTCCCCAAGCCACTCAGAACGGCAGAGGAAAGATTTTGCTTAAAAGGTTAAAGGGTATGTGAGCATTCTTGAAACATTCTGAGCAGATATGGGGCAAGTTTATAAAGACCTTCCACAAAATATAAGACAGTACACCGTAGCATTTTACAATGAACTGTCTCCTTAAGACTGGATGGGAGAAAGTTGTTTATTAAAATCTTCTTGGCAATTCTGGTAGTAAACACAAAGGATGGCATGTAAAATGGACCTGCTTTCACCTCCTCTTCACTCACTCTACCTCCAGACAGTAAAGGGTAAGCCATCAATCAATACAGACAGGTTCATGTAAACATTCTGCATGGTTCTTTGGATGCAAGGCAGCCCCTAAAACCTGACATTCTTCTAGAATGATCAGAAGGATTCATACCTTTACCCTTTTCTGAAAAAGAATGCTCTGTCAAAAGAAGTCCTTTCCTCAGTGGCCTCATAGCTGAGGGAGGCCCTTCCTACCCAGGCTAGGGCCAAAAGATGACCACGTGGACGACCATGACCTGGGCCAAGGGCCTTGTTCAAGTTCGAAGATGCCACCAGAGCCCTTGCCAAACCTCCTCTCAGCCATTGTTCAGGACCCTGATTCTGAGGTCGATGTGCAGAGCCTAGGACTTTAAGGGATGTCTAGAGGGAAAGAGGAGCTAGTGATCAAATGAAAGTCTGCAATTATCTACTTTATGAAAATAAAATACAGTGCATTAACCTCTCCCTGCTCCAACCAATAAAGGGACAGGAGCAGAGAGGCCTGGCATACAGCAGTCCATGGGGTCCCGAAGAATTGGACACAACTAGGCAACTAAATAACAACAACAACCAATAAAGAAGTCCCTTTAGTTTTAGCACATTCCTTTTATCTGTGTCAAGGGTGGTCTGAGTCTACTGTTGAACCTGAGAACACTCATTTTAATTACTTACAAAGAATAATGAACCAGTTGATAACTAAGCAGAGGGTTTGAGCTAATTCTTAGAGTAAACGCTATGGCTGGGAAAACTCCTCAAAATGATGAACTACCTTTGTTCATGCAGTAACTTCGATGCTGGAAAGTAACATATCAATTAGAGTTTTGTAAAATTAAATATTATTAGAAAGGCAGAAATGATCATCATAGAAAATGCCCTCTATATGAAAGGACTTTTATAATGTGACTAGTCAGGCTATAACCTATAGTTTATTGGGTTGGTTTACCTAATGGCTTGTAAGAATCCCTGTTTCCTGACTCAATACCCAGGTTCTTCAGCTCAATTTGCACCTGTTTTATGAAGCCTTTCCCTCCAACCAGGGTTTTATAATTCCCTTTCATTCATCTCTGAAGTCAGTTTTAATACTGTCTGTGTCCTACAGTTTAGCTCTTTCTGCTTTCAATATTCAATTCCTGCAGTATATTTTTTAAAAAGAAGAAGAATACTCAGTTTAAAACATTTTAAAATGTTTATCTTGCCTCTTCCTTCTTTTCCCTATTTCTATCATTACATTCTTTAGTATATTTATAATAATCAGAATTTCAGGTATAGGTCAACAAGTGCCACTGTAAAAAGTAAAATTTAGAAAGCTTATCAAAAGCTACAAACTTCAGTTATAAAATAAATAAACACTGGGCATGTAATGTACAACATGATGTACAACTGCTGTATATGGGACAAGTTGTTAAGAGTTCTCATCACAAGAAAAAAAACATTTTTAAAATTTCTTTAATTTTGCATTTATATGAGATGATGTATGGTCTCTAAAGTTATTGTGATAATCATTTCATGGTGTATGTAATTTGAATATGCTGTACACCTTAAACTTATACAGTGCTCTATGTCAATTATTTCTCAATAAAACTGGAAGAGAAAAAAACAGTAACTAGATAGGGAAAAAATTGATTAACTGATTCATTCACTCATCCATCCCTTCATTTATTGTTATCAAAACTGTGTAAGATGTTGGGTGGAGAAAATAATTATTCATGTTGCTTGTGTATGTGCTCAGTCACTTCCTACTCTTTTTGACCCTACGGACTGTAGCCTGCTACTCTCCTCTGTCCATGAGATTCTCCAGGCAAGAATACTTAAGTGGGTTGCCATGCCCTCCTCTAGGAGATCAAACCTGGGTCTCCTGCATTGCAAGTGGATTCTTTACCCACAGAGCAACCTAGGAAGCCATAATGTTGCTTAGAGGAGATTAAACCATAACAGTGGGAATCTGGAGGGAAGGCAGAACAAAAATGAACATAGGAACTGGTTTATGAATTACCTTTTTCCACCAAGTAAGTCAAGGAAAGTTATGACCAACCTAGACAGCATATTGAAAAGCAGAGACATTACTTTGTCAACAAAGGTCCATCTAGTCAAGGCTATGGTTTTTCCAGTAGTCATGTATGGATGTGAGAGTTGGACTATAAAGAAAGTTGAGCACTGAAGAATTGATGCTTTTGAACTGTGGTGTGGAGAAGACTCTTGAGAGTCCCTTGGACTGCAAGGCGATCCAACTAGTCCATCCTAAGGAAATCAGTCCTGAATGTTCATTGGAAGGACTGATGCTGAAGCTGAAACTCCAATACTTTGGCCACCTGATGCGAAGAGCTGACTCATTTGAAAAGACCCTGATGCTGGGAAAGACTGAAAGTAGGAGGAGAAGGGGATGACAGAAGATGAGATGGTTGGATGGCATCACCAACTCAATGGACATGGGTTTGGGTGAACTCCCGGAGTTGGTGATGGACAGCGAGGCCTGGCGTGCTGCGGTTCATGGGGTCACAGAGTCAGACACGACTGAGTGACTGAAGTGAACTGAACTGAACCAAGTAAATCAGTTGATATAGTCAAGTTAATTTATTCTGAGCAGGCATGTGTCAACATTTTACCATAAAAAAAAAAAATGCAGTATACTGAACTAACCTGTACTTTAAAAAAAGTACCAAAAGCTAAATGGAAGCAGCCCAGATCCCTAAAAGTCAGTTCATGGAAGGATCAGTTAGTTCAATGTCCAAGCTACCCCCAATTTGTCAATGTGTGATTTATCAAAAACTTAAGAGCACTCTTGAAAATATCCAATGAATATTAAGATTTTTTTATGAATACCACAAGGAGTGTTTGTTATTCAAGATAATCTTTAAGATATTATTTTCACATATTCTAATTTAAACATTTGTATTCAATTATTCTAGAATATATTTTTCTTCATGAATGTGAATATGTTCCATAAATGTATTCAGTTCTGTTTCTTCCAAAACACATTAAGATGCTTGTGAAATAAATTAAGCTTTTTTTAATTGGATAGCTAAGCTCACAAGAAAGTAGGGAACATTCTTGATGGTCCAAAAATTAAGAGGGAGTTAAATTGGGGGTGGGGGGGGTGGGATGCAGGAATGTTGGATGAGCTGAGGCAGAGGCTTCCCTGGGAGTTTACTGGACTTTGAGTTTTAATGGACACAGAGCAATGATAGAAAGACCTTGGGTTAACAAGAATAAAGAGGTAGACCTGATGCTTTCATGTAAAGTTAGAACTCTGAAAGGGCTATGCTGCTGCTGCTGCTGCTAAGTTGCTTCAGTCGTGTCCAACTCTGTGCGACCCCATAGAAGGCAGCCCACCTGGCTCCACTGTCCCTGGGATTCTCCAGACAAGAACACTGGAGTGGGTTGCCATTTCCTTCTCCAAGGCATGAAAGTGAAAAGTGAAAGTGAAGTCACTCAGTCGTGTCCAACTCTGATCGACCCCATGAACTGCAGCCCACCAGGCTCCTCTGTCCATGGGATTCTCCAGGCAAGAGTACTGGAGTGGGGTGCCATTGCCTTCTCCCCTGAAAGGGCTATACCTGTGGTGAAAGTATGTACCAGAAATGAAACTGCAGAAATGCACAAGGAAATAAAGAATGTCCTGTTATAACCTCTTTATTTGGTTTAAAAAAAAAAAAACTTCCCTTGAGAGTTTAAGCACCTGACCTACCTCTTAAGAAACCTGTATGCAGGTCAGGAAGCAGCAGTTAGAACTGGACATGGAACAACAGACTGGTTCCAAATAGGAAAAGGAGTACGTCAAGGCTGTATATTGTCACCCTGCTTATTTAACTTCTATGCAGAGTACATCATGAGAAACGCTGGGCTGGATGAAGCACAAGCTGGAATCAAGATTTTGGGGAGAAATATCAATAACCTCAGATATGCAGATGACACCATCCTTATGGCAGAAAGTGAAGAAGAACTAAAGAGCCTCTTGATGAAAGTGAAAGAGGAGAGTGAAAAAGTTGGCTTAAAGCTCAACATTCAGAAAACTAAGATCATGGCATCCGGTCCCATCACTTCATGGCAGATAGATGGGGAAATAGTGGAAATAGTAGCTGACTTTATTTTTCTGGGCTCCAAAATCACTGCAGATGGTGATTGCAGCCATGAAATTAAAAGACGCTTACTCCTTGGAAGGAAAGTTATGACCAACCTAGACAGCATATTAAAAAGCCGAGATATTACTTTGCCAACAAAGGTCCATCTAGTCAAGGCTATTCCAGTAGTCATGTATGGATGTGAGAGTTGGACTACAGAGAAAGCTGAGCGCTGAAGAATTGATGCTTTTAAACTGTGGTGTTGGAGAAGACTCTTGAGAGTCCCTTAGACTGCAAGGAGATCCAACCAGTCCATCCTAAAGGAGATCAGTTCTGGGTGTTCATTGGAAGGACTGATGTTGAAGCTGAAACTCCAATAGTTTGGCCACCTGATGCAAAGAGCTGACTCATTTGAAAAGACCCTGATGCTGGGAAAGATTGAGGGCAGAAGGAGAAGGGGATGACAGAGGATGAGATGGTTGGATGGCATCACCGACTCAATGGACAGGAGTTTGTGTAGGCTCTAGGAGTTGGTGATGGACAGGAAGGCCTGGCGTTCTGCGGTTCATGGGGTCACAAAGAGTCGGACACGACTGAGTGACTGACCTGAACTGAACTGAGAATTTAAAATTATAGTCTGACTTTACTCAGTTCTAGGTTTCAATTTTATACTCCCTATAGAAAGCAGGGGCCCACAAGTTGAAAAATTAACTTAAAAGTGGATACCAAGCAGAGAGAAGCAAATATAAAATCTCTTTGAAAGGAATATGTGCTCCATGTGAACTATACAGGATTGCTATAGACAAAACCCCTCTAAAGATGAGCCCGTTATCTAAAATTGCAAAATACAGGAGGAAATAATCACCATAAGTGAGAGTTGAGAAATTCTGAGGAGGGAAGTGACACAGACCTTGCCTAATACAGTACCCTCAGCCTGGCATGAATATTCCCACTGTTAAAATCTCCAAATCATCAGAGGAATGTGACAGTGGCTGAAATTGTTTCTTTATTTACCCTAATCAGCCTTTTCAAGAGCACACTTCACAGACTAGGCTCTGTTAGATGACAGCTAATCAATTAGCTAATCATTAGGTGACATTGTCACCCAAATGTCAAACCGAAAGAATCCAAAAACTTACTGTGCCTAGAGTGTCTTTAGTTTTTTCTTCTCTCATAAAGCCCTTTTTGTTGACAACAGCCTAGTGACTATCCTCCTTAAAACAAGTAAGTATATCATTTGGCATGCAGATAACTAAATGTCTCTGAGTTATGCTTTCATAAGTTAGGGCTTCCCTGGTGGCTCAGAAGGTAAAGCATCTGCCTGCAATGCAGGAGACCTGGGTTCGATCCCTGGGTCGGGAAGATTCCCTGGAGAAGGAAATGGCAACCCACTCCAGTACTCTTGTCTGGAGAATCCCATGGACGGAGGAGCCTTGTAGTCTACAGTCCATGGGGTCACAAGGAGTCAGACATGACTGAGCGACTTCACTTTTTATGCTTTCATAGGGTCAAAAAATAAACACAGAAGCAGGACTAGACCACAATAACTTTAGATAATAGAATTACCAGACTATTACCAAATGAGGTCCATCTGCCCCATTCCGCAGCAAGCCGAGCACTGAGATAATGGAAGTTTGCAGCAGAGAAAGGGTTTTTTCATGAGATAGCCAAGCGAGATGGGAGAACAAGTCTCAGATCCACCTCTGTAAAGGTGAGAGGCTTGGGATATTTATGGGACAAAGAAGCAGGGTGGTCTGAGGCAAGGGGAAAGGGGGTTGAAGATAAGAAAAAGGTGAAGTAATCAGTGTTGTGTGCAGGTGTATTTGCATTACATGCTTCTTCATGGGACACATGTTCAGAAAATGGCAGCATTAGCATGACCTAAGGGTGAAGTTTTTGTCCCTCTGATGTCCATTGGAAACTCGCACAGCTGAATGGTCAGTCATCTTGACCAGTTTGAATTGGGCAAGACTATCTCCATGTTCCTGAAAAACAACTTAAGCAACCATTACTATAGCGACCGACATGTCAGAGATTTTTCTCTATAGAGTGTGGTTAAAGAAATCTTGTGATTTGTTGTCCAAGCTATGGAGAAGCTTGGAGGGTATGCAATTTGCAAGAACAATTAAAGCAAGCTTGATTAGTGAAGATGGGTTGCAAGTTATTATTTATTAAGCAAGTTATAGTTCAAGGATTCTAATTGATGACTGCCCTCAGTTTCAAGACTTAAAAAAGTATGTTTAAGAGGTGGGAGGTGGGAGAGAAGTTCAAGAGCAAGGGAACATATATATACCTATGGCTGACTGATGTTGCTGTTTGACAGAAACCAACACAATATTGTAAAGCAATTATCCTCCAATTAAAAATTAATAATTTTTTAAAAATTACGTTTAAAATAATTAGACTTATCCCTAAGTATTTTGTGTTTTGGGATGCTATTGTAATGTTTTGGGTGTTTTTTAAAAATATTTATTTATTTGGCTATGCCAGGTCTTAGCTGCAGCATATGGGATCTAGTTCTCCAACCAGGGATCAAACCTGAGCCTCCTGCATTGGGAGTGCAGAGTCTTAGACTCTGGACCACCAGGAAAGTCTCCTGTAATGATATGTTAAAAACTTTCCATATGTTCATTGCTAATATGTAGAAATATCATTGATATTTTATATTGACCTATAGCCTGTGGCCTTGCTAAACTTATTTATGAGTTCTAGTAGCTCTTTTGTAGATTCTTTAGGAGGATTTTCTATGTGCACGATTATGTTATCTGTGAGTAAAGACCGTTTTCCTTTTTCCTTTCCAATCACTGTGGCTTTTATATATATACATATATTTTGCAGTGACTTGAAGCTCTTCTGTTATGGTCAATAGAGGTGTTGAAGGTGGACATTTTTGCTTTGTTCCTGATGTTAGGGAGAACGTATTCAGTCTTCTACTACATGAACATTAACTGTGGGTTTTTAATACATGCCCTTTATCAAGGAACTTTTCTGTTCCTAGTTTGGAGAACATTTTTATTATGAATGTATTTTAACTTCTGGCAAACACCGTCCCTCCCCACCCCATCTTTTTAGATGATTGTATAGCTTTTCTTATGATAATGTATTTGTTTCTTTATTTAGATACTGAAAGAAAAGAGCTCTGAATCTGAAGTTTTATACAATATAGCCAAATTCTCATTTCAGTGAGAGAAAGTATTAAGAATGTTTTCAAGCATACAAAGCCTCCAAAGTTTAACACACAAAAATCCACAATCAAAACACCTTTAAAAGAACTGTTCACGTAAGAAAAACAAATCCAGGAGAAACTTCAAGAGATATGGGATGTCAGGGTGATCAAATATTTTGATAAATTTATTGCTGTTTAAAAAATTTTAAAAGCTAAGACTAAAAGAGAGAACGTTTATCCAAAATAACTAATGTCAAAAATTCCAAACAAGAACAATATGATGGTGGGGAGAAGAAGGAGACAGAAGGGATGCTAAAAATGCTAATGCATTTAACTTATTAGGAGGAAAGTTTATATATTTAGAAGTTTCAGAAATCAATAGTCCTGGGAATTTTCATCAGGAGTTATGTGTTCTTTGATAACAGTCAGGGATGGAAGAAGTGAGGTCATTAAATACAGATAGGTATCATTCCCAACACCCCAGTTTATAGGATATCTGAAAAAGAACATCCCCCAACAGAAGCCAGAATTCCAAACTTTTAGCAGCATGCTTTGCCTTTTCAGAAACATGAGTAAGAGATGGAGAAAAGCCCTACCTCACTGTCTTGATTAAGCAGATTTTACTGACATCAGTATTTTAGATTTCCCCCTCTGTTGTTATCTGGAGGTTTTTCTGCCCTGGGACAATGGATCTTAGTAAGATTCAGGGTGGGATTTCATAGTTTAAAGTGGGGAGGGAACATGATTGTGAAAGGGACAAATGGCATGATGTTCTAAGGCAGGTCCTTGTTAAGCAGGTCAATTTTAGTGGAGTGCGTAGGAAAACAGACAGGCTGGAAAATAATCTCTGCAACTACCCGTGCCTGGACACCCTTGGAAGATCTGCATGTACCCTCTAGTACTCATGCTCTGCATGAACAGGGGTGGGTCATTATGAACAAATGGCGATTTTTTTAAATTAGTTTAAAATATCACCAACCCACTGTGGTCAGTCCCCTTGTGATGCAGAACACAAGAGGGGAAGACTGAAGACTGGCTCTGGAGGCAAATAGGCCCATCGTATGTGCCACTAATGTCCAAAATCCTGCCATGGCCTCTAACTGTCAGATGGGTCTGTTTTGCATTTTCCTCATCCCAGTGACCAGGTCAGGGAATGAGGAAAATTCTTAGAATTGTGGAAAATTCTTAAAGAGATGGGAATACTAGACCACCTTACATGCCTCCTGAGAAACCTGTATGCAGGTCAAGAAGCAACAGTTAGAGCTGGACATGGGACAATGGACTGGTTCCAAATTGGGAAAGGAGTACGTCAAGGCTGTATATTGCCACCCTGCTTATTTAATTTATATGCAGGGTACATCATGCAAAATGCCAATCTGGATGAAGCACAAGCTGGAATCAAGATTGCTGGGAGAAATATCAATAACCCCAGATATGCAGATGACACTACCCTTATGGCAGAAAGTGAAGAGGAACTAAAGAGCCTCTTGATGAAGCTGAAAGAGGAGAGTGAAAAAGCTGACTTAAAACTCAACATTCAAAAAACTAAGATGTTACACAGAAATCTCATTTATTTGGCTACCATTGCAGATGCCAACCCAACCAGTGCCTCAAAAGCAATGGAATAGTCTTCCTGTTGGCTGTTGTGAGGAGTAATTGAATGTAATCTATTTCCTATGAAATGGATCTTTGCCAACTCAACTGTTTAGAATGTGAATGGAACCTCTGTGGCTCTTTTAAAAATGTGAAAATGTGAAGAAAGCTACTAACTTAACCATATACTCAGTATAAATATTTAATAATTAAGTGGATTCCCTCAATTAAGTTGATTCCAAGTGTCCTCCATCCTGAAATAAGTGTGTTTGGATAACAGAGATATAACGGGTATCTTTAAGTCAACCTTTTTTTTCCAACCTGAAGAGGAAACTGAGCAGGTATTGGGCGATCAGCAGGAATTGGTGAGACTTTCCACTGAGACACTGCCAAATGGACATGTGACTGTTTTTCCCTCCTACCAGTTTGTTGTGGACCCCTGACTGCTCTTTTCATGTTGCTTTGAAATAAAGCTTGCCTTTCCACAAAAACAAAACAAAACAAAAACTAAGATCATGGCATCCGGTCCCATCACTTCATGGCAAATACATGGGGAAACAATGGAAACAGTGACAGACTTTATTTTCTTCGTATCCAAAATCACTGCAGATGGTGACTGCAGCCATGAAATCGAAAGAGGCTTGCTCCTTGGAAGAAGAGCTATGATAAACCTAGACAGCGTATTAAAAAGCAGAGACATTACTTTACCAACAAAGGTCCATCTAGTCAAAGCTGTGGTTTTTCCAGTAGTCATGTATGGATGTGAGAATTGGACCATAAAGAAGGCTCAGCACCAAAGAATTGATACTTTTGAGCTGTGGTGTTGGAGAAGACTCTTGAGAGTCCCTTAGACTGCACGGATATCAAACCAGTCAATCCTAAAGGAAATCAGTCCTCAATATTCATTGGAAGGATTGATACTGAAGCTGAAGCTCCAATACTTTAGCCAGCTGATGCAAAGAGCCAACTCATTAGAAAAGACCCTGAGGCTGGGAAAGACTGAAGACAGTAAAAGAAGGAGATGACAGAGGATGAGATGGTCGGATGGCATCACCGACCTGATGAACATGAGTTTGAGCAAGCTCCGGGAGTTGGTGAAGGACAGGGAAGCCTGGCATGCTGCAGTCCATGGGCTCACAGAGAGTCAGACATGACTGAGCAACTGAACAACAACAAGTGACCAGGTCTCATTTAGTGTGCTTTGCTCTCACACTAGCCTTCTTGGAGGGCTTTGGAATTCTTGCCTCCCTTGGCTGAACCATGTTGGGGCTTAAGGGACTTAAGGGCTTGAGGATGCTCTCAGGCCCATCTTTCTAGACATCACTCTCAGTATTGCTTCTCCATTGTTCAGGTTCCATACTGGGCCCCATGGGGATTGTTGTCTCCTGGAAAATATCCAAGGGAAAGTGGGGACTCTACCCTGGTCTCCTCTCAAACCCAATCCAAGTCATGAACTCTTGAACTACATTGGGATAATTTTTAAAGGGATTCTGCCCAAAATAGTGCCTGTTGGACTACCAGGGAAAACAAGATTTTGAGAGAGGACCAGAAAAAAGGTGGAAGTGAAAATCTTAGTCACTCTTTCACTTCTGACTCTGTGACCATATGGACTGTAGCCCACCAGGCTCCTTTGTCCATGGAATTCTCCAGGCAAGAATACTGGAGTGGGTAGCCATTCCTTTCTCCAGGGATTGAACCCAGGTCTCCTGCATTGTAGGCAGATTCTTTATCATCTGCCACCAGAGAAACCCATCTTCCTAAAGAGAGTTCTGTCCTTGTCAGGGGACCTTCAGTGAAGGTCCAGCAGGGGAGCCACATGAAAGCACTCAGCATTAAACATCAATCAGATGGAGGGAGGAAGGAAGAGCTGATTTACTGTACCAGTTAAGTAAGAACTTCCTTATCCCACTTACTATTCTCCAGTCCAGCCCCCTACTCAACCCTGGTGTGGTCATAAACAGCAGCACACGAGATGGAAAGATGTGGTGATTGAGAGAGAGGAACTTGGTTTTTTATCGGACAACTTTCTGTTCTAATTTTTTTCTAGTTGCATCCATGTGTAACTTAGATGCAAAAAAAATTTTTTAATCAAAATTTACGAAGTGTACATTAACCATTGTATATAATTAAATAATTATGCAGACTACCATTCTAAATGAATGATCCCTAATTCCAACTGAGCCTTCAAGTTAGGCAGGAAAGTCTTCTATCTCCTCTAGGCAGCTTGCTTTCCCAGTTTTACAATGATGATTTCAAACTTTGACCCAGCTGCCTGCCCTTCCCCCAGTTACAGCACTCCCAGAACTAGTGGACTTCCCTGGTGGCTCAAGCAGTAAAGAATCTGCCTGCAGTGCATGCAGGTTCAGTCCCTGGGTAAGAAAGACCCCTGGAGCAGGAAATGGCAACTCATTCCAATATTCTTGCCTGGAGAATCCCATGGACAGAGGAGCCTGGTGGGCTACAGTCTATGGGGTCACAAAGAGTTGGACATGACAAAAGCAGTTCAGCATGCCCAAATTTCAGGCTAACACTCATATCCATTCTCTCCTGCCTCCTCAATAACCTTATTCTTTCAGTTTTTTCCACTATGCTCTTTTCAATATCGTCTTTGCTGGGCTCCTCCTCAAAATGATTTCGACATGCACAAGGTCCTCCACCTTAAAGACAACCCTTCTGGATCCTGTGTCCTCCTCCAGCTACTTTCCTTTCCCTCACAGGCAAACTTGAAAGGCTTGCCCTCACTTGCTATACCCAGTCTTACCTGCCAGGCACTCACCACCCACTGTACATTGGCTGCTGCCCAGAATTCCACATAAACTAGTCTCTGAGCCCACAGTGACCTCACATAGACAAATCCAATTCCCATCTGAGTCCACATCTTGCTTGGCCTCTGTGTCACTTGGGAATGCTTTGGACTGCAAATAACTGTCTTAGAGAGGCTTAAACAAACAGGAGTCCTCTGCTCATAAGAGGATATCTGGAAGTAAGCAGCTGCTGGTGTTGGTTCAGTGGCCCCACAGCATTGGGGTAGTCTTTCTAAATCCTCTCCCACTTCCCTCCATGGTTGAGGCTATACATCCCCATTCAGAACTGGAGGAAGGGGAGAGGTCTGCACTTGTCTCCTTTATTAGAAAAGCAAAAGATTTCCCAAGTTCCCCTTATGCCTCATTGCCCAGAACTGTGTTCCCTGGTCATCGAGCTGCAAAAAAAAAAAAAAAAAAATGGGGAAGTGAGTGTTTAATGTATTTTAGCCTTTACTGTAGAGATAGACAAGAGAGAAGGGTGTTGAAAATGGAAACTGGGCTATCACGCACTCTTAACTCACCCGTGTTGGCCTGGTGTATCTCTTGGGTTACTTAAAACCTATGCACATACATATTTAACCTGGGGGGGCGGGGCACTCACTCCATACAGGAGGTAATCCTAGGCAGGAATCTCAGCCAGCTCCTGCCTGCCGCTTGGAGTCCAGGTTCTCTGTGTACTCTGCAGGACCCTCTTTGAGGTTCAGGTGTGGCTTCTCATGGTTGGATGATTTAAGCCAAGACAAGTTCATTGTCTGCAAAAATGAGAAAGAGGGGACGTACCAAGTGTTGGAGAGAATGGGGACCAATAGAACACCATATGCTCTTGCTGGTCTAAATTGACGCAGCCACTTTGAAAGAGTTTTGGCACGATCTAATACAACTGAACACCTGCATTCACTCCGAGCCGGGTGAATACCTGACAGAGACGTGAGCAGATGTGCAAGAAAACATGTGTTCTACAAAGTTTGAAGCAGCATAATTTATAACAACCTGAAACTGGAAACGACCCAGATGTCCACTGAGGGTAGAAGGGAAAAGGGAGCAGCATACAGAAATAAGGATGAATGTTCTAGATGTACACACTATGTACAAATTTCAAAACAATGCAGTGTAAAAGAAGCTATAGGCAAGAGTATGTACTGTGTAGTTCCATTTATAGAAAAAACAAAAACAAGTAAAAGCCGCTCTGTGGTATTAGAAAAAGTCAGGATAGCAGTTACCTTTCAGGAAGAGGGTGGTGCTTGCAAGGGAGCACAGGCAGGTGTCCTAGGATGTTGGTAATGTTCTGCTTCTTGATCTGGGTGCTGGTTATATGGGGTATTCAATTTCTGAAAGTTTATTGAGCTGTATGCTTTTCTGTATGTATACTTTTGTGTATACTATTGTGGAATAATAGAAAAAAAATATGTATATATATATGTATATATATATATATATACACACACACACACATATATATATATATATGTATATATATATATATATATGCCCTTGGTTCCTGGCACAGAGCTGTAATTCTGTTGTAATTTCTTATGTGACAGGAGCACTAGGAACATCTTTGTTCTAATATTTGGCCTTTGACCCTGGTTTGTGATGATTTTTAAATCCCTTGGAATTTCCTTGGTGATTGGAGTGTCCTTTGTTCTAATGTGGTGACCCTTGGTGGGCCCCTGGATGGCTTCAGGATGGGTCTGGTCACCAAAAGACCAAGCCATGATTAGACAGGTGGAGCTTTTAGCTCTACCCACTAGCCTCCAAGAAAGGGAAAGGACTGGAGATTGAGTTAATCATCAATTATGCCTGTGTGGGGAAGCCTTCATAAAAATCTCAGTGGTACAGGGTTTGAACAGCTTCTGGGTTGGTGAATATATCCACATGTCTGCAGGGTGGGGTACCACACTCCAAAGAGACAGGGGCTCCTGTGCTTTGTGCCTTTCCGGACCTCACTCTATATATTTCTTCATCTAGCTGTTCATCTGTACCCTTTATGATAACCTGTACTATAAAATAAACTGGGAAATGCAAGTAAATGTTTCTCTGAGTTCTGTGAGCTGTTCTAGCAGGTGATAAAATCTCAGGAGGGAGTCATGGGAACCTTCAATTTGTAGCCGAGTCTGACAGAAGTCATGGTTAACCTGGGGACATACTTACTGAGCTTGGAATCGGAAGTGGGCAGCAGTCTTATGCAGCTGAGTCCTTTATCTGTGGGGACTGTACTAACTTCAGTTAGTGTCATAATTGAATTGCATTGTAGAACACTCAGCTGGTGTTGCAGAGAATTGCTTAGTGTGGGGAAAACACCCCACACATCTGCTGTCAGAAATATTGTGCGTGCAAGTAAAGGAAAACAGGAGTGTGTTTTTTTCTGAACAACCGTGCATCAATAAGCTATAAAGAAGAAAACCAATCAAAATATAGGGAAATACAGTCAATGCACAATGTGAAGAAATAATAAAACTCTTCTTTTCAGAAAAAAAAGAGAATAAAAAACATAGAGTATACCCCAGTCAGTAAACCACATCCAATCCAGTCCTGCTGGACAGAAACAAGGGGTCTCTTCCGTGACCATGTATCAGGTTATTGTAGGGGATCTGGCAGCCCCTCCCTTGTTAACAGGGACGACCACCATTGACCAGGCTTGAGATTTTAAGGATACATGACTCCCTCCACTATTTGTTAGGCTTCTGGTCAAGTCTATGCATGAGTAATCACAATCATATAACTTATCTAAAGAGTCCTCAAATGGTTTTCTAATGAAAGACTATATTTCCCCCCAAATAGGTAATATATTTGACTTTTTAAAAATGAAAGCAATACAAAAAGGTATAAAATGAGGTCTTATTCTCACCTCTGTTCTCTTTTATTAGTTTCTTGTGTATACTTCAAATGTTTCTTTTTGGAAAACAAGCAAGACCAAGTATAAGAATATTTAAGTCTTACAGGGGCTGGTCTGTGTGTGCTCAGTTGCAGTGGAGGTAATTCAAAACAAAGCAGGTAGAGAAGCCACCTGTGGTCCATCTTTGCTCCCTTGGGCCTCTATCTTATCTCCTGATAAAGTTGCCTCTTCCCTGTCTCCATTTATTCTGACTTCAACTTGGATATTCAAAGAAAATTGTTTATTTCAACCCAGCAAGGTTTCAAATTGTGAGACTCAGCTAGTTTAGGTTGTGAGCTGCACCTCATCAAGGCCTCCTCTCTCACCAAGGCCTGGTTTTCTTTAATCTCTGCTTTCAAATCCGTTCCTCTAATCTGGATTTGCCACTCTTGAAGGACTTTGCTCAAAGCTACTTTAAAAAGGAAGAAAAAAAGGCAACACTCTCAAGTGTCCTGTATTGTTCCTGAGATTTCTCCTATAATACAACTTTGGTTGGCATGTGGGTTTTTTCCAAGGTCTAGCAAGTGACAGCAGTTCAACTCTTTACTACTTAACATGTTGGTCATCAACTTTCCAATACGGAATAGAGAGTCTTCACCACTGGCTACCTTAACCTTCAGTTAGCCAATCCCACACTTTAGTATTTGGTTTTTGTGTCCTACTTCTAGTAACAAGTTATTTGCCTGTTAGGGATGGGTTCAGCTACAAGTTCTAGAACACTCCTCTATAAATGGCTTAAACAAATGTCTCATGGACTAAAATGGAGCAAGGGAGGTCAATAAGTTCTCACAGTAGTTTAAGTAGCAGATGATGGTTTCCTGGGTGTTAGTTATACCTCAGTAAAGCTGAGGGGTGGGGGGTGGAAATGTAGCTCCTAGAATCTGGCTTGAACAACTAAATGGATGGCAGTGACATTTGCTAAACTGGGAAAAACAAAGAGGTACATGTTTGGGGGTGAAAATATTTCAGTGGGCCAAGTTAAGTTTGGGATCCTAGTTAGACACTCCTGTGGAGATGGCAAGTAGGCAGTTATTTTGAGGAGTCAGGACTTACAGGCTGAGGTCATTGTTGCTGCTGCTGCTAAGTCGCTTCAGTCGTGTCCAACGCTGTGCGACCCCATAGATGGCAGCCCACCAGGCTCCCCCGTCTCTGGGATTCTCCAGGCAAGAACACTGGAGTGGGTTGCCATTTCCTTCTCCAATGCATGAGAGTGAAAAGTGAAAGTGAAGTCACTCAGTCATGTCTGACTCTTAGCGACGCCATGGACTGCAGCCTACCAGGCTCCTCCATCCATGGGATTTTCCAGGCAAGAGTAACGGAGTGGGGTGCCATTGCCTTCTCCTGAGGTCATTGTTAGAAATCTTTTTTTTGAGTCATCTGCTTATAAATGGCACCTAAGACCACACGATTAGATGAAATCACATAAGCAGAGTGCATAGGTAGACAAAAAAAGGGACTAAGGATAGAACCCTAAGCACCCTGGTATTTATAGGTTGAGCAGGTGAGAAGTCAGTGAAAAGAACCCAAGAAAGAATGGCCAGTGAGGTACCAAGAGTACATGGCATCTAGAAACAAAATGTGTTTCAAAGTAGGAATGACTGTGAGGAATAGTACTGAGAGAGAGAGTAAAAACAAAGAAAAGGAGAAGGCACCACTGAATTTGCATGGAGACTGCAGTTTCAGTAATGCAGTGGAGAAGAAACCACAGCAAGATGAAATGATCCTGGGGATGGTCTATTAGAGAGGGAGCGATTGGTGATTCAAGCGAGAGATGACGCAGGATAAGATCCACAGAAAAAGTGGAAGTGTTGGATAAATAGAATGAGAAATGCTTTATCCATCTATCAGACACTGAACTTGTTGAAGGAGACCATTTCTTGTTTGTATTCATTTCTCTGGTTAACTCCTAGCACAGAGCCTAGTACCTAGGAGGTACTCAAGAAATGTTACTAAATGAATGAACAAACAACCAGATGGAAGAATGGATGGACGGCAGAGGGAGAGCTGAAAAATGAACTAGATAAAACTAACTCAAACTTCAGAGTAAGGAAAGGAGGAGGAGTCTGGGATTAATACGATTTTCTCTATCCTCAGATGGTAAAGAATCTGCTTCTAAAGCAGGAAACCTGGGTTCAATCTCTGGGTCAGGAAGACTCCCTGGAGAAGGGAATGGCAATCTACTCCAGTATTCTTGTCTGGAGAATCGCACGGGCAGAGGAACCTGGCTGGCTACAGTCCATGGGGTCACAGAGACAGAAATGACTGAGCAACTAAGCCCCTGCTCTCCTGCCACAATGGTCAGAGAAGGGAGGAAATAATTTTCTGAGCTACTAAAACTAGAAAGTGGTACTTGATCCTAGACAATATTTTCACCATTCATGTTTCTTTCTTCATTCTGCCAACCCATAAAAAGATAAGAAGCCTGGGTGCTTGGTTCTCCCAGTTCCCAGACTCCCAACATGATTCTCTCAACCAAGTCCCTGCATCATCTTCAATCCCTGGCTGAGCCCACAGCAGTTCTGTATTTCCTAGGGTTGTTTGAATTTTTTCCTTAGAGATGCATCTTAACCTATCTAAGTATACCTGAAGTACATGATGTTTCCTGTTTTTCTCCATCCTAAAATTGGCCCCAGGGTCCACGGTTGGTGAGCAACTGCAGGGGCTAATGGCTTGATCCTGACAGAACTGGAATGGCAGGCAACAATTTTTTTCTTCACACTATTATATTTTTTCCAAACTTGCAGTCAGAGAAACCCAGGAACCTGTAGAGGTGGAGGTGGTGGTGGAGCTGAAAGCCAGTTTGGGGGCCAGTTGCATCCGCCATCTAACGTCCTCATCCTACTACATTCCTGGGGGCTTCCGGGCTTGCCTAGCCCCTATGAACTTGGGGGTTCAGGTGGTCCAACTCAGGATCCAACCGAGTGTTGCCCTATGGAAGGTAGACAGAAGAAATACCTCCGCCCAGCCCTTACTGGGCCTGAGCCCGTTACACGTGGAATTACCCCAGCGGCCCGCCAGATCCGGCACTGGTCAGAGGCGGGGCCCGCGGCGCCAATGGGCGGGCAGAAAGGGATGCGCGTGCGCACAGCGGGCCAGGACAGGGGCGGGGCGGAGGGAAAACGTACTGAGGACGGGAGCTGGTGAGGCTCATGCTGTAGGGCTTCGCGTCTGGGGAAAAGCTGGTGGCAGCGAGAGTGAGTGAACCCGGGGCCTCCCGCGACCCGGCTGCGGCCTGTGATCCCTGTGACCTGACCTTGGAGGAGGAGGTTCGTGGGGCGGCATTCAGGAGTCTGCAGCGGGGCGGGATCCTGGCGTTCCTTCGGGGGGGTCTCGGGGCTTCGGGGCTTCTGGCTACGGTTGCAAGGCAAGAGCGGCCTGGGTGGGGGTCTCGGACCCCGAGCCGCCGCGGGAAGCTAGCCGACTAGGAGCAGAGCCTCCCTCCCGGGGCATATGCCGTAGGGGCTTTAAAGCTTGATGGGCGGGCCGGGGTCGATCTCCGCGCTCTTCGAAAGACCTGCGGTGGACCTGCGCTTGGGCCTGAGTTGTTGCTCACTGTCTGCGCCTGGTACCCCGTCTCTCTCTGGGAGAGACAGAGACAGAGACAGTAAACAGGTCCTGACGGGGGCCGAGCTTGGCCAGGCTGTGCCAGGGGAACAGGGAGGCGGGGAAGCCTGTATTCCTCCCTTGAATCCCCTGTGTGGGCATGGCACCGCCATCCATCCAGGTGCCCAAGCAGAGACCTGCACGTCATTCTCACCTCCTGCACGCTTTACCCATCCACATCGAATCCATCACAAATCTCTGTTGGATACATTGACTTCTCCACGCCCAGTTCCTCTGCTCTAGCAAGTTCAGGCCACAATCATCTCTCCCCTGTGCCCCTTCTCCATCCTCTGTGCTTTGTTATATATTGGAAAGCCAGAGTGATGGCCTTAAAACAGAAATATGATCACGATCACCAGCACCCTCCCCCCATCCCCTGATCTTCCTTCTGTGGATCCCCATTGCTCTTACAAGCTCTTGAACATCGCTTTCAATGCCCTTGGTGACCTGTCTTCGTTTTACTTTACTAACTCATCCATCTCCACTATACTGTCTTCAACCACATTGAACCCTTTTTAGTTCCCAGATTGGACCAAGTTCCTTCTAGGCTTAGGTGTTTGTTGCAGTATGTTTGCTCTACCTGAAGTGCTATCCTTTAATTGAAAAAAAATCATCCTTCATATATTAACCCAGGTAGAGGTTGGGGCTATTGCCGTACCCTACGGCTGTCCCATTTACTGGTCTTTTCCACTGGGCTGTAATCTGTGTGACAGGAGCCTGTCTGATTCTTTTCACACAGAATATCCTATCCTCAGACATACCTGTCCTCAGAACCTTGTGTAGCACCAAGCTGTTTAGTGAAGTTGTTGTTGTAGTTTAGTCACATCCAACTCTTTTGCAATCCCATGAACTATGGCCTGCCAGGCTCCTCTGTCCATGGGATTTCCCAGGCAAGAATACTGGAGTGGGTTGCCATTTCCTTCTCCAGGGGATCTTCCCAACCCAGGGATTGAACCCCATGTCTCCTGCATTGCAGGCAGATTCTTTACTGCTGAGCCACCAGGGAAACCCAGGAAACAGTTTAGTTAAATGTATAAATGAAGCATGGCAGCTCCCTCCCAAATGAACAAATAGATCAAGTTATTAACTGCCTGCTTCTCCAGAACCAGTTCTCAACCCCCAGCCCATGTAGAGGTTTCTTTGTCTAGGAACTTGGTTCTTTCCTTACTTTCAGTCCAGGACCATGGCAGTTTTAAATGGGGAAGTACCAGTCAGAGTTTTTCTTTGGCATCGACTCTGGGTACAGGATGGGTGGCTACTTTGAGTTTGATTCTTAACTGAGGGCAATAGCATGAGAGAAAAGTTGCCTACAACTGCTGGGAGGAAGGCTGGCTCCAAACTCTTCGGTGCTGATAAGACTAAGGACACAATAAGAGTGAGCTAGGCCAAACCACTGCTGGGAGGACTCCCGAGGGAAGTTATTTTTCTAGCTTAGGTCAGATCCTCTGTGATATGGAACAACACACCTGGGTTCCGGGGCCCAGAGCCCTGATACAGAGTGAAGGCATGCTATGCCAGGTGAGCTCAGTATTTTATTATAAATTCACTAGGGTAAAGGAGAGTCAGAGAAAATAGCTTCCCCATCTTCACAGAGGGAGGGAAAGAGAAAAATAAAAGGAGAACAGTATGTGACCATATGTTAAGGCCAAGGGAGTGTGAGAGACGGCAGACTTGAGGTCAGAGGAGGGAACAGTTGGTTTTGGCTGAGAGAACACAGAGATGACATTTGAATTGGGCCTGGAAGGAAGAGGGAGGATGGACAGGTGGAACCAATGGGAACAAATGCCCGAGGACTGGAAGAGGCTGCTGGAGCCAGGAGGAAAGCCCTGTTACAGTCAAAGCCCTGTGGGAGCTGGCCACCATCAACGGTCTAGCGCTTCTCCTCAGAACTCCTGTGAAGGATGTCTCAAATTCAGAAATCTCTCCTCCTCTGGATTTTTCTCCAGCCTAGCCTTTACACTTTCTGAAAGGCCAGTAAACCCAGGAACTCCTGGGGCTTATCTGCGAAGCACTTTGCTTATGGCCTTGAGCTAAATAGTTGGAGTGTGGATGATGCAACTTGTTCTTTTGGCGGAAGGGATTGCTAATATTTCCTTTTCAGTGTGAGCAGTATGGTTTGTCAGGTGGCAGTCAGATTCCCTGTTCTTCTTGTAGCACTTGCTAGGGGGAGTTTCTCTTCTGTGTTTGCAGATTTGGCTTTTGTTCTGGTCTCAAGGTTAGAAACCTGGCATAGCAAACCAAAATGGGGTAAGCCCCAAGTGATGGTTCTTGGCCTTTATCCTGTCTCCTTTGCTGTTGCTGCTGCTGCTAAGTCACTTCAGTTGTGTCTGACTCTGGAGGGGATAATTTGGACTCAAAGTTACTATATTACCAAGCACTTGGTTGCTTTTTGGTGTTATTCCAATAGAACCTCTCCCCCTCACCCCACCCCTATCTGATATACTAAGTATCCAACCACATGGTTATAGGAGATGGTGCCACCAGTCTGTTGATCACTGAGCTCTACTATCTGATAGATAGCGCCAAAACCAAGCTTCATCCTCAGTTACATTGACATCAGAACCTGGCATGTATGGGTGAGGATGATAACCCCCCAGCTCCCAGGGACCATGGCACGAAGGCTGAGAACCACCAGCATCTGTGCAGGAACTGTGCCCAGTGCTGTGAATGTGAATCCAGTCCCCGGCCTCACAGAGCCCAGTCCAACAGAGGGTACCGAGAGGTCATCAGACATGTTCACAGACACATGCACAGCTGTTGTCAGCAAGAGACAGGACCCTTCTGAAGGGAAGCACTTAGGAGCATATGGGAAGACCGTCTAAGCCAGACTTGAAATTGAATAAAGCTTGCTGGAGAAAGAGACATCTAATGCATTATGAATCTTAAAGGCTTCCCCCTCTGGTCCCTCCTGTCCCAGAACTCTCCAGTGTGTGGTCAGAACAAGCTGTTCTTCTCTGGTTGGGGCAGTCTTTGCGGAGAGTAACCTGAGACCTTGCTTTCAGGTACCAGGTAGAATGGCAGTGGCCTCATCAGTGTCTGGACACTTCTATTTGGTAAAATTGGGATGTAGTTTCTGGCTGTTCCTGAATTATTTTCTAGAGATGAGACTCAACCAGAATCCCCCTTTTTATTCCATCCATATAGAACTGGAACAAAATTATGGGATGAATTGCATTAAATGCATATTTGTAAAGAAAAACATGTTTATAGTAGAAATTTTAGAAGCAATGGAAAAATAAAGAGAAGAAAAATAAAAGTCACTCCTAATCTCATAATTCAGAAAGTAATCTTTGTTAATAGTTTTTAGTCTTTGTTCTGTGTATGAGAAATATACATACATTGTTTTGTTTTTTACAAAAATGAATTTTTTTTTTTTGGCTGCACCACACGGCTTGTGGAATCTTAGTTCCCCAACCAGGGACTGAACTCAGACCCACAGCAGTGAAAGCACTGAATCTTAACCACTGGACCACCAGGGAATTTCCCCAAAATGAATTATTCTTTACAGACTTTTGTAGTCTGCTCTTTTTCACTTGGTGTGTATTGAACGTCTTTTTCTGTTATGAAATATGACAATTGCATTTTGATGTCCCTATTCAGTTGCGAGACTTGATGCTTCTTTTTACACCTAGAAGTTATATATCCCAGGGACCATTGTCTCCTTAAGGGAGGATATACTGCTGATATCCAGCAAAGCGGATCCGGGAAATTTTCCTAAACATTGTGGGGATGGCATTTTCCTAGGGTCCCGCCCTCCAGAGCCTCTTGGGGTAGGTGAGAGGGGCCGGAACACCTCTGAGTAGAGGTCTCCTGGCTGTCCTTCAACTTCTTTTTTTTGTAGAGGTCAGTCTATAAGCCCTGGAAAGATCAGGACTTTCAGTTTAATAGCAATTAAGTAAGGCTGCCTGAGCCTTGGTGGGGTACAGGTGGGAACAAGGCACTCCTGCCCTTGAGGAGCTTGCTGTGTAGCCAGCTGTGTCTCCTTGTTGACCCCGACTCCAAGTCCAACCAAACCCCGGAAGTACTTGATGGAACCTAATCCCTGTGGAGCTCTCCTCCCCAGGGCTCTTTCACATGGCTCAATTATTTGCCTCCCTCACAGCCCTGGGAGGTGGACAAGGCAGGGATTAATGTCCACTGCCATGGGCCTTGATCTAACCCACCCATTGTTTCCCTCAACCCCTGTCTCTGCTCTCACTCTACCTAATACCTTCCCCATTGCACTGAAACCATCTCTGCTCTCATCTCCCTCAGTGGCTCCCATTCATCCCCAGGCAATGTCAGCCTCTGGTTTAGCATGCTGAGCTGTCTCCAGCATGGCCTGGTCAGCCTCTGCAGCCTGTTGCCCACTGTTCCATCCACTCCATACCCTCTAAGCTCAATTCTGACTCACCCACTTGGAGTTTCTCTCCCACTTGTCTGCACCCACCCTTCTACTGATACCTTCCACTTGTCCTTCAGGTCCTGCACTTCACTGCACACCCCTCTATCTGGACCTGCTGAAGCGTCCCCATGTCTGTTAACCTCTGGCTTTCTCTAGCCCAAAGGACACTTCGTCCTCTGAACTCTCAAAGGATTTCATCTTTCTTGAATACTCCTCACTTTCTGCCTTGATTAGTGCTCTCGGCAGGAAGTATTTCTCTCACCGGACTGTAAGCTGCTTGTAGGCAGGAGTGCTCTCCAGATCCCGGTAAGCTCTCATTGAGCTGCTTGGCATTCTGAAGGTGCTTCAGGAAAGGTCATGGACCCGCCAGCCGATTTGAATGATGGGGACCTGGAGAGCCCAAGGTCATCCTGCAGTCTGGTGGCGGAGCTGGCCAGTTCTCTTCCCTAGCCCTGCTCCTTCACCCAGTTCCAGGAGTGTGCTGTGTCAAGTTTTGAAAGAACCTCAGTTCTGGTGTTCTCGTCTTCACCTTCTTGTTCCCCACCTCCCAGGTGCCGGTGACCATGAGATCTCTGCGACTGCTCAGAATCCCCTTCCTGTGTGGCTTGCTCTGGGCCTTTTGTGCCCCAGGTGCCAGGGCCGAGGAGCCCGGGGCCAGCTTCTCCCATCACGGCAACATGGGCCTGGATAAGAACACAGTGCATGACCAAGAGTACGTATTCAGCCAGGGCTGTGGTCCAGGGGCCGCCCTGTCTGCAGCTGCGGCCAGTTACAAAGGCATACGCTGTCCCCTTTGCCTTCTACTATTAGTACAACCCCTTGACATTTTTCCAAGCACGGTGTTTATTCCTTGTAGCTACCTGTAAGTCCAGGTGTTCTTTTTTTTTGCTATCATATCACAGATGAGACCCAAAAAGGATGAATGGCTTTCCTGAATTCATTCTGTCTCTCTCTTTCAGTGCAGACAGGCAGATAGACACAGACACCAGCAGTAGTGGCAGAGTCCAAAATAGAGCTAAGGTTTCTTGCTTTTGACAAGATCTTTTTCTTTTTTCTTTTTTCTTGGCGTGTTCAAACATTGCATCATTTGTTGGAACTTTTACCCTGGGAGAGTTAGCCTCACACATTCCTGTCTACAATTCTTGCTCTATTATCCTTAAATTGCTTTAAGAAAAAATAAAAATACCCCCAACAATGTTAGGTAAAGAACCTGCCTGCCATTGCAGAAGACTCAAGAGACATGGGTTCAGTCCTAAGGTCTGGAAGATCCCCTGGAGTAGGAAATGGCAACCCACTTTAATATTCTTGCCCAGAAAATTCCATGGACAGAGGAGCCTGACGGGCTACAGTCCAAGGGGTCGCAAAGAGTCGGATACGACTGAACATGCACAGACACACCCAAATGTTATAACCATATTCTAATAATAAAAAGGAAAAAGCACCCATAATCTTGCCAGCATAACAGATGAACTGTTTAATTTTTTTTTTTCCCCTACTCCTTTCATGGCCTTGCCTACATCTGTCTTCTTGGAGAGTAGTCTGCCACTGTTCCTGTTAGTTTTTCTGGGATGGATGTACTTGAAGATCTTGAACTTTTCAGAGTGCTTAAGATTTCAGCAGGATCCCAGCCCAGCATTGCTGCCAAGTGGTCTGAGCTTCACTGTCGTTCTTTAGGCATATCATGGAGCATCTCGAAGGTGTCATCAACAAACCAGAGGCAGAGATGTCCCCACAAGAGCTGCAGCTCCATTATTTCAAAATGCATGATTATGATGGCAACAATCTGCTTGACGGCCTAGAACTCTCCACGGCCATCACTCATGTCCATAAGGAGGTAGGTCGGGCAGTGGCCCAAGGGGCAGCATCTTGGAGGGGCCTCCCTCTGGTGACTCAGTCCCTGTTCTTGATGACTTCCCCTATCCTTGTGCAACACTATTACTGCTTCTCCTTTTTTCTGCTCACCTTCTGCTCTGCCTTTTTTCCTGTTCAGAGGGCGTTCTCACAAAGGGTGACCAGCTGAGGCAGAAGCCCCAGAGCCTGCCTTGGATCTTTAGCAAGTGCCACTGGCATTTCCACCGTGTGCCAGGGTCTGAGAACTAGCTGAAAGGCAGACCACATTCAAAAGGCAGAACTGGGGAGAAGTTATATCATTTGGGAAGAATGGCCAGTATGGGCCAAGGGATCGAGGGATTTGATGATAAGTGAGGGTTTGGGTGATACAGTATGGTGGTCATGTCCTTGTTATTATCTCTAATTTGAGAGGTGAGGAAACCGAAACTCAGATCTTATGCCTCCAGATCTAATGTCTGTCCCACTTGACCACACCGTAATCTCAAGAGAAGAGGAGAGGCAAAGTTGGGGAGGGGCGTGTGCTCACACCGGCTACCAGCTGAACGGGACTGTGTTTGCTCTGAGGGTAGCGGGGAGCACCAGCGGCTTTGCACAGGAGACCAGCATGACTAATGCATGTTTGCTGTGGGAGGCAGACTGATGGATGCTAGCAAAGACTGGCTTTGAGAGAGGAATCGGGGTCCAGCTGCCCTGGCAGGCGAGGATGGTGGTGGGCAGGAGAGGAAAGGGTCAGGACGTGGGAGAAGTGACAGAGGATGAACTGGCCACAGGTATGAGCAGCATTCGGAGAAGGCAATGGCACCCCACTCCAGCACTCTTGCCTGGAAAATCCCATGGATGGAGGAGCCTGGTAGGCTGCAGTCCATGGGGTCGCGAAGAGTCAGACACGACTGAGCGACTTCACTTTCACTTTTCCCTTTCATGCACTGGAGAAGGGAATGGCAACCCACTCCAGTATTCTTGCCTAGAGAATCCCAGGGACGGCGGAGCCTGATGGGCTGCCGTCTATGGGGTCGCACAGAGTTGGACACGACTGAAGCGACTTAGCAGCAGCAGCAGCATGAGCAGCATTAGCTCAGCCCTTGGCAACGTGAGCCCTGCCACACCTGCTTCTGGAGCAGAAGTGCCTTCACCTCAGAGACTGTAATGGGGTCTGCTGGTCGGCAATGCCTTCTTCCTCTTGTCCTAACCCCAAGATGTCTAGTGTGGGCTCTTACCACTTTAGCGGAGCTGACCTGTGGGAGGGCCTGGGCTGTGAGCTTTTCTTTAGGATGGATTTGTGGGTCCTGGAATCTATGAAACTCCTAGTTCTCTGTAAGCCAGACCCAGCTTTCTACAATGAACATGTATGACTTTGGTAATGAAAAAAGAATGAAAAGTATTTTTTAAAACAAATCAGCAAGGGCCTACTTTGATTGCATTGTCCTTTTAACTGCCAAATACCATTTTTAAATTGGGTTGCTGCGAATTGACTCTGGATCTAACATGTGGCTTGTGGATTTCCTAGAAGTACTACATTTGAAGGAGTCTGTGGACATTTTATTTTGGACATTAACCAGGTGCTTTCAGTAAAAGATGCAGCTCATCATGGTGTGATTTGTACCTTGTAGGAGGGAAGTGAGCAGGCACCAATGAACGAAGATGAGCTGATCAACTTAATAGATGGTGTTTTGAGAGACGATGACAAGAACAATGATGGATACATCGACTATGCCGAATTTGCAAAATCCCTGCAGTAGACCCGATGTGGCCATCTCCCGGTTAAATGCAAATCTGACCCATTATAATGTGATCGGACACTTTCCGTAATGCAAAATAACTCATTTCCAAAATACTGCTTTGGTATTTTGGTAAAAACCCATAGCTACTTGTTACAACACTGGGGTGAGAAAGAGAAATCAAGAGAAATAAGAAAGCAGAGGAATAGGACCTACTGTAGTCTCCAAGTACTGTTAAATATCTTATTGGACAAGGGCTTGATAAAAAAATCCTTTTAAGAATATTGGATGATCAGAGCTGAGCACTCAGGAACTTGGATGGAGAATGCTGCCAGGCTCTTGGTTTTAATTCATGCTACCTGAAAAGTTAAGACAAGCTTTTGCTAACTGGACACACTTTTCAGTAACTGAAGGAATGGAATGAATGCCAAATGTTTCCCCTGGGGGTGTCCTGTCTCTTCAGGGGAACGTGGTCAGTATTCTGTAAAGTTCCCCTGGCCTAAATGATTACTTGTTCTGGTCAAGGGCATATTTATTAGGCTATTCAAAGCCACAGATCAGAAGAATGTCAAATAGTTGAGCTAGCCAGAGTCTAAGATTCTGTATCTCCTGGCACTTTGGGAACAACACACCACTGACCTAAGTGATTCACCTTTTTCAGTTTTTCAATATTTTGTAATATACTACTGCCTCATCTTTACACTATCTTTTATGTCTTCTTCAACCAAGGAGAGACCTCAATTCTGAAAGTGTTCTCTACTTCTCATCATTAGCAAACATTTTAGCTTTCTAGGTATTTGTATTTAACTCTTGTTTCTAGGGTTTGTTTTTGCAGTTTAGAAACTCTTAAGAATGTAAGGACTTTATCCCTTCTGCTTGATACAGCAGAGGTGAACTACCAGCTGGTCTAGCCTAACTGAAAAGTGAAAAGATTCTTCACCAAGCACAGTGATTAACCCGACACACATGAGATCTAGAAGGAATGTTGTTTAAATTACCTCTTCTACCTGAATACGTGAATTCCTTCAGATCAGTAGAAAAAGAAGCCTAAAAACTCTTAACAGTGCGAATCTCAATTGTAATTCAAAATCAGAAGTGGCTGCAGATTATAAGTTGGTTTATGGAATGTGATGGATATGCTGTGATAGGAAACCTGAAATGATGGTTGAATGGGTTAAAAAAAACTGCATAAAATTTGCTGTAAGATATATAGACTTATTTTCTGTACTAAAGTATTCTTATAAGAAAAATAAGTATTTGTAAAAATGGTTTCCTGTGTCAAGTATTTGTGCAATCAGAGCTGAATTGTAAACTATTCTTGTAATAACTGGTTATTTTGAAGGATTTATATAATGAATTCTGGATATATGACCAATAAAACTGATGAAATGAAAGAGCAGTTGATTTTATCCACATAGGCCTCTTCACCTACCACCCAAAGGGTTGGTTGGTTTAATGCCCGCATTTACAGGTGGGACCCATCCCATGGGCTGGGACCCTCCCTGGCACTACCTTGTTCCTTTCTGCAGGGGTAGATCTAGGATTGACAGTCACTTTCCTTCTGTAGGCATTTTTTTTCCTCTGCATGAAATCACTTTTTGGACCTTCCTTCTCTGGCCAAGTTCAGATTATGATGACATTGTCTAGGAAAATACAATGTTTTCTCCTTGAGTCTTGGTGACTGATTTTTCTTAGCCAGAAAATTTAAATTAGATAGCGTTATTGAAAGCACCCTTGGCCCAAGCAGGAAGCACAGTCTCCCCTGGACTTTTGGAAATGACACTTTGTTTTGCCAGTTGAAAGGAAAGCAAAAGAAGAAGTTACCATTGCCTCCCTAACTCCCATCCCCTGCCCGAGACCCCGGGGTCTTGCCCCTCTTCATCCAGAGCTGCCCTTCCGGATGGATCTAGTTGAGCAGACCCACGGTTGAAAGAACCTTGTACTGTTGGCAGCTAGGAAGTGAGGCAGCTGGAGAGGAAGAGGCGGATTCCTACAAGGTAGAGTCACCCAGTTAAACAGACCAGACAGACACCTCTTCCCTCCTCCCCAGTTGGCTGCACGTTGAAATTATTCCACACTGGCCTTTATGGTTAGCCTGCCTTTCCTCATAGGAAATCCCCTGTGGGAGCACCCCCACCCCCTCACTCCAGCCACTGCCTGGTCCACACTTCCCCATCACGGCCCCTTTATCTCCTTTGCCCTGCGTGAGGTGTTGGCCGTCTCAGCCCGCCTCGATTTTTCAGATTGTGTAAGGAACATCTCTGCTCCTTAATTTCTTTATCTCTAAGATGGAGACAAATACACAGATCCACCTGGGAGAGGCCGCCTTATAACACCACAAGCTTTGGACTCAGGCAGAGCTGAGTTGAAACCCCAGGCCTGCTATTCTCTTAACTCTATCTCTAACTTTCTAACTTTCTCATCTAAAAACATAGTGAAATTTACCCACAGAGTGGTTAAAAATATTAACAAAGTGAGAGATAATATATATAAAACATCGAGCAAATGGCCAGCACAGAGTATGAGCTAAACACAGTCAGTCCCCTCCCCGTTCCTTAGCCTGGCCGGAGTATCTGGGCCCCGTCTCACTGAAGAGTAGGGTCTGGAGAGGCTGGGAAGAAGTGGGTGGCTCCTTAGGGGCAGGCATCAAATGTCTTTTCTGCTGCTTTTTTTTTTTTTTTAACCTGAATTTTTTAATTTTTAAAAAATTTTGGCCCACTGTGCAGCTTGTGGGGTCTGTTTCCCCACCAGAGATTGGACCTGGGCCATAGCAGTGAAAGCATGGATCCTAACCACTAGACCACCAGGAAACTGTCTCTTCTCTGCTAATTAGATTCCTCAATCAAAGTGCTGAATGAATAGTGAGTGAGTGAGTGAGTGAATGAATTCTCAGGGAAGAAATGAAGGAAGGTGCAATGGTGAAGGACACAAAAGCGTGGAAACAGAAATCAGACCAAAGGAGTTGTCTACTCACCTGGCCTCCCAGTGATTTCACTGGTCCTCAGTTAATCCCCCTTAGAAAGGGGAAAACAGACCACCTCCCAGACCTCCTTAGTCGGCATATGGAGGGGCACCCAAGCTGTTAGTTTGACTCCTTCCTTAGAAAGATCTAGAAAAGAGAAGAGAGGCGCCGGCAGTGTCCAGGGCTGTGGAGATGGAGACCACAAAGGACGGCTGCCTCAAGCCTGCTTTTTCACCAGGCTGTGGTCCCCTCGGGGCGTTTTGGATGTGTGCAGGTTTGAGAAAGCACTAGAAGAGGATTTTTTTTTTTAAATGAACAGCGACTTCAAGATGACAGAATAAAAGCACCTGTATCTTCATCTCAAGTAATTAGTCCCAAATCAAGAATAAAAAAAAAAATAAATCCCACCTTCAGTGACCTGGGTTTGCCAGACCGGAGGGTGGAAAGCCGGCAGGGAGTGGTAGGTGGACGGACAGGGAAAGAATGAGGGTGGCACTGAGGGAAGCAGCTCCTTTGTCCCCTAGAATTCTAGGAAGGCGTAGGGACTGAAGGAACAAGGCACCAGGGGAGGCATGAGGCGGGAGCTAAAGGCAGGGGTTATTCTAGCCCTATGAGAGGAGGGCATAGACCCAGCCAGGCCCAGTCTTGCATCCAGCTAGTCCCCTTGTCCTCCTCAGAATACAGCAGACTGGCTCTGAGGAGGTGAGCCAGAGATGCTCTTGGTTTGGGAATGCCAAGCGAAGTGTGGGGATGAGGGGACCATGCTAAAAGCAGAAGTGAAAGGCTCTTCTGCACATGATCACAAAGCTTCAGACAGCCAGGAGCCAGGCTTGTGTTTCTTGTGAATGAAAAGTCCATTCTCTGGAGAAACTGAAGTGCCCCTGCGTGAAGACCTTCAATCACTGACATGTTGGGGTTCGCAATGAAACACCAGGCTGGCCACCTGCCCCCACGCAGATAACTACCAAGTGGAGCCTGTCCAGACACCCATGGCTACCAATCAACTTGTTAGTGTCACACTTAAACATGAATGGCTTATTTAGGATTGTAAGTCAGTTCGGGGGAAACCTTCAACATGAGAGACAGTAACCAAACAAGCTGAAGAAAGGGACACTGAGGAAACTGAATTAGTACAGGGGTGAGCAGACAATTAAAGCAATTATGATCGGTGTCTTCTGAGATGTGAGACTCGATCACATCCAGGAAACATAATTAGGATGTCATAAGAAAGGAAAAATTGGAAATAAGATCTAGAAACAAAAAATGTGATACTACAGAATCTGGAAATAAAAAAATGCCCTACCCCACTCCCATTATGTTTTCCATGGATGAAAAGTAAGGTCAAGGAAATCTCCCAGGAAGCAGAACAAAAAGACAAATATTGGATGATCGAAGAGAAAAGATAAGAAAGTAAGAGGATTTACTAAGGAGATCCATCATCCAATTAACAGGAGCTCTTAGAAAGAGAAAACAGAAAGTATGACAGGGAGTAATCAAAAGCCAACTCAAACTAGAATAAGGGGGAAAAATGGGTGAGTATGTGTCAGCCACATTACTAAACTGATTTCAAGTGTGGCCAATCCCAGGGCCCCCTCCACCACCAGCACCCTCTTTCTTCTGGTCTTCAGCCCCACCCCCTGCAGAGTGTGCTTCACCTGCAGGTCCCACACAGCAGACCCAGAGCATCCTCCTCCCCCTCCCTCTCCTCCTCCTGCCCCTTCTCCTCTTCCTCACCCCCCTCCCCAACCCCAACCACCACCCGCCTCCCGTTGGCTTCCAGCTCAGCAGAGAAGAAAGCCTGACTCTGTCACAGCACACACCTGTGCCCTGATCGTGCCGGAGGAGGCCATATGGCATAGTGTGAAGAGTGTGAACTCTGGTTTCAGACTACCTAGCTGTGAGTCTTTTATTTTTTTCTTAAGGTTTTTTTTGGATGTAGACTATTTTTTAAAGTCTTTATTGAATTTGTTACAATATTGCTTCCATTTTATGTTTTGGTATTTTGGCCCCAAGGCATGTGGGATCTAAGCTCCCCGACCAGGGATCAAATCTACACCCCCTGCATTGGAAGGCGAAGTCTCAGCCACTGCGCTGCCAGGAAGTCCTTGTGAGTCTTGGACTCAGCCCAGTGGCTGAGACTTCGCCTTCCAATGCAGGGGGTGTAGATTTGATCCCTGCTCGGGGAGCTTAGATCCCACATGCCTTGGGGCCAGAGCCTCGTGATGAAAGTGAAAGAGGAGAGTGAAAAAGTTGGCTTAAAGCTCAACATTCAGAAAACTAAGATCATGGCATCCAGTCCCATCACTTCGTGGCCAATACATGGGGAAACAGTGGAAACAGTGTCAGACTTTATTTTTGGGGGCTCCAAAATCACTGCAGATGGTGACTGCAGCCATGAAATTAAAAGATGCTTTCTCCTTGGAAGGAAAGTTATTACCAACCTAGACAGCATATTAAAAAGCAGAGACACTACTTTGCCAACAAAGGTCCATCTAGTCAAGGCTATGGTTTTTCCAGTGGTCACGTATGGATGTGAGAGTTGGACTATAAAGAAAGCTGAGCGCTGAAGAATTGATGCTTTTGAACTGTGGTGTTGGAGAAGACTCTTGAGAGTCCCTTGGACTGCAAGGAGATCCAACAAGTCCATCCTAAAGGAGATCAGTCCTGAGTGTTCATTGGAAGGACTGATGTTGAAGCTGAAACTCCAATACTTTGGCTACCTGATGCGAAGAACTGACTCATTTGAAAAGACCCTGATGCTGGGAAAGATTGAGGGCAGGAGGAGAAGGGGATGCCAGAGGATGAGATGGTTGGATGGCATCACTGACTCAATGGACATGGGTTTGGGTGGACTCTGGGAGTTGGTGATGGACAGGAAGGCCTGTCCTGCAGTCCATGGGGTCACAAAGAGTCGGACACAACTGAACGACTGAACTGAACTGAGCTGTGTCACTTGGGCTTGTTACTTAGTGCCTCTGTATCTCAGTTTCCTCATCTTACAATAGGAATGAGATTCACCTCACAAGGCTCTTGTGGGGAGTGATTGAGGAAACACAGGTAACATTTGCAAAATGTTACTGAGCACTTTGTGTCAGTCAGACCATTAATATTCTGAGCCCTCAACCCATCACTGAGGCCAAGGCCGTGCCACGCAGACTGGTGGGCTCAGGCCTGGGCTATAGCTGCATTTCTGGGGAGGGGCTGGAGCCCCAGTAGTGTAAAATGACTGATGGTGATGAGGCATTTCTGCAAAGTAAATCAGGGTACAATTTTTAGAAAAGGGAGGTGGGAAGCTCTGCGTGTCCTGCCCTAGGACGATTGGCAGTGAAATAGTCCATTCTTTCAAGGAAATCTCCTCACTCCTCACCAACCAGGGCCCAGCCTCAGGGGCCGCTGAGACAGAAAAATACTATACTTGAAGGCCCAGCTTCCTGCCTGTTCCAACCTGGGCCTCCATCATCAGCATGAGGGGAAGCCGTGTTCTGTTCTCTTTCTGTCAGTCTCTCATCATCCAATTTGGACGCAGACTGCCTGGAATCACTCACACTCACTTCTCAGGAGTAAATAATCATGGTCAAACATGGTCCAGTCTGACACCATTTAGGAAAAATGTCTGCAGCTGTACAAGAGCACACAGTAGGGCTCTTTGAACCAATTTACCCTTCTCAACACCTGGATCTTCAGTGGGGTTACTTCCTCCAGTCTGAGGTGTTCTCTAAGTACCATGAGTGTTTGCCTTGCTGCTGGGAGATTGACAGAGTCCCCTGGGAGCAGCGGCCTGAAAAAGAGGAAAGATCTGCCTACCGAAGTGAAGTAACTGAGTCCCACAGCCAGGAGGAGAGAATGGAAATATGTTAAGCACACACAAGAGAAAGACTAGAGAAACGAGACAGAGGGCTGATAGGAAGGTTGGCAACACTCTAGTCCATGGTCAGGACTTGAAGGGCACCAGAGAACTGAATTGAGGACAAAAGTAGGTTGGGGAGAGTCCATGGGATTCTCTGAGAAGAGGAGCCTGCAGCCAGGGAACTCAAGGGTGGGGTGTTTAGATGTCAAATGTAATTGATGTTCACGATAATGTGTTTTGAAATGTATTAATGTGTCAGCTTTATTTTCCTGCTTTGTGCTTAACTATGTACACGACCACAGTTTACTCTCTCCCTCTTGGTGCTATAGGAACAAAATGCTGGGATTTCATTAGAAGAATATACTATGTTTTCATTAAAAATAATATGAAGGGCTTCCCTGGTGGCTCAGTGGTAAAGAATCCACCTGCCAAGGCAGAACACAGGTTCGATCCCTGATCCGGGAAGATCTCACATGCCACAGAGCAACTAAGCCTATGCACCACAACTATTGAGCCTGTGCTCCAGAGCCTGGGAGCCGCAGCTTCTGAGCCCAAGTGCCACAGCTTCTGAAGCCTATGCACCCTAGAGCCCACGCTCTAAAACAAGAGAAGCCACCACAATGAGAAAGCCGAGCACCACAACTAGAGTAGCCCCTATTCGCCAAGGGGAGCAAAGCCTGAGCAGCAACAAAGACCCAGTAGAGACAAAAATAAATATATAAAATCATTAAAAAAATAATAATATGAGGGCTTCCCTGGTGGCTCAGTGGTAAAGAATCTGCCTGCCAAAGCAGGAGACATGGGTTAAGGAGGAGCTAAGCCCATGTGCCACAACTACTGAGCTTGTGCTCTAGAGCCCCTGCTCTGCAACGAGAGAAGCCACCGCAATGAGAAGCCCACGCACCACAACTAGAGAATAGCCTCTAATTGCCACAACTAGAGAAAAGCCCTTGCAGCAGTGAAGCCCCAGCATAGCCAAAAATAAATATAATCAAATAAAAATTAATAAATAATAAAACAAAAATAAAAGTAAATAAATAAAAATTTAAAATAAGAGCCTAAATAAGGCCTCTTCAGTGTGAGTGAAGAGCATGATAATAATAATATGAAAATCCAGAATAGTAAAGAAAGGAAAAAAAACGGACTCATTCAACAGAGTTATATATGATGTATTTCCTCATAGTCTTTTTTTTCTGTTTTTTTTTTTTAACATTGTTGTAATCATGGTATTTATACAATTTGTATGTGTTTTTATCAAAGACATGCTCCTTTCCTCTGATATAGTCCTTGTAAACTTCATTTTTAACAGCTGCAGGTTATTCTGTTGAACAGATAGACCATGATGTCAATCCATTTGTCCACTGAGGAACTAGATAACATGTGAGAATGTTCTCATCACTGGTGTTAAATTTTCATTGTGATGTCTCTCTTTGTGCCTAAAACCATGCCTATCTTTACTATTATTTCTTGAGGAAATAGAGCTACTGAGGACTGAATAATTTTAAGCCTTGATAGGCACTGCTAAATTGTGGCCCAGAAGAGTCAGACTAATTAATACTCATCTCTGTTGTATATAAAGAGCTCATTTCCTTTAGCTAGACCCATAGCATATCCCAACAAGTTTCCCTAAGTATAGAGTGACCAAGGAGAAGGCAATGGAACCCCACTCCAGTACTCTTGCCTGGCAAATCCCATGGACGGAGGAGCCTGGTAGGCTGCTGTCCATGCAGTTGCTAAGAGTCGGACATGACTGAGCAACTTCACTTTCACTTTTCACTTTCATGTATTGGAGAAGGAAATGGCAACCCACTCCAGTGTTCTTGCCTGGAGAATCCCAGGGGCAGGGGAGCCTGGTGGGCTGCCGTCTATGGGGTCGCACAGAGTTGGACGCGACTGAAGTGACTTAGCAGCAGCAGCAGCAGCAGCAGAGTGACCAAACATCAGTGCTTTTTACATTTTGCTCAAAATAGTACAGTCTACACTAATGCTATATGCAAATGACACCATTTGTTCATTTACTTATTGGATATTTATTCTGTGTTTACTATGTAACCTCTCTGTTCCAGTATCTAGATTTGAGTACCTCCTGGAGAAGAGAAAAAGAAAAAAGATGCTTTTTAAAATTTTCCATACCCTCCCCCACCACCCACCCTGAAAAAGGCTTTTTGTCACTGACCAGGTTTCCCTAGAAGGTGCTGAGGTGAACAGAAAAATATTCTTGAATAGTATCTCCAATAAAACAAAAGCTAAATCACATTTCTACCACAAGGAGGAATCCATTATATCAAGGACTGAACCAAATAGCTAGCATTTCAACAGGGAATCCTTTGCAGAAACCATGAACATTATATCTGAACTTTTTGGATGTTAAAAAAAACTACAGGACTTTTGCTTCTGGGAGGAGCAAGCAGACGTGCTTCTCCCTGTTCCTCTAAGCACAACAAAACCCTGGGACATTATACACAAAACAGACATAGAAAGACTCTGAAAGGTGGAGAGGAGACAGACTGGCCAGGGGCTTTGGGGCCTGAGCAACAACATGGTGGTGAGTTTCCTTATCTGTTTTCATTTTTTTAACCTCATGTATCCCAGAGTTGGAGCTAACGAAGCCAGCAACCGGAAATGCCAAAGGCACAGACATAAAAAAGCCCCCATGAAAACCTGCTGTCTCTAGCCAAGGATGAAGACAAGAACAAGGCAGAAAACATTTAGACAATGGCTGCCAGACACTCAGCAGAGGCTGAGTGAGGCCCAGACTTTCTCCCTTGCCAGGCTGTGATGAGGGGCCCCTGCTCCTTCCTGCCAGAGGAGGCCAAGAGCTCGGACTTTCATTCCTCCCGCCTACCAGACAGTACCGAGGCCTGAAATTCTACCTCCACCTGGGTTCCCTCCCACTTCCTGCTGGATGGATCAGAGGAGGCCCAACAGAGGGTTAGGATTTCACCCCTGCTCGGTGACAGCAAGGGCTTCCCAGGTGGTAAAAGAATCCACCTGCCAAAGCGGGAGACACAGAAGATGCGGGTTCAATCCCTAAGTGGGGAAGATCCCTTGGAGAAGAAAATGACAACCTACTCCAGAGGAACCTGGCAGGCTACAGCCCACAGGGTCGCAAAGAGTTGGACACAACTCAGCACACACACAAAAGACAAAAAGACAGTGATAACAAGGTCTCCTGCACTGCATGTCAGTGCAGACCACATAGTTTCCAAACGCCCATCCCCACCCAGCAGTAATGAGGAGTTCCTGGCTTTGGGTATCAACACGCATGGGACTAGTGGAGAGTCTGGACCTCTCCCTCCATCTGTTAGTGATAAGACAGAACCCTACCTGCTCCCTGCTAGACTGATGTCATAGAAAACCAGATAATGAGGTTTAAATAAGATCCAGTCTCATTACATAACAGGAGAATGTCCAGGTGTCAATTAAAAAATCCTTCATCACACTAAGAACCAGGAAGACATCAAACTGAAGGAAAAAAGATGCTGACACTGAGGTAACAGATGCTCTCTGTTGGATATCTGTATTAGTTGTTAGAGAATTAGATGGGTTAGAACTATCTGATGAAGATTTTAAACCAGTTGTGATCAAAAGAATACTTCAACAATCACAAACAAGCACGAAAAAAACAAGTCTCTGCAAAGAAATAGAAGTTACAAAGAAGAATGGATAAAGAAGATGTGGTACATACATAAAATGGAAAGAATGAAAAGAATGAAATAATGCCATTTGCAGCAACATGAATGGACCTGGAGATTATGATACTAAATGAAGTCAGACAGAGAAAGATAAATATCATATGATATTGCTTATACGTGGAATCCAAAAAAAAAAAAGACACAAATGGGGTCTTCCCTGGCGGGTCAATGATAAAGAGTCTGCCTTCCAATGCAGGAGACAGGGGTTTGATCCCTAGTCCAGGAAGATCTCACGTGCCATGGAGCAACTAAGCCTGTGTGCCATAACTATTGAGCCTGTGCTCTAGAACCCTGGAGTCCCAACTACTAAAGCCCGAGTGCCTAGACCCCATGACCTGCAGCAAGAGAAGCCACCACAATGAGAAGCCCACTCACTGAAACTAGAGCCTCTGCAACCAGAGAAAAACCTGCACAGCAGTGAAGACCCAGCACCCTCAGTAAATACATAAATAAAATTATTTTTAAAAAATGACACAAGTGAACTTTTTATTTATTAAACCAAAACAGACTTAGAGAACAAACTTATGGTTACCAGGAGGGAGCCGGGCAGGATGTGAGCAGGGATAGATTGGGAGTTTAGGATTGACATGTCCACAATGCTGTATTTAAGATAGATAAACAACAAGAACCTACTGTATAACACAGTGAACACTGCTCAGTTGCTTAGTCATGTCTGACTCTTTGCGGCCCCATGGACTGTAGCCCGCCAGGCTTCTCTGTCCATAGAATTTTCTAGGAAAGAATGTTGGAGTGGTTTGCCACTTTCTACTCCAGGGGATCTTCCTGATGCAGGGATTGAACTCACATCTCTTGTGTCTCCTGCATTGGCAGGCGGATTCTTTACCACTAGTGCCACCTGGGAAGCCCAATCAACTATATTCCAATATAAAATGAAAATTTAAAAAATTGCTGGTCAAACTACTCTCTGGCTAATAAAATTTCCCAGAGTGCAAAAATCGCCAAAGAGAATAATAAGTGCAAAGAAATCTATACTGAGACGTATCACAGTCAAACTTCTGAGATCTAAAGGCAAAGAAAAAAATCTCAAAGGTATGGGGACAGAAACAAAACCTTACCTATAAGGGAAAAACAACTTGAATAACAGCCCGTTCTCATCAGAAACCATGGAAACCAGAAGGAACTGGCACACAGTTTTCAAGTGTCAAAAAAGATCCCTCAATCCGGAATCCTATATCTAGTGAGAACATCCTCGCAGGGAAACCAAGATATTCTCAGACAATGGAAAATAAAGGGACTTTTTCACCAGCAGATCTACTCTAAAAGAATGGCTAAAGGGAGTTCTTTGAACACAAAGGCAACAATAAAAGAAGGAAACAGAACAGCAGGAAGGAAAATAGAAAATAGACTCAAAAAAAAAGGTAAAAAAACCAAAAAGTGTTGAAAAATGTAGTCTTTTCAACCCCACCATGGCGATTTAAAATGTGGGACCTCTGAACCAGTGTTAGAAGAGGCCTGTTGCTTGGTGTTAGTGCCCCAGGGGCTGTACTGGCAGTACTCACAATTAGAGCCTTCTTTCAGAGGCTTTCAGAGAATTCGATTTGCTCTGCCAGAAACATTGCACTGGGCATTTTCTGTCCATGAATTTCTAATTGCTTCCCGCTGGGTGGCTGGGGAAGGACGTACCCATCATTCCTGCCAAGGCTGAGAGGCCCAGGGAGGGGAGAGGAAGGTGAGGAAGTCACTGCATCTCTGTGGAGGGAAGTACGTGGGGCTTGCCGGAGTGGCTGGGGTCCCACAGGGCAGAAGAGGCTGGGTGTCCCTTGCCCCGGCTGTGGATATAGCCAAAGAGGACTGGAACGGGGGCAAGTGTAGATGTGGTGGGTGAATCTGAGAGGAGAGACCCAACAGGTGTCCACATCTAGATTTTAGGGAGAGACCTTGAGCTCCACAGATATTGGGGAATTGGAGTGTGGGAAATAGTAGGGGGTCATCCACAGGGCAGACTCATAAGCTAAATTCTATGAGCTCTGTGGGGTGTGATTTTGGGAGTAGAGTGAACATACCTGAAGGGTTAAGGGTTTTGAAAGTACCCATTCTTGTGGGCTATGGGAGCCCATGAAAAACAACCTCATCAAAACTGTCCTTGGGTTGTTGGAGAAAGTCACTGGGTGGGAAGAAGACGGTGTAGATGGAGCAGGCAAGGAGCAGACAGTGAAGTCATAGGGCTACAAGACTTTTCTCTGCCTCAGGGTGGGACCTCCAGCGAATAGCTCATTTCTCCCCTCCTTAAAGGCAGGCACACCCATGCTGTAAGGCTATACTGACCTTAGTTTCAGAGATAGGCCTGGATATCCACTCAATTCAGGCCAAGGCCTTTTCTCTCCCAGGGATTTGCTGTTTTGGTCCGAGGGACAATCAGCAGGCAGGCACGGTGGTGGAGGCAGGTGTGTGGGACCCTTGCTACTGAATGTGTGGTCCATGGACCAGCAGCATCACCCGGGGTAGGGGGTGTTAGTAAATGCCCATCCCAGATCAATTGAGTTGGAATCTGCTCTTTAACAGATCCCATGATTCGTATGCTCATTTAAATCGGAGAAACTGCTCTAGAGAGAAGGTCCCCAGACACTTCTTGCGAGGAGGCCTGAGCTGCAGCTCTGAGAAGGGCGGTTCCACTCTTGCTTAAATTCCAATGGCCTCCACTGAATTGCCTTTTTTTCTAACTCTGGCCAACTCGGTTTCTATATTGTTTATGACCAAGAGAATCTTGCCAGTGCACGCAGACAAGGCCTTGGGAACAGTGTAACTCAAGGGCAGGCTGGCCCAGTCTGCCATACCAATTCGGTTCCATCACCAGTCAGTCAATCGTCTGTTTTCATAGAGGCTTTAAGTCACCTATAATGAAGCGTTTTGCTCCCAAAATGAAAACAATTTAAACCATTCTTCCTTTAGGACCAAGTTATCTTCTCTTTCCAGAGGGACCATTTGCTGGACTGGACACAGAAGAAATCATAGAGACCTTCCCATATTTACATTTTAGCAAAACCTGGCTCTGCTTCTTCAGGAAAGGCTTGTATTGAAACTTCTCTGTGAGGCCCCTTTTAATGAAGTGCAAAGAAGACCTTCATCCCTACTCTGACTAGTCCAGCCCGTGGTCACCAGTCCCACTCCTGAGTCTCTAGAGCAGCATGCCTTGACCTCTTGTGCGCCATGGATCCCTTTATAGAATAACGTCTTCAAATGTGTAAAAGACAAAAGATTTCAAAGAAGTCAATTACACTGAAATACAGATTCCAAACCATTTTAAGAGGTGAGCCATTTAATAATATAAATGCTTCTTAATTCACATTAATAACATCTACCAGCACTTTACAACAATCACTGTAATTTCAAAGTCGTGATAAGTAAGTGATCTGAGACATTTGCAATGACTACAAATGATAGGAAAATATTTTAAAATTTTCTGCGAATGATGAAGTCACCATTTCTGCTAATACCACCGCGGTTTGATGCCTAATTCATAATTAAAGAAAATGCTAAATTTCAGCTTAAGTTTCCTGAAGATAAAGATGTCCTTTCTTTTCCTGCCCAAGTTCATGGAACCCCTGAAGTACATCTAGGGATGACAGTTGGTGGGCCTGAGGTTTAGAACACTTGCCCTGAAGAATATCTAGTCTGTAACACGTAATAAATTATTTATAACCTTAGAAATAATGTATTTTTACATGCAAAATAGATGTGTATTACAGTAAGATTCCAAGCCCCATCACTCCTCTGCCTGCCTGCCCCCCACCCAGGTCTGGTCGTCTCCTAATTGGTGTTGTCTTGGCAGGGTCCTATATTCAGTGGACCTGAGTCTGTCTTCTCTTACCTACTGGACCGCCACCCAGACTTAAATGCATGGCAGAGGCTAGGCCAGGAAGGACTACTTAATCAGCATGTGTTGACTCTGCCTGTGATGACTTACTGAATGTCGTATCTTAAGATTCTGAGATTTTTTTAATCTATTGATCCCCTCTGCGCTGCGCTTAGTCGCTGTCTTGTCTGACTCTTTGCGACCCCATGGACTGTAGCCCACCAGGCTCCTCTGTCCATGGGGATTCTCCGTGAAAGAGTACTGGAGTGGGTTGTCATGCCCTCCTCCAGGGGATCTTCCCACCCCAGGGATGGAATCCAGGTCTCCTGCGTTGCAGGCAGATTGTTTTTATGGATCCCTTCTGGTCTCTTGATATAAAATTTGTCATTTGCATTTGCACCACTAGATGGCAGCAGCATCTCGCAGAATCTCCTTTCCCAGACTTAGTTTCCTATCCAAAGGCTATTTATTTTTTGAGTCAGTTCTATTTCTCTCTTGGAAAATCCAAGTCCCTCCCCCAACCCATGCAGATTTCCCAGATAGAGTCATCACTGCATTATTTTGCTCCTCCAGTGGGAAGGCAGTGGGGAAAAGTGGAAGACTGTGGGTAAGTAGGTAGACAGTCTAAGGTCAGTACAAAATGATCTGACTGGTCTGAATGGAGAATTCAAGTCCTCCCAGCATTTTCTGGGCACCTACTATGTGTTAGACTTACAGCTATGCTTCATTTACAGGGTACACTGTCCCTGTCACAGATGTGTGGCCACATCCTGAGAATGAAAGGAAAGAATTAGTTGCGGTCTTTGGGGGGATGGTTTAGAGTTGCAATGGGAACTGGTGCTGGTCTGAGCAGTACTGCTCTCACTGAGCTGTTCACTCCACTTGGAAAACATAAATTACAACAGACTCTCAATGCAGCGAAGCTAAAATACATATGTGGAAAGTCTTGAAGGTGACATGCAAACACGAAGTCAGTAATTGGGATGCGATTAAAGAATGATGGTCTATATGAAATGTTCTCTATAGAAAGGACTCTGTCACATTGCCATTATTTAATTAAAGGAATAAAAACATTAAAGGACATATAATTGATGATCTTAGTAAGAAGTAGACCTTAGGCTAAACCCGAATCTATCACACATGCCATGTGTGAATTCTTCACACATGAATTGGGTTTGGTGAGAAACCTCACAGTAGATGGTGTTTGGGTCACTGAACTTGACAGGAAAACAGAATGTTTCCTTGTGGGGTCGGCGGCTTTGTTTGCTTCAAGGTGGAACAAAAGCCTTTTAATCTTCAAATTCAAGAGCCAGGCTGGCTGACATCAGATACCTCCGTGTATTCCTGTGCAGGCAGAGCCAAATCCCAGGGTCTTTTTAATTGGAGGTGCCCTCCCTTCCACACGATTATTTACAAGGGCAAAAGGATAAGCTGACTCCTCTTCTAATCTGCCTGCATCAAATGGCCACCAGGACCCTTCTTCCAACACACACACGTACAAAATGACGACAGACCATTCAAAAATGAATATGAACTTGAAAATTGCTCAGATTGAACTACTTTGGGGAAAGGCATTATTAACCTTCCCCAAACAATGGAAGTGATGACCTGAATGGGCAGAGGCAATAGTGTTACTGTGGACTCAGTAAACTCTGAGTGGGTCAAAGTGAAAGTGAAAGTTGCTCAGTCGTGTCCGACTCTTTGTGACCCCATGGTCCATGGAATTCTCCAGGCCAGAATACTGAAGTGGGAGCCTTTCCCTTTTCCAGGGGATCTTCCTAACCCAGGGATCGAACCCAGGTCCCCCTCTTTGCAGGCAAATTCTTTACCAGCTGAGTCACAAGGGAAGCCAAAACAGTGTATGAAGTCCAGGTGTAATCAACCTTTGTGTTACTGTGCTTTCTTTTCCTAATAAAAATGCCTTCTGAAAAATCTCCAGCCTATAGCAGTTCGGCCACAGAGAAAAGGGATTTTTCCCCCCCACTCCCATCAATATCGCTCTCCAGGGGAGCAAGGCCACCAAGAGGTGACCACAGTGTGGGGATGGGGGTGGAGAGGCATGGGAATTGATGTGGATTAACCTGAGACAGGGAGACCTGGAGTGCCTGGTGTGCTGCAGTCCATGGGGTTGCAAAGAGTAGGACACGACTTAGTGACTGAACAACAACTTGGATTTGGAAAATAAGGTAGATTGAAAGAGCCAAGCCCCAAGGGAGAAGCGGGCATGAGGGAGCTCTGTCATGGCCCTACACACTGGCGTTTACATCCTAACCTTAATCCCTAAGGTTTGATTCCAGCAAGCTCCTCAAACATTTCCAAAGCCACACTTCTCTTCAAGAAGTCTAAGAAAGCTGAAAGCCCAACAGAGGTGAGAAAACTTTGCTTTTAGAAGTGTTATTCATCCTTTAGCAACACAAGCACCATGGAGAACTCAAACTGGTTTATTTATAGTCAAGCCTGGAGGAACAGGGCTCTACAAGTCAGATCAGGGAGCATTTTTGAACATTTCTCGAGAGCCAGGATTGAATGGGGATAGGATTCTGGGGTTAGGTGGCCTCTCAGAGCCTCAGTTATGGCCTCTGAAAGTGTGGATAATCTAGTGCCTGTTTCATAGGCTTGTTGTGGAAATTGTGTCAAGTGCCTGTAGCATTTATTGATAACTGATGGATAAATAGTATAGATCAATGTGCTCCTAGGCATGGATGCATTCAACCAAATCTGATGGATCTCTGAGAACATAAATAAAATGAGACCCTACGAATGTGTATACACCCACATATATTGCCTGGATTCTAAAATGTACTTTTTTGTATGTTCACATCTTTGAATTTGGCTTTTCCCCAGGTGTCACAAGGGGTAAAGGATCCACCTGCCAATGCAGGAGACACAAAAGACTCCAGTTCAACAATAGGTTGGGAAGATCTCCTGGAGAAGGAAATGGTAACCCACTTCAGTATTCTTGCCTGGAAAATTCCGTGGACAGAGGAGTCTGGTGGGTTACAGTTCATGGAGTTGCAAAGAGTCAGACACAATTGAGCACACACACACTATGCTACTATGATATGTTAAGCTATGCTACTTTCTTTGTTGGTGGTAAATTAAAATGAAATAATGGTGTGACTACATCTTATAGTTGGTGAAAAACAGTAATAATCATAGAGACAGAGCCACCAGCTCACCACCATGATCCAGCCCCTAATGGACACCCAGAAACAGAATCCCAGTACAGGTGACACAGAAAGAAAATTGTTAGTCACTCAGTTGTGTTCAATTCTTTGCAACCCCATAGGCTGCAGCCCACCAGGCTCCTCTGTCCATGGAATTCTCCAGACAAGAATACTGGAGTGGGGATCTTCCCAACCCAGGGATCAAACGCAGGTCTCCTACATTTCAGGCAGATCCTTTTTTTTTTTTAATTGGAGGCTAATTACTTTACAATATTGTGGTGGTTTTTACCATACATTCACATGAATCAGCCATGGGTGTACATGTGTTCCCCATCCTGAACCCCCCTCCCACCTCCCTCCCCATCCCTCCCCTCAGGGTCATCCCAGTGCACCAGCCCTGAGCACCCTGTCTCATGCATTGAACCTAGACTGGCGATCTATTTCACATATGATAATATACATGTTTCAATGCTATTCTCCCAAATCATCCCACCCTCGCCTTCTCCCACAGAGTCCAAAAGTCTGTTCTTTACATCTGTGTCTCTTTTGCTGTCTCACATATAGGGTCATCGTTACCGTATTTCTAAATTCCATATATATGCATTAATATACTGTATTGGTGTTTTTCTTTCTGACTTACTTCGCTCTGTATAATAGGCTCCAGTTTCATCCACCTCATTAGAACTGATTCAAATGCATTCTTTTTAACAGCTGAGTAATAGTCCATTGTGTATATGTACCACGCTTTCTTATCCATTCGTCTGCTGATGAACATCTAGGTTGCTTCCATGTCCTGGCTGTTGTAAACAGTGCTGCGATGAACATTGGGGTACATGTGTCTCTTTCAATTCTGGTTTCCTCGGTGTGTATGCCCAGCAGTGGGATTGCTGGGTCATATGGCAGTTCTATTTCCAGTTTTTTTAAGGAATCTCTACACTGTTCTCCATAGTGGCTGTATAGTTTGCATTCCCAGCAACAGTGTAAGAGGGTTCCTTTTTCTCCACACCCTCTCCAGCATTTATTGTTTGTAGACTTTTAGATGGCAGCCATTCTGACTGGCATGAAATGGTAACTCATTGCAGTCTTGATTTGCATTCTCTGATAATGAGTGATGTTGAGCATCTTTTCATGTGTTTGTTAGCCATCTGTATGTCTTCTTTGGAGAAATGTCTGTTTAGTTCTTTGGCCCATTTTTTGATTGGGTTGCTTATTTTTCTGGAATTGAGCTGCAGGAGTTGCTTGTATATTTTTCAGATTAATTCTTTGTCAGTTGCTTCATTTGCTATTATTTTCTCCCATTCTGAAGGTTGTGCTTTCACCTTGCTTATGGTTTCCTTTGTTGTGCAAAAGCTTTTAAGTTTAATTAGGTCCCATTTGTTTATTTTTGCTTTTATTTCCATTACTCTAGGAGATGGGTCATAGATGATCCTGCTATGATTTACATCAGAGAGTGTTTTTCCTGTTTTCCTCTAGGAGTTTTATAGTTTCCGGTCTTACATTTAGAACTTTAATCCATTTTGAGTTTATTTTTGTGTAGGGTGTTAGAAAGTGTTCTAGTTTAATTTTTTTACAAGTGGTTGACCAGTTTTCCCAGCACCACTTGTTAAGGAGATTGTCTTTTCTCCATTGTATATTCCTGCTTCCTTTGTCAAAGATAAGGTGTCCATAGGTTGCAGGCAGATTCTTTACTGTCTGAGCCACAGGTGACACAGGATGCTGTCTTTTTCTCTCTTCCAATGTGTCAGCTCCCCTGCTGCCTTCGGGGGACAGGAGTGACTGGACTCATCACCTTCTTGGTGGTTGAGGGCTGGGCAGTACCCAAACTCCAGTGCACGTGCAAGTCTGTGTTTAGAATGCAAGCCCTCAGGTCCTGCCCTGGGGGGATCTGGTTGGGTAGATGTTGGGGTGGAGCCCCAGGTGGCTTAGCCAGTCCTGGTCCTTCCCTAGTGCCAGATGATTCTTTGCTGGAGGAGAGCGTCTGAGCTCTGGGCCCAGGAAAGAATCTTCACCAAGAAACCTGAGTTTGCTTCAAGATGCTGCTCATCCAGGAGTGTGCTGACGCTCCCACTCAACTGCCAGGCGAGTGCCAGGCGACTGCCAGTTAGTATGAAATCAGTCAAGGAGGAAGCACTTAAACCAGAGCAATGAGCCAACACACCAGACATTTTTTTCCCTTCAGAGAGTCAGTTTACCAGCACACTTTGTGACTTCTCCTAAGCTGGGTGACCTTGAGTAAGGAGGTTATGGAAAACCACTCTGAGTGAGTCTGTCTTTCCATCCGAGTGGGGATAATTATGTTTCTCACCTCATGGACTTGTGGAGGGAATAAATGAGTTCATGAGAAAGCATCAAGCCCAGGGCTAGTCTCCACCACTTTGCAGTTTATTCTCTTGCCCCAGAAGTTTCCTATAATGTTTTCTCCTTGGGAACATATCGTGGCTGTTCAGTCACTAAGTCGTGTCCAACTCTTTGTGATCCCATGGACTGCAGCATACCAAGCTTCTGTTGCCTTCCGCTATCTCCAGGTTCCTATGCAATATTGTTCTTTACAGCATCAGACATTATTTTCATCATCAGACACATCCACAACTGAGCATCATTTCCACTTTGGCCTAGCAGCTTTATTCTTTCTGGAGCTATTAGTAATTGCCCTCTGCTCTCCCCCAGAAGCGTGTTGGACACATATTGGGTCAGCCAAAAAGTTCGTTTGGGTTTTTCTGTAACATGTTATGGAAAAACCTGAACAAACTTTTTAGCCAACCCAATAGTAAGAAGAGAATGAAATGAAATGAACGTCCTTCATGAGACAGTTTAAATCTCCACGTGGATAACTAGCATTTAACAGCAAGGATGTGTGTGTGTTATCACTCAGTTGTGTCCGACTCTTTGTGACCCCATGGACTGTAGCCTGCCAGGCTCCTCTGTCCATGGAATTCTCCAGGCAAGAATACTGGTGTGGATTGCCATTCCTCTCTCCAGGGGGTCTTCCCAACCCAGGGATCAAACCTGGGTCTCCCACATTGCAGGCAGATTCTTTACTGTCAGAACTACCAGGGAAGCCCAAGTAAGGATAAATAGTAAACAACTTTATATGACCTTTTATAGTTTAATCACCTGTATTTAATACGGCACAACCTCCCTGGGCAGACACTGCTCTCCTCACTCTTCAGATGAGGAAATCAAGCGTCAGAGAAGTTGACTTATTCTGTGTCAGCTAGTAAGTGAAGCAGGAACCACAATTTTTGATGTACTTTGTTTCTTCCCCATCTCATCACAAGAGAGCCTGTGTGAAGAGTCGTGGGTGAGCAGGTAGGTGGGTGGTGGTAAAAACAAACCAAACCCCCAAGCCCCACAAATTTCCTGCCCAAAGCGTAAAATTTAGTTAGAAAGTTTAAAACACCAGCAAGGGAAATCACTTGGGAATGATGACCAAGCAGAGTCACAAAGAGCATCATCAGCAGAGGATTTAGTGAATTCACTTCCTCAAACACATGGAGAGGTGATCAACGCAAGACCAGACCATCTCAGAACTTTCAAATGAACAAATCCGCTCAGACGTTCCCCTGGACAGTTTCTCAACCATGCTGTGGTTCTACTACTACCTTCACACTGGTGTTTGCAGGGGAAGCCGAGCTTGGGGCTGAGGCAGCCTTTCTCTTTCCCTTGGTTGCAGTCAGGCTCTTGGTTTTCTCCAAGACAAACACTAAGTTCTTGAAAGCTGAGGCTGTCCACCCTGGGTGTGAATGCAGATGGTGATTTAGTCTTTGGTTTCTCCAAGTATGAACTTTATGGCCTGAGCTGCTTATTGACTTATGAGCTGATTAAAAGGCAGGAAAAAACCTCTCCCAACTAAAGACACGCACCAGACCTTTCCAAAGTTTAAATAAAGTTGAAATTCAGCAGCAGTTTGGCTGTGGTTGAGGAAAGGGAATTTCAGCCAAGTTCAGCCTTCATGTTCAGAAGGTGTTCAAGGGTCCAGCCCTGCGGCTCCAAGGAGCACAATGTCTTCCTTTACAAACGGAGAAAATTTGCTTGCAGCATTGGTTGCCTCAACCTTGGGCTTTGCTGAGAAGATAGAGGTGGCTGTTCAAAAAATTCAGGAATCTAAAGGGAAAAGGGGGAACCTGGCCGCCTAATTTGTGGACATGGTGCGACATGATAGTGACCATCAGCTGTCCTGATCATGTCACCCCAGGGTCCCCCCGGGCACACAGCCCGCTGGGTCTCTGAGCCCTCATCTGTGGCTCAGTGAAGGGAGTGGCTTCTTAGGGGCTGGGGCTAAATCTCGCACATGATGTGTTTGGCCAACACAGTGTTTTAACTTTTCTTCCCTTCTTTTCCCAAAATGTGTGTGCCATTAGGAAGGAAATGCCTCTACAATTCACTCTTCTAATCATTTCCTGATTTTTAACCCACTTCACACACCCACAGAATAAGGACTCTTTTTCAACTTTAAAGATTCCATGAGTAAGATGTTCATGATTCCTTCACATCTTGAAATACTAAAATCACTTTGTTGAAAATATTTGTTGATATGGGGAAAATATTCTCAATGTAGTGCTGAGTGTAACAATAATAATATCAGTACTAGAAAGTCACATACTGAGATGTGAACTCTGGAAATCTGTGGTCTTTGAGATGAAGGGTGATGTGTTTTTTATCTTTCTGCAGCAGATTGTGTCATAATTATTAGTTTCTGAGTTCTGGGTGAACAGTCAGCTCTCTGAATGCAGGATCTATGCTAATATATTTCTTGATGTGTCCATAGTAGTAAGAGCCATTTTAGTGATATGGGAGCCACGGCTAAAAATTTGTTGAATGAATGGATGAGTGGTTTCCTGGGTTGTAGAAACTGTGCAATGGACATATAATACTTTTATTTACTATTGAAGAGTAGGGAGCAATCAATATACAAAAATAAGAAAATTCATATTCTTAGCTGTCTTCATTAAGAAACAAACAACAGCTTCAATAAACCATAGTGGAAAAAATATGAAAAAGAATATATATTTATATGTATAACTGAATCACTTTGCTCTGTAGCAGAAATTAATACAACATTGTAAATCAACCACACTTCAATTAAAAAAGAAATACATTTTAAAGAGTAAAAAAATAAATCAACAACACACAGAAGTTTTAATATCGGGCAAGTAAACAGCCTTGTTAAACAGGGCTTCTGCTGTCATGTCAGCTTTGGGAGGAGATATTGTAGAGTCCAAGAAACCCCCACCCTCGCCCTGGAAAGCCCCTAAAGAGCCCACAGAGTCTCTGCCATAATGTCAGCATGAACCCCAAGACCTCCAAGCCACCTCTGGGCTGAGGGAAGGGGAGAGAGCAAAATTGGGTGAGAGTTTGGGGCTTTGATATTCAAGTGAATTGGTTTTTTATTATAGAAAATGGGGCTTTTTTTTTTTTTTTTTTAATACACAAGAGTAAGTGGAAAGCTATGGAACCTTCCTGTGGAGAACGACGAGTTGTTAGAGAATCTTCTGAATTGTTAGAGAATCTTCTGAATCTCCACTTGCGCCCCCTGCAGTAGCGCATCAAATGGATGGATTCCACCTGTTGGGGATAAGAACTGCTATGTCCTTGAAGTAGCCCCCCATGTCCCTGCTTCTACCAGGCCGCTGCCTCTGGTAGTCCTGGTGCTCAGTACGAGCCCGAGGCAGTCAGCAAACGTTTATAAGTGGAGTGAAAGGGGATCCTCTGGCAGCTGGCTGTGGGACATTCAGGACACCTGGTGAAGGTCAGAGGAGCAAGACAGCAGAGAGGAAGGAGTGAATGCCCAGGGGAATGACAGCTTTGGGAGGGCAGCAGCGGCTGTGTGCATTGGTGGGAGCTCCCAAACAGATCAGATCATCTTCTGGGCTCACCTCAAGCTTGGGCTTGCTTCTCCCCAAGGGACCACATCCTGCACCCAGGCCTCCTCACAGGGTCCCTGTTGCCCATGGGGTATGGGGAGTCAGAAATATGGCTTCATGTAAAGGATCCTGAGTAGAAACTGTGTTTTATTCCTGGTCCTGCCCCCCCCACCAGCCCGCACTTGCTAAAAACTTTCTGTTCAATTCATCAATTGGCAGGGTGGGGTAAGGTCTTGTTTAGCTCTCCGTTTGGCTGTACATCAGAATTATCTGAGCCACTATTAAAGCTCCCAGTGCTCAGGCTCCACCCTGGACCCATTACATCAGAATTTCTGGGGGTGGGAGCGTCAAGAAAACCTTTTAAAGACCCTCCCCTTTGCCCACCCCCTACAACTGATACCCTTAAGCAGAGACAGGATGAGAGCGGGGAGAGCGGGGAATATACCTACATTCTTGCTGCCTCTCTTGGCCTAACCCTGGCCCCCGTTCTGACCCCTCAGGGCTCTCTCAAAACACGAATCTGGGGCTTAACGAGCAGGGGTGAGGCTGGGGTGATCCCTGCTATCTGTGAGGCTGCCTCTGGCTGTGAAGGATGTAACAGGGTCACCAGCAGCGCGGGCTGACCCCTTACAAGTGCAATTTACAAGGCAAAAATTTCTCTCTCCATAAAAAAGTCCCATGTTCCTGTCACGAAGGGTAATTGAGGCTTTTAGCTTCTGTGTCACAGTCATCACCCATTTCTTTATGTGCCTGGTGGGATCGCCCGCGGGGAATTAAGTCATGTTCTTGGTCAGTGAGTAACAGAGAGGCCATATGAAACGGACATCGGGGCAGGTGACTCAGCCCGGACCTGAGTCCCCGGAGAGCCCCTGGAGCGCTTCTCTTCCTGTGCCCAGTCCCTCAGTTCACTCAGACTATCCTGCGGAGGGGGCGTGCGGGGCGGGGGTGGAGGCGGGAAAACCTGGAACGGCTCCTGCTTCCTCGTCTGTAAAAAGGAGGTGACAGTGTTTATTTCTCGAGGGTGACTGTGAGGGTTGAAGGAGGCAGTGAACATGAAAAACCCGGTGTCTAGCGGGTGATCGTTCATTTAAGCCACCTGACTGCTGCTTCCATTCGCCTCATCCCTGCCTCTGCCCACAGGGCCCCAAACACACAAACACCGTTTTACTTGCAGCGGGAGCTGAGAAATACTTGTGAACTGAATTCCAAAGAGCTAGGGTCAGGGCAGGCGATCATACTGTTGGGGGGACTTTAGGCCCTTCCCTTTCCCTGCCAAGAAGCCCTGTCCTCCTCTCAGCGCCTACGGTCCAGACGCAGGGCTCCTCCCTGAGACGGGAGCCTCCTAGCGGCAGGCTGAAAAGAGAAAGAAAGTGAAAGTCGCCCGGTCCCCTCAGCCTCTGTCTGATTCTCCAGGCCAGAATAATGAGTGGGTAGCTCTTCCCTTCTCTAGGGGATCTTCCCAACCCAGGGATCGAACCGAGGTCTCCCGCATTGCAGGCGGATTCTTTACGAGCTGAGCCACAAGGGAAAGCCCAGTGGTAGGCTCAAGGGCCTCCATTACTTCGCCCCCGCAACCCGATGTGGTAAGTAGACCCGGGAACAAAATAGCTATCATTCTTCCTCCTGACACATGAGGAGACAGGCTAGGAGAAGCCAAGCTATTTCTCTAGGTCACAGAGCTAGGTCCTGTGTTCCACCCATCACCCCAGGCTTGGTGCCCAGCGCTGACTCTGCACCCTAGGCCCTCTGGACTTGGGGGAGGAGGGCGCCCCCTGGAGGCTTCTCCTGGGAGTGCAGTCTCAGTTCAGTCGCTCAGTTGTGTCAGACTCTTTGCGACCCCATGAACTGCAGCATGCCAGGCCTCCCTGTCCTTCACCAACTCCCGGAGCTTGCTCAAACTCGTGTCCATCCCGTCGGTAGGAGGGAGAAAACCTAGTATCGGGAGCTCCCTCGCCAGGGTCAGGGTACTGCACTGAGAAATCCAAGGACTGGTGGTAGGGATGCCGGGTACCTGGGAAGAGGATGGATGGGGTGTGAAGACCTGGGCTTCATGCAGGCTCTGTCCACTGCTCCAGTGCAGCAAAGGTACCTACTCACCGCGAAAAATGGCCAACTGCTGACTGACCAGCTGGTTTGTCCTCTGGCCAGAGTGCTGCAGTGGAGCCAGAGTTGCCTGCGCTATGGCTTCAGGTCTGCAGCTGTTAGGCTGGTGATCTCAGGGGGTTGAAGTAGGCTGTTGGGGAGAGTGTGTGAGAGGTGGCAAGTGTTCCTAATCCTTGTTTTCTTGGTCACCAGCGGTTGGTCTTGGGCCCAGCTAAACTCCCCCACAATGTGGATAATATTATCTGTTTCAATGGGCTGTTGTTATTTAGTCTCTAAGCCATATCCAACTCTTTGTGACCCCATGGTCTGTAGCCCACTGGGCTCCTCTGTCCATGGGATTTTCCAGGCAAGGATACTGGAGTGGGTTGCCATTTCCTTCTCCAAGATCTTCCCAACCCAGGGATTGAACCTGCATCTCCTGCACTGTCAGGTGAATTCTTTACCACTGAGCCACTAGGAAAGCCCCCAATGGACTGTTACAAAGATTAATTAACACATAAGAAAGCTCTTGTAAAGTTACTGGGCCAGTGCAAACACTATGTTTGTATTTGCTATCACCCTAAATCTATGAAGGCAGCGAGACACTGCAGGTACACCAAGCTCAGTGAATCTGAACTTATTGGTTTTTTTCCCCAGGCAGCGAGCCCTCTGTCTTTGGATGCCCTTCCATGGTTCCACTTTGTACTTCTATTATCCAGCACTGCCTGGTCAAGGTGGGTAGCCCAAGCTGGGGTTCAGGTTCAATTTACTTGAGACTTGAGGACATTCTGTGTGTGCTTTTTGTTTCTTTGTTTGGTGGTATTTGGCCAATCTGATATGGGTGAAACATTGTATTATTTTTGTTTTAATTTGCATGTCTCTGAATACCAGTTCTAACCCCATCACTGTATTTATTTCTCTTCCTTCTAATCTCAATCCAGAAATTGACTAGTGTGTGACTTGTACTGTAGAGCTTACAAAGCACCCTCACATAATCGCTAAGGCCTCCCAGCAAGGAAATGACGTGTGCATCATCCCCACTTCAGGGTTGTGGGAAGTGAGGCTAAAGGTATGAAGCACCATGTCTAAGATGCAAGTGGGCCTTAATATGGATCTTCCAATGTTGGAGCCTATAATGTTCTTTCCATTAAATACCCTTCCACCAATTTGTAACAGAGTTCTACAGACTTACACATTTTAAATTCCTTTTATTACTTAATATTATTTCAGAAATAAGGTTACCTTATTTAACACTGTCATTCTGGTTATCATTTGAATGACTGCATAATACAACATTTTACTGTAATTTACTCATCAACCCCAGATCATCTCTCGTTTAGGCCATTCTGGTGTTGCTGTGTTAGAAGCAATGCTACTACAGCCTTTTGGGGCCAGAGAAATCTTCTGCTCTGAATTATTTCCTTAGAGTGAATTCACAAGAATTGGATTAGGGACTCAATGAGCATTTTTACAACTCTTGATTCACCTTGGTATTATTGACCTCCAAAGGAACCAAGCCTTTTTATTAGTTATCCATCAATGTATGCATTCTTTGTTTTGTTTAGTCAGTTATCCATCCATCCATTCACCCATCCATTCACCCTTCCATCCATCCATCCACCCTTCCATCCATCCATCCAATGTATACCACATGTCCTCTAAACTTTAAATATATTGCAGAAATCCCAAACCAGCATGCATTCTGGTAGATGCATATGGATGTGGATATAGTGGGGGAAGTCCTTGCCCCGCCCTCCATCCTGTCTCCCAGTTTCTACCCTTTTCTTAGACCAACCCCTGTTGCCCCCGGGTCCCCTGAGCAATACGTTCCCAGGCTCTGCCTCCACCCCCACCCCACCTCACCCTTCTGCTGCCCTCAGCTGACTCCTTCATTGATGCTGGCAGTCCTGACTCCCTCAGCTTCCCTTTGCTTATTTTGGAAGGTCTGGTCATTTAACTGCAGCCGCTGGAGTTGTTTGGCTCCAGCAGTTTCCCTAGAGGCTGGCTGGTTGGGGGTCTATGCCAGAGACAGCTGGCCTGAGTCAAGGGAAGTCAGGACCCTGGGGGAGAAAGAGGCCAGCAGTAGCTCTAGGACATCCTCAAAGGCCAGTGGCCTGTTGTAGGAGAATTGACTGTGTGTGAGCTTGGCCCCAATCTTCCTTCATGGCCTTGGGAGGTCATGGATGTTTTTGAGATGCTCTGCTCCTTCCTACCTACAGACAGATTATCATAGCGTGCATGTGTGTGTGGTGTGTTTCTAGGAACATTGGGAAACACTGCTGGAGGTGACTCTCTTTTCTCCAAGAGAATCTTGACAATGATTTTTTTAAAAAAATTAAACCTTTCTTCTCTTTCTTTAGTAAATAAGTAAAACATTGCTGTAATAGAAAGTACAGATTAGCAATAAAAAAAAAATCACTTCTGATTCCACCATCTAGCAGTGGCCATGCTAACACAAGGGGTACACCCTTTAAAGGGGACTGGTGTGGCTAAAGTATGGCTGGAAGGTGTGGATTAAGGCCAAATTATTTTGTGTCACCAGGAGCCATCCGGAGAGAGGTCATGGGCCTTGTTCTCAGACCTGAGGTCAAAACCTAATTCTGTCCATTTCCCAGTTGTGTGGCCTTGGATAAGTCACTCAACTTCTCTGAACCTTTACTTGCTCATCTGTAAGATGGGAACAATAGTATCTACCTCATGGGATTAAATGACAGCAAATGTGTCTCATGGCTGGCACGTGGTAGAAGCTGTTCAGTCATATCAGTCCCTCCCCAGGGAGTTTGGATCATTGCCTGTGAAATGTATTCCAAGCAAGGGAAGCAAAAATTTATTTATGACTGATTGATTCTTTGAAAATCATTTGCAGGCTCATAGGACCCAATGTCAGTGAGGCCTGAGGGAATGTACACTCTTACGGCTGCTGGGGAGAGGGTTTCATTGGTACAATTTTTCCTTGGGGAGAAGTAGGTGACATGCCCAAAAACACTTGAAAACCCCAATGCCTACCCCGTAGTCCAGCAGTGCTACTGTCAATAACCATCTGATGGAGATGATCACTCAAGATATGTGTATAACAGTGTTCTTCCTTAGTGTTCTTTTCCATGTCAAAGTGACAAGCTAACTGTCAAACAACAAAGCACATGCATCTAACCCTGACATGTCCTTACAATGGAAGCACTACCAGTAATGAATGAAGTTTTAAGTCTAAGTTTATTAACACAAAAGAATGTAATATATTGTTGAATGAAAAAAAGAGTAAATGTACAGTTTGATTTCTTATTTGTAAAAACTTATACTTGTACCCACATTTGCATAGAAAATGTTTTGGGTGATTTCTAAGGCTCTTATCCTTGGTTTGGGGCTTCCCTGGTGGCTCAGATGGTAAAAAATCTGCCTGTAATCCAGGAGACCCAGGTTTGAGCCCTGGGTCAGAAATATCCCCTGGAGAAGGGAATGGCAACCACTCCAGTATTGCTGTCTGGAGAACTCCATGGACAAAGGTGCCTGGTGGACTACATCCCATGGGGTCACAAAGAGTCACACATGACTGAGGACTGAGCGACTCACACTTTCACATTCATCTTTGGTTTAAGATGCCCTCTATTCCTTAAACTCGGAGAAGGCAATGGCACCCCACTCCAGTACTCTTACCTGGAAAATCCCATGGACAGAGGAGCCTGGTAGGCTGCAGTCCACGGGGTCGCTAAGAGTCAGACACGACTGAGCGACTTCACTCTCACTTTTCACTTTCATGCATTGGAGAAGGAAATGGCAACCCACTTCAGTGTTCTTGCCTGGAGAATCCCAGGGACAGCGGAGCCTGGTGGGCTGCCCTCTAAGGGGTCGCACAGAGTCGGACACGACTGAAGCGACTTAGCAGCAGCAGCAGCATTCCTTAAACTGAATTCTCTGAGGCCAACTCTAGGGGGCGGTGTTAGTAGCCATACACATCCCAATCAATTCAGAAATAAGCTCTTCTGCTTGCAGGGTTTGTGTTCTTCAGAATGCTTCCTGGATCATAAAACACACACCTCCTGTCTTGGTTTTCCCAATTGGGTCGGGGAGGCATGTGGAGACACACTGCTCTCAGCCCTGTCCGCTAAGAGGAACTCAGGCTTCCATAGAGGCAGGAGAGGCTCTGCTCATTAACTGTATAGGGTACAGCTGGGGACAAGGTCAGCACTGGCCTTGGGACATTGGCTTAAAAGTACTCAGGGAGCATCCATTGTGTGCAACTGATGCTGAAGCTGAAACTCCAATACTTTGGCCACCTGATGTGAAGAACTGACTCATTTGAAAAGACCCTGATGCTGGGAAAGATAGAAGGTGGGAGGAGAAGGGGATGACAGAGGATGAGATGGTTGGATGGCATCAGCGACTCAAAGGACATGAGTTTGAGTAGGCTCTGGGAGTTGGTGATGGACAAGGAGGCCTGGTGTGCTGCAGTCCATGGGGTCGCAAAGAGCCGGACACGACTGAGCAACTGAACTGAACTGATTGTATGCAATGCACTATGCCAGGTGAACAAAGATGAATGAGCCACAGCTGTTGCCCTTAAGGAGCTCAGTGACTGGTAAGAGGGGAGGGGATGACCCAGAGGAGGAAGGGGAGCCCTACTTGGGAGAGCTAGGAGAGTAGTTCCCTACAGCATCCCTAAGGGATGATTCCAGAGGCTAATGTAAAGCCTTGACCCTATTATCTTAAGACACACTTGTGACTGAAGGATAGTCATTTTTACCCCAGATGTGTTAGGAAATAGTGATTTTCTGTGTACGTGCTGCTCCACGTGTGCACACACACAGATGCACACACAGGCACACACACACACAAACTCATAAGCCCAAAGGGAGATGAGAAAAGTCCACTTCCCCGCAGTCTGACCGATCCCTACAAGGCTCATCCGCACAAACAATGCTGGGTGACTCATCACTTGTGACTCACAGCACTGCAGGGCTAAGGTCCTACCGGCACGGGGTGGACATCTTATTAGCTGTCCTTTCTGTCCTCTGAGATGGACGGTCCCCCCAGCCTGGCCTATACCTCCAAACCAGGTGATCCTGGAGAGGGGCAGCTCATTAGTGTAGGAAGTGGGGGAGCATCCAAGAGAAACTCACACGATCTGGGCAACGGGGGTGACGGGAGGGGGTGTTACGTTACAAAAGGATTTACAGAAGATGTATTTCAACACTGCTTTCCCCACTGGGCATTTGGAATAGGGTATGATTTCCCAAAAAAATCATTTCCTGGCATCTTCTCAGGAATCCATCGATTGTGCAAAGTGAGGTTGGAGTGAGGAATGGTGGGGGGAGCAGAAGAAATTCCCCGTTGAAAAGTCAGAGTGGGCTTTGGAAATTTGGGGTCATTTCCTCCCACCACCTTGATCCCCTGTCATCACCTTTACTCCCCTCTGGCTCCCCCCTCCTTCCTCCCCATTTGGCCCTGTGCTCAGAGCTGGAGACTGAGGGGAGAGGCTGCTCTGGTCCTTGCTGGCAGCTTGATTCCTTTCGGCTACTCCTGAGAACACTGCCAGAGAAGCCGATTCCTTCCTCTGCTGCCAGTATTTTTATCAGGCATTCACTGTGGCTCTGCCATGTTCTAGGGTAATGAAGTGGGGATGGGGGAATGCAATAGGCCAGACATTCAGCCAGGAGCCAAAGGTCCCATGTGGCATGCCTAGGGAAGGGCGGTTTTAAATTCTCATCATGGGGTGGAGGTATACAGAAAGGCTGCCATTTGGGGGCCAGGCTTCAGTTTAGAGAAGATGTCACTGCATTCTAGAGCAGGTTTCCACAGTTTTGGGCAACCAGATATTCACATCCATAGGTCAGCAGCTTGGGAATATCCCAGATTGGAGGAGAAGGGGGCTTTGCCTTTGAGATAGCCATAGACAATGCTTTCAGGGCATCCCTGGTCTAAGAGGCAAGGTGGAATTTCTCCCCTTCCTGTTTCTCATCCTTCATAACAATTAATTAACATTGGCAACGGGAACCCGAAGTGGGCAGAGGAATCCAAGGTTTCTGCTAATCCCACTGGGGCCACTCATGAGAGGGCTTAAACATGGCCATATTTGTCAGATGATTGCAAGGAATAAATGAATCCTTTGATGAGAAAGTGCTAAATAACAAAAACATTATTAATTATAGATCATTTAAAAAAACAGGGGGACTGCCCTGGTGGTCCAGTGGCTAAGACTCCAAGCTCCCAGAGCAGGGGACCTGGGTTCGATCCGTGGTCAGGGAACTATATCCCACATGCTGCAACTAAGAGTTTGCAAGCCTCAACTAAAGGGTCTTGCATGCCGCAATGAAGATCTAATATCCTGTGAGCTGCAACCAAGACCCACCCCAGTCAATGAAATAAATAAAAATAAATTTATTGCCTATGCTAACACCTTTGTGCAGATCACAACAAACTGTGAAACATTCTTAAAGAGATGGGTATACCAGACCACCTTACCTGCCTCCTGAGAAACTTGTATGCAGGACAAGAAGCAACAGTTAGAACTGGACATGGAACAACAGACTGGTTCCAAACTGGGAAAGGAGTATGTCAAGGCTATATATTGTCACCCTGCTTATATAACTTCTATGCAGAGTACATCAAGTGAAATGCTGGGCTGGATGAATCACAAGTTGGAATCAAGATTGCCAGGAGAAATATCAACAACCTCAGATATGCAGGTGACACTACTTTAATGGCAGAAAGTGAAGAGGAACTAAAGAGCCTCTTGATGAAGGTGATTGGTCACAGATTGGTTGGCTGGATGTCAAGGATGTGTTATTGTTGTTCAGTCACTCAGTCGTGTATGACTCTTTGTCACTCCATGGACTGTAGCACACTAGGCTCCTCTGTCCTCCACTGTCTCTTGAAGTTTGCTCAAACTCATGTCCATTGAGTCAGTGATGCTATCTAACCATCTCATCCTCTGCCATCCCCTTCTCCTTTTGCTCTCAGTCTTTCTCAGCATCAGGTCTTTTCCAATGAGTCAGTTCTTCACATCAGGTGGCCAAAGTACTGGAGCTTCAGCTTCAGCATCAGTCCTTCCAGTGAATATGCAGGGTTGATTTCTTTAGGATTGACTGGTCTGATCTCTTTGCAGTCCAAGGGGCTCTCAAGAGTCTTCTCCAGCACCACAGTTCAAAAGCATCAATTCTTCAGCACTCAGTCTTCTTTATGGACCAACTCTCACATCTGTATGTGACTACTGGAAAAATCATAGTTTTAACTATACAAACCTTTGTCAACAAAGTGATGTCTCTGCTTTTTAATATGCTGTTGAGGTTTATCAAAGCTATAAGCATTTTCTAAAGACTGGACCATTGCCTCACCCCGGGAACAGGCAGTCTCCTGTAGGGCCAGCTTGGGGGAGGAAATAGAACCATAGGGAAGAGGTGAGGAATGAAAAAAAAAGGCAGTGGGACTGTTGTGCTGGGGTAGGGGCGGGGAGGGAGAGGATGGAGAGGAAGCTTGGGAATTGGGAAAGAGAAAAGGTACATTGTCTTCTGGGGTGAAGTTGATGGAAGAGGTCCCAGTATTGTGTCCTAGGGTAGGAAGCAATAGAACAAAGTTATGGTATGGTAGAAATCTTGTGTGTTGACCCATGAGGACTGTGGCAGAAGACTGAACTTGTGTAGAAATGTGTACAATTCAGATAGACAAGGACAGACAGAAACGAAATAGAGATTGTGAAAACCTGGAGCAGAAAGAAGTCTGACCTCCTCAACTTCAGAAGGGGCGGTGGGGGGTGCCCCTCCCCCTCTGCCCAGAGACAGGCTCACAAATGTCTTGGGGGCTGTGGACATGGTGACTGGGAAGGTGGAGCTGGTGTGCAGAGAGAGGTTGGCCTGAAGAACAGAAAGGGGGATCTAGGCTCCGGAAGTGAGGCCCACAGTCTCTCTGTGGACCAGACGCAAGAGCCAGGCTTTACTGTCCCAGCCCCACCTCCTACCCCCACCAAGGAACAGTGCATTTACAGCAAAGGGCGGTTTGACTCTTCCTCAGAGTAGTACCCATCAAAGAAGAAGGAATACAACAGCCTCTGCTGGAAAAACTGCCCCCTCCCTTTTCTTGCCTGGTCAGTGCCCTGGGAGGTGAGTGGGGGAGGCTGCTCTTCGATCTGGTCAGAAAGGGGGCTGGTCTTCAGCCCCGTGTGGACCCCACCACCACCACCACCACCGGTGGACCAAAGGCCAGGACTCTAGTGCTAATGCTTCACAGAAGAGCACCAAGGCACATGTTAATCATAAGAGCCCTTCCTGTTATCTAGCGCTTGGCCCTACTCTACTTTGCAGCTGGGCGTTCTCATCACAGCCCTGCTATTCCACCCCCTTTTACAGACTCGAAGGTGGGCACAGAGAGGTGAAGGAACTTGCCTGAGGTCCCAGGGTGGGAAGGGCACAGCTGGACTCTAAGCCTGACAGTCCTGCTGTCTGCTCTCTGGGGCCTGTTCTCCAACCCCAACCGGTCTGATGGCACATTTCCTCTTCAAGTGGCCTAACGTGCAGCAGATTCTGCCAGACTCAGGCCGGACACCTTGGGGGCTCTAGGATCTGCATCCCGGGCTCAGGACAGGAGAGGCCAGCTGGGCAGAGGGGCCTCAGGAGCCTCAGAGTGGGAGTGGGGGGTCAAAATTGGGAGGGGGTTAGACTAAACCAACAGCAAAGGCAGGCCAGTTTGGTCTATAAACAAATAAAAGTGAGCCACAGTGGGACAGACACATGTCCTGGAGACAACCCTGCTTTCATTGTGTGTGTGTGCGTGTGTGTGTTTTGAGCGAGTTGCCAAAACACTCCGAACCTGGCCAGTGGAGGTGGACTCTGGGCTGCACCTCACCTGTGCTCACTCGGGCCCCTGTGGCCCACAGTATCAGGGACAGCTGAACATACTGTAAGCTCCAAAGAAGAAAACAAATTCCCCTAGCCCGCTGGAGTGGGGGTGCTGGTGGCGGGGAGGAGCCCCTCAAACTCGGGCAGGTACTGAACATCAGAGAGGACTCAGAGGGTCTTCTGGGACTTGGCCAAGGAGGCCCGAGAAGTGGGTTCCAGGCCTGGCCGTGCCTCTACCCCTGGGGGACCTGGGGCTAGTTGCCCCTCAAGCCACATCAAGGCCCTGGGAACACATACACCGCCTTCTGCTCTTGGTGGGATTGTCCTTATCACTGGGACACCTTCCTGGGAACCCTGCTCAAGCATCTGGGCTCCTGCTGGCTTCTGTGGGCAGGGGCACCCCGACACTCCATCTGAAGCAGGGTTTCTCAGCCTTAGCACTGTTGACTTTGGGGGCTGGATAATTCTTTGTGGTAAAGCCCACCCTGTGCATTTCAGGAGGTACAGCAGCACACCTGCCTTCTACCCATTAGATGCCAGTTGCATCTCCTGTCCCTACAGCCCTAAATGTCTCAGGACTTGACAAATTGTCCCCATTGAGAAGCACAAGTCTAAGGGGAGGGCTCGGGTGTGGAGGAGCCCTGGGACTGGCAGCTGCTGGATTGATGGGACTGTGGGTGGATCCCTTGATCTCTCCCCAGCTCCTCAACTTTCTGCCTCTTGTCAGGGGAACCAGAACTCTGGGCCACGAGACAGAAGAAGGCAGGAAGCTGTTTGAGACCCAGAAAGCTGTTTTAAGTTGGGTTGGGTATGCTGGGGTCACAGGCTCTCCTCCAAGGAGAGCACAAGGCGTGAACTGTGTGGTCAGAAAAGGTGGCGGGGAAGCCAGGTGTGTTTGCTTTGAGAACAGTTTCACTGGGTATGCAGAAATCATGCCTGCCCATAACATGAAGCACATCTAACTGGTTGCTGGTACCTTGGGGTCCTTCTTTCTCCCAACCACTTGTGATGGCGTCTGTTCCTGCTGCCTCAGTCCCCTGGGTGACTGTTGGTTCCACACCCACCAGGCTGTGTCCAGTCCTCCTTGCTTCTTCCTGGGCTCCTGCAATAGCTCCCAGGAACCTTCTCACCTCCTCTCGCTCCCGCATCCACCCTCTCCCCTGATCTGCTCTCCATGAAGAAAAGTGAAAGTTGCTCAGTTGTGTCCGACTCTTTGCGACCCCATGGACCATACAGTCCATGGAATTCTCTAGGCCAGAATACCGGAGTGGGTAGCCTTTCCCTTCTCCAGAGGATCTTCCCAACCCAGGGATCGATCAAACCCAGGTCTCCTGCATTGAGGTGAATTCTTCACCAGTTGAGCTATCAGGAAAGCCCTGCTCTCCATATTATAGAGGTTTTGTCTGAGAAACAGATCTTCACATCATCTGCCTAAACCCTTCTATGGCTTCCGATGGCCCTCAGGATGAAGCTCTATTCCCTTAGGCTGCCCACTCACTAGGGCTTCTTGTTTTGCCCTCCCTACAGCTTCAGCCTCATCCCTGGTGTTTCTCTCCTCTTTGCTGTCATCCCATTTCAGACCCTTGCAGTTCTCCCCTGTGCTACTCTTTCATACCTCTGTGCCTCTGCACATTCTATTCCCTCTGCCTGTGCTTTAGTTTATTGAACTCCTATTCACCCTTCAAGACCCAGTTTAGGAAACTTCTCCACTGTGAAGCTTTCCCTGACCTCCCTGACCGAGCCATTTGTTTCCTTCCCTGTCCCACTCTCTTACCCTTATCTCAGGGAGGTTTTATTGCCTGTCTCCCCTACTAGACTAAGAACCCCTAGAGAGAAGATCCTTGAGCTCAATGATGCCCAGCCCAGAGTCAGGCACATGGCATGGCCCAGCCAGTGTTTGTTGAGTTGAATTATAATTCAGAGGCAGAAAGAGCTCCGGCCCCTGTTATTAAGGCAGAGGCCTCTTCCCAAGGAAGTCGTGCCATGCTGAGACACAAAGGCTGCCTTTCTTACCATGGGAGCTTTGAGGACACCCAAACATAAACCAACATAGGAATACATGGCAAGTTATTAATGTGGCACCACTGGTTCCAAAAGAGGAATCTAGAGCAGGAGGAGAAAGGGGTGACAGAGGACAAGATGGTTGGATGGCATCATTGACTCAGTGGACATGAATGTGAGCAAACTCCAGGAGATAGTGAAGGACAGGGAAGCCTGGTGTGCTGCAGTCCACGGGGTCACAAAGAGTCGGACACGACTGAGCAACTGAATAACAACAACAGAACCTTGAAGTTGAAAGGGGCTCTGAGATCCAGCATTCTTGTTTATTGACAGGGAAACCAAGGCTCAGAGAAGTGGTGTGCCCTCCCCAGCACGTCAACTGGGATGAGAATGCAGCTCCTGAAGTTCCAGTTTGGGGGCTGTGACCCCGCCCCCCAGGAGTAACCCTGAGTACTCGCTTTAGGGGTGAGGCTCAGCCTCGGAACAGCAGGAACAGATCCCCAAGGGAGTCAGGGTGGGGGTCCTGTGGCAAGTGCCCACTCAGCAGATCTTCACGGGGGCCAGTTCTCGTTCCTGCTTTATGCTGGGAGGGTGCCAGCACCGGGGCCAGGCAGCTCAGAGGCAGGAAGTCTGTCAGAGGCGGCGCGCCAGGATTTACAACAGGAACTGCTGTTTCCTGAGAATGCTGTGTTCCCGGAGGCCTTCCCTCCAGGGCCACGACCGCCCTACCCACCCTGCACAGTCACCCATTGCTGCAGGTTCAGCCTCTGTCTCCACACCTGCACCCCCCCCACCAAGGTTGGACCTTGGCCTTGGCTGTCACATCCTCACCCAAAAGTCCTGAAACCTGCTCTGACCTCCTGAGTGACACAGGGAGGTTTGTCAGAGCTGCCTTGGTGTCATAAGAGCTTGTGTCACAGGACAGGAAAGGCCTGATGTAAGGCCAGGTGCTTTGTTAGTGCCACAGGGCTAGGGACACATGTGCCCTTGCCACCTCTCCATCACCGCTGCTCTCCCTGTCCCCATAGCCTATCCTCTTACCCCAGGGTCTCCATTTTTCTTGCACTTGTCTCCCTTGCTAAGTTAAATGCCATTGGGTTTGGGGCCAGGGTGGGGGGTGGGAGGAGGCGTGTGTCAAGAAATTGCATGGGCTTTTTGCGTGCAAACTCCCAGGGGCCAAAGACACAACCTGCTATCTCCAGAGGCTCAAGGACATAACCCATCTTCCTATTTCTTTCTTCTTTCCTTTTTCTAGTATAGCTGCCACCACCCACTCTCAATGTCACAGTGAGACTGAGGTGGCCATAGGATGGATATCAGGTCAAAGGACCCAGAAGGATTCAAATCTCTCCCACCCCTCCCACCTCTCCCAGCCCTCACAGGAAAAGGTCAAGCAAAGTTGTTCAGTCACTAAGTAGTGTTTGATGCTTTGCAACCCCATGGACTGCAGCACACCAGGCTTCCCTGTCCTTTACCATTTCTAGGGCACTTTGTTGCTGGCTGGAGCCTTAACCCTAAACCTAGGAACCAAAGCAGAACCACCTTTTCCCTCAGAATCAGGGCCCAGAACCTGGACCAAAGGGCCTCCCCACCCCAGCAAGGCCACAGCTAGCTGTCAGGGGAGCAGAGGCCAGCCCAGAAGCAGCAGTTGTAACATGTAGGCTGCATGGCCCAGGTGGCCTTCCTGGCATCAGACTCAGGCTCACCTTGTCTGGATGGAGCAGACTTGGGATGGGGGAGAATTGCTGCCTGGGGCTACTTGTAACAAGTGGGGAGAGGGAGAAACGTGGAGAAACACCTCTTCTAATGAAAAGCAACCCCTAGGCCTTTCCTCTCTGGACTTAACCCCCACCTGCTGGACCCTGGGCTGGTTTGGCCTGCAAGGGGCCACACCCTACTACCATACGGGCCACACCCTACTACCATATGGGCCCCGCCCGCTAGCATACGGGCCCCATCTATATCCTCCAATTGGCCCAGAAGTGTGGTGGGAGGGACACAGAGAACTTTTTTCCTCTCCAGGCTGAGGGCCACACCCACACCTCCCTGCCCTGACATGCTTGGAGTTTTATTCCACAGCCTGCTTCCCTGCAGTGACCCCAGAGGCCGTTCACCTTCTACCAAGTTTCCCAGGATCGCTGTGGATCATCAGGTGCCAGACAACAAAAGCCACAGACATAGGAGGTGGTGAGGGTTCTGCAGACCCCGCCTTCTTTTCTCAGGAGCCCCAGGATGCCTGGTGAGCCCTGGGATTGTGGCATTGTGTCCTCACTGGGCAGCATCCCTCTACCACATCTCAGGTTTCTCCAGTTGCCCCAAAGTCCTCCAAAAACACCGCTCAGATAAAATAGGGTGGCAAGACAGTTGGTGGAGTGAAAAAGTGGGCCCAGCCAGACCGGGGATACAATCTCTGCTTTCCCACTTCCTGACTATGAGAACTTGGACAAGTTCCTAGCCCCTCGGGCCTGGGTTTGGGCATCTGCAGGATGGGGGCTCTGTCTTCCAAGGTGATTGGGATCCCACACAACCCGCAGGGTGCCTGGCAGCATAAGTTGCTCAGTGAGTTGCCGGGAGCCAGCTCACGAGATCCCACCCATGACAGGGTCATGAGGAAAAGGACTGATTTGAGCAAGGCTTCTCAGGCCTCAGGGATTCTCGGAAGGCTGCTTCAGCACTCACCTTCAAGATGATATCTGTCTTTCTGATGTTTACTATAATAAACCTCTTCTTATTTTCTATGACTTAGGCAAAAGGCCTTTCCTGATTCCCTTCTAAAATAGATCATTCTGAAAGCTCAATTGACAAGGCCCCTGAATGGTAGCACCCTAAATAAAATTATCTGGGATATAGAGTATGCTGATCTAAATTCCTTTTGCTAACATATTGGTTTGTTTAATAAATGTACCTGTGCCTTTGGAGCTAATGTGCATGACTGCTCCCTAGTAATAAAACAGCATTGAGAGCCTCCGCACAGAAAACCCCTATGGGCACAAAACCCTTCGCAGGAAAAAAGGCTTGTTAGGATATATAAAAAATATTGCTTTGTGGAACTGTTACTTAATCTATATTTACTCACTATGTTTTTACTCTTAATGTATTTAGCCTATATAATGAAAGCATAATAGTTAGAGATTTATATAAATAGAAGTTTAGCTTTAATACAAATAATGAGACAATTGTTGATTTAACTGATGATTCTTACTTAAAGCTGAACTTCAGCTTGCTGTTCTATGACTTTATGGAACCACATTCTTTTCTGTTAAGCTTAAGGCGTAGAGTAAATTACCAAAAACAGGTTTTACCTTAAAACTTCCTGTTGATGAATTCTTTCCTGATGTGCCTGATACAAAAGTGTTCTGACTGATCAACCCTTGTCAATGGAGAGTCACGAGATGTTAGCAAGCCACCAGGCCAGAGGATGATGTAAACAAAATGAGGCTTTTTGTAGCTAAAGACATGCAAACGGCTTCGATGAGGGTCAAAACTGCTGGCCCATTGAGCTAAATTGATAGGCCCATTAAGATATACCCATTAAGCTAAGTTGGTATGTCCCTTAAGCTGAATTGGTATGTCCCTTAAGCTGAATTGGTATGACTCTATACTTTACATTTGTTTCCATATACCACTAAGAATATAAAAGCTGTCTTAAAAAAAACAATAAAGTAGGAGACATTTGGAAACTCTAAGACTCGCTGTGTCTTCTCATTCGCATCGCCAACGCTGTCCTTCCTGAGGGAACCCCTGGACCTGCTGGAGCTGGACTCTGGCAGTGAGTGGTACCCAAGAGTCAGTCTGGATTAGAAACTAGACACCCATAATGATAATGATAAAAATGAACATTGAGAGAACACTTACTACATGCAAAACCTAATTCTATTTAATCCAAGAATAGCTCTATGGGGTAGATACTATCCTTATTCCCATTTTACAGAAGGAACTTGGGGTGCAGAGAGGTAAGTAATTTGTTGAAGAGGCAGAGCCAGGATTTGAACCAGAGACCTGGACTCCAGAGTGGTTACTTTAGGAAGAGGCATCAAAAAGGGCCAGAAGTGAAGCTGGGGTACTAATCAAACATGGCCTGGAGGTTTTTTTGTTCTTCAGGATGGGAACCCCCTGCAACATATGGTACAGATCTCATTAGGGAGGTAGTCCACCCCCTTGACTGCAGACAATGCTCTCTGAGCCCTGCCAGGTGGGTGCTGGGTGAGGAGAGCAGCCTTTCCTGTCTTTCAGGGTCTCTGTTAAAAGAGATCACCTAACTTGTTGCCCAGCTCTGATGCAGCCCAGACCCAGGCATCTGGGGGTGGGGGGTGGGGTGGGGAGTAGGGTCCAGGACTCAGGATATGGAGGGAAGTGTCGTCTGCAGCACTTATGCTGGGGATGAGAGCCAGGAGCTGGGATGGCAGTGCTGCTGACTTGCAGAAGATCTCTGCTGGCATGCGGGCCGTGTGAAGGAAAGCTTGTAATTGTAGCCATAAATCAAACACAGACAGAGGGAAAACTGTCAGACTTTGGGGAGTTATTTTGTACAGATGAGGTGGGAAAATGCAGCTGTGGTGTGACAGCTGGGCTGGCTGGATGTTGGCAGAGATGGGATGCATGGGGTCATCATGGAATGGAGAGGGACCCCTGCTCCACAAAGCTATTACTGTCACCCTCACTTGCAGGATGACGAAATAGCCAGTTCCCCAGAGAAGGAGGCTTTTCCTCGAAGGGGCTGTCCTGGGGGACAACTGTGAATAAGCTCGGCTTATCTTTAGCCCCTTTGTTCTCCTCTCTGTGGATTTGAGTTCAGGCCAGGCTACTTATAGCTCTGTGCCCTTCAGCAAGATGCTTAAAGGGAAATGACTCTAAGTATTTGGTGCCTGCTAGGTGCCAACTCCTGGAATTGGCCTCAGCTGGAGTGTAGCATCTTCCTCAGTAATATAACCTGACTTAAGTCAAGCATCCACTTTCCCCCAGCCTGCCACATGCCTCAGCCTAGCTGGGCCTATCTTTAGCTTTACGTGTTGGGTCCTGATTGGTTCAAGCCGATCATGATGGTTCCATTCCTCTCGCCCGTGAGGCCTGGACATGTGACCCAATTCTGGCCAATGAGATACAAGGAGAAAGTCTATTTGGGATGCTTCAGAAGAAGATTTCTCATTCTCCAAAGAAGATCTCTTTGGAGATCTCTCTTACACCTCTAGATATTGTGCCTGGAACCATTCTAACCATCTACTTACCAGCCCAAAGCTGACAACAGCACCAAGCATAGCCAGGCAGAAAGCTGGAAAGAACCTGGGTCCCTCGTGATGTCACTGAACTGCTAATTAACTCTTGCTGGAGCCAGCCTACCTTGTGATTTCTTGTTATGGAAGGTTGCTTAAGCCGCTTTGAGTTAGGTTTTCTGCTAATGGGTTCTTACCACTTCTTGTTTCACCAAAAAATGCAAGTGTGTTCTCTTCCCCATGTTGGAGGGTCCCATAGCTGGGTTGCTTGGTCCCTGTGGTGTCATTCTCTTTTAGCTTTTGCATCTGGTTGTGATCTCCCCATTGTTGAATGTGTCTTATATGCCATGTGTTCTGAATACCAGTCTTGATTGTCATGCAGCCCTCACATTGACTTGGTGAGGTAGGTGGTCCTGTGGTATTGGTTTCCTCTTATTGATTTCTATAAGTTAAGGAGGCTTGGGGAATAGCTGAACATATGTCAGCTCTGTGTAAGAAAGACACATACGTTCTCAGAACCCCTCCACCTGGCCCAGCCCGAGGTCCCTGGAGGAGAACCCATGAGAACAATCTGCACCTCCTAATCTGGAAAACCCAGGTTGTGGGGCCAAAGGCTGAGCAAGGGAAGGGGTGGGCAGGGGCCAGGCTGGTAAGCACTGGCCTGAGGGCATCAGCATGGAGAGGGAGAAAGGCTGGGGAGGGCAGCTGGCAGCCAGTAGGGAGGCATGCCTGGTGCTCAGAGACTGAAAGGGGGGCACCAGGCTGGGTCTAGAATGGCAGTCTGGGGGCACAAGTGAGGACATTTAGGGCAGCTCCTCTCTGAATTGTGTCCTGGGTGTGCCCCATGTTGAGATGGAGTCCAGGGTTAGGGAATCACTTATATGCAAGAAGGGGGCTCTCATGCACAGGACACCTGGACACCTCACTTCCAGTGGTGCTTGTAATATTTCAAGGGAGTTACCTGCCCTCATCCACTATATCCCTGTCCCCCAACAGCTGTCCGCCCAGCCAAATATTTATGAGAATGTTCAGAATTGAAGGACAATAGAGAGCTTTATAGACAAACAAAAGCTACAAGAATTTAGCATCATTAAATCAGCCTTATATGAGATGTTAAAGGGGCTTATCTAAGTGGAAAAGAAAAATCCACAACTTGAAATAGGAAAATTACGAAAGGAGAAAACAAACAGTAAACACTTCTAAAGCTAGTAGGAAGGTTAAAAGACAAAAGTGGTAAAATCATCTATAATAAGAGGTTGAGGGACACATAAAACAAAAGATATAAAATATGATGTCAAAAACATTAAAAGTAGGGGTGGGGGAGGAAAAATGTAAGATTTCTAAAATGGGTTTGAACTTAAGAGATAATCAACTGAAACACATATGTATTGTTTGATATGAACCTCATGGTAACCACAAGACAAAAACCTGTAATAGATACACATACAAAAAGAGGAGGAATCCAAACAAAATACTAAAAATAGTCATCAGATAACAAGAGAGCAATAAAAGAAGAAAGTAACAACAACAACAAAAAAACCCACCAAAACTACCAGAAAACAATCATCAAAATGGCAATAAGTACATGAAAAAAAGTGAAAGTGTTAGTCACTCAGTCCTGTTCGACTCTTTGTGACCCCATGGACTGTAACCCATCAGGCTTCTCTGTCCATGAGATTCTCCAGGCAAAAATACTGGAGTGGGTTGCCATTTGCTTCTCCAGGGGATCCAGAATCTTTACCATTTGAGCCACCAGGGAAGCCCCAATAAGTACAAACCTATCAATTTTTTTAAATGTAATTGCACTAAATGTTCCAATCAAAAGACAGACTGGCTGAATGGATTTAAAAAAAAAAAAAAGACTCTTAAGTCCAAGCTGTTTTTCTCTGAAAAATCTCCTCTGGATTGTCTGTTTTTAATGGAAAACAACCTAACTATATGAGTAAAGGAAATTTTGAAAAAAAAGTTAGCCACCGTCTTGCCAAACATCATCATTTTTTTCTATTTTCTTCCAATCTTAGTCCAAGCGGTGGCTTACCTTCACCACACCATCCTGTGTCCTACCACACCAACCTGGTGTCAAAAGCCTGGTCACCTATGCTTTGATACATTGAACTGGCTCAGCACCGCTCCCAGGAAGACGGACATCCTCTGTCTCCTGCTCCTGGTCCAGGCTCCACCTTCTACTCCCTGGGGTCTGACCCGTGTGGACCGTGCCTACTTGCTCTCATGCCCTCTGTCTTTTGGTTGGGTTTGGCCAATGTAGGGGGCACCAGCCAGAGCTTGTAAAGAGGGAGGAGGGTAAAGTTGGGGCATTCATCTATATTCCTTTGCTAGGACTGCCATAACAGAATACCATGAGCTGAGTGGCTTAAACAACATAAATTTATTTCTGCCAGCTCTGGAGGCTAGAAGTGCAAGATCAAGGTGTCAGCAGGTTGGGTTTCTTCTGAGGCCTCTCTGCTTGGCTTGCCTTTCCACTGTCTTCTCTCTCCGTCTTTCCTCTCTGCACTCCAGTTCCTGGTGTCACTTTGTTTGTCCAAACTTCCTCTTTTCATAAGGTTTCCAGCCAGCTTGGATGAGGGCCCATCCTAATGGCTTCATCTAAACTTAATCACTGCTGTGAAGGCTCCAGCTCCAAGTACAGTCAGATTCTGAGACTCTGCAGGTTAGGGCTTCAACAGGAATTTGGGGAGGGGGGACACTATTCAGCCCATGAAGTCTTTCCTCTGACTCCCTGCCTGTGGGGTCACTGAGAGCTGTCTGTGCCCCTCAAACAGAAGGCCACAACTCTCGTCAGGCAGCCTGTTCTGTTCCTGTCCCCTCAGGCCTAGTAGAGTTAATGGTGCTGGGCTGGTACCAGCTCCACTGTTTTCACACACACAAGGCTGCCCACACCTCTGTAAATAGTCCCTTCATTCACTCTCTCACATGATCCGTTTTGAGCACGCCATCTGTTTCCTGCTGGGCCCCTGCCTGATATACCAGGTATGGTGGCAGACCCAACAGTGCTCCCGGCAGCTCTGAGAATGTCTGTGTGGTGGGGTGGGAGCCGGCCAGGTTCAGCGGCCCTGTTTCCTCAGCATTGGAATATTCTGCCCTGTCACTCACTAAAGGCACGAAGATGGAAAGTGAGGTACCTCGTGCCATGACCCAGCAAATGCCTTAAAACAGATATACGTTTTTTGGCGGGGGGGTGGGGGCGGCGCTGCACAGCGCGTGAGATCTTAGTTCCCTCACCAAGGATGGACCCCGTGCTCCCCGCACTGGAAGTGTGGAGTCCTAGCCACTGGACTGCCAGGAAAGTCCCTGTCACACTCTTCTAAGACTCTTGGCCATTGCTTCACACAGATACCTGTTGAATACCTGAATGTTCTCCTGGGCAGTGCCCTTCCCTTCCAGCTGCCAGCCCCAACTCTCAGGTTCCTGTTATTTCTTTTTCATGATGCAATTCTGTAGCACCCATCCACACTTTCAGCCCAAGCCGGCCATTCCCTGGGGGCTTCACATTTCACACCCAAGGACACATCGGGGTCCTCGCCAACAGGAGTGCTCATTTTCTGGGGGACTCTGCCACCAGCTATAAACTTAAAAATTCCCCTTCTGCATTAAGGCTTCATGGGGCTTCCCTGGTGACTCAGTGGTAAAGAATCCACCTGCCAGTGCAGGAGACTTGGGTTTGATCCCTGGGTCGGGAAGATCCCCTAGAGAAGGAAATGGCAACCCACTCCAGCATTCTTGCCTGGGAAATCCCATGGACAGAGGAGCCTGGCAGGCCATAGTCCATGGGGTCGCAAAAGAATCAGACACGACTTAGCAACTAAGCAACAAGGCACCAAGGGCTGGAGTTATCCACCAGATGTAAAAGGGTTCCAGGCCCTCCTACCAGCAGGGTCTTCTTATTGGCTGCATGTTGCAATCATCTGGGAAACCTACAGAAAATACTGATGCCTGGGCCCCATCTCCACAGGACATGACTGAGTTGGTCTAGGGTATGATTGGACATAGGAATTTTATGGCCAGAGCTGGGAATTTCTGACCTGCAATGCTTTGCACCTTTTTTTAGGCAGCAGTGACACTGCTGCTACTGCTGAAAGTTGGTCAAACCTTCCCAAATCAAAGTCCGTCCCGGAGACTCCAAGGGCTGATTCTTGCTATTTGAGGTGATTGTAACACGAGGTATCTTGAAATGCCCTGCAGTCCTAAGAGGAAGCGTCCTCTTTTTCTCCTCAGAATCTTCTGAGGCCTGACACTGAAAGGGCCTTGTCCTCAGCCCCAGAGCCCTCCCATCCATCATAACTATCCTTTCCTGCCCCGAGCTGGGATTCTCACCCCAATCTGCCTCCCACACCAAATTTTTTCTTTTTTTCAACCATTAAAGATACATTAAAAAAAATCATCTAAGAAGACATGTGTAACCCACTGGAAATTTCAAGGCGGTGAGTCACACTCCTGGGCCCCCTCAGATTCTTATGTAAGGTTGAGTCACTTTTTGTGAGGTCCATGCATAGCAGAAGGCAACTGGAAGACTCCCAAGATATGTGGATGAGTGTGTGTGAGTGTGTGTGTGTGTGGTGAGTGTATGAGAAAGAAAGAGGTCATTTGCAGCTTTAAGAGACTGGCAGTAACTCTGAATTAACATTAGAGATTCCTCAGGAGACACAGATGAAAGATAATCAGGAAATCCTGGAGGTGGTGAAGCCATCAAGGAAATTCCACTCCTGGAGCCCCTCGACCTCCTCAGTGGAGTCCTCTGCATCACCATAGGCCTCACTTTTTTGTTTTTTTAAATAGTTTCTTGAGCCACCCTGTCCAGTTGTGTACCACTGCAGCTGTGGAGCACTTGACATGTGACTCAAGTTGAGTTTGAAATGCGCTGTCAGCATCACACACAGATGGGATTTTGAAGACTTGGTATGAAAAAAAGAATATATCTCATTGAGCATTTTCTATATTGATTAGATGTTGAAATGACAATATTTTGGATGTCTTGGGTTAAAGTTAATTAAAATTAACCTCACCTGTTTCTTTTTTGCTTTCTTTTTGATGTGGAACATTTTTAAGTCTTTATTGAGTTTGTTACAGTATTGCTTCTGTTTTATGCTTGTTTTTTGTGGCCATGAGGCACGTGGGATCCCAGGTCCCCAACCAGGGATTGAACCCGAACCCCCTGCATTGGAAGGTGAAGGCTTAACCACTGGCCTGCCATGAAAGTCCCTTTCCTGTTTCTTTTTACCTGGGGTCCTGCCCCAAGCATCACCAAAGTGAAAACAAAGGGACAAAGACAATAGAATAGACAACCGTGACTACTTAGGAGTCAAAAATCAGATGGGGAAGGGGGCATGGACTTTACTGGCCAGATAAAGTTGAATCCAACATTGCACTGGGTTGGGATGGTGTCCCCCTAAAATTCATGCCCACCTGGAACCTCAAAATGTGACTTTATTGAAATAGAATCTTTGCAGATGTAACTGGTTAATTTAAAATGAGATTTAACTGGATTAAAGTGAACCCGAAGTTCAGTGGCTGGTACCCTTATAAGACCATGTGAAAATCAAGACACAGAAAGAAAGAAGGCAGTGTGGTGAGGGCGGCAGACCTGAAGGGAGGCAGCCTCATACCAAGGACTAACCAACAGAAATTAAGAAGTAAGGAAGGATTCTTCCTTGTGCCTTCAGAGGGAGCGTGGCCCTGCTGCACTTTTATTTAATTAATTAATTATTATTATTATTATTTTTGCCTCACCACATGGCATGTAGGATCTTAGTTCCTGTGTCCCTTAGAGCGGAAGCATGGAGTCTTAACCACTGGACTTCCTGCTGACACCTTGATTTTAGACTTCCAACCTCCAGAATTATGATTATGAGAGAATAAATTTCTATTATGTTAAGCCACCCTGTTTGTGGTAGTTTTTTATAGCTACCCCAGGAAATGAATACACTTAACATGAGAAAAAGAATGTAAAAGGGTACATCGATAATGTTTTTCTGTTGATTAAAAGTTGAAATGATAATATTCATCTGTGTTGATATAAATATATTGGGTTAAATAAAACGTATCATTAACATGAATGTCACTTTTATTTTTTAAAAAAGTGGCTATTAGACAACACAGATACAACTCTCATCTGTAGCTTGCATCTTATTTCTATTGGACAGCGGTGTTCTAGAGGGAAGGAAACACTGTATGAGACTGGGGTTCTTCATCCAAAGAAGAGAAAGTTGGTGAAACTTTGGAACCGGAGGCCACAAAGGTGCAAAGGTCTTTTTTCACAGAGCCCAACAGGCAAGTCAGCATTTCAGCATGAGGTGAGGCCTGGGGGAGTGTGGAGGGGCTTGGAGGGGATGACAGGAGAGATCAGAGAGTTTCTTCTTTACCTGTAGAATGGGAACTCTGTGCTGCTCCTGGTCGGGAGTGAGGGCGGAGGTGAACTCCTCCTTGGAGGACAATCACCCCTCCCCAAAAGGGGTTCCTGCTCAGGGAAGGCCAGTTGAAGGGGTCTCTCTCCTAGGAGCCAGAGCCTCACACTTCTCTCTCTTTCAAAGGCAGCGACCCGCAGCCTTGCCACAGCTCTGGAACGCTGCCTGAACACCTGGCTGTAGACAGTGTGGGAGAGGGGTCCTGGGGTTATCCAAACAGCCCGCTGGCTCCAAAGGGTGGCAGTCAGGGGGACAGAAGGTGGGGAGAAAGAAGCCATCTGGCTTAGCCAGGCCGGACTCTTGTTTTCCTTCGCTGGAGCTGGGATTCCTCCCAAGGTTTCTGCCCTGAGACAGCAGTGAGCTGAGCTGGGTAGCGGCCCAAGGCTCTATTTCACCCTGTCTGGGCTGAAGGGGAACCAAAGATCACCCATGGGATGTGTGAGGTGTGCAACTCTCCCTTAAAGGGTGTGCTGTGCAATTGTCTTTGGAAGTGAGAGTTCAAGGGGGTAAGGATTCAATGAGCTGCCAGCCCCGAACCCCAAACAGCCCATTTCCCATGGGTTCTTCGGTTGCGGGAAGCAGGCTGGAGTGCTCCAGTTATTCTGAAGGCTTCAAGGAGGGACCAGAGTGGCCTTGAAACTCCTCTCTGGAGCCCACCAGAAGAAGCGCCCCCTCACCTCTGCACCACAGCACCCATCATTATTCCTACTGCTGTTACTGTTGGATGACTTTCCTAAAAACTCCCCAGGTGGGTCAAGAGCTCAGGTCACCCAGATTCCCCCACACAGACCACCTGCACTTAACCAAGCCCCTGTGTGTCTGCTGTAAGGGACACCTGGGCATCCCTTTTCTGCCCCTGAATTGCCATCCCTGGGGAATTTGTCCCAGCTGAAATGCTAGCTCCCTCCAAGTAGAGTAATACAGCAAGTCATTCTCTCTCCAGGTGTGTCCTGAGTGCCACGAGGCCACGAGCCAGACCTGGTCCTGGAATGTGACACAGAGGGAGCTGTGCTTCGTTAAACTACGCTGGTGGGAAGTTAACTTTCCCATCTCCCCTTCTGGGCATCTCTGCATGAGCTCCTGGGGCACGGGGTGGGCGTGGGGGCAATGCCTGTGCTTGGGCTGCTCAGGGGAGTGCAAGTTATGACCAGAGAAGTACTGGCCAGGCCAAGGGCTCTGGCTCCCGCCATTGTGTGGGACCGACTCAGCATGCCGTCAGAGCCAGAGTGGGAGCCGCATTCTGGCCATCTAGGATCCTGTGCTGGGGTCTGGTGTCTCCTCCTTTCTTAGCAGGGAGCCTCCTTTCCTCCTGGGGCCTTCTCCAGCTCCCAGGCTTCTCCTCCCATCTGCTTATCTTTCTCTCCAGTGTTTAGAAAGTGTCATCTTGAGTGGCCTGGGCTGTGAGCAGCTGTGGGAGCAAAGAGAGGTTTGCTGTGAAGTGATGGGGGTCCCCTGGGGCCTGGTTTCAGAGCTCAAAACTTGTCAGAGTTGGAGGAGCCACCAGAGCTCAGCCACTGCTGCCAGATTCCCACTCCCTGGGCCCCGTCAACCCACCTCTACCTCACCTTGGGCAAGTCGAGATTCATAGTTTCGATAGATTACGGAGAGATGAGATGTTTTCTTTGTCCCTCGACTACCCCACCCCCAGCACATTTTCAAACAGGAAATCAAGGGACACCCACTCTGTTTTTCTTGGGCAGAGCAAGACCAGAAGACTGATGCCATCTGTTTAGGACATTGACCCCCTGGCTGTGCGGTTCAGACAGAGGTCCTACTGGGGCAGCCCTGGATCTGGGGTTTGCCCTTTTATGGGACAGCACAGATTTTAAAAACTAGATGCCCTGGGGTGATAGAGACCCCCTCCCCCACCTGCTTTCTCTCAGAGCCTTGAAGGACCCAAATTACCAGCTCCTAGTCTCCTGGTCATTGTCTAGTTCTCGATGATTGAAAGGAACAAATGGACTTTAACTCCAGCAATGGGGCTATGAGTAGAATGGGATGCGGTGTCTTGAGATTGGGGGCCCAGGAGCTGCTGATGGAGCTCCCCGCACCCCAGCAAGTTATTCACAGTTCAGCGACTTCCTGTGGGCTTCGCTTGGTACCTGGTGGAGGCGGAACAGGGAGACTGATGTTTCCTCCATATCTTTCTAGCCTTATGATTCCTATAATCAGACTTGGAAAAAAACATCTCTTTCTTCATTTCTTTGAGAAAGCAAGATTGGCTTAAACACAAAGTGATCACTAGGGCTTTTGGAAAGCAGAAAAAAGAGAGAGCTGGCCTTTTGAGAATAATGCTTCATTTCCCCTGCTCCATCTCCCCATCCCACCCTCGTGGATCCCACCCCTGCCTCATCAGGAGAAATGCCTCTGCTGAGGTCTTGCCTCTGGAGGAGACGGGAGACCAGGAAACTACCCCCGGCCCCTCCCCCACAGTATCAGAAGCGTATTCCCTAAGGGCCCAACTGCTTACAAAGACTCAGAAAACCTTGGCCAACCTCTTGGCCCAGCTGCTGGCCTCAAAACCAGGCTACTTGGCCCGTCCAGGACTCCCATAAATCCCCCAGTCGGCAAGAAGCTGCACTCTGGAGCCTGCTCGCCCCTTTGCTCATATGCCTGGCTGCAGGCCCTGAGCTGTCCTCAGTCAGTCTAGAAGTCAGTGTAAATAAGCACATTTCTCTGGGGCAGACCTCATTTTCTGAGGAATCGCACCCCCTCAGAGGCGTCAATAATCAAAAAAGTCCAATGTACCCTTCGGGGGCCACAGCTCTTTCCCACCAGACAGTTGGTATTTAACTGATGGCTGCTGTCCTCCATAGGGTTTTCTAACATGTCACAGGGTATTAGTAGAGTTCTGGGCTTTCCAGGTGGTACAGGGGTAGAGAATCCACCTGCCAATGCAGGAGATGCAAGAGATACAGATCCTTGGGTTGAAAAGATCCCCTAGGGAGGAAATGGCAATCCACTCCAGTATTCTTGACTGGAAAATTCCATGGAGAGAGGAGCCTGGCGGGCTAGAGTTCATGGGGTCACAAAGAGTCAGACGTGGTTGAGGACTAGTCGAGTTCCAGCAAAATGTTAACTCCTCTGTACCCAGGGCAGAGTGGTGGCTCTCCTAATACCTACTGAACCTGTTATAAGCCCCCCAGAGGGTAGATGCACATATCCACAGATCAAAAATTCAAAATCCCTGCCTTCTCCACAGCCAGAACCAAGCACGGCTTGCAGATGGGTATTCTGAGAGTTAAGGTAAGCTGGGAGTGGTGTGCAGCTCACGACTGCTTCAAGTCTGGGAGGGAAGAAGGAACTTTTGTCTCGAGGGCTGCAGAAACAGTGTAAAAGCCTCAGGGATGTGAGATGTCATTATTAGAGGTGGCAAGAGTTGGCAGCTCGGGTGGAATTTGGGGCCCCAGCAGGACCACGCAGCAGGTGTGGGGCAGATGAAGCTGACATCTCATGAAGTAAGTCTTCAGATGCTGGGCATGGTGTGGGGGTGGCAGGAAAAGCAGGAGAGTCCTAGACACAGCCCAGGCCACCCCAGGTAGCTCAGGAGCATCAGGAGGGAGGCTGTGGGCCAGACTGGCCTATATTCTAGCCCATCCCAGCTCCTCCAGCTACCTGGCCTCAGGCCATCCTCCTTGCCTCAGTTTCCTTATCCATGGCAGGGGATGGTGATGCTGAAGAAAAAATAGAAACACAAAGGCTGTGGAAAATGCTTAGTGCAAGAAAGGAGACTGTAGAGGAGGGGTGACTGCTCTGGGGCCCCCGGCCAAGTCTCACCAGCTGAGTTCCATCCTGGACTTAGGAGCCAGCAGGGTTTATAACCACAATCTCAAGATGGCTCTGGAACCACAGTGCCCAACAGGCGAGCACACAGCCTGTTTTTTGTCTGTTGGGCAGGGGAGCTCTGCTTCCTGGGGTGGAGGGGGCAGGGGGATCTCAGGAGCTATTGGTGGACTGACATTGCCCGAGAAATCCTGGCTGGCCTCTCCCCCTCACCCCACTCCTTCCCACTCGTGTGTTTGGGATTAACATGTATCCCTTGACCCTGTTCATTTTTCTACTGAGATGGAAACTTGGCCAGCTACCAGGCCTGGATGTGCTCACGGTGTGGCTGGGCTCCAGCCAAGCCCACGGTAATTGTGATCACATGTGGAGGCTTTCGCTGGGCGCTGGGGCCCTGGGAGATGCATAGCTGCCAGAGGGAAGGGTTGGGGCCCTTAGCAGTGTGCTGACGGTGTGGCCTTGGGCCTCTGCCCTCACCTTTCTGGCCCTCCGTTTCCTCATTCATAAAATGGAAGGATTGGCTCACGGGACCTCTGAGAATCTAAGAACTCAGGGGATATGGACCAGCTCTCGGCTTCCCAGCCCTGGCCTGGCCTTCCACATACACAGAGCGGGACCTTGGCCAGGGTGGGATTGAAGGTGCTTAGAGAAGAGTCTGGAAGGAGAGGCTGAGAGTATCCAAGACAGTCTTCACCAGCTACCCCATGGCACAAGGGCAAACCTAATACCCCTTCCCCATTAGCCCAGGGGCTGGGGCTGCGGCCCGGCATGATTGAATCTACCCTCTGGGGTAAGATGTTATCCTGAGTGGATTGTTGTGACTTTTACTATTCACGTTGGAGGTTCAGAAAGCTGGAGAATAAGGAGCAGTTGAATAGCTTGGCTAATCGGTATAGCCAAGAGCAAGGTAACATTCTAAACACCTGGTCTGAGTAGAAGTGGTGAGGAGCTGAGTTTCTCTACCTTCACATAATCCCTGGGCCTTCTCCTCTCCCCACTTTTTGCTTACAGATGTGCCCCCTCACTTCTCCCTTTCTCTTTCTCTCTCTGATTTCTTTTTCCTGTTGCCTTTTTCTTTTCTTCTTGTTTCTTTCTTCCTCCTTTCTAGTAAAAGAAGCCAAATGACTCCTTGGAAAGAGGATGGCTCAATAGTCATGTGGCTTTGACCTGGTTGAGCCTCAGGCTATGAACCTGGGAGAATGCTATCCTCACTTTGGCATTGTTGGGAAGATTAAATAGGCTAATCTATAAAACAGCTTCAGGCAGTACATAGAAAAGTGTCAATAAAAGGCAGCAAATACTATGATTTCCCCAAAATATCAACTGCAATGTGTCTTCAAAGATTATTCGTACTTGATTAACTTCTGATTGTTCATAAAAATCAGGTAATGTAAACTTGTTTTGCTCCTTGCTCTTATAATATGGAATGGCCATACTCAAAGAGAATGCTCTAGACTTCTTCCTGGCTTCTGGTTTTTTCCCTGTGTGTCAGCAGTCCTGGAGGGAAAGAAGACTCTCCCTGGAGCTGGCCCTTTTGACCATGATTCTCTTGGATCTCAGGATGGATGAAGGCCGGGCAGAGGGACTCTCCTGCCTGGAAGAAGTCTCAAAGGAGCGTTTTGATGTTAATCTAGTGGTTTCAAGGTCACACACCTGAGAAGCCTCTTACCAAACTAACAAAAACAAACCTAAGGGCCAATTTGTCACTTTATATATTAAAAAAAGAAATTTCACTTTCTAGGAGGAAACTTTTACAGTCCAGAGGGATTTCCCCCACACCGACCCAACACACACATCATTTTACACAGCTTCGTTACCTGTGCAAGTCAGGATTCTGTCAGAGAAATGGAAACCACTCTAGATATCCCAAATACACAGGATTTAAAACCTGTGTATTAGGGGATTTAGGTGAGAGGGCTGGATGAGGGGAGGTCAGGGAAGCCACCGTCAGATCCCACAAAATTGGGAAGTGCCAGGTCTGCAGAGATCACCCAAGCCACCTGCAGCAGCACTGTGGACAGCTTGCAGGAGCTTGCCTGGAGGCCACAGTCAACCTCATGCCTGTCCAGGCCAATTCATAGAAGGTGGACTCTCCTATCTTTGGTCTAGGAAATTTTGTGTGACTCTATTGCCAGGAACTTACTTAGAACTGTGCTTGCAAGGAAGGTGGGAAACAATAGACCCCAGGGCTCTCAGCTGGCGGCCGAGGAACGTGGAGTCCTGTGGGGGTGCTGCAGTCCTGGCCAGGCTAGAGGACCAGCACCCCTTCAGTGCATGTTTTCCTGTCCTCTCAGCCAAGTGGCCGCTCCTATTTCCTCGGACGCACTTGGCAGGGACAAGGCGTTCATGAGCCACTATGTCCAGGGAAGCGGGGAAAAGGCACAAGAATAGAAAAGTCCTAGAGGCATTTTACAATGTGTAGAGACATGAATAAAGGCAGTTAAAAAATAGTTGTCTTTGCCAAGGGCACACCGTGAAGTCCTGGACACATGGGAAGAGGAGGGGATTGGATGTCCGGAGCAAACAGCTATAGGGGACCCTGGGGAAGTCACTCCTTTCTGTGTCCTCTGCTTCTTCATCTGTTAAGTGAGAGGGCTAAAAGCAAAACCCTAACCTTCTGTGATGCTCTGATTTGTTGATTTGTGTGAACAGAGATATGGTGCACTTGGCATCAGGACATGACTCTTCCTGTCTCCTCGCCTGCTTCCCTGGATTCTTCCCTCCACCTCTGAAAGGATGCTCAGAACTCTGTGTCCTTCAGACACAGACAACCAAAGGAAACACTTTCCATGACCTTATCATTAATTCTCTTAAAATACTGTTCCATCTTGATCTTAATTTATACCTTTTTTTTTTTTGGAGGGAATGGGAAAAAATTTTTAGTTCAACTAAAGTTGACTTACAACACTATGTTAGTTCCAGGTGCACACTGTAGTAATTCAGTATTTCTATGCGTAACAAAATGATCATGACGATAAATCTAGTTACCATCTGTCACCATAGAAAGATATTACAATATCATTGACTATATTCCCCTGCTGTGTATTTCATCCCCGTGACTCATTTATTTTGTAATTGGAAATTTGTGCCTCTTAATCTCCCCCTCTACTTCACTCATTCCCCTACGCCTTCTCCTCTCTGGCAACCACCTGTTTGTTCTCTGTATCTGTGAATCTGTTTCTGCTTTGTTGTATTTGTTCATTTAGTTTGTTTTTTAGATTTCACATATAAGCAAAATCATATGATATTTGTCTTTCTCTGATTTGTTTCACTTAGCATGATACCCTCTAGATCCATCCATGTTGTCACAAATGGCAAGATTTCATTCTTTCTTATGATTGAGTGGGCTTCCATGGTAGATGATAAAGAATCTGCCTGCAATGCGGGAGACCCCAATTCAATTCCTGGGTTGGGAAGATCCCCGGGAGAAGGGATAGGCTACCCACTCCAGTATTCTTGGGCTTCCCTGGTGGCTCAGACAGTAAAGAATATGCCTGCAATGCGGGAAACCTGGGTTTGATCCCTTGGTTGGGAAGATCCCCTGGAGAAGGGAATGGCTATCCACTCCAGTATTCTGGCCTGGAGAATTTCATGCACTATATAGTCCATGGGGTCGCAAAGAGTTGGACACGCCTGAGCAGCTTTCACTTTCATTTTTTTATGACTGAATAGTTTTCTGTTGGGCTTCCCAGGTGGTGCAGTGGTGAGGAACTGCCTGCTAATGCAGGAGACTTAAGAGATGCTATATATCACATCTTTTTAGTCTTGAGACCTCTTGAAAGCATCATGTGTTGGTGCTGAATAGTAGGACACTGGGGTGCAAGTTGTCTTGGCTTGCAGGTCTCAGGTCTTAGAAGAAACAGGTGCAAGGGTTCACTCCCTGGTCGGGGAATGAGGTATATGTTTATGTGGCCTTAATGTCAGCACAGGAAAAGTGTCTTGCCAAGGGGTCCTGCTGCCCAGGACCTATGTTTTGAGCAATGTGCTTGTATTAGTTTCTTAGAGCTGCTGTAACAAATTACCATGAACTTGGTGGCTTGAAATAACAAATTTATTTCATTGTGGAGGCTCGAGGTCTGAAATGAAGGTGTTGCCAGGGCCACACTCTCTTCAGGTGCTCTAAGGGAGAATTCTTCCTTGGGTCCTCTAGCTTCTGGTGGTGCCAGGTATTTCTTGGCTGTGGCTGCATAATACCAGCCTCCACCTCCATCTTCCCACGGCCTCCTCTGTGTCTGTCTTCTCTCTACACATCTCTTAGAAGGACATGTTTTTAAATTTAGGACCCTTTTGAATAATCCAGGATAATTTTATCTCAACCATATCTGTTAATACAAAGACCTTTTTTCCAAATAGTCACATTCACAGGTTCTGATGATTAGGACACAGCTGTATCTTTTTTCGGATTCACAGATTGACCTACAGTAGTGCTTCCCCTCTTCCCCAGGTGATTGGATGAGATGTGGGCACCTGAGCTCCAGAGAGCCAATCCATAGGCTGACCTGCCCACCTCAGTGTGGTCCAGATTGAGGATGTGAGCCAGCTAATCAAAGTGATATGTTCTGGAATTGGAATATGGGAAACATGGAGAGGTTGAGCTTGTTAACAGCTAGGCCAGAAGGTGAAAGGGTGCCATAGGTTGATGCTTGGGGCCAGCAGAAATTGTGAGGGAGCAGGTGCCAGAAGTAATGAGAAATAAAGCAATTAGCAGAGAGAAGGATAGAGCAGACACAGAGGGGGAAGATGTGCCATGAAGGAGACTTTGCAGCTCAGCCGAGAGATGGAGGAAGACCTTCTGCTTCTGGGGACTGCTTTGATTCTTGGCAGCCTTTCAGATGCAGTTCTCTGAAAAAGAGAACTCTTTCCCTGGGGCACTGATGGGATTTTTTTTTCCCTTGGGACCACAAGAGCCTGAACAATGGTGGACATTCCTGGTCCTGTGGGTGGAAGCTGAGGTTCCCATGGAAGGCTCTTTGTGAAGATGTTATGAAGCATCCCTCCTATACTCCTTAGTGATGTCACGTCACTGCTCTTCTCATCAAGAGGTGATGTCCTCTCACCTCTCCTTGAATCCCAGCTTGGAGATGTGCCTTGTTTTGGCCAGTGGGCCATTCGCAAATGTGATGCAAGCAGAGGCTTGAAACCCTCCTTTGTTTGAGGTTTGCCCTCTCTCTGGTTGTGGTTGGAGTGGAAACGAGGATGTGAGTGAGCCTGAGCTCATCTCCTGAAGAGCCCACGTGGAAAACCGAAGCATCCCAGCCTGAAGATTGACAACTGCTTGATGCGTGTGTGAAGGCATCTTAGCCTATCCAGCCCGAATCAGACCACCAGATGACTGTAGCTGCATGAGAGACCCCAGGCAATACCAGCTGCAGGGCCATCAATGAACCCAGCCATATTGTTGACCAGCAAAATCATGAGCCAGGAAAATGGTTGTCATTTTAAGCCACTAAATTTGGAGTAGTTTGCTGCAGAGAATGGCCGATACCCAAATGGCAGATACAGTCCCTATGTAGCCAAGCCTTCCGCACCCCCAAGCATAGAGTCAGCCCCTGAGGCCAGGCTCCTGGTGACTCTTAGGAGTGTGTGGCAGAAGCTGTGGTCTCACATAACTGTCCTGCCCTTTATCTTTTTAGTAATGGAACTTTTTAGTAATGGCACAAGTCCACCCAACTAGGAACTATCTTTCCTGGTCTTCCTTGCAACTAAGTGTGACCACATTTTTCACCAGTAGAATGGAATGAAAGGAATGTGTGAAATTTTGGCATTACTTCTTTTTTTTTTAATTGAAGTACAGTTTATAATGTGTTAACTTCTGCTGTACAGCAAAATGATTCTGTTGTACAAGATATATATATATATTCACATACATATGGCTTTTCCAATATGGCTTATCACAGGATATAGAATATGGTTCCCTGTGCTAAACAGTAGGACTTTGTTGTTTATCCATCCTATATATACTAGTTTACATCTGCTAATTCCAAACTCCTAGTCCTTCCCTCCCTGACCTCTCCTCCCCCTTGGACTGCATTACTTCTTTAAAAACAATTTTTTTGCCCTACACCTTCCTTTGTTTCCCCCTTGCTACCGGCTGGAATGCAGAGCTGGGGCCAGCAAGGGTGGACAATGTTCTCTGGGGCAGGGCTACTCAAAGAGTGGGCCACAGACTTGCTGCTTGATACAGTCCATGACAAGGTGAGTACAGAAATTGGGATCAAGTGTTGACAGATTTTTATAACAAATTGACAAATTAATGTTAGTTGAATATAACAGTAGAAACTGAGGCTTTAAAAATGTGTGCAGGATTTTTTTTTTTTAAGTTTTGTATTGTGTTTAACCAAAGTTATGATTTATAGTGGATTGGGCAAAATAAAAAATCTGGGGGGACTTCCCTGGTGGTCCAGGGGTTAAGACTTCGCCTTCCAATGCCAGAGGTGCAGGTTCGATCCCTGGTTCGGAAGCTAAGATCCCTCGAAGCCAAAAAAAAAAAAAAAAAAAAAAATCTGACTCTTCCCCACAGAGAGTCTGGGAAGCACTGCTCTATGAGATGGCAAGTTAACGACCACCCTGGATCTTAAAAGTGGCCAGAAACTGGTCAGGACCTCTCCCGCAGCCTGTCATTTTCATTTCTGTCTGGATGTTATCTTTTGCCACAGGCAGGGCACCTGGCAGCTTGGAGCTCCACAATCTAGCTTTTCAGTCTCATAGCTGAAAAGGAAAGAGGCCATTTCCCCATAGCTCCAGTTAGAAAACTTTTGGAGAGGGACACGACCAGGTTAGTTAGGTCATCCACCTCACAATGAATCCCTACGACAGGCAGGTGAGACCATGTAAAATGGCAGCTCCCATTGGATCACACAGGTGAGTGTGGGGAGCAGTTTACAAAACACAGGAGTTGGGGCGCTGCTTTTCCCAGGAGAAGGCAAGTACCAGGCAGACAAGGAACACATCCACCACAGGGAAGCCCTCCACCCATTCTTTGTCTCTTGTCTCCCAGCCTCCCAAACACATTCCCACCAGGAACAGCCTTCCAGCTCCTACACCAGGAACAAAGGAGGTGGGAGGTTAGTGTAGGGGAGAGCAGAGGGAGCAGCCTATGCATGTCCAGAGGGGAAAGAGATCAGCTCCACTGGGTGTGTCCAACACAGCCCAGAATGGCTGGGCTGGGGGTGCAGAAGACATGAGGCTGGAAACCACATCCTGAAGGGGGCTGGTCCTCAGTGAGTCCCCAGCTGGCTGTAATTTAAACTGATGACTGGCTGCTGAACCAAGAGTTGAAAAGGGATAAGGCTAGAGGCTGGGAGGTCAGCTAGGAGGCCGTTGGAGCCATCCAAGCAACAAATGATGATGGCCTGAGGAGTAAGGTGGTGCAGAGGAACAAGACAAGTACATTCAAGAAACATTTAGGAGGGAAAATGGACTGGCTTCATGGATGAGTTCATTGAGGGGGAAATGTGAGAGGGGGGAGTCCTGGATGACACATGGGGATGTTGACGCCATTCATTAAGGCAGAAAACCTGGGTAGAGAAGGGGCATGGGGAAGCCAAGCTGGCTGGCTTCTGTCTTGGACACACTGTGTTGGAGGTTCCAGGGATTTCCAGGTTCTCTTATTTTTTGCTTAAGCCATGTCTGCAGTCTCGTAACTGGTTGCTCTTTGTGTTTCCCCCTTTTTAAACGATCTGAGCCGGTTAATGTCCCAGGTGATATCCCTGCCATGGTCACAGGCTTCAGTGGTTTCCTGCTTTCCCTAGACTGTCATCTAAGCTCTTTATCCTGGCACCCAAGTCCCCTAAGATCTGATCCCTGCTTCCACCTCCTCCCTCATAGGCTACATCACCTCTTCCTGGGCCTGTGTTCTGGCTATACTGAATCACTGACTTTCCCCAAGCCTTAGGTCACACAGTTCTCCCAGCCTGGAGTGCCCCCTCTCATGGATACATATGAAAAACTCCACTCATCCTTCAAAGTCAAGTTCCCATGTTACCTCTTCCATGAGGTGATCCTTGGTTCCCCCTATGGGAATATAATCCCCCACTTTCTGAATTGCCGCTGCATCTTCTCTAAACCCCTGTCATCTTTCTCTCCTGTCCTGTATGCATGACAAATACAAGTAAGGCAGTAATATAAGGAAGACAGTAATTGATGGGCCTGGTATCAAAGTGTGTGGGGACATGGGTTATTTTTGTTTGTTGATGAAGCATCTGTTCTCCAGTTTCTGCTGTTTCTGGAAACAGCCCTCTTCCTTTGAGAGCCGCCCTCTCCCGTGCTTTCAGTCCTTGTGCTTCAGACTGGGCTAACTGCTCCCACCCATGGCAAATGCCCAGGCCCTGTGAATTAGGAATTAGCTCATTTCATTCTCTGACTGCAGTGATTAGTTCAAGACTGAACTCAATTCAATAGAAGCCCAGGCAGGACTTTGAGGGGAAAGGGCAGAGGGAGCCTAAGAAAGGGAAGTTAGGTGAGGTAGAGCTCACTATTCTTGCAGTATTGAACGGGAAGATGAGATTCTGGGACAATCTACAGCCATTTTTGCCTCCACCAAAGGAGCACTCAGGAATGGAGCCAGTCAGAGGAAGACTGGGTTGAGAGGTGTTCTTGATGATGCCGTGTGCACACCTGGATCAAGTGACCCTTGTACCTTTTTAGTTATTTTAGCCGACAAATTCCTTTTTATGCTTAAGACAGTTTAAATTAGGTTTCTATTAGTGGCAGACAAAATGATTTAACTACCCTAAGATGCTCAAAGCACTTGTATGTATGTATGAATGAACGAATGAGTAGGTGACTTAAGGTCTCTTCCCTTCTTCTATAGGAATACTCCTTTGGGAATCGAATCTCATGGCATTATTTGTGAGGATTTACTCAAGGAATTATCCAGTTTAAGTACCAAGTGTATTCAAGATCTACAGGTGCCTCCCTGTATGAGCCTTAGCAGGAGGAGAAGCTGGGCATGTTTCTGGCCTCAAGGAGCCAGTGCTGAGTGTTCAGTTGCTCAGTCGTGTCCAGCTCTTTGTGACCCCATGGACGGTAGCCCACTAGGCTCCTCTGTCCATGGGGTTTTCCAGCAAGAATACTGGAGTGGGTTGCCATTTCCTCTTTGAGGGGTTCTTCCTGACCCAGGAATCGAACTGGTGTCTCCTGCATTAGCAGGCAGATTCTTTACCACCTGGAAGCCACAAGGAGTCAGACACACATGCTTTCTGCAGTGTACTTACAGAAGTAATGTTCTTGTTTGTACTTCCTCCTCCCACCTGCTCCAGGAGGGCAGCCGTTTTGTCCTATTCACAGCTGAATCCCTGGCACCTAGAATGGTACCAGGACACAGTGAGCTCTCAGTAAGTGTTTGTTCTGATGAATGAGTGAAACATACCTGTTGAATGAATGAGAAAACAAATCAGAAAGGAAAGTCATGGAAACTGGACCCCAAAGAGGATCTGTAAGCTACCCAAGCCAGGCTCCTAGGACTGGATCTTGCACCTGTTTACTGACCCTCTGCCCACTGATCTTTCCAATACATGGTGGGAGGGTTGCAAAAAGGGCCAAAGGGCCGTTCTGGGAAGAACTGAGAAGACATCAAGAAAACAATGGTGTGAGGATTCTGGGAATATAGCAGTGATATTGGCAATAGCAGCGTACACTGTTGTTTTGCTTTTACACCTTTACTGAGATATAATTCATATACCATATAATTCACCCATTTAAAGTGTACAATTCAGTAATTTTCAGTATGTCCACAAAGTTCTGCAACCATCACCACAATTTTAGAACATTTTTGTCACCCTCAAAAGAAACACTGTTCCTATTAGTATTCATTCCCCATTTTCCTCCAAACCACACCCTTCCTCCGAGTCCTAGGCAACCACTGGGGCTACATTCTCTCTCTAAAGATTTGCCTGATCAATATTTGGTCCTTGGTGACTACTCTTTGCACTTAGCATAATATTTTCAAGATTCATCCATGATGCAGCATATATCAGTACTTCCGTGTTTTTTATTGATGAATAAAATATATCAGTATAGCACATTTAATTTATTCATTTAGCCATTGAAGGACATTTGGGTTGTTTCCATTTGGGGGCTGTAACAAATACTGCAGTTATGATATTTTTATTAGACATATGTTTTCAGTTCTCTTGAGCATTATCCTGGATGGAATTTCTGGGTCATAAGGAAACTTTATGTTAACAATTCGAGGAACCGACAGTTTTCTAAAGCAGCGTTCCCTAACCTTTTTGGCACCAAGAACCGGTTTCGTGGAAGACCATGTGACCAATGGTTCAGGCAGTAATGCAAGCAATGGGGAGTGATGGGGAGTGGCAGATGAAGCTTCACTTGCTTGCCTGCCGGCTGCTCATCTCCAGCTGCACCAGTCCACAGTCAGGAGGTTGATGACCCCTGTTCTAGAGTGAGTGCACCATTTCACATTCCCTCCAGCTGTATTTGAGGATTCTACACTCTTGCTAACACTTGTTTATCCATTTTTTTGATTTTACCCTTCCTAGTGGATATCTCATCTGGTTTTGTGCTTTTATTTTTTTTTTATTTTAAACTTTTTATTTTGTATTTGGGTATAGCTGGTTAGCAATGTTGTGATAGTTTCAGGTGAACAGCAAAGGGACTCAGCCATATACATATATCATTTGGTTTTGTGGTTTTGATTTGCATTTACCTAATACCTAATGATGCTGGGCATCTTTTCATGTATTCATTGTCTATTTGCATATCTTTTCTGGAGAAATATCTGTTTTGATCCTTTGCCCATTTTTATGTTGGGCCTTTTATCTTTTTATTATTGAATTGCAAGAGTTCTTTATGTATTCTGGATATAAGCCCTTTGTCAGATATATGCTTTCTGCATATTTTATCTTATTCTGTGGGTGGTCTTTTCATTTTTTTGATGGTATCATTTGCAGCACAGTTTAAAAATTTTTAGCATATTACAAAAATAATTTTATTGAGGTATGATTTATATACCACAAATTTCACCAATTTTAAGCTCACAGTTCAGTGATTTTTAGTAAATTTACAGAGTTGTGCATCACTATAACCATCATCATAATTTAGTGTTAGAACATGTCTATCACCCCCTAGAAAGCTATTGGGCCATTTCCAGTTAATTGCTGTTAAACTACCAGTCCCAGTTAGCCAAAAGATTTGCCTGTTTGGATATGTTGGTATAAATGGAATCATACAATATGTGTTCTTTTGTGTATGGCTTCTTTCATTTAGCATAAAAATTTTGAGGTTTTGTAGCTCAGTTGTTAAAGAATCTCCCTGCAGTGCAGGAGACCTGCGTTCAATCCCTGGGTTGGGAAGATCCCCTGGAGAAGGAAATGGCAACCCACTCCAGTATCCTTGCCTGGAAAATCTCATGAACAGAGGAGCCTGGTGGGCTGTAGTCCATGGGGTCACAAAGAATCGGCACAACTGAGCGACTAACACTTAATACTTAACTTGTGTCAGTAGCTCATTACTTTTTCGTTGCTGAATGGTATTCCATTATTATCTATTCATTAGTTGATGGACATTTGAGTTATTTTTAGTTTGGAACTATTATGAATAACACTGCTATGATTTAATGTAACTGTCTTAGCTCTGGCTTCTTTTTGTGGGGGCTGTTCTGGGCCTTCATTGAGGCACTTGAGCTTCTCTAGTTGCAGTGCCTGGCTTTGTTGCTCCAAGCATGTGGGATCTTAGTTTCCCAATCAAGGATTGAGCCTGCGTTCCCTGCATTGGAAGGTAGATTCCCAACCACTCGCCCACCAGGGAAGTCCCAGTTTGGGCTTCTATAACCAAATACCATAGACTGGGTGGCTTAAACAACACATAGGTATTTCTCATCGCTCAGGAGCCTAGGAAGTCCAAGCTCCAGGTGCTGACAGATTCAGTTCCTGGTGAAGGCCCTCTTCTTGGCGTGTAAGCATCTGCCTTCTTCCTGCCTCCTCATATGGCAGACCTCATATGGTCTCACTTTCTCTTTCTATAAGGACACTAATCCCATCATGGGAGCCCCATACTCATGATCTTTTTAAAACCTAATTACCTCTAAATACCTTACCCATTGGGATTAGGGCTCCAACATATGAATTTTGGGGGAGACAAATTTTCAGTCCATAATAATAATTATTGATACGATTGGATTTACATCTACTATTTTGCTGTTTGTTTTAGATATGTCTCATGTCTGTTTTGTTCCTCTGTTCCTCATTTACTGCCTTCTTTTGTGTTAAATATTCTTATAGCATACCATTTTAATTTCTTTGTTTTTAAAACTGTATCTGTTGAGTTATTCTCTTAAGGGTTGCTTTAGGGATTACCACAGACATCTTAACTTATCACGAAATAGGAGAATATTTGACAATTTGCCAGCATGAATTATTTAATAATTTTATATGTAATAAGTAACACTTTAAATATTTAATACTGTTATTTTTAATTTATAGTAATTTAAATGCCTAATTATTAACTTAATACATTAAACTATTCAATTTACTTTAATATTACATTAAATTATTAAATCAATTGCATACATATTTAATAAATAATAATTTAATATTTAGGCATTTGGCATGTGGTCTCCATTTGTACCCCAAGCCCTGAAACACGTTGAGGGCAGACCTATTGTCTCATATCGGCATGCATACACAGTAATTCTCATACTATGAATTGTATATTGTGAATGCTATGATTCTATAGCCTGCTTTTTAAACCTAACATTTTGTTGTAGGCATTTTTTTTCTTTTTTTTTTACCATAAGCCTCTGTGAACTTTTATAAAAGTTGCATTATATTTTATCAGATAGGTCAAGCTTTAGTTAAGCACTTCCCTGCTTTAAGACATTTAGGTCATTTTCAATTTTCAGCTCTTTTGAGTTTGTTTTTGATGCTGCAGTGAATACCTTCGTGTACCATTTTCCATATTTTAGAATCTTTAGCATAAATCTCCAATAGTAAGATTACTTTGTTGAAGAAAACAAATATTTTTATAGTTCTGAGTATCTGTCACCATATTTTCCTTATGGATTATAAGGTGTAATTGTTATCTCTGCATGAGCACTGGGTATTAGCTGAAATTATTTTCTATGTAACTTTGCATTCCTTTGGTTATTAGCTGGGTTGGACATTTTTCTATGAACACATTTACTAGTCATAATTTGTTTTATGGAAATTGCTTCTTTATGCTCCTAAGGTATTTGTATATAAGGCCCTTTGTTTATTTTTCCTTGGCTGCATCAGATCTTAGTTGCAACATATAGGCTGAGTCGCTCCATGACAGAATCTTAGTTCCATCACGGGAACTAAGGGATCAGACCCATGTCCCCTGCATTGGAAGACAGATTCTTAACTGGTTCATCAGAGAAGTCCAGACCTGTGCTTATTTTTAAACTATCAGTTTGCATGTACTCTTTATGAAATATTCCCTCCTCAAGACTTTTTAGGAAGGAGCCAGAGTATATAAATAACTAAAAAGAGACAATAACCTTTTATCTCCCTTATTCGTTGTCAGTATTTCTTCCCATTTGCCCCTTTCCAGTCTTTTTGTTAAATGCAGAAAATGTAATTTCTCTGTAGTCAAACCTGCTAATCTTTCATTTGTGATTTCATCGATGATTCTAGGTTTAAAAAAGACATTCTCCCTCCAGAGGTTTGTTGAATGTTTCTCTTCTAGTTTCTTTATGGCAAAAACCACCATGATATTGTAAAGTAATTAGCCTCCAATTAAAATAAACACATTAATTTTTTTTTTAAGTATGTAGCTGTTTAATCCCTGTAAAATTTCTCTGTAAAAACTCCTGCTGGTCTGAAAAAAGGGGATAATCGCAAAGCACAGGTTTCTCAGACCCAACGGTTTCCTTCCCTGGTTTCCTGGGGCCTCTGCCTGGGGCCATCTGTCTGGAGGAGTGAGCACGTAACATAGACTCAGCACTTGCCTCTTGAGCTAAACCCTCCTCCAAAGGGGCAGCACAGGGCAGTGGAAAAACAAGAATAGGAACCTGAGTTTGACACCTGGCTGTCTGTGTGGACCCTCAGCCTCTCCTCTCTGCCAAACTGGGCAAAGTATGCCTGACTGACAGGGCAGTTGTGAGGGTGATGGGAGATGAAGTTGAGAAAGTTCTAGAACACTATGTGGCCCATCATAGATCTCTGGGTCCTGCCTTTGCCTTGACTTGGCTCCTGGGTCCCACCTTCTGCCCAGAGGTGACCCCCAAGCCTCCCTTACCACACAGCACAGGCAGGCCTGCCGGAGCATTTAAGAGTATTTCCTTTCTTGGGTGAGAAAATTGAGGCTTAGAAAGGTCAAGCGGTAGCACAGCTGATACCCCTGACTGCCCTGATGTACTGTGTCCTCCAGCATCACTTTGCCTCACTGCACCTCAGCTTCCTCAGATGCGAAATGAAATTGTCCTTATTAGTCTCCACTGCTGCAGGGTTCTTTGATGATCAAACAAAAGGTTCTGAAAAAGTCCACGGAAAAATCCAGAGGCAAGGTAGAGTCCCCTTGGGCCGCTCAGTCCACCCTCCCTCGCCTGGGACACAGACGAAGCCTTGTGTTAGCTCTGTGAGGCTCCCGCCTCCTCACCCTGCTCCCCAGGAAAACCACGCGGAGACTCTGTGAAGGCCCCTTGTGCCCGCGGCTTACCAGGCAGGAAGCCCAGGGTTTGGCTGAGGCCCCAGGAAGCAGAGCCCAGAGGTGGCTGCACTCAGGCCCAGCTGTACTCAGCTTGGAGCAACTTCTGATGTCTCAGACGGCCAGAGTGGGGAGGAACTTGGGGGTGGAGGGTCACTGGGGCCACCCCCGTTGCACAGATGTGGAATTTGAGCCTTAGAGGGAGGAGCTAGTTAGTGGCAGTGTCGGAACTTGGTTGGGGGAACCTGGTTCCCAAATCCAGCACCCTTTCCACTTGTCCTCTGCTGCAGCCGTGGCCTCCTAGGGAAGGGCTCCTCCAGTTCTTCTGAAAAATTCTTTGTTACACGATGACATCTGAGCAAAACTGCATGATGCTGGGACAGAACAACAAAGCACTGAGAGCAAGATGCCCTCACTCAGGAGGGAGTTTCCTGGGAACAGAATTTTCCAGAAAGGCAAAGAAACATTTTGAGCCAGAGCATGGCTTTACTGGAGCAGCTGCGAGAATGTTGAGGCAGTGGCTGGAGGCAGGCAAAGGTGGTGTGGAAATTTGACACCATCACCCCACCCTGGCAGTTTGGCATTTAAAAATAAAGTTGCTTTCTCTTTTAGCAATTTAAAAAACAAAAAAACAATGAAGCCATATCACTCCTCCCAAAGTTTGAGAGGCTAGCGATGGTTCTCAACCCTGGCTGCATTATTATTACTTTTCTCTCTATTTTACGGTGAGGAAAATGCAGATCAATGAAGCAAATAGTTCGTATAAGGTCACAGATGGAGGAAGTGGTAATGTACCAGGTGCACTGGACTTCTTTTCCTCCACACTGTTAGGGTTCTGCTAACAGGAGGGGTGGCCCCAGAGCAGGCAGGACCTGGCTGGGGGCCAAGCCTAAAGGCCTCTCCTGGAGAAGGCCTGGCTGGCAATTGCGGAGGCCATCTGTGACGGGCTGTCTGGTTTCCAATTCCTCGATCCTAGAGAGGGGTGAGAGGGGATGTTACGATGGAAGTGTCTGCTGAGTTCTGAAGATGACAGGCATCGGTTTCCAGAGTTGCTGCAGCACAATGCAAATTAAAAAGAAATATTTTATAAGCTTTGCAAATCTTACAGTTCTTCTTGTGGTTGAGAGTCAGGTTCTTGGAGATGAATGAGGAGAATTTGGTGAAAAGAATTTGTTGACTGAACGTTATGCTCCTCCCCTTTCAAGGAAGAGGAATGTGGAAGGTTCTTGCCTCTCATATCAATCAATAGGAGGGCTTTGTCAGAGCTTCTTGGGGAGGTGAGGATGGGATCCCCACATGCTGGGGCAGGGGGACTGATGCCTGACTCCCCCCTGAAACCTGAAGGGCTAGAGACAGCTAGCCAGCTGCTCAGTGAACGAGCTGAAGGAGAGGGGGCTGAGTTGAGGTTAACCTGAAGTGGCTGAGTCTTCTGGGAGAAAGAATGTGTGGATGTATCCCATGGGACACGGGATTTCTTTCTTCTTTATTTATTATTTATTTCTTCTTTTGTGTGTGTGTGTGACCGTATTCTTTGGAGATTCATCAGCTAAAGACAAAGTCATGATGGAGTAGTTCAGTTCAGTTCAGTTCAGTCGCTCAGTCGTGTCGACTCTTTGCGAATCGCAGCACACCAGTCCTCCCTGTCCATCACCAACACCCGGAGTTCACCCAAACCCATGTCCATTGAGTCAGTGATGCCATCCAACCATCTCATCCTCTGTCGTCGCCTTCTCCTCCTGCCCCCAATCCTTCCCAGCATTAGGGTCTTTTCCAATGATGGGGTAGGGCAGGCCCTAAATCTGGGAGACCCAGAGACACAAGGACACAGGGGTCAAGGGAGAGGGCCACGGCTGATGATGGCAGAGATTGGAGGGTTGCTGTTACAAGCCAAGGAGTTCTGGTGACCGACAGAAACTGGGAAGAATCAAGGAAGGATTCTTGCCTAGAGCCTTCGGAGGGAGCTGCTGTTACCTGATTTCAGAACTCTAACCTCCAGTACTGTGAGAGAATAAATTCCTATTGTTTTAAGCTACCTGGTTTGCAATAATTTGTTATGCAACCCAAGGAAACAAATACAGGGTTCACGTGGGCTCCTATGAGGCTCTGGCTAATAAGGCTGCCCAGAGAACTAACGCTGACACCAACAGAACTGGGGAGGCCCATCGGCCCCTTTCCTCTCCTCCTTGTTTGTCTCCCTGCCCATCTCCAGTGAAGTCCGAAATAATAGCCAAAGAGATAGAGAAGAAGTAAAGGAGAAAGAGGAAGCCAGTCCCCTACTCAGATGGCTGGCAGGTAGCCAGAGGAGGGGAACTGTAATTCTGAATTAAAGTCATGGGCTATTTCACGGGACCGGATGTTCTAAGTATCTTATTAATAATTAAAACTGCATTTTGTGAGTCTGCACCATCTGAAAATGAACAGAAGGGTCATAGGACAGAACTTCTCCCATCAAATAAAAGCAAAAATAAAGGTGCCTTGTAATTTCAGCTCTGAGTCACCTCTGCTCAGTGTAACAGATCCATTGAAAGCAGGAGAGGAAAGGAAGGGGTGGCTCCCGGGGTTCCTCGGCAGGCAAGGGTCATCTCCCTAATCCTCAGAGGAACCAGGAATCAGACCCTGGATCCTCATTCCATGGATAGGGAACTGAGGTTCAGAGAGATCAAGTGACTTGCCCAAGATCACAAAGTAGGTGGCAAAGGGAAGACGTGGACCCAGGCCCGCCTGACCCCACAGCTCGGGCCCTGCCTCTGCTGCACCTTTCCTCATGCGGTTCTGAGAGGTGCCCCCTGAGTGCCACGCCTCCTCCACAGAGCCCAGCACGAGCCCTCCGCTGCTGCTCAGGATGCTTCTTCTCACTTGATGAGCTTAGCTGAACCGCAGAAAGTGAAGACCACGAGGGACTTGCACACTTGTTTCTGGTCCCTTCCAGGAGCAATCTTTCTCTTTGGTCTCAGCTCCTGTTGTTTCTAAAATGAAAAAGGGCTTACCACGTCTGGGGGAATTAGAGCCTGGTTGAGGGTCAAGGCAGCCAGGCGATGTTGGAATGCTCTTGTTCTCCAAATTCAAATGGTCTCATCTGCCCTCAGGCTGCTCTCTGCTGGAATGTGGAGCCGACTCTGAGGAAGGCTGGTGGGGGAGGGAAGGAAGGGGGCTCGCTCAGGGGATGGACCAAGACCCAGAGTGATGGCTAGTGCCCCCCATTCAGGGGCAGGCCACAGGGAAATGCAGCCCTCATATCCCAGTCTTTAGGAAACAGATTCGTATTTTCAAAACAAATGTTATGGCACAAGTGACTGAACTTCATAGGGTTGCTATGAAGGATAAGTGAACTTGTGCCTGTAAGGCCCTGACTGTGAGTTGCTGATGGTCTGCGGTCAGTCGGTGTCAGTGATTATCATTAACTATGGTAGAGGATTGTTGCTGGGATCGTATTCGCTTATGGATGGGCAGATCCAAAGGATCCAAAGGACTCTGGAGGCTCTCCTTCCACTGGGCCTCTGATCCCTTGCCTGACTCTGGAATTTAAGCCTGGTATTTAGGGAAGTTCAGCAGCTAGGAGAAGCCTTTCAGGATCCTCTCAGTCCTGATGACCCTCCTTTGTGTATCCCCTCAGGCCTTGCATTATAGCTGTCTGATTACTGACCATCTTTCCTGTTGGAGAGCTGGTGTGCTTTCTCTCTGTGGCTTGGTTCAGCTGGGTGCAGCTCTCTGGGGTCATGGAACATAGGGCTCAGCAAACTTCTTAAAAGGCCAGATAATAAATACTTTCAGCTTTGCAATGCCATATGGTCTCTGTTGCAATGATCTAACTCAGCCATTGTGGTGTGGAGGCAGCCATAGACCAGACATAAATCAGATGAATGTTGTGGGTCCAATAAAGCTTTATTTACAAAAACAGGCCACTGGCCAGAGGGCCATGGTCGCCAACCCTGGACCTAGTGTTTCTCATGGACAAAATCGCACATGAGCAAAAGTGGAACTTGCATTACGCTCACGTTGTTCCCTCATATCCCAGTCTTTAGGGAACAGATTCGTATTTTCAAAACAAACACTATGGCAGAAGTGACTGAACTTTATAGGGTTGCTATGAAGGATAAGAGAACTGGTGCCTGTAAGGCCCTGACTGAGTTGCTGATGGTCTGTGGTCAATCAGAGTCAGTGATTACCATTAACTATGGTAGAGGATTGTTGCTGGGATTGTATTTGCCTTCGGAGAAGGCAATGGCACCCCACTCCAGTAGTCTTGCCTGGAAAATCCCATGGATGGAGGAGGCTGGTGGGCTGCAGTCCATAGGTTCGCTAAGGGTCAGACACGACTGAGCGACTTCACTTTCACTTTTCCCTTTCATGCATTGGAGAAAGAAATGGCAACCCACTCCAGTGTTCTTGCCTGGAGAATCCCAGGGACGGCGGAGCCTGGTGGGCTACCGTCTGTGGGGTCGCACAGAGTCAGACATGACTGAAGCGACTTAGCAGCAGCAGCAGCAGCAGCAGTAATGTCCTTAGAACAGTGCTTGGAATGTAGTTTAAAAAAAAAGCTACCATTTTCATCAAATCTAATACATAGTTTTTTATTGTGGTAAAATACACATGGGGCTCCCCTTGTGGCTCAGCAGTAAAGAATCCGCCTGCCAATGCAGGAGATGCGGGTTCCATACCTAGGTCGGGAAGATCTCCTGGAAAAGGAAATGGCAACCCACTCCAGTATTCTTGCCTGGGAAATTCCACGGACACAGGAGTCTGGTGGGTTATAGACCATGGGGTCACAAAAGAGTCAGACAGGACTTAGCAGCTAAAAAAACAACAAAAATCACATAACATAAAACTTACCACATTAGTCATTTGAAAGTGTATCAATCCAATGGCATTTAGTCCATTCACTATGTGTGCCTCCTTCATATGATTTATTTCTAGAACATCTTCACCCCAAAGGAAACCCCATATGTGTTAAGCAGTCATTCCCCATTCCTCACTCCTCTGGCCCCTGGAAGATGTACATTTCCCCCCTGCATCTCTGAGATGGAGCTGTACTTATAATCAAAAGCATCTTATGAGGAGTTCCCTGGTTGCCTAGTGGTTAGGATTCTGGGCTTTCACTGGGTTCAATCCCTGGTTGGGGAACCGAGATCCTTCAAGTGGTGCGAAATGGCCAAAAACAGAGCATTTTATAATCACTGTTTCTCAAGTGGCAGTCCCACATTGTTGTCACTTCTTGCGTGAGCATAAACTTGGCTATCACTCTTCAGTAGAGCTATGTGCATTCTTAAAATTTTATTTCTTGAATTTAACTGCCATTCAAACTGTCTTCAAGAATGAAGCTTTAGCAAAGGAACAAAAAGTTGTTAAGTACGAAGAAAGGCATGAAAAAGAGTAGCAGGACATAAATTTGATATTAATGAAATATATATTCCTCATCAGAGGAATCACCATTCCGTGCTTCTTCCAAAGCCAACAACCAAGTGCTTTATGAGACAGGAAAGGCAGATACAAATAGATAAATCTGTGTTATATTTTGTTAATGACATATGTCTGAAAAGATGGCCTGTCACATTTGAAGCAAGGCAACTTATGCCAGGGGATGTTATGAAATCCTTGACATAGCTAATAAAAAATGTCCAAGTCATGGGAGGTTGGTGTAACTGGTTCATATGTCATGTGGGACAATTATTAAGGCATCCTGTGTCAGTTTAATGGCACTATTACTTTTCTTGATGGTACAGTGTGTCTTACAAATGATGACATCTTAAAATGGTTATGCAGTATTATCATCATCACATTACTTTGTTATTTTCATTTACTTGTATGTTTCCCCGACTAGACTGTCATTATGTTGAAGAAAAGTAGTTTGTCTTGCTCACTACTGAAGCCTCAATGCTTGCCCAGTGTCTGGTATGCAGTAAGAACCAACAGATGATGCAGGATGAACAAAACTCATTTGGGAGATTAAACTAATTAGTTAGTATTAACACCCAGCTTTAAGATTGTTGTGAAAATTAAACAAAAACAGCTTTAAAAAATCTTGCCTTGGGAATTCCCTGGTGGTCCAGTGGTTAAGACTCCATGTTCCCAATGCAGGGAGCATCAGTTCCATTCCTGTTCTGGGAACTAATATTCTGCATGCTTCACAGCACGGCCAAACTAAATAAATAAAATAAAGAGATGTTATCTTATTAAAAAATCCTGTCTTGTCCTGTGCTCAATAAGAACTTACTTGTTGGTGGTAGTTTTGTATCAAGTAGGATTGTGTTTGGCTAAAGTAACAGAACACCCAAAATGCTTTCAAATAGTGGTGCTGGAGAAGACTCTTGAGAGTACCTTGGGCAGCAAGGAGATCAAACCAGTCAATCCTAAAGGAAATCAACCCTGAATATTCATTGGAAAGACTGATGCTGAAGCTGAAGCTCCAATACTTTGGCCACCTGATATGAAGAGCTGACTCATTGGAAAGACCCTGATGCTAGGCAAGATTGAGGGCAGGAAGAGAAGGGGGTAACAGAGGATGAAATGGTTAGATGGCATCACCGACTCAATGGACATGAGTTTGAGCTAACTCTAGGAGATAGTGAAGGACAGGGAAGTCTGGTGTGCTGCAGTCCACAGGGTCCCAAAGAGTTGGACACGACTTGGTGACTGAACAACATCAACAAACAAGATGGAAGTTAATTAACCCTGCAGATAAACAAAATGTGGAAGTAAACAGCCCAGGAATTATAGTAAAGCTTCATGATCATCAGCATCTTAGGTTCCTTTGGTCATGTTGCTTTGCCATCTTCAAATATGGCATCCACCTTATGGCCCAAAATAGCTGCTTGAGCTCCAGCCATCATGTTCACATTCCAGCTGGCAGGACACAGGAAAGGAAGTAAGAAAAAGAGAATCTATCCTTTTATGAATACTTCTAAAAAGTTGTGACACTCTGCTTATAAACTGGCTAGAATCTGACTACATCTAATCACATGGAAACTGGGAAATACAGGTTTCCATCAAGGCACTCATGTGCCCTGCTAAAATTCAGGGGTTCCATTACTGAAGAAGGGGAAAATGAATATTGAGGGACAAGTAGCAGGCTTTCCACACTTATCAAACTCCATGGTGCTGATTACAAGTGCAACATGGTGCTCTAACAAGTCTTGTTCCATGATGGCAATGGAAGATTTTCAGGTGGAGTTGGGCAGGAGCTGAGCTGTGAGAGGTGAGTATGATTTAAATGACCAGAAAGCATGGGTAAGAGCATTTCCAGCAAGTAAATGACCAAACAGAGGCCCAAAGGCAGGAGCATAATAGGTGTCTCTATGGGTTAACAGAGTTGTCTTGGCCAAAAGCGACTGTGTGTCAGTAGGCTAGCTAGTTGAGTCCCAGCCCTAGGAGCAAGGGGTCAACCCTGAGTTGCCTGTGTAACTAGCGTGGGGTCACTCAACTCCCGGAGCCTTGGTTTCCTCCTCTCTAATTTATGTACAGAGTCAACCTTGTTGTGAGGAATCAGTGAAATGAAGCAGGAGGAAGCCCTCTGTAAACTGTAGGTTCCTGTACACTTTAATGTTCAAAAAGCAGCTGCTGTCATCATGATGTGGGGCCACTTGGATGGGGAACGGGAGGGGTTTGCACTCTGCCCTCCAGACAGCTCCCCACGTGTGATGCCCTTGTGTAGGTGGGGGATGTGGGTGGTGAGTGGGGACATGTGGGCAGGCAGGAGGAAAGGAGCCTCTGGTAGGGCACAGACAAGGCACACAGATGCTCCTAAGTAATGCAAGAGAGTGATAGAGAATGGCAGGGGTGGGGTGGCCCTGCACTGCCCTAGGGCTTGTTCCCTTTTCTCTCTCCCACACAAGGAGCAGAGTGGGTCAATACCGCGTGCTGACCTAGGGGCCAGTCATGGGCCTCCCATGCCCACTGCAGTCAAGCCAATGAGATTTCCAGGCTCCTGGGTTGGAGGCCAGCCCTCAAGCAGGCCCAGCCTGGGATCAGGGGTCTTGTCACATTCCTAAGGGAGCGCCTGTGGCAGAAACCAGAGGCCACACAGCTGAGGTGAGGGTAGAGAGTGACAGGGGTGGGGGTGGCCTTGGTTCTGATAGGACTGTTGCTTCCCCTTAGAGGGCTTGACAGGATAGAGCACTGTCTTAGCTCTGGCTGCCATAGCAAAATACCAAGGACTGGACTGCAAGGAGATCCAACCAGTCCATCCTAAAGGAGATCAATCCTGGGTGTTCATTGGAAGGACTGATGTTGAAGCTGAAACTCCAATACTTTGGCCACCTGTTGCGAAGAGCTGACTCATTGGAAAAGACCCTGATGCTGGGAAAGATTGAGGGCAGGAGGAGAAGGGGACGACAGAGGATGAGATGGCTGGATGGCATCACCAACTCAATAGACATGGGTTTCAGTGGACTCAGGGAGTTAGTGATGGACAGGGAGGCCTGGCGTGCTGAGGTTCATGGGGTCGCAAAGAGTCGGACATGACTGAGCGACTGAACTGAACTGAACTGAACTGAAGGCAACAGACATTTATTCCTCAGAGTTCTGGAGGCTGTGAAGTCCAAGAGCCAGATGCTGGCTGGTTGCATTCCTGGGGACGGCTCTCTTCCTGGCTTGCAGATGGCCACCTTCTCATTGTGTCCTCACATAGCAGAGAAAAAGAGCTCTGGTCTCTCTTCCTCTTTTTGTAAGGGCATAATCCCATCCTCTTCTTGTAAGGGCCCACCCATATGACTCCACCTAAACCTACTAACCTCCCAAAAGTCCTACCTCCAAATATTGGGGCCCTGGGGGTTAGGGCTTCCACATGTGGATTTCGAGGGAGCACAAACATTCAGTCCATAGTGAACACCCAGCTCCACTTGGAACTTGAAAGCGTGTCCTGGCCCCTGTGGGTTCCTCTTCTGTCCCTATGCTTGGCTATGCCTTCAGGGCATGTGTTGTGGCTGACGTGTCACTGCCCTGGCCTGTAGAAGAGTCAGGTGGGAGATACAGTGGAGCTGGCATCTTTGGCTGGTGCACAAGGAGGGTGCCCCAGCAGAGACTGTCCAGGAGGAAGGAAGGGCAAACTGCAGCAGGGAGGTGGCCAGGCCCTGGAGCCGAATTCAAAGGCCACCAGGGTTCCATTGCACTGAAAAAAACCAACTGGTGCCTTTTCTTTCCTTTTCCTTTTTTTTTTTTTTTCATGAGATTGCTGCAAAGTGGATGACAGAACCCATGCAGAGGGGAGCAACAAATGCAGCGGGGAGGGCCATGGAGGGTCAGAGAAATGGTCAGAGGGTGACAGAATGGGACAGAGTGACACAGTGCGAGAGACAGTAGAGAATGTTGTGAAGCCATCAGGAGAGATGGAGACAGGCAGAGACACAGGAGAACAGGGCCAAAGTGACAGAGATCCAGAGAAAGACAGTGGGATGGGGTCAGTTAGATACAGCGAGCACCTAAGGCAGGAAGGCCCGAAGGGGGAAGGGGCCTGGAGGGGAGGGCTGAGTGGTGGACAGAAGGGTCCTTCTCAGGGCCCCTCACTCCATCCAGCATTGTGCAGCTTATCAGGCATCAGGGTCCCTCCTCAGTCCCACCAGGTTGTCCTTTCTCCTCTGGGCCAAGCCCTCACCTCCAAATGAGGAGGTCAGGCTTAAAGGGGGAGGTTTGAGGACCCTGGGGCCCAAGGGGAGCTGGTCTGATGGATACAGTGTGGCCAGGCCTAGAGGCTGGGGGTGGGGATGTGACCTGGGAAACCCCCTTAGCCAGGGCCCACGGGACAACTACCAGGCATCACCAGCAATTTACTCCTTTCCCAGTCACTGTGTTGCTCTTGGGAGCCAGAAGAAATCAAAGGCTGGAAGGGGAGATGAAGAGAAAAAGTCACACATTCGCATCATTGTCTATGAGTTGTCGTCCCTTCCGGAGAGCGCGGTCTTCCTGGACCAGATGGCCGTGAGTCATGCCCGTTCCCAGAGCAGCTCCATGGCCAGATCTTTCCCTGACAGCACATCCCAGCAGACCAGGACTCAGTCTGACCCAGGTCGGGGGGTGAGGAGGCAGCTTTCCTAGAACCATGCTTCTAGTAACTTCTCCCAGAAACCACTGGGGAGCCCCAGATTATAGAAGTTTCATTCAGGTCCCAAGACCAGGCTTGGCCAGGAGTGACCTGCAGGGCAGGGGGCAGCCTGTGTGTGGGGTAGAGCTGGCAGTCAGGGAATGACAGAGACCAGGCAGGGAAACCAACCCTGGGAGCCAGAGGGTGTGGAGGGAAGGAAAGTGACAGATCATTCCCAAGCACCAGGGGCAGGAGGAGGGCAGGGCCCACCTGCCTCACTCTGCCCTGGGCTCCCCCAGCATAACGTCCTCAGATCGGTCAGAGTGCAGAGCAAGGGCCTTGGTGGTGGCTCTGAGTTGTCATTACAGATAATTTAGAAACTGCTGGCAGTACCGCCTCAGAAAAGAGCCCTTAAGAAAGGTGAAGATAACGGTGTTATTCTCCATAACTGAAAATGGCAATGAGAGGGAAAGAAAGTGAAGGCCCTCAGTCGTGTCTGACCCCTTGCGACCCCGTGGACTGTAGCCTACGAGGTTCCTCCATCCATGGAATTTTCAGCCAAGAGTACTGGAGTGGGTTGCCATTTCCTGTTCCAATGAGAGGGGCCTAACTGCATTTGAGATTGGACAATCAACCCTCTCAGTGCACAGAGAGGGTCAGCAAATTGCCCAAGGCCACACAGCCAGACATCTTTAGACACCCCAATCACTATTCTTCCACCTCCTCACAGTGTCCCGCGTCTAACTTGCCTGCATCTTTTGGGTCTTTTATCTCAATGGAGCACACAACAACCCTGAGATGTAGGTAGGATTACTCCCATTTTACCATGAGGGAAACTGAGGCCCAGTGGGTAACTTGCCCAGGGTCCCAAGACTCATTCAGGGACCAGAACTAAGAGCACCTTGGATTCTTGGCACAGGGCTCTTTCCCCCTCTGCTGTGAGAAGACAGTTTATATTCCAAGGTGGTATTGGGGGTCAGCCTGTGTCACACGACCATTCGTCTTCCCTTCCAAGCTTCCTACCTCGAGGAAGCCCTTTCTGTGTTGGTAGAGAAAGCAAGCCCATGCTCCACATCTCTGACCACTCGGGTCCATCTCAGGCTAAGTCATCTCTTTGATGGAGCCTTGTTTCCCAGGGGCTGCTCTTTTTAATCCACCCATCTTCCTCACCCTCTGTCCTGCCCACCCCAGTTCCTCGGTGTGGGTGAGTGTGTCAGCCACTAATCCGGGCAGGAGGCTTGGGGGCAGCCGTAGCACAGTGACACACCCTCTGATGTGGGACGAGGATATTTTAAATCTGAGTTATCCTTCAGAGTCAGGAACATGTGGTTTCCAGAACCAGGAGGACACTGGTTTCCCAAAGAGGGGAGGGGAAGCAAGGAAAAAGTGTTGAAAGGGTGGAGGAGGTGGGTGGGGTGGGGACAAGACCTACTGAGGGCTGGCCTGGGAAGAATGCCGCCTGCAGATGAGAGGGTCAGTCCTCCTTGATCCTGGAAGCCTCTCCTTCTTGTCCTCTGGGGACCCCTGCTCCCAGCACACTTCCTGCAGCCTCAGCAACATGTTTCTATTTTTTCCCCATCTCCCTGGTGCAGCTCATTCCACCGCACCAGCATAAGCTTGTGTGCCAAATGCCTCCCCTTGCTCTGGTGAAGAGAGTGTGTAAGGAAGGGAGGAGTTGTTACATTTGTCTTGGCCCCTGTGCCCTGGGCAGGAGAGAGGCTGGGGGAGAGGACGGCAGAACCCCGAACTCATCAACCAATTGTGAACATGCCAGTCTGGGTTTGGTCCAGCGGGCATGCCAGCCATTCCCTGCACGTGGCCAGCTGGGCCAGGTCCCTGGCACGGGGAGCAACCCCCGCGCCCTGCCCAGAGAAGAAGGGTGCCCAGAGGAGGGGCCACAGGGTGGCTCGTGAGCAGCTAGAGAGAGAGTGACAGCATGGCTGGCCACCCTCTCCTGTGACACAGGCTCTAGTTTTCATGGAAAAGACAGAGGGAGATGCTTTCCATTCTGAGGTATGAGAAGATGAAGGGGGCTCTGCTTCTGGGGGTTTCCAGACCAGGCTGGAGACTGTGAATGAAAGTCAGTGGCTTTGAGGGAAAGATTTCCATGCCAACGACCCTCTTCCCAGGAGGATGTCTGATTGGCCAGCTAGCCACCATTCCATATAGAGTTACCTACTGGGTGAACCACGTGAGGAAAGGCCAGACTCCCTCCCGCTTCCAGCCTTTCTGGTTGCCTCTGGCTGGGGCCCCAACCCCTAGTCTTATCCACTGCAGCAGGTCAGGGAGGTAGTTTTGCTGAGCACATGGCATGAACCATAACACCTTTATGCAGAAAGAACTATCTGGGGTCACTTTCTTCCAAGGGAGAAATACCCTCTGGGAGAGGCAGGTCCCAACAATCATGGGGTTAAAGGTCAGTGGGAAAGCACAGAAGTAAGCCATGATGACAGTCCAAAGTGACACATCTGTTACTGGACAGGATGTTCATTCCGGCGCTTGTGAGGGCCCTCCCTCAGTGCTGGGGTCAGGGAAGTTCTTTAGAGAACAAGGACACCTCAGGTGATGCCTGCAGAAAGGTAGTTAAGTGAGGTGGTGGCTATTGGGAAGAGCCTTCCAGGTTGTGGGGACAGCAGGGGCCAAGTCTTTCAGGCAAGAGTAATGATGGTGCTTTCTAGAGAAGACTCCTCGAGCAAGTGGTAAAGAGGGAGAGGGCCGCAGAGATAAGCAGAAGCCACTTGCAAAAGGCCTGCATGTCTTGTATTTTTATACCTGTCTTCAGTCTTCAGTCAGAATTTTCCTCAGCCTCCAACTCCAGCAGGAAACCCAGTGGGAAATAGTCACTTCCTGCCCTTAGACAGGAGAAAACAAAATCCCAGCAATTTCTGCTTCACCCCAAATGTCAAAGTTGACTCCTGCAGTTGGGGTATACAGGATACATGACTTTCTCTTTTAAAACAGTGCTTATTGCTTTTCCATTTATGAAGGTATATGTATTATTGCTTTTCCATTTATGAAGGTATATGAAGGTATATGTAAAAAGAAGAAAATGAAGTCACGTATAATCCCTTCATCTGGAGCTTATTGACATCAACCTTTTGCATTTTTCCTTCTGTCTTCTTTTTTGTTGTTACATAGTTGAGGTAAAACTATATATACAATTTTATTACCTGCCTTGTTCCCTTAACATAAGCATGTTCCCATGTTGTTAAAAAAGGCTTCATTTTTAACCTCCCTGATAATTTTGTGTGTGAATGACTTCCTTACTTTACTGTATGTTTGAGCTTTTTATTTTGTAATTTTCTTGCTTCTAATTGTGGCCTTTTCTTTCATGCCTAAAGCAATTCCTTTAGCATGTGTTGTAAAGCTGGTTTGGTGGTACTGAATTCTTTCAGCTTTTGCTTGTCTGTAAAGCTTATGATTTCTCCATGAAATCTGAACGAGACACTCGACAGGTAGAGTAGTCTTGGCCTTTTCCCTTTTCATCACTTTAAATATATCCTGCCACTCTCTTCTGGCCTGCAGAGTTTCTGCTGAAAAAATCAGCTAATGACCTTATAGAGATTCCCTTGTATGTTATTTATTGCTTTTCCCTTGCTGCTTTTGATAGTCTCTCTTTATCTTTAGTTTCTGTCACTTTGATCACAGTGTGTATTGATATCTTTAGCTTTATTCTGTATGGGACTCTCTGCACTTCCTGCTTCCTTTCCCAGGTTAGGGAAGTTTTCAACCATTAGGTCTTCAAATATGTTCTCATGCTCTTTCTGTCTCCTTCTCTCCTCTTTCTGGGACCCCTATAAGGTGAACATTAGTCTGCTTGATGTTGTCCCAAAGGTTTCTTGAACTGTCCTCATTTCTTTTTATTCTTTTTTTTCTGTTCAGTGGCAGTGATTTCCATTATTCTGTCTTTCAGCTCACTATTCCGTTCTTCTATATCATTTAATCTACTATTGATTCCTTCTAGAGGTGGCCGTGGGCTCAGGAAGTTTTATGTTTTTTGTTTTAATATTGGATTTGGGCTTCCCTGGTGGCTCAGACGGTAAAGAATCTGCTTACAATATGGGAGACCTCGGTTTGATCCCTGGGTCAGGAAGATTCCCTGGGGAAGGGAATGGTTACCCATTCCAGTATTCTTGCCTGGAGAATTCCATGGGACAGAGGAGTCCAGTGGGCTACAGTCCATGGTGCTGCAAAGAGTCAGACACGACTGAGAGACTAACACTTTTTCACTTTTATAGTTGATTTATGGACTTCACAGGTAGCTCAGTGGTAAAGAATCCACTTGCCAATGCAGGGGACACAGGAGACTGGGATTCAATCCCTGGGTCTGGAACCTCACCTGGAGGAGGAAATAGCAATCCACTTCAGTATTCTTGCCTGGAGAATTCCATCGACAGATGAGCCTGGTGGGCTACAGTCCATAGGGTCACGAAGAGTCGGACACAATAGAGGATGCACCCATATTTGATTTACAATATTGTGTTTGTTTCAGGTATACAGCAAAATGATTCAGTTATACATACACATCTATCCATTCTTTTTCAGATTCTTTCCCAAACTCCTAATTTATCCCTCTTCCCCAAACCCTTTGGTAAGTATAAGTTTGTGTTCTATGTCTATGAGTGTGTATTGTAAACAAATTCATTTGTATCATTTTTAGGTTCTACATGTAAGTGATATCATATGATATTTGTCTTTCTCTGACTGAATTACTTCACTTAGTATAAGTCTTTAGGCAGCCAGTTGCTGATGGGTGGGGCTGTGTGCCCACCTGTTACTTGTTTGGCCTGAGGCCCCCATCGCTGGCACCTGCAGGCGGCTGGGCGGGGCAGGTCTGGGCATTAACAAGGAGAGGGAGGAGCTTCCGCAACGGCGCCTGCCTGCACTGGCTTCACGAGGTAGAAGCAGCTTCACGGGATGCACTGCTGCCGTCCCCACCTCTCCAGGAGACTCTCCAAGACCAGCAGGTAGGTCTGGCCCAAGCACCTATCAAATGACTGCTTTTGTCCTGGGACGTGTGGCATTTAGTGTGCATTTCCCCCAGACCCCTGGGCTCCTGAAATCAAGCTCCGCTGGCCTTCAGAGCCTAATGCTCTGGGGGCTCGCCTTCCCCGTGCTGGGGAGCCCCATGTGGGGCTCAGAACTGTCATTCCTGTGGGGAACCGTTACAGAAGAGGGAAATATCCTGTCCTGGGACTTGCAGGAGTCCTTAGGAGAGACCACCAAGTGAGGGTCCTTGGCTTCGTGCATGAAAGAAGTCAAGGGAGAGCCAGAGACAAACAAAAGCAAGTTTATTTAGAAGAATGCATGACTCCACAGGCAGAATTCGGACTGGCTCAGAAAGTGAGAGTGGCCCCAGAGCATGGGGTCCTTGTTTTTTATGGACTGTGTAACTTCATATGCTAAAAGAGTGGGAGGAATATTCTTGTTATTTCAGGGGAACGTGGAGATTTCCCAGGATTTGGGCCACTGCCCACTTTTTGACCTTTTATGGTTCCTCTCAGAACTGTCGTGGCATAAAGGGGAGTGATTTTAGTATTACAATAAAAGTATGATGAGCTAAAAGTCAATGACCCGACTATTCTCGAAGCCACCTTGGTTTCAGCTGGTTCCAGCCAGTCTTTATTGAATCCCAGCACCGGACCTCCTCTTCACTTATCTAGCACCCGTGTCCTGCTGCTTTCCCTCATGTCTTATTCTCCCCGCAGAGATTTTACTCCCATATTCTTATGGGAAGCAGAAGCACAATGGGCCATCGTCTGTACCCACTTCAGGGCTGAGCAGGGCCATTGACTCTGCCTGTTAGGGAGTAAAACCCCCGGAATGCCTAGCCTAGGGAGTCCCAGGGGCAGGACAGCTCCTTGTTTCGAGTTGGAGGGTGGTATGGGCTGGAATCCTTGCAGAGCCATCATTTTGACATGAACCTGTTGTAACCTGGAAGACATCAACTTCACCAGGAGGTTAAAGAGGCAGGAAGAAGAGGAGGAGTAGGAACATGACCACAACTGGGCCCAGGAGGGGCAGGAACCACATAAAGCTAGAGAGGGCACTCTTAAGGTGGACCTGATGGCATTAGGGTCTGACCCCTGGTTGTAGCCGTGTAACTATGATGTTTGTTCATAAATCTTTTTGATGTCCATCTCCATCTGGGCTGAATTATTGACATGGGTACAGGAGGTTTTGTTTATGACTGCACACACACCACCCTGGTCGGCCAGCAAGTAATCCAAGGCCAATCTATTGTCCATAACCACATTGACCAGTGAGTTTAAAGAAGCCGAAAGTCTATTTAGGGCGTTTCCAGTGGTCAGGCTAGGCTCTCTAAAGTGTTGGTTAGATTTCCTAGGGGTACCTCACAAAAGGTAAAGCCTCCCCAGAGAGCTGCCAATCCCCTCTGCCAGTCCTATTCCTGCCAGTATTAATCCAATGACCCTCCTGGGGTGGTATTGAGTATTACTATGTATAGTGACTGTGAATGGGACCAACTGTCCTGGTGTACTGGTTCCCTTGTGCCATACAGTATTAATAAAAGGATAAGCAATTACACAGGGGCCAAATTTCCTATGGGATGCCCTTGTCTTTGGGCCCTCATTCTGGGGAGTGCCACACATGCAGGCATATCCTAAAGGTGGAATAAGAGATCTGGGAACAGAAGACTTTAAAAAGCAACCAGTCATCCAGATCCATAGAAGGGACAGGTCATGAACTCAATGAGGGGACAAAGGCCCAATAGTATATTGAAAAGAGTTAAGTCTGGGAGTATTCCACACCCTTGGCTTGGATGAGATGGTGGGTACAAAAGGGCTTTACCCACCCCTTCCATAAAGTCCAACAGTTTTTAGTCCAATCCATCCCTGTCCTGTAGGAACCTTGGGCCTGGGCTCCACTGTGAGCACACAGAATGGAGGCATTCATGAGAATGCAGCTTGGGTCTGGGTTCCAAAACACTGTGGTCATCTTAACATCCGGCAACCAGGGATTGTTCCAAAGAGGCTCACCACAGCCTAGAGAGCCATAAGTGTAGTGACATCAGAAGCATGACTGGTTTTCTGGATGACAACAGTAGCCATGATTAATGGAAAAGTTATGTCATATTTTTTAAAAAGAGTTAAATGTGGCAAGGTATCAGGCCTGATGAAAGCATTGCCCATTGAGCTCATATTGGTATATGTGTGTGTGTGGTGGGGGAGGGTTGTTTCCATGTGTTTGAACTGGTAAAGCTCTTTTATAAAAAAAATTTTTGGAGTAGTGCAGTGTTATATTAGTTTCAGTGTACAGCAAAGTGATTCAGTTCTACGTATACATATATTCATTCTTTTTCTGATTCTTTACCCATCTAAGTTATTATAGAATATTGAGTTCCCTGTGCTATATAGTAGGTCCTTGTTTGTTATCTGTTTTATATATAGTAATGAGTATATGCTAATATCGAGCTCCTAATTTATCACTCCCCACTCCTGACGTCTCCCCTTTGGCACCCACAGATTTGTTTTTGAAATCGGTGAGTCTGTGGTAAAGCTCTTGTGGTATGTACCTATTTGTATCTGTAAGGACGATTGTAAGCCACGGTTTTCATGGCAGACCCAACAATTAACTAGTTTTTCTCCCTGGTGACTATTTTAGATACGTTTAATAGAGCATTTTTTCCCATTCCTCCTGAGTTGAGACCATTGTCAGAAGTTCTACTAGGAGTATTATGGCTTTTGACATTGTATTACTATATTTTTTTGTTCAGACCCAGCAGGGGCAAAGAAGATGCTTATCAGGGCGAGGGGATTCTGAAAAGCGGCAGAATAAGAGCATGATAGTCAGAAATGCCAGGTTGACTAGACCAAGCCACCTTGGCAACATGAAGTCACTTACTGGTCCTCTTGAATAGCTTGTCTGTCTTCCACGGGCTCACAGGAGTAGGTCTCTTCTGGTTTCTATTGGGACTTACACAGATTTTATTCTAGACAGACGTACCCAACTAGCGACTCTCATAACTTGACAGTAGTTGGATTGCTTAGCTACCCTTGACCCAGTCCCTTCCATTGTGGTTGTAGCTGGTCCTCAGGGGGCGCTTCCTTCCAAGTTTTTAGTAGGACCAAGTCCCCTGACTGGATGGAGACCTCGACCCGTTTCTTTCATAGGGGTGGGGGCAGCACTTTGTTTCTGTACTCTTGGAGGGCCCTTTGAGCTTGGCTCAAGCTGAACAATATGGGCATCCAATTTTGGGGCTTCCTCATCAAACGAGAGATATGAAGTAAAGAAGGGCCTCCCATCAGTCATGTCTAAAGGGCTAAGTTTCAAAATTTCCTCTGGGGCCATCCTAGTCCATAGAAGGACTACAGGGAGGAGGGAGACCCAGGTTTCTGAAGCCTTTTTACATAGATTAGTGAGCATTCTTTTTAGAACATGACTTGCTTTTTCAACCTTGCCACCTCCAGGAAGAGTGGAGGCGGTAGTTAATACCCAGAACTGAGGCAGCTTGTTGGGTCGCCTTGGCAGTGAAAGGATGTCCGTCATCACTCTGTAGACTTTTTGGTAACCTGAATCTCGAAATTATCTCTTTAAACAGAAATTTGGATACTTCTATTGCCTTTTCAGTTCTAGCAGGGAAAGCTTAAAGGTGTCTATGAATACCAATAGGTATTCCCATTCGGGAATACCATTACCATTCCCATTTGACGGCATTTGGGTCAAGTCTGTTCATCAATCTTCCCTTGGATATGTTCCTTGATGCTGTATGGGCTGAGTTAGGAGTGGAGGTATGGGGTGGCTTTCTGGGTTATTTTGGCACAAAGCTTGCAAGCCCCTGTGACATTTTTAACAGTTTGGGACAGTCTCTTACCCAGGAACACAGTTTGAACAGGAAGTCCCACCCTAAGTGGGAGAATTCTTGGACGTGCTTATTTTCCATTGCTCAGCCCCAGGAATGAGAAGCTTGTTATCTTTTGTCAGCCACCCTGAGGGGTTTCTTTCCAGTCCCGTATATTTAGCCCCCTCAGTTTCTTCAGGTGTATAAGATGGCACCGCTGGGAAGGGTGGACTGTCGGGTCTGAGAGCTGCAGTTTGTAGGACTGGGTGTTATTGGCTGCAGCCTTAGCAGCCTTGTTGGCCAGGGCATTTCTCCTTCAAAGGATTTGTGGCCCCTTTGGTGACGCCTGCCATGAATGACTGCAACCTCCTCTGGAGGCAGACCTCTTTTAGGAGTTCTAGAATTTGTGCCTGGTGTTTAATAGAGGCACGAATTCTTTGGCTGTCAGTAGCCCCCTTTCTTTCCATATGGCAGCATGGGCGTGTGGCACTAGGAAACCATACTTGAAATCAGTATTTATATTGATTCTTAATTGATTTATATTGATTCTTATTCCTGTTCCTAGTTGGAGTACTCTGGTCAAGGTAATTGACTCAGCCGTTTGGGCAGAAGTATAAGAGGGTAAAGCTCAAAAATTGTCTGCAGGCTGACTATGACATACATAGCCAGCCTTTCTAGCCCTTTCATGTATGAAACTGCTTCTATCAGTAAACCATTCTGCATGGGGACTGGTCAGGGGCTCACTGTTGAGGTCAGGCCTACTGAGTAAACTTGTTCAATAGTCTCCATGCAGGAGTGAACAAGGAATACTTGGGGTGGGGGCTCTGGTATTTGAGTTGCTGGGTTCAGGACTTGGCAAACCTTAAGTGTTTGATGCCTGTGGGACTAAGTAGGAGGGCTTGGTTTATATATTTATTTATGAAGTAAAGTTGTTTTACAATGTTGTGTTAGTGTCTGGTATATAGCAAAGTGATTTAGGTATACATATATATTCTTTTTCATTTTCTTTTCCGTTGTGATTTATTATAAGATATTGAATATAGTTCTTTGTGTTATACAGTAGAACTCTCTTGTTTTCTTATTTTATATATGGTAGTTTGTATCTGCTAATCCAAAACTTCTAGTTTATTCCTACCCCTACCAAAACTTCTAGTTTATTCCTACCCCTACCACCCCTGCCCCCCACCCCTTGCCTTTCCCTTCAGTCACTCTGAGTGAGTCTCTTGTGAGTCTGTTTCTGTTTTATAAATAAGTTCATTTGTATCATATTGTAGATTCCACATATAAGCCATATTATATGATGTTTGTCTTTCTCTGATTTACTTAGTATGACAATTTCTAGGTCCATCCATGTTGTTTCAAATGGCATTATTTCATCCTTTTTTATGACCAAGTATTATTCCATCACACACACACACACACACACACACACACACACACACACACACACACATCTTCTTTATCTATTCATCTGTCAGTGGACATTTAGGTTGCTTCCATGTCTTAACTGTTACAAATAGTGCTGCTATGAACATTGGGATGCATGTCTTTTCAAAATAGAGTTTTCCAGGAGTGGAACTGCTGGATCATATGGCAACTCTACACTTAGTTTTTTAAAGGAACCATCATACTGTTTTCATAGTGACTGCACCAACTTACATTTCTACCAACAGTGCAGAAGAGTTCTCTTCTCTCCACACTCTCTCCAGCACTTATTACTGTAGACTTTTTAATGATGGTTATTCTGATTCATGTGAGGTGATACCTCATTGTAGTTTTGATTTGCAGGAGGATTTGGTATTTAGCCCCTGGGTTGGGTTTCCCAAACTTAGTAAAAACCCTTTACCCTCTCTGTGAGAGACAGGAGTAGGAGATTCACTGGTGGCTCGGATGGTAAAGAGTCTACCTGCAATGAGGGAGATCTGAGTTCGATCCCTGGGTTGGGAGGATCCCCTGGAGAAGGAAATGGCAACCCACTCCAGTATACTTAACCTTTAAAGAACCCATGGATGAAAGAGCCTGGCAGGCTACAGTCCACATAGTTGCCAAGAGTTGGACATGACTGAGTGACTTCACTTGGTATTTAATCAGTCGCCACCAGTGCCCTTTTGCTTCTAGGACTCCTTGTGCCTGGTGAGGGGTTAGGACTTCCAGTGATTGTTCCAGGGAGAACTTACTTACTGGCTTCTACTAGCAGAGCAGTGGCAGTCACTGCTCTAAGACATCCTAGCCATCCAGTGGCCATCTGATCAAGCTGTTTTGAGAAATAAGCTACTGGTCTAGGGAGGTCCCCCAGTTTTTGGGTGAGGACACCAGGGCTACTCCTGTCTCTCATAGAGTAAGTTTGGGAAATCCAACACAGGGGCCAGGAATGCCTGTTGGCAGTTTTCATCCCAGTTGAGGGGTTTGTGGTCACCTTCTTTTAGAGCCTCATAGAGAGGCTTTGCTATAAGCCCGAATCCAGGTGTCCAGATCCTGCAAAATCCTGCCATCCACACAGAGGCCCTCAGTTGCCTCTTTGTCTGGGTCCAGGGGTCGGGGAGAGTTGAGTGGTTATAATGGCTTCCTTGGTCCTTGGTTACAGTCTCCTTGTCCCAGTGAAAAGTGAAAGTGTTAGTTGCTCGGTTGTGTCCAACTTTTTGCAACCCTATGGACTGCAGCCCACTAGGGTCCTCTGTCCATGGGATTCTCCAGGCAAGAATACTTGAGTGGGTAGCCGTTTCCTTCTCTGGGGAATCTTCCTGACCCAGAGATTGAACCTGGGTCTCCTGCATTGCAGGCAGATTCTTTACTGTCTGAGCCACCAAGGAAGCTCAGAGTTGAGCACATATCCTGGGTACTTAACTTGTTGGGAGGAATCTGAGCCTTGTGAGGAGAGGCTCAATATTTTCATTCACCTAGGAAGCTAAGGATCTGAATAATGCTTTTATCTGTCTTCCTTGGTAGGATTAGAAATTAGGAGGTCATCCATATACTGTAGGAGAGACCTATTTACCAGTTGTAATTCTCTTAATTTGTTTGCTAATATATTTCCAAACAGGAGGGAAACCCTGAAACCCTGGGGCAGCACAGTCTACGTTAGCTGTGAAGTGTTATGAGGGTCTGCATCTGTCCACTCAAAAAGAGATACTGGGAGTCTGGCTGCAGGGGAGTGCAAAAGAGGCATCCTTTAGTTCTAGGACTGTAAACCAGCGTTTTCTGGAACCTGGGTCAGTATGGCATGTGAATTAGGGACTATAGGGTGAACTAGGACCACTGCCTCATTAACTGCCCTCAAGTCTTGAACAAACAAACCCATATTTTCCACTTTGCTTTTTTATGGGCAGAACGTGGGATTACACAGAGATCGGCAGGGTCATAACAGCTCATGTTTTTAAAACTTGGTTTATTAAAGGCTGGATACCTCATTGGCCCTTGGGCTTCAAGGGATACTGGTTATCCACCAGTGATCAGCATTGGTTTTAATGAAATCTGAGCTAAGGCAGATTGCTGGGTTTGCCAGGAACCTCCGTGTCCTAGACAGAGGGGTTTACTTGAGAAACATTGTGGGGTGGAAAGGAGACCTCCTCTGATTTGTGACTGAGGCACGCTCCATTGGTCAAGAGCAATTGTTTCCCTGGTGGGTGCCTTCTCTGAGGGGGTCTCTGAATTGAACTACTGTCTGGAATTTAGTGAGCAAATCCCTTCTCAGCAAGCAGGCAGGGCACTCAGGCAGGAGTAGTAACTGTGTGCAAAGGTAAAACTTCTTAGCAAGCAGCTGAAGGTGGGGGGTGAATTGCTTGGTTTTAGACCATCCATCCATCCCCATTACTTTCAGGATGGGGAGGACAAGGGTCCAGGGAAATCAGTCAGCACAGAGGAGTGGGCCCCATATTTAGTGGAAAAAAAAAAATAGCTTTTCTACCTGCCACATCAAGGGTTACCTGAGGCTCCTTCAGGGAAATGACCTGGTGTCCTTTGGGAGCCAAGGGGGTCCTGGGCCCCCTAACTCTTCAGTCCTCTTGGTTGTCATCGGCTTGGGGATCCCCAAGCCCCTAACTGGACTGGGGGCCCTCTTGCTTCTAGGAGTCCTCTAGTGTACATGCAAGGCAGGATTTGGGTGGACATTTCCCATACAGAGGGCATTCAAGCTTCCAGTGGCCCTCCTGGCTGCGTTTAGAACAGGTTCCTTCTCAGTGGGGCAGTGGCTCTGAGGGATTTTTCAGATCCTGCCCCTGCTGTTGGCTTTTACAAGGGGTTGGGTATAACCCTGGTGGTGCAGGGGCTAGGGCTGCCACCAATAATTGTGTCTTTTGTGGTTTTCCCTGAATCTTCTTCGCTTCCTCAATCCTCTCTCTATTGTTAAATGTTCCAGAGGCCAAGTCCATGAGCTGGTTCATGGAGGTCTGGGGTCCCCTAGCTGCTTTCTGTAATTTTCTTCTAATGTCTGGGGCAGATTGAGTGATAAAATGAGTGTTAACTAGGACTTGCCCTTTGTGGGTGTCAGGATTAATACTGGTATACTTTCTAAAGGCTTCTACCAGCTGGCCCTGTAAGAGGGCCGGATCCTCATCTTTTCCATGTTACTTCTCTGATTTCATCATAATTAACAGGCTTAACAACACACCTTTTCATCCCTTCTATGAGGCGAGTCGCCATGTGATTCTTGTGTGTGAGCCCTCTACCTCTTTGCTGGCAGCCCCAGTGGAGGTCTTGGTCAAGGACTGCATTCTCTCTTGTAAGGTAGATTGTATGTCCTTGATTTGGGGCTGCCAGTTTACCGGCATGTGCCCAGGCTGCAGCAAGGATCCAGCTTTTCTCTTCAAAGGTGAAGCAAGTAGAAAGGAGGATCTGTCACAGTCCCCCAGGTAAGTTCTCAAGACATTGTCAGCTTGGTGAATTCTTCTGCAAACTGACTAGGGTCCTCAGAAAAATGTCCAAATTTCTCTTTGCAAGTAGTTAGGTCAACCATAGGAAAAGGGATGTGGACTCATTGTTCCTCCATCACCCACGGGCACTTTCCTTAAGGGACAGAATCTGGTAGGAGGAGGCTGGTAGGCAGCCCGGCTTCGTGTAGTATTGGCACTGGTACCAGAGGATATAGGACAGAACTGGAGGGATAAGGCAGTGGGATTTCCAGTAGATCAGATGGGGGACTAGGGGTAGATGATCTGAAAGACTGTCCTTCCTCAGAATTAGGGGGGCATAGGAGTTCCTAATTGTGGACATTGAGGAGGTGGACCTATAAAGGACCATGGAAAGCAGCGGGCTCCTGTGGGGGAAGAAGTCACTTCGGAGGGGTATGAGCCAGGCACACTCGTCAGGAGTCTTTTAGATATGGATCTTGAGACAGGGTCATGAACATTTGAGCATACGGGACTCCCCTTATTTACCTTCCTTTTTACAAAACACATCCAGCTGCAAGATGGCATTGTAGTTCAATAATCCATTTTCTGGCCAGATCTCTTGATCCCCTATTTGGGGCCATGCAGTGTTCAAAATAAGATTAATTTCTTTTTTCTTAAGCCATTCTGTCTGAATCTGCCACAGTTAGCTAACATGCGTTCTAACAGAGAGTCCTTCACAGTGCTTATAATCACTCCCGTTTTGGGTTAGGATGTCATGACAAGACAGGGGTCTGAACTGCAGGGATTCTGTAGGAAATGGGCCACTGCCTACTCTTTGGCCTTTTATGGTCCATTTCAGAACCATCATGGCATTAGGGAGAGTGACTTTTAATATGACCATAAAGGTATGATGGGCTAAAGGTCAATGACCAAACTATTCTCGAAGCCAGCTTGGTTTCAGCTGGTTCCAGTTAGTCTCGATTATCTTCCAAACAGCCATGCCCCCTCTTCATTTATCTAGCCCTCGTGTCCTGCCCCTTCCCCTCCTGTCTCAGAATCTCTGCACTATAATTATTCTCTAGTTTGTGGGTCACCCATCCGGGGTGAGGGTCACGTATGGGATTTGATTATATCTCAAGTCCACCCCTTCTACCCATCTCATTGCAATTCCTTCTTTATGTCTTTAGCTGTAGATCTTTTCTGATAGGTACTGGTCTTTTTCACTGATGACTTTTCTGCAGCTTAGTTGTGATTTTGGTGTGCTTGTGAGAGGACGTGAGTGCAGTGTCTTTCTACTCCACCATCTTGGCCCCGAAAGACTTCACTTTTGAGTTCTGTATCAGATGGGCTCTCTTGGATTGCCTCCAGGTCTGAGCATCAGTGAGTATAGTAATGCCAGAACTGGCCCATCATCAGAATCACTTCGTTACCACCTAGGCTTTGGGCATCAGAATCTAGGATGTGGAGCTGGAGAAGGTACATTTTTAAGAACCCCTTTCAGGATCAGCATTTGGGAGGGGCTGTTTTGAAACCCTCTGGGCTACCTTGTAGCACTTACATAGCTCCTTCTAGGAACTCATAGAGTCGAGATGTCTCCTGTTAAATCGGACAAAACATTTTCTACCTTGTAGAATCAGTGGGAAAACAGATTACTGGTGCTCAGGGTCTGGCATAGTTTATGTGCTCAAAAAATAGTAGCTGCTGTTCATCTAGTTCCCAGGGGAAGCCTTTGCTCTATATCCAGACAGACAGACACTCTGTTTCTATACTCACCCCTGGGAAGGGCTTGCTGCCTTGGGACCCAGTTCTCCACACATTTCTTTGCATAAATATAGAATTCACGCTCATCTTTTCAGGAACACATCTATTGTATGGCAGACACTACATTTTAAAAAGTCAGAACACATTTCCATGAGACAGAATATGTATAATCAGGACTGTCCTCCAAAAAAGAAGCTATAGGACCATAGATGAGAACCACAGATAATGATTTCTAAACACATGGATTGTGCATGCATGCGAAGTCGCTTTAGTCATGTCCGACTCTTTGCAACCCCATGGACTGTAGCCCACCAGACTCCTCTGTCAATGCGATTCTCCAGGCAAGAATACTGGAGGGGTATTGCCATGGGGTTGCCATGCCCTCTGCGGTGTTCTTAGAACCCCTTCGCCACCCAGTTAAGGAGGTGCTAAGTTTGTCACTGGTTGCTCTTAAGTCCAGAAACAGAATAAATACAAATTTGTAGAGCCATTTGATAATGCCACAGTATTCAAATATGTGATCATCTTTTTTTCTAGTATTTCAAGTTTGTTATGCCTTACAAAAGCACTGGTCTGTGACTGATTGGATAGTTTCAAAATTAGTCCTTTACAGAAAACTTCAGAAGCTATGGTCTAGAGACTGATATATGCCACCTTACTTAATCCTCACGGTCTTGGGGTCCTTTCTCTTTCCCTTGTCCCCCCCTCCTAGGAAGCCAGCACCCCCATGTTTGCCTGCTAAGCTTCAGCTAGAGGAGGGCAGCCCTATCCCTAGGTCTCTTCTCCCACCCCAACCACGAGGCAGGGGCCAACATTCCCCAGGAAGACCCCAGGGAGAGTCTAGGGGCTGCTGATTTGCCCACGATATGGGGGTGTGAGGCCCTCAGGGCAGACTAACCTGGGGACTGCCATGTTCCTGAGGCCTCAAAGGAGGGAAATTCCCCAGACAACCTCTGCCCTTGATTTGGAATCATGGGTCTGTGTCATAGAGCTTTTGCTCACACCCGACCCCAGGACTCGGTGCTGCAGCAATCGGCTGATTGTCAAGTTATATACTGCTAAACACTGAGCCTGTGCTAGCTGCTCTGGGCTGCACCAGATGAAGGTATTTTTGGTAAGCATGTACTCTGATTAACTCATTTAATTTTCACTATGACCTTATGAGATAGGTCCTATTTTTACCTTCATTGCACAAGAGACTATCAAGGTTAAGGGACAGGCTTAAAATCACGCAGTTAATAAGTGTGAGGACTGGAGGCCTTCCCTGCACCCGCCCCCAAGCCGCTGCTCTGTGCCGGCTCCTGAGCTCTTAACACATGTGGGGCTGTGCACATGCCATTGAGGGGCTTGCAGTCTAGTTGGGTCTGTGAGACCCTTGAAGAATCCTAGAAGGGTCACACAGACCTGACTTATGGAACCTGGAGGAGAGAGACTGGGATGGAGGTGAGGGAGGGGGGGTGGATGGGGAGAGGGGAAAACTTTCAGGGAGAGAGGGCGGCTGGCTCCCCTGGGTGCTCACTCACATCCTGTGTCCCTGCCCCTCCCTCCCCAGACATGATCTCACTCCTCAGCCTCATCCCTGGGGCTTGAGAGGAGAGGCTATCGTTCCCTCCCACACACCAGAACTTGGGGCCTGAAAGACCCCTCTATCCCGTCAGGGCAGCTTAGGCTCCCACAGTGACAAGGATGGCTGGCTGTCACTACCCCATGCTCCCTAGCCCCTCACATGGCAACCCCCCCCGCCCCCCAACACACACACACACACACACACTTCTCACATTATCTCAGCACTTTTTGTGCTTTTCCTTCCTTTGAGAAGGATACGCACCAGGAATCCCAGAGGAAGGAACCCTGCTGGAAATCTTCCCATCTTCCCACTCCCCTGGTTTCCCCTTTCCCATCTCTGGTGTTCTCTGCTCTGCAAGTGGGGCAGAGCACACCAGGCAACTGGCATCAGGAACTCCAAGCCATATCTGGCTGCCTGAACCTCTCAGGGAGCCAATTATTTAAATTGGGCGTGATCATGAAGATTAAATGAGAAACAGCCATGGAAGTTCTTCACCAGCTCTCAGCAGCTCTACATAGTTTAGCTTCCCTGCCGCACTTGGCTTTTTCCAGTCTTGTCCAAGCTTCAAAACTTGGCTCAAGCCCACTTCCTCCCAGAAGACTTCCTTGACTACACCAGTCTGGACTGAGTCCTCAGCCCAAAGGGGTCATCATCTGCACTAGGTGATTTGTTGTGTTTCTGCAGCCCCAGAGTGCCTTATGAACACCAAGTGTCACTCTTACAACCAGGTATTGGGATCACTATGCTGTCCTCATAGCACCAGACCTAATGCAAGATCATGTTTGCCCTACTCATAACTTCCATGTCTTAGAACCTCCCCAGGAGGGTCAGATGGCAGGGATCTCTTAGCCACTCAGGGAGATGGACTGGGAGGGATGTTTTCAATTCCCATTATATTGATGAGGATGGTGATGCTGAGAAAGCCCATGAGACCTGGCCAAGGTCACAGGACTGGGTAGTCCATTGCCAAGTCAGGATTCAAATCCAGGTTCCCACATTCTCATCACTCCCTGGGCGGCAGGGGGCACATTTGCTCAGGGCCCAAATAAATCCAACAGAGGACCAAAAGTGTGTACCCTTGGGGCTTCTATGACCTCTTAAGTGGGCTCCTGCCTTTCTTTGCTACCCCTGCTCCCTCTCCCTGGCATCTCCAAGCCCTCCCAGAAGCACCCCTAAGCCCTGGCAGACAGCCAGTCCAGGCCTGGGATGGCAGAGATAGTCCCAACCGAAGGCTATGTGACACATGGCCGCAGGGGCCCCGGTGGCTGGAACAGGCCCTAGACGATGCATGCATCCAGATCTGGGTCTGGGTGCAGATCCAGAAGGAGACAGGCAGAGTTTGCTCTTGGCAGGACAGAGAGTCCCAGTTCTGAAGGGCCCCAGGAGTCCGGAGAGGGTTTTAAATAGCCAGGGACAGGCCAATTGTGAGGCCTGCTTTAAATTGATTGAATCATCTTTAATTGTTGGTTGGTGCTGAAATGAAGAATGAGGTATGGCTTTAAATAGGAACCATAAGTGTTTCAGTCACACCCTTAGTGGGAACTGCAAGCTCAGATCTGCTCTCCTCCTATTCAGAGCGGTGAGGCAGTAGAGACGGTGGACTGAGCAGGACTGGCAGCTCTCAGAAGGCGAGGTCTCACTGATCCAATCAACTGAACCCATCAACCCATCCATCCATCCATTCCTTTGCCCGAGCTTACTTACTCTTATCTGCACCTTCGTGGCTGTGCCCAGACCCATCCTCCTAGAGCTGACAGAAGAAAAGGGGCCCAGGGTCCTGCATTCGGGGCTGTGTGGCCTTGGAAAGGCATCTGAGTTCTCTGGGCCTCCATTGCCACATCTGTAAACCGAAATGAAGCTTGCCCTGCCTGCCTCCTTCAACGAGCTCTGAAAGCTGTCATCCAGGCCATTATTGCTGGTGCATCAGCACCTCCCCTACCTGGCCCTGGGCCAAGCCAGGGTGTGTGGGATGTGGGGAGCATGTGCCCTCTAGGGCCCAAGGACTCTCCCCCCGCCACAGGTCACAGCCCACTCAGTGGTGCCGTCCTCGGTGTTCCTGAACATTTCCTGTTCTCTGGGCCTGGGCTGGAGTCCCCATCCATCCCTTTTACCTGGGGCCTGCCTGGCAGGCTCACCTGGTTGCACCTTTAACCTCCAGATTGCCCTAACTCCCACTCAGAGCCATGAGGGGCAGTCAGAGAGCCTAAGAAGGCCCACAGAGACAGGGTTCTGACGGTCAGCCTCCTTGGGAGGGTGCAAACACTATCCCCAGCCAGTCCTGGGACAGAATCAGGGACCACCTGGGGCCATTTCCCCACCTCTGAAGAACAGATATGGCCAAGGGCAGATTCCTGGATTTCCCTTTTTGCTTGATGTTAGATTTAGGACTTCGAGGGCCTGAGAGAGAAATTGTCAGGGAGGCAGATTTTAGCTCACCTGGACAACCTTTGAAAAGAGGCTTTCTCAGGAAACACCAGAGGAGCTCAGACCAAGCCTGGATGCAGCTTCCACTGAGAGCATTGCAGAAGGCCGCCTCTCAGGCTGGGGCAGACGGGGCTGGTGTCAGCACTGGAAGACCACATCCTGGTCCACCTCTGACCTACAGTCCCCACAGTCTTGAGTCAGCTGCTTCATCTCCCTGAACCACGGGCTCCACTTTTGTGAAAATGTGGAAATAAGGCTTTTTTGAAAAAGAGCAGTATGAGGATTCTGAAATATGAACTAACATGCAAAAATACTCTTGGCCCAGTTGTCAGTAGTGGATAAATGCTGGTTGAGTGTGAATAGAAGCCAGGTGGGGGCTTGTACCAGGTGATCCCTTGCAACTCTGAGGGCCCATGACTTTAATCAGCATAGGTAACCAACGGCCCAGGTGAGGACACTGTCAGACCAAGTGCCCACAGGGTTTATATGGGCTGGGATAAGAGTGGGTAGTTAAATGTTGCACCATGCCTTCAGCTTGACTTCTTTTTGGAGAGGGAGCCCAGAAGGGGCGGACAAATCTTAGGATCTATATGAAGTTGAAAGAAAGCTCTTATCTCATTTCCTTCTCCAAGCTGCACGGGATGGCTACTTGCAGAGTAATAGGAACTGAGGGGGTCTGGGCCACATTCTCTGGGTCCTCTTCCCACATAGCCATCCAGAATGGGAGAGTTGGGCTCTCTTTGTGGTGCCAAAATAAACTTGCATTGTTTCCAGCAACACAAGAGGCCTTGAGTGAAGCCGCTTTTGCCAAACCCTATAAGGAAGGGGAGTGGGAGGGTCGGGGGGAGAGGGGAGGGTCGGGGGGAGAGGGGAGGGGAGTTTGGAATGAGAGATTCCCCTCCACCCCTCATCCCCTACCTCCAGCTTTCTCCTGACTTCCAGAGAAGTCTGTGTAGGCAAGCCCAAAAGCAGATCCCAGAGGGCACTGTGGAAATCTGGGCTTTTAGGGGAAAAAAGAAGGGACAGGAATTCCCATTTGAGTGCTCCCATTTGAATTCTATGTGCTCGGTACTTTGCTTACAGTCATGCTAGTGGGCTGGGGGTGCACACAGACCTCCGTGCAAGTGCTGATCCTATCACTTGCTAACTCTGGGGTCTGTGCAAGCAAGTACTACTACTTCTCTGTGCTTTCATTTCCTCATAGGAGCTAATAATAATACACTTCAGAGGGTTGTATCAAAGGTTAACTCAGGTAATGTAGTAAAATGCTCTGCCTAGCATAGAGTGCAAAAATTACCCTCAGTGCGTATTAGTTGTCATTACTACTATCCAATAGTTGCTGTTAATAATAACTTTTATTATTTTCAGTTCAATACCCAGAGGTAGGTATTGTTACATACTTATTACAGGTATGGGAACTTCAGCTCTGGAGGGTTAAGGCACTTTTTCAGGGTCTGACAGTTAATGAGTGGCAAGCTTAGGATTCAGACTCAGGTCTGACTAGCTCCAAGGCTCACACTTTTACTTGCATCTGAGATGGGGCCCTGGCTGGCTTTCTTGATGCAGATGCCAAGCTTCTTCGAGGATGGGGATTTGCAAAGTGGTGAAATCAGAGCCTCTCGGGCAACAATTTCATGGCTCCACTGTCCCCTAGACTTCATGGACTCAGTCACTGTCCAGCTGGGCCTGGCTGAACACGAAAGCCCACGGATCCCCTTGCCAGGACTCAGGGCCCCTTTATCTCTAGAGCATCCATCTGGAGTGAGTGGCTGCAGCTCAGGCCCTGCTCTGAGCAACATCTACACAATTAGACCCCAGGCTTCCCATTCCTACATGGAGAGCTTGTTGAAGCTGAGCCAAAGCCTCCTGGGATGTAAATTCTAGTTGTCGCTTCCTAGCTGGGTAACTTAGGGCTTGTTACTTGCTCTCTCTGAGCCTCACTTTTCTCCTAATACTGGAGCGATATTTCCTAGCTTTCTGTGTCTCTATGAGTGTTACAAGAGATAATGAATCTGACAGTCAATGTTTGTGTTTTGAGACAAGTGGTACAGGGGACCATGGGACTGTGGGGCTCCAGGCGGGGACCTACTTTTCATCTTTAGATATGGACTCTCTGCATGTCATCCTTAATGAAAAATGAATAACTCGTGTTCATTTCATTAAATGCTACCCCCACAAAAAGTGTGGACTTATGCAATTCTCCAGACTGTCAACTGGAAGATATCTCAGAATTCCTCGTAAATCAAAAGGTTTCATTTTGCTGCCAAGAGAATCAACTTTCTCTGCTTTGAGTCAGGCAGGGGAGCGGGGGTGCTGCTGCTGGGCTGGGATTAGAGTCCGGGAGACCCGCCTGCTAGTCCGGACTCTGCCAATTATTGATGCGGGACAGGATGGAAGCAGAGCGCTTCTGGTCTCTGAGGCCTCAGTTTCTTTCTCTGCAGAATGGGTGGTGTGTGTGTTGGGACCACCCTACTAGATGACCATCCTCCTCCTCCTCCAGTTTTAAAATTCTGGAATTTGATCTTTCTTTCTCTCTACTTCTCTGTACTCTCTCCAACCTCCTCCTTACCCTCCTCCTCCCCCTCATCCCATGATCTCTGTCTCTCCTGTCAATCAGGCCAGATCAGCCCAGGGCAGAGACTGTGGAGAAAAAACATCTCTGCGTTCCTGGCAGACGACAATTTTCTAATGCCCCTTATTGCAAAAGCAGCCCTTCTTTAGGGTGAAGAGAAGGGCAGCCAAAATCTGTGTTTCTATTATGGGGTCTAGAAAGGGGGGCCATTTGCTCATAGAGCTGAGGATGGAGACATTTAGAAGTAACAAATGGCCCTTTCTCTGGCTGTGGGTTGGGAAGGGGTCCCAGGCCAGTCCAAGGGGGGCTTTGTGGTCACTTGGTGGAGCAGGTTCCAGGCCACCCAGAGGAGTCCAGGGACTGTGTGGGTGGATGGAAAGTGCTTGGGGTGAAGGACCCAGAGGGAATTCAGTCTCCTAAAAACCACGGGCAGAGCTGTCTCTTGGGGAGCGAAGGGAAGGATAGTTAAAATGTTTGGGTTTCTTTATGCTGGGTCCAGCCGACTGATGGTGGGAGATATAAATAGGGGACTGGGAAGAACGCAGGGGCGGGGAAGGAAAGGGGGAGTGAGAGAGAGGGGCATGGACAAGGATGGAGAGAAGGCAGAGGGACAAGAGAATCAAGGAAGGGAAAGAGGAGGAGAGAGAGAGAGGGAGAGAGAAAAGAGAGGACAGGAGGAGGGGCGGGAGGGAGGAAAGCAGGCAGGAAGGAAGGAAAAAGGAAGGGGAGACGTGAGGAAGGAACATGTCTCCCTGCACACTGTCCTCTTGAGTGCGGCCTCCCAAGACTGAGGTGCACCAAGGAACCAGTCCACACATGGGTAACTTTCCAACAACCTCCTTCCTGGGTCATCCCTGAGCCCCTTGCTCCATGGTCCTCCTGACAAAGGCAGGTTTCAAACCTTCTTATTGCACAACTCAGGGAGTGCTATTTACGTAAATATGAAGTGAGTAGTTGCCCTGCAGCTGTGCAAGGAAGTAGTGGGCCCTGTGTGGCTGGCAAGTCCTAGCAGCATAATTAGATGGGACATCACTGAATATTCAAAACACAGCGTGTGTTGTCCCAGTTACTAAATCATTGAGTATGGCTTATACCATACTCCGTTTATACTATACTGTACTAGCACTTTTACACATATAAAGCCACTCTATTCATCATGTTTGGCTGTAAAACTCTCTTCACTAGTTCTGAAAATAAAATCCCCTATTCAGTAACGACCTGCAGCCAGTAAGCTCTCTGTCCATCCATCTATCTTCCAATCAGACATTCCTCTGGAGTTTATCCTTGCAATTATTCAAGGATCTACAGTGTGTCAGGTGCTCGGCTTCACTGGGTCAACCATGGAAACTTCTCAGTCCTTGCCCTCAAGGGGCTTACCCTTCACTGGGAAAAGGCACATAACTAATCTAGTATAATATATCATTATAAGTAGGGTAATAAAAGTATCACCAGTTGTTATCTGGGAGAAACAAAACAAGACAAACCAATGGTGCCAGGGCAGCTATTATAGGTAATCTGCAATGAGGGCCCCTGGCATCCAACAGGAGGTGCCCTGCTCTCTCTGCCACTCAAGCATAGAAAACTTGTTTGGCTAGGGTGCCCGAGAACCCTGAGAACTGGCATCTACATTTTTCTTATTTCCTTTTTTAAAAATGCATAAAATTATTTATAGTTTAAAGAACTGTAAAGCAAATATCTTTGTAACCACTCACTAGGTCAAGAAATAGACTAGAACATCTCCAGTACCTGTGAAGTCCCCCTTCCACCTCCTCCTCTTTCAATCAAATCTCCCGACCTCTTCCCCAGAGGGGTAACACAATCCTGACCTTTCAGTTCATGATTACCTTGCTTTCTTTTATGGTTTTACCATCTGTGTATGCACCCTAAAAATACTAGGGATTTCTATGGCCATGGTGGAGTGATCCATAAAGACCCCACAAGGGACTTACTGTCCCTCCTTACAACACATTTCCCCATAATGTTTATCAGCATCATTTCTAATAGTTCTTTCCCACTGCTTTACTCTGTCTAGGGTAAACTGTAGGAAATTGCCATTTTGTCCCACAAAAATGGTTAAATATCAGCAATTTCACATATAGTCATCCCTTAGTATTGACAGGGGATTGGTTCCAGGACCTCCACAGATACCAAAATCCTAAGATGCTCTCTTATATAAAATAGTGCAGTATTTGCAAATAACCTATGCAATCCTTCTATATATTTTAAATCATCTCTAGATTATGTATAATACCTAGTACAATGTAAATGCTATGTAAATAGTTGTAAATGCAATGTGAGTACTACAAATAGTTGCTGAAGGATGGCCAATTCAAGTTTTGCTTTTTAGAACTTGCTGGGATTTTTTTTCCCCTGAATAGTTTTCATACCCAATTGTTTGAATCCACTGATGCACAACATGCAAGTACATAGGGCCAACTGTAGTTTAAGCTAGTAGTTGAGTCTATTTTTAGGCTTGGTAAATAAGTAACATACTGTATGCATTATTTTTTTTAAATTGAGATATAAATGACCTTGTGTAGCCTACCATGCCTCTCTCTTCTTGGACCCATGAGTATAATAAACCCTTTCATTTCGTATGCCTCTCTGAGTGTAATTTCTATGGCCATGTTGGAGTGATCCTTAAAGACCCCACAAAGGAATTAATCCCCACTTAGAATACATTTCCCCATAACTCTTTTTTCAGCATCATTTTTTTAATAGTTTGTTCTTTCCAGTGCTCTGTAATCCTACCTCTATCATATATCAAGCATCCCTATATGTGTGGTCTGTTCACGGGCTCGTTATTCTGCTTCATTGATCTATTTCTCTCTGTCTGTGCCAATGTCACACTGTCTTAATTACTATGGCTTTGTAGTTAGTCATAATACCTGGTAGGACAATTCCTTCACCTTGTTTTCTTCTCATTGTTGCACTTTCAAATGAGTTTTATAATAAGCTTGCCAGATTCTACATGTAAATATGTATTGGAATTTTAATTGAGATGCATCGAATCTATCTATAAACTTGTGAAAATGACCTCTTCATAATACCAGCTCATCCTTCCATAAATGTAGAATATCTCTGCATTTCTTAGCACATTCTTTAAAATATCTCTTTTTTTTTTTTTTTTGGACGTTCTGGGAGAATAGCATTGAAACATGTATATTATCATATGTGAAACAGAACACCATTCCATGTTTGATGCATGAGACAAGGGCTCAGGGCCGGGGCAATGGGATGACCCAGAGGGATGGGATGGGGAGGGAGGTGGGTGGGGGGTCCAGGAAGGGGAACACATGTAAACCCATGGCTGATTCATGTCAATGTATGGCAAAAACTATTACAATATTGTAAAGTAATTAGCCCCCAACTAAAATAAATAAATTTATTAAAAAAATAAATAAATAAAATAAAATATCTCTTAATAAAGCTTCGTAAAAGTCCAGCACAAACTCTCAAACCACTTCTGGCCCAAATTTTGAATCACAATGAATCTTAAAAAAAAAACAAAAAACACCTATCATTGTTTTCTTAAATTCTCCCTGATCTCCTTCAAGGTGGGAGAGGAGGACAGTGACTTTCTTCCCCCATCTAAACATTGCTTGAAAAACCTAGGTGGACAGTGCTGTGCTATCTTTTCTGGGGTGTTTAACCTGTATTCAACTGTTAGGAACACCAGGTATAGCGTAACTGAACTCACCTAATGATCCCCTTTTCATACAGAAATACCTAATATTCTGGTCTACTTTTGTTGAGGTGTTGCTTAGTCACTCAGTTGTGTCCAACTCTTTGCGACCCTTTGGACGGTAGCCCACTGCCCTCTGCCCTCCTGTCTGGGATTTCCCAGACAAGAATACTGGAGTGGGTTGCCATTTCCTCCTTTAGGAGATCTTCCCAACCCAGGGATCAAACCTTTGTTTCCTGTGTCTCCTGAGTTGCAGGCAGATTCTTTACCCACTGAGCCATCAGGGAAGCCCATATAGCAAAAGGTATTGGAAGAAGTTTTGCAAAGCAAGCAGTGAAGTTCCCACTCCTGTCCTCTGTGGAGGAGAGAGGGCTAGATGTTGAATCAGTTGCTTATGACCAATGATTTAATTGATCATGTCTATGTGATGAAGCCTCTATTAAAAACTCAAAAGGTCAGAGTTCAGAGAGCTTCTGGGTGAGTGAGCACATGCAAACGGGGGAAGGGTGGTGCATCTGGAAAGGGTATGAAAGCTCTGTGCCCTTTCCCCATACCTTACCCTATGCATCTCTTCCACCCAGCTGTTCCCAAGTTATATTCTTTTATAATAAACCTGTGATCCAGTAGGTTCAAGAAAGCATTGAAAATGGTGTTCATCATGTTGTTCAATATTCTTTGTAAAAGGACCCACAGAATACATTTTTGGGGGGATTTAATACACTATAGTTGGTTTCTCCTGTTGAACTAACATGTTTCTGCAACAGGGTTGACACTCTGAAATTATTTTTCAATGAATTTTCACATCCTATAAATCTTGTTCTGGGGTTGCTTGCCCACTGAAGCAATGTTTGGTGTAGGAGGTAAGGGGAAGACAGATAGAATACTAGCTCAGTATATTCCAATTAGATTTTTGTCTGAGTCATAGCAAAATTCTTGGATGGAATGCAGTCATTGTTAAAAGAAAAGATTTTCTGAATTCCTTCATCTCTCATTTAACATATCAAGAATTAGGCCTGCCTGCCTAATTTTTAGAAAATGAAGAGAGGAAATCTTGTTTCTTCTCTTTTGATAGATTGTGGGAAGGAGGATGGAGAGATAACAGATCAGGCCCCAGGGTTTTTCTCTGCCACTTTCCTTATTGCCTCCTCCATTGTCCCTACCAATATGTCAGGGTACAATCTGTTGGAGTTTTTAAGGCATCCAGAAAAGTATGAAGGAGACAGCGAGCGTCTGGGCTAGTGTTCTATCTGCCTCCAGGTATGTGGGGGCCATGACAGGTCCGGAGGTACCCACATGATGCTGTGAATGTGTGGCAGGAGTGGTAGGTAGGGAAGCCTGAGGCAGCACACAAGGAGTTACCGGGAGAGCCAGCAGGATGGTGGAGGACAGGCCTGGCCGCAGGACCGAGTGGTCACTTTGGCAGCTGGTGGGGACCACAGGCTTCGCTGATGCATCCTGGCCCAGCACCCTGCAAAGCAAGATGCAGCCCATCCCACCTCAGTGGTCCATCAGCTCAGGTAGCAGGCTGGTCCATACATACCCTGGCAGTGGAGAGCAGTGAGGATCCAGGCATGCTCCAGGGATGTTCTCCGGGGATGCTACAATGATCTCATCAGAACCGTTTGCCACACTGGATTCAGGAGGCAGACAAAACAGTCTCCCAAAGGTTGAGATTCAATGGAGTCATCCATTACTTAGACAATTTTAGTTACTGAATCAGATTGGAAATTTATCAAATTGGGCAACATTTAGCCAATCCCCCCAGCCAACTAGGGGTTGGCTCCCTGGTGGAACTGGTAAGAAAGGGATGACTAGTTACAAAGAAAATAAGAAAACTACAATCACATTGTAAAATAAGTACATGTGCCCCACCACACATCCTTTTTATGAAACTGAAAATTATTTAGCTCATCATCCTCTCTCTTTAGTTTCAGAGATAACTTGCACATGATACTCAATAACAACAAATACTCTCACATACAGGTTTGGAATTAGATAGGCTGAAGTTTGGGGCTGCAGGATGACTTTTGGGGCACTTTACCATTTGTGAGTCCCCTCCTCCATTAAAAATAGTAAAAATTATATTTTACGATTGTATAGAAAGTATAGAGGTATAAAGAAGAATATATTAAGATTGCATATTAAAACATTTTCTTCAACCTAAATTTTTCTTCTTACTCTGATTTTAAAAGAATGTTTTAAACATTTTCACGGGCTCCTAAATATCCCAAGCCCATTGTGCTTGTACCTGCACTTGGTCTGGGCCTGCCTCTTTGCTCTTGCCTTTCTGATCTGTAAAATGGGGTTGTTGGATTAAACAATGATGACACTCAAGAACTTGACGCGTGGTGATCATCAATGTTGGTTTCTTTTCTTCATTTCCACGGATTTGACTTTCTATTTTACTGATCATGTTGCATATGTGGTTTTCATTTTGAGTCACCTTCAAATTCTCTTGGGAAGTAGGTGGAGTATAACTTATAAATAAAAATTCCTTTGCACTGCCTCAGCACTCAGCACAATGCCTGGCTTTATAGTCTCGATCCTTATTTGTGGACTGTGCCGGTAAACAACTCGCTCCCTTCCCAGCCTCCACCCACCACCCCGTCCCACCCCAGGCCTGACAGACGCTAAAATCATCCTTCCTTCCTTTCTTCTCCCTCGAAGTTCTTCATTCCTTAGTAGCCTGTACTCGGTGGGCTGTTAAGAGTGAGGAAGCCACCCTCTAAACGGCTGACCTTTGAACTGGGTCATCTTCCCATGGCCCCTCAGGGTGGCCCACAGCCCTCGCTCCATCACTGAGGAAGCTGTGGCTCAGAGGACATCAGGAATCTGCTCAGAAAATAACGGGAGAGCATGTGAAGCCAAGCCTATCTGACCATGACTTGGTGTGATGTGTTACACCTCCATGATTTGCGGTTTCCAGAGAGCTACATGGAAAAGTAACTAGAATGTCTTACCAGTGCTGAGGGAGAGGTTTTAGATGATTTGATGCTGCTCAAGTCACACCCTGTAGGGAAGCACCTAAGTGGCTTTAGGTGTGCACTCACTTTTGTTGTTGTCACCTGGGCCATGTATCACGTTGAAAGTTTGCACTGAAACCCCCTTCCTAAATATTAGAGAGGGGTGAGGCCAGAAGTAAGAGGGGATGGTCATGAGTCACCAAGACCGAGATGGGGGTTTTAAATGGTGTAGAGGGTACAGACTGAACACTGTTCCTTGCTAGCGAGCCATCAGAGTGCTTACTATCTGCTGGGCGTGGGGACATTAAGATGGTATCAGAGCCTCAGTGAGTGAGTGTGTGAGGCCCTGAGAACAAACAGCACCTGGCATAAACATCAGCTCTCACAGAACCGGGCACGTGGCACACTGGGCGCCTCCTGCACTGTGTGCTGGGGAGATGGGCATGAATAAAACATCCTCCCCCTGATTCTAGAGAAGACAAAGCAAAGATTGCCCTGTGATGGGATAAAATCTGCAAGTAAAAACCAAGAAGCATGTGCAAGTTTATTTATGTCCTATTACACAAGCTCCTCCATTCTCCACCTCCACCCCACCCCCTCAATCTGTCACAGTCAGGGATCTGGGGCTCCGAGCATTAAAATGAATTAAACAGATTCAATGGCAAGTTGGGAGTAAAAGGAGGAGAAAAAGAGAAGGTGGAAGAATGAGTTGGAGGGAGATGTTAAAAAGACAGTGGATATGGGAGGTCAGTACACGGACCCCATGGAGAAGGGACTGTAGCTCAGACAAGGACTTGGAAGTTTCCACTGGAACACTCATATTATCCATAATCGTGACAAGGCTCATATTTGTTGAGTGTGTCTGGTACCAGGCAGTGTTCTAAGCCTGTCACACATATTAGCACATTTTTCCTCCGATAACCCTGTGAGATGGCTTTTCTCCGAAACCCTGTATTATTGTACTAATGAGAAACCGAGGGCTCAGGGAAAGGCAAGGACTTGACCAGGGGCACCAGCAGCTGAGCCTGCACAGTCCTGCAGCCTATGTACAGGTGCCAGTGACTGAGGGACAGTGCAGTCAGGGTGGCTGTGCGGCACGGCTCTGGCTTCCCTGGGGTTTGGAGCACACACTGTGGGGCAAGACTGCGGGGTCCGTGTGTCCGCATCCCGCTCACTGTGACCGCAGACCCGTTCCGTGCCCTCCCTGCATCTCAGGTTCCTCTTCTATTAAATGCAGATGACAGTGATGGGGGTGATGCTGGCACATCTTGTAGGGTGTTGTAAGGATTTAAAGCAATTCTGCACATAAAGCTTTCAGCACAGTGGCCAGCCCGACAAGTGCTTAATGATGGCAGGTGACCCCGAGATGAGATGAGGGTTTGCTTCCTAGGACAGCTCCCTGCCAGTCCCTCAAGGGACACCCTGTGGACCCAGTGCTGACTCAGCATCAGCATCCAACCTTCAGCGCTAACACACCCAGGGGTTGGAGGATGTGGGGAGGAGGCCTGCCCATGACCCTCAGTGGCTGACCCCAAACTGATGGCTCTGCTGGGAAATGAAGGTGGCTGTGCCTGAGCCTCTTGGACACTAGGCCTTGGGAATACTGGAGGACAAGGGCTGGTCTCCACCTCCCACTGGGCCACAGTCTAGCTAGGGGCCCATGACTCTCCTCCGTGAACCAGTTAGAGGGCCAGGTGGGGTCTTTAAATGGGCCCCACAGTCCTGGCTGTCAGAGAGCAGGTGTGAGCAGAGCAGACATGAACAGGGCCAAGACACTGCAGGAGGCAGCACGTGTGTGTGTGAGTGAGTGAGTGAGTGTGAGTGAGATGCTGACTCAGACACCCCAAGGGCTAGTGTCGAGTCTTTCCTCCCCACTTCTGGTTGGATCGTGCCTTTACCTAGGCTTGCAGGATTTTCTCTCTCCTTGCCCCCCTTTTGGTGAGGGGTAACTCTGTGGCCACAGGTGAGGCCCAGCCAAGGCCAAGGTCCTCTTTCCAGAGCTGCTCGGGGCTTAGCTGTTGATGCAGTCTGAACGTGCAGGGCTCATCCTGTGGGATGCCAATAAACACTCCACTAAGAGAGAAGACCTTTCGGGATGTGTTGGTGTAGATGATCTGTCCCACCTGTCAGAGAGGGAGGCCCGGCAACCATCTGCTAGAGTCTTTATTCCCACCCCTCCTCTTTCATTTTTAACCACAGATTTTCACAGTTTGCATTACTTATTTAAATCTGTTATTTAAAAAGACACGTGTGTTGCCAAGTAAGGCAATGGCAGCTTTTGCCCATTGAAGCCCGTTCTTTCCATTCTCTGTGGCTGGCCCAGGCCCTACAGGAGACCTTCCTGTGCCAGCTGGGTTTCCTTGACCAGGCTGGATTTAGGACTGTGTCCACCTTGGGCTTCCCACCCTGGCTGGATTTGGGATTCAGGATTTAGGACATGATGCTCGGGGAGTGAGGAGAGGCAGGTGCAGAGCCAGATTTCAGCCTTGGAGCTTTGCGGTCAATTCTCCTTGTTGCCTACTATGAAATTTAACGTGATACATATTTAAGACCAAGAATGGGACCCCGATTTCTTGATTTCTACTATGGGGGATGCTGATCCCCACCAGAACCCATGGATGATACTGCAGGTTTAAGTGCAACACCCTTCAAGTCACGCTTTACAGCCAGGCCATTGATTCAGCTATTCAGCACCTACTGTGTGCCAGCAACAACTCGGGATGAGAGACCAAGTCCCCAACCTCACAGAACTGACATGTTAGAGGGGAGAAACAGGAAAGACAAGAACCACTTGTGTTACAAGGTGTTAAAGGAACAATGGGGGTGCCATAATAGAGAATGGTGAGGAGGACCCATGGGCCAAGGAGGGCCCTGGGGCGGGGAGTGACATGGAAGCAGGGACTTGGAGGATGAGGGCCATTAACAACAGTCCATGCAGAGTGAGAGTCGTACAGAGGCACAGAGGTGAGAGAGTTTTACACGTTTGAGTTGCAGGCGAGTAATCTGACCTGGCTGCCCTTGGAGCTCTTAAGAGAAGGAAGGACCAGGTGAAGGAAGAAACAGAACAGGCTCTATCTTGAAAGGCAGGACTCCATCTTGGGCCGGACTGTGGACTTTGAGCTATATGCCCAGTATCTATGGAAACAACATACCAACTGGAAAACCAGGCCCCTGGAAGGAAGAGCCCCAGGGCTCGTACCTAGACTCTCCCTTGCCTAAAAGAATACCCTAATTATCTGTGTAACTGAATAGAATCATACATTCTATTATGCTTATTGGGGTATGACCACAGGCCTATCGATAATTGTCCACTGTTAACTACCTAGGCTTAAGGCATAGGAATCACGGGTTAACTTTGATTGTATCTTTCTTTTCCTTTGTTCAGACTAGTTTCAGGGAATTTGGGGAGGTGGGTTTGACGTACACTTAAGGTATGTAAGGTTTTCACAAAAACTGGTTGGGGTCCTTGGCTAAGAGGAGACTCTGCCTTGGGCCCACTGGTGTAATGAACTGTACTCCACTATCTGCATTGTCCTTCTGAGTGAGTTTGTTTCCCAGAACGCATGGCTACAATACAGGCACTATGCTTCTGCCCATCTGTGCTGAGCAACCTGGAGGGCCTGGCCTCCCTGCTCACCCAGTAACTCCAGGCTCTGCCTGTGGTTGCACCAGCTGGAGTCCCAGAAGGGTTCTGACACTTCTCCCCCTGCATTCTCACCCCATCCTGGCCTTACCCCACCAGAGTGGCAGAGCTCCCCAGCTCAGCCACCTACCTTCCCAGCATCTGTGCTGAGCTCCCTGGCAGCCTTGTCACCCTGCTTTTCTCCACTGGAGCCACGAGGCACCATTCCCAGCTCCTGTCCACGCCTTCAGCCTTCACTACTGTCAGGTTCCTGCCTCTCCACTCTTCTTCCCGGAGACATCTGATGATTCCCAAAGGTCTCTTTAAATGCACTCCTGTCTGCCCCTCAGACATTTTCCTCCCCCTTTCCTACAATGCTGATCCCATTGTTGGTATTGGAGTCTCTCTCCCCAGCTTCCCAGGGGCAAGGTTTGAAGCACCTTTGTATTTGTATTCCTAGTATGCAGAGTAGACTATCACTAAGGATGTTTTGAATGAATCCCTCGTGAACCCCTGAGAATAATAATCTCCTTCATTTATTCAGCATTACCAAACCGCTTTCAAAACTGCCCCATTTTCTGCTCTCAATACTTTATACAAGTGGGTGGTGACCCTCTGAGCAGGTAAGGACATGGAGAAAAGGTTACATGACTTATTCTCCATCACACATAAACTGGTGGCAGGGCTGCGACATCTGCCTCATGCCTTTAGCCCTGGTCCCACCGTCCTCCGAGGACTCACAGCTAGAGCCTTAGAAGCCCCAAGTTACTCAGTAATAATCCTTAAGGTATAAGTTGGAATGTATACACCTGTTATGACCTGAACTTTTAATTTATTTTTTATTTTTAAAATTTTTGGCTGCGCTGGGTCTTCATTGCTATGCAAGGGCTTTCTCTATTTGTGGCAAGTGGCGGCTTCTCTTCATTGCGGCATGTAGGCTTCTCATTGCAGTGGCTTCTCTTGTTGCGGAGCATGAGCTCTGGGTGCATGGGCTTCAGTAGTTGTGGCACATGGGCTTAACTGCCCTGCGGCATATGGGATCTTCCGAGACCAGGGATTAAACCCATGTCCTCTGCATTGGCAGGTGGATTCCTAACCATTAGACCACCTGGAGAAGCCCTAGAATTGCATTTGAAGATCTGAGGTAATACAGCCTTTCAGTCATTCATTCAAGAAGTATTTATTATATTCCGAGTTCTGTATTCTAGGAGACACCAAAGAATTATGTATCTAGCCTCTACAGTAGTCGGTTATTCAGGGGAAAGGACCCAGAGAAACAAAACAAATGGAGAATGGGGGTCAGGATATGGTAAAATGCAGCCAGATAAGTGCGGAAGTCTGGAAGGCCCTTGGGGAAGAAGGCATGAAGTCATTCCCCTGGGGGAACAGGAGTGAGGGCAGAGGAAGAGTGGGAATGAGGAGCAGGGAAGAGCAGGGGCAGTGGAAGTGGAGGCAGCCCAGGAGCTTTCTGAGGGCACCTTCAGGAGACTCGCTTCTGGGGACTTGAGATGGTCTCCCTGGGTGTCTTGTCCATAAGTCAAGCATTTCTCTTCTTCAGTTGCCAGAGACAATTTTAGGAAAACAAACTCAATCTCTGCCTAGAACGGATGCCTCGGCCCAAGGGATTCTAAGAGAGCAGGATCTGTCTTTCCAACTCCACTTAGCTCAGCTCAGCCCAGTATAACCTGCTCTTCACGCTACCTACCTGTCCTGGGTCAGCCGTCCCTATCTTCAGCTGACTGAGCTAGTGAAGTCGTTGAAAAACACGAGCAGAAATTTTCTCTCTCTTCTCTGCACCACTCACAACTCACAACATCCCTTCCCCTTTACTTCACCTACCCCCATCCCAGTCCCTCCCAACAGGAACCAAAGGCCCAGCTCCTTTAGTCAACTGGCCCTGGGGGTGGTTGGCAGTCCTCAACACTGGTTGGAGAGCCTCTGGAGGACACAGCTCAGCCTAGAATGTGACTCCTCTTCTCCCCTTACAAACCGAACCCACAGTGAAAAGGGCAGGAGGACAGAAGAGGTCATGGTAGGTATATGAGCCCACCAGACCTGGCCATTCAGGCTGTGCTGGCATGCCATCGAGGCTGTCAAGTGCCCTAGGTTGGCTTTAAAGGTGCCAGGAGGTTCTACAAAGACCCAGTGCATAAAAGTCTCATGAGAAAGCAGGTCTGGCGGGCCCATTCTCTATTACCTCTTTCAAACTCAGGCCTCAGGGCTGGCTGGGTACCAGTCAGGGATCTACTTCTTTCATTGTATCCTTGGGTAGCACTAATGCATCTCAGCAGCTCTGTAACTTCAAAGACCCGTGGGTCTTTGTGGAGCAGATCACACACAGAGCATCTCTGACGGAGCCCACTGGCTTCATCACAGTTTCCTTGAGCTCTTCATGGCCTGTAGAGGCCATTAAGTAAAAGCTCATATGGACCCATATGGGTCAACACAGGAGCCAGTCACTGATGAAAACATCTATATATTCCAACAGATTTCCTGGGGAAAGTTCCCCATCTCTTTTCATAACTTCTTTCTTTGTTCAGCTTGAACTCCAATCTAATCTCCTACTACAACACAAGTCTGTTCTTTTGGTTTGATCTTTAGAGACAGCCCATTGAGTGAGGAAATCCATACACTGCAGCATTATACTGGGAGTGGGAGAGTGGGGGAAAAAGAGACAAGAGAGGAAATTCCTACAGCCATTCCAAAAAACCAACAAGCAGAATTGTGGTAGATATAACAATAACCATGATCCCTGTCATTTAGTGAGAAATCTCTCTGTATTAGGCATCCTTTATGGAGTTAACAAACATCTCCTTTAACCATTTCTACCTTAAAAATAAGACAGCCAGTTATTTTTACTAGCAAAATGGGTTTATTTTGGAATAGCAGAAGAATTGCAATGCAGGACATGCAAGCTATGGCAAACCATGTGCAAGTCTGGAGAAAAAAGGAGAGGAGTGTAACTTTATAGAGATAAAGGAGGAAGTTGAGGGGGGCTTCTTTGAATGAAAGTCCATCCAAGGAAAGTGAGGGGTCAGGATGGTGACAGTTTCTCATTAGCTGAGTTATTGGACTTTTTCATTGGCTGGGCTGTTACTGGGTGAAGAGAAAATCTTACTTTCTGCTAATGGGGTGGTAAGGTAAGCTTCTTCCTGCCCAGAATTATAAAATAAAATGCAACTGGTGGTTTGCGTGTGAAAGATCCCCCTTCAGGACTTCCCAAGTCCATTTAAAATGAGGGTTTCCTGTTTTAATTTTCACAGTCATCACGTATAGACCTCATTATCTGTTCTACAAATGAGGAAATTGGAGCTCAGAGATGAAGTTGCTTGATGTCACAGTAATTGAGGGCAAAGTGCATATCTAGATAGAGGCTTACAATTTCAACCTTATAACATTCATCTGTTTAAAAAACATGTGTGGAGTATCTGCTATATGCCAAACACTTAATTGGCATTGAGAACATGGACAGATACAAACACATAGATAAATACCTCTGCCTCATTTCAGACATTCACAGAATCACAGCTGCAGTGGAGACATAAGTGATTATGCACAGATGGGTCGGAGAGACCCACAGACACTGAGTGACATGTTCTTGGTCACTCGGGAAATCTAAAGGCAGAACCAGGTGTCCTGTCTCTTGACTTCTCCTTGCTACTCCTCTCACCTTTGGAAGTAAACCTCTACCAGATAGTCAAAAGAACTTCTTGTTTTCTGGATTCCTTGCCCTAGAAGTCCTCCTCACTGCTTTGGAGGGGTTTTCCTAGCCTAAGACGACTAGATTGGAGAAGGAAATGGCAATCCACTCCAGTATTCTTGTCTGCAGAATCCCATGGACAGAGGAGCCCAGTGGGCTACAGTCCATGTGGTCGCAAATAATCAGACATGACTGACTAACTACCACCACCAAGACCACTAGATTCAAGTCCCAGGGATGCTGGTGAGTCAGCCCCTGGTGTGCAGAGCTGTCCATGTCCCTGCTACTTACAGAGGGCTATGCTCTTTGTCCTAGACCTTCCTTTTTTGGAAGGATGTAAATGCATGGCATTAATTTTTCTAATGCATGGTATTTACGAGTTTTTCCCCCTTGGGGTTGCACCATGTTCAGAAATGTGAACATGGCAAGAAGGATGGATACATTTTTAGATCAGTAAGTGCAACCAGATGTGTGGATGGGACTAAAGAAACACAATAAGCTTTTGTGAGGGATGCAGAACTCTTAGACACAGCCTGGGGAAATGAGTTCATAGTTGGCACAAAAATTCACAAGTCTAGGTGTTTTCTGAATAAGAGTACCAGCTTCGTGTACCCTCTGAAAGACTGGAACCCTGTGCTACATTCATGAATCCAGCTATCATGACAGCAGATAATAGCTAGGGGCTTGACACAAGTCTCTGTTTTACTTCATCACATCCATGAAACTGATGAGGAAACTGGGACTCAGTCTGGCTAAGTAACTTGGCCAGAGTTATATAGAAGGAAGCAGACAGGGCTGAGATTTCTACCAGGATGGTTGGTCTCCAGAGTCCTTTTTCCTTCAGAACACCACAGTGTCACTCTGGAGCAGTTTCTTTCCCCAGGGAGCCGGCTGGCCAGGGGCAGGAGGTCTTTGGTGCTCCAGGATGCTTGGGAGGCTCTGTCCCAGGTGATTCACAATGAGAAACACCTCTTGGCACTGTTGGAGCAGGCAGTGATGATGTTGCAGGGGGAAAAAGTATTATAGTACTCATTCCTGAGGAATTCAAAATCAAAGTTGAGGCAAGACACAGAAGCACCCTTGCACTGTGAAAGATGCATATCAATATACAATAATGCTTAATTCTGGGGAGGCAAATGGTGAATGCTTAGACCTGAACTGTGACCTAAAGTAACCTGGAAAATGTTCAGGGTGAAGGGATTCAAACTGTGCCTTGAAGGATGGGAGGAATTTGGAGACCCAGAAGGGTATGAGAAGCGAAAGAGGCTGAAGTGTGTAAACTGGATAAAAAGAACACGAGCACAGAGAGAGATTAAAGAGGTGAGGTTGGGGAGATGAAAAGCAGCATTTATTAATCGCCTGTTGTGTGCCATGAATGGTGCTGGGTCTTGTATATATTCTCATTGATTTAAATCAACTATATTTGGTTTTAATTTACATATAAGAAAATGCATACATTTTTAAAGTGCATAGCACGGTTCCAATCACCTGTGCAATAATATCAAGCAGTCTGGTGTCCATGAAATTGGACTTCCAGAAAGATGGAAAAGAGGAGTAAACAGAAAAAGTATTTGAAGAAATTACGGCCAAAAATTTTCCCCAAATTTGTTGAGAACTATAAATCTACAGATAGAAATGTCTTACACCATGACACAATATGATCAAGTTTCTGAAAAACAGTGACAAAAGAACATCTTTAAAGCATCCAGAGAAAAAGACACATTTTGTACAGAGGAACAAAGATAAAACTTGTCACCGATTTATTATAAGAAACAATGCAACCCAGAAGACAGTGGAATGCATCTTAAAGTGTTGGAAAAAAAAAAAAAAGTCAACCCAGAATTTTAAATCTAGCAAAGATGTAATTTAAAAATGAAGGTGAAATGATGACTTTTTCAGACAGACAAAAGATGCAAGCATTTGTTGCCAATAGGCCTGAACTTAAAAAATATTAAAGTTCTTCAGGCAGTAGGAAAATAATGCCAGATGGAAAGTTGGATCAACACAAAGGCCTGGAGAGATTGGGAAATGGTAAATAATGTGGGTAAAAATAAGAGACCTTTTTTACCCTTACTAAAAAATTTTAGAAGACTAATGACTTAAAGCAAAAGAATGTATTGTGGTGTTAATAGCATATACAGCAGTAAAATATATGACAACAGTAGCACAGAGTACAGGAGGGGAGCATAGGAGCATACTGTTGGAAAGTTTTATATGGGAAGTAGTATAATATTTGAAGATACCCTGTGATACATTAGTTATGCATATTTTAAATCCCAGAGTAACTATTGAAAAAATAAGACAAGGTGATATAGTTTGCAAACCAATAGTGGAGGTAAAATGGAACACTAAAAAATGCACAATTAATGCAAAACAAGACAAAAAGATTAAAAAGAGAACAGAATAGAGGGAGCAAGTAGAAACTAAGCAGCAAGATGGTAGATAGAAACCTGGCTCTATCAATAATACATTAAGTGTAAATGATCTAAACACTTTTTCTTGTTTCAGAAAGAGACCTCCCCACCCACCTTGAGCTGGCTCAGGGAAGAGGGATTTAGTGCAAGGATCTGTGAGGAAGGGATGGTGACCCCTAGAAAAGAAGCCTTGACCCAGCTGGCTCCCATGGAGCTGGAACTGAGATGGGAAAGCGGTCCCAAGATAAGGCCACACTCCTCGTCTTTCCAGGAACCCATGGCCTCTATGCTGCTGTTGTCTGCTCCATTCTCCCGTCTCTGCCCCTGGCTCCTTTATGCCCTCATCTGGTGTGTGACCATCTTGCTGATCACCCCCTTCTCTCCCCTTTCTGCACCACAACCTTCTGCTTTGGTTTCCATTTCCAAAACGTCAGCAGCCTCTCAGTTTCCCCCACTTATGGCCTGAAGGAGGAATCTTAGTGGATCTTTTTTTTTTTTAACCAGGCCACAATTCAGTGGCCTTGGGAAAGCTAACCTGAGGTCAAAGGCCCCCCTGGTCTAGGCAGCTGTACCTGACATGGGCAGAGGGCAGGCTCTCATAGGTTGGGGGTGAAGAGTGAAACAAGATTGGCCTCCCAGGTGACATCTTTTTCCTTAGTGGAGACACAAGAGACAAAAGCTATTCTTCTGAGCATTCAGAGTTGGCCTTCTCACAGTATTCTCCAAAGAGAAGAAAAATGTCATCTCTAAACTCCAGATTAATCCCATGGCAACTGGAATGTTAGAGAATTCACAGAGGAAAAAATTTCTGTGTGTTAATATGATGAAAGCAATAATAATAAAGTGTGGTCAATTAGCTAGACTCAGATCTTGAAGGTTTGAAAAGGAGCTGAGAGAACAAGACTGGGGGCTGACTGTGGCTCAGATCATGAACTCCTTATTGCCAAATTCAGACTTAAATTGAAGAAAGTAGGGAAAACCACTAGACCATTCAGATATGACCTAAATCAAATCCCTTACAATTATACAGTGGAAGTGACAAGTAGATTCAAGGGATTAGATCTGATAGAGTGCCTGAAGAACTATGGATGGAGGTTCGTGACACTGTACAGGAGGCAGTGATCAAGACCATCCCCAAGAAAAAGAAATGCAAAAAGGCAAAATGGTTGTCTGAGGAGACCTTACAAATAGCTGAGAAAAGAAAGGAAGCTAAAGGCAAAGGAGAAAAGGAAAGATATATCCATTTGAATGTGGAGTTCCAAAGAATAGCAAGGAGAGATAAGAAAGCCTTCCTCAATGATCAATGCAAAGAAATAGAGGAAAACAATAGAATGGGAAAGACTAGAGATCTCTTCAAGAAAATTAGAGATACCAAGGGAACATTTCATTCAAAGATGGGCACAATACAGGACAGAAATGGTATGGACCTAACAGAAGCAGAAGATATTAAGAGGTGGCAAGAATACACAGAAGAACTGTACAAAAAAGATCTTCATGACCCAGATAATCATGATGGTGTGATCACTCACCTACAGCCAGACATCCTGGAATGCAAAGTCAAGTGGGCCTTAGGAAGCATCACAATGAACAAAGCTAGTGGAGGTATAGGAATTCCAGCTGAGCTATTTCAAATCTTAAAAGATGGTGCTCTCAAAGTGCTGCACTCAATATGCCAGCAAATTTGGAAAACTCAGCAGTGGCCACAGGACTGGAAAAGATCAGTTTTCATTCCAATGCCTAAGAAGAACAATGCCAAAGAATGTTCAAACTACTGCACAATTGCACTCATCTCACAGGCTAGCAAAGTAATGCTCAAAATTCTCTAAGCCAGGCTTCAGCAGTACGTGAACTGTGAACTTCCAGATGATCAAGCTGGATTTAGAAAAGGCAGAGGAACCAGAGATCAAATTGCCAACATCTGCTGGATCATCAAAAAAGCAAAAGAGTTCCAGAAAAACATCTATTTCTGCTTTATTGACTATGCCAAAGCCTTTGACTGTGTGGATCACAACAAACTGGAAAATTCTGAAAGAGATGGGCATACCAGACCACCTGACCTGCCTCCTGAGAAATCTGTATGCAGATCAAGAAGCAACAGTTAGAACTGGACATGGAACAACAGACTGGTTCCAAATCAGGAAAAGGAGTACGTCAAGGCTGTATATTGTCACCCTGTTTATTTAACTTATTTGCCAAGTATATCATGAGAAACGCTGGGCTGGATGAAGCACAAGCTGGAATCAAGATTGCTGGGAGAAATATCAATAACCTCAGCTATGCAGATGACACCACCCTTATGGCAGAAAGGGAAGAAGAACTAAAGAGCCTCTTGATGAAAGTGAAAGAGGAGAGTGAAAAAGTTGGCTTAAAGCTCAACATTCAGAAAAATAAGTTAATGGCATCCACTGGTCCCATCACTTCATGACAAATAAATGAGGACAATGGAAACAGTGACAGATTTTATTTTCTTTTGCTCCAAAATCACTGCAGATGCTGACTGCAGCCATGAAATTAAGAGACACTTGCTTCTTGGAAGAAAAGCTATGATCAAGCTAGACAGCATATTAAAAAGCAGAGAGTAAAAATTTTACTTTGCCAACAAAGGTCCGTCTAGTCAAAGCTATGGTTTTTCCAATAGTCACCTATGGATGTGAGAGTTGGACTATAAAGAAAGCTGAGCACTGAAGTATTGATGCTTTTGAACTGTGGTGCTGGAGAAGACTCTTGAGAGTCCCTTGGACTGCAAGGAGATCCAACCAGTCCATCCTAAAGGAAATCAGTCCTGAATATTCATTGGAAGGACTGATGCTGAAACCCCAATACTGTGGCCACCTGATGTGAAGAACTGACTCATTGGAAAAGACCCTGATGCTGGAAAAGATTGAAGGTGGGAGGAGAAGGGGATGACAGAGGATAAGATGGTTGGATGGCATCACTTACTCGATGGACATGAGTTGAGCAAGCTCTGGGAGTTGGTGAAGGATAGGGAAACCTGGCGTACTGCAGAGTCAGACACAACTGAGCGACTGAACTGAACTGAGAGAACATTAGTTCTCATGTCATCTGGGCCCTCATGGAGAATTAGGCTTAACTGTGTAACATCCATTATTGATTCTTTTATTAAAGATCATCCTTTTTGTCTGATTCCAACAGAGGAGTTTCATAGTTTCCTTTGTAAAATCCTCACTTTTCTAGGAAGAAATTTCTGAATGTTTCTGACTGGGCCCAGTGGAGGGGCCATACTCACAGGGGTCCTGCTGAGCTCCCCACTCCATCTTGCTGCAGGAGTGAAGCCAGGCTCTTGGAGCCCCCTCCCACTTTGGTAGGTGTTGTCACTTACAGCTGGGTCACACTGCACATTAGCCAGCATCTCAGAAATGGAAATTCTAGCCTCTGCCTTTCTGACCTCAAAGAGCTATTTTATCAGCACAAAATGAAAGAGCTATGTAAATGGCCAGGCGCTGAAAAATGTGATGATGGCACTTGGAGAAACGACATTTGACTTAGAGGACATATTCTACCACCCACAAAAGTCTAGTCTCCTCTAAGGAGTAAGGACAATGGAAATTCCAGAGAAAAAAAATGTAAAACAAGAAATACTGGGTCAATAGCAAACCAGAAAATGGCATTTCCAATTCCATCCCTTAAAAGCCGTAACTGAATCGAGGGTGACTGCGGCATCCCTGGCATCTGCTTGGAGGCCTGTGGGTTCAGTCCCCTTTGCTGGAAGAGTCAGGGTCTCATCCCCGATTTCCTCCCCGCCACCCCCAGACTCCCATTGCCCACCCCACCACAGACACACATTACATCCCACACACCCTCCAGAATAGGCTCATGCCAGACCCCTTACCTGAAATGCCATCTGCTGACCTCACAGTCCCTCCCCATCCCTCCTCGAGCCACCTGAAGGGGTCTCCCAACTCCTCTGGGCAGAGGGGTCCAGCACTTTTGGATGGGATTGCTGTCTGTCCCAGTGTGGGTGCCCCCCAAAGCAGACTCTAGACAAGGATTTAGGTACAAGTTGTTTATTTGGCCTGGAGAATTCCATGGACTGTATAGGCCATGGGGTCGCAAATAGTCTGACACAACTGAGTGACTTCCACTTTCACTTTCACTTTGTTTATTTGGTGATGATTCCCAGAAGCACGGAAAAGGCCAGAGGGAAAGAGACAGGGAAGGGAGGAGACCACTCAGGGTTATGTCAGTGAGTTCTGGGCCTTGAGCTTAGGCAACTGAGAGGCAATCCTGCTGAGGATCTGCTGAAGTTCAGCGTACAACTCACCTTGAGTCACCCTATTGAGGGCAAGTGGAGAAGGCAATGGCACCCCACTCCAGTACTCTTGCCTGGAAAATCCCATGGACGGAGGAGCCTGGTAGGCTACAGTCCGTGGGATTGCTAAGAGTCGGACACGACTGAGCGACTTCACTTTTACTTTTCCCTTTCATGCACTGGAGAAGGAAATGGCAACCCACTCCAGTATTCTTGCCTGGAGAATCCCAGGGATGGCGGAGCCTGGTGGGCTGCCGTCTATGGGGTCGCACAGAGTCGGACACGACTGAGGCTACTTAGCAGCAGTAGCAGCAGCATTGAGGGCAAGGAGGCTGGAACAGAGAGGAAGCTAAGGTATCTCCGCCCACTCTGGTTCTTTGTATTTTGAGGGGCCCCTAAAAAAGCATTAACTCCCTCAGACTTTCAGTCTGACCTGTTCACAGGCAAAGAGTGCTCAGGGTTCCAGACAAAACCCTTGGGCAGAGCCTCAGGTGTTTGAGGCAAGAAGTCATCTGCACATACTGTTCTCTGAGCCTGCAAGGAACTTCCCCGTGGGCTGGAGGTCACAGACAGTGCCACAGTGACCAAGGCTCAAAGGTGGGCTCTTGCTGCCTGTGCTGACATCGTCGCTGCTGACTTGAAAGCTGGCCCTGCCGCCAGAGCCAACCCTGAGCAGCTGCCCCCACCTCTAAGCCTCACACTCCTCTTCAGTTGTAATGGAGGTACTTGTAGTCCCCCTCAAGAATGTTGCAGAGTCTAGGAGGAAACGGATGGGGATATTGGAGGGGATTCTAGAAACATGAATGGTCATGGAGAATAAGCAAGTCCCCAACACCTGAAATAAACAGCAAGGTGTCTGCCACCCTCCAGGTTGTACTCTTTCTCCACCCCCAGCTCTAAACTCCGCTGCCCAAACCAGACAAACATTTTGAAATGGCATTCTTGTGTGGTTTTGGAGATAAATGACATATGCCGAAATGTGTATTTACCACAAGCTGCAGTTACTATTACACTCTTGATCAATCATCATGGAAGTTTTAGTAATGATAATAAGAAGAACTGGCATGGCAATTCCTGCAGCATATTCCTGCTGATTATCCCACCAACATCTTGCCTGCCTGATTACAAATGTTTTCCTGGCCTCCAGCTCATCCCGTTCCTTCTCTTTTCCCCCTTTCCTACCAGCACATCCTGTACCCTCCCAATAGGAGGCTTTCCTAAGACGTAGTTTCACCTTAACATTTGCTTGCTGGTAAATCAAGAGAGTTTTCTTCATTCTTCTCTTACTGTGCTAGATACCAAATGAGCTGCCTTCCTGCCTACTTTGTAGAAACTGCCTCCCATCAACTCGTTTGGTAAAAGCAATTGGTCCTGGTAGCTCTTTTATGCAATTATGCACGGTTATGGTTAATTGTTTCAAGGGTAGACAAACTGGGGGTAGCAGAAGATGACATGGTTAGATGGACATGAGTTTGAGCAAACTGGGGGAGACAGTGAAGGACAGGGAAGCCTAGAGAGCTGTAGTCCAAGGGTTCGCAGAGTCAGACATGACTTAGCAACTGAACAGCTTAGAATATGGACTTAGCAAGAAGTCTGAGGCCCATGTTTTCCATCCTGCTCCCTGTTCTAAATTGGGGCACTAGACCACCAAGGCAGAACGTGCAGAGGGGGTGGAACAAATGTGCTCCACCAACAGTCTCCTCTTCTTTTTTGCTCTCTGACCCGAGCAGTGTCTTGTAGGTTTCAGTTTTCCTTGAACATTTTTTGTTAGATTTATTCCTAAGTATTTGGTGTTTTTCATCCTACTAAAAATGGTATTTAGTTTTAACAGAATGTTGTGGATTGTTTGGAAACCTGGCACGCTCGAGTCTGACTTTTGGGCTACTGCAGGGGTTTGGGCCAAAAAAGAGGAAGCAGGTTCTAATGCTGCCTAATCACTTCTTCTGCTTCATTCCTTTCTGATGATTTGAATTTCATGCTGGTATCATTTAGCCTCTTCTAAAAAACTTCCATTAGCATTTCTATGTGCAGGTCTGCTGGTGTCATATTCTCTTAGTTTTATCTGAAAATTTTATTTGACGTTCATTCTTGGAGGATATTTTTGCTAGATATAGAGTTCAGGACTGATAGATTTCCTTTCCTTTCAGCACTTCAGGAATATTGTTCTGCTCTCTCTTGGACTTCATAATTTCTAATAAGAAGTCAGCCATTTATTGAACTGTTCTTTGAATGTAGTACGTTATTCTTTTCTTGCTACCTCAGCAATGTTTACTCTTTGTATTTGGCTTTCAATATTTTGACTATAAAATGTGCCTTAGCACAGCCTGCTTGATGTTCTTTGAATACTTTGAATCTATAGATTTATGTTTTCAACAAATTCATGAAATTTCCATTCATTATTTCTTCAAATATTTTTTCTGCCTTATTTTCTTTCTCTTCCCCTTCAACTACATATATTTTTGACCGATATTATCTAAAAGATGTCTGAGGCTTTTATTTTTTTCAGTTGTTAAACTCTATTCTTCATATTGGATTGTTTCTACTGATCTATCTTCAAGTTCACTTACTTTTTTCTCTGTTATCTCCATTCTGTTAAATTTATCCAGTAGATTTTGTAAAACTTCAGCCATTATACAGTTTTTATATATTATACACATACAATTTTTAAGAATATCTTTTTTTTAAATTTGCTGAAATTTTCTGTCTTCATTGTGAACATTTTCTCTTACTTCATGGAGGATAGTTATGATAGCTGCTTTAAAATTGGCCTGCTAATTCCATATTTCATTCATCTCAGGCTTTTTCCTCAGTGGATATTCTTTTCTCTTGAAAATATGTTCCATTTTCTTGGATCTTTTTATGTTGAGTAATTTTGGACTGTATCCTAGGCATTATGAATTTTAATTTGTGGAGACTCAAGATTATGTTATTTTACCCTGATAAACATTCTTTCTTTAAAAACTGTTTCCTTTCTTCTTTCTCTTTTCTTTTTAAAGCAGGCAATCATCTTTGTTGAACTCAAACCGCAACACATCCTTTTTTGGCCACTTCCGCCAATCTCAAACCAGATTGTCTGCCCTCAGCAGAGCTGCTTTCAGTTTGTTCTGCGTATGTGTGATTCAAAGCCAATAGAGATGTGAACAGACAGAATTTGGGGATCTCTTCTCCAGCTCTCTCTCTTCTGGAGCCCCTTCTAGCAGCTGTGGTTCCCCCATATTTAGTCTTCTGGTTCCCCAGAAAGACAGCAGTTGTTCCATCAGCATTTCCACTGTCCCATGTGCCACAATGACTACCTGGCTATAGTCTAAAATGGCAACTCACTCCATACAACTCCCCTCCTCCAAGCATGGACCCCTCACCAGAATCTGCCTGCTTTTGTTCACTCTCCAGTACCTTTGAATAGCTGTTTTACTTAGTTATCACCTGCATTCTGTTGAGAGTTTATAGTTATTGTCAGTAGGAATGCTGGTCTGGTAGGGTCTTTCTCAGGCACCCAGGTGGCACAGTGGTAAAGAATCCGCCTGCCAATGCAGGAGACATGAGACGCCGGTTTGATCCCTGGGTTGGGAAGATCCCGTGGAGTAGGAAATGGTGACTTGCTACACTATTCTTGCCTGGAAGATTCCATGGACAGAGGAGCCTGAGAGGCTACAGTCCACGGTGTCACAAACAGTTGGATATGACTGAGCACGCACACATGCACGAACATGCATATCTTGTGCAGAGCAATAAAGGGCAGCTGTTTTTGGATTCTTCACGCTGCCACATGGTGGCAATTCAGCTTTGGCAATGTGCACATCTTCCAGTCTAATTAGATGTTCATCTATTGAACAGCTACTGTGTGCCCAGCATAAGAGAGGAAGATGATACTAAGGACCTTGTCCTTAAGAAGCTCATATCCTAGCTGAAACTCACAGGACAGAGAGCAGCACAGGGTCTTAGGAAACACAGCTACCAAGTACAGGGGAGAGGAGGAGGCAGGGACCTACACCTGAGCACATATGTTCCTTCAAGAGGTGCGTAAAGCTCTCTTTTCTGCTTCAGCAGGCAATTTTACCATGATGTTTTAAGTAACAGTCTTGTGTGGTATAAATTTAACAATTTCACAGTTTGGCAGCAAATATGTTTGTGCTGGATGAGCTTCTCAGACACATTTTCCCACACCTCCTCTTTTCTTAGTCTAGTGAAAGGCCCCTCTTGGAACCTCCCTGTAGCCCTACTTGACAAGAGTCAAACATCAATCATCCCCATGAAACATATAGATGAGGGAGACTCTACCAACTTCAGCTTCACACAAGCATGCAACCCCAGTTCCCAGGGTTTGCTAACATATTTCACTCTAGTTTACTAAACTAATACCTCTAGAGCCCAGACCATACTTTGTCCTGGAAAAGAGTTGAATTATTTCCTTTTTAAGCCTCCAGGAGCCAGGTGTATGAGCAGGTGGTCCCCTCAGTCCATTGAGACTGTTTTAACAAGGTGCCAGAGACTGGATACCTTCTAAACAGCTGAAATGCATCGCTTGTTGTTCTGGAGGCTGGAAGTCCAAGACCAGGGTGCCAGTGTAGTCAGGTAAGGGTCCTCTTCTGGCTTGCAGACTTACAGTTGTAGCCTTGCTAGCACTCAACTCCGGTTTCCAGGGTTCACTAACACATCTTACTTTAGTTAACTAAACTAATACTAATGTCCTCAGAAGGTGCGAGGGCTCTCTCTGGTGTCTCTTTTACAAGGGCATGAATCCCATTCGTGAGGATTCCACTGTCATCACTTATGCACCTCCTAAAGGCCCCACCTCCTAATACCATCATCTTGCGGGTTAGATCTCAACATAGGAACCTGAGGGGGACACAAGCATTTAGACCACGGTAACCCCCATATGCCATGACTTGAGGCCATTGAGAGGCCTGCTTCTCCCTACCGTATGCCTTCCTGCTAGCCTGCAACTGAATTACCAGTGAGTTAGAAAAGAGAGGCATAGCATTGCCTATCGATGGGGGCCTCCAGTCCTTAATTTAGCGACATTTTAGTACTTGTTTATTAGATGCTGGGCATTGTGGTTAGCGTATGATTTGTCTGCAAGTCACTCTTTAGACTTCTCCCATTTGTTGGAGATGCTTTGGCCAGAAGGAAAGAAAAGAGGCAAACAACACGAGACCAAAACAATGCTTTCAACAGAGCTGGGTGGCGGATTCAGTGGCAGGAAGCCATTAATTCAACTTTCTATGTGAAACAGTGCCTGAGGCCCACTGTGTATCAGGCACTGTGATGGCGCTGGTGATGCAAAGGTGAACTGGGTCCTGCTATTGCTCCTCAGGCATCACATTCAAGTGAGGTGTCTGATGTGAAAAATAAACGGTTTCTACTGCAAAAAGCCTAGTTGTAATGAAGTTACAAACAGAGTAGATGGGTATCCAGAGTAGGTAGGAAGAGTCAGAGGAAATAACAGAGGGAGGCATGGGGCGGGGCTTTGCCAGGCAGATGGGGTGGCAGGACAGAGGGCAGGGCCAAGTGAGGAGAAAGAGGAACATGTGCAGAGCGGCAGAGCTGAGAGTGAGCAGTGTGTTCATGGACTGTGAGGATTCCAGAGCCACTAGAGACAGAGTGCATGGGTAGGAGGGGGGCTCCAGGGCAGTTAGAAAGGTGACCACTGGTCAGACCACAGAGGGCGTGTGTGCCAGCCTATGGGATCTGGCTTGTATCTTATGGCCCCGGGGAGTCAGTGGAGCAGCGACTGTAGAAGTGATATTGGGGAGCTGTGGTGAGAGGAGCAGGCTGGCAGGAGTCACCAGACAGGGCAGAGAGAGTATTGGGAAGAAGGATGCCTCTGCTGGGCTTCCAGTCCAGCCCAGGGCTGCCCTCCCACCTGGGCTTCATGAAAGAAATGATTTTAGGGCTGCCACAAATGCTTGTTGTTGCTTTATATAAAAAGTCTTGCCTAAAATAAAAATTTAAAATCATAGTTTAATCTGCTTCTCAGGACTCCAAGTAACCTATGTGACAACACAGCACAGAACTTGGGACTTGGGATGTTAGAAAAAGAACCACCTTAGGGATCCTCTAGTCCATCACCTTCTTTGGTGGAAGGTCTTTCAGAAAGGGCATGACTTTGCTTGAGTTTCCTGCAAACAGATCTTGGTCCTCTGCCCTGCACATGAGGCTGAAGGACCTCAGAGCGTGCTACTAAATAGAGGTGTCAAGACTAAGGCTTATACCCCACACTGCTGAGAAAGTGACTTTCAACCTTCCACATGTCATATTTTTGAAGTTACGACTGGAATATTTTTCCTTCTTACTAAGAATTACTCTCAGTTGTTGACTGTGCTCGTGCTCAGCCATGTCTGACTCTTTTGTGACCCTATGGACTGTAGCTCACCAGGCTCCTCTGTCCATGGGATTTTCCAGGCAAGAATACTGGAGTGGGTTGCCATTTCCTTCTCCAGGGGATCTTCCCAACCCAGGGGTAAACAGATAAAATGCCCCACTGTTCTGAACAAATTATGTATATTTAGCATCTTAATATCTCTAAAATGGGCAAAAATAACATAGGCATTAGTGGGAAAATAAATAATTTTGCCATTATAAAAATTTTTTGGCAACAAACATTTTTATTAGAGGGAAATAATGACTATATTTAGAATAAATAAGCCAACAGGTTGAAAACACTATTTGCTGATAATCTGTGGACAGTATACTGTATGAATGGAGAAAGTAATTTAAAAATATATGTATACATAGACATATGTACATATACATAAACATGTACATGTGTAGGAGACATGGGTTTGATCCCTGGGTCAGGAAGATCCCCTGGAGGAGGAAATGGCAACCCACTCCAGTATTCCTGCTGGAAAATCCCATGGACAGAGGAGCCAGGCAGGCTACAGTCCATGAGGTCACAAAAAGTCAGACACGACTGAGCAACAGAGCACACACACATGTATACATAAACATATGCACATATATATATGTACCGATCAGCAAGAGAGAATGTCACAGGTTAGATTCTCTAGAATGAGGTACTGAGGCAGAATTTGGAGTGCAGGAATTCTCACAGGGGATCCCACCTGTGAGCAGAAGGAGAAAGAAGGATGGGTCAGAAGAAGTTGAATTGCATTAAGGCCTCAGCCAATGTAGCAGGGAGCTTTGGAGTGAATACTGTCTGCAGAGTTGTCTAGAATGGCTATGCTTTTACATCCTTGCCCCTGTCTGTTAATGGATATAAACTGTCCTGGGAAGGGTATGACCTTGAGGATGGTAGCTTTTTTGCAGAGAAGTGGCTTTTTGCAGCTGAGGCCGACCCTGAAGGAACTGACAGTTGGAAGTTGATCGTCAACACTTCCTATAGATAGATAGCTGGTTCTTTCTAGGATGGAGATCTAAGCAGTGCATCTGGTATACCACAGATAATGGTGCCCTGATAATCTGGGTCATTAAAAAAATTTTTTTTTAGTCTTTATTGAATTTGTTACAATAGTGTTTCCATTTTATGTTTTGGCTTTTTGGCCCCGAGGTGTGTAGGACCTTAGCTCCCCAACCAGGGATTGAACCTGCACTCCCTATATTGGAAGTCTTAACCACTGGACCACCAGGGAAGTCCCACTCTGTCATTTTATTTTGACAACCCCTTTTGGCTGTGACTCACTCTAGAGTTGCCTCCCCCATGTCCCTTGGTTTATTTAACATCTCTTTGCTCAACTAAAGGCAATTGGAGGGTAGGAGGGTGAAGAAGAAAGAGCTGTTCCAGCCCTTTCTCTTCACCTCTCCAGCTCTGGATGTGGTTGTGTATAAATATTTACAGTCCCGATTACCTCCAACCCCTCAGGACTGGCTCGTTTCCAGCTTCAGTGTGTGTGTGTGTGTGTGTGCGCGCGCGCGCGCACGTGTGTGTGTGTGTGCGTGTGTGTGTGTCACTCAGTCATGTCCAACTCTTTGCAACCCCATGGATTGTAGCCCACCAGGTTCTTCTGTCCATGGAATTGTCCAGGCAAGAATACTGGAGCAGGTTGCCATTCCTTTCTCCAGGGGATCTCCCTGACCCAGGGATTGAACCCGGGTCTCCTGCATTGCAGGCAGATTCTTTACTGTCAGAACAACCAGAGAAGCCCCAGCTTCAGTACCTTTGTCCAAACCATAGATTCCTTGGGCTAGCTCCTCTATCCGTCAGCTTCTCTTTGAAATCCATAAATCTCTATTTTTATTACTTATAACCTACATCTGAGGCAACATTTAACCATACATCCTTTGTTTCATGCAGTAAGCCTTTGCAAAAATTAATAATTGAGGAGTAGGAATGTGCACTTGTTTTATTCCCTAAAGTGCCTAGTTAGTAGTGAGTGCATGATAGGTACTCATGTATTTTGTATTCGGAGGAAATTTCTTTTAGAAGGAATGTTCAAAATGTAAAGCGATTAAGTTTTAACTGTATACAAATGGTTTTAGCTGTTGCAGTTTCTTATTCGAAAGAAAATTAATGATTATGAAGGGGTCTGGAGGAACAGCATGTGGGAATTTAAATTCATTAATTTATCAAATAGTGAAAAGTTATTTCTAGCTTCTTTACCAGAACTGACTAGGCTTCCAGAATCATACTGCAAAGGTGGAAGGAGATGCTGGATCCAAGTTTGAATCCATGGCTCTTGGGAGCCACTGATTATTTCATTTGAGGCATCAGTAAATCCTCGACCTAATTTTAGGATTTTAAAGGTATTTTTCAAATCTCATGGTTTATTCTATACAACTGTGTCAAAATTTGCATTGATGGTGCAAAAGCCATGGTGGGCAAAAATGGTGCCCTTGCATGAATCAAGGTGTTGATACCAAACTGTACTAGGAATGATTGTGTTCTGTACTGCTATGCACTGGCAAAACTAAGAGCCAGCTCCACCTAAGAAAGTCCTTGAAAAAGCAGTAGAAAGGATGTTTTATTCAATTTCAACTCTTAAGTACACATCTTTTTAATATTATGCGTTCCAACAGAGGAAGTGAAAAAAAACATTCTGCTGCCTCTCAAAGTAAATGGTTGTTTCCGTGAAAAGCACTTGTGTGACTGAGTTTCAAGTTGAACTAGCCACTTCTTAATGAAACACCATTTTTACTTGAAAGAATGGCTGACAAACTGTGGTGACTCAGATTTCTATCTGGCAGACATTTTCTTGAAATTGTTACTTCAAGGTAAATAATTGAAAGAATTTGTTGCTAATAATAAAATTTGAGTCTTCAATCAAAATTTTGAATTTTGGAGAACTGGTATCAAATATTATAAGTTTCCCAGTTATTTATCAATGAGATTAGGGGTGCTGTTAGCAAATGTGATTTTATAATATTGTATATCAAAAGGCATAAATATTTGGAAGAAAGGCATAATTCAGTGACCTAAGATTTTCCAAATGACCAATGCATGATGCTGCAAAATTCATTCAAAGTGCAAGACAGACCATTAGTTCCTTGATACAGTTGCAGACTCTGCTTTGTAACCAGCCTTTAAGAAACTATCATCTGCTGAGTTTTACTCTAGTATTATTGAAGAATATCCACAATTATTTGAAAAGGCTATTAAAATACTCCTATTCCAACTACGTATCTATGTAAGGCCAGAGTTTCTTCAAATTCTTTAACCAAAGCAACATATTGCAATAGATTGAGTGGAAATAAGAATATTCAGCTGTCTTCTATTAAGCCAGATATTTAGGAGACTTTCAAAATTAAAACAATTTGGCTCTTCTCACCAATTTCTCCAAAATATGTTATTTTTCAAAAAAATGTTATGTATTTAATGTATAATGAATTTTTAAAAAGAAATAAACATTTTATGTTTTAATTTCTAAAATGGTAACTATTGATAGATAAATCAGTAAATAAAACTTTTGGGTGGGTCATCAGTAATTTTATAGAGTGTAATAAAGTCTTGAGACCAAAAGTTTGAGAACTGCCGCTGTAAACCGATGGGAACCTAGGATTTCAGGGACATGGGCTCAAATGATGTGAGGTATGCATCAGTTAGAGGAAGGAAGCGGTTCTTATTTCAGGAAGAGACAATAGAACACGGACACGAGTAAAAGTCCAAACAACTGCCACTCCCAAATGTCTGGTGGGGACCGGAGCTGCACTTCTGTGAGGGTGGGGGCCATATCATTTCTTGAGGAGTCACTTATTGGACACAGAGACTCCTGGTAAGCATGGAGATATTCTTTTTCCAAGATGTGAGGTTGAGAGATCCAGGCAATTATTATTTTTAAACACTTAAATTTAACCAACACTTACAAATTAAAATATATTTTGACCCATTCAGTGTTATTCTTTCATTCAATAATAGAATAAAAATAATCATAGGATCAAAAAATATAAAGTTTTTAACAAGTGCTAGAATCACTCAAAGAGATTGGAACTATTCTCTCCTGAAAAATGTTTCTGGTTTGATTATGTATTATTAGCTTTCCTGAACTCAACTGACTTACAGTAGAATTTAGAATCAACTGACTGAAGGTAGAATTTAGCTTCAATTTAAGGATATGGTCAAAGTGGTTTGTCTGAGGATACCCTGTCTTCACCTTGACTTTCCTTCCCAAGCTGACATAGAGAAACAAATGCCTCTGCAGTGAAGCCTACACACAATGTCACAGTAGCCAGGACCCAAGGACAGGACACATAGTAGAAGTCACAAACCATTAAAATCAAAACAGTACTTTCTTTGGCTTGGTCTGCATAATGGCTTTCAGACAGTCTTTAAAGCGTCATAGAGTTTTCAAAATGTTCCATTAGAAACTGCTCCAGCGTAGGTCCCAAGATTCTAAACATTTTGCCCTAGAGAATGGAAGCACCACTACGATAGCCATTCAGTGTAAACAGACACGTTCAGGAGGGACAGTTCTATGGCCTGTATCTATGTATGTCCCCCAGCTCATCTCTCTTTCAGGAAATACTTGATGTTAATTAGGTGGGAGCACTTTCTGCCTTTTACTGATGCATTGCAGGGCCTCTGAGCCTCACTTCTCAACAAATGGTAGGCACTGCAACCTCAAAGCAAAACTGGCTTCTAAACCTTCAGCAGTTCCAGAATCAAAAGATGTGAGTTTACGTTTTCAAAGAGTTACCTAAGTCTAAGTAACCTGAGTTACTCTTTATGGTTTCAAAGAGTTACCTAAGCAGCAGAAAGATGCAATAAAGCCTAAAAAGGTTAAGTCTCAATTTCAAAATTAAGAGACTTTTAACTATAAGGCAGTAAACTAATTAAGTAATTAGGTTACAATAAAGTACAATGACTTTTATTAATGTTTTGACATAAGTTAAAACTAGCAGTTACACAATGCTAGCTTGCTTTTTAATTCCTTCATGTTTTATGTTTTAAAAATGTATCCACAATAGATATTAAATTACTTAATTTTTGAGAATCCACTCTTTGAACAAATATCTACTGAGCACGTGCCATGAGCCACGAGGAGAGCTGGGTTCTAGGGATCTGGCTAGGAGCTTGGTGGTATGATCTCTACGCCCACAAACCCACAGGTTCAGTTCAGTTCAGTCACTCAGTCATGTCCGACTCTTTGCAACCCCATGAATCTCAGCACGCCAGGCCTCCCTGTCCATCACCAACTCTCTGAGTCCACCCAAACCCATGTCCATCGAGTCGATGATGCCATCCAGCCATCTCATCCTCTGTCGTCCCCTTCTCCTCCTGCCCCCAATCCTTCCCAGCATCAAGGTCTTTTCCAGTGAGTCAGCTCTTCACATCAGGTGGCCAAAGTATTGGAGTTTCAGCTTCAACATCAGTCCTTCCAATGAACACCCAGGACTGATCTCCTTTAGGATGGACTGGTTGGATCTCCTTGCAGTCCAAGGGACTCTCAAGAGTCTTCTCCAACACCACAGTTAAAAAGCATCAATTCTTTGGCACTCAGCTTTCTTTATAGTCCAACTCTTACATGCATACATGACCACTGGAAAAACCATAACCTTGACTAGTGGTTAAGGTTAAAGTGATGTCTCTGCTTTTTAATATGCTATCTAGGTTGGTCATAACTTTCCTTCCAAGGAGTAAGCGTCTTTTAATTTCATGGCTGCTGTCACCATCTGCAGTGATTTTGGAGCCCAGAAAAATAAAGTCAGCCACTGTTTCCACTGTTTCCCCATCTATCTGCCATGAAGTGATGGGACCAGATGCCATGATCTTAGTTTTGTGAATGTTGAGCTTTAAGCCAACTTTTTCACTCTCCACTTTCACTTTCATCAAGAGGCTCTTTAGTTCTTCTTCACTTTCTGCCATAAGGGTGGTGTCATCTGCGTATCTGAGGTTATTGATGTTTCTCCCCAAAATCTTGATTCCAGCTTGTGCTTCATCCAGCCCAGCGTTTCTCATGATGTACTCTGCATATAAGTTAAATAAGCAGGGTGACAATATACAGCCTTGATGTACTCCTTTTCCTATTTGGTACCAGTCTGTTGTTCCATGTCCAATTCTAACTGTTGCTTCCTGACATGCATACAGGTTTTTCAAGAAGCAGGTCAGGTGGTCTGGTATTCCCATATCTTTCAGGATTTTCCACAGTTTATTGTGATCCACACAGTCAAAGGCTTTGGCATAGTGAATAAAGCAGAAATAGATGTTTTTCTGGTACTCTCTTGCTTTTTCGATGAACACACAGCAATGACTCTGTGTGTAAGGGTTTCCCTGGTAGCTCAGCTGGTCAAGAATCTGCCTGCAATGCAGAAGACCCCAATTTGATTCCTAGGTCGGGAAGATCCCCCGGAGAAGGGATAGGCTACCCACTCCAGTATTCTTGGGCCTCCCTGATGGCTCAGTGGGTGAAGAATCTGCCTGCAATGCAGGAGACCTGCGTTCACTCCCTGGGCTGGCAAGATACCCTGGAGGAGGGCATGACAACCCACTCCAGTGTTCTTGCCTGGAGACTCCCCATGGACAGAGGAGCCTGGCAGGCTACAGTCCATGGGGTCACAAAGAGCTGGACATAACTGAGCATCTAAGCACAGCACTATGTGTAAAGTGGGGAGGCAACAAACTAAGTGAAAAGGGGTACAGGGAGATTTCCCCAGAAATCTCAGTCATGAAAGGAGCCACATTGGTTTTCAAAGTCTCAGGCAACAATTGACAACAGTATGGATTTCTCACAGGATGATACTGTGATAATCTGTATTGGTGGTACACGATGGCTACAACAGGTTTTAAGGCATTCTGTAGCCATGCCTATGCTGTGTGTGTGTGTATATATTTCCTAAGCCTAACAGTCATAGCCAGGTTAGAAAATAAAATGGTGCATTTGGAGAAAAATAATTCCTGAAACTTTTCTAGGTGTACTGCCACATTTCTACTGGGATGTAAAAACATGAACCAAATACATAATAACTATACATCTGTCAATTCCAAAGATAAATTCTTTTGCTTTATGGAAAACTAAAACATCTTATGAGCACTGAAATAAAAATTTGAATAGAATTATGGTTCTCTTTATCCTATCTGCTCCCCAATAATTTTCTGAGATTTAGAAATAATGTTTCAACATTTTGATTATGTCCATCAAAACTCCACATTAAGCCAACAGTATATAAGAGAACTTACTGGCTGAATTTACATTTCAGTCAAGCCCTTAACAGAGAAAAACAAAGACTGGTTTTGATCAGAAGCTCTAGATTCCAGTTCTACACATGTGCTAATGTAATCAATGATGGATGGAAGGATAAGAAAACAATATTTACTGAAAACTTAGTATGTGCCAGGCACTATGCTGTGTGTTTCTCAAGGATTATTAAATGTGTTTCCACACCACAATGAGGGTAAAGATGAGCCTGAAATGAAGACACTGAGCCTGAAAAGAGTTAAGAAGCTTACCAGCTAGGAGGCAGCTGAACTGAAATGCAACCCAGGCAGTCTGACAGCAGCTACACAGCTAAAAGAAACTTGAGTTCTTCAAGAGAAAACCATCATATAAAGGACTTCTTTCTTAATCATTTTAGGTACATCTCTGTCTTTATATTAAGTCACATATTACAAATTTTTTTCAACTGCCAGAGTTCTGAAAATTAACAGTTAGTGCTTTTCCTATCATTTCTTATTGAGATAAATTTCCAAAATGTGATTCTGTGAAATGGGCAGATAATTCCTTTACAATGAAAAGAAACAAAAGCCAAGAGAAACTGTAATTTGACCAAGGTGACATGAGTGATGATCTCTGAACCTGAACCCAAGTCTTCTAACCCCATCACATCCCACCTCTCTGGTTGGTAGTTTAGTCGTGTCCGATTCTTACGACCCCATGGACTGTAGCCTGCCAGGCTCCTCTGTCCATGGGATTCTCCAGGCAAGAATACTGGAGTGGGTTGCCATTTCCTTCTCCAGGGGATCTTCCCGACCCAGGGATCGAGCCCCGGTCTCCTGCATTGCAGGCAGGTTCTTTACCGACTGAGCTGTGAGGGAAGCCCAATCACATCCGGCCTCCCTAAAATCTCATAAACTGTCATACAGTTTTTCTTCAAGGGCACAGTTTTCTAGTTTTTAAAAAGACGACTTTCAGTGCCATAAAACTTAGGGTATGTAGTTTCATAGATATAGTTACCTCCAACTACGTGAAACATCTGCCTTAGTTTTTCTAGCATTCGTTTGTTCTATGTATTACCTGTGGGTTTTCCCATTCACCACAGGAGGGTCATCATATTAGTTACCTCGTCTTTTTTTTTTGTATTTTTTAATTGAAAGTATTAGTTGATTTACAATGTTTTAGGTGTATAATAAAGTGTTTAGTTAAACATCTATAACTATTCTTTTTCAGATTCTTTTCCATTATAGTTATTAAAAGATACTGAATATAGTTCCCTGTGCTATACAGTAGATCTTCCTTGTTTATTTATATTTAGTAGTGTATATTTGTTGATCCCAAGCTCCTAAATTATCCCTTCTCTTGTTTTCCCCTTTGGCAACCAGAAGTTTGTATTCTATGTCTCAATCTATCTCTGTTTTGTAAATAGGTTCATTTGTATCATTTTTTTAAAAAAAATTCCACATATAAGTGATATCATATAATATTTGTCTTTATCCATCTTACTTAGTATGATAACCTCTAGGTCCATCCATGTGCTGCAAATGGCATTATTTCATCCTTCTTATGGCTGAGTAATATTCCATTACATACACACCCCTCCCTCAACATATTCTTTGTCCATTCATCTGTTGATGGACATTTAGGTTGCCTCCATGTCTTGGATATTATAAATAGTGCTGCTGTGAACAGTGGGATGCATCCATCTTTTCAATAAAGAGCATATGCCTTTTCTGGATATATGCCCAGACTGGATCATATGGTAACTCTACTTTTAGTTTTTTAAAGGAACCTCTATACTATTCTCCATAGTGGCTGTATCAATTTACATTTCCATCAACAGAGCAAGAGGATTCCCTTTTCTCCACACTTTCTGGCATTTATTATTTGTAGATTTTTTGATGATAGCCATTCTGATCAATATGAGGTGATACACTTCATTATAGTTTTGATTTGCATTTCTCTAATAATTAACAATGTTGAGCATCTTTCCATGTGTTTCTGGCCATTTTTATGTCTTTAGAGAAATGTGTATTTGATCTTCTATGCATTTTTTTGATTGGGTTGTTTGTTTTGATATTGAGCTGCAAGTGCTGTTTGTATATTTTGGAGATCAATCTCATGTTAGTCTTATCATTTGCAAATATTTTCTCCTATTCTGTGAGCTGTCTTTTTGCTTTATTTATGGTTTCCTTTGCTGTGCAAAAGCTTTTACTTATATCCCATTTGTTTATTTTTTATTTTCATTACTCTAGGAGGTGGATCCAAAAAGATCTTGCTGTGATCCATGTTAAAAAATGTTTTGCCTATGTTTTCCTCTATGAGTTTTATAATATCCAGTCTTACATTTAGGTATTTACTCTGTTTTGAGTTTATTTTTGGATATGGTGTTAGAGAATGCTCTAATTTTATTCTTTTACATGTAGCTGTCCAGGTTTCCCAGCACTACTTAAAGAGGCTGTCTTTTCTTCATTGTGCATTTGTGCTTCCTTTGTTGTAGACTGTGTGACTGTAAGTATGAGCATCATTTCTGGACCTTGTATCCTGTTCCACTGATCTTTTGTGTGTGTGTGCCAATACCACACTGGTTACTGCATCTTTGTAGTATAGTCTGAAGTCAGAGAGAATGATTCCTCCAACTGTTTTTCTTTCTCAAGATTCTTGTGGCTATTCGGGGTCTTTTGTGTTTTCATACAAATTTACAAGATTTTTGTTCTGGTTCTGTGAAAAATGTCATTGCTAATTTGATAGGTATTGCACTGAATCTGTAGATTGCCCTGGGTAGTATAGTGACTTTGACAGTATTGATTCTTCCAGCCCAGAACACCGTATATCTTTTCACCTGTTTGTGTTATCTTTGATTTCTGTCATCAGCATCTTACAGTTTTCAGAGTACAGGTGCTTTGTTTCCTGTACCTTGTTGTCTCCTATGCCTTTACCAATGAGCTTTCCCATTCATAGTTTTCCTGTTTCTAGTTGTGGCCTTTTCTTTTCCATCTAGAGGAGTTCCTTCAGCATTTGTTGTAAAGCTGGTTTGGTGGTGGTGAATTCTTGCTTTTGCTTGTCTATCAACATTTGGTTTCTCCATCAAATCTGAACAAGAGACTTGCTGGGAAGAATATTCTTGGTTGGTAGGTTTTTCCCTTTCATCACTTTAAATACTTCATGCCACTCCCTTGTGGCCTACAGAGTTTCAGCTGAAGAATCAGCTGATAACCTCATGGGGATTCCCTTGTATCTTTTCCCTTGTTGCCTTCAAGGTTCTTTCTCTTTTTGTCCATTTAGTGTGTGTCTCAGCATGCTCCTCCTTGGATTTATCCTGTATGGGATTCTCCACACTTCCTGGACTTGAGTGTTTTCTTTCCCATATTAGGGAAATTTTCAGCTATTATCTCTTCAAATATTTTCTTGGGTCCTTTTTCTCTCTCTTTTCCTTCTGAGAACCCTAGAATGCAAATGTTGGTACATTTAATGTTTTCCCATAGGTCTTAGATTGTCCTCATTTCTTGCCATTTTTTTTATTCTCTTCTGCAGCAGTGATTTCTACCGATCTGTCTTCCAGCTCACTTATTCTTCTGCCTCATTTGTTCTGCTCTTGATTCCTTCTGTGCATTTTTCATTTCAGTTATTGTATTGTTCATCTCTGACGTTGATGCTGACCTCATAAAGCTGAGTTTTCCTTCCTCTGCAATTTTTTGAATAGTTTCAGAAGGATAGGCATTAACTCTTCTCTAAATGGTAGAATTCACCTGTGAAGCCATCTGGTCCTGGACTTTTGTTTGTTGGGAGTTTTTAAATTACAAATTCAATTTCAGTAATGGTTAACTGGTCTGTTCATATTTTCTATTTCTTCCTGGTTCAGTCTTGGGAGATTGTACCTTTCTAAGAATTTTTCCATGACTTCTAAGTTGTCCATTTTATTGGTGTATAGTTATTTGTAAGTAGTCTCTTATAATTCTTTGTATTTCTGTGACATCAGCTATACTTTCTCCATTTTCACTTCTGATTTTACTGATTTGGGCCCTCTCCTTTTTTTCTTGATGAATCTGGCTAAAGACTTATCAGTTTTGTTTATCTGTTCAATGAACTAGTTTTTGGTTCCATTGGGTTTTGTTTTTTGTCTCTGGGTGTGAGCTGCTTTAAATGACATGATCAGGTCTCTCTGAGGAGGTGACATTTAAGCTTAAGAGATAAAGAACGAAAAGCACCTATCTTGCTATGTGGAAGACTGTGAAGGTGAGAATTTCAGAAGGGAGCAACAAGTGCAAAAGTCCTGAGGTTGGAAAGATATTGGAGTGTTGAGGCCACTGTAAGCCAGCGTGACAGCAGAGAAGTGAGCAAGGAGGACAGCGGTGCTAGAAAAAGTTGGAGAAATAGAAGACTCCTTAGATAATGAACTGGAGTATGAATTACGGAATTCTAGGGGCCTAATGCTTCAACACTTTTGTGAATGGTTTAGAATCTATTTTTATCAGTTGTTGAAAATCTATTGTCCCCTTGACATGAAAATACGGGACAAAGTACTGAAAGAAATTTGGTTCACAAAATTAGGATCCAGAAAATAAAGGTATCATTGATAAGCGCTTAGGTTCTGGCCTCAACCCATGTTTGAAACCTAGCTCCAACATTCACTCTCTCTGTGACTCTGGATAAGTACTTAACCCTTCTAAGTCAAGTATCAAGACAAGCAGAGGATTAGACACAGCAGCTCAAGTAAATCTTATGTGTTACACAATAATTCATCTGCTGCATCAGGTTATATATGGTTTCTTTTTTGGGCCAGGAGACTATTCTGATGGCTTCCCCTCTAGGATTATTTTAGGTATGTCACCCAGCCTCTGACAGAATTCATAGATTAAATGTAGACCCTTAACATTTATTTTGTTCACGTCACCAGTACTACTGCCTCTCAGATTATCTACTTGAAGGATGGAAATAGAGTATAGCCAAATTTTAGAAATTAATTTTAGTTTTCTAATCCTATTATTATTCAGATAGAAACTGCTAACAGATAATTTAAAATACAGTTTACAAATTTTATCAGTCTTGTAACTACTACTATATACTAAAATTTTTCTCTATTCCTATATAATGTCATTAAAATTCAACACTTCCTTTATTACACTCAAGGGCATCTTAAAATATTTATAAAATTAGATAAAAAATTATTCCAGTTCAATTTTAAAAATATATTCAAGTGTTTACAAAAAATTATAGAGTAATTCATCTTAAACAGAAGCCAATAAAAAGTAGGATTAGTGCATAATTATATGCATTTTAAGACAGATGAGAACATATTAAACTGTTCAGTGTAATGCTAAGTTGTATTCTTTAAAAAATACCCTACAATCTTGGGGTTCTAGTTAAACATAAGAAATACTTTTTTAAAGAAGTTATCAGAAAATAAGTACTATACATTTATAAATATAACCCTAAGTACTAAAATAAGAACTTAATGCAGTCTTCACTTACTAAAATTAAAAATGAGAAAAACTCCATCAATTAGAACAGCTTTTGGGGGGTTTAAATTCAGTAACTCCCTCTTAAATCTTATTTTGCCGCCTGTTCTCAGCATTTTTGTCAGGTTGAAAATGTTTAGATTTTACATAATTTTCCAATTCTCTATATAAAGCTAAGAGTGATGAACTTTTCCCTAAATATTACTTCTTTGCATTAAAAATGTGCCTTTCAAAAATACACTATCCATATTTAAAAACAGGATACATATTCACATTAAATGAGATACTAGCTTGGCTTTCCTATAATTTGCTTGCATTTGGAGAAATTATGACATACCTAACAATCTTCTAGGCAAGCAAATTGCTTGTTTTCCTTATCCAAAATGGTGGGGTTCCCCCACCCCTTTGCCAGTTTCTTTCAGATGTGCTCCTCAGCTTAATTCCAGTGGTGTCAACCTGACCCAGGCAAATTTCACAGGGCATCCTTTCTCCAGCCTCTCTTGGTTATAATCCATTTTTCAGCTGCTGGCATAATCTCTTAAATTCTACCTTGCTATGAACCTAGATAAATTCAGACTCTTCAGTCTAGTATATTCAAATGTTACACTCAACAGATTCGTCTACCTCACTCTGCCTTCATCAGTTGCTACTTACCACTACACTTTTACACCTAACTTCTCCACTATCTGCTGATCAATTTCTTAGACATTCTTGTGATGAAATAAACCTAAGACACCAAATCACCCTGCCTCCAAGTGGGTCACTTTTATGTTTTTCGTTATCAAGCATGCAACCAGTTTCTGCTAAATTACTTTTTCATCAGTCTATTTTCATATATTTTTATCACTCCACATTTATATACTTGCCTCTGTCCCTGTTAGTTTAAAAGTTCTGAGATGAAGATTCTCATCTTCTACTGACAATTTTATTTCAAGAAACCATCAGTGACTGGGGCTTAGCAGTGTCAGTTACTCTAACTGTTGAATGACTGTCTCAAAAATCTGAAGATCCACACTCAATCAGGTAGAGAGTAAAATTTGGACCATATCGGAGTATGCCCTAAAAGTGATTCAAGGTCCACAACTCTCTTCCTCTCTTGGTATATCATCTATCTTTATCCATATTTCAAAAACTTTTATCTTGTTAGAAATGCATGGATAATAGTGGAAGAGAAAATAATAAAGTTAATAGCAGTTACCTCTACAAAATGGGAGTTGGGAGGTCAGGGTCAGGGTTGATGATGGTAGAGGTAATGGTAATACAGACTTTTCTGTGGTCCTGATTATTTTTAAAAATTTTTAGACCATGCTGTGCAGCATGTGGGATCTTAGTTCTCCAACCAGGGATTAAACCTGTGCCCAGCCTGCATTGGGAACATGGAGTCTTAACCATTGAACTGCCAGGGAAGTCCCATCTGAGGTACCAATTCTTTATAATCTTCAGTATTTTCTAAATATTCCATAATGAAGTTGCATTTTTCATATAAACACTTGTACTAAAAAAAGGCATATTAACTTGACATGGAAAACATGACAACTAATTTGACATGGATGAAGTTTTAAAACTGGGTACAAGGCTTATGATTCCAGTATTTGAAAAGTTTTTGGAGCGCAAGTCCTCTATTGAAAGTAGATGGCTTAAAAAACAAAAAAGTTAATGATACAGAATCTTGAATTGACAAATTAAAGTTAAGTACTGCCATAATTACTTCTCCCAAAGAAATACTTGCTTCCCTGGTGGGTCTGCCCTGGTGGCTCAGATGGTAAAGAATCAGCCTGTAATGCAGGAGACCTGGGTTTGATCCCTGGGTTGGGAAGATCCCCTGGAGAGGAAATGGCAACCCACTCCAGTATTCTTGCCTTGAGAATTCCATGGACAGATGAGCCTGGTGGGCTACAGTCCATGGGGTCTCAAAGAGTTTGGCATGACTGAGCGACTAACACTTTCACTTTTTCCAAAGAAATACTTAGCCCCTGCAAAATTCCTAGCTCTTGCCATCCTGTCCTGTAGTTGTAAGTATTATTCATATAGCAATGCCCCATATTTTCTTTCCCCCTTAACTCTACATTCAGACATCCCAATGTCTCTGCTGAGATAACCAATTCATACATCCCAGTGTCTCCACTGAGATAATTAATAGTAATTTCAAAATTCAACATACCCAAGGTCAAGATTTGATTTATACTTTCCAATTTGCTCCTCCAATGTTATTCTAAAATCATAGCATCACCATTCTTTGCTCAAAATCAGTCATCTTTGATTTCTTCTTTCTTCACATCCAACCTATCACCAAATCCTGTTATCTTTTTCCAGCAAGACTCTTCCCCATGACTACCACTCCAATCTAGGCTCTCACCATCTCACCTAGATGACTACAATTTTGCCCCACTGCAGCTTGTTCTCCATATATTAAAGAAATATAAGGCAGACGATGGCACCCCCTTATTACCATCAGACTCAGAATAAAATTTAGATTCCTTACTTTGGACCCATAGCCCTAAGTGGTCAGGCCCTTGTCATCTCTACAACCTTATCACCTACCATTTACCATTTCCTACCATACTCAATGGACTTGGCTCACTAGCATTCTTTTTCAGTATAAAAGCTCATTCCTGCTTTCAGATCTTTAGTTTTATTGTTCATAAAATACTTTTCTTTGATATTGGTGATTTTCTTCTCGTCACTCAAGGTCACCATTCCCCAATGACCCTATAACTTTGTCTGATAACCCATCACTAAAATGGTGATGGGCACATGGGTCTTTGAGTGTTTGTTGAATGAATAGCTGAAATGAGTCTTAATATTTAATCAAGCTTCCTGGGTATGAAAAGTTGTTCCAACTGATCCTTACTTTGTAAGGACAATTCATCCACACCCTGCGCCGCCCCCCCTCCAAACCACCAACCACCTCCCACAAAAACTCCATCCCAAACCTCCTTAGAAATATACCACATTGTGAAAGTCTATGTTCTGTATTTGGCTGTTGCAAAAATATGAAATAAAACATGAGCCTAGATATGTAGTTTTTATGCACCAAGCAGTATTGCCTCCTTTGGAAATAATACTTCTCACCTTTAAGTCAGCCCTTAGTGTGCATGTTTATCTAATTTCATCTAGGTTAAACTGTATGTGTTGTGGTACGGAATATGAAGGAACTCATGTGATCTGCCGCATGTTAACACTTAACACACACCCAGAGATGGACATAGGCTCTGCATCTTTCCTAGGAGAGTTCTGACTCACTCCAGACTCTTTGCCACTACCAAAAAGCAACTTTATAGCTTTCTTTGTTATAAAAATAAGGAATCTAAGACCAATCTCAATAAAACTTACCAAACTAATATTTAGTGACATGGAGTAAGAGAAAACTTAGGATGAAAATGAACAGCAACAAGGTCAAAATGTCAAATTAAAATGTTCATAAACTTTGAATTTTGTCAAAATGAAGCTTAGAATTCAAGCATCAATTTTTATGGTTCAAGCCACTATAAATCTTATATAAATCTTCTCATGGACCATAAGAACACACATCAGTTTGTGAAGTGTCATTATTTGGGCTCAACTTTTGTCTAAGAAATATAAATTTAATTATGACTCTTAATAACTATATTTAAACCAAGCTGTTTCTTCAAAGAATCTTTGCTGTGTTTAGCCAGTAAAGAAAATACTAATGAATGCTTTCTCTTTATAAGGTATTACAAACAAGATTATAGTTACAAGTCTAAACTTCAGGTGCAGATAATCAAACCTGAATGGTACAAGGACAGAGTGTGTATATATATGTATAAAAGCCTTTATATATATATAAAGCCTTTAAATGATTTTGAATCAGATGTCAATATTAATGTTGAAAGTAATATTAACATCATAAACACATATGTATGTATGTGTGTATGTATATAGAGAATATGAATGAATGGATAAGGAACTTAAGAATGAGAATGTATATGAACCAGAGCAGTCTTTCTTTGGGTTAATTACTTCTATATGAAGTATCTAAACTTCTAAAGAATTTCCTAGTTTGTATTAAAATGCACTTCAAAAAAACCATGAAAACATAAATTTAGTTGACAGGCTACAGTGGGATTCAGAAAAAGACACAGTGAATATAGACTTAGGTGCAGTTTCATGCTGGTGATTTTTCTTTTTTTAAAATGTAAGCCACTAATTTTTTTAAGAAAAAAATTTAAACCAAAAGTTGCATATGGATATTACACACAAACTGAAACATAAGTGACTTTTAGCACAGTGTATACATGCTTACATAAACTCAAATATTTACACATTTAAAACAATTTCCATTTAACATAAGAAATTTCTGAAATACATAAAAGCATTAATACTTTCTATAAAACTACAATTAAAACATCAATTTCCTACAAGCATATAAAACATCAAGTGCTTTCTTGGAGTTTCAAGTTACCTCTTTAAAACAAGATCTTGCTTGCATATATAGTCTTTCTCCAATAATCAGTATGAACTCTTTATTTCCCCAAGAGATTTATTTTTCAGGTACATTATAAGTTCAAGAAAACGGACCCAACAATTATGCAATGTAATTATGTCATAACAACTTAATTGCACATAATGCTTTAAAGTAGGTTTGGATGACGTTCTCAAACACTTTGGTATATGTTCTTCAGGGACTTCTGTTAGAAATGACAGGAATTATAAGTCCCTTCAATCCCCATTTTGCTTTAAAATGGACAAGTCTTTGGTTAAAGTTTCTACATTTTGGGCATTTATTATTAATTAAAATGGTCCCCAAACCAATAAATGGTGCTACTGTATTATTAGTTCACAAGACTTCATTTAACTTGCTTCTGATGCAGGAGGCTACAGATATTCATTTATTATAACATGTCATTGATAGTTTCAATCTTTCACTTATAAGCAGAGAAATCAATAGGTTTAGTCAGTCTTTCTCTGTTCATTTTCTGTTATAACCTAAACTATACAGTAATTTTCAGTAACTAGAGAGATACTGTTCCACAGTATATGTGATTATGATTGGAAAGATGTACAGAATTAAATTTAGAATTAGCTTACTTGGAATAAGTCAATATTAGACTGTTCAGTAATTCTGCATTAACTATAGTAGGTTGCCAGGTAATACTTATTTAAAAACCCCAAACCATTCCACTTACAAGAGAAATTGTTGCAAATGTATAAAACAGCAGATATACAAGGAGAACACCAAACATACTTTATTAGCACAAAAAAGCAGCCGTAACAAGGCACAGCAAGCAGAAACATACATTAGCAGTCAAAGGGTTAGTGTTGCATACAAATATAGCTTTTCTTTTTTGTGGCCTTGGTGATAGCCATTGGGATGTAAAATAACTTTCTGTAGCAGCAGGTAAGGAAACTAGGGAGCACTCACCAGTGGTACAGAGCACGTTAACAGAAAGACACAAGAACGGATTTGACTACTTTAGTGCAAAATGTCTAAGACAGACTGTAAATTCGGTTCAATACTAAGAAGCAAACACTAGAACTTGGTATTACGTCCAAAATAGCTCACTCAAGTAGTATTGCATACTATTCTAAGTGACAAAAAGGTGCTAAGTAAAGTTATTTACAGATACAACGGTTGTACAGTACCTTTTAAATCAGCAATTTAGGTTTCAGATTTTCCATTAAAAATTAAGTGCACTGAAATTCTATAACTTGTACTTAAGCAATTCAGCTATGAGAGTTTACAACAAAGAGATAAATACTGCCATCCAAATTATGAGTTACAGTTTAACAATAATCTCAACGACCAGCAACCACTGTAGTTAGTATCATCTGACTTGTCTGGGTATCTTCTCGTCTCACTTTCTTCATGGTTCACAAACTCATCATGGGCATAGAAAAAGATCCAACTTTAACAAACCAGCAACTCGACTGCACATGTCAACTTAAAAAAATCACACGCAGGCCTACCTTGCAGCAGCTATTTCCAATGCGTTTTAAGTTAAAGCACTCATTAAAAAATGGAATACCTAAGGCCTTAAATAAAATTCTACTACCAACTTTTTATAAGTCTGAAATTTTAAGAACTACTACTTAGAAAACCTGGTTTACTTAACAGTACCTTTTGCAGAAGAGAAAAGGAGACTGACTATAAACTATATCAACACTTACGTGAACTGCACTATGCCCTTGTGGCCAGAAAATTGCATTTTTTTTTTTTTTTCTAAAAGGAAAGGCAGTCTTTATTTTTTTGGACTTCCAAACTTGACTTATAGTTAACTATAAACATCACTACTTTTGGAAGGTTATAGAAAAATTCTTAGAAAAAATAATAATTTCAAACATTAGTCATACTGTTGAAATACTCATTCACTATTAATAATTTGTTCTTCAGTAAGAAATAGAATTCTTCATAGCAAATGCCCCAGAGTCGCTTCACTCAGTTACTACCGCCATTAAAAACCAAACTGTCAGCTAAATCGGCAGAATGTTTTTGCAGCCTTACTGAATACCTGTAGCTCTATCCCCTGTTGTCTCAATAGGCACCACATTTACTGAGTAAAAGTAACAGCAGATTGCACCTGACAGATACTAACACTAAGCTTACATACTGTACTGAAAAAACCTAACACTGATATGTGTGCTTGCTATAGGTATACTGCCTGATGCACATAAAAGCAGACCTAGTTAATGCCCTTTGGGGACAGGAGGGTTTACTTTGCTTTGACTGGTTCTCGTTCTAGCCAGCGAACTCTAACTTTCTGTTTATAATGATACTCTTTTAAAAAATCCTGTAACATCGACGGTAAAGGGAGCCCATCAATTCCATCATACGTTGTGCATCTGCAGATGACTGCACGGCAGATGTACTGCAGGCTAAAAGGGAAAGTCCTGTTTAGTGATATTGTAAGCAATGGTTCAAAAAACATGCAAGAGCTGGGGTCTTTGTAATGTTCCAGAAGTCCTGTTACAGTGGAGGAGTGAAACACACATGGGTCATGGGCATCGAAACTAAAGTTGTGATTCCACTGTTCAATTCTGGCATGCAGGGACCTGTTGTAGCGACGGAAGCTCACAGAGAAGAGGTAGTCCTCTTGTGCAGAGTCCCTGAGCAAAAATGTACCTTCAGGTTTCCCTTCCAGAAGGGCTTCTGCTTCGTAGCGGTCCATCACTCCCCAGTAACAGGGATTACCTGTGATCTGGAGCAAGTCTGGCACGAGGCAGTGTATATAATCAATCTGCGTGTGGACCTTCCAGGCTCCCTGTCTGCTAACGTGGGCATGGCTGTCTCCAGATACCTGACGCTGCTTCTGCCTCCGTGACTGCAAACACAGTGTGGTTGTGTCCTCTTCTGAGTCACAATTAGCTTGTGGAATCGCAGAACTGTCCCCATTTATTTCAGTCATTCCAGGAGCTAACTTTGGTCCCAGTTTGTATAATGGGTTAACCTGTGCAGTGGCTTCGAATGTATGTATTTGTGCGTTGGGAGGGGGGTCTACCCCTTCTTCAATACTAAGCCGCCTTCTCTCTCGAAGCCGATCTTCTTCATCTTCTGTGGAAACCAAGGATGGATCAAATGTATCAAAAAATGTTGAATGTGGGCTCACAGGGGCCGTATGCTGCTTAATCAAATGCCATTTCTGGGCCAAATCTGAGCCAGCAGGAAAAGGGCATTTCTCAAGCATTAATTCAGAAAGATGTATTTTTCTTTTATTAGAAAATAGGGGCTTTGACTGCTTGTTGTAAGTTCTCATGGGAAAACACAAGCCCACAGTATCCTGCAACCTCTGTCTAAGAGAGCGACTTCCTACAGTCCTGCTGGACACACTGTCCATGTCGTGCACGGAGCTGACGCCGTACCGCCGCTCTCTCCTTTGAAGTCCACTGCGAGTTCTACCAAACTTTTTATCTGTGTCCAGTGAACTCTGTGTCTTTGTGGAACAGGAATGTTTCTTCTTCCCACCCCAAGGAGCATGTCGAGAGTAGGAATCTCTTCTTGCAAGTCTTGTTCCTGGGGTGACACATGAGTCATTGTCCTTTTCAATGCTTATTTCAACAATCTGAGGAATTTCAGTGGCACAGTTTTGGTTTCTCCTTGAAGAATTCTTTGAAGGGCTTAACCCTAGTTGTAAGGCAACATTTTCTCTTAAGGGACTGCTTTGCTGCTGAGGAGCTGAGTCTCCTAAACTGACGTTTTTCTCTTTGACAGACAAACATCTGTTGGAGTTCATATCCACATTTTCATTACGGCTTCCTCCCTCGTGACCGAAGAGATTCTGACACCTGTACTTGAAGTTATTCCACATTTTCCCCACTTTCTCCATTGATTATAAGACCTAAGGACAAACAATAGAAAAAGAAGAAAATAAGTTAATCAAAGGAGTGTGTGAAAACAAAAAAGGCAGTAAGTACCCACCCCTCTTTTCCATGGGAAACATCAGTGGTTCTGGTCAGAAATTTACATTACATCACCCCATTATGATGATGAGGTTTGGCACCTGTAGGGTTATGAGGCCCTACTGTGTCTTCAAATAGAATACAGAACTCAGAGGAAAGGAAACAAACCCTTTAATTAAACTCGGGTGGCTTTTTCATACGTGTTGGTGTTGGTAATCACTAAGTTGTGTCTGACTCGTTGCAACCCCATGGACTGTAGGCCACCAGGCTCCTCTGTCCATGGGATTTCCCAGGAAAGAATACTGTAGTGGGTTGCCATCTCCTTCTCCAGGGGATCTTCCCGATATGTGGGATCTCCAGGAATCAAACCTGTATCTCCTGCATTGCAGGTGGATTCTTTACCACTGAGTCATCAGGCCATTATGACATTGGTTTCTGTCTCCTTACTTGGAATAATTTAGGTACTGCCTCAAGTATTATAAAGGGAAAATACGTTTTGCGTTGTCGAAACACGTCTTCATTCAACTTCTTAAAAGTTTCAATCAGGACCACATTTGTGTAATACATCAAAATTAATTAAAAAAACCTTGAAGCAGTCATCTAATTTCACTTACCAACTAACTCTACTCCACTCATCTAGCAATCTAAGCCTTACAGGTCAATCACTTGTAAAAATTCCTAATCTTCCCTCCTCATCCTATGACATAATTTTTTTCCATGATTTTGAAGTAGTTTGAGTATAACAGAAAACAGGAAAAAAGAAAAGATAATACAGTATTTAAATAGAAGGTAAGCATCCCGATTCTTAATCCTGGAAAAACTTGAAAATAACAGAATAATAGGAAAAAAGTTATGATACTATAGTAATTAAAAAACAAAAACTATGCAGTTTGGGTTCTTTATTCTTGCTCCTTTAAAAAAAATCTAAAGCAGTTCATGGCACTTTACAAGCAAATTATTTTAAGACTATGACATTTATAGGCACACTGTCTCATTTACTAACCTAAAAATCAACGTTAGATGAAATAGAAAAGCCTAAACTTCAACCAGTTTTATCACAATATGATAGCAGAATCTTTTTCTTCTTCTATTTTGCCATTTAATATTTATGGCATTTTTTCCCCTGAATTTTTTGTTCATGTTTATTTACTATCTCATTGTGTACTATTCTGCACAGTTCAGAATCAGTATTGGAAAACTGAGTTTTGTTCTAACAGTGATAAGATTCATTAGAGCTGATCTTTCCATAATTGACTAAATCTCTTTGTCAGAAATACTTCCATTTTCAAGAAGCTGACTAGGAGCAAGAGAAACTTTCTTAAGAAGAATTATGTATTTTCTCTTTAGTTTCTTACAGAAACGGTCTTGAACTAACAGTGCTCTTGGAATAATGACAATGCCAACATAGATAATTTATATCTCTGAAATCATAAAATGTACTGTGAGAGTCCTCTTTATTAAAAGCATACTGTTAAGTACATAGAAATTTGCATGATAGGTGGTATATGTTCTAATAAAATGTCAGATGGGACTGTTAAATCTATTAAACTCTGTCAGAACATTTTGCTTCCTCTCCTTGCAAAAAAAATCTTTTGTAAGCATTTTTTGAGTCTTACACCATTTGAACATGTTTTATCACTTATTCTTTTTATATTAAGATTTCACTTATGGCCCTGTTATTTTTAGGGCTAATTCCTGCTCCATTCTTGTTGACTAGAATTTGTAGATGTACTCTTCCAACATCCTAGCCCTTTTAGCCTGGCTTCCTTCTCATTTCTTAAAGTTGCTTTTTATTTTTACCTAATTCATACATTTACAGTTTCAAAGGTCAAACACTACTACAAGGCTTATAACAAAAAGGAGTACTGACTGATACACTTTCTCCATTCTTGATTCCCACTCTCAGGGGTCAAGGAAAGTTACTTTGAATTTTGTCAAGCTGTTTCTGCTGCTATTTTCCTCATTGTTTCTAGATAATGTGTTCATATCAGTTGATAACATTCTAGGATGGAAATAATTCACCCTCAGAATTCTGAGGGCCTTATTCCACTATTCTAATGGCTTCAATTTGGCTGTTGAAAAGTCTAATGTTATACCAGTTCCCAGTCTTCTGCATGTGACCTGTTTTTATTTCGTGAAACACTGTAGCTTCTTTATCCACACTTTATCCATAGTGTGGGACCTTTTTTACACTCATTGTGCCAGGCCCTTTCAATTTCTTTTTACTCCCCCATCTTCCCTCCCTCCCTCCTGAAAGTTCATTAGACACTAGACCACTTATATTCATCTTCTGATTATCGTATATCTCCTTTTAAGATTGTCTTTCTTTTCATTTTCTACTGGTAGATTTCTTTGACATCACTTTCCAACAGTTCTAGGGCAGTTCCAGTTCTTTGTATCACAGTTTTAATTTTCAAGACAAATTTTCTTGTTCTCTGAATGTTCTTTTTAATAGCATCCTATTCCAGCTTCCTGGATATAGTATCTCATTTCTCTAAGGATACAAAGTTTTAAAACGTTGTTTTCCTTTTTTTCTTCTTTTAACATTTTAAACATTTTTATCTGTTTCTTCTAAGTGTATCATTTTTTCTCCTTAAATCTTTAGGTTTTTGTTTTTTACTTCCGAGGCTTTCTGTAAGTGTCTGATGATGCATCAGCATTGACACACTGATCAGAAGCTCTGTTCGCTGGGAGGGTGGGGAGGAGGGGGGGATGGGGGGGCAGGGGGGCGGTGCTTGCTGACTGGTTGGCTTTGTTACAACGTAATGAGACAATGAGTTGGTTTTTTATTAGGGAATCCTCAATAGTTACTATCTGTAAGCTTTGTCTCCTGGCTGTTCATCCCAGAAAGAAACGTTCCAATCTCCTGTGTGCGGCATACACACCTGACTGCCATGTTCTGAGTACAGGGAAGGCGAGTTGTGAGGTCTTAACCTCAGTATTCTCACTTTCAGTTAGTCTCTGTTTTTCAAAAGTTGCACTTATTTCCAAAAGATATCCCAACTTTAGTTACGACTAAACTTCTTAAACTCCTCCCAGCTCTGACCTCTAGTTTTATCCAAGGTAAAGGAACAGTCATTTCCAGGCTGCTCAGACTGATACACAGACTGCCCACTGTTCTGTTTTCAGCTCCATACTTGACCCTTACCACCAGGTAACTGGTTCCTCAAATTTTTGAGCCAGCAGCATAAATTGGTTGCAGAAGCACTGAAGGGGCCTCTTAAATTATCTGTAGTGAAAGCAGTTTCTTCTTAATTTCATAGACTGATTCTTTTGTAAAATATAATAAAATTGCTTTAAAAATGAAATGTAAGAAAGAAATGAAATATAACTGCCAAGTTTCTTACTAATTGAACAGATATAAAGTAACTGTTAAATTGCTATAAAATATTTTAAATGCTTGTTTTTAATTTCTATACTTAACCTGTCAAAAACTGGTAACAAACTGTAGACTGACACCAGTTCATGGTCCACACTTTGAATAGCTCTGGTGTAGAACTGTACTGTCTGGTACATGTGGTTATTGAGTCCTTGAAATGTGGTTAGTGCCACATATTGAAATAACAAGTTTGGATGTAACTGGTAAAATATTGTAGTAGAATTCATTTCATCTGCTTCTTTTTATTTTTTAAATGTGGCCACTAGAAAATTTTAAATTACATATATGGTTCAAATTATAATTCTACTGGACAGCGCTGATCTAGAGCAAGGGTCAGCAGGCTATAGCCCGAGGAGGAAATCTGGCCTGTGGCCTGCTTCTGTATAGACTCAAGCTAAGAATGGTTTTTACATTTTTAAAAGGATTAAAAAAAAAACAAAAACAAAAAGCCCAGAAAGAACATTCAACTGAGATCACATGAAGCCTACAAAGTCTAAAGTATTTTCTATCTGGCTCTTTACAGAAAAAGTTTGTTGACCTTGGTCTAGTTAGTGTATGTTAAGATAATAAGCCATATCACCACAGAAACTAGAAGACTAATATTCAAAAAGTACAGAAATCTCTCATCTCCATGTTTATAAGATACGTTTTGTAGCTATCTAAAGATACTTCTTTGACAAGCAAATTATATCTAAAAAAACAACCATTTCAGAAAGCGACCAAACTTAAAACCACTTACTTTCATATATAGCTCTTTGTAAGCTGTATGAACAAGCTGCATGACAGGCCAGGTGATAGCAGGCAGTTTCTAACACTAAACCTCTGGTTCAGTTTCACAGACAGAGCATGAAATTTAGTGCTCTCTCTGTTTCTAATGTGGAAGGCTGCTGCCAGATTGCACTGTGACAAAATATCCTAACTTAAAAGACTAGTATGCTTCCACACTCCTTGGGGACAGAACATGGATATTTTCTTGATGTGGGGAATGCTATGTGGGTGGCTATAATAGTGGGAAGAAAATCCCAATAGTGATTCATAGAAGAGTCCATACAAGAATCAAGAAGATATATCAACTATCTTAATATTTACAATGTCAATTTTGAGGTTCTTTTGTTTTTCTGGTTAAATTTTTTGGAAATACAGCTGAAACCATTTGAGAACTAAATTACAACTCGATTACTTTATGGTTTCATATAAAGTTACACAGTGCTTTTTCATGAAAAAGTGTTAAATTTCAATTGTATTGATTCTAGATTGAAATCATCCATTAACAGTCTTTCACATTTCTATACCTGCAGAGTTATCTTTAAACCTATCCAAAGCAAATTTCTAAAAAGTCATTCCTTTCCTGAAGGACAATCATAATTTAAATTGGTTTTATAATACTGTAAGTTAAACAGCTTTTGTTGAAAAGTGATAATTAACAGGATAAGCTATAAGTCAGAATTATGAAAAATGAGAGGTCAAATTCCATTACTAAAAAATTTACATATATTAACAAAGTAAAGACTGTAGTCAATGGCCCTCTTAATGCCAAGTAGTATCTATTACAAAATTTCCACAAAACAAAGTCATTGAAATAGTTCCCAGGAGTTCATTCCAGTGGAACTTAATCCATACTTTATCAGAAATAAATTAAATTCAATAAATTTTAAGACTACATGGCATGCCATAGTGGGCAGAGAGGAAACATGTGACCCAACTAAACCTCTCCTCTACTTTTAATCTATCTAGACTACTAATCATAATACCTTTTCAATAGAAAGCTCTTCAGTTACAGTACAAAAACTGGGACACATTGACTGACTGAAGTATTTGTGTGCCAAAGTCAAGTACAAGATGCAGTTTAGGAGATTTAATTTTTGATTGATATTTTGGCAACATTTCAATAACTCAAAAAAAAAATACAGTGTTTAATATTAAAGACTGATCCAGAACTCCAGGGATGCGTGGCTGTCATAGCTCTAGTCCCTTAAAAGAGACTGAGAACCACTGGGGTTTTTTAGGAAATTATTTTTAAATATTTTTAACATACTTTATTGTCTGTGACATGATCTACATTATCCAACTGTATGCCTACATATCTTTTACACTATTATTTAATATTATATTCAACCATATAAAACTGCTGTGTTGTGGGTAATAAATGGTCATATAACTCAGTTACAGTATGATACTATACACAGTACATTAATATAGTAGAGTATGTACACGTGGAATCCACTAACCTAGTAGACTCAGACTTCTCCCCATCAGCTGAGTTTTACTGAGTTTTAGATCTGTTTTGTCATTTATATCTATTGTAATTAGGTGATTTAATTGTTAATTAACCTAACAAAATGTGGGGGAATGTGAAGACTGAGCTGAATAACTTTTGATATACTCAATAAAAGTGAGATACTTCTGTTGCTGAATTAGGTACACGCAAGAAAACAGTTTCAAAAATTAGAAAAAATACTACAAAAATATACAAGGATTCTAAGATCAGAATGCATCAGAGAAGTCTAAACTCTTGTTCTTCTTAAAAAACCCAAACTATAAATCTTAAATGATATATTAATATTATGAGTATAGTTTCTAAAAGATAAACAACATGAAACTGGCAACTAATAGACCTACTCCCAAAGAAAAGGCCTTTGTCCCTTAATAAAAAGACTGACAAATGAACACGGAGTCATGTTCTGAGAGTAAAATACTTAAGGCATGCACCCCTTTTAATGATTTCTTGCTTTAATAGACTTTGTAGACTACTGGTACTGACTGAATCGAAGGAAAGGGCTTCCTTAATAACCAGTTAATTAATTTTATAGCCATGCCAGGTGGGACTGGTACAAAGTCCTAATGATAACAGGGAGTCATGAGCTAGATTCAGGGATGGTAAGGAAGACTTCTCTCTGAGGAGGTGATATTTCAAAATTCTGTCAGGAAGGATGAATGAGAATGAACAGTGTTCAACAGTGTTGTAGAATACTAGGACAGTGTTCTACAGGCAGAGGAAGCAGCATTTGCAAAGGTCATGAAGCGGGAAGGAGCACGGCACGAACAATGGCTGAAGTTAACAGACACTAGCAAGTGAAGGGAATGAGGGCCAAGGTGACGCAGAAGAGGCAGGGCTGTAATCCATGGAAAGAGAACAGGAAAGGATACTGATGCTGCACAAAGACCACCTCAGAGGTCCAGGTAAGGACTCCACTAGGCTGGTAACAGGGGAGACACAGATTTGAAATGATTAGAAGTCAAACCTACAGAATTAATGATTGCCTTGAAATGGTGAAAGAGGAAGAGAAAGGTGTCAAAAATGAGTTTCTGGCTTGGGTAAATGGATGGAAAGAAGTGCTATTTCAGAGACAGAAAACACAGTAGATAGAGCAGTTTTGGCACATGAGAGGTTGAGTGAGTGAGTGAGAGTCACTCAGTCATGTCTGACTCTTTGCAATCCCATGGACTGGAGCCCACCAGGCTCTTCTGTCCATGGGAGTCTCCAGGCTAGAACACTGGAGTGAGTTGCCATTTCCTTTTCCAATAAGAGGTTGAAGAGAGTTAATAAACTCAGTTCCAATGAGCTAATAAACTCAGTTTCAATGAGAGGTTGAAGCGAGTTAATAGACTCAGTTTAGGAAACACTGCAGTTGAGGCTGTCACTGAGACATCCTAGTGAAACCTCATCACTCCATGAGTGTATATCCACATGATTACTAGACAAGCAGGAGTGATAACCCACTTGCATCTATACCTATGAAACTCAAAGACAATGCTTAGAGAAAGATATGATACATAAGATATATACATTATGAATCAATTTATCTGTTAAAGTCCAAAATATGTTGTTGAGATAGGCATATGTATCTAGTAAGAATATAAAAAGCAGGTAAATGGTTATGTTTGTGGGGAGGGATACAGAGTTAGTGAGAAGCACTTAAGGCGTTTCTAAAGCACTATTAATTTTCTATTTCTTTGGTTGGGTAATGGCTACATGGTGTTTATTTATTAAATATTTTTTGGACCTCACTTACAATTTTACACAGTCTTTCCTGTATCCAATACACTGCACAATAAGTTTTAAAATTATACAGCCACATTTTGACCACAATAGGAATTAATAAACACTATTTAAAAAGCTACTAGGAAAATAAAAGGCTCTCATAACTCTTTGGTAGAAGAATTCAAAACTGAAAATTGCAGATGATTTAGACAATAGCATATTAACATTTGGGAGATTTTTTTTCTATATGCAATTTGGTGATTTATCAAAATGTTCCACTAAAGGATGGAACTGATATTAAAATGTGACAAAGCTAGCACTCAGAAGAAAACCACTGGCTTGTTCCATTTTAAGTGCAATGTGTGAAACAACACTGACCAAAAGAACCCAGAGCAAAAGGTGTATTCACAGGCCTACTGTGAATGTTTTGGTGTCTCTATTCTATGCCTACCTACTATGAAAGTCATAACTCTTTCTGTAGGCTTGTATACCACTCAGAAATGTTCTGATATTATTATAACTAATGGATCTATCAATATATGACTAAATTTCACTTCTTTTCTAGAATACTACTTTCAAATATAAGATCAATTAAGAACATGTTTGGATATATATTACCATATGTAAAACAGATGACCAGTGCAAGTTCGATGTATGAAGCAGGGCACATAAAGCCGGTGCTCTGGGACAACCGAGAGGGATCGGGGTGAGGAGAGAGGTGGTGGGGGGTTGAGGATGGGGGGACACATGTATCCCTATGGCCAATTCATGCTGATGTATGGCAAAAACCATCACAATATTGTAAAGTAATTGTCCTCCAATTAAAATAAATAAATTTTTTAAAAAAATGAATATATTTGGAACCACATGCTTAATTTCAAGGGATGAAGCTTAGTAATTTCTTGTATTTCTTTCTGCATATTAAGGTAAATACAATAGCACATCTTAAAAAAGAAGAAAAAAATGGACATTAAATCAAATTAAGAGTCATAGTGTTATACAGACTGCCTTAATAAACCCCCTGAAAGACAATTTAAGAGCTACTTCTTTTTCTGATTTAAAAAAAAAGTGTCTAAAATTTGCATCTTTCTTAAATTGTACTCACATAATTCTAATTTCCAGTGTTATACAGGAGGGTGCTCCAAACCATCAAAATCCCAGATTCTTAAACACAGAGTACTTATAGTGATTCTTCCTGCACTTTGCTTAGGACAACATAGTGAAAAGGGAATAGGCATGAGATAGTCAACTGAGGGCGTGAGTCGGGGAGGAGGCTGAATAAGAATAGTCCTTCACATTTCTGAACCTAAATGTCCCTCTTGGTAAAATGAGGATAACAGTATCTACCTCATGGGTTGGATGTGAGGATTTGAAACCATATCTATAAAGCCTTTGGTTCATGGGAGACACTCAAAAGACAGTGGCTGTTACCAGTACTATCTAGCATGAACCTTCAGCTTTCCTTTCTTCTTAAAAATAATGCTCCCTTTCAGTTTATTTTCCGATGTACAAAATCTACCGGACTGAAAGTTCTATCATTAATCATTTAAAATTCTATATTATTTCCTAAGAAGTATTACAGGGATTTCAGTATTCCTTAGTCATTGAAGCCATTGCTCATCTACAACCTAAACTAAGCATAGCTAATATGTACAGTACTGGGCAAGGCCCAGGAACATAGTCCTCATTCATTTTTTTTTTTTGATTCAAAATTTCTTTTTAGTTTATAACACTGCCATCATTTAAATTCTACCATATATATACTGCACGCTAGGGAGGCATAAAATCCTAGTAAGTTATGCTTCATTTTCTATGGAGAAAGTATCTTATGTAATATACTAACAAACATACTATTCATTGAGATGTTTCTTATCTGGCTAGCATTATTGGCACACTGTGGTAGAACACAAAGAACATGTGCTTTCGCTTCAGAAAGCCTTAAAAGCAAATTCAAGCACTCACCAGCTGTGAAATCTAAGTCTCAGCCTTTCCATCTAAAAATGGAAATAACTACCCCTCTCTTACAAGGGTTTTTAAGAGGATAACATGACATAAAAGTAAGTATAGCTGAGTATATATAACAAGGGCTCAGAAGAGGTAACTTCTGTTATACAGTCTACAGGGCAGCAGAAAGTACGTGCTGGTGATAGCAGCAAAAAGCAAAACTGTTTTTCAGTTCAGTTCAGTCGCTCAGTCCTGTCCGACTCTTTGCGACCCCATGAATCGCAGCACACCAGGCCTCCCTGTCCATCACCAACTCCCGGAGTTTACCCAAACCCATGTCCATCGAGTCGGTGATGCCATCCAACCATCTCATCCTCTGTCGTCCCCTTCTCCTCCTGCCCCCAATCCTTCCCAGCATCAGGGTCTTTTCCAATGAGTCAACTCTTTGCATGAGGTGGCCAAAGTATTGGAGTTTCAGCTTCAATGAAACTCAGTCCTTCCAGTGAACACCCAGGACTGATCTCCTTTAGGATGGACTGGTTGGATCTCCTTGCAGTCCAAGGGACTCGCAAGAGTCTTCTCCAACACCACAGTTCAAAAGCATCAATTCTTTGGCTGTTTTTTTAGTAAAAACTGTTTTTACTAAGCATCAAAACAGGATGCAATTAGTTGCTGTTTAGTTGCTAAGTCATGTCCAACTCTTTTGCGACCTCATGGACTGCAGCTCGCCAGGCTCCTTCTGTCCATGGGATTTCCTAGGCAAGGATACTGCAGTGGGTTGTCATTTCCTTCTCCAGGGCATCTTCCTGACCCAGGGATCGAACCCGAGTATCCTGCATTGGCAGGCAGGTTATTTACCACTAAGCTTCCATGGAAGTCCAATGTGATTAGTACCTTCTCAGAAATGCCTATAACATTTCCTAGAGCACAGGGCCAACCCCCTACCCCCAACACACATACACAAATCTCCCTTAATACCAAAAAGTAAACTAGAAACAAATATCTACAAAGGAAAACAGCTCTCAGTTGAGGAATTTAGTGGATCAAGTTAACTACACTGGTTAGCCTTCATTGCTGATTGGGGCCTGTTTAACAATGAGCTCACTGCAGTCCTGCTAATAATTTACAAAGAATATTTAGTTACCAATGGTAAGTGAGCAACTATAATCTGGAGCATTCCTTCTCTAGGAAGGATAACCATTTTGTAACTCCAGTAGTTTAGTGTCACAGAAATACAAAGATTCCAAGGACTAAAATAAAATGATTTTTTAAAATAACACTTTCCTTCTATTATCACTATTATACAAACTAAAGGATACTACCTTCCTTCTATGCCAAATTATAGGCCTGAAGATAATCCATGGTCTTCAAATAATTTGACAGCTTGTAATGAGTGAGTAAAAGAAAGGAAGAAGCCCCATAATCAGGACAACTTCTTTGGTTTTTTATCTAGATCCTTAAATTGGCCTAAGTAAAAGAAATTTTAAACATCTTGAAATGAGTCTATTCTTTAGAAAGGTATTTGGGAGCAATACTGGAAGAAGTAAAGACAAATAGGATACCTTTTAACCATTTAAGAAAACTAATTTCAAGAGAAGCACTCTGACCAAAATTATAGACTAGAAACTCCAAGTAATATACCCCACTTTTATGTATTACCATGTTACATACAATTTTATTTTTTTTAAATAGGACAATCAAAAAACCTTTAGGTTGCTAACAACTGAAATAAAACCTCACCTATCAAAAGATTAAAAACAAGTAATCTGAAAAGACGATAAAAATATATATTCATTTTAACGTTTACTGATACTACATGCAGAAGTGCACAGCAATTTGGAAACTAAATGAAAAAAGGGTGGCAGGGGCATAGAGGTTTAAAGAGAAGTGCTTTGAGGAAGTAAGCTGACCAGGGCAAGAGACTAAAGAATCTTAGAAAGCATAACAGCCGGGGGTCAGAAATTACATGGATATACACTGTAAGACATTTAACAAGGAGCAAACAGATATAAAACATGAAGAATTTTAAGCCAATAAATTAAAAAGGGTTTTAGAAAGGCTAGATGTTTAGAAAAATATAAAATTTCAAAACTGACTCAAGAAAACATAAAAAACACTAAGCCCATAACTCTAAAAGATTTTGAATCTGTAATGAAAAATCTTGGCATAAGGAAAGCACCAACCCAGGCAAGTGTTCCAGGCAGAAGTCAATCTAACAACTATGATTTCTAAATCACTGGTGGCCAGAGCAAGAGATTAGGGTTAAGAGAGAAATGAAAGCCACCACAATAAAGCAAGAAAAAGAAATGTTAATTGATTGGGCAAGAAAAAATAAAACTGCCCATTTTCAGATGACATGATTCTCCACATGGAAAAACCTAAGGAATCCTAAAAAAAAAAAGGAAAAGACAGCCCAGCAGGTTTGCAGGATACAAGATCTATACGCTAAAAACACAAACGTGGAAACTGAAGAGATGCAACAATGAACATGACCTTAAAGCATTGGTAGGTCATTTCTTTACTCTTTAGGCAAAGCCCTAACTTTTGTATGCTTTGGAAGTTTGAGATTCAAATTGCAAGGGGAGAAATATAGACATCCTAGAGTTACCACTGCCTATATACTTCCCCTAGGAAAGGGTGAACTGGAAAAATGTGGTCTACAGTCCACCCAAGAGCCCTGTCAGGTCCATGCCTCCCCTCTGTTTTCCACTGCCCTCTCCCAGGTTCAGTTTTCATCATCATTTGCATACACTACTTGAAACAGCTGCTTAAGTAATGCATCTTCCTTCACTCTCACTCCCCTCTAGAACATCTGCCTTAAGACTGATCCCAGGATTTCAAGCAGCGAAGAAAAGTCAAGGGACTCTATGTCTGGCTCTTCCTCTACATTTTAAGATCTCAGCATAAAAGGAGCAACAAATCAACAGTTATCAGTATTATAACTTAGGAATAGAAAGATACAGCTGAAACCATATCACCTGGAGAAATAAGGTAACCAGATGGTTGTTGTAGGGATATAAAGAGTCTTTCTCCAGGAAGAATTCTTTTTATTCCTTAGGAAGACAAAAACAAAGAAACTCTTAGAAAAAAATTAGTATTTCAAATAGTTAAAAATGTAAATAAACAACCAGAAGAAGGTTGTAAGGAGTCTTTCATGGGAGATGTTAAAGAGGATAAGCAACCCTCTGTCTCCAGCCAGCCCAGGGAGTCCTCTCTATACAAGCAACTACATTAACTAACCTCAACGATCTGTGATTTTTTAAAATATCAGAACTTAAAATTTGAGTATAGCATTCCATAAATAGAGTCACATTATTTAAGATCGACCAGCAGCAAGCACATCAAATACAATTCTGAGTCCTAATCATACTACGGTGCGATTAAAGTATAATCCCCCAATGTCCAACATACTGAGCTATTCTAACCGTCTTGTACTCTATTTAACTAGTCAGGTTTCAGTCAGGTGCTGATTTAATGTTGAATTTAAACACTAAAGGTTCAGGGTCAGCTGCAAAGCAACAACAAAAACCCTCATAATTATAAGTACTACTCTGTCACAAACTTTCTCCTTCCTGTCTTCCCTTACATAAACATTCCCAGCACAGTTTAAGAGATATTTACTTGCCCTACATACAGCTTAAAAATGAGGGTTATTTTTACAGATAAAGTAAGTTTAAATTGTGTCAAAGATAAATTGAGCAATTTGAAGTACAGTTAATTCTCAATATTCTTTGATAATAAAGCAGTACTTTATTAAAAAAAATTCTTAGATATTCTGTCAGATCTGAAATGAATTAAGATTTACTATTTACTTAAACTGTTCACATTTTAACTGTCTGAAGTAAAAATAGCAAGTAAAATAGTTTGTTATTGCTTGCAGGTAATCCTGGAAAGCCACTTATATGAGATAATTCTTGACTTTGTCAAATAATTGGCTAATTTTCACAATGAAACGTCACACTTTCCAGTTAAACACTTGGATCTAATGTGTATGAACTATTCCACAATTGCTATTTCTAACTGGAATCACAAATACACACAAATCAAAATCTAATTTTTAAAAATTTCAATTATTATGCTGGAAGAGAGAAATATCTAACCAACCAAAGACATTTTCTAAACTCTCCCCCTTATCAAATAACTTCACCAAAAAGACACCTATGTGGTTTGTATTATTTTGACTCCTGCAGATATAGTATTTTACCACAATTAAAACTTAATATTATGCCCTTAACTTTTATTAAGAGTTTACAAAATAAATGGCCTTCTATTATTCCATGTCCTATAAAAATGGTATCAAAGACATTAATCCTCATATAAAGATCCACACAAAAAATTCCTCTAACTTTACTGCCAAGATTTCTCTCTTAAGAAAACTGATATGCTTCCTTTAAGCAGACAATGAGAAACATGTAACTCATTGTTCCTCCTCTTTTCTGCTATTACTAACAGGAAACCTGAATGGAAGGCCTACAGACTTGGAGATTACCCCTCCCACTCCCTTGCATAAGTATAAGTCAGTTATCACCATACTAAATATCCAAGTGTAGATTTATTGTTAAATCATTTTTTTTCCCTTAAGGAGATGGGAGTAAAAATAAAGTTAACAGATTTTCTTAAATTAGAGAACTCTATACTTCTGAATCTAAAATTTTGTAATCTTTCCAACATAAAAGGAATGGATGAGCATTTCAATGGACTGTAAAAACAGACTCACCATAAATAAAAAAATAAACATAAGAGACTGTCTAACCTATCAAAGAAGAGATGGGAAAGTCTATTTAAACAAAATGCTGAAGAAAGAAACCAAAAGGAAATTATCAAAATACTTAATGGCTTACTATTTTAAACTTTTACATGTCAAAAAATGCCATAAACAAAATTAAAGGACAAATGGTATGCTACATAAAAAAATTTCAACATATGACAAAGTATTAATACATTTATAAGAAAAAGATAAAGTACAACACCACAAATAGAAAACAGCAAAGGGTATGTCCAGGAAAAAAAAAAAACAAAAACAAAATCAGATAAAACACTTGACCAATAAATTTAGGAAAAAAGGTTATTCTTAGAATTTACCAGACATCCAAATCAAAGTGTAATATAAGATTTTTTACTTATCAACTTGGCAAAGTTTGTTTTCTTTCTTTTACATTTTAATGGTAGTATCTAAACATGGTATTGAGAAGCCTGTAATCTTACATATTAACCTGAGGACATAAATCCACATGGCATTTCAAGAAGGAAATTTTATGTTACCAAAACTTTAAAAAAGATGTGTATACTTTTTGACAAGACTTCACAATTAGAAGTATATTCCAAGAAAATAATCAGATAAAGACACAAAAGTTTATATACAAAGAGATATTCATCATAGCCTAAGTAATATTAGCAAAAATTGGGGGAAAACTGTATTGTTCAGTTAATAGAGGACTAGTTAAATAAATTGTAGTGCTTTCATTGATGGGAATAATAGACATTAAAACCATGTTTCTGGAGCATTTAGTGTTTTGGAAATGTTCATGAAATAAAATAAATACGGTAATAAAATATCATTAGTATGTAAACTAACCTCTACACATAAATACAAACATTTTAATAAAAAGATTATGGATAGGAAATAGCACTGTAGTTATTTTGGGTGGTTTTTAATTACTGTAATTTCATTTTTTTCTTTCTTTTCTGTATTCCTGTTTTCTTTTCTGTCTTTTCCAAGATATTACTTTCAAATGTAGTGTATTAATTACCTAGTTGGAAAAATGCTATTTCAAAAGGAAGTGTATCTTGAAAAACACCAATCTGATTTCATATTATAAAACCCAAATTATGTGTAAAATGCAGAAGAAATAAAGTATTTTTTAAAGCTTTTTTAAAAAAAGGTGGGGGAACAGTGAGTTAGAAAAGATACAAAGAAATGGGGGTTGAAGGGGCTGATAAACACCATCAGTAGAGAAAGGAATAACAAACACAGAGCTCTCCATTAAAGCCAACCTGATTCTCAGACAGTATTTGGGATCAGCAGTAAATAACACTGGACTGGGAAGTAGGAAATATCCTTTGCCAAAGCGTACTGATAAGTAATATGCATTCTTTTGTGTATGGTAATACTATTTACAGGATAACCAACAGAAATAGATTATGTGATGCAATACAACTTTAACACTTCTAGTACAGCTGAGCTTAGAAGATGAGTTTCCAACATGTAATAAAAAGAAGATAAAAAGCAGTGGTAGGAATGGTGGGAATTCCACTGTTATAAAAATTTTAATCAAAAAAGTAGCACTCTGATGTGAATTCAACCTTACCACCTTAGTATCTTCAGTGAAACTCCAATCATCTCTATACTAATTGACTATTTCTCCAATTATATTACCTTTATCATTTACTGTAACATATTGTATCTTTAGGCAATTTCTAATTATAAGAGAAACACTCTATTGCCAAGGTTTTTTTCTACTTAACTCCATATGGTTATAAATGTTTTGCTATATACACAAAGAGCCATTCTGAGACAGAAAGCCATAAACATTTGGCATAGCACCTTCAACTAAATGTTCCACTAAAGGAAAACATGAAACATTCAATTATACACTAGTAGATTACTTCAAATGTTATAAATCAAACAAATTAAATAGTTAATTCAGTAGCTTATAAAATTTAATATAATGCTCCTTGGCAAGACATTATTGTGCCACAATATTTATTCTAAGATGTTCTTCTTTGTGAAAGAATCGAAGTTCTTGTCCCTGTTCTGCATCCTTCTGTGTAAGGCATAGATTCTGCTTTCTGATTTAACAGTATGGGAGAAGAACTTCAGTGTCCTGGATGTAATTTATGAATTACATCTATTTAACTAGTCTCATCAGTTGAAATGAAGCTAATGGGGGGGGGACCTTATTTAAGGGGAGGGAGGTGGGAGGGAGGTTCAAGAGGGAGGGGACATATGTATACGTATGGCTGGTTCACGTTGATGTAAGGCAGAAACCATCACAATATTGTAAAGCAATTATCCTCCAATTAAAAATAAATAAATTTAAAACACTTATTTAAGAGTTTCTCAGGTATGTAGAAGTTAGGAGAAAATGTGCTCTCGCTGTTACTGTTATAATCAGTGATCCTATTTTCCAGGACCAGTTCTCACCTCCTTGAGTACAGCTGGATTTGTACCACACATTCCACCCACTTTTCAGTCCACTACGAGCCCCCAAAAATATCTGTCTCATTTTGGCTATTCTCCTTCACAACTCAAATTTACCATATCTAAAGTTAATTCAAGAACTTTCCCCAAAATGGGATATCAGTCACATTTCTATGGAATTTCTCAGAAAAATTTTTATTTTGCTCTTCTTCCACTTGACACAATTATACTTATTGTTATTTAGTTCCACAGATATTTTCCCCCCAGAATGGCTCTCAAACTTATCTTTCTTTCTGCACTTTCACTGCCAGTAACCCTGTCCAAATTTCTATTGCCACTTTCCTAGATTTCTGCAACACCTTAGTCTCTCTTCTTTTCCTGCCAGACTCATTTTTTTTCAGGAACATTCAACAGTCACACACACCTTCTCGTACCTCACTTTCACTCACTGCCATCCATAATCAGGTCCCATTTTATTCGAACTTATTTCTTACTCTAAAACACCTCCACTACTTTGTCCTTTACTATTCACGTCAATTTTTAATGTCTGTATCAATTTCTGATTTCCCAAATTCAGAGCTAACACCACAGTATGTTCTTTTCTCCTCAGATCCTTTCAGACGTGTCAATTTTATCTCTACAACTGTACTAAAAGATTTAAATGACAACGAGGTCTGCGACTGCCTCTAGTAACTCAAAACACCTAGGGGAAGGATGGAAACTGACATTCAGACTTTCAGGGAAAAGACAAAATGTTAACAGAGCCAAGGTTCTCTATTCTATTCTGGTGCTTTGGTCTTGGTTCACGTAACTGAATAAATCAACAGCTGGTCTGTGGTTAGCTAGAGAAGTATGACTCACTATTTTGTCAAACTGACCAAACAATCAGCTGCAATGGGAAGGTATCTATGAGATTCTGTTTAAACCACTGGACATGTACTTTGTTATTTACGTAACTTTCAAAGTTTAATCAGAATTTTAGTAAAATAATTTAATTGCTAATTTGGACTTTGTATCTAGTGGGATAGGGGTCAATATCCAGAATTTCCTAGGCATCAGATATGCTGTAGTTCTGGTGAGGGACAGTGGTGATGACTCCACAACAGTGTGCATGCACTTACTACCACAGAACAGCACACTTAAACATGGCTAAAATGGTGACTCTTGGGTAAATTTTACTACAATTCTTAAAAATGGCATAATACAGAGAATATACCTTTTATTTTTCATTGTTCCTGACACTAGTCATTTTTATTTATTTTCTTTGTCATAAACATGGAATTCTATTACTCATGGCACATCAAGAAGCATATTCCATTTGTCCATGGAATGGACAAACAAGGTTCTACTGTATAGCAGAGAAATATATTCAGTATCCTGATAAGCCATAATAGAAAAGAATATATATATAAATGTATATATGTCTATGTGTAACTGAGTCATTTTGCTGTTCAGTGGAAATTAACACAACATTGTAAATCAACTATACTTCAGTAAAAATTTTTTAAGTGAAGCATGATTGCATGATTCTTGTTTATATACAACCTTTTAAATAACTCTGTGTTCTGTGTGGTCAATTTTGAGGCATTACTGAAAAGAAGCCATGCCCTCGACTATTGGCAGTGTCCACTTCCCTCTACAAAATGGTGAAAAAAGACAAAAAAAAACTTAGGTCTAAGAGATCAGTGTCTATGTAAGCAATTTCCCTCGTTCACATGGATAGTTAAGTATCATTGCCTGCTTTTGTCTCTGATAATTTTGCTGTAATTTTCCTGAATGCCTTTAGAAGTCCACAATCTGGTGGAGAAGATACATGAATTCTAATACAACCTCAATGCTAATTCGAGTGCTGTCCAGAACACAAAGCACAATGCAACCATCTCTAGCTGGGCAACTGTGGCACACTGCTAGCTGTATTCCATACATGTTCTCCCTTTCTTCCATAATAATATGATTAGCTGGTACAGAGCCACCAAGATAAAGACTATATTTCCAGATCTTCCCTGGGGCCGGTGAGATGTAAGCAGATACGTAATTTGGCAGCTTTAGGAAAATTTTATGAGACAGCTCATGTACCCTTAGTCCCTTTTTTTGTTCCCTTCCTTTGTACATGATAGTACATAAAATAGATTACCATCCATTTTGGATGGTGAGGACAAATCTGAGAGATTCTGCCGCCCTGAGGGAGACATCACTTCTCTAATGACATCATGAAGCAAAGCTGTCATTTCAGCCCTATGCTGCATATTCCACTGTTACAGAAGAGAAATAAATCTTTTCTTTAGACCACTGTTATTTTGTAGGTTCTGTTGCTTGCACTGTACCTAATCCTAACTAACACAGGGGGTCAAAGAAGACTTCACAGAAAAGGTGATTTTGCGCTAGGTTTTGAAAAATGAACAGCTGCCTGCTGAGTGAGTGGAGAAAGGTATTTAAGGCAGAGACAGAGGACAGGATCTGGCCTCCCAAAGGAGAGGTGTGTTCAGGTGGCTGAAGGACAGGGTAGGTGGAGTGAAATAAAAAGAAAACGCAACCTGAAAAGCTGGAAATAAAGACTCTAAAGGGTCTCACATGACATGCTTAAAAAGGGTGCTTCTCTTCCTGTACTTAGTTGTACTGAATGACTGCGACTTCACTGATGATTCTCTGCATATTCTAGAAGAGCCAAATGGCTCAGTGAGAAAACAAAGCATTATTTCTATGAGAAAAGGACACATTGTTATTTCTGTAAATCCTAAGGACTAGAAGAAGTAATATTTGGCACCAAGATTACAAGTTATGAGAGCATGAAGGAAGAAAACATGGACAGTACAAGAAAAGGAGCATGCATACAATATAGCAACGTCTGGATGAGGCAAAGATTAGAATCTGCCTTTTAAAGCAAACAGAGGTCCGTGAATTACAGTATAAATATGGCCATCTGATTGTAACACATTTTATTTTTATTGTATACCTATACCCATGGTTTCTTTTCAAAGTGGCTATCAGAGACTATCATATAAGTAATAACTGAACAGCATCTAGTCCACAGTAAGAACTTGGTATTTGATGGTCAAACTCCTTTCACCATCAAAGAAGAGTTATAAAAATGAGGAGGGAGCAAAAACAAACAAACAAAATAGCATTAAGGTTATTAAGAGTTTTAACTTTTATTCATGCAAGTAGTAGTATTTTCTGCAATAATCATATATTATTTTTGAAAATTTTTAGTTTTATAATTAAGGAAACAAGCAACCAACAATGCCCCATCAAAAAAATTAAATAAAAAAGCAGCAGCAACTATTTAAAGTATTACAGACAAAACACTAAGGAGTATATGGCCTCCATAACTCCATAATATAATAATTATATTCTCCAAAGTTTCAAAGATCAGAAAATTCTTTTAAGAAATCTCTCAGTTTCCATTATTTTTGTCTCTAGTTCTCCCTAAACTTAAGTATAGCATTTTAGCCTCCTAATAAATGTTTATTACTTGCTGACCAGACCTTAAGTACTGTATGGAATACTAGAATTTATTAACTAGAAAACTGCAAGACCTGTTTTCTTTTTTAAAATATATATTTTATCCTGATATTCTTGTTTTCAATTAGTTTTAGAGTATCTTTGGTATCTTCAACCAGACTGTGAGGTTTACCAGTATCGTCCTCTGGTTAACTGGCATCAAAATATGCTATGGACTCCTGTGAGGAAAGATACACTTTTTTAAGGGGTGGGCTAGATGGCTTTCTTTATTTAGACTTGTAATTAAAATCGTTTGTATCTAACTTTTGCTGGGAAGACTCTAGTTATATCATTTTCTTAACCCCTGAATTTCATCTGATAATTACTTATCCCTTACAATAGTTATGCTTTATTAATTTGGGCAAAAATAGGAATTTCAATGGGCAAAGAGACTTTTGGCCTATGTAATTATTTCTCAATGAATGCACAATGATACAACTTCTCCAGTAGTGATTAGCCACATCATTTTTAAACATTATATAAATAAAGCTAACAGTGAGACTAGCTACTGTGAAAGCTGATTATATTAATAAATTCAGTGGACTCCTCACCATACAGAAGACTAACTTTCAAGGCCCTAGCCCTTAAAACCAAGAAACAGGGTTACAGTAGTAGTGACTTCTAGGAACACAGAAAGGACACAGTTGCTAGTAAGCATCTACAGCTTTGATAATACTCTCAAAGGGGTCAAGGCTATGAAAAATCCACACTAGTTCCTCCTTATCCCATGAGATTCCCAGATTCCAGCTAAGTCTCCTTCAGTCTACCTTCCATACTGTCACAGTGAGTGCTATATAAATCAGTGATAAAAAATATAATTCACAGTTGAAAATTTTTCAGTGTTCTCTACCCACTAAGGGATAAAATGTAAATTCTTTATTCAGGGCCATTGAGAATTTGGCCCCTGCCTAACTATTATGTTTTATTAACTATGTTTCCTTTCTTTCCTTCTCTCCTTCCTTCCAAGTTCTAACCTTCTTTAATGCTGAACTACATAAGAGTTTCTCAAACATACCAGGCTTACATCTGCCTGTTTTTTCAGGTGCTGCTGTTCACCCTGCCTGGAATGCCCTCCTTCTACCTATGTCATACCTGGCAAAACAATGTATTTATTTGCCAAGTCTCAGTTCAACTGTCTTCTCTGTCAAGTCTTCCAAGACTCCTTCAGGTTGACCAAAGAGCTCCACTTGCAGAGGTATGCTGGTAAACCAGGTCTCAGAAGGGAAAAAAAGCTCTATTACACTCAGTTCTGCTCTAACATTTGTTTAGAAAACTTAAATTTGTTTCACTGCCCTTGTTTCACTACGGAACAACAAGAGCACCACAGGAATGTCATTTGCTTATGTGCGATTAAACGCTTAGATGAATGCAGAAAACTGCACCCAGCTGCACTAAGCCTTGCGCCTAGGAAGACACAGAACACACACATACCTCCAACATCTCCCAGCTACTTCAGCCCACCTCCTGTCAGGAGCCTCACCCATCCACATCAGGTGTTAACTCTGCCTCAGGCATCAGACACCTTCCCTCCACCATTCCACAACTCACAAGAGGCAATCTCCCCCACACCCACTTCACAAACAAACCGGGTGCTTTTCAAGTTAAAGCACCCTATTATAATAATGCTTATTTTTTCTTAACCATTTCCATTTTAATATGCAAAATTGTTTTACCGTTTTAATTAGGTTTCTCCTTTTTTAATTTTTTTTTAAAAAGAAATGTGTGGCTGTGGAAGTTTTCGAGTAGTGTGTCCCAATCCCATTTTTCCCTATACTTAGTGATTTTTAGGAATGCATTTGTCCTGTTACAGCAGAACTAACTATATACGTAACATTTCTGATTGGTGTGGTGTACATACCACCACAGATGATTTCAAATACTAACAGCTCGGGTCGCAGGTCCAGCCTGTCTCCAATACACCACACTCACAATACTCCATATATCTTTGTCAGAGTAACTATTTTTTTTGGAATAGTAACTGTTTCTCTGTAAGCTCCTTGAGAGCAGGGCCCTTTTTACCTTACAAGAGTACTCAGCGATAATTATGTGTCTTGCTAATGCAGATACCATGGGGTAACAGACTTAAAAATCTAATATAAATAGTAACTATAAAACCTACTTCTAAAATAGAGAATTAAGACCTACTCTACCCCAATCCCCAGCTATTCTACCAGTAAGAGAGATTATCACAAAAGAAAATGTTCCATGCTGCTGCTGCTGCTAAGTTGCGTCAGTCGTGTCCGACTCTGTGCGACCCCATAGACGGCAGCCCAACAGGCTCCTCTGTCCCTAGGATTCTCCAGACAAGAACACTGGAGTGGGTTGCCATTTCCATCTCCAATGCATGAAAGTGAAAAATGAAAGTGAAGTCGCTCAGTCGTGTCGGACTCTTCGAGACCCCATGGACTGTAGCCTACCAGGCTCCTCCGTCCATGGGATTTTCCAGGCAAGAGGACTTGAGTGGGTTGCCATTGCCTTCTCTGAAATGTTCCATAACTAACCTACTAATCTAATCAACCAACCCACATACCTCAAAAGCATAGGTGGATTGTAGGCTAATTTAAAAAATTCTGAAGATGTGATCTAATAAGATTTTTTTCTGATTGGTAAATTTATATAAAATGTTTTCCCATATAGAGGGCAATGAGTTCGCAGAGTCGGACATGACTGAGCAACACAGACAGCCAACAGGCATATAAAAAAATGCTCAACACTGCTAATTATTAGAGAAATGCAAATCAATACTACTACAAGTTATCGTCTCACACTGGTCAGAAAGGCCATCATTAAAAATTGTCTGCAATTAATAAATGCTGGAGAAGGTGTGGAGAAAAAGGAACCCTCTTACACTTGTTATTGTTTAGATCATTAAGTTGTGTCTGACTCTTTGCAACCCCCTGGACTGCAGCACACCAGGCTTCCCTGTCCTTCACTATCTTCCGAACTTTGCTTAAACTCATGTCCATTGAGTCAGTGATACTATCCAACCATTTCACCCTCTGTCGCCCCCTTCTCCTCCTGCCCTCAATCTCTTCTAGTACAAGGGTCTTTTCCAATGAGTCAGCTCTTCCCATCATGTGGCCAAAGTACTGGAGCTTTAGCCCTTCCAAAGAATATTTAGGGTTGATTTCCTTTAGGATTGACTGGTTTGATCTCTGTGCAGTCCAAGGGACTCGCCAAGAGTCTCCTCCAGCACCACAATTCAAAAGCATCAATTCCTTGGCGCTAAGTCTTCTTTATGGTCCAACTCTCACATCTGTACCTGAAAAACCATAGCTCTGACTATACAGACCTTTGTTAGCAAAGTGATGTCTCTGCTTTTTAATATGCTGTCTAGGTTTGTTATACCTTTTCTTCCAAGGAGCAAGCGTGTTTTAATTTCATGGCTACACTCACCATCTACAGTGATTTTGGAGCCCAAGAAAATAAAATCTGTCACTGTTTCCACTTTTTCCCTTTTATTTGCCATGAAGTGATGGGAATGGATGCCATGATCCTAGTTTTTTGAATGCTGAAGGTTTAAGCCAGTTTGTCACTAACCTCTTTCACCTTCATTAAGAGTCTTCTTAGTTCTCGTTGCTTTCTGCCATTAGGGTGGTATCATCTGCCTATCTCAAGTTGTTGATATTTCTCCCTGCAATCTTGATTCTGGTTTGTGATCCATCCAGCCCAGCATTTCACGTGATGTACTCTGCATGTAAGTTAAATAAGCAGGGTGACAATACACAGCCTTGACGTACTCCTTTCCCAATTTGGAACCAGTCTATTGTTTCATGTAAGGTTCTAACTGTTGCTGCTTGACTCTCAGGAGACAGATAAGATGGTCTGGTACTCTCATCTCTTTAAGAATTTTCCACAGTTTGTTGTGATACACACAATCAAAGGCTTTAGTGTAGTCAATGAAGCAGAAGTTTTTCTGGAATTTTCTTGCTTTCTCTATGATCCAAGGAATGTTGGCAATTTGATCTCTGTTCCTCTGGCTTTCTAAACTCAGCTTCTACATCTGGAAGTTCTTGGTTCATGTACTGCTGAAGCCTAGCTTGAAGAATTTTGGGTATTCCCTTGTGGCTCAGCTGGTAAAGAATCCGCCAGTAATGTGGGAGACTTGGGTTCAATTCCTGGGTTGGGAAGATCCCCTGGAGAAGGGAAAGGCTACCCACGCCAGTATTATGGTCTGGAGAATTCCATGGACTACAGTCCATGCGGTCTCAAAGAGTTGGACAGGACTAAGCGACTTTCACTCACTTTGGTAGCATGTGAAATATGCACAATTGTATGGTAGTTTGAACATTCTTTAGTATTGCCCTTCTTTGGGACTAGAATGAAAAGTGACATTTTCCAGTCCTGTGGCCACTACTGAGTTTTCCAAATTTGTTGACATATAGAGTGCAACACTTTAACAGCATCATCTTTTAGGATTTTAAATAGCTCAGCTGGAATTCCATCCCTTTCACTAGCTTTGTTCCTAGTAATGCTTCCTAAAGCCCCCTTGACTTCACACTCCAAGATGTCTGGCTCTAGGTGAGGGACCACACATGGTTATCCACATTGTGGTTATCCCAGTCATTAACATCTTTTTTGTATACTTCTTCTCTGTATTCTTGCTATTTCTTAATTTTTCTGCTTCTGTTAGATCCTTACCATTTCTGTCCTTTATCGAGCCCATCCTTAAATGAAATGTCCCCTTGCTATCTCTAATTTTCTTGAAGAGATCTCTAGCCTTTCCCATTTTGTTTTCCTCTATTTCTTTGCATTGTTCACTTAGAAGGCATTCTTATCCTTGTTATTCTCTGGAACTCTACATTCAGTTGGGTGTATCTTTCCCTTTCTCCCTTGCTTTTCACTTTTCTTCTCTTTTCTCAGCTATTTGAAAAGCCTCCTCAGACAACCACTTTCCCTTCTCACATTTCTTTTTCTTTGGGATGGTTTTGATCAGCACCTCCTATACAATGTTATGAACCTCTGTTCATAGTTCTCCAGGCACTTGGTCTGCCAGATCTGATTCCTCCACTGTATAACCATAAGGGATTTGAATGAGGTCATACCTAAATGGTCTAGTGGTTTTCCCTACTTTCTCCAATTTAAGTCTGAATTTTGCAATAAGGAGCTCATGATCTGAGCCATAGTTAGCTCCAGGTCTTGTTTTTTGCTGACTGTATAGAGCTTCTCCATCTTTGGCTGCAAAGAATATAATCAATCTGATTTTGATACAGACCATCTGGTGATGTTCTTGGTTGTTGGGAGAGGGTGTTTGCTATGACTGGTATGTTCTCTGGACAAAACTCTGTTAGCCTTTGCTCTGCTTCATTTTGTACTCCAAGGCCAAACTTGCCTGTTACTCCAGATATCCCGACTTCCTAGTTTTGCATTCAAGTCCCCTATGATGAAAAGGACATCTTTTCTTGGTGTTAGTTCTAGAAGGTCTTGTAGGTCTTCACAGAACCATTCAGCTTTAGCTTCTTCGGCATTAGTGCCTGGGGCACAGACTTGAATTACTGTGATATTGAATGGCTTGCCGAGGAAATGATTCATTCTCACCTCTTACACTAGTTGGTGAGAATGTAAATTGGTGCAGTCACTATGGAAAACAGTATAGAGGTTCCTTAAAAAACTAAAAACAGAGGTGCCATATGATCCAGCAGGAGGGGCATATGTCAGGAGAAAACTACAACTGGAAAAGATCCATGCACCCGTGTTCGTCACAGCACTATTCAGAGCGGCCGAGAGAGGGAAGCATCCTACATGTCCGCCAACAGATGGCTGGACGAAGGAGGTGTGGCATATACACACAGTGGAATACTAGTCATAAAAAAGAGTGAAATAATGCCAATTGCAGCAACATGGATGGACCCAGAAATTATCATACTACGTGAAGTAAGTCAGGTAAAGAAAGACAAATACCATATGATACTACTTATACGTGGAATCTAAATTATGATATAAAGGAACTTATTTACAAAACAGAAACAAACTTACATACATGGAAAAGAACTTATGGTTACCAAAGGGGAAAGAAGGTGGGGGAAGAATAAATTAGGAGTTTGGGATTAGCAGATACAAACTACTACATAGAAAAGAGATAAACAACAAGGTCCTACTTAAGCACAGGGAACTATATACATTCAATATCTTATAATAAACCATAATAGAAAAGAATGTGAAAAGTAATAATGTGTGTGTGCGTATGTATGTATGTATAAAAAACTGATCACTTTGCTGTATACCAGAAACTAACACAACATTTTAAATCAACTACATACTTCAATTAAAAAAAACGAAATGTCTTATAAGGACATGCAAATTAAACTTAGGTGTACATTTAATCTTTTGTGAAAAAAATAGAATTACACAAAATAGGACTATCTGCAAATTTGGGCCATTTTATCTAACCCAATCTTAGTCTAAACCTGTATAACAAGTTACCCTGAAATCTAGGGAAATAAGTATTAATATCCTAAACTTTAAAATACAGATCATGGACTTTCCTGATGGCTCAGATGGTAAGGAATCTGCCTGCAAAGTGGGAGACCCAGGTTCGATACCTGGGTCGGGAAGATCCCCTGGAGAAGGGAATGGCAACCCACTCCAGTATTCTTGCCTGGGGAATTCCATGGACAGAGGAGCCTGGGGGGCTACAGTCCATGGGGTCACAAAGAGTTGGATACAATTGAGAGACTAACCTTTTCACTTTCTCATATAATATAGTAACTACCAGAGACTAAATGACTTATTGGCCAAAAACCACCTCTAAACTGATATCTTTGCATACACACACATTTAAATTTTTAAATTCATAGTATTAATATTTTAACTACTGTAAACTTGAATAATAAAGTGTAATTTTAAAGCTGTATGTTATTTACATCAGTAAGAAAATTAGTTCTCATTCAGCATACTACCATATGTCTCAAACAATGGTGAAAAGCTACTTCTGTTTCTTATATTAGAGTTCAGAAAAGAAACTAAAATATACTTAGTATTGTGAAGTCCTATAGCATAGAGAAATGGTCCTCAAATTTAGCATCCATAAGGTTAACAGAGGCTCATCAAAACCAATTACTGGGCCCCCTTCCTACAATTCGGATTTAGTTGACCTGAGGTGAGGCTAGATCATTTTTAGCAAGTTCTCAAGTGGGTCTGATGATGCTGGTCCTGGGAACACACCTAGGCTCCTCTGTTAATTCCCAGCCTGTCACTTACTATCTTTGGACCTAGTTTAAGAGTTCACTCCTCAATTTCCTCATGTCCAAAGACAGACAGTTGTCAGAGAATTAAACAAATAATATATTTAAACTGCCAAGCACACGGTCCTCACTGAAATGATAAGGACATATACAGGCTGAATAAATAATAACCTATTTAAAAGCACACAATACAGGGTTCCAGTGGCAATTAAGATAAAGTAAAAACACTCCACTCTGTCCCTTCTACTGAATATACCTGTCAAATCTAAACAAAATGTCTGGAACAGTTATTGAACGGTAGCAGGTAGCTTGGGCAAGACCAGGATTCAAAGTACCATTGACCAGAGGTGGGTTTCTTTCCCTCTTGTATCCTATCACTCACCTAGACTGGGAAAAACCTGGAAGTGGGCAGTAATGCAGACTGTGTTTCACATGGCACCCTTTAGTTCAAGGTTTGGGCAGGAATGGCAGGGGGCCCCCAGGTACTTTAAAGTATGAGCAAGAGAAATCTTCCTCTCTTAATCCCAGAAGCTGTGGTTTCAACAGGGTGGGGCAAACCCCTCTCCTAACCCTTCCTCCCCTGCAACTTGGTCCAGGCATGTGGGCACAATCACAGGAAGTAAGCACAGTAGACAGCGTTCAGGGAGATTCCAGGGAAGCAGAAAGGGTAGGGGAAATAGTTGAGTGGGAGGAATTCAGAAAAGCAACCCCATAAGGTTGATTATGAACACCTGGGGTCACTCCAGAGCTGAACATAGCATTGAATTGATCCTAAATAACAAACCAAAAAGGTTGAGAATTGAACAAAGACACAAAGTCACCTATCTCAAACTGGCCAATAGGCAGGGTACACACAGGACAGATCCAAACAGCAGAGCACTACAGACTTTGAAAACCAAACTGATACTAAAATCTCAACCCACAGAAAGCTAGCTGCAACTCACAGCCTAAACCGACAGGGTCCATAGCCTGCTAAAACACAAAAATGAACATTCTCCACTGAATTTAAGCAAGACCCAGAGTCTCATAATATTTCAGGATGCAATTCAAAATTACTTGGCATATGAAGAACCAGGAAAATCTCAACTTGCTTGGTACAATAAAGAGGCATCAACACTGAAACAACATAGTTGTTGGAATTATCTGACAAACTTGAAAGCAGCTGTTATAAAAATGCTCCAAGAAGGGCAAACACCTTTGAAATAAACAGGTCTCTAAATATTTCCAGTAGTCTCTGGTTCTTTGCCAGGAGAAACACAAGGGTTTTATTCCTGAGTTTAAATTCCACAATTATAAGTGTAAATTTATCACCAAGTCTTTGGAACATCAATTTACAAATTATGACAAAATTTAAACATGTTCATAACACTTAACATACTAATTCTAGTTCTGCAAAGCCATTTCACTGAATAGTGGGGTTTTGCTTTTTTTTTTTTTTAGAATTTGTATTAGTGTAAAACAAAAAATAATCTTCACACTACACCTCAACAGGGAAAGATTATGTGAACTATTTTGTGGGTATTAAAAACAATGCCTACCTAGAATTCTACTTCTAAAAGTTTACAGATATACAAGTGAGTATGTGTGTGCATGAATATACATATATAAACATCCATGTTGGTTTGCACAGAAAAAAAAGTAAAAACAATTTATATGACCATTAATAGTAACATCCATACAACGAAATTTTAAAATTCCATATACTTCCACATATATCTATTTTACAACAAGCATGTACTGTTACATAAATTAACTAATATAAACTAAGTTATATTAAACTAACACTTTAAAAGACTAAAAGAAAAAGTCTCAGCAAAGAAACCTAACCAAATGTAAATTTTAGATTTAAAAAATACAACAACTGAAATAATTCACTGGATGGGCTGAATAAGCAAAATGGAGGTGACAAAAGAAAGTCAGTGAACTTGCAGATAGGCTGATAGAAATTATCAGGTCTGAACAACAAGGAGGAAAAAAAACATAAACAAAGCCTTCAGAACCTCTGGGATACTAAAAGGTCTAACTAAGGTATCACTAGAATTGTAAAAGGAGCATGAAAGAGTGCACTTCAGAAAAGTACTTGAGAAAATAATGGCTGAAAACTTTCCAAACTTGATAACAGACACAATGTACATACAGATTTGAGAAGCACAAAGAACCCAAACACAATAAACCCTTAAGAAATCTGTGCCCAGACACATAACAGTAAAACTGATAAAAACTAAAAGCAAAGAAAAAATCTGAAAGTAGACAGAATAAAAGTGATTAATTGCTTATGGGGAAGAACAATTTTGAATGGATGTGAATTTCTCAGCAGGAAACATTAAGTTCTGAAAGAAAAGGCATATTTTTTAAAAGACTGAAAGGAAAAAACTGTCAATGCAGAATTTCTATATCCAGTAAAAATATCCTTCAGGTGACGGGAAAAGCCAAAAAAAATCATTACCAGCAAATCAGCTTTGAAAGAATTACTGAATGGCACAAGGGATATTATGCCAAGGGAAAAATGGAACATTAGTAATAAAAAAGAATTAATAACCATATGGGTAAATACAATAAACTATGTTTTCTCTTCTTGAATTCTTTAAAATGTTTAGTGGTTAAAAGTAAAAGCTGTAGCATTGTCTGATGGAGTTTTCTAGGTATGTAGACATAATATATGACAATACAACAAACATAATATATGACAATACAACTCTTATCTTGTTACAAAAATAGACAGTAACAAGGCTTCTACACCCCACTTAAGTGGGAAAACATTTATCCTTAGAAGACTATAAGAATTTAGATATATTATAATCCCTAGAGCAAACACACACACCCACACCAAGACTAGAATGAGATATAATAAAAAAAAATAATAAACTTAAATGAAACACTAAAAGCTGTTTTAGCTTCTGCCAAAAAGAAGGCAGAAAGGGGGGAAAAAACAAAAAAGAACAGAAAGGAAACAATAAAATGGTAGCACTAAATCCAAATATATAATTATATTAATTGTAAAGCATCTAAACACATCAATTAAAAGACGAAGACTAGGAAATGGATTTTAAAAACAGGATCCACTTATATGCTACCTACAAGAAATTTATTTCAAAAACTTATAAGTAGGTTACAAGTAAAAGGATGGGGAAAGATGTATCACAGAAATATTAATCATGAGAAGGCTGGAATGGCTGTATTAATCTCAAAGTAAACTTCAAAGCAAACTATAAGGCATAAAAAATGGCATTATAAAATGATAAAAGGGTCAATTCACCAAGAAGATTATAATACTCCTACATAAGTATGCACGTAGTAGAGCTTTAAATTACATAAAGTGAAATCTGACAAAACTGGAAGAAAAAATAAAGAAATCTCTAACTACAGTTGGAGACCTCAACACTCTTATCTCAGTGATCTATATGATTAGTAGATAAAAAATCAACAAGGATATAGAATACCATCAACCAACTGCATCTGACATTTATAGAACACTCCACCCAATAGGAGCAGTGTACTTTCTCTTCAAGTACACTCAGAATGTTCATCAAGGCAGACTTTATCCTTGGTCAGAAAATAAATCTTAACAAACTTAAAACAACTAAAGTAACACAAAATATGTTCTCTGCCCATAATGAACTTAAGCTGGAAATCAATAACAGAAAGGTAACAGGAAAATCTCTAAAAACTGGAAATTTAAATGGTGCACTTACAAATAATCCATAGGTCAGAGACAAAATCTCAGCAAAAGCCAGAAAATATTTTTACTTCAAAGAAAATTAAAACACATCAGAATTTGTACAATGCAGTTAAACAAAGCTCAAGGGACAATTTATAGCATTAAATGCTTATATTAGCAAAGAAGAAAATTCTCAAATCTTAAGTGTCTACCTTAGTTAGGGGAAAAAAAGATCAAAATAAACCCAAATCAAGTAGAAGGAAGGACACGCTTACAGCTAACATACTTAACAATGAAAGTATGTTGAATATAGCTCCTATCTGCAGACAACTTGATTGTCTACATAGAAATCTCAGAGAATCTACACAAAACCTCCTGGATAATAAGTAAAATTATAAAAAGTCATAAAATATAAGGAAAACACACAAAAAAATCAATCACATATATACCAGCAATGAACAAGTGGAAACTAAAATTTTAAAACGCCACTACAATATCTTGCCAAAATTTTAAATACGGAGGTATAAATCTAATAGAACAGGTACAATATTTGTATGCCAAAAACTACATTGTTATTAAATCAAAGGTCTAAATGGAAAATTCCTATTACATTCATGAATTCAAAGTGCAACATGGTATAGGTGTCAATTTTTCTCATTTAATCTGTAGGTTAAACACAGTTCTGATCAAACTACCACCCTCCAGAATATTTTTTTGTATATATAGACAAACTTACTCTAAAAACAACAGCAAAGGAGCTAAAAAAGCCAAACAATTTTTAGCTACAGTAGTAAAGAGGGTATGGCATTGGGTTAAAGAACAGACACATAAATCAATTGACTAGAGCTGAGAAACGGATCCACATGAATACAGCCCATATGATTTTGGACAAAGGTGTTTGCAAAGGCAATTTCTTCTTTTTTTTAAATTTATTTATTTTTTAATTGAACAATAATTGCTTTACAGAATTTTGTTGTTTTCTGTCAAACATCAACATGAATCAGCCACAAGTGTCTCCTCACTCTTGAACCTCCTTCCCATTTCCCTCCCCATCCCACCCCTCTAGGTTGATAGAGTCCCTGTTTGACTTCCCTGAGACAGACAGCAAAATATCTATTTTACACATGGTAATGTAAGTTTCCACGTTACTCTCTCCATACATCTCACCCTCTCCCCCCCTCTACCCCTGTCCATAAGTCTGTTCTCTATGTCCATTTTTCCACTGCTGCCTTGCAAATAAATTCATCAGTACCATCTTTCTACATCCCATATATATGTGTTAGTATATGATATTAACCTTTCTCTTTCTGACTTATTTCACTCTGTAATAATAGGCTTGGGTCATCTATCTCATTAGAACTGACTAAAATGTGTTCCTTTTTATGGCCAAGCTGCGCGGCACTGGAGTGGCGAGCAGCCCAGAGGAGATACCCTACGTCCAAGGTCAGTAGCGGCAGCCTTGAGGAGATACCCCACGTCCAAGGTGAGAAGCAGTGGCTGCACTGTGCTGGAGCAGCTGTGAAGAGACACTCCATGTCCAAGGTAAGAGAAACCCCAGTAAGATGGTAAGCGCTGCGAGAGGGCATCAGAGGGCAGAGAGACTGAAACCACAATCACAGACAACTAACCGATCTGATCACACGGACCACAGCCTTGTCTAACTCAATGAAACTAAGCCATGCCATGTAGGGCCACCCAAGACGGACGGGTCTTGGTGGAAAGTTCTGCAAAATGTGGTCCACTGGAGAAGGGAATGGCAAACCACTTCAGTATTCCTGCCTTGAGAACCCCATAAACAGTATGAAAAGGCAAAAAGATAGGACACTGAAAGATGAACTCCGGAGGTTGGTAGGTGTCGAATATGCTACTGGAGATGAGTGGAGAAATAACTCCAGAAAGAATGAAGAGACAGAGCCAAAGCAAAAACAACACCCAGTTGTGGATGTGACTGGTGATAGAAGCAAGGTTTGATGCTGTAAAGAGCAATACTGCATAGGAACCTAGAATGTTAGGTCCATGAATCAAAGCAAATTGGAAGTGGTCAAACAGGAGATGGTAAGAGTGAACCTTGACATTTTATAGGAATCAGCAAACTAAAATGGACTGGAATGGGTGAATTTAACTCAGATGACCATTATATTTACTACTGTGGGCAAGAATCCCTTAGAAGAAATGGAGTAGTCATCACCGTCAACAAGAGTCAGAAATGCAGTACTTGGATGCAATCTCAAAAACGACAGAATGATCTCTGTTCGTTTCCAAGGCAAACCATTCAATATCACGGTAATCCAAGTCTATGCCCCGACCAGTAATGCTGAAGAAGCTGAAGTTGAACAGTTCTATGAAGACCTACAAGACCTTTTAGAACTAACACCCAAAAGAGATGTCCTTTTCATTATAGGGGACTGGAACGCAAAAGTAGGAAGTCAAGAAACACCTGGAGTAACAGGCAAATTTGGCCTTGGAGTACAGAATGAAGCAGGGCAAAGGCTAATAGAGTTTTGCCAAGAGAATGCACTGGTCATAGCAAACACCCTCTTCCAAAAACACATGAGAAGACTACACATGGACATCAGCAGATGGCCAACACTGAAATCAGGTTGATTATATTCTTTGCAGCCAAAGATGGAGAAGCTCTATACAGTCAGCAAAAACAAGATTGGAAGCTGACTGTGGCTCAGATCATGAAACTCCTTATTGCCAAATTCAGACTTAAATTGAAGAAAGTGGAGAAAACCACTAGACCATTCAGGTATGACCTAAATCAAATCCCTTACGATTATGCAGTGGAAGTGAGAAATAGATTTAAGGGACTAGATCTGATAGACAGAGTGCCTGATGAACTATGGACGGAGGTTTGTGACACTGTACACGAGACAGGGATCAAGACCATCCCCAAGAAAAAAGAAACGCAAAAAGGCAAAATGGCTGTCTGAGGAGGCCTTACAAATAGCTGAGAAAAGAAGAGAAGCAAAAAGCAAAGAAGAAAAGGAAAGATAAATCCATTTGAATGCAGAGTTCCAAAGAACAGCAAGGAGAGATAAGAGAGCCTTCCTCAGTGATAAGTGCAAAGAAATAGAGGAAAACAATAGAATGGGAAAGACTAGAGATCTCTTCAAGAAAATGAGAGATACCAAGGGAACATTTCATGCAAAGATGGGCTTGATAAAGGACAGAAATGGTATGGACCTAACAGAAGCAGAAGATATTAAGAAGAGGTGGCAAGAATACACAGAAGAACTGTACAAAAAAGATCTTCATGACCCAGATAATCACGATGGTGAGATCACTCATCTAGAGCCAGACATCCTGGAATGTGAAGTCAAGTGGGCCTTAGGAAGCATCACTACAAACAAAGCTAGTGGAGGTGATGGAATTCCATTTGAGCTATTTCGAATCCTAAAAGATGATGCTGTGAAAGTGCTGCACTCAATATGCCAGCACATTTGGAAAACTCAGCAGTGGCCACAGGACTGGAAAAGGTCAGCTTCACTCCAATCCCAAAGAAAGGCAATGCCAAAGAATGCTCAAACTAGTGCACAATTGCACTTACCTCACACGCTAGTGAAGTAATGCTCAAAATTCTCTAAGCCAGGCTTCAGCAGTACATGAACTGTGAACTTCCAGATGTTCAAGCTGGTTTTAGAAAAGGCAGAGGAACCAGAGATCAAATTGCCAACATCTGCTGGATCATCGAAAAAGCAAGCGAGTTCCAGAAAAACATCTATTTCTGCTTTATTGACTATGCCAAAGCCTTTGACTGTGTGGATCACAACAAACTGGAAAATTCTGAAAGAGATGGGAATACCAGACCACCTGACCTGTCTCTTGAGAAATCTGTACGAAGGTCAGGAAGCAACAGTTAGAACTGGACATGGAACAACAGACTGGTTCCAAATAGAAAAAGGAGTACGTCAAGGCTGTATATATTGTCACCCTGCTTATTTAACTTATATGCAGAGTACATCATGAGAAATGCTGGGCTGGAGGAAGTACAAGCTGGAATCAAGATTGCCGGGAGAAATATCAATAACCTCAGCTATGCAGATGACACCACCCTTATGGCAGAAAGTGAAGAAGAACTAAAGAGCCTCTTGATGAAAGTGAAAGAGGAGAGTGAAAAAGTTGGCTTAAAGCTCAACGTTCAGAAAACTAAGATCATGGCATCTGGTCCCATCACTTCATGGGAAATAGATGGGGAAACAGTGTCAGACTTTATTTTTTGGGGCTCCAAAATCACTGCTGATGGTGATTGAAGCCATGAAATTAAAAGACGCTTACTCCTTGGAAGGAAGGTTATGACCAACCTAGATAGCATATTTAAAAGTAGAGACATTACTTTGCCAACAAAGGTCCGTCTAGTCAAGGCTATGGGTTTTCCAGTGGTCATGTATGCATGTGAGAGTTGGACGGTGAAGAAAGCTGAGCGCCGAAGAATTGATGCTTTTGAACTGTGGTGTTGGAGAAGACTCGTGAGAGTCCCTTGGACTGCAAAGAGATTAGTCCCGGGTGTTCATTGGAAGGGCTGATGTTGAAGCTGAAACTCCAATACTTTGGCCACCTCATGCGAAGAGCTGACTCATTTGAAAAGACCCTGATGCTGGGAAGGATTGGGGACAGGAGGACAAGGGGACGACAGAGGATGAGATGGCTGGATGGCATCACTGACTCGATGGCCATGGGTTTGGGTGGACTCTGGGAGTTGGTGATGGACAGGGAGGCCTGGCGTGCTGCGATTCATGGGGTCGCAAAGAGTCGGACACGACTGAGCGACTGAAATGAACTGAACTGAACTGAATTGAGATGGGGAAAGTGGCTGACTTTATTTTTGGGGGGTTCCAAAATCACTGCAGATCGTGACTGCAGCCATGAAATTAAAAGACACTTAGTCCTTGGAAGGAAAGTTATGACCAACCTAGACAGCATATTAAAAAGCAGAGACATTACTTTGTCAACAAAGGTCCGTCTTGTCAAGGCTATGGTTTTTACAGTAGTCATGTATGGATGTGACAGTTAGACTATAAAGAAAGCTGAGCGCAGAAGAATTGATGCTTTTGAACTGTGGTGTTGGAGAAGACTCTTGAGAGTCCCTTGGACTGCAAGGAGATCCAACCAGTCCATCCTAAAGGAGATCAGTCCTGAGTGTTCACTGGAAGGACTGATTTTGAACCTGAAACTCCAATACTTTGGCCACCTGATGTGAAGAGCTGACTCATTTGAAAAGACCCTGGTGCTGGGAAAGGTTGAAGGCAGGAGGAGAAGGGGATGACAGAGGATGAGATGGTTGGATGGCATCACTGACTCAATGGAGATGAGTTTGAGTAGACTCCGGGAGTTGCTGATGGACAGGGAGGTCTGGCATGCTGTGTGGTCCATGGGGTTGTGAAGAGTCGGACATGACTGAGCGACTGAACTGAACTGAACTGAATATTCCATTGGGTATATGTACCATACTTCTTTATCCATTCATCTGTCGATGGGCATCTAGGTTGCTTCCATGTTCTAGCTATTGTAAATAGTGCTGCAATGAACACTGGGGTACATGTGTCTTTTTCAGTTTTGGTTTTCTCAGGGTATATGCCTAAGAATGGGATTGCTGGGTCATCTGGTGGCTTTACTCCTAGTTTTTAAAGGAATCTCCATACAGTCTTCCATAGTAGCTGTATCAATTTACATTCCCACCAACAGTGCAAGAGGGTTCCCTTTTCTCCACATCCTCTCCAGCATTTATTGTTTGTAGACTTTTTGATGATGGCCATTCTGACCAGTGTGAGGTGATATCTCATTGTAGTAATGATTAGCATTTCTCTAATAACAAGCAATGTTGAGCATTTTTTCATGTGTCTGTTAGCCATCTGTATGTCTTCTTTGGAGGAATGTCTGCTTAGGTCTTTTTCCCACTTTTTGACTGGGTTGTTTGTTTTTCTGGCAGTGAGTTATATGAGCTGCTTGTGTATTTTGGAAATTAATCCTTTGTCAGTTGTTTCATTTGCTATTACTTTCTCCCATTCTGAGAAGAAAAAGAAATAAAAGGAATCCAGATCAGAAAAGCAGAAGTAAAGCTCTCTCTGTTTGCAGATGACATGATACTATACATGGAAAACCCTAAAGATACTATCAGAAAATTACTAGAGCTAATCAGTGAATTTAGCACAGTCTCAGAATACAAAATCCCTACACAGAAATCACTTGCATTCCTACATACTAACAATGAAAAATCAGAAAGAGAAATTAAGGAATCAATCCCATTCACCACAGAAACAAAAAGAATAAAATATCTCGGAATAAACCTACCTAAGGAGACAAAAGAACTGTATACAGAAAATTATAAGACACTGGTGAAAGAAATCAAACACGACATAAACAGATGGAGAGATATTCCACGTTCCTGGGGAGGAGGAATCAATATTTTGAAAATGACTATACTAACAAATGCAATCTGCAGATTCTATGCAATCCCTATCAAATTACCAATGACATTTTTAACAGAACTAGAACAAAAAATTTCACAATTCATACGGAAACACAAAAGATCCCGAATAGCCAAAGCAGTCTTGAGAAAAAAGAATGGAGCTGGATGAATCAAACTTCCTGACTTCAGATTATACCTACAAAGCTACAGTCATCAAGGCAATATGGTACTGGCACAAAAACAGAAATACAGACCAATGGAACAAGATAGAAAGCCCAGAAATAAACTCACGTACCTATGGGTACCTTATTTTTGACAAAGGAGGCAAGAATATACAATGGGGCAAAGAAAGCCTCTTCAGTGAGTAGTGCTGGGCAAACTGGACAGCAACATGTAAAAGAATGAAATCAGAACAGTTTCTAACACCATACACAAAGATAAACTCAAAATGGATCAAAGACCTAAATGTAAGACCAGAAACTATAAAACTCTTAAAGGAAAACATAGGCAGAACACTCAATGACATAAATCAAAAGCAAGATCCTCTATGACCCACCTCCTAGAGTAATTGAGATAAAAACAAAAGTAAACAAGTGGGCCCTGCTGCTGCTGCTAAGTCACTTCAGTTGCATCCAACTCTGTGTGACCCCATAGACGGTAGCCCACCAGGCTCCCCCGTCCCTGGGATTCTCCAGGCAAGAACACTGGAGTGGGTTGCCATTTCCTTCTCCAATGTATGAGAGTGAAAAGTGAAAGTGAAGTCACTCAGTCGTGCCTGACCCTTAGTGACCCCATGGACTGCAGCCCACCAGGCTCCTCTATCCATGGGATTTTCCAGGCAAGAGTACTGGAGTGCGTTGCCATTGCCTTCTCCGCGAGTGGGCCCTAGTTAAACTTGAAAGTTTTGCACGGCAAAGGAAACTATAAGCAAAGGCAATTTAAGGACAAACTTTTCCAAAAACAGTGTTGTAACAACGGGACATCCATCGGCAAAAATATAACCTAAGTCTCATATCTTATAGAAATTAACTAAAACTGGATTACAGATCTTAATGTAAAATACAAAGATAAAAAACTTTTAGAATCTGCAGGATAAAACTGTTATGACATGGAGTTAGACAAAGAATTTTTACACACAACACCAAAAGCATGATCCATAAAAGAAAAAAATTATAAATTAGACTTCAATTTAAAACTTTTGCTTTGTGAAAGACAAAGAAAATTAAAAGCAAGCTATAACTGGGAGAAAATATTTACAAATGGCATATTTGACAGAGGATTTGTATTCTAAATATGTAAAGAACTCTCAAAACTCAGTAGTAAGAAAACACAGTTCAGTTCAGTTCAGTCGCTCAGTCGTGTCCGACTCTTTGCGACCCCATGAATTGCAGCACGCCAGGCCTCTCTGTCCATCACCAGCTCCCGGAGTCTACCCAAACCCATGTCCATCGAGTCGGTGATGCCATCCAACCGTCTCATCCTCTGTCGTCCCCTTCTCCTCCCGCCCCCAATCCTACCCAGCATTAGGGTCTTTTCCAATGAGTCAACCCTTCACATGAAGTGCCCAAAGTACTGGAGTTTCAGCTTCAACATCAGACCTTCCAATGAACACCCAGGATTGATCTCTTTTAGGATGGATTGATTGGATCTCCTTGCAGTCCAAGGGACTCTCAAGAGTCTTCTCCAACACCACACTTCAAAAGCATCAATTCTTCGGTGCTCAGCTTTCTTCACCGTCTAACTCTCACATCCATACAAGACCACTGGAAAAACCATAGCCTTGACTAGACGGACTTTTGTTGGCAAAGTAATGTCTCTGCTTTTAAATATGCTATCTAGGTTGGCCATAACCTTCCTTCCAAGAAAACACAGACCCCAGTTAAAAATTGGGTAAAAGACTTGAACAAAAAGTTCACCAAAGAGCTAGACGGAGGGCAACTGACTACACTAAAAGATATACAGTAATTTTAGCCATTAGGTAAGTCCAAATTAAAGACATAATGATATTATAACAGCTAAAATTGTTTTTAAAGAGTGACAATGCCAAATGCTGGAGAAGATGCATAGCAACTACAATTCACATACATTATAAGTAGGAAGGCAAAATAGGACAGCAATTCTGAAAAAGTGTGGCAGCTCCTTATCAAGTTATTAATAAATATACACTTACTATATGACCCAGCAATCCCATTCCTTGTATCTATCTTAGAGAAATGAGTATCTGTGCTCACACAAAAACCTGTACATAAATGTTTATAATAGCTCTATTCATAATCACTCCAAACTAGAAATATCCCAAATGTTTTTCAACAGGTGAACAGATAATCAAACTTCAGTTTGATTAAAATAAAATGGAATGAATTAATGATACACGCAATAGCTTGGATGAATTTCAAAAGCATTATTGTCAGTGAAAGAAACCAGTCTCAAAAGATTACATCCTGTATGATTCCATTTATATGACATTAGTGAATTATCAGGAGAAGGAAATGGCAACCCACTCCAGTACTCTTGCCTGGAAAATCCCATGGACGGAGGAGTCTGGTAGGCTGCAGTCCATGGGGTCGTGAAGAGTCCGACATGACTGAGCGACTTCACTTTCACTTTTCACTCTTATGCATTAGAGAAGGAAATGGCAACCCACTCCAGTGTTCTTGCCTGGGGAATCCCAGGGACAGAGAAGCCTGGTGGGCTGCTGTCTATGGGGTCGCACAGGGTCGGACGCGACTGAAGTGACTTAGCAGCAGCAGCAGTGAATTATCAGGGGCTAAGCGGGGATAGCCAGGGGTTTGGGATGTGACACAAAGGGACAGCATGAGAGAGTTCTAGGGGGTGATGGAACTGTTGAGTATCCTGATTGTGGTGGTGGGTACATGGATGTATATACAAGTTAAAATTTATACAACCATAAACCCTCATTTTCTTGGGCTCCAAAATCAATGTAGACAATGACAGCCATGAAATTAAAAGGCCCTTTCTCCTTAGAAGAAAAGTTAAGACAAACCTAGAGAGTGTATTAAAAAGCAGAGACATCCCTCTGCCGAAAAAGTCCGTATAGTCAAAGCTATGGTTTTTCCAGTAGTCATGAATGGATGTGAGAGGGACCATAAAGGAGGCTGAGCCCTGAAGAATTGATGCTTTTGAACTGTGGTGCTGGAGAAGACTATGGCAAGTCCCCTGGACAGCAAAGAGATCACACCAGTCAATCCTAAAGGAAATCAACACTGAATAGTCATTGGAAGGACTGACGCTGAAGCTCCAATACTCTGGCCACCTGATGTGAAGAGCCAACTCATTGGAAAAGACCCTGATGCTGGGAAAAACTGACACCAAGAGGAGAAAGAGACAACAGAGGATGAGATGGTTTGACGGCATCACTGACTCAATGGACATGAGTTTGAGCAAACTCGGGGAGACACTGAACGACAGGGAAGCCTGGTGTGCTTCAGTTCATGCGGCTGCAAAGAGTCAGACCTGACTTAGCGACTGAACAATACCCTCCCCACCAAAAAAGTCTATTATACTGTAGGTTAATCAAGACTTTTTTCAAAGCTTTTAAAAATATATAGTTTCAGCTATCGTAGAACTTCCTTTTCTAGTTAGTCATGAATTAAGGCTCAAAATAAATGTTTTCAGCATGTGAAAACCAATGAAATGGGAGGACAAAGACAGTTGACAGGAGACTTAAATTTTTAAAAATTATACAAAGATATGGCAGATATACAAAGATATAAATTCTAAACTCAGAAATTCAAATTCTATCCCTCAACTAACCATAGAGGCTGTTAATACTTAGCAACAACTAAAGACAAATATTTAACATCACCATGTAAAAAAGATAATTTGAGACAAAACAAATAGAGCATACATTAAGTCAAAAGAAAGATTCCACATTCATACTAGATATTCATTTGGTCCTTGAAATAAAAATGACATTGTTTATTATTAGTATCGTATGTCCCTTGTTTTTCCTAATAGCAATTATAGATTTACAGTGGTTTATCCAAATTTTTCTCAACTGATTCAGCTTGATACAAAAAAAAACACTTTTAAGAATGCTGACATGATGAATAAAGATAAGGTGACAATACATAAAAACAGGAAGTAGAATGGTGTTTGCCAGGGGCTTGGGGAGGGGGTAGGAGAAACAGGGAGATAAAAGAGTACAGACTTTCATTTATCAGATGAATAATTTCTGTATGGCATGGTGACTGTGGTTAATATTACTGTATTATATACTTGAAATCTGCAAAAAGTGTAGATCTTGAATGTTTTCATTTCCTCCTGCAAAAGAGGGTAACTATGTGAGGCAATGGAAATGTAAATTAGCTTGATTGCAATAATCATTTCACAATGTATATGTGTATCAAATTACCACGCTGTATTCTTTAAATATATAGCCACTCCAGTATTCATGGGCTTCCCTGGTGGCTCAGTTGGTAAAGAATCTGCCTGCCATGTGGGAGACCTGGGTTCGATCCCTGGGTTGGAAAGATCCCCTGGAGGAGGGCATGGCAACCCACTCCAGTATTCTTGCCTGGAGAATCCCAATGGACAAAGGAGCCTGGTGGACTATAGTCCATGGGTTGCAAAGAATCGGACACAACTGAGCTACTAAGTGCGCATGCGCACACATACACTTTAACTATATACAAATTTTACTCATCAATTAGACCTCAATAAAGCTGGGAGGAAAAAAACAAAAAACTGCTGACTGAGACCACATACTAAGACTGTCATAACTGTACCACACTTGTACCATCCTAAGGAGCCATGAAATAATTTTTTTTTTCTTCTCAAGAAATAAAGCCAGAGTAAATCAATCTACTAAAACACACACAGGATTATAATTCGAGACAGCTATTCTCTATAATGATATATATGTGATGGGTGCCATAAAATTAGACCTTAGGTTATGATTGTAAAAAACAAAAACACAAACAGATGACCACAAGTCATTTATTCAAATAAGTAACCAACCTCACCACCTGCAACTTTTCCTAGTTCTTAAAGCATTACAGTTATATGTGACAGTACTCAATTTTTTCCAAATGATAACAGCACTTTTGTAACTCTTTTCAATCTTAACTCTTCCAAGGATACAAGCTTTAAGTAGCAAATGCAGATCTTTCTCGAGTTGAAAGTATGTTAAAATGTAAAGTTTGGTGTAATCAAAAAATTGATAACATATTTACTCATTGATCAACAATTTACTGAATGCTTGAAGTATTCCAAGCCCTAAGGGTCACAGAAAAGAGATCAAAATGGCACAGATCCTCAAGGATTTAGCTGAGGATACAATACACACCTGTGAGATAATAAAACACCAGAACTGTAAGTAAGAAAGTACTATGTAGAACAATTAAAGAGTAACATCTAAACAGATTTCAAAACACTCTTTAACAAGTCTCCTATATAAATCAAATGGTAATTCAGAAGAGAAAAAAAAAAAATCATCTGATGTAGAGAGGATGGGGGTATGGCAAAAAGAAGAGTGTGCTGGAGTCCAGAGGCTTGTCTCAGCCCTGCCATTAAAACTCTGGGGTTAAGTCCCAGCTGTTCCACAGTGCCCAGGGAGTAGACATGGTTGGTACCTGACACAAAAAGGACATTTGTTCATTCACTGTGATTTGCATTTGGCTAAGCAAGAAGGAGGGGCAAGCAGGGGCTCCTTCTAGAAGGAACCTACTTAGGATGTCTGCTACTCAGGCAGACACCGCAAGCTCCCTGCTTGCATTGAATAACACCTTCTCACAACCACGTGAAAGAAAGGATGCTGACACCTAAAGGAAGGAGCTAGCTGCTCCCCTTGTCTCCTCTAGAGTACAAACTCATCAAGGGCTGCACTGTCCTGGACCCAGCTTCACCAGCACCTCACAGTCCCAGAGACCCACTATGACGCATCAGCTTAGTCTGACTTAGTTTCAGGTTGGTTCTCGGGGTCTCAGTAAGCTCATCTGAAGGAAAGGGAATGGGATCAAGTCCTTTACAACATTATAATCTACAAATGTAATAAATTAGAAATATTAACTAGAGAGTATGAACCTAAGTTGTCAGCAACAAGTAAAAACAGTTTATTAAATCTATTACCTGGACTTGTTTGTTTTATAAGAAATACCAAGCTGTTTAGAAATGTCAAATTAGAAAAGAAAACACTATTGAAGTCCTTAAAAGAATGATTCTTACCTTAGTCTCAAAATATTAAAATGGGGACTTCCCTGATGGCTCAGTGGTAAAGAATCCACCTGCTAATGAAGAAGACATGGGTTCAATCTCTGATCCAGGAAAATCTCACATGCTACGGAGCAACTAAGCCCTTGAGTCACAACTATAGAGCCTGTGTTCTAAAGCCCAGGAGCCACAACTATTGAGCCCATACGCCTTCACCCACTGAAGCCCATGTGCCCTAGAGCCTGTGCTCCACAACAAGAGAAGCCACTGCAATGAGAAGTCTGCATACCACAACCGGAGAGTAGCCCCTGCTCTCTGCAACTAGAGAAAGCCCATGCAGCAACAAAGACTCAGCATAGCCAAAAATAAATAAATAAAATAAAATTTTTTAAAAATATGAAAACGGTTAGATCTCATAGTAAAACATAACTTATGCAAAGATTCATCACAGTTCTTCAATAGGTTGAGTTAACTTTATCACTCAGAACAATATTCTTAGAAATCAAATAGTGTTAGTACCTCAACACCACCTAGAGTTCCTATCAATGCCTGCAGGGAGCAAGAAATGATAAGAGTGCCTGTCTTAACTCCCAGACCTCAAATCTAGAAGTCAAAGACAACAAATCATCTGAACAATTACTGAATGGCAACTCTCTAGTAGGCACTGCAGTACATGGATTACCTTATTTAGTTCTCACAACAAGTCTAGGAAGTAGCTAGTTATTATCACAATTTTAATGATGAGACAGCTGAGACTGCGGAGATTAAAAAATTTGCCTACAGCTATAGAGTCTTTCACAAAGTCTAAAAATAAGGTAATCAAAGAAGAATGTACTGCTTTGAGCCTTCAGGAAAACACAGTCTGATTAGCTGGACCCTAACTGTTCACATTCCATTGGCAGATGTAGCCCTACAGTGAAGATATGAGCTATCAAACTATTATGGCTTGATACTATTAAGAAATAATTTGCTTGTTTCCCATAGGAATCTTCAGTAACTTTGCGTAGCATGAAATCAGTTCCCCTGACCAAAATAAGTTTCTGGATCTGCAACTGCTAAGGAATAGACACCAGACTGTCCAAGTTAAGGTCATTCTCTGAAGTCTGATATAAATGGTACCTCCCTGGAAGACATGTTTAGTTCTTTATTCATTAACCACAACATTCCTTTGTCTCTTCTTTGGTATATTAACTTTCTCCACTGGATTTCTAGCATGTTCTATATATAGCAAAAAATGTGAAGCTGAGTCACTGGAGTGAGTTCCTAAAGAACACCAGGTCCATACCCTTTAAGATGCCAGGGACTGAGACAGCGAATGTAGTCTTTTATTGAGAAAAGTAAAGACTGCGACTTCTTTTTTATATCAGAAGGGTATCCACATCTGCAAGCAGGTGCATAGTAACAGGTGGCTGAGAAAGCAAGACAAAAACTTAAAAAAAAAAGCTCTAAAAAAAGGGGAAAGAAAGTGATATTAATCTCTTCAAGTGTACAAAGCAGTGCTTGATTGAAATCCACAATTTTAAACTATGAAACATGGGAGACTGCCTTAAAATAGAAAAAGTTAGGATATATATATTATACATATAATGTAAGAATAAATAAATGTTTCACTATATCTATACTGATAAAGCTCAAGTTAAAGTATCTGCAAAAGTAGAGAAGAGGCATGATTAAGATGAGAAAAACTACAATCACTTAAATCCTTCTGCCCTTATCCTCCCATTGATTTTATCAGAATTTTTAAAATTAAGTTTTTTGTATGAGTGAACATAGCACATGCTTCTTGTAGAAAAATGTGAAAAACATTAAATAAGAGATAATTAGAAAATAACCTATAACTTAACTGCTTAAAGTTAGGATGCTTTTATATTCTTTTACATAAATATTTCCTTTATAAGAAACTCAAAAGTATCATCTTAGTTTTTTCATTTACTATATTTTCAATATTTTCTTAAACATCTTAGAGTTCATGATTTTTGTCACCTGCAATTTTTCCTTTTTAGTATATTAAACACAAATTTAAACGTAATTTACAATGGTTTTATGGTATTTGGTTATGTGGCTGTAGCATAATTTAATCATTTAAGAGGCTTCTAATTTTTAAACTTTATAAATAGCATGGAAATGAATAACGCACACATTCATATATACATATACATCCCATACTTCCTTAGAATCAATTGCTAGAAATGGAATTGGGGGCAAAGGATATATATTGCCAAACTGCCATTGTAATGGACTGAATGTTTGTGTCTCCCCAAAATTCATATATTGAAATCTAATACCCAATGTGATAGTATTTGGAAGTGGAGCCTTTGGGAGGTAGCTAGATCACAAGGATGGAGCCCTCAAGAATGGGATTAGTGCCTTATAAGCAGCAGTCAAAGAGCTAGTTAGCTCTGGTTCTTCCATGTGAAGATACAGGAAGTCTGCAGTCTGCAACTCTGAAAAGGGCATCACCAGAACTCAGCCATGCTAGCACCCAATCCTGAGCTTCAAGACTTCAAAACGGTAAGAAATAAACTCTGTTGTTTATAAGTCACCTGTTGTTTATAATACCATAAGTTTATAGTATTTGTTATAGAAGCTTGGGCTAATATAGCCATTTAGAAACTTGTATCAATTTATGCTCCTAACAACAGCAAGTATTTGCCAACACTTGATTTTTTTTTTTTTAATATGAGAGACCTATTGAAGCATGCTGACTATGATGTAATGATTCCAACCTCTTGGGCTTCTTCCCATAATCTTATTTCATAACCTTAGAGAAAAATCTTTTAGGAAGTATCTCTTGTAGTAAATAAATATTTAGCTGTGGCTGAGCCATTCTTCCACTGTTGATTCTGCTTAATAAATTTACCCTTGTTAATTACAGTGCTTTTAATTAAAAATAGTATGAATTGCATAAATCTACCTTAAAAAATTATTTTTCTATGTGAATATTTGCAATAAGAGATCTGAAATGATAAAGGTAACCATGGTAACCTCATTTTGGAATATTAAGCTTTCTTCCTTTCTTTTGAACTTTCTTCTTTATAGCTCTCAGTATGGCTTGAAAATTAAAATATGATGATATGCTGTACCAAAAGTTACAAAGGTTTTTAGGGAATTCCCTGGTAGTCCAGTGGTGAGAACTCTGCACTTTCACTGCTGAGGGCCTGAGTTTGATCCCTGGTCAGAGTACTAAGATTCCACAAGCCACAGAACAAAAAAAGTTTTTAAAAAGAAGAAAAATTAAAATGAAATTTTCCATTTCCAGTTATGATGGAGTAACTGATACAGGGCTAGACTTCCTGCTGTGAAAAACCATCAAACTGGGCAATACATACTAAGTATTATTTTCAGATGTTGGACAACAGGCAGCATCAGACTGCGATTCTTCAGAGGAGGGAAACAAAGACTCATGAACACCCTGGTTTTCTGCATGTACCTGGGAAGGGAAACCTCCAAAGAACACAGAGATCTCACTAAGCTGAAAAAAACAGAACTTCATGTTTGAGGCTACTGAAGTCACTGGAATTTAAAAAAAATACAAGAAAGAAGGGAGTTGTGAGAAAACATTTCAAAAACCTGTCAAGAGATCTCCTAATTCTTTGCCAAGACTAAGCTGAATATGCACAAGGCAAGACTCCATGAGGCCAAAGAACAAAATCTGGGGAAAGAACAGCTATGGAGCATGAGCTGAACAACTACCTGGGAGACATTCAAATTCCTGGCAGCTGGAGAGGAGGGACCTCAATGAATATTACATGCATTTGGTAGAGATCTCAGAAAGGCCATGCTTGGTATTAGGGCTGAGCTAGTCCTAGAGTAAATAAAATCGCTGAAAACCAAAGATAAAGAGAAAATCTTTAAAGCAGCCAGAGGAGGGGAAAAAGACATATTACATCAAGCGAACAATGGTAAGACTGACCACTAACTTATCAGAAACAACTTAAGAGAGTAATGAAATGATGGTGTTAAAATGCTACAAGAAAAAAAAAAAAAAGCTGCCAACTTAAAATTCTACATCCAGCATAAATATCCTTCAAAAGTGAAGGCAAAAGGGACCAACAAAGTCCAGAATTGTCCACCTGACACAAACAAGTAGACAACTAGACAAAACATAAATCAATTATTTTCAGACACTAGGTAACAGGCAGTATGGAAACATGACCTCTGAAAGAGGGGAAACAAATGAGGTCAACCCAGAGATTGCCCTAGTTTTCTGTTTGGAACAACAACAAAAGGAGGGGGAACCCAAACAGAGTCAACAGTCTTACCGAGTTAAGGTCACAGAGCTCAGAATTTGTGGAGTCTGACATGGGTAGGATTTTCAGGGCATATGATCATAAAGCTAGAAACTAAACAGAAACCCTCAACAATCTACAGAAGAGGCCTCTTGAGTTTCTGGCTAAATACCAATCTGCATATGTGTGTTATGTAAATCTATGAGACTCTCAGAGGAAAACTTCTAAGAAAAAAACAAATATTAGGGAGCTCTAACAACTCCCAGAGTTCACACAGGGCCAGGATCATTCCGTTTCTACCAGCCAGGATGAATAAACCTTGATGAACACATACGGCAATGAAGTGAGACACAAGAAGGAACATGCCTCAGTAATGGGCCCAAACTAGCCCTAAACTAATAGCTATTCTAGAACCACACAAAACCAAAACCCAAAAAACCCCGAAAACAAAATTTAAAAGATCAAGCTGATCCACAAAGTAACTGCCTGCCAGAATTAAACTTACTACTCAAAAAAGAAAAAAAGAAAAAAACAAATATTCAACACCATAATCCCATAAGAAATTACCAAATGTATGAAAAAATAAGAAATGGTCATCTATAATCCGGATCCAGGAGTGGCAGGGATAAAGAGAATTTTAATAAAAGGACTTCAAAATAGCTATTAGAAAAGAGTTCAAAGGCTTAAAGGAAAACACAGACATAATAAAAAGAAAAACCTTAACAGAAAAGTGGAAATTATTTTTAAAAGATCAATGGTAATTCTAGAATTATATTAAAAAAAGTATATCTGACAGAAGAATTTAACTGGATGGGTATAACAGTATGTTAGACAAAGGAGAATTTTAAAAATTTGTGCCCTTGAAGACTGGTTAACATAAACTTTTTACAATGAAAAGAAGAAAAACAGATTGGAAGAAAAATGAAAAGAGCTTCAGTGATCCTGTGAATTAATATTAAGTGGCTAAATGAATATATGTAGGACTGCAGTCTTAGGAGAAAAGAAATACTTGCGAACTTAAAAATCTGAAGTTAGATGGCTAAAAATTTTACAACCATGGTGAAAACAATATACCCACAGATCTAAAAGTTCAATAAACTGCAAGAATAAACATAAAACCACACCAAGGAACATCATAATAAAGTTTCTGAAAACCAGCAATAAAGAGAAAAATCATAAAACCAGCCAAACGGAAAACACACACTACATATAGGGAAAGAAACATAAATATCACCAAAGAATTTCTATCAGAAATTATGCAAATGAGAGGATAGGAAAATAACATCTTTAAGGTACTAAAAGAGGGGAAAATCCTAAAAGCCTAGGATTCTGTAACTATTAATATTAACAATAACTTCCAAAACTGAAGGCAAAATGAGAGAAAGCAAGAGGAGAGAGGGAAAGAGAGAATGTTGCACTAAAGGAAATGTAACAAAGTTTTTCAAACGAAAGGAATATGATACTAGATACAAACTTGAATCCACATAAAGAAATGATTAAAGTAAGAGAAATATGAAAGACATTTTTCTTACCTGTAATGTTCTAAAAGGTACAACTGCCTAACAAAAGCAAAAAAACCAGCAACAGGGTTAAAGCACACATATCAAAATGTATGACAAAAATGCACAAAAGATGGGAAGGAGAAGTTGGAAGTGTAATATTATGTATGATTTTTACTTATGAAGTAGCATGATATTATTTGATGGCAGACTATTAATTAAGTATAAGGGCTACCACTAAAAAATTTTAAGAAAAATGTTATAATTCAATAGAAAAAATAAAACAGAACCTTAAAAAATAACCCATCCAAACGAAGACAAGGACATCAAGGAAGAAAAGAATGAATAGTAAACAAATAGTAACATGATACATTTTAATCCAACCTTATCAATAATTACATTCAGTGTATACAGTCTAAGGTAGTTGTTGGTAATTTTTCTCTATGAAGAACCAGAAAATATGTTATGCTTTGGTTTCTGTCCCAACTACTTAACCTTGCCACCTACAGCACACCAGCAACCACAAGCAGTGGGTAAATGAATGAGTATGATTATGTCCCAATTAAACTTTATTTACATAAACAGGTGGTAGAGTTTGATCTGACAGCCAAGCTTTACCAACTCCTGGTCTAAATATACCAAATTAAAAGAGATATTATCAGACTGGATTTAAAAAGTTAGATGCAACTACACACTGTTTACAAGAAACCTACTTTGAATATAATGATACAGATAGGTTAAAAGCTTTTAAAAGGATGGAAGAAAATATACCATGCAACAATGGTAAATATACCATTAATCAAAAGAACACAGAAACTTCACAACAAGGGAAATTACCAGGAATAAAAAACGACATTTCATGATGACATGGAGCCCAATTCATTAACAAGGCTTAACAATCCTAACTATGTATGCACCTAAGAGTGCTGTAACGATGCTTGAAACATGAAACAAAATCTGATAGAACTGAAAAGAGAAGTAGAGAAATCCAAAATTGTAGGTGAAAACCTCAGCTCTGCTCTCAGTAACTGATAGAACAAGCAGGCAAAAAATTTGTAAAAATATAAGAAGATTACAAAGACCAATCTAACCTAATTGACATTTAGAGAACATTCCACACAGCAATAGGAGAATACACATTCTTCTCAAATACACATTGAACATTCACCAAGATATACTATCTGTTGGGCCATAAAATAATAAAAAAGCCTAAGTTGCCTGGAATTATTAGGTTTGTTCTATCATCACAATGGCATTAAATGAAAACACAGTAACAAAATAGCTGAAAAATTCCAAATATTGGGAAATTATTTGACAAAACTCTTTGAAACAACCCATGGGTCAAAGAAAAATTATAAGAGAAATTAGGAACTATTTTGAATGTAATGGTAATGAAAATTTATAGCTTTAAATGTTGATCACTTTTCAAAAAATTAAAAATCAATGATTTAAATTTTCACTTTAAAAGCTAGAAAATGTCGAGCAAATTAAAACCAAAGTATAGAGGAAGTAAGGAATTAGTAAAAGATAAAAAAACATAAATCATGAAATAGAAAACAGATAAATCACAGAGCAAATCAACAAAACCAAAAGTTGATTATTGGAAAGGACTGATAACCTCTAGCTCGAGTAATCAGGAGGGAAAAGAAGAAAATAAATCCAATAACCAGGAATGAAAGAGGGAACACCAGTACATATCTTACATTAAAACAAAATACGGTTTCATAAAATGTGTAATTTATTTTTCAAGCTGATAAATTCGACAAGCTGGATGAAGCAAATTCCTCAAAAGACACAAATTACCAAAACAGAAACCAAAAGAAATAGAAAATCTGAAGTGTCTTAGACCTATCCCTTTAAAAATCAAATCCTTAATTAAGAACCTTTCTACAAAGAAAACTCCCAAGTCCAGATGGCTTCACTGGTGAGGTCTATTAAACACTTAAGGAAGAACATCAATCGTACCCAAATTCTTCCCTAAAAAAAAGGAAGCGGGAACACTGCTGGTAGGAGTGCAAATTGCGAAACCCACCTTGAAAATTGTTCTGTTAGTTTCTCATGTTAAACACACCTATCCCATACACCTAGCAATTCCACTTCTAGGTATTCACCCAAAAGTAAGGAATACATGTGTCACAGAAAGCCTGTATGGGTATGTTCAAAGCAGCTTTCCTCATAACAGCCGAAAACTGCAACAACCCTTTCTTCCATAATAATAAACCACAGTATATCCATACAATGAAACACTAGTCAGCTAACTGAAAGGAATTAAACACTATTACATGTATCACACTGTTACATGTATCAGGATGAATCTATATTTCAAACAAGAGCTTTATATAATTTTTATGCCCAGGAAAGTTTGAGAACTACCGGTATAGAAGTACATAATACAAAGACAAAAAATAAGGAATTTGGATGTTATATAAATTAATCACTGCCATATACATCATAATTACACCATAACCTATATATAACAGTTGTCATCTTCCATAATTGCTTAATTGCTATTTAAATTATTCAACTTTCTACTTATGTACTTTAAGGAGTACTAACTCCAAATTTTAGTTTTCAGTCATTTAACACTAATTCCTCATGAACCACATCCCAAACTATGCATTTTAGATAAAGAATCCTGTTCACCAGTTCCTTTGCTTTCTTAAAGTTCTACCTTTTTGGTACATACTGTTTTCCCTAGTTCTTTAATAGTGTTATTCTTACTTTTCGCTGCACAGCCTTGTCTTGCTACCTCCTTTAAAACTGAACCAAAAACTCATCTTTTCCACTAAGTACTAAACCACCTCAGATTCTTTCCAAATTCCCTCTGCACTTGAAGACCTAGCTCCTAATAGATGTATTTATTTTACTGAATTTGGACAGCTCTTCTTAATGACTCACCAACTCCATCCCCTGGATTAGAGAGTAGAACCTTGGGGGAGAACTGAAAAGATTATAGTCCTCTTCAAGGCTCTTTCTCTTGTGCTGTTTTTACTTTTCCCTCTTAAGAGTGCCATTCTATTGCCAGAGCCTTGAGCTCCATAGGGCTGGAAAAGTAGGAAAGAGAGGTAAAGAGTTGGTTAATTAGAGCTGCTCTGGGTGAGATTTTAAAGGTAAAAAAAGCCTTCAGGCTTCAGTATCTGTTCAGACAACCCCGCCAGCTCAAGGAAGCAAACGGGATTCCAAAAAGAGACTAAAGTGAATAAGGAAGTGCATTTGTCTACGAATTCCCTGTTATGCTGGATGGCCAGACAGGATGTGGTACACTATTTCAAGGACACTAAAATATTTCTGGCTTGCTGGCAGTAAATATTTCTATGTATTCTTTGTAAGGCTACGTGGTGGGTGTTTGACTAGAGGTGGGCAAAATTTCAAACAAATATTTAAAAATGTCTACATTCTTGAGCTTAGTGTTAGCAATGGCAGTTACTTTTTGTTCTGCATGCATTATTATTTAGGAATTATGGTCATTACTTGTCTAATTTCAAACCTTTCAACTACAAACTTTATACCTTTCAAATCACATCTATAAACCTGACCATGCTCCTGAGCTAGACCCATTATTTCCAACTGATAATTTATTACCTATTTAAAAAGCATAACTACTTACCTGAAAGCAAACTCAGTGTTTCCCTTCTCTTACCTGCACATATTATTCTACTGCCAAGTCAGGAACCTTAGACTCATCTTCAACTTCCTTAAACTCCAAACACAAACCAAGTCTGGAGAAGTTAAAACTCCTATATATCACTGAAATCAGTGCTCATTTTTATCCCTACTACAAATTTCCTAATTCAGACCATCATAATCTCATTCTTGAATGAGAATTATAGAGCCTTATATGGCATCTTTGACTGTGATTTGCCTACCAGAGGCCAGAGAAAATACCTCTTTCACTCACTCTACTGTATGTATTGTTGTTGGTTGTTTAGTCGCTAAATCGTGTCTGACTCTTGTGACCCCACAGACTGTAGCCTGCCAGGCTCAGGAGTGGGTTGACATTTCCTTCTTCAGGGGATCTTCCCAACCCAGGGATCAGGTTTGATCCTGCACTGCAGGTGGATTCTTTACCATTGAGCCACCAGGGCAGCATTACTGGTGAATAAACGTCTCCATTACCTGCTCCTCTAGGCTGTTCTCTTTATTACACCTATAACTGTTTTTAAAAGACCAAATGATTTTTATCACTTCCTCATCTATAAAAGAAAATAAAAACCCTAACTTGTACTATTGCATTTGTTCCCATTCTACCTTGGTTCTAGTCTGATTCCCTAATTTTCTTTTGCACTTATTCTGACAGATCAAACTTCACCCTTTTCCTTAAACACACTATGCCCTTTTATTTTTAATAATCTAGAATAAACAATAACTCAGTCCAGCTTATTTTATTTTTATGAGCACCCTTATACAATTTAATGGCAACCCACTCCAGTACTCTTGCCTAGAAAATTCCATGGATGGAGGAGCCTGGTGGGCTGCAGTCCATGGGGTCGCAAAGAGTCGGACACGACTGAGTGACTTCACTTTCACTTCTATACAATTTAAAGCCATTAGCTACACCTATATGGAAGTGGAGAAACAGACAACACAGTCAACTCTCAATTAGCCTATTTTCCTAGCCTTATTAACATGGTCAACCTGCTGAGCTACTTCCTTATCATAAGTTACGGTTAAAAAGTCCTCACTTACAGATGTATTACTCTCCTTTTGATCAACTGGCACAAAGAGAACTACAGCTCAATCTTCTTCACATTCATTCACTTCCTTTCTTTCATCTTGAACATCTTCCTTCAACACTTCTGCTGTTTCTCCTCTTGTACTTTTCTCTTCCTACTTAAAGTTTTCACAGCATCCTCTTTGCCCATTCTTCTCAAGAGAATCAGTATTCCTCTATCACTCTTACTGATGGAACACTAAAAAATTTACAAAGTACTTTCACATTTACTTACTCACTTGGTTCTTAGAACCTCATTTTTTGAGGGTGCCAAAATCAATAAATACAAAATACGTGTAACAGTTTCTACACGATAGATGTCATCCTTTTAAGTGAAATATAAAATATTTTCTTACATTTTAACTCATATTTAAAGAAACTACAATTTCTCTCTTCACCTTCTCATCTCTTAAAACACAGTTCAAGCCTTCTCCTACTTTCATAGCAAGAAAATTAATGCCTGTTTCAATGTTATCTAAATGTTTTCACACCCCTCTTTCAGACCACTAGGAGAACCCAGGTCTCTGGACTCCTACTCCGGTGTCTTTTCCACCCAAAAACTATTTTTTGTTCATGTTTTCCTTAGTAATGCCCATTAATAATCCAGCATATTATAAAGTCAACAGGAGAAACATTTTATGGGCAGCCAGCACTGAGAGTAAGACTATACACTAAAACATTCTTATTGTTGTTGTTGTTTAGTTGCTAAGTCACACCCAACTCTTTGCAACCCCATGGACTGTAGCCTGCCAGGTTCCTCTGCCCATTGGATTTCCCGGGCAAGAATACTGGAGTGGGCTGCCATTTCCTTCTCCAGGGGATCTTTCTGACCCAGGGATTAAATCCCTGTCTCCTGCTTGGCAGGCGGATTCTTTACTACTGAGCCACCTAGGAAACCCAAAACATCCCTAGTTTTCCTTAAAAATCAATAATTTAAGGAACGTCTCTAAGTCCTCTCAAAATATCTAGACACTGTCTCTTCTGGTAACGACATCCAAAGCTGCCACAGCAAAGGAGTACAACCACATTCCATTAACCCTAAATGATGACAAGTTTGAAGAGCTGCCCTTTAATATACCAGGAAATGTTTAGGGTTAACAATAAAAAAAAAAAAAAAAAAAACCCAGGGCCTCAGCCCCAATTCTACCACATACTGGCCAACTTGGGAAAGTTACTTAACTCCTCTAAATCAAACTTCCTCTTTGATAAAACTGAATGCCATCTACATTTCAAAACTGTTAAAACAGAATTAAATCAAAGCACGATGGCAAATCTCTTAGCCTGGAACATAATAGTAAAAATGGTAACCCTTTGTGTAATTATTTTCATGTACAAACATTCTTGTTTTCAGAACCTGGCCCCACAACACTCAACATGTTCTTCCTTGGACTTTGTGGCCAAGCAGTAACTATAATAAATGCCTTCAAGGAAGTTATCGCCGCAACTTCTGGATCCCCTTCCTGGGTCACAGCTCAGGCTATAAATATAATTTGGACTATCTTCTCCTAAATGCATTATCTTGTTCTCTGCCACACAAAAACTCATCGAAGGATGTTCCGGTAGCTTCTCCTTGTTGGCTTGGCTTTTAACTGCTTGGAAAGACACATGGAGTCAGCTGCAAATCTGGCAACTTTCAATGCCAGTATGTCTTTAAACCATTTATAAAAATGTTAAATAAAATTAGTCCCAGCACTGATCATCTGAAGAGTAATAAGGATGACCTACTTCTCATGTTAATAACCAAGGTCAAAGACTAAATAAATAATTAGATAAATTAGCCCCCCCGTGACTACATGCATATTTTAACTCTTAAAGTACTTGGACTTCTCCCAACAGGTTATATTTAACGTTTACTAAGTTTATCTTTCAGCAGTTTTCCTGATACAAAGACACACCTAATATATAGAACCTAGGATCAATGCTAGGGCTAAACTCCTACCAAAGCCCAGTTTTCTTCAACATTCTCTATCCAACCTCTAATTCTTAACTTTCTTCCTCTGACTACCTGCCGCATATGCAGGCCTGAAGTTCCGTTCCCAAATCATTTTCATTCCATCATTTTATCTTTCATGTTCCATTTTAAGCCTGTGTATTTATATATATAATTTAAGTAAGCTTCTATCCTTTTCAATTGCTTGAAATACCGCATATGAATACTTGATTACCACCTCTAACTGAAGACTCTGGCTCAGAATAGAAAGACTGGATATTATTCCTGTATGCATGCATGCATGCTTAATCGCTCAGTCATGTTGAGCTCTTTGTGACTCCATGGACTGTAGCTCCAACCAGGCTCCTCTGTCCACGCAATTCTCCAGGCAAGAATACTAGAATGGGCAGCCATTCCCTTCTCCAGGGGATCTTCCCCACCTAGGGATCAAACTCCACCTCCGCAGTCTCCCGCACTGCAGGAAGATTCTTTACCACGTGAGCCACAAGGGAAGCTCTGTAGTTTTCCAATAAAATAAGGAAGTTATTATTTGAAGACAATCCCAGAGCAGATAAACTCATTTCAAAAATAACTGTTTCAAAATTATTTTCATTACTGCTTCTTCTTATTAGCTTTGATAAAGATACAGTAACCATATGACATCTCACCAAAGGGAAGGTAAATTTAATTTTGATGTGAACCAGCATATAAGTAAAATGCTTATATACTATTAGTGAACTTGCAGACATATATTCTCCCTGTGGTGCTGGAGAAGACTCTTGAGAGTCCCTTGGATTGCAAGGAAATCCAACCAGTCCATCCTAAAGGAGATCAATGCTGAGTGTTCATTGGAAGGACTGATGTTGAAGCTGAAACTCCAATACTTTGGCCACCTGATGCGAAGAGCTGACTCATTTGAAAAGACCCTGATGCTGGGAAAGATTGAAGGCAGGAGGAGAAGGGGACGACAGAGGATTAGATGGTTGGATGGCATCTCCGACTCAATGGACATGAGTTTGGGTGGACTCCGGGAGTTGGTGATGGACAGGGAGGCCTGGGGTGCTGCGGTTCATGGGGTTGCAAAGAATCGGACATGAGTGAGCAATTGAACTGAACTGATTCTCTCTATATGTATTTAGCAATCTTGTCACTACGGTTTCCCTCAGGGCATTCCTCAGAATGTGTCACCTGCATGGAGAGTTGCTGTTGTTTAGCCGCTAAGTCATGTCCAACTCTTTGCGACCCCATGGACTATAGACCACCAGGCTCCTCTGTCCATGGGATTTTTCAGGCAAGAATACTGGAGTGGGTTGCCATTTCCTTCTCCAGAGGACCTTCCTGACCCAGAAATCAAACCCACATTTCCTGCACTGCAGGCAGATTCTTTACCACTGAGCCACCAGGGAAGACCAGGTGGAGGGTAAAGACAAGTAACTAACTTTCAGTTAAACTACTCAGATGCAAACTTACCCAAACCAACAGTCCAACTCAGCCAATTACCCTTCAAGATTACTTCTGCTCTAACCAGATACAAAAGTCCTTTCCCCCCTTTAAAAGTAGGATAGCTGGATAAGTCATATGAAAAATTCATTAAGTTGAGCAAGGCAAATGATTTATATTTTCCCTGTCACTCGAAAACATCTACAATGAGGCTAAGAAAAGCAGTTTGCATGGTCTGTATCTACTCAGTCCATATACCCATGAATTTTCCATATGACTAACAGGCAATTCACAACACCATAATTATTTTTAAATACATGAAGAAAATCAACTTAATGAAAAATTGAGTAACGGTTTGTTGTTTTTTTATTATTGTATGGTATTTACGATATCTTTTGAAACCATATTTAACTAAATATTTTATTCACATAATTAGATTATATAATAGATGTGAAGAAAAGATCTGTATGTCTAAGTTCTACGAAATTCCTAAAAGTACACTGTGAGGCCAAAAATGACCAACAAATTGTAGTGATTTCATAATATTTATTATAATAATTTATCAAAAGAGGACTAGGGGTTGGTCATTCTCAAACAGTAAAATTCTGTACCAATGGAAAAAAAAAAAATGACTCTGGAAACTTTTGGTGACTCCTTGTAACTCTTAGCCCTGCTGGTCAGCATTACTTCAGAGTAAAGGGATGACCTGTGTGTTTATCATCTGAAGTACGACCAAAAGAATGCCTACCTGAGATCTAGAACAAAATAGTCAAAATCAAGTACTGGCATAATAAAAATGCTTTTGAGCTACAACTTATTTCTTATTTTAATCTCAGACATGTAAAATGGGCTGAATTCAATGAAATTCTAAAAATAAGGGCAATTTTTAAATATTATGTGATATAACCTAAAAAATAATTGAAATTAATGTAAAAAAAAAAGGTATTAAAAAAAAGTAAGCTCCTGTGTGACTGCTCCCTGGTGGCTCAGTGGTTAAGAACCCGCTGCCAATGCAGGAGACGCGGATTCGATCCCTGGGTGGGGACAATCCCGTGGAAAAGGAAATGGCAACCCACCCAAGTATTCTTGCCTGGGAAATCCAATGGACAGAGGAGCCTGGCAGACTACTGTCCATAGGGTCTCAAAGAGTCAGACATGACTTAGAGAGTAAACAACAACAAACAGAAGACAAGCTGCTATAACATCAACTGAAGAACCTGATGAGGACGAACTCCAAAATGCCCAGGAGAAAAAAATCCACCACTGTCACCATAAAACACATTTGCTAAACCACATGTTCTTGAGACTAGTGAGATGTGGGCTACAGCAAATCAAAAAGAATTAAATGTTATAAAACTGGAGCTAAACAAATTTTATCACTAAAACCTAACAGTTTAATGAATGAAGTCATCAAAATATTCACTTAATAGAAAACAATGTTCAATGACTTTCTCATAGTTCCATTGGGAGAAGGGGGTTGCAAATAGTAATAGACCTTACAGAGACCTGGTTTCCTCATCTAAGTTTAACAAGGAGGCCTGCAGAATTCACTGTATTTTCAACAGAATATCTGCAAATCAATTGTTAACATTTTAACTCTAGAATAATGAAACTTCTACAAGGGTCTCCCAATGACATTCAGAACAGCCACACTCACTCTAACTTGACAGATTTATCTAACTCAAGTTCCAAGGTGAGCAGATTAACAACTAAAAATAAATAAATAAATAAATAAAGGAGGGCATCATTTGCTCTAAGTGTCCCTTAAAGCAGACTGTTATTTGATCATGTATTTATCTAGGAAATTTGTGTAGCCACAAAGTGACTTCATTAATAGCAAGTAAACAACTGGACATATAAGTGCCTGTATATACCTAATGAACATTACAAATGATATCTACTATTTGTTGTACCCTTACTCTGTACTTTTAATCCTCACCAATACCCCATGAGGGGGTATATTTACTAACCTCATTTTACATGTGAGGAAGCTTAGGTACACAATGGTTAACATAATTTGCCAGGGATCATGACGTTATTATACAAATTCAGTCTTTACTACAACTATGATCAAAATCATGTTTTTATAATTATGTAATTCTACTACTGTTCTTTTTAAAGGTACTAAAATACATTTTAACAAAACCCCCACTCTTATGTAAAATAATAATTTTTGTATAATTTATTTTGAAAATATCTGAGCCTATTGAACTGAAAAATTTTTAAGCAATTAAGTTTTAGCATAAAAATTATAGAACACTAGCCTACTCTAAGAAGTTCACCTAATATTTCAATCTAGATGACAATGAGAGGGAATTATCAGCACTTGCACTAACAATGTTGCATACTGTTTTTAAATTTTCAATAAAAGCTCATCTCATTGTATATCATTTCATATATAATAGTAGTCAACCCAAGTTTCCCCATCCTTAGACGGCAACAACATCACCCGTAATCCTAAAACCACTTATAGTGGGCACTAGAATGCTTTAGAAATAAACAATGTGAACATGATAAAGTAGAAAAACCCTGCACCAGAGTCCAGAGACCTGCCCACCAATCACAGCTCATCACTAGCTAGCATTTTAGACCCTTCCACTGGTCTGGGTCTCAGTCTCCTGATCTGCAAAATAATCATATCCAAATTCTACTCTTCCAACTCTAAAAGAAATGTGACTCACACACATAAATCTTTTTTCCAAGCTTCCTATTCTCACTCTGTTTAGTTATTACCATTACTTTGCAAGCATTAAGCATTATTTTCCCTTATTTTTACAATGGGAGAATATCCCATTCTAAACAAAGCTAAGAGGAGAAAGCCTTTCTGACCACTAGTTTGCCATAAATGAGTCCGAAGGTGAATAATGTAGAAGCTATTATAATGTTAAAAGGTGTTAGGTTTCAATATTTTAGGCTACTGTTTTGTGTGCCAGTACATTCTCCCTAAGGACAAATAGTAAAATTCAAGGACAATAGGGAGAAAAAAGTTTAATTTTCTATTATTTATTCAATAACTAAGAAGGTGCCAAGTGAAGATACTAACATCCTTTTGCAGAAATGTTTTCTCTGACTGATGAACTACATTTTACATCAAAGTGAAAATACGATCTACAAAATTTTCTCTTATGCTTAAATACTCCCTTAAAAAAAAAAGCATTTATTTTATAAATTTTGATGAATCAGTAAGATATATGATTGTGAAAAGATTAAAAATCTAGCTGTGAAATTCTCAGCTTCCTCTTCTAAGCGACATGAACAATCTCCGTGGGCTGCCACAGAGGTGGATTCTGTGGACTAACCCTGGTATGCATTTTCTATGCTCTTAACTCATTCTCAAGAGTGTTATGCAAATACAATATTATTAAACTTAAACTAAGCTTCTGACATTAAAATTCCCAACTGTTAGAAAAATCAACCTGATTTTAGTATTGCTTTCTAGAGCTGCTAGCCTACCAAACATCTTCCCAGTTCAACAAAGTTAAAATATTTTAAACTTCTATAAAATTTGTGGTTCAATTTTATATGACCTTGTAAAGAAGCAATTCAAAACAAGGGAAAGAAAGCCCGTGAATTACTTATTAATCTTATAGAATAAGAGTCATTAGCAAACTGTAATAATAGCACACACCAGTCTAAATGTTCAATTGGAAGAAGTAAACTACTGCTATGGAAGAAGAGACCTGAAGGAGGGATTTTCAGCAGATGGAGAAGCTTCTACAAGAGGTGCAGTTTGTGAATTTCAAGGTGCAGTTTGAGAATTTCCAGCAAAAATAATAACCGGTAAAACACCATCGAACGCATACATACATTTTAAAAGGTAGCTGCCAAGGTCCACCTTTTGGTTGGAATGCCGAAAGAAAATGTCAAAAATCACCTCGGGACTCCAATCCTCCAGCCTCTCAAAGTTCAGAACCGAGCCAAGATGAGCGCTTAAACTGTTTCTGAGCATCCTTCTTTAAATACAACGCCCTCTCCAGAAAGTCACTTCGCCTCAGCTACTTGAATCCCCAAATCCCAGTACCAAAGAATCTTAGGACCCCAAGTAGTTGCAGAGGGTCTTCCAGCGCCCGCCTGAGCATCCCTTTCCACCTCGAGTTAAACTCCGGAGGTGCTCCAGTCACTTCCCCCATCCAAGTTTCCCAGTTCCCTCTCTCATCTCCCGGTGGACCTTCTCGTCGACCTTGAGGACCCCCGGACTGGAGCCTCAGAGCCCAGTATCTTGACGGGTGCCCTCTTCCATGCAGCGCGCGCAAATGCCCCAGTCTCTGGTGACCCCCGAGATTGGCCACGACCCTGATCATGAACGCCTTCCGACTAGCCTGGAGCGATCCCTCTCCCCTTAAGCGCCCCACATTCCTCCAACCAGAAAAATAATTAAACGAAATGCACCGAAAGCCTACCAAGCGCAAGCTCCCACTATGCGCCGCACTGTCTGCACCGGGCTCGCGGCCCGGGTCCGCCGTCCCCCGCCCGTCGTCTTCTTCCCTGCCAGAGGGCCGGGGCTGCCTCCTCCCGGGATGTGGAGGCGCCGGCCGGAGACGGACTGCGCCCGGCGCAAGCACCTGGGGCCGGAGAGGCGGCAGCTAACGGCGGCGCGGGGGCCGGGGAGCGCTCACTAACCAGGTCGGCCGCGGGGACACTCACCGGTCGGGGCGCGCGGGGCGGCCTCATCCAGGGGCACCTGCGGCCAGGCAGGACGGGCCCGGACGGCGCAGTCACCGAGAGCGAGTCCGCCGGCCAGCCCGCCAGTCCCGTCCGGCTCCCAGCGACTGCCCGAGCGAGCGTAGTCTCGCTTCCTCCGGACGGAGCCTGGGGACCCCAGCTCCGCCGGATGCCCCCTCCAGGCCCCCACCCCTTTCCCAGGCCGCCTCCCCCTCTTCACCGTTACCCCTCCCCCCACCCCCCAACCCCCACCCCCCACCGGAATGGAAAATACCTCCCGGGGCGGGGGGCGGCGGCGGCGGCACGCCTCTCTGAAGGGCAGCCTACCGTGACCAATAGCAGGCGGGGCTCTGGAGGGGCGGGATTCCTAGCGGCCAATCCGAAGGCGTGTAGGTGAAGGCCGAAGGAAGGAGGCTGGGAGCGAGAGTTGGGCGGCCCGGGAGTCAGGGAGGTCCGGCCGCTTGGGTACGGTCTGTGCGCGGCTGCCATTTTGGAGTCGGGCCGCTGCGACGGCGGCCGGGTCCGGCCCGGGGGAAAGGGAGGAGCCAGTCAGATGGGAGATATGAGGTCACGTGGGCTTGAGGGGCGGAGTAAAGCGGGCCCAAGGGGAGGGGGCGGCGGCGGCGAGTCACTGGGTCTGAGCAGGGTCACGTGGTCCGAGAAGGGGCAGCGGTGGGCTTGAGGGCGGAAGGTCAGCCTTGAAGTGGTAGGAGGAGGAACGCTTTGTCCCTGGTTTCAACTCTGTTAGGGAAAAGGAAAGGAAAAATGTTGAATGGAGGCGTGAGTTCCTGGTCGGAAAATGTGAATGAGTCTCCCTAGTTCCCTCCAGCAAAGAGCCTATTACTGAATTCCAAGATCCACAGGAACCTAGGCACTTCGTTTAATTCAAGTATTCCCATCCCTATTGCCAGCTGTCACAAACATGACTCAGATCAGATGGAGGGGTGTCTCCCAGTTTTTGCTTGCAGTTTGGATGGAAAGGCCCCCGCCCTAGAAATGGCTAAAAGGATAAAAGCATAGTTGAGGCAGTATGACTTCACCAGGACAGGCTGTCTGGACTTATAGAAGCCTTGTCATTCACAAACTTACCGGCCACTTTTGTGTTAGACATACCCATGGTCATGTTACAACACCTCCAAACAAACTTGACTATGAGACCCTGTCTAGCTCTCAGCTGTATTTCAATTCGTGCTTTCAGTACAGACTAAATTATGTTCCTTACTAATCCACTCAAAGTACCCCTCTCAAGGCCACCAGTGACATCCTTATGATCGAGTTCAAGGGTTGCTTGTATAAGGTGATCTCTTTTGTAGTAGTTTCTAAGGTCTCCCCTCACTCCAGTTTCCCTAAGACCATAAACTCTCAGACTGTATTTCTTTTCAGTTAACCTTTCTAATTCAATTGTGTTGGCTTTTTAAGAGAGTCCCAGGATCTAATCCTTAGTCCTCTCCTTTAGGTACAGAGTCATTCTGCTGCACACTAAGGTGGTCTAACCATTCTGATGACTGAGTGTACTTTTAATGAGGTTCCAATCTGCCTGTCTTAGTGCTTTTGGATGTCTCCACTTAAATCTAATCTTGACACATCCAAATCCGAACTGAAATAGCCGAAGAAGTCCACAAAACCTTCTCGTCCCTGTCTGTTATCTTCTTTGATAACATCACCATTCGTTCACTTAACCAAACCAGAACCTGGGAGCAATCCTCCAGGCTACTCCCTCCTTGCTGTAACACTTCTGTACCCCTTTGAGCTTTGTCCTGTTGATTATCTTTTCTAACTGCTCTTTCCTCTCAATTTCAACAGCCATTGCTTCACCTGGGCCATTTATTCATTAGCCCAGTATTTACTAAGCATTTTACATTGTGCCAGGCACTGTTTTAGGTGCTTAGGATATAGTGGTGAACAAAACTGACAAAGTTCCTGAATAGGGTGAAATAATGCATATATGAGTAAAGTAGCAAATTAATAATTCAAGGGGGTGATATGTACTATAAAGATCTCCCACCAAAAAACAGAGAAACATGCAAGAACCTCTGGAAGTAGTTGCCCAGCTCTTCACCTCAGTCTCCCCCTCCATCCCTCTCCCCCAGCCTCCCCACCCTGCTTAACATCTTCTCATCCTTCCTTCTTGTTCTCGAAGAAAAGATGGCCCTGATTGTTTCATCTGGAGCGGTTTTACTTCGTTTCATCTGTGAGGACTTCCATCTATCTTTTTGTTAGGGCTGCCTCAATACCAATTCCCCAGCTAGGAGATAAGCTTCTTTGAGGGCAGGGGTCACACCTTATACATCTTTGGGCTTCCACAGTGTCTTGGCTCAGAATAGGTACTCACAAAATGCATACTGAAATAAACTGGTGAAATCTCCTGACCCCTGAAGCATACTGCCACAAAAGCATCTTGAGCCCAATCAGAATGGAAGGTCAGTAAGCTCATCTATTAGAGTGTAGAGGCTGTGATGCCTCCTGGCAGAGGGCAGGGTAATAAATGAATGAGATTACCTCTGTTGGTTCCTTCCAGGCCTGGGATTCCATGATGCTGTGTCCCATGTGGGGCAGGAGTTGCATCATAAACACTACTTTACTTGACAATGCCAAGTACACGTGGGCAATTTAAAATACTCTTTGTTTCTGATGAGGAGCTTCAAACCCAGAGCACTCTGGGTAAATTGCCAGGAGACTTTCTGCAGGAGAAGGGTTGCAGTTGCCACTTGACTCTATTTCCAGGCCCTTGGGTGTTGCACCCCAACAGGGAGCGAGATGTTGCCAGTTCCGTCATAGTCATTGTAATTAAACCCAAGTTCTGGCAAAGGGCAGTGCGTAATTATGAAGTACTATTATGGTTTTTATCATTATTAGGCACCCAGCTGCCCAGCCCAGAAAACCACAGTCGTAAAACACAGAGAAGCCAAGCTCCTCTCCCAGCTGGCATGAATCAATACCAGGTGTATTGGCACACAGTCCTGCAGCTCTGCTCATCAAGATGAAACCTTCTGTCCCCTCTTCTTGGCAAGATAAAATTTTAAGTGAATGAAAAGAGGAAATGTAAAGAAAGACCTTTGCCACCTCTTCTAAATGGAGTTCCATTTTTTTCCATGTCCCCAGAATGATCTCTTCTCATCTACATATTTATTGTGTAAATCTTTTTCAACTTTATCCTTGACCTGCCAGCTTTCTAAGCATCATTCACCCATGTCTCTGGAGGATGTATTAGTTAGGGTGGGAGTGCAGAGTGCAGAAAAGGGTGCTTTTACTTTCAAGAAACTTATAATACAGACTAAATAATTCAGAAAGTATAGTCAGGCTTGACAAGGCATCTGCCTTTTATTGAGCGCCTACTCAATGCCATACTTGGCATTTTCACATACGCTAACTGACTTGATCCACACCACCCTACAAGGTGCCTCTTATAATCCTTATTTTCTTAAAGGTCTCAAAGACTTAGTGACAGAACTGAGATTCCAACATAAATGTACAAATTTGGTGACTGTATATTCATGGTAGATGTGTTCACACTGGGTGGTGAATACAGGTATCAGACTCTTCCTTCTCCTGTCAAATTAAACATGGTTTTTTGAACAAAGTAGATTTTAAGCTGAACATTGAAAGAACAATTCAGAAATGATGCTGAGGGAATGGTGCCAAACAAGGAGGCCAAATTGGCCATAAGCCTGAAATCAATCAATATGGAAAGATTTCTTGTTCAGCCGTGAGTCATATTGTATTCTTCAAGTACCTTTATTATCTCAGCTCTTCCAAATGGGGAAGTCGACCCAGGTGGTACAAGGGTGGGCTGAGGATGAAAGAGAGTGGTTTGGGTAGGGAATAAGTTTTTGAATGGAGGACTCCCAAATGGCCCATAAACTGGCACCTCAGGCACTGGCTTCTGGAACCAATGAAACCATGGCAGCTTTCCTTGCTGCCTATCAGTTGTTTTTAACTGATGTGTGTAGAACAGTTTCTCATTCTCTTCTTTCTTATAAAACAATTAACAGTTTTTAAAAACAATTTAGCAGTATGTTATACAAGGCAGTTCACTTTTATTATTAGCAGTTTTTTTTTAAGAAATTCAAGATTATATAAAATGAACCCATTTAAAGTGCACCATTTGATCTGTTTTGAGACATGTATACCCTTGTAATCTCTATCATAATCATGAAAGAGAACATTTACATCACCCCCAAAAGTTCCCTTGTGCCCCTTTCGCAGCAGAAATTTTAATACAACTTATATTTTGATTACTCCAAAATCTAGTCTCTAACTTCAACCGTGCTTTCAAATTCTAGACCCATATTTATAGCCATCTACTTGACATAGCTGAGCTTCCAAGATGACACGAGTGGTAAAAGAAACTGCCTGCCAATGCAGGAGCCGGAAGAGACATGGATTCGATCCCTGGATTGGGAAAATACCCTAGAGGAGGGCATGGCAACCCACTCCAATATTCTTTCCTGGAGAATCCCATAGACAGAGGAGGCCGGCAGGCTCCTCAAACCAAATAGGACTAAAAGCTTTATCTTAGCTACAAGAAAACCTCCATCTCCTCCAATTCCCTTTGCAAATCATTTTTCTGCATTCTTCAATTCTGCTGAAGAAGTTATCATCCACCCAAGCATATAAGCATGAAAATTTAAAAAATAATCTTCACTCTTCCCTCTCTCCAACCTCCCAAAAAAGTGATTCTATTTCACACAAACATTGTGTAATCAGTCCTTTCCATTTCTAATATCATCATTCAGATACATCTTGCTCTCACAATCACTATAAAAATAAAAAAAAACCTCCTAACTAGTTTCTTCATGATGCAATTCATCCACCAATCTGCCCCTCTAATTCTCTTTTGAAAACCCAGAGCTGACTGTTTCAAACCTCTGCATTCAGAGACTGCCCAACAGCATAAAAAGTAGCACTGAAAATCTTTCACAGTATGGCCCCAACCTCCCCTCCTGGATTCCTCTGCTCCCTGCCACATAAAGCATGCTATACATTTTCACCTTTTTGTGCTTTGTATCAGATCTCTGTCTGAAATGTGCCTCTTCCTCCACCTGGAAACTCCTCCACATTTCATAGCCCCATTTATACGACTTTCCTCAATAAAGCCTTCCCAGACCTCTCCAGATAAAAATAGTCATTCCGTCTGTTACACTTGACCTCCCATAGCATGCTGCACATATATTTATCACACTGAACAGACATAGTGATTAAGTAGAACAGGAGATCACTGTGGACAGTGACTGTAGCCATGAAATTAAAAGATGCTTGCTCCTTCGAAGGACAGCTATGACAAACCTAGACATATTAAAAAGCAGAGACATCACTTCGCCAACAAAGGTCCATATATTCAAAGCTGTGGTTTTTTCCTGTATTTGTATATGGATGTGAGAGTTGGACCATAAAGAAAGCTGAGTGCCAAAGAATTAATGCTTTTGAATTGTAGTGCTGGAGAAGACTCTTGAGAGTCCCTTGGACTGCAGGGTTATCAAACCAGTCAATCCTAAAGGAAATCAACCCTCAATATTCACTGGAAGGATTGATGTTGAAGCTGAAGCTCCAATATTTCGGCCACCTGATGTGAAGAGTTGATTCATTGGAAAAGACTCTGATGCTAGGAGAGATTGAAGGTAAAAGGAGAAGGGGGCAGCAGAGGATGAGATGGTTGGATGGCATCACCCACTCAATGAACAGAATTTATTTGAGCAAACTCTGGGAGATAGTGGAGGACAGAGGAGTCTGGCATGCTGCAGTCCATGGGATCACAAAGAGTTGGACATGACTTAGCAACTGAACACTGAACAACAACAACAGAAGAACAGGAGAGCCGAATCAGAAGATCTGGGTCTAACTTAAAAACCTCATTCACCACTTGCTGTGCCATCTAAGGCAAGTCATATAACCTCTCTGAACCTTGATTATTTAACTATAAAACTGAGATAACACTTTGAATAATACCCACTCATAAGACTGTTCTGGTGATTAAATGAACTAAGTGTAATTATAAATGTGAATGTATTTTGCACTATACAGATATTAGAGATTATAATGACAAAGCTGTATCTTCTGCTGGGCTTCCCTGGTGGCTCAGACAGTAAAGAATCCGCCTGCAATGTGGGAGACCTGGGTTCAGTCCCTGGGTCAGGAAGATCCCCTGGAGGAGGGCATGGCAACCCACTCCAGTATTCTTGCCTGGAGAATCCCCATGGACAGAGGAGCCTGGCAGACTACAGTCTGTGGGGTAGCAAAGAATTGGACATTACTGAGCAATTAAGCAACTAAGATATTTAAAATATCTTCTGCTAGATTTTGAGCTCCTTGAGTGCAAAATCAACATCTGGCCATCTTTATTTTCCTTCTACTTAACATAGTGCTCAAGCTGCCTGTCGCCTAGATTGGTTTATGACATAAGTTACTATTTCATGTATTAATAGAACTATATTCTCTTCATTTATTCTCTTAGCCTACTTTGTACAATATAAAAGCAAATCATGACACTTTATTTCTTTTTTAGTCATGTCCAACTCTTTGAGACCCCATGGGCTGTAGCCTGCCAGGTTCCTCTGTCCATGGAATTTTCCAGGCAAGAATACTGAAGTGGGTGGCCACTTCCTACTCCAGGGGATGTTCCTGACCCAGGAATCGAACCCATGTCACCTGCATTGACAGGTGGATTCTTTACCACCAGCAACACCTGGGAAGCCCTTTATAACTGTTTATTGCCTTTGTAATTAAATAGTTTCATCAAAAGGTCTCTGAGGAAATAAACTATATAGTGTATCCATGATTAATTTTAAAAGTCTTTGTTTTTATTCAACAAAAACTTTTTAGAGTCACTGAATGATATTTAATCTACATAGTTAAAGGTTCTACAGAAAGAGCATGGGGAATTGGTACTGATGTAACTGGAGTGGTCATAAAAAGCCTCTCTGAGAAAGTGGCCTTTGAGCATCAATAATGAGAAGGAGACAATCCTACAAAAAGGAGGAGGAATAGCCTTCCAGGCAGAGAGAAGAGCACAGACAGATACCCTGAGACAGGGGAAGGCAAAGTCTATGTGAGGAACTGAAGGTAAGCTGACGTGGTGTGAAGGGAGGGAGGAGAAGTGGCAGGAGGTGAAGTCAAACAAGCAGACAGAGCTTGGACTGACAGAGTAGAGAGTTTAAGTCATATTCTAATTGTAATAGAAACCACTGAAGGATTTTAAGCAGGAGTATGATATGATCTGATTGGTTTTTTTAAAAATAGCCCTAACTACATATGGAGAATGTGTTCCGGGGGAGGTGGGAATGAGGATCCGAAGGCAGACTAGTGATTTCTGTCTGAACTAGAGAGGTTGATCTTGGTGAAGAGTAGTAGTTTGGGGGTATGTTTGGCAGATAGAACTGATGAGTCTAACTGATGGATTTAATGATGGATTTAATGACAGCGAGCAAGGGAAAGATGCTAAAAGATGACTCTTAGGATTAGGAGCTAAGCAGGCAGATAGAAGTTCAGCTTACTGAATTTACACAGTGCCTATGGAGGTGCTGCACTAGGCTCTGAGAATACAAAGCCCATTGAGTAAGACACAGTACTTGTCCTCAGAAAACCCAGGCTGGTGGGGAGGACTGCCTCTACCAGTTAATAGAATTACCCTGGTAGTTTCTATTGGTAACTTTTCCATTGGTGGCATCTTCTGGGATCTTGGATTTTTTTTTTTTTTTTTCCTTGAGAGAAGAGAAAAGAAGGATATGGAAAAAGAACCACAAGGTTAAGATACTGGACAGAAGCAAGGTGCTCTGCTAACAGGAATGGGAGTCACTGTGGTCTGAGCTTCTGTTATTTCCGCCTACTCATACCTGACCAACAGTATACCTATGGTTGAGGATGAATTCAGATTTCTTTTTCTTTTTATTGTAAGTGTAACTCTCATGAAATTACTATATGACTCCTGAATGACTTCTCTCAAGCTTTTTTCTTTCTGGTATTTATTTAATTTTTAATATTTGACCAGTTGATACATTCACATGTTTCAAAAATCAAAACAGGACTTCCCTGGTGGACCAGTAGTTGAGAATCTGCCTGCCAATGCAGGGGACATAGGTTTGATCCCTGTCTAGGAAGATTCCCACATACCATGGAGCAACTAAGCCCATGCACCACAACTGCTGAGCCCACACTCTAGAGCCTGTGCTCTGCAACAAGAGAAGCCACAGCAATGAGAAGCCTGGGTACCGCAACTAGAGAGTAGCCCCTAGAAGATCTGTGTACAGCAACAAAGACCCAGTGTAGACAAAAATAAATACATAAATAAATAAACTTAAAAAAAAAATGATTTCCACCAGAAATTGTTAAAAAGATCAAAACAAAAAAAAAGGTATATGGTGAAAATTCTCCCTCCCACCCTGCTTCTTCTACCCCTTCTTCATGCCCACCACCCTCATAGGTAGAGATAGTTACTTATATTGGTTTTTCCATGTGTCCTGACAGTGATTCTTCATGCACATGTAAGCAGTTCTTCTTTCTTTTCTTCTTCCCTGCTTACACAAAAGGTGGTATATTATATCTCCTGATTTGCATATTGCTTTTCCCATTGACAATGTCTCTTCAAGCTCTGCCATATCAGTACTAAGAGAGCTTCCTCATTCTTTTAAACAGCTGCATAGCATTACACTACAGTTTATTTAACCATTCCCCTATCGATGAACACTTGAGCTGTTTACAATGTTTGCTATTTATCGCAAACAATGCTGTGATGAATAAACCGGCACATATGTCTGCAGGTATATCTTTAGGATAAATCCCCAGAAGTCTTCCTAACACTTTAATGAAATCTTCCAAAGGAATATTCTAAGGTGGCGTGAGTAGGTTTCCAAATTAGAATGTCAACTTTCAAAGGATTAGCTCTCACGTTCCATTAAAAATAATTCCTCAACCTTTGGCCTGCAAATTGTAGCTTTTATCATTTCCTAATAAAGAATTAAAAAAAAAATCTGCAATGAGCATTTACTGGTATTTTATCATGTTTAACTATTTTTTAAAATTATCTATTTACTTACTTATTTTTGACTGTGCTGTGTCTTTGTTGCTGCAAGCCTGCTTTCTCTAGTTGCAGTGTGCAGTCTTCTCTTATTGCCCAGCATGGGCTCCAGGGCACTTGGGCTTCAGTAGTTATGGTGCATGGGCTCAGTTGCCCTGTGGCAGGTGGAATCTTCCTGGATCAGAAATTGAACCCATGTCCACTGCATTGGCAGGCAGATTCTCAACCACTAGACCACCAGGGAAGTCCAGAAAATTTTACAATATTTAATCTGCTTCTCCTGTAACCAGTAATGGCTGGCGTATTTTTAAAAAGAAGAAAGAATAATATTCAGCTTGATTATGTGCCAGTTAATAAATTGCAAGCTCTAGAAAATACTTGAGTTTTCTTAATTCAACATATAGAAGCATCTTTTGAATGAAATCTATGATGGGATTAATGGGTTTGGAGTTGAGAACTTGTAAGGTGTAGACTGCCCCAAACAGCTCTAGTGCTACTCTAGCCCCAGCTTCAGATATCCATTTTTTTGGATATCAGCCATTTTTTTTAAATTAGCATCCCTTTGCATTTGTCTTTGTAATTCTTCAATTTCCCATGGTTGCTTTTGGAAAATAGGTTTAAGGGCCTGGTAAAATGGATGTTGCTGCTGCTGCTAAGTTGCTTCAGTCGTGTCCAACTCTGTGTGACTCCATAGATGGCAGCCACCAGGCTCCCCCATCCCTGGGATTCTCCAGGCAAGAACACTGGAGTGGGTTGCCATTTCCTTCTCCAATGCGTGAAAGTGAAGTCGCTCAGTCATGTCCGACTCTTCGCGACCCCATGGACTGCAGCCTACCAGGCTCCTCTGTCCATGGGATTTTCCAGGCAAGAGTACTGGAGTGGGCTGCCAGTTACATGGGTCAATAAGTTTACCTTTTGGTTCAGCTACTTTGGGTTATGTTTTTTCAACTTTGGTGAGCAAAGGATTTTTGATTGATGCAACATCTTCAAACAAAATTTGGCAAATTAAGCTCATGTTGTGCCCATGGTTTGCCAAATTTTGTGATTTCCCCAGCTAATTCCCAGACTCCTTTCTTCTCACATCTAGAGTGACTTTAGCCTTGCAGCAAACCCATCAAAACACCAAACCAGAGTCCTCTTTCCCTTCCCTGAAAGACTCCTCCAGTTCTATGCTTAAACCCAGCTCACTGGGGAAGTTAAAGAAGGAAGGGAACAGATGGCAACCTGATTCATATTCCTCTTATAGGAATTAAGCCAATTTCTTTTAGGGGTCAGTTCCAGTTCAGTTTCAGCAGTGAATGAGAGTTGTTTGAATCCATTTCTTGTTTAGGCCTGTAATCATCTGCTGTAATCCAAAGTCCTTCACTGGGGAAAATATTTGAGGGAGTTAAAATTTTGTTCCAGTATGAGGGAACCATGTAATGTAGAATCAAGTTGCACCTGTCTTATTAGGCCTTTTGTGCTAACAGGGGCAGTATATGGAGGATAGGGAGGCGATTACTAGTATACTTAATACAAAAATAATCAGCCTAGACTGTATCTATAATAAGCTGTATCATAAAATCTACTCTTTGGGTTTGCTTTTAATAACTCTAATCCACGTGAGAGTAGACTTTGAAATATCAGACTGTATCCACCAAATGACTAAAAGATAAGTTAAGACAAACTTTAAAGTTTTTGCCTCTTTTAGAGGAGCAGGTGCCTTATAGGTGAAACACTTATGGCCTCTGTTTGAAAATTATTTCTAATTAAAGTAATAGACTTACTGAACGATTTGGGGACATGATTATCCTCTAAAAAGTAAAAATCTAGGTTCAGAATATCAACTTGACCTCTGTATATATAAATATAAGAAATATTATATTAATAATATATAATATAATATATATTATTAATATAATATATATAATAATAACATTTTAATATATAAAAATGTTATATATAATATAAATAATTTCAAGGCACTTACAGAATGCTCAGCTTGTTCCAGGATATTTTTGTTAGTGGGTGGTGTACAAACAAGAGATAGAATGACAGATGCCATCTATATGTTTTACAAAAACACCTCTTGCTTGTGCATGTGTAAGCAGAGTCAGGTTTGACAAAATGCAAAGAGATGTCTTACAGATGGCCCATGTGAGCAGGACGAGTCTTCTCAAGCTGATGAGGCTGTAAAAGCAGTTGTCATGAGTATGTGCAAGTCTGCCACACCTGTTCTTCAAGGAAATTCCCACTGGTAAATATGAATCTTCAGAATCAGAGACCAAGGCTAGGTGAGCTTAGTTCAGTTTTCTATTAGTTCAAGAGAGACTATGACCACCAAAATGGCTTTTTGTGAGTCTTCCTGAGACTTTTCTATTTCTCCTGGCTCTGTGTTATTTGTGGTTAAAATTTAAGATTAAAATCCTCTTATTTGGTCCTTGAAGAAATAACCATGATTAATCTTATAGCATTAAATTCATTGGTGATGTGTTTTGAAGGGAATAAACTCCTGCAAAAATAAACTGCAAAAAGGCTTGGATATACAGAATTTTGATGCTTCAAATGATGTAATTTTCTATAATATTTAGCCTGCCATTTTTAGTTTGGTATTTGTATAATAGGAGATTTCGAAGAAAAAGCTAAAGAGAGGCTAATTTGCTTGGTACTGCTTCTGTTCTTTTGTTCTTTTAGAATCTAAAATTAACCAACATCTGCAGTGTCAACAGGGACTCCATATGGCATTCAAGTTTGTACTTTTCCTAAATAATGCATTTGAAGCAATGTAATCTGAGAGGAATTTTGAGGTGATAATGAGTAGACTGCCTTATATTGTATAGCACTTGATAGTTTCAAACTGATTTAACAACTAGGACTTTATTTGATCTTCACAACAATGTTAAGAGGCAACAAGATCAGGTATTTCTTATTCTTGTCAAACACATAAGAAGACAGAAGTCCAAAATATGGAAGAGAGATGACCACGGTCACAAATCCGGTGAGTAGCAGAGTGAGAATGAGACCCTGGCCATACTCTAATCTCATGCCCTTTCACCAAATTACTAGAATCAAGTTATTGACTCAAGTTAAAATAGCATGTTTTCAAAATATTAGATTCCTCAAACAACTCTGTAGGGAAATGGAAAGGACTCAATGCCAGAAATAAATAATAAACATGCATGTTTAGTTTCCTGGAGTTTAATGGATTTCATTTGCTCAATTAAGTTCACAGAGGACTTTCACTAAAGTTCATCTAGTTACTCTTGTGAGTTCCTACTTTACCTACCAAAAAAATGTTTTTACCAAAATGTTTTTTCTTCTGTGAAATCACACCTCATAAATCTTTATGCCATATCTAGAAAATTCAAAAGCTTTCCAGTTAGAGATGTTGCAACTAAGAGTGTTTTCCTCCCAGTAATAAATTATAATTTACCTCTACCTGAGTTTTGAAACATTTTTTCTCAAGCCAAATTTCTGTAAATGTCCACAGCGTAACAATCATTTAGGATTTCTAGGACAAGAAAGAAAATAGTTTAAAGTCAAAGAATGTATTATCTTGTGACTGATACACAGGCATAAATTTCGAAGAATCCTATTTTTGAAAGCATAAGTAATGTTATTGCAATTCCACTTTACAGAAATTTCTAACTATGTAATACTACTATTTCTACTTTTAAATGAAGGGAAATTCAGTTGCTTCCGTTTCTTGAAAGTTGGAGGCTTAAAAATTATGAATGCTGGCGTTCTTGAAGCGGAACACTGTGAGTTTGTTATATCAAAAAAGGTACTGACGTTCACAAACACTGACAGGCAGATAGATTTCCAACAAGTGGAAACACAGAGCTACACTGGCAAAAGGAGCAGCCAGCAAGCATTTTAACTGTGATTTGGCTCATCTATGCTGGTTCTGACTCCACGGAAGTTCATCTTTAGGAAGCACCTTCTACCAAATGGAAAGCTGGCAAGAAGTCATTGAGATTGCTGACACTAAAACAACCAGAGCTTACTTAAAATTGAAAAGAACATTTCCCTCTATTATTTGTTTGGATATGTCTCAAAGAACTCCAAACAGAAAAGCAATATTTAAATTTGATGTTGTCCAAAACATTCCTGCAATTCTAATACCCTACCTACTCTGTGTCCAGGATTGGTGGAAATACACAAAGCATTTTTGAAAAGATTATCTAACCCAAGTAGAGGAATGTTATCCTTCCACAAATGAGCAAGTTTAGATATGCGAGTGATGAAAAAGAGAGACTGAGAGAAAGAGACAAAGGAAATGACTGGGAGTGTACTTTGCTAGAAAAAAAGTAATTGGGAGGAATTGGGTGGAGTTGGAGAATTTGGGTAGAAAAGCTTCAGAGAAGGGAGGTTTAAGTCATTTAACTAGGCAATAATTCCATCTGGCTAATAATGGGCCCTGTAAAGAAAGAGCCAAGGGTGATAGAAAGGAATGACTGTGGTGGTACCATTTGGTGGTAATCTGACTGCAGAGAGACAGTGAATGCAGAGATGGGAACAAGGTAACAAAAGAAGGGGAAGTGCCCAAGATGCCGTAAGAACCCAGTCTGCAGGGTTTTTTTCTTCTTCAGTCAAATCTAGTTTTTCTCTTCCCTTTCTACCATCTCCACACCTCTGCCCCACACTGCAGGAAAAATGTGTGTTCACAGGCCCAAGTTTGTTTAGCTTAGTCCTCATTCACCACTGAATGATTTGTGGAGACTGAGACTGGTAACCACTTTTTAGCAAGGACTTCAGCATTAATCAATCAGAATTGGAATGATATAACTTTGTTCCCAGTCAACCCACTTACAACCACAGACCTCCTTGAGCTATAGCACAGTAATGTGGTGTCTTGGCGATTCTGCTGCTAATTAATGGACTGGACAGAGAAGTGTTGGAAGGGCCAGTGCAACTCCTGCAATAGTCCACTGCTTTTCTGCCAGATCGGCTTAAAAAAAAGCTGATCATATCAAACCATGTAAGCCAATACCTGTATTGTTGGCCTGAACTATAAAGCACAACAGTACATCTTGTTCTTTTGCAATTCATTATTAGAAGAAAGAATATAAAGAAGAATTAGACCATGTCTATAATATTCAAGATAGCTAGACAAACAGGCATACTCCTACACTGCCCATTGGAACATGTCCTTTGCACACTGATATGGTAATGATTATTTTCAAAGTTAGATGCAGTATCACTCCCTCTTCTTCTCCCTGCCAAGATTCAGTGTCTCTCAGAGGCAATGGGACAAGGACATGGTCTTGCCAGCTGATGCTAAGGAGGACCAAAGACTCAAGGACCAGCTGTACATATAGCTCATTCACCTGCCTCTCACAAATCACCCGGTCCACACACATCATCGCCACAGGAGGAATCAGGTTCTCCAAGGTCATCCTAAGGATGATTGTGGAGGGCAGCTGGATCCATGGGATTTTGCCTTGTTTTCTCCACAGATACCTTTATGATGGCTTTTGGGGGCCTGTGCACTCTCAAGAAACTGATTCCTCCTGTGTGAAAATGTAGAGAGCCTAGAAGAATGGAACATATCATGACTGATCTCTGAATACCTCATTCTGGAGGGAGTTGTTCTTGCTCTGACAAATAATTCAGCACTCAATCAACACATTTAAAGGAAGTTTCCAGATATGTCTGAAACTCTAGGTGCAGAGACTTTAGTGCCAATTAACAAGGGCAGTTTAGAACAGAACAGAACAGAGGTAGGAAATTAGGAAAGTGAAGAAGCAGTATGATAGAGTAGAGACAGCCAGCTCTGTCAGCAACTAGCTGTATGCCTTTGGTGATTATGCCTGCACGTCAGTTTTCCAAACTCTAAAACGAAAGGAACTTGATGAGAAAAGCACATTTATGGTGTCTCTCTGAATTTCTCCCTTACATTGAATTCACTGAGGGTTCACCGCTGCCAGCCCTCCTCGTCATGCTTTTCCCTCACCAGCCCTTTCTGGCCTCCACGTTTTTTCACTAGGGATGTTTTATTGAGAAAGACTGGTGGCACCTGGCAAAATATCATATGCTGCCTCCCAGATTCCTGAATAATGTCTTCTGGGTTGGAAAGGAGTATCTTTCATTTTCAAATACCTGTATCTAATGTCACCCTTGCCCTGAGGAGCAACACCACAGAGCTAGAGGGTCGAATCTTTAGTTAGCTTCTCTGAGGCCATGTGTTAATCAAACAAAATAAAATTTAGCAAATCTTTTATGCATTTGTCTTTGTTGTTGTTACTGCTGCGGTTGGATTGTCGAAGAATATGTTTATTATGTCAGGACTGTGCTGCCCTTAGAAAGGGGTAAAACATTTAGTGCAAGTCAAAGCCTTGTCGGATAGGTTGCCAGGTTTTTTGATCTCTTATTTGACACAATGTCGTGTGTGTATTTTGTGGCAGAAGATATATATTGCTATGTTCTTCTAAGGCCATTTTCCTCATATAGAGTGCGTCTCAAATATTTTGGAAGGAAAAGTGATGTATTTTTTGTTTTGTTTTGTTTTGTTGTTATTGTTATTATTTGTAACTTATAGAGCCTGTAATTTTTATTCATTCAAAATAAATCCTTAGGTCCCTTTGTATTTCACACCAACTTGGTAAACAAAGGAAAATGGTACTCAAAAATCTTCCCTTTCCACTTATCTTTCTGAATTCTCCTATATAGCTGAGGAATTGCCATTCTGAGAAGCTGGGGGAGGGGAGGGAAGCACATTCCTCTAATTTCAGGCCCCCTAAATCTGGGATTCCTTATGTTGCTCAAAGAACTAAGCATTCTGAAAATGCTGCAAAAAATAATGCAAATATTGTTCTCCTGATAGAACTACTAAATTGGTCATATGGTCTATCTCTTATAGGAGGATTTATTCCTTCTTTCTTAATTAAATGAGAAATAAAAGGAAGTCATGCACAAGCTTTCAGAGCAATGACTATAATATAAAAAATGTAGTTCCAGGCAGAAAAAGAAAAGAAAAAATGTTGAAATGTGGAAATAATAGGAGGGCTTACTCAAGTAGATTCTTATGCTCCATCCAAGTGCTGAAAGAATTAAGAAAAGCTCTAAAGAAAGAAGAATGCAGACAATGGGACAAAGCAGTCATGGACAGAAAATAAGAAGTGTATAGAGTAATAAATTGGAATCTGGGATGATTCTTAACTAAATCACTTTCAAACTGCAATTTTCAAATAAAAGATGAGATTGAAAAAACTCACTGCTAGAAAAGAAAGCAAAATGACTTTGTAAAGAAAGCCCATTTTGAATAAAGTCTTCAGAGATAAGGTCACCTGGCTAGAAAAGAGTTGAAACAAAATTAAGTGGTACAAGTGAGGACATTTGCTAAAAAAAACAAACCATCCTGACTTTGCTACATCCACCCGATGTATCAGATAGCCTCCCAAAGGCAAGTGTTTTACCATATGTGCTCTACTTCCAAAAGGGACTGGATTTAGTCAACTGTGTTAGTTCTGTGTTACTGTGTAACAAATATTCCAAAACAGAGCTTACAACAACATTTATTATCTTACAGTTTCTTTCTGTCAGAAATACAGGTACAGCTTAGCTGATTTCTCCCGCTCAGGGCCTTTCACAAGACTGCAATCAAGGCATCAGCTTTTTAAAAATAACAATAAAATACACACATACTTTTGAAAAATACAAAAGCACACAAAATGACAATTGAATTCTCACCCTTTGACTCCATCCCTACTCCCACTCAACTTTAAGGGTAAAGATTTGTAACTGTTTCTTAGATATTCCTCCAAATATTTTAAATGTGAATGCATTGTGTGTCTGGGTATGTATTTACATATATGGGATCATAATAATATTGTTGTACATCTTGGTTTTTTAAAAAAACGTAATGATATGTCTGGGAACGTGTATAGATGAGACCCATCTCAATTTTTTCCTTGACTGCATAGTGTTCTTTTAAATGGCTGGCTATATCATAATTTATTTACTGCTGCTAAGTCGCGTCAGTCGTGTCCGACTCTGTGCGACCCCATAGACGGCAGCCCACCAGGCTCCCCCATCCCTGGGATTCTCCAGGCAAGAACACTGGAGTGGGTTGCCATTTCCTTCTCCAATGCATGAAACTGAAAAGTGAAAGTGAAGTCACTCAGTAGCATCCGACTCTTCGAGACCCCAGAGTCTCCACCTAATACACATTCATATCTACCCCTCCCCCAACTTTTTGGCTATTTCAAATAATGCTGCAATGAACATGCCTATCTCTGCATACTTTGGTGAGTTTCTCTTACAGACAAATCCCTAGCAGTGAAATTACTAGGCCAAAGGATATGTTCATTTAAATTTTTTAAAGCCTCTTTTTATTATAAAATAAAATACAAATACAGAACACCAAACAAAATAAATGCAGAGCTTAATGGATTGTTATAAGGCAACACTCCCTTAACCATCACTTAGGTCAAGAAAGAGAACTTTGCCAGCCTTCCATGTGCTCCATGATCACAACTGCTTCCCTCCCTGATAATAACCACTATACTGATTTTTATAGAAATCAATTTCTTCTGTGGTTTTACCACCCAAGTGGCATCCATAAATATGATAATTTAGTTTTGTCCATTAAAAAAACTATTGATATATCTTTCAAATCTCTTTAAATTTGCACGTTTTCCCTTCCAAACTTTTCTTTTCCATGCAAGAGCTGTTACCACAGGAGCCCAAAACGCTTTCCAGCAAATATCTCTTGGCTGTTGTTGAACTTTTCGGTCCCCTGATGTTTTAGATACACTGTTTCTCTTGGATTTCTCTGCTTCCTCATGCATAGGTGCTGATAACAGGCAGGTCTTCTGGCTATCCCATTTTTGGTATTTTGATGTTCACAGAGCTACTTTATCACCTAAGCTTTACTGTAAATATTTTCAAGGGTTTCGAGTTTTGCTATCCAGTTATTTGTTTTGGGGAAGGGATCTGGGGAGATTCAAAGCTATGTTACCACTTCCTCCATCTTTCCATAATTTCCTCCTCATTTTAAAATTTGATTCAGTTCATATCAGTCATGCAGTCATGTCCAACTCTTTGCGACCCCATGGACTGTAGCACACCAGGCTTTCCTGTCCATCACCAACTCCTAGAGCATACCCAAACTCCTGTCCATCGAGTCGGTGATGCCATCCAACCATCTCATCCTCTGTTGTCCCCTTCTCCTCCTGCCTGCCTTCAGTTTTTCCCAGCATCAGGGTCTTTTCAAATGAGTCAGCTCTTCGCATCAGTTGGCCAAAGTATTGGAGTTTCAGCTTCAGCATCAGTCCTTCCAATGAATATTCAGGACTGATTTCCTTTAGGATTTCCTTTAGGAGTTTCAGCTTCAGCATCAGTCCTTCCAATGAATATTCAGGACTGATTTCCTTTAGGATTTCCTTTTGATCTCCTGGCAGTCCAAGGGACTCTCAAGAGTCTTCTCCAGCACCACAGTTCAAAAGCATCAATTCTTCAGTGCTCAGCTTTCTTTATGGTCCAACTCTCACATCCATAAATGACTACTGGGAAAATCGTACCTTTAACTAGATGGACCCTTGTCCGCAAAGTAATGTCTCTGCTTTTTAATATGCTGTCTAGGTTTGTCATGGCTTTTCTTCCAAGGAGCAAGTGTCTTTTAATTTCATGGCTGCAGTTACCATCTGCAGTGATTTTGGAGCCCAAGAAAATAGTCTGTCACTGTTTCCATTGTTTCCCCATCTATTTGCCATGAAGTGATGGAACTGGATGCCATGATCTTAGTTTTTTGAATGTTGAGTTTTAAGCCAGCTTTTTAACTCTCCTCTTTCACTTTCATCAAGAGGCTCCTCAGTTCCTCTTCGCTTTTGCAAATTAATTAAAATTTGGTAGGTGTGATCAAATTACCTTGAGGATGATGTGCTTTCTGTGGACATTTGCCTAATTTTTAAAAAAGTACTTATTTACTTTTGACTGTGCTGGGTCTTCATTGCTGCGCGGTCTTTCTCCAGTTGCTGTGCACGGCTTCTCTTTGTGGTGGCTTCTCTTGTTGAAGTGCACACACTCTAGAATGTGCGGGCTTCAGTAGTTGCAGCTCACAGGCTTAGTCACCCAGTAGCATGTGGAATCTTCCCGGACCAAGGATCAAACCTATATCTCCCACGCTGGCAGGCCAGATTCTTAACCACTGGACCACCGGGGAAATCATGGACATTTACTTTAAATTAATAGACTTCCTATTCCTAAATTGCAAAAAGAAAATAGTGAAATCTTAGGAAGAGACTGTATGTCCTATGCATTTTCATTCTGAACCAATGTCTGTGAATAGATATCAAAGAGGTTTGTAAATAAGAGCTGGTAGGATCTTCAGTTCTGTAGTATCTTTATGGAATCTTTATGCACTGCTCTGAGATGAACAGTGCAGCTGGAGGACAGAGGGGCACACTGCCTTTCAGAGACCAAGTCAGGAGGAAGAGCATATGGCCCCTTCCATAAGCCACAGTGTCTTTGAAGCAGAAACTGAAGATCTCATGGGGTCAAGTTTTAATACGAATATGTTAGAGGAGTCTATTCGGGCATCTCTCAAACCACAGGTGATATGTCTGTGTTTTTTTCAGCTTTCTAAAGTCAGCTGGGTGGGACAGTTGGCTGTTATTATATTCTTCTATTTCAACAGGCTTCTCATGAACGATGTGCAGCCACTGATAGAAACTTTTGTTATGTTCTCAAAAAAATTGCCTTTTTTTGTCCTCATATTTTGTTTATGTCTATACTGTTAAATTGAGTCCAAAACCTCTAAAATTAGCAACTCTCATAGTATTGACTAGTCAACTAGCGCAGTTATCTAAGAAAAAGAAAACATTCTGTATTTGACTGTTTTTCCAGACTGATGTGAGGAAGGCTTCCTAGTCATTGACTAATTATGTATTTTAGAATATTAGACTCAGCAATCTTCATATGTTTGGGTCAACATGCTTGTCCTTGTGAATTTCATGTTCACTCCCAATTCACAGAAATATGATGCCACCTACTCAGTGGCTTGAGTATGTAAAGGTGAAGATCCCATTTACATGTCCATGGAGCCCTGCTGGCATTGAACCTGTCACTAGAAAACTCAGGATGAAAATTCAGTAGAGGCTTTTTTGGGGAAGTTTGGAGTGCGGTGATGAGTCCTTAGAATAGAAGTACTTAGAGTGGACAGTTCAATGAAAGATTAAAGACACTCGGGACAATTTTCTAATTTTAATCTGCTTTTTTTTTTTTTTTAAAAAAAAAAAGCTTTTCCTGAGTGAATGGGTGCAATCCTGCCTTTTTGGAAAATATACCAATGAAACATTAAAAAGCATCATTTTCTAGAACTAATTAGTTTCCTTAAATATATATTGCTGTCATATTTGTGTTAACTCTGCACAGTACTAGCCCACAAACTATCTAGAAGATCCCAAAGGGACTACTATCTAGAAGATCCCAAAGGGACTATTACCTCCTAAAAACTTAAACCCATACGCTCCATCCATTCCTTATCAATCCACTACGTGATTTCTATCCATCCATCAAGAACATTCATAAAGCTAACTAAACTGCCACCAGACATCTGCATTAAGTACTATAACCTACAGGACAGTAGGCATTTCTCATATAGTTATCAGAGTAAAGCCTCATCAGTTATTTACGATACATTTCCTATACCCAAGGTGCACGCTAAATCATATTCAATGTTTGTGGAGCAGTTTTAAAGTAGTTAATTATTACCTAAGTGCAAGTCTCACAATTGACATTTGTGAAGTATGAAATGTCAAAAACTGCATTTTTAAGTATGATGCACAGAAGATAACTGTTAATTGCTAAAATTTATTTAGCCTAAGAGACCTAGTTTCTCCTTGCTGCATTGGCTACACATTAACTGGAGAATGGGAAGTCTTTTCTTTTTGTTGTGTTTTCAACGTATACACTATGACAAAAAAAGATGACAAAGAATGAAGAGAAAAGAGAGTTTAGTAAGGGTGTAGAAATAGAGTAAAGAGAAAAATGAGGATGGGAAGGGAGGGAATAATGAGAGGGTTTGTTGATTGGAATTCTGCAGGAGGAAAGGAAAGATATATTGGTTGTTTTGTTTTGCATCTTTGTTTATTTTGAGCACATAGATGAGTGCTTAAATGTACACAGAAAACCAAAATCAGGGAAGAGAATGCAGCAGCAGACAAGGAGTTTTGAAGGAATGTTCTAGATAGGTGTTTGCTTCAGTATAGCTGTTTTATTTTTGCAGTAAAGATGTTTATACAGCAAGAAATATCTGGGTAAGAAGCATGGATTAATGACAAATAGTGATGTGAAATACTGACCAGTTTATTACTAAAGAGCCATGTAAACATCAACCTGGATATTTGTAGAATCGTGGCAGTCTAAACCTCAAAAATTATTGCTTTCTCTCTTGGAAAAAGTACACATCAATACAAATATGAGAATCTAGAAAGCTCCAGAAGGGTCTCAGAAATGACTTGAGGACTGATGACTTACTGAATGGGGTAAAGCACTTTGGAAGGAAGACTGAACAGGAACATGATTAGATTTTATGAAACTATGAAGTTTATATACTGTGTAATCAGGAATGATTCACCAGATTTTCCACCACTAAAACTAAAAGGGAGAAGGAGTTTTTGAACTTTGAAAGGAGTAATTTTAGAACACGTAAGAGGGGATTCTACTTTTAGTCTTTGAGTTATAAATTTATCATACCAAGAAGCACTAGAGACATGAACAAAATAAATGCTACTGCAATGTAGGTAACTGCATGGATAAAGAATTCATAATGAGTTGTTAAAGGAAGCAAGAGTTGCTTAGGATGTGTCTATAATTTTGTAAAGATGATTTATTCAAGACTATTTTTATCCTTCTATAAAAACAGTCCTTGGTTTGCCTCAGGGTTGTTTTCTGAATAAGCCAAACTAGATTCAACCTATTGTACTATCCAGTACCTAGCACAGTGCCTGGTAGGAAGTAGGCTGTTAGCCTTTGCTTGGTTTGTTGATTCTCTTTTGTATATCAGAGAGGTATGGCCTTCAGAAAGGCCATGTTGTGACCTAGTATCCTAATATTTAATTTGGATGAGGAAGTCATTTGAACAATGTAGGTAATTGTCATTAATAAATAAACAAATGGAATTAATTGTTATTTAGCAATGGGATGTGAATGCATAGGATGCAAGACTGGGTTAAGATTCCTGAGTTCCACTATGGTTTCTGTGACTGTTCAAGGAGTGGTCCATTCCCTTTGATAAGTAAAATGACACTGATAAACAAGGCTGCACCAAGACAGACAGATGCCTTAATGGGACAACTTTGTGTTGCTTAAAACACATATAGTTAAATATGTGCTTAATATTTATTTAAAGACAGCTTCACAACCACAAGTGAAAGAGGATAGAATCTGTCTCTCCTCTATTGGCTTGAGATTTAATTCTGATCAAACTTGTACCTCTGCTCAGCAGAAGAAGAGCTCTACAGCTGACCACATCCCATCCCACTCTAAAGGCAGGTGAGTGAAATACTGTTGTCACTTGCATAATTCCCTTGGGAGTCTCCCAACCCAAGCAGCTTCTTGAGAGGTTTCAAGTAAGCATAATTATTTCTATTTTATTCCATCTCAGTATACAGATTGATTCAGTATACAGACTGAGTGTACATTTCATTTATAGAATGAGGCCTGGAGTTCTACCCTTAATTCAACTCTTAAGATAAAACAAAAAGAAGAGAGACAAAAGATATCCACTAAATCTAAGCTTTTTACTAAAATGACTTGCAGTAGCAATAGATGATCACAAGATTGCCATTCTATGAGGGATTTCTGTGTTATTTCTGTATCTACATAAATTCGTCCACTGTGGGCAGACAGAGCATGCTTAGTCAATGCAGATGGAAACAGTGCATGATTGATAAAAGCAGGTAATACTGGGACTTCCCTGGTGGTCCAGTGGTTAAGAACCCACCTGTCAATGCAGGAGACACAGGTACGATACCTGGTCTAGGAAGATCCCACAAGCTGCAGGGCAAGGAAGCCTATGTGCTGCAACTACTAAAGCTCACACTCTAGAGCCCACGTTCTGCAACAAGAGAAGCCATCACAATGAGAAGCCCATGCATGGTAACTAGAGAAAGCCTGAGTGCAGCAACAAAGGCCCGTCACAGACAAAAATAAAATTAATTAATTAAATTTGTAAAAAGTGAGAAAAAAAAAAGATTAACACTGGGTCACTCTCAGTCACCTCTTTCTTTGGCCCATGAAGCCACCTTAATGACCACCATACTTTATTCCCACATTGATTCATGGTGAGAATCAATTTTCAAGTTTGTGAGAGAAAGCAGCATCCTTGAAAGAGGGCTACTCATTTACCACTAGCCAACAACCCAGGAAAATTCAGGGTTTTTTTACCTATTCTATTTTTTTTTTTAGAATAACTCAATATGCATTGTATTACACTGATCCATATGAAGTAGCCTATTTTCAACCACTTTTGACCTGCAAAGAGGCTAATCATAGTGAAAACTGCATTGTTTTCTTGGTGGAAAGAACATGGAGGCCAGCTTCTGGAATTCAGAATTCAAAGCTCAGTACTGTGACTATGTCGAGGAGCCAGCTAACCTTCTCCAGGTCACATTTGCTCATTCAATGAAGACTGAGCTTATACTCTATGTGAGACCTTCCGGAGAACACAAGATGTGTGACACACAATTTCTGTCTTTTTGGACTCACAGTTTATTTGGGTAGAAAAAAATTCACCTGCGAAAAAAGCTATAATCCAAGGCAGTATATGATGGCTTTTACACCTTTTTTTATTAACTCCCAAGTAAGAAAAACTACTTTTGCTGCTATAATCAGAAGAGCAATATAGAAGAGAAGACAGTTAAACTTGGGCTTAAGGGACAGTTGAATTTCATTAAGCAGAGAACTAAGAGAAGGCAGTTCAAACAAGTGATGGCAGGAGCAAAGGTGCTGAGGCTGAAATACGGTGCTATTTTTGTGTGACTGGACAGATGGTTTCTGTGGGCGGGCTAGGAGATAAGACTATAGACCTGTTTCTACCATGGCATGTAGGGGCAATTTTTTATTTTACTTGCTACACTGAATGAATGAAAAGGGCTTCCTGGGTGGCTCAGCGGTAAAGAATCTGCCTGCAGTGCAGGAGCCTCAGGAGACAAGGGTTCAATCCCTGGGTCAGGAAGATCCCCTGGGGGGAGGGCATGGCAACCCACTCCAGTATTCTTGCCTGGAGAATCCCCTAGACAGATGAGCCTGGTGGGCTACAGTCCATAGGATTGCAAAGAGTCGGACACGACTGAAGTGACTTAGCACACATGCACGAATGAAATAAGGAAGATTGGTAAAAAGAACCCCAGAATGGAAATCAGGAGACCAGACATCAGCTTTGTCACCAATTACCTGGACTCCCTCAAACAAGTCACTATGGAGCTGAATTGTCCTCAGCTTTCAAACGGAGATAATCTGACTTGTCTCTACATGGTCCTAAGAGTTACAAGGACAAAATGAACAGAGGGAAAACTCTCAAAAAGGAAACTGCTGTGCCTTTCCCCCTAACATGAATTGCTATAGACTAAAGTCAATTTAGATACTCTTGGTAACAGCAAACCTGTGTACCTTTTTCTTAGAGTACTTACTACATGATAATCTCATTTCTCAGTTACAAGTGGAAGAAACTTGAGGAAAAAACTCAGAATTATGATCATTTGGGTCAGCCAAGAACACAACAAAATCTCAGATGAAGGCGTGGACAGAGATGGTATGGAAATATTAGATGAAAGCCTCAATATCAAATCATAGGCTCATCACAGTACCTGGAGAGAAGTGAGGAGAGGAAGCCTCCTGGAAGTAGGAGATCAGATGGAAGAATTCACTGAGCCCCAGGATTACAGACCACATAAACCTCTGGCACCCTTCCAGTTCCACACCTCGCCCTTCCTCCTGCAGCACACGACCCATGCACAGGTTACTGAGGCGGAGCAGGAAGAAGCATTGTTGTCCTTGCCAGTGACTTACCTGGAGCCAATCTACTTTGGCAGCCAGCCACCAGGGCAGAATGGGCGTTCCTCCATTACAGCTTCTTAAATGAGTCTTGCTCGTTTCAGCCAACTTTCCTTGGCTCACGGTTCCAGGATGAACTCTACCAGATCAGAGTCTAAAAACAGCTCTGCATTTCCCAGATGAGAGTTGGCTTGACAGCTTCTTCTCTGTGGACTCAGATCAGGTCAGATGCCTGCTGAGGCACCCCCTATTCAGATCCCAAGGAATGTGGCTGCTCCTGGTGTTTACACTCTGTGGGTATGAGAAGGCTATAGGCAGACAGACCCATCCACGTGGCGCTGCCACCAAAGCCACAGGGAGGAGCAGCCATCTTCTGGGGTGTTTTCCTTGGCACTCTTGACCAAAGTCATTGCCATCTGTCAGGTCAGTGACTAGATGAGCTCATTTCCTCTGGTGGAATGAGTTATCCTAGAAAATCTAGAAGAAACCCTATGAAATAGAGACTCAAGGACTCCAGTTCATCAGGGAGTAGTTCCCCACGCATCTCCTTCCTGAGCAAGCACCAGAGCTTCAGCCTCAAGTAGAGCTTGTGGCAACTCCAGGAGAAAAAAATGAGGATGGGATGGCCATGGAGTTGGGGCTGGGCAGCAATGCCCTTCACCTGTTGTTTCTGTTCCCTAGGCAACCTGATTTGGGGCCAGGCTCAGGTTTTACTGATTGGGAGAATCCCAGGCTCCCTCATCAACTTACTGTGGAGAAGCAGGAGTTACAAAGGCAGAGATCCAACCACAGCAGGAAAGGATGTAACTTCATGCAGAAGAGTAATGCTGGTTAACAAGTGTGAACAAGACAAGCACTGATGTTGCTCTGTGTAAAGAATTAGAGCAACACTTATCTGAACCCCTTGAGGAAATTTCTCTTAAAATTCAAGTGAGCAAGAAAGCTCCAGTCCATGGAAGTTCTCTACCATGTAAGTCTCCTGGTCTGGGAAACCATATCAAAACACTCCCATTTAAATCTGGAAGTGAAAACAGCATGCCTGTCACTGACATCAATATTATTTCAGAAGGACTGGCTGGTGCTCATGACGTGTTTTATTGTTATGGCATTTGAGAATCTCTCGATGTTTTGGGATCATAAAAGGAAGATAAAGGTTAGTCCTGAGGTATGACTCCATGAAGACAAGCACAGAGCCTGATGGTGAGCTATTAACAGGACTGGCATTTCGCAGCAGAGCTGCCATGAGTGAGATCAGAGTTCATTAATAACACCTTGGCACACAACAGGAGCTGTTTGCCCTGTCAAGACAGGTGAGGGTCTGGGCCTCGGAGCTAGAGATTTTCATGCTGAGGCATCCGTGAGGACCAGGGTCAAGTGAGGTCTCTAAACAATGGGGATAGCAATCCTCTTGACTGATTCCTAAGGACAAAGCATGAATAAGAGTTAGGGGCATGGATACCTTGCATAGGGGCATGTCACCACAAGTTTGCAGTGTACAGACTTGTGTACTTGATGACTTCTGGTTTGTTCATGTATAATGATGTATATTTACAGTAAACATTTATGTCCTGAATGTCATCACTTTCTCCCAATATGGACTAGGCTGAAAATTTTAGGAAGCCTGCTTTTGCCATCACAGGTAGTGCCTGGAGCTAGGAGATACATATAGAAGACATTTTCACCCCTCAAACAGGATACTTCCGGGGATTGATTGGATGTGTAAGATTTTTACTTTCTGATATCTACCCTCTAGAAATGCGTCCAAAATAGTTTGACTAAAGCACAGTTCTCAAAGCAACAGAACAGACATTGGGATGGTTGGGCAGGATCTATCCTTGGGCTTCCTCTGATTCCTCTGGGTAAGGTTATTGGGTTGGAAAGGTTTTCCTTTGTTGGCAACTCTTCTCCTTCCAAAGCATCCCAAACTGTTCTGTTCACCCCGTCCCTGTGTCCCCTTGGTACTTACAAACTCCCTTCCCTTGTAGTTGTTTATTACAGGTGCTTTGCAATTATTCTCTTTCTAGTAAGCCAGAATCTCCCTAGAGCTGGGGCCTGCTGCCTCGGTAGCCAGGATTTCCCGAGAGCTGGGACCACTTCTCTTCCAACCAGCCTGGGACACTCATGGGTAGAAGCTCATCCTTCACCTCCTGTCTCTTTCCCAGGCTCTTTGAGAATGGGCTGCTCTTAGCCTCTTACCCTCAGGTTGCTGGCCAACCACGTGGTTGCAACAGGACCGCAGGTAAACAGGCCTTCTTTCCATGGCAGCAAATTCAGTCATGGCTAGAGCTGATTCAGAGACCTTGGAGTCCACAGAGAATTTTCAGTGGTTCATCTAGCCTGCTCCTTCTCTCTCTTCTCTTGCCTGCTCTTCCTGCCCCCACTCTTCTGTCTATCTCCTGCTTATTTTCAGTAACCTAATCGGAAAGCCTTCGATGTGGAAGAAAATGTTCTTCATCTGCCTCGTACATTTCACTCAAAAACAAAAAGTAAAATACACTGCAAAGCCCTGGAACTGTCCTGAGTCTTGGCTATTGGTGGGTTCATTGCCTGTGAACTGGTGAAGTTGGGAGGTTGGAGTGGAGGTGGTGGTTGGATGCTTGTTAGCAAGGTTTGGAGCCCCTTTTCTGAGCCACCCCATATCACAGCCCCAAGTTATTTGGATCCCTTTTGGGGCAACTGCTTGGCCCCCAACTGCTTTTTGAAAAAAATGAATTGGCTGCATTTAGCAGAGTAGAGTTAGTGTTTTTAATAGCCTGAAAAATGATATCCAGATGCTCGACACAAAGGCGGGGGGCCCTTCCCTCTAATTTCGAGCCTGCCATAGTGATCCTCAGCCTGGTCCCTCCCATCTGGACAGTCGCCCTATGCTCTCTGGGGGTCTACCTTGGGAGACCGCCCAGGACTCCAACTGGCCCCAAACCCAAGGAAGAAAGGCAAACCATCTGGAATGCATCGTCCAGATCGACTCCACACGGCCCAGGCACCCTGACAGCTTCTTGGGACGGTTGGCGGCTTGGATATAATCCATCAGGCTCTCCAGTCAGAGGCCTCCAGACCTCTCTTTGTCTCCTTCCAGAATTTAGATTCCACAGAGGCACAATTAGACCTGCTAGTCACTTCCAAGTTTGGCTTCCTCAGGAAAAGGACCAAGGTGTGTTCTGAGTGACTCATTCCAGCCGCTCTTGGACTAGGAACAAATGAAGGGAAGGGAATAGTTTCAGCAAGAACCTTTTCCTCGCCTCCCTTTTCATTCCCACTGCCACAGCCTGACAGTCTACTGCAGCCCTGATGGTTGACACTTACTTGGAGGGGAGAAGGAAAAGCTGTCCCATTCTAGGATGTTTGAGGGACACTTTAAAATGGCAAACTGACTTTCCACACCATCTTCTCACCAGGCAAGGTATGCTTGGGAGAAACAAAAGAATCAATTCTACAGCGGAGGGAGTCACTAGAAAAGGGGTTCGGAACCATCCTCAAATCAAATTGTTACAAAAAAAAAAAAAGAATGAAATGTTTTAAAATTTTTTCCCCTAAAACTGTAAACCCCCATCAACTATCAATGCATTTATTGCATTTTCCCCCCAAGGCAGGAAGCCAAGGATTACTAAATTTGCATAGGCTAAACATGTTTCCTACCATCTTGTCTCTACTTCTGATTTATTTCTTCACAGACAAGAAAAAGGTAATTTCATCCAAACCCCTGACCATGGGAACGCAGATTCCAAGCTAATTGGATCCAAATTTAAGAGACTCTAGAGTGTCTGATATCAGGCTAGCTCTCTCAAATGATGAGAGTGTAATGACAGTGAATCCCAGAATAACCCAGCACAGTCGTCTAAGAGTTGCCTTCAAAGCCTCTGGTGTGTTTGGCAAACAGGGGATATGTTTCCTGTCCCTGCCTAAGTCCACCTGGCAGTTGCTTCTGTGTCAAGCACTCCTCCCTGCTTCTCCCAGACCCACTTTTAGCTTCTGCTCACCCTGCTTAGTGTTGACCAACTGGAACTAGCAGTTTCTAGCCTAAAATCGAGATCCAACACCCCTAGCTACATGAGTCTCAGCAGAGGTGAGTGGAGCAGACTACGTTTCTCTATACTGTCTTGCTGTCTCACTCCTCATGTCTCCACCACAAAAGCTATAGAGGTGTATCTAGATTTGGAGTAGGGAAGAGATCATCTTGCCTGACAGCAGACAAATTAAAATTCAACAGCAAAAGTCCTCTGGTCATGTCACATAGGGAATCTCTTATTGGCTCCTTTCCCCCTAGGTTCCAGAATCTTTCTATGTCACTCAAACTACTCCAAACTTCTCCAGGATCCTCTCTTTTGTATTCTTTCCTTCATCTCCAGTATCTACCAACTCCTTACACAGAATAATCTAGCCAATTCTTTGTCTCCTATAAGACCATGTCTTGGAGCATCACTTCCAAATGAAAAGAGGCCTGTAAGGTACCACTGTGGATGGGTCAGTGTATCCCTTCCTCGTGGTGGGGAAAACCCACTCGAAGCACTTGTCCTCTTTAGGACATCTTTGTGCTGGGTCTCATTGGGCAAACCAAGGAATGTGGCTAGGGTTATATGGGGTTGGGGAACTGATCCAATGGAGAAACTGGCCCATGATACATAGACAAGCATCCCAAGGCTTGATGAAAATCTCAGCTTTGACTTATACCAGGTCAAACCTGGGATTTCCAATCTGGCAGGCAGAGCACAGACCCTGGGAATTCAGAAGACAATTAGCGCTCAGAAGACCTCTGAATGGACAAACACCATGTAGAAGGCTGGCCCATGGGCTGTAGGACCCAACCACAGGGTTTGGGTATAGGCCAACACTCCAGCCCAGGAAGGGGACCAACAGAAGGATAGTCCTCCAGTTCTGGATGGTCATTCAGAGTGAGTTCCAGTCTCAGAAGGGAACTTATTTGCTAAGCAGGATAAAGGGCTTAAATGTCAGACACCAAGGTCAAAGCTCTGGTGAATGTGGGAGGATGTAGAAAGAACTATTCCTCAGGGCCAATATGCATGACCAGTGGTCACCACAGAGGCCTCAGATCTCAGCTCAGTTGCCCGTGAGGATATGAGCGGAGTGAGTAGGCACCCTGACTGTGGGAACAGGACCTGGTTGTCAGTTCCACTGGGTGGTGGAGCGAGTGGGCTGGGCTGGTCTGGTCTATTTATGTACTGAGCCAGCAGAGCCAGTGATGTTGGGCTATGGAGGACGGCAGAAAATAACGTGGACGCTGGTCATCTTCAGCCATAAAGGATAGCATGTTTATCGTTGGAATGACACCTCCCTGGCACCCTGACCAGGCACCAGCTTGAAGCAGTGGGAAAGCACCAGATTAGAGGTCAGGTATCTCTGTTCTCGTCCGGCTTTAGCTAATAAACAGTTGTGGGCCCTTAAACATGTACTTTTAATTCTTGAGCATCAGTTTCCTCATCGGTGATCTGGACATTGGACTAAATTAGTGGTTTTCAAAGTGGGGTCCTCAGACTGGCAGCATTAGCGTCACTTAGTAGCTTGTGAGAACTACAAATTCTCAGGCCCCACCCGGAGTCAGAAACACTGGGTCGAGACCTAGCAGTCAGCGCTTTAACAAGCCTGCAGGTGATTCTGATGTACAAAAGAGTTTGAGATGCCCTGGGCTAAAAATTTCTAAGTCCCTGCATGTTAGGAGAGATGAAATCAATCTCTCTGCTTCTCTCTCTGTTTCTCTCTGTTTCTCTCTCTCTCACACACACACATGCACACACAAAACACAAGCCACATATAACTTGGCCAATAAAATACCAGTCTTCAGATTTTGTAATTAAAAGCCCCGTAAGCAGGTCTTCACTACATGTTCCAGAAACCCAGCCTACATCATTTTTCTCCTCAGCCTGTCACTAAAATCAGAGCCTGCCTCTGAAATGGAGACATTAGTGTTTCAGTCAGCAGGTGGCAAATTGGACCATAAATTCTCCTCTACCTCCTGCCCAATTAGCCAGAGATAAGATAGGAAGATTTAGTCTTTTCCACAAGCAAGGTCACAACCTGGAGCCCTAATAGAAGCCAGTTTCCAGCCTGGCTCTCCTGAGGCTCCTGCAGCGGATTGGCTAAGAGGCAGGTGGATCTGCCTGGTAGCAGGGATTTAATAGGCAAAGCGGTGCAGGGAGGAGAACCAACGGGGAAGAATAGCTGTGCTAAGCCTGTTGCCTTCTAGTTAAAAAAATTTATGGATCTATTTATAACCTGTCTTGCTCCACAAAGGATTTGAGGCGCTGCCTTCTTGCTGAAAAAAATCCTTGATGCCGTGGACATCCCCGCCTGGAGCAGAGGGCTCGGTCTTACTTGTACAGCCTCTGTGGAAGATACACGTACAGCCTCTGTGGAAGATACAATGGCTGCTCCAGGCAGCTTATTCTAGAAAAGCCCCTCTTCCTGCTCGTCCCCTTCCTTCTACCTGCTTCCTCAGAGAAAACATGGTCACCATGATCCTGTTGCTTTTTGTTTTTAAACTGCATAACTTGACACCTGGCTTTACAATTTACTGTTTAGGTCAAATAAACAAGACCCACTAGAAAACATTTGAAAGCCTGGTTTGAGGAATGGTCGTGGACAGTCTATACATAGAATTCTTCAACTTCCCTCAGTGATCTATTCCTCATGGGAAAACACCAACAGAAAAAGCATCAGCTGGATACATACTCTGAGTTGATTTAGGTTGGAGTAGTTGAGATTTAAATAAATTACTACATGGAGTAAGTGCCTGGAAGAGAGGCCCATAGTAAATGATCAGTGGTGTCTAAACAAACAAACACAAATATCAGTAAATGGACATGGATTCATACCATAACCATCTATGTTCTTTTTGGAAGAAAACAGACTAGTGCTATGGGTTCAACTAAGTTTGTCTCTTGTGATATTTATCGATGCCTATGAGTCTGAATCCCCAACTCTGGCTTCTTTTCCAATTTTCATTTATCTCCTTAGCCTAGAACAGTATTCAACAATTAAGTCACTCCTAGTTTTCCTCTTTTTTCAGAATAAGTAATTTCAGTTCTTCAGTGTGTGCGTGCTTGCGAAGTCGCTTCAGTCATGTCCACCTCTGTGCAACCCTATGGACTGTAGCCTGCCAGGCTCCTCTGTCCATGGGATTCTCCTGGCAAGAATACTGGAGTGGGTTGCCATGCCCTCTTCCAGAGGATCTCCCAACCCAGGGATTGAACCTGTGTCTCCTTCATTGGCAGGCGGATTCTTCACCACTGTGCCACCTGGAACACCTGTGCCACAGTTCTTCAAGAAACCTCCCCAAACATGGAGGTTTAGTACCTTTATGATATTCCTGGGCCACTGGGTTAATAAAAATAAGCAGATACAGCCCCATATCACTTTTTGACATTGGCTGAGCTTTCCCATGTTGGGTGGTATTCTGGCTCCAGAGGCCTTGGTTTCTGGATCTCAGATATGCTATGGTGACTGGTGCCACCTTTCGTCACCTGCTCTGCCTCAAGTGGTCCTCATTGGTGTTCATGTGGATGCCCCCCGCTCCTGCTTCCACCCATGACAAGTCCTTCCAGGAACTTGACAAACCATTTAAAACTTTTTACAGGGAAGAGCCAAGAGCAAAGAATAGATAAGATACTTCTAAAAAAGTAAAGAGACTTACTCTACCAGATATTAAGACTTATTCTTAAGCTTATAGAAATTAAAACTGTTATTGGTGTGGGGCTATATTACTAGACTAATGGAATAGAAGAAAGTCCAGAAACAGACCCACACACATACATATACATTACTGAGAAAGCCCTAAAGATAGGAAAGGGAGATGAGGGTCTATTCAGTAAGTGAGACTGGAAAATTAGTTTCCTTTATCGTAAGGAAAAAAAGAAACTTGATCCCTACTATGTACAAAAATGAATTTCTGATAGAATAAAAATTTAAATGTAAAAGGTACAATTTAAAAGATCTTAAAAAAGAACTACAAAATAAGTTTAGAAACTCAGCATTGGAAAGAGTATCTCAAATAAGTCACAAAAGGCATAAACCATTAAGGAAATGAATAGTACATTTTTTCTACATTGTATTTTAAAATTTCCCATTAATCAGAATTCACCTTGAAGAGAGCAAAAAGATAAGCCACACTCTGGGAAAGTATTTGCAACATATATAACTGATAAAGGATTACTGCCTGCAATATAAGGAGGATACCAATGAATCAAGGAGAAAGAGAAATACACCAATAGAAAAATGGACAAAAGTTATAAGCAGGCATTCACAGAAAAGGAAAGACAAATGGCTAATGAACAAGTAAAAAGATGCTACAATGAGATACCCATTTCATACCCAACCAATGAGCAAAAATTTTAAAGTCTAACAACAACAAATGCTGGAAAGAATGTGGAGCAACCAAAACTCCTCATTAGTGTGAATGTACACTGGTACAGGTACAGGAAAATAATTTGGTATTTCCTGCTTAGGGTCAAGACAAACATACCCTACCATCCAGTAATTCTACATGCAGGTATGTACCATAGACATTCTGTATCTATGTTTATATCTATACCTATTTATGCCTATACCTATATACCTATTTATATCTATACCTGTTTATGCCTATACCTATATCCATATCCACATTTATAGATATCTGTATCTAAACCCAGAGACATGTACAAGAATGTTTTGTGCCACATGTTCAGAATAACCAACCCAAATATCCATCAACACTAAGTGAACAGGTCAATTTTGATGTGTTCCTTTCAATACAGTATTATACAGCAAATAAACAATAGCTACACACTTCATTATGGATGACTCTTACAAACTACACGAAGAAAAGCAAGACCAAGAAAAATACACTGTGTCATTTCATTTATGTAAGACAGAACCCAGAAAAACTAAAAATGTATTGTTCAGGGACACAGATATGTACTCTTGTCAGTCAGTGCTCTGGCAAGAAAGAAATGGCATATGCAAGCTGGGTGGCTGAGGAAACTTTTTAAAGGGACTCTACAAAAAACATGAGTTGGTTTGAGGTATACATTTTCAATGAGGGACCATATTATCCCCAAGGGGGCAAAGAAGTATTATTCTTTTCATGTGTAAAGCAGAGATATGTATAGCACATAAACAAATACATAGTATGTCTGTGGTATTAAAATTTCACGGTGGGGAAGAAGATTAGGAAAAAAATCTGAAAAGGCTACTTGGTGGTTGAGGTGGGTGGTGAACATGGGAAAAAAAATATTTGAGAAACACTAGGTTTGGGTAACCACAAAGAATGGTGTAAGTGCCCTGGGGCTAGCAAAGCAGTTGAGAAGCTTTACCATCCCTAAGCCTGAAGGAGCTGGTGGGGGCAGGGGAAGGGCAGGGAGGGGATAGCTGCATGGAAGGCTGCCTACCTTTGGTAGAGGAATGCAACTGATTTATTACAGTGGGTGACCCAGCAGGGAGGGGCAGGGGGGCTAACACCCTGGCATCATTCTCCTCATCCTCTGATCTCCTGCCAGCACTTCACTTTAGCCAAACCCATCAGGAAGCCAGGGATCAAGGGAGCCTCCCAGGGCAGTCAATACAGGGCAGCTTCAGGGGACACCAGTTGTGATGAAGAAAACTGGAGAATGGATCTGGAGCGGCAAGTGGCAATGGCACAGCAAACACATGTGGTAAAATTAAAAGGCACAAAGGAATCGCTGGAACACATGTCAGGATTGTGGTTACCTCCAGGGCTGGGAACAGAGGGGAATACGATACTTCAATCATATTGGTAGTATATTATGCCTTAAGTTGAGGGGTGGGTTCATAAGGACTTAATTTTCTTAAACAATACATGTTATATTATTTCTATTTATTTGCACATACAATCCATGTCATATTCTATTTTTAGAAAGTTAACATGATATAAACTTGGTAGGTGCAGTAAAATGAAAAGAAATAGCCATTGGACCTGGAGATGGAAATGGAGAATTAGAATCTAGGTTTTACTGCTAACTAGCTGTTTGAGATTAAGCAAATAGGTTAGTTTCCTTGAACCCTGTTAAAGGCTGAGGAACCACTGTTCCCAGCCCCACCTTTTCCCAGGGATGTTCAGATTAAATGAAATTAGTATGTAAAATCATGTGATACACTGCTACTGCTGCTGCTGCTAAGTCGCCTCAGTCGCGTCCGACTCTGCGCGACCCCATAGACGGCAGCCCACCAGGCTCCCCCGTTCCTGGGATTCTCCAGGCAGGAAAACTGGAGTGGGTTGCCATTTCCTTCTCCAGTGCATGAAAGGGAAAAGTGAAAGTGAAGTTGCTCACTAATTGGTGCATAATAAAAAGTCTTTCTTCTTCCCTATTCTTTCTATCCAATTCCATGTCCTATTGTTTACTCTCTTACAAGTTCCTGTGTCCCAGCAACCCTATCTCCTCCCTGACCCCCAACTCTGGCCTTGCATCCAGACCTGGGCTGATGCTCTGTATCCTTCCCCAGCCTGATCCTTTCTCCTGTCAATCAGCCTGGCTCTAGTCCCACCCCTAAGTCCCACCCCTCCCAGTAACTCCTCCCTTTCCCCTCCAGCACAGTGCCTCCTTAGTCTCTTACAAACTGTAGATGCTAATTTAAAAAAAAAAAGGGAATTAGGATATTATTGTAGATGTTCTCATCAAATGCAATTGAGACTACTGTTATCAGTTACTTGAAAACATTGGTTAGAGCAGATAAGACAATGAAACACACAAGCCTTAAGCATTTTGAAAGAAACAAAGCGTTAGTTGCTAAGTTGTGTCCAACTCTTTGTGACCCCATGGACTGTAGCCTGCCAGGCTCCTGTGTCTATGGAATTCTCCAGGCAAGAACACTGGAGTGGGTTGTCCTTCCCTTCTCCAGGGGATCTTCCTGACCCAGGGATCGAACCAGCATCTGTTATATCTCCTGCATTCCCAGGCAGGTTCTTTACCACTAGCGCCACCTGGGAAGCCTTATTTTAACTTATAACATACAGGCAGGGGATTATTTGCCAGTCTTTTGGTGAGAAGCCTAGGCTTTTCCTCTGAGTGTGAGTTCCTCATCATCTTTCTTGCATCATGCCAGCATCTCTAAGGTGGAAAAAGAACACAGTCACTTGAGAAGCCCAAGGTCGCAGAGCTTGCAACAGACCTGATACCAGAATGACTTTGTACTCCTCAGCACAGTGCCGAGTGGAGCAGTGTCCTAAAAATTTAGTTGAAGTGCACAGAGCAGCTTGGATGCATGCCTGAGGAGGGCTGGGATGGGAACAAAGAGGCTAATCTGTGTGCCGCAGGTGGGTGCCAAAGACAACTTGACTTAAATTATGACACTGCCTCTGGTGGCCATCCCTGGATCAAGCACTGGGCACAGCTACACACACCCTCACACACAAAGCTTCAACTGGCATCTGTCTCTCTTACAGCCAATTGCTCATTTTGGGATTTACTGATTTTTTGATGTATGTATTGCAGGGTAAATATAGGAGGCTGGGTAGGAGAGAGGGACATGGGTGGTGAGAAAGGTAGACTTTGGCTTCCCTGGCATTTTCAGGCCCTTTTTTGTCCAGTCTGTGCTCCAAGGTTAGAATCTAGTCCACAGCTATTTAAAAGCCTTGACTTGGCCCTGGAATGCTGGCAAGCTCCAGTGGAATTAGAGTTCATAAGTACAATTTCCTAGTGCTGTTGATGCTTCATGTGAGAGGCTTAGCAAACCCCAAGGAGACAGTTGGTATGTATACATGCATATATATACATATGTGTGTATGTGTGTCCATGTACATGCATATATGTGTGTGGATGTGTGCTCCCTTCCCCACCGAGACCAAGTGAGTACAAATTGCACAGGGAACCAGGGAGTGCCTTTGCAGCTCAGAGCTCCTAGAATTTCAAGGTGCATGTGCTGCTGTAGATTATACTTTTTCTCATAAACATTATCTTATTGTCCCTACCTGGGCAGTGCTCTCCCAGGGGACAGGGGAGGCCATGCAAGTCCAACCTGTTTGTCTTGGCTAGGCCTGCCCTGGGATAAAGCATGGTGGCCACTGGCTCTTCCCTTGGTGCAGGAGGCCAGCTGTGGGGGCACACCTGAGCTGAAGAGGGAGCAGTGGCAGGGGGAAGGCACACCGGCTGCAGTGACTGTGGGGGAGCCGTGAGGTGGGAACCCAGGTGATGTAGAGCCCCTTCAGCACTCACTGTGTGTTTTCATTCTCCTGCCTATTCAAGGGCCTGATTTAGGAGAGTTATAGCACAGCTCTGCCAGTGCTGTCCAGCCAAGGAGGATGTGAATTCCTGATGTACTCCTGGTGAGTACTAATCCGTTATTTCCTCCCAGTACAATGTAGGTTATTGAGAGATTCGGACTGGGCAAGAGGAAGTCCTTCTTTGAGAACAAGGGTGATTAGAGACCAGGTCAGAAGCTCTTAGATGGTAGATCATTCCAGGATAGCTTCTTGAGATAGCTATTCAAATTATAGCCCAGAGAGGTTCACTGACTTGTCCCAGGTCACACAGCTCATTGGATTGGATGGCATGCTTCAGGAAGTCTTTTTTTATTTTTTAGGACTGAATTGTTCAGAATTTTTTCATCAATTTTTACACTAAATAAAGAACAAAGTAGCAACTGGCTTCTCGGTTTACTAGCTGTGGTACTTGTGCTACAATGTACCTTCTGTTTCCTCCTCTGTAAAGTGGAATAAACACCTCCCAAGATCAGTGTGAGGAAGAAAAAGTTAATGCATGTGAGGCCTCTATCTCAAGGGCTCAACAAATGCTAGCTCCTCATTCCTTCTCTCATCTTCATTTTCTCCTCCTCGCCCTTTGAAATCACAATAAACAAAAATATGTCCACACCTTATTTCATAGACAGGCTCACCTCAAATCTGAGAGGATATGACAAAAACTGGTTAGAACTGATTAGATCCAAGATGGAGGAAGACTCGACTTAGTCGACCTTGAGCCTCATTATACACTCATCACAATATATTAGCCTATGCTAAATAACACATCCACAGGCTCCAGAACAGCTCTGAGGCCAACCATAAAAGGCCAAAAGTGGGTCGTGCCCCAATTCCTGGAAATCCCCATCCCTTTTCCAAGATAGTTAGAATATTCCTCCCACTGGTTAGCCTATAAAATTACCTGGCCCATAAAAACTAACCACCCCCACGGCTGCTCTCACTTTCCCAGATGACCCCATGCCCTGGGGCTGCCTCTTACCTTCTGAGACGGTCCACACTCTGTCAGTGGAGTGTGTATCTTGCTGGATAAACCTGCTTTTACTTTACCATGGCTCACTCTTGAGTTCTTTCCTGCACAAAGCCAAGGACCCTCACTTGGCAGCGCATCCCAGGTACTCACCCGAGACCTGGGACATGACCATCCTCTCCAGCTCCACTTTCCTGAAACACCTTGAGCTGAAATGCAGACCTGAATGCACGGTGTGGGTGGTCCATCCTTCAAGCCCAACTGAAGCTCAATTTGGGTCTCTTCTTGAAAGCTTCATTAGAGGAAATCTAGAGGCACATGATGACCTTAGCTGTGTCTCCCTGGGCAACATTAATTTGTAGGATACAATTCAATTTCCTTTGAGCCACCATTCTCCAACTTCCTACCCACAGTCCAAGACCCAGAAACCAAGGTTGATGTGTCAGGCACCAACCATCATCTGAATCCTCCACACAGACAAGGGGTCCAGAGGCATTGGCTCCGGGCAGGGTGTAGCACACAAGGAGGAGAAATGGAATCAGCAGTCTTGGATGCCAAAGATTTGAAGAGAGCAACATCCAGACAAGAAATGGAAATGCAAACCTGGTCCCATCTAATGTAGTCATCTGTCCAAAAGGGCTTCGGAGATATGGAGAATCCATTTGCAGGCAAAGCAGTGCAACCAGGACGAAGTCTCTGAGACTGAGAGCACAGCTTCAGCCACGTTGTAAGAGGTGGGAGAAGAAGAAAGGGACCATGGGTTGACTGGATAAGCAATGTCCATTCAAGGCTTACTGCTCTGGTCACTCAGCCGAGAGGAGAAGATTCTTGTTCTCTCCATGCTGCTAATTACAACTCTTACTAGGTCGCCGAAATGAAATTTAATGCCCTCTCTGATGAAGGACCTGAGTGAGTTTCTAGGACCCTGACAAGAGTCTAAAGCTATTTGTGAGTAACCTTGCCGCAACTCTGATCAGCATTACTCCTCTCACCCTGCCAGTCCCCTCTGCCTTCAAGTTCCCCCCTGCTTGGGGCAGATAGTCCTGTGTCTTCCCTGGAATCAGGGGAGCAAATAAAAAATAGAACGGGTGAAGAAGAGAGGGCTGAGTTCTGTGAGCCAAAGATGAGAGTCTAAATGGATGACACCAGGGAGATAATGCCAAGACAACTGTGGCTTCACACTGGCAAGCAAGTCATGGTAGAACTCTGGAGTGTGGGGTGGAGCCCTGCTCCAGAGGCCCAAAAAGGCAGCATGTTCAGGCCTCCCTGGCCAGTCCAGCTCAGGCCCAGGTTTGGGCTTCTCCAGGTACCTCAGCTCACCTATCTGGGGCTTTCAAGAACTTCTTCCCAGAACTGAGGACTTGTTTACTGTCCCTCTTTTGGGAAAGGAAAGCCTGGGGCTTTGGGACCAATCATCAATCCTTAGAAGTCTTCTTTGCCATTTCTCCCCAAAGAGATGGGAGAATTGTCTTTCATGTAAATGAGATCTTTAATTGTGCCTTCCTTTTCCTAAACTCAGGGCTTTTTATGTATCCTGCTTCACCCTAGACTTCTACTTTACTCATTTAGCCATTATCCTAAACTACCAGTTATATTTTTTGATAATTACAGCACATGTGTTTTGTCACTCCAGTTAAGTAGTACATTGTGACTCAGTATGGAGAGCCTACTATGGTCTAGACCCTCAGCTAATCTGCATAACAACCCAATGAAGTAGGCATCATAATTTATTATCCCCACTATTCTGGGGGAAGTAGGGGAACAGAGATGTCAAAAAACCAGCCCAAGATTCTCTCTCCTGTGTGAGTTGAGCAAGTTAAATAACCTCTCTGTGCTTCACCTCAATCTCTGTAAAATGGGATGAATAACAGTACCAACCTGAATGTTTAAGTGCTCAAAAGAGTGCCTGGCCCATAAGTGTTGGTGAAATAACAAATGACCTTCTGGCAGAGCAGGGCAGAACCGAGGCGGTTTGATTTCAGAGCACATATTCCTAACCATGATCCATTTCCTTGTTGATCATGGCCCATTTTGTTTCTTCTGGAAATTTTCACAGGGCTTTTGATTTCCACTTTACAAAGATGGGCAAACTGAGCTACAGAAGTGATCAGAACAGGGTGACACATGAGTTTCTCTTCCTGAGAATTCCATTGTGACAGTTCACGTATTCTTATGGGCTAGGCACTGCTCTGCTGGCTTGGCTAGTTATGGTCAATCAGTGTGTTTTAAAAAAAGTAAACTGGAGCAATCTCCTCCATTAGGAAAGAAAGTCTCCCCAACAATGTTCCTATGATCTTGTGATTTAACACCAAGAGCAAAACTTCAATGGGTCAAAAAATGGCTGCAGGCTTGTGTGGTGTGTAGGGTGACCAACCATTCTGGTTTGCCCAGGATTAAGAGGCTTTCTGTAACACAGGACTTTCAGCATTACAACTGGGACATTTCTTAGCAAACCATGTTGATTGGTCACCTTAGAAATGGGCCAAACTGGGAGAGTCTGAAAGTTAGGCCATGAAAGTTAGGCTGGGACAGTTATTGACACCTGGGGTCCAATGCAGGTCTTGCTCATAGACCACGGCAGACAAGGTGAGACAAAGAGTGACTCAGGTCCCTCAGTAAGAGGCTCTTCACACATGATCCACCAAGCTATTATTTTGTTTTCCTTTCATATTTTCACTCTTCCTAAACACTTCTCCTAATGATTTCCTTTTAGGGGAAGGCAAACAGCAGAATAAAGAGATCTGGCCTTGGCTTTAGGGAGACTCCATGAGTAGAAGAAAGAATATGGACTTTGGAGGCAGAGAGATCAGGGTGTGAATCCTGTCTCTGATGTGTCATTTTAGACCTTTGTGTGAGTGAGTTAACCTCTCTGAATTTTGTCATAAAAGGATAATATAAGAAGATCAGTGCTGATGTATATAAAGCGATTTGCACAGGGTGGACTGATAGATGCTAAATGACTGATGAACGAGGCCATAGCTTAAGGTTGGAGGTCCCAGTGGACTGGTCCTGATCTGAAACAGGAGCTGAGGGCTCCAGAGAGACGCTGCTGGGTGTCTAACTCATGCCTGATGTTGTCTCTTGGCCAGCTTCTTCTCTTCTTACCTTCAATGTCACTTCCCTCATACTTCTTATAAGAAGGATCCTATACGTCTTCATACAACTTTTTGTAATTTGAATTCAAATTTACTTGGAATCTTAAAAATACAACCAACTACTGACTGTAACAAAAAGAAGCAGACTCACAGATATAAAAAACAAGCTAGTGATTACCAGTAGTGAGAGGCAAGAGGGAAGGGGATTAAGAGGTAGAAACCGTCCTGTATAAAATAATCTACAAGAATATATTACACAATCTGGGAAATATAGCCAATATTTTATAATAACTACAAATGGAAGACAGCCTTTAAAAATTATGGATCACTATAGTGTACACTTGTAACTTATATAAGATTATACATCAACTATACTTCAATTAAAACTAGTAAAAATTAAAAAGACAAAAATAAAAACAAAAATGTACTTGACAAATTATTTAATTCCTGTCTTTCCCATCTGACCACAAACTCCCCTAAGCAGGAACCACATCTGTCTCATTCACTGTTGTAGATTTAGCAGACAAATGCTCGGCATACAGTAAGCATTCAGTAAATGCTGTTGAACGAAATGAATGGATGAATCAAATGACCATCAACTGTACTAGGAGAAGACATAGTTTTGTGAGGGAACTTAGCAGTAAGCCACTAGATGGAGCTACTACCCTTCATGAAAACTATCCAACACAATTGCGGGAGACATGAGGCTCTGAACACTGGATTGTCGGCCTCTAAGCCTGTGCTCTTTCCAGGGTTTTTACTTTGGTAATCTAACGCAGCCAGTGGACATGCTTCCTGCTGCAACAGTCTCCCCACTCTTACCCCGACTTCTTTTCCCCACATGGCTAGTTGTTGTCTTATCACATACCCAAGCAGAACTCTCCACACAACCACCGGTTTCTAAAACACCAACTTAGAGAGGGGAAATGAGAGGCAGAATAGACTCAGTGTCTCTTAGACCAGACATTTGATTTAAGTCCTGAGCTCATTCATGAGCTAGGTGTAGCATTCTGAGGAAGTGGGGGATGATCTTCAATGTATCGATCGGTTATCAGTCGTTCTTCACTCAGCATCTACGTTGTATACATAGGGCTGAGCAAACACAGATAGGTTTATAATCTACTAGGGGATACAAGACATGCCTATACAGGACATAATACACTATAGTACCTAAGAGCTTGCGGATGATACATATAATAAGTGTACTAGGAGTTCAGGGCAGAAAGATTCCTATCACTGAGGGTAGTCGTAGATATGAAAAAGTCAGTCCACAGGAAACACATTTAAAGACATGGGCACCAAGTAAACTCGTCCCTTTCTTCTAGAGGTGTGGACTAAGGACCAGTTGCTTTGATACCACTGAGAGCTTGTTAGAAGTGTAGAACTGTGGGTCTCGTCTCAGACCTGCTGAACCAGAATCTGCATTTTAACAGGATCTCCAGATGGTTTCAGACTTTTGGGGACTGAGTATCAGTATTCACATGTCCCTTTAAAATGAAATAGTACTCTATCTAAAATGCTCCTCAATTTTACTGTTCAGTTTAACTTTAGATTTTTATTTGCTTTTTTAAAAATTAATTTTTATTGGTGTATAGTTGCTTTACAGTGTGTTAGTTTCTACTATATACCAAAATGAGTCAGTCATACATATACATATATCCTCTCTCTTTTGGACTTCCTTCCCATTCAGGTCACCACAGTGCATTTGATTTGCTTTTAAAAGAATGGTATTAAGTATTTCAAATTTCTGCCATTTCTGTCTATGAGAACTTATGAAGATTCCTAATAGCCACATTGTCTGTGGCCTTGTGATTCACGAACTGAAAGGAAATCTTTAATTCAAAGCACCTTCACATGTATTTATACAATGGAAACTGTTGTTGAAGAAACTAGGCTTTGCATATTCCTAAAGGATGTTTTCTGAATCACTAAAGCGTATGACTTCCCTGATGGTAGAGAGGATAAGAATCCACCTGCTAATGCAGGGGACTTGGGTTCAATCCCTGGTCCAGTAAGATTCCATATGCCTCAGGGCAACTAAACCACGCACCACAACTACTGAGCCTGCATGCCCTAGAGCCCATGCTCCATCAAGAGAAGCCACCACAATGAAAAGCCCATACACCTCAACTAGAGTAGCCCCCCGCCCACTGTAGAGAAAGCCTACACTCAGCATTGAAGACCCAGTGTAGCCAAAAATAAACAAATAAATAAAAATTGAAAATAAACAAAAGAAGTTTATTTTATTCTTACTGTGTCTGTCCAATATAATTTTGGTACATTCTAATTCTTTTCTAACCTATGTATGATAGAACCGTAACACTGGATCATCTCCCCAGGTCACACCCTACCTCTCCACACTATGTCTTCCCCTAGTACCTTTGATGACCCCACATATACCATGAAAGTAGAGCCAATAACTGGGGGAAATGTTCTCTCCTAATAGTAAACTGTACAACTTCTCTGACCCAATAATATCAAGTCAAATGATCTGATTGTGAAGCGTACATTTTAACACTGAAAAAAATATTTTTGCTTAAACTCAAGCGTGATATTAACTCTACTCATATCAGCTGGATAAATGAAAATTGTTGGAATATGAAATCTGTGATAACTCTGGAGAAAGTTAAGACCCCAGTATATCCATAATATTTGCTTTGACCTCTCAGTAAGAAGTGATGGTGGCCTTATGTCTAACAGTGGTCCCATTTCTCCTATCCACTCATGGAAGCTGGGTGAGTCCATCCAGAGGCAGCATGGTAAAAGGAAAAGAGCACTAGAAAACTAATGAGGAAACAAGGGATCAGGTCTGAGACATGTTAGCTGTATATCTTCACTTCTCTGAGTCAGTTCCTCATCTATCAACCTGGGAAGTGAGTTAGATACTAGCTAAGGTCCCTCCCTGGCTTAGCATCGTATAAGCCTAGTTAAGTAGGAGTTAGAGCATGGTGGTCATTCATTAAAACCAGATTATATACCCCCAAATAAAAACGGCCCACATTGTCCTCACTTACAGATAGAAAAGTTGAGAAGGTTGGTTACCATAGCAATTTACCTTCATGGAGTCATTTACTGATTTCATTCTGTGAAGTGACAGTATCATGAACTGGCACCTGCACAACTCCCTAATGTTTGCTTTGCTTCCATTCTCGCCCGAGGCAACAGTGCCAAGAGTAGTCCTTATCTGGAGAAGCAATCAGAGTTCTCAAGCTGCCTTTCGGTCTGCTAGAACAGAAGGTGCTGACAGGGGTGGGAGTGAAGGCAGGCTTCCTTTCAGTTTACTAATTCTGTAGCCGCCCTTCACAAACTCCAGCAAATATTTTGCGATGTTGCAAGGTGTTAGGAGAAGTGAAAAGCAAGCTGTGATTCAGCTGGTATGACGACTTTGCAAACAAAAAAGAGTGATCTGTTTTGCAACAAACTATTATTTCTGCCAGAGTTCACAGACTGGAATACTAAAAGAGGTATTTCTGCAAGACATCACCATCACACATGTTGGAATTGCCAAATAAGACTAATTTCAAATGAATTGGCCCAGCAGGTTCCCACTTGTGGACCTCAGACCCCTGGGAGCAGTGGAGTTACCTGAGGGGATCTGCAAACCCACATGCATGTTCTGTCTGTAGACTAAGTGAAAAATGTGCACATCCATATGGATTCTTTCTCAAATACACATAAATGTTTTTATGATGAGTGAAATTATCTTACAATGTTGCTGAATATATCTTAGCTTTTTGTTATGTATTTTCTTAATCAGGTGGATACTAAAAAAAGTAGGTGGCTACTAAAAAAGGTCGAGTTAATATCATGCTTGAATTTAAGCAAAAACATTTTTTTCAATGTTGACACGCAGTCTTTATACTTGGATCATTTGACTTTGTTATTGGGTCAGGGAATTTGGACACTTTACCATTAGAAGAAAACCTTTCCCTCCAGTTATTGGCTCTACTTTCATGGCATATGTTGGATAGTACACTCACCATTTGGTTTCTAGAAACTTAAAACCTAAGAAGACATTTTAATGGCTACTTGAACACAGCTGCTCTGTGGGAAATGTCACCCCTAAATATAAGGTATGAGCAGTGGATACATGTCTTAATTCATAAATTTATGTAAGAAATAGAACCTAAATTTTATTCCAGTCTTTCATTTCTTGGCATTGTCAGTAACTTAATCTCAGTGAATTTGTAGATTTCAACCTCCCCTTTCCCCTGATTGTGTCTAGTTCCTAGGAGGGGTTTATTAAGTGACAAGGTATGTGGTGGGGGAGGGGGAGTGGAGGGAGTGCTGAATCTGCTCCCCAAGGTTGTTCTATCACATACGCTGGTATTTACTGGGACATCCATTACCCTGGTTGCATGACCCCTTCAGGTTCAGAAGCACTCTCCATTTCTCTGGCATTCTCTCAGGCATAAGGAGAAAAGCTTTATGTCTCACTGGGGCATGAAAAATTCTACCAGCCTACCTAAAGCCCTTTCATCAGGGAGCCACCATGCACCTAGTCCTTCTCTGAGGTCTTGAAACCTTCCCGGGGCTCTCCTGAGGGTGTAAGAAACATTTTCTCTATTCTCAGACCCCATACAACCATCTAGGATTGTGCCTCCTTTCCAGGGTGATCCTGTAGAGTAGTGCCCAGGACCTGGAAACGTTTCTGCCCTTGGTATTTTCCCAGGAATTCATCCCCCCACCCCACCGGGAATAAGGAGCTCTTTTCTATGCTTAGTATCTTTTCCTCCAAATATTTTGTCTATGGTGTAAGTTTTCTTCTTCTTTATCCTAAGTGCAAATTTTGAAACCAAAAGCCATTTTCTCTGACACTCATTTCTCTACTTGTAGCTATCACATCTCTCTGGGTAAGAAGCACAGACTAGGCTAGATGCCTGAGTGAGGGGAAGAAAGAAGGCAGTTAAACACAGGGAAAGGGATAGGCTGGTACTATTCTGCCACATATATAAATTAATACAGATTTCATGGGTCCAGGGCCTGCAAGAGGGGAAACTAGCCCCAAATGAAATCAGACACTGAGCAAAGAGTGAACTTTTAGAGAATAATTAAAATAAGACTCCCAGCAGTGGTGCAGTTTTTCTAAGGCTCTTCATGTTTTCTGCCGTGTTTGCATCCAAGACTAAATGACTTTTAGACATGATGCTGAGTAATAAAAGGATCTTTTCTAGGGATGAGGTGAAGGTTGAAAGCTCCTTCTGTGGAATATGAAGGCTCTTCAACCAGTCAGACTGGATGTTGGGAGAGGGAGGGTAAGGATGAGAAGAAAGGGGAGGTGCTGTACCCTGCCAGGGTATCACTTGTGGCTCTCCTCTCAGGCTCTCTCTGGAACTTCTTGCCCCTAGGGCTGTTGGAAAGGCAACTGCCACTAACTCTGATATTCCTGCCCTAGGTAGATCTGAAGTGTGTTTGTTCAATTCGTTCATTCATTCATAACCACTGAATTCCTATACTATGTTCTGGAGAACAAGCAACCCTGTTTTGGTCTTGGTGAATTTATTTATGAATCTTGTTGAACAGAAAAGGCATGGTCACTGGATTTCAAGACCTTACAACTTAGTCCGGGAGGGAGTGAAACCCATGCAAAGGACAGGAGAAGGACGTCAATATCATGATGGGAAAATGCAGGATGTAGTGAAACACTGTGGCAAGTCTGGAGGTGTCAGAGAAGGCTTCTAGGGTAGACGAAGGATCAGGTAGAACTTGAGAGAAGTAGCACCAGGGCTTTGGGGGCAGGGCAAACTTGGGAGGCTCTGAAACAGCCCAAATTTCCAGTAGCCATACCTTTCAAATTTGACTATTATGAACACATTTTGCTCATTCAAAAGGCTGTTAACTGCAAGCCTAAGCCAGAATGTTCCATTTCCCTGTTTCTCAACTTGTGCTAAATCAAGAGCCTACGGGAGAAATGGGTGGGTGTGAGAGTGGGGCAGGTCCTTTACCATGCAACAGCTACAAACTCTCCCCCTGCCCTCTTGGAGACAGAATGGCAGTTGACTTTAAAGATCCTACATTTCAGGGACTTCCCTGGTGGCCCAGTGGCTAAGACTCCATGCTCCCAATACAGACGTCCAGATTCCACCCCTTGTCAGCAAACTAGATCCCCCATGCTGCAACTAACAGTTAACACGCCACATTTAAAGATCCTATGTGCTGCAACTAAGGTCTGGGGCAGCCAAATAAATAAAAATAAAAAATTTTTTTTAATTAAAAAAGATCCTATATTTCAAGAGAAGAAGAATTTGTTGGCAAAACCAACAGACACCTGAGAACTTTTGTAAGCAATGTATTTTTATCATTAAACTCTTGGCCAAAGCTCATGTGTTCCAAATGGGCTATCTTAGCTGAGTATGCTCACCTGAATTTGAGGAGAGAGTCTTGAAAATAGAGGTTTGTTGCAAATGAGCCACAAAGAAAGAAATTAACACTTATTTTATAGATGAAGGATAGTGTGAGAAGGCAGGAGGATCTCTGGCCCACTAAATCATGAAATAGGATGATGTTTCTCTAGTTGTGCAAAACTTAATATCCTGTTTGGGGAACCTCAACGACATCACCTGAAGGGGCAACTCAGTGATGTGGAAACAAATCAAAGGACTGCATCTGGCAAGAGACCCCAGTGTTCCAGATCACACAGGAAACAAAGATGTACTATTACTCTTAAGTACATGTAGCAAGAAAATAAAATCCTAGGGTAAATAATCGGAACAAACTAAAGACATTTGCATTAAACTGTAAACAGTCGTCTAGATTGAATTACTTAACAGTCTAATCCATCAGTAGAGAATAACATGAGCTTTAGCTTAGTCCAGTAAGATAACCCTGAGAGATGTCTGAATGACTTCTGGCCAAATGTGGCCCATAAGGTGATTAAGGAATTAAGAAACAACAAAAGTAGCAGCATGGGAAAACATTGTACCACTACTGTGCAGCCACTAACCTTTTATATCTACTCAAGATTTTTCCCGAAATGCTGATCATTTCTAGAACTATCTAGAACAACAGTCAGCAAAATTTTTCTTGAAGGGTCAGGTAGTAAATATTTTAGCTTTGCAACTCTGCTGTTGTACAAGAAAGCAACCACAGACAATCTGTTAATGAATAGTCATACCTGTGTTTCAGTAAAAATGTATACACAAAAACAGGCAATTAGTCTGTGTTTCATAGTTTGCTGGCTCTTGAACAACTACATAGATGTAGAAAAATTGCAAGCTCATTTGAAAGAATTACAAGTTTCCTGGAGCACCTCAGCAGACCAGTTTCTGTGGGGCCGAGATGAGGGTGTATTGGTCCGTTTGTTAGCAAACTGTGCCCTTTTTCTACAAACATTACATAAGCAAACCTGGATGAGGTGTTGTCACGAGGCTAGTTGGCTTGTAGGCAGCAGACCTGGTGCTGAATTCAGAGAGTTGTTAGTCTGAAGTGCAAACTACTTACACAGAAGGAATAAGCACACTGAGCCGATCCCATAGTCTTTTCACATTTCCACCATGGCTGCTTCGTAAGGTAGCTTGGTGATTCTGTAGCTGACACCAACTTGAAAAGGAAAAATTGTTCACCAAAAATTTTCACTTCTGTTCTAATTCAGATTCATTAAAACAACTCTTTTGTCTGGGCAAGTCAATGTGCCTGCCATATTTGTGGTTGTTGTTGAATGGACAGCACAGCCCATCCTCTGTCACTACTGGCCACTGAGGCTCAGGCATGTGTAACGTGTGCCCTGAATTGAAACGTAGAGCTGGGCCCTAATTCTCTTTCAGTAGCTTGAACTGAAACACTAGAGGGAAGAAATAGTTGGTGGTAGAGATGAAGCCAGAGAGGTCATGTGACCTCGGGAATTAGAATGGCCCTTTGTGGGCCTTGTGCCAGATGTGTTCACTATAAAGCAGAAGCGAAAAAGAGAAAGCGTTTCTGTTTCCAGTTCCAGAGGACTGGCTGTTCTTCAGGAATCTTTATATTCCAGTGCAACCACTCTGTGAATTTATAATAGCCTCCCTTTCCCTTTTCTTGACTTGTCTTGATTGGGCCTTTTCTCAGTAAATCACGTGGTGCTCAACCAGGCACATTTCTTGCCACAAATGACATTTTATTTGGTGTTTCAGATCTACCACCCATGAATGTAAGATTCTATACATTCGACTGTGATCTAACTTCTATACCTGCTGGAGGTAACAATCAAATTTTCCCTGTCAATGACTTTTAAATCTGTCCTTTCCATTCCCATGCTTCCCACTGTGGCCTAGTTTATCACTCTATCTGACTGTGACTATTCAGCCACAGTCATGGAAGGTTCCTCTGCCTCTACTCATTCCCTATTCTTGTCCATCTGTTGTCAGAGCTCTGAGATTAATATTTATAAAATCTACTTTCGTCAAATCACTTCTCAGATAAAAAGTCCATAATGCTTTCTGACTGCCTCCTGGATTCAATATGATACCAACAAACCAGTCTTTTAGGCTTCATAATCTGATCCCACCTTATTTATTGTATTCGTATCTCCCATAACCCTTCAAGATGAACTTCAATTTCAACCAGTTAATCTCCAATAAGCTCTGTTAACATCTTTCTCTTCATTCCTACTTCCCAATTATAATATTATCTATAAGAAAGGGTGGGAAGGAAAAAAAGGCTGTATCTGTTCTCTTCCACCTGATAGCCCACATTCCAAAGGGTAAGTGTCTGAATACAATTAGAAACATGACAAGTATTAAAAGTACGTGAAATTGAAGCTTCTGGATAAAGACAGTGGAATGAAACATATTTAGTTTTCATCCTTCTCAATCTCACCACATAAAAATACAGTAAAGGCGTGGCATAAATCCTAAGGATAAAGAGAGTGAAAGAGGATATCAAAAGAACCAAATTTTGGAGAGTAGAAAGCAGACAAATAGTAATGGACTTGGCATACTTTGAGAGACCACAAGTAAGTTAGTAAGCTGACATTAAGTGAAGACAAATTGTATAAGCACTCTCAGTTCAGTTCAGTTGCTCAGTCGTGTCCGACTCTTTTCAATCCCATGGACTGCAGCACGCCAGTCTTCTCTGTCCTTCACCAACTCCTGGAGCTTGCTCAGACTCATGTCCATTGAGTCGGTGATGCCATCCAACCATCTCATCCTCTGTTGTCCCCTTCTCCTCCCGCCTTCAATCTTTCCCAGCATCAGGGTCTTTTCTAATGAGTCAATTCTTCGCATCAGGTGGCCAAAATAGTGGAGCTTCAGCATCAGTCCTTCCAGTGAATATTCAGGACTGATTTCCTTTAGGATTGACTGGTTTGATCTCCTTGCTGTCCAAAGGACTCTCGAGAGTCTTCCCCAACACCACAGTTCAAAAGCATCAATTCTTTGGCCCTCAGTTTTCTTTATGGTCCAACTGTCACATCCATACATGACTACTGGACTCTAGAATCCTCAAAAAACTCAAGGATTGATGGCATCTCCGGAAGAGGGGTTAAATGGGGTGTTGAAATAAGGAAGACTGGTTGAATTAAGGTTGTTTGAGGATCAGGTAGCTTCCTGGATTTCTCCTCTTCCCATACTCCACATCACTGGTTGATCACCCCTCCCACACTCTGGCCAAAGTCTAGAGGTTTAGGCTTCAGAGATGGGAAAACAGACGGATTCTGGTTGGAGGAAAACCAGTCATGGTTGAGGGTGGGTGGTACTTAAAACAAGAAAAATAAGTGGATGCATGTATATTGAATACTAAGACTTCCTGCTTCTTCTGCCACTTTATCTTTCAGCCAAGAGAAACTGGAGGACTAATCTGTGCAGAATATGACCATCTCAAAAAGAAGTATCTAAATATACTGACTTTAGGAGTCCTTTTGCAAATGCCTTAGATAGATCACCGCAAATCAGTGATTCTAAAATTAAGACACGTATGGCAAAGTCTGGAGACAATTTTTATTTTCACAAAACTTGGTGGGGTGGGGGATTCTAGCATCTAAAGGGTAGAGGTTAGGGATGCTGCTAAAATATCCTACAATGCACAAGAAAAGCCTCGCACAACAAACGATTACCCAATCTAAAACATCAGTAGTGTTACTGCTGATAACCTCTGCCTTACATGAAACTCATGGTCAACTTCTACCAACACGAGCAGAGTTTCCAATAGTCTCCTCAAGAAAGGAAAAAAGACCAGACACTTGAGGAAAACAAGAACAGAGACCTAAGCAAACAGATAAAAGCAACATGGAGGAAACAGAGACTACAGGAAGAAAAAAACTACAAAACCACACTTGCCCCCCACTTATGACCATGATGGACTACCAGGGACCAAACAATTAGGAATCCAGACAAGTCTAGAAAACTGTTTTCTGATATTGGACAACAGGACTGCCTTTCACATCTAAGTCCTGGATCTGACTTTTGTCTACAAGGATCCAGTTTTAATTTACTGAAGAATTTCCCCACTGATTTATAATGCCACTTGCGTCATATGCCACCTTTCCACACACGTATTCATCTACTCTTAGTTGCTCTGTTTCTGTCTTTGTGCTGGTATAATACTGTCCTAATAATTCAGTTTTATAATAAACTTTGCTATTTGGTACATCAAGTCCCTCCCAACTTATTAATCATTAAAAGTATCTTTTGGCCCTTTGCTCTTCCATATACACTTTATGATCAGCTTGCTGAGTTCTGTCTTATTCAATAAATTTTATAACTTTCTCCAAAAGGACTTGGACACCTTTTGTTATATTTTTATATAGTTTCTATTTATATATTTTCAAATTACATTTAGTTTTTGCTGGTATGCTTAAATGCATTCTGCTTTTGTATACTGATCTCCTTAGCAATAAATTGCATAAACTATTCAGTATAGTAATTTATTGGGGATTCTTTGGGGAGCCACAACACACTGAAATACTGCAAACAATTAGTTTTGTTTTTTCCTTCTGACCTCTATACTTTTTTCCTCTTTGTCTTGTTTTACTGCACTGGCTAGAATCTCTAGTACAATGTGAACAAAAATGGTGAGGGACTTCCTTGGTGGCCCAGTGGTAAAGGCTGCACTCGCAACACAGGGGGCCTGGGTTTGATCCTTGGTCAGGGAACTAGATCACATGTGGTGCAACTAAGACCCACAACAGCCAAATAAATAAAAAGGCAGATTCTTTACCATTTGAGCCACCAGGGAAGTGCAAATAAAAAGAAATACTTTAATAAAGAAGTGGTAAGAGTAGGCATTCTTGTCTTGTTACTAGTTTTAAAGGTGATACATTTAACACTTGACATGTTTGCTATGGACTTTGATGTTACCTTTTAGGAGGTTAAGAATTTCCATTCTAGTTTTCATTGTTTGTTGGATTTTACCAATAATGATCATATAGTATTTTTTTTCATTTATTTGTTAATGTGGGTAATTAATAGATTTTTTAAAATGTTGGCCAATCTTGCATTTCTGGGATAAACCTGCATTGGTCACAAAATATTATCAACTGTTAAGAACTGAGCAATTAGTTTTCTAATATTTTCCATCTTTTCTCATGACTGATAATGCTCTGTAATTTTCTTTTCTTTACAGTACTTGCCTGATTTGGGTAACAAGGTTATACTAGCATTATAAAGTGAGTTCAGTAGTCCCACTTTTTCTCTTTTGAAAGGTTTAAGTTTGGAATCACTTATTAGAATTTTGGTATAATTCACCTGCAAAACTATCTCATTCTTATGTTTGATTCCTGATAAAATTTCTTTAGTGACTATAGGATCTTTCAGGTTTTTAAATTTATTCTTGTCAATTTCAATCATTATTATTTTTATAGGAAAATATACATTTCATCTTATTTTTCAAATATACTGACATGTCCACAGTATCCTTTTTCTTTGCTGTATCTAGAATTAAGCTCTAATATCATACAACCCTCTGAATTCCACTTTAGTTGTATCCCACAAGTTTTGATAAATTATTTCATTATTTGATCTTAAGTGAATTCTAATTCAACTATGATTGTTTGGACTCAGTTATTTAGAAGCATGTTTTATCCAAATACAGTTGTCCCTCCATATCTTCAGGGGACTGTTTTCAGGACCACCCTCCATACACCACAATTTGCAGATGTTCAAGTCGCTTTATCAAATGGTATAGTATTCCCATATAAACTATGTACATCTTTCCTACCATATACTTTGAATCACCTCCAGATTACTTATAATGCCTATAATACTATGTAAATAGTTGTAAATACAGTGTAAATGCTGTCTAAATAGTTGCCAGCACATGGCAAATCTAAGTTTTGCTTTTCAGACCTTTCTGCAAATTTTGGGGGGAATATTTTCAATCCATGGTTGGTTGAATTTGTGGATGCAGAACCCAAGGATAGAGGGCCGACTATACACACTCTAAAAAGAAATTATCTTTCTGTTGTTGATTTCTAACCTGTGTATGATTAGAGGTTGGTCTTTCTGATACCAAATTTCTGAAAATTGTTGACATCTGTCTTATGGCTTAGTATGATTTTTTGATAACTGTTGTATGCTTAACAATGCATATTATTCAGTTAATGAGATGATATTTTCTGTGTCCATTAGATCAAGTTATTAATTGTATTGTTCAAATCTTACTGAAATTTTTTTATTTCAGCTGTTTGATCAATTAGTGCAAGAAGTATGTAAAATCTTTCACTACAACAGTTTTGTCAATTTTCCCTTTATATATTTTGAAGCTATTAGCAGTATATAACCAAGACTTGTTTTTATCTTCTCGGAAACTTGAACCTTTTATCAGTATGTAATGGTCTTTTTTTCCTCTAGTAATGGTTCTGACCTTAAGACTTACTTTCTCCATATTAATACAGCCACATCAGTTTTCTTTTAATTAATATTTGCCTGGTATACTTTCCCATCCTTTTATTATAAATGCACATTCAGCATATGGCTGGAACTTTAAAAGAAATGTGACAGAATTTGTTTCCTCTAACTGGAAAATTTAGTATATCCACATCATTTGTGTTAGAGATACATTTGAATTTATTTCCTCCATATTACTTTGTCCCTTCTGTTCTCTAAATGTCTTTTCCTCACACTCTCCTTTTTTGACTTCTTTTAGATTGATATATTTTCCCTTACTCCATATACCTCAGTTTGGAAAATATGCTCTTTATTTTATTCATTGTTAAGAAATTTTAACATGTATTGCTTTAAAATGTATTTTTTAACTTAACCAAGTTGAAAGTTTGTCAATATCTTTTTCTTCTTGAGTACTTAATCTGATCAACTATTTTATTATTTTCCATTATTTTAGTTATTAACTCCACAAACTACATGTTAACATGTTTCATAATCAATGTTTGTTTATACTTACCTGCATATTTATCATTTTCTGGAACTGACCATTCTTTCTTGTATTTCATTAATTTTTGAACTCAGTTTCTTCTTCCTGCAATATGCCTTTTGGAATGTCCTCTACTGAGGATTTGGTTGTTTAAACTCACCTGATTGCCTAAAAATGTTTATCTCATTCTATCTGTTCTTAAGGAGAGATTTTAATTTTCTTCCCCATGTCTTCCCAAGGCTAAGGCTAGGATAAAAACATATTCCCACTGCTTTTTTAAGTGGGGTTTTATAGTAAATCCACTGAAAACCTGCCTTGTAGGGATCCAGGCTTTATGCACCCATGTCTGATCTAACCTTCCCACCTTGCTCAAGTCCAGGGCTTTGTCTTCTGTGCACATGATGCTTTAAGCAGGTTTTAGACACTGACAGATTGGAAGATAATTCTTTTAAGGCAAGCACAGGCTTTGGTACTAATGTACATTTTGGACTTCTTTTTCTTCGTTTCTGGGCTCTAAGAATCATCATTATTTCCTGCCAGTTGATATATACACAGAAATTTTATATACTTATATGAATATGTATATATGTAAATAAATATTTTCTAGGATTTTTATTGTATGACTAAGTTTTTTTGGCTATCTTTTCACTATGTTGTTGGAGACTTAAATCCATCTATTTGATCTGTACATCTAAATCTGCAAATCTTTTGGCATGATGGAAAATTAAAAACCAAGAAAGAACACCATTGCCCTCTGGTGGAGGAACTTACTATTAGAACATATAAAGGAGACCCACTATAACTCAACTTCCTCATTTCCTCATTAGTCAACAAGGCAGTCAAATCTTTAACAGGTCATTCGAATCTGTCCGTTCATTTCCATTCTCTGAGTATCACCTTAGTCTAATTCCTTATTTTTGCTAGAATTGCTGTTTTTGAAAGTGTCTCTTTAGTTACTATTTAATATATTTTCTTTGTACCTTACTTTTATAATACTATATTAATTGATGGGTTGTTTATCACATTCTTGTTGATGGTTATGGGCAAAAAACTTGGAGCCAATAAAAGTAGTCTGATTAGGAATGAGAACATAGTATAGATTCAATAAATGTTAGCTGAATCAAAACAAGCATTTAGTACCAGTTATTCACTTACCAAATTTATCTGGGAGGCAGCATAAGCACAAAAGTTCCCAAGCTTTTTTCCTGCACTAACAGACTGATGAACGACATTCATATGTATCATTCTCCTGTTGGCTTACTTAGATTTTTAAGAAACTTAAAACTATTTTTAATTGCAAAATATATGAGCTGCTGCTGCTGCTAAGTTGCTTCAGTTGTGTCCAACTCTGTGCAACCCCATAGATGGCAGCCCACCAGGCTCCTCTGTCCCTGGGATTCTCCAGGCAAGAATACTGGAGTGGGGTGCCATTGCCTTCTCCGAAATACATGAGCAGTATTAAACAATTCAGAGTTCTGCAGTAATGATGCTGGAGACCCAGGTTTTCATTGTGGAAGAAGATACAAATATCAAATGGGTAAAGGCAAGAAAGAACCCTGTGGGGTTAGTTTGGAATTGAGGGTATTAGAGAAACTGGTGATTTCTAATAAATGTTTCTTAGTTCTTTCTGCTGAAGGGCGCTATAAGCAATGACAAGCCAGCAGGTCTAGATCTTAGTTTCTAAACACCATTGTCCACTAAAAGAAACTAAGGATCTTTGGAAAAACGGCTGATTCCAGGGATGGGTGAAGGGAAAACAAGATAAACTTGGAACATTTTGTGCTGGAGAGTAAGAAATTTCTCAAAGAATGATAAAAACATATCAAAAAGACTCAGAAGCCAGCCTAAAAAGTCTCCCACTGACCAAATATGGAACAACTTGACATTAAAACAAATGAGAGTAACAGGTGAATAAAATAGGAATTTATGCTGCTGCTGCTGCTAAGTCGCTGCAGTTGTGTCCGACTCTGTGCGACCCAATAGACAGCAGCCTACCAGGCTCCCTCGTCCCTGGGATTCTCCAGGCAAGAACACTGGAGTGGGTTGCCATTTCCTTCTCCAATGCATGAAAGTGAAAAGTGAAAGTGAAGTTGCTCAGTCGTGTCCGACTCTGAGCGACCCCATGGACTGCAGCCTACCAGGATTCTCTGTCCATGGGATTTTCCAGGCAAGAGTACTGGAGTGGGGTGCCATCGCCTTCTCTGAGGAATTTATGAGTTCATACTAAAAGAAGTGAGAAAAGGAATCTTTTCTTTATAGTAGAATGCCAACTAATAAATGTGGGGGAATGACAGAACTGGAAAACCATCATTTGGCAGCCATTAGAGTAACAATTCAGCCAAGAAGCATCACTGGATGCTAAACTTAGTGTATGAAAGTTTGCTGAGAAACAGAATATTTACAGTCTCAAAGTATCTCCCCATAAAATGCTTGCTAACTTAAAAGAAAAAAATTAGAAACTTTACAGTGGAAAAATCTAGCAGATATCACCAAAAATAAGTGATCAAAATGAACAGCTTATGATGGAACAACCAATATCATGATTTGATGCACTGAAAAGGACACAGTGTCATTTCTATGATATTCTTGCCAAAAAGACATAAGCTCAATTTAATCATAAACAAACAGCGGAAAATCTCAAATTAAGGGACACTTCATATACATAAGTAGTCTATGTTTTTCACGCCCTTGATGTTTCTGAGACAGACTGAAGAACTGCTCCAGACTGAAGGAGACTAGAGACTTGATAACTAAATGGAATGTGTTATTCTGGATTGAATCCTGGGCCAATTCACTCCTGCCCCTCTCCCCAGCCATTACTGGAACAACCAGTGAAATGTGGAAAACATTAGATTCTGTATTAATGCTAATTTTCTGATTTTGATAATTATGCTGTGGTTATATAAGAAAATATCCTTATTCTTAGAGAATACACATTTAAGTTATTTGGGATAAAGAGGAATCACCTGTAAGTAATATTCAAGTGGTCAGAAAAAAAGTATTCTACACTCATGATAAATAAAGGGAAATCTTTTCTTTAGAGTAGTATGACAACTAATTAATATAAAAAGAATAATGTTAGAAAAACCACAATTTTGTAAACATCACAGTAAAAATTTAATCAGACAAGAATTATCAAAAGATGCTAAATCTAGGAGGGGAAGGTTTGACAAGGAATAGAACATCAATCAACCGGGTCTCAAAGTTCCTCCTCACAAATTATCTACTAACTGCAAAACTTAAAACAGGAACTAACTATACAGTGGAGAAACTGGACAACATCTTACTCAAGTGATGAAATTAACATCACCAATAAGAGGCGAGGGGATGTTCTGAGAGCCTGGATGTGACACCGGGAGGACACATCATACATAGTATTTCAGCCCACACTGCATCATCCAATCTAACCACAAGGAAGAATCAGAAACACCCAAACTGAAGGGTAATCTATACTTTAACTGTCCTGTATTCTCCAAACAAATATTACAAAAGACAAAGAAAGGCTGAAGAACTGGTCCAGATTAGAGTCATGATAATCTAACGTATGATCCTGGGTTAGACCCTATTGCTGTAAAAAAATTTACCAATGGGACAACAAATGGAACTGGAACAAGGACTATACATTAGATGAAAATATTGATGTTAAATTCCTGAATTTGATAACCATACTTCACATGCTTGTTCTTATGAAGTACATATGTAGTATTAAAGGGTATGATGTCTGCAATGTATTCATCATGTAGTCAAAAAAATGTGTAAGACAGAAAGTGGTAAAGCACATAGGAGAAACATTAACAAGCTGAAGTTCAGAACAATGCACATATTTCTTCTGCTTGAAATTCTCAAAAAATAAATATGTATCTATGCATGTAAATATATATTTCTAGGATACTAAAATTATTAGTACTCTCCTGCTCCCCTAGGTAAAGGAATTAGAAGCTAAAAAGTACTAGGTAGTTGGCATGAGGCTGTAAAGGGTTAAGTCTCTCTTTTCTCAACCCTTAGTTCTACTCCACAAAGAAAAACTGTATCAGTGGCTTTCAGATGTTTTCTATTTGTATACATAAACTTCTGCACAAATACGTAAATCTTGTATTATTTTGATGGCTAAATATTTTAATGAGTGAAAGTACTTAAGAAGTGTTCTGTTGGTATTTGTTTTGACATACATACATTAAATACAATCTGAGACTTTAATGTTATTTAACTTGATACAGGCTAGATACGATATTAATCCTGTCATCTTAATGTTACATTTTCTATTTTTTAATTAAAAAAAGTTATATGTTTATGTTTTATTTTGGGACTTTCTTCCTCTTTTAATAACTTCTATTCAACTTACAGCAGTCACATTGTTATTTCAACATTATGAAGGTTTATAACACTTATACTTCTCTGAGGTATAACACTGACAAATATCTTCACAGGACAACCTGAGTCTGGCCATTGGATCATTTACAGTAGAAGGCTAGTCAGGCATGAATAAGAAATATGAGTTGTGGAAAACCACACCCCAAAATGTACTTTCCCAGTTGGCCAATGCAGCTTTTAATGGATCTGGGTCACTCTCTTAACCAGGTCCTATTATGGGTCCCTTGTGTTGATTTTAGTTTAAAATCCCAAATTAAAGCATGAGAAAATACTTCTTGCCCTCAGAGCTACTGTTATTATATTTTTCATTATCATTGTGATCTTTCTGGGTAAGAATAAGAACGTATCCTAGGGGGAAAAACCTTATAGATAAAATTAAAAAATACTTTCCACAGTAATTTTAAAACAAATAAAAATGTGGTATCTATACCATGTGTATCATCATCGTATCTAGTCTACCATTTTATAGTGATACGTATTTATACTGCACTTGGCAATGGGGAATACTTTTTTTGGCCTCCCAGAGTTCAAGCTTGTTTCAAAAGCAGAAGTCCTGTACCTCTAAAGGCAGCAAAAGAAAAGGCTTTATCTGAAACCTGAAAGTGAACAGACAGCCCAGAAATAAAACCCACACACTTATGGTCAATTAATCTTCAACAAAGAAGGCAAAAATACACAATGGAAAAAAGACAATCTCTTCAGCAAGTAGTGTTAGGGAAAGCTGGACAGCTGCATGTGAATCAATGAAGTTAGATCACATAGAACAGACCCTCTCACCATACACAAAAATAAACTCAAAATGGCTTAAACACTTAAGTATAAGATGTGATACTGATACCATAAAACTCCTAAAAGAGAATGCAGGCAAAACATTCTCTGAAATAAATCATATCAATGCTTCTTAGGTCAATCTACCAAAGCAATAGAAACAAAAGCAAAAATAAACCAATCAGACCTAATCAAACTTATGAGCTTTTGTATAACAAAAGAAATCATATACAAAATGAAAAGAACCTACAGACTGTGAGAAAATATGAGAAAACATTTACAAATGATGTGACTGACAAGTGCTTAATTTCCAAAACACACAAACAGTTCATATAATTCAACAACAAAACCCAAACAACCCAATCAAAAAATGGGCAGAAGACCTAGACACTTCTCCAAAGAAGACATATAGATGGCCAATAGGCACATGAGAAGATGCTCAACGTCACTAATTATTGGAGAAAAGCAAATCAAAACTACAATGAAGAACCACCTCACACCAGTCAGAAAGGCTATCATTAAAAAGTCTACAAACAAACGCTGGAGAGGGTGTGGAGAAAAGGGAACCCGCCTACACTGTTTGTAGGAATATGAGTTGGTACAGTCACTATGGAAAACAGTATGAAGGTTCCTCAAAAAACTAAAAACTGAACTAACATAATGATCCAGTAATCCAACTCCTGGGCATATATTCAGACAAAACTATAATTCAAAAAGACTGACAACATACAATGGAATATTACTCAGCCATAAAAAGAATGAAATAATGTCCAATTAACATGATGGCCTTAGAAATTACTGTACTAAGTGAGGTCAGAAAGACAGACACCATATGATTTCACTTAAAGGCAGAATCTAAAATATGGCACAAACGAACCTATCTAAGAAACAGAAACAGACTCACAGACAAAGAGAACAGCCTTGTGACTGCCAAGGGGGCTGTGAGGTTGGGGAGATGGATTGGGAGTTAGGAGTTAGCAGATGCACAGAATGGATAAACAACAGGGTCTTACTGCATAGCACAGGGAACTGTATTCAATATCTTGTGATATACCATAATGGCAAAGAATTTAAAAAACAATGTATATATATGTATAACTGAATCATTCTGTTGTACACTGCAAAAATTAACACAACACTGTAAATCAACTATAGTTTAAAAAAAAGAAACCTCAAAGCAGTCTTTTAGCAGTCTATATTATATATATATCAAAAAAAAGAGTCAAAATGTTTGCTTTGTCTATTTATTTTTGGTGGGGGAGGGAAAAGAAGAGGTTAAAAAAATGTTTGGTGTCTGCTTCAAAGTACTTTCCCAAAGAATGGTGATTCATTCACTATACATCATTATGGATGCACACTGTTCTTCTGGCTTTCATTATGGTCTGAATTCAAGGTGATATGTGTTTTTTCTGAAATCCAGTGTATTTTTTTGGACATATGTGGGTTGTCCCTTGAGTTCCTGTTCTCATATGAAAGGTATTGGCACTTTGGCTTCACAAATGAATAAAAAATAACATAAAAACAACTTTCGTTTAATTTGGGTCTGGGCTAATTTATTTAAGGAACTATTTAACAATAATGGGCTCAGATATTTAAATACCCTATGATGCTGCAATTAATTAAGGAACTGCTGATCCTAAAACTACACAACCAACAGGGAATGAGGGAAGAATTACAAGTCTGAATGCCAAATTCAAAGCCATATATCAATAACTTCCTTCTTACTTTTGCAATATCTATAATGTAGAGGGAAAAAGAATAAAAATTATATGAGTAATGATAAATTAAAAAGTGCATACAGAACTAGGAAAATATTTTTGTTAATTTGTTACTTACTCCAGTTAAATAAGATGTTTGTAAAGAAAATAAAAGCTTAAGGCAGAAAACTAGTTACATTGCTGCTCAACTTCTTGACAGCAAAAGAAAGAACACCAGTCTACTTCCCTGGTTTACTTGTCTTAAGACATGTTATTTTGTAACTTGAACATCTAAGTTATGCCTTGAAAATTCAAAGCAAAAAGTAAAATCATACAGAAAACCAGAAACTTCAATACATCTAAACAGACGTTTGCTTGTAGTTTTTGGTATCCAAAACCTTTTTTCCACACATAGCGCAGATGCCTAAAACAAACAAACAAACAGAAAACTCATGTAAGCAATCAAATGTTAACAACTAATTATACCAATCGAATATTTAACTAATACCAATGATTTGGTTTATTTAAGTCGTTGAAGGTAAAAAAAAAAAAAACAACACCAGCATCAGAAAAGAGAAAACGTATAAACTTTTAACTATGACAAGTTCTGTATATTTTGCCTTAGAAAAAAGAGCATTTATCTGACAAATAAGATTTATGAAGGGCTATTCTTTTACTGTGTTATCCAAATCAGTATCAAAAGAAGTACATTTGATATGAATAGAAAAGTGGTATTAAGAGATACTTACCCTTTTTGTAGGCACAGCCCTGGCAATAATGAGAACCCGGTTGGTGGACAGAACTTTTACAAATTCTGCAAGTGGAGAACTTATTCTTTCCATATGGATCAAATCTAGAGATTTTTTTTAAAGAAAGAAAAATGTACAATACAATAGAAATACTCTTAAATAACCTCACTTAAGGAACAAATGTGATTAATCTAGGCTTTCTGGTCCCTCTATAAAACTCTACAATTGATAGGCACAGCACTCTTCTAACTGGCTACTCTCTTAACATACCTGCACACTTCTGCCCCTTCCATGTAAGCTGCATGCTTATAAAGAGTCATCTGTACTTAATCCCAAACCTGTTTATAATAGTTGTATTTGTCAATCTATTCATGTGATATAATTAAATATTATGGAAACTCATGAAATGAAGAGTACAAAAAAAGTAACTGATTCTATTAAAAACTAAGTGAATACTTTAGGATGACCAGAAAAGAGTGAATCATTAAAACTGTTACAGCATTAGTCATGGGTAAGAAAACTTAAAAACTGAGAAAAAAAGTCTAAATGCTTTGAAGGACTTGGCACTTGAAAAGTGTCAGTTCTTGAGCTACTTTAAAGATACTGAAAATATATATTCTGGTTCTGATTTATATAAGGCAAATGATAAAGTAGACTCATATTCAAAAAGTCTTGTCTCAATGTAAAATGATTGGTGAAATATATGTACAGTTATGGGCTCTGAGTTAAAATAAGGTATGCATATCTCTTCATGATTGCCTAGTTTAACTGATATTTTCAATTAACTGATGTAAACTTCTTTGGATAAAAAGTTTCTATTAAATGAAAATGTCACCTTACTGTAACTGGAGTGCAAAATAATTTTAGAGGAAATACTTCCCATCAAATTGGCAATAACTTTTTGTAACTGAACTCATTTACTGAATACCAACACTGTCCAGATCTGGTTTCTTTTCTTGGGTACAATACAATAGCTAATTTTCAAAGGTTAATTTTTCTAAATCCAAAAGAATGTCACTTTACTTCCCACAAGGGAAGTTAAGAGTGAACCTGATTCTTCCTTTGAATAACAAGCTCAATTTGTTTGGATCTACAAGTCTAGAGATTACTTTTTCTTAGAATTATGTATTTTTCTAAAACGTACATTTTAATATCTCAGAAATCTTATGTATACTTCCCAAAGTGAGACATTTAAAATACCCAAAAGTAATAGCTACTTATCAATGATACTGAAGTAAGTTTGGGAGCATAAAGGAACTAGAAGGACCTAAAACTGTATGCTCTGTAAAAGGAACAACTTGGTCAATAATAACTGAATGATCTTAGAAGACATCAATAGGTCAGTCAACAATACACAATGAGACAATGCACTGAAGTTTAAGTCTATTATGCTATTTTATACTCATTATTTAATAAACATCTTTATGTGTAAGGCACTTTACGTATTAGAAGCTTTATTATTAAAAGCCAAAGATGAACTTGACAAAGCTTCTGTTTTCATCCAGTTGACATCTGTGAGAAGAGAGACAGTAATTAAGGAGACAACCACACTTTTAAGATAGTAATACCTGTTGTAGAGAAAATTCAAAGAGGATACTGTGGTGGACAGGAGGGGAAGGAAGGAAGGAAGACATTAGTTTAGATGCTGGTTAGGGACTGTCTCTGAAGAAATGACATTTCAAGTAACCAGACTCAAGTAACCAGAAGGAGCCAGTTATGTGAGCTCTTAGGGATGAGTTCTAGGAAGAGGGCACAGTAAGTAAAACCTCTTCCAATGAGAGTGGGCTTGGCAAATCTGATTCAAGAGTTGGCTCAATGGGAAGTCACAGAGGTAGGAGGGGCCAGACCATAAAGGACCCTGTGAGAACATGGTACAGGGCCTGGATTTTATTCAATGTAAAAAGAAACCCAATGGACAGTTTTGAGCAAAGGAGTTACATATCCTTTAAGGAACCACTCTGATTATTATGAGAATGAAGTATAGGGAATCAGAGAGGAAACAGGGAGACAGAACTTATTACAGTATTCAATAAGAAATAATAATCATGGTTTAGAAGAGGGTAATAGCAGTGAGATGAACAGAAGAAGGTGGATTCAGGTTACTTTTTGGTAGTCGAGCCAAACAACTCGCTAATGGATACGGGAAGTGAATGAAATGAAGAAATCAGTGAGGAATTTTGATTTGTACAAGCAGACTGAACCCCAGAGCCATGATGAGAAGACTATGATTAGACTGAAAAAAAAGAGCTTGCCGGTCAAACATCAAATTAGAAAAGTCAAGGAGGCAACTGGATATATGTCTGGAGTTCAGAAAAGTCAGGACGAGATATACATGTGGAAGTCATTAACATACAGTTTGAATTTAAAGGTGTTGGACTAGTCACTTGAGGAGAGATAGCAAACTTATAAATGGGGAAAAAAAAAAGTCTAGGATTGAGTCTAGAAGCAGTGGATTGAGAAGGAACAGTTAGTGAGTTAAGAGGAATGAAGAATGTGGTATCTCAAAGCCAAGAGAATAAATGGTTGCAAAAAAAAAAAAGAGAGAGAGACAGCACGCTGTTGAAAGGTTAAGAAAGGTAAGAACTGAGAAGTAGCCAACAGTTTCAAAGATCATGTGTGATCTTGACATGAGTAGGTTTACGAGTGTGGTAGAGATGGAGGCCTGACTACAGTGGCTGAAGGAGTGAATAGAACTTAAGGACACCGAGAAAGTACCTCTAGATAGGGCTTTTGAAAACTTCTGCTATAAAAGGAAGCAAGAAAATGGATGTCAGCTGGAAGAATTTATGGAGCTTTTAAAACTGAATATAGTAGAGCATGGTGTCAAAAATTTTTATGGTGGGAGACATTTTTATCCCCATTCCTCGGTAAAAAAGCAATGTTCAGGAAAGTTAAGGAACTGTTTTGATTTGCTTAAGGTTATAGAACTAGATAGTAACAAAGTCTAGATTCAAATTTATGTCTGACTTTAGAGCTCATGATCTGTGCACATTTGTCTGCTGCCTGTGATTCATAGAAAAACAAACAACTAGAAAATATAAGTACTGTTTTCTGGTCAAATTATAAAAATAATATATAATATCTTCATATATTGATACAGTGAAAAGAACAGGGTGAAACTAATAGGATGTAACAGATAGCTTGGTTATACACCCTGGGAAGTACCTAAGTCTATGCTTTATTACAACAGAATGAGGCAAAACAAATTCACTCTAATACACTTAATATTAAAAACAATGGAAATTTATGACTGCTTTACAGATGCTCTTTTACCTTGCTTTTTTTGAGGTCAAAGCCTTATTTTCGTTCAGCTTTCTTCCACCACTTTCTGCATTGAAATATACACACACTTTAGTGGGATATTTCTATACATTTCACATAATAACATAGCCATGCAACATTTAACAATTAGAAAGCTCATTTTTTGACTTCTAACCAATCAGTTCAGTTCAGTTGCTCAGTCATGTCCGACTCATTGCAACCCCATGGACTGCAGCATGCCAGGCTTCCTTCTCTATCACCAACTCCCAGAGCCTACTCAAACTCAAGTCCATCAAGTCAGTGATGCCATCTAACTTTCTCATCCTCTGTCATCCCCTTCTCCTCCTGCCTTCAATCTTTCCCAGCAGCAGGGTCTTTGCAAATGCCTCAGTTCTTCGCATCAGGTGGCCAAAGTATTGGAGTTTCAGCTTCAGCATCTGTCCATCCAATGAATATTCAGGACTGATTTCCTTTAGGATGGACTCGTTGGATCTCCTTGCAGTCCAGGGGACTCTCAAGAGTCTTCTCCAACACCACAGTTCAAAAGCGTCTATTCTTCCGTGCTCAGCTTTCTTTATAGTCCAACTCTCACATCCATACATGACTACTGGAAAAACCATAGCTTTGACTAGACAGACCTTTGTCAGCAAAGCAACGTCTCTGCTTTTTAATATGCTGTCTAGGTTGGTCATAACTTTTCTTCCAAGGAGTAAGCATTTTTAATTTCATAGCTGCACTCACCATCTGCAGTGATTTTGGAGCCCCCCAAAATAAAGTCTCTCACTGTTTCCATTGTTTCTCCATCTATTTCCCATGAAGTGATGGGACTGGATGCCATTATCTTAGTTTTCTGAATGTTGAGTTTTAAGCCAAATTTTTCACTCTCCTCTTTCGCTTTCATTAAGAGGCTCTCTAGTTCTTCTTCAGTTTTCGCCATAAAGGTGGTGTCATCTGCATATCTTAGGTTATTGATATTTCTCCCAGCAGTCTTGATTTCACCTTGTGCTGCATCCAGCCCAGTGTTTCTCATGATGTACTCTGCATATGAGTTAAAAAGCAGGGTGACAATACACAGCCTTGACGTACTCCTTTTCTGATTTGGAACCAGTCTGTTGTTTCATGTCCAGTTTTAACCGTTGCTTCCTGACCTACATACAGATTTCTCAAGAGGTAGGTCAGGTGGTCTGGTATTCCCATCTCTTTCAGAATTTTCCAGTTTGTTGTGATCCACACAGTCAAAGGCTTTGGCGTAGTCAATAAAGCAGAAGTAGATGTTTTTCTGGAACTCTCTTGCCTTTTCAATGATCCAACAGATGCTGGTAATTTGATCTCTGGTTCCTCTGCCTTTTCTAAAACTAGCTTGAACATTTGGAAGTTCATGGTTCACATACTGCTGAAGACTGACTTGGAGGATTTGGGGCATTACTTTGCTAGCGTGTGAGATGAGTCCAATTGTGCAGTAGTTTGAACATTCTTTGGCATTGCCTTTCTTTGTCACTGGAATGAAAACTGATCTTTTCCAGCCCTGTGGCCACTACTGCATTTTCCAAATTTGCTGGCATATTGAGTGCAGCACTTTCACAGCATCATCTTTCAGGATTTGAAATAGCTCAACTGGAATTCCATCACCTCCACTAGCTTTGTTCATAGTGATGCTTTCTAAGGCCCACATCACTTTGCATTCCAGGATGTCTGGCTCTAGGTGAGTGATCACACCATCGTGGTTATCTGGGTCCTGAATATCTTTTTTGTACAGTTCTTCTGTGTATTCTTGCCACCTCTTCTTAATATCTTCTGCTTCTGTTAGGTCCATACCATTTCTGTCCTTTATTGTGCCCATCTTGGCTTGAAATGTTCCCTTGGTATCTCTAATTTTCTTGAAGAGATCTCTAGTCTTTCTCATTCTATTGTTTTCCTCTACTTCTTTGTATTGATCACTGAGGAAGGCTTTCTTATCTCTCCTTGCTATTCTTTGGAACTCTGCATTCAAATGGGTATATATCTTTCCGTTTCTCCTTTGCCTTTAGCTTCTCTTCTTTTCTCAGCTATTTGTAAGGCCTCCTCAGACAGCCATTTTGCCTTTTTGCATTTTTCTTGGGGTTGGTCTTGATCACTGCCTCCCATACAATGTCACGAACCTCTGTCCATAGTTCTGAAGGCATTCTGTGTATCGGATCTAATCCCTTGAATCTATTTGTCACTTCCACTGTATAGGGTTTTGAGTTAGGTCATACCTGAATGGTCTAGTGGTTTTCCCTACTTTCTTCAATTTAAACTCTGAATTTGGCAATAAAGGGTTCATGATCTGAGCCATCCGAGCCAAACAAGCTCCCAGTCTTGTTTTTGATGACTGTATAGGGCTTCTCCATCTTTGGCTACAAAGAATATAATCAATCTGATTTCGGTATTGACCATCTGGTGATGTCCATGTTTAGAGTCTTCTCTTGTATTGTTGGAAGAGGGTGTTTGCTATGACCAGTGTGTTCTCTTGGCAAAACTGTTAACCTTTGACCTGCTTTGTTTTGTACCCCAAGGCCAAATTTGCCTGTTACTCCAGGTGTTTCTTGACTTCCTACTTTTGCATTCCAGTCCCCTATAATGAAAAGGACATCTTTTTTGGGTGTTAGTTCTATAAGGTCTTGTAGGTCTTCATAGAACCGTTCAACTTCAGCTTCTTCAGCATTACTGGTTGGGGCACAGATCTGGATTACTGTGATACTGAATGGTTTGCCTTGGAAACGAACAGAGATCATTCTGTCGTTTTTGAGATTGTGTCCAAGTATTGCATTTTGGACTCTTTTGTTGAATATGATGGTTACTCCATTTCTTGTAAGGGATTCTTACCCACAGTAGTAGATATGATGGTCATCTGAGTTAAATTCATCCATTCCAGTCCATTTTAGTTCATTGATTCATAAAATGTTGATATTCACTCTTGCCATCTCCTGTCTGACCACTTCCAGTTTGCCTTGATTCACGGACCTAACATTCCAGGTAGACTAGCCTATATCAACATTTTCAAAAATCTTCATTTAAAAGCCAAGTTTTAAAGACACTACTTAAAAATAAAACAATTTTTTACTAGGAGAATAAAATTTCGATAAAAGGCAATCATTGTAAGAATTCCCTGGCAGTCCATGGTTAAGACTCTGCACTTTTACTACCAAGGGGGTGGATTCGATCCCTAATCAGGGAACTATGATCCTGCAAGCTTCACAGCATGGATGGGGATGGGGGACAAGGTGTGGTGGTGGAAAAAAAGCAATCATCTTATTCCTCAGACTCAATGTAGGAATTTGGGAATGGGTCTATATTTACTCTTATCTAATGTAAAATCCAGATGGCACTACTTTAGTGCCAGTGACATTGAATAGTGAAAATATTTCTTTTTGTTCCCTCTGAAAAAATCCTCCCTGTATTTAATGATTATGACAGTGAAAACATTTAAATAATTTGTTCAGGAATATAAAAATCAGGTGAGGAAAAGGGGCTTTCAATACTAACCCTACTTAACTTAATCAAATCAATTATTAATACTATGATGCACTCGTTGCTTAAAATTCATTTAATTATTTAGCTATTTCCTTTCTACCAAATCAGGAACCCTGACATGTCACTGAAAGAACGAAATAGAAGAATATATTAAATTGTTGGGAGATCTAGTATTCTTTAATGTTTAATAAACGAAGTATGTTGTACATATAACAATATTTCATTTTACAAATAATGTGAAAATGAAAACATTATTCACAGGAAGTATCTGATTCAATATCTATGTTCTAAAAGGAAAAATACCTGTGGTATTCCTTGCACCATCTTTCCATGTATCTGGAGTGATAACAGTACCAAGTTTCTTTTCACCTGTTATAAAAAGATAGTAAAAACAAGGGGGATTAGTGTTTACTATCTAACAAATACACTACACTGTACCTAAAGTTCACAATGGTATCACCAGTCATAATATGTACAAGCCTGTTAATGTTGGGGTCAGGGCCACTGAACTGAGATTTAAGATATTAACTGTGGGCAATGGATAACTGACTCTCAAGTCAAATTTGTCGATAACAGAATGGCTTACAATAGGCTTCCTCTGCACATGTATAAACAAATCCGATAAATCTATTCATTCCATAAATATTTACTAAGCATCTCTGATGTATAGGCCATTGTACAAAGTACAGAGAAAAGTAAAATGAATTAGATTTCAAGGAGTTTATAGCACACTGATTTCCCTAACAGTAGTCCTTAGTCTGAGTCTTACAGGTAGGCCACAGATGATATATGAATAAGACGAAACCGTACACAAACTTTTTGTATATTCATTTTTAAGTAGACTACATTAAGTCCATAGCTTTCATCACATTCTCAAAGGGCTCAGAGAACCACCCCCAAAAGTTAAGAACTTTTCAACTGAAATATAAGCTGGAAAATAAACAGTATAACAATTCAGAACTGTAGTATTAGGACAAATCCCATGGAAGAAAAAATAACCTTGATCAGGGAAATCCAGGAAACCTTTGTGGGGAAGGCAATAGAGAGGGTTAGCGGCAATGGGACTGGTAAGAGAGAGGAGAAAAGAGGATGAAGGTAACCTGGATAAAGGACACATCCTGGGGAAAGGCATGGAAAACTCAGGGTATGTACATACAGGCATACAAAATAGTTTGGTTTGGCTGAAGTGAAGAAAATAAGGGTTATTGAAAATGAAGTTTAAAACGTAAGCTGAGGCTTTATTGTGGAGTGTCCTCCCGAATGCCAGGCACCAAATATAAAAACACCAAATTATTTTCTGTACTCTGAGAATTTAATAAAGAAACCATCCACGGTCATTCTTTCACCTAATATAAAAACTCTGATTCAAACTCATGGGCGTCTGTGTTCAAAGTTTTATATACTATGGGGATATAAACAAAATGGATCATGTTAATTATCACGATATGAGGACCTGAATCTTTTTTACAGAAGAGTCAGACATACCTAACGGTAGGAAAAAGGTATTTGAGGATATGACAGCTCTTTTTAAACCTATAACCAGTTTGTGAAGTCAAAAAATCATATTTTCTAGAACTCCCAAGGGTTAGCATTAGAGTCACTGAATGGCAGCTATAAGGAGGAAAGTGTTAGTTGCTCAGTTGTGTCTGACTCTTTGCGACCTCATGGACTGTAACCTGCCAGGCTGCTCCGTCCATGGAATTCTCCAGGCAAGAATACAGGAGTGGGTTGCCATTCCCTTCTCCAGGTGATCTTCCAGACCCCGGGAAGGAACCTGGGTCCACCTGCACTGCAGGCAGATTCTATAGATTCTGAGCCATCAGGGAAGTCCATAAGGAGGAAAGACTTCTCTAAAAGCCAGTGAAAACTACAGAGACTTCTTTGAAGATGGTAAGATTATCCTAGCTCCGTGCCTCAGTACTCTAGGCATTCATGCAAAGAACACTTAAACCATTGGGTAGGATCCTGATTTAGGCTTGTTAGATAAAGTACAGGACACCCAGTGAGATTTAAATTTCAGATAAACAAAGAATACTTTTTCAGTAAAGAATGTAAAAGTGAGTGCTTTACGACAAAGCACTTAATAGTAGTAAGGAGCAGCAAACAGGGCCAAATCTCAAATACTGCATAGGACATATTCACACTAAAAGTTATTCGTTGTTTACCTGAAATTCAAATTTAACTGGGCGTCCGGTACTTTTATTTGCTAAATCCAGCAACTCCAGATGTTGTGGGAGTGATTTTTAAGATCCATTCCAACCTTGAGGGTCTGTGAAGCGAGGGAGCCTGTCAAGAAGCAGTACAGGATGATAGCCGGGGTCGAGGGGAAGCAACCGAAATAGACAAAACGGGGCAAAACTCAGACCACCCCGAATCCAACAGATACAGGACTATATGGTCATTGGGGAGGGGCAGGAATGGTCAAATAGCAAGACAGAGGACAGAGACTAGAATCAGAGGCCTGTGGCCGAAGAAAAAACAAAGAAAGGGCAAATCTCCCGAGTCTCCCAGCCTCTTTCTCCCGGAGAAAAGTCTCCTTAACTCACATTTTTCGCACACCATCCTTTCGCGACGATACCCTCAGCCGCAGAACAAGCAGCAGCTGGAAGATATCAACACCACAGCCAGGAAAGAACTCCCCTTCCGGGTTACTAAAACCCACTTCCGGCCCCACCGCCCTTCGCCCCGCCTATCCTGCACCTGGGAAGCTGAAGGAGGAATAAACGCGAGCGAGAAGGCGGGGCTGCCTTCTTGGTCCGCCCCTCCACTTTTGCGATTGGCTGTGAGGCCTTGGGTCTCCGCCCCACAGGCTGCGCCTGCGTGAGGCTCAGGGCAGTGAGTGGCACCTGATGGTGGGAGGTAGTAACCTTCCTTTCCCTTTCGCGGGCGGGAGAGATAGGTAAGCCCAGCCGAACGCCCCCGCACGCGAGCCTCCCGAGACTGCAAGCCACTTTCGCCAACTGGCCGGAAATCTGTCCCCGGCCAATTGGCGCCTGCCTGCCGCTCGAGCGCCGCCCTTCCGGCGTTACCCAAGGGCTGCCCTGATGGACTGGTCTCTTTCGGATACATCTTTCTGTGTCTGTCCCTCCGTTTCTCTTGGTTTCCAAGTCTGCATTCTTTGATTATGCTTCTCAGCTCGTCCCTCGCTGCCCACACTCCGATCGGCTGAGGCAGGCTTAGGCAGAGTCCAGAGCGATACAGTTTGGGATGAAGCTGCAGGTTAATGTCCCGCCAAGGCTCCTCTAGGAGTCGCTCAAAAGGGCCTTCTCTACCTCTGCAAGGCTTGAGGGCCCGGGTCAGGTCTGACTGCGGATGCCGGGTTCCTGGCCACCCGAGAGGGCACCTGACCAGAGTCGTCCTCGGCTGACCAGGGCGGGTTTCTCAGGAGGGCAGCACTGGGCCAACTCTTTATTCATTCACTCCTTCCACAAGCCATCTGAGTTTGGGTGCCGCTCACGGTCTTAGGTCCAGATCTGCTCTGTCAGTTGGGATTCTGAGGGTGGCCCAGAAAAATATCTGAAGGGTTGTCTATTGAGAGAATATATTCTAGATTTCTCTCCCCGCCCCTCAGCTGAGCATAGCACCTGTGAGAAACGTTTCCTTTCTTGCCATTTATTCTCTTCTCGACCCCTTGGTGCGTATATATCAGCGAGGCTAGGTTTTGAAATGGCTTTAGCACTTGAGAGCTTGAGACCTTGGAGTATTTCTTAATCTGTTTTAGCCTGTTTCCTTATCAGTAGAATATTAATATTTGCCTTTGAAAAGTATAGTGTGAATTAATGAGAATGTTGGGATAAGGTGTGGATTCACCCTTTTGCCCTAGTGGGTGCCCTGTGTGTGTGTCTATAAAATATATATATATATATAGGCTTCCCTGGTGGATCAGTGGTAGGTAGAGTGCTCAGTCGCTCAGTCCTGTTCGACTCTCTGCGACCCTGTGGACTATAGCCCTCCAGGCTCCTCTATCCGTGGGATTTTCTGGGCAAGAATACTGGAGTGGGTTGCCATTTCCTTCTCCACAGTGGTAAAGAATCTGCCTGCAAAGCAGGAAACTCAGGAACCTGAGTTCGATTCTGGCCGGAACAATCCCTTGGACAGAGGAGCCTGGCAGGCTACAGTTTGTGGGGTCGCAAAGAATTGGACACGAATGCGTGAATGAGCACATTGTCCATATCTATATGTATGTATATATAATTTTTTCTGGACTGTTCACCTCAGTGTAACCTGTGGACTATTACTTTAATAAACTCCTTACTTAACATCAGTCCATACCATGTATAAGCTCTCTGTTAGGTAATTTGTAAATATGTATATATATCAAATATGTGTTTTATAGAAAGAAAGTAAATATTTTTCTTCCTTTCATTCATACCCTGCTTTTGGTTGGAATCGGGCATCTGTAACAGACATTGCCATTTTGGTATTTTTGCAGCACTGGGATTCCTTGGTTTAGCATAAGGTTCTTTGAAGGCCCTTGATAACACTGGCCACCATTTGAGTATTCCAGTGTGTACCTGGTGTTACTTGGTATTTGCTAGAAAATGTGAACTACTGTGATGTTAGACAAAGGTCAGTAATGATAAAAAATGCCAACAGTCCATTTGAAGTGTATTATGGGGTTCCTAGAATGCATAGCTTATAATTCCAGCAGGGCAAGTTATTAACCTATGCCCTTTGTTTTCACCTCTGATTTTGGCAAAGAAAAAAAGGAAAGGAAAAATACAATGGATTGCTTAAATAGTCCTAGCACATGACCATGTTGCAGAAACTAAACACAAATATTTAAGAAATTAATGTGTCCTTTTTTAGGCTGTGAGAACAATTTGTACCATATTAGTCTACATATATATTTCCACATATGCATCTCCCTGTATTCTAGCACTTAGACATTTTTGCCCATAGAAAACTGACTTTGGTTCATGGCTTATTTTTAGACGTTGAAGCATTTAGGACAATGCAAAAAGTCATTATTGTCTATGCTCTTTTCTTAATTTGTTTTTCATTAGATAGCCACTCAAGAAAACACCATGAAAGATACTGACATCAAGAAACTACTGCATTCCCATCTTTTATGCATATTTTCAATTATCCTAAGCATCTTCATTCCATCATTCTTCTTGGAGAACTTCTCAATATTGGAGACACACTTGACATGGTTATGCATCTGTTCTGTTTCTGTAACTGCCGTCAATTTAGTATTGTATTTAGTAGTGAAACCAAATGTATCTTCTAAAAGAAGTTCATTATCATACAAGGTAAGGCTTATTTCTTGGTAAATGATTTTTAGATGTAGGTAATTTTTCTTTTACTGGAAGGATAAAGTATTAGTCAAGCACTTATTAGGCTATTTACAGTGAATAAAGAAGCTGATATTTTCCCCCCAAAATCAGTAGTGTATTGCTTGCTGAAAGATTGTCCATGATGTTTGATAGATTCTTGCCATGAGTTCATCGGATATCATAGTATTGTGAACCTATATAGTCATGTTTTATGTCAACATAAAACATGATGAAGATAAAAACATGTAGCAATTGCACCTTTAAACCTTATAAGACATTTCGGTTTATTTTCATGCATCTTTTGCATTTCTGAAAGACACTGGGTTTTTTAGACATTATAAAATAAGCCACCTTGGTAGCTCTTGTTTCAAACATGGCCTTCCTTGACTAAATAGTAGTTGAAGTTTCAGATATTGGAATCTATTTTCTGGAATGTTTATTACAGTGTAACACAACTATTATTTGAAAACTCCTCACTGAACATTATTCAGTACTATACATATGCTATTAGGTAATTTAAAACATGTTCACTGCCCTTTGATATAAGAAACTCAATGTGTGTTTTAGCCTTAGAGCTTCTTAAAGTCCAGTAGGTCCCACACACTGATTTTCAAACATGCAGGTCTTTTTTATAGTAACATAAATATGATTTGGGGAATTATTTAATATTGTAATTTTTTGTCCAGTTTTTCTCGGAATTTTGTTTTAAAATGAAAAAGATTTATTATAGTTGTTATTTTCTGTAGATATTTCACGTGTAACATTATCACACAATAAGGACTGTATTTGTGTTTTTTTGTGTGTATCCTAGCACTCTTATTGGTAAATATTTCATAAATACTGCTTAATAGCATAATTCAGTACATAGCAGAGGAACAAAAATGTTTTCTGACTCTGCTGTTGGTTAGGTGTGTGGAATATGGGGGTCGATTCTCGTCTTTTAGGCTTTTTAAAAGTGCTGTGCAAAGCATATGTGATCTGACTTCAGGAGCAAATCCAAAGAATAGTCCCCTGTACCACTCAATGTGGGACCAAGTTGTATTTGTAGATAAAATTCAAAGTATCTGCTGTCCTTCAGGCACTCTCTTGACTCTTTAAATTGTTCATTTCTTTTTTTAGGTAACCAGATTTTTGAAATGCTGTATCTACTTGCTTATGTCTTGTTTCTTCTTTCATGTTATTTTTGTTCTGTATGGAGCACCACTAATAGAGTAAGTCTGAAATGTGTACCTTCAGCCAATTATATTTGAGAACATTCATTGGTAAAACCAAATGCTGATTCTGTTGGTGATTAGAGAAAAAAAATGGTATGTTCAGTTAATGAATCACGGAAGGATACTGACATCATTGCCCTTCCTTGCCAGTGTTTTTGTTTTTTTAAAGACAGTGAAATAACTTAATTCACTAAATGCTCCTGTTACCTAGCCTTCTGTTACCCAGTTGCCTGAGGAGGAAGGTACATGAGAAATTGTCCTATACCAGTAAGTGTATGATACTGGTAATCATAATTCCTTAGAACCTCTAAGGAAACTGATTATAATGATAAATATAAATTAGCTATAAACAGCATATCAGTCCCTAGTAAATGTGATTCTAAACTGCTCGAAAAGAGTTTGTTTTTTTAAAAGTCAGTAGATTGCTGTATTTAATTACATAATAAGCTAATGTTTATAGTTGAAAGGTAAAATTTGACTGAATACCTTTTCTAAACTGAAAAATTTTAAATTAGTGAAAGACAGATTCATGAATGTGTCTTATGCGCACAGTAGTTGAAAAAAGTTCAGCTTAGTAGTGATAAATGATCATGGTGAAATGAGTGATGTAATACACACACACACACATAGCTGTGTGTGTATATATTTGTGTGTGTATGTGAGTGTGTCTGGTTATATGTACACACAATAAGTTAATAGGCAGTTATTTTCTAGAGGAGGGACAAGACCTTTGTAACAGGAAATGGTAGTTTTCTGTCTAATCCATTTAGAGTAGAGTGGATGCCTGGAGCAGTGGTTCTCCAAGTGTGGTTGTAAATCCAACAGCATCAGCATTTTATCAAAATGCAAATTCTCAGCCCTTAGTCAGAAACTAGTTTACTAGTTCTTCACATGGTTCCAATATAAGCTAAATCGAACCACTGGTTGCATAGAAAGTTCCAGAGACTATTGAGGAAAAAGTTAATGATCTAGAAGTGGGTTTTCTTGCAATGGACAGTTTCAGTCTCACAGGGCATTTAACACTTCTGAACTCTACAGTTAGAGCCAGAAATCTGCTAGATTGTTTTTTATAGTTTGCATTTCATTAGTAACATTTTTTATAGTCATCATTTGGTAAGACCTTAGGTTTATATTATTAAATCTGTTTAAGTAAAAATGACACATGTATGTGTACATGTGTAACACTTCTTAAAAAGTTTATGAAGGTTTCCTTTTTTCTAGGTTGGCATTGGAAACATTTTCACTTGCAGTTATTTTGTCCGCTTTCACCACTGTACCTTGTTTATGTTTGTTAGGACCAAACTTTAAAGCCTGGCTGAGAATTTTCAGTAGAAATGGGTAAGTTTTAATTTTATATTCTAGAGATGTTTGAAGCATTAAAAAAACTAACTAGTTAGTATTAAAAAACTAACGGGGTACTTTTCTATTCAGGGCAACTGTTTCTCAGCCCTGGATGGTTCTCAGAGATGCCTTCCAGGCCCACTGCAGTTGGGGACTGGGACCAGGGAAGGGTTGTGTGCACTTGAGGGGGACCCAGCAGGCAGAACTATAGGCCTCTCCCTCCACTTGAGCACGATCAGCTCTGCTTTTTTTTTTTTCCCATATGGTAGAATTTCGCTTAGTCTTTTGTGTGAAAAAGAAAACTGCTACCGAAAGAAAACTTTGGAAACACTCCTCGGGGATACCTTGTCACTGTGATAAAATTGCTGCAGATAAAATTGCTTCCGTACATCTTATAATGTAGAATTGGTGTTCATTAGCAAAAAATGTTTAGTGTTAACAACCAGAGTTTCTTGTTCAGCCTCTTTTGTGGTGAGACATCCAAGTGCAGGTTTTAGAGGATTTTATTCCCTTAGTAGCTATATGTATTTTCAGCATCACTAAGTTAAAGTTTTAGCTTCTTAAAAAGTGTTGAAATTACTTGTATCAGAAATGGTTGAGTCATAACTAAGAAAACTAGAAGTTAGTTGGTACCCATGATTTTGTCCTATTTATCATCCAGCAGCAGAAACTTCTTGAGCCTTTAACTCTGTTTAGAGTTTGTACAGAGTTTGTGGAGTCTGAATCAGCTGTGATTCTCTCCCTGAGGGGCTTGGATATTCGAGGGGCAGGGATAAGACGAGCAAAAACATAAGACTAAATTTGTGTGAACAGTAAAGTTTTAGGAACTCGGTAGTGGAGAAGATCCCTGAAGAGTAAGCTGAAATAGGGATATCTATGAAAGACTTGGATCAGGAGTAAGAGACTTGGTGAGACTAAGGGGAAAGAGGAGACACTGCGTGCTAGAGGAATGAGTGAAATCATAGAAACTGAAATGAACATGGTATTTTTGTGTGATTTGGAAGAGAACAGCCCAAGTAGAGCAGATACTTGCTGTGTAGCTAGACTCCATACATTACTGACTTTTTCCTTTTGAAATGCATACTGTTTGTTCCCCTTTGGGACCATCTTCTAGTGTTCATAAAGTCTCTAGAAAACAAAAGTGTATCACCGTTGAATACCTTTTCCCACATCATTACCATAGTATTCCAAATAGCATTGATTTCTTTTAGCATTTTAGTTTGAAAATTTTAAACAGTGAAAATCAGTTGAAATCTTATTGGTTTGGATTGATGACTTATCCAGCTTTGATTTCAGTTTCTGATGATAGCACTGATGGTGCATTTAGAGTGATACCGTTATCTGATTGTACAGTCAGTTCTGCTATGTGATGGCATATGCATATCTAAAAATCCTTGCATTATACAAAACTAAGCAGTAAGAAACACAGAGCTTGTGAAGAAAATGAGATTGAGGTGCAACACCCAGAAACCTCGTCAGTAACACATCATAAAAGATATTCAGTATTCAGAAGAGCATGTGCACATGTGCTCAGTTGTGTCTGACTCTTTGCAACCCCATGGACTGTAGTCCACCAGGCTCCTCTATCCATGGGGATTCTCCAGGCAAGAATACTGGAGTGAGTTGCCATGCCCTCCTCCAGGGGATCTTCTCAGTCCTGGGACTGAACCCGTGTCTCTTGCATCGGCAGGTGGATTCATTAAAAAAGTAGGAACTTAATAAAAATGATAGGGCAGTTTAAGACATGTTAAATGGCTAGTTCAGTTCAGTTCAGTTCAGTCGCTCAGTCGTGTCCGACTCTTTGCGACCCCGTGAATTGCAGCACTCCAGGCCTCTCTGTCCATCACCAACTCCCGGAGTCTACCCAAACCCATGTCCATCGAGTCGGTGATGCCATCCAACCATCTCATCCTCTGTCGTCCCCTTCTCCTCCTGCCCCCAATCCTACCCAGCATCAGGGTCTTTTCCAATGAGTCAACTCTTCGCATGAGGTGGCCCAAGTATTGGAGTTTCAGCTTCAACATCAGACCTTCCAATGAACATTAAATGGCTAAGAAATACATAAATATTATAATAAGTTTGTCACTTTTTCTTGGACTAAACCTGAAATTTGGAAGTAGATGTGGGAGAGGTTGCCTCTTGTAAGGAGGGCTGTTGAAAAGTTAAGGCAGATAGTGGAAGGTGTGGCTCAGATATGTGACCGGAACTGAGACAGCTGGGAGACGGGTTTTTTTTAAATAGTATGGAGATATAATTCAGACACCATATATGTCACCTATGTAGTGTCCAGTTCAGTGATTTTTAATGTATTCACAGATATGTGCAACAGATATGTCAGTTTTGAATATTTTCATCACCTCAAAAAGAAACTGTATCCTTTGGCTATAACTCCCTTATTCCTCTCCTCTAGCTGTAAGCACCCTGGAGAAGGAAATGGCAACCCACTCCAGTATTCTTGCCTGGGAAATTCCATGGACAGAGGGGCCTGGTGGGATATAGCATGGGTCGCAGAGACTTAGCAACTGAACAAGCCCTAAGCAACCACTAATCTATTTACTGTCTGTAGATTTGCCTGTTTTGGACATTTCATAACAATGGAATCATATAATATGTGATCTTTTGTGATTGGCTTTTTCATTTATCATGATGTTTTTGAGGTTTATCCACATTGTGTAGCATGTTGTTAAGTCATGTCTGACTCTTTTGCAACCCCATATAGCCTGCCAGGCTGCTCTGTCCAGGGGATTTCCCAGACAAGAATTTGGAGTGGGTTGCCATTTTCTTCTCCAGGGTATCTTCCCTACCCAGGGTTCGAACCCTGTCTCCTGCTTGGCTGGCGATTCTTTACCACTGAACTGCCTGGGAAGCCAGTTGTAGCATGTGTTAGTACTGTATTCCTTTCTATGGTTCGATAATAAGGATGGATATGTGCCACATTTTGTTTATCCATTCCTCAGCTGATAGACATCTGAGTTTTTACTTTTTGCTATTCTGAATAAGTTGCTGAAGGAGTCTGTGTGCAGGTTTTTGTGTGGATATATTTTTAAATAATGAAACAGTTTTTTATTTTATGTTTTTTAAACTTTACTGAGGAATAATTGATGATATAAAATTATACATATTTAAAGTGATTTGATATACATTGCAGAATGATTCCAAGATCAAGATAAGTAACACATATGGATAAATGTTTTTATTTCACTTGAGTATATGCTGAGGAGTGGAGTTGTTGAGTCATATGGTAACTCCACATTTAACCATTTGAACAACTGCCAGACTTTTTCAATGTGGCTGTTCCATTTTACACGTCCATAGCAGCGTGTGAGGGCTCCAATCCCCCATATCCTCACCAACAGTTGTTAGTATTTGACTTTTTAATTATTGCTATCCTTATGGGAGTGAAGTATTATCTCTTTGTGTTTTTTATTTCTCTTCCCCTTTTGACTAGTGAGGTCAAGCATCTTTTCCTACTCCTATTGGCTGTTATGTTTTCCTTGAAGAAATATCTCTTTAGATCCTTTGCTCATTTTTCAATTGAGTTTTTTATGTTTTTATTATTAAGTTGTTGGAGTTCTTTATGTATTCTGGATACAAGTCCTTTATCAGATGTATGATTTGCAAATATTATTTACTTTCTTTCTGTCTGTTGTTTTTTCACTTCCATGATAGTGTTCTTTGAGACACAAAGGTTTTAATTTTGATGAAATCTATTTTTTTCTTTGGTTGCTTGTACTTTTCGAGTCATATCTAAGAACCCATGGCCAAATCCAGGATGTTGAAGATTTACTCCTGTGTTTCCTTCTAAGAGCTTTCTAATTTTAATTCTTAAATTTGAGTCTTTGATCCATTTTGTGTTAGTTTTTGTGTATGGTGTGAAGTAAGGGTCTCCCACTTTATTTATTTTAAATTAGTGTATTTATCTGTTTTTAAACTTTACAATATTGTATTTGTTTTGCAATACATTGACATGAATCCGGCATGGGTGGACATGTGTTCCCCTTCCAGAACCCCCCTCCCACCTCCGTCCGCATCCCATCCCTCCGGGTCATCCCAATGCACCAGCCCTGAGCACCCTGTATCATGTGTTGAACCTGGACTGGTGGTTTCACATATGATAATTTACATGCTTCCATGCCATTCTCCCATATCATCCCACCCTCGCCCTCTCCCATAGAGTCCATAATACTGTTCTATTTATCTGTGTCTCTTTTGATGTCTCGCATACAGGGTTATCTTCACAGATTAACTAAATACCATATATATGTGTTAGTATACTGTATTGGTGTTTTTCTTTCCGGCTTACCTCACTCTGTATAATAGGCTCCAGTTTCATCCACCTCATTAAAACTGATTCGAATGTATTCTTTTTAATGGCTGAGTAATATTCCATTGTGTATATGTACCACATCTTCCTTATCCATTTGTCTGCTGATGAGCATCTAGGCTGCTTCCATGTCCTGGCTATTATAAACAGTGCTGCGATGAACATTGGGGTACACGTGTCTCTTTCATTTCTGGTTTCCTCAGTGTGTATGCCCAGCAGTGGGATTGCTGGGTCATATGGCAGTTCTATTTCCAGTTTTTTGAGGACTCTCCTCCACACTGTTCTCCATAGTGGCTGTAATAGTTTGCATTCCCACCAACAGTGTAAGAGGGTTCCCTTTTCTCCACACCCTCTCCAGCATTTATTGCTTGTGGTCTTTTGGATAGCAGCCATTCTGACTGGCGTGAAATGATACCTCATTGTGGTTTTGATTTGCATTTCTCTGATAATGAGTGATGTTGAGCATCTTTTCATGTGTTTGTTAGCCATCTGTATGTCTTCTTTGGAGAAGTGTCTGTTTAGTTCTTTGGCCCACTTTTTGAATGAGTTGTTTATTTTTCTGGAATTGAGCTGCAGGAGTTGCTTGTATATTTTTGAGATTAATTGTTTGTCTGTTGCTTCGTTTGCTATTATTTTCTCCCATTCTGAAGGCTGTCTTTTCACCTTGCTTATAGTTTCCTTTGTTGTGCAAAAGCTTTTAATTTTAATTAAGTCCCATTTGTTTATTTTTGCTTTTATTTCCAATATTCTGGGAGGTGGGTCATAGAGGATCCTTCTGTGGTTATGTTGGAGAGTGTTTTGCCTGTGTTTTCCTCTAGGAGTTTTATAGTTTCTAGTCTTACATTTAGATCTTTAATCCATTTTGAGTTTATTTTTGTGTATGGTGTTAGAAAGTGTTCTAGTTTCATTCTATTACAAGTGGCTGACCAGTTTTCCCAGCACCACTTGTTAAAGAGATTGTCTTTTCTCCATTGTATATTCTTGCCTCCTTTGTCAAAGATAAGGTGTCCATAGGTGCATGGATTTATCTCTGGGCTTTCTATTTTGTTCCATTGATCTATATTTCTGTCCTTGTGCCAGTATCATACTGTCTTGATGACTGTGGCTTTGTAGTAGAGCCTGAAGTCAGGCAGGTTGATTCCTCCAGTTCCATTCTTCTTTCTCAGGATTGCTTTGGCTATTCGAGGTTTTTTGTATTTCCATACATATTGTGAAATTATTTGTTCTAGTTCTCTGAAGAATACCATTGGAAGCTTGATAGGGATTGCATTGAATCTATAGATTGCTTTGAGTAGTATACTCATTTTCACTGTATTGATTCTTCCAATCCATCCATGAACATGGTATATTTCTCCATCTATTTGTGTCCTCTTTGATTTCTTTCACCAGTGTTTTATAGTTTTCTATATATAGGTATTTTGTTTCTTTAGGTAGATATATTCCTAAGTATTTTATTCTTTTTGTTGAGATGGTGAATAGAATTGTATCCTTAATTTCTCTTTCTGTTTTCTCGTTGTTAGTGTATAGGAATGCAAGGGATTTCTGTGTGTTAATTTGATATCCTGCAACTTTACTATATTCATTGATTAGCTCTAGTAATTTTCTGGTGGAGTCTTTAGGGTTTTCTATGTAGAGGATCATGTCATCTGCAAACAGTGAGAGTTTTACTTCTTCTTTTCCAATCTGGATTCCTTTTATTTCTTTTTCTGCTCTGATTGCTGTGGCCAAAACTTCCAAAACTATGGTGAATAGTAGTGGTGAGAGTGGGCACCCTTGTCTTATTCCTGACTTTAGGGGAAATGCTTTCAGTTTTTCACCATTTAGGATAATGTTTGCTGTGGGTTTGTCATATATAGCTCTTATTATGTTGAGGTATGTTCCTTCTATTCCTGCTTTTTTGGAGGGTTTTTATCGTAAATGGATGTTGAATTTTGTTGAAGGCTTTCTCTGCATCTATTGAAATAATCATATGGTTTTTATTTTTCAATTTGTTTATGTGGTGTATTAGATTGATTGATTTGTGGATATTGAAGAATCCTTGCATCCCTGGGATAAAGCCCACTTGGTCATGATGTAGGATCTTTTTAATACGTTGTTGGATTCTGTTTGCTAGGATTTTGTTAAGGATTTTTGCATCTATGTTCATCAGTGATATTGGCCTGTAGTTTTCTTTTTTTGTGGCATCTTTGTCAGGTTTTGGTATTAGGGTGATGGTGGCCTCATAGAATGAGTTTGGAAGTTTACCTTCCTCTGCAATTTTCTGGAAGTTTGAGTAGGATAGGTGTTAGCTCTTCTCTAAATTTTTGGTAGAATTCAGCTGTGAAGCCATCTGGTCCTGGGCTTTTGTTTGCTGGAAGATTTCTGATTACAGTTTCAATTTCCATGCTTGTGATGGGTCTGTTGAGATTTTCTATTTCTTCCTGGTTCAGTTTTGGGAAGTCGTACTTTTCTAAGAATTTATCCATTTCTTCCAAGTTGTCCATTTTATTTGCATATAGTTGCTGATAATAGTCTCTTATGATCCTTTGTATTTCTGTGTTGTCTGTTGTGATCTCTCCATTTTCATTTCTAATTTTGTTGATTTGATTCTTCTCCCTTTGTTTCTTGATGAGTCTGGCTAATGGCTTGTCAATTTTATTTATCTTCTCAAAGAACCAGCTTTTGGCTTTGTTGATTTTTGCTATGGTCTCTTTTATTTCTTTTGCATTTATTTCTGCCCTAATTTTTAAGATTTCTTTCCTTCTACTAACCCTGGGGTTCTTCATTTCTTCCTTTTCTAGTTGCTTTAGGTATAGAGTTAGGTTATTTATTTGGCTTTTTTCTTGTTTCTTGAGGTGAGCCTGTATTCCTATGAATCTTCCCCTTAGCACTACTTTTACAGAGTCCCATAGATTTTGGGTTGTTGTGTTTTCATTTTCGTACATTTCTATGCATATTTTGATTTCTTCTGTGATTTGTTGGTTATTCAGAAGCGTGTTGTTCAGCCTCCATATGTTGGAGTTTTTAATTGTTTTTCTCCTGTAATTGACATCTAATCTTACTGCATTGTGGTCAGAAAAGATGCTTGGAATGATTTCAATTTTTTAAAATTTATCCCACTTTATTCTTTTGCATGTGGCTTCCCGGTCGTCCTAGCATCATTTGTTGAAAAGCCGTTTATCCCTCTGAGTGATCTTGGCACCTCTGTTGAAAATCAGTTGTTCATAAGCACATGATTCCATTTCTGGACTTTCAGCTCTTATTCCATTAATGTATATTCTGATGCCAGTACAACACCGTCTTGATTAGCTGGTAGATACTTGAGGGGTGTGCATGTTTTATGTATTCATACTCTGCTCAGTTCAACTGGGTGCAGTTTTTGTGTTCACTCAGTGTTTCTCACAGACAAAATCACTCCTATTGTTCTTTAATATATCAATCAAATTGGAATAAATTCAAATTTTCAAAACAAGCATTATAGCAGAACTGACTATATATAAATTCCTAATATTTTAAAATTGAAAAAAGTCAAACTTTAAAACTGAAGGGAAACAAAGTAACTGCTCTTAGTTTCTCGTAGTAATTTATCATGAACTTATTATATAGACATTTTCTGAGCCTCTTTCTTTTGATAATTAATTTTTTTGAAGTACAGTTGTATTATATGTTATATATTACAAGTGTACAGAACAGTATAGTGATACACAATTTTTAAAGATTATACTCCATTTGCAGTTATAAAATATTGGTTGTATTCCCCATGTTGTACAGTATATCCTTGTAGCTTATTTTGTACATAATAGTTTGTACCTCTTAATTCCCTGCCCCTGTATTGCCCCTCCCACCCTGAGATTGAGTGAGATTATGAAATAGTAAGTGCTCAAGAAATGTTTGTCAACTGGATTAACAATTGTCAGGAGACATTTTTATACTTCATACTCCCGATCCTGACTGCCATTTGTCTTAGTACTTTTCTTGGTTTAGGTAACAGACCAAGGAGTGCTGAGCACAGCCACAGGGAAGGAGGAATGGTTTTTACAGTACATTTAATGTAAAGTTGGTTTGAACTTTGTCGTGGGGAACTTAAGTCTTCATGTTTCTACCATACATTAGTGATATTTCAGTTTCCTCCTATCACTTCCCTATCACTTTTATCACACTTCAAGGATTTAGTATAAATATGTCACATGTCCAATTTTGAATGAAGTAGGAAATAATCTGATACAGTAACTTGTTTAATGTTAGAGTTAGCTTTAAATGTTCACTTTTATGCCAAAAATTTTAAAAATTCAAAGATCTGGTGATTCTGCAGTGATAGTATGAAATACCTAAGAAAAACAATGACTTGTGTGTTATTTTGAAATTATTTGAATATATTAACATTATTTATATTGAGTCACAACTTTAATTTAAAATAATGTTATTATAATTTAAGGAGGTTATATAGAACGTATGAATAATACTTTTCTTCCTATCCAGTAATCATTTTCAACAGAAATTAAAGTTCTGATTTGAAGTACTTATGCTATAGTTCTAATTCACTGAAAATATTTAAAATACCTTAAAGTACTGATTGAAGATTTTAGAACTTTAAATTTTTATCATTCATCCCGTGTTTTAGTATACAAAACATAGTAGAACAGTAGAGTTTTTTCCTTTTGTTTTGCTTATTTAAAGTTGGCTCTTGTATTATTTTTGAAATATAACTAATTCAGGTGTTCAGTATGAATGGCTCAGTTTTGAATTGGGCTGACATCTTGTTCAGTATTGAATCAATATTTTGTACTATTTTTAAGTGAAATATCATTATATCCTAATTTTTAGTGTATTTATTTGCATGTTTAACACTGAGTAGATGATAATCAAATAAAGACTGAAGACACCAAAGCTCTGAATTTGAGAACTATGTAGGAGATGCATCCCAAGAGTAAACGGCCAGTTCTGACACTATTCAGATTGAATATGTAGTTAAATGACACTGTTTTAACAAGACTTTCTCTTAAAGTCATGTAAAGTTATTGTAAATTTTTTTTTTTAAATGCTATTTTAAAGAAGCTTGAAGATAGAAAAGTCATTTGGTTTCCTAAGAAATTCTAGCAACTTCTTTTTGATATACTTTATTACTGAATATACTCAATTTGTACTAGTTTACTTCAATTTGTTGCTTTGGTGTTGTAATTATTGTGGGGCCATTTTTTTTTTTTTTTCCATTTGTTGACTTCCTTACAAAGGAAAATAGTAATTTGACTATCTGCATCCTATATTTTTCATTCAAGTTTGCTTTTTCTTTTATCAGTTTATTTTATGCTTTTACTTGAATGTTTCAGAATCTGATCACTTTTCGTGAAATGAAAAAATTTAATTTCTGAATATGTTCCTGAATCTGTGATTATCTTGCCAAGGTAGAGACGGCCTATAAGCCCTATTTGTATAGTGAAAACAATAGGCCTCTTTTTGCCATCTTTGTGTTGAAATGGACTTTATATTGAAAAAACCACTGTGGACATTAAAAGTGAAAGGATGGTGAATGACCAACTTTTTTTTTTTTTTAATAAATTTATTTATTTTAGTTGGGGGCTAATTACTTTACAATATGGTAGTAGTTTTTGCCGTACATTGACATGAATCAGCCATGGGTTTACATGTGTTCCCCATCCTGAACCCCCCTCCCACCTCCCTCCCCATCCCATCCCTCTGGGTCATCCCATTGCCCCAGCCCTGAGCATTTGTCTCATGCATCGAACATGGAATGGTGTTCTGTTTCACTTATGATAATATACATGTTTCAATGCTATTGTCCCAAAATGTCCCACCCTCACCTTCTCCCTCAGAGTCCATAAGACTGTTCTATGCATCTGTGTCTTTTATTCTGTCTCACGTATAGGATTATCGTTACCATCTTTCAAATTCCATGTATATGCATTAGTATACTGTATTGGTGTTTTTCTTTCTGGCTTACATCACTCTGTATAATGGGCTCCAGTTTCATCCATCTCGATAGAACTGATTCAAATGTATTTTTTTAATGGCTGGGTAATATTCCATTGTGTATATGTACCACAGCTTCCTTATCCATTTGTCTGCTGATGGATATCTAGGTTGCTTCCATAGAATGACCAACTTTTATATGTATTAAAATTAGGTAATTTAGTCTTACTGTGGGTACAAAAATTTAGTAGCAAAGAAGCATTGGTTTTAATATTTATTCAGTGGGGGAAGGGGAAAGTTTATGTAAGACTTCTGTAAGTATCTTTAGCCACTAGGAGGAGTTGTTTAGTGCCTCTTTTTTAGATAGAGATCAACAGTTAAAAAGATCACCTTTATCTAAACAAGCACTGTTCTGATGACATCCTGTCTGAGCCATAGTATTTATTGTTAACTATCTCAGATAACTAATACAGTGTCCGGAACATAGATAGTAGGTGTTTGAAATGGTTTATGTATTTCAATTAAGATTTGATAAAATGAATTTCAATGGAGTCAAATAATGTGGACATTTATGTAGAACTCACTGTCATGAAGACTGATCTGTAATATTTAGTCACTTTTAAGTTTGTTTATAGAATAGTGCACTATGTATTCTATTCTCAATCATATATATATATATCAGTTCAGTTCAGTTGCTCAGTCGTCTCTGACTCTTTGCGACCCCCTGAATTGCAGCACTCCAGGCCTCTCTGTCCATCACCAACTCCCGGAGTCTACCCAAACCCGTGTCCATCGAGTCAGTGACGCCATCCAACCATCTCATCCTCTGTCGTCCCCTTCTCCTCCTGCCCCCAATCCTACCCAGCATTAGGGTCTTTTCCAAAGAGTCAACTCTTTGCATGAGGTGGCCAAACTATTGGAATTTCAGCTTCAACATCAGTCCTTCCAATGAACACCCAGGATTGATCTCCTTTAGGATGGATTGATTGGATCTCCTTGCAGTCCAAGGGACTCTCAAGAGTCTTCTCCAACACCACAGTTCAAAAGCATCAATTCTTCGGCGCTCAGCTTTCTTCACCGTCCAACTCTCACATCCATACATGACCACTGGAAAAACCATAGCCTTGACTAGACAGACTTTTGTTGGCAAAGTAATGTCTCTGCTTTTAAATATGCTATCTAGGTTGGCCATAACCTTCCTTCCAAGTAGTAAGCGTCTTTTAACTTCATGGCTTCAATCACCATCAGCAGTGATTTTGGAACCCCGAAAAATAAAGTCTGACACTGTTTCCACTGTTTCCCCATCTATTTCCCATGGAGTGATGGGACCAGATGCCATGATCTTAGTTTTCTGAACGTTGAGCTTTAAGCCAACTTTTTCACTCTCCTCTTTCACTTTCATCAAGAGGCTCTTTAGTTCTTCTTCACTTTCTGCCATAAGGGTGGCGTCATCTGCATATCTGAGGTTATTGATATTTCTCCCGGCAATCTTGATTCCAGCTTGTGTTTCTTCCAGCCCAGCGTTTCTCACGATGTACTCTGCATATATATATAAAACTTAACTATGAAGAAATTAGCCATTAACCATTGAATTCCAATGGCTTTATTGTGGAAATTTATAAAATGAAAATAAATCAATGTCAGTGCTGCTATAAATCAATGAATAGAAAGGAATTTATGCTTTTTGTTTTTTACAAAAGAATATTAGAAAAATTCAAATAATAGAAAAATATCAAAAGTTAAAGATCTTGGAATGCTATGTAAAGAACAGCCGTTACTAACAGATTTTATATGTTCCAGATTTTATCTATGCAAAAATATATGTAATTTAAAAACAAGACTGGTTATACTAGTCACTGCTTTATAATTTGCTTTGCTTTATCACTTATTGGGCTGCTGGGAAATGGCAGCAACTTCTCTTCTTTCCTTAAATCTTCCTAAACTAATCATTGGGAAAGAATGGGATCACCATGATTTAATCAGCCTAATCATCAGAGATGAGATGAATGTTGGCAACTAATCATCATTATAAATATTCCATGTACCATGATTTAGCTAATTTACTATTGAGGGTTATTATCAAATTTTCATGATATAAATAATGTTGTTATGAACATCTTTGTACCATATAATTTTGTAAACTTGTACACTGATTTCCGGAGAAGGCAATGGCACCCCACTCCAGTACTCTTGCCTGGAGAATCCCAGGGACGGAGGAGCCTGGTGGACTGCCGTCTATGGGGTCGCACAGAGTCGGACACGACTGAAGCGACTTAGCAGCAGCAGCAGCAGCAGCACACTGATTTCTGTATACCAGATTTCTGGAGTAGAATTCCTAGGTCAAAAGAAGTTGATAGACATCACCAAATTAAAATTTTAATTTGAAATATACACACACACACACATATAGTTTATTATTTTATACACACACACACACACACACACACATATACATACATATATATATAGCTTCCCAGGTGGCACAGTGGTAAAGAATTGCCCACCAATGCAGGAGACCCAGGTTCAATATCTGGGTTGGGAAGACCCCCTGGAGTAGAAAGTGGCAACCCACTCCAGTATTCTTGCCTGGAAAATTCCATGGACAGTGGAGGCTGGCGGGCTACAGTCCATGGGGTCGCAAAGAGTTGTACACATTATCTGAGCACATCTGACCTCACATCACACAACTGAGCACACACATCATCATCAAAACTCACACACACACAAACACATACACCTCAACAGAGTGCCAGTTGCCCTGAGTCCCCATCAGTGCTGTTTAGACTCCTTGTCAGTCTCCCAGGGCTGCTGCCTACTGGGTTTTACCCAGGAAGCAGACTGTTCTAATATAGTTTCATCTGATTCCTAATGGGATGCATAAGCCCTGGTCAAAAATTTTTTTAATTTCTAGAACCACCATTCATTAAATTTCAGCTGAATATTTCTGATTAAATTGCAAAGACACCATTTCCCTTGCCTTGGCTCTCTGCCTCCATTCTTTCCTTCTGCCTCATGTCACCAAAAATTTGATAGAAAAGAACATCCAGTCCTCAAAATGCAACTTCAAGACACGAAAAATTGATACCGGTTAAGATGGGAAGGCAGCTTCAAGTAGTGTATTCATTTTATCCAAGCAAATGGGTAGTTTGGGCAGCCTGACATATGAAGCATAGGCAAGTTGAAAAGAAATGACAACGCCTAAAAACAAACTATAGAAGAAGAAAAAGGCATGTAGAAGATAAGGAACTCAGCCTGGAAGAAAATGCTACCCAAGGAACAAAAACAAAAAAGCTCCACACAGTTTACCACAGAAAAAAATGTTATTAAGGGTATTAATGCAATAAAATAAGAGCTCACAGATGAGATAATTAAAGAAAATGAGGTGGAGAAGGAAATTGAAAAATTAATGAAATAAATTGAGACTCCAGATCATACTATTAGATCATAAATTAGAAACATAGATAATAGAAGATCAAGTTGTAGCAGCAAGAAAGGTTTGAGGTAATCAAAATGAATGAAGACTAACAGGCATTGGGAAGAATAAAGCAATTAGAGAAGAAATGATAAATATAGAGAACACACAAAGGAGATCAACTTAAGACAAGTTAGTGCCCCTAAAATACAAAGCAAAAAATAATTCAAAGATATGATAGAAGACAGTTTCCCCAGATGAAGGAATTACTGAGTTCGTATATAAGGGGGCTTACTATATCAAGAAAATAATTGAATGAGTTGAAGTTCAGAACAGAATATAAATACTGTATAAATATCATAGTGATGGAAGTTATACATTGGGTGAAGGAAAGATGGAGAAAGATGCACCCCCAACCACTCTGGCTACCCCCAGATCCTGAGCCTAGTTGCTACAACCTCTTCAGGAAGGCTTAAACAAAATTCTACATACTAAGCAATGAGTCTTTACCTTATGCCTAGTCCTTTTTATCTTCTGGGCCCAGAACACTGACAGGCAGGCTTATACCGTCTAGGCAGAATACCGAAATGATTTCTCTCTGGGAAAAATGGTACCAAAACACCTATAGATACTGACATTTGAGATTTCTCTTAACAGGCAGGGTTCCTACCCAGTTCCTGAAACAGTGAAGCCCATCAGTTGAATCATGCTACTCGTGGACAGTGATCATCCAGCCAGCTGTTTAGAGTTTCACTTTTTTGTTGTCTTTTTAAAAAGCACATTATTGAGATATAACTTCAAGCCATAAAACTCACCCATTTAAAGCGTACAGTTCAAGGGAATTTCCCTGGTGGTGAGGTGGTTAAGACTCCATGCTTCCACTGCAGGGGACAGAGGTTCAGTCCCTGGTTGGGTAACTAAGATCCCACATAACGGCCAAAAAATAAAACAATAAAATGTGTAACTCGACAGTTTTTTTGTGTAGGTACTGTTTTGTGATCGTCAGCACAATCTAAGAACATTTCATCACGCAAAAGAAATTCCTGTTAGCAGTCATTCTCCATTCCCACCCTTCTCTCCCTCCCACCCCCTTACCCTCCATCTCAGGAAAACACTAAAGTACTTTCTGTCTCTATAAATTTGCCTTTTCTGGACATTTCATATTATAGTGTTTTACATTTAAGTAGAATGGTAACTGAAGAGTTACTAGACATTTGAAGAACACCTCTAAGCTGAAAACCAGAAATGCAAACAACAAAAAAGAAACTCAGTGGAAATAAAAGCAGTGTAAGAACCAGAAGATAACTTTAAAAAATGTATATTTTTACATCCATAAACATGAATAGGAGGTAATCAAAGGAAATATTCAGAGAAGAAAGCTTCTTGGGAATTAAAAAATTCAACAGAAGTGGGGACAAAGTTGAAAAGATCTTTTAGTCAAACAGAAGGGCAAAGATATGGGAAATGAGTTAAAAAGTAAGATTAGAGAATTAATTCATAATGATAGTATCCCCAGCAAAAGAGTAAGAAAAACACAATTCTTAAGGGATCTGGGCATCAAAAGGCAAGTCTTTAAATAAATGAAAATTTCAAGAACTAAAAACCTGAGAGTCTAAATTAAGAAAGCCCATGTGTATTTCTGGCATTATGGACGAAAAGACCCACTCCAAGACATAGTAATGTGAAATTTTAATAACAAGAAATAAAGAGATGATTCTAAAGGCTCCCAGACAGGATGGTGGGAGGGTGGGGTGTAGAGAACATGTTACTTGCAGAGAACTGGGAGCCAGATGGCCCTGAACTTCTCAAGCAGGAATCAGAAAATAATGGAGCAATGCCTTCAACATTCTGAGACAAAATGATTGCCTACAATTATAGTAAAGGCACTGTCAGACCTTAAATGTCTCTAAAATCTGTTTTCCCCCTACATTTCCTCAGGAATATATTAAAGGATGTGCTTTAAAAAAAGGGGGAAATAGAAAAAGTCTTGGAATTCAGGAAAATGGAAACCCAGGCGCACTGAGAGAGGCAAAGGGAATTCACGAGATGGTGTAGGGCACTCACAGGAACACAGTTGTGCCTAAGGCTTAGACAGCAAGCAGTCCAGTTTAGAGCAGGTGAGGTGACCCCACAAAAGATAGAGAGAGGGGGAGACCAGAGAGGGGGAGCACCAACAAGCATTTAGAGGTGATGTTTGGTTTCCTTGGAATATTTGAGAATGACTTAGTGACAGATACGTAAACAAATGGTAAAGAAGAGGCATTCTTAATATCCAAAGAAAATTAAAATTTTACTCTAAGAAAGAGTTTAATTATGGTTAGCTGTGTGCTTCAGCTGTGATGAATATTTCCATAATCATAATAATGTAGGTACAGCTGAGAGGAGGAGATATTACCATCAAAGAGGATAAAGAGTCATAGAGAAATGTGCATGTGGGGATGGGAGGCTTGTGGGTGAAGAGTTCTAAGTCCTCTTCTTCCACTGTAGAGAGCAGAAAGTAACTAAATCTTGAAAAACTATACATGTATGTTCTTTTAAGTATGAGGTACATGGAAGAAACAGTGAAGCACTGAAACTATCTGCTTTAGAAGCTGAAATCAGGAGTGAGGAGGGATCAGAGAGGGGTTATTATTAGTCTAAATGTGATCTTTGATTTTAAAGATATTTATATATTTTTTTTGATAAATTTTTAATTTTAAAAAGATAGGCTACAGATTTCATCTAATTTTTAAACTAGGTCTTGGTTCCCCGTTTGTTGTATGTAAGATCGTAAACACTCTTCATACATCAAACAGACAAAATAGAGGACAACCTCTTGGATATTTGCCCTTATTTTAACAAATATAAGATGACCACAAGTGTGCTTATAACAATGAAAAAAAAAGTGTGAAGACATGGATCTTGCCCCTTAGCCCAAGGAACTTGGAGCTTAGATTAGACATGTACATAAATCTTATTAGACTTACCTCATATTGCTGACTGGATTTGAAGCCTTCAGAGACTTCTTTTGACTTAAAAAATTTGACTTTTAAGGCTTTTATAAAATCCTAACCCTAAATTTACCACAGTGAGATACCACTTCACCACTCACTAAGATGGCTATAATCAGTAGTAGCAAGTGTTAGTGAGGATCTGGAAAGTGGAACCCACATACACTGCTGATGGGAATAGAAAATAGCTCAGCTGCTTTGGAGGATAGTCTGGCAGTTCCTCAAAAGGTTAAGCACAGAGTTATCAGCAAGTCTATTCCTTAGTATATCCCCAAGAAAAACATATGTTCACACAAAACTTATACATAAATGTTTATAGTAGCATATATATATAGTAATAGCCAAAAAGTCAAAATGACCCAGGTGTCCATCAACTAATGTGTAGAAAAAATAAAATGTGATATATCCGTATAACAAAATATTATTTGGCAATGAAAGGGAATGACATTTTTATGTGCTACAAAATTGATGAACCTTGGAAACTACGCTAAGTGAAATAATCCAGTCATAGAAGACCACACATTGATTTCATTTGCCTGAAATGTTCAGAATAGGCAAATCCATAGAGACAAAAAGTAGATTAGTGATCTAGAGAGAAGGGGAAATTGGGAGTGACTGCTAATGTAAAGGGTTTTGTTTTGTGGGTGATGATTGTGCAATTCTGTTAATATACTAACAACATTGAATTGTGCACTTTAAGTGAATCGTATGGCTGGAAAAGTTTTCTCTGTAGCATTTTTTTCTTTTTTTTTTTTTTTACTGTATTCAGTAAAGCCATTATTTTTTTAAAAAATCCTACTGTAACCTACTTTTCCAGTGTTGTTACCCATTCTTCCACTTGGGCTCAACCAATTTTACTTACGTTCTCTTAACCTATAGTATACCTCTTTCTCCATTTCTTTAAGATCAAATACTGCTCATTCTTCCAAATTCAGCTGAACTTCCTCTTTCATAAAAAAAAGAAAGTAGCAGAAAGTAAACTCTGCTCTCAACTTTTGTATCTCTCGGCAAATCACTTTACACATTGCAATACAAAGAGGTGTGTGTTTTAGTGAAAGGTAGTCAACATTTCTCAGCGACATAAAGTAAAAAATTACATTAGACAAACCTTTAAGTTGGCCTGAATCGTACATTTCTCTCTTTACATTCAACTCATCAGTTTTTTCACCTCTAAGACTGGAATAGATCTCTGTTCTGTTGAATGTTAGTTGAAGAAATTGACTTTTATTTTTAAGTGTTACACAAAATAGAATAGAACAATTAAGCGCAACAAATAACACAGATTTAGATGTATGGGGATTGCCTCCAATCTTCTTCCAGCCCTAGTTTTCAATAGAAACAGGCTGAAGCTCTTAACTCGTGTAGGTGAGGGAAAGGTAGTAATGAGATGGATGGATGATGGGACGTTGGTTTATGGACTGGCTTGTCATTCTGGATGGTTTTAATTCAGTGTACGTTTTGTGTATAGTAATTAGCCTGTTTCTAAAGCAGTCATCTAACAAAGCAAATGTTTCCCCCCTTTACCACACTAACAGAAGAAACTGCTTTTCATAAACTTCAGAATAACTAAACACTGCATTTGAAACAGTTGAATATTTGGACTCCAGTTACTGCGTTTTGGGGGAGTGGTTTACTCCACTGTAGTAAGATTCTTATTCCACCCAGCTAAGTAATCACATTAGGGGCAGACTGAAGCCAAGACTTACTAAGAGACAGGCAGAGTTATCTCTTTCTACCTTTACACTATAAGATGTGCACTTAATAAATAAGAATGGTAGGCCAAATCATTGGATCTTTTGTAATATTTTGTTCTCATTCTCTACTCCTTCCCCGCCAAATAGAGTTGATTTTCTTAAATGAAATGTGCCATAAGGGACTAGTTGAATAAATGTGCTTCCTTGGTACAATGGAATACTAGTAAAACTGTTAACAGGGGGAGGCACACAGCAAAACCGTGTTTATGACATGGTACTTTTGAGTTTTGTTTTGAAGGGTTTATGCATACATGTGTGCATATAAGCAGATGTGCATATATCATTCTAAACAAAATTGTGTGGTTTTGTGTGTATAAAATATTTCTGGAAGGATATGTACTAAGTTAGTAATAGTTACTTCTGGGAAAAGGAACCAAAGTTGATAAAGGTGAGAAGAGGACTTAGCATTCATTGCAAATACTCTCTTGTATTGTTTGACTTTCAGTATGTGTATATGTTACTTTTCCAGCTGAAAACCACTTATAGCTTCTTGCCAATTAATTGTTAATGATTCATGGCCAATATTTATGTGTCAATTTTAGATGCTTATTTGAAATGAACAGAATACGTACATATGTGTGGTGTTAATGTGTGCTATTCGTTTGATTTCCCAGCAGCTGAGATCTGTTCCACCAATGATTTATATATTTGTGTTTTACAGAGTTACGTCCGTTTGGGAGAATAGTCTTCAGATCACTACAATTTCTAGTTTTGTAGGAATATGGCTTGGAGCCTTTCCTATTCCACTCGATTGGGGAAGACCATGGCAGGTTGGTTTCAACTCCTTAAAGCAGCAAAGTAAATATTTGTACCGTGAGGGTAAAACTGATGATGCCAACAAGTGTATATATAAATTGTTCCATTGTTCAGTTAAATAGGGACGTCGGTTCCCTCTTCACTGTAATCTGGGTGACTTATTGGGGCCTCAGTGCTACAGGTATCCAGATTAGCCTGTTTCTGTCTTCCAGCACTATTTTAGCATATAGCAAAGTCGATTTTGAAATAAGTGTTTGTGAAATTAGAGGAAACTTATAAACATCAGATTTTTCATTTTCTGTCACAATAGAGTATAGCTAATAAGCTAGGAGAAGCACTGTAAGTATTCTTTTTATCCGCATTTTACAGATGAGAAAACTGATACCTAGAGGACTTGTGATATTTCCAAGGTCACTGAGCTAGTGATGAATACATCTTTGTCGTAATTTTAATGGCTTTGTAGTAAATCATTATATAGTTATTCTAAAATTTAACAAATTCGCTATTGATCATTTAAATTACTGCTAATAATTTACCATTTTTACTATGTTACTGTTATAAACAATGTTATGATAAAGATCTTTTAATCTGTATCTTAATGGATGTTTCCAATTATCAAGATAATTTCCCCCAAATCAATTTTAGTATTAAAATGTAAATATACTTTCTTTTTCCAAAATGAGAATTTTTCTCTTGATTACAAAGACAGTGTACATTTATTTAGAAAACTTCAGCAGTACTAATAATTATAAAAAGTAAGTAAAAATTATCAAATATCTAGCCATCCAGAGGCAACTCCCATTTGTGTTTTGGTGACAATCTTTGCAGCTCTCTCTTTGTATAACTAACTATTCATAGTACACATATTATTTCTAATCTGTTTTTTTCCCCTTCAGCAGTATATTATGGAACTCATTCCATGTCTGTGAAAAGTTGCATAGGTGTAATGCTGTATTATTTGGGTAAAATCATATATGAATTTGTTATGAATGGATATTTAGATTATTTACAGTTTTCACTATTATTAATTATCATGATTATGGTAAAACATACATCCTTGCAGTTTTGTCCAATTATCTCCTTAAATTTTTCTTAGTTTGTCCAGTTTTCTCTTTAAAATAAATTCCTAGGTAATGAATCTCTGATATGTGTCTCACTTTCCAAAGTCCATTGAGGGAGCTGGATTGTATGTCTTGCACTTAACTGCCTACTTTTTAAGTCCATTCTTTGTGGTTTCTATTAGATGTTGTGTCTCCCGAACAAATGAGTTGTTGTTTTACATTCAGTAAGTCTGGTAGGTTTGCCCTTCCCTGTAATAGTTCTTCACCTACTTATATGTTATAGAAATCCCTGGAGGTTTGGCATGTGTGGTGTCACTGATACCATTCCCAAGGCTATAGTATTAATAAAGGTTTCTTTTATATTCTCTTGGCCATCTCAGTGATTGCTAGAAAATAGAGATTCATTTGTACTCAAGTTACCATCTTATGAAACTTAATTTCATTCAATAGTGTCATAATTTCTAAATTGGAGGACAATCAAAATCACTGAAAAGTATACATAGGAAATTGTGTTTTAATCCCTTTTTTCAGATATATGAAATTAAACCTAATACAAAGTATCAATATATAATGCACCATGGGCCATCAGCTTATGAGTTGGTAAGGTAACATGTAATTAGCTTGTTAGTTTGCATATAGATGGAATATTTTGGAGTGTAAAAGTTTTATATCTTGTTGTTGTTCAGTCACTAAGTCGTGTCCAAGTCTTTGCGATCCCATAGACTACAGCACACCAGGCTTCCTTGTCTTTCACCATCTCCTGGAGTTTGCTCAGACTCATGTCCATTGAGTCAGTGATGCCATCCAACTATCTCATCCTCTGTTGCCCCCTTTTTCTCCTGCCCTCAATTTTTCTCAGCCTCAGGGTCTTTTCCAATGAATTGACTCTTTGCATCTTACACCTGTATAAATCATATGCAGGGACATCCCTGGTGGTTAAGTAGTTAAGACTTTGCCTTCTGGTGCAGGGGGTGTGGGTTTGATCCCTGATTAGGAAACTAAGATCCCATATACTGTGTGGTGCAGCTAAAGGTGGGGGGAACGACAGGCAAAAAAGACTATGGAGAAGTAGATGTTGAATTATGGGGAGTAGATGCATCTTTCTAAAATCTGGGTTTAGGTTTATGTAGAAAATATATATTTCAATTATTTACAATCCAATTATCCATTTTTGATTGTTTAGGCTTCTAGCTAGTGACTCTCATTTTTCTACCTCAATTCTTATTTACAGTAAGAGGTGAACCGGATCTAAATTAATGGTATCAGACTTTTTAAATTAATACAAATTTTCTATTTGAATTATTGACTTTAAAAAAAATTTCTAGCTAGCTAATTTAGTATGTAACAAATGTTGGTCTTCATTAGGAATGTTTCATTTGACTGGAATATTGCTGGTTATTTAATAATCTTTACTACTGGGTTGTTTTAAGAGTATTCCAAGTTAATGAGCCACTTATTTACTATCATCTTTCAAAATTATGATAGATATGTATTCACTATCATCTTTTAAAATTATGATAGATATGTTAGAAGTGATGCATAATTAATCATCTTTTAGTCACATAATAATTACCTGCCCCTCCCCAGTTTAGCAATTATTAACTAGTTTAGCCATTATAAACTAGAGAAACGATGTCTTTTTTTTTCACTTTTTATTTTTATCAAAGTTTTCTGTTCTGTTTTTTTCTTTGTAAACCTAACTACACAATAAGTACTCAGTGTGGCTCATGATGCTGACAGAATCTGCCAGTGAAACAATATGCCAGATAAAAGATTATGGCATTACTTCAGAATGGAGATTTTTCTAAAGTAGAATTTCAGAAGAAGATAACTTCTGTCTATACTTTATTATTTAAACTTTAATATTATAGTATTAGGAAAAGATTTTAGCTCTGTATTCCTTGTAGCCCAATAAAGATTTGATATGTTTGTGGTAAAGCAAGCTTTTCTGGGTTGTGATCTGATTTTACTTATGTTTAATAAAAATAAGTAAACTTGGAGAAGCAAGAGTATCTAGTTAAGCAATTACACTTTCTTTAAAAACACATACACACAAACCACCTCACAAAAACCTTCACATATTTTAGTTCCATTTTTCTACTTTGTACTCAATCTGACTGTGTATAAAGTGCCCAGAGGCCAAGCATAAGATTATATAATGATGTGAGTTCTGTACTGAGCAAGTTCAAGAATATTTATAGTTTTTAAATTGTTTCAAAATTTAGTGACTGGAAAGGCCCATTGAAAATATATAACCTTAATGAAAAGGTTTTTTTCACTTACTAATAGGAATTTTAAATAATTTTAAGTCATGACAAATGACAAAAGATACCAGGCATCTTTATAATTGGAGGAATCCTTCCATTTCTAGGAGGCATCAAGAGAATTTGGTGAAAGAGAATATGGTTGATGGCTGCCCACTATGTTGTTGGTCATCTTTATTGTTTTCTTTGAAAGTAATTCAAAGTCATCTTGCTTCTCTTCCCTGCCTTAATTATTACATTATAAACATTGAATTGTCCATAACCCAGACTGCCTTTTTCACTCCCAGAGAAAACTTATAGCTGCAGTAACTGACAAAATTTTTGACTATGGAAAATCTTTTTACATTATAATTTGATGCTTCCATCTGCCGTAAATATAGCAAATCAGTATTTGTTGAGTTCTTACTGTGTACAAAGTACATATTCTGTATAAGTTATAACAGAAATATTACCAGGACTGGAATTTGTTTGGTAATGATAATTTCGATCCAGATTGTGAGTTAGATTCTGATTCAGATTTAATATGCTCTAAATATTTTCAGAATATATGGTTATCAGCTTTTCATCTGGAAAATGTCTTATCAAAAATCGGCACTTCACGTTATTAAAAAAATTAGTACAAAGTTAAGAACTGTTGTTGATCATTCTAAACAAAGGAAATTTACAGGAAGTTTTTAAACCCGCATGTTTTATTAATAGGTAGACAGATAACAGGATGTTTAAGAGCTGAGGCATCAAATTACTGGGTTCAAACCCTGGCTCTGACACTTGCTAGTGAGGATTCAATAATATAATTCTAAATTACTTAGTTCAGAACCTGACAGTTAACTGTCAGTTATAACAGAAATATTACCAGGACTGGAATTTGTTTGGTAATGATAATTTCGATCCAGATTGTGAGTTAGATTCTGATTCAGATTTAATATGCTCTAAATATTTTCAGAATATATGGTTATCAGCTTTTCATCTGGAAAATGTCTTATCAAAAATCGGCACTTCACGTTATTAAAAAAATTAGTACAAAGTTAAGAACTGTTGTTGATCATTCTAAACAAAGGAAATTTACAGGAAGTTTTTAAACCCGCATGTTTTATTAATAGGTAGACAGATAACAGGATGTTTAAGAGCTGAGGCATCAAATTACTGGGTTCAAACCCTGGCTCTGACACTTGCTAGTGAGGATTCAATAATATAATTCTAAATTACTTAGTTCAGAACCTGACAGTTAACTGCTTAACTGATGTTATAGGCATTTATGACCTATAAAAGGAGTAGGTTAATGACTTTTTTCTTAGCATTCCCAAAAACCTGCCAATTCATTATTTGAATTCTCCAGAGAATGTGCATTACCTCAGCTTGTTTTATTTGTTCTGCACAATGGTCCTTAAATTGGTAGAGTGGATTGCTAACTCATCTTTTTGTTTCTTTGGTATTTGGGTATTTAGGGTATTTGGATTTCATGTAATTTTCAATCCTATCTGACATTTCAGATGGCAGTAGAAGGAAAACACAGTATCTCTTTGTTTATGTACCAGGCATGGGGCTTGGCACTGTCACAAAAGTAACTTAATCCTGGTAACCATAGTGCGAGGTAGGTTTCATCCTCATTTCTACACATAAGAGAGCCAAGTGTGAGGAGAGGAGGATGCATCTTGTTCAGCATTTCTTGACTGATTAGAGGAAGACTCAGAATCCAGCGCTCCAGGACACCATGATTCTCTTTACCCCCATTCTTCTTTAACAATGACCATGGCTTAGATTTTTTTGAAAAAGGTCAAGTAGTTATTATACTATATTTCTTTCCCCACATGAGAATCTCATTTAAATGCCATGACCACTCAGTTGGTAGTGTATATTAGACCAAAAAATTTAATATATTTGTAGAAGAGTATTTGAAGCTAATACATGAGGATTTTGTACCTAGAAAACCAACAAATACCTTTAAACTCTGGACTTCCAGTGCTACTATCTCCAAAATGGAATTGAACAGATAATCAAATCTCTTCTGAGTGTATTTGTTTCTTGTAAAGTTAAAAAGCAGAATGGATGGAGATTGTCTTTAGAACAATTTAAAATTGTTAAATATTTGTACTTATTCCCATCAGATACCAAATAAATGAGGCATTGTTGTATTTAAAAATTATTTTTTGTTGTCTCGTCTTATCAGGTTTAAAAATTAATATCTGTGAAACATATATTCATTATTAAAAGTCACAGGTGCCACAGATAATACTTGAATAAATTGATGCTGGAGATCATTAGGAAAATTAAATGAATCACAACAAATAATGGTAGAGAAAGGGATGAAGCCAAGATTATGGATTTAATTATTGAAAGAGTGCCTATTTTTAGGTTAATTGGTGTTTCTGTTACTAAAGGTCTTACACAGTGTTTTAGACAAACCAAAATAAAATATTAATTTATATGAATATGAGCTACATACTTCAAGCATGGGAAAAATACTAATACTTAGCTGATAGAAAGTGGTTTGGGATTTAAAAGGTGGGTTCATTGTAGGGCAGTGATACTGAAAATGATATGCTAGTAGGACTTGCATGTGATAGAGAAGAGTGCTGGCTAAGGTGAAACTCATTTTCATGGTCCTGGCAGGGACCTTATATCGTCACTTTGACAAGAAGTTCCAGCCCGGAGACTGTGGGCCTCTCCACAAATAGCTGTTCCCAAATCTGTGTTCTTAGTCACAGGAGAGTGGTAGAGTATACATGGCTCAGGGCAGAGTTACAACCAACTCTGAACCAACCAACTCTGAGTTACAACCAACCAGAGAAATGTATCCAGATGAGTCGATTCATCTGTTCATGTATTCTTACACCAGACAGTAGCATCTACTTTAAGGACATCTGGAAAAACACATCATTTAAAACCAAATTCAGAGGAAAATATAAATGATCATTTAAAACCAGTTGAAGTTTGAAAGTAAGTAGGTTTTGAAAGATGAATTCTATCAGCCATGCAAATGTAAATCTATGGTAAGCATGATAAACAAAACATATTAAAAAGTAGTTTGTGTGAAACTTAGAATTGCCTGGGTTTTATCTTCGTTTTTTATCTGAGTCAGTAATCCTAATGGTTGTGAGTTGTTCTAAGTGTTTCTAGGTTTTCTGATTTGAAGATAAGTCAGTTTTCCCTTGAGATCTCTCATATCACATACCTCTCCAAAAATTATATTGCAACACATTTTTTAAAGTTTGTGTTATTAAAATTTATCTAAAAAATAATCTTAGTTTACCCCTTAATTGCTTGGTTTATAGTAGGGGCTCTCAATACATAGTTTTGAATGAATAGAGCCATTCAAATGGAGACTCTTAAAAATGATAGAAATGTCTGCCATATATTGGTAGGTGTAGTTTTTTAGAAATACTTTAAAAAATAGCTTTAGAGATGGTGTATTTGAGGAATGATAGTGTTGTAGATTGTAATTACAATTTATTTCATATGTGCCTATTTAAAAATATGAACTGAAAGATTATCAGTTATAACTCATTGATTAGTCACTTGTCCTAAGTGCCAGACCTATGTTTTAGGTATGATTTTAAGTACCACATAGGACATTACCTCATTTGGACATTACAGTAACCCTGTGAGGTGAGTTTTACAGTGATCCTCGTTTTGCAGATAAGAAACCAAGGCACAGAAAGGTTAGGCGACTTGCCTAGGGTCATATTTTTGTTAACTTTTTTTTTTGAAGTATAGTTGATTTACAATGTTGTGTTACTTCCAGGTATACAGCAAAGTGATTCAGAATATATATATATACACACATAGAGAATACTATTCTCTACTACTTAGAACATGCTTTCAAACTCTGTGTATTAGTACATTTTCCTTTCCTAAAATCCCAACCCAGGGACCGAACTCCATGTCTCCTGCATCACAAGCGGATTCTTTACTGTCTGTGCTGCCAGAGAAGAAGCCCTTATAGGTTATTACCAGATACTAAATATTGTTTAGTTCTCTGTGCTATACAGCAGATTCTTGTTGTCTGTTTTATATATAGGAGTGTGTATATGTTAATGCCAAACTCCTAATTTATCCCTTTATCCCCTTTTCTCTTTGGTAACCATAAGTTTGTTTTCTATAAGACTATTTCTGTTTTATAAATAAGTTCCTTTATGTCATATCTTAGATTCCACCCAGATTAGTTTCCCAAGGTCACTTATTTAATAAATGGCAGAGTTGAGACTCAAATCCAGTCTAATACAAAATCATTGTTCTTAATCACTATTCTCTACTACTTAGAACATGCTTTCCTAAAATGTAAAGCAGAGTTTTATAGCAGTGCCTGATCAGAAGAATGTAGTGTGGTCTTCAGGTAGAAATAATGTAATTTTGAAGTGTCTTTCAAGCGGCAATAATAGTGATTATTATTTTCTAACAGAAAAACATATATCTGTATTATTTTAAAAGTTTTTTTTAAAGCTTATTAGGGTGAAATTGTTTCATTTCTAAGAGAAAAATAACCTATTGTTAGTACCATGTACTAAGATCCTATGTATCAGGCCTTTGTTAATGCTGATTATTTTAAGCAAACACTTTTTTCAAGTGCTGAGACAAATAAGGAATTATTTGATTTAGAGCAAGGATAATAGTAGTACTCTAAAGCAGGATACTTTCTTCACATGATGTAGCTACTCATTTTTTTAAAGTTTTTCTTTTTGACAGTAACCATAGTAATTTTACCCAATTGCGCTATATTATCTTTTGTTATGCAACAGAAAATTTTCTTTTTAAAAAATTTTACTTTTATAAAAAATTGGATAAAAAGATGGTCTTTTAGTGATAAACACATGTGACTTTTACGTGAATGTCTTTGAGTTTTCTATTTTCCTTAAACAAAACAAGATAATTATATAGCTCTATCTCAGATGACCATCATTTGGAGACATGTTTATAGCAACGCAGTTGAATTGTCTGTTCAATAGATACCATGTGTGTGTTTTTAATCCTATTTGTAGTATGAGGAATGATAAATAGAAACATCTCCGTATGTGAGATACTTTTAAATGGAAAACTTCAAAATCTATTTATGAAAATACGTGACACATCTAGGATTGTTTGACAATTCAGTATGATCTGTTGCCACAGGATAGTTTTTAAATTGTTTTAAAGCAGTTAAGAAGGTTAGTAGCAAATTGTTTGAGGAAAGTTTGTTTGTTGGCAGCCTCCCGCCCCTCCCCAACCCCAACTCCCTCCAATAGCCTCTGTGCCATTCCCTATCTTGGTTTATAAAAATCAGGAAAGTTTGCCCTTATATAAAGAAAATCTCTTGTTAAAAATGACTATGTTACAGATAAGAATTACTTACTTTAAGGAAAATCAAGCAGGAGAGTGTGACCTATCACTAGCAAACAGTGTCCACAGCTAGTCCAGCCTTTTGATTTGTTGATGGCATGGATTCCTTGAGATGTTGAATAGCAAGTGTTTCAAACCTTACCGCCTCTTTAGGCAAAACTTTTTAACTTTTTAATATTTACTTCATTTCTGGCATTCCACTGGAGGTGAGGTATGGCAGCTATTTGAAGAATGTATGTGTAAATATATCTTTGTGTTTGGAAACAAAGAGCCACACTGAAATTACAAAGTGATTAAAATGGAATTTAGTAACCCAAATTGGAATCTGGCTGGATTCATAAGGGATCTGATTCTCCCTACACTTTGACAATGTGCTCTTCACCAAAGTGCAGGTGCTCACACTTGGCCGATGATACAGAAACTCACAGCAATGAGAATCAGGAAAATTGAGTGTTAGTCCAAATGTTTACACAGAGTGTTAAATAAAAACTACTAAGGTAAGAAGTTCAATACTTTACATAGGTAGTAAACTATGCATATTATTTTATTTGTAACCCCATGTGTTGAGATGGGACACTATTAAAGGTTTAACAATCACTTAAAAAGCAACAACCAACAAACGAGTATTCAATTTGGTACGTAAACTGAATAATTAAAATCAAATGGAAGCAATGCCTAAAGTAACTAAGATAATTCACAATCAAAACCATTAGTTCAGGCTCTACTTTTTGGAAATATGATAATTCAACATAGGCTAACCTAAAATGTACCTTTAAAGATCGAATAAGGATATAAGCAAAATATTAAATAAGATGTCAGGAAGTCCCTAGGACTTCAAACTGATTACTTACATGCAAAAAAACTTAAGTAAGTTTGAGTTCATTCATACATGATCTTATTTGAAGCACTGTATTTTCATTCACTAGCAAAATTCATGTCAGTAAGATATTTTTGAAGTATTTTATTTTCCAGATATTTCACTATGTTTTTCCAGTGATTAGCCTGAATTTCTGTGGAAACCTAAGTTTTAAGTGAAGACATGCTTCTGAAAATAAGGCAACTTTTCTATAATCTGTTTATAAACAGGAAAAAAGAAATCTTTGGTTTTAGTTAAAGTGGCTGAAAGGATTTTGCAAAAAAAAAAAAAAAGAGAGATACTAAAGAACCAAAGCAATGAAAAGGTTCTTCATAAGCAATGGGAAACTCCAAACCCCATCAAGGTCAGTAGAGTACCTAAGGCACCTCAGGTTCAGATGATACAATCATCTTTGCTTAGAGTTCTAATAATTTATATACAGGATTTTTACCATCTTAAGAACATGAAGCCGAAAAGGTAATGTCCAACAGTAATTACTGTAAGAAAGAAGAAAATAATAGCAGTTGATAGGAAGAGACATTAGAATCCATATTTAAAAGATGAGAAAAATGAGGCCCAATCAAGAAACAGAGATGACACTAGAGTGTGTGTTTCTAGATTCCTCGTCCATTTCTCTTGCTGCTAAGTCGCTTCAGTCGTGTCCGACTCTGCGCGACCCCATTTCTCTTAGGGCAGGGCAAATTCTAGATTTTAACTTTATTGGCTAGGAAACCATGTGTGAAGAGTTTCAGATATGTGAAGTGAAGAAGAAAAAAAATTCCCATCAAATCCCCAAAGGCAAGCTGGAAATAAATATATAATACTTTACTGTCTTAATTCCTTTATATCATGTGTTGGACAACTTGGCTAATATACTAATTGAGTTATACAATTCTTTCAGTTCTATCTAAAAATAGCAGACCAAAATTAAATGAGAAAGTTACATCAGATTCCATTTGAGCATACATAAGGCCATGATACTTAACACGAACCACCGCTTCTTGGGAGAAAGAAGATATCCACTGTCCAGTTCAGGAGAGAAAGCTCCTGACCAGTTATCCAGCAGATTCTCCACTCTTTAATGGGGAAGATGATGCTTATAAAACCTCTACAAAGCTCACACACAAGACAATACATCCTAGATTTGTGACTGCTATGAGCATTTAAGGCTGTCATTTTCAAGTATAAAAGTTTAGTGTTCCATTACCCAATCTGTGCAATAGTCATAGCTATAAGCTCAAATCATGGAAATTAAAAGAAGCTCACCAAAGACATAAAGAAATCATAATTTAGGCAACAGCAAGTTTAAATGTAGGAAAGGCTGGAGGGAAAAATTATGTATTAGATTATGCTTCTCTGAACTGCATCAGTTGTTCACACTGAATCTTTGTCTAACACACTGTCCGTTGCATGGGATTTGGACTAAGGTAGATCAACAGCAGACCAAACAAGGAAGCTTAATTAGGTAACAGAACTGTCATTAAGATGGTTCACCTCTAACACAGTTATACGGCCTGTTTCCCTAGAGAAAAATTAGAAATGGCTCCAGTATACCAAATGAGCTTCACAGATAAACATGAAAAAAACTTTTTTAAAGCAGGACCTTTCACCTCAGGACCACCATGCACTGCTCACGGATGATCAATAAATCAACGTTATTTACTTCTGGCTAGAGGTAATATTGTGAAATGTAACATGACTGGAGAAAAATGGGTATTTCGAAGCCAGTGCGTCATTTAACTCATACTCTAGATGTGTACGTTAAGTTGTAGTTCTGTAACTTCTACTGTGGTTTCAATATCTATGTCTGAAAGGTGACATCAGTTTTATTATGAAAGCAGTTGCTTTGTTATAAATTCCATGTAACATGCTTGAATTCTAGGTCATTTGTCTTTACATGATTTAAAGTTTCTTGTGGTTTGGTCAGCATACACACTTTTTGTTTCATTTGATATACAAGCCAATGTGGAAATTAAAAAAAAAAACTACCAACTAGTTCAGAGAGCTAAGTTGAGTCCAGGATTATGACAAAGTCTGACCCAAAGTTTTAATCTGTAATCTCAGCATGTATCTCATGCAGTCTGGGGAGCATCAAACTAAATCTACAATCGCCAGAAGCCTTGTTACAGTTGAATGCACATTAACTAAAATGTGTACATTTTTAGTGTTCATGATAAATGCAGTTATGACCTTATTACACTTTTGGCATTCTTTAAGAAAGCACGTTAAGCTTTAATATAGAAATATTTAGGTTACACTTGTGCTCAAGTAATAATAAAACATTTGTTCTTTTTGATCTCATACATTCTCTCCTCAGGAATGGCCCATCTCCTGCACGCTTGGAGCAACCTTTGGCTACGTGGCTGGCCTTGTCATTTCACCACTCTGGATATACTGGAATAGAAAGAAACTCACATACAAGAACAATTAATTGGAGCAAAGGGAGAAGAGATTTGTTTGTGCAGATTCCATAAAGACTGTGCAGAAATGTATATGGTCTAAGCCAGGCAGTTCCACTTAACAGCACTGTTTTTTATGTAGTTACATGATGTGATTGTAGCTTTTTAAACTATGAAACCCCTGAGAGATTGTACCTTCTAGTTGAAATAAAGTATTTATAATAGATTGTGGCTTCAGATGCTGTTTGCTGCTTCTTGGACCTTTAAGAAACATTCTTAATGAACTTTTATAGAATTCTGAGGGCAAGGTTGGTTTTTTTTTCCTTTCAAGTTTTAAACTGCTCCATTATTTATAAGAGGTCTGGGTACAGCTGTAGCATTTCATATGCTTTCTGAGAGAAATGGACAGTTTCCTTGGCCACTGAAGATGTTTCTCACGTAATCAAACAACAGTTTATACATCTTGATCCTATTCTTTTTTTTACTGTGTGTTTCTTTGGAGTTAAAATGGCTATGATAGCCTCATCAAAAACAGTCTTCAATCCCTTCTGTGTTAAAGCTGAACATTCCACATAGCAGCACGCACCTATCTGTGAGGGAGAAAAAAAAAAATCACAAATATATAAAATCTTTTTTACACAACTGGTACCACACAGACATACCATTATAAGGAAAATCATAAAATGCAAAAGGAATGAAATCATATTTATGACTCCCTAGAGATAGCTGTTAAAATATTAGTGTATATATCCTTGCAGACTTTCTCTGAAAAATTCTTTTAATCATCAAATGTTTACTGGATACCTATTATATGCCTGGCACTGTTTTTAGGTGCTGGGAATCATGTCTATGAACTGAGCAAAACCCCTGCTGTGTGATGCTTATATTTGCTTAAGTTCTCCTGGGGGAGGAACACAGGAAGGAATACAGAGATGGTGGCACATGTGATGGGTTAAAAAAGAGAGGGCGGGAGAGGGTGCCCATGACAGTGGTAGTGATGGTCAGTGAAAGCTGCTCAACAAGGTAAAGTGAGGGATACCTACTGGCAGGGTTTCCAGCATACAGAGCCACAGACGTAAAGATCCCTGATGCAGGAACATGCTTGGAACATTCAGGGGGGCAGGACAGAAGCCAGAGTGGCAGGGGAGAGGGTGAACAGGGGTAGTGCCAAGAGATGAGGTCAGTGAGGTAGCCTCAAGATAGTGACTTCGAGTAAGGACTTTGGTTTCTACTCTGAGAGGGGCCCCATCCATCCATCCATCCATCCATCCATCTATCCATCTGTCTGTCCATTTATCGAAAACTTAAAGAGCACTGATTTGCCAAATCAGAGGAAGGAATTTGTTCCTTCCTACAACAAGGAACAAAATTAAGTCCCTATGCAATTCTCAATGAAATGTATTTTAGAGGAAGAAGACCATGGATTAATAAATATAGAGGTAGAAGTGGTTTGGAGAAAAATGGGGAAGGAGATAGGGAGTGGGGACAGGTCAGGCAAGATCTCATTGAGAGAGTGATATTGGAGCAGAGATCTAAAAGGAAGTGCTTTCCTAGTAGCTCAGCTGGTAAAGAATCTGTCTGCAATACAGGAGACACCAGTTCTACTCCTGGGTCGGGAAGATCCGCTGGAGAAGGGATAGGCTACCCACTCCAGTATTCTTGGGGTTCCCTGGTGGCTCAGCTGGTAATCTGCCTGCAATGCGAGAGACTTGGGTTTGATCCCTGGGTTGAGAAGATCCCCTGGAGAAGGGAACAGCTACCCACTCCAGTATTGTGGCCTGGAGAATCCCATGGACTGTATAGCCCATGGGGATAGGAGTGGGGACCGGTCAGGCAAGATCTCATTGAGAGAGTGATATTGGATCAGATATCTAAAAGGAAAGTATGAACAATGTCTACATCAGGAAGACTCCCAGGCAGAGGAAGCAGTGAAAGGGCAAAGGCCTAGAGGCAGAAAACAGGAAACAGCATGGAGGCCGTGTGCCTCGAGCACAATGAATGAAGCAGAGGTGGCTGGGCCTGGATGCCACAGTGGGGGTTTTATTCAAAGTCAGCTGGGGAGCAACTGGAGGATTCTGCACAGAGCAGTGAGCTAATGGAGCTTCTATTTTTAAAGACTCAATGGCTGCTGTGTTGAGAACAGGTTAACAGACACAGACAGAAGCAGAAAGGTGAGTGAGAAGCTGTTTCAGTTAATCCAGGCAGAGAGGGAAGGAGCCTGGAGCAGGCTGCCAAAGGAGGGGACAGTGAGGAACATAGGTATTCTGGATATATTTGAAAGCAAAACAAACAGGTTTTGCTGAAGGATTCACTGTATGGTATGAGAGGAAGAACAAGGTCAAGTGTGACTTCAAGGTTTTTAACCCGAGTAACTGGGAAGACAAGCCTGGAGGATGAAATTGGGAATTCTGTATTGGACGTGTTAATTTTGAGATGCTTACCACCAGGATGGACTTGTTGGATGAAAAGTTGGACTACCAAGTCTAGAAGTCCAGGCTGCAGATGGGAATTTGGGAAGCTCAGTAGTAGATTGTTCAAACCACAAAACTGATAGAAGCTCAACAGGCCTAAGGACTGCATGTGGATATAGAAGGAAAGACATCCAAGAAGCTAAGGGCTGATCCCTGGACTCTCCAACATTCAGAGACAGGGAGACGAGGAGAAGGAGAAGAGGCCAACGAGAGAGGAGAAAGCCCAAGAGAGGGCATTCAAGGAAGCCAAGTCAAAGTGTTTCAAGAAGGGACCAATTGTGCCAAATGCTGCTGACAGGTCTAAAAACGGGATCATAGTGTTTTGCAACCATTTTTTCCCCTTAAACTTTATAATAAGCATGAACATTGTAATAGATACATTAGTATAAAATTGTAATAGATGCAGGATTTTTTGTTTTTTGCTGTTATAAACAATGCAGCAACTTTATGGCCATCTCTTTAAGCACATCCTATGTAATTTTTTTAGGATACACTCCTACCTATGGAATTGCTTGATCGAAAGCGTTCGTGACTTTAAGGCTTTTGCATGTTGTTGAGGCTGCTTTTACTCAATGACCAATAGAACCACAGAGCACCCACTTCCTTGCCCCATCGTGTGTTAGTCATTCAGTCATGTCCGACTCTTTGCGACCCCATGGACTGTGGCCCACCAGGCTCCTGTCCATGGAATTCTCCGGGCAAGAATACTGGAGTGAGCTGCCATTTCCCTCTCCAGGGGATCTTCCCAACCCAGGAATTGAGCCCAAGTCTCCCTCATTGCAGGCAGATTCTTTACTGTCTGAGCCATCAGGGAAGACCTTGCCCTGCTGGGACAGTGTTTTTGCCAATTTTATAGATGGAAACTGAACTTACAGTTGACCACTAAGGAGTATGAACGTATTTCTTATCTTCTATGGAAATCCTCATTTTTTGAAGAATCTGAGTCCCTTTTCCTATTGGAGTATATCTATATCTATCTATCTATCTATCTATCTATCTATATATATATGTAAAATTCCCAATATATGTATACCTGTCTTTCTCTGATTAATCCATATGCAGGGGGGCTCCTGTAAACTGATATTAACCCATTTTTCTGCCACAAATGTCAAGTTTGTTATATGACTTTAAATTTTATTTCTGGTATTTTGATATATTAAATTTTTATGTAGTTAAATCATCAATGTTTTCATTTATGACTTTTACCTTTATGACATTTAGAAATTCCTTCTCCCCCAAGATGACAGAATTTAGTACTTGGAATTTCTAAAGTGACTTGTTAGTGAAACTATTTCTCTTTTGCTTTAGGAAACACTATCCTCCAAAAAGTTTTCTTGCTTTTTTCTGCCTTTTGGTAGTGTTTTTAAAAAGCCCTTATTAGATTCCATTTCCATTAAAGTCATAACATCTAAAAATAGAATCCAATAACGTTAGGGCCAAATGGAGAAAAAAGTATGCCTTTCTTTGGGGAAAGGAAGACTATAAGTTAAGAGGCATTTTGTGCATCAGAGTTATATTTTTAGAATGATAATATTTTCCACCTTTCATAAAAAGATTGCAACACATTTCCTCTCCTACCCAGCCATACTTTTTTGTTTTTTAACTGCAGATTTAAATTGCCCTCCAATTGCACTCCACTGCCTACTCCATGAGTCTTCACTGAAGACAGGGCCTGATTAAGAAGCCCTTTTTTCTGACACCTCTTTCTATACATGACTTATTAGGAAAATATTGTTGGCAGTGTAGCACAGGTTTGAAGATTGGAGTCAGGTCTTTACTGAACTCAGCTCTGCCATTTATTACCTGCAGGACCTTACAAGCTACCTGACAAGTTACATGACGTTGCCATGCCTCTGTTTTCTCCTCCAGAGCAACTGGTCAATCGACCTCACCGAGCTGATGCAAGGATTAAATGATCGAATGCATGTAAAACACTCAGCACAGTGCCCGGCATATGGTAAATGCACAATAAATACTTGCTTCTATTACTACCTTAGCTTCATTTACATTTATTTTTAAATTCTGTAAAGGTTGCATTACCTCTTTTGCTAGTTTCTGTCCTTGCTCCACACATATAGGTTTTTCCTTCATATCATTCAGTCTTGCTAAAGTTTTGGGGTCATCTCGGAGATCAATCTAGTTAAGGAAAGTTGATAACATCCCATAATAGCATCAGTCTTTAAAGATAAAACATGTAGTACCATTTAACCCCCACATATAAAAAAAAAGATTACAAAGGAACTTGATTTTTAAAATGGACTAATACAGTAATTGCTTTCTTTTGACACTACCTTTCCCAAAAGTGTGACAGAATTTATTATAACTAACAACTGAGATTAAACACATATCTCATTTGCTAAACCTTGGAGCCATCATCTAAGAGCAACATCACGAGGCAGGCCAGGAAGGTTATTCTTGAACAGGTAAAATTAAAACATACATACCTGAGTTCCTATTAATAAAAAGGGTACATTTGGTGCGTATTCTTTAAGTTCTGGTACCCACTCCTCTTTCACATTTTGAAATGAGGCTGGATTCACCACAGAGAAGCATATAAGGAAGACATCAGTCATTGGGTAAGATAAAGGCCTCAGACGATCATAGTCTTCCTAAGGAAGAAAGAAAAACCTCATTATTTCCATCACTGTGAATTTACTAATAAATATGTACATTAGATTAGATGGTCAAAAAAGCATGGTCGGGACTATTCCACAAATGAACACAATTGCATTCATTTTTGCTGTTCTCCTTTTGGAAGTTCTAAACACCAGGGGGGTAAAAACATGACAATATCATTAACAACTACAAGGAAACTTTGAGAAAATACATTGTGATGACCACAGTTTTCACTGGAAGCATCTTTAACTGAAAAGTTTGCACACAGAATTGATTGTGGCTAAATATCTAGGTACAGTCATGTATAATAACTAGTATTATATACTGAATGTTACTATGTAAACATACCAATATGCTCTCTCATGTTACTTATTTAATCCTTGTAACAACTATGTGACATAAGAACCACTCTCTCTGTTTTGCATTTGCATAATCTGAGGCGCCCAAGTTAAATGACTTGTGTAGGGAAGCATAATAAGCAGGTAAAGGAAACAGGATTCAAACACTGGGAGCTTCACTCTAGAATCCATGCCTTAACCACTATACATCTTCACTGAGACCTTAAATCTTTGTTTTCCCTATTTATATAGTTTTCTTAATTGTGTGTATGTGTGTACATGTGCACGTTTGTGTGAAAAATTAAAGACAGACACACATGGAATAAATCTACAAAATCTGTCTTACTCCCCAGTTTCCATTCCTTTCCTGAACTGCAGATTTTTCAGATGTGTCTTTTCTGTTGTTTTTTGTGCATGTATATGCCTACAGCTGTATGTATTTAAACATCTGAACATAAAAGCGACTGTGCAATCCATATTGTTCTGCACCTTTCAGCATGTCTTGGAGCTGGTGCCAGACCAGAACACGTTAGACTGCCATATGATTTTAAACTGAAGTATAGCTGATTTACCATGTTGTGTTAGTTTCAGGTGTATAACAAAGTGATTCATATATATATAATGAGTATGTATGTGTGATTATACATATATGTGCATGTGTGTGTGCTGTCACTTCAGTGGTGTCTGACTCTTTGCGACCCTATGGACTGTAGCCCATCATACTCCTCTGTCCATGGGATTCCCCAGGCAACGATACTGGAGTGAGTTGCCATGCCTCCTCCAGGGGATCTTCCTAACCTAGGGATTGAACCTGCATCTCTTATATCTCCTGCAATTGGCAGGTGGGTTCTTTACCACTAGAGCCACCTGGGAAGCACTATTTCCTGGAGTTTGCTCAAATTTATGTCCATTGAGTCAGTGATACTATCTAACCATCTCAGTCTCTGCTGCTACCTTCTTCTGCCTTCAATCTTTTGACAGACATACAATTTTAAACTGCTGCTTCATATTCTACAGAAGAGCTGCACTATCAATGGCTGTTTTAACATCTCTCCATCACAAAAGGCAGTGAATATCCTGTTTGCTTAGATTATTTCCCAGGACACAAAATTCTGCTTGCTTACATTCCAGGGAGCGAGCAGAATCAGGATTCCATTTTTGTCAGGGCTAGCCTCTCATCTGGTTTCAAGGAAATTTTATTTTTGGCCTAAGCTGCCACCCCTCTTAAATGACCCTTCACTACTAGAACTGCATGAATGTAGAACTAAAGGCGTATTAAAAATATCTTCCACTCGGAGTTTCAGTGGTAGTATTTCTCTCATGGGACGATTTTCCTTTCATGTCATCTTCTGACATTTTTCTTACTACAGTGTTACACTCAAGCATATTATTATCTCCAACTCTTGACTCTGGAGTTAACCCTTCTGGTTTTTTGCAATGCTTTCTAAGGGCACACGTGCAGTCTGGGGCCACGGGTATTGAAAGGTTTCTCAGGTGTTGGCTCGGGACAAGATGGGAGATGCCATCTCCAGTCTTCTTAAGCATTTGTTTTTAAAACTGGAAGCTTCTAACTGGTTTCGAAAGCAGAGCTCTAGTGTTAAGAAATTATTAAAGATGAGCTCAAGTAGAATGGGCGTGAACCATGTTGGCACCCCAGTCAATTACAAAAGGACGATTATCAAAAACATGTTTTACAAATCACTTTGAGTCCATTCACGTAGAATGGATAGCTAGTGGGATGCTGCTGTAGAGGGCAAGGAGCTCAGCTCAGGGCTCTGTGATGACCTAGAAGGGTGGGATGGGGGGGGGTCCAAGAGAGAGGGGCTATATGTATACACACAGCTGATTCACTTTGTTGTACAGCAGAAACACAACATTGTAAAGCAATTATACCCCAATAAAAATAAAAAACTAGATAAGCAAAAAAAAAAAACAAAAAAAAACCAACACAACCACATATCAGTTTGAGCGTTAAATAGTACAATTTGTTGCATTAAGTATACTTTCTGTACTCTACTCCAATTTCAAACTGCATGTTAAGAAGGAGAATTAAAGGGACAGCATCTGATCTTAGCATTCTCCCTAGCAGCTGTCCGTTCGGCTCCTGAGCAAACTTGCACACAGCATGGTTAGGGAAGGAGGGTGGGGTTCTTGCTACAAATTCCTCCTCCACCATATTTCGAGATCTAGTTTTCACAGAATTAGAAATGAAAATACTATCTCATAGGATTATGAGGAATAAATAAGATAACACAACTAAAGCACTCAGCAGAGTGCCAGGCACATAAAAACTCTTTCAATGCTTTAACGTAAATTCTTCAATCTCATGGGAAACTGGTTCTCCTATTCTCTGCCATCCACACAGGGTCTCATCAATCCCATATCAGTCCTGGCTCTGCATCTCTCTCTCTCCAGCCACAGGAAAAGAAACTCTTCTAGTGAGAAACACAACTTTTCTACCCTGGCATCAAAACACACGAATGAAACTGAGGTCTCTTAAGGACAGTATAATTTTCAGATTACTATAAGAGAATGATATATTATTACTGTACTAATTAGTCATTTGGAGACTCAAGAGCCTTAAGACTATTTACAACGTAACCCTCCAAAAAGAATTATATATTTTTCAAGAAAATCAAATTAGATTTTTTAAATGAAAAATTTATCTCATCAGGGAAACAGAATATGCACTCTTTCTCGAGGAGGGTATTGAAAGTGAAAGTGAAAGTCACTCAGTCATTTCCGACTCTTTGTGACCCCATGGACTCTACACTCCATGGAATTCTCCAGGCCAGAATACTGGAGTGGGTAGCCTTTCCCTTCTCCAGAGGATCTTCCCAACCCAGGGATGGAACCCAGGTCTCCCGCATTGCAGGAGGATTCTTTACCAACTGAGCTATGAGGGAAGACATAAAAAGTAACTGAATGGAAAGTTCTCCAGAAATGCTTAACATTCATCCAAATATTCTATAGAACATAAGTCTACTGCAAGCATTCTTTTCATAACCTCAATGAGAGACATGTGGGCACAGAGGAAGGAACCTAGACTAATCATTTCTAGATTTGCTAAATTGTAGATTTTTGTTGCAAAAGTTAAAATATGAAGAACTGAGGTTGAAAAAAAAAAGACTAGTGTGTGTAGAACTCCTTGGAAAGAAATGTTACTTAAGTCTGAACTATCTAATATGAACTTCTTCTGCCTATAATCTCCAGCTAAACCATTGGCAGTGATTATCAGAATGAAACCTTTCTGCTTCCATCTAGTCTAAGTAATTACAAGTCCAATAATAGATAACAAATATAAAAAAAATAAATGATTCCCTGTGCATGCTGTACCATGCATCATATAAAATTGTTTACATCCACTGCACAGTATCTTGAGAGAACACAATGTGCAATTTTAGATTTGGGGATAAATAAATTGAAGCATGTAACCCTTTCCTCCCCAGCTATATATTTAAAATTTGACAACACAAAGAAAGTTAAATGTGGAACTGCCCTTTCTTTTAAAAGTCCTAATTCCTCAAAGTCAATTCTCATGTCCTCCTAATTCACAAATCAATTATATTTTATTCAAAAAAAAATTTTTTTTAAAGGTAGATATTTAAACATTTCAGCCTGGTAATTGAAATATTCTCAGTGTATTAAAGACAACTGTCTTACATCAAAAGCTGAAAAACAATGGTGAACTTGGTCAGTTCGGGATTGCTGAACTGCTTAGTAAAAGCTTTAGTTTCTTAGCAACTGGCTGAGTACCAGTGGGATCCATTTTCTTACAGTGGGTTCTCGTAGCTCAGTGATTGATTAGACACTCCGTGCTCATCAAGAGTGCTTGACCTGTGAGGATGACAGGCTTCACCCTTCAACAGTATCACAGTTGACGATCTGACAAGAGCCCACAGACAATGAGACCAATGAAACACGCTCTGAGAGGAAACAAAACACCCTCAGGTGCAACAGAGGACTGGAGCAAATGGCCGTCAGTCAGAAGAGCCCTTTTAACACCCAGCTCAGCCAGCAGTGCTCTTCAGGGTGCCTACTTCCGCACCACCTTTGTTCCCTTCATGTGGACCTGGGTGCGCCCTCCCACTTCAGTGAGTTCTGTTTAAAACACGTTTTTAGAATGTGTACACCTACTTAAACTACATATCCAAAATATGTACTTTAAGCAAACCACTCACATTGGGTGGTGTAGCCTCTGCCATGCTTTTTGTGGTATTCTATCACATACTGGTCACTGAAAATTAGCAAAGATGTTCCAAGGACATGTACACACAAATAAAAGAAATAATCACCCCCTCTGGAGCTCATATTTAGTTGGGAATTCAAGACATGAATACAGAAAAAGATAGTCAGGTACAGCAATGGGAGAAAGAAAAGTGTAAACTCCAGCAGGTGAACATATAAATGCTTAATCAAAAAGACATTAGTAAGCACCTACCATGTGTCCAGAATGTGCAACCATCAGGGAAATGAAGTAAGGACAAGATTCAGCCATTTCTAACTTGTAACACACTTCACAAACATTTGCAAAATGCTCATAAGACATCTGCAATGTTGAAAATGTGGCAACGAGCTTGAATGAGCAACAGCACCCACGGTGTGCCCGGGTACCTCACTAGAATTTTGCATACCTCAAAGCCATAGCCTAGAACAGGAGAAACTGTGGTGCTGATGAGAGAACCTGCTAAGGTTGGCATTGAGGAAGAAGAATTGATAGAGAAGAGACAAAAACATTTATAACGGTTTTTGCTCTTAGGGCGTTCACAGCAAGGGAAACAAACCTATGCGGACATTATGTTACAAGTCAGAATGTGGTGAAAACCAAGGGCAGTAATCAGGAGGCGCTAAGAAAAGACTTCTTAGAAGAGGTGGCATTTGATTTGGCCCTTACAGGAGGGAGAGGATTGGAACATATCTGGCGTATTAGCATGTGCCTTTTGTCAAATCACTTATTTCTTAGAGCTTTTGTTTATCAGTCTGTAAAATGGGAGATTATCAACAACAAGTGCTTTGAAGACTATAAAGTGCTATAAGAATATATTATGCTTCCGAATAATCCAGGATGTTACTTTGATTTAGAAAATAGTTATTTATCAAAACCTGTAAGAGTTTTCCTCTTTAACAACCTAGAATGAGAAGTGGGACCACAATTGAATAATTCTTGTAACAGTCAAGTCCCAGACTTCTAAAGTCTAAAACAGCTTCTGACTACTTCAAGATATATAAAATGTAAGGCAACTGAATAACAATGTCCCTGACAACTGGTGGCTTGTGGTAAATGAAGGAGTAGTCATCTCCATCTGAAACATCTGTTTCTGGTGAGAAGCCCAAAATAGGTATCAGGCATGGCTCCTGAACCACTCCAACCCCCAAAGGGTGCCACACTAAAGCCAAGAGGACACATGGGCTGAAGCTAGCTTCTGAAGATGAAAAGTATTCTGTCAGAAATCTTATAAATTATCAACATTTCTATAATAATTCTTGGTGATAGCAGTCTATGAAACCTCATCTTCTTTGTGTAGTTCTTTTGTCGTTTTCATGTTCATTTTGTATTTCACTTTGTGAAATATCACTTTTCAGCCCCTAAAAGCCCCTAAAATAACTTTTTCAAGGAAGCTGGGTTGGGTTCTTTGGAGGAGTATTTCGGTAAGTTTGGTTCAAAATGCATTAACAATGAGTTTATTGGACTAAATAAAATTTAGGGAGAATTTTTTTTAGGTGCTAGAAATTCATAAAAGGTCATTGTTTTTCAAAAACCTAAAAAATTTTTTTTGACTTTAACATCATTTTTCCTTCCTTTCTTCTTTTCTTCCACCCTCCCTCGCTCCCTCCCTCCTTCCCTTTTTAAAAAACATCTTCTGTTCAGTTGTGAAATGGTGTTTACTTATCATAAGCCTGATTAGTTCCTGGCAAAAGAGTTTTTGAAATTGAAGGCTCAGCTTCTAACTTTAAGTAACTGTCATCTTCATATATTTTGATTAGAATAAATCCGTTTCCCAGTTAATTTACTAATTATCTAGGAGCTAGTGAACTAGACCTTTGGCTTCTTTTCCATTATTATCTTGCTTTTGGCTGTCTGACTGATTGTAACTCCTGTTTGGGTTAGCTGGAGTAAAAAAGAGAGAAATGTAAATGTGTGGTAGCAGAAAGACGACCAGCTGGAGAACTGACTGTGCCGTTATCTAACCATGTCTCATGAACCTGCACTTCCTCATCTCTAGAAGGAGAGGACTGAACTAGATTGCCACATCACATGGTGAGACATGCTCAGACGAACACTTTTTACCCTTGTGAGCAGCCCTAGTAACAGATTTAATGTGGGTGGAGGTTTAAACTACTGAATAAAAATTGAGTTTTAGGGTACTGTTTTATCTAAGCTGACCCCCCAAGGCAGGGGATCAAGACTTGGCTAAATATGGCCCTTCAGCAAGCTCCATTTCCCCATCTGTGAGGGGAGAATAAATATAGCACACACATGTTAAGATAAATGAGAGAGCTGGTCAAGTGTTTTGAGCTCTTCAACAAGAAGAGCCTGACTTTCCAAAAAAAGACAAACCACAACTTCAGAGCCAGTGCAATTTCTTTGGTGCGTGGTGAGATGACTTCCTTCATTGTAAAGGATTTAGAGCTGCAATTCTACATTGTCTGGAGCTATAATTGCAAGTCTCTTTCACTAAAACAGAGGTCAGCTGGCCTAAGGCAGGCAGAAGGATGGTCAATGTCAGGTCACACTTCTGTGCGGTGTGTTCCTTTTCTCACTTCTTTCGGTACAAATTTCACATTGATGGAATAGTCATGCACTCACGTAGTCCAACAAATACTACCCACTAGGTGCTAAATCCTGTGTGCTCCAAGGAGAAACAGTCGCGTACCTGGCCCTCGTGGAGTTCACCAGAGTACAGCAGAGGCAAGTGCTTCCCCACTAGGGCAGGACTCCTCCAGGTTCAGGGGACACTGGGAAAATGCAGGAGTTATTTTTGATTGTCAACATGAATGTGGGAAGCCCACTAGCATTTAGGGATTGGGAGCCAGGGTGCTACCTGACCTGTGTAATGAAAACGGGTCCTGGGTCCCGCATGACTGATGAGTGTATCTTGCTAGGTAGGCACTGAGTGACTCTAGGACCTACCTCTGCTGCATATGAGACAAAGGTAGATTTACTTGGTGTTGTTCAAACATTACAGGAGTTGCTTACCACTACAGAAAATTGTACACCACTGTCAATACTACCGGAGAAGGAAACGGCACCCCACTCTAGTACTCTTGCCTGGAAAATCCCATGGACAGAGGAGCCTGGTAGGCTGTAGTCCATGGGGTCGCTAAGAGTTGGACACGACTGAGCAACTTCACTTTCACTTTTCCCTTTCATGCACTAGAGAAGGAAATGGCAACCCACTCCAGTGTTCTTGCCTGGAGAATCCCAGGGATGGGGGAGCCTGGTGGGCTGCCGTCTACGGGGTCGCACAGAGTCGGACACGACTGAAGCAACTTAGCAGCAGCAGCAGGCAATACTACTTCTAGTACCCTAACTGCCACTAAAACACAACCCTGTTAGTGAACTTTTGGAGTTATTGCTACAGTTGTTCACCTGATGACTTCATTATGATTTCTGAAGTACTCAGCACTGGGAACTTAGGAATTTAATATGGAAATAAATGTTTTTATTATGAAGTACTTTCCTTTTATTTCTCCTTCTTACTACTGCCAGGATGTAACACTGATTTAAAATGATGTATACAGAGAGGTTATATCACCTATTCATTTGAAGATAAGTATAGGAGAAATCTATTTTAAAAATTGCTATCAAAAGGGGAGAAAGAGATTTTCCTGGTGGTCCAGTAGCCAAGACTCTGTGCTCCCAATGCAGGGGGTCCAGGTTTGATCCCTGGTCAGGGAACTACATTCCATATGCCACAACTAAAGATTCTGCATGCTGCAATGAAGATCAAAGATCCTGAGTGCTTCAGTTAAGACATCGCACAGCCAAGTAAATAAATAAAAGGGTGTGTGTGGATCCAATGTATCAATACCAAGGACTTCTCTGGTGTTTCAATGGTTAAGAATCTTCCTTTAAATGCAGTGGATATGGGTTCGATCCCTGGTTGGAGAACTAAAATCCTACATGCCTTGGGGCAACTAAGCTGGCTCCCCACAACTAGAGAAAGACTGTGCACCACAAGGAAGACCCAGTGCAGCCAAACAATTAATAAATAACCACTGGACTGGCGGTCCAGTGCTTAAGAATCCACCTTGCAATGCAGGGGATGCAGGTCTGATCCCTGGTCAGGGAACTAAGACCCCACATGCGGCCAAGCACTAAGCCCACACACTGCAACTACTGAGCTTGTGCCACAATGAAAGAGTCCATTCGCCACAATGAAAGATCTTGTATGCTGCAACTAAGACCCAAGGCAGCCAAATTAAAAAACATATATATATGAGAGGCGCTGAGTCAGGTATTTAACAAATTGGGACAAAAATGATTATGAATGCAAACTGGGATATGCTGAGAAGGAAAAGAGCCAGGAGAGAGAGGGCAACCAGGATGACTAGCTTCAGCCTGGTTGGTGTGAAAAGACCTCTTGGAGGAAGTGATGTCTAACCCGAGATCTGAGGGATGCGTTGAGGAGCCAGATGCAAGATTACAGGGGCAAAAGGCCTAAGGCAGGAAAGCCCTGACAGATGCTAATGCAGGAAAGGCCAGCATGACAAGGTGAGACTGCAGAGGGAGCCCGCCTGGATCCTTAGAGCTTACTACAGTGGAAAGTTACGGAATGAGTGTCATGTAATTTGTTTTTTTTTTAAAAAGGCAATTCAGTCTGCTTTGTGGTGAATGAATGAGGTGGGCAGGAGTACAAGGAGAGACATTATAATAGTAATTCAGGTGAGAGAAGATGGTTTAGATTAAGTGGAAGCAGCTGATAGCTAGAGAAATGGTGGATTCTAGATATATTCTGGAATTAGACTCAAGTTTGGGTGATGGATGTGGAGGTTTAGGCCTTTAGGTTGGGGAGGCTTCTGGAATAATCCAGGGTTCAGTGTGTGCAGCTGGATGGGTAATGCCTTTTACAGCGATGAGGAAGACGGAGGGTGGAGAAGCACATTAGGGAGAAAATGCAAGAGACCAATTTTGGGCCCATTAAGCTGAGATGTTGAGTAGACAATGGAAAAGTGTATCTGGAGAAGCTCTCTGCCTCCGAGTTCCGGACTCAGCTCTGGAAGTCTCCTTTTGGCTGAACCAGACGCATCTGAAATTTCACATTTCTAAAATGAAGTCATTTCTCCTTCCTCAAATTTTCAAGTCCTCCTAGGTTCACCATCTCATGAAAAGATATCACAACTCAATCAGGATCAAACCAGAATTCTGGAAGGCCTCAGTATCAACATCAAACACAAAATAAGTCAATCACTTGCCCAGCCAGTCTGTTGTCCCCTCTCCACATTCCTCATCTGGGTACCTCACACTCACCTTTCATACTTTGGGCTAAAAATCTCTTGGTCCAACAAACTTTCTTCAAACCCGCAATTCAGATTAAGGTCCCTCTGTAACACAATGTCATCCCTATCCTGTCATCCCACTTCTTACGTTGTAATAGATTGCCTCTTCTCTTTTTTTTAATCTGTATCCTTCACAGGACTCCCTGAGGGCAGAGGATGACTCTTCAAAGTCTGGTTTATAGTAGCTGCTTTTAAAGTCTTGCTGAATGAACGAGGATAGCATGTGGGAGGTGAAGTCAGAAGAGCCAGTTGCAGCCAGATCACAGAGGCCTGCACCTCCTTCACCAGCTACACAGCTGGAGACAGTGGATAAAGCATTTGAATCCTCCACTAACAGGTGAATTTTTCAAGTTGCTGTTACCACTTTCAGCCAAGAATCCAACTGCCTGTCCAACACATCTTCCTAAATAATAAGGTGAGCTCTAAGGAGCAAAGCCTCAGACTGAGTGATTCGTCCAGTATTTTAGTTCCTGCTACTGTTTTTCACTGCCACCTTTTTTCCGTTGTCTTGACACTTATTCTACCTAGGATGGAGGATATCACTGACTGTCTACCCAGCATCATTTTCCTGCTTGTTCCTTCTTTCCAAAACTGGTTTAGTTCAGGACCTACCTCTCCTCTATCCAGACACATGACCCCATATTTAGCTTAAAGTAAGTCCTGGTTGGATTTACGCCAATCATGGAATTTCACTCCTTATCCCCTGGCCAAAGCAAGTATGGAAGGATTTACCGCTCACTGGCTCCAATACTTTGGCCACCTGACGTGAAGAACTGACTCATTGGAAAAGACCCCGATGCTAGGAAAGATTGAAGGCAGGAGGAGAAGGGGATGACAGAGGATGAGATGGTTGGATGGCATCAGCGACTTGATGGACATGAGTTTGAGCAAGCTCCAGGAGTTGGTGATGGACAGGGAAGCCTGGCGTGCTGCAGTCCATGAGGTCACAAAGAGTCAGACATGACTGTGCAACTGAACTGAACTGGCCCCATCTCTGCAGCCCCTGAAGACTGTTCAGGGACTCTGCCCAATGCTGTGGTCCCTGTATCACAGGGGACTAGTTTCTGCCCAGGGCTAACTATTTCAACGCAGGCCTGGATAATGCAGGAATGGATAATTTCAATGCAGGCCTGACACTTCAGGGAAGCAGCCCTTCTATCCTTTCAACACCTGAGCTGCAGAGGACCCTTGGGCACTGTGGATGCAGGTCACCTGGGCTTCCCGTGGGAGAGGGTGCCAAAGTAGAACTAGGAGTTATGGATGGGCCAAATCCAGAGGAAACACCATGTTCCTTGACTGTGGACTAAGACCTACATTCTTTGCCTTTGAGGCTGAGAAAGAGGCTGATGATGACTAACATCTCTCATTGGCAGACACCTTTACACACAGACTTCTAATACACTAGGGACAAACAGCAAGAGAAGACTCAGGAACTACCCTCTGATTGAGCCTGAAACGCTGGTTTTCTCCATGCCCACCTGAGGCAGCCATGCTACACAGAGGAGTTAAATCATAACTAGCAAACATATTTGGAATCTGAATACTTGAACTACACTCCCTGGCCAAAGACACGGTATAGATGGGGGAAGGAGGCTTCCAGGCAGGTAGGCAAAATCAGTATGACCTAATGCCATTCACAAATACTATCACAGAACAGACCCATTAGGAAGTACACACAATTTCTGTTGGAACTTGATGGAGGTGGTGGTTGTGCAACATTGTAAATGTACTGAAAAGAAGTAAAGTGAAAGTGTTAATAATGACTGACCCTGTGTGACCCCATGGACTGTAGCCTGCCAGGCTTCTCTGTCCATGGAATTCTACAGGCAAGAATACTGGAGTGGATAGCCATTCCCTTCTCCAGAGGATCTTCCCAACCTAGGGATCGAATGGGAGTCTCCTGCACTGTAGGCAAATTCTTTACTATCCGAGCCACCAGGGAAGCCCATAAATGTCCTACATGCCACTAAATTGTACACTTAAAAATGATTAATGTTACGTTGTGTGAATTTCACCTTAATGTAAGGAAAATACATGGGTTCACAAGTGTGTAAAGCCAGGTCCTTGTGGGCATCCCCACACATATGTACACACACACACATACACACACACACAGATTTCTATGAAATTCAGAGAGTTGCTTGCACATGGCAGAAATACTCTTCCCCTGCAGAGAGCCCCTGGCAGAAACTCTCAAGACATCTACTCCTCAGGAGGTGTGTTCATCAACATGACACGCTTCCACATTGTGGAGCACGACTTACCCTCCTTCAGGCACATCTCACACCCCCTACTCTGCCAGTTCTGCATAACCTGCTTCATCTTCTCCCTCCATTTCTGGCCCCCTTCTTCTACAGGAGGCTCCCAGCAGAGCTCTTTGCCAGGCTTATTATGGAGTGACTGCACCACGCTACTTTAGCCTTATTTCACTTCACAGCAGAGAAAGCACAGCAAGCACAACCTTGTTTCTGCTACCATACTAGTCCCATCAGCCCACCAAACCTTTGGCTCCCAATATACTGATGAGGAAACTGTGGCTCAGAGAAACTCATCACTTGTCCAAAGTCACAGTTGAGTTGGGCAGAAGTGAGGCAGGAAGGCAGTTCTCCTATCAACTAGTTTAGGACCCTCATGGCCTCTTTGTTCTAAGCAAGCAGTAGATTTTAGACACAGACCTTTTAAATCTCTGAATCATAGTCTTACTGTCTGTGTGGCCTCAGGCAAGTTACTTACTGTTTCCATTTCCTTCTTCTATAAAATGGACTCAACTGTTGGAAGATTAAATGACAGACACTGAGCCTGTGTGGTGGCTGCAAACTTATCACCCCACCCGATGTCACAACTTCTCTGTTCAGTTTCAGGAAATTTGACCCAAAGGAATAAATTGGAGGAAAAGGAGGATTGAGGGGGAAATCGACTTTGTGAAAAATACACTGAGAAATTTGGCTGCTTACTAAGTGCATGTTTACCATGGCAGGCAAGAACTGAAATTGGAGGTTTTACTAAAATAACTGAAGATAGCTAAGTCAATAGACCCCTAAAGTATTGTTTTAAAACAATGGTTAACGAGACCTGAGAAGTGAAAAAGAGTCAAGATGCGTGTGGACTTTGATGTGGCCGCCCGGCCCTGCACACAGCATAGGCAGCTTTCAGCTGCTGCCTGTAAAAGGTTCATTGGACCCACATTTGCACCAGCACCTTTGTGCTCCCAGAAACTCAGCCAATCCAGGAGCTGGATTGCCCACCACAGAGAACCTGGCTAGAAGAAGATGTGACACTGGCCAAAACACGCCAAGAACCAGAGCAACAAAATCAAAAGGCAGCAGAGGAGGAAACAAAAAAATTTTCAAGAAAAACCTCAGTCATTTCCAGCGTTTTCGAATGTCCATTCTCTTTCCTAGATCTTCTAAAACACTTGAAGGCAGCACTGGGACAGAAGCTGCCCCCCAACTAGGGCAGAGAGCAGCAGCCAAGCCCAGAGCAGTGGGTGAAATGCTGGTGAGGCAGTGGCTGAAGCAGTTGGGCCAGTTAGTGTCGGGGTGGAGGTGGTTTTCAACTGCAGAGGTGTGGACCCTAGAGTCTGGTCAAATCGCCAGGAACCTGTGAGGTTCCAGCTCTCAGCACTGCCCTAAGTCATCCACTAAGTTGAGTCCCGTCCAAGGTGACACGTCAACCCTTTTATGGAGTTTATGTTACGTGCTGCCTGGAAAATCAAACAGCATACATCTCCCTTCAGAGAGCCACTAGCTCAGTTAAGCACTCTAGTAAGACCGTGGCAGCAGGGGAAGTCACTAATTAGAATAATGACTTAACAGACCTGGAGCCTGTGGGCCTGGTCTGAGGTCCAGCATTGCTCTCCTGGGCTGTGCATGTAACTCATACAAGTCATTTCAGTGTGTCTGTTTTCTCATCCATTTAAGCAAAGGCAGGGGGAGAGGTAGATAATATCACCTACTTCAGAGGTTGTTGCTATGATCAAATGGGATACACAGGTCCAAAGAAGGGCCCTTGATATAGGCACAAAGAGACACATATGCTAAGTGCCACAGGAATTCATATGCTATGTCTACCGCCTGAGGACTAGAGAAGGCTGCATGGAATACCTTTTCCTACCCATATTCCCTCCGAACCTCAAACGCACATGCTCCTGTCACTTCCTCACCTAAGAAAACTGTCCTGACCCTCCCCGTCCCCATCCTCAAAGTGGAATTGCTCCTTCCTGCTTCCCAATGTCAGTATCTGGGGATGCAGTTAATAAATACAGGGGAACGATAGTAGGACACCCTAATAATTTGACATAAGGCTACATGTTGAGAACTAAAGTCATGAAAATGAAACCATAATCGTCATTAGTCATCTGCAATATGGGTCATTACTAAGAGATCACATTACTGAGAAATCACTGACATGCTTGAAAACACCCGAATCTAATCAAGGTGAATAAAATGTAACTAAAGGAAGCTGTAACCTAATAGAGTATGCTTTAGCCTGTCTGAAAAATGTTGACTTAAAAGTCATTATCTATAGAGACTCTAAGTAGACTCTTGTTGTTGTTGTTGTTTATTTGCTAAGTCATATCCGCCTCTTTTGCAAACCCGTGGACTGTAGCTGCCCAGGCTCCTCTGTCCATGGGATTTCCCAGGCAAGAATATTTAAGTGGGTTGCCATTTCCTTCTCCAGGGGATCTTCCCAACCCCAAGTAGAGTCTAGCAAAGGAGAAATTGCATAATCAGAAATATTCATGCTTATCCAGCTTTGCCCAACTGTAAGATGCTGGACCTGGTGGACAAACTGATCCTGGACACTAGAAAGCCAAGCTCTCACATGGAAGGGACAGTTAACCATATGGTTCCAGGATCCAGATGAAATTCATATAGCCTCTACCACCTTTTGTTCCAAAGCCTGAATCCCAAGAAAGCTTCTAATGGATTCATTTTCCCTGGTACCTTAATGCTAAGGGAAGGTACACTGGATAATAGACACTGAACAGGTATCTATCACTATAGCTCTGCTCTTCATATGTATGTTTTCTGACTATTAAAACAAATTGGAGAAGAATTCAGTTAAATCTTAGCCAACTGAACACATGCATCTATCTTTGATCTTTCCCAAATCCTCTGACATATATAGTAACTAAAAAAAAAGGCATAAAGCCACAGGACAAATTAAACAGCCACATAATTTTAGAAGGTAGAAAGCTAAAGAACAAGTAAGAACTGATATGCAGACGCTGGGAGCCAAATCCTGGATCCTGGGCCAGCAACAAGGGGAAGTTATAAAGCACCTTGTTCTGCTCAACAGAACCCTTTAAAGGTGTGGGAGCTCGTACAGTGTGTTCTGAAAGTGGGTTGAAAGCGGAGCCACAAACAAGGGGTGGGTTGATAGTCTGCTTGTAAAGCAGTTACACCCCAGATACCATTCTCTATCATGATAAATGCTCTCCCTAACCCTGAAAAAAGGCAGAGATATTTATTTCCAGGACAGTGTAAAACAGAGGGTTCCCTGGGTGGGAGGACACAGGGCCCAGTTGAACATACCTAACACACAAGGCCAGAACAGTGGAGCCTAGCAGGACCGTCTCAGGCAGCAGAGTGGAAGGTTCTTCTCTGGGGAACACAACCAGTGCAAGAGGAAGGACTAGGTTCCCCAGGGAAAAGGCCCAGACAGCTCACCCTCCAGCAGTGGTTCTCAAATGGGGAAATGGGAAGTAAGGGGTGATGTTGCCCCAAGGGAACACTTGGCAACGTCTGGTACACTCTTGATCATCATGACTGGGGTGGGAAAGACAATAGGGATGCGCTAAACACCCTACAATTCACATGGCAGAACCCACAACAAGCTGTCCAGCTCAAAATACAATGGTGCGAGGGCGAGAAACCCAGACCTTCAGTAAAGATGAGAGTCATCCAGCCCCATGTATACACAGAGCTTTCCATGTTCTCCAGCGTCACTCTCATAAATATAATTAGACACTTGAGAAATTGCCACAAAAGGCAGAGACCAAAACAGAAGACTGTGGGAAAACAAAATTTTCAAAAACCTATCATTAATACTGTCAGAGACTTCTGATGTTTGCTTTATGTAACTTTATCTCTTTGTTGTTAAGGTGTCTCATGGTTTATGATGTCTATCTTCTTTGTGAATTGTACCTTTTATCATTAAAAATATTCATCGTTATTTAAAATAAATAATTTTTTTAAAAAAGACAAAAAAAACCCCTACCCTCAGAGAAATTAGAGAAGATACTCAAACCAAAAGCAAGCCAAGCCAAACTTAGAAGATGCTAAAGAAAAAAGAAAGGAACATCCAAAGAACAGGAAACGGTTCTGCTAGAATGACATTAAAGAAACAAACAATAGTAAGGGTAGATGATAAAATTGAGGAACTCTCCCAAAATAGAGCAAAAAGACACAGAAAGGGCAAATATAAGACAATTGTGGCTCAGCTGGTAAAGAATCCACTTGCAACGCGGGAGACTTGGGTTTGATCCCTGGGTTGGGAAGATCCCCTGGAGAAGGGAAAGGCTACCCACTCCAGTATTCTGGCCTGGAGAATTCCATGGACTGTATAGCCCATGGGGTCGCAAAGAGTCAGACACGACTGAGCGACTTTCATTTTCAGAGAACCACCCCAAAGCTCCAATGTCTAAAACCTGGAAGTTCTAGTGTAAAGAAGAGATAAACTGGAAGTGAAGAAATCCAAAAAAATAAACCAGGAAAATTTCTCAAAACAGAAGGACACGAATCTCTAGAGTGAAAGGGCTCACAACAGTTGGCTAAACCCTAACCCAAAGACCATGAGTGTGAAATTCCAGAGAGGAAAACCAAGTTCTTGACAATGAACCCAGATCCAGGTTGGGATCAGACTTTCTGACAGCAGAAACTGAAAGTGGAAGACAATGGAGCAATGCCTTTCAAGTTCTCAAGAAAAAATGATTTCTAATCTATTTTCAAAATGTCAATCAGGTATGATGGAAATAAAAACACATTCAAACATACAGCCATCAAAAAATTTGCCTACAATGCACCTTTTCTCAGGAAACTAATAAAATAGATGCTCTATCAAAATGAGGAACTAGACTATGCAGACAAAAAAATTAAAATAAGGATGTAATACATAAGATAGAGTCAAAGGGAATCCCAATAATGATGAAGGAAAATCCCAGGATGACAACTGTGCAGCAGCTAGAGGCAACTAGCCCAGTCTGAAGCAGAACAGTAGGTTCATGGCAAAAGTCTCCAAGAAGAGACGGACAGAAGACTTGATACACTGGAATGCCTGGAAAGGCAAGTTCAGGATGAAACAGACATACAATGAAAACTAAGCAAGGGAAGAAGCAAAGCAATTAGTAACTCCAGGGAAACAAAAAGTGGCACAAAGAAGGAAAAGTAATTATAGTACATTACATGGTTCAGCTGTGCTAACACAGAGAATGTATGCGTGCTTAGTCACTTCAGTCGTGTCCGACTCTCTGTGGCCCCATGGACCATGGCCCGCCAGGCTCCTCTGTCCATGGGATTCTCCAGGCAAGAATACTGGAGTGGGTTGCCATTTCCTTCTCCAGTGATAAAGGATGAAGTGAGTGAAGTGAAGTCACTCAGTCATGCCCAACTCTTTGTGACCCCATGGACTGTAGCCTACCAGGCTCCTCCGTCCATGGGATTTTCCAGGCAAGAGTACTGGAGTGGGTTGGTGCTAACACAGTAGTAAAGATATAACCATGGATCAATAAATGAAAATGACCATATTGCTCCTGGGGATGGGTGGATGGGAAGTGGAAGAAACTCTGAAAGAGAGCTAAAGCCTCATCATTCACAGTGTGAAGGCAACAGAGGATTTCTTTTACCAAAATAAACTGCTAAGAATTGAAAGTGCTTGCCTTGGGGGAGTGGAAGGACTTTTCTGCAGAGAAGTGGAGAAGAATCTTTTGTTTTTCCATAACAGGATCTTATAGAACTGTTGACTATTTAAAACTTAAGCCATTTGTATATATAACTTCAATAAAATAAAGCAACCTTTTTTATAAATTGAAGGAAAACAGAATAAAGTATAAAGAGGTAAATTTCTAAAAATATTCACTATTACTACCTAGAGCCAAAGGATTAACATTTTGACAATTTTGTACCAATTTTTTTCTTACACATTATACATATGCATATTTTTCAAAGTTGTAATCATGCTACAGTTTTGATTCTTGCTTTTTCACACTTAACATACCACCAACCTTTTCATATATCTTTAAATATCTGTTGAAAGCAGTTTTTAATGGCTGTGATTACTCTAATACACATCATGCTATCATTTAACAAATTCCTTTTTACTATGCATTAATGTGTTTATATTTATCACTATTGTAAGCATCACTATGAATAACATCATTTTATGTAAATCTTTGTGTACACTGAATGTTTCCCTGGCATAAATTCATAGAAATGGATCATTGAAAATGTAACTATCTTTGCCAAATTAACTTCCAAATGGACTGTATCAGTTTTTACCGAACTGTACATAAAGCATCCTCTTCCCTGACTTCTGAATATCAATTTTTCTCATGTTCAATTTGATAAGTGAAGAAAAGCTTTTATTTTCATATCTCTGCATACTGTGTGTCCTTTGGCTATTGGCTTTTCTTCCTTGTGAGCTACTGGTTTATGGTTTGTGCCCACTTTTCCAACGAGGCCACATGGTAAGTTAATCCCTCCACAGTCTTGTTTATATCTGGATCTTTATGAATTAACACAAATCAGACCCATGGACCTGATGATGTGTGAATGCATCAATGAAATCAGGTTTCTAAGTCTCAATGGCCCCACTGAGGGCTGAGCTCTCTGGGAGGCTCCAGGCAAGCAGCATGGTAGTCAGGCACCTCTGTGACACTCCTCACACTCCTACCTTTTCTTGGCACATCCCATTTTCTGCTTTCATTTTGGTCATATGGACTTCCCTGGTGGCTCAGGTGGTAAAGAATCCGCCTGCAATGCGGGAGACCTGGGTTTGATCCCTGGGTTGGGAAGATCCCCTGGAGAAGGGAACAGCTACCCACTCCAGTATTCTGGCCTGGAGAATTCCATGGACTGTATAGTCCATGGGGTCACAAAGAGTGGGACACGACTGAGCAACTTTCACTTTCACTTTCATAGTATACATCTTCTCTTTGCAATAGACTCTAAGCTCCTACAGAGGAAGAATCCTATCTGATGGATCTTTATGTTCCTCACGTCACCTATATTTAACAGATATTCATGTACTTGAAGGATAAAGACATAAGGGTGTGGATGGTGGGAGCTGGGGGAGGATCATGATCACAGGCGGCAGGAGAACTGGAACACTGAAAGAGTAGAGGGAGACCAGCCCCGACCCCTTCTGGAGGCTGGGGTGAAGGCAGCACCAGAAGTACATGACCAGCAGAACTTCAGAAAGTGGTTTCCAGGGTTCACGCAGAATGTTCATGTAATGAAGACTGACAAAAAGGAATACAAAGGACAGGCAAGGATTATTTGGCCACAGAAAGAAATGAAGTACTGGTACACTCTACAACATGAGTGAACTTTAAGAACATGATGCTAAGTGAAAGAAACCAGACATAAGCCACATATTGTATGATTCCACTTGTATGAAATGTCCAGAATAGGCAAATCCACAGGGACCAAAAGTAGATTAGTGGTTGCTAAAAGCTAGAGGGAAAGGAGAATGGAGAGTATTAGTAGGTACAGGGTTTCTTTGGGGAATGATGAGAATGTGTTCTGGAATTAAATAGTGGTGATGATTATACAACTTTGTGAATATATAAAACCTGCGAATATGAATAATACCTCGACTTTTAAAAAGGAAAGAGGAGTAAACTTATACATCAAGCAGTCTGGCCCATGAGAAACTTCTGAGGAATCGCTTTGCTCATAATACCAGCTTGCCTAGACTGATGCTTCCACAATGCCTGACCCAGCAGCAAGATGTCCGGGCTCCCCACTAACCCCCTGCTTTTAACAGAGAGACACCTAACATAAAACACACTGAAGGGATCCTATAGATCCAGACTTGCTGGAGAACAGCACACATCCTGTCCAGTATTTTATCCAAACAGACCTGGAAGCCTTTCTGCTAATGGCATCCATGAGTTAAGAAATGAGTTGTACTGTGCTTCAGTGGGCAACACATTACAATGGCCACCTATAACCTGATTTTAAAGAACTTCAGTAACATCCAGACAGATCAGAATCCCCTTTAAAATGAGCTGATGGAGAAGATGTAAAGTCATGGGAAAAGTACTTTCCATGATTATCTTTCTGACAGAGTCCCCTAAATCCAACACACACCTGGTTGTGAGCTGTGCTGAGTGTATGTGCCACTTGCAGCCTGCTCCTCCCCCATTCCCAGGGCTTACAATCTGGGGGCTGAGTAAAGATTTACACAAGAATAAAATGAAATGCTAGACTAGAGCCTACAGATGATTTTCTCAGCTGAAATTCAAAGAAGGAGTTCAATCCTTAAGAGGGCTGGAGCCTCAGAGGAGGAGCTCATGGGATGCCTGGGCCTCAGAAGGGCCTTCTCACTTTCTCCAGACTGGATAAAGACCAGAAACTCCCTCCTGCCGGACAAGACCCCTGTCTGAAGACTGCAAGAAACCCTCTCACCTCCAGCCCTTCCCCATTCCTCCAGGGCCAGGGAGGCCACGAGAAACACCTTAATTATGAACCCTTAATCAGCTAACTGGGAAGGACAGCTCTTTGAAAATTAAGCTGGGGTAAATGGAATTTTAATCAAGCCGGACAATAAGAATTAAATGCTTTCCCTCAGTGGCAGCTCTTACAGGGGGCACACTTGAGCCAACTCATTTATAATCCCAACCATTAGGCCATTTGAAAGAGGATCGTCTTTCTACACTGGAACAAGTTTTGAAAAAAAGAGCAAGAGAGAAAAAAAGAAGGAAGAAAAAAAGGAATGAAGGAGGAATTCAAAAGTGGGGGAAAGGAAGGGGAATGGAGGAGGAGGACACTTAAACAGAAAGCCATGGTCAGCCCGAAAAGTAATTACAGCTGAGAAGAGTGTCTGAGTAACGGCCTGTCCCAGTGACCTGCCTGGGGAGTCTCAATATAAAACGATGTCATGCCCACCTGTTGCTTTGTAACTAATTTAGCACAAACCAAACCAGCATTGTCCTCAGGGGGCGGGCCTGTCACCTCCCAGAGTGCTAACCTCAGCTACAGTGAACACAGCAGGGCCTAAGCCTCAAATCTGTCTGGCTGCTTACAGTACGGAGAAGGCAATGGCACCCCACTCCACTACTTTTGCCTGGAAAATCCCATGGACGGAGAGGCCTGGTAGGCTTGCAGTCCATGGGGTCGCTAAGAGTCGGTCACGACTGAGCGACTTCACTTTCACTTTTACCATTCATGCACTGGAGAAGGAAATGGCAACCCACTCCAGTGTTCTTGCCTGGAGGATCCCAGGGACGGGGGAGCCTGGTGGGCTGCCGTCTGTGGGGTCGCACAGAGTCGGACACGACTGAAGCGACTTAGCAGCAGCAGCAGCAGCTTACAGTACACGGGAGAACATGGCTTGACACTTGGGTTTCATCAAAGAATACTCATGGAGCCTACTGTGTGCACACCCTGGGCCAGACAGCATACCAATGGAGTCAACGCAGCTTAAGAAGTTCTGCTTCCGTTTTCTGCTGCTGATACTGCCTCAGCCTCATCTCCACCAGACAAGTGAGGAAGGCAGCACCAGTGGCTGAATGATTCAATTCATTCCAACAGATACGGAGCATGCCAACCGCATGTAAAGAACTAGAGATGAGGGTGTGTGCAGGCATGTTTGGATGGATAGGGGCTAAAAGATGGATAAGTTGTGTACCTGCACTCTGGAGACAATGTGTAAGTAGAGCAGGTATACAGCACGTGTGTGTATGTGTGTGTGTATACACACGTGTTGGGAGAGGGGAAGTGGCTTGCTATGAGGAGGTACATGAGGTTCACAGTTATTCATTAATGGTGGCTCTGATATTTTAGTTGTATCAGAATCACCTGGAGGGCCTGTTATACCAGAGTTGTCCCAGATTTTCTCATTCAGGAGGTCTGGGGTGAAACCTAAGAGTCTGGATGTCTAACAAATTCCCAGGAGACACATGTTGGCTCGAGGACCACATTTGAGAATCAGTGTAGTTTAATTCAAGGGCTTCCCAAGTGGCGCTAGTGATAAAGAACCCACCTGCCAACACAGGAGACACAAGAGATTCGGGTTCAATCCCTGGGTCAGAAAGATCCCCTGGAGGAGGGCATGGCCACTCACTCCAGTATTCTTGCCGGGACAATCCCACAGATAGATGAGCCTGGCGGCTATAATCCCTACGGTTGCAAAGAGTCGGACATGACTGTGAGCTTCTGGGGGCAGGGCCTGACCTGTCTTGTAAGCTCCGCCCCTGGCACAGGTACTGGTGGCCCAGACTGGCACTCAAGGAATGTTTGCTGACTGAGTGAATGAATGTTTTCATCTAGTGCTGGTAGCCTCAGTGGCGGGATGCAGCCCAGGCTGTGGGATGTGGAAGCAGAGGTGGTATCAACGGGATACTCAGGAAGGCAGGCAAAATGAGGCACAGGTGGCAGAGGGAGCCTCTGGGTGCACATCCAGGGCATACTCGATGGAAGAGGGACAAACAGGTTGAAAACAGCAATTTTTACCTAAGTAAGAAAACTCCTAAAGGGAGAAAAGAAAAGCCTGGGACAGCCCCTATGGGATGGAAAAGACACCTGCCATTTGCTGGCTGTCACGGTCCTACCCAGCAGCTGCCACGCACACACTCCAGTCAAGTCAGGGCTGGCAGGCGAGCAGGGGTGACAACACGAAGGGGCACCAAGCACAGCCCGGTCCTCCTTCCTGGGAAGAGGCGATACAGGCACCAGCACGAAGCTTCTTCCACAGCCTCACTGGCAGTGCAGCCACCAGTACCACGCAGGGGACGGCCTCTTTTTCAGCAAGAATGGAAGGTAACGAACACATGGAGAAAAACGCCCTTAATCTCCCAGGGTGGTGGGGGTCTCTTTAAGGGTCATTTCAGCAGCAGCCTCTGGTATCCCAACTATAGATACCATCCCACCCACTCTTCCATCCAGAAAAGCAACAGGCCTGGAATACACTGTTAAATGGAATAGCAATGGAGTGTACATGATGTAAAGGAGACATATAACACCATCGAGCTGATTCATGGGAGCGATTTAACATAAAGAACCCAGGTCTTGGAGTTGGGCGGTCTGGCCTGCAACCTTCATTTTGCCTTTTATCAGCTGTTGTGGTATGAACAAGTTACTTAACTTCCCTGAACCTGCACAGGAGACAATGGCAACTGGCTTTGTTTACTCACAGAGCAGGTGAGAGGCCTCATGGAGGCATGACATGAAACATGCTTTGTACCCTGTAAGAATACCATTCAATGACAAGGGTGTCATTATTGAAGCCCAGAGTCCACCCTCAGTCTGGAAAGGGCTGGCTTGTGTGGGGATGGGGACAAGAGGTGGCTAGGCCTCTACTCAGTCACTTGAAATGAAACAGCAGCCCCTTCCCCCATGTTCTGCTCTTTCTGTTAGAATCAACAAGCAACGCAGCACCAGATTAATATCTAATTACTAAGCTGCCACTTACCAGGTGAAAAACTCCTTAATTTAGTACTCATCCCTACTCTACATGTTGACACTGTTAGCAGGGATCTGGGGTACCATAAAAAGACACATTTGGGACACCCCATGCCTGTACTCCCCATGCTCTTCCTCTCTACCTAGAATATCAGTTCTCCATGCCCCTCTGCCTGTGTGATCTCATTTAGTCCATTGCTTCTCAAGTTTTCACTCCACAGGAGAGAAAAGACATATGTGTTCAGCACACAAGGGGTGGGGTAGAGGGGCCCTGGGGTAAGTGACTGAGGTCAGGCTGATTGAGCTGGAAGGGACAACCTGAGCCCAGGGCTGTCCATCCTAGGCCCCACCCAGCTGCCTTGAGGCTGAGAAAAATCCCTTACTTGCGAGCTGGAAAGCTCTGATTTGATTTTATAATCCCCATTTTACAGATAAGGAAACTGAGGTTTTGAGAGGTCAAGACCCTTGTTGGGAAGTGGATCCTGGCAGTCCAGTGTGGGGGCCCACCATCGTAACAAGCCTACTGTGCCACCTTCTATCTCTTCCTGCAAGCCAACAACTTCCAAAAGCTCGTCTGGACCACCTCCTCTCCGTTGGGACCATGTGGCACTCGGTTTCACACGCGGAGTGTTCCCTATTGCACAGGTGGACCTTTATGCCATCTGATCCCCTTTTTCTCCTCCCCCAGGAGACTGACACACAGAGCCAGCCCTGAATCAACACCAGATGAACTGAACTGGGGTGAAACCCCCAAAGCCGGCCTGGACCATCGTCACAGACTGAGTGCCAGGCCATTTGGGACCATCTCTAACCCTGATGGAACCCTGCAAGGTGGCCATTATCTCCCCACTTTATAGGGAGGGAAGAAGCTGGGCTGCCTGATGCTCTCACAGAGAGAGGAGGAACGGGATTCAAAGATGTTCCAGACAATCCAATACCCATACATTTACTGCCAAGCTGCCTCCTCCTCAGGGGATTTGAGACTGAGAAGCCTCAGGAAAGATGCTTGAGACAGCATTGGGGGACAGACCCACAGGTGATACTAAAGGCCCCCAGGGTCCGAAAGAGGGGATAACACTGTTGGCCTGCTGCTTACCTACATGCCTGTCACTCCTTTGAAACTCAAGAGACCCCTACTAAATTTACAAAGCTTTTTTTCCCAAGAAAGGGGGTGTGCCAGAAGTTCTTATTTAAGAGCAATAACCCTAGTCTTTGGTTAACCTTTTGGCAGAAATGGGTTCACAGCCAAATGGGAATCAACTCAATTTAAGAAATATTCATTGTAGGCTTACCACGCACCAGACACCGGGCTGGAAACATGGTGGAGAAAAAGAAACACAGTTGCCTGTCCTCACGGAGCTTAGAGTGAAAGGAGCCAGACCTGCAGGCAGCAGATCGAGAAGGACTGAACTCAGGAGGGCTGGGAGACCCGGGGAAGGGCTTGGACGGCTCGCCAGGGCCAGCCTGCCATGGCCAGCCTGCCACCGTGCTCAGCCTCCTTGGCTGGGTCTCCCCTCACTTCCTCGTGCAAAGCAGCTGTCTGCCAGAAACTAAAAGAGGAACAGCAAACTGCTGAGGGCAAGGAAAGCTGCTCCTTGACCCAAGCACTCCAAATTAGGGCAAAACCAAGCCCTCTGACTGAAAAGAAATTCAGCTGAGGTGCACAAATTTTAAAGACATGTGTGGTCTTGAGCTTAGTTTCTTTGTAACAGCCTCTCTTTCCTCCTCCTTGTATATTGCTATTCTGTATCTGAGGCCTCTCAGTAGTACCAGCTGCTGCCAACACATGTGTCATTGCTAGAAACTGATAGCCCCATGGAGAGTGGCTCTGTTTTGTGTTGTTTTAATACCATTAGGGCTCATCTCTTGAAACCCCCAATTCCACAACAAAACCGCAAACACCCAGCTCCCCATAAGGCCTCCGACCCATGAGCTTTAAAGCAGTGCTTCCCACCTTTTTCACATCCTGGCACACATAGAAAGGACCGCATCTGCTCAGCTCCCTGGAGGCTGCACACTGCCCCGCCCCCCCAGAGCCGAGCGGATGGTATCTGGGCACACCTGTAACACCGTTCCTGGTACACCTGCTGCGAAGCTTTGGTTCCCAGAGAGTAAATGTCATCAAACTTCAAGAGAATCATGACAGAAGTGAAGCCAGATGGATCAGAGGACCACATCCCAAAGCCGTATCAGAATCCCAAGACGGGGGACACAGGACCTCTGGCCACTGCAAAGGCTTTGGAGCCAAAAAAGGCCATCCACCTTCCCCAGGCGGAGGAGGAAACCAGCATTCCCTATGATGCAGTGCAGGCTAGAGATATAAATAGCTTCTAAAAAGGTTAGCAAAATGCAGAGATGACAAATCTACAGTAGGTTACTAAGGGAAACCAGGGTGCTCGGTGCCAGCATCTCACCTGTTGCGGCTGATGTCTGAAAGGAACACTGTACCTCCTCTCAAACTCTGCTCCCTGAGCCCCTCAGGATGAGTGAGGGGGTACAGGGACCTGGAGGCCTGGTGACGTGAGTGGGCACTTCCTGAGTCCCACTGATGTTCCTTGAAGACCCCTCCAAACTAAGGAAAATCTTTCTCTGGGTCTAGTTTTCACAAGCCCACTCCCTCAACTCCATCAGCAGGGAAGAGTCCACCTCGGAAGGTTTCATGAGGATGTTGGCCTGAAGGTAGGAGGTGTTCCATGCGTGGCAATTCCCTGGGCTTTCCCCTCCCCCTTCCCATGACCCTGGGCCCTTGGGTGCTGCCCAAGGAAACACTGAAGGCGGGGCATTCCAGAAGGCGGGGCATTCCCAGGCTGCCAGCCCTAGAGATTCCCTTCTGGAAAGGAAGTACTTTCCTGGGCACCCAGAGGGCTTGCAAGGGAGCCACAGCTGCTGGGCTATGACAAGTAAGAAACAGACCTCGCCTGTCCCTGAACCAAGCCCCGGGGACACCTGAGCTAAGGTATTTATAGCTCTCCTGTATGCATCCTTGAACTTGTGTGTGTTCAAGTTAACACATATAGCAACAGTACACCCCAAAGCACACATATGGATGTGTACGCACTGAGGCAGTGACTAAATCTGGAACTCTCGGGAACCCAAACTCAGCCCCAACACACACCCTCTTGAGTGTGGGTATTCCGGGACCTGGGATAAACTGGGCGTCTGTCCTTCCCTCTTCAAGGTATCAAGTTCTGCCTTTCTGCCAAGGATTAAGAGATCAGCCGGGTGCTGGAGAACAGCTTGCCAGGCAGCTCCCACCAGCTCATCTGCCAGAGCCCTTTCCACTTCCCCCAAGCTCCCTGTACAGAGGCAGGAGGGGAAAATTTCACCCTCTAGCCCCTCTGTGAGCAGACAGAGGGGCTGCAGAGCCGACCTCAGAGCTCTGAAAGCCAGGCAAGAAAGGAGAAGCACTGCAGACGCCCAGGCCGGAAGCCAGACCCTCCAGCAGGCCCCAGGGAGGAGGAGGGAGTGTCCTCAACTTCCACTCTGAAAAGCTTGGCAGTAAAATATTGGGCCTGTTCCTAGGCCACCCAGGGTCTTGGCCAAGAGAGGGGGGCTTCCCTTTGGCCTAATGCTGATGGTGTTGAGGGATGGGCCCAGGCAGAGCACGTGACCAGAGTAACACTGCCCATCACACTCACGTTCTCTCTCTCTGCCAGCAGCAGAGGTGAAGGGGGAAACTGCCTGCTCTGGAAGGCAAGAGGTCATCTGCTACAGCCACCTCTTGAATTGTTCTAATATGTTCTTTAATATACAAATTGGGCCATTGTTACATGGCTTTGAACTCGACTGGGGTCAAAGAGGGGACCCAGTGGGACTTTCCTGGTGGTCAAGTGGTTAGGACTCCATGCTGCCAATGCAGGGGGCTCAGGTTTGATCCCTGGTTGGAGAACCAAGATCCCACATGCCAAACAGGGCAGCTAAAAAATAAAAATTAATAATTTTTTTAAAAGAGGGAACCCAAGAGTAGGTGCACAGACTAGAAGTCCCAACCAACCCAAGGAAGGTGCTGTTGCTATGACTCAAATACAGAGAGAACTCAAGTACACAAGTGAACATTGTACTTTATTTTTTAAAACTTTTTTTATTTTTTTCTGGCCTCAGGTAGGATCTTATTCCCCAACCAGAGATCAAATCTGTGCCCCCTGCATTGGAAGTGCAGAATCCAAACCACTGAACCACCAGGGAAGTACCCACAAGTGAACATCTGGAAGTGTGAGTTCCTTCCCCATTCCAACCTACCTCCCAAAGTAGCATCAACTGAAACCTACATATCCCACTTGGTTCTCAAATTCTACACTGAACTCTTCATTTTGCTAAGAGTTCTATCATTGGGGATGTAGGTTCTGATCGAGAAAGGAAAACCATCTGACACAACAGGGCATTTAGAGAAGAGAGCATTCAACTGTGTCCATGGGTAGTGATGGGGACTGTGGGAATTCGGACGTATAAAGTTGGCACCATGGCTCCACTCAAAAGGCTCTAGGATCTGGCATCCTAGTGGAATTTCTATCAACTCCAAGTATAACACGCTGCCCTCTTCCACCTGCGACCCCTTCACCCCACAAAACTGCCCACAGTGGAGCACAGTAATTTCTCCAAATATTTTATTACACATCTACTACTATGAATGAAGAATAGTGTCAGCTGCTTTTCTACACATTAAACAATTTAAGTTGGCCTACAACACTGCAGTGCAGATTTTAATTATCTACATTTTTACTAGATCACAAAGAAGGTTAATAATGTGGTAAGAATCACAAGAACAGTTCAGCCAAGTAGAGATCCCGGCCCAAGCTAATTTGGTTCCAAAGCCCACGGGCTTTTTTCTGGTGCCCACTAGACTTTAAAATTTCTCTATATATGTATATGTGTTTCTTGATCACTATTATTATTGTAAGATTAATCTGATATCGATTCATAAAGGCATGAGGCCTTAATGCCCAAGTATAACACAAGTACCTCCTATATAACACACATGGCATCTAATTCAAACACTTCCACCTATGCTGTCATTGGCCATGGCAGATCCCTATCTTAAATTTATTCTTTGTAGCCCCCAGGTGCTTAGCGCAGGGCTAGGTACCATAGAGTTGCAAAGAGTTGGATATGACTGAAGCGACTGAGCACAGACACATGCAGGTATGAAGTGGGCACTCATTTAATTTCATTGAGGACTATGTTGCTAAGATTGCTTATTAGTAATAAATGCTTGAATGCTGAAAGATGAATTATTGCTAAGAAAAGTCTTAGACACTGGAAGAAACACCAAGGGGGCCTAGTCCACCTCTTGGTCAACAGAATAGGTGATCCACCACTGGGTAAAAAGAATAAAAAACTTTAGTCACTAATAGGTTGATCCCACTAGGTATACAGCTTATGATCTCCACTGGAAAGAGCAGTTGACTCTTTGGACCTGGGTTCTTTCCTCTGCAGGACTGGCATATAACCCCCACGCAGAGAACAGCTGTGAAGATTCCAGGGACCATGTCTACAGACACACAAGCAACCCAATCAACCCAGGTGGCATCTCAGCACCTCCCATGGCTTCCTGTGTATATAACCACCTCTAACTAGGGCAGATTCAGACCCATGTCCTAGCCCCAGCAACACCCTTTGGTAGCTGTGTGACCTTAGATTAGCGACCTAGCTTCTTTGAGCCACTTTCCTCATCTGCAAAGATAGTGGATCACCTATCTCATGGGGTTGTTTAATGGAGAAAATGATATAATATTTGCATGTGGATGACCCTGGCCTGATATGTACAATAGAAGAAAGTCAGTAAATATTAGTCAGATTTGAATGTGCACAGAACAGCTCTGACAAATACACGTCCTGTTGAATAGGGCTCGTGGTCAAAAAACAGTCATGATGACAAGTAACAAAAAAAAGGGAAGAGGCGCTAGTGAGAGAAGTTAAAATTAGAGACGATTCTTAAAAACCTCACTCCTTTCAACCAATAATTTCAACCTGTTGTTTACCAGCTGTACTGCTTAAACATTGGTCTTATTTGATTGGATAGGTTCTGCCTCTTGCTGCCCATGACAGAAGGAGTGGCTACAAGGCAAGGCAGGTAATGAAAAGTAGCCCTGGAAAGCTAAGAACTGGTCCTACTGGGACTTCCCTGGTGGTCCAGAGGTTAAGACTTCGCCTTCCAATGCAGGGAGTGCAGGTTCTATCTCTAATCAGGAGCTAAGATCCCATATGCCTCAGGGCAAAAAAACACAGCAATATTGTAACCAATTCAATAAAGACTTTAAAAACCATCCACATTAAAAAAAAACACAACATCCAAAAAGAAAGGGTTATACTGACCTGGGTCAGTTTGATGAGAGGGGGTGGCCTTAGGCACCTCTCCTTGCCAACAGTCTCTCTTTTGAGATTACTCTATAGTCTATTCTAACAGTCTCTCTCAGAGGTTCCTCTAACTTCACAGTACAGAAACCAGAGGTCACATTGAGGTGCCCCTCCAAGAAGACATTTTCCAGAATCTAACCTGATACTACAATTCTGAAACCCAGATCTAGATGAGTTACAAAGAAAACCTTTTCTTTATTGACCTACCAAGTATGTGCCAGACTCAACGCTAAGCATCTAGCATATAATATATGCCCAGAGGAATGGTCTGAATTTTTTACACCCCATCTTGCGCATAAGGAAACTGTACTGTTGGACATTCCCTACAGACACTCTCTAAGGCCCTCAACAGCCCACATGTCCTCAAGAACTCAAGTCAGGATGACACGTAGAAACTTCCATCTGAATTTTCAAGTCTAACCACAGGGCTGGATTTTGCAAAACTTCATCACACATCTTAGGCCCACAGCAAAAGTGGGTTTGGGAAAAGGGTGGAGCTGGGACAGAGTCAGAAAGTAGACTTCAATCCTTCAGAAGCCACCTCTAATTTGCCAATAATGGTTAGAGGCTGACAGGAAGAGAGTGCATTTTCTTTCTGCACAGTGATCTCTACCAAAGAAAACCCAAAGTCACCTGGCCTTCCTAGGGAACAACAACAATAAAAGCTCTTCCTCCAAGGTTCAGGCTGAACTCCTAACCCTTCCTTCCTCTCCCTGCCCCAGGGAGTGGCTGGAAGGTTGTTGTTTCTTTTCTTTTTTTCCCTGTGGTCCTCAGTAACACCACAAATTACGTTTTCAGGGACTTGAGTCCCAGAGTGCAATGATGTTGTAATAAACATAACCAGGACCAAATGCCTTCCCATCATATTAGATGATGCCATTTCCCACCAATCAGGCTCCTCGGGCAGGCAGACCACTCACCAATGAGGGACCAGACAAAGGCTGTGAGGGGAGACCTGGTCATCTGCAACTAAAAATAAGGGCGCTTCAGGATTGGCTGCTGCCACTTTGCAACAGGAGTTGGGACCCACACACCAGGCACCACACAGAAGGCACACACAGGCAAAAACTTTCAGCCCAGGGGTTCACATGGGGTGGGCTGGTCAGCCTTTGTTGCTGAGGTTTTATCTTTTTCCCAATGTGCTGACTCAAAGAAATACTTAATCCAGAGGGACCCTCGAAGACACACCCTCGCTCCTAGACCCCTCAGTTTCTAAAGGCTCTTCGCGACCACCCTAAATTGGGGAAAGGGATGGGGGTGTTGGCCAGGGCCAAGACACTCACCTGTCCCGCTGTGTCATAGAGTCCCAGGAGGTACTGCTTGCCCCCCACGGTGACGCTGACTGCAAGGGCAGAAGTGGGGGCGGGGAGAGAAGCTCAATTACCTAGGCTCTGGGGCAATTCTGTTCCCCACCAGAACCCTCCCTTCCCAAACCAGCGCTCGCAGGCGGGAGCTCCCAGGGAGATGCCACCCCTTTTCCCAGGCTCACGGTGAAGTGGGGGTGAGGCTGGGATGAAGTGACCCCCAGCTGCCCACTTCCTTCTCCTAAATCCCGTAGCCACGTTTCCCCCTTGGGGTTTGAGACTGTTGGGAAGGCGACTGGAAGAAGGTCAAGGAGGTCGGCCCGGAGCACCGAGGGGGTTGGGAAGTGCCGGGCGCCGGGACACTGGACGCGGGACGGGGCACCGGGATTGGGGGGCGGGGTGGGAAGAGGGGTGGGTCCAGCCGGCAAGGGGGCTGCCCAAGGGATAGCCTGGGGGTGGGGCCGGGCGCCCAGGGAAGGGCGCGCCGGGGAGCGCACGCAGGGGAGGCAGCGAGGGGGCTCAGCCAAAGTTGCTCCAAAGTTCCTGGCCTGGGGAGCTGCCCCTTAGTCAGCACTTCCGAAGCTTACCTGCGTAGTGGTCGAAGACGGTGGGCACGTACTCCTCCGGGAAGGCGTCGTTGGCATAGCTCATGAGTAGGCACGTCTTGCCCACCGCCCCGTCACCGACCACCACGCACTTGAGCATCAGCGCGCCGGGCCCGTGAGCCATGCTGCGGCCGGCCGGCCTCCGGGCATGGTCCCCCCGGAGCCCCCGCCCCGGCCCCGGGCTTAGCCCCAGCCCGCCTGGGGGGTCCGCCGCCGCCGCCGCTCAGCGCAGCAGGGCCGACCCCCCGGCCCCATGCAGCGGCTCCCCCCGCCCGAGGGGAGGGGGCGACGGACCCGGGGCGCTACCGCCGCCTCGGTCGCTGCCCGGATCCCCGCCCGGGCCCCGGTCGTCGCGCCCGCCTGCTGCCCCCGCCGTTCGGCGCCCGCGCCCTCTCCCCGGCCCGGCCTCCCCAGGAGGATCCACTGGATCATAAGACTGGCCGGCCCCGGGGGAGACGGCAACTTTGGGGAGGGCAGCGGAGGGGAGGGGCCAGGCGGCTCACCCCGCCCCGCGCCGGGCCGGGGCCCCCTCCCCGCTGGGCCCCGGAGGAGGGCGGGCCCAGGCGCCTCCCCGGATTGCGGGCAGCCAGCCTCGCGCCCCCGCCCGCCCGCCCGCCGGCTCCAGAGCCCCGCGCCCCGCCCGCAGCCGCTGCTCTGCCCTGCCGGCTCACCCTAGCTTGGCTCCGCGCGAGGGCTGCGGGGAGGGGGCGTGGAGGAGGAGCCGAGGAGCAGCGTAGCGGGGAGGAAGGTGAGGCTGGGGGAGGGGGGCCGAGAGACCCGCTCTTGGGCGGAGCCGAGGGCTCCTCGCGAAAGTGCCCGCAGCGCCCAGAAGCGTCCCAAGGCCCCGAAGCTGGGAGAAGACGTGGAGCCCTCTTTAGGGACCACGACGACTCTTGCTGCCCTTATAATGACGCAATAGTCGTGCAAAATTATTCATATATATTTAAACTCCATCCGGAAGGCAGGATCCATTCTATCAGCCTCTAAATGCACAATAGAACTAGAAATCGGGAAGGAAGAAAGGCCAAGAGTTTGAAAAAAAAAATTTTTTTTTCAGGCGCACGGGGGTGACGGGGGAGGGGTGGCGGTAGTCCCTGAGCTGGAAAGTAGGAACTCCTGACTTGAGGCTTGGTTTCCACTCCTTCCCCTCCACCAACCCAATCCATGCTGTCCACATCAGAGCTTGAATCATTTGCTATGAAACTGGTGACTAAGGGAGTTACAGCATCTTGAACTACTGACGCACCCTCCACCCCCCCATACCCCCCCCCCAAACTGCCAGAAAAGGTAGACTGGGCCACTCTGGATGCTGCGGGTGTACCTGTGCTCCCCCTAGAGGCGACATTCTCTTTACAGTCCCAGTATCCCTCGAAGGTGTTAGGTTGAGATCCCTGAGGAGTGATACACCCCAGAGCTCAAAGACGTGGCCAGTGAGCCAGACGACAACCCCTGCCCTCCCGCCTGGGCGAAGCTTGGAAACACCCATCTGTTCACTGGCCAAAAGTGCCGCTTCTAAGTTTAGGCCTTGGAGGAGAGAGGAGGCGGGGAGGATACACTCCACGTTGACACCACACCCTCCCTCCCCTTGCTGACACGAGATAAATCACTTCCTGTCATCTGTTCACAGGATCAAAAAACGCTGTGCTGAGAGGCACAGCAGAGGTCAACCAGACGGTCTCCCTGAGATCTCTCTGATTGTAGGTAAGCAAATTGAGACGCAGACAGGTGAAGTGGTTATCCCAAAGGTCTCCACCTCTTTCCAGCATTCAGGTTCTGGGAACACACCGTGGGAAATGCTCAGTTAGTTATGTCCTCATGCCATGCTTCCGAGGCCTCAACTCTCAAATCCCAAATATGATTACCATTGTCCTGAAAGACATTCTGGCTTTTCAGAAGTTCCTTGTGGAGTCCCACTGGAGGTCTCATCAGACCCCTGCATCGTGTTTGAGTGTGAGTACTTACATTGCCAGCTGCTTTAGATTATGCACTCAATCTGTAGGACACTTTGTATGTACTGAATGACCAGTTAAGGAAGGCAGTTCAGTGTATTGAAGTCAGATCTCGGTTCAAGGCCAGTCTCTGCCTTTTCCTTCTAGAGGGGAAGAAAGGAGGACTTGCCTCCTTTGCCTGCAGGACCACTTCTTCGGGCAGCATTTGCTGGGACTAGAATTCTGAAAGGAGTCTGTTGAGAGAGGTTAAGGAGCTACTGCATACTCTCAGATGAGAGAGGTCATTTGGTTCCAATTCTGACAGTAGTCAATCCTAAAGAAAATCATCCCTGAATATTCATTGGAATGACTGATCCTGAAGCTGAAACTCTAATACTTTGGCCACCTGATGTGAAGAGCTGACTCATTGGAAAAGACCCCGATGCTGAGAAAGACTGAAGGCAGGAGGAGAAGGGGACGGCAGAGGATGAGATGATTGGATGGCATCACCGACTCAATGGACATGAGTTTGAGTAAGCTCCAGGAGTTGGTGATGAACAAGGAAGCCTGGCGTGCTGCAGTCCATGGGATCGCAATGAGTTGGATATGACTGAGCAACTGAACTGACTGACAGTAGTTAGCAGTGTGACCTTGAGCATGCCACGCCTCTTCTCGGGGCCTCAGGTTTCTCATCTATAATTGTGAGCTCATCCATAGAGTGTGATCAAGGCTCACCTTTGACAATTCTAGAGCTCTTCACAACGTGCTCTGCTAGAGACATGGGGAAGGCTTTTATGAGGGATAATGAGGTCTGTCCCAGGACTGGGAGGATGGAGGCTTCCTTCATTCAAGACTCCAGTCTCTTGGTTCTTTTGCTGCTTTTCAGAAGGGCAGATATTTACTGGGGATCCAGGGAGCTGGATGATAGCTCCAGAACCATGACAGATGGAAGGGTCTCCAGGTTCTGGATCCTTTGGGAGAAGTTCTGGGAATATCAGGACATTCCAAGTGGGGAAATGATGTCAGATGAATCATGCAGTGGTGACTTCATTGATGATGGTGACCTCATCCCTTTGGCCCATAGAAAAGCCAAAACAGACTGCCAGGAGTACTTCAAGCTTTGGGTTGATTCCACCAGTTGTATATGGAGTAGGAGCCAGAGGGGAGTATTATCCCAGATGCCCAGGTCAGCCCACTGATAGGTTAGCTAAAAGGACCAAACAGACCTCAACAGATAAGTACTATATAATGTGTTTAGTGCTGTGGTAGAGGATGAAGAACAGTCTTTGGGAAGTGCAGGGAGGCTGTTAGTACCTAGCTCTGGGTGTGCAGAAGGGTGTCATTGGCCTGGGGTTTAATAGACTAATAGGAGTAAGATAAGATAAGAATGCCTGGGAAAGACTGCAAGAAGAAACAGCACACAACTTCTTGGGAATGGTGAGCCATGTAGGGTGGACAGAGTGCAGGATTAGTGGTGTGAAAGAACTGGTTTGTATTTAATTGAGAACTGTGTGAGAACTGTGTGATACTACCAGGCCATGGGCCTCTGGATGCCACGTTAAGGGCATACAGGGCCAACCTGGGCTGGGCAGTCTGTGCACTGCACAAAGGCATAGGGAAAAATATACCCAGAAAGGCCCACGTGATACCCACAAAGCCATGACCCTGGCCTAAGGCTCTGTACATGGGAAGAAGGGGCACTTTTTTCTTATCACCGAGGCAACTTCTGCTTATCAGACCTATGCCTGTGGGGTGGCATCCACACACAGAGGGACATCTTTTTCTATTTGTTATTGTTGTTTATTCACTAAGTTGTGTCCAACTCTTTGCGACCCTGTGGACTGAAGCACGCCAGACTTCCCTGTCCTTCACTATCTCCCAGAGTTTGCTCAAACTCATGTCCACTGAGTCAGTGATGCCATCCGACTATCTCATCTTCTGTCATCCCCTTCTCCTCCTGCCTTCAGTGAGTCGGCTCAGGGTCTTTTTCCAATGAGTCATTTCTTCGAATCAGGTGGCCAAAGTACTGGAGCTTCAGCTTCAGCATCAGTCCTTCCAATGAATATTCAGGGTTGATTTCCTTTAGGATCGATTGGTTTGATTTCCTTGCTATCCAGACAAAGGCACTAGCTAGGTAAACAGTGGCTCTGGGAGTAAGGATGTGATAAAGGGAGGAAAGGAGGATTTGCTGTGTGCTATCTCTGTGTACTGTGCCCAGGCACTGTCCTGGGTATTTGCCGCTCATTTCATAGGTCATCCTTTACACCCCCAAAATAACCACGCAAGATAAATTTCATAGAGAATACCTATTGGCTTCTCTATCCAAAACAACACCCTTTGCTTGTGTTACATGTTCTTTCTGTGATCGTGTGGTTTATTGTCTTTTTCTTTTTAAAAACATTTATCTATTGATTTATTTGGCTGCTCCAGGTCTTAGTTGTGGCATGCAGGATCTTTTAGCTGTGGCATGCAATCAAACCCAGGCTCCCTGCATTGGGAGCGTGGAGCCTTAACCCCTGGACCACCAGGGAAGTTCCGATCATATGGTTAAATGGTAGATACCCTCTTATACATCCTGTCCTTGAGCTCCATTGATTAGCCCTGGGCACCTGACGCCAGATGGGATGACCAGAACCCTTATTGAGAAGTTTGAATTTGGGATTCAAAACTGGTACTAACTAAACTGGAAGATAAGAGCCCAAAGGCAGTGGCTCATTCCTGCTTCATGTTTAAGACATTTACAAAATAGTCAACCCAAGGAAATGAAGCAACAATGCACAGAGAAACAAAAATGGAGAGAGATGCTCTCCACCCATCCTCCTTAAAAGTGGCAGGGATGACACAGGATATTTGTGAGTTCCTGATTCTGGGTATCCCTGAAACTCTGTTGTATACTACTGGGCTTCAGTTGGTCACTTAATAAATCCTCCCTTCCTTTTTGCCTAGACAATGTAGATTGGTTTTCTGTCACTGGTAACTAAAGGAATCTTGTCTATGATAGTGTTATCACTACAGTCAAGATAGATGATGTGTAGAGAAATTAAGACATTTACTCAAAGTCATGTAGCTGCTAAGTGGCAGAGCTGGCTTTCAAAATGACTGGTCTGAGTTCATGCTATTTCCCGTGTTCCACATGAAGGAAGCATTAAAAGTTTTCAGTTAGAAATGACAAGTTTAGAGCTATCTTTTGAGATGATCACTCTGGGGGTGGTGTAGAACATGGATTTAGAGGGGACCAGAGTGAATGCAGAGAAAATGAGGAGGAGAGAGGTCATGAAGGTCTGGATCAGGCATGGCTGTGAAAATGAAGAGGAAGCCATGAGTAGCAGGATGTTTAGATGACCAAGTTCACAGGGCTTGGTAACACAGAGAAGGGCTAGGATACTCTGAGGTGTCTATGTTATGATTCCATTGACATATTCCTTCTCTCTCTTCCTTTTAAATCTTCTCTGTTTTATCCTCTTTACTTCTTTAGGTTTCTTCCTAACTTTTCAAAACTTACCAATCTCCTCTTGGTGACTAAACATGTGACCAACTACCTAAATCAAGCTGAGAATAGAACTCCAGAAGGACCCTAAGTTTCTAAAATGTGTTCACTTTCTGTCGTTTTGTTTGTGTCCCTTCACATTTACTCCAGAAGTGGACAACTGGATTCTACTAGATCATTTGGTGTCATGACGCTTTGGGTTACAAGTAATAGGAAAGTCAACCCCAAATGATTTCAACAGCAAAGGGAGTGTATGGACTTCTTTGATTGAAACAACCAGAAGTAGCTCAGGCTTCAAGTATGGCTTGATCGAAACCCTGAATCTATTTTTTTTCCTGCACTTCTCTCAGTTTTTCTCTTCTCTCTGGGTCAGCGTCCTACTTAGGTTGCTTTCTCTCTTGAAAGCAAAACGGTTATACCAGCTCCAGGCATTACCACCCATATACCACACTGTCCAGCAGGAGAGAGAGCTTCTCTTGACTCACTTAATACGCAGAATTCTTGGACTTCCTCTCATCAGATTAACTGAGTTCATCACGGTGGCCAGCAGAATGTCAGACGCTCTTTGCCTTAGGCCTGGGCTACTGGCTATCCCGGAAACCATTGCTGGGACAGGAGCTTGGAACTATCCTTGTTAGGCCTGTCAGGGCCCACCCCAAGGCCAGAGTTTTATTCCCTCTCAAATTCTATGTTTCCTGCACAGTGGACAGCGGGCTTGGGGGGTAATATAGGCTGGGGAGGCAACCAACAATACCTATTACCTCTGGATTGTTGCCAACAGTCAAAGTTTCAAGGTCTCCCCAAGCTATACTAGAAATAAAGAAAAAGCACATTTCAAGGGAGGAGGGAGGTGAGAAGGATCGAAGTCAAATCTATGATTAGTTATAAATTTCTGTCAGTTGATTTGTCAGTACATGAATCCAGGCTTGGTGTGAGTCCCTAATTCTTGGCTGATAGTAGGTAGTCCTTTCCCCCTTCAAACTTCCTTCTTAGAGTTATTGGCAAGGAGGTCAAATGGTAATCATTCTTTTACCTGCTTCCTTCTGCTCTTTTATTTATTTGGCTGCACTTGGTCTTAGTTGCAGCACACTGGATCTTTGATCTTTGTCGCAGCCCTCAGGATCTTTAGTTGGCAGTATGTGGGAGCTAGTTCCCTGACCAGGAATTGAACCTGGGCCCCCTGCATTGGAAGCCCAGAGTCTTAGCCACTGGACCACCAAGAAAGTCCCTCCTCTGCTCTTATATCATGCTTCTTTCCTCCATACTTTCCCAGTCTCTTCAGATTGCCGCCTCTTCACTCCCCAGGGCTCTCTTGCTTCCCAGACTCCACCTGGCCCACCTTTGTAGCATCACACTACCTATTCCTCTTTTTCTTCCTACCATAAAACCTCCCATCTGCATCCTTTTCTCTTAAGGCTCAGATGTAATGTATTACACAGTTTTTTTAGCTGAGATGTTAATGGCTTAAACACTGCAGCAATTTCTTAAAGGTCAAGGGTTCCTGATGATCAGGATGATTTAAAACATCCAATACATCTGGCTCACTTGGTTTCGTTTCTAGTTATGTTTCTAGAATACATCTAGATCTCTTCTTTTCCAGCTCATTACATACCAGAAACTCAGAAGTAAATCCCAGCCTCTTTAGAATTTTAGCTCAAGCACCCTTAATAATGTTTTCCCATCTTCATTTCTAACCATCTTTTGCTGCAGCCTAGGTCAGGAGACCAGCCATTATAACAGATGGCATTGCCACCATTGCTGAATCATAGAAAAGGACACTTCTTAGAGGCTGCTGGTACAGAATACTTCTATGATCTGGGAGTGGCCGCCTCCTGTAAGGTCCAAAGGAGGCCGGATCATAGATCCATCTTCCAGAAATGAAATTAATGATTTTATTCCAGGCTTCAGTTCTAACAGTGCCAGAAAACCACCCAAGCTTTGTTGATGATTGTTTTTCCATAGTGGATCCTGTGGTCACTGAATGTTATAAGCACATTTTGAATTTGGGGAATCTTCCACTTTGTAAGTCTTGGTGGGAAGAAAAAGATCACCCTTGTAGAAGCTGTTACAGTCTCTTGCTTTCCTTGTCAGACTCAAGAGCTGGAGTGACTACAGTTAAATACAGAGCACACTCTTGCAGCTTTGGTGCTGGGTACACAACTCAGTGCTGAATACAGGAAGTGGCACATAGGGTGGGTGGTGGAGTTGGTTGTGGTGTAATTGAGTTCCTGGTGCAGAAGTGACTACTGTATACACTGACTATCTAGAATTTGTTGGCAGCAACGATACCAGAAGTGGTTTTCTCATCGGAGCAGGTCCGGAGGCATATGTTGGGCGTGGTTCCTGTAAAGACAGTCCTGAGCAGCTTCTCTAGCCTGCCACTATCCTGTGAGCTATGCATGAGCCTTAAAATTTCCTTTTCTGTTCTGGGTTTGGGTAGACTCTGGGAGTTGGTGATGGACAGGGAGGCCTGACGTGCTGCAATTCATGGGGTCGCAAAGAGTCGGACATGACTGAGCGACTGAACTGAACTGAACTGAACCACTTCAAGCTTCTGTTCCTCACAACTCCAGCCTCCTGAGAAGACATTGGAGGACCGGATCACTGTATTCAATGTGCTTCATGCAGTGCGAGTAGAGATTCCCACTTCTACCATACCCAAATCCCTGTTTTCAGATATTGAATGTAGCACAGGACTGTGATTTCTGAAAGAAAGGAGCAAATGAGAGAAACTCTACTATTACCCTTTCTGCTGGAAGCACTTTCTGAATCGCAGTGCACAGTTGAACCAAAGTTGACCTTAGTGGTCTTGCTGAGTTGAGGAGACTTTTTAAGACTGAGTACCAGAGAGGAGGAAGTATTCTTTTGAGTCTGTTGCTTATGCTAAGTTGCTCATTGTTCAGTTGCTAAGTGGTGTCCGACTCTTTGCGAACCCGTGAACTGCAGCATGCCAGGCTTCCCTGTCCTCTACTGTCTCCCAGTTTGCCCAAACTCTTGTCCATTGAGTCAGTGATACCATCCAATGATTGCATCGTCTGTTGCTCCCTTTACCGCCTGTCCTCAATCTGTCCCAGCATCAGGGTCTTTTTCCAACAAGTCAGCTCTTCACATCAGATGGCCAAAGTATTGGACCTTCAGCTTCAGCATCAGTCCTTCCAATGAATATTCAGGGTTGGTTTCCTTTAGGATTGACTGGTTTGATCTCCTTGTTGTCCAGAGGACTCTCAAGAGTCTTCTCCAGCACCACAGTTTGAAAGTATCCATTCTTTGGCACTCAGCCTTCTTTATGGTCCAGCTCTCACATGACCACTGGAAATAGTATAGCTTTGACTATATGGGCCTTTGTTGGCCGAGTGATATCTCTGCTTTTTAGTATGCTATCTAGGTTTGTCATCACTTTGCTTCCAAGGAGCAAGCGTCTTTTAATTTCATGGCTGCAGTCACGTGTCTGCAGTGACTTTGGAGCCCAAGAAAATAAAATCTGTCACTGTTTCCACTCATGTGCAGGCACAGAGTGAAATGCCACAGGGAGTTAAATTCTTATTGAGCTCTATGTTCCAAGTATGTGGGTGGAACAGGAGGAGGTGTCTCCCTGGGGCAACCACTGAAACACCTCTTCACATTCCTCTCTCCTCCATCTGAAAAAGAGTTGCAGATCCCTAGGATTGTGACAGTCTATACAGAAGACTCTTTCCTCACTATCCATCCATTTATCTATGAGTCCAACAGATAGTGCTTAAATGTTATGTACTGGACTCTGTTGTTGTTCAGTCGCTAAGCTCTTTTCGACCACATGAACTGCAGCACACCAGGCTTTCCTGTCCTTCACTATCTCCTGGAGTTTGGTTAAACTCATGTTCATTGAGTCAGTGATGCCACCCAACCATCTTATCCTGTGTTGCCTCCTTCTCCTCCTGCCCTCAATCTTTCCTAGCACCAAGGTCTTTACCAGTGAGTTGGCTGTTCGCATCAGGTGGCTTGGAGCTTCAGCTTCAGCATCAGCATCAGCATCAGTCTTTCCAGTGAATATTCAGGGTTGATTCCCTTCAGGATTGACTGCTTTGATCTCTGGGCGAAGTGTTAAGATGAGCGCAGAGGGGGTCAGAAAGAGCACTTTTCCCAACTATGTCATATGGAAGTCCCTGTGCACCGTGAGGGACACAGTTGAGTGGATACACTCTCTTCCTTGCAAGCCAGTAGCTTCCCTGCTTCTGGGCTTGAGCTGTGTCTCTTAGCAGAGGTAAAGCCAGTCAGTACCTATAGCAGTGAGCGCTAAGTCAATACTAGAGGAGCATTTGGCATCTGAGTGCATCCCTGAACTGGGACTGGTAGCAAACATTGCTCCTAATGTTCCTGAACAAGCAGAGCATCTGCTTCTTCTAGGCTGTCCCTGACCGTGGCTCACCAGCTGGAGACTTGGCCAGCCAGCTCCCTCGGAAAAGCTTGTGTCCTGGAGCTCCTGGATGACCTCAAGTGCACCCTCCACTTGCCTGGAGGCTTTCTAGGGCTCTGACTGCTGGCCTGCTCCTACCTCAAGGCAGCTTGAGGTTCTGGGAAGGGCAGGATGATTGGGATGGTGTTTTGTGAATGAGGACACCTGTTATTCACCTAGCATTTAACACAGCTTCGTAACTCCTCACCGCATTTGGTTTTCACAGAATTCCTCATTAACACCCTCTCTGTAAACAGATGAGGCTTTGTTTCTTTATCCAGAGTGAGTTCAGGCAGATTGTGAGCCTTTATCCAGATCACCCAGCCTGTGAGTGACATCAGGATTGAACATTTTGCCTCTGATGCTCCATCCATTGCACTTCTCATGACACCAGTTATGGCCCATGGGGGCATCCAGGGCAGAGAGAGGCCTCTTACTTCAGGGGCAGCCTGGTTCCTACCCTCAGTTACCATCCCATGATGTCCTGTGAACTCCCAGCCCCTGGGGGCATGCTCAGTAGATATTAGCCATGTAAGTTGCTCATTCCCCCCAGGTGGCTCAGTGATAAAGACTCTGCCTGCCAATGCAGGAAGACACAGGAGACGTAGGTTCAACCCCTGAGTCAGAAAGATTGCCTGGAGGAAGAAATGGCAACCACTCCAGCATTCTTGCCTGGAAAATCCAATGGACAGAGGAGCCTGGCAGGCTACAGTACGTGGGCTCACAAAAAGTTGCATATGACTGAGTGACCATGCTCCTCATACATCATGTAGCCAGAATCTCAGACCACTTCCACCCACCCCCATCCCCACCTAGAAGAGACGTATTTTGGGGATGAATACTTGCATAAATAGATTGAAGGAGAACTTCCAGGGTCTGCTTGAGTAACACTGGTTGCTTTCTAAGGAGGTTGGATTCAATTAACTTGAGGTCAGAGTTTTTTGTTGTTGTTTTGTTTTTAAAAGTACTATTTATTTGGCTGCACCGGGTCTTAGTTGCAGTATGTGGGATCTAGTTCCCTGACCAGGAATCAAACCCAAGTCCCCTGCATTGGGAGCACAGAGTTTTAGCCACTAGACCATCAGAAGAGTCCAGAGGTCACTGTTGTTCATATGTTTTGTACGTTAAATCACAGTTAACAAATACATTTTCGATGAATGGATAAGGAAGCTGTGGTACATATACACTATGGAATATTACTCAGCCATTAAAAAGAATACATTCGAATCAGTTCTAATGAGGTGGATGAAACTGGAGCCTATTATACAGAGTGAAGTAAGCCAGAAAGAAAAACACTAATACAGTATACTAACACATATATATGATATTTAGTTAATCGGTAAAGATAACCCTGTATGAGAGACATCAAAAGAGACACAGATAAATAGAACAGTATTATGGACTCTATGAGAGAGGGTGAGGGCGGGATGATATGGGAGAATGGCATTGAAGCATGTAAATTATCATGTGTGAAACGAATCGCCAGTCCAGGTTCGATGCATGATACAGGGTGCTCGGGGCTGGTGCACTGGGATGACCCGGAAGGAATGGGATGGGGAAGGAGGTGGGAGGGGGGTTCTGGAAGGGGAACACATGTACACCCATGGTGGATTTATGTCAATGTATGACAAAACAAATACAATATTGTAAAGTTAAAAAATAGTTAAATAAACTAATTTTTTTAAAAAAGGCAAAGCTGCAAAAAAAAATACATTTTCATTGTGCACCAGAATACATATGTACGTATCCATCATATATACAACAAAAATTTGACAAACAACACTTAAGCTCACTACCTGTAATGAATTTTGGATTTTCTATTCCTTTTGGTTTCACAGCCCACACTTTGAAAAACCCTATCTAGGAGCTTTGTTTGTTGGCTGGCTGGCTACCTGGCTGGTGGCTGGAGTGCTCAGGACCACAAAGTGATAAGAACTCCTACAACTAAGCAACAAAAACAACCTGGTTTTTAAAATGGGCCTGAAGAGACATTTCTCCAAAGAAAATACACAAATGCCCAATAAGCACATGAAAAGATGTTGAACATCAGTAATCATTAGGAAAATGCAAATCAAAACTATAATGAGTACCACCTCACACCCATTAGGAAGGCTTTTGTCAAAAACACAGAAAATAACAAATATTGGTGAAGATGTGGGGAAATTGAAACCCTTGTTGCATTGCTGGTGGGAATATAAAATGGTGGAGCCACTGTGGAAAATGGCACAGTTTCCTCAAAAAATTAGAGAGTTGCCATGTGATCTAGCAATTCCCTTTCTAGGTAAATACCTATAATAATTGAAGTCAATGACTGAAACAGATATTTGTACACCCACACTCAGAGGAATGTTATTCATAATAGCAAAAAGGTAGAAGCAACCCACATGCCACTGACGACTGAGCAAAATGTGATATGTACATACAATGGAATGTTATTCAGCCTTACAAAGGAAGGAAATTCTGACAAGTGCTACAACATGGATAAACCTTGAATACATTTTGCTAAGTGAAATAAGTCAGTCACAAAGGACAAATTATTTCACTTACAAGAGGTTTCAAGAGTGGTCAACTCTAGAAAGCTGAGCGTCAAAGAACTGATGCTTTTGAACTGTGGTGTTGGAGAAGACTCTTGAGAGTCCCTTGGACTGCAAGGAGAGCCAACCAGTCCATCCTAAAGGAGATCAGTCCTGGATATTCATTGGAACGACTGATGCTGAAGCTGAAACTCCAATACTTTGGCCACCTGATGTGAAGAACTGACTCCTTGGAAAAGATCCTGGTGCTGGGAAAGATTGAAGGCAGGAGGAGAAGGGGATGACAGAGGATGAGATGGTTGGATGGCATCACTGACTCAAAGGACATGAGTTTGAGTAAGCTCCGAGAGTTGGTGATGGACAGGGAAGCCTGGTGTGCTGCAGTCCATGGGGTCGCAAAGAGTCAGACATGCCTAAGCAACTGAAATGAACTGAACTGAACTGAGGGTGATCAAATTCAGAGACACAAAATAGCGTGGTGGTTGCCAGGAAATGGGGGAGGAAGGAATGAGGAGTTAGTGTTTGATGGGTACAGCATTCTGGAGATGATTGGTGATGTCTGTCACACAATAATGGGAATGTATTTAATGCCACTGAACATTACTTAGTGGTTAAAATGACAAAAATTTGTTATGTATATTTTACCACAATAAGACAAAGAAAAAAGATAAAAGGATTTTACTTATCAAATGGGATTTCCAGCTTCTCTAAAATATGAGAACTTGTGCACCCAAATCTCATTTCCAAAAGACTCAGCAGCCTGGGCCCTTTAGGCAGGGATGAAAAGGAGGGGTTTTGTTTTGGAGGTGGGGGGAGCCACCACTGAAAACCTTTAGCCGAGCAACTTTGTAGCACCTTGCTCTTGGGGAGAACTTGACTCCTTTGAAGTAACCTTCCTGCAGATGTGTGAAAAGGAGAAACTAAGTTGTAAATTCTTAATCTACATTATTTGGGGGAAGAAATGTCTCTGACCCTACCTGGTTCTCTCCTTTACATTACCTGCCTGCCTCTTGTGGGCATTAGCTTTCTCTAGTTCCAACCACAGCCTGCTTTACCACTGGGATGGAGTTCTTAGATTAAAACTGTATGTGTCCCCTTGGTTATCAGCAACTGAAGCAGAGATAAAGCTTTGTGGACACTTCTGATTTCCTCTCTGGGGGGACGGGTCTTTTAACTCCTCTCCTTTAATTCCAAACCAAATGAACTCTCTGGCTGTTGCTTTCTCTACCCACAGCTGGCTCTGGAAGAAGCAGGGTCCTTCACACCTGCTCTCCCACATCTTCACACTGAGTTGAGCAGCTCAACCCTGTGGGTGGAGCTTTGGCAGGTGCTGCTGGGGCCAGACCCCGAATCTTCAAACCTGCCAGCTCTTGTACCACATCTCCTTCCACTCCAAGCCTCTGTTCTCATGTTCTTGTCCAAGCCCTCATCCATGCAGTCTCAACCTGGCATTTACTTAAAGCCAGACTCTCCAGCCTTCACCACCACCAGGCTAATTTTTCTAAGCCCGGGTTTGGCCAAGTTATATCCCTACTCAAAACCTTTAATGGGCCTCCTTAGCCTCATGTCCCAGCCCTCAGTCTGACATTTCAAATCTTCCCCAATTGAGCTCCGACTTTCTAGACATCGCTCACTCCCACTGCCACTGGAGGCCTGTCTGCTGCTGCTGATCCAATCTGTTCTCTGTGCTCAGAACTCCTACACATTCCCAGCACAGTGCCTCTGCCCACAGCGTTCTCCCTGTCTAAACACTCTCACTTTCTCTTCCTGCTTCTCGAAAGTGTCTGTCCTTCAACGCCCATCTGTGCTTCTCCCTCCTAGGTTGACCCTTTGCCCAGAGGACCACTCCTTCTACTGAAGTCTGCAGTCACTCAGCCTGTGTCCTCTCCTTGCTCTTATTCCTTCCTATGTTGGGTCCAGGTACCTTTCCATATTTCTGAGCCAGTCCTTCTGGAAACCCCAAGGCATTGCTTCGAGTTAGGTATCCCTAACAACTTGATTGATACCTTATCTATTTGGAAAACCCTCCTTCATGAATACTACCAACTTGCTACCTTTTCCAAGTGGTGGTGATGGTTTAGTCACTAAGTCGTGTCTGACTCTTGCAACTCCATGGACTGTAGCCCGCCATGCTCCTCTGTCCATGGGGTTCTCCAGGCAAGAATACCGGAATGGGTTGCCATTTCCTTCTCCAGGGGATCTTCCCGACCTAGGGATAGAACCTGGGTTTCTTACATTGCAAGTAGATTCTTTACTGATTGAGCTACCAGGGAAGTGACCTGCATCTAAAGCATCTGTTGTCACTAATGGTGTGTCTCAAACCACCCACTACATAGTTTAATGGTTGCAGAGCAATTTTTTATAAAAGAGCCCATGGTGAACTTGGAGGGGGGGGTTAGGCATTGGATCCCTTTATTTGCTTACCCTTTTTTTATTTTTTATTTTTATTATATATTTATTTGGCCATGTCAGGTCTTAGTTGTGGCATGTGGGATCTTTAGTTGCAGTGTATGGGATCTAGTTCCCTGATCTGGGATCAAACCCTGGCCCCCTGCATTGGGAGCTTGGAGTCTTAGCCAGTGGACCACCAGTGAAGTCCTCACCTAGCTGTCTTGGAGCTGCTGATTGCTAACAGGCCACCCTGTAGTGTGACTTCCTGTTGACCTGCTGGTCCCCCTTATGACATCATGGGCTTGGGAGGCAGGGCTGGTGTTTGCTTGTTCTCTATCTCTAGTGCCTATGTAGTGCCTGGCATGTAGTGGATGTTTAGCAAATATTTGTCCAAAGACAGAAAAGGGGACACCCCCTTTCCACATATTAAGTATTTTAAACCCCCCAAAGAAGTCCTTATTTTTCTAAATTTTCTCACCCATTTCCTGGGTCCTGCAAGTTGCCCCATGCACCCTTTCCTTGCTCACTCTGTCATCTCCAAGTGTCTGGAGGCCCTGGTTTGGTGCTGCTTGTCTTTAAACCAGGGATCCCAGACCTGGACACATGACCCCTCAGACTTACAAATCCCAGCTGGAATGAGGAACAGTAGCATCAGGGTCTGGACAGGGCTCCAGGTTGACAGACACATTTGGCCCCCAAGCATGCCTACCTCCCCTCCTCCCTCTCATTCTCCAAGGTGCACACAGGCTCCTGTAGGTGAGGACTGGCAAAGAGAGATTTCCAAGCCCACACTTCCTCTAAGAACACCTCTTATGCCTACGAATATAAAATCATCAGTTTTGAAATGTCTTCTTCCCCAAGGTCTTAAGGAGGGGTTTCTGGGGGTGCTGGTAATGTCCCTGTGCTTGATCTGGATGCTGGTTACTGCATGTTTGCCTCATAGTAATTCATTAAACTATATACTTTTCTGAATGTGTGTTATAATTCATGATGGAAAAAAAAGTACTCCCTCCACCCCAGCCTCAAGCCTTTAATCCAATCAATTCATGTTTAATGAGTGCCTATCTACATCCAACTCCTGCTAGAGAAGGAGATTTTTGTCCTCAAGGAATTTCCTGGAGGAAGCAAGGTAACTGGAGCATCAAAAGACTGTGAATTATATCTGGAAAATAGGCCATGCTGTCATTTTGAGGAGGAGTCCAGAGGTCAAGGAGGTAGTGGGATTCACACTGGGCGGAAGATGTAGATGTGATTTAGTTAAGTGGAGAGAAGCAGAGGAAGGCTGTTTAGCTGAGGGAACTGTGTGATCACAAGCTACGTGAGTTAGGTAGGGCTGAGCCTGCTGTGTCTGGGGGGCAGTGAAGAGACCTCAGTATTGAATAGTTTATGGGAGTAAGACTGTCTTGAGTGCGCTAGATGCTGTCCCCTACCAAGCATGGGCAGGACAGATGCCACTTACAGTGCAAGCCTGCCTCGTGGGACGGGAGAGTCCTGTGCCCTCATGCAAGAGCAGACATGTATGTTTCACATTTCTTAGCTCCTTTTCATTGTTTTGTTTGAGCCACAGGCTCATGTGAGTTCATAATCCTCATCCCAGACAGACTGGAAGTTTCATCAGCCAGATGCATTATAAGGGCAGCTGCGTTCCTGAGGAGACACTTGCTCAATCCCTGACTTCTAGCCCTGCCCCACCCTGCAGCTGCTTTCAAGTCCCAGCACCAAGACTGATTAGAAGTGGGAGTCCCAGAGGAGGTATGAGAACTCAGGACTGCAGTTTCAGGGACTGTTACAGGCTGTGAGATGACTCCACCTCACCCTCAGCCCAAGAGCACTGAAATTCCAGGACTTCACCTCCCATCACCAAGGATATGGCTGGCCACCTGAGACCATGGGTGAATATGCTGTGAAGCGCTAGGAGGTTCTCAAGCTCCTTGCAGGGCTACTAAGTTTAATACAAGGAAGCAAGACTAGGATGGGTTTCTACTTACTTTTGAGAATGGAAATCAAAGTAGTCATAAGTACTCTGTACAAACACAGAGTTACGATGATGAGGCTTAAAGCAGAGGAGAAGAGCTAGTTATAAAGTAGTAGCAGTAGTAGTAGTGATGCTGATGATAATGGTAACTACCAAGCATGACGATTAACTGTGTGCTTAGCATTATGCTAAACATTCACTTCTTTCATTTAAGCCTCACAATAATTCTATGATGTGCATGCTATTATTATTTCCATTGAGGAAACTGAGCCTTCAAGGCATGAGCTGATTCCCCAAAGTCATACAAGTGTTAAGAGCAGAACTAGGATCTCAATTCCAGCCATCTTACTCCAGAACCCATACTGTGGAAGCCAGTGATGCCCCCTTTAAGCCCTGTCTGGACTTGGAGAGGATGTCCTCGCTTATGGACCAGAGCATGCCAGCGCCTGTGGCCATTGTGCCACTTTTAGAGACCATCTGGCACATTTTGTTTGCCCTGGTTTCTCACTAGACAACTTTTGCATTTGGCTTCCCATGTGACTCACATACAGAGAAAGAGGGCCATGACCTGCCAGCTTGACGGCTGTATTTTTCATTAGTAAATTAATAAACTGGCTTCCTGGGTTCATACTCATATCTGTTTCTGATGGTTTGGTTAAGGTGAGCCCACCCCAGAATTGAAGCCCACTGTGTGCCAACTTAATTGAGATTCTGGGTGTGCAAGCATAGCCCCCAGCCCAGGCCTGTGTGCCAAGGAAATTCCTCTTGGCCTCCTTTTGGCTGGCTTGGCTCACCTTCCCCAGTGACAGCCTGGCTCTTTCGATTCGAGCTGCCAGGTCAAACTGAGAGGGTCATCTGCAGAAAGAAGGAAGCAACAGTGCCAGGTTCCAGTGGGTGTTCCAAGTTCCACATTCCGCCTGCAGACGCCCGGCGCCAGAGCAAAGGCTGGCCCTTGGCAGGGGGGCTGGTAAGGATTTGTCTGGTACATTTTTTCCTCTACACACTTAACCTGCGACTTCCTGCATCTCCCACTCTCTGTCTTTCATTCACAGTGGCTCTCAAAGCTGGTGATCAGCAGGGTTACCCAGAGAGCCTTAAAAAAAAATTTAATGGACTTGTCTTATTTAGGAGCAGAGAATGTTTTGCTCTGTTTACAAAAGCACAGTTTAAGGAAAATTACATCCTAAAATAATGGAGAATGGATGGGCTAAATTATTTTCTTTTTAACTTCTGATGACAGTTTGCAAAGTTGAACTCAAAGTCTTGGTCTTTGTCACGAACACGGGGGTGTTTTTCCAACAAGCTTGGTGAGTGGTACATCTTTCTGGGACAGCATTCTTTTTTTTTTTTTTTCAATTAAAGTAAACAGGTAACATAAAGTCTACCCTCTTAACAAAAAATTTAAGTGTACAGTACAGTACTAGCTATATACGCATTGTTGTATAGCTGATTTCTAGGACTTTTTCATCTTGCATGACTGAAACTCTATACCCATTAAACAGCAACTTCCTAATTCCCCTCCACTTAGCCCCTGGAAACCATCATTATACTTTCTGCTTCTATGAATTTGATTACTTAAGATACCTCATTTAAGTGTAATCATGTAGTATTTTTCCTGTGACTGACGTGTTTCACATTGCACGATAATGTCCTCAAGGTTCATCTATGATATAGCATATGACAGAATTTGCTTGTCATATTAAGGCAAAATAATACTTCATTGAATGTATATACAACATTTCCTTTATCCATTCAATCATTAATAGACATTTAAGTTGCTTCTACCTCTTGGTTATTGTGAGTAAAGCTCTAGTGAACACTGAATGCAGATCTCTTTTGAGATCCTGTTTTCAATTCTTTTGGGTAAATATCCAGAGGTGAAATTGTTGGATTATATGGGATTCTTTAATCCGTTTTGAGTTGATTTCTGTGTAAGATAAGGGTCCAATTTTATTCTTTTGCTTGAGGATATTTAGTTTTCCTAGTACCATTTGTTAAAGAGATTGTCCTTTCCCCATTGTGTAGTCATGGCACCCTTGTTGAAGATCATTTTATTGTGTTTGTGTGGATTTATTTCTAGGATCTGTATCCTGTTATATTGGTCTCTCTACCAGTACTATACTGTTTTGATTACTATAGGTTTGTAATATATTTTGAAGTTAGGCGTGTGAAGCCTCCAGCTTGTTTTCAAGATTGTTTTTGCTGTGAAGGATTCCTTGTGGTTTCATATTAATTTCAGGGTTGTTTTTTCTGTTTCTTCAAAATATGCCATTGGGAATTTGATAGAGATCGCATTGAATTTGTACATCGATTTGAGTAGTATGAACAGTATTAAGTCTTCTAATGGACATAGGTTATCTTTCCATTTATTTGAGTCATTAAATTCTTCCAACAGTAATTTCTATTTTTTAGTGTTCAAGTATTTAGCTTCCTTGGTTAAATTTAGTCACAGTATTTTGTTCTTTTTGATGATATAGTAATTGGAATTGTTTTCTTAATTTTCTTTTTGGATTATTCATTTTAATATTATAGAAACAATTGATTTTTGTATGTTGATCTTGTATGTTTCCAATTTTGATGCCTTTCTCTTGTCTAATTGCTGTGACTAGGACTTCCAATTCTATGTTGAATAAAAGTGGCAAGAGTGGGCATCCTTGCCTTATTCCTGATGTTAGAAGAATAGCTTTCAGTTTTTCACTGTTGAGTATGAATGATGTTGTGTGCTAAGTCGATTCAGTCGTGTCTGACTCTTTGTGACCCCATGAACCATAGCTCTCCAGGCTTCTTTGTCCATGGGATTTTCCAGGCAAGAACACTGGAGTGGGTTGCCATTTCCTTCTCCAGGGGATTTTCCCGACCCAGGGATTGAACTCATGTCCCTTATGTCTCCTGCATTGCAGGCAGATTCTTTACCACTAGCGCCACCTGGGAAGCGAGGTGAATGATGTTACCTGTGCACTTTTCATATATGACCTGCATTATATTGAAGTAATTTCATTCTATTCCTACTTTGTTGGTTGTTTTTATCATGAAAGGGTGTCTAACTTTCTCAAATGCCTTTTCTGCATCTATTGAGATGATCATGTGATTTTATCTTTCATTCTATTAATGTGGTATATTGCACTGATTGATTTTTGCATGTTGAATGATCATTTGTATGATCATTAATTTTTGTATGTTGAACCATCCTTGCATTCTAGGGATAAATCCCACTTGGTCATGGTGTATAATTCTTCTAACGTGCTCTTGCATTTAGTTTGCTAATATTTTGTTGATCAAGGATATTGGGTTGCATTTTTCTTTTCTTGTAGTGTCTTTGGCTTTGTTATCAGGGTAATTATTGTTGTTCAGTTGCTCAGTCATGTTCAACACTTTGTGACCCCATGGACTGCAACACACCAGGCTTCTCTGTCCTTCACCATCTCCCCAAGCTTGCTCAAACTCATGTCCCTTGAGTCAATGATGCCATCCAACCATCTCATCCTCTATCATCCCCTTCTCCTCCTGCCTTCAATCTTTCCCACCTTCAGGGTCTTTTCCAGTGAGTCAGTTCTTCTCATCAGGTGGCCAAAATATTGGAGCTTCAGCTTCAGTATCAGTCCTTCCAATGAATATTCAGGGTTGATTTCCTTTAGGATTGACTGGTTTGATCTCTTTGCAGTCCAAGGGACTCTCAAGAGTCTTCTCTAACACCACAGTTCAAAAGCATCAATTCTTTGGTGCTCAGCTTTCTTTATGGTCCAGCTCTCAATCCATACATGACTACTGGAAAAACCATAGCTTTGACTTTATGGACCTTTGTTGGCAAAGGGCTTTTTAATATGCTGTCTAGGTTTGTCATGGCTTTTCTTCCAAGGAGCAAGCATCTTTTAATTTCATGGTTGTAGTCATTGTCTGCAGTGATTTTGGAGCCCAAGAAAAAATACTGACCTCTTAAAGTGAATTTGGAGGTGCTCCCTCCTCTTCCACTTTTTGGAAGAGTTTGCAAGGAGCTGACATTAATTTTTTAATTTTTTTTTTGTAGGGTTCTCCTTTGAAGTTATCTGGTCCTGGGGTTTTTTCATTGGGAGGTTTTGATTACTGATTCAATCTCCTTACTTGTTATAGCTATGTTCAGATTTTCTGTTTATATTTAGTTTTGGTAGGTTGTATGTGTTTTGGAATTTATCCATTTCTTTTAGGTTTTCCAATTTGTTGGTATATGGTTGTTCATGGTAATCTCTTATAATCCTTTTTATTTCTGTGGCACCATTAGTAATGTCTCCTCTTTCATTTTTGATTTTATTTGAGTCTTCTCTTTTTTTCTTAGTCTAAATAAAGGTTGTAAGTTTTATCATTGCAAAAGCTCTTAGTTTTATTGATTTTTCCCCCATTTTTCTACTTTATTTATTTTTGCCCTAATTTTTATTATTTCCTTCTGCTAATTTTGGGCTTAGTTTTTGTTTTCTTAGTTCCTTAACTGTATAAATTAGGCTGCTTATTTGAAATTTTTCTTCTTTTTTTAAAAAAATATTTATTTTATTTTTGGCTGTGCTGGGTCTTTGTTGCTGTGTGCAGGCTTCTCATTGTGTTGGCTTCTCTGGTTGTGAAGCACAGGCTCTAGAGAGTGCAGACTTCAGTAGTTGTGGTGCACCGGCTTAAGTCGTCTTGAGGCATATGGAATCTTCCTGAACCAGGGATTGAACCTGTGTCTCCTGCATTGACAGGCAGTTTCTTAACCATTGAACCACTAGGGCAGTCCTTTCTTCTGTTTAATTGTAGGCTTTTAACACTAGAAACTTCTTTCTCAACACTACTTTTGCTACATCCCAAGTTTTGGTATGTTGTATTTCATTTTTGTTTGTCTCAAGATATTTTCTAATTTCCCTTTTGATGTCTTCTTTGAGCTACTGGTTGTTCAAGAGCATTTTAATTTCCACGTATTTGTGAAATTTCCATTTTTCCTTCTGCTACTGATTTCTAGTTTCATTCCATTGTGGTCAGAAAAGATGCTTGGTATGATTTCAGTCTTTTTCAGTTTGTTAAGACTTGGTTTGTGACCTAACATGTAATCTATGCTGGAGAATGTTAAAATTGTGCTTGAGAAAAATGTGCATTTTGCTGCTGTTTGTGGAATATTTTGCTATGTCTGTTAGGTATATTTGATCTATATCATTGTTAAAGTCCTCTGTTTCCTTATTGATCTTCTCTCTGGATATTTTATTCATCATTGAAAATGGGATATTGAACTCTCTTACTATTATTGTGTTCCTGTCTATTACTCTTCATTCCTGTCAATGTTTACTTCATATATTTGGGTAGTCTGATGTTAGGTACATGTCTATTTATAGTTATTATATCTTCTTGTTGAATTGACCTTTATTATTATAAAATGTCTTTTTTTTACTCTTATGACAGTTTTTTACATGAAGTATATTTTAGATAACTTAAGTACGGCCATTCCCGCTCTCTTTTGGTTACCATTTGCACAGACTATCTTTCTCTATCTGTTCACTGAAAGTAAAAGGATATGTGTTTCACAGCCTATGTGTATTCTTAAACTGAGTCTCTTGTAGACAGTATATGACTGGATCTTGTTTTGTTTTTAATTTCATTTAGCCACTCTATAGCTTTTGATTATGGAGTTTAATCTATTTACATTTTAAATAATTACTTATAAAAGAAAGATGTGCTATTGTCAATTTGCTCATTGTTTTCTGTCTGTCTTCTAGCATTTTTTGTCCCTCTCTTGTTGTCTCCGTGTTTCACTGATTTGTTTTAGTGACATGATTTGGTTACTTTGTCAGTTTTGTTTGTGAATCTGGATGTCCATTGCCTTCCTCAGATTTGGGGAGTTTGGAGTCATTATTTCTTCAAATAAGCTTTCTGCTCCTTTCTTTCTTTCTTTCTCTTTACCTTCTGAGACTATCATAGTGCATATATTAATCCGTTTGATGGTGTCCCATATGTCCCTAGACTTTCTTCACTTAAAAAAAAAATTGCTTCTCCAACAATAATGGATAATTTCAAATGGCCTATCTTTGAGTTTGCTGAATGTTTCTTCTCCATAATCAAGTCTGTTGTTGAACACCTCTAGTGAATTTTTCAATTCAGCTATTATATTCTTTAGCTTCAAATTTTCTGTTAGGTTCTTTTTAATGGTTCTTTCTACCTCTTTATTGCTAGTCTTATTTTTTCATATGTCATTTAAAAAATTTCATATATCATTTGCCTGGACTCATTAAGCATCCCAGAGAGTCTTTTTTTTTCTTTTTCTCTTTTTCTTTTCCATTATCATTTATTACAGAATATTGAATATACTTGCCTATGCTATACTATAGGGCCTTGTTGTTTAACCATGCTATATATAATAGCTTGCATCTGCTAGTCCCAAACTCCCAATCCAGCCCTCCCCTGCATCCCATCCACCTTAGCAGCCACAAGTTTGTTTTCTATGTCTGTGAGTTTGTTTCTTTTTTGTAGATAAGTTCATTTGTGTCATATTTTAAATTCCACAGATAAGTTATATACACATGATGTTTGTCTTTCTCTTTCTGACTTACTTTGCTTAGCATGATAATCTCTAAGTCCATCCATATAGTTGCAAATGGCATTATTTCATTCTTTTTTATGACTAACTAATATTCCATTGTATATATGTGTGTGTGAATATATATATACCACATCTTTTTTCCATGCATCTGTTCATGGACATTTAGATTGTTCCATGTCTTGGCTTTTGTGAATAATGCTGCAATGAACATAGAAGTGCATGGATCTTTTCACATTATAGTTTTGTCTGGATGTGTGCCCAGGAGTGGGATTGCTGGATCATCTGGCAACTCTATTTTTAGTTTTTTGAAGAACCTCCAAACTGTTCTCCATAGTGACTGCACAAATTTACAGTCTCACCAACAGTGTAGGAGGGCCCAGAGAGACTTAAAGATATGGATTCCCACCCAGACCCTACTGACAGAGATTCTAATTCAGTATTCTGGAGTGGGGCCTGGAAAGCTGTATTTTTGAAAGGTCCACAGGTGATTTGTATGTACATCTAGGTTTGGAAACCACTTCCAGTTAAAGGATTACCATCAACCTCTCCCACCTCCAGTTCTCTCCAGGATGCCACCATCTGCCCATGAGTATTGTGTCTCTTCATATCATTTGAGGCACTAAAAATCTTTCTTTTTCTAGGCAACCTTCCTGGATTGAATCCTGTTTAACCACAAGTTTCTTATGACTCCCCCAGCCCTCTCCAACCTGAAATGTGCCTACACTTTCCATTTTTGTATTAATTTAACCTTTCCATTCTCTCCACTTGTTATCTGTGATTGAGCCATTGCTGGCTAGAAATCTTTTGTTTTAATTGTCTTATCTTATTTGATGACAAAAACGTGGTGAGTGTAGTAGAAATGAAACTCTGGGAACCCAAGTTTGAGTCTGATTCTACTAGGATATGACCTTGGACAAGTTGCTTTCCCTCTCTGGGCTTCAGTTTCTCATCTGTGAAATGAGTCGTGACTAAATGGTCTCCGTGATCCTTCCCTTTGGACCCTAACTCTATCCTTCCTCCCCTCATATGCTCCACAGCTCAGAAAGTGGAGCACACTTGAAATTCTGCCCTAAATCAGAGGAACCAGAGGGTCCACCAGTTCTCCCTTTACCTCCCTTTCCAGGAGCAGCCATGGCCTTGAGTGATGTCGATGTGCAGAAGCAGATTAAGCACATGATGGCTTTTATTGAGCAGGAAGCCAATGAGAAGGCAGAAGAAATAGATGCCAAGGCTGAGGAAGAGTTCAACATTGAGAAAGGACGCCTTGTGCAAACCCAGCGACTGAAGATTATGGAGTATTATGAGAAGAAAGAGAAACAGATAGAGCAGCAGAAGAAAATCCGGATGTCTACCATGAGGAATCAGGCAAGGCTGGAAGTCCTGAGAGTCCGAAATGACCTCATCTCAGAGTTGCTGAATGAAGCAAAGCTGAGACTCAGCCGGATTGTGTCAGACCCAGAATTTTACCGGGGGCTGCTGGATAAACTAGTGCTCCAGGGTCTGCTCCGACTGCTGGAGCCTGTGGTGATTGTACGCTGCAGGCCACAGGATCACCTCCTGGTGGAGGCTGCAGTGCAAAGAGCCATCCCCCAGTACACCACCGTCTCCCACAGATGTGTGGAAGTTCAAGTTGACAAAGAGGTGCAACTGGCTACAGACACAACTGGAGGTGTGGAGGTCTACAGTAGCGATCAGAGAATAATGGTTTCTAATACTCTGGAAAGTCGACTGGATCTCTTATCCCAGCAAAAGATGCCAGAAATACGAAGGGCCTTGTTTGGAGCCAATGCCAACAGGAAGTTTTTTATATAAGCCTCTGGAAAGTGAAGCTCCTGTTGAACTTCTAAGCCGTAAAAGCATAACTTACTAGGGCAAAGCAAACTGGTAATATCTCCTCCTCTGTTTTGCTCTGGGATTAGTCTATCTTTATGAAATACTCTCTGACTAGCTAAAGGCATTATACTTTGGAATAAAGCCTGACTTAATGCTTATAAATCTAATTCCATTTTATCTATACATTCTAGAGCTCCTGGTCAATTCTATAGTCTGGGCTGAAAGAAGTAGAGACATCTGCTCGTTAGCTCATCTTTCAGCTGAGATGTGAATGGTAATTTTGATATATGCGTCTGGGTGTCCTAAATTTCCTTAATACATATTTGAATTGTGTTTTTCTTCTTTTGTTTCAGATTCTTGTTCTTAGGTTACTTAATAAGGTTTATAACTCTTTTTCAAGGAGGGCCTGGCAACCCACTCCAGTATTCCTGACTGGAGAATCCCATGGACAGAGGAGCTTGGTGGGCTACAGTCCATAGGGTCACAAAGAGGGGGACACGACTGAAGTGACTTAGCATGCACACCCGCACAGAACTCTTTTTCTTGTGTAGAGGGTCAACTTCATGGGCGTATGATGAGTGCAGTCACACAGAGCTCCATGCTCAGAATTGCCCAGCAGTTGGGGTCTACGGCAGAGGATGAGATGGTTGGATGGCATCACTGACTCGATGGACGTGAGTTTGAGTAGGCTCCAGGAGTTGGTGGTGGACAGGGAATCCTGGCGTGCTGTAGTCCATGGTGTTGCAAAGGGTCAGACACGACTGAGTGACTGAACTGAACTGAACTGGGGTCTAATTCTCTGTAGCTAACCGTCTTGAAGTTCTTAATTTTATCTTTGAATGTGTGCTTTATAAGTGAAGTCAAGTAGGACTTAAGTGCGTGTGGCAGGGGCTTGGGCCCTGGCTCATGTGTGCAACTACTAACTCTTGAAGTCTACGCATCTCTCTGGGATGGGTTCTTGACCACCTACTTCTCAGCCTCCTGGTACTCCAAGATCCTGCCTTCCTCTCCCTCAACCAGTGAACACTAGTGCCCTCTGCCCCTGGTTAGGGCCCATTGTATGCAGGCTTCTGTATCCTTCATAGAAGCTTAGGGCTGGGCATAATGGTGGCCATCTCTGCCCCAGGTTGGCAGCTCTATGGCATATCCAGCAGGTAACTTGGTGAGCATGGGTTTCTTACCCACCAGATACCCAGCACATCTTGGTGTGGAAGTAATGACCCTGGGATTCACCTGCCTACTGTGAATTGGATCAGCCAGCTTATTGGAATGGGAGATGCATGGCTTGACTTCCCTGACGCTTGGCACAACACATAGATCTGAGGACTGGTGGGAAGGAGGGCATAACAGTTGTTAGGGTTGCTGGGCCTGAGTCTCAGGGTGGGACTTTTGGAAGCTTATGAGGGTCTGTACTTGCCTTGTAAAGTTCCTTGTGCCTGACGGAGTCCTCCATTAGACAACTCAGTGCATGGGGGAACTTGGGCTCATCTCTTGTTGCCAGGTGGATGCATCTTCTGGGAGAAGCCAAGAAATAGTCATTTTGGTGATTCTTCATATGGGCATTGCACAATATAAAGATAAATGATCAGATTCATGCTAAGGATTTTATATTGTAATTTTTATTTACCCAGACATTAAATAGCAAATAAACACCATGACAAGCCAAAAGAGAGACTGGAGAAATAAGTAAAAAGCTTTATAAGTATTTCTGTGCCTTTATGGAGAAGGCAATGGCAACCTACTCCAGTACTCTTGCCTGGAAAATCCCATGGACAGAGGAGCCTGGTAGGCTGCAGTCCATGGGGTTGCTAAGAGTGAGACACAACTGAACAACTTCACTTTCACTTTTCACTTTCATGCATTGGAGAAGGAAATGGCAACCCACTCCAGTGTACTTGCCTGGAGAATCCCAGGAAGTGGGGAGCCTGGTGGGCTGCCGTCTATGGGGTCGCACAGAGTCGGACACAACTGAAGCAACTTAGCAGCAGCAGCAGCAGCTGTGCCTTTAACTGTACTTTGGGCTTCCCTGATAGCTCAGTTGGTAAAGAATCCGCCTGCAATCCAGGAGACCCTGGTTCAATTTCTGCATCGGGAAGATCCGCTGGAGAAGGGATAGGCTACCCACTCCAGTATTCTTGGGCTTCCCTTGTGGCTCAGCTGGTAAAGAATCTGCCAGCAATGCGGGAGACCTGGGTTCGATCCCTGGATTAGGAAGATCCCCTGGAGAAAGGAAAGGCTACCCACTCCACTATTCTGGCCTGGAGAATTCTATGGACTACAGTCCATGGAGTTGCAAAGAGTTGGACATGACTGAGCGACTTTCACTCACTCAACTGTAATTTAAAATAAAAAAAATGTTTTTAATTTATATTTTGTCTGTGGTATATCTTCGTTGCTGCATTTGACGGCTGCTTTCTAGTTGCAGTACGCGGGCTTCAGTAGTTGAAGAGTATAGGCTCAAGCGCACAGGCTCAGTGGTTGTAGCATGTGGCATGTAGCATGTAGCATGTGGGCTTAGTTGCCCCATGGCACGTGAGATCTTCCCAGACCAGCGATCGAACCCATGTCTCCTGCATTGCAAGGTGGATTCTTAACCACTGCACCACCAGTCAAGCCCTAACTATACTTTTGAACACAGGATCCCACAGTTTCATTTTACATTAGGGCCCATAAATTATGCAGCTGGTTCTGCCTGTGTATGGTGATTTAAAGTCTAACTTATTCCTGAGTATGATTTTTGTATTAAAGTAGAAAGTTTTTGAAGAAAAGAACCTGCAAGCAATTCTACCAAGGGCAAAGCTTGGCTTGTGTGGTCAGGAATTTATAAGTAACAGAAATCCCATGAAGCTCAAAAACAGAATAGGTGGCAGGCTATCCATAAACAGAGTCACCTCACAGAAGCTTGGGACAGGCATCTGTCATAGTCTCAGGGGAGGGCTAGAACTGAGTATCAGAAAGCTTTATGAAGTCCTCTAGATGGTTACTTCATTCTCCTTTTTTAAAGAAGAATGTTTTACTGTCCATTTTAGATGGTAGAGTTTGCACTCCCCATACACTTTATATCCCAGAGTCTACATGTTGTGGGCTTCCCTGGTGGCTCAGTGGTTAAGACTCTGCCTGCAATGCAGTAGATGCAGGTTTGATCTCCGGGTCAGGAAGATCCCCTGCAGAAGGGAATGGCAACCCGCTCCAGTATTCTTGCCTGGAGTACCCCCATGGACAGAGGAGCCTGGAGGGATCCATGGGGTCACAAAAAGTCAGACACAACTGAGCAACTAAGCATGCATGCACTACATGTTGTAGTTTCAGAAACAAATTTGCTTTTCTTAGAGTCAGTTCTTCTTTTCCAAGAAGGAGTCCATTTGGCCCAGCTCAGATCAGATGTCCATCTCCAGTCCAGTTGGTGTCTGGGGTCAGTTCTATGAGAAAAGGGTGTCTTTGTTAGCTGGACAGACTCCTTAAAATATGTCATGTTTGTGGGCCCTTTTGAATTGCAAACTCAGTCATTCATTGAAAATTTTCTGAATGCCAGGAATGAGCTAGGCACTGCGCTGACTGCTCGGCTGCAAAGAATACCATCTGGCCCTGTTCTTTCACTAGTTACAGACACATTCACAGATGTTAACTTGGTGATGAAACAGTGCAGAAGTGCTGTGTACAGCATGCTATGGAAATACAGTAGTAGGTGGAAGGAAAGGGTCACAGAAGGCTCTGGGGTGTTGGCAGTTGAACTGGGGAAAGAACTTCAGGTAAAGATGGGAGTGGGGGGTGGAAAAGCATTTGGAAAGTCCCTGAGATGTGTAAAAGCAAGTTGTGTTTGAGGACCTGTGTGTAGTTCAGTGTGATGGAGTGTGGGAGTGACAGGAAGTGACATGGATGAGGCTGAAAAGATGGACAGAGCCTGATTACATGGTGCTTTGTGCTCTGCTCAGGAATTAGATGAATTCGGGTAAGGGAGGCAGGGTGTAGGTGATGAGGGGTCATTGAAGGACTTTATTTATTTTAAATATTTGACCAAGCTGCATGGCATGCGGGATCTTAGTTTCCTCACCAGGCATCGAACCCACGCCCCCTGCATTGGAAGGGTCTTAACCACTGGTCTGCCAGGGAAATCCCAGAGAGCTGGACTTTCAAAAGACTCTTCTAGCACCACAGTATGTGAAGGACACATTGGAGAAAGGGAGAGACTGTGGGCAGGGACCCCGTCGGAAAATGTTCGTCAGCCCAGGTGAGAGATGACAAATAATCTCCCCATCTTTTTGGTGAGGTAGGTTAAATTCTTTGATACACAGGCTGGAAGAGTTCCGAGTCACTGACCTGTGTCCTACCCACTCTCACCTCCCTTCCTTCCATCCCAATAAATCCTTTCACTTGTCCAGGGCTTGAGACTTTCCATCAGAGTTTCACACCACCTGACAAGTCCCATTGGACACCCCACCCAGCCCACCCCCTTCTCTCCCAGCCATCATTCCTGGCCCAGTAAAGAAAGCATTCCCTTCCCAGCTGCCTGAGCCCCTAGCTGCCTCCCCTTCTGGGAACTCTAACCCCATTTCAAGCTCTATAACCCAGGAGTGTCTGATCCCCTGGCCAACCCCAGATCTGACCCTCTGAGTTGGCCTCAATCCATTATTGGGGCCCCAACGATCATCCATGTCCCCCATATTGATATGAATTCATCTCCTCTGCAAACTTGTTTTAATGAAAAGTTTTGGGGAAAGTTGAGAGCTTTACAAAATTTCTCCCAGTCCCTCTTCAGTGTCTCTCTGTTTTCCAAGATGTCTCTTCCAGAGCTGCCTGATACTATCTCTCTCTCCCCAGCCTCCTTCTCAGCCTCTCAACCTGTGTGTTCCAGTCTACACCATCATAATGTTCCCTCCACAAAACAAAAACCAGTCGTGGACCAAGCCTGCCCTCCCAGCCCCTGGCTGCCAGGAACCACAGCCCCGGTTGATGAGATCTTTCCCCTCATTGCCTTTATTTCCGGTCAGCAGCTTTGTCTGCTTGGCCCACCATCTTTTTCAGGACAGCTCTCTGTGTGCAGGACTGTGTCTTCATCCTTCCCCGTGCCCCCTGCTGCCCTGTTGTTTTAGTGCTGACACTGGGAGTGCACGTTGTAGGATCTGAACAGACGTTTATGCTTGTTACAGTCTCCTGCCCTGGCCTGGCGCTGGTTTCTGGGTGGAGGCTTCCAGAGTCTGTCTCCTCTTCAACTATGGATTGCCCACCCTGTAACACAGGGATGGTGTTTGATAAGAGAATCCCTCTCTCCTGCTCCTGGCGGGGAAGGCTGCAGATGCGTGGAGCCTGAACTCAATCAGGACTCGCTTCAGTCAGGGTTGGTTCCTTCTGGACAAATCTGGGTTTTATTGTGTCCCTTCCCTCCCTGGGAAACAAACGGGGAGGGGCTTGCTTTGGACCTGGGTGCGAAGGTAGAGGGGCTGTGGATGAGCTAGGTCCTCCGCCATGAAGGGGCACCTTTCTGTAGCCCCCAGGCCTACCCTCGACCTGCGGGGATCGGTTGCTGGTCGGTTGCTGGTCAGCATCCTGTCCTTTCCGGCAGCTGCACTGCTGTCCAGATCTTTGCTTTAGAAATGTTTGCACTGGGCACTTTGTTCGATACCTGCTACAAACTGACACATTATTAGCGTTAACCATCTTACCCTCAAGGAGGCATGTTCCATGTATAAGTTCCTCAGTGCCTGTGAGCCAGAAGGAGCAAACTGTTACAACCGCAGGCAGGCACAACCCTTCCTCACTGCTCTCCTCATTAACACTTCCTGCCGAGGTGCAAGGGAAGCTGTTTGCTGCTGACGCAGTCCCAGGCTGTGCTCCAGCCGAGGCTGTTCTGCAGGCTCACTCCCTGCTCTGGGAGAACTGGGGGGAGCTGAACACTGGGTGGCCAGGCCCTGCCCTTCACTGAGGCCTGCTGCCCCAGGAAGGTAAGGATAACTTGGTGGATGCAGAGTGTGGATTTCATTCCGAGCCTGAGCTGCCTGGAGAGCCAGAAATGGAGAGGGAGCTTTGCACACGTGCTAGCGTGCTAGCGTTTCGGAAAATTCTGCAGGGCTTCCTCTCTGTCTCTAGGGTTCCAGGAACCCCTGAAGGGATCAGCAGACCTATACTGGGCCAACCCCAACCTCCACACTTCTGGGGAGCCAGTGCAGCCCCTCATTGGACTCCCCAGGGAGGTGCTCAAGTCTTTGCCCACTTCCTCTCTTCTCTGCATCCTTTCCATACCTTTCCAGCCCATTACTCTGACATTATACCTGTTCATTGACTGTGCGTGTTCAGTCACTTTATTCGTGTCCAACTCTTTGTGACCCCGTGGACTGTAGCCATCAGGCTCCTCTGTCCATGGGATTCTCTAGGCAAGAATACTGGAGTGGGTTGCTATGCCTTCCTCCAGGGGATCTTCCTGACCCAGGGCTCAAACCCACATCTCTTATGTTTCCTGCATTGGCAGGCAATTCTTTACCACTATTGCCGCCTGGGAAGTCCATTGACAACACTAGGAAGGACTGAATCTCTCCTGCACCCCCACTTTCCTAAGCTCTGTTCTTTTTTTTCCCCTTAAGCTCTGTTCTAAAGCATGATAAACCCTCACTTTGTCACAGCACCCCAGCTTTCCTGCACAACCTCACAGCTCACCTTGTGGTCTTTTCCTGCAGTATGGGACCCCTTTCACTATAAGGCAAGCTACCCCACTCTCTTTGCACACACAGCAAAATTGATCCCCAGTTCAGAGAGAGTCTTGGCAGACCTTGGCCCAGCTCACCACCCACTCCTGTACACTCTTGGAGTGATGGAATTGAGCACATTTTTTTTTTTTCTGTCACTGGGAAATGAGCCCATAGAGGGTGATGTTTGACTCATCCTGGCTGCTACTAAGTCTGAGTGGATTCATGTGCCAAAGATTACACAAGATCTAAAACTTGAAGGGATCTCAAAAGCCAAGTGTTCATTTGAATCTGAAGCTCAAAGGAAGCAAGAAAGTAGTCCTGGGTCATAGTCAGCTAATAAGACTCTTGGGACTACATGCAAAAAACCTGATAAGACCAGGTTGTTGTCATTCATTTTTATGAAAAACTTAGTGTATAAGGAACTCCAAAACTTTGACTCCCAAGAGGACAAATATGTTAGCAAATACATGCCTATAGCAGGTTCCTTAAATCCTTCATTTCTCTTTCCCAGGGTGTCTGTCCTCAGAGCACAGAGGTCCAATGAAGGTCCACAGAGAAGAGGTACCAAGGGTGGGGGTGAGTGTATAAAGGATGTGACTTGAGGGAGCCTAGGGTTAGACTGGGGCCCTGAGTGAGGTCAGGGCACTGGGGACATGTTGGGGAGCAGAGTGGGTGGGAAGGTGGGCTTATCACACAGCACCTAGCCAGAATAAGTGCTCATGAGCCTCTGTAAAAGAAAGAAGCAAGGATGGGAGGGACAGGAGGAGAAAGTAGAAGCAAGCTGCATTGGTTTCAGTTGAAAGGAGGGAGGCAATAGGGAGTGTGTGAAGAGTCTCATCTTTTCTCCTTTGGAATTTGAGCTCTGAGTGTTCACTCAGTTACATTCTGAGCAGCAGATCTCCTTTTCGTTCATTCACTCCACAAATATGTATTGGCTGGTTCCCAATGTCAGGCCCTCTGCCAGGCACCACATCCCTTTTAGTGAGCAGGGCAGTTAAGCTCCAGGTTTTACAGAGGAACCTGCTGAGGTGGAGGGTGGGGCACAAGTGGGAGGGGTCAGGGCTGGGGGGTGGGGTGGAGATACTGGCTACGCTGAGCAGGTAGACAACTGGCGACTTGGGTTGATCTAAGTACTACGGCAAGTAAAAGTTTATGCTTAGGTAGGGAGCAGAGGGAAGCAGGAGGAGGCAGCCATGCATCCAGGAGAAGGGAGCAGAAAAGATGGATGTTCTGAGCAGAGAGACCCACAGTGTAAGGCACCAGGCAGAGACAGCTCTGTTGGGTTGAGGAGCAGAGAGGAGGTCAGTGGGGCTTCACTGAGTGAGTGAAGGTGAGAGAGAAGGGGCAGGGCCAGATCCCATGTCACACTTATGGAATCTGAATTTATTCTAAATACAGTGGGAAGCCACTGAGGGTTTGCAAGCATGGAATGGACATGATTTCATTTTACCATCTCCCTGCTTCTCTGTTAGATCCCCAGCACAGCACTTGCACCTCTTCTTTACTCAAAAGAAATCCCACAGACCCCTTGGAAACAGGAAAGCAAACACCCAGTTATCATCAGCTCAGACCAATGGACAGGTCTCTTCATAGGCAAGATTTTTTTCCCCCAAATCCTCTTTGCAAATAGCACTTGGGGCCAGTCACTTCCCTTTTCTTTACAGAAAGTATCATTACCTTCACCTTTGTCTTCAGTAGCAGGAACTGCTCACATTCAGGTGTTCCATGCTTTCCGTTCCAGTTTGGGGACAATGCTTAAATGTACCGTTTACAGAAATCACCCTATCCAAGTACTCCCGCTGGACCACTCGAGTCATATGTCTGTCTGACTCCTCCTGCCTTCTGGAAGCTTTCCCCACTGGACCCTGGACTTGTCACACCGCTGGACTCAGCCCATTTGTTTGTTTTCTGTGCTGTGGAATTTGAATTTGTTTCTCTGGAGGAGTAATTGCCCCCTTGCTTGTGACATCCACATTTTTCTCACCTTGAGTCATAGAGGTCATATGATCCCCAAAGGAGAGGGGACTGGGGACAGGGTACTGGTTCTGGACCCATGACAAGAGGAAGATCTGATCAGCAGGAATGGCATTGGGTATATCTTGAATGAGTTAATGAAGCCTGGCTCTATGGAGTTGTGGCCTGGTCTCTGACTAATTCCTTTGTGCTTTGGATTAGGCTTACTCCTGCTTAGTCTGGCTGTGACCCTGGCAAGTCACATCTCCTTCTGTTACATGAGGGACCAGGACCTGATTCCCTGGGGTTCCTCAGCCTCTCCAGTTCCCCACTGCTGGCTTGGCCCACTGTCGCTGAGGCTTGACCTCTTCTGATCTCTCTCTCTTTTTTTTTTTTGACTGAAGTATAGTTGATTTACAATGTTGTTAGTTTCAGATATATAGTAAAGTGATTATATATATTTATTTATATATAAAAGAAAAAAATATATTTGTATATGTATTTTTCTTTTTCAAATTCTTTTCCATTATAGGCTAGTTATAAGATATTGAATATAATTCCCTGTGCTATACAGTAGGTTCTTGTTGTTTATCTATTTTATGTATAGTTTTGTGTATCTACTAATCCCGAACTCATAATTTGTCCCTCCCTTTCCCACCTGTTTCCTGTTTGGTAACATAAGTTTGTTTTCTACGTCTGTGAGTCTATTTCTGTTTTGTAAATAAGTTCATTTGTATCTTTTTTTTTTAGGTTCCACATATAAACGATATCATATGATATTTGTCTTTGTCTGACTTCCTTTACCTCAGTATGATAATTTCTAGGTTCATCCATGTTGCTGCAAGTGGAATTATTTCATTCTTTTTTATGGCTGAGTAATATTCAATTGTATATGTTATATATATATATATAAATAATTGTATATGTGTCTATATATATATATATGTCACATCTTCTTTATCTATTCTTCTGTTGATGGACATTTAGGTTGCTTTCATGTCTTGGCTAATGTGAATAGTGCTGCTCTGAACACTGGGTATATGTATCTTTTTGAATTAGAGTTTTTGGTCTTCCATATATATGCCCAAGAGTGGGATTGCTAGATATGGTAGCTTTATTTTTTAGCGTGAAGGAACCTCCATACTGTTTCCCATAGTGGCTGCTCCAATTTACATTCCCGCCAACAGTATAGGAGGGTTCCCCTTTCTCCACACCCGCTCCAGCATTTGTTATTTGCAGTCTTTTTAATGATGGCCAGTGTGAGGGGGTATCTCATTATAGTTTTGATTTGCATTTCTCTAATAATTAGCGATGTTGAGCATTCTTTACCGTGCCCGTTGGCAACCTACATGTCCTGATGCTATTTCCAGGCTTGCTTGTCTAGTGCCTATCTAGTTTGCAACTAACCTTTGACACATACTGGCCTATGGGGCCCCTGATCCTCCTCCTCTGGGGACTCTTGGTGAGACTGTACACCAGACGGTGTGGGGGAGGATAAGCTACATATCTATTGGCCTCTTTCTCCATCCAAGACCAAGGCATGTTCCCAGGGAGCCTGTTTTGGGGGACATGGCTGGCTGTGTGTGTTGGGGGTGGAGGAGTTTGGAGTGTGGGGGGAAAGCCTTAGGCCTTAGACATTCCCACTCTGAAGACAGGAGAAATAGGGCATGCTCCCTGCCCCCAGGCTCTTGCTCACTGGAGAGCATCTACACTTAGATCTCAGTTGAGGGTCTTAATCATTGTTTTTATTCTCCAGGCAGCACTAACAGCCTTTGCATCAGGAAATTGGTGTGGTTTATAGGCCAGAGTTCTGGGGTTGTAGGCTCTGGCCCCAGGGTTGCCGTGCATTTACTAGTTTACTCCAAGTAACTCATTTGCCATCTGAATGCCTTAACTTTTGCATAGGTAAAATGAGAAAGAGCCTAGTCTCATTGGGGTGTGTTGGCAATGAAGTAAGATAAAACAGAAAGCATTCTGGAAAGGTAAAAATGATTCCCATGTGCTCTGTGCTAATTTTGATACAGAACCTTAACACAATAAAATATTGTGTTATATATTTTATAAAAATAATAAAATAAAATATTAAAATAATAAAAATATTTTGTTAGTATAGAAGAAACAAGATATTATAGAAGTTCAAAAAAGTTTTAAAAATCACACATAATTTTAGCATCCTGATAGTTATCTTTTGATATTGTTTTTTCTTCCAGATTTTACAACAATATTTTCAAATAATTGTGTATAGTATGCCTACCATTTTGTACCTTGATTTTTCACATAATGGTATCACTTGATCTCTGTACCTTTCATTTTCAGTACCTGCAAATTATTGCACCTAATATGTTTTAAAATTCATTTAACTATTAAAAGAGTAATTGTCATGAACTACTTTGAAGTTTTCATTATATTAATAATAAATGATACCATAATTAAAACATGACTTTTTAGTGAAATCTATCTGTATATAACATTTTGTCTATTTGTTAAATTAATACATACACACTGCATTAATTTATAATACTGACACACTGCATTAAAAGATTCAGAATAGTATAAAGAGAACTTAAATCACTGGTAATTGTACCACTGAGGGATACTACTGTGAGAATGTGGGTGTCTGTCCTTTCAGTCTTTTGCTATTCATATATTGTGTGTGTGTGTGTACACACTACTGACCTGATGGTGTGTGTGCTGTATTCATACTGATTTCTTGCCAGTTATTACTGTGACAGGCAGTTAAGATTATGGGGGTTAAAAGGCTGGACTCCAGCTTCAGATTTTGTGGGTTCAAATCCTGCCTCTGTCATTTATCTAGGTAAGCCCTTTGGATTAACTACTAAGCCTCAATTTTCCCACTTTATTAGCTAGTCAGCCTTAGGCTGGTTCCTTCTCTAGGCCACAGTTTTTAGAAGAGGGATAATAATTGTATCTGTCTCCTAAGGGTGTAAGTATCAATCCATAGAAAGCATTTAGCAGAACATCTGGCACATAGGAAGTGCTCAGCAAATACTCCCTGTGGTCATTGTTTCATACACTTTTCCATGTCATGAAAGATTTTTGGAAATCATTTTAAACAACTGAACAATATTATATATATTTTTTGTACTCTAATCTATTCACTTTCCTTTTATGGTTGGTTAATTTCAATAACAAAGTGACTTTCATGTACCTAAACCTTTGCCCCAGTTTGAATTACAAGCAGGCTAGAAATGGAATTAATAGGCCATATGAAGATTTTTAAAAGACTGTTTCACACATATGCCAAATTGCTTTGAAAGAAAAGATTTTAAGGAGCCTTAAGCATGATTTTCAAACTGCAGCAGCAGTAAGTGCTCTCTTGGACTTTTTTTCTCTCTCCCCTCCTTTCTTTCTAGCCCAGCCCTTTAAATTGTAACATTTGGAGCCAAATCCTTCAGGATCCTACACTTTTGAGACGGTCCCTTGTGAAAGGGACCAGAGCCTACGAGAGAGGGAGGGAGAGAGAACTGGTTTGAATGTCGCACGCCCAGACCGGCTTAGTAATTGTATCACAGTTGACAGATGCGGGAGCGATCACGTGACCCGAGCATGACCTCATAGCTCCTGGCTCCCCCCACACACTCTTCACGTCCACGGTTCGGCCTCGGGCACCCAGAGCGGACTCGGGGGCGGCAGCGGTGGCGGGAGGGGGAGGGCCTTTCCATCACTCTTGCTTGGCAAGCTGTCGAAAGGAGACCTGGGGTTTGGAAACTCTCTTTGGTTCCTTGGGCGGACAAGGAGGACGATAGGAAGCCCAGACTTCTGTAATCACTGGCCAGAGGGAAAATTCTACTGCGCGATTAGCAAGTATTTGCTGAACGCAGCTGGGTACCCAGTTCTGGCTGCAGGCCAGGCTCTGTGCCAGTACGAATTTCATCTCGCTGAATTCTTTATATCCGCCTCTTACTGCTGAGAAAAGTCTTGGAGACACAGATGAGAAAACGAATGGCTTAGCTGGGGAGTGAGGACTCGCCCAAAGCAAGAGAAAACTGGAGGAAGCAGTGGGTGCCGCACGTGTACAAGAGGTGTTAGACTGCGGTCAGCGAGCCTAGGGAGGGCAGGTGGGGGCACTGCCCACCTGAAAGCTTCTGGAAGAAAGGAAGGGTGAGGCGGGATACAAACAAGCCGAAGACATCTCACCCTGACCGGACAGGGCGTCTGTAGTGGAGAGAATGGGATTTGGGAGGAAAGCTGAAAATAAAACAAGCAAGAAAATCAAGAGGGAGGAAAGTGTTGAGAGGATGAAGGGGGAGCGCTTCGGGCCAGTTTTGCACCAGTGAGAGGCCCCCACCCCCCAGCCCAACACTGGAAGGGTGCCCCCAGGTCCCTGGAGACTTAGGAAATCCTTAAAGGTGCTGATTTTGCATTCATGAAGGCCATCCCCTTGCAGGCAAGAGCTAAGCTCTGTGACCCTGATCTCTAAACGTTTTTCTTGTGGACTCCATTTTTTTCCTTAAAATCTGTGTACCCCTTTGCACATTTTTAGGAGCAAACGTTCAAAATTTTTCTATAGTTTAACTAGTTACATAGGGTGTACTTTCTGGTGTATGCAAATATTGACATTTGAAGATAAAACTGTTACAGTACTCTGAAAAATGTTTCTAAATGAAATAGTATAGTGATTGGATACCCAGCATAATCCTTTTAAAAAATACATGAAGTTCTCCCTTAACAGTTGGAAAAATTTCATCTTTTTTTCTCCTTGAATTTATGTTTCCTTCTACTTCCTCAACCGAACTTTATCCTAATACATTTTTATGATTGAATGTCTTTTATTCACCCAATCATACTTCTCTCCAGCAAAGCTATGTATATAAAAATGAATTTATTTTAAAATGTTCTTGTGACCATAGATTCTAAATATTAGAGAATATTTTGTCTGGACTTGTACCATGGCAACTATCACAATTAATCAAAACAAATGCTATTAGAAAATTTAATAGCTACTTAAGGAAGCATAAAAAATAAAGCTTAATTGAAAATGTATCTCTTAATGAGGATGAAGTGCTTTTTTCCCACCCCAATTAGATCATATATCCATAGATGAATATTACTCATTGCTAGGAGGGGTCAAGTTTCAGTATTATTTCTATTTTAAAAAATAGATGCAAGAACTGAGCTCAGAAACCTTTTCACATGTGTAAATACTAAAGAATGTAAGGAGTTTTGTTATAACAGTGTCACTCAGTTTTACAAACTCTTTTTGAGGTATATGTCAAAAATCATATGGGTAATCATTAAAAACCTATCAGTTGACAGACAACTAGAATAGATTCTCCTTCACTTTGAATGAAAGCAGAGAACTGGAAGCTAGTTGATTTGCCCAGTCATTTAGCCACCATTCTTCTCCAAGTGGATACAGGAATTTAGACTTTCACTTCACTGTGCCATACATTTCCCCTCAAGCCAGCGCCCCGTGGGAAGATTCGGGATGGGTAGGAAGTATGCTGCTCTTTGGGGAAGTGGGCGAAGGGTGATGGTGTAAGGGAAGCAGGAGGGAGAACCAGCAGCCTCTCTCACATGTCTACTCAGATGAGACAGCTGTTTAACACGGTGCTTGTGAAAGGTGAGGACTTGTCACGTGAGGCTCTTAAAATGGCCCATGCCAAAATACCCCTGGGAGGTTCTTCGTGTATGCCCAGGAGCACCAGTACCTTAGTTTTTGCTGGTCCATTGCTGGATGGATGAGCAAAGAAAGGGAAGGTGATGGGATGAGTGTTCCCTGCAGGGTCTTAAGGTCTCTTTGTAGGAGGAAAGATTCTCTGGGCATAGGAGACATCCCTGAGGGATGACCACCTCTCTGTAGGGTCTTTCTGAGCAAGGGGCAGAAGCAACAATAACCTGAGTCCAGGCGCACTGGCTGCTGTGTGTCTCAGATCCAGACTCTTTTCTTAGAGCTTTCCTTCTCCTTTTAGTTCAACCTACCTTGAGCTCTTGAAAGACTTTTCTTCTCATTCTTCCATGAAGGGCCTCTGCAGGAGGAGCGAAGGTGTCCCCACAGACCAGCTGGAGCAGAGAGCTTAGTGGGGCCAACCAGAGGCTCGAGATGCTGCCGTCCCCATCGGACCCTGACGGAGGGCGGGCTGCTGTGCTGGGGCTCTGCTCTCCGTCCTAGGGCATGCTCATTCCTGGCTGGCCCTTGGTGCCTTTGTCACTAGGAAATGGCCTTCTTTGGGCAGATACAGCACCATGAGCATATGAGGTGGGGAGCCCAAGACACCTTTGTATGAACAACAGTCTCTCCTCCAGACTGACGCAGCCCGGTGCCAAGAGGCATGGCTTGGCCAGGAGAGGGGAGCTGTGTTTCAGTCCCTTCCTGTCCTCTCGGCTGGGCACCTTTTGACATTGCACAACCTCATAACCATGTGGGTCATGCTGCTTGTTCTGAGCACACTCTCTCCCATCTTGGAGGGCTGTCCTTCTAGCCAGATTCACCAGTTCCTACTCAGCCTTTGAGGCCTAGTTCTGGTGCCACTTTCTTCAAGAACCAGCTCTTCCCACCCACAATCATCTTCCCCTCATCTGTTGTTGTTCAGTCTCTCAGTCGTGTTTGACTCTTTGTGACCCCATGGACAGCAGCATGCCAGGCTTTCCTGTCCTTCACGATCTCCCAGAGTTTGCTCAAACTCATGTCCATTGATGCCATCCAACCATTTTATCCTCTGTCATCCCCTTCTCCTCCTACCTTCAATCTTTCCCGGCATCAAGTTCCTTTCTAATAAGTTGGCTCTTCTCATCAGGTGGCCAAAGTATTGGAGCTTCAGCTTCAGCATCAGTCCTTCCAATGATTATTCAAGGTTGATTTCACTTAGGATTGATTGGTTTGGTCTCCTTGCTGTCCAAGGGACTCTCAAGAGTCTTATCCATGGCTGATTCATGTCAATGTACGGCAAAAACTATTACAATATTGTAAAGTAATTAGCCCCCAACTAAAATAAATAAATTTATTAAAAAAAAAAAAAAGAGTCTTATCCAGCACCAGTTCAAAAGCATCAATTCTTCAGCACTTAGCCTTCTTTATGGTACAATTCTCACATCCATACATGACTACTGGAAAAACCATAGCTTTGACTAGATGGACCTTTGCCAGCAAAGTGATGTCTCTGCTTTTTAGTACGCTCTCTAGGTTTGTCATAGCTTTTCTTCCAAGGAGCAAGCATCTTTTTGGCTGCACTCACCATCCACAGTGATTTTGGAGCACAAGAAAATAAAATCTGTCACTGTTTCCATTGTTTCCCCATCTATTTGCCATGAAGTGATGAGATTGGATGCCGTGATCTTAGTTTTTTGAATGTTGAGTTTTAAGCCAGCTTTTTCACTCTCTTCTTTCACCTTCTTCAAGAGGCTCTTTTGTTCCCCTTCACTTTCTGCCATTAGGATGGTGTCATCTTCATATCTGAGGTTATTGATATTTCTCCTGGCAGCCTTGATTCCAGCTTGAGCTTCATTCAGCCTGGCATTTCTCATGATATACTCTACATATAAGTTAAATAAGCAAGGTGACAATATACAGTCTTGATGTATTCCTTTCCCAATTTGGAACCAGTCTGTTGTTTCATGTCCAGTTCTAACTGTTGCTTCTTAACCTGCATACAGGTTTCTCAGAAGGAAGGTCAGGTGGTCTGCTATTCCCTTCTCTTTAAGAGTGTTCCACAGTTTGTTGTGAGCCACACAGTCAATGACTTTGGCGTAGTCAATGAAGCAGATGTTTTTCTGAAATTCCCTTGCTTTTTCTATGATCCAGCAGATGTTGGCAATTTGATCTCTGGTTCCTTTGCCTTTACTAAAGTCAGCTTGAACTCTGGAAGTTCTCAGTTCATGTACTGTTGAAGCCTGCCTTGGAGGATTTTGAGCATTACCTTGCCAACATGTGAAATGAGTGCAGTTGTGCAGTAGTTTGAACATTCTTCCCTGGTGGCTCAGTTGGTAAAGAATCCGTCTGCAATGTGGGAGACCTGGGTTCGATCCCTAGGTTGGGAAGATCACCTGGAGAAGGGAAAGGCTACCCACTCCAGTATTCTGGCCTGGAGAAGTCTATGGACTGTATAGTCCATAGGGTTGCAAAGAGCAACTTTCACTTTCACTTTGAACATTCTTTGGCATTGCCTTTTCATTGGGATTGGAATGAAAACTGACCTCCTCATCTGGCTTCCTGTAATTATCTGTCTATAAACATTAATTATACTGGAAATGATGGGGGGGGGCAACAGTTCTCAGCTAGGGGCAGTTTTGACCCCCATGGGACATTTGGCAGTGTCTGGAGATACTTTTTGTTCTTACAACTGGGGCAGGGAGCCTGTTACTGGCATCTAGTGGGTTAGCGGGCAGGGATGCTGTTAACATCCTGCAATGCACAGGACAGCTCCCCCTCTTCCCAAGCAAAGGGTGGTGGTGGTGAGAGTCACTCAGTCGTGTCCAACTCTTTGTGACCCCATGGACTATACAATCCACAGAATTCTCCAGGCCAGAATACTGAAGTGAGTAGCCTTTCCCTTCTCCAGGGGATCTTCCCAACCCAGGTATCGAACCCAGGTCTCCCACGTTGCAGGTGGATTCTTTACCAGCTGAGCCACAAGGGAAGCCCAAGAATACTAGAGTGGGTAGCCTGTCCCTTCTCCAGGGGATCTTCCTGACCCAGGAGTTGAACTGTGGTCTCCTGCACTGCAGGCGGATTCTTTACCAACTGAGCTATCAGGGAAGCCCAAGTAAAGGGTAATGTAGTCCAAAGGGTCAGCCATGCCTAGGGGAAACTCTGGATGAGATTATCTCTAGTCTTGAAAATGCTTTATGTCACACCCTGTTATATCATGGGGTTTTTATATTGTGTGTGTTTTTTTTTTAATGTTGAGCATCTTTTCTTTTTTTAATATTTATTTTTATTTATTTGTTTGGCTGTGTTGGGTATGCAGGCTTCTCTTTAGTTGTAGTACATGGGCTCTAGAGCAAACAGGTTCTCTAGTTGAGGCTTGGACTTAGTTGCCCCATCATGTAAGATCTTAATTCCCTGGCCAGGGGCGGAATCAGGGTCCCCTACACTGGAAGGTGATTCTTAACCACTGGACCACCAGGGATCGTTGTGTTTTAATAATCTGTGTCAGTGGTAGTTTGCAGCTAGATGATAAGTTCTTGGAGGACAGAGACTGTGTGTCTTGAAGGTCTCTCCTGCAAGGGCACTAGCACACGATTCCTCAGAGTTTTTGGCCAACAGGAAGATGTAGAGGAAGGAAGTATGGATACTCCCTGGCCTGCCTCATACCTGCTCTCAGACGTTTCCCATGAGCTTCTGCTAGGATTCTTTGCCAGTTGGACTCTTACTACATTGTATCTTAAAAGCAACAACAAAACTGAAAGACAAGGAGCCAGACAGGCACTGACTCCTTAGTATGGCTCTGAGAACCACTGAATCTCCAGCCTGCACCTCACTGTGTGCCTAAGCTGTGGGCTCAGCTGAGAAGACATTGAGAGAAATCGTTAAACTTCAGGTTGTGGGCAGCTATGTATCAGCTTTCTCTATCAGTCAGTTCAGTTGCTCAGTTGTGTCCGACTCTTTGCAACTCCATGAATCGCAGCACGCCAGGCCTCCCTGTCCATCACCAATTCCCGGAGTTTACCCAAACCCATGTCCATCGAGTCGGTGATGCCATCCAACCATCTCATCCTCTGTCGTCCCCTTCTCCTCCTGCCCCTAATCCTTCCCAGCATTAGGGTCTTTTCCAATGAGTCAACTCTTCGTATGAGGTGGCCAAAGTATTGGAGTTTCAGCTTCAACATCAGTCCTTCCAATGAACACCCAGGACTGATTTCCTTTAGGATGGACTGGTTGGATCTTCTTGCAGTCCAAGGGACTCTCAAGAGTCTTCTCCAACACCACAGTTCTAAAGCATCAATTCTTCGGCGCTCAGCTTTCTTCACCATCCAACTCTCACGTCCATACATGACCACTGGAAAAACCATAGCCTTGACTAGATGGACCTTTGTTGGCAAAGTAATGTCTCCGCTTTTAAATATGCTATCTAGGTTGGTCATAACCTTCCTTCCAAGGAGTAAGCGTCTTTTAATTTCATGGCTGCAATCACCATCAGCAGTGATTTTGGAGCCCCAAAAAGCTTTCTCTATAGCCTGGAGCAAAGAATCCATGAATTGTTTCCTAAATCCATAAACGCAGCCTGGGAAATCCCTTAGCAGGATTCTGTAGAAAGAAGAGCTCTGATAGATTTCTCTCAAGTGAAGCATCTCTCAGCATCAGATCTCTGTGTTTGCGGGGATCCAGAGCATGAAGACAAATAGAGGTCCACAAGCCACATATCTTAAAGCTATGAAGCGGGCTAACAAATTGTTAAATGTTCCAGCTTTCTGTCTTGAAAAATACATCTTCATGTTGACCTGGAAGGTCAAGTTTGGATTGAGAATGCTCGTATTTCTCTGATCATTTGCTGGAATACTTGGTGATTGTGGGAAGAGTGGGCCCCAGGCCCCCCCAACCCTGCACTCAAGGCCCATGGCCTGTCCCTTTATCCTTCACCCCCCCAGCTCTGCCTCATTCTTTGAGGGGCCTGGTGTGGGCAACCAGCCTGCATATCCAAGTTCCAGTCACACCTCTTGTATGTGCCACCTCCCCAATTCAGTCTACCCTGTGGAGGATGAACCTGGGGAAGAGGACTGCAGCCTCGAGAAACAGGTTTGGGACCTTTTGGGCAAGGAGTTCCTCGGTCCTGTATGCCTATGGTATGTTCTCAGGAGGTGGAGTGTGGTGGGCACATCCACTTGGCCCTACAGACTTGCTACCCTGTGGGGAGGGGTGAGACCAGATAAGAGTCAGGGGGGAGCCCTCTTATAGTGCTGGCCCAGAGTGAGGTCTCTTTTGTCAGATCGAAGGGCAGACTCCCTCCCAGAGTCTCAGCAGCTTCATCAAGTGTTCTGGGTCACCTGGAGTCTCCTGGAGGCTAACCTTTCACCTTTATCCCCACCACACGTAGACTCAGCAGAAACCTCAAGAGCCATTTTGGAGGGTAAGAACTTTATTGAGATATAATTCATATACTGTACAATTTCCCATTTAAAGTGTGCAATTAGATGACTTTTAGCATTTCAGGTTTTGCAACCATCACCACAGTTAATTTTAGACCATTTCATCACCCTAAAGGAAACTGTGCACCCATAGCTCTCATCTCCCAATCCCTCCCTTAGTCCCTGATCCTAAGCAACTACTAATCTATTTTGTCTCTCTAGAGATTTGCACATTCTGGACATTTTATGTAAGTGGAATTATAACATTTGTAGTCTTTTATGTTTGGCTTCTTTCACTTAGCATGATGTTTTCAAGGCTCAACCATGTGGTAGCATGGATCAATGCTTTATTCTTTTTTACTGCCAAATAATATTCCACAGTATGGCTGTCCCACATGGTGATTATCTACACATCAGTTGATGGACACTTGGGTTGCTTCCAGACTGTTCATGGTCTTATCATGGAGCCTTTGTGATTGTACAGACTATGCTCGTCTGTGGTTTTCCACTGGGCATCCCCTCTCAGCGATGCCCTGCCACCATTTCCATTGGCAGAGACATCAATACCTCAAGCCCTCATGGTGCCAGAGCAGGGCTGTTTTCCCTCCAGAAGTGGAGTAATGACTCCCTTCCCACACGTGAGTTCTCATGTGTGCCCCGCTAATAGTGCCACTTCTCCCCATGTGTCTCAAACTCCCTTGTTTAGATTCATCTGCTTGGCTTTCTCTATAGGACAGACTGGAAAGAGATGCCAAGTTTCCTCCATTAGCTATCGCTGAGCTCACATTCCAACTCATGTAATTCTCTTCTCCTTAGCCAAATGGGAAAGCCCTTGCATGCTTCAGAACTCTTAGTTCCAAGTGACAGAAACTCAATTTAAATAAAAGTTAATAGAAACTGAAAAGCTTAGGGAGGTCTCTTATTTCAGGTGGATCCAGGAGCTCAAATTATGCCAACAAGGTCTCACTCTCTCTCCTCCCTCCCTCCCTCAGGAAGACTCCTTCCCTGAGTCTTCTCATCCCTTCTTGGCTCTGCTTTTCTCCATGTAAGCTGTATTCTCAGGTCGGGCTTTCCCAAGTGGAACAAGACAGACACCAATCGCTCTGGACATTTATTCTGCCTAATTAGTACCCAAAGAAGAGTTTATCTTTCCCAGGAGTTCTAGCAAAAGTCCTAAGTCTGAGACTCATTGGTCAGGCTTGGGTCATGTGTCCACACCAGAACCTATCATTTGGCCAACAGATGGAATGCTCTGATTGGCCAGGTCTGGGTATGGGGCCCACCCTCAATTGGAAGTCAGCCCACTGGAAATTTACAAAGACTGATGAACAGGGAGTTCCCCAAAAGAAAATCAATGGGGAATGAACGCTGCGTACACATAGCAGATGTCACTGGAATCATCCTATAAAGTGATCTGTCTGGGGTCTATCCTACTAACTTATCATACAGGTTTAGATATGCCTGAATCCTAGTAGTAGACATACCTAGGCTGAAGCCAAGACCCCTGCTACATATAATAAATTAATTTATGAGATTCTAGAAGTTAATATCCAATATATTACTGTTTCTAAGGAGGGTTTGTAACTGAACATGAACAAATCCTTAGTCCAAGAATTTTTGCCCTGATAGTTGAATTACAGGCTTTCATAGTGGAGAAGGCAATGGCACCCCACTCCAGTACTCTTGCCTGGAAAATCCCATGGACGGAGGAGCCTGGTAGGCTGCAGTCCATGGGGTCGCTAAGAGTCGGACACGACTGAGCGACTTCACTTTCACTTTTCCCTTTCATGCACTGGAGAAGGCAATGGCAACCCACTCCAGTATTCTTGCCTGGAGAATCCCAGGGATGGCGGAGCCTGGTGGGCTGCCATCTGTGGGGTCGCACAGAGTCGGACACGACTGAAGCGACTTAGCAGCAGCAGCAGCAGCAGCAGCAGCATAGCAGGACAGTGGAGAAAATATTTTTTAATTCAAGAGGCCTTTTGGAGGGACTTCCCTGTTGGTCCAGTGGCTCAGACTCCATGCTCCCAGTGTAGGGGGCCTGGGTTCGATCCCTGGTAAGGGAATTAGATCCCACGTGCTGCAATTAAGAGTTCTCATGCCACAACTAAAGATCCCACATGTTGCAACTAGTGGGACCTAGTGCAGCCAAATAAATATTTTTTAAAAACATTTTTAAAAAGAGGTCTTCTAGAGACTGATGCAAAGTAAGTAGTTATAAATCCTATAGTTACACATATAGGATCTGAATGTCTTTGATGTCAGTTCATAGTATTTTCATTTCATAGTATTTTATCATTTCATTTCATAGTATTTTATTTCAAGTGGGGGAGGTGGTAGAAGGCCCAGGAGTTATAGACAAGGTGCCTGGATGGAGGGGAGAGACTTGGCTGTAGCAGCACAATATAGCTCTTCTCTGAGATTCCCCCCTCCCTCCTTTTCTCCCCTCCCCTCCCCTTTCGTTATTCCTTTGTTGCCATGGCAACTGATGAGGTGCCCTCGTCCTCTTCCCCTCTCAGGCTGGATCCGGTCCCCAGGCTCCATCTCTCTGTCTCACCAATCTCACAGGGCTGTTGCCAGCCTCTCTCCACATCCCTCAGTGAGGGCACCCAGCTTTGCCCTCTGCCTGCAATGCACTCTCTTGCCTCACTTCTCCGCCCCAGGCCCCGGCCTTGCCCCTTCTTTAATCCTGACCCAGGTTTGAGTCAAATTCCCATTTTCTTTCAAGTTGTATGAAAATTAGATTTTTCCCATTCTAACTTGATTTGAAATGCATAAAGAGATCTGTCTCTTGAAACACCTCAAGGTGAGGCAATTTGTGAAGGGAAGAAACATCCTTTACTGCTGCTTCTCTGCTTAATGCAGGGCTAGAGTGAATCACATTCTATTTTTGTAACTAGGAGTATTTTCTGTTTAAAGAATTCCCCCAGCATGTCTCTGGGTGAAACAGAATACTGTATCATAAAGGAAATCACATCTCAAGTTCAAAGGTTGTGAGTTGGTGGGCCTGCAGACTTTTGCTAGGTCCATAGAGTGCCTAAAAAGATGGAGTCAACAGTTAAAAATCAGCAGGTATCACTTAAAAAGACTGGATTCCTGGCTGCCCTTGAACTAGACACAGGGTGAAAATGGGCAGGAGGTGGGGAAGTGGGGGAGGGGGGCTGCCTCTTTTACACTGATTCTTCCTTTCTTGTTAGGTCCATCTGGCCAGCTCCCCTCTTTCACCTGCCCCACCTGAGCCAGTGAGTGAGGACTGAATACTTGTCTCCTCTCAGAGATATTTCCCTCCACAACCTTTAGTGGGAGGAAGGGAGAGAATGGGTGGAATAAAAGGGCAGATTTTTCAGTCGAGTACCTTTGAAGCCGCTACCTCTAGGTGTGCACAATATAGAGAGATACAGCATACCTCACAATAGCATTTGAAATACAGTAACATCACTCTTCACATTTATTATCGAAGCAGCTCTGAATCTTATTAACATCCAAACAGACGAGATAGATTTCTCAGCATTCTTTAAAGCAACTTCCAGCTCCGTGCTATACTTGGTCCCTGCCAGGCTTCCAGCTCAGGAAGCTCAGGCAACTCCTGAACCTGAGTCTCATTCCCATTGGCAGAGTGAGGATGGTTATAGTACTGTCTCACGGGGTGCCCGTGGGATGAGATGAGTTGACATGAAGTGTGTTGGATGGGGCAGAATACACAGTAGCTGCTGGGTAAGTGCGTGAGCCCTTCCCTCCTCTCCAGGACATCTTCACAGAAGGCTTGAGCTCGGAGTCCTCTCTCAGGCTGCATCCTTTTGTTCATCGACTTGTTCATTCATTTGCTCCTCAAGCATGGATTGAAGCCCCGGCAATAGGGGTGGTCCCGGCAGCACACAATTAGCTGCTCCAGCTGGGAGGAGAGTGGCTCCATGGTAAAGAATGTCTGGCATATGCCCTACCTAGGGGTGCGGGAAGCTCCCAAGGACACCACCCCCACCTCCCTCCCACTGAGCCCCACCTTCTCAACCAAGGGTTGCCTTGCTCAGCACTTTCTGCATGGCTTTCCGGTGGCTCTCTTCCAAGACCTGCTTTCTGCCCCAGGACCCTACAAAGGCTCCTTTGATGCAAAGTTTGAGGCAAAGTGACTGTGTCATTTGATACAAATGAGGCTCATGAGGGTAAAAAGTGTAGCTTTATTCTCTTATTTGGGGATTTTCTAGCCCAGAGAAAAGCTAGCTGCTGAATGGGGCTGGGGAGGAAGCCAGGAGGGAGAGGAAACGCCAAGAATTGGGGAACTCAGTGCTTGTGTTAGCCCTGAGATTAGCAGCTGCAAGCCCGGGGCGTGACCTGCACACCAAGAGGTGTCTCCCACTCAGCTGGACTCTGCCACCAGAGCTGGTGGGCATATGAGACCCCCCCCCCCGGGACATTGCCTGTAGGGACCTTTCGTCCCCCTAGACCACCAACCTCAGCATCCTCAGCAGCTGGGCCTGCTCCCGCGGTCCCTACCCCCTTTCAAAATGCATAGCACCTGTTCCCCTTCCTCTGGCTGATAGGGTCTCAGGGACCAGAGGGGGATTTCAGAGGATCCACAAAAGCCCCCTGCCCCAGAAAGTCTCCCACACTCACTCGAGGGCCAGCCTCATGGGTGGACCACCACAGCAGTGCCCCCGGGCTCTATGCTCGCTGGCGGTGGGGAGGATGGCCTGCACTTAGCCAGACCCCCTAGTTGGTTCCAGGATCCTCTGTCCCCACTGAAATCCTCAGTGGTTCTTGAACAAGTGACCCTCACTGTCCTTCTGCACTGGGCCCCGAAGATCCTGGAGCTCAGTTCTGATTGCTCCACTTCTCCTGGTTCTTAAAGTCAGGTCTCTGACCCCTACATTCTCTGCCCTTCTCTTAACTAACACCTCTTATTTGTAGAGCTGAGCCTGCACCCTGTTATCACATTGTCACCTTGAATCCCTAAATCACTGACTCTTGGCAGAGGCCTTTGGGGGATTTGTCTCCTGACCCCAGGTGCTTTGATGCCACCCCTTTGATCTTGAGGAACCAAAATGCTTGCCTCCTAACCCTCTCTGTGATCCCCTCTTTCTTAAAGTATAGGAAATTTGCAAGTCCGAAGCTCTTAAAGAGCAGTAGACCCAGCCCTCCGAGGGTGCTTAATAAATACCAACTAATGAACCTGCAGCTGCTGCTCCTTTGGCTAATTAAATCTAAATGAGTCACAGACTTTAAATTATGCAACAAGGCTTGGCCAAAACAGCTTAAAAATGCGGGAGTCCTAGCTTTTCTGCTGTGCCCTGTGGAAAAAAAAAATCCCATCTTTTAATCATGCTTAACCTTCCCGAAAGAACAGTGGCAACCTTTAAATAATGAATGAATGTATATTAGCAAGATTTTTCCCCAAGCTACAACGGAGCCAGATCATAAAAGGGACAGAGGCAGAGACAGGCCTGGGGGGATTCCGGAAGTTTCTGGTGAATCGTGGAGTGCTGGGAGCAATTATTTGGTTGCTCAGAAGCCCAGAGCAAAGACTGGTGAAGAGTATGGCGGGGAGGGGCGGAAGTATGGCCGCTCAGCCTGTGCCTGCCAGCTGTGAGGGGGGCTCCCACAGCCCTAGTAGGGGCTGCACGCTCGGTTATCCTCTCTCCTTTCCTTCCTGTCTTGCCTCTACACCCCCGACTCTCCTCCCCCGCCCCCAGCCCAAGACCCTCCAGGCCGAGAGCACTGTCTTTGTAGCTGAACAGAGGTTGAATCACTTCACCTAGAGCAGCGCTTTTGTGACGTCCACGTGTACAAGAGTCATTGAGAATACTGTCTAAAACGCAAATGATCAGTGGGTCCAGAGTAAGGCCTGGGGTGCTGCATTTCTAAGATACCTGGAGCTGCTGGTCCTCAGATCATGTGTTGAGTCACAAGGATTTAGTTTTTGTAATGAAGCTGAAAATGTTACAGTCAACTGGGGCAGTGTTCAAGTTATCAAACTCTCTGACACGATCTCAGATCAATTAAATTGGAATTTCTGAAATCAGACCCAAGGCCCTTTGGTCCCATTCTCTCCATCCCCCACCTTTTTTCTTTTTTTTTTAAAAACTGAGAGCCTAGGTAATTAGTAGGTCACCCAAATGAAGCCTAGAAAGCTTAACCATCTTGCTTGCCATCGCCTGTTGAAGTGGGATTAGAAACAGAGATGGCAGGGAATTTGGAAGCCAAGCCTGCTCCTCCTTCCCTCCTTGCAGATCTGAGCATTTCCAGGATACTAGCCTGTCCCTGGGCTCAGGGTTGCAACCTATGTGATTCCACTGGAACAGCAGGCAAGATTCTTCTATCTTTCTCTTCCTTAGACTGCTTGAAACTTTATTATTAGTGCTTAATTGCTTGGGCTATAGTGGAATGTACTGCATAGGATCTGTTACGCTCTCAGTCTTCAGCATCACAGTGTGAGTGGGATGACAGGACAGACTTTGGGGGCACTGGGCTCTGTTCTGTGGGATCTGGGACTCAGGAAGGGGAGGGACTGTGGGGGCAGACTGGCCTCCTCCTGCAACCCAGCACCAAGGGGTGTGCCCCCAGGCAAGGCTGAGGCCCTTGTTGTGTAGGATCCTGGGGCCTCAGGCAGAGGTCAAGAGGATGAAGGCAGAGCTGTTCCAGTCCTATATTGAGAGAAAACTGTGACCTTCTTGCTCTGGTATGTGAGTGAGGCCTTAAGGCAGAAGTGCAGCTGTGAGCCAGACCCAGCTTGGCCACAGCTGTGCTCCACCCAATTGTCTCAACCCGGACAGGACTGTGATGCTGGCTCAGCCCTGAGGCAGGGAGTGGGAGCTGGGCCTAAGAAAGCAGCAAGGTATTGCAGACAGTTATTTGCTTATTCAATATCCATCCCTCTCTTTCCCCTCTTCGCCACACTATCAGAATCTATCATACTGATATCATACTATCAGTGTCCAGGAAAAAAACTTACTATACTAAAGATGTCCTGAAGCTAGGAGCAGCAACATGACCAGTCTGACCCATGAGGTGCAAGCAGAAGTCTCTAAGTGGATTTTTCTGGAAAGCTTTTAAAAGGTGGCTTAATTTCTTTTCCCCGTTTGCTGACCAGGAGTTGATACCTGGAGCCACAGCAGCCATACTGAGATTATGAGGCTAAAAGCCATGAAGTGAGCAGGATAAAAGCCATATGCTAAGGATGGTGGAACAAATAGAAGGGTCCTTTATGACTGGGTTCTCCATGACTTCCTAGAGAAATTTCACCATCATGGACTGCCTTACCAGGGATTTCTTAGTGTGTGAGACATGTAAACTACTTTGTTAAGCCACTGTGACTGAATTTCTTTTACAGCTAAATGCAATCTTCACATGGGGATGTTAGAACGAATGTTCCTAGATTGGAAATGGAAGAGAAGATCAAGGCAAGAACATGGTCCCCAGGAGAGGGGATGGGTGAAGAATTTCCCCTTTTTGAGGGAGGGTCACTATTGTTGTTATTCAGTCACTAGGTAGTATCTGACTCTTTGTGATCCCATGGACTGTAGCATGCCAAGCTCCTCTATTCTCTACTATCTCCTGGAGTTTACTCAAATTCATGTCCATTGAGTCAGTGATGCTATCTAACCATCTCATCCTCTGCCACCCACTTCTCCTTTTGCCTTCAATCTTTCCCAGCATCAGAGTCTTTTCCAACTGAGGTGATTCTTCTCATCAGGGGGCCAAAGTATTGGAGCTTCAGCGGCAGTCCTTCCAATGAATATTCAGGGTTGATTTCCTTTAGGAATGATTGATTTGATTTCTTTGTAGTCCAAGGGACTCTCAAGAATCTTCTCCAGTACTACAATTTGAAAGCATCAGTTCTTCAGCGTTCAGCCTTCTTTATAGTCCAACTCTCATATCCGCACATGACCACTGGAAAAATCATAGCTTTGACTATACAGACCTTTGTTGGCAAAGTGATGTCTCTGCTTTTTAATACACTGTCTAGGTTTGTCATAGCTTACTTCCAAGGAGCAAGCATCTTTTAATTTCATGGCTGCAGTCATTGTCCACAGTGATTTTGGAGCCCAAGAAAATAAAATCTGTCACTGCTTCAACTTTTTGCCCTTCTATTTGCCATGAAGTGATGGGACCAGATGCTATGATCTCACTTTTTTTTAATGCTGAGTTTCAAGCCAGCTTTTTTCACTCTCCTCTTTCACCCTCATCAAGAGGCTCTTTAGTTCTTCACTTTCTGCTTTTAAAGTGCTATTATCTGCATTATCTGGAAAAGGTCAGTTTTCATTCCAATCCCAAAGAAAGGCAATGCCAAAGAATGCTCAAACTACCGCACAATTGCACTCATCTCACACTCTAGTAAAGTAATGCTCAAAATTCTCCAAGCCAGGCTTCAGCAATATGTGAACTGTGAACTTGCAGATGTTCAAGCTGGTTTTGGAAAAGGCAGAGGAACCAGAGATCAAATTGCCAACATCCACTGGATCATCGAAAAAGCAAGAGAGTTCCAGAAAAACATCTATTTCTGCTTTATTGACTATGCCAAAGCCTTTGACTGTGTGGATCACAATAAACTGTGGAAAATTCTTCAAGAGATGGGAATACCAGACCATCTGACCTGTCTCTTGAGAAACCTGTATGCAGGTCAGGAAGCAACAGTTAGAACTGGACATGGAACAACAGACTGGTTCCAAATAGGAAAAGGAGTACGTCAAGGCTGTATATTGTCACCCTGCTTATTTAACTTATATGCAGAGTACATCATGAGAAACGCTGGGCTGGAAGAAACACAAGCTGGAATCAAGATTGCCGGGAGAAATGTCAATAACCTCAGATATGCAGATGACACCACTCTTACGGCAGAAAGCGAAGAAGAACTAAAGAGCCTCTTGATGAAAGTGAAAGAAGAGAGTGAAAAAGTTGGCTTAAAGCTCAAAGTTCAGAAAACTAGGATCATGGCATTTGGTCCCATTACTTCATGGCAAATAGATGGGGAAACAGTGGAAACAGTGTCAGACTTTATTTTTTTGGGCTCCAAAATCACTGCTGATGGTGATTGCAGCCATGAAATTAAAAGATACTTACTCCTTGGAAGGAAAGTTATGACCAACCTAGACAGCATATTTAGAAGCAGAGACATTACTTTGCCAACAAAAGTCCGTCTAGTCAAGGCTATGGTTTTTCCAGTAGTCATGTATGGATGGGAGAGTTGATGGTGAAGAAAGCTGAGCGCTGAAGAATTGATGCTTTTGAACTGTGGTGTTGGAGAAGACTCTTGAGAGTCCCTTGGACTGCAAGAAGATCCAACCAGTCCATCCTAAAGGAAATCAGTCCTGGGTGTTCATTGGAAGGACTGATGTTGAAGCTGAAACTCCAATACTTTGGGCACCTCATGCTTAGAGTTGATTCATTGGAAAAGACCCTAATGCTGGGAAGGGTTGGGGGCAGGAGGAGAAGGGGACGACAGAGGATGAGATGGCTGGATGGTATCACCGACTCGATGTACATGGGTTTGGGTAGACTCCGGGAGTTGGTGATGGACAGGGAGGCCTGGTGTGCTGCGATTCGTGGGGTTGCAACGAGTCGGACACGACTGAGCGACTGAACTGAACTGAACTGAACTGAACTATCTGCATATCTGAGGGTGTTGATATTTCTCCCAGCAAACTTGATTCCAGCTTGTGCTTCATACAGCCCAGCATGTCACATGATGTACTCTGCATACAAGTTAAATAAGCAGGGTGATAATATACAGCCTTTCCCAATTTTGAAACAGTCTATCGTTCCATGTCTGGTTCTAACTTTTGCTTCTTGACTGGCATACAGATTTCTCAGGAGACAGGTAAGGTGGTCTGGTACTCCCATTTTTTAAGAATTTTCCACAGTTCATTGTGATCCACACAGTCAAAGGCTTTAGCATAGTCAATGAAGAAGTAAATGTTTATCTAGAATTCCCTCGCTTTCTCCATGACCCAGTGAACGTTGGCAATTTGATCTCCAGTTTCTCTGCCTTTTCCAAATCCAGCTTGTACATCTGGAAGTTCCTGGTTCATGTACTCCTGAAGCCCAGCTTGAAGGTTCTGAGCATGTGAAATAAGTGCAATAGCACAGTAGTTTGAACATTCCTTATTTTCTAAGAGATTAAGTTCACATTCCTCAGACCAACTTTCAAAACTATAAAATTTGGTTCCAAATCACTTTTCCAGGTCTGTTACTATTCACCAGAGTGAGGATGAGCCTACTCGTTTCTTTGAATCAAGATCCCACACTGGTTTGAATTCAGGTGAGTTCTCCCTGCTCCTTTCTACTTGTCCCAGGCTTACCAGCCCCTGTGAGCTGCTCTTTTGAGAAGACTTCCGATCACCCTGTGCTCCAGGGCCCTCTTGTTTAATCTCCTTCATCACTGAGGTCTATGTGCCTGATAGTTTCTTTACACTTTAGTGTGTATCAGCTGCAAATCCCCAGCAAGGCTGTGAAATCCTCCAAGACAGGATTTTAGGAGTGTGTAAGTGTATAAAGATCATGTGTTTTAGAGTCAGACTTGAGATCTAAGATGGTTTGGGCACATCACTTAACCTCTCTGAACCTCAGTATCCTTGTCTGTGAAATGGGGGTGATATACATGTCTACATCCCAGGCCTCCATTAAGCATGTAACCAAGTACCAGGCACATTGGAGATGCTCCAGAAGGGCTTGTGTGTTGACTTCTTGCCTGCTTGGTAACTCTAGGCTGTGCCTTTTTCCTATCCTTTGCATCTCTCTTCATTTTTCTCTCTCCCTTCCTTCTGATTTCATGCTTTGCAATTGAACTGGGAGGCCTATACCAAGTTTGGGGAGTGACCATGAGTTGCTCTCATTTTTACTGAGGGCACAACTTCCCTTACTGGCTCCAGTCTTCTATCAAAGTAGGAAGAGGGACAGAAGGGAGATTTCATGCCCATTGCAAAGGGGGTGAGAAGAGATGCTAACAACTGAAAGTTTACTCAGTCTTTCTCTAAAGATTTATAAGGAAAATGGATGTATTTAATCTAGTTTTACCTGGCAATACGCTGATTAAATAAATGGTATTATAGCACTTGTTTTTTTTTCAAACTCTCAATTCTATTTGCTCTAGCAGGTTAAACCTCTGGACCTTAATCTTGGATTAAGTGTAAAGGACCTTAATCTTGGACCTAATCTCTGGATCTTAACTGATCTCCTCCTTCAGTTCAGTTCAGTTCAGTCGCTCAGTCATGTCCTACTCTTTGTGACCCCATGGACCGCAGCACGCCAGACTTCCCTGTCCTTCACCAACTCCCGAAGCTTGCTCAAACTCATGTCCATCAAGTCAGTGAAGCCATCCAACCATCTCATCCTCTGTTGTCCCCTTTTCCTCATGCCTTCAATCTTTCTCAGCATCAGGATCTTTTCCAATGAGTCAGTTCTTCACATCAGGTGGTCAAAGTATTGGAGCTTCATCTTTAACATCAGTCCTTCCAATGAATATTCAGGACTGATTTCCTTTAGGATTGACTGTTTGATCTCCTTGCAGTCCAAGGGACTCTCAAGTGTCTTCTCCAACACCACAGTTCAAAAGCATCAATTCTTCAGCACTCAGCTTTCTCTGTAGTCCAACTCTCACATCCATATATGACTACTGGAAAAAACATAGGTTTGACTAGATGGACCTTTGTGCAAAATAATGTCTTTTCCTTTTAATAGCTGTCTCGGTTTGTCATAGCTTTTCTTCCAAGGAGCAAGCGTCTTTTAATTTCATGGCTGCAGTCACCATCTGCAGTGATTTTGGAGCCCCCCAAAATAAAGTCTGCCACTGTTTCCATTGTTTCCCCATCTATTTGCCATGAAGTGATGGGACCAGACGCCATGATCTTAGTTTTTTGAATGTTGAGTTTTAAGCCAGCTTTTTCAGTCTCTTCTTTCACCTTCATCAAGAGGCTCTTTAGTTCTTCTTCACTTTCTGCCATAAGGGTGGTGTCATCTGCATATCTGAGGTTATTGATATTTCTCCCGGCAATCTTGATTCCAGCTTGTGCTTCATCCAGCCCAGTGTTTCTCGTGATGTATTCTGCATATAAGTTAAATAAGCAGGGTGACAATATACAGCCTTGACGTACTCCTTTTCCTATTTGCAACCAGTCTCCTGTTCCATGTCCGGTTCTAATGTTGCTTCTTGACCTGCATACAGATTTCTCAGGAGGCAGGTAATGTGGTCTGGTATTCCAATCTCTTTAAGAGTTTTCCACAGTTTGTTGTGATCCACACAGTCAAAGGCTTTGCTGTAGTCAATAAAGCAAGACCTCCTCCTTCTTTTGCCTCAATCCTTGCCCCCCAGAAACCCAGCTCAAATTAAGAGATTGTGATAGGTGACGTATAGCAAAAAAATTCTATTGAAAGTTTAATGAGAAATGACAGTTTTATTACCTTCAAGTAAATACCTGCCACATGCAGCTATAAATGGGAATGGATGCGTTGAACTGGGTGGAAAATAAGAAGTCACTGTGGACTGAAGTGCACGATAATGTGTCCTGACATTGAATCCCAGGATGGTCTTCTCTTTTCATGTATTTTCACTCAGCATCACTCAGAGAGCCCAACAAGACAGAAACGTATTCTTTTGTTCCTCTTAAAGCAGAGCCTCATGCCCAGGAAGAGGAGGGGTCAAAAAAAAAAAAAAAAAAAAAGACTTGACTGATTGCACAGCTGTGTCCATTCAGTTTGCTGCATTATTCTTGAAGTCTCCTGCACTGGCCATCATTCTCAGATGGGGCTGGTGGGGTCGGGCAGCTGACAACCTTCTCTAAGTGTGTGTGTGTAGGGGATAGGGGAGTGGAACACACACACACTGGGCCACTTCATTTGTGCCCTCTGTGAGCCCTCTAGTGCCCAAAGTCTGTTCCTTTTAGTCGTTGCTGTCTGCTTATCTGTGTACTTGTCTATTGTAGACAGCTATTAGCTCTGTGTGTGTGTGTGTGTGTGTGTGTGTGTGTGTGTGTGTGTGTGTGTGTGATTTGAGGGTTGGGCTGTGTGGCCTGTTTGGTTTTGTCCCCCCTCCTTCTACTTTTCCACTAGAGCAGCATTGCTGACTTGTTGTGGTTCTAATCAGACATCAGTGCCTCCTTCCCAAGGCCCCTAGGAGTGTGCCCAGATTTTGCCCCCACCTCACCCAGGCCTGTACTGCTCAATGATTAGGATACCCAATAGGCCCATCCTGGGCTCCCTGGAGCTTTAGCATCTCTATTCTTGAATTGCATGTTGCTGAGGGCAGGCTCTGAGCCTGTGTGATGGACTGTCTGCAGTCCTGCTGAGGCCAGGGTTAAATGGACCCTTGCCAATGGCGTGGTGATGCCATCTTGACATGTCTGCAGAGCTGGAAGGAGCTCTGTAGAGTTTTGGCTCTTGTATTAGTTTCCTGTGTTAGTTTTGCTGCTGTCATAAATTATTACAAGTGTAGTGGCTTAAAGCAACTCATTTATTCTCTTACAGTTCTGGAGGTCAGAAATTTAAAATGGCTTTGGCAGGGCTGCATTCTTTCTGGTGACTCTAGGAAAGAGCCCATGTTCTTGCCTTTTCTAACTTCTATAGGCTGCCTGCATTTCTTGGCTCGTGGTCTCACATCACTCCCCGCTCTGCTCCCATGGCCATGTGTTCTCTGCCTCTCACCCTCCTGCCTCCCTCTTATAAGAACCCTTTTGATGACACTGTGCTTATCTGGATAATCCAAGATCACTTCTTCATTTCAAGGCCTTGCTTTAATCCCTATATATATATATATTTTATATTGTAGACAGCTATATATGTCTACTATATATATATATACATATATATATATATATATATATATATATATATATTATCACATAAGGTAACATATGGGAACTGGGATGTGGACCTGTTTAGGGGGCCTACCTCCAAGCCTCCCTCAGCTCCCCACACCTCAGACAAGATCTGCCTAAATGAGCAGATTCAGTGGATCCCAAGTCAGCCCAGTCACGGTATAATTTCTGTGATTCTGGAAAGGCTTTCTAAACCCCTTCTCCCTACAGATGCCTCCTTAACCCACTACCTTCTGAAATTCTCCTCTTGGGAAACAAAGCGTCTTCACCCACAGTGAGAACTCAGGCTTAGTACAAGGCCTAAACAGGTTTCTTCACACTAAGGTGTAAATGTTTGACAGCAAACCTTTCCTAACAGCAAGTTCTGATTGGGGGAGGTGGGCACAGGTGAGGGAAGGAGGTGCCCAGTGATGGAGAGAGAGCGAAGGCACTTGGAAGTATGACCACAAAGTTTTAATCAAACAGAGCAAAATGGCCGCAATGCAGAACAGGTAGTGCTTGGAGAAGAGAAAGAAGATCATCTCCTTGGTGACATAGATTATGTGTATGAAGATGAAGCAGTACAGGAACATGGCAAACTGGTTCTGGGGAAGCAGGAGGTCCTGGAGGCCTCCTGAGAACTGTGGAGAAAGAAGAGAGTGGAAACAGCCAACTGGGGCCTGGGCACCAGGCAGACCTGGGCTTCCTTCCTGCAAAACCAGGGCCTGGGCACCAGGCAGACCTGGGCTTCCTTCCTGCAAAACCAGGGCCTGGGCACCAGGCAGACCTGGGCTTCCTTCCTGCTCTTGTCCCTTCCCAAATGTGACCTTAGGCAGGCTGTCTTCCTCACCCAAGGTGAGGGTAATTGTGCCCACCTCACAAGATGGTGAGGAGGAAGAGTGAGACAAGAATGAAAAATTCCAGGCAAGGCTACTGGCACAGAGGGGACTCATCCATTTTCACTTCTTGAGCCCGGCCTTAGCCCTCCCGAGTCAGGCTGCCGCCCTCCTTTCTCTGCATGCTCCATGCAGCCTGTGGGTCCCACACGTGGGCCGTCTCTCTCCTACTCAGAGATCCCCACATCTGGACACTGGGTCTTGGGCTAGTTCCCTGGACGGTCTCCCCTGATGCCCCACCTTTTTTGTTGGATGGCGGCCCAATGAGAGGGCATCCCTTGGGCACAAATGACTGTATCTGATTTTCTGGGTGCTGGCGTGTGTCACATCGGGACAGGCTGCGGTCCTTCAGCCCAGGGTGTGTCTCTCCTGTGGACAGGTAGTAGACAGGTGATGGGGCCTCCCTAAACCCTCAGGGTCTTGGGTGTGGGGGAGGATCAGCTTGAGCTGTCTGGCTGATTCTGCCTGTGTGTTGCCCTTTTCCAGGATCTATATGATTAAGGTCAAACAGATCCCCATTTAAGCTGTAGAAAGCATTAACATATAAATGGAGTAAAAGATGATGTAACTATTACGATCTGCAGTTAAGAAGGCATCACACCTATGGTTCATTCTTTAAAGTATCTTTTCAACTCATGCCACATTTTTTGTAAGCAGGGTTGGTGATGCTCTGAATTCACTAGAAACATACTCAGAGGTATTTTTTAATACAATAACAACTGTCTACCTATTCACTCACCCACCCACCCGGAAAAAGAGAGATGGGAATTTAAAAACTCAACTCTCCAAGGAAATGCACAAGAAGTAAAACGCTTTTGTAAGATATTGTTAAAGGTGGGGTTTTGGACACAATACTGTTGAAACAACTACATAAAATGTGAGGGCAACTAAATAAAACTGAGCAGGGCAGAAAATGATTCCAGTAAAGCTGCCTCCAAAATGAATGGCAAGGAAGGCAGAAGACCAGAGGAAGAAACCCTGTGTTCTGGGGTGGGAGTGGAGGGCTGAACAGATACTATGTTTCTCTGCAGACCTGGTGTGGCTCTGTGTCCATGGACTCTTTGCCACTGTTGGTGGTCTGCACACTAATGACTGACATTTGTGATTTTGATAACTGTGCATTTGTGAAACCTTTTAGACTTTTCAAAACACTTCCAGTGGTCTCTTTTTAAGTGGAAGACAGAGAACAGATAGGACTATCAAGATTTCCATCCCCTCCAACAAGGAGAAAGATTTTCAAACTAAAAAGCAAGTATTTCATGAGCAAGAAAAACAAAAGATAATTGTTAAGAAGCCAGTGTGTGTTCATTGAGAACAAATCATGGAAAGCCAACCTAATTTTCTTTAAAAAGAACATGGACCAGTCAGTTGGGGAAATGCTATCACGTAATATCTTAATTCTGAGAAACCATTTGACTGTGTGTATCAGTAGTTTTCTGGACAAGGTAGAGAAATGTGAGCTGGAGAAAATGTAACTCAAGGGTGCTGATTAATGGAACATTGCTAACCTGTAGGGAGATCTTTTAGTGGTATTTACTTTAGGTCATATCCTCCTCAACAATTATAGCAATGACTTGGATAAAGCCAGAAGGCACTTTTCTCAGAACTGAGGATGACTCAGAACTGGGAAGCATAGCTAATACATTACATCCCAATAAAATTAAAAAGTGATGAAGGTAGGTTGTTGCATTTGGGTCAAGAAGTGAATTGCATGAGTACATAAAAATGGTAATAGCAAACATTTATGGAGTGCTTACCTCAATGTGCCAGGCTCATTTCAGAGTGCCTCACGTGCATTCTTTCATTTAATCCTCCCCACAACCCTATGAGGTAGGTATTGCCTTATAGATGAGCAGACCAGGGTTCAAAGAGGATCAGTAATTTGCCCAGTGTCATGCAATTCATATGTTTCAGAGCCAGGATTTTAACCTAGAACTGTCTGACTTTAAAGCTCAGACAGTGCTGCTTTAAACAATAACATCTTTCATTATTTAGTGCTTATGATGGTCCAGCCACAGTGTTAGGAACTTCCCATCCCATTTAATCACACACAGGCTTTCTTATCCCTGTTTAGGTTAGGGGAGAGTGGTCCATTTCTTGTCAAAAGATACCTAAGTTTTAGTTGACAGCAAGGCAGTGTGATCCAATAGAACAAATGCCGCCCTGATCAGGGGAGGTGTGTGTCTGTGTGTGGTGGGGCGGGTGATGGTTCTGTCAAAATCCACCGGCCAGGCTGCAGTGTCGGGGGTAGGGGTGGGGGGTGGGGGAGCATTGGAGGGGACATGGAGGGGTGCGTGGAGGGTGGGGGGTGGGGGGTCTGCAGTCTAGGCCCAGGTATCCTGTTTTAAGAGATGCCGAGAAGAGAGGAGAGGGGTGGGAATCCAGCCAGAGGGGAAAAGTTGAGTTTTCCCTGAGGAGGAAAACCGTGGACAAGGTGGTTCTGGCGCCCCCTCTGGGGTCAACCTTCCTTGAAGAGTTGGATCTGAGTTTAATTAATATGGAAGCTCTAAAGCTGTGAGCGGAGGTAGGGTGGGACGCAGCCGCCAAATGGATAAAGTAGCCTTCCCGTGCAGGTCAGCGACGGGCTCCCCTCACCCTCAGTGTCCCGCACCCTTGGCCGCCGGGCGGGACCTGTCACCTACCAGGCGGGGCGTCGCCTGCTGCTGCAGCCTCTCCATCACCTCCTCGTGCTGCCGCTGGCGCTCGTTCTCCTCGTGCAGGTACTTGAGCCGCGTGAGCTCAAACTCCATGCGCACCTTCTCCAGCTCCATCTCGGCGTTGCGCTCGCGCACTGGGGTCCCCGGCGCCGCTGTGGCTGGGACCGAGGGCAGCTCCGCGGGTTCGGGTCCATCGCCCGCCTGTCCTTTAGTGGCAGCGGGGCCGGCCTTGGAGGACAGTGACTTAGGTGGCCCCAGGCAGCCTCCGTCCTCACAAGTTTCCACCTCCTCCAGGTAGTCGTAGGAGGAGTCTGGCTTTGGGATGTCTGCCTCCTGGGACTGGGGAGACGTAAATGAGGGGATGGGAGGAGTCAGTATGGGGCGGCCCCGCCTCCCAACCCGCCGTGCACCCGCAGCCCCAGGCACAGTCCCCCAGGGGTGCTTGAAAGTGTGTTGTGAACTGTAAGCATCTAGACTGAATTCTTAGGAGAAACTTACGTGGAGTTATCAGGATCTTGAGAGTTAAGAAGAAGGAGAGGGCAAACTGACAGAGGAATGGCGCCCTAAATTTGCAAGTAGGTGTGGTGGGGCAACTGAGTAGAAGTCTGTCTTCCTGGTGATCTTCAAATCGCTGCTTGCAGGAGATTCACCCCACCTCCACAGCTAGTTTGAGATCAGTTAGATACCCAGTCGTCTAGAGGTTACAGAGGGAGGAAGAAACCTAGGCTCTGCACTGAGTACCTCTGTACACGAGGACCCGGATCCCCATCTGTAGGAGGAAGAAAGCCACCCCCGCCTCCAACCCATGGAGAGGTAGATGTGTGTGTGTGTGTATGTGAAAGTCGAGTCTGACTCTTTGGGACCCCATGGACTATACAGTCCATGGAATTCTCCAGGCCAGAATACTGGAGTGGGTAGCCTTTCCCTTCTCCAGGGGGATCTTCCCAACCCAGGGATCGAACCCAGGTCTCCCATATTGGAGGCGGATTCTTTACCAGATGAGCCACCTGGGAAGTGGAGAGGTAGATGGAGGAGAGCAAAGCCAACTTCAGGTGACTTCACAATCTTATGAAGGCTACCTAGTCCCGGGATACAGCCAGGTGCCAGTGTGGAGACGGGGTGCACGTCACCCTCCTCTTAGCAGCTGTCTGGAATCTCCTAGCACTCAGCCCCTAGCTCGTGGTGTACCCACTGTGCTCTTCCTCCCCTCACTGAGGCGACGGGCTGGAGCAGTGGGAAGAGGCATCCTCCTTACCAACGAAGCCCTTGGGTTTCCTTCAGACATGGGGTCATCAGGCGCCATCTTGGGGAAGGTTGGGCAACTTTCTCCTGCCCCTCGGCCTTCCATCATTTCCCTATCCTCTGTTGCCATCTAGAAAACCGCAACACTGCCAGTTGGGGCCAAAGGACATTTTTTGAGGCATTAACATTTGGCCTCACAAGATTCTACAGCCTGGCTGCCATCACAATTGCCTGTCCTCATAATAACCCACATTCCACCAGTCGCCAGGCCCCTTTGGCAGAGGGTGGGGTACCTTTGAGGTGCCTTTTATGAAGAACTACAGGGTGGGCCTTCAGCACCCCTAGGGACCACTTTGAAAACTAGAATTCCCCCCACTTTAAGTCCAGAATTCCATCATTTGAAGTCTCTTCTCTTGAAGTTCCTCTTTTAAATGCAGGCTGTATTGAGATGAGTCACAGTTAGCTCCACAAACCTTGTTATGGGCCGGATTTTGTCCTCTCACCCTCCGCACGCATATGTTGAAGTCCTAGCCCCCAGTACCTTAGAATGTGACTTCGTGAAGAGATAAGGGTCTTTACAGAGGTGATTATGTTAAAATGAGGTCATTAGGGTGGGTCCTTATCCAGTATGACTGAGGAAACGTAAACACAGATGTGCACCTGAGGAGGTGATGTGAAGATCAGGGAGAAGATGGCCATCTAAAGACCAAAGAGAGAGGTCTCACATTAGAGTTCTCCAGAGAACCAACAGGAGCCCAATCTTATACGTTCAAATAGAACTTATCAAGAAGGGGCTCAGGTGATTATGGAAGCTGAGAAGCGGCATAATCTGCTGTCAGAAAGTGGGAGACTCCTGAAAGCTGATGTATAATTTCCAGCCTGAGTCTGAAGGCCTAGTAACCAGGAGTGCTGCTGGTGTAAGTTCCGGTCCAAGACTGATATCTCAGGCAGAGAGAATCAGTTCAGCTTTCCTCTGCCTTTTTTCTCCATTCAGGCCTTCAAAGGATGAGATGATGTCCATCCACACTGAAACAGGGTAGTCTACTCTATCCAGCCCACCAATTCAAATACTGATCTCTTCCAGAAGCATCCTCACAGACATACTCAGAAATAATGTCTAACCAGATATTTGGGCATCCCACGGCCTAGTCAAGGTGACACAGAAAATTAACCGTCAAAAGCCTGGGACAGATCCTTCCCTCACAGCCTTTAGCTGAAACCAACCTTGCTGACACCTTGACCTTGGACATCTAGCTTCCAGATCTGTGAGAAGATAAACCACTGTCATTTAAGCCACCCCGTCTATGGTGCTTTGCTATGGCAGTCCTAGCAAACTGATACAACCTCGATTATTCCTTGAACGCGTTGAGTGGGAACAGTAAAGAGACTGGGTGCTGGGGAATATTCTTTGTTGTCTTCAGTTTTGTGGAAATGACAAAAAAACATTGTTGGTAGTTGGAGGCAGGGTTGCATATGGAGAGAGAAAGGGCTGCATTTGAATTCTAGCTTTGCTACTGTTTCTAGCTGGATGTCCAAAGGAAAGTTATTTCATATCTCTGATGTTCCGTGTACTCATTTGTGGAGGGGAATAAGGATTTGCCCACTCCCCTGCCCTGTAGCTTTCCCAATGACTCAGCTGGCAAAGAACCTGCCTACAATGCAGGAGACACAGGAGATGTGGGTTCGATTCCTGGGTCAGGAAGATCTCTTGGAGGAGGAAACGGCAACCCATTCCAGTATTCTTGCCTGAAAAATCCCGTGGACAGAGGAGCCTGGTAGGCTGCAGTCCCTGGGGTTGCAAGAGTCAGACATGGACATCACTGAATGACTAAGCACTACGCTGCACTGTAGCACTGATGTGAAACTAAGCTACTGTCTTTGCCCAGTACCTGCCTATACAGGAGCTATGAACATGATAACTACACCATCTCTATTATAAGAGGATTTGTCACTGGAGAGAAGAAAGTGCTCAACATCTACCTTCTTGAAAGGTGTTTTTTGGCCATGCCAGAGAGCTTAGTTCCCCAACCAGGGATTGAACCCAGGCCACAACGGTGAAAGCCCAAAATACTAACCTCTAGGTCACCAGGGAACTCCCCGTTGCACATCTTTATCTGAACCATGGATTTCCTCTCCAAGAATTATGATGGTGACCACGGGAACTATCTCACAGTTATTGTGTAAGATGTTGATCCTGCCTAAAGCACTAGGAGTAGGATTGCCAGATAAATCTATTTATCTGGACACCAGTTAAATTTGAATTTTAGATGAATAATTTTTAGTATAAATAGGTTCTGAAACTTGCATGGGACATATTTATACTAAAGAATTCTTTATTGTTTATCTGAAATTCAAATTTATTGTAACTGGGGATCCTGTGGTTTCATTTGCTAAATCTGATGGTCTTAACTAGGAGAGACCTGCCAAGAGACACAATCATATATGACTAATGAGGTTCATGGGGTGGCAAAGAGTCAGACACAACTGAGCGACTGAACTGAACTGAATGAGCTGCTATTAAAAATCACCAAGTACTCAAGTGTATAATAAGTGCTAAGTGTAGTTGTATCAGTTGTATATCAAACAACCATAAAATCTCAGTGATGTAACAACAATAAACATTTATTTAATTCAGACATCTAAGAGTTGACTGATCTAGGCTAGGCTCCTCTTGGTCAAGGCAGCTTCTTCCTCTTCTTGGGGCTAGTGGGCTGGCCTTGGCATGCTCTTTTCATGGCAATGGGAGAAGCACCAGAGGTCTTGGAATTGGCATACCATCACTTCCATCTTAAGCTATTGGCTTTGGCTTTGACCAAACTCAATGTTGAATGATGGGGAAATGTACTCCATCCTTTTATTGGGAAGAACTGTGAAGACATAGTGTAAAAAGTGTCGATATGCGGCAGTAAGAAGAGTTGGGGCCCATAAAGCAATCTCCTGTTGTAGTCAAGAAGGTTGGTGCTGCTCTGATTGGAGCAGCTGGGGAAGGTTTGGTGGAAGAGGTGACATGAAGGGCAGGTGGGATTTGGGTAAGAGGATCAGCATGAGCAAAGTCTTGGCTGCTAATTATTATCCATTTGTCTTTCCATTTCTGCTCTCTGCCCTTCTCCATCCTGCCCTTTCCCTAGGAGGTTGTCCTCCATGAAACTGCATGAATTCATTAAGCAAAGCAGTATTTTCCAAGCAAGCAAGATGTACTCTCATTTCCCCTGTCCCAAGGTAAGAACTGCACATACCTGTCCCTCGGGGACTCTATAGGAAGCTGGGGAGATAGTTCTCATGAGCTTTGGGTTGGTTTGGCACTTCTTCACCATGAAAAGAATCTCCCCTCCTCCACTGAGCCCAGGGAAAGGAGGCTATAGTAAAGCCTCTTGAGGGAACAAGGAGACAGGATCACGTGGGAGCCCCCAGGGACTGTGCTGCCTTCAGCAGCCAGCACTGGTGCACCTTCATGTGCTTTGTCATTGTTACTTGGCTGGCTCTGATGTTTCTGCTTCTCTGTGTCCTCTCACTTTAATCAACATCCTTTCTCACTTTTTTCCCTGTCTCATAGCTTTAATGTATGTAAGGTTTCTGCTTCCTCCCAATTTCAGCATATTGTAACTTGAGCTTCTAATAACCCTTCACAGCCCTGACTGCGTGGCCTCTCTCTATGCATTCAGTGTTGTGTTTGTCTTAACTGTCTTAGTCATCATGATTTCCTAGTTGACTTTCCCAAGAGCAGGAATCAGAATGACCTGCTTTGTCTCTATGTGGGCAGAGCTTCTCATTCTAGCTGCTGGGCAGCCCGTAGATTGGAAAGGTGTCCAGCCTGGCTGGGTGGGCAGTGGAAAAGTGGAGGGATGGGGAGGCAGCGTCATACAGAACAGTGTGCGGCAGCCTTGGGTGGTTCCTAAGCAGGAGCTGAGGGTGGGTGGGGGGTCAGTTTCCCTTAGAAGGTCCATTGGGTACAGCAGGCACCATGTTGAAAGTTGATGGACAGATTCATATAGTAAAGTGTCAATGTTTTGGCAAATAACCCGATGAGAGATGCGTGTGTATATTAGTATGGCACTCACCAACTTCCATGCCCATTATCTCATTTGATTCTCAGAACGCCTGATGAGGCCATTTAAAGCAGGTGTAATTATTGCTTCCTGACAAGCAAGGAACCTGAGTCACACAGAGAGATGAAGTGATCAGTGTCTGAGTGCAGAGGATGTTAGTGGTTGAGCTACAACTGGAATGAGGGCTTCCCGTCTCCTTCCCTGATGTGTTTATACTAGACCATAGGATGGTCTTTGGGGCTCCAACTCTAAGAGGTAAGATGATTTTCTACCTCAAATAAAAAAAGAAAGACGGTGTACACGGATGTGTATGACAACATTGCTTATAATAGCAAAAGACTGGAAAAAAGTTAAATTTCCACTAGAAGCAACCTGGTTAGTGCTGTATCCATATCAAGAATACTATGCGATTTTTAAAAGAATAAGGCTAAAGAAAAAAATAACAAATAAGGTAGATGCATCACACAATTATGGAATGCTCTCCAAGATATATTACCCAGTGGAAAAGCAAAAGCAGTGCTTTCCTGCATATTAAAAATAGGGAAACATATTATACTGGTATATGCCTAGAATACGCCTGTAAAACCATAAAAGAAACTGGTTCCTGATGGCTGTGCCTGAGGTGGGAGGATGGAGGGATTGAGGGTTTGGGGTAGAACAGAGATATTCCTAACTGTATAGCATTTTGTACTCTTAAACTTTTTTTTTTTAAAGCAATGTGCATATATTATGTTTTCAGTTAAAATTTTTAAAAAGTGTCTGGAAGAGAGAGGTTTGCTCAATATGGGTGAAAGGAAGTTTAGGCTGTGTAATCTGTTCTAGTTGAAGACAGGTAGGCTCTTTAAGCCACTGGGTCATACCCAACCTACATGCCATCCCCCCACCGCTGTGCCCCCTCTCCCATCTGGGGTTGCCTTTACTTCCACTGGGGACAGATGTCCAACTGCCAACATGCCCTCTTCCCTTTCTGGCTGCCTCAGCTGCAGACTGCTGGGATTTTGAGACATTTCAGCTCGGGTGTGCTAGAGCATTTAGAGGATTGTATGAGTTTGAGTAAACTACGGGAGTTGGTGATGGACAGGGAAGACTGGCATGCTGCAGTCCATGGGGTCACAAAGAGTCGGACATGACTGAGTGGCTGAACTGAACTGAATAGTAACACCGACAATAGTTTACAATGATCGGGCACTAACCATCTACCAGGTGCTGGGAATTTTTCATGGATAATTTTACGTAATTTTTCAGAGAAATCCTATGAGTTAGGTACTATGATTACATCTGTCTTCACAGAAGTAGTAACTGAGTTTCAGAAAGGCTAAGTCGCCTGCCCATAGTGATGCAGGTAGGATCAGGTGAAGCCTGAACTTAAGCACCAGAGTCCCTGTATTAAATCCCTTCCTGCTGGAAATACTGAGAGCAGTTTCTATTTTCCTGACTGAACCCTGGCTGATATACAGTGAGTATGCAAGAGGAAGAGGAGACCTAAATGCTCAGAGGATTTGTTGGGTGCATCTGACGTAAGGACACATGCCCCCAGGGTGTATGCCAGGATGTATGTGAAGGCATGTGTATGGCTTGCTCTCTGTATGTCCCCTTCTCCAGCAGTCCCCACTTCACCTGCACCCTCCTTACCTGACTATCCAAACCTCCTAATCATGGAACTTAACCAGTAACTGCCTACATGTTTGCCTGTTGCCCCAACTAGTGATTGTTCTAATCCTTAGTCCAGAACAGGGCCACCTGCTAGTTTATTAAAGGGAAACGTCCACCCTCATGATGGCTGTTAACCGAAGGGGCTGTGAGGGCTGTACCCCAGCAGCTGATTTCCCTGGTAACTGATGAACCAACCTGACATCAATTCCCCCTATGAATGGTAGCCTCCCTGACTTCAGGAGTGTAAGATACCCTATCCAACAAACCATTGATATTAACAGCTCTGTCGCTGTTTCCAGGCTCTTCCTTTGGCCTGCAGACTGGGCCATAACAAGACTTTCAGGCCGGAGGAGTGCAGCCCCACAGCATGTATATAAGCATTTTATCAGTCAGGGCCTGATCAGAAGACAGAAGCCACACAGAAATTCTAACAGGGAAGGCAGAATGTAAAGAATTACTAACTAGTGACAGGGAATTGGCTACTTAGGAGTAAAGACAACTGTAAATACAGGAATGAATTTGGGAGTGGTGCCTCTCAGAGGCTGAGATTCAGATCTCACTGGAGAGGTGTGGCTGGAGTCATCAAGCCTTGTTCACTGAGGTCATGGTCAAGCTGGAAACTGACCACGGGGTGCCAACAAATCTCACCTGGAAGCTGCCTAGAAGCTGGTGTTAAACTTTACAGGAAGTCATTGGAGAACCTTAGCTAGGAAACCTGTTGGGACAAGCTTCTCCTAAGGTGCCCCTGAGATTCTCTGGAGATGAGTGACATGCCCAGCATTGAGAGAGGAAGAAGAAAGCAAAGAGCACCAGAGCCAGGAGAGGAGCCTTTTCTTCCTGGAGTTCACAAACTCATGACCATTGAGTCAGTGATGCCATCCAACCATCTCATCCTCTGTCGTCCCTTTCTCCTCCTGCCTTCAATCTTTCCAGCATCAGGGTCTTTTCAAATGAGTCAGCTCTTCGCATCAGGTGGCCAAAGTATTGGATCTTGTCAGAAACTTATCTTTTTTACATCTTTCCATGAAATGTTCCCTTGGTATCTCTAATTTTCTTGAAGAGATCTCTAGTCTTTGCCATTCCATTGTTTTCCTCTATTTCTTTGTACTGATCACTGAGGAAGGCTTTCTTATCTCTCCTTGCTATTCTTTGGAACTCTGCATTCAAATGGTTGTATCTTTCCTTTTCTCCTTTGCTTTTCATTTCTTTTCTATTCACAGCTATTTGTAAGGCCTCCTCAGATAGCCATTTTGCTTTTTTGCATTTCTTTTTCTTGGGGATGGTCTTGATTTCTGTCTCCTGTACAATGTCACAAACCTCCATCCATAGTTCATCAGGCACTCTGTCTATCAGATCTAGCCCCTTAAATGTTTCTCACTTCCACTGAATAATTGTAAGGGATTTGATTTAGGTCATAACTGAATGGTCTCGTGGTTTTCCCTACTTTCTTCAATTTAAGTCTGAATTTGGCAATAAGGAGTTCCTGATCTGAGCCACTGTCAGCTCCCGGTCTTGTTTTTGCTGACTGTATAGAGCTTCTCCATCTTTGGCTGCAAAGAATATAGTCAATCTGATTTTGGTGTTGACCATCTGGTGATGTCCATGTTTAGAGTCTTCTCTCGTGTTGTTGGAAGAGGGTGTTTGCTATGACCAGTGTGTTCTCTTGGCGAAACTCTAGTAGCCTTTACCCTGCTTCATTCTGTACTCCAAGGCCAAATTTGCCTGTTACTCCAGGTGTTTCTTGACTTCCTACTTTTGCATTCCAGTCCCCTATAATGAAAAGGACATCTTTTTTGGGTGTTAGTTCTAAAAGGTCTTATAGGTCTTCATAGAACCATTCAGCTTCAGCTTCTTCAGCATTACTGGTTGGGGCACAAACTTGGATTACCGTGATATTGAATGGTTTGCCTTGGAAACGAACAGAGATCATTCTGTTGTTTTTGAGATTGCATCCAAGTACTGCATTTTGGACTCTTATTGACTGACAGCTACTCCATTTCTCCTAAGGGATTCTTGCACACAGTAGTAAATATAGTGGTCACCTGAGTTAAATTCACTCTTTCCAGTCCATTTTAGTTTGCTGATTCCTAAAATATCTATGTTCACTCTTGCCATCTCCTGTTTGACCACTTCCAATTTGCCTTGATTCACGGACCTAACATTCCAGCTCCAACAGAAAATTGAATTAAAGATTTACTGAGCACGGCCCCGCCCATCAGAGCAAGACCCCGTTTCCCCCTCAGTCAGTCTTTCCCATCAGGAAGCTTCCATAAGCCTCTTATCCTTCTCCATCAGAAAACTAACGAATCTGATCACATGGCCTACAGCCTTGTCTAACTCAATGAAACTATGAGCCATGCTGTGTAGGGCCACCCAAGATGGACAGGTCATGGTGGAGCGTTCTGACAAAATGTGGTCCACTGGAGAAGGGAATGGCAAACTACTTCAGTCTTCTTGCCTTGAGAACCCATGAACAGTATGAGGTCTCTTCAGCGCCCTCTGCTTACAAAGCTTAATATCAGGGGCTGGCAAGAGAGATGCTTACAGGGCTTTGCTTCAGTATCAGGAGCTGGGCAATTAAGGGTGGATTTACTGTTGAGAAGCAGTAAATTGATAACTGACACAGCATGTAGGTACTAGGAATTCAGTTCCCTGTCAACACAGCTGCCTCAGTACCCCAGGGGAAGGTGCTGTCTTTTGAGAAGTTCACCCAAAATGATACTTCACAAGCCCCTTCCAGGTTCATGACCCTGTGCTGTGCTGGATACCAAGGCTCATCATATGTACTTCTCACCTTTGTGGAGCATGTGATCTCATTGGAGAGGAACAATGCTTCTTGACGTCCCCTAGGCACACTCAAGTTCACATGCCTTCCTGACTTTTTGCTGGCAGTTTTCTCAGCCTACAAAACCCTCTCTCCTTTATTTCTACCTATGAAAGTCCCTCCAGACTTCAAGGCCTATCCCAGCTACTGCCGCCTGTGAAACTGTGTCCTTTGTGTGTCTCTGGCTGCCTTGTGTTAAGTGACCTGGTGCTTGTCTCATTCTCCCTCTAGAGCAGCAGTTGGATGAGGGCAGGGCATGCTGTCTCACAGCAGGGGCAGTAAAGTGTCAGTGTAGCTGGTGGCGCTGGTCAGGCTGTGGCTCCCTTCCGGCTAGTGAGTGGGAGGTAGGTAGGCCAAAGGGTAGGCCAGAGTGGCAGGCCAGAGGGTCAAGGAGCTGCATTTTCTCCTTTTCATCCTTATACCCTCCAAGGAGAACCAGAGGCCTCACTTCTGACCACTTTCCTTGTTTGATCTCTCTACTGTGATATGAGTAAATTAGCAGCAGATGAATCCCCACAAAAGCAGGTATAAATTAAATGCTTGGGAAGTAGGGTGATAGGTGTGGGAACCTTGGTATCTAAAAAAATTATATGTATCATTTCACAAAGCTGCTCCCCCCCCAATCTATAATTTCTATAAATCCAGCGGCCGTTTATATATTGGGCTTACTGAAGCAAAGCCCACTGGTGGTAAAGCCTGAATACAGGTGCTCTTATGTTCTAACCAGGTGGGAGCTCCTGATGGGAGGCCTACTCCAATGAAGAGTTGGCATAAGGGTGAAATTCTTGACTTGCATCATTCAGAGCTGGAAACGGGGTGTGGAGACCCTCCAGCTTGGGCCTCAGTGGCTTTCAGCACCAATTTCTGAATAACTCCTCTGGGGTGGCAGGAAGGGCCCAGTGGAGCACTGTGGAAAATGTTCTGACCCAGGGATTGAGATCCTGGGGTCCTGGGTCCAGCTCTGCCATTGGCTAAGCCAAGACCCTGGTAAGTTATTGGAATCCTCCAGGAACGCAGTTTCTGCACATAAGCAGTGGGGACATGAAACCTGCCCTGCTTCATACAGGCCTGTTATCCTTGTTTCCACATTACCACAGGTGAGCTAGGAGCTAGATGGTACAGCTGCTATTACACTTGCCCTGAGCTGGTATTCTAGAATGTCCTGAATGAGGTATGGAACGTCTCCCCTATGCTAATGCTGAAGTAGCCCCCCAAAAGCCTTGAGTGTTTCATCAGACACTCCTTTTTCATTTCATGTAACTTAACATAAACTTATTCCCGTAAAGAACGTTCCATCCTTCCCTCACAGCTACAAGAGAAAGGCGGCCTTAATTCAGTGAAGTACCGTTGGCCAACACTGCCCCCTTGTGGTCCAGCTTGTCCTTATGGGGCAGCTTTCAGCCTAGGAGTTCTTCGGAGGTTCTTGCTCCAGGTCATTTGCAGAATTCTCAGGTCACCCCAGAAAAGCTAAATCCACAAGCCCCCTGGGAGGGATTCCAGCTCGAAAGAACTTCTGATGGCAACCCAGAGCTCCAGAACTGGATGTGGAGTCTGTGTTCCAGAGGGGAGAGTAAGGTGGGGTGGAACATGTCATACACAGGAATGCTCATCAATTGATTATAAACAGAACCATGGGAATGAGACCAGCAAAGGAGCCATGGGGGGGGTTGGTCTTTGTCCATGGGGACCTCTAGCAGGAAGGAGTCGGGAGCCTTCCAGTAGGAGGAGGCACAGGAGAACTATTATAGTAGCGTCTGGCTTTGTCCTGGGCCCTGGGGTACAACCCCCAATCCTTGCAGGGGTGAAGGGCTACAGGGCTGCAAGACCCAAAGTGGAATAACAGGCAGAAAATTAAGATACCAGGAGGGGTGAATGTGGCAGGGAATCAACTTCTGGGCTTGGGAAATAAGGTGATGGGGCAGGACCAAAGCACTCAGGTCTTGGACCTAGGGTAGCAGGTGGCTGGGTTTCCAGAACTGGGGGCTAGGTTAGAGCAGGCCTGGCCCTGAGTGTGACCTGTGCTATAAACGCTATGTCATCTCACAGGGACTAGAGGCCTCTGGATAGATGGAAGTCTCCAGAGGGGAGTCAAACCTGTGGGAAAGGATTAAGGGCCTCTCGCTGTGAGTGAGGAGATGTCATTTCAGGCCAGTGTTTAGATGTTTACAGGGTTCCAGGTAAGCCATGGACTTGGCAAATTCGGAAGGAGCTTAGATTGTGTTTCTTCTCTGCTGGCCCTAGCAGGACCCTGGCTCCCCTCTGATGGCTCAGGTCGGCTCCACACTGTCCCCTCCCCCAGCTTGTGTACCTGCTCTGAGCCTCAGAGTAACTTCCCAGCCCAGAAAACAAAGATGCCACCTGTCACTTGAGACGGGTCACATCTACTGACCTTGTGGTGTGGCTGATGGAGGCTCAGGAGCATCTCCCAGGCATATTTGCACTTGAACTAGTGTCAAGGCCTCCACACGCCGATGATGGAGTTTTAGGTGCAGAAGCAAAATAATGCAGAGAAGGCAATGGCACCCCACTCTAGTACTCTTGCCTGGAAAATCCCAGGGACGGAGGAGCCTGGTGGGCTGCCGTCTATGGGGTTGCACAGAGTCAGACACAACTGAAGTGACTTAGCTGCAGCAGCAGCAGCAGCAGCAGAATAATGGGAGAGATGGCTGGGAGTTTGGGGAAGGCCTCTGAAAATTCCGTGCTGTGCCACAGATGACAAAAACCCCATCAGCTTAAAATCCCAGAATTCACAGTGGGAGCTTCCCTAAAAGCCTACACGTGGGCATGGCTATGGTGTCTCTGCTGGTGAGGAGCCACTTGCATTGCTGGCAGGATCAAAAACGGTTCACTCCGACAGGGACTGCTTAGCACCTGTGTCTCACCTGTGGATTACAGGAGTTTTTGATGTAATTTTTGCTTTCAGCTGTCCTTTTTGAGCAGCATTTCCTGGAAAGCCAAGCCTAAGGGATGCATGTGAAGATCAAGTTCCCAGGACCAGATGGGACCTGGGAAGCACTGCAAACATTCTCCCACCCCCCCACCCCCTTCTAGAAACTCCCAGTTCACATCAGCATAATAAAGGTCTAGCCATGAAGGAACCTGTTTAACCTGCAAGTTTATTTGATCTAGACTCACTTTGCCTTGTGTGCTCTGTGTTTCCTGCTCTTAGAACTAACTGCCTACAAAACTCAAGGGGCCCCATCTTATGGGTGCTGGGTCATTATTACAGGGTGGGCTGAAATGAGCTTTGACCTGCAGAAGCTTCCTGAAAATCTCTGACTCTGGTGTGCCTGAGTTCCCAGCAGCTTCCTGGGGTTTCCATAGCAGCGTCAAACTACTTCCATTATCTATCTTGGCTACTACCTTGGCTCCTCCCCCAAGGGGACTGGAAGTAGGTTTGCCAGATTTAGCCACTAAAAATACAGGAGGACCAGCTAGGACTGATGGCAAAGCTCCAATACTTTGGCCACCTGATGCGAAGAGCCAGCTCACTGGAAAATACCCTGATGCTGGGAAAGACTGAAGGCAGGAGGAGAAAGCGGTGGCAGAGGATGAGATGGTTAAATAAAATCATTGACTCAGTAGACATGAGTTTGAGCAAACTCCAGGAGATAGTGGAGGACAGAGGAGCCGGGTGTGCTGCTGCAGTGCATGGGGTCACAGAGTTGGACACAACTTAGTGACTGAACAACAACAAAGCTAAACAAGTAATTGTGTTTTAGCATAAGTATGTCTCATGAGGTGTGCCAACCCTATTTGGAAGATGCCTGAGAGGTGTGGGTGCCTCTGGGAACAAGTGGACACAGAGCTCTACAGAAGACCCAAACTGGGTCCTCAGTATCACGCCCCGAGGCCTCCACAGCCAGTCACTGACAGGCCTTGGGCTAGGGCTCCACAGGCATTGCCTTATTTAACTCCCCTCAGCAGAGACTGTTATCATCCCTCCTGTTTATGTATGAAGAAACCACAGCTCAGAGAAGTTAAGTGGTTTGCCCATGTCACACAGCTGTGACGCAGCCAAGTTGAGAGCCAAACCGTTTCCTTTTACTCCAAAGTCTGGTGTTTTACTTCCTCTTGGCCACAGCATTTACTGTCTGTCCCACACCCCTGGGCTGAACCAGCGGCTGTTCAGCAACCCCCTCCCCCAAATCAGTTTCAAAAAGATCCCATAACCTTTCACCTCTCCACCTTCTCTAGACTCCCCAACGTTCCCACCCAAGTTCAACACCCTCCAAGGTTCCCAGTGACCAGTTGCTAACAATGTTCCCTTCTGCTAACAATGTTGCTGGCCACCTTGGAAAGGGGAGGAAGAGGGGGTGTGGCCGGTGACTTGATGAGACTAACTTGAGCCTTCCCTGCCCTCCCTTTTTGGCTGCTTACCACCAGTCAAATGTCACCTTCTCTGTTCCCCTTGGACAATTTCCCTTTCTGTCCCAGGCAGACTTCCTCCTCCCCAGGCCTTATGGCACGTGGGACACCCCTTCGTGGCACTGATCACATTGCAATGTTACCCTTGCCTCATGGGTGTTTGCACCTCTCGGACTTTAGGTTTTGTTGTTTTTTTTTTTAAGTTAATCTTTTAGAGAAATTTTTGGTTCATCCAAAGAGACTCCAGACTTTTTATTTTTTAAATTGAATTTTAAGGAGAAGTTTTAGTTTCCTACGAAGACTCCAGGCTTTCTTTTAAAACAGGGACTGTGTGATTCACCCACTCCCAGCACCTAGCATGGCCTCTGGCTCATAGCCGGGGTTCAAATGCATGCTTGTTTGGTGATAAGTGAGGCAAGACACACTGGGAATGATTAAAAAAAAAAAAAAAAAAGAGATGTATCTTTACGCGAATCTTTGCTGTTGAAAATGAAGTCCGTGACAGTTTTTTGGGAGTTCAAGAGTAGTTCTTTTTCATTGCCCCTCCTTGGTTGGCTTTCAAGTTTGCCCTGGAAGCCTCGGCCCGAGAATCTTCTGTCCAAATAGCCTCTCGCTGGCAGCAGTTCTACCTTCGTCCAGAAGATGGCGGGCGAGGCCCGCAAGAGAGCTTCGCAAGGCAGCCAGGCGCCAGGCCTGCGCAGGTGACCCTTTTTTAACAAAAGATGCGGGCACCTGAAGCCTATTTGCCAACCCCATAAATGCGCATGGGCGACAAGAACTAAGGGATAGGTTCTCTCCGTGAAAAGGAGCCTTTTTTGAAACGGTGTTTCAGGGGGAACATGGCAGCAAGTGGTTAAAGGGCAGGTCCTCAAAAACTCCCCTTTGAATGAGGAAAAACACTGTGGAAAATGAACTTTCTATAAAGCAGGCACAGCTCTCAAACTCTCCGTGACTCAGGACGACATGCTTTTTTGCCTCTTGAAGCTCATTTGCTTTGGAAATGGTTCCCGGCTCCCTGGCCACCTCCCCAGCCGACTGGAAGCTCCTCTTGGGTCACAATTCCTCCTCCTCACAGGTCTGCACACTCCAGACAGGTAAGGGAAGAGCTTCTGACTTGAGCTAACTGGGAAGTGGTGACAACTGAGCGAAATGGCAAAATGGGGATTTTCCAGCACGATGGGTATTTGCCAACTAGCTCTTCTGCAGGGCTGATGAGGCCTACCCACATCTCCGCCTAGAGTCCGCAGTACTGGGTGAGGAAAGGCCAGCCACCCCGTGTGCCTGCCGGAGGGGCACAGGTGTGACCGTGGGAACCGTCTCCATCTTGCTCTAGGCCAGATATTAAGGCTGCAGCCACCCCCGCCCCCATTTTCCTTCTGACCTAAATCTTCCCTGAGGCTAAGCTGGGCTCCCAGCCAGGGTGTCAGCTGTGGACAAAAGCGCCCTGTTTGGAAGGATTGGCTACTGTGTTTTCCTATACAGCCCAACAAACTGTGTCCAAATCCCCCAAGTCAATGTGATAACGCAAAAAGATGCAAAAATGGCAGGGGCCTCTGGGCTGCCTTCCAGGAAACCAGAAACACTGCCCCCTCGTGTTTTTACCACAAGGCAATAGGCTTGTTTATCGGAAGCGGCCCCCTGCGCGGTCTCCGCCTCTGGCTGATCACATGGCGGGTGCTGTGCTGGGTGCTTCCGCAAGCTGAGCTTGCCCTATTTTTTTCTGGCTGACTGGGGAAGCCAACCATTACTCACTGCTTCTCCCCCACCCTGCACAACCATGGTCCGTCCTCCCCTCCCCCTACCTCTTCCTCCTCCTTCCAGCTCCTCTGTCTCTGGCTTTGCAGGGGTCCCAGCAGAGGGCTGGACTGGGCTGGAGACCCAGGCGAGTTGTGCTGCAACTACCCACTGCTGTGTGGACTTGGGGAGATGGCTCTTTCAGCTCTTTGTGTGCAGGCTCTGCTCCTGCTAAATGGCAGTAATGATATATGCTCTAACTTGTCAGTTGGTTGCAGGCTGTGTTAGTATGGCTGGTGCACAGGAAAAATGGGGTGTGCAGTCAGGATGGACATGGCTCTCTGTGGACCTGAAAGGTGGAAGAAGGAGGGAAGGTGGAAAGGATGAGAGGGACTTAGTTCACATTATGGGGAAGGGAGTGCCAGGTTGGGGAAGTGGTGGGAACAATGGCACAATGACAGGAATCCATGGAACATTTCCTAGGAACAGTGGGGACGTCATTCTGGCTTAATCAAAAGCTCTGTGAATGTGTGTGTGTGTGTGTATACACACCCATGCAAGTGTGCCCATAATGAGGACACGATTCTGGAAATTTGGTTGGTGGCCCAGTTATTGGGGGAGCCTTGAAGTCACAGCTCATTACCTTGGGCAACATTGCAAGTTGATGAGCAAGGATCACATGCAAAGGAGTGTGAGGAAGAGAATGTGGCCACTTGTGTGAGAGAGGATTGGAGAGATCAACTGGAGGGACCCATTTTGGAGGCCTCTGTAAGTTCCAGGCCAGAGAGGATGGTGTGAGAGACCAGGATGGCACCCCAGGGGACATACATGAAACCCATTGTGTAGGAAGGGTCGACAGGACTTGACTGAAGTTAGGCCTCTGAGATGGGAGGCTGGTGGGACTGTAGAAGAAACCAGCAAGGCTAGAGAAGAAAGCCTGGTGAGGGGAGAACAATTCAGCTTCAAAGGCACTCCACCCAAAGTGACTGATTTCGTTTGGCCAAATATAAGCCATAACCGGTGAGGAGGAGAGTGAAAGCCCTCAACTGACGGGACTCCTCTAGCAGGCTGTCCTCACTCTTCTGGTCTCCTGGGCCTTTCAGAAAGTGCCTTCCACCCTGCGCCTACATCCTGACTCGGCCTCTAGCTACCAGTCAGTTGAAGAAATGGAAGGCAGATCTTGGCCTAACTGGAAAGATCCAGGCTGTGCCTGGGCTTCACTTCACCAGGGGCTGCTGTTCCTCTTCCCGCTGAACCAGATTCAGCTGTTTTTGCTGGATAGGTTGACAGCTGAACCTCATCTGGCAGGCACTGTTTTGGGAATAGAGACCAGGAGTTCTGCCTAAAAAGCGGGGAGAGAAACAAAGGTGGTAGATCCTTTTCTGGAAGGGCAAAAGGTAGCCGGAGGCGTTTTATCCCTCAATTCAGAGTCATTCAGACAGCTGCTCGTATGATTGATGGAGATGTTTATTTGCACAGTTTTCTTGGAATCGCTAATCTCTAGTAAATGCTCAGCGCCCTGCAGGAGAACACTGCTAGCATTGTGAGGTGTGCATTTTCATTCTAACGGAGCTGCAGATGCAGGCAAGACATTGATTAAATATAGAACTGGCAGGAGCAGATAGGTGTAAGTGCCCGCAAAAAGGAGCTGGGTGGGGGAGGGAGCACCCAGCTCTGTGGCTCACCAGCCCCTTCCACCCTCTAGACCTCAGTTTTCTCACCTGCTAAGTGAGGGTATTGGGCTGGAGGACCTCCAAGTTCCTTCTGTACCTGGAGATTCTATAGTTTATTTTGTGTCATGGTCCTAGCCTGGACCCGGGTTCTGCGGGCAGTGGTGAAGAAAAACAAACAGACTTTGGCATCTGGAAAAGGCCACCTCAGAATTGGCCCTCGTGGGCCTCTCGAAAGCTTTTGAATCCGTCTTGGTCAGCTGAACAGAATTCTGGTCTTGTGCGGGCCAGTGTCAGTTTTCACATTGTCTGCAGTTTGGCTACTATCACAAACTGGTTGTAAGAAGTAACTTTTATGAGAGATGAGCAAAGATTAATTTTCAGAAAATTTTAAAAGCAATTAAACCCTTTTCTTCAAAGGGAATTTTATGTGGACTTGAGATAGGACAGATAAAACTCTGGCTATCCTGGGAGTGGGGGACTGAGAGTCCCCAGGCTCCTCTGTGAACCTGCAAGCTCTGGAGCACAGTTTGAAAGTGACCAGCCTGAGGGTCAGACAGTCTAATGACAGCTCTGGGGACAAGTGAGGTCCCTGATTCCATGTCCATGTCATACTTTTGATTTTAGCAAAGGTAACTTAAGGACCAGCACATGAATGCCGCCTCTGTATCTGCTGTGAGGTTTCTGGTGAAGACACTGTACATTGGTTCATGCAGTGTCCTCCATGGAATGCTCCCAGGTGAGAAATTTCCCTCAGCAGTTTGTATGAGGAAAAACTTTCTTTCCCTAGGAACTAAAGTGCCCTTTGGGTCTTTGTTCTAAAACAAACAACCGACCAATGAGCAAACACTGTCTCGCCTGAGAGGAACTTTTCCATAATAAGATGCATATCCATTAATAAGATGTGTGATTTCCTTTGTGCTGTGTGGTAGATGCCATGTGTTGCCTCTTGGTGTCCATCTCAAGCTCATACGTGTCTTCCTGTGCCTGAGAGACTGTAAAGTTAAAAACACCATTTCCCAGGTTCCCCTGCTCCTAGGATTCTAGATTTACGTTCGTTTCCACCACTAGATGGTCTAATGTAGTATGTGGAGGCAGAAGTGAAGGGAGGTCATTTTCATGCTGCACTGGCTCGTGCTGGTGACCAGGGTGATTCTGGGTGTGAGTGTTCCTGCAGTCATGACTTCATGTCTGGTCACTAGCTCCATGGGTGTTGGTGGGCTGGCAGTGCCTCCCAGATTTTGAAACTGGAGTCATGGCAGTGTGCTCTTGATTTCAATGATTCTCTGTGTTGAGATGTGATTCTCTGCCATCCTGATTATGGCAGAGGTGGCAGCTCCCCTGATAGGCCAGTTCTGATTGCTATTTCTGATGGCCTAGCCTAGAGCTCTCTCCTCACACTCTTTCCATGATCCATTCTGTAAGGACTGAATCCCCTATGTTACAACATATTTCCTTAACAAGCAAGAGGGATTTCTGTTCCCTGTACTTGAACCCTGACTAATGTTCCGTGGTTGTCAGGATGCTTAGATTCAAGTTTTGTTGCTTCCTATTGAAGATTGAAGGGTCTTTGAACCTCAGTTTTCATATCTGAAGCTCCATGGTAGTAATAATCCTTTACTTGTATTGTAATTGTTTCCATGTATCTCTCACCATTGACTCCTGCCTCCCTCCATGACTAAGAGCTATTTCAGGTTTTACAGCTTACCAAGCCCTTTCTCCTTTTATGACTTGACTCTTAACAACTACCATGGGAGGTCAAAGGGAGGGTTTATTATAATCATCAATACAAGCCCACAAGGTAATTGGCATAGTGGAGTCATGTACACAATGTGGCTGAAGAATGAGTGGAATGCTCTGTGTTGCTTGGAGGAATTGGACAAGGCTTTAGGAGGACATGGCACCTGAAATTTGAAGAACATGATGTCTAAAGAGAGAGAGGCCGGGTGAGGGAAAGCATGTGCACAGGCTTGGAATCCTGCACAGGCGTACATGTTCAGAGGAGGATGCAACCATGAGTTCAAGACTGTTTGAGTGGACAGTGGGAGGGCTGTGACGTGATAGGGACTGGGACTCCTGCCTGCGGGAGTTTGTTTCCCCTGTAGATGGCCGAGGGGCAGGAAGCAACCTGAATGATCATACTGAGGCTGGAAAGGGCTGGAGGGGTGAGTTTAGAAGCAGAAAGAGTGAGTAGTCTATATGGCAGTTCAAGGAAGAGGTGACCAGAGATGGTGCTGGGGGTGGAAACAAGGGTGTTGGATGTGGGGGGTGAGAGAGAGAGAGGGAGTGATCTAGGATGATTCCTGGGTCTCTGGTTTGGACACCTGGGTGAGTGGTGCTCACTGAGAAAGGGAGCTTGGGAAGAGGAGCAGGTTTGGACTTACTGAGTTTCAGATTATCTGGTAACCAGATGCTTTTCACGGGTCTGAAGCTGGAGAGAGGTCTGTCTGGGGGGGTAAGTGTTAGATCACGTTCAGGTGGTGGTTGAATCCTCAAGCAGATGAGCTTGTTTAGGGAGAATATGAAGGCTGGGGAGAAAGGAAGATTGAGGACCATCACTGCTTAAAGAGAAACCTGGAAACAGGAGTAGAGAAAGATATAGAAGGAAAATTAGAGGAGGAGAAAGAGGTTCGGGGAGATGTGTGGGGGCACAGTGTTAGAATTGCAGGGGTATCTATACAGGTGGAACTCGGAATGTTTCATTGGGATCACTGGTGAACATTGTAGTTCAGTTTCAACAAATATATATTGTATACCTACTATACTATTCCTAAAACGTGGGATTTTTCAGCAAACAATTCCATTCTAGTAAGGGGAGACAGCTAATAAAGAATGAACAAGTATTTTTACGGCATGCTAGAAGGGTGTATAAGTGCTATAGATAAAAAAAGTCAGACATATTAAGGGGAAAACCAGGAATGTTGGGTAGGGGTTGTGATTTTTAATCTGGTGGTTACATGTGAGCAAAGACTTGAAAGTGATGAGACCACATGAATATCTGGGCAAAAGCATGTCAGGCAAAAAGCATAGCCAGTGACAGGGCCTCAGGGTGGAATCTGCCTGGAATAGCAAGGAAGCCAGCATGGCTAGAGGTGAGTGAAGGAGAGAGAACAGTAGGCGATAACATCAAGGAGGTAAGGGGTGGAGTGGAGGCAAGCCTTCTAGGGCTTGGCAGACCCTTGGAAGGACTTTAACTTTGGGTAGCAATGGAATGTTTTGAGCCAAGAAATGGTATAACTTATGCTATAAAAATACAGATTATTCTGGCTACTGCATTGAAGATAGACTATAGGTGGGGGTGGGGAGCAGCAGAAAGACCTGCTATTGGAGAAATCCAGACAAGAGGAGGTGATATCTTGAGTTAGGATGGTGGAGATAGTCAGAAGTGTCAAATTATGGTTCTGTTTTGTTTTCCTTTTGTTTGTTTTTTCCCCCTTTTTAGTCCCCTCAGACTCTGAACTTTTTATTTTGTGTTGGGATATATCCGATTTGGATCTGTTTTGAAGATACACACTACAGAATTCCTGGTGGATTGGGATGTAGGGTATGAGAGAAAGGAGAAAAGGAGTGTTCTGAGTTTCTTAGCTTGAGCAGCTGGAAGGATGGCATTACCCTCAGCTGAGCTGGTGAGGGTCGTGAGTGAAGAAGGTTTGGGTTCAGATATGAGAAGTCTGGTTTTGGACATGTTGAGTTTGAGCTGTCTACAAGGTACCTGAGTGTAGATATTGACTAGATATTTTCAGGGGCATGGGGGGCGGGTGGACTCCAGATTGTCCGTATTGAGGAGTGGATTGGAAGTGAGAAAGTGGAGACTGTGCTATAAGCTTGCCTGTGGAAGAAAGGTATACTGTATGTCTGGATAGTGAAAGTGAGAGGGAAGGGATGGACTGGGAGAATTTTTTTTTCAAAGAAGTGTGAGCTTGTTTACAGGAAGAAATAACAAGGAATTCATAGGCTGACAAGTACAGAAGGGAAATTGTTCGTAATGGAGCGAAGTCCTTGAGGAAGTCCATGATAATGGATGTATCTGAACATCCAGAATGTCTTGTTTTCTGAGGAAGGGCCATGTGAAAGGTAGACCTAGACAGTTTTCTAGGTAGTGGCAATGGAGGGGCAAAAAGTTGAGAGATTTCAATTTATATCTCTCCGAGATAAGAATTAGGGTCAACTAAAAGAGAAGGGAACTGAGTATGGAAGTTGAGGAAAAACACAAAAGTTGGAAACCTTGAGGGGAGTGGGAGAAGTTGAGTGGCTGAGAGTGGTGAGGGTGCAGCTGATGCTGTGAATTTGTGGAGCACAGTTCTTCACTGCCCTGAGCTCTTCTCCAATAGTCCTGAAAGTAGCCATGGTAAAGAAGGCAGAGATTTAGGTTGACCCAGGTTTAGGAGTGTATGGGGTAGATGATAAGATGTGATAGAAAGACAAGCAGATGATAGCGCTGGAGTGAGAGAACAATGGAAGTGAAACTATGTAGATGGAGAAGGAAGTGAGGTCAGGAGCTGCTGACAGAAGTGGAGAGCCAGGTAGAGTTAGGAGCTCAGAGGTCAAGATGAGGTCAGAGAGTAGGTGTAGTGGGAGGACCTGAGTGAGAGCTAGAGAAATCAAAGATGTGAGAGTGGATTATTAAGGTTAAGACCAAGGATGAAGTGGTTTTGGGTGGTTGTAATATAGGAGGTGGGACCAAGGGGATGGGCAGCCCAATATGGAAAGGAGGTGAAGGTCCCTGGAGCTGAGAATGTGAAGGACCTGGAAACTGGGATGCTAGCTATTTGCGTGGATGCAAAATTCCCAAGATGATGCTGGGAATTAGGGTGAAAAGGAAATCAGTGGGTCTGGATGATCAACTCCTCAATCTAAGTTGGGGAGAATTCAGGCAGCTCCTAGAGAATCATGATAATAGGCAGTTGGGGACAATGAGATAGTTGGCTTAGCCGCCAAGAAGGGAGGAGATTTTTCCCAAAAGCTGAACAAGAATGGCCTGGTAAGTTCATTCCTCTTTCTGAGATTCCTCTGTATATTTTTTGCACCTCTATGATAGCCTGTGCTTCATTTGGCCGCCTCCTACTGCTGACCTTTTTCAGTCTTCTTTTTCAATAGTGTTAGACTCTTGAGGGAAGGTATGCTGCTGCTGCTGCTAAGTCGCTTCAGTCGTGTCCGACTCTGTGCGACCCCATAGACAGTAGCCCACCAGGCTCCGCCGTCCCTGGGATTCTCCAGGCAAGAATACTGGAGTGGGTTTCCATTTCCTTCTCCAATGCGTGAAAGTGAAAAGTGAAAGTAAAGTCACTTAGTCATGTCCGACTCTGAGCGACCCCATGGACTGCAGCCTACCAGGGTCCTCCATCCATGGGATTTTCCAGGCCAAGAGTACTGGCGTGGGCTGCCATTGCCTTCTCCGAGGGAAGGTATGATGTATTCTCATATTGGAGGTACTTAATAAATGTTCATTTAGAAATGGAAACTTGGCCAGATTGTGACTGGTGTTGTTTATGTTACTTGAAACAAATACAAAAATGCTTCATTATCTGTCCATCAGTGTGTTTTCAACACAAACACCCCATCCCCTAAACTCAAGGTCAGGATGGCTGGCCTCACATGGAAGATACAAGAGAGATGAGATTCCCGTATGTGTCACCTCCTGGGACCTTGTGTCTGCAAGTGTCTCTGAAACCCAAGTGTGCTCAGGCTCCTGGTGACCTGACAACTGATGGGGAAACACAAGGAATTGGAAAAGATGCCAAGCCCAGAAGTGGCTGCTGGAAACCGAAAACTCGACCAGAAGATCAGTTGTACAATGAACAGCAAACTACTCAAAGGAAAATATTTAATTTAAGGTGGGGCTTTATTTTCCTTATATCAGAATAATACAGACTTTGGATCAAAGCCTCTGGGACTAATGACAAAAAAATTAAATTAAGTGTAATTATATGCCACTCAACGACTCCTGGGAAGCCATTCAAATATGCAAGTGTCCTGTGTGAAAGGTGGTGTTGGTTCTTCCTGATTGAGAAAGGCAAGCTGAAGAGGAGGTGGGCTGAGTGGAGGTAATTTCATTTGATAAACTCAATTACCACTTCTCTGCGACTGTAATGGGTTCTGCTCAAACAATGGAAAAATGATTAGGTGTTTTACCCCTTTGATGATCCAAGTGAATAAAAGAAATAACAAAGTTTCTAGAACCTGGCAACTTTAAGACAAGACCAGATCCTAAATTGTGAAAGATACTACAGATGCATTAATAAGTATTGGACTGACCCAATTAGCTCCCTAGTGGTAGCACGTGTTTGAATGCTGCGGGCAGAGGAGTTTGGTTGCCCCCTGAAGGCAGGTGCCATGCTTAACACTCTTTAGTATCCTCTTACCCTTGGCACAGACAATGGCCATAGTCGGTGTGGGGAACGCTCTGTTTTGCTGTGTTTCTGGTGCAGTTGGCTACTAGTTTTCTCCTTAGGATGGTTATAAAAGCCAGTTTTATCTCCCACCATGATTCCATGTTAGCCCTTAACGACTTAGGTTTCCATATCCGCCAGGAAAAACAAGTTGAGTGACTCTGTTCAAGGGGGCGATAAAATGATGCATAATAATTTCATTTTATTAGCGAACAAACCCATAACTTTCGCCAAAAACTAGTTATGAGTTGAGTTGGATTCGCCATATTCTTTTCATAGCGCTATGCATGCTAACAAATGTTTGGCCTGTTCGAGTTTTAGCCCCTGTCTTTGTCCTAGCAACCTTTGGACCTACATGCCCAGCAGTTTCCTGCCAGTCCCACAGACACTTCAGATTCAATCCTTCTCTCCTCCTCTCTACCCTGTCCCCTCCCAGGTTCCCCTGCCCGGCTCCTTGCAGTAACCTAGGGTCACCTGCCTCTCAGCTAGCCTGTTGGTTCCTTCTCAAGTTGGTACTTCTCCCAACTTTCCTTTAACCCTGTCCTCTCTTCTCCAACTCCAGGAATACAGCCATAACTCAGGTATTTGTTACCCATCACTTGGATGAGGGCAGCCGTTTCTCAGCTGGTTTCCCAGACTGTCTTCCTGCTGGCCCATCCTCTGTATTATTGCTGGAATACTCTTTGAAAGCAAAAGACAAATAAAACCCAAACTAACGGGATCCTGCTGCACTTGGCATGGTTCTGGAAGGCACAGTCGCTGGATTAAGAGGCCTGATTTGAACCCCAGCTGTACCACTTCCTGGCTGTGAACCTTAGTTGCCTCACTGGTAAAACTAGGACTAAAAATAATCCCTACCTCAGAGGGTTATGGTGATAGTTCAGTGAGCAGACCAGTAAAGAGCAATGCCTGATACAGAGTTAGTGTCCAATAAGGGTTAGTTGCCTTTAGCCTTATGAAAACCCTTCAGTGTCTGCCCCCAGCTCACAGCAAGCGTTTTCACACTGTGCTTTAGGAGGGCTGGGGTTTGTGGTGTCGGTGAGTTTTTTGTGATTCTGGAGGAAGGAGGGAGCATTAACACACAAAAGATTATTCAGGGTTTACTTTCCTTTCAAAATTTACATTTTAGACCGAAAACACTAGTTTTCCCCTGGGCTTTTAAGTTTAACTTGCAAATTTCATAATTAGTCTAGCAGATATTTAGAATCATGTTGAAGGGGGCCCATATAACGTCCTCTAAAATATTCAAACTGCCTTTAAAATTCAAATTCTATTAAGTGCTATGCTATGCTATGCTAAGTCACTTCATCGTGTCCGACTCTGTGCGACCCCATAGACGGCAGCTCACCAGGCTCTGCCGTCCCTAGGATTCTCCAGGCAAGAATACTGGAGTGGGTTGCCATTTCCTTCTCCAGTGCATGAAAGGGAAAAGTGAAAGTGAAGTCGCTCAGTCGTGTCCGACGCTTAGCGACCCCACGGACTGTAGCCTACCAGGCTCCTCCGTCCATGGGATTTTCCAGGCAAGAGTACTGGAGTGGGGTGCCATTGCCTTCTCCGCTATTAAGTGCTACAACTGTCCAATTAATCAACACTATCTTCTGAGGTATTTGTAATTTTTAAAATATGTGAAATTAAACATATAAATAAGGCCATTTCTGATATTCTTTTAAAAAAAATTCCTGATATATAAACCCAATGCATCTTAGAATTTTCAACTTAAAATCATTAGTCTAAAAGTAATACACATTATAAATTAGAATCACAAGTCTAATTTGCTAGATACTGTAATATGTAAATCCTCTTAAACATTATATGGACTTGACTATATGGACTTAAACATTATATGGACTTAGACTAACACATTTTTTTCTCAGTTTAACGTTTTACCTTTAGTATCGATTTGATTTATTTATTTCTATACTTACTTAATTTTGAGTTTCCCTGGTAGCTCAGCTGGTAAAGAATCCACCTGCAATGCAGGACACCCCAGTTCAATTCCTGGGTTGGGAAGTTTCCCTGGAGAAGGGATAGGCTACCCACTCCTATATTCTTGGGCTTCCCTGGTGGCTCAGGTGGTAAAGAATCCACCTGCAATGTGGGAGACCTGGGTTCCATCCCTGGGTTGGGAAGATCCCCTGGAGGAGGGCATGGCAATGCATTCCAGTATTCATACCTGGAGAATTCCGTGGACATAGGAGCCTGGTGAGCTATAGTCCATGGGGTTGCAAAGAATTGGGCACAACTAAACACAGCACCTATTTAATTTTATTATTTTAAAAAAATAATAATCCATGCCACTCAGCATGTGGGATCTTAGTTCCCTGGCCAGGGTTCAAACCTATGATGGGACATGGGCACACATGGGGCTGGTGTGGTCATGGCAGCTGCTGGCCAGCTTTGGACCTTGAGAAATCCTGGTGACCAGAGCACCTTGGCAGCAAGGAGCCTGAGATGAGTGAAAGTCGATTCTTTCTTTCCCAGGCCATCTACTTGTGCACATTTGAACCATTTTCCACACTCAGATCAACACAAGCCTTGAGATTCTGGGTCACCTGTAGCTCCGTGTATGAATCCAAATGTTACAAGGGAAGTGATGTCACTTAATTCTCCTGCAGTTAGGTCTTCTGGGCCCAGGCAGAGGATGTGTCTATTTTGGAAAGGCTCCTTTCAAACCCAAACTTTCACCCACTTGAATTCCTTTGCCTCCAAAATTAGTGTTAGGGGATGACCACAAGCTTTCCATATTTCTTACCCTTCGTCTTGCCAAACAGATTGTAAATGCCCCCAGGGCCGCCTTTGACTTCTGCGTCTCTGGCAAAGCTGGCCTCCACAGGAGGTTCAGAGGAGTGCTCAGAAACCTCTAGGACTGAGACTGTTCTAGATCTTTTCTGACTTGTGTGACCTAGGAAGGTAATTTAACCTCTTGTATGTTTTCCCATTCCTAAATGGGGGTTACACACGCTACCTGCTTTCTAAGAGTACTATTATTATAAGTTTGAAATGAGCTAGGATTTCAGTAAAACCATGCATTTATTTATTTAAAAAATTATTGTTTTTTGGCTGTGCTGCACAGCTTGCAGGATCTTAACTCCCCAACTAGGGATTGGACCCATGCCCCATGCAGTGAAATCGCAGAGTCTTAACCACGGGACCACCAGGGAAGTCCCTATACTTAATTTTTAATCTCCTAGTGTTAGGGTTGGGAAGATCCCTTGGAGGAGGGCGTGGCAACCCACTCCAGTATTCCTGCCTGTAGAATCCCCACGGACAGAGGGGCCTGGTGGGCTACAGTCCATGGGGTCGAAAAGAGTTGGACTTGACTGAGCGACTAAGCACACACAGTGTTAGAAAGGCCCTTATCCAATAGTATTATTTGTATTGTTGTATTATTTCAATTTGAGTGATTCAGGGCTTCTGACACACGTTTCTCATCAATCAGAGAAAACCCCGACCAGGCTACAGGGCTTGATTCTTGCCCGTGATCCTGGAACACAGTTCTGTTCCCTGACCTCCAGCTGGGCACTGTAAGCCCATTCCTCTACATCTAGTAGCAAGTTACACATTGCCTAATTTTTGTGACAGTTTATTACTTTGCCAAGGTTACAACAAACTCTGCCACTCAATTCAGTTAAAGTTTGCATTTTTAGACTTACTTGACATGTTTGAATGAATTTTGCTCCTGGCTCTTTATGCCCTTGCAAAATAATTTTATAACCTCTTTGAATTTTATCATCTGATTTAGGAGCCGATAAACCTCCTTTAGGAGAAGGCAGTGGCACCCCACTCCAGTACTCTTGCCTGGAAAATCCCATGGACAGAGGAGCCTGGTGGGCTGCAGTCCATGGGGTCGCTAAGAGTCCGACACGACTGAGCGACTTCACTTTCACTTTTCCCTTTCATGCACTGGAGAAGGAAATGGCAACCCACTCCAGTGTTCTTGCCTGGAGAATCCCAGGGACGGCGGAGCCTGGTGGGCTGCCGCCTATGGGGTCGCATAGAGTCGGACACAACTGAAGCAACTTAGCAGCAGCAGCAGCAGCAAACCTCCTTTTTATCCCCCGCATTTTTCACTCTGGCATGGCTTCCACTAGAGCAGAGAGTAAAATGACCCACAGTCCTGACTGCCACTTCTGCCCAATATGGAATAACAGGAACTAGATTGGTCCTCCTGCCTAAAATTCCTTAAAAAAAAAACCACAAAAAAACAAAAAACCCAGAGAAAATACATGAAACTATCTCTCTCAAGACTTTGGATATCAGACAACAAAGAACATTAATCGTTGAAGGACTGGTAAATGAGTAAGTCCTATAATTTCCCCAGCTTACTGCCTGGGGAAAAATTTCAGGCTGTGCATTAGGGAAGGGGAACCTGGAAACTGTCAGTCTTGAGTTAAGGAGATAGAACTGAAGTCTAGGGAGGCCAAGATGGCTAGACTTTTTGGAACAGTAACCAGACGACAACTGCACACAGTTTCAGAGATCTACAGAGGGTCCCCCTCAAACATGCTGTTGAGTATTGATCAATGCATGCATGTGAAGAAACTACCTGAGGCCTGGGAAAGAACCACCTGAAGGTTTAGAGGATCAGATAGTCACCAGACAGCACATGTAGCCGAGCATAGTGCTTAGTCCCAGTGGCCAACTAGAAACCCCATAACTTACAGGGTACAGGTTAGAGTAACTGCGAAGGGCTTTCCCTTGGTAATGGGGAAAATGAACCCTAGACAAAATGCAGTTCTGTTTGATAAAGGAAAGGCCTGAATGAATCAATGTTTCCAAGTAACTCCATCTTAGAACAAAGCTTGAAAATTTTTGTAAGAATACAAAATATTCAGTACCCAGCAAGATAGCATTCACAATGCCTGGCATCCAATCAAAATTTTCTAGGTGTGCAAAAGAAACAAATGAAAATACAGCACATAATTGGTAAGATCAATCAATTGAAACTGACAAAAAAATGATATGGATGATAGACCTTGTGAACAAAAGTTAAAACACTTACTGTAACAATATCCAGTACGTTAAAAAGCTACATAAAAGTTGGAATATATTAGGTAGACACATGGAAAATATATCAAAAAAGACTTGGATTGAACTACTAGAGGTGAAAACTATAATGTCTAAGGTAAAAAGTACACTAGATGGAATTCATGGCAGGTTATAAATCGTAGAAGAAAAAAAATGAATGAACTTGAGACAATAATGGAAACTATTCAAAATGGAGCAGAGGGCAAAAAGACTGGAAAGGAGAAAAGAAAGGACAGAATCAGTGAACTGTGGGACAACATCAAGAGTCAGTTATACATGCATTTAGTATAGTGCAAAAACATGAACACTAAATCAATGCACATGATAATCAAATTGCTTACTACGTATAGCAAAGACAAAACCAACTGAGGGACCAGGGAAAAAGGACAGAGGAACAAAGATAAGAGTGATAACAGGATTTTCATTGGAAACAATGTAAGATGACAGTGGAACACTATCTTGAAAGTATTGAAATTTAAAAAAAATACTGACATAGAATTCTTTACCCAGTGATATATCCTTCACTGTGAAATAAAGATTTTTTCAGACCTAAAAAAGCTTAAAAAAATTCATTACCAGCAGACCTGCACACAAGAAAGGTTAAAGGAAGTTCTTCAATTAGAAGGAAGATTATATCAGATGTTATCCTGGATCAATGTGAGAAATAAAGAGCACCAGAGATAATAGTAACTATGTGGGTAAATGTATAGGCTTTTTTCTTATTATTTAAATATCTTTAAAAGATAGTCGAATTTTAAAGCAAAAATAATAATGTGTTTTATAACTTGTAGAATTAAAATGTATGACAATGATAGCACAGAGGACTTTCACATTAAGAAAGCAGAATAAGAAGGGCAAATAAAACCCAAAATGTAAGCAGAAAAGGGGAATTGTACAGACCAAGGAGGAAATCAGTGAAAAAGTAAATATACTCAGACTCCGTAAATGTAAAAATATCAAAAGCTGATTCTGTGAGAAGATCAAGAGAAATGATAAACCCCTTGTCAGGCTTATCAGGAAAAACAGCACAGATGATTCCAATATTGGGAATAAGAGGTGATGTCACTTTGAAGAGTAATAAGGAAATATTATAAACAACTTTATGTCAGTAAATTGACAATTTAGCTGAAATGGAAAAAATTCTTTGAAAGATACAAAGTATCTTATTTTGACTCAAATGAATAATTTGGGTATTAAATAAACTGAATTTAAATGTGCTTTAACTATGTTAGAATTATGTTTTCAACCACATGCTGATTTTCACTAAGCTGTCTTTCTTTCCTGTTTTTCAAGCAAGCATGCATGCTTCTGTGTTCATGTGCCTGTGTGTGTGCCCATGAGAAATTTTGCACATGTTTTCTATCATTAAAATATTTTAAAAGTTTTATGAAAAGGAAGCTTCCTTTCCATGAATGCCAAGTGCTTGAGGAGAAAGGTCTGTCCTCCCCAAGGACTGAGTGTATGGATATAAAAAACTTGAAACCGCTGGAGTTCCCTTCCTGTTTAGAACTCCAAGCTTCTGAGTGTTTGCAGGGATTAAGAGTGTCACAAGTGTCACTATTGTCACAGGCTCTCGGCTGTGGGAAGTCACAAGTGCTCGTGTTGTAGGGGCTCCTGCAAGACACATGGGGGGAGCAGAGTCCGCACACGGAGTCAGCTGGGTGACTGGGAGCTCCCATGTTTCCTGGGGCTCTGCTCCTGCCCCAAGAAAGGGCTTTCAGAGCTGAGGCTCCAGTGTAAGATGGGGTGCTTTCCCCGGAGTCCTGGACAACTTGAATGTAGGACATCTTAGACTGTCCCACTTTAATTAGTGCAGACTAAGCGTAGTGCCCTCTCTAGAGGGTCACTGGCTGGGAGCTAGGTGCCTGGGAAAAGGCTCACCCCTATTGCCTGAGAAATGTATAAACAGGAAAAAAAAAACAAAACAAAACAGGACCACTGGAGGAAGGGGACTGAGGGAGACTCAAAAAGGACACTGGCAGAGAGAGAAGCAGGAGGACTGGAGACACTGGAGCGAGCTGGGTGCACAGAGTGGGCTTCAGGAGGGCTGTGCCTCTGGGCTCATGAGTGCCCAGGAGCTGGGGAGAGAAGAGGAGGGGGCCCGTGATGCCTTGGTGCTTTCTGATACATGTGCTGCAGAATATTCTCTGTTACTTAAACTTTTGACATTCCTCTGTGGTTAGAGGATTTATTCTGTGTTTCAGATATTCATAGATGATTCTGGCACAGGGGGCCATGGCTGCCAGCCACATTCCAGAAGCTAATACCTTGAAGGATTTGTATGACAAATTACTTGATTTGTGTGTTATAGATAAGCTTACGAATGGCATTCCTACTGGATTATTAAGGGCTACTTAGGCTGTTTGGGAATGCCTCTGTTTAGAGTTTAATTCCGCAAGTCCCTGGGGAGCACACGCTATGGGTCCCCAGCCTGTGCTGGATTCCCTGGGCCTGGGTTCCAGGCCCTGCCAGCGAGAGCTTTCTGTCCAGTGAAGGAAATGGGGCAAATGAGAGGAGGATCAAAGAGAGACAAGATTGACAGAGTATGACTCACAGAGGCAGGGCCAGCGTCGGCTGGAGTTTGGGAAAGGACGGATCCTAAGCCAAGCGGAGGTAGGATGGATACCAGAGGGCAAACATTGGGCTCCATGGTCCATTTGGCCACCATGCGATGACTTTCCCCCTGTTATGAAATGTTCAACAGCTCCAATGAAATTGACGTGATTGATCAACCAAGTGAATAAAAGTTAGTGTCTAGGGGTTTAGGATTTAAGGGACTAGAAATGTCTATGTGGCTCCATCTGGGAAGACCCCTTAGGATCACTGTATGGGGGGGACATCAGGCCCAGTGGTGGGAGGTGAGCGGTCCAGGGCCGCTGCACGTGTATTTCTAGGCACTGTTTTCTCCAGGGAGATGGGAGAGGGGAGTGCATTGGCTTTGGTCTGCAATGTTGAGGTTATCAGTAAAAGTTCTTTAGCTTTCCTCAAAGGTGGGAGAGATCTCTTCAACTGTCAGATTGTGGGGAATGTTAGGTGATAACTCAGGAACACTGTGGGGAGAGGGTCCTATTTTGAATTCTTTGATTGTGTTCTCTTTTGTAAGAATTGAGGGTACCAGAAGACAGGGATGGGGTCCAGAGAGCCTGACTGTCCAGCACACGTTTCTTCATGGATTTCAAATAATTCTTTCTTCAGGCTGCATAACATTGCAATGCATGAACAGTTCAAACTTTAACAAGATATTAATAGTGCCCTTGGATTGAAGAGCTGGTTGTTACTGTTTATACACAGTGTGGCCATGTCAAATTGAATGATTTCTTGAAGAGGAATGTCTTAGGTGCAAATTAGAAAACAATTTAAGAAAGGCAATCTGAGCCATGGACTCCGTAATTGGGCACAAAAACTGGAAACCAGCGTAAGAATGGCTGCAGTCAGCTGTCCTGTCTTCCAGGATGCTCTGGAGTTTGTTCTGAATCCCTGCCACTGCCCTGTGTGAGGTCCACCCAGCTGCTATGTACTTGCGGTGACTGCATTTTATTCTTCTCTGTACAGCACAAGAAGGGTGGGCCCCTCTCTATAATAGCCTGATCAGAGAAACAGAAACTAACAATGGTATTTTTCTACTTTGTAAAAGGATAGTTGACTTTGCGAAACCTTTAACTGATCATCTCTATGCATCAAAACTTATACTCGATCACACTTGTAAAGAATTCTGATTGGGAGAGGAAATGAAAATTAGGGGAAACTTGAAAGCAAAAGCCTGCCAGTCCCTGCTCCATTGATGGAAAAAGCAATGAGCACAGTCAAAACAAAAGATTCAACTGTGGTTTGAACTCAGGCAAGTTAAAAAAACCCAAAAAAACAAAAAAACAGCTAGAAAATAAGGCAGACAGCATTTGCTGAGCTTCAGTGTCAGTTCTAAGGTAGAATTGCAGAATGTCGGCCTTTGACCCCTTGCCCTGCTGAGTGTCTGAGGTCTCTTGGCAGATGGGCAAAGAGCCTTTGGGTCAAGAACATTTCCTGGGTCAGGGAGGTCACTACCCCTATGAGATGCCTTTGGATGATCTTAGTGTGGGCGAGCCCTTCTTCCAGTGGCGATGTCATCTGTCTCCCTTGGAGCTTCCTGTGGTGGCCGTCAGTTCCGCTCTGTGGAGCGACACCAAGCAAACCTACCCTGTCTGTCCACCTTTCAGCTGCTTGTGGTCATCATCGTGCTTCTCTCGAGTCTGCTCTGGTTCAGCCTAAGTGCCCTCATTCCTGCATGTTCATTAGACAAGACCCTTGCCACCCTGTTCTGTGTCCCACCAGTGAAGGCCAGTCTGTCAATACCTAGAAAAAAGTGTGAGGCTCATAATGATGTTTTGGTGACTAGGGCTTGATAAGCAATCCTACTTAAAGCCTCAAATGGGAGGGGAAACCTCCCCACAGTGACTTTTTCTTCTTTGTGGGACAGTGAGAGTAACAAACAGAAAAAAGCAGACCTACGATTCTGCCTCACTTTAGTTATTCACTGGCTGTCTGAATAATGGGGCTGGTTACTTTTCTGGGTCATTAAGTGTTGTGAGGGGGAGAATGGATAAAGGAGCATCAGAAAAGAAGAGTTGGGCCTAACCTACCTCTGCCCAGACAGAAAATAGGGTCTCTTTCATTTGCAGTCCCAGAATGTGAGAGCTGCAAGATTCTTGGAGGTTACTTCCATCAAACAACTGACTGTCATATGACAAAATGAATGCCCAGAGAGTTTAAGTGACTTGCCCAAGATCACAGAGAGATTTAATAACAGGCCCTAACCTAGAGACCAAATCTCTAGGGTTCTTTCTATTAATTTCTGCTGCCTCTCCGTCTCTCCTCTGATGTTTTCAGACTCAACCTCTGTACTTCCCCTCTCAGGCCACGAAACCTGTGTCCCTCTGACCATTACTCTTACCCGAAAGCTTCATTTTGAAAACTCAAACACCCAAGTCAAAAGATGCCTTGGCACTTTTTTTTTCCCATGAGAATATTTTGTGCTGTGGTTTGTGAAGGAAGCTGACTTTAGCAATCTAGGTGATGTGGTGGTTATCAAGAGAGAGCAGTGGCCGTTGAGATAATGTATGTGTCTAAATATGTCAGCAGGTACAAGAGCTATCTTGTCCCACTGGGGCTACAGGAAGTGTGTTCACCCAAATATACAGGTCACCGGTAGGTGAGAGGGACAGCCCAGGCCCCAGGGGTCAGACCAGCCCCAGTGTGCTTTCATAGACTTGTGGCTTCTCCAGGGTGGGAGGAACAGTAATGCCCATCTCCAGAAAATTCCGTAGTGTTCTTGTGGGCACCTGTAGAAAAAACTCATTGAAACAAAAGAGTCAAGGGCCATCTTTAATTTTTAACCTCAGGCCTCTTGCTGTCTCTAGAATGTATCGTGGACATTCCAACTTGTTCTTTTGTTTCTCTATGCTTTCCATTCATTCACTCACTCAATAATTATTTTTGAGCTCCTGTTATGCCAGCAGCTCTCCCTACCTATCTGAATTCTACTCTGATTCCATTAGGATTCAACCGGAATCGTACATCCTTCGGGATGCATCGCACATCCTAGCCCACTGCTCTTGGAACTGCCTATTCCCATCATCTGTTTTGTACACAATCCTCTCAGTGGATAGGCTCTGCCTTACCAGTTGGATAAGCAACTGGTTTAGCTATGTATTTAAACATTTGTTTAGCCATTTGCTGTCAATCAAATTTATGTGTATTTTCACATTTCATTCTTTTAATGTTAGGTTGGTGTTATCATTCTCATTGCAAAAGGGAGAAAACTGAGGGCTCAGACAGATTGAGAAACTTTAACCAGCAAGGTTCTACTGTATAGCACAAGGAACTCTGTTCAGTGTTACGTGGCAGCCTGGATGGGAGGGGAGTTTGGGGGAGAAGGGGTACATGTGTATGTATGGCTGAGTCCCTTTGCTGTCTACCTGGAACTATCACAGCATTGGTAATCGGCTATATGCCAATATAAAGTAAAAAGTTTTTTAAAAAAGAAACTTGCTTGTCACAGGGCTGGTGGTAACTGCAAAACTCAGAACTCTGGTTTGCCCATCTGACTCTGAGTCTCCTGCTTTTTCTCTTTCACCGCTTTATACTTAAATTTCCTTTTATACTGTATTGAATTGTACACATTGTCAATGACATTCTCATTGATTTAATTGTTCTCAAGTTTTCTGTCCAGATTGATAGTTATAGAAAGACATAGTCACTTGGAAGCCATCACAGAAATATGGAAATTTTGGATTGTATTGTGGCCATTTTTGTTTCTAATGTTATTCTAATTGCTTGGGTTGAGCCTGGAAGAAGATGGAGAAAAAGATGAGATAGATTTTAATACACTACCCTTATAAAGCAGCTTATTAGTATACCACACAGCTATTGCATCATGCCTTACCCTCCAGAATAAGAAGTTTATTTCCAGGGTGAAGGAAGAGAGGGACAGTGCTACTGAGCTGGCCTAAACAGACAGATGACCTGATACGTGGCATGTAGTGAAATTTCTAAGTGCCTTAGCATCAGTATCAATGCAGTTCAAGTTTGCTATTTAAATTGGGAATTTGGTGGTGTTTGCTTGTTTTTAATGTGGCCTCTGGCAAGTCTCTACTCCAGCATGAGCTTAAGAAATTAGTTCCAGTCTAATCTAAAAAATGATAAAATGAACTTATTTACAAAACAAACAGGCTCATAGATTTCAAAAACAAATTTATGGTTTACAAAGGGGAAAGGTGAGGGGGCTGAATTTGGAGTTTGGGATTAACATATACATACTACTGTATATAAAACAGATTATCAACGAGGGCCTGCTATGTAGCACAGGAAACTCTACTCAATATTCTGTAATGACCTATATGGGAAAAGAGCCTGAAAAAAAATGGATATATGTATAACTGAATCACTTTGTTTAAATTTGGAACTAATACAACATTGTAAATCAACTATATTCCAATATGAAATAAAAATTAAACAACAAAAAATAAAGAGCCCTTCTTTATTTGAAAAGAAGGTTATCTATGAGAAAAGAAGCAAAATAAATGCATTAAAATTCTAATTTTGTTTGTCACAGAACAGTATATAAACTGTAGATCTTTTCTTCTATAGGAGTTTAATTTTTGAAACACCCCCAATTTATTTTATTCTATTATTTATGTATTACGTGTTTTGCAAAAAATGATGCATTTCAGTTGTAGAAAAATTAAAAAATATGGAGACAGAGAAAAATGTCTCTACCTCATCAACTCTAAATGGCTATATCCTATTACACTGTTTGATGTAGCATCTGTGTGATTCAAACCTTAAGGGTTGGCTATTTCTCCCCTAGCTGTTAGCCTTTGTAAAGAATGTTATAATAAACATTTTGCTCAAGTTAAAAAAAAAAAAGGACATTAGTTCTACTTTCTTGATTCAAAATTATTCCACCAAATTAAGATCCTTCCTATACAGGGTGCCAGATCAATCTGTTTACATAGGTAATCATGCCATGTATGAACAAAGGATTTCATTCCTTCCTTTCTCATCAGTATACATTTTGTTTCCTTTTCTTGTCTTATTGCAGTAGCTAGGACTTCCAGTGTGCTTGTGAAGAAGAATGGTGAGAGTAGACATCTTTGCCTTGTTCCTGATTTTAGGGGAAAAACTACCCACTTCTCACCATTAAATATGTCACTGCTGCTGCTGCTAAGTCGCTTCAGTCGTGTCCGACTCTGTGCGACCCCATAGACAGCAGCCCACCAGGCTCCGCCGTCCCTGGGATTCTGCAGGCAAGAATACTGGAGTGGGTTGCCGTTTCCTTCTCCAGTGCATGAAAGGGAAAAGTGAAAGTGAAGTCACTCAGTCGTCCGACCCTTAGCGACCCCATGGACTGTAGCCTACCAGGCTCCTCCGTCCGTGGGATTTTCCAGGCAAGAGTACTGGAGTGGGGTGCCATTGCTTAGCTGTAGTTATTTGTAGATGTTCTTTATCATGCAGATGAAGTTCCCTTCTTTTCCTAGTTTGCCGAGGGTTCTTACCATGAATGGATGTTAGATTTTGTCAAAAGCTTTTTATGAATCAATTATTATGATCATATGTTTTTCTTTTTTAGCCTATCGATGTTGTGGGTTATACTAATTTTTTTTAATATGTTGTTGGATTCTATTTGCTAATATTTTGTTGAGGATTCAGATTAAACTGTTTAAGTCACAGCCATGAATAAATTACTCCCTTGTTCAGAAGCTTCAATGGCTGTCAAGTGCAGTCAACTAAAATCCACATTCCTTAGTCATTTGAAGCATTCTATTATCTGGCCTCATGTTACCTTTTTGTGCTTCTCTCCCACTACTTTCTTGACATACCCTCTATTTCCCAAAACATGTTCTATACTTTCTCATATCTTGTGTTTGAACATTCTGTTCTCTTCATTTGGAACTAGGCATAATATTCAACTTTCATCCACTCCCATTTTCTGAAATTCAGTTTTTCTTCTGATACCCAGCTCAAATTATAACCTTTTTTCCATACTGGGAATTGTCTTTTTCATCTCTATCTCTTGAAACAGAATGTCTCATTTATAAGGTACTTATGAAAGGACCTGGAATTTAACTTTGACCTCATTTCTCAGAATCAGACTTTCAGTCCTTGTTTTTGTTTTGCCTTCCCCGCCCCCGTCCCCCTGTCATATATTGAGATCATCTAGTCCAGCTTTTCAAGCAGATTTTCAATTCCCTCTATATTATCTCAGAAAGAAAGTTGTTTCTGTGATGAAGCCTTCACTGTCTCATGACCTATTCTGTTGCTGGATTTTGTAACTGTTAGAAGGTTTATGTGATATTTACCCAAGTTTTGCCTACCTCTGACTTCCATCATGGGCTCAGCAGTCACTGGAGAAGCTTGTAGCTTTCGTGATATGCTTTTAGGGAGGCTTCATGGTGGAGTGGAAAGATCTTAGGCTTTAGGTTTGGGCAGTCTTGGGATCAAAGTCCACTCTGCTACTTATTAACTGTACTGTCTTGGATGAATCAGTGGATTTGTCAAAGCCTCTGTTTCCCCATCTTTAAAATGGGGACAATGATATCTTTCTAGGAGAATTGTTAAAATGAATGACAAAGTGTTTGCTTGAAATAAATTATGTAAAGCTTCAAGCACAGCACCTGGAATAAATTAAGTATTCATCAAATGAGAGCAATTATTGAGCTCCCACTGTGTACACAATACCTAGGTGTCATGGGGAATCAGATAAGCGTATAAACTAGTCTTAAGATACTTAAGGCTAGTTTCAATTGTGTCCTGAAGTTGTTGCTTCAGATGGAGTGAAGTGAAAATTTTGTCCTTTCACTTGCCCAGGCAATGAGTCCAGCTTGGCAGATGAGGGTTGTCATTCCTGGCGGGGACAATGTCACAGTTTTCTGGCGTCAAGACTGGCCTGATATATGATCAGTTCAGTTGAAGTTTCTAGTGGTGGTTTGGAAAGGCCAGACTGTCAGTGTGACGCTTGTGTGTGTGGGAAGGAAAAAGTGAAACAGACCCTCAGGGTTTACTGGGTGAGCTGAGGGAGCTGTGGACAGTGGGCAGGAGGGGGTAAAACAAATTAGAATTCCTTATAACTTTCTTTTCACGTCATCAGAAGACTTTGTGGGGACAAGTATCTATTTTCAAAGACAATAATTCACAGTGATATCCAAACCTTTTCTTTCTTTCTCTTTTAACATTGGTATACTCTTCTCCCTCTTTCTCACGCTGGCACTCTCATTTTGTGACTTGTAAAGATAACAGTATGTAACTCATTTTGGTTGGGTCAATGCAGTGTTTTTGTTTTTTTTTTTAAGCTGTGAACTGGTATTAAGATTCTAAGCACCCTGGGCATTTTATTAAATGTTTTGTGGACTTAATGGACAGTTGGTAATGGCTGCTTTGAACATTTTCTAGGCTAACACGCCAGTGGCTGATTTCTATAATGTACACCTCTTGGGACTTTGCCACAGGTTGGAGTAGATGTAGAACTAATTCCTGTGGGAAACTTCACTGCTCTTCTTGGCCCCCTCTGGGTGGAGGTTCAGTGGATTTTCATGCTGGCTCCAGTCCTGATTAGGCTCCTTAACTTGGCAAAAGGAGACATTGGCCCCACCTTCCACTTGGTTTGTGGCCAAAGCATATTCAGTCTTCCCTTAATGGAAACAATGGATTATCTTAAACCTCAGACTTTTGCCTGATAACTTCAAACTCTGCAGCTCTATTCTTATCAGAAGCTCATTTTAAAGAAATAATGTTCAAGGAGGATGACTTGAAGGATAAGTCATTCATCTGTTTCTCTCTATTCTAAATATTATCCTAGAGCCAAAGGATATCATCCGATGGGGGCAGACTTAGACTGCATTGTCTTGGTCTTTCAAGTAATTCACTTTGAGGAGTTGAAATTTGTCTATACATCCATTTGGGCCATTAGTCTGTGGGCTTCCCAGGTGGCTCTAGTAGTAAAGAACGCACCTGCCAACACAGGAAATGTAATGAGATGTGGGTTCAATCCCTGGGTCGGAAAGATCCCTGGAGGAGGGCATGGCAATCTACTCCAGCATTCTTGTCTGGAGAATCCCATGGACAGAGGAGCCTGGTGGGTTGTATTCTAGAGAGCTCCAAAGAGTTGGATATGACCAAAGTGACTTAGCACACACACATTAGTCTATACTGAAGAAGAGCCCCTTGAAACCTGCTGTTGTATTCACTGTGGGTCATTGTTGCAGGTGGAATCCCTTCCAACGCACTACACTGGGGCCCAAAGAAAATACTCCCTGGTTTTAGTATCAGTACAAGCTGTGCTTCATCTGGGGACCTGTTTTTACCCTTTAGAAACCAGCAGACTTGTAACCTGTATTACCCTCTGTGTATTTGCCCTGGGAAGCATACTGTCAAATTTGTGTCTCTCTGCTTAGCATTGTGTCTTGTTGTTCAGTCACTAAGTTGTGTCCGACTCTTTGCGACCCCATGGACTGAAACATACCAAGCTTCCCTGTCTTTCACTATCTCCTGGACTTTGCGCAAGCATTCTGTCTTACTCCCTGCTTTTCTCTCGTTTGTCTGCTTTATTTTCTCTTCAATTCAGTCTTCTCATTGAAACAAAACTCTAGTTATACCATATGGATATATGTAACTGGCACAAATCCCTTTATAAGCAGATCAGGGCGGGTCTAAATTTGTAAAAGCCTCCTCTCCCTTGATGAAGGTCAGCATGGTAAATTCCAGAGGAAAAAGCAAAGGGGAGGTATTCTCCTTAGAGAACAAAGGTCAGCATCTGTTTGCATCTTAATTCTGCAAAACTTTCCTCTCTCACTGGCTACATGCAATCAATACCTTCCAGTGACAAGGTTTAGTTTTCTCAGGACATCATGGCAGATGTTCCAGAAATGGAAGATGGGGCTCGTTGACCAGAAATGCAGTCATACTGGGTGGAGATTGTGGTCACAACCAAAGCCAAACACATCTTTTGTCAAGACCCTACATTCTCGGTCTGTCTCACCTCTTAGAAGACCAGCAGCTGTTCTGAATACCCCTCACCACCGCTTCCCCCATCCCACAGCATGACACAGCCTCCAGAATTCCATGTACCTCTGGGGACCTGCTTGTATCTGATTTTACAGATCTCTGTACTCTTGCCTGGAAAATCCCATGGACGGAGGAGCCTGATAGGCTACAGTCCATGGGGTCGCTAAGAGTCGGATACGACTGAGCGACTTCACTTTCACTTTTCCCTTTCATGCACTGGAGAAGGAAATGGCAACCCACTCCAGTGTTCTTGCCTAGAGAATCCCGGGGATGGAGGAGCCTGGTGGGCTGCCGTCTATGGGGTCGCACAGAGTCGGACACGACTGAAGCGACTTAGCAGCAGCAGTCTTTATTTCACCCACAAAGAGATAGGAGGGCCAGCGAGCTCTGTAAAATCTTGATGAAAATTGGGGACGTGCTTGGGATGACCCCTAGGAGAAGTCACGGACTCCTCAAGCCGAGAATGTCTTCCTCAGCCGTGGCCTGTCCCCTTGATGTGTTCTCACTCATGCTCTGTGCCCTTTTCTCAGCCAATAGCACCCTCCCCCGAGTCCTATCCATCCTTCAGGGCTCACCTGAGTCCTTGACATTCTGTCCACACCACTAACAGTTACGCTTCACACCTGGAATTATGGTAGCCTTAGGCCTGGAGCACGCTTGGCCCTTAAATTCTGCTATCCCTGTAGTTAGGCCATTTCATTTGTCCATGGTTCCACTCCAGCTAGACTGTAAGCTTCTAGAGAACAGCACAGACCTCCTAACCTTGGTCTTTCATCTCTCACAAATTCACATGATTCTGAGCACCACTGGGTACTCAAAAGTTTCTCCTCCTTCTCTCCTGTTCTACACTTCCTGTTCCTCCTGCTGTTCCTTCTATTTGTGGGGCTCTGTTTTAATCAGTTTTGTGGTGGTAACAAGCAACCTCCAAACCTCAGTGGCTTAGAAAACAGATTTGTTTCCATGTCATGAACACTCCAGATCAGCTATGGCTCTGCTCCCTCTGCCTTCTCATCGGGGACCCCAGCCAAAGGTAAAGCCCTCATTTGAGACGAGCCGTGGCTGAAAGAAAGAGCAGGAGAACTGGGAGAAACTCTTGTTGTCCCTAAAGCTTTTCCTCTGTCATTTCCATTCGCATCCCATTGACTCAAGAAAGTGACACAGGCCACCCTGACATAGGTGACAGTGTGAACCCCACCTGTAGGAAAGCTCTTAAGCCACATGGCAATGGTGAGATGTGTGATCATGTTTCAAGAAAGGGAGCCAAGAGTTGGGAGCAATGACACCTTTTACCACTGATTTCTACTAGGTACTTGGTCCTGCTGGGAGCATCACATAAGGCAATGTGTGTCCATCTGCAGGTGTAGTAGTTTTCTGGCATGAAATGGTGTTTAAGTCTAGAGCCACCTGTGCCTCTTTCTGCCACCCATCTGCCTGAGGGGGCTGTATGCAGTAGAGAATAAGGGTCACCTTTAGAGAGGGAGTGTGTGGTGGTAGTTTGAGATTCAGAGAGAGAGTACAGTACATACCAGGTTGAAGGCAGCACTGTTTGAGCTCTTGAATCCATCTGACCTAATGCCTGGTTCACCACTTTTTTTTTTCCCAACATACTTCTTCTCTGGAATAAGCTAGTTTCAGTTTGACTTCTGTCCTTTTTATTAGAAGTCCTGATCTTTGTGGTGGATATGACATTTGGATGATTTTCTAAAAATGCCACTTCTGCTCCAGATCTGTTAACATAGCTTTTGTTTAAAAAAAATTCCTTTCTTCTTTCCAAAAGTATTTATTGAGCAGAAAAATGTGCCAGGTACAATGTTAGATCTGGAAGTAACAATTGTAGCTCATTATCTGAAGCAAGTTGTCCTTCAAGTTTTTCCAATTTTTGTTTAGTGTAAAAAAAATATTACAGTGGGTTTCTCTTTGAAAACTCTTTAACAATGTATTTTTTCTGTTTTGTTTTCACCTAGTGTTCCTTTGATATGCAAGATAGTTTTCCATAGTTATAATCATAGTGTAGCTCAAATTTAGAATTCTGCTTTTGCTCTTAACGTGAAATTGTAAGGTCTTCATATTCATAACATTAAATTTCTGTTTCTTGGCATGATTGACATTTTGGGGCCTGTGTTGTTCATCATAGAATGTTTAGCAGGATCTCTGGCCTCTTCTCATTAGATCACATGGAATTCACCCTCCATCCCCAGCTCAGACAACAGAAAATGTCTTCAGACACTGCCAGATGTTACTTGCAGGGGCAAAATTGTCCCCACTTGAGATCTATTGCTGTGTAAGCCTCCTTTGACTTAACACTGTGATTTTTCTTTAATTTGATTTTGACTGTGCTGGGTCTTTGTTGCTGCATGGGCTTGTTCTAGTTACGGTAAACTAGAGGTCGTGAGCTATGGGGTTTTACTGTGCTGTGCTTTCCGCTCAGTCATGTCCAACTCTTTGCGACCCCATGGACTATAGCCCGCCAGGATTCTCTGTCCATGGGGATTCTCCAGGCAAGAATATTGGAATGGGTTGCCATGCCCTCCTCCAGGGGATCTTCCTGACCCAGGAATTGAACCAGGGTCTCCTGCATTGCAGGCGATTCTTTACCAGCTGAGCTACCTGGGAAGCCCGAACAGGGGCTGCTCTCTCAGGCTTCTGATTGCAGTGGCCTCTCTTGTTGTCCAGCATGGGCTTAGTTGTCCTGCAGCATGTGGGATCTTCCTGGATCAGGGATCGAACCCATGTTCCCTGCATTGGCAGGCAGAGTCTTAACTACTGGACCACCAGGGAAGTCTGAAACTGTAATTTTCTTAATCAACTTCTATGTTTGGACATTTAGATTACTCCCGATTTATTGATGATACAAATAATGCAGAAATAAATACTTTATACTGTACCTTCTTATTTTATAAAATTTTTTTTCTGAGAATAAATTCATCAAGGTCAAGAGGTGGTAACACTTTTAGGACTTTGATACTTATTGCTAAGTTGCTTTTCTAAAGAATCCAACCAATCTCCCCTATGAGGTACAATTAATGAATGTAATCGTTTCCCTGCCCTCTTACTAATACATAGTCTAATATGTTGTAATTTCAATGCAATTTCAGCTTCATGTGAAGAAAGGAATCTAGAATTTGGAGTCAAACTGGTCTGGATCAAAACCCAACATTAGCACTGATAGCATGTTGACCTCAGTGAGTTTCTCAATCTCTCAGCCCTGATGGCCTCTTTGTAAAATCAGTATAACAATCCATACCTTGCAGGGTTGTTTTGTTCAAAAGAAACTATTAACTGTCATTGTCCATTATCGCCTTGGATGCTCAGAATACCTCTCCCTATGAAGTAGGCGCTGGAAAGTATCATTCTTGTTTTATGAAGCCTGGAGAGGGGAAGGAATGTACTGGGATCACACAGGAGATGAGGTGGAGGTTCATTGCATCAGAGAGGTTGTTGCTTCATTTTGACCATCTGTACCTGCTTCCCCAGTGCCTGCCTTGCTGGAGGCTGTGGGGGCCATCAGAGAAAGGGGTGGCAAAGATTACTGTCTGATACCTGAAATTATAGGAGTGGTAGGCAGAAACGACAAGACTGATGGCTGAGCTGGGTGGAAACCTATAATAAAGGCTGTGGGTGCTGTGGGTGTACCCAGGAGGATGGGAGTACTGGGGCCCATAGGGTTAGGGGTAGAGAGCTTTATAGGGACTTAGGATGACTGTAGGTGAGCACGCTGGAGGTAGAGGGGAAGACAAGGAGGCTTGCGGTTAATGAGTGTGTCAATTAATGGGGACAGGGAGGAGCCAGGATGAATGAGGAGCCCAAGCCAGCACTTAGGGTAGCAGGAGGGTGCTTAGGAGCAAGCAGTGAGGGGGTGAAGGAGGGCAGGGAGGGTGGAGCACAGGTAGAGTCAGGACACAGTGACAGGACTGGCCCTGCATCCTGTCCTGCTGCTGCTGTGGGGGTGTTTGGACTAGGCATTTGTAAAGGAATTGACGGGTGGCTGAATGGACCAGAAATCTGATTTGAGCCCATAATAGCAGTATTATTTTTTTTTTAACTATATTCCTCTGCATAATTAAAAAAAATTATTTATATTTTGGCTGTGCTGGGTGTTCATTGCTGCATGGGGGCTTTCTCTAGTTGCAGCAGGTGAGGGCTACTCTCTAGTTGCAGTGTGTGGGCTTCTCACTGCGGTGGCTTCTCTTGTGCAGCACAGACTCTAGGTATATGGCTTCAGCAGTTGAAGCACATGGGTTCAGTAGGTGCCATGCGGCATGTGGGATCTTAATTCCCAGACCAGGGATCGAACTTGTGTCCCCTGCACTGACAGGCAGATTTCTAACTGGACCACCAGGGAAGTCCACAGGAGTATTCTTGGTGGAGGTGACAGAAATACAACATGTACAACTTTTTTCCAAATTGGAATGTAGTTGATTTACAATGCTTCAGGTGTACAACAAAATGGCTTCCCAGGTGGCACTAGTGGTACAGAATCTGCCTGCCAATACGTGACTCGTTAAGAGATGCGGGTTCGATCCCTGGGTCAGGAAGATTCCCTTGGAGGAAAGCATGGCGAAGTTGGAAAGAATTGCCCTGTGACTCAGCAATTTGACCCTTAGATGTGTAGCCCTCAAAATGGAGAACAGAGGCTCAGACAAAAACTTGTATGTACATGTTTATAGTAGCACTACTCACAATAGCCACAAGGTGGAAATAACTCGGATGTCCATTAATGGATGAATGGACAAACCAAATGTGGTATATACATATAATGGAATGTTATTCAGCCACAAGAAAGAAAGACTCTGATACACACTATGTGGTTGAACCTTGAAGACTTTATGCAAAGTGAAAGAAGCCAGAGACAAAAGTCACATGTTGTATGATTCTGTTTACACAACATCGTGAATGTGCTAAATGCCCCTAAAACATGTACGTGTTAGTGGTTAATTCTATGTTGTGTGAATGTCCCCTCATAAAGGGTCATTCCCAGTTTTAGAAAGGACAGGCACATGTCTGGTCCTTAGAAACAGCCAGAAACGGGGACTGCAAGGCCACTAGGAGGCTTCCCTGTGCTGCTTTCCAAGCGTCCATGGCATGCTCTCAGCCTCTGCGCAGGGAATGTGGCAGCTGATGGCACCAAGGTGCCTGAGCATGGTAGCCTCCCTGTCTCTCCTTCTCTGTGCCGATGTTTCCTTATTGACGCAACATCCATCATCTGCTCACTCCTTTTTTTTTTTTAATTAATTAATTTTTTTACTTTACAATATTGTATTGGTTTTGCCATACATTGACATGAATCCGCCATGGGTGTACATGTGTTCCCCTTCCAGAATCCCCCTCCCACGTCCCTCCCCATCCCATCCCTCTGGATCATCCCAGTGCACCAACCCCGAGCACCCTGTGTCATGCGTCGAACCTGGACTGGCAATTCATTTCACATATGATAACTTACATGCTTCAGTGCCATTCTCTCATATCATCCCACCCTCGCCCTCTCCCATAGAGTCCAAAAGACTGTTCTATACATCTGTGTTTCTTTTGCTGTCTCGCATACAGGGTTATCGTTACCATCTTTCTAAATTCCATATATATGTGTTAGTATACTGTATTGGTGTTTTTCTTTCTGACTTACTTCACTCTGTATAATAGGCTCCAGTTTCATCCACCTCATTAGAACTGATTCGAATGTATTCTTTTTAACGGCTGAGTAATATTCCATTGTGTATATGTACCACAGCTTCCTTATCCATTAGTCTGCTGATGGACATCTAGGTTGCTTCCATGTCCTGGCTATTATAAACAGTGCTGTGATGAACATTGGGGTACATGTGTCTCTTTCAGTTCTGGTTTCCTTGGTGTGTATGCCCAGCAGTGGAATTGCTGGGTTGTATGGCAGTTCTATTTCCATTTTTTAAAGGAATCTCCACACTGTTCTCCATAGTGGCTGTACTAGTTTGCATTCCCACCAACAGTGTAAGAGGGTTCCCTTTTCTCTACACCCTCTCCAGCATTTATTGCTTGTAGACTTTTGGATAGCAGCCATTCTGACTGGCATGAAATGGTACCTCATTGTGGTTTTGATTTGCATTTCTCTGATAATGAGTGATATTGAGCATATTTCATGTGTTTGTTAGCCATCTGTATGTCTTCTTTGGAGAAATGTCTGTTTAGTTCTTTGGCCCACTTTTTGATTGGTTGTTTATTTTTCTGGAATTGAGCTGCAGGAGTTGCTTGTATATTTTTGAGATTAATTCTTTGTCCGTTGCTTCATTTGCTATTATTTTCTCCCATTCTGAAGGCAGTCTTTTCACCTTGCTTATAGTTCATGCAGCAGAGAGAGGGTCATAAAAGCCTGCAGGGGGTGGTGAACAGGAGGCACCAACAATGCTGGGGTAAGACCAACTCTGGGGCCCATACACAGATTAGATTTCAAGGGAACATAAAAAGATCTTGTCAAATAAGCCCACTTCACAAATATATTAGGAATGTTCAAAGTAAGCGCCACCTTTCTGAGGAGCTCCTTCTTCTAGCTCTTGCCTCTCGGCTAAGTTATTAGGATTTAGGATGAGCGATTTTTCTCCCTGTGTGCATCCTGCTTTCCTGTGCCATCACTGTCCAGTGGGCTCCCCGCCAGCACCCCTTTTTCTGCTGTCATCCTCCCCACAGTCCACGTTTCACAAAACATCAGCCCTAAAAGATAATCGGATCGCGCCACACCTTTCCCCAGACCCTTCAATGCCTCCCCAGCATTTAGAATTAATTCAGACTGTGTACTGGGGTCTGCCACTCTGTACCTCAGTGGCTCTCAACCCTGCTTAAGCTTTTGAATCACCTGGAGTGTGTTTAAACATACTGATGCCCCAGCTCTCTGCAGACCCGTTGAAGCAGAGTGAGAAGATGAGGGCCTAGTCAGGAGTATTTTCTAGACGCTGTGGAAGTGATTGTATCTTTGCAGCCAGAGTTGAGAACTGCTGCTTTATGTGGTCTCATAGCTGCTTGCCTTTCTGAATTCTTCTTCATCACTATCCCCTTCATTCCCACACTCCTGCCACATTGGCCCTCTTTCACTTTCTCAAGCCCAGAATAACTCATCCTGACCCCAGGGCACTTAACCTGGAATGCCTAACCCTTGAGTCTTCTCTTGACTGGCTCCTCCTTGCGTTTCAGATCTCTGCTCAGATTTCACCTTCTCAGAAAGTCCTTCTAACCCTCTGATCATTTTTTTTTTTTAAGTTATCTCCACAATTTTCTTCCCAGTTGCTTTTTAGCAAGTCACCTTATTTTCCTCTTTTCACAGCACTTGTCACCATCTGAAACTTAAAAGAAGCCTGTTCATATCCTGTCTCATAAGAATGTCAATTCCATGAGAAAAGGGACCTTTGAGAACAGTTTCTGAAATTTAAAGTACAATGGAACCCTTGCATCCCAGTATTCATGTCATTTTGACCTGGGCTGTTCATATGGCTGTTGAGCATTTTATATAGGGCTAATCCAAACTGAGATGTGTTGTAAATGTAAAATACACACTGATGTTTTAAAGACTTAGTATAAAAAAATAAATGTAAAATACCATTTTAATAGTTAAATTTTTCTTAATTGAAGTAATTTATGAAGTTGTGTTTCAAGTGTACAGCAAGGTAATTCAGTTATATATGAATTACTTCCCAGGTGGCACAGTGGTAAAGAATCTACCTGCCTATGCAAGAGACATGGGTTTGAACCTTAGATTGGGAAGATCCCCTGGAGCAGGAAATAGTGAACTACTCCAGTATTCTTGCCTGGAAAATTCCATGGACAGAGGAGTCTAGTGGGCTATGGTTCATGGGGTTGCAAAGAGTTGGACATGGCTGAGTAACAGAGCATACACACACACATATACACTTTTTCAGATTCTTTTCCATTATAGGTTATTACAAGACATTAGGTGTAGTTTCCTGTGCTATACAGTAGGTCTTTGTTGGTTATCTTTTTATACATAGTAGTGTGTATATTTTAATCCCAAACTCCTAATTTATCCCTCTCTCCCCCTCCCCTTTGGTAACTCCAAGTTTGTTTTCTATGTCTGTGAGTCTATTTCTGTTTTGGAAATAAATTCATTTGTACTTTTTAAAAATTCCACATATAAGCAAATCATGTATTTGTCTTTTTCTGTCTGACTTGGTTCACTTTATATGATAATCTCTAGATCCTTCCATATTGCAGAAGATGATATTGTTTCATTCTTTTTTATGGCTAAGTAATAGTCCATTGTGTATGTATACCACGTCTTATTTATCCATTCATCAGTAGTTTTAAAAATTTTACTACATGTTTAAATAATATTTTTGTATATTGGATGAACGAAAACATTAAAATTAATTTCACCTGTTTATATTTTGTGTAATGTGGTTATTAGAAAATTTAAAATTATGTGTGGGTCATATTAAATTTCTATTGGACAAAGGGAAGTTCACTTTGCAGTGATGTGTTCCCCACTAGCCCACACAATTTGGTAGTCCTATTTTTGGAGTTTCTGTTCCAGGAATGTTTAGTGACCCTCACTGGTTCCCATTTCTGCAGACAACATCAGTCAAAAGAAACATGAGAATATGCAAAAATGTGACATTCCAATAAGTTATGAGAAATTTAAATAATAAAAGTTGCATGAATATGAAGAAAAGCATTCACATACAAATGTGCTCCCAAATAATTTTTACAATTTATCTTCTGACAATTATAGTTCAAAATATAACCTTGATTGAAAGAAATTTCAAAAAAAATGAGCAACCAAAGCTGCTTTCAGGTTTTTTTGGTCAAGTCTAAGCATTGAAAAGTGTGAGAAAAGAAGAACTTACAACACAGTAGGGATTCAGATATTGTTTTAGTTTATAATTATCAGAATTTATTTAATGAAATATATCACTATATTTCTGCAGTAACAAGTTGTGTTAAACAACCCCATTACAATGATTGTGCTTATATGTAAATTTTTGTTCATTCCAAATTGAATTAATGCTATAGGTAGCTCATTGAAAATTTCAGTTGCTACTGCCTCAGCAGAGAGAAGTTTCTCCAATTAAAATTAATTTTAGAGATTGAGAACTATAAAGATTCAAGAAAGGATGTCTAATTTGGCATTACTGTCAAACACAAATTATGTGAAAGCCTTGCCTATAACTCCATAATTATTAACTTTATTTCAAACAAGAAAAATGCTTAATCAAAACGTTATTAGTCAGAACACCCAGATATGCCTAATAAAACCTAAATTCAACTGTCTTTGATCTTTCACCAACTCAAACCCTAAAAGCCACAGCTTTCACATAGTTTTCAATTTTATTGTTGTACAGTTTTACTTGTTAAGGAGCAATATATGGTGTTATTTTAACTATATATTGTAAACATATACAATGTAAGCCTTCATTTGTACTCTTGCCCTAGACTCCACAAATGCTTGGGATGGGTATTTGCAACAGAGAGGATAAATATAGCCAAAAGCTGAGTCTTTGAAAATACTAATAAAACTGATAAATCCTGGTGACATTACTGAAGTAAAAAAAATAAATTTCAAATACCTAATATGAATAAAAAAGGGCATTAAAAGAGGGATATCACCACTGATTCTGTATGCACTACAAAGATTATAAAAGATACTCTGAACAACTTAAACCAAGAAATTTGAAGATCTGGATGAAATGGACAAATTCCTAGAAAAATAAGAAACTGACAAAACTGACAAAAAAACAAAATAGAAAATCTAATGAGTCATTTTACTATTAAAGAAATGTAATCTATAAACCACCTCACAAGGAAATTATAAGCCTAAATGTATGTTGAATTTTGTGGAAAGCTTTTCCTGAATCTATTGAGATTATCATATGGTTTTTATCCTTCAGTTTGTTAATATGGTGTATTGTAATGATTGATTTGCACGTACTGAAGAATCCTTGCATCCCTGGGATAAACTCCACTTGATCATGGTGTATGATCCTTTTAATGTGTTGGCTTCTGTTTGCTAGAATTTTTGTACCTACATTGATCAGTCATATTGGTCTGTAATTTTCCCTTTTTTGTGATATCTTTGTCTGGTTTTGGTATCAGGGTGATGGTGGCCTTGTACAATGAATTTGGGAGTGTTCCTCCCTCTTTTTGAAAGAGTTTGAGAAGGATAGGCATTAGCTCTTCTGTAAATGTTGGATAAAATTTACCTGTGAAGCCATCTGGCCCTGGGATTTTGTTTGTTGGAAGATCTCTTATCACAGTTTTGATTTTAGTGTTTGTGACTGGTTTGTTACCATTTTCAATTTCCTCCTGGTTCAGTCTTGGAAGGTTGTACTTTTCTAAGAATTTGTCCATTTCTTCCAGATTGTCCACTTTCTTGGCATATAGTTTCTTATAGTAGTATCTTAGGATCCTTTGTATTTCTGTGGTGTCAGTTGTAAGTTCCCCTTTTTCATTTCTGATTTTACTGATTTGAGTCCTTTCCCTTTTTTTCTTGATGAGTCTGGTTAAAGGTTTATCAATTTTCTTTATCTTCTCAGAGAACTAGCTTTTAGTTTTATTGATCTTTGCAATTGTTTTCATTTCTTTTTCATTTATTCCTGCTCTGTTCTTCATGATTTCTTTCCTTCTACTCACTTTGGAGTTTTTGTTGTTGTTGTTGTTGTTGTTGTTATTCGTCTAATTGCTTTAAGTGTAAGGTTAGGTTGTTGATTTGAGATTTTTCTTGTTTCTTGAGGGAGGATTGTACTGCACTGTTGGTGGGAATGTAAATGGATACAGATACTATGGAGAACAGTATGGAGAATTCTTAAGAAACTAGGAATAAAACTACCACATGACCCAGAAATCCCACTGCTGGGCATATACCCTGAAAGTGAAAGTCACTCAGTCATGTCTGACATTTTGTGACTCCAGTATTCTCCAGGCCAGAATACTGGAGTGGGTAGGCTTTTCCTTCTCCAGGGTATCTTCCCAACCCAGGGATCAAACCCAGGTCTCCCACATTGCAGGTGGATTCTTTACCAGCTGAGCCACAAGGGATATACCCTGAGAGAACCATAATTCAAAAAGACACATGTACACCAATGTTCATTGCAACACTATTGCAATATCCAGGACATGAAAGCAACCTAAGTCTCTCAACAGATGAATAGATAAAGAAGATGTAGTACATATATACAATGTAATATTACTCAGTCATTAAAAAGGAACGAAACTAGGTCATTTGTGGTGATGTGGTTGAACCTAGAGTCTGCTATACAGAATGAAATAAGTGAGAAAGAGAAAAATGAATATCATATATTAAAGCATATATATGGACTCTAGGAAAAGGGTATTTATGAACCTATTTGCAGGGCAGGAATGGAGATACAGGTGCACAGAATGGACTTGTGGACATGGCTGGGGAAAGAGAAGGTGGGACGAATTGAACAAATAGCATTGACATGTATACATTACCATGTATAAAATTGATAGCTACTGGGAAGCTACTGTATAACACAGGGAGCTTAGCTTGGCAATGGCACCCCACTCCAGTACTCTTGCCTGGAAAATCCCATGGACAGAGGAGCCTGGTAGGCTACAGTCCATGGGGTCGCTCAGAGTCGGACACGACTGAGCGACTTCACTTTCACTTTTCGCTTTCATACATTGGAGAAGGAAATGGCAGCCCACTCCAGTGTTCTTGCCTGGAGAACCCCAGGGGTGGGGAAGCCTGGTGGGCTGCCATCTATGGGGTCGCACGGAGTTGGACATGACTGAAGCGACTTAGCAGCAGCAGCAGCATGTGATGACTTAGAGGGGTGGAATGAGGGTGGTGGGAGGAAGGTTCAAGAGGGAGAGGATATATATACACACTTATAGCTGATTCATGTTGTTATACAGTAGAAACTAACACTGTAAAGCAATAACATTGTAAAACAATTATTCTTCAATTAAAAAAAGATGTTAGCTGTGGGGTTTTTTTCTTAAGATGTAGATGCCCTTTGTCAGTTTAAAGATGATCTCTTCTACTACTGGTTTGCTTAGAGTTTTAAAATCAGGAATGGATGTTTAATTTTACCAAATGCTTTTTCTGTGTTACTTATATTATGGTTTTTCTTTTCAGTGTGTTAAATCAGGTGATTCTTTGGTCATCATATGTTACCCTTTATATGCACCATTGGATTCAGTTTGCTGAAAGTTTTTGAAAGAATGTTTGCACCTTCATTTGTGAGAGATACTGATCTATGATTTGTTTACTTGAGTATCTATCAGGTTTTGTATAATATTAATGCTGAATTCAAATAATAATTTGGAAAGTAGTCTCTTGTCTTCACTTGTTGAGAAGTTTGTGTAGAATGGATAGTATTTATTCTTGTGTTTGGCAGAATTCATCAATAAAGCCATTGGAGCTGGGAGTTTCTTTGAAATATATAAAGCTGTCCAGGTTATTTATTTCTCTTTGACTGAGCTCTGTATTTTGTCTTTCAAGGAATTTGTCCACTTCATCTAAGTTTTTGAACTTATTGGCATAAAACTGCTCATAATATTCACTTACTATCTTCTTAATATCTGTAGAATTTGTAGTGATACCACCTCTCTCATTCCTGATATTGGCAATCCCATCTTCTCTCTTTTACTCCTGACTTATTTGGCTAAGAGCTTACAAATTTTATTGCTCTTCTAAGAACTTGCTTTTGGTTTCATTGGTTTTTCTCTTTTTCTTATTTCATTGATTTCTGCTCTTTTCTTATTTGTTTTTTTTTCTACTTTGTTTTAATATTCTCTTCTTTTTTTTCTAGGTGTGATCACCAAGTTCAGCCATATCCTGTTTTCTAATAAAGACATTTCAGTACTATGAACTTTTCTTAAAGCACTGTTCACTATACTCATAAACACTGATATATCCCAATTAGTGGTTTGATATTTTGTGTTTTCATTTTCTTCAGTTAAAAATGCTTCATTTCCTTTTTAATTTCTCCTTTGATCCATGTTTCTGAATATTGGGGAATTTTCTAAATATTTTTCTGTTATTCCTTTCTGACATAATTCCACTGTAGTCAGAAAACATACTTTATATGACTTGAAGCCGTTTAATATTCAGACTGGTCTTATAGCCAGAATATGTTCTTAAATATTCTATATGCATCTTAGGATAAATAGTATTTCAAGTATAGTAATATATTCTACTATTGTTGAATGAACTGTTCTATAAACATCAGTTATAGTTGCTATTTTGTCAAGTTTCTTGAAAGTGTTTTTCAAATATTCTGTGTCCCTGTTCTATTTTCTTGTTCTATGAATTATTGAGAAGAGGGTGTTGATATTTCTGACTATAATTTGGATTTTTCTATTTACTCTTATACTTTTATGAATTTATACTTTTTGTATTTTGACTCTGTTATTAGCTCTATATACATTTAGGATTATGTTCTCTTGATAAACTGACTCCTTTCTTATTATGAAATATCTCTGTTTATCCTTGGTATTATTCTTTCCTGTGGTTATTGTTAGCATGGTATATATATCCTTTTATTTTAAACCTATTATTGTCTGTATACATAAAGTGAATTTCTTGCAGGTTGGATATAGTTAGACCTTGCTTCCTTCTCCAATCTGACATTTTCAGTCATTTAATTGGAAATTTTAGACCATTTACTTTTAAAAATAATTTTTATTGGACTATAGTTGATTAACAATGTTGTGTCAGTTTCTGGTGTACAGCAAAATGAATCTGACATTCATATACTTTTATCTACCCTTTTTTTAGATTCTTTCCTCATATAGGCCATTACAGAGGATTGAGTAGAGTTCCCTGTTTTTTTACAGTAGGTCCTTATTATATATATCTTTATATAGTAGTGTGTATGTGTTAATCCCAATCTTCCAGTTTATCCCTCTTCCACATTTATGCCCATGGTAACCACAAGTTTATTTTCTACATCTGTAACTCTATTTCTGTTTTGTAGATAAGTTCATTTGCAGCCTTTTTTTTTTTAGAGTCCACGTAAAAGTGATATCATAGGATGTTTTTCTCTGTGTGACTTGCTTCACTCAGTAGGACAATCTCTGGGTCCATCCATGTTGCTGCAAATGGCATTATTTCATCCTTTTTTTATGGCTGAGTAACATTCCATTGTATAATATGCAGAGTATTTTATTTATCCATCCCTCTGTTGACTGACATTTAGGTTGCTTCCATGTCTTTGGTATTGTGAATAGTGCTGCAATTAGGGTGCATGTATATTTCAATTTATGGGTGTGTGTGTGTGTGTGTGTCCGGATATATGGGCTTCTCAGGTGGCTCAGTGGTAAAGAATCTGCCTGCCAGTGCAGGAGACACAGGAGACATGAGTTTGATCCCCTGGATCCAGAAGATTCCCTGGAGTAGGAAATGGCAACCCATTCCAGTATTATTGCCTGGAAAATTCCGTGGACAGAGGAGTCTTGCAGGCTACAGTCTCCATGGGGTCGCAAAGAGTCAGACATCACTGAGCGTGCTGGATATATGCCCAGAAGTGGGATTACTGGATCATATGGAGACCATTTACTTTTAATGTTATTAATAATACGGTTTGGCTCTCTTGTTATTTGTTTCTCTTTGCTCCATTTGTTCTGTCTTCCTTTTCCTCCTTTTCAACCATCTTTTAGATTTATTGCCTATTTTTTATTCTGTTTTCTTTGTTGGATTATAGTTATAATTTTGGGGGTTTTTTTTGTGGTTTTAAGGTTTATAGTGTATATACCTATTACAGTATACCTTCAAGTTATATAACACTGCTTCATGGATAGTATAAAAAACTTACCACACTTGCATTTCCCTCCTCCTGACCTTTGTACTATTGTCATACATTTTAATTCTACCTGTGTTGTAAACCTCATAACACATTGTTATTATTTTTGTTTTAATTTTTCTTTTTCTTTTAAAGACTCTAAATCTAAGAAAATAAAATTTTAAGTGTTTACTCACATATTACTCCTTTCTTTATTTCTTTTTTTATTTGGTATCATTTTTCTTCTGCCTAAAATACTTCCTTTAACATTTTTTTTCATAATGAAGATTTACTGCTCAATAATTATTTCAGCTTTTATATTTCTGAAAAAGTTTGTGTGTGGGTGTGGGTGTGGGTGTGGGTGTGTGTGTGCTGGTTTTTAAAAGATTTTCATTGGGTCTAGATTGCTAGGTTGATTGTTTCTTTCTCCCCATCAGTATTGTAAAGATTTTAGTCCACTGATTTCTAGCTGCCATTGTTTCTGATGAAAATTCTGTGTAGTCTCTATCTTGTTACTTTCTATATAGTGTATCTGTTTTTTGTCTGCCTGATTTTCAGATGTTCTCTTTATTGCGGGCTTTAAGTAATTTAATTATGATATTCTTGGTGTAGTGTTCTTCATTTTTCTTTTGCTTGGGGTTTGTTGAGTCTGAATCTCTGGGTTTGTGGTTTGCATCATTTTGGGAGAGCTTTGGCCGTTGTTTTTTCTGTCCTCCCTCTACCTCTCCAGTTATGTGTGTTTTATTCACTCAGTTCACTGAGGCTCTTTGTTTTTGTTTTCTCCCAGTCTTTTCTTCTGTTTCATTTTGGATACTTTCTGTTGCTCTGTCTTTAAGTTCACAAATCTTTTCTTTGGCAGTGTATAGTTTTTTGTTAAGTCTATCCAGTGTTTATTTTTATTTCAGACTTTGAATTTTTCATGTTTCAAGTTTGATTTTTTTTTCTTTTTGCATTTTCCATGTCTCTACTTACCACACCCAATCTTTCCTCTACCTTCTTGGACATATGATATAAAGTTATACTAACTATGTTAATGTTTTTGTCTACTAACGTTAATTTTTGTTATATTCATATGTTTTTACTGATATTTCCCCCTTTATGAGTCATACTTTCCTGTTTCTTTGCACACCTGCTATTTTTTTTAAACTGGATCTCAGGCATTATGAATTTTGCTTTATGGGTCCTGGATATTCTTGTATCCCAACCAGTATTCTTGAATTTTGTTCTGGAATGTAATTAAACTATTTGGAAAGAGTTCAATACCACTTAAGCTTGCTTTGAGTTAGGTGGCAATATCATAACCTTTAGTCTAGGCTAGACTAAACTAATGTACATTACTGTGGCAATACCCTTTTGAGTGGGGCTTCCCTGGTGGCTCAGTGGTAAAGAATCTGCCTGCCAATGCAGGAGACTTAGGTTCGATTCCTGGGTTGGGAAGATCCCCTGGAGAAGGAAATGGCAACCTACTCCAGTATTCTTGCCTGGGAAATCATATGGACAGAGGAGCCTGGTGGGCTACTGTCCATGGGGTTGCAAAAGAGTCAGACATGACTTAGCGACTAAAAAACAAACAAAAACACTTCTGAGTCTGCTACCTTATATATTGTAAATTATAAGGTTTTTATTCTAGCTGATGTGAATACAAAATACTCTTAGCCCTGTGTAAGCTCAAGTGATTATTTTCCCTCTATTTTTTGAGTAGTCCTTTCCTTAGCCTCAGTATGAATGCATTGATTTGCTCCCCGCTGAAGACTCAAGGGGGACCCTCTGCAGATCTTTGGATATCTCCCCAGCCTCCATATAGCTCTCTCCTCTGTCCTGTGAACTCTAGCTGTTTTAGGCTTCCCAGATTCCCAGCTTTGTCTCCTCAGATTCTCAGAAAGTCTACCAGACTCTGCCTGGGTTTCCCACCCCACGCTGTGGCTTGAAAATGTGCTTTAGGCAGTAAGCTGAGGCAGTAATGGGATTCAGTTTGTTTCCCGTCTCCCAGGGATCCCTGCCCTGCACTGTCTGGTATCCAGTGTCTAAAAATTGTTGTTGTTGTTTTTCCCCAGTTTTTTGTTGTTGTTGTTGTGGAAGTTGGGAGAGTAAATTTAGTTTGTATTACTCCATCTTGGCCAGAAACAGCTCAACTGGGTTTTAAGGCCTCAAAAACACTAACCACACTCTTTTGAACTCAGTGGATATTGCCTTTCTACTTCCTACAGTGAACTGTCCCAAACTTAGCCCAATACTCTAAATGACACATGGTAATTTGAGCTAAAGCCTGTTTTATTTATTTATTTGGCGTGTGGGATCTTAGTTCCCTGATTAGGGATTGCAACTGCGCCCCCTGCAGTGGAAGCACAGAGTCTTAACCACTGGACTGCCAAGGAAGTCCTAAGCCTATTTTAAAATTCTCTTTGGTTCTAAAACTGTAGGTACAAAAAATCCAATTGGGCTTCTTCATATGCCTTTAGATTTATTCAGTGTTGATTTATTGCCTACTATGAGGCAGGCCCTGTTCTAGGTACTGGGAATACAGCGGTGAACAAGTCGTATGAGACTTCTCGCCTTTCTGAAACTTACATTCTAGTGAAAGATTGATAGATTTAATCATGTGTTGTGTAATTGATAGATTTAATCATGTGTTGTTGTGTGTTAGTTGCTCAGTTGTGTCCTACTCTTTGCAACCCCATGGACTGTAGCCTGCCAGGCTTCTCTGTCCAGGAAATTCCCTACGCAAGTCAGCTAAGAGCTGCTCCAGTCTCTCCTTGCCTTTATGTCTCTGCAGGCAGTTCTATCTGGTGCTGCTGTGTCCTTGTTAGAAACTGAAACTCTCTACCTCAGCTCACACAAACCAGCTGACGGAGCATTGATCCTAAAGCAAATGCCAGTTTTTGTGCAATGAATTATAAACTGGGGCTCCTCTGTTCAACGTTTTACGAGAGATACATGCAGGCGGCAGGTATAGCTTTTTCATTTTAGACCTCGATTACCACACCTTGTGGGGAGGTCTGTTCAGAGTGTTAAAAAAAAAAAATGGGGCTGTTGGCATTTGATTCTGGACAGAAATCAGTTACGGGATTGGGCTGAGCTGCTAGCCATAACTGAAAAAAGATCTGCCTGAGTTATTGAGCTGGCAACTTTAAAGCTATTGGGCCTGTGCTATATTAGCTTTCTTTTTTCTTTTTTTGGTTGTTTACTTAAAAAAATTTTTTTTAATTAATTAATTTTAATTGAAGACTAATTACTTTACAATATTGTGGTGGTTTTTGCCACACATTGACATGAATCAGCCATGGGTGTACATGTGTCCCCCCTTCTGAACCCCCCTCCCACCTCCCTCCCCATCCCACCCCTCTGGGTTGTCCCAGTGCACTGGCTTTGAGTGCCCTGTTTCATGCCTCGAACTTGGACTAGTCATCTATTTCACATATGGTAATATACATTCAATGCTATTCTCTCAAATCATCCCACCCTCGCCTTCTCCCACAGAGTCCAAAAGTCTGTTCTTTATATCTGCATCTCTTTTGCTGTCTCGCATATAGAGTCGTCATTATCACCTTTCTAAATTCCATATATATGCATTAATATACTGTATTGGTATTTTTCTTTCTGACTTACTTCACTCTGTATAATAGGCTCCAGTTTCATTAGAACTGACTCAAATGTGTTCTTTTTAATAGCTGAGTAATATTCCATTGTGTATATGTACCACAGCTTTCTTATCCATTTGTCTGCCGATGGATGTAACCTAGATGTCCATCGGCAGACAAATATATTAGCTTTTATTTTGCTTAGTCTACCCAATTCAGACTAAGCTTCTTGGGAGACGAATTCTGTTAACATTCAGTTAAAGGAGAATTCTGGAAAGTGTGTTTGTATTGCCTGCCATATATATGACTACAGCTGGTCCATTCTTGTCTGTTTATACCAGCTGTTTAAAAATCCTAAATATAGAAACTTCCCTGGTGGTCCAGTTGTTAAGAATCTGCCTGCCAGTGCAGGGAACATGGATTCAATCCCTGATCTGGGAAGGTTCCACATGCCTTGGGGCAAGTAAGCCCGTATGCCATGATTGCTGAGCCTGCAGTCTAGAGCCTGCAAGCCACAACTACTGAAGCCCATGTGCCTAGAGCCTGTGCTCCACAATAAGAGAAGCCACCACAATGAGAAGTCCAGGTACTGTAATGAAGAGTAGCTCCTGCTTGCTGCAGCTAGAGAAAGCCCGTGTGTAGCAATGAAGACCCAACACAGCCATTAATAAATAAATATTAAAAATCCTAATAAAATATAAATAAATATTTATATACATATAAATAATTAAAATTTTTGGCTTAATTGTGAATTATGTATAAATTATGTAGTTACGAATCAATCAAAAATAACAACAAAATACTAAAGATAGTAAAACTATTTTGGACACTGTCGTCAACATAATGTGGTGACGTGTTGGTCCGATGATCTATTTTATGAAATGTCAAAATAACTTTTGGGCTCAGAAAGTCATTCTAAATTTGTAACTTCTGTTTGAAAGTCCCAATTTTAATGGCCATATATGACTTCGAACAGCTTTTGGCAAATAACCACAAGTCTCTCCCTACCCAAGTTGTGGCCGTTTGAGCCAAAAACTTAAAGGAAATATCAATATTTGGCTGGAGAGTAAGGGTTGGTCTATTTGTTATGTGCACAGTGGGTATATTTATTTTATTTTTATGTTTTCAATCAGGAGCATGAGAACTCCGGGCTTTATTTCTTCCTGCCCATTTTGGGCTATTCATTTGTGTGCTTGGCAGAAAGAAGAACTTGGAGAAATTAGCTGCCCAAATGTATGATTTCTTGGTCTGCCAAGCTGGTCACAAAGTAGGTGCTCCCAGGACATTCACGGGCTGTCCAGGTGCTTGTTAGGGGCCAGGAAGGTGTATACTCTGTCTAGACAGTGCAGCAGCTTCAGTGGCCAGCCAGCTCTGGCAACCTGGGCCAGTCTAGATTTTTCCAGTTCTCTGTGACAGTCAATGGCTGCTGATGACATGTGGGGCTGACAGTGACCCCTGAAACTTGGAGATGAGGGAAACAAGGGCACAGGCAGTGCTGTGAGGCCCGTGGAGAGTAGGGGAGAAGGGTGTGTGGCTCTGGGACAAGTCTGGGAGCAGATGTGGGATTAGGCGCAGGGCTATCGAAGCCCCTTCCAGTCCTTCTTGTCTGGAGCCTGTGTGCTGCAGGGACAAGAACGCTGAGTGGACACTGAAGGCCCTGTATCCTGTGCCTAGCTTGTTAGGGGACACATAGTTTCCTCATCTGCAAAACAAGAGGGTGAAATGAATGAATGACCCGCCAGATCCCTTTGAGGATACGTATTCTGTGTTCTATGATCCCCACTTCTCTCTTTGCTGTCACCACTTTGGGAGGTAAACACTGGGGCTGTATGTGAGTGGAAATAGGGAAAGGGTGGCAATGGAGGGTGGGGCAATTTCTTCCCCTTTTGACTCTCACTCTTTCTCCTTTCCTCTCTTTCTAAAAATTGAAATATATTGAATAGTTGGTGTCCAGTGTTATGTTAGTTTCAGGTGTACTACATAGTGGTTTGACATTTGCATACATCATGAAATGACACCACTATAGGTCTAGGAACCATCTGTCCCCATACAAAGTTACCATATTATTGGCCATAGCCCTTACGTGTGTGTGCTAAGTCGTTTCAGTCGTGTCCAACTCTTTGTGACCCTATGGACTGTAGCCCGCCAGGCTCCTCTGTCTATGGGATTCTGGGCAAGAGTACTGGAGTGGATTGCCATTTCTTCCTCTAGATAGTCCTTAGACGGTCTATTATATGTCCGTGACTTATTTACTTTCTACCTCTTAATTCCCTTTACCTATCTCGCATCCTTCCCACCTGCCACCCCCAACCACCTGTTTGTTCTCTGTATCTATGAATCTGGTTTCATTTTGTTTTTTAAGATTCCATATATAAGTGAAGTATTTGTCTTTCTCTGACTTACTTCACTTAGCATAATACACTGTATATTCATTCATGTTGTTGTAAATGGCAAAGTTTCACTTTTTATGGGTAGTACTCCATTGTGTATATATATAACATTTTTTTTATTCATTCATCTATCATTAGACCCTTATGTTGCTTCCACATTTTGACTATTGTAAATAATGCTGCAGTGAACATTGGGATGTGTGTGTCTCTTTGAATTAGTGTGTTTGTCTTCTCTGGGTAAATACCAAGAAGTGAAATTGCTGGGTCCTATGGTAGTTCTATTACTAATTTTTTGAGGAACCTCCATACTGTTTTCCATAGTGGCCGCACCAGTTTACATTCCCAACCAACAGTGTGCAGATCTCTCTTTTCTCTGCATCCTTGCCAACATTCTGTATATGGTTACTTGTTGTCTTTTTTGATGACAGCCATTCTGACAGATGTGAGGTAGTTCTTCCTCCTTTCTTACCATCTCCTTTCTACCGTGAAAGTGCTGCAGGAATCTCAGAACTTGGAGCACCCCTAGGTAATTTTAGAAGCTCATTATGTGAATTATTGAACCAGGCGAGACTCTTCTTAACTGACAGCTCCTAGCTAGATAACCTGTTGTGCCGTGGAGAGAAATGCCAGGTGCTTCAGGTGAATTTGGCTGAGGTTGAGGTGACTCAGGGAGCTGACTCCTGGGGAGGAAGTAGGGTGTGTATGTGTGTGACCTCACCTGGGCCCATGACACACCCAGACAGGACCTGGGCCAGCAGCTATTAGGGCTGAGGTAAACATTTTGAGATGCTTTTGTCAACAGAGCCTCAGCCCTGTCTGCATGTCTGCAGCCCTTCTGCTTGCAGAAGCCCAGAGAGGGCTGGCGTACTTCCACTTAGAAGACTCAGTTTTGCCTCCAAAAGTGGAGCCTTATCCTTTTAGCTCTCCTCTCCCAGTGCCTCTCAGGGAGGAAAGTAGTGCTGTCCTGGCCTCACCGGGCTCAGGGCGGTTATGCAACCCGCTCCAGGCACCGGGAGAGGGCCAGGCCCGCCCATGTTCTCTGTGGGTTGTGGCGAAGATGGCAGGGCAAGAGGCCCAGTCCTTGGGCTGGATTCCCTTCCTGTGGGCTGGGGTGAAAGGAGAGGAGGATGCTTGCTGGCTCCTCCTGAGAAGCTTCTGGGCTCAACTGATTCCCCCAGGACCCCTGGCATGTCAGAGGCCCCTCTCCCCCACATTCAGCCTATGCCCCTCTTCTCCTTCATTCTCATTCACTCCAGACCATCTCATCCCCAACAGCTCTGATGACCCCTAGCTCCCAACCCATGCCTCCCTGCTAAGCAGTGGACATTTAGCCAGTGTCTCAAGGTCAGCACAGAGCTGAGGAGTAGGACTGCAGACCCTGCGGGACACACCATGGCTCTGAAACAAGTTTTCAATCACTCTATGCCTCGGTTTTCTCAGCTGTAAATGAGGGTGATAACAGTACTTTCTCAAAGTGTCCATGTGAGGATTAAATGAAGTAATTCATCCACAGCTCCTAGTTCACTTCCTAGCACCTCTTATTGTTATTTCTCCTCTTTACCTTTCCCTCAAGCCCACCTTTATCCCTGTCTTCCTCGTCCTGATGGTTGGCTCCAGGTTACCCAAGGCATCTCGGCCTCAGCCTATCCTCCTGCACCCAGTCACCTCCTGGCCCCAGTGATTCACCTCTCCTCTATTCCTGCTGCCACCATTTTGGTTTCAGACCTCTTCACCTCTCTTTTCTCCCACTAGGCTGCCAGCTGGGCCTCTTAACTCCAATCTCACTTCTTCCAGTCTAGCAGCCTTGTGACACAACCTCCAGTCACTCTCTGTCAGCTCCAAGGCCAAGTCCACCCTCCAAGGTGTGCACAGCCTGGCAGCTTCTGGCCCTTTCCCACCTTCCTGGCTTCATTTCAGCACATGCTCCCCGGTAACAGTCATGCCACCCCAGCCTGTGCTTCCACATCTCTGCCTCTTCCTGTGGGTCCCGCTGCCTGGAACACCTCCCTGTGCCCTTCCTCATCTGCAGAATGCCTGCTTTTTCACAATGATATTAATAAATACATTTATAGAACCTAATAGTAGACACTTTTCTAAACATGCTTTACATGTTTTAATTTATTTCATCTTTTCAACAACCCTATGAAGTAGATGCCATTTCCAGAATGAGGAAACTGAGTCAGAGAGAGGTTAATAAATTGCCTGAGCTCACAGAACCAGTAACTGCAAGAAGCTGGGTGTAATCCCATGCAGCCAGCCCTAGAACCTGGGCCTGACCGCTATACCACCTTCACGATCCTCATGGCACTGAACTCCGTGGAAGCCCCTCCCTGACCGCCCCCCACCCCCCCGCCACTGGCCTCTCCTGGCTCAGTTAGGCAACTACTGTTCTTTGTCACAGCTTTGTTCACAATGCTTTCCTGTGAGCCTCTGAAGAGCCAGGACCATGCTCTGTTCAGTTCCACATCCCTGTTGCCCACCGTCCTGGGCATCCTCCCACTACATATTATTAAATAAACACCAAAAAGCCATAAGTAAAGTACCACCTCTGGGATTTTGATGAGATGCCTTCTCGTTTTCACCAAAGTTTGGCCCTTGCTTTCCAAGACTTATTTGGGACTTGCCTCCTCACTCACTCTCTCTTCTTTTGCTCAGAGTGTTCCTTCCCCTGCCCAAGGCCCTGGTATGTGTGGTCAGCTCTTAGGTCTGCTGATGGCCCAGGAGTCACAGGGAGCCAGCAGACTCGAGGGAAGCCCTGGTTATCTCTGTTTTGGGAGAAGGAGACTTGGCAGATTTGGGCCAGATCATGCCAAGCAGGAAGCGGGACAGAAGGAAGATGGGGGCTGGGGGCAGGAGACACAGACCAGCAGTGGGTCCTGTAAGGACGTCCCTCTGCTGCCACAGCCGCCTTCTCCCCAGTTCAAATGACAGAGTAGTAAGGAATCCACATGCAGAAGTTAGGGGGCCAGCCTGCTCCCACATGACTGTAATCAAGGAATCCATATACAGAATAAAGGAAATGTCTTTCTTGCAAAGTATTCATTCTGAAACCAAAACTGTGCGTCAGGGCCCAGGCAAGGCATTTTGAAGCTGATGTAAAGTTCCCACAGCACCCAGAAGCTTCCTTCAGTCTGAGAGTCTGTGTTTCTGGGGTGCTGACAACATGGCACTGAGACTGAACAAGTTCCTCCTGTGTGCCAGGCACTGGGCTGGGCACCCTTCACACTTATTAGTCCCATGCCATCCTCACTGAGACTCTAGGAGCTGACTCATGCCCTATGTGCAAGGCGGAAACTGAGTCAACAATTGGTTTGCCCACCCCAGGTGTCCATTACCCAGGAAATCTGGTGGCTCAGATGCCAATCACTCAAGATTTTAGACACATCGCTTCAGTTTGTTCTGTCAGTGGAATGCCCACCTTGCTCTTTGTCTCTCAGCTCCTGGAAGGAAGTGAGGTCTGTGAGCTTCGGCTCTTCCTCCAGGAAGCCTCCCATCCTTAAACAAGTGTTTTTTTCTCAGATGCTCCCTGCAGCCTCTACCCATGCTTCCTGTGGAAGCTGAAGCTCAGAGAAGGCCTGAATGCTCTCTTGGCTACTCAGATAAAGTCATTTTGGTTGTGCGTGTGTGCTAAGTCGCTTCAGTCATATCTGACTCTTTGCAACCCCATGGACAGTAGCCTGCCAGGCTCCTCTGTCGATAGCATTCTCCAGACAAGAATACTGGAGTGGGTTGCTCTGCCCTCCTCCAGGGGATCTTCCTGACCAGGGATCAAACCCATGTCTCTTACTTCTCCTGCGTTGGCAGGTGGGTTTGTTGTTTTTTTTTTTTAACCTCTAGCACAACCTGGGAAGCAATAGGTTGTGGATGCATCTAAATGGCTGGTTGTTTTTAAGTTACCAAATAATGTGTCCCTCTCTCAGTCATCTCTCCCTCTGTTTGTACTTCATCTGTCCTCCCTGTACCTTGATCTCCACCCCATCCCTGACTTCCTCAGCCCCTGCTTGACTCTCAGATCTCAGAGGATCTTGTAAGGGGTCAGGGAGAGAATAGAGCATTTGCACATTACTTTGTATTTTTTCAAATGCAAAAGTTTAGGTTCATGTTGCTGTATTGGTTTTAGGTTACTAAAATATCCTTAACAAGGCTCTCTTCCAGAGTCTTGAACCTTGGGGATTTCCCTGGAGGTGTCCTTATAGATGGAGGGGCTCTCTGGTCACAGCTGGGCCTGATCAGAGATCAGGCTGGGCCACAAGTTGGCTGGGAAGTCAGTGTTCTCAGCCCCTGGGCCTGCTGGCTCCCTAGCTGACAATGAGAAGGGTGGGAGTGGTGCCAAGAAACCCGGAGGACACAGAGGAGGGCTCAGTGCGCAGGCGGACAGGCCACCCCTGGGGCCCAAGTGGGGCCCTCGGGGCAAGTTCAGCCATTTCTGGTGGTAGCTGGAGGGAGAGCGCTCAGTGAGCCATGCAGGCTTTGCCCCCAGGCCACTGAGCTCCAGCTTTGCCCCTTACTGCCTGGATGACCTTGGACCAGCTCCTCAACTGCACTGGGGCTTGTGTCCTCGTTCATAAAGGAGAGTGATGACACCTTTCCCTTAAGTTTGCTGTGAGGGCTAAATACCAATACGTTGCTGCAGCTGTTTGCCCTTCAGGTCTCATAATTCCATTGACCTGTGTTACCTGCACACTTAGGCTCGTTTCCTAGTATTTCTTCATCCTTCTTCACCCTAGACCTAACAGGACTGGCCTGAGAACATAGAAAAGTAATAACTGTGTTTCATATTTCCAAAAGGACTTTCTCTACAACAGTGGTGTTGCCTGGGAACAGGGATGGAAGAAGGGAGGGATTATATATATATTTTAAAACCTTTTTATTTTGTACTGTGTATAGTCAGTGGACAATGCTATAATAGTTTCAGGTGAACAGCGAAGGGACTCCACATAACATTGAGCCGAGTTCCATGTGGTATACATTTGGTTATCCATTTTAGATATAGCAGTGTGCACATGTCCATACCAAACTCCCTAAGAAGGGAGGGGTTATAAAGGGCACAAGGAAACTTTTGGGGTAACAGAAACATTCACGGTCTTGATTGTGGTGATGGTTTGTAGGTGTATGTCAAAACCAATTCGAGACAGAATAAGAGACACAGATGCATGGAACAATTTTATGGACTCTGAGGGAGAAGGTGAGGGTGGGACGTTCTGGGAGAATAGCATTGAAACATGTATATTATCATATGTGAAACAGAACACCATTCCATGTTCGATGAATGTGACAAGGGCTCAGGGCCGGGGCAATGGGATGACCCAGAGGGATGGGATGGGGAGGGAGGTGGGTGGGGGGTCCAGGAAGGGGAACACATGTAAACCCATGGCTGATTCATGTCAATGTATGGCAAAAACTATTACAATATTGTAAAGTAATTAGCCCCCAACTAAAATAAATAAATTTATAAAATAAAATAAAAAAAACCAATTCATTTGTATACTTTAAATATGTGCAGTTTATTGTACTTCGCTGATACAATAAAATTTAGGGAGATGATAAAAAGATATCTTAAATGAGCACAAAGGAGGAAAATATGCTTTAACGCTGCTTTCACATTTCATTGAACTACAACAATATTAAAAAAAAATAAAAGCTTCGTCAGGGGTCAACTCAATAGAACATCACAGTTTATCTGTGAGCTCGGCTATTATGTGCTAAACTCATAATCACTGCAGAACTATGCTTATGCTTGTATTCCTCATGCCTAGCCCAGAGCAGTGTGCCTAGTAGGCATGCAACAAGATTGATGGTTGACTGATAGTTGAATGAATGGCTGTGAAAACTAAGATTCAGTTAAAAGAAGTGACCGGGCATACAACCAGCTCTTGTATATCAAGCCTACTTCAAAGCAGAACATTATCAGTAGTTCTCTCCTGTGCCCCCGCCCCCCCCCCGCCGTCTCTGCTTTGCCCAGGGTGCCATGCAGGACCTTGGTGATGGCCTTCCCTCCCTGCCTTGTCACTTGCACCCTGCCCCAGAAAACCTGCTTTTCCTGTACGCATTTCCTCGGGCCTTAGCTGCTATCTGACAGCTTCATCTGCACACAGGTGGAAGGGTGACGTGGCCTCCCGGAGCACGTATTTTCCATTCTGAAGGAATGCAGACCACGAGTGTCTTGTTCTCCTCATCTGCATGACGAGGAAGTGGACCTGATGGCCTCTGAAAGCCTGCCCTGTGAGGCATGCTATGGTGCTGTTACTGGATGCCACCGTGAGGCCTGTGCCACGTTCATTTGGACTGAATTTACATTCTGACATGATACCAAATTCAGATGGTACAACAGGGTAATTCTCCTCCCACCCCCGTGGTTCTGTCTCGTCGTGCCAGGTCACAGAGGTGACCACCCCTGCCAGTTCTTCATGTGTCTTCAAGGGTCATTCCAGCATATATAAATCTAGAATTGAGGCCTGAGGACGTGGGCCGGGTTGGGTTGACATTCATTTGTTTCTAATGCTGAAATGCTACTATTTAGATGCCCCATAATTCATCCAAACATTTTCCAACCCCTGATCTGTAGGCCTGAAAATATTGCTGCAATAGATATCCTTGTGCATGTATCTTTGTGCACAAGTGGAAATGTAACTGTAAAAACATTAAAAGTAGAATTATTGGTTCAAAAGATAATTATGGCATTTCACTGTGTATACATATGACCAGCTTACTTTTCAAAGATATTTACAACTTCTACTTCCATCCACAGTACAGAATGCTCATCTTCCCACATGCCTGTACCAATAATATTTACCCAATATCCAGGTAATAAAATTTTATTGAAGTATAAAGTTAATGTAGAAAAGCACACAAATTATAACTGTATAGTTAGGTTAATTATCCCAAAGTGAAACTGCTTTCAAGGTCAGAAACAACATTAGTAGCATCCCAGAAAGCCCCACTCTTGTGCTTTTTTGTTCACTAGTGTTCTACCCGAAGGTGATCAATATCTTTTAATACCATAGGTTAGTTTTACCTTTACCAAACTTTTGCATGGAATCATATGCTTTATAATCTGTTCCTTCTGGTTTCTAACACCCAGCATTTGTGAAATTCATCCATGTTCCTGCATGTGGCAGTAGTTCATTTTCATTGCTGTACCATATTCCATATTTTAAATATATTGTGCTTAGTCGCTCAGTCGTGTCCGACTCTTTGTGACCCCGTGGACTGCAGCCTGCCAGGCTCCTGTGTCCTTGGGGATTCTCCAGGCAAGAATACTGGAGTGGGTTGCCATGCCCTCCTCCATGGGATCTTCCCAACCCAGGGATCAAACCCAGGTCTCTCACATTGCAAGCAGATTCTTTACCGACTTAGCCACCAGGAAAGCCCAAGAATACTGAAGTGGGTAGCCTATCCCTTCTCCAGGGGATCTTCCTGACCCAGGAATTGAACCAGAGTCTCCTGCATTGCAGGAGATTCTTTACCAGCTGAGCTACCAGGAAAGCCCCTTACTACAACTTATTTGCTCGTTCTTATGTTTGGGAATGATATTTGGGTTATTTCAGTCTGGGGCCATGGGAAATCATGGTGCTATGTATATTCTTAAACCTGTCTTGCAGGACAAATGAACTTATTTCTCCTGGGTAATTCTGTGAGAAGAGTTGAAGAGTATGCTTACATTCAGCTCCCCTAAGTGGCTGTATCAGTTTACCAACAGCCAGCCAAGAGAGCCATCTTGGGCTTCAGCTCAGCTGGGCAAAGCAGTATGTCTTTCCAACTTAGTTATGCTGAGATTTGGGGGGAATGGCTGGTAAAGGCAGACCCTTTTATCTTGTTAGCACCTAGCTTATGCCTTAAAGCATGACAGAAAGTTAAATATACTATTTTTTTTTTCGCTACACTCCGGTTTATTTACTTCCTCCAGGATTGTATGAGAATGGCTCTTGCTTCACGTCCTCTGCAGAGCTTAGTGTTGACAGCTTTTTTCAACTTTAGCCATTGTGGTAGGTGTGTAAGTGGTTTCTCATGAGGGTTTTTATTTCATTCTCCTGAATTTGAGCTCCATTTTATATTTTCATTGGCCATCAAAACATTTGTGAAGTGTCTATCCAAGTCTTGCGTTCATTTTTCTATTGTTTGCAAAATTGATCTGAGGCGTTCTTTCTGTATCCAAGACATGAGTGTTTGGGTCAAATGTAAATATTGCAGACATTGGCTCCCACTCTGTGGATGGCCTTTTCATGGACAAGATGTCTTTCCTACTTTGAGGTCATAAAGACATTTTCCTATAATACCTTCTAGAAGCTTTATTTATCTTCTACATTTAAATCTATATTCTATCTGAAAATTTTAAATTTGGTGTGAAGTAGGAGTTAAGAATGTAATTCCCCCCTGCCCCTATGGATATCTTATTAACTTGATACATTTGTTGAAAAGACCATTCTTTCCTCTTTGGTCTGCAGTGTTAACTTTCATCATGGAGTGAGTGTCTAGATATGAGTGAGTCAATTTCTGGACTGTGTTTTCTGTTTTTTTGGTCTATTTGTATATCCTTACATCATACCATACTGTCATAATTTTGTGTGATTTTAAAATAAGTTTTGATATTGGATAGTATAAGTCTTCCAATTTTGTTCCTCAGTATTGTTTTTGGATACTCTCGGTCTTAGCATTTCCACATAAATTTCAAAATATGTTTTTTAGACTACAAACACATACACACACAAACTAAATTCTAGTATTTTCATTGGGATTGCATTTGATACATAACTAAATTTGATGAAAATTGACATCTTAGATATATTGACTCTTCCAATCCATGAACATGAGATAACCCTTAATTTATTTAAGTATTTTATTTTTTTCAATGTTTTTTTAAGTTTTATATTTAGCACTCATTTACATCTTTTATAGCTGTTCATGGACATTTTGTTTTTAATTGATTTAGCTCATATTACCATTTAAAAATATAATTTTCCAGTTATTTGTTGATAAATAAGAATAGTTGATTTTTGTATATATACTGTTGAATTCTGTAATCTTGCTGAATTCACTAATAAACCATAATGGTTTATCTAAAGATCTATTTGCATTTTTTATTTATACAATCATGTAGACTGTAAATAGTTATAGGGTTTTCTTTTTTTTTCTTCCTAATCCTCATAACTTTTATTTATTTTTCTTTTTTAATAATTTAATTTATCTATTGATTTATTTTTGGCTGTGCTGGTACTTTGTCGCTGCATGGGCTTTTCTCTAGTTGAGGTGAGTGGAGGTTACTCTCTAGTTGCACTGCACAGGCTTCTCACCATGGTGACTTCTCCTGTTGTAGAGCAGGGGCTTCTAGAGTGAGCAGGCTTCAATAGTTGTGGTGCATGGGCTCAGTCAGTAAAAAATCTCCCTGCAGTGCAGGAGGGGAGAAGGCAATGGCACCCCACTCCAGTACTCTTGCCTGGAAAATCCTATGGACAGAGGAGGGACTGGTAGGCTGCAGTCCATGGGGTCGCTAAGAGTTGGACATGACTGAGGAGCTAAATATAAACATATATGGGCTTAGTAGTTCTGGCTCCCAGGCTCTAGAGCACAGCCTCAATAGTTGTGGAGCATGGGCTTAGTTGCTCTGCGGCATGTAGAATCTTCCCGCACCAGGGATTGAACGTGTGTCCTGCATTGGCAGGCAGATTCTTTACCACCGAGCCACCAGTTGTTGTTCAGTTGCTCAGTAGTGTCCAACTCTTTGCAACCCCATGGACTGCAGCATGCCAGGCTTCTCTGTTCTTCACCATCTCCCAGCCACTTGCTCAAACTCCTGTCCATTGAATCAGTGATACCATCCAACCATCTCGTCCTCTGTCGTCCCCTTCTCCTCCTGCCCTCAATCTTGCTCAGCATCAGAATCTTGTCCAATGAGTCAGCTCTTCATATCAGGTGGCCAGAATATTGGAGCTTCAATGTCAGCATCAGTCCTTCTAATGAATAGTCAGGATTGGTTTCCTTTAGGATTGACTGGTTTGATCTTTCTGCAGTCCAAGGGACTCTCAAGAGTCTTCTCCAACACCACAGTTCAAAAGCATCAATTTTTCAGCACTTAGCATTCTTTATGGTCCAACTCTCACATTCATACATGACTAATGGAAAAGCCATAGTTTTGACTATATGGACATTTGTTGGCAAAGTACTGTCTCTGCTTTTTAATATGCTGTCTAGGCTTGTAGTAGCTTTTTTCCCAAGGAGCAGGCTTCATTTAATTTTATGACTGCCATCACCATCTGCAGTAATTTTGGAGCCCAAGAAAATAGTCTGTCACTGTTTCCATTGTTTCTCTATCTATTTGCCATGAAGTGATAGGACCAGATGCCATGATCTTCGTTTCTGAATGTTGAGATTTAAGCCAGCTTTTTCATTCTCCTCTTTCATCTTCATCAAGGGGCTCTTCAGTTCCTCTTCACTTTCTGCCATTAGGGTGGGGGCATATGCATACCTGAGGTTATTAATATTTCTCCCGGCAATCTTGATTTCAGCTTGTGCTTCATCCAGCCCAGCATTTCGCATTATGTACTCTGCATAAAAGTTAAATAAGCAGGGTGACAGTATACAGACTTGACATACTCCTTTCCCAATTTGGAACCAGTCGGTTGTTCCATGTCCAGTTCTAACTGTTGCTTTTTGACCTGCATACAGGTTTCTTAGGAGGCAGGTCAGGTGGTCTGGTATTCCCATCTCTGTAAGAATTTTCCAGTTTGTTGAGATACACACCGTCAAAGCCTTTAGCGCAATCAATGAAGTAGAAGTAGATGCTTTTATGGAATTCTCTTGGTTTTTCTATGATCCAGCAGATGTTGGCAATTTGATCTTTGGTTCCTCTGCCTTTTCAAAATCCAGCTTGAATATCTGGAAGTTCTCAGCTCACATACTGTTGAAGCCTAGCTTGGAGAATTTTGAGCATAACTTTGCTAGCATGTGAAATGAGTGCAACTGTGCAGTAGTTTGAACATTCTTTGGCATTGCCCTTCTTTGGGATTGGAATGAAAACTGACCTTTTCTAGTCCTGTGGCCACTGCTGAGTTTTCTGTATTTGCTGGCATATTGAGTGCAGCACTTTCACAGCATTATCTTTTACAATTTGAATAGCTCAGCTGGAATTCCATCACCTCCACTAGCTTTATTCATAGTGATGCTTCCTAAGGCCCACTTGATTCGCATTCCAAGATGTCTGGCTCTAGGTGAGTAATCACACCATCGTGGTTATCACCGAGCCACTAGGGAAGCCTCTATTTTTCTTCTTGATTATGCTGGTTAGGTTCTCAAATATACTGTTGAATGTACATGATGATAGTTGACCTCTTTCATCTTGTTTCTCCTTGGGGAAAAGCTTTTAGTATTAATTTCACCATTAAGTATAATATTTTTAAGTCTTAATTAAAACTCTTTATCAGATTGAGGAAGCTACTCTGTATTCCTAGTGTGCTGAATTCCTTTTCCCCCCAAATAATGCATTTGAAACTTTATTAAATATCTTTTATGCATCTATTGAGTTTTTCTTTATTCAGTTAAAATGTTAAGTAACATGAATCCGTTTTTCAGTGTTAAATTAGCTTTGTATTCCTGTAATAAACCCACCTGCTCCCAATGCAGTTTCCTTCCCATGTGTTATTGTTTGGGTAATATTTTGTTGAAGATATTTGAATTGATGTTTTTGATAGAGAGTGGTCTTCTGCAAGTGTTCTTTTTGTTAAATGTTTGTTAGGCATTGGTATTAAGGATATGTTGGCATCAGAAATGAGCTCAAAGTGTCCCCTCTATTTTCTAAATGTGTTTGAGAAAGAGTAATTTTCCTCAGACATGTGGAAGAATTTAATGGTGAAGGCATCTGGGACTGAAGTTTTCTTAGTGGGAAATTTTTATTTGAGGATTTGATTTCTTTAATAAATATGGAATCATTTATATTTTCTATTTCTTATGTCAATGATTTTGAGTTTTCAAGAAGTTAGTCTATTTCATCTGGCTTGATGGTAAAGTTTTTTCTCATATCCCTTTATAATCTTTTATTTTCTGATATTAGAAATTTATATCCACTATCTCTTTTGCCTGATACATCTTGTAAGGTATTTGTAAATTTTGTCAATCTTTTCAAAGATTAATACAGCATTAGCTTTATTTATTTTTCTCGCTCTTACATTTGTTTTCAGCTAGTTTTTCTCTCATATTTTTCTTTATTTTTTTCTGTTAGGTTTAATTTGCCATTTGTTGCCTAAATTCTTGATATTAATACTTATATCATTGGTTTTCATCCTTTCTTCTTTTCTAATGTAATCTAATAAGGCTATAAATTTCTCTGTAAGCATGGCTCTAACTGAATCCCAGAAGCTTTGGCACATTGCTTTCATTAATATTCAAAATATAGTCTAACTTTGTGTGATTTTTTTTTGACACGTGAGTAATTCAGAAATGTACTACTTAAAATTCAACATGTGATTTATAAGCTTACATTTGGTTATAGATTTCTTTTTTTATGTTAATCTTTTTTCAGTAAAATTTTATTGGAGTACAGTTGGTTTACAATGTGTTAGTTTCAGGTGTATGCAAACTGTAGCAGTTATACATATATCCATTCTTTTTTTAAAAAAATTCTTTTCCCATATGGGCCATAACAGAGTATTGAGTAGAGTTCCCTGTGCTATATTGCAGGTTCTTATTAGTTATCTATTTTATATATAATAGTGTGTATATGTCATTCCCAATCTCCCTATTTATCTCCCTATCCCTCCTTATCCCCTGGTAATCATGTTTGTTTTCTACATCCATGACTCTACTGTTTTGTAGATAAGTTCATTTGTACCCATTTTAAGATTCCACATACAAGCGATGTTATATATAATATTTGTCTTTCTGTGTCTCACTTACTGGTTATTGATTTCTAGTTTAATTTCAGTGTGGTCAGGAATATACTCTGAGTCATTTTAAACCTTTGAAATGTGTTAAGGCTTGCTTAGTACTAATACTGTGACTTCTAGTACATGACTAATTTTAGTAAATTCCCTGTGTACACTTAAGAGTTCTGCATATGTCAATGAGGGCATCTTAACTGTATACTTCAATCTTTTATACCCTTATCTACTTTCTTATTGATATATAATTCACAAACCATAATATTTACCCTTTAACGTGTACATTTCAGTGGTTTTCAGTATATTAACAAAATTGTGCAACCATTACCACTATCTAATTTCAGAATGTTTCATCAGCCCCCAAAGAAACCTTTCCCATTTTTTCCTTCTTCTAGCCCTTGGTAACCACTAATTTTCAGTATCTATGGATTTATCTCTAGTGAATATTTCTTATAAGTTGAATCCTTTTACATAAGTTGTGGCCTTTTGCATTTGGCATCTTTCACTCAGCATGGTGTTTCCATGCTGTAGCATATATTAGTACTTCATTACTTTATATGGCTGGGTAATATTCCATTACATAGGTATTATTTATGTATTCATCAGTTGATGGATGTTTGGCTTGTTTGTATTTTTTGGCTGTTATGAATAATGCTGCTATAAACATTTGTGTAGAAGTTTTTCTGTGAACATGCGTTTTCAGTTTTCTTGGGTATACACCTAGGCCTGGGGTTGCAGAGTCATATGGTAATTCTGTGTTTAAATTTTTGAGGAACTGCCAGATTGTTTTGTGAGGGGCTGTATCATTTTACATTTCTACCAGAAATGTATGAGGGTTACAATTTCTCCACATATTTATCAACACTTGTTATTGTCTGTGTTTTAGATTTTAGCCATCCTAGAGGTGTATGAAGTGATAGCTCATGGTTTTTATTTGCATTTCCCTAATCACTACAGACCCTGGGCATCTTTTTTCTATGCTTAGTTTCATTTGTGTATCTTCTTTGGAGAAATGCCTAAAATTTTGCCCATTTTAAATTGGATTATTTTCCTTTCAATTATTGAATTATAAATGTCTTTCATATATGCTGAAATTAGTCCCTTATCAAACATATAATTTACAAATATTTTCTTGTTTTCTGGGTTGTCTTTACTTCTTTTCTGCTTGTTCTATCAGTCACTGAGAGAGAAGTGTTAAAATCCCCAACTATGATAATAGTTTTCTACTTTTCCTTGTATCGGTATCAATTTCTTAGGCTTATTAGGTGTATACAAATATATAATTATCTTCCAGTGGCATTTTATTATTATGAAATATCCCTCCTTGTTTTAGTAATGCTTCTTTCTTAAAGTATACCTAGCTAAAATTAGTATGCTATAACAACTTTGTTTTGTTTAGTGTTTGTCCTGTTTTTCTTCCTTTTACATTCTTCTATCTGTATTCTTATTCAGAAGTCATGTTTCCTAGAAGCAGCTTATATTTGTTTTTTAAACCCAGCCTGACCTTTTAAATTTAATTGAAATATTTAACCTACTTTAATTTTATGTAATTACTGATATATTTAGATTTAAACCTAGCATCTTATTTGTTTTCTATTTGTCCCACTTATCCTGTCTTTTTTCATCTTCTTTTGGGATAATCAGATTTTTTTAAAAAAAGATTTCATTTTCTTGTTCTTTTAGCTTGGTACACATTATTTTAAAACACACATCTTTGACTTATTAAAATCTAATATAAATCAGTACTTTTACCACTTAATTTCTGGGCAATGAAGAAACTAAAAGTCATTTTACTACATTTACCTTTTCCTACCTCTGTACTATTGCTTTCATATACAGTAATTTCACATTTATTTAAAACCCCACAATATATTATCATTAGTATTGTTTTAACAGTCAATATTCACTTAGATTTATTCATTTATCCTTTTCTTTGCTTCTCCTTTCCTCCTGTATTTCTCTGTTTATATCTGCCATCATTTTTTAATTAAATATTTTTAAGAATAGTTTCAGGCTTATAGAAAAATTGTAAAGATAACACAGAGAATTGCCATTTGCCCTCCACCTACTTCCCCCTATTATTGGCATCTTACATTAGTGTGGTGTATTTCTTACTATTAATGAACCAATTCTGAAATACCATTATTAGCTAAAGTATATACTTTATTCAAATTTCCTTGATTTTTACCTAATGTCCTTTTTCCCCCATCTAAGAAACCACATTATATTTAATCATTGTATCTGCCTAGGCTCCCCTGGGCTGTGACAATTTCTCCAGTTGACTTATTTTTGAGACCTTGACAGTTTTGAGCAATACTGGTGAGGTATTTTGTAGAGTGTCCCTCGATTTGTCTGATGTTTCCATGTGATTAGATTGGTGCTATAAATTTTTGAGAGAAAGAACCACAAAGGTAAAGTGTCATTTTTATCATATCATGTCAAGGTTACCTACAATTAACAGGTCTCTCAAAATCTGAATCTGCCCCCAAAGGTGGGTAACTATGCCCATTGACCAATTCCAAGAAATGACCACGTGCCCCTAGGATAGGGTGAGGAAGGAGTTGTGGATTGGATGTTTCCTCAAGGAGTCTGTCACCACACCCTTCTCAAAGTGTGAGCTTCATTTAAAGATGTGTCTTTTCTTTACAACATGGCCCTGAGCTGGAAGCCAACTATTTCATCTGGTGCTCATCCAGAGAAACCACACTTGTTCCGACTGACCCTGGAGGGGAAACGGGCTGTGCTGGGCTCAGAGGTGGGGTGCTGGTTTCCAGCACAGTCACACCTTCCATAGGGGTTCTTGAGGGTAATTTTGACTCCCGTGGTTTTTACTTTACTCACTGACTTCAGATGTGACTCCCCAGTATCTCCCAAAGAGAAGCAGTACTTCTTAAGAGACCATACACTATAAATCCATATGAAGAAAAATGTTTTAAATATTTAAATTCAACATAATTTGCACTTTCTTCTGCACAGACAGAAGATAAGACTTAAGGTGCAGTGCTGGTCCCCCTCAGCCTATCCTAGGTTTCATGCGCCACCTTCATCTGATGGCCAGACCTGAACAAAGATGTGAAATTATGATTTTTCTTTATCTTCACCAGATATCCTTAGATGGCATTATCCTCTAAATAGCTCTCTTGGGTGATTGAAGTAAATGTTACTTCCTGTTATACTGAGCAAACAAAAGCTGACACATTACAAGAGGAGTGAGGTTTACTCTTGAGTATACTTGCATTGAGCTGCTGTTTTTCTGAATTTACAGGCCTAGTTCTGTATTGCTAAAAAACCAGTATTGCTCAAAACTGTCAAGGTCATCAAAAATAAGTCAGCTGGAGAAATGGTCACAGGCCAGGGGAGCCTAAGCAGATACAATGATTAAATATAATGTAGTTTCTTGGATGGGGAAAAAAGGACATTAGGTAAAAATCAAGGAAATTTGAATAAAGTATATACTTTAATAATGATAGTAGGGGGCCATCCAGAGAAACTGTTCTCCAGATATTTGAAGGTGGTCATTTGAGCTCTCTCAAAGTCTCTAGGACAAACTGTCCCAACTTCTCCAGTCAGTTGTGCTGGGGTTACAAGTCCCATCACTGTTTTAATGGTCCTTCTTTGAACAAATTCTTGTTTATGTGTATCTCTAATAGAGTACGGTGCCCAGAGAGGGACAGAATATATTAGGGTTGCATCTAGCTCACGCTATTATAGAACTATCAACTCAGCAATGCTGGTGCTTCAGTCACAGCTCCTTGGTGAGGGGGATGGTGGGCATAATCTCCCCATGGCAGAGGCCACCTTGGTCAGCACAGCAGCCACTCCATGTTTGAAGCCACAGCAGGAGTGGACACACATGTCCTGGATTCCCCACACCCATCCTGGCCAACCTGCCTGCCCCAGTCTGATTGTCCTCGTCCAGATTTGAATCTTTAGCTGGAGCCCTGCCTTGGCCTTTAAGCAAGGCCCCCAAATGATGTCAATGTTCATGCTCAGCTGCCCTCGCCTCCACCAGGCTAATGAGGACGGGAAAACATCACTTTGTTTCAGGCCACTGGATCCTCCAACCGCACTGTCTTCCTTTGTTCCTGCAAGTGCTGGGCACACCCACAGGGTTCAAAACCAAGGTCCCAACAGGCAGGCAGGGAGGGAGCCGCCCCCTGTACCCTCACACCTGACTTAGAAAGCAGCAAGCCCACCTTACGTTCAGTGAGTACACTCATACGATGGTCCCTGGGTGCTGCAGGAGATAAGTAGAGCCTAGAAACCTTCATGGACGTGGTGGAGAAGCTGCGTGCCTCCCCAAGGCTTCAGGAGGGGTCAGCCCCCAGCCCGCCCATGTGAATCTCCAAGAGGCCCTCAGGAGGATATACACAATCTCTCCCACTCCCTGCCCCTCAGTCACCAGTGATTGACCAAGGTTTCCAGGCTACGTGTCATCCCCAGGCTCTTGTCCTCGGGGGGTTGTGTACATCTCTCCTTTTCCCCACCTCCCAGCCTCCCTCTCTGCTCCTCTCGTGCAGTCTCTGGAGCTCTGTCCGACATTAGCCACCACCTAGGTCCCACTTCTCTAAACATATCATCGGTTTCCTCTTGAACTGGAGCCTGGCTCTCCGCTAACCCTAACCCTGTCCCCCTCCCACAACCCCTTCTTCTCCCTTTCCCCTCCTGCTCATGTGGCTGGACGCTTGCTTCTCCTCACAGCTGTCAACCTCGGCCTCCAGTGGCTTCAGTTCTCAGGGCCTGTCTCTCCTTTACCTTTACGAGCAGTGTCTCCATAACACCCACCTCATAACCCTGACAACATCCTGTCTCCCTACTTCCGCCGACCTTCTCTGCTGTGTTATTTCAGCTGCCTCTGAAATCTCAAATTTTGCTTTTATTTTAAAAAGAAATTTACATGATTTTTTTTTTCTGATGTACAGTTCTGTGATTTTTGCACATGCATGAATTCTCATGATGACCACTATGGACAGGATACGGAATAGTTCCAATACTCGAAAGAATCCCTGTGCTCTCCTTTTATATTCAGACTTCTCCCACCCTTAGCCCCTGGCAACCAGTGATCTGTTCTCTGTTCCTATATTTTTGCCTTTTCCAGGATGTCATATAAATGGAATTACATAGAATGAATCTTTTGATACTGGCTTGTTTTACTCAACACAATACTTTTGCAATTCATGCATGTTGCTACCTGAATCAAATGTGTTAACTTTGATTGCTGAGTGGTATTCTATGCTATCAATAAAGTACATTTTTTTAAAAAAACCCATACTTCTGTTGAAGGACATTTGGGTTGTTTCCCGTTTATGGTGAATACAAATAATACTGCTATAAATATTTGTGGACAGATATTTTTTTGTGTGAATTTAAAAATTTCATTTCTTTAAGATACATAGTTAGAAGTAGTATTGCTGGGTCATGTGTAAGTATACGTGATGCCCCAATTTTAAGTTTCCCCTCCTTTGACAATGACTGTCTGCATGGTTCCTTCTCTCTACACCTCACTCTGACCTCTCTTTGACCTCATTAGGACCTCTAATTCACTGAGCCTACCTTTTTTTCACTGGCTATCAACCTCTTTATATTTTTTCTTCCCTTCTCACACAGTTTCATTTGCATGGTCTATCATAATAGTCACTCTCTTAGAAACATTCCTTTCTGCCATCACAACACAAACATTCCCTAATATAGCTCATCTTTAAAAAATTGCCCCTAAAAAATCAGTAGCTTTGCAGTGGAGCACTCCAACAAACATGACCTCAGCTGAGTGATCAAGATTAACATCAACAGTGATAAGTCACGTTGAGAGTATGTTACCCTTGATATGAGGCGATGACAATGGCTCCCCTGTGGTCTTCCTCCCTCAAACCCATAACCTCTCTCTAACCATGAGAAAAGCATCAGACAAATCCAGACTGAAGGATGCTATTCTATAAGAATATCTGACTAGCACTCCTCGAAACTATCAAGGTCATCAACAACATGGAAGGTCTGAATAACTATTATGATGGACCATGAAACTGTCAGTCTACAGAAGCTGAAGGATGCATGACAAGTAGATATAACGTGGTCTCTTGGATGGGATCCTGGAATAGGAAAAAAAAAAAGGTAAAAACTAAAGAAGTCTGAATAAAATACAGAGTCTATATAATAAAAAACATAATACCAATATTGGTTCCTTAGTTGTAATCTAAGTGCCATAAAAAAGTTAGCGACAGAGGTAACTCAGTGCAGGAACTCTAATATTCTTGCAATTTTTCTGTAAATCTAAAATGATTCTAAAATAAAAGTTCACTAAGTGTTTAAGAAAAACTTCCCCTGACCCCTTCTGTCAACTCCACTCCATTTCTCTGCTTCCCTTCACAGGGAAACATTTTAAATAAAATTTATTTTATTGATGTATAGTTGATTTATAATGTATTAATTTCTGCTGTACAGCAAAGTATTCAGTTATACATATACATATATATACCTTCTTTTTCATATTCTTTTCCATGATGGTTTATCAAAGGGTAGTGAAAATAGTTCTCTGTGCTGTACAGTAGGCCTTTGTTGTTTATCTGTTTTATTATTTTTTATACTTTAATTTTATTGGAGGATAGTTGATTTACAATGTTGTGTTAGTTTCAAGTGTATAGCAAAGTGATTCACTTTATACATTTACATATATCCATTCCTTTTTTAGATTCTTTTCTCATATAGGTTATCACAGAATATTGGGTAGAGTTCCCCAGTATAGTAAAACTGTGCTACACGGTAGGTCAAGGTCAATGATGATCTCTGTATTGCCAAACCCCAGAGTCATTTTTTCCCTTCTCATTTTACCTGACCTTTCAGTTTAGTATGCGGCCCAGTTAACTATTCCTACTTGTTGGAAAAACAGTCTTCTCTTGGCATTTGGAATACTGTGGTTTTAATTAATTCATTCATTTTTGGCTGTGCTGGGTCTTTGTTGCTGTGTGGGCTTTTCTCTAGTTGTGGTGAGTGAGGGTTACTCTCTAGTTGCAACATGTGGGCTTCTTACTGCGGTGGCTTCTCTTGTTGTAGAGCATGGGCTTCTAGGGTGATCGGGCTTCTAGGGTGATTGGGCTTCTGTAGTTGCGGTGCGTGGGTTCAATAGTTGTGGCACATGGGCTTAGTTGCTCCGCTGCATGTGGGATCTTCTTGGACCAGGGATTGAACCTGTGTCTCCTGCACTGGCACGTGGATTCTTTACCACTGAGCCACCAGGGAAGCCCTGAAATCTTATTTTTCTTTCCTACTTGTTGCTGCTCCATCAGCCTCCCTGCTGGCTCCTCCTCTCCCCAACTTCTGCCAGCACTGCCATGGTTAGGGCTCTATCTTAAGGCTCTATTGTTTCTCTATGCTCTTACCTCCTAGGTATAGTGCATCTAGTCTCAGGGATTTAAGTACAATTACCCTACAGGCGACCCCTGAATCCGTATCTCCAGCCTCACCCCTACAAGGTAGCAACTGTTATCACACTCCTTTCACAGGAAAGCAGACACAGGCTATCAGACATCAAGGGGCTTCCCCATGGTTACTCGGCTAGAAGCAGTAGAGCCAGGATTTGAATCCAGGTCTGTCTGACTCCAAACTAGTGCTGGGAGTGGCCAGGCTGCCCCCCACCCCCACCTCCTAACCTCCTTCCATCCCAGCTCCTGGTCCCACCTGATCCCAGGGTTTCCTGCATGTACTGCTCATTCTGACTTTGTGCCTTTGTCCCCCTTGTCCATCCACATCTCCTAGAATGACCCCCCCGCCTTCCTCTGCATCCTCTTTCTTCCCAGGTCTGCTTGGGGGGATTCTCCAATTGGCAGGTCCACACTGATCTGTCCTGGCCTCCTCTGAACTTCCCTAGTACCTGGGGTTCACCCTAAAGCAACTGAAGGCTCATTTGTATCTGTAAGATTCTTGTTTTCTGAACCCAAGATGGGGGTCAGTACCCAGTGTGTACAAGCACACTGGTTGAGGGGGACATTGAGACGTGGTGTCTGTGACTAGGACTGCCTGAGAAAATGTGGGCCGTGGGCTTCATCATACACAGGCATACAGGGGTCTGAGTTAGCCAGGGTGGTTTCCTCTACTAGCTGGTAAACTCTTGGAGAGACCATGACTTCACCAAATAAGTATCATTTAAAACAAAAAAAAAAACACCCTGCTGTGTGTGTGGTAGGGTGCAAAACTCTTTTTTTCCTGGGGTCTGGGAGACCAAGGACGCTTTAGTCTAGAAATGAAGGAGGTGGTTTAGTTTTCACCGAGGTCACAGAGAGGCCAGGCAGTTCCTCCAAGGGCCACTGAGCTCAAAGGAATAGTTTAAAGAAATGGGGTGATGCTGTGATAATGATCATTTTAGAGGAACTGAAAGTGCCCTGTGGGGGAGACAGAGGCTGGGGACTGTGAGATGGCAGAGGGAAGGGCTGTGGGTGGGAAGGGCCTGTGCACTGGCTGAGAAATTGAGACCTGATGTCCTGGGGCAAGGACGTGGTCCCTTTCAAGTATGGTGAAGTTGGCCTCAGTCCCTGTGATGCTGGCCTGGGTTCTGCTCACAGCCCTGCTGTTCACTCACATGTGACAGCAGGCAAGTCCCCTTTGTCTCTCTGGGCCTCAGTGTTCTCATTTCTAGAATGAAGAGGTTGAAAAAATAGATGACAAGTTTGGGCTACATCATTTCCAGGCCTATTTTAGCACCTTGAGTCCATCTGGGACTAGTACATCCAGTACTGCTGTCTTACTGGGGACACCCCTGCCTCAAGACAGGAAGAACCTGGTTAACCTGCAGGCCTCCTGATAGAAGTTTTTTGGGGGACTTTCCTAGCAGTCCAGTGGTTGAGACTCTGTGCTCCCTGCAGGCCCGACCTCCCAAAAAAAAGATTTTGTGCTTCCAATGCTGGAGGCATGGGTTCAATCCCTGGTTGGGAAACTAAGATCCCATGTGTCATGCAGTGTGGCCAAAAAGAATAAAAATTTTAAAAAGTGCTTTTTCACATAAAGCAGAGGGTGGGCAGGGACCGAGGAGAACAGGGGTACAGAGGGTTGAATCTTATATGTTGTGAAGGAAATGGGCCTGCACTGTATCTCTAGCGAAACCCACAGTTCACCCCTCAACTCCAGTTTGAAATCTTCATTAGAGACCATGCTTCAGGAGAGGGTAAATTCTGCCTTACTTGGATACAGGGAGCCAGGGCTGGCCCTTCTTCACCAAGTGGGGCTCCTTCCTCAGCTTTGGGTCTGCGTGTCCCCACCCCTCAAAAGAGGGACTTCTAGTTTGGAGGCTGTTAGGCAAGGTAAGCTCTGGGAAGGTGAGTTTTGCATGCCTGGAGGAGACTGTATCTAGAGTCAGGAGGAACCCCAGTGGTTGATCTATTGTTAATTTTTGCAGGCTGCTGCCTCTGCACACCTGGCTATGTAGGCACACGCCTACTCCTAAGTGTTAGTTGTGTCTCTCTGTGACCCCATAGTGGTAAAGAGCCCACCTGCCAATGCAGGAGACATAAGAGATGCAGGTTAGATCCCTGGGTTGGGAAGATCCCTTGGGGTAGGAAATGGCAACCCACTCCAGTATTCTTGCCTGGAGAATCCCATGGACAGAGGAGCCTGATGGGCTATATAGTCCATAGGGTTGCAAACAGTTCGACACAACTGAAATGACTGCGTGCAGAATGTAGCCCACCAGGCTCCTCTGTCTGTGGGATTTTCTGGGCAGGAATAATGGAGTGGATTGTCATTTTCTTCTCCAGGGGATCTTCTTGACCCAGGGATCAAACCCAGGTCTCCTGTATTGCAGGCAGATTCTCTAGCAGGGAAGCCCACCTATTCCTAAGCCACCTGCATTAAAAAATTTTTTTATTTCTCAAAATCCTTCCTGTAATTTTCTGAAGGCAGGGACCATGACTTCTTTTCTTGGTGCCCTCCTAGAGTACAGAATAAGGGGCCTGTGGCAGACGGAACAACACCTGCAGAAATATGGACGATGTAGCATGGCTTCCTGGTCTTAGTTGGAAAGGTTTAATACTAGCCTTTTTTTCCTTCATACAGTTTCCTGTCAGTTGTCTCACAAAGATCAGTGCCCATGTTCATTTTCTGTAAACTACTCAGTAGTTCACTTTATATTGGTGTAGCCCATGATCAATCCACCAGAAACAAGAGCCACCAGCAGTGGTAGGATCAGAATACTTTAATAAGATATCAGTGTCAAAATACATTTCCTTATAAAGTTAAGCTCCCATATAGTAATAACGTTGTCAGTAGGAATTTGACAATAATAATGTTCACGAAATCATTATGTTGATAGATAAGGTTAATATGAAGCTTGGAATATTTTTCAGAGTGTTTTAGTAAAACTGCAAGGGTAAAATGCCCTTAATGCTGAGGCAAACACAGAAGATCAAACACCAGTGCTTACACGTCAGTAGCCCTTCAGGTTGTGCTGCCTGCTGTGTGGGAGGCAGGGCTGTGGTGCTAAAGTACAATTTGGGCGACACAGTGACTAGGTAATTTTCCTTTTGAAACTTAAATTTTGTTTTGTTTTGGGCAATAAGCTCATCCAGGCTTACCAGATTCTCAGTTTGCTGTGTTTTGCTTTGTGTGTTTGTAGAAACTTCGTCGTTGTACCCATGATGGAAAAGTTCCATGTGTCTAGTAATTTGAAAACAAGTGATACTGTCCCTCTTACCTGGTGAGTTATAAGGCACTTTTAGGAGACTGTTTTCAGTGCTTCCTACCTATATACATCACTTCTGGGAACAGACAGACCTCAAGGAGGCCCAGGGGCCATCCCCGGAAGTCTGCTTGCTGCACCCTGACATTGCAGGGTGATCTGAGGGCCTTGCCCCATGGGAAGGGGCATGAGGATGAAGCTGGTCAGGACCAAGGGCCCCCTTTCTGCACCTTCACCCCACTCCCGTTTCAACTCCATGGGCTCCAAGGTGGTGAGCTGGACGTGTACTGGATCACTATACTGTTTCTGAATCTGCACCGTTTCATGAATTCCCATCTAAACCACCTCATGGTAGTTCTGGAAGTATCCAAATGTGCCACATGAAAGACCATTAGAGTCACATAGCTCAGTGCACCTGAAGGGCTGGCAACAAAATCTTAAGAAGAGTTAAAGCACTTCCCCTCCCTTAGATCGTCCCACCCCCACCCCTGACGTGCCATCAGACCCTCTTGGCAGTAATAATAATACATACATACATACATACAAAATACATATAGAACACGAGGAGAAGACAGCTCGCAATGCTCCCACTTAATGATTCCACTTTCTGGATTATTTGTCACGCCTATGGCATATCCCGAAAGCAAAAAGCCAACAGAGAGAGACCTTGAGCAAGGTTAGTACAGGCCTGTGGGAGTTCTGTACAATTCTGCAGTGTCAGCAACATCAAGAAAAAGAAGATTAACAGCTTAAAAAAAGATTTTAAAGTGATTTTGTGAGCAGGATTCCATTTCCGTTTCTGATATTACAAAGTACCCATATATATGATAAACACTTAACCCAGATATAAATTTTCTTTCTTAAAAAACTCAGTTATGCTTTTGAATAATAATAATATAATTAAAAAAATTCCACCAAATGCAGGGGAAAAACACCAGTTTAAGAAAAGCCATACTGTGCAACTTTCATAGATAACCACACACAATGGAGTTTACCCTTCACATTTCTTTTTTTAACCCCCAAAATTCATATCAAAATTAGAGCAAAGAGTTGGCTTAAAAAAAAAAAAATGGAAATTTACAATACAGTGATTAGTTTTAAAAAAGAAAGGGCTGAGAGATAGAGGCCAAAAATCAAGCTTAGAAAGCAAGATTATTTTGTTTCTCTTTGGCAACAACAACAAAATGTTTTTTAGTTAAATGAAGCCAAAGCTTTCCTGAAAGGAGAACAAAAACATACACCAAACTTGCTAATATGAATATTGTTTGTGTGTGTGTGAGAGAGACCCATGAGTATGATAAATTAGAATTTGGGGAAAGAAAAATCTTATAAAATTAAAGAACATTTCCATTGACAGAGCAAAACATAGCAGGTAAAACAATTATATTTTAAAAATATGGATAATAAAGTGAGCATCTTCAGTAAAAGGCCATACTCGGTGACCTGGACAAGTCTGCCAGGTAAGTATATCTTGTAAAAAGTGTGGTGGTGTTAGAAATACCTAGTTGCAAAAAACAGACGGAGAACGTGAAGCTGGTGGGACGGCGTGGGAAGGGTGCCTGTCGGTGGGCGGCCCTGGCTCAGGTGGCCTGGTCCAGGGCTCGGAGGAGATCCCCTCCTTGGAGGAGCGTGGAGGTTCCCGGAACAGGAACGTTCACCTCACAGTCATATCTGGTCAATTCTGGCAGCAGGTAGGGCTCAAACGAGGGTCCGAGCAGCCGGCTTGCCATGCCTGAACAGAGAGTTAGTGCTGTCATTTAAAAACCCTGAATCAACCTTGTGGGGAGAGTCGTCTGTTCCCTAAAAGCCTAGCAGGGATGCAACGGGTTCACAGAGCAAGAGGAAGTTCCAGTTTTCATGACTCCAGGGCACAGTGGGGCAGCCCTTATTTCACTCTTCAGTGTTGTCTTTCCCTAGTGACCTACCCCATGCTCGGAGCAGGGACCCAGCAGACAGCATGTATGCTTCTCTCATCAGGTGAGGGCCTGAGACCCAAGGCAGGGACAGAGTGCGCAGTGCAGATAGGACAGGGAAGGGTTCAGAGGATGGGGAGGGTGAGTGGAAGGAGTCCCCACGAAGGCTTCCTGGCCTGGGAGGTGGAGGTGTGAGCCAGTGCCTGGGCAAGGCTCGGAGTTGCTGACTGAGCCCCGCCCCCTGTACCCTGGCAGCTGGAGGGAAGGCTGAGCACAGAAATGGAATTCTGAACCAGCTGGTGCCTGCACACACTTGCACACACATTTACATGCACTCATATTATACACGTGTGCCACAAGCACATGGACACGTACGTACATATATGCATGTGCACACACACACACGGATCTTTTAAAGGCCTGACTTCCAGTTTCAGGATCCCCACCCTTGGCTGCTCCTCTCCTGCTGAGAAGGAAGGTAAGGGGACATTCCCAGCCCAACCCCCACCTCCCACTTCCAGGGAACAGAGGGCCTGGGTGCCTGGAGGCAGACCCAGAAGCCCTTCACCGGCCCCAGTGACGTGAGTCCCTGCTTCCCTTCCTGACTTACGTGAAGCATCTCAGCCCCGGGCCCTCTCTCCCTTCAGCCCGCATCTCAGCCACTTCCTAGGGACCATGCCTGCCTCCTCCACTCATCCTTGCTCTCCTGTGGACTGGGTGTGTCTCACGGCTGTCTGCAGTCCCACAGTAGAAAGGGGTACTTGCTCATCATCCTTTTCTAATCCCCTCTTCTTTTACTCACCCTCGGAACCGACCTAAATTAAAAATGACTTTCCCCTGAAAAGAATGAGTTTCCATTCAAGGAAACTCATGGGTTTACAGCAGGGATAATAATGCTGACTACCACTTCATGCAAACATATACACTTTGCACAGGTGTGGGCATGGTCAGTCTTTGCAAACCCGTGGACTGTAGCCCGCCAGGCTCCTCTGTCCATGGGATTTCCCAGGCAAGTAGTTTGACATTCCCTTCTTCAAGGGATCTTCCTGATCCAGGGATCGAACCTGAGTCTCCTGCATTAGCAGGCGGATTCTTTTCCCACAGAGCCACCAGGGAAGCCCACACTTTGCACGCAAGCCTCTAAATTAAATGTGCAGGCTACTAGTCCAACCTAAGGTAGGTAAGGAGCACAGCTGGAATGTAAGCCCAGGACTATCTTGTGACTCTAAAGCCTGGACTCTGAAACACTGAACAGCAGTCTGTCCCAAACCATAGTGCTGAGGAAATGACCCTCTTTTAGGGCAGGAGTTTGGTATGTTTCACCCAAAGTATGAATTACATTCCTGTTTACATAGCAACCTCTTCATGACAATGGATTTCATAGGATGCTGACAGACTAAGGTAGGTAAGAGGCACGCATCGGGTGGCCAGTCCTCCCAGAAAGCAAGGTCCAGTGGAGTGACCCCTCCAAGGGCAAGCCTGGCCGTCCTCCCAGCAGTGTGTCCTCATCTCAAAGTGATGCCCCAGTAGGTCACTGCATCAGGCATTACAGTAATATGAAGAACTGAGCAAAAGGCATAGGCTCTGGGGCTCTTCCAGTGATATAGCCCTGGGTGTCACTTAGTCACTGGAGGGCCCTTCTACAGCCCTGTGGACAGGTGGCCTTCCCGTCTCTGCTGTGGTCCCCCGGGGGGAGGAGGGCTCACCCCTCTCAAGGCAGCTGCCTTGCATGAGCAAGTTCATCCTTGTGCTGAGAGCTGCCACCTTCTCCATCTCCTGGCTCCCGCCCTCCCACAACCCCCAGGCCCTGGCACAGCACTCCTGTTCCTGAGTGCACCCACCTGACATCTTGTGAGCCGCTGGTAGGCTGTAGTCCTGGTACTGGGGGGCGTAACACTGGGGGGGGAACCCACTCTTGGTGGGCTCCCCCGGGCTCGTGGCAGACCGTGGCTGTGGTAAGTGTCTCAGGGGCTGGCTCCTGCCCCTCATGGGATTCTGGATGAACTCATCTGAAAAGGCCAATGTCAGAGTGAGGGGACAGACTGTGACACCCCCAGAATTCCTCTTCTTCCATGGGAGGAGCCCAGAGATTTCTGACGATGTCACCCTCAGGTGGTGAGAGAGAGAGAGGAACCAGGGTGGGCCTGGAGCTAAACCCCTAGCTCCACCGGCAAATGCCCTCTCCCAACCCCACCCCGCCACGGCCCAGGACTGCACTCACCGTTAGGGACGTTTGCATTTGGCAGCTTGTCCGGCATCAAAGAGCAGGTCCCACCACCCCTGAGACTCTTCATTCTTTTCCACATCAAATGTGAGGTGCTGCTGCCTGGCGGATCCCCCTGCATGGGGAAGTGCAGACATAGAGGGAGAAGCCAGAGAACCCAGTCCCAAACTGCGCTGGGGTGGGGTGGGCCCTGCTCGCTCTGAGAGACCCTCCCTGTCAGCCTGGGTCTCTACATTCAGCCCCGGCCCCCACCCAGAGCCTTCCCCAGGGCTGTGGAGGGAACCTGTGCCAATGCCCCCCAGGAGATGGCTCACCCCACTCATGTCTTGGAAGGCTTGCTCCTCGTACTCCAGCTGTCGCTTCAGCTTCAGCTTGTTGGAGAGGGCAATCATGGCCGGGCTCATCACATCTGGACCCTGAGGCCCGAAGCCCTTGGCAGACCTGCCAAGCCAGAGAGAGTGGGCATGAGAGTCTGGGGTGCCACATGCCCAGGGTCCTCCAGTGGTGGCTCTGGAGCCCAAAGGCAGAGTCCTGGAGGAGGGGAAGAGGGCCTGGGCTGAGGCTCTCCCTTGCCTCAGTGTCCTCTGCCTGGTGGACACTGATGGTTCAGTTGTCTGCACCTCCCTCCACACGTGCCCATCTGCCTGGCCAGCCCCCGGTGGCCTTTGGTCCTGGCCTGGTTTGTGGCTGCCCAGCTCGGTGACAGCTGTCTTTGCGAGGCCCACTTCTGCCCCATCTCCCCTGCTCTGCTTGGACTGCTCCCCGTCAGGGACAAGGGAGGATGCCCTGTAAAAGGCAAGAGCCTCAGGGAAGCCTAACCAATGGGCCCTGGGAACTTGAAGTCTACTCCAACCATGTGACAGCCAGGGGAGCTCCCAGGGGCTGGAAGGGCCTTGTGGGGGTGGTGGGTACTGGCAGCTGCTGGGAGGAGGCAGGATGGGGAGGGCGATGCTGGACTCTGGCAGCTGAAGTCAGGGGGAAGGCAGGGGCATCTTTTCACTTTTCTCAACGAGGCTTCCACGCTCGAACTGAGGAAATGCCCCTCCATGTTGTGTGTGTGGGTGGTCTGTGGCTCAGATAATGAACTCTGAATAAAAAAGCCACTCTAAGGGGTAGTTCAGGAAGCCACTGGTGTGCAGGGCCCTGGACAAGCCACTTCTTTACTTTTCCCTGTCTGCAGGCCTCTCTCGGTCTTCTCCAGCTCTGATAAAACGTGTCCCACTCGAGGCCTCACATATCTTAGGGCGAGTCCCCTAAAGCCCAAGCTCTCAGGGTTTAGAGAAGGGCTAAGCAGCATATCGGACCGCTGTCGAATGGAAACTGGTGATGGGGCAAGGGGCCTTTTGGAGCCCCAGACCTGCCCCTAGTGGGCACCTGTCTGTACCTCCTCCCCCGTACAGCACAGCCTTAGCTGAAGCAGCCCAGGGTCTCTGTCACTGACCTCTTCTTGAACATGGAGAGATGGGGTGTGGCAATGGGGGGCCCCAAGGGCCCTGTCCCCAAGGCCTCTGCGTGCTGATCTTCACCAGGCCACTTCATGGGCCCCAACTGTAATGGCGGGTCAGGGGGCCACTGTGTGTTGGATATGCCTCCCATGGAGGAGAGAGGGGTGCAGGTCTGGTCACAGCACTGCAGCAGGGACACCTTGCTCCCACCATCAAAGAAGGCGAAGGACACACGCCGCTGCTCAGGCTCTGTCTTCTTGCTTTCCAGCTGCTGCTGATACTTGTCCAGGAGGAAGGTGCTGTGAGAGGCCATCGGAGCCAGTGGCTGGAAGATGTTTGACATGGTGCTGAAGCAGTGCTGGGGGGTCGACTGGGGGGTCTCCGGCAGGAGGCTCTCCTCGGGGCAGATGGGGCTAAGCTGGAAGTCCTCTCCGTCCATGGGGATGTAAGGTGCCAGGGTCTCCAAGTCCAGCTCATTAAAGTCAGTCTAGAAGACACAGAGCAGGGGCAAAGCAGTTCAGCAGTGGGCACTGCCTCAAGGACACTGTCTCATCTTAGGCCCTCGTTCCCCCAGCCCCTGCCCGAGGCATTCCTCCTGCACAGCCTGACAGTGCTAAGGTCTTGGGAGCCCAAGAGAGGAAAATACAGATGTGTCACAAAGTGTGGAAAGTCTTCTGACAAGTGCTACCAGCTTTCCTGTGCGTCTCCTTCCACTCATTCTTCCACACACCCCACTGGTGTCAGCCCCACCTCTTCATTCCTGCCTACTCTGATGAGTACGATGGCTCCTGGGGGCCAAGGGCAGCTTTGTCCTCATCTCCCTCACGTGCCCAGGGTGTTATCTGTGGACAGCTCGCAGGGTAACCGTGGCCCAGTGCTCTCTGTGGAACCTTCATTCAGATCAACAGGGACTCAGAGATGGCCCCTCCGGTTCCCAGTATGCGCACCACAGGGAATTCTCACGAGCAGATGCAGCAAAACAAACATTTCAGCCCTCACTGGGGGGATGTAGCTTATTAACGATCACAACTACATGAAACGGTTAAAGAGAAGCAGCAGCCAGTTATACACTTTCTCTTTTCAGGGAATAAATCTTAGAGGAGTTCAGAGAAGAAAGCGCAGGGTTGAAGTAGGGAAAGATTGCAGAATAAAGACACAAACTGAGGAGGCAAGGCAGAAATTTGGATATGAGTAGCCCAGAGTAAGACAAATAGGGATTAATAAATTTCCTTTGGGTTTTGTGACACACATACCCATCCACCCACACCCTAGCCTGTTTACACAGGTTTTACAAGACTGGCCTTATGTAATATGTTTCTGGAAAGTTATGTGTAAATAAAAATTTGTCAGATGTCATTTTTAAATGCATTTAACATAAGTTATTTCAAAGAATCCTAAAATGAAAATGTTTGTAAAGGGAATTGTTCCCCATGCTTAGAAAAGTCTTATACATCTGGGTATGCTTTTTAAATGCAGGGCTCCTTAAAGAAAGTTTCAGTTGTAGTTTTGGTTTTCATGAGCACTAATAAATATCCGAGTTAGTAGGACATAAATAGATGGAGAATTAAAAAGAGCTGGATTCAACACGGGTAAAGCAGAGGGCAGAAGTAGGATAAGCAGATGACCACAGGCTCCATTTCCCTGCACTCTCACCCAGTTAAGGGACTATGGCATTGGCCAAGCTTTCCTACTAGTCTTTGCAACAAAGGGCCAAGGCTGCAAGAATGGACTTAAGCCTTCACCACCAGCAGCTGGCAGGCCTGGCGCACCATCCTGATCTTCTCCATGGCTACATACCTGGGTGCCACACTGGTCTTTCGACTCCGTGTCCATGGCAAAGAGCTTCTCGATTGCTTCAATCTTCAGATTGTCATCTAGAGATGTGTAATAGTCTCCAGGGCTACTGGGCTAGGGGCCAGGAAGAAAGGTGACCAAGTCAAGGCTATGGCACTGCTTTCCCCAGAAGTCCATGGTGGAAGGAGAAATACATCTCTGGACCCACAGAGTCAACTCCATTCCATGGAACAAGGATTTGTAGAGAGGCCACTCCTATGAGCTGTGTGAACCTCTCTAATCTCAGTCTCCTCACCATAAAACAAGGCTGTCTTGAAGAACAAGCCAGACAGAGGCATGGCTGGCCAGGCCCTTTGTACCCAGAAGGATGGTTACTGTCCTGCATGGGGACTGAACTCAGGGCTCACAGCTATGAGTGACTTAGCCCCTGTCTTAAAGGACCTTATTCTGTAGATGGGGGTGGAGTGAGTGCCAACAGCAAGCATCTAATATGTGGCAGGTAAGTCTCACAGCCACCCTTGGGGTCTGCAGGAAACCTGAGGAAGAGGAGGGCATTACTGGGGCCTGTCCTGTCCACTCAGCCATCTGGCAGCAGCCAGAGGAGCTCACCCTCTCCGTGACCTCAACCCAAGGCAGGGGGCTCACCGTGGAGCAGCTGCTGCTGCTGCTGGCACTGGGGGTGCTGTTTCCCAGGGCGGCCGCCTGGGGAACGGTGAAGGCGGGCAGGCTCCCGGCCTTGCTGTGGGTGCCGTGGCTCTTCAACTCTCCAGTCCACTGCTGGCCTGGGGGCAGGATGGCCTTGCTATAGGCTGAGGACTCCTCAAAGTTTGGGGTCCCTGTGGAGACAGGGCCTTGCTTGGTTAGCACCCACAACCAGTGGGCTCACCCCCAGGACAGAGGAAGCCTAAAGGATGCACAAGAGTTCCTAAAAGGGTCTGCAGTGTGCCTGGGGCTAGGCCCTGGTGCACTGAGGCTTAGTTGGGTTAAAGAGGCCTTCAATCGGGGCTCTGCTTCAGTGTACAGACTCTGTTTAATGGGAACATTCTCTTGGAGCTGCTAACTTTCAGAGATTAAATGTATCAGTTGCCTCTCTTCCCTGAAGGACAATCTAGAATGCAGAGAAGGTTATGAGAACTGGGCAAGTTACCTTGTTATTGTCACAAAACTGGGACGCTGCACGATTCCTTTTCCCAGGTTTGCCCTCTGTGACTCTCTGCAGTCACGATTCCCCTGTGGCTTTTCAAGAACACATCTAGCAGGGCCAAGCGAGTTCAGAGCAAGCACAGGGAGGTGTAGCTATTCCTTGAGTGGCCACAGTAAGGCTGGGGGTGATGGTGGTCAGTTGCCACATGGGGAGGAAGGGGCTTCGCAAGTACACAGCAAGGGTCAAGAGCTGGAAACCCTGCTGGGGCCACCAGGACTCGCATCCCCATAGGACAGGTAAATGTTTAAAGATGTGCACTTAAGGACTTACTGCTGGGCCCTAATCTGTTTCTCCATCCATGTTTCTGGGATGATTTCTCCCAACATTATTTCAACCTAGCAGCCTTCTGCCTAAACAAGCACTCTGTCTTTCAAGGTGGAGATCTGCCCACTCTGAAAATATGCCCATGGCCTTGGAGCAGACCCCTGAGACCTCTCGTCTCAGACTCCCACTGCCCATGATGGAGAATCAACCAGACCCCACCTGGATCAGTGCCTTGAGAGGTCAGACATAGGGCATCCTGAGCCATGGTGAGGGTATGTGCACAGCACAGGGTCTGGCCACACTAATGGATGATTAGCAAGACTCAGAGAAGGCACACGGCAGCTCTGCTTAAGGGAAATCTGTGCCAGGGAGGCCTCCCCCCATCCCCCAAGAGGGTTAGATGGCCCCAGCCTAGCTAAGATGCACCCACCGAAATCCAGAGAAATGATGGTGTCTCCCGCAGTAGGTGCCAGCTGGGCCAGCTCCTCGGGCTCCTCCTTCAGCTTGGTGAACAGGAAGTTGCTCTTCTCAGACACAGCCACCTTGCCACTGTTATCAAAGATGCTGTTCATGGTCAGCAGGTGTGGCTTAAATGGCGACTCCGTCTGGTCCATGGAGAACACCACGTCGTTCTTCTCAATTTCACTGTTGAGATGAGCGGGAGCTTCAGACCCTCCACATTTTCCATCAAAATACTTTTACTCTCTCAGACACACTGAAGCCCTGACAGCTAAGCCGCTCAGAAAAAACCATGGGTATGGACAGTGTGTTAGCATTTTGTAAAGAACTGCACAATGGTAGTTTGGAGTCCTGGAGCCTAGCAATACCAAGAGCACCTCACAATATGTATCTGTCTTGGATGCTGTTTTAATATTGTATGTGGGCTGCGTGGTGTGCACAGACTTGAAGGCTTCTGCTTTTGTTTCACCCCGGCACTGCCTTTCTCCAGCTGTCTTCCCAAGTTCTACATAGCTAGGGTGTTACATCTTCTCCCTAAAAGTATGAGTAGTTCTCTCTTCCCTTGATCCTCATTCAGAAAACAGGTTAGGTGATATCTATGTTCTAGATAGTTGACATCTATCTATGTCATAGGGTGGAGGCATGACAGATGACAGACGAGAGGCAAGGGGCAGAAAAAGCGCTGTCAAAGGGAAATCCCAATGTCCCATTGTTCCCAGGATGCCCACCGCCAAGAACTCTAAGATGTGGTGCCCAGGTTCTGAGGGGCCTGGTGTCCCTGGGTTGCATCATCAGTCTCGGGAACACTCCGCCCCCCAGCCTTGTGGCCCCCAGCCCTCACACGCTCACCTCAGGACGTAGTTCACACACATGATACACTGGGGCTGCAGGTTGCGAGGGTTGTAGATCACCGTCCCCTGTGTCTCCAGCCACACGTAGCCCCCATGCTTGGCAAGCATCCGGTACTGGCCGCTCACCACCTGACCCTTGGTGCACACTAGGGGAGGAGAAACAGGGCCTGAGGTCAGGGAGGCGAGGGCAGTGTACCGGGAAAGATGCGGGAGGATGCACTGGAAGGGCACTGAGAGTGTCTTGCCCAACTCTTCATGTTAAACATGGGGAAGGTGGTCCAGAGAGGTTAGCTGATGTCCCTAGTCTGGCTGTGCGGGAGTGGCCATGGCCGAGCCCTTGACAGGTCAGCTCACACTGGCTCAGCTGTGAGCAGAAACCAAGAACAGCCCCTGCCCTTCTTTCCCCTCAAGGTCAGTGAGAGGAAGCCGCTCCACGGGGTACCAGCCGGATCCATGCATGCACCCAGGGTGCAGGAGAGCCTCCTCTGCCCCACACTGCAGGTGGGGGGAACCTGCAGGCAGCGTGGAGAATGCCTGTTCTCGGCAGCCCCTGGTAGCAGACCCACCATCAACACTCTGCTTGTGAATAAAGGCAGTTTAAAAACAAAACAAAACAAAACAGATATCCTGATTGTTTCAAGTCATCAGTCAGACCCACCACCTTTAGGGCCATAGAAGGTTTGGGACCCAGAGCAAAGGCAGAAGCAAGCTTCCCAGGCTCCCAGTGGGGGCTGAGGCAGTACTGGGCCCCCAGCCACCTCCACACACAGCCTCCTCAAAGCCTGTTAGTCCTTTGCACTTGGCCTCCCAGCTGCCCAGCAAGGCTACCTGCATATGAATTCTTTCCTCTCCCAGAATGTTCTAAATGTTCATTTAACACTTGCTTTTCTCTATAAAAACACTGGAGAAAGGACCCTGCATCCCAAGATGGTTCTCTTCCCCAGTCTAGAAAGCTCTAACTGTTCCCATTAAAAAGGAATCAACAAGTCCCTTCAAATGAAAGTACTAATGTTAGGATTTCTGATAGTTTTCTGAACTGCCCACTTATTTTCATTCCTTGGGAATTCATTCTTCTGAAACCCCCAAATCACAGAGAACTAAGAAGAGGCATGCCAGCAGGATTAGGAAATCTTGGTTTTGGTTTCTTCATCTGCAAAATTGGGTACTGATAATGATTAACAGTAATGATAATAGTTATTATTAGTACTCAGTATCCCACAGCTGTTTGTACTGAGTCTAATCAGGTATAAAAATGCTGGCTGAATGTCACTGACAAATGCTGTAAAGGAATAAGCCCCTCTGCCCTACAGTCACTAACATGTATAGTGCTCAGGCCCTGCCACGTCTACAGGACACATATGCAGATGTCTTGAGGGGCCTTATGTGAGAACATGCGGACATTCTGTAAACACAGAGAATCTCCCCAGTTTTCCTTGTAGGCTCCTGAACCACTCTCCATTCACCACTCCTGTGTGATTGAGGAATACAGCTTGGTTCATACTAATGCTGCTTGTAATCCTTTTACATTCATGTTTTTATTGGCACATGTCACCTTGTTCAGAAATCTAATAAGCACTTCCAAGATATAGGAAACACTATAACTTACATGTGTATAGTGCTTTGCAGGGTTCAAAACCATCTCATAAGATAAATTCATTTCTGCAAAGGAATTAGAACAGTGCTTGGCCCCTAAAGCATCCACAGGATTAGTGTCAGCATCACCTAACTTACTGTACAGTAACACCATAAACTGCTTATTATTAATATTCCTGGTTTTCATCTGACGAAACTGAGGCTTAGAAATACTGAGTGATTTGCTGAAAGGCCCCCTCAGTGGAACTAGTACAGGACTGTAGTCCAAACTGAAGAATCCTAAGTTTTTTTTGGTTTGGTTTGTACTTTTTAAAAAAAAAACTTTGTGTGCTAAGTCACTTCAGTTGTGTTTGATTCTTTGAGATCCTATGGACCGTAGCCTGCCAGACTCCTCTGTCCATGGGGTTCTCTAGACAAGAATACTGGAGTGGGTTGCCATGCTCTCCTTCAGGGGATCTTCATGACCCAGGGATCGAACCTGAGTCTCTTATGTCTCCTGCATTCGCAGGCAGGATTTTTTACTGCTAGCACCATTACCACCAATAGAAAACTCACCCATTTTAAGCATACGTGTTTTGATGAATGTACAGACCCTTGTAATAGTCGCTATAATCAAAGAACTTTCCCTTATCCAACCTCCCAAATTTCTTACACCTCTTAACAGTCAATCCCCATTGCTCCACCCCAGTCCCAGGCAACCACTGATCCATTTTCTGTTAATGATATATTGAAATCATCTTCTCTCCATTTGCATGGAAGTGGAATCATACAAGAGCATGTGCTCTTTTGCATCTGCCTTCTTTTTACCTAGCGTGTTTCCCAGAACCCTCATGTTGTTGTAGATATTTCTGGCTTGCCCCCTTTAACTGCTGAGTAATGTTTCACTGCACGGAGATACCATTATTCATTTATCCATTCACCTTTCAATGGATATTTGAGTTGTTTTCAGTTTTTGGTTATGATGAATAAAGGTGCTATAAACATTTACGTACAAATCTTTGTATGGACATACAGTATGGGTGTAGCCAGGGGTGCAATGGGCGGGTCATATGGTAAGTACACCTTTCCTTTATTACATACTGCCAAGTTATTTTCCAAAGTGGTTATATCAGCATCATCTAATCTTTTAAATAAAATCCTGTGCTATAGGGAAGACAGATATCATCTTTTTTTTCTTTTTAACATGAGGAAACTAAGGCCAGAGGCATCGTGACCTGCTTTACATCACATGGGACAATAGTCTGGGCTATGAGACAGCCTTGTGGCCTGCAGTATGGTGCCCTCCTACTACATTCCCATGGGCACCACTTCACTGGGAAGACTAAATTGGTGGTTGCTGCTGTCCTAAATCTTCATGGACCCCCTGGCCAAAGAAATAACTCTGTCTTCCCCCATCTCCCTTTATCTGCCCCACTGAGGCTCCCTTGCTCTAGCGACATGATTCTTGCACAATTTCAAGTGCCTGGAGTGAACTTATTTATTAACTTATTAACTTGTTCTTAATGCAGACAAGATTCAGGGCTCTTATTCTTTTTGATTAAACAGTGCAGTGAGCAAAGGTTTTTAACTGTATTTCTAGCGACTGCAGGCGAGGGCCTGCTCTGTCAGTAGCATATAATTACGCCAGCTTTCTAATCATCTGCTCATTAATGCCAGCCTGGGTGAGGGGCCTGCTACTTGGTAGATAGGCTTTTTATGGCCTTAATCTTGTTTTCCTAAGAGCACACACTGTCCTCACACAACAAAGAGAAATCAGCCCCCCTCCCCCAAACCCTTACCCTCCAAGGGTAACAAATGTATAAACTACTAATCCATTTGCAAATGATGGCTTTCAATTATCTAAATCTGGTTTGAGGCCTGAACTTCTCCCAGCAATTTCAATGGTAAACCTTCACAGGCTAAGATACACATACATGCCTAAATTTGGGATGCTGGTGTGTAACCCTGGACCAGCCTCAGGCCTGGGCCTCCAACTATTCCATAGTATGAGCATGGGTCTGTGGAGCAACTTTATCTGCATCAACTCAGTGAGAGAGAAAGAGAGAGAGAGACAGAGTCAGACAAACACAGAGAAACAGATTGAGATAGACGGAAAGATTGAAAGAGAGAAAGAGGAAAAGAACTGTATAGCACATGGAACTCTACTCAGTTATGTGGCAGCCTGGATGGGAGGGGAGTTTGGGGGGAGAATGGATACATGTATACGTATGGCCGAGTCTCTTTGCTGTTCATCTGAAACTCACAACATTATTAATCAGCTATACTCCAATATAAAATAAAAAAGTTTTAAAAAAAGAGAGGGGGAAAGAGAGACAGAAATAGTTGCTTCTGTTTAGGTGGCATTAACCCAATTTCCAGGCAACCCATACAGATTTCCTTTTGTGGGTTCAGGCTGACTGGGTAGAGGCCTCCAGGCTCAGAGCTGCTTTGCTTGGCTCCTTCAGGGAAAGAAGGGAACCTGTGATTTACATTTGGTCTGTGAATTATCTTTGAGTGTGCCTAATGCTTAAAAACACAGAGTCAATAAAAAGCACCATATTGCCCTTAGATTTAGCAGAAAACGAAATTAGTATGACAATTTTTTTACCCCAGATCTTTGTTAAGGATCAAAGATTTTCTAAGAGAAGGAAAAAAACCCTTTTCACAAGCCTACTGAGAAGACATCATTTTTGTTCTTTTTGACAGGAGCTTCCTCGCCTTTCCCACCCCAGAAGATACAGTCCAATGTTGTCCTCCAAGAATTCTCAGAAACATTTGCTAGTGTCCCTACTTTGACTCACCCTTGGCTGAGAAGGAAGGCTAGGCTTTCCCCCAGTTTTACATCTAAAGGAGGGAAACCCCAGAAAGCCAGGCACTGGGGAATCAGTGGGTAAGCTGGGCCAGAGCCAGGTCCCCCGGTCCCAGTATCAGGACGATTTAGGGAGCTGGAACCGCTATGAATCAGAAAAGCATGGGGAATCCCAGAGTGGAGGCTGGTGCCACATCCTACAGTTTCAAAGCTGGGGCAGGTTAGGGCTGGGTCACATCCATAGCACATCCACCTCCCTCCCCCATCCCTGTGTCCCTGAATGTGGAATCTGGATTTTTTTTTTTTGCCAGAGACCACAATGAGAAACATCTTTGAGATATCATTAGGGGCCCTGCTGCACTGTCAGATTGAACCCTAAAGCCATGAGGATGAAGCAAAGAAATCAATTAGAGAAGATCTTACTGCTTGAGAGAACAGTAACTGTGCTTCTGTACAGTTTATGGGCTGCTGATCTCTTAGCTGCTCTGAACCTCAGCTATCCTAACCTTGGGATAGATGGATGGATTTAGGAACAATGGGGAAATAGCTGCACTTCCATTTTCTTCATTGCCACTCCAAGCCACTCTAATCCTTGGAGTCCAAGACCAGCAGGACCATTGGGAATCTTCTCAGACTAACCCATTTTAAGTCCTTCTGTAATCCTCTCAGCACCTCCATCTGCACTGGGGGCACTTTTTTGAAGCATTCTTTCCCAAATACAGTTTTTGCCCTTGAGTTTATCATTCACTTAGTGCCTGTACAGTACCAAACACTATGCTAGATACTGAGGCTAAAGGTACCGGCCAACTGGCTCCCAGGGAACACATAGCCCTCCTTCTCCCTCAGAAATGAGATCCTTTAGGGCAGGGATCAACCCTATAAATTTCTATTTCCCCTAGTAGGCCAAGTGAGGAGAATATGGCAACCCACTCCAGTATTCTTGCCTGGAGAATCCCCATGGACAGAGGAGCCTGGTGGGCTACAGTCCATAGGGTCACAAAGAGTTGGACATGACTGAGCGATTAAGCACAGCACAGGCCAAGTACAGGGTTATAGACCCATAGTCCTTGCATGTTTATGGGCTGTATGGATTCAAGAAAATTGTCTTGGGTCATTTGCAAATGAGAAGACTTAACTGGGATTAAAGTCAACTGAAATGCAGTAGAACTGCTCTGTCTAATATGGTAGCCATTAGCCAAGTGTGGCTCAAGTTAATTAAAACTAAAATTTAAAAATTCAGTTCTTCAGTTGCATTACACATATTGCCAATACAGCAAAGGTCACCCATGGACTCCGCAGAGGAAGAACATTTCCACTGCAATAAGTTCTTTTGGACAACCCTGCTCTAGAATCCTTTCATAATTCAGGTTGTTTTATAAGCTGCAAGGCACAATTTCCACATGCCATTATTGGGTTGCCCAGACATTCTCATCCAACTGAGTTCTCTTGATTCAGCAAGCAAGCTCTTGGAAAACCATGGCCTACCCTCAACTAATCTAGTAAGTTGGTACTGTACAACCTCCACCTCTGTTTAGCCCAATGTTCCCCCATCCTTCAAGGTTCAACTAAAGTGCCCTGCCCTCTCTTTTCCTGAAGTGTCCCAGCCCTCTTCTTCTCTGAATGGATGTACTTGCGTCTAAAGCATATAACCCAAGTTGATGATGCTCTGTGGGGCTGTTCCATAAGTTTTTGCAGTCTGTTAACTGCAGAAATGTGCCCAGTGGAGGTAGTAAGGGGGGAATGAGATTCAGCCCACCCTCCATTCTCTAGGCTACATGCCTTGGTGTGTTGGTGTGTCCCCTTATCCTATTTGCATCCACATGCCATATAGGCTGGTGGCAATTTTGGTTTTCTAGCTTTCCTGAGGACATGAGTCTTGTCTGCTGCACAAGACAGTGGGCCCTGTGATGAAAGTGATTGGATTTTCTTCCTTCTCACCAGTCACATTTCACTCAAGGCCAGATTCCACAGATGTACGGGGGTACTCCTGGAACTTACAGTTCTGGTGGCTTTTGGTCATGTTCTCTGAGTCCAGTGCATGGTAGAACTCATAGGCTGAGCGGCCGAGCAGCTCTTCAGGGTGGTAACCAACCAGTTCTGTGATTCTAAATAAAAAAAAAAAAAAAGCAAGGTGGGGAGAGCAATCACATGAATATGAACGGGGTGCAAGGACCTATATCCAGAATGTAAGTCAAACGCACACATTCAGTGAAACACACTCGAAACTTCCTGGTCATACCATTCATCCAAACAAACAAAAATATAGTGGTTAACTTACAACTATGGGTCTGCTGAATCTCACTCTTCCTGCCTTTCCTGAATTGTGTTTGGAGAGGAAGGAAAAGCACCTATCTAAGGGTTCCCTAACTCTCACCCCCAGACAGACACATATGCATATTCTCCAGTGACCATTAGAAGGGGCTCTCATCAGCCTCCCAACTCCTAGTTTTTGTAGACAAGTGAGCAGAGATGCAGCGATGGCAGACACTTTACTTGATGTCTACACAAGTGTCTGGGGACAGAGCAAGAATAAAAATGGGAACCTCCTGATTATTCAAGCTTATTCTAGTAGAAGTCATTATAAATGAAAAGTGAAAATTATGTGATCCCGAGTTAGAAAAGCGCAGAGGTGGCCTTTGCATGTGTGTTAACCATGGGGCAAGAGGAACCCGGGCAGCAGAGCCTGGTCTGTGCTCAAGTCTTCACCCTTCAGGTCCTACCTGGTGACCTGATACCTCTTAGACATCAGGTGTGCCATTATGGGTTCTCCAATTTGTCTCTCCCTACCTCAAGGAAAGGAGGGAGGGCATAAGGTGCCGAGAGGAATAAATACAAAATCATAGCTCTAGGAATGTGCCCCTTCGTTAACACCCTGATAAATTGGCAGCTCTGAAATGACAGGGCTTGGCTGGGCCCTGTACAGTGTCTGCTTTTGATGGGAAGTGGGCAGAGAAAAGGCAGATGTGGAGAATCATGAAGAATCAGGTACCTTTCTAAGAACCCTCTGCTCTGCACAGGAATCATTAAAATAAACAAAGCCCTACCCAAGAACCACCAGATAAGCTGCTTCCCCACGTCATACCTAAACATATTTCTCATAATCTTTGTTCTCTTACATTTTTTTCTAATGGGCTTGCTGTCTTGTTTACTTAGCCTATCACGAGCTAGAAGTGATGCTATCTCCTCATCATTACAAACTCTATTTTGGAACACATGGCTTCTGGGGCCTGGCCCAGTCACTGTCCTCGCTGGAGATGCAGCATGGAGAGGAAAGCAGAAGCTGTGACTCCTTGGTCTCCTGTCTCTACTCCTCTCTCTCACTCCATATGGGTTTTGTATAGGTCAGACTAAATCAGTCCTAGAAGATTATTTCTGTTCTGTCACTCCCCTCTATAAGCATCTCCAACTTACCTATCACCAGCCACATCCAGAGGAAATAAACTCTGCCTAACTTCCAAGTTCCCCCAGAGTCTTATCTCCATCTTCCAAGCAGTTTAATTTGCAGCTGATCGGCAGCATGCCATGTCTCCTGCCCTGGTATATCCCTTTGCTCCCAGTTTCCATTGCTGGCAAAGCTAGGCTTGCTGCAGAGCCTCAGGGCCTTCTTTCTCTGAGCCCTGATGACGACAGGGCCAGTTCAAGACTGCATCTTGTTCACCGAGCTTTTTCCAAGTCCCCCTTCTTGAGCCTAATTAGCGAACACAGTGTCACAAAGAATTATGTATTCTTCTGTCCACATCCTAGGCTGCCAACCCTGAATTCAGGGACCACATTCTCCTTTGGCCTCCGCGACAACGAGTGCTCAGTAAATGCCAGAGTAGCCGATCAACAGACTGATTTTCTTTGGGGGCCTAAGGTACAGTCAGAGCCCTGTCTAACCCAGCACTGCTAAGGATCCTGAGCACTAACAATCCACTTTTCTTCCTAGAACACAACCACCTATCTTAGTGCATGACGGTGCACACACACAGCCTTCAGCGCAGCCCGCATGGTATTCAGTCCATCCTTCCTCCATTCCCTAAGGTGTGTCTGGTGTTGAATAGGCAGAGAAGAGGCAAGTTCTCTAAGTGAGACTTGGGGGTGAAAGGCTTTGTGAAACAACGGGCAACACAGCAGAGTTGAGATGCTTAGGTAGGTCTCAGCTGATTTTGGCCAGCAGAGATTTCTCTGGTGAGATTTCAGCAGTTCACTTGCACCAGCCAACTGGTTTCAGACGGGGAGGACCTGTCCCCTCACTTGGCCCTGAGCAGAGAGGTCTTTGAAGTCATCAGCAACAGACATGTTCCTCAGCGACCCAACTCTGGGACTGCCAATGGCACTTTAGCCAGAGTGGAGATTCAGGGAGAATGAGGAGATGGTTGAACAGAGCTGGTGCTTCCTTTCCTACATCCAAGTAGCTTTTCTGATGGGTTCCATGTCTTTCAGGCTTAGCCTGGGAGTCAGAATTACATCAGTAGGCTGTGCTGACAATGGGTTGGCTGTTTATAGGCTCACAAGTTTGCCACAAAAACTACTTCTGTGCCTGCACTAGTTGTAGATTTCCTAGAGACCCTCAAAAATGAGGCTGTCCTGGGAAAGTCTGATTCTACTCCATGAAGAGACTACACTTTCTTTCAAGATTAGAATCTTTAAAATGCTCAAAGTAAATGTTTATTATAATCAACCTCAAATAAAATATTTTCTGATCTAATTAGTATACTATCCATTCAGAGGACACAATGGGCATGTTTTGGAAGTGGACAAACAAGGGCTCAACTTCAGGATTGCCAGCTCTCTTCCCAGTAGCAGCCTTCATTTATCTTGTCAACTAAAATAAATATTTAACGTCTCCTTCTTCATGCCTTTAAACAGATGACTATAAAAACTGGGAAATACACATACCCCAAACACAATTGAAGAACATTCGAGTGGTTGAACTTCACAAAACCAGGAAACCCCAACTCAAAGCTAATGGTCATTGCCCTCCTTCGGCAGGCAAGCCGACGCCAGCGGGGAGGCTAACGAACCCGGTTTGTTTATAGGGTCGGCCTCCGCGGCACACAAGGGCCCTCCCTGCTCATTTCCCTCTGTCCCAGGGAAGTCTCCAGAGCTGGGCTGTGATAACATAATTTCATCTGCTCTCTTCACCAGAGGCAAGGGAACTATTTTTTTTTTTTTTTTCTTTCTAATTAAGGGTCCCTGACTCTCTGGAGGGGGGAAAAAGTCATTTTGGGGTCACCCATAAATTTCAAAAGTCGATTCAGTATGGCTGTTCTGTTTGTAGAGAAGAGGGGCATGTAAAGGGGCTTAATTCACCAGACTTCAGAAGTAAAAAAGCACAGAGGTTCCTTTTTAATAATAAAGTAGGAAGAGAACTGGATCGAGGATGAGGCCAGGAGAGAGACATAGACATTGACAGGCAGCCACACGAGGAAGAGAGAAAAAAAGAAACTAGAAAATGAAGAGGGAAAGAAAGGTACTTAAAATCTGAAGTTAGTGTCTCCCCAAGTTAATATGTGGGTCAGAGGGCTGGGCTCTGGATTTCAGAGTTGGGTTTGCCTCACAACATAAAATGACAGTTACTGGTCATTCATGGCTCTCTACCCTTAACGCTGTGAGGCCTTTTCCACATGGACTACCCGTGGCTGAGCGCTAGGAAGACATGGACTCTCCCGTGGCAGCAGGGTCAGGGCCGTGTGGCCTTGTAGGCAGAAGAAACACAGTGCAGGCCTGAGCCAGCTCGGCCGCCCACGAGCAATGGGGCAGAGAGCTCCGTGCTTCACACGCCACGCCTGGAGTCAAACAAGGTCTGGCTGCAGTTTTTACTCATTCCCTACACGGGCACAGAATTTGCTCAGTAAATTAATCATGTAAACAAGATGGTTAGAAGAGTATTTAAACTATTTGAGAGGATGAACATTTTAAGTACTTCATAAGCACCTATTTGTTTTTGAAAGAATGCCTTTGCTAATAAAACCATCCTTCTATTCAGGTCTGCTTTCTTTCCTTCCCTCCTCTGGCCATGGCCTCTCTGCAGTAATACTGGGCTCACCTCATTTTGATTTCTGTATGAGCTTTTTTTTTTTTTAGCTTTAAAACTGCATTTCCTTAATAATATCCAGACTATTCACTACCACAGTCAATGTCATTTGTTTTAATGTATTTCAATCCAGATTTTCTTTGCTTTAAACAACACTTTTGCCTTGTGTTTTCCTCCAATAGTACATGGTTAAGTGAATATCCAACTGGCTCTGTAGTTAATAGATAATTAATTTGCATCCTGTCAGTGTTATGTGTTACAGGTGGGGTGAATATATACACAGTGTACATAGGAGGGTGGCCCTGGTTCAATCCTGGACCGACTCTGAGTGCCACCAAATGCTGCAACTGCCTTTCATTACCTTGAAACCCACAAGCAGGAAGGGGAAAGTTGCCTTGAATTGTAGCAAGAGAGAGGCAAATCATGCAGATGAATAATTTTTGAATTGTGAAGTCTACCACACTTTGAAATAAATTCCAAAAGAGCTGCTTCTTCCAAGGAATATTTTGAACAGATTAGATAGGATGATATACAAGCATTTCTCATAAACATGCTCAGTCTTCCTTAGGATTAATTTCAGAACACTGTTTGGAAGAGACACAGATGCACAAGGAGGACATTTCAAGTGTCTTTTAAACTCAGGGACTCAAAAAACACGTTATATATACCCTACATAAGATCAGTAGAGAAAGACTACTATGTTTGCAAAAATATTTAGAACGGACTATGAAACTAAAAATGATATGTAACATATTAAGCTAAAAGATCACTGCATTTAAAGATGCAGTGACACTTCAACACTTCGGTAACACTTCCTCTAAAAAAAAAGTAAAATAATTTGTTAAATGTATCTCAGTATGCAATGAAAGCATATCGTCTTTTACTATTAATTTGCCCAAAGTCAGTCTATTTTCTTCTTGAGCATTAATACTATCACTTTTCAGGTATTTTGATGTGTGTGTGTTTAAAATCTCATGGCTCTTTATAATTTTACTGACAGTCTCTTAAAGATTCTCAACTATCCCTCACTTTTATCATCATTACCATTCCCAACTTCTTCGTAGAAAAAGAGTTAGTCATAAATCTGACCCACAGAATTTGAAATGTAGGCACCTTAAGTCACTAAACTGTAACTTCTGATATTATTACATCCTATGTTTCCCTAATTCAGTGACAAAAGGGAGTTGCCCTCAGATTCTTTATTTTTAAAAATTACATGACCCTCTTTGTTAATCTGAAAATTTTACTGTTATGATAACTTTGCCCCCACTGATACTTCTCTTATCCACATAATTTGCTTTTATAATTTATTTCTAAGATACAAAAAGATTCATAAAACACACAAAGTCACAGTGGGATTTTGTGTGGGACAAATTTGCCCTGCTCTCCCTGATGACTTGGCTTCTTTCACAGTTATTTTCTTTTTCCACTAGATGGCGCCTCCACGTGACTTTAAGAACCACCCCATCTTGAAGTTAAAACTACTTGGGAACAACTTTTGTCTTCCTTTTGGGTGAATGATTCATTAAGTTGCTCATGTCTCCAACTCCAGACTCTTGGAGATCAAGAATCATCTCTTTCCTTCTTTGATATAATCAGTCTCTGGCACCGAGTTAGATACATAGTAGATGTTCAATAAATAACACTTCATTAATTGGCTGCTCATTTTAGGAAACTATTTGAATTGTGAATGGAGACAAGTTCATCCATTACACTGATAATCAAGATATTCTTCTTTAAACTTGCGGCTCAGTTTTACTGCCTCTATTGAGAGCAATTGATTGTATATACACATAAATATGACTAACATAAACTGTTATAGAATTCTCTTCTAACAATATTTGCTGTTTCAGATAATACAGGACTTGGTATGGTCTTGACTCTTTATTAAGAGGAGCAGGATGAATGCATTTTGAACCATTTGCATTCCTTTATTCAATTTCAGATCTTTCAGGACAAGTTGCTTCTGGTTCAACTGATTTTGGAAACCTGAGAGTTAAACACAAGATTACTCTTGTTTCTATTTTACTTCTCACCTCCCTGCTTCCTTTCTTCTCCCTTCTCTTTTTCTCCATGATCCTTTTTTTTTGTTTGTTTGATTATGTCTGTGGTCTCAATACAACTAAGAAAAAGTACCAAACAACCTCAAAAGTAATTTTGTGAATTCTAATTGCCTTACATTTTCACCAGATTCTTTCTAACTTTCCCACTGGAAAAAGAATCCCTTTGTGGGAAATCAGAGCCTCTCATGTGTGCCAGATGTCATTAAATCTAGTGAATTCCCTGATTAAAATGAAATGGTCCCCCTACTATGATATGTAAGTGTTGGTTGTTGAAGCACTGCTCTTGGAAGAGTTGTGTGTGTGTGTGTGTGTGTGTGTGTGTGTGTGTGTGTGTGTACGCATGCGCACTCATGCCTGTGTGTGTGTGTGTGTGTGTGTGTGCACGCACGCGCACTCATGCCTGTGAGAAACCAAGCATGAATCTGTGTATACCTTTCCCCATCCCAATACAAAAAGTAAAAACAAGATAAGCTACCAAAACCAAAAAATCCTAGTCCTCATCAAAGCAATTGAGAAGTAACACATAGGTGTTAAGGACTTAAAATAGTCACTTTATAAACTGTCTAAGCCATGTCTGTGCCCTTGTGAACTAATCTCCTAATCCGTTAAACACAACTTCTGTGTGGCACAACCTTCTGTGTCTTTAAATGCCTCGGCATCCATCTCAACAGCAACATTGAATTCAGAAGTTGGGCCGTATAATTAGGTTTTTGAAAGACAAGATTTTGCTGAAAGTGCACTATATCCAGCAAACCTTACAAGTAATATCACCCTCCACACTCTGAGTCACAAAGCCCTAAATCACAGGTTCCTTCAAGTCAGGATCAACTCTGCCTACCAGACCTGAAGCAAATTAAGAAGTCGGTGCAGGGTCCCTCTCCTTTCTGGGAGAAGAGTCTTCCACACTCTTAGGCCCCCAATTCCTCATGTTATTGCCCCTTCTTTCTTTCATCCAAAGATTAGACACTTTCAGGAAATGACCTGAAATTCATTCAAAACATGGTAAAGAGTGAGGAATAACTTCAAATTACTCTTTCCAGAGGAATTTTCCCTTCACTTTAACAAGGATCAAAGTCTTAACACTTAAAAATTTCTTCTTTCCTGTTATCTAGGGATGAGAAGTTATTTTCTAGGACAGTAGGGTTTCCCAGTGCTTCTGGGGTCACATTAGGGCTGTGCACATTACAAAACTGTATCTTCTGCCCAGAATGGTCCTTTGATACAAAGACTGCATCTAATAAATAACCTTACACAGCATGGATTTCTTGGGTGCCTGCCTTTGCAATAGTCTTTCTCTCTAATTATCCTCATATCACGATAATGACAACATGAATAACCCTAATAACTGCTGGCTGTGCCAAAGTTCCAGGACACAGTCTTCATATGGGATATTTTCTCCCTATGAGGTTAGAGCACTTCTTTCTACATCTCGAACCACCCACTACCTGCAACAGTCTTGAATTCAGCACTGTGGTGGTCAGAACTAGGGGACAGGAATGACTCAAGGGCACTTTCACCCGAGTTCTTAAATCTGTCCTGGAGTCCAGTTCTAAGGAGCGGCAGCAGCAAACACCAGGTCAGTCCAGAATCAGGGGAGACAGACTCAGTGGAGCCTGGAAAGTAGAGCCCCATCCATGAAGAAACTTGCATCCCCTGGGACATCCAGCAGAAGAGAGAAAGGTGGGTGGGCCTGGGGGGTGCTGAGCAGGAGATCCCTCCTGGGGTCTGTGGCTTCCTGCCGGCTGGGAAGGTGAGGCAGTTTCCTGCTGGTAGGCTCTCCTTCCTCCAGGCCCCCAGCCTCTACATATCTCCAGAAGTGGTTTCAGCCCCTTGGGTTTAGCAGGGAGACAAGCTTCAGGGGAGGACAAGGACAGGGAGCAATAAGCCAGCAGGAACAAAAAGCCTCCCATCAGTTAGGGGGTTTGTGTTTTTCAAAGCGCTTCCATGGCCATCACTCATCTTACAGTGATCCTGTGAAACAGGTGGGGTAAGTATGCATTTTAGAGAAGGGGAAGCTGCAATCTCAAGGTTTCTGGAGAAAGCTAGAAGGTGACAGTGGAGTGGCTGGAGCAGCAAAGAGTTGCCCCAAGAACTATGACTCTGGACAAACGTGGTTACTCTGGACACTGCTGAAAGCTGGAGTCAGGTGGGGAGATCCCCAAGGGCACATCCCATCATGCAGTAGATGGCTGGCGGCAGTGGCATCTCCTTGAGCCGGGCCTGCCTGGCCCAGCCCAGCCCCTGGACTGTCCCTCCCTCCCTGATGGTAGCCATTGCCCATGGCATCCGTGCTTCTTCCACCTCCTGATCCATCCACATCTCCAATGTCCAGGCACAGAGGGGAGGGAGAGGCCAGGCAGTCGGGGGGAGTCAGAGCTGTTCTTCCCACCCCTCCCATGACAACTCAAACCTTTTCCCTGTTTCGATCCTCACCTCGAGCTAAAACTAGAGTGACATGGGTTACATGTGTGGCCTTGGGTACTCTTTCAACTACTTTAATAAAGAAATAATTTAGGGTGGGAATCACAGCTAACACTTCCTATCGGATTGGAACTTAGGCCATCTCACTGCATTAAGGCTCTTAACCACTACACTCTCCCATAAGAGAATTTTCCAGTTGGGCCTGGCTTCAGGGATTGGAGTCTGACTTAGTTTCCTTCATCAAAAAGCCTTCCAACCGGGGCTGGACAGTGGCTGGAACGGAGGTGACATAGGAGGAGCAGAGGCTGAGGAAAGAGCTCACTAATGGAAGAGAACACACAGGAGTCACATGACTGCAGGGCAGTTTCCAGGCTCCCAGCTGGGCTCAGCACTGGGTGTGCTGATGGAGACCTCTAGACCCTCTTCTCCCGGTCAGCAGAGTGGAGGGAGGCTTGGAGATCTAGGAGTCTCACACACACACACACACGTGTGGAGGAAGATGTACACACCACCTCCATCCACCATGACAACAGCTGTAGTCTAGAACAGCTCTGGGGTAACAACAGGGGACAGTCCAGTATGACCCTTGGCAGCACTGGTGGGATGAAACTGTGACCTGCCCCCAGCAATACAACATGTCTGCCGCGGACCCGCACCCTGACCACAGGCACAACACCACGCGCATGCGCACACACGCTCCCCACCGGGCCCCACCTGTCGTCGCAGTAGGTGAACTTCATGTCCATACTGTGGCGGCTCAGGAAGGTCTTGCTGTCCAGTGGGATGTCCATGTGGGACGGGTGCTGGATCGGCTCACACATGATGATAAGGCAGGACAGCAGCGGCTCCTTGCAGCCGCAGAGACTGCTGTGAGGGGGGCAGTTGTTGTAGACCTTCACCTGGCCCGTGCAGTGCAAGACCTGGAGACCAGCCGCGGAGGGTCAGACGTGGGGTCGGGGGAGGGGCGGAGGCTGGCGGGGGGCACCCCCGGACTCCAAACCCAGGCCTGACGCCCTACCTTCCAGGTGGCTGACTTGAGGTTGACCGTGCGGCCTCTGTTGGTGACCGTGCACTTCATCCTCATGAAGAAGTCCCGCTCTGTGGACATGTCTTTGCTTTTCTTCCCAAAACCAGAGCCTGGATGGAGAAGGGTAGTGGAGCCAGCTGAAGTTAGTGCTGTTTGTAGTCAGAAGCAGGGCAGTTTTTCAGGGCAGTGTGTGTGTGTCTGTGTATCTGTGTGTGTGTCTGTGTGTGATCCCTGAGGAGCTGCTGTGAGCACCCGTAGCCGGCCCTGAGCGCTCTGTGCTGTCCTGGCTGTGGATCAAGGCTCCCTCATCTCCAGCCCATCTCCCCTGCAGGGTGAGCTCCTGAAGGGTCGGGGCTATTCCACTGTTTTATCTCCCACTGCACCTCACACTGCAGAGTGGTCAGGCGATGAGTGACCACCGGCCATGATCTCAGCAAACCTCTCCCCTGGGTGGGCCCCATAGAAGGAATTCCAAAGGACCATCCAAGCAAGATCACAATCGCTCCAAGGGGATAAGCCTCTCAGGTGGGAAATTTCCCTTAGATGCCCCTGTCTTTTCCCCATTCCTGTCCCTCCAGTGCCCTACTTTTAACCCACAGTGGCTGCATTCAGGATCCCACACCATGTGCTCCCTTCCCAAAGTGACACAGGTCAAGGCTCATGGAACACCGCTGGTCCAAATCTCCTGTGGTGAGCAAGTTCACCTTGAGGATTAACTCAGTACGGATCATATCCCTTCTCAGCCAGAATTAAATAAATCACCAAGACAAACAAGACTGCTTCCTTCCTTATTGTCTCCAAGTAACCTGCCCACTCAGAACTTCTCCCACTGAAAAAAAAAAGTGATGAATGCAGTAAACCCCAGAGGTATCCCTCTGTCCATGTCTAAATTCTGCCATTCTGGACCTTCCAAGGTACACTCCTGCCCCGCTACCCAGCATCTCAGAACAACCCAGAGCCTTGTTTCTAATAGTCACACCCTCCCCTCTGGGCATAGCCTCAGGACTGAAACCCCCAGGGGTCAGTGACTTGAGTGACACAGCCCCAAATCACTGTGTCAAATGAATGGTGGCACTTTTCATAAACGTCAAAAGAGAGCCCACTAAGTAACAGACCAGATGGTGAATCTTTTTCTGTTTCTTATAAGAGGGTATTCCTCCATCACAATCACAAAATCATCTCTCCCATACGCAGTGATGTTTCTCACAATTCTAGCTTCCACAGGTGGCGTTTGCACGTCATGAGATATCCTTGTATCCTGGGGTCTGGACACACTACCAGGACCGGCTCAGGTGCTGTGGAGCAGTGGGCGGGAGGGACTCATTTGTGGCTGTGGCATGGGTTATGCCTGTAGCCTCCTGACCTGTTAACTTCGGGATTTTCCCCATCCTGTCATTTGGTTAATCTCTCTGAACACAGCTCCAGTCAGATTACCCCTATCTCTGCTCAAAAACTTCCAACAGCCCCCTCTGTCTACAGGATGAAGTTCAAAGCTCAATTGCCGGCCTTCAAAGCTTTCCACAAGCAGCCTCACAGCCTTATCTGCCTCTGGGTGCTCACACTAACCCTTTGCTTATAGATCACAAGTCCACTCAGGTCGGCACCTTCAAAGCCTTTGCTGATTCACTGATTTTGATCCCAAGTCCTCAACACAGGGACCGAGAGACCTAACGTTCTACTCAGATCAACAGAGTAGAGTCATGCTGAGTCACAGCACTTGAGAGCGAAAGGTCCTAGACTTTGCCTGGTCCAACACTGTCACTTTGAAGAGAAAGATTCCCAGGAACAGAGCAATGAAGAGACTTGGTTCAAGTTGTATGATCAGACTGAGACTAGGGCAGAGGTTGAACTGAGACCGAGAACCCAAGGGTTTCCGGAGTAGAGAAGAAATAAGAGACTTTGGGGTTTTCTCAGGCTTCCAGTGCCTGTTTTAGAAAGGGATTCAGAAGGTCTGGCAGCCTTTTTCTCACAGAACTAAACAAGACTTTCTCAGCAACACAGAGAAGACAGTGAACAGCCCAGAGAGCTTCCCAGCCTGTGCCTGACCAGAGTTAGGTGGCCTTCAGGAGGGAGAGCAGAGGGGCTGGGGGAGGAGGGGGTGGTGTGGGTCGGGGGAGGTGGTGGGAATCCTGCACTCTGCAGGCTCAGTTGGTAACAAGGGTAGAAGTAGGCTAATAAAATGTGTGCTTTTTCAGCATGTGTGACAATAAGAACAAAACCTTGTAGGCTTGATACTACCGCCTTGCCTCTGTCATTCAGGTTGGATAAGTACGCGCTCCATGTCAGTGACAGGTGAGAACTGTAAAAAGGGATGTTAGACTTGGTACAGCCTGTCCACGGCAGAGACTGACTGTCAGGTTCAGAAGGGACCTCGAAAGCCATTGAGTTCCCTTCTTCATAAAGCTTCAGTCCACTTGACAATATGTCCATTAGAGCTTTTGCACAACTGTCCCCAGTTACAAGAGATGAAGCAGCAGGCTCCAACTGTCCCTGAAAAGTGCTTCCTGCTTGTGTGGGCCCTTCCATCCACTGGCAACTGCTGGAGCCCCCACAGGAGAGTGCCGTGCACAAGACCTTTAAACTTTCTCCATCAAAACCAGCTGCTCCATTTGTTACCACCTGGGGACCAGACTCCTTCCTTGGCTCCGGTGGTAGCTAGTCTCTAAAGGTGGCCCCAGTGAGCCAGGTCTCACAGTGTTCAGTGCCTGGTATAGCCCCCTCCCACAGTGAATGGGCCAGGTCTGTAACTCACTTTAACCAAAGAGTGGTGCTGTACCAGTTTCAGGACTAAGCCTTCAGAGGGCCTGGCAGCTTCTACTTTTGCACTTTTGGGGAGCCCTGAGCTCCCCAAAAGGGAGCTAAGAATATAAGTATAAGAACTCTGGCTACCCTGGAGAGACCATGTGGAGAGGAAGAGGCTCCGATACCTTATGCAGTGAGAGAGAGCGCCAGCCTCTAGCTACTGCCACAAGGTCCCAGAGGTGTGGGTGAGCCCTCTGCTTATCCCATCGGGTTGAGCCCCCTGACATCACATGGAGCATAAGAACCACCCATAGAACCCACCGAATCATGAGAGACAATAAAAGGACTGTTTAACCCACTATGTTTGGGCAGTCTGTTACACAACCATCACATGGACAGCTGCAACAGTTCCCATGAACATTTTGGCACAGACAAGCTGATTGGTTTGGATGGTGTCATTCGGAAAAGATGCTGGACACTCAGGTGATGAAACCTCCTGGAGATGGTGTCCTAACCCACAGGAGTGTGCTAGGAGTGTGATCTCAGGCACCACAAGAGCCAGCAAAAGATAATTCTGAGTACTAGGTCCTTCCAGGGCCCTTGATCTCATCTCCAAAGTCCTGCTGGATTTTCTATGGGTGTCTGTTTTTTCTGGATCATGATGGCCATGATCTATCCATCCTATATTAGTACACAAAGGGGAGGCAGGTCCCTTCCCCACGTGGTGTTAATAAGGAAAGAAACACACTGAAAAATACCTTACCATTTTTGAGACTCAAGTTCTCACGGATCTCCTCATGGTCACAGGGATGAGTGAAGTCAAAGATACTGTGTCCTGTTAACTCTACCTGTTTCAAAAAACAAGGTCGGGCTCATTATTCCTGACACTGAAGAAGTCTGCAAGAGGAAGCTGGACCCCCTTTCAGGTTTGGAGAGAGGGAGGAGGCTGAGTCAGATCTTCTCATATTCCACTCAGCAGATCCACAGACACACAGATGTAATAGAGGTCATGACAGACATGACTGACAAGAGTGGGCCTGCAATCCAGTTGGCAGAACTGTCTGCCAGGATGGGCACTGGCAATACTAGCCTAATGCCAGGGGCTCTAAGTTATTTCTAAGGTTTGAGGCTTGAGATCAGAGAGGAGGAGGGTGGGCGCATGCAGGGAAAGGTCAGGGGGGAGGTGATCAGAATCTCCCACTAATTTCCACCCCCAAATGGAAACATTTTCCCTTTCTGAAGGAGCCCGAGGAGGGTGTCACCTGTGTGAGTCCCATGAACTTGCTGATGTTCTCCGACAGAAAGATCATGTCACCATCTTGGGTCACCACGGCAATGAAACCCTCCAAGGCTTTCAGGTACAAGTTGTCCATCTGCTGGTCAGCATCGGCTTCAGATTCATTTTCGGAGCAAACTGGAAAGACAGGGGGTGAGACTGAACAGCTTGCATCAAGGTGGGGTTAAAGCAGATGTGACTGGTGTGGATGGATGTCTTCCAGGGATGGCTCAAAGGCATCAGATGGATTTTTCTGGAAAAGCACACTGCCAACCACCTAAGTGTCCGTCACATGCCCAAGGAGCAGGCATCTGATGAGCACCACTGCACAGAGGACACCCTGCTGGGGGCTTCACAGGTGGTACAGTTGTGGCACTGTACTTGTGGTACTGGGAGCAGTGGTGATCACCGATGTCCAGGCAGTTACAGGAGTAGTTGGGACAGTCATTTTCCCTAATGGATGTTGAGCAATGACAGCATATCAGCCTATCACTGAGATGCTGTGTGATCTTCAAAACAGCTGTGGGGTAGGTCCTACTTTTTTTTGTCTTATCTACAGATGAGGCCCAGAAAGATTAAGTCATTTGCCCAAGGTTATAAAGGTTGTGGACTCAGGCAGCTGAATCCAGAAGCCACACTCCTAACCATTCATCGGCTTTGGAGTCAAATAACCACTGACTCTATTCCTCCTATTACGTTATGGCTCTAACTGACATAACAAAGAGTAAGTGAAAACCTCTTTGAATATCAGTTTCCTCGTCAGCTAAATGGAGATAATAATTCCCACCTCTTCAAGTTGTAAGGATTAGATAAGTATGGAGAATGCCTAAAACATACTAACTAGCGTGAATTCTCTCCTTCTCTGGCTCCTTCTATAACACTGTCACGGTCTTCAAATTGCTCAGAATCTGAATGGGGGCTGGGTGGTACACCAAGCCACAAATCTAAGTAAAGAGTTCAGGGTGACAGAGGTGGGTGCCCAAGAGGAATATAGACAGTCAGTGCTGAAGGGTTCACAGGTAGAGGGGGTCACTTTAAGGTGGTCAGAGACAACTGTTCAAAGAAAGGCATTTGAAGAGACTCATGAAAAGCAAGGATTTCACTCTTTTAAATGAAAGTAGGGCTTTCTGGGCCTACTGGGTTGGGCAGACACTGGAAAGCATGGAGGAGGCAGAGCCTGGAAGGAGCGCTCCAGGGATGAGAACAGGTCCACATGGCGGAAGAAGGAGGGTCTGTGCCCCAGGCTCATCGACTGGACTCGTGAGTCCAGCGGCCTGGAGGAGTGGCATCTCAGACCATTGCTTTGAGGAGATTCATCCGGCAATGGCATGCGAGATGATTTGGAGAGAGTGAGGATCAGAGGTGTGAAGCCACTTGAGGCAGCTGCTGTGTTAGTGGTAGGCTGTGGAGGTGGTTGCTAGGGGCAACCGAGGAAGGCATCCATTCCCCAACCACTTTGGGGGGCCCTGGCCTATCAAGTAGACCTCTGCTGTCTGCAGAATGTAGCCTCAGCTCTGGCCCCAGAGAATAAAGCTCTCAGGCCCCAGACCGTTGGTTGTTATTGCTCAGACCACAGACTTTAGTTCAGCCCTGCTTCTCCTAGCTCATTATTTAACTCCAAACATACATTTACTTATAAAAACTTGTATTCATCCACTACAAACATCAAGCCAAGTAGGCTTACCTTAATTTACAGAATGAGAGGATCATAGAATAATTTGTCACTTACGAAAGTTAATATTCACTTAACTAAAACAGAAGTCGTTCAAACTGAGACTATTGGAGGGAATGTAAAATGCAATTGAATTTATGGGCCACTTGGCAAGAGACATGTGGATGCTGTGCAATAAGGTTCAAGGGCCTTCCTGCAAGGGCACTGGATTTATTTGGTTCTCTTTTCCCTTGAGCCCCTAAATTTAAGCTCTGGGCCATACACTGTTATTCTTCCAGAAGAACAAATCCAAATTAGGAGATGTTCCTACCAAGGGGCTTCAGTAGCACCCCTGGGGACCAGCCACCTTCAGGACACAGCATCAGTGAATGTGCCGGGGTCACTGATTCTGTCCAGGGACAGGCCACCCTTCAGAGCCAAGAGCTGGGCCATTAAGAGTGTATCCTAGTGACTTCCCTCTGATTTGCTAAAATGGTAGAACAAAATGAGGGAAATTCTTTCCTCTTCACACCCTGATTCAGGCAGCTAGCCTATGGGATGGGAGACTGGGAATGGCCTTTTTACCACACACATGCCCACACCTGATCCCTGCTTAGGGTCCCTGCCAACCAACTGGTTAGCCGAACTGATGATAATGAACCAGAGTTCTAGGTGTGGGTGGTGCCACGGCCAATAGTCACACTCCTGGTTAACACCTAAATTTAAACAGGGGCTTCAGAAGAGACCACGACTTGACCTAGTGCTTTCAAAGTGGAGCAAGCACCAGGACCACTGGAGGACTTGCTAAAACAAGGATTTCTGAGACCAGAGCAAAGTAAAAATGTGGGATCTCTCACTGAAACATCAAACCATGCCCAGGGCCCTTCTAATGGTGGAAGTCCCCATGGGACTGCAGAGTCACACCGAGTCACAGAGCCAGCCCTGGATGGGCCCTGTGCCCAGAGTTCCTGATTCAGTAGGTCTCAGGTTGGGGGCAGGGCTTCCCGGGTGGCTCAGTGGTAAAGAATCCACCTGCCAATGCAGGAGACACAGGTTCAGTCCCTGGGTTGGGAAGATCCCCTGAAGGAGGAAATGGCAACACACTATGGTATTCTTGCCTGGGAAATCCTATGGACAGAGGAGTCCGGTGGGCTACAGTCAATGGGGTCACAGAGTCAGACAAGACTGAGTGAGCATGCACGCATGCAGGTTGGGGGCTGAGAATCTGCTTTTCTAACAAATTCTCAAATGATGTGAATGCTGGTGACCACAGGTGGAGACCATCACTGCCTTAACTTAAAGTCCTATGAGCCACCCTAATGCTGGGAAAATCAACACATTTTGGCAAGTGGTGACCTATTTGGGGGACATAAGGAGAGATTTTCAGCACTGTTAAAAATCACATCAGACAGGTGAGCGCCTTCTCCAGACAGCAGAGGCCAGTCCTGTGATTCCTGGCCTAGTGAGAAGACTTTTCTTCTCTTCAATTTCTTTGATCTCAGTGGCAACACTGACTTCAAAATCTGGAGTCATCCCAAGACAACCCGATTTGGGTTAGCTAGGCCCAGAGGAAATAGTTCTGCTTAAAGTTTCCTGTTTTTAACAGTTCCAGCACAGCCAAACTGGTTTCCATCCGTGCCCAGTACACTTGCTTCCAGGAGGTGGTGAAATTGGCTGCAACAGCTGGCCAGCTGGACTCCGGGAGGGAGGGAGAGGGGCGCACAGAACCCACAAATGCAAACAGAGCATCTTGGGACTGAAGTCACAATGGCTGGGGGACCAGGAAGCCAGCAAGCCAGCCCCATGGGGACCTGGAAACCACAGGGCCTCTTTCCTCTGTGGAACCATTTGCTCCCACAGCACCAGCCTATCCTCCTGGGGACTTCGGATGGAACCTGGCCAGCTTGCTGTCAGCTTGGAGCTGAGGGTAGAAGCTATGGGGCCGGAGGCAGCACTTTACCCAAGGGGCTAGGGCTCCAGGCACATCACCTGGCTGAAGACGGCTCTGCCTCTCCCCTTTTCCTCTCTCATGGGAGCATCAGGTCTCCTGAGGGGATCACTAACCTCTGACTCAGTGCTGGGCACACAGACAATTCACTTGCCCACAATGCAGCTATCACACTCCTATCACACTCCTGCCACATGTCTGCCCCATGCTGGGCACGAAGTCAGGCCATCTGTCAACAAGTGTCGCTTACTAGGTGCTCAGCCCTGTCCTCGGGAAAGGCAGGTGTAAGAGCATCCTTCCTCCAGAGGAATCTACAGACCAGTGGGGAAGAGACAGACAAGCCGCCGTAATGTTGCACAACCATCCGGAAGAAACCCTCGGTGCCCAATGAAGAGGAGCACGCAGTAGGTGCTTGATAAACCCTCAGAGGACTCTCTAAATAGCCCTGGGCTCCGGGTCTCAGTTACTTGCTTCCCAGGACCCTTCAGGGTCTGACCCCCAAGAAGGGGAGTGGGTCATGCAGATCAGAGGCACTCTGCAGAGACTCAGTACGCTGCACCGAGAGTACAACAAGATTCTTTCAAGCTAAAAATAGCCCCGGTAAACAGGCTTTGATGACTCCCCACAGCCAGGATATGCGCGGGCTGAGGTTTCGGAGCACTTTTTCCGGAGCACCGCGCATTTCCTTCAGGCAGCACCGCCTGGGTGGGGTTGGACCCTGGGCGGGGGGGTGGGCAGCAGGAGCTGGGCATCTGGGGAGAGCAGGCAGTGGTGGGGCAGACACTCCTGACTGGGCCCCTGGGGCCAGGCCATCACAGGTGCTGCTGCGCAGGGTGCCAGGGTTCTTTTCCCTCTGTTTCTACTCTGAGAAGTTCCGAGTGTTCTGACTGGTCTCCATACCACTCTGATGTGATCCTCCTGGGGCATATGTGCTTGGCGGGCAGTCACCCCGTAGTTATCATCGAAGGGGCTTCCCTTTTACACCGATTCTTCTCCTCAGGCTCTCCTGGGTCCAGAGACCCATGACTCCACTGGGCCCTGGATGTGCTGACTGCAAAAGTAGCCCAGTCAAGCCATGAGGAAACTATTTTTGAAAGGCTTATCTGGCCATCAGCCCCACCTTTAAACGCCACCATCACCAGGTAGTAGGCTGGGGTTATCCTCGCATCTTTGGCAGAGGGCACTGTGTTTTATCTGACCTGTGGGCCTCCCAAAGGGCCTTGAAAGTCCACCATTAGAAATGCACTTCTTTGTCCTGTACATGACTTACTGTCCTGTCTTACCTCTCTCTGTGACCCTCATAAAATACGGCACAGGGCTGGGGCAGCAAACACCTGCTGATGGACCAGACTTAATCAAATTTAAGCTAAGGGAATGATCTGAACAAAGTATCTCTAGAAGAGACTGTACACTAGGGGCTCTCAGCGATCAAGATCCTGGCGTGAATCAACCTTTCAGCTCTTCTCCAACAGAACAGAAAGAGGCCTTGGTTTGGAGGATGGGTGGGACAAGGGGGTGAGACAGAAAGCAAGTAGGGGTGAAAGCCTGGGAAAAGAAGTCTGAAAGAGGGGCATAAGAAGGCACCAGAAACCATAGCTGCCTCTACAATTTTACCTCTGCTCTCACTTTTTCCTGCATGGAAAGGTCATGGTAAAAAGCTAAAATCACTTGTCTCACATTTTAATGCCTTTCCCTTGGTGGTCTAGAGATGAGGAAATCATCATCTCTTATTAAGAACAATGTCTTCACTAGGCAAATGCCAATGAATTAATCATAAACCTGACATTTGTCTTAGAAATCTTGCTTCACATTGATCTCTAGGCTCTTGTGTAAAATGAATTTGATTTTCCCCTCACAAGTGTGTGTGTGTGTGTGTGTGGGGGGGATCCAAAAATCAATTTCATAGTGAAAAGCCAATTTTGCATATTTATTGCTGTTAAAGGCCCTTCAAATGCAGGAGTGACCCTCATTTGGGTACAGTTTGTGGGGCTCCTCTTGAAAGAGGATTTAAGACAATCAAGTGCCATTTCCACTGATGTTCCCGTCAGAAGGTGTTCTGTTCTCAGCCCAGCGTGGAAGCTAATATCATAAAGCTATTGTTTCGGTTTGCTTCCTGTGATACAAATCTCAATCGGCCGCCGAGACTCCCAGCCTGAATTTCTCAGCGCTGAGGTTTCCTCTCCAACATTCCCACACAGAACAGCCTACTGTGAAAATCAAAGGGAAACGTGTTACTAAGTAAAGAAGAAACTTTTCTAAAGCAAAACCTGGTCTTTTTTAGCCTTTTGAACTCTGAGGTATGCAACCAGCTATTTCCTATCATAAAGGGAGCCAACATTGACGCTCACTTTTGTTAGAAATGCTTCAATCATGGATCTGTGGTTTATTTTGACTTAGGAAGGCTTGGCAACTCTGCATTTTGCTAGAAATTGCTAGAAGGTAGTAAGAGGACAGTAAGGGTTTACATTGGGTTTTCATTTACATCATTTTCCCCCAAAAGCCTATACTTAACAAATCTATTTACTTGATCATAGTCGGTTTTATCTCTAGGCTGTAACTTATTGAGAGCCTAATACATGGCAGCAAGAGGATAAGGATTTTTATATCCAACATCCTTGGACAGCACTGCAAGTGAGTACCAGCAGCCCCTTTGTGTACCTGAGAAAGTGAGCTGGAGGGTGGTAAGGAGGTTTCACAAGGCTGCGGAGAAGAAAGGCAGACTGACTGAGGTTCTAGGGCAGGTCCAACTGCCCACAAATCCTGTACATCTTTTCGTTGCACTGTATGTTTTAAATAGGCAAAATATGATGAAGATTGTCTCACAAACAATTCCTAAAAACAAGGTCAATAACTGGTCTAAAGAGTGTGTGGCAGCAACGTGGAAGAGGGGGCACAGAGAGCCATCCATTACCTCCTCCCCTGGGTGATGCATGTTTTATGAGAACTGCTCCTTCAAGGACACCCGGATCAGATGACCAAATGTGGACACTTTTTATCCTTTTCTGTCATTTCTTTCCTCAGGACCAAGAAGACCAGAGCCGGCATGCTGAGTGCTCTGGTGGGTCCAGGGCCAGCCCAGCCAGAGGGCAGGCACTTTGTGTCCACAACTTGCAACAGGCCCTGGGCAGGGATATGTGAGGTCTTGCTGTGGCCACTCTGGTCCCATCTTCCCAGGTGTGTCTGGCCCACAGGGGACTCTCGCCAGCACACATGCAGGCAGACACGCTCAGAGCCTCTGATACGTGTCCTGTCCAAGCCAACCCTGAACCACTGAGGGAGGTGGGGAGGTGGCTATGCACAGGAGAGCTTGGAAACCCAAGGCCGTGCACCAACAGCAAGGGTAGAAACGTCAGTCACTGAGTGTGTAAGGACCTCCTGCAGACCCCACTGCTCAGGGCCAGCCCCCCATTCCTCTGTTTAACTTTGGTTCCCCACCAAGGGAGACCCCCTTTCTCCCCAACCACCAGGCCCCATCCACATCTTCAGGCGATGACGACCAAGTCTACAGAATGCTTCTGCCCCCCGTGTCTCTTTTCCCTGGATTCAAAAGGACTTGAACTCCAGGCGTTAAATGTGTGACTTTGCGGCAAAGTTATCTTTTCTGTGCCTCACTTCTAATCATGTGAAATGAGCAGGATAAACATCCTCCAAGTCCAAATTCAATCAGAGAGCTGTCTCAGGATTAATGTATTACTCCTATTGGGGACCCCTGTTGGTGGAGGAACAGGGGTGATGGTGGCGAAAGGAAATAGTGATGAACCTAAATAAATTAGTGTCTAAAAGTGGAATTTCATTTAGTGTCTCAGAGTGGAATTTCAAGTACTGGAACAGGGAAGACGAGATGCTTCTGGGTGTGGGGAAGGGGTCTCCATTTAGTCCTTAAGTCCTCCACTCCCTGTTCTGTGCAAATGGAAAGATGATTTCAACATGGCCAGACACTGCCCTCACCTGTCCTAGAGGACATGCTTCTTTACAGGAAAGAGGTACACCCATGCCCTGCAATGGCATCTCCAGGTCTTTCTTACACTTCAGCCCATGGTTCCCTTTCTCTGTGGCGTCTATGACACCATGCCTGCCATCGCCTTGCACTGTTTCTTTCAAAGTATTTTTAGAGCAAGGTTTCACCCTGGGTTCTCTCCCTCCTGTCTGCTCTTTTCTGAGATGCTTTAGATTTTCAGGCCAGGGTTAGCCCTCCAACCCCTGGACCCACTGCGATGTCATCCTATTTTCTGAAAGTCTTCCCCCCATATCCTTCCTGTGCTCCCAGGCCCAGAATAGCACATGGCGCTCCGGCCTCCCCGCCTCACACTGGATTCCCTCTGCTCTGGGTTTCCTTCCCAGAATAGCCACTGCATAACAGGATGGCAGAGTCCACCCTGCTCCAAGGTACACGGCTCACTCGGGAAAACTGAAAACCAAGCCCGAGAGAACTCCCCCTGCCGCCCCACTCTGCTCACCACCTCGGATGCGGCCACTGACAGTGCCAAGGCCGGGTGGGGGCGGTGGGTGCAGAGGGGCGCGGCCCCCCTGCCCAGTTTCCTTACAAAACTGGCAGACTAGAAAGGACTGACTATCTATCTGTCAGATCTGATATTGGCAGAAGCCCCAGGCCTCCTCCTTCTGGTCAGGACTAACAGGAAATGGTATTCTGAAGAAGGTGAACTCTGAGGGGGAAAAAAGTTTTGTGACCTTGAGACTTGCAGAGATAGCAGGGAAGGTGAGAATTTGTGGGTTCTGAGGGGAGATGGTTATCTGTCCGGGGCTCCCCAGTGTGGCTGGGCCTGTGCTTCACAGACAGTATCTCAGTTTATTCTTGAAGATACCCCGAGCAATAAGTATTCTAACTTCTTTTACGGATGAGGAAACTAAGAGCACAGACACTGCCTGGCATCCTGGCTGGTAAGAGGGAAGGGTCATATGCGCATGCCTCTGCCTTCTGGAGAAAAGCGGCTGGTGGACAAACACTAAGATGTTCCCTAAGGATTCATCCAACTTGGACTGGAGAGTGGATCTGACAGCTGAGGGCATGGCAACTGGGAGCCAGCACCAGCGGCTCTCACTCTCCCAGCCCTCTGTGTCCCCTCAGCTTCCAAGGGCTTCAGCCCGTGACTGTAATCACCGCCAAGGCCACTGCTGGGAAGAGGGTCAACAAAAGAGAACTAAGTGCTAATGATGGCATTGCTGTGGGTGGAAGGTGTGCAGAGTGGAGGTTCCTAGGGAGGAAAACCCTCCCTCTGTGCCCGTGGCTTTCCAGCTCTGGCTCCTGCGTGTGAGAACACGGCAGCGGGGGGTGGGAGGGGGGGTGGTCGAGAAGCCCAGGGTTCGCGGCCTCACCGGAGGATAGGAGCTTGTGCGTGCGCAGGAAGCTGATGGCCAGCCGCATGATGGAGGCCTTGTCCAGGTGGGAGCTCACGCTGTGGGGCAGGGGCAGCTCGTGCGCCAGCTCGTAGAAGACCTCTGTTTCCTTGCTCCGCCGGCACCTGGCTGCATCTCGGGACTTCTCCTTCCTCCTCTCCGAGCTGCTCCTATGTTGAGAGACAGGGGTTAGTCTCCAGAACCTCACTGCCATCCCATCACACCCAAGGTCATGACACCCTCAGGACTCCCCCATCCAAGGCATGGCCAGACTCTCCTGCTGAGCTGATGTGGCCTCACATCGGTCACCTGAGCTACAGGTGACAAAGAGCTCTGCCTTCGTGCATCTCATGTCTTCTCAGCCGCCCTGCTGTCCCACACGCCATGGAGTCCACACCAGGGCTTCCAGTGGGTGAAGTCCGAGCAAGACTTGCTGGTTGAGTCAATCCCCTGGCAATGCCCGGGGCTATTTGGGGACTGAGGTGAACGCCCAGGGCAGACAGGGAAGTGTGAGGAAGCTGTGGCCAGTGGCTTAGATGGCTGTGTCCAAGCCTCTGAAGAACAAGATGAAGAACTGCTTCTGGATAAAATGCTTGAACAACTAAGCCCAGTACTGGACCTTAGATTCCTTTTCATATCAGTGATTTCCATCACAAAAATTGAAAATGCCACTAGAGCCCAGGAACAGTCAACCAGATGGACCTATCAGTCTGATGGCCCAAAGCACACATCTGCCAAGGGTTAAAAAGGACCAAGAACAGACACGATTCCTCTCCGATCTACCAGCATAGGCTTCCAGTCAGTCTCATCTCCCTTCTCCTTGTAGGAGAAAGGTCCACTTGCCAGCTCTGTACATTTATATTATTTAAACTGATTAGCCTCAGTTTTCTCATCTGTAAAATGATAATACACTACTTGCCCCACAGAGTTAATGTTGAGGACTGAATGTGATAACATATGGAAAATCTTTAGTGCCAGGTCTATCCCAATGGTAAAACAGTGTTAGCTAATAGTAATAACAAATTTGTCCACGAAAAGATGAGCATAAGAGTAAAAATTTTACAAAAGAGTACAGAAGAATCCTATCTTCATGGAAATATATATATTATACGTAACACTTCTTATATAGGAAAAATCTAGAAATATAATAAAATACTAATGACTATTATTCTTACAGCTACCCTGTGTATGGTGCTTACTATATTCCAGGGATTGTGTTAAGCACTACTGCACTGGCTTCTTTAATTCTCACAACTACCCTCGGAGGTAGTTATTATTATCCCTAATTTACAGATGAGGAAATGGGTCGATAGAGGCTAAGTATCGTAGTCCCTCCTTTATTCGCAGGGATTCATTCCAAGATCCCCAGTGGATGCCTGAAACCACTGACAGTCCAGGAACCCTACATGTACTGTTTTTCCCTAGACTAATGGGCAGGTAGCATATACGGCACAAATACACTGGACAAAGGAATGATTCATGTCCTGGGTGGGACGGCAGGAGATTTCATCATGCTACTCAGAATGGCATGAGATGGAAAACTTATGAATTGTTTATTTCTAGAATTTTCCATTCAATATTTTCATCCTGGGGTTGACTGTACGGAACTGAAATCGCAGAAAGTGAAACCACGGATAAGGCGGGACCGCCATAATTCACCTGCAGCCTCTAAGACAGCCTCGAGGTAGGAAGTGGGACTCTACACCAGGCATCTGGGCCCCAAACTCTAGGCTCTTACCCATGATCTGCCTCCCTATCTTCAAAAATATTCAGTGTCAGGTCAGTGAGGTGAGGAGGAGATTTTTTTTTAAGTGCTTATCCATATTTTCTTATGTTTCTATAAAATACCTATATTGCTGTTTAATAAGCAAGTGTCCAATGTCGCTCATAGCTCTCAAGGTCTCACCCAACCAGCTCCAGCTAGCTCTGTCTATCCTTTCTCCTGAGAGTTCCAAAACCAAAGGTTATTTCTCCTTTTGTTTGGCTTTGCAGCCTGTTATCTGGACAGAAAAAAAAATAATCAGTATTTTGCGGATTCCCCAAATGTTGACATGCCATCTCTCAAACCCCTCAAGATTTGGGGCAGAGGCAGTTTTGACTTTACAACATGCTTTATTTAAAAAAAACAACATCCAGCTCCTTGGATGGATTAAGCATCGTAGATTCATAATGCAAGAAGAAACTCCAGCAGTTCTTGATGGTCTGGAAGAACCTTTTGAAAAATTGTGAAATGGGTGGGATTGTTTTTCTTGCCATATCTCCCTTTTCTGTTTCCTTTACCAAACCTGCTTCCTCCTCACCCCCCACCCCGCCCCAACCCCTGCCGCTGACTTTTAGCTGTGAGAGCTCTGGGTCCCAGCACCCCGCCCATCCCTCAGAGCCTGCCTGTAGGATCACTCTGCTCTTGCTCCAGCCGGTAGTGGCAGTTTGTATACTAGTCCCTCCCATTTGCCTTTAAATTCTGACCTCTGATTGTGGAACACAAGTAGTTGGTCAAGGTTTGCGTCCTGGCCCAGGAAGGGAGTGTGAGAAAGAGACAGGATGCTGTGACTGTACCCATTGCACCTGCATGTCATGACAGCAGGTAAAGGAGAGCTGGTGTCTTTAGGACATTGATTCCACTCTCCAGCACCTATGTTCACGCTTTCTGAAAAAAGCATCATCAACACATGACCAGCCATTAGGAGCCTCTAGAGAAAGCCTGGGCTTTCCTGGTGGCTCAGTGGTAAAGGATCCGCCTGACAATGTAGGAGATGCGGGTTTGATCCCTGGGTTGGGAAGATCCCCTGGAGAAGGAAATGGCAACCCACTCCAGCATTCTTGCCTGGAAAATCCCATGGGCAGAGGGACCTGGTGGGCTACAGTCCATGGGGTAGCAAAAAGCACTGGACACTACTTAGAGACTAAACAATAGCAGCAACAAGAGGAGGCCTCCTGAGTGAAACAGACACCAGCACAGGCTGGACCTTCATGCCAAGATCTGCACACACAGTGCTTCCCTTTGCCATCACCCTTTCCATGAAGCGGAAGAGCAGACAGAGAGGAAGAGCCAGGGAAGGAAAAGGCTGTCTGGAGTAGGCGCTCCGTCCGGCAATGGCCTTTGAGATTTGGCTCCTCCTATGTTCCCTTGGCTGCACAAATGTTTACGGACACTTTTGTGTTGGATGCTGCACTGAGAACCTTACATATAGTACCTCATTATAATCCTCTTAATGGGACAATTATGGGAGGCATTGTGAGCATGATTTACACATGTGGGAACTGAGACTCAGACATCATATTTAACTTCTCAAGGTCACAAGCTAGTGCCTCTATAAGCCCCTGGAGACGGTACAGTCAGTGAGCAGACACTTAGAAGTCCTGAGACACATAGGTGCTCCCTGTGTAATTCCATCCTCACCACCTGCATGTGAGGTGGGCAAGGCAGGCATTACTGTTGTCCCTGTTTCACAGATCTGGAAACTGAGGCCCGGCCAGGTTGAGTTACTAACCTAGGACAGTTCAGCTAATTAGCAGCAGGGCTAGGACTAGAACCCATCTCTTCTCAGGCCAAAACACACTCTTTCTACTGCTTAATGGTAGGAGATAGTGGCTTTGGCAAAAATAAACAGCAAAGCCTTAACATTGAGAAAAAGAAAGGTTGAGAATCTCACGCAGACTCTTGGTTTAAATGTCTGAGCTCCACTTCAGGTACCTTGTTTTTACAGTAGTGCTCTGGGACCAGCATGACTTTAATTGGATTATCTAGTTAACCTTGACACAGCCCAGAGATATCTGTCTAATGTTGACTCCTGGAAGAACAAACATGTGTAGCACTGCCATCATTGAATTAGCAACACGAAGACTTACAGCTAAATGTGAAGGTAAGACCTGCCTTGACCCAACTGATGCACCCAGCTGACCTCACCCCACCAACCACAGGTTGGGCCTCTCAAGCCAACAGACCAGGGGACGGGAAGTTAGGAGGACTGGTTTTAATATACTGGTTAATACACTGTATTAATACTGGCTTTAATGCACTGGCAACCCATTACCTCACTATCTGATGTTGAACAAGGAAATGCATTCTCAGTGCCCTGATGGCCTCATCTGTGAAATGGGAGCCTTCTCCTGTCTTCTTTGTCAGGATCAAGTGAGATGAGTACAGAAGGGATGGGGGTACTAGAAAGCTCTCCACCATGGCTGATGTTAATGATCCCACTGCCAGGCTAATCTGAGCACTAGTCGCAGTCAGACTTTGGCCCTACAGCTGCTCGTCGCCAAGTCACCACTGTGTCAGGGCTGCAGTTTCATCTGTTGGTCGGGCTGATTTTGACCAGTTTGTTGGGTCAAGTTGGTGGTCCTTCTTAGGTCAACGATGCTTCATGTCCCAAAGTACATGTGCCTTATTTTCTCTCCCTAGATGGGTCTTAGAATTCACTGCAAAGACCGGAATTTTTTTTTTTTATGATAATTCTAGACATGGCATGTTACAATTCTCTGGTTTATTTATTTATTTTTTGGCAAAAATATATTTTATCTAAGTTTTCCAGATCATCAGAAATGTATTTCTCACTCCAGTTTCTCTTTCTACAAAGTCCCTGCTCTTATCCTTTTGGTGGCCTTCCTGTGACCATGGGGTGGTCTTGTACAATATGTGGTATATGGAATATATAACTTGAACATGGCCCTGGTTGACTGTGTCCTCATGCAGACCCAGAAGTGTTTACTGAGCTCCCTTCTGGACCTTGTGGCTGAGATGCACACTCCTTGTTCTCAAGGAATATGCAGTCTGATTGGGGTGCCAACTTGAAACATCCCAGTTAACTAGACAAATAAATACAGACAAAAAGCACAATAGGTGGTTAAGATAAGAAACAAGCTGGTGGCAACAAGCAAGGTCAAGGCAGGCTACCCAGGGAGGCAGGATTCCAGCTGATCCTAGAAGGACAAATGGCAATACCCTCATAGTATTTGAGGGGTGTAGAAAGCACTTTTTTTTTTTTTTACATGTTATCTCATGTGAGTCTCATAAAATCCCTGAGAAATAGAAATCCCCATCCCCATTTGACAGATGAAGAAATGGAGATGTAGACAGATGAAGTGACTTGCTAAAAGACATGGTCTCAAACCTGGGTTCAAGGTCAAAGTTTTTCCACTGGCAGCAAGGAAGCTGCTATTTGCTGTCTACTTTAAATATGGACCAGGCTGTGTTAGGTATTTTCCCACCAACTGGATGTCCATGTACACTACAGGAAGCGGGGGTCGATATGGAAAAGACACAGTGACATAAAGATTCTGTGGTGGGGTGGGAGGAGAGGCTACCTTACGTGAGCATCTCACTCACCTTGGAAAAAGACCTGGAACCTTAGGAGTAGGATTAAGAATCAACTGTTGTTCAGTCACTAAGTTGTGTCTGACTGATTGCGACCCCTGGACTGCAGCATACCAGGCTTTCCTGTCCTTCACTATCTCCCATAGTTTTCTTAAATTCACGTCCACTGAGTCAGTGATGCCATCCAACCATCTCATCCTCTGTCGCCCCCTTCTCCTCCTGTCTTTAATCTTTCCCAGCCTCGGGGTCTTCTCCAATGAGCCAACTGTTCACATCAGGTGGCCAGAGGTCAAAAGGAATGTGAGTAGGAAGAAGGGGAATCGGGACGGATGCAGGCTGCATCACTCAGGGCTGAGAGTCTGGTGCAGGGCCATCAGAAGTGGCTCTCTGGTGCTCCGTAGAAGCTGCAGGTCCAGCCTGTATGAATGTCTCCCTTCATACTGCAGCTGGAGAGCAAGTGGCATCTCTCACTTTGGGGGGACATTTTCATATACACAAATGTATACTCTTTCCAAGTTAAAATCTCAAATTCTGAAACATTTGATCTCAACTAAGGGAAACAACCAGACAGCCAGTCAAAAGCTAAAACAAAAATGACTGTCCTAAAGCTTCAGCAGGTACATGCTACAAGTTAAACAGGGAAAAACCTCTTTGCCCAGAGCTTCATTATCTTAAAAAGTCTCTAACTTTGGAGTCATTGCTCTAAGCCTGGCTTAGGGATCCCTACTTAAGTCAATAATGGAACCATTATTAGCTCTTGGTCAGCCTGGCCTGGGGCCCCTGAGATGTCACCCTCTACGCCAAGCGGGTTAGTTGTTTAATTAGCCATAGTCTCCTGACCTTTAGGGTGATTAGGGTTCCCATGGCTAATGCCTGTAGGCCATCAGGGTATCAAGACAATACACCTGTTCCCTGTAAGGTTAGATGGCTTAGAAGCAGAATGGATTTTTAGCAGGTTAGGGAGAGAGAGACTGAAGCTAATTAAGCCAGCTTGGCTCAGTCTGTTGGCTGGTGGTGAAATTCTAAGCTGGTACCAATTTGCAGGAGGCTGTAAATGGATGAAACAAAGGTCAAATGCAACTGGGAGAGTGTCCCTTCACTGAGGCTGCACTGCTGCTGCACGAGGGGTGCCTGAAGGGAGAAATGTGCTCCAGATCCCAGCAATCAGGATCCCACCCAGGAGTGGCTGCCCTACACTGAGGGGTTGACGGCTTCGTGGATTAAATCAGAGCAGAACCAAAGCTGTGCTACTCAATCTTGGCTGCTCATGGCAATCACCAGAGAAGTCTCAAAAAATGGATGCCTGACCTGGCATCCGGGGTTTTAAAGCTTCACCTGTGATTCTCTTCTGCAGCTAGGGCTGGGAACCACCATTGCAAAGCAATGAGCTTAAAAAATAAAAAGGCTTTTTTTTTTTTTTTGTGGAAGAAAAAGAAAAAAAGGAAACTGATATTTATGGAGCACGGGGGTTATGTGCATTTCATAAACATTCTCCTCTGATCCTTACATTATGCAGCGGTACTGGTCCCAATTTCGTAGAGCAGTGGATCTCAACTTTAGCCTGCAGGAGAATCACTTGGAGGGCCTATTAACAGATTTCTGAGCCTGTGATCATAGGTCTTTGGAGGACTGAAATAAATGCAGATGTACTTAAACCTAACCACACCTCTTCTCCTATCATGGACTGTGTCCACACTCATTATATACAACAAATCTGAGGTCACCATCATAAACCAAAGTTATTTTATCTAGGAGCTCATGTGACCATCAGTGCCCCAGAGGTATAACTGACCGAAAGAGGGAGGTGAAAATAAGGAGACAGGTTTGAATTGAGGCTACATACAAGGCAACAACCCTCCAATACAGCCACCTGAGGAGAAGGCACAAAATTTATTCTAGTGAAATGGCCATTTGTTGTTGTTGTTTAGTTGCTAAGTCATGTCCAACTCTTTGTGACCCCATGGACTGTAGCTCACCAGACTCCTCTGTCCGTGGGATTTTCCGGGCAAAAATTCTGGAGTGGGGTGCCATTTCCTCCTCCAGGGGATCTTCCCAACCCAGGGATCGAACCCACATCTCTTGCACTGGAAGGTGAATTATTTATCATTGAGCTACCTAGAAAGCCTGAAATGATCACTGCTCCAAGTATTTTAGAAGGTATTTTAGAAAGGACATCAGAGCCACACAAATCCATCATAATACTTCAGAGAACTAACTTCATTTCAAACTGCAAACAGTATTATCCTGTTTAGCCACCCCTTTTAGTCATCAGACTTGGCTGTAGATGGATCTCAGTTGTTTGAAAGAATAAAACATGCCCTCAAAGATAAGGCCTTGCCACAATTGAAGGTATTGAAAAGAATGGTCTTTGGCTCTGAAGGCAATTCCAAAGGAGTGACAAAAATGCTTTAGAAGAGGGTGGTGTGGCCAACTTTCTGGATGTGTTCTGATGTTTGCCTAGAGGCAGCAGTGACGTGTAGGGGACTCTGTTACATAGGTTATATATTATATAGGAGAGGAAAAGGCATCAAAATTATCCAGGTGAAACAGAAGAAATTAAACGAGCAAATTCAGTAGAAACTGGGCAGATCAGACAGAACTTGACAAGGGTGGAAGGCACTATTCACCCTGCAATAGGCATGCCTCAGGGAGAGGACTGGCCTCTGCCCTGAAAGAGAGCAGAGGCCAACTGGGAGATAAGACTAATACGCCAGACTGGGGGATCAAAAGCCCTGAAAGAAGGGATACAAAGAAGAGAGGAGGGCTGGAGAGGCAACAGATATCTTCACTCAGCCCTGCCCCTAAGAAGGGATCCTGGAAGTACCTCACTTCTCAACCTCCCCACCACCCCTTTCTTGAGGCTAAGCCCCCAGGCTGCCTGACCCCTCTGATGGTCTGTGCCTGGGGAGACAGGGCCTGGACTGCATTCAGCACTGACAGTAATGTCTGGGGCCCACCCAACATGGCCCTCTAATGGTCAGATCTGCTCAGGGCCCACTGGAGATGCTTATCTGGTGGCCTCCTAGGCCCCAGGCAGCCTTGGGGAAGAGAGCAGCAGACCCAATTACCAAGCAGCCCCGTAGGTACAGCCCATCTGGGGCTCCAGATAACCCAGCTCCTCACGTCATCTGAGGACATGTGCAGTCCCCAGCCCAGCTGGGAAAAGCATGCAGGCACAGGAGTAACAGTGACGAGCTGGCTCTACGCTGAGCTTCACCAAGCCCAAGACTTAGTGTCGTTCTCTATTCAACACATTTGTATCACTCATTACAGCTTATAGCGCACTTTATACATTAATCTGTAAATTTTACCCAGCAGGGCACAAAGAGCAGGTACTGTTATTCCCATTTTAGAGATGAGGAAAATAGAGGCTCAGAAAGGTACTGGAAAGTGTGGAGCTGGAACCAAACCCCTGAGCTCTGACTTTTTGCAGGACACATAACAGAGCCCATTGCCAAGAAGCACTTGATGGTTCACACAGTTGGAAACAGACCTTCATTATGCGTTACCATCACATAACCTAGTTTAAGATACCACTTTTTAAAAAGGCTTTGGTGGAAGTAAGGGTATTGTACATCTAGTGCAGGCAATTTTGAAAACACAAAAGGTATGGAGAAAAAAATTGAGATCTCGTTGGATACATGGCTGTTACTTAACATTTTATCACATTTTAGAGAACTCTCTAAAGATACTCCTAACAGCCAGCAAAGTCATAGTATATGGGTGGATCACAATGTGCTAGATTGTTGCTCGGAGTACGGCTTCTAATTTCTAGCTGTTATAAATAACACTATGATAACTACCTTTCTATCAGGTGCTGCCTTTTAATTTATATATTTTTTTATGATATAAGATGATACATATCCAGCTTGTTGCCAGCTCCCCATGACTTTCTCACCATGATCACCTGTCGAAGTTGGAGAGATGAGTTTGGGAGCAGCATCTTCAAGACCACGGCTGCCATTGCTGAATGCAGAGCCCCAGAGGAGGTGCTGCCACAGGGAGATAGCCAGAGAAGGACAATGGGGTGTGCACACTGTCTCAGCAACTTTCCCTGCCCTCTGACCAGCTCTCTCAGGCTTCCTCTTTCCCTCACGCCATGCCCAGGTTAAAACATCTGAAGAGAGATGACTAACTGAACTGAACCTGGAGAATCCAGTTGGGCAAAGATGGTCACTCTTGTTGGTCAGTAGGAACTCAGCCCCAGTGTAAAAATAAGGTGTTATTTCTGTCTGCCCTGGTCACATCATGTCCTGTGCACTGAGAGAGAAGGCTCCCCATAAAGAGGGAGGAAAGTGAGCAGCCACGGAGCATCTGCCTGGCTCCCCACTGGTCTCTCCGGCCTCTGATGCCCACTTCTGCCTGCCCTCCTGCACTGTGCAGACTCCAGCTGGGGGACTAATTAATCCCAGCAAGCTGAGAGGCTGCTGCTGCTGCTGCTGCAGCTAAGGACCACATGCAACACTTGTCCCTTGATAAAGAACTCTCACCGCACTGCCTCTGATTTCATCCTGAAACAATCTGATGAGGTAGGCATGTATCAGCCCCATTTCACACATGAGGAAACAGACTCCAAGGATGTTAGTGATGTGCCCTGTGTCACCCAGCAATGGAGCCAGCACGCAAACCTACCATCTGACCCCAAATCCCATACTGTACTGTTGATGGCAATCGGGCAACCTTCCCCAAAATGCTCACAGGCAGATCACTCTCACTGGTTCAGAAGGTTTAGCTGTATTGGGGTGAAGCCCTCTAAGGATATTTAATGTGATGAGTCTTGGTCGGGATGCAGCACAGGGAGCATCACGTTCACCCTCTTGTCTTAGGTCAGTCTCACCAGTCCCACAATAACTAACCAGGCCCAGTAGGATCCCCTTTCTCTGCTTGGAGATGTCTGTTTCACAAAGAAAAAAGTTCCTACTTTGGTATCAGCATCTACAGACACCAGAAGAGACTAGGTCTTCCCTGGTGGCTCAGATGGTAAAGAATCTATCTGCCTGTAATGTGGGAGTCCTGGGTCAGAAAGATCCCTTGGAGAAGGAAATGGCAACCCACTCCAGTATTCTTGCCTGGGAAATCCCATGGACAGAGAAGCCTCGCAGGCTACAGCCCACAGGGTTGCAAAGAGTCAAATACAACTGAGCAACTAACACTTTCCCTGGCTTTCTACACACACACAGGTTACACATTCTACTCTTGCTAAACGCTTTTCCTTGGTGCCACTTCCCTGGGCATGAGGGTGTTGCCCTACACCCAAGCTGGTACCAGATCTGATCAAGGGTTTTCCCTAGGGCCTCTCTCTGTCAGAAGCCTACTTCCTCTGAATCTCACAAGCTTCCAACAGCACAATCTGTGGTTTGACTCCAACCATTCTGCCTAGGCAGCCATCCTGTTCCTACATCCTGTTCCTTCAACTAAGAGAACTGATAGAGAAATTGCATAGCAGAGGGATAAAGGAAAAAAAAAAAGCCCTGCCTCAGATGTAAAGTGACTCCCCAGCAGGAGGCAAGCACTTACCCTGGAGGGAGTGGGGAGCAGCCTACTGTCCCAATAGAGGCTAAGACCTAGCCCTTCTCTTCTACTCTCCACACCTTTCCTGGAGGACATGCTCGTCATCCCTCAGTTTGTCTAATCACACTCATCCTGCAGGACCTCCCCAGGTCCCTTTTCTCCAGGAAGGCCTCACTTATGCTGGCCTCTCCACCTCCCAGTTCACAGAGAGACCCTGCATTGCACCATCAGGCTCTGTGTTGTCCTCCACTCACTTCACTTTTGTAGCTTTTGTCTCCTCACTAGAACACCCATTCTGGAGGGAAAGGACCCCACCATCTGCTCCTCTGGTGTCCTCCACAGCATAAATGGTACAGAGTGGTAGGAACTGGAGACATTAGATAAAAACTGCTTAAATGATTTCCATTCTGTGAATTCTTCAAAATTGCTCACTGTTCTAGATCATTCATGAAAATTCTAATCCAATTCTTAATTAGAATAAAAGATTTGCGTCTAAGAAGAGCCTTAGTGCAGAGACACTTCAGGATGTTTGTGTGTTTCCCCAACTCTTTGAATCAGAGTTGAGGTCTGAACTAGTGCTGCTGACAGCTGCCCATGGAGTCACACAGACCAGCATTTCTCAAACCTGACTCTGCCCACAAAGCACCCCAGGATCCTGTTACAATGCAGTTTCTGACTCGCAGGTCTGGGCTGGGGTCTGAGGTTCTACATTTCTAACCACCTCCCAGATGATGCTAATTCTACTGTCCATGTCCACAATTTAGAAAGGGACCCAGGGACACATGAGACCTGGAGACCAAGGACGTGAGGGAGATACCAACATCTGGCTGGGTCAGTGCTACCCAGAGATACTGTCCTTATCCATCCATAGTCACCTAAAATCTAACAAGTCAGGTCTCCTCTTCTGCCAGGAAGCATCTGATTTTTTCTGTTTCTTGATAGGATTTCAACAAGCTCTACTTTGGAGTTCTCTCCTCCTTCACATCTTCACCACTATCATCTCATCCCTTCTTGTCTCTTAAAACTCCATCCCTTGGGGGGCAGTTCCAGCCCTAATCCCCCAGACACTTCCCTGGCCACTCTCACTCCCTCCTCCAAGGCATCTCCCACCCACATTTCTCACTGGCCCTCCTTAAAGGTTTCCCGGTCTTGCTGGGTTTTCTATACAAACCTCCTGTTGCTATAACTAGACTGTAAGAGTGTGCCTTGGGGGTGGGGCATAGACACAACACCATCTACTTCAGTGCACCCTTCAGGGAACCTTGGACCACAGCAGACAAATTAAGTAAATTATCTGCTACTCGACTTTAAGAACAATTCAAGTGTGCCCTTTACTCATCTCCTTTCCCTCTCAGGGAGGAAAGAAAGTGATCTCGGCTGTCTTGGCCTCCATCCCCAGTCCTGGGCCTTGCTCCTCTCCTGGGAGCTGCAGCTGGGGCAGCCTAGACTGTGTTTTGTTCTCCGCGGCTCCTCTCCCCTTAAGGGAAGAGTTAAAGCCCTGGGAAGGCTGCTTCCCACTTGGAAACCTCCATTTCCTCATGCAGTGTGAACAAGAGAACATCTATGATCAGAGGCTGAGCGAGCCAACTGCACAGGGAGTGAACTCGCTCTGAATGAGGCTGCTCTAACGCCCGCCAAGTCAAGTCATTAAGATGCCATCCCTGAGGTGCGGCCCCCAGCGTCACCTCAAGATAGTCCCTCAAATCTTGCTGGCAGAGGGGATGAATGGAGAGCCCAGAGCCTGCTAAAAGCAGGCTCTTTCATGAGCAGGGGGGGCCGGGACCTTTGCACTGACACCATCGGCGGGCGGGGGTGGGGCTGGGGTGCTGCAGAGGAGGCAAAGGAGAAGTCCTCTTGCCCCTCTACTTCCCCTCTCGCTACGCAGAACTAAAATTAACCCCCTGCTCTACACCGAGTTGCCCAAATGACTGCTCCTCAAAAGGCAACCAAGGGGAGGGGGGGAGTAGGGGCGGCAGGGGAGGTAATAACATTAGAGAAAATATGCACAATGCCAAAAATAATCACTGTGTCATGAGAAAACAGAACCGGGCCGCCTCAGGGGCCAGCGCTGGGTATATTCAGGAAGGAGGGGGCAGAAATTCCCCTGGCAGTGTCGTCAGACATTCTGGCTGAAAAAAAAACTTAAAAAGCCCCAAACTGGAACAGACAGTGGTCAGGGAGAACTCAAGCACAGGACATGATTTTAAGGGTCGGTTCTCTCCTCTTTATTTTAGACACTTTAATTTCAAAGAAAATAACATCTGTTCAGACTTCTAATCAGAACTGATGCCTGATCATATGTTAATAGTGAAATACCCACAGGATCCGCCTTACTAATCCCAATTTGACACCAGAACTCGTAGTGCCTGGTATTTAAAGTATTTCAGAACAGCAAGGGTCAGGGTGGGGGTGAGGCACAGGTTCTCTCATTCCTCCTCAGATTCCATACCCCTTCTAGCCTCTCTGTTTACTGAATAGAGAAAGCTAAGACAAAAAAAAAAAAAAAGGAAAGACAGAGAAAGGAACCCAGAGAGAATCCAAGACCCTTTCTCTCCTTTAGAACCACAATTTTCAGCCTATTTACATGGTCATGTTAAGTCCCTGCTTTGTCCATTTCTGCCTCCTCATACTATGATGTGAAGTGAGATAGATATTTATGCACGTTTAGGAAGCTACATTCCATTTTTTTTGTACCGAAGTCTTCAAAAACCATGGGAAATGCCAAAGAGTCTTCCTCACATTACTATCATGCTCTCAAGTGATAATATTGAGTAATTTGGGAAATACGTTGTGGTTGTTTTTTTCCCCCCTGCAACCACTTTTTCTCTTCACTCATTCAATAAATATTTGTGAATCCCTTTTCACGTGCCAGGGCTGTGAGCAACAGAATGAAAGACGGAATGACCACATCTGACCTCAGGGAGTTTGCAGAAAAGTGAAGAGTCAAGTCCTGAAGGAACAGCCTGGGGGTCAGCAGATGCCATGCGAGTTTGAGTGGAGAAAGTCTGTAAGGCTGGACAACATGGGGAGAGCCCATCACTGAAGGGGGAATTTGAAGGAGGAGCAGATACAGGGAGGTAATCATGAGGGCAGGAGGGGTAAGAACAAAGATACTGCTGGGAAGTGAACAGGGGTGCCAGGGGTCAGGAGACATACTGGAAGCGGGTACAAGACAGGAAAAGTCCAAATGGGGCGAATAACTTCACTCAGCACACAGGGCTGAGTGGCCAAGCACAGAGGAGGGCTGTCAACGATAATAAAGCTGCTGAGTCGGTAACCGCCTGCCCCACTGAGTAGTCAGCGGTTGACCTAGCGGGCAGTGGGCAGTGTAGAACCCAGCCTGGACCCCTCTTCTCCTGGTTGTGCTTCTGCCACAGTGGACAGCAAATATGAGAACCCTTCTTCCTTGGGAGCAGAGCCAGGGGAAATAAATCCCTTTGTTAAGAGCTCTAAATATGGCAGCAACCCTTGGGCCACTATGAGCAGGAGCCTCGGTCCAGCCCGCAGAGACCTCGACAAGGCATTCTTGCTGAACAGTTACTCAGACACTGCCCATAGGACAGAAAACAAACTTGAGCAAGGTCACATGCCTCCTCGGGCTCCAGTGGTGTTGCATTTGTTTTCAGACTTTAGCCCCCATCCTCCAGCTGTTTTCCCTCGCCTCTTACCTCCTTGAACCACTGATCAAAAAGAATACACTTCCAACCAGATCTCAGAGAGAGGACCAGCACACCAGCCCACCCCTGCTTTCCCTAAGCTATTTCAGCATGTCACTCGCCTATTTAAAAAAAGAGGGGCAGCTCCCTACTGCCCTCACCATGAAGTTCAAGCTGTGGATGCCCCTCGGTCTATGCAGCAAACCCCTCTGCTCCAACCAGACTACACTCTGCACCACCGCCTGCAACTCAGCTCCCTGCCTGCCGCCCAGTTCTTTTTTCCTTACCTGAAATGCAATCCCTCCTTTTCTACATTCCAAACCCTGTACTTTCAGAACCAACATAGGCCCATCAGCTCCACAGAGGTTTTTCTGGTCACACTACCTAGTCCACACTGATCTCCCCTCTCCTGCCAGCCCTGAACAACTGGAGAATTAAGTTTTTTCACTTAACTACAAGGGAGCATCACCTTAGTATTCCCTGTCTTAAGGATCTTCTCTGAGGGCAGACGCAAAATGTCAAGAGCTAATGTATCACAGAGGCTGGGGCTGCTTCTTACCCCAACAATAACAGTTTCGTCCAGCTCTTTCAGATATGGTATGGCGAGCTGGAGTGAAGGCTAAACCGGTGTGATCCCCCAGCAGTGGGATTAGGACGGCAGAGCTATAATGCTCTGCTGCTTTCCGGGTAGAAAGTGGGTTAATAAAGAGGTGTGAGGGTGGCTGCATTCATCACCAGGTTACTTAACATCCAATGACTCCTCGTTGTTCCTGGAAACCAGATCCTCATACCCTCAGGACGTTTTCATATGAAGCCGCTGGCTGTGCCTGTGTCCACATCTTGTTCAGTGTGCCAGGCGCCAGGTAGCTTTCACTAACACTGGTGAACAAGCCTGGATGGGGCGGCCCGCTCCTTTCCCGCTCCCCCTCCCCCTCCCCTCCCTCCTCTTCCCTACCCTCCAGATGAGCCCAGGGAGGCTTCTGCCTCTGACCCCACCTCCTTGACACAACACAGTGATCTGTTGCCAACACCACCATCTCCCACAGCCCTCGTGTCACATGTGGACATGCCCTTTCGGGAGTCAGATTTCTGGCAGGGAGGATGCTGGGGCTTGGCCAGGATTCCACCCCTTCGGTGATGTAAAATAGAGGTGAGAAAATTGGCCAAGCCAAAAAAAAAAAAAAGGAAAAGGAAAAAAAGCTACTAAACACAAAAACCTAAGGGGAAAAAAAAAAAAACATTAAAAACCCAATACAATCTTAAAGGCAAGCAAGTAGGGTTGGAGAATGACCTACACTTTGGAATAAACCATTAGAGCCCACACTTCAATCTTTAAAAATCTAGTCCCCTAACCTCAACCCTGCCCTCTAACACACACACACCCAACATACACACACACACCCCAGACTAGGAGGGGTTAACAGAACCCAGCTGCTCCTCTTATCTGGCTAACCTGCTAATGGCAAATCTCTGGTACTGAGATTCTACAAGTGATTTCTGCAAATCACTTTAATTAGAGATAATGTCATTTTTACTTCATTATCCAGCCTAGCAGTCAAAGAGAAACAAGTCAATATCATTTCTGTGAAACCAGTTCTGCCCTTTAACGCAGACAGGTGACAGGGAACCGAAACTCCTGCCTACACCACTTTTCAGGAGATTTTGGTCAAAAGACTGGGAGGTTAACCCTTGGTATCCTGGGCCAAGCAGAGTGCCCTCAGCAGCCTTTACCCCAGAGACCAAAGCAAAGGCTGGTTTCTGTGTTTGGGACGAGGGCCCCCTGACTGCTCAGGAAGGGGCCGGGGCTGTAGCACCCTGTAACACCCAGGCAAGTGAGTGGGGCAGCACTGCTAATTCCACTATGTGGGAAGCAATCATTAACATGTGAGTCAGCAGCAGAGAAAAGACTTTAAGCCGAAGGGAAAAACAGCCCCAAGTCCCTGTAGCCTCAAAGGCCACACTGGGTTTGATTAAACCATTTAGAAGATTAGCCGTGTGTGGGAGACCTGAGTGGCTGTGTAGTCCTGGTAGCTCTCATGGCTTCTCTCAGCTGTGCCTGTGCTGAGTCCCTCAGTCGTGTCCGACTCTTTGCGACCCCATGTGCTGCAGGCTGCCGGGCTCCTCTGTCGATGGAAATTCTCTGGGCAAGAATACTGGAGTGGGTTGCCATTTCCTCCTCCAGGGGAATCTCCTCAACCCAGGGACTGAACCCATGTCTCCCGCATTGCAGGCAGATTCTTTACAGTCTGAGCCACCAGGGAAGCCCAAGAATACTGGAGTGTGTAGCATATCCCTTCTCCAGGGGTTCTTACTGACCCAGGAATCGAACCAGGGTCTCCTGCATTGCAGGCCTGGGACATTTCAAATCCTGCTGCCACATTGGAGGAGAAGATTCGTTTCTCCAGAATCAAGTAAGAAATGCTCTTTGCTGGGTCTCTGCTTACTAGTTTCTCCTAATTATTTAAAAAATGCCAGATGCAGCTCTGGTTTCATTGGAGTAATTTCTGATCGCCTTCGAGATTGTGAGAAACCTGCCTGTCCTACACCCACCAAACTGTACAACTCTGGCACGTAGGAGAAGTCCTGAAGCAACCAGGGTTCTAAAAAGCACCATCACTGAGCTCAGAGAGCAAGGACTCCTTTGCATTCTAGCCTCTGTCAAGAAGTGTGGCTTTTTGGAGTTTAAATCCCATCTGGTGTTCATGTTTGGTGAGCTTTTATCTTCATTGAGTCAACATTTACTGAGTGCCTGCTCAGCGCCAGGCCCTAGGGGATACAGGAGGAAAGATGGGTCCCTGCCCACAGTGAGCTGACGGTCTAGTGAGGGAGACGGACAAGTAGGTCAGGGCCTAGGGCCAGATAGACAGCCTGGGCTTGGGGGCGCAGATGTTTCCTCTGTGACCCAGGGCAAGTCACTGAGGTTTCTCTACACCTGTGTCTTGTTAAACAGTTCATCTCAAAGTCCCTGCCTCCTGGGCTCTTGTGCAGAATAAATGTTACATATGTGCAGCATGCTTAGAATCACGTCTGACATGTAGGGTTGACTCTGTTGCTGCTGAAGTCAGTAACCAGAGCTCTGGGAGCACAGAGGGTGCCCTGACCTAGGCGAGGAGAAAGGGAGACCTGTGGAAGGCTTCGCAAGGAGACAGTAAGGACAAACAGGAGTGAGCCAGGACAAAGGGGTGAAGGGGTTCCCGACAAGATGGACCAGAACTAGGCCTGGTAAAGAGGGCTCAACTCAGGTTTGGGGGCACAGGCCTTAACCAATTGGGGTCGACCCAGAGCAGGGGGACTGTCCCTCCGGAGGTGTCCCAAGGTGCCCTCAGCAGGAAGCAGAAGCCTGGGTTAGCGGAACCATGGGGCAACCCTGTTGTGGCATTTCTTCTATTTTTGCATTCCTAGTGTTTGACAATGAGATGATTGTGTGGATATTACAAGAGGTGATTATCTCCATGGGTGCTGACCCTGTTCTGGCGCAAAGACCTTGCCTCCCCAGAGCCAAGACTTGTGAGGTCACTGCTAAGTTGTTGATTCTAGAGAACCCCGACAAACCTCAAAGCCACCAGGGGAACCTGCTCTTGGCAGGATGGCTTATTTTAAAAGATAAGCTGCAGTAAACAGGTGCAGGACAGGAGGCAGCCTGTACATGGGACACTTTCAATTCAAGGGCTGTGTACTAAACTTCCCCATGTGCAGGGACTGGGGAGGGGTCAGAGAAAGGCTGCTTCTCCATGAATCGCTGACAGCTCAGCAAAGGACATCCACGCTGCTGGGTGCCATGAAGCCCTGGTCCCACAGATCCTCTGTGGGACTGGGGGTGCCCAGGGCACTTCCTGCCATCACAGGAATGGGGGAGCACAGAGCTGATGGCCTCTGTCATGATTAAAGCCTGAAGATGGAAACTTGGAGGAAAAGTTTCAAGGAAAGGGAAACAAAAAGTCACCGAGTCTTCTACATGCTACAACAAACCCAGGTGTCACAAATGTTCCAGGACCTCAAGCAAAATGTGTTGAGCTGTTACACATTCCTAGTTGGATTTAAGTCCTGTGAATGGTTCATCTTTATGTCTGGTGATGAGCTTCTTGGCTGTGAAGAAAGAAGAGCTAAGGAAATGAAAATGTCTGCTAATCCATGTGAGGCAAGTAGAGGTTATGGCAAGTAGAGCAGCTGCTGCTGCTGCTGCTAAGTCACGTCAGTCTTGTCCGACTCTGTGCAACCCCATAGACGGCAGCCCACCAGGCTCCCCCGTCCCTAGGATTCTCCAGGCAAGAATCCTGGAGTGGGCTGCCATTTCCTTCTCCAGTGCATGAAAGTGAAAAGTGAAAGTGAAGTCGATCAGTCGTGTCTGATTCTTCGAGACTCCATGGACTGTAGCCTACCAGGCTCCTCCATCCATGGGATTTCCCAAGCAAGAGTACTGGAGTGGGTTGCCATTGCCTTAGATAGCCAATAGTGTTTTATCTTTGGGAAAGTTTAACAGACATCTTATTATTCTTTCTTGGAAACAAAAATAGAGAGGAGTGTAGGCCAGCGAACAGGCAAGGTCTCAGGGAAAAAAGCTCATCTTAGTAGGAGGCCTCCTTGGCCCTGTTATCTTTCAGGCATCAGGTTCTGTTGAACATCTTCCTGTTCTGCTCCAGGCCTAACCTTTCCTCACCCTGTGACAGCCTACATGCTCTGCTCCTGCCTGGAAAGGACTGAGCGGAGAGGCTGAGTCCTAGGAAAGTCAGCACATTCTGGAAACCATGTCTCCCATTCTGCTGTTGTCTAGCACCCAGATAACAATCCCCAAAGCAGCATCAGTAGCCAACTGTAGGTCTCCACTTTTGGACATGGCCTAATCATCCAGGAAGGATTTCTGGAACTGCCCTTATTAAGGAAAAGAAATGTAATATGTAACTTGACTGAAAAAAATCCAGGAAACTCTAACACTCTATCGAGTTCTTAAGACATTTTCTTTCCCCCATAATCCTTGGCCAAGTTCAAAGGTGAGCACTTTCCCAGAGGCTCATTAGGAATAATGTTTATTTCATACATTTGGAGGTTGCAAAGTTTGATTCCATCTTGCTTATTTGGGGAAAAAATAACTTTTTTATGAAAGGAAAGGAGGAGGGGAATGGGGAATGAGACAAGGGTACAACTGGGGAGAGAAGAAAGGTGCCTGGAGTACTGGCCTGGAAGCCAGATCCAGGTTCTGAACCATTTTCATCTCCTATTTTCTCTGAAGGGTTATAATAGCAAGTCACCACCCCTTCCACCCTTCTAGACCTCCTGACCCCATCTGTCCTCTCTATCTTGGTGGGTGCTTATGTTAAGGTGTGTTTTGATGGCAAATACGATACGTTCTTATGCCATCACAGAGGGTGCTATATAAATGAAATGTACTGATGTGTTGTGAGGGTTTGTGGTTTGCTCATCTGAGGCCAGGATGCCGCGAACTGGCCTATCAAGCCAGGCCATCATTGACCACTTGGGTGATGAGCAGGAATTCTCAGTGACCAGTTGTTGGCTGGGGAGTTGTTTATGTTTGTGTCTCACCTGTCCTTTCTATCTTGCTTCCTTTCCATGCATCTAACTGGCTTTGCCACCTCCCATGTGTGCTTAGCGAGGAGCAGTGGGGGAGGGGGTCACTGTGGGGGAACAGACGTACCTGGTATCTCTACCCATCTTATCTGCTGACCTGACCTGGCCTCCACTCATCCTCCCAGGCCCACTCAAGCCCCCAGCTCAACCGTTCCAGCAGGAGGTGCCCCTAGTTTCCTGGACAGGGTAACCTTGCTGTCTATATCAGTCTTTTGGCACTATCAATATGCCAAGTATTGTTACGTTTCCTGTCACTAATGGTTTGGTCTGCATATCCACCTTGAGAAACTACGAGATAGTAGGGCTGCAGGAGGCAGTTTCCTCAAAACCTAAGTCTAAACACTGTTGGAGAAAGTGGACTTAGAGTCTCCAAGGCATGGAGTGAGGAACCTTAGGAGCAGAACTCATCTTTGATAAGGAAGCTTGAGGAATACTAAGCTTTACCAAAGCTGTGGCTGGAGAGCTCTGCAGGGCCACCTCTGCGTGCTGCCCTCTAGAGGAAGGGCTGAGAACACCATTGGGATGCCCCGGCTGTTAAAAGCTGAGGAGTCAGATGAACTGACGCAATGTTCTACCAGAACTATGTTCTACCACAATGACCAGCCAGGCATACATGGAAAATAGGTGTGAGCCTCTTTGTAGTTTCAGAACATATTTTTTCTTTGAGCAAGGAGTTTTACAGATCTTATTCCATCTAAATCCTAAATAGGTAATTTTTTTTTTTTTAATTTTGATGTGGACCATTTTTAAAATCTTTACTGAATTTGTTGCAATACTGTTTCTGTTTTATGTTTTGGTTTTTTGGACATGAGGCATGTGGCATCTTAGCTCCCCAACCAGAAACTGAATCTGCACCCCCTTGCATTGGAAGAAATCTTAATCACTAGACTGCCAGGGAAGTCCCAACTGTTGTTTTTCTACAGTTCAACTGTAACTTAAATATTAAGCAATTAAACTTAATTGTTTATTTAATGTAAATATGAAGCAATGTTTCAAGCTTCAGAATTCTGGGATTTGATAAATAAGGCTGAACTCTTGTCTACAGTCTCTGTGGTTCTACAGATTGAATTGATGGTTGCTGCGGAATCTCTTGACTATTCTGGTCTGCTCTAAACTCTCTATTTCTGTTACACCCATATAACCAAGTTTTTAATTTCTAATATTCTCTAATTCTCCAGTACTATCTTGAACATTAATGTCCTCTCCTCACATAGATTATGGCTTCTTGAGGGTTATTACCTTTTCTCTTTCCCACCGTGCTTAGCACAGTACTGGATACCCAGAAAGCTCTTCATATATAATCACAGAATAATAGAATTCTAGAATAACTAAAATATTAGCATTTATTCAGTCTGATCCAGTTCTTTTAATGTACAAATGAGGAAACTGAGGCCTGGAGGTTGTCAGTCACTAACTCAAGGTCAGCACAGTCCCTCCATTTCTGGTCTTGGAGCTAAAACCAACTTTATGAACATTAAAACATACCCTCTGACATAGTACTAGAATGACTCTCAGTTTGCAGTCAAGGAAACAGGTACAGAGTGTTTAAGAACTTATCCCAAATATCTCAATAAATAAGGGCAGACCCAGGCTTGAATGCAGGCTATGTGGCTCCAGGACTACTCTGTTAACACCACTCTACCCCGCTTCTCCTCTACAGAAGCTCTAAAACCACTTCCCCCACTTCCTCGTCATGGCATTCACCATCTCCTGCCTTGGCTGCAATCATCTGTATGCTTGTCCTCCCCATTCCCAGCCCCCACTAGACTGTAGCTCCTATGGGTAGAAACAGCTGCTGCTGCTACTGCTAAGTCATATCAGTTGTGTCCGACTCTGTGCGACCCCACAGACAGCAGCCCACCAGGCTCCTCTGTCCCTGGGATTCCCCAGGCAAGAACACTGGAGTGGGTTGCCATTTCCTTCTCCAATGCATGAAAGTGAAAAGTGAAGTTGCTCAGTCGTGTCCGACTCTTCACGACTCCATGGACTGAAGCCTACCAAGCTTCTCCATCCATGGGATTTTCCAGGCAAGAGCACTGGAGGAGCAGAAACAGAGACGTCTTCTTCTCCCTTGATCCTCTGGGGTCTCCAGCCCTGTGCCTTCGCTACAGTGGATGTTTGTTGACTAAAACTCTACGAAAATACAACTAAAGTGTGCTAGACTAGATAAAGCAATTGATTTCTTCCTCTTACAATGCTTAGCAGAACTTTAATACCTCTTTTCATGGAGAAGAAAGGACTCTATTAGGAGTGCAAATACCTTTGCCAAGCCCTCTCCACCCTGGCCAAATGTTACCCAATTCTTGCACAACTATGAAGTCCTATGGGAGGTTTATACCACCCCCCGCCCCCCCAGGCAAGTGACCCAGCCATTCCTTTCTGCAGCCTATTCATGGTTTTTATTCCCTTATCCTTTCAACTCTGTACAGAAAACTTCATCCTGGTCCATGACTGAAGTTAAACCTCTCCAAGAAGTCTTATTTCCCTGATATTAGGCAGTTGGGACTGGAAGCCAATGTGAAAAGCATATTTACCACTTCTGGGCTCTTTCCATTCCTCCGAGCTTCTCCTGGGAGCTGTGGGTGGGAGTCAATCCAGCGATGACTACTGGATTCAAGGGTTTCCCAAACCCACACAGGAGAGGAAACTGGGATATCCCCAGGGGCCACCAATGCCTGGAGGGAGCTGCCCCAATCCCAGCAACCCAGAGTCATTCCCATTTCTCATTGAATGTCACTCTTTTCTCAAATATTCAAAATAGCATCCATGCTATTACAAGGCTGCCCCTTATGAAGACTAACTGAGCCCCAATTTTATAGTTTTCTTTGCTGGAAATAATCACTACAGTTTAGCTATTTTCTCTCTTCAGGATTAAAATGGGGTGGAGGTGAGAGGCTTTCATTAACCTTGTACAGAGCTGTTTTCTGTCTCTTCTATATTTGGTGTCCTTGTTTTAAAAGTCAAAGGCCCTAACACAAATTCTGAAAACGATGATGGTAATAGTATTTTGCTTTTCACCCATGCAGTGGCTATGGATAACTATAAATAAGACATTCTGGAAGTGAAGGTGCACATCCTGATGGAGTTTTTCTGTAACAGGAGGCCAAACAGAGAAAATGGTTATGGAACTTATCCTCCAACACCTTCCTGATGCCACTGGTCCATAGACCAGGATGCTCTTGCTGAGAGATGGAAAGGCTGACCAGTGACTACACAGTCACCCTCTACTGACCTGATTCACCTGGATTCTTAGATGGACTACCAGGAGGGTACCACCCAAGTGAATCATGTCATCCTTCACCTGCCTATCAGACATTCTTACGTCGAGACTATGAGTGCTTTACCATGAAGGAAGCACACCCTGGGTGCCTCTCCCAGTTGCTTGCCACAAGAAAACACCCACATCAGCAGATTTTTTCTTTATGCTCTGTCTTACATGCTCCTCTCCCATCTCCAACAGATGGAGCAAAACAGGACCCCTCCTCAAATAACTATCTAAAAATGTCAAGAAACAGCAATATTCTAATATAATATTGGGTGGGCCAAGAAGTTCATCTGGGTTTTTCCATATGAACTTCCTGGCCAACCCAATACAATGCTTATTTTTAAAACTCTTTTTCATTTAGACTGTGACTTACAACATCCAGAGGCACTGATCACTGGACAGCAATGGGTCAAAGAAGTCACCTTCTTCTCTGTGCTTTCTGGTAGGGAAGTAGGTTCTTCCCAGGGGCCAGTCCTTAGGGGGCTTCTCTGCTCCATCTGGAAGGGTTCATCGACCCTAAGGATTAACTGGATCATTTGTCTTCTCTTTCAATGTCAAACAAGCTACAGAACATACCTAAAATATTAAACAACTTCTCTATCAACGGGAATTTTCCAATCCAACACTATAGCTAAAGTCTCTACCCACTCTAAGCAGGAGGGAAGTATGGCTCATGCAGACTGTGAGACTGGCTCCAGTTAAATCCATTTCCAGAGCAGAGCAGAAATATTAATGAGTTTTAGATTTCCCTACCCTTGACATCTAACAAAAAAGCCTCCAAAAGAGGGCTCTGCCTCCATGTTAAGCCTTTTATAAGGTGCAGTTAGTTTCCCACTTATGTAGTTGGATCTAATACATGGCTTTAAAAATTTACTCTGGAAAAACCTTGGCATTAAAAAAGAAAGATAGCGCTAAGTCGTGTCTAACTCTTGCGACCCCATTAACTGTAGCCTGCTAGGCTCTTCTGTCCATGGGATTCTCCAGGCAAGAATACCAGAGTGGGTTGCCATTTCCTTCTCCAGGGGAACTTCTCAACCCAAGAATTGAACCCAGGTATCCCACATGGTGGGCAGATGCTTTACCGACTGAACTACACAGGAAGCCCCACTGGCCTCTAACCAACCCCAGTCTTGCCCACCACAGGCATCACAACCAAAGTGGGCAGAGATGATGCCATACCTTTTTTTGAGCACAGTGTCTATATGTTATTCCCAAACTAAGGTGGATTTCTCAGGGTGTGTATACTATTCAGCCAGGACAGCAGACAGACATCATGAAAGAACCCCTTTTTTCCATCTGGAGGCCTTTTGTTCAAGTTTTTTGACCATTAAATAACCTGTACTTACTAATCTATTTCATTTGATCTGCTTGGCCATGGTCACGGCTTTCAATGGCCAATTGAGTGATCCTTGTGTGATGCATGAGACTAACTTCCAATCCCATTAATGGTTTCATCAGAGACCCACAGAGGGACTTCTCTGTGGTCCAGTGGTTAAGAATTCGTCTTCCAATGCAAGGGATGTTTTCCCATCCTGGTTGGGAAACTAAGATCCCATATGCTGTGGAGCAACTAAACCCATGCACCACAACTACTGAGCCGGCATGCTACAATTAGAGAGTCCATGTGCCTGCAACGAAAGATCTTGCATGCCACAACTAAGATCCACGGCAGTCAAATAAGTAAATAAATAAAGTTACAAAATACACATAGAGCATCTTGGAAAGCTTTCTTTCCAACACAATGTTGGATGAAATATTCCTTCCTTTCACCAGTTGGGCTACAGATAATGATACAGAAAGCATCATTTTAAAAGAAAAAAAAAGAGCATGACTATAAGCATGCTCATGTAGAAACACGGGTATCAGGAATGTGCAGAGAGAGTTGAGTTTTCTATACAAAGGTGTGGATGCTAAAAACCATAAAGTCTTTCCTCTCAAAACAATCCTGAAGGCAAGACTCAGGAACACCCTTCAAGGCGATAAATATAAATGCTCCCTGTCACTGTATACTGGTTTGGCCAGAGACAGCCCTGGACCAATCTGTTCTCAGGGTTATTTTTTCCCATTTCCAACATACACCTTCCCTACTGATGTACTTTTCAGCCCTGCCACTTCTTCTCTAATCCACCTCTCAACACCATCATGTGTCCAATTCAGATCTGAAATGCAAATCACTTAAAAATACGTACACACAAATGCCCAGACATCTGCTCCCTCTGGTTTCAGATATAGAGGGTAGATGCACACATAAGCACATCTTATATGTACACTTATGAACATTATGTTCTTTTCCCAAAAGATTTTTTGAAAGAAGATCTGTAGTATTTTTAAATGATGAATGTGTGTTGAATATCTGCTACATACAGGTCTTGTTAAGTACTGTGGCACACTCAAAACACATAAAAACATAGCTAATCTCACCCTTACTTTTAAAAAACAGCAGGTGAGACAAGAGATCTCCCTGTACACACACACTAGCAACAGACTAAATATTTGATGTTGGTAGTGATGCGGGTCAGACATTGTGTGGGCTGGCAGAAACAGGAAAGATAGTGATGGATTATTCTAGAAGACAGGAATCACACCTCACACAACCAGCTTCCTTTGGTCACTCACATATAAAGTTTAGAAGACTCCTGACCTTCGTAACACTCTTCTTTGGCGTCCATTGACTCCCTTTGGAAAAAAATGTATCCAAGGGCTATAACAATGGCAATGCCTCAAATAATTCACAATTTTCAGAGGGAAAATTAATTATTCCCTTGATTGATCAGTTTAATCAGTTTTCCACCACTCTCTCATTTCACAGAAGGGTGGGAAGATATAAGTCTGTGGATGACTTTGAAAGGCCTAGAGGAGCTATGTAAATTCAAGATGTTATCCTGTTCAATCTTATTCATTCCTGCTGTCCATTTACTAAAAGATATCATCAAGCAAGGACGCAATTGCCTCTTGCACCTACTTTGCCTTTCTTAATTATTTATTGAGCACTGTTTTCTATTCATCACTAAACTTACTGCCAAATACTGGAATAACTCATTTTTAGAATAATGAATAGTAGATGTAAATTAGACAAATAATGGCAGCTTAAGAAAACTCCTTATTGACTTCATCTAGGTTTTAAACTTGGTAAGGGCCCCTAGTCAAGGATCCTGCCTTGCCTGGGTGCCAAACGAAGACTCTAGCTGATGGCTCACAAGGTCCCGGCATACTCTGGGACAGCTATACTTCCCATAGCTCCCAATCCACCAACCACTTCCCTCCTAGGCAGAGTGGACTTGAGCTCAGGTAAGGGCTCTTTTTCAATGTTAATAGACCACTTTTGGGTACTGTTTCTATTTTAGAGAGGATGCATTCATTGGTACAAGAATGACTCATTTCAGTTCCCAGTGAAATGGGTAGGCCTAGCTATCAGGAGCAGAGTAGGAAGGATTCCAAAGCCACCTCTGGGTTCAGAAGTCCTGTGATCGATGAATGCTGCCTATCCCCAGGGGTATATTAGATGAGGGATGTGCAAGGGCTGTGCATCTACCACTTTTGATATAATGGGAATTATATCAGTACAGCAGAGGCTTTGGAGTGAGGGCCCCCTGCTTCAAATCTAGGCTTTGGCACTCGGTCTGTAGGACCTGAGGCCAGTCACTTTGCCTCTCTACAGCTCAGCTCTTCATCTGTAAATGGGAATAATTCCCATTTCATAGGGTCCATGTAAAGCAGTTATCCTCAAAGTGTGGTCCTCTGGCTAGCAGCATCAGTATCATCTGGAAACTTGTTAGCAAGGCAGAATATCTCGGGCCTCACCCAGCCCTCCTGAATAAGAAATTCTGGGGATGAAGCAATCTGAATTTTAATGAGCCCTCCTAGTGGTTCTGATGCCTGCTAAAGTTTTGGAAGCCCTGTTGTAGAAGTCCATATTAAATTATAAGACCTATAACACTTTTTTAAGGACAGAAGTCAGGTCTTTCATCTGCTACCCACTGACCAGCAAAGTGCCCAGCTTACCACAGGTACTCAATACATTCTAAGTCGTTTCCCTTTCTTGTCAAAATATAAGCTGCCAACACAAGGACTTAGTGGGTAGGGAAGAGCAGGGGGTGTGTATGTTGTTTCAGGTGGAGAAATTAAGACAGTGGGGTGGTTCAAAGAACTAAGCAAGCCTGTGGCAAGATGTCTGGGGGATTTCCTCCCCAGGGAGAGGAAGGAGGATGGGCCCAGGTCTCTGGAGCTGATGACAACAATGATTATTCTCAGGGACAAGGGCTACTTATGTCTATGTAACACCCTAAAGCAGGAAAGATCACACAGCAGGCTTGTCTTAGTTAAACCTCATCCAAAGAGATGACATTAGTTCACCCCAAAGCCCTCTGTTTTGGGGGTTTTTTTTTTTTGAAGTATAAGTGACTTACAATTTTTTATCAGTTTCAGGTGTCAAGGGCCTCTATTTTAAAATTGCTTCACTTGTTCCCCAGTACAGACTTTGACAACAGGTCTACTGAGGCGGCTGTACTGTGTGTAATAATCGCACAACGCTCCCCTCCCTCTCACCTCTCACTCCCAACAAGCATTACCACACTGACAGTCTCACTTGCCTCACAGGTATAAACAATGGTGTGGTGATTTCCACCCCCACAGTCCGTTGTGTGTGTGGCAATGCATTTATAAAGACAAACTGTAAATCATCAGGGAAATGCAGATTAGAACCACAGTGAAATACCACCTCGCATCCAGGAGGATGGCTTTTATGTGAAAACAACAAAAACAAAAAGTGGCGAGGATGTGCCAATGTTGGAACCCTTGTGTTTTGCTGGCAGGAATGTAAAATGGTACAGCTGTTATGGAAGACACTAAGGCAGTTCTGTAAAATATTAAACATAAAATTACCATGTGTGTGCATGCTAAGTTGCTTCAGTCCCGTTTGACATTTTGTCACCCTATGGACTGTAGTCTGCCAGCCTTTCTGTCTATGGGATTCTCCAGGCAAGAATACTGGAGTGGGTTGCCATTTCCTACTCCAGGGGATCTTCCCAACCCAGGGATCAAACCCACGTCTCTTGCGACTCCTGCATTGGCAGGTGGGTTCTTTACAACAAGCACCACTGGGGAAGACCACACAATCCAGCAACTGTACTCATAGGTGTATACCCTAAAGAATTGAAAGCAGGGACTCAAACAGATATTTGTATGCCCATGTTCCTAGCAGCATTACTCACAATAGCTGAAGATAGAAAAAAAAAACAAAACAAATGTCCACTTATGGAAGAATAAACTAAATGTGGTGTGTGTGTGTGTGTGTGTGTGTTATATATATATATATATATATATAGACACGCCAGGCTTCTCTGTCCATCCCCAACTCCTGCAGCTTGCTCAAACTCATGTCCATTGAGTCGGTGACGCCATCCAACCATCTCATCCTCTGTCGTCCTCTTCTCCTGCCTTCAATCTTTCCCAGCATCAGGGTCTTTTCCAATGAGTCAGTTCTTCACATCAGCTGGCCAAAGTATTGGAGTTTCAGCTTCAGCATCAGTCCTTCCAATGAATATTCAGGACTGATTTCCTTTAGGATAGACTGGTTTGATTTCCTTGCAGTCCAAGGGACTCTCAAGAGTCTTCTCCAACACCACAGTTCAAAAGCATCAATTTTTCAGGACTCGGCTTTCTTTATAGTCCAAATCTCACATCCAGATATCACTACTGGAAAAACCATAGCTTTGACTAGATGGACCTTTGTCAGCAAAGTAATGTCTCTGCTTTTTAATATGCTGTCTAGGTTGGTCATAGTTTTTCTTCCAAGGAGCAAACGTCTTTAATTTCATGGCTGCAGTCACCAACTGCAGTGATTTTGGAGACCAAGGAAATAAAGTCTGTCACTGTTTCCATTGTTTCTCCATCTATTTGCCATGGAGTGATGGGACCGGATGCCATGACCTTAGTTTTTTGAATGTTGAGTTTTAAGCCAACTTTTTCACTCCCCTCTTTCACTTTCATCAAGAGGCTCTTTAGTTCTCCTTCACTTTCTGCCATAAGGGTGGTGTCATCTGCATATCTGAGGTTATTGATATTTCTCCTGGCCATCTTGATTCCATCTTGTGCTTCATCCAGCCCAGCATTTTGCATGATATACTCTGCATATAAGTTAAATAAGCAGGGTGACAATATACAGCCTTGATGTATTCCTTTCCCAATTTGGAAGCAGTCTGTTGTTCCATGTCTGGTTCTAACTGTTGCTTCTTGACCTGCATACATATTTCTCAGGAGGTAGGTAAGGAGGTCTGGTATTCCCATCTCTTGAAGAATTTTCCACAGTTTGTTGTGATCTACATAGTCAAAGGCTTTGGTGTACTCAATGAAGTAGAAGTAGATTTCTTTCTGAAATTCTCTTGCTTTTTCGATGGTCCAGTGGATGTTGCCAATTTGATCTCTGGTTCCTCTGCCTTTTCTAAATCCAGCTTGAACATTTGGAAGTTCACAGTTCATGTATTGTTAAAGCTTGGCTTGGAGAATTTTGAGCATTACTTTACTAGTGTGTGAGATGAGTGCATTGTGTGGCAGTTTGAACATTCTTTGGCATTGCCCTTCTTCGGGATTGGAATGAAAACTGACCTTTTCCAGTCCTGTGGCCGCTGTTGAGTTTTCCACATTTGCTGGCATACTGACTGCAGCACTTTCACAGCATCATCTTTTAGGATTTGAAATAGCTCAACCAGAATTCCATCACCTCCACTAGCTTTGTTCATAGTGATGCTTCCTAAGGCCCACTTGATTTCACATTCCAGGATGTCTGGCTCTAGGTGAGTGATCACACCATTGTGGTTTTCTGGGTCATTAAGATCTTTTGTGTACAGTTCTTCTGTGTATTCTTGCCACCTCTGCTTAGTATTTTCTGCTTCTGTTAGGTCCATACCATTTCTGTCCTTTATTGCCCATCTTCGCATGAAATGTCCCCTTGGTATCTCTAATTTTCTTGAAGAGATCTCTAGTCTTTACCATTCTATTGTTTTCTTCTATTTCTTTGCATTGATCACCGAGAAAGGCTTTCTTATCTCTCCTCCATATTGTTTGGAACTCTGCATTCAAATGGGTTTATCTTTCCTTTTCTCCTTTGCCTTTTGTTTCTCTACTTTTCTCAGCTATTTGTAAGGCCTCCTCAGACAACCATTTTGAGTCATTCTGTCATTTTTGAGATTGCACCTAAGTACTGCATTTAGGACTCTTTTGTTGACTATGAGGGCTACTCCATTTCTTCTAAGGGATTCTTGCCCATCCACAGTAGTAGATATAATGGTCTCTAAATTAAATTTGTCCGTCTCAGTCCATTTTAGTTCACTAAATATGTATATGTAAATATAAATGCATATATATATATATATAATGTAATATTATTCAGCCTTAAAAAGCAACGAAATTCTGACACATGCAACAACATGAATGAAATTGGAAAACACTATATAGGCTAACTGAAATAAGCAAGACAAAAAAGGATAAATATTGAATGATTCCACTTATGAGATACCTATTGTAATCAAATTCATAGAGAAAAATAGAATGGTGGTTACTAGTGGCTTGGGAGAGGGAGAAATGGGAGTTCTTGTTTAATGGATAGAGACTTGGGATGATGGAAAAGTTCAAGAGATGAATAGACAGGTGATGGCTGCCCAACAATGTGAGTATGCTTAATGCCAGTGACTTGTACACTTAAGAAATGGTTAAAATGGTACATTTTTACAATAAAAAAAGAGTACTTAACCAGCTTCATCCCATCATGACCACAAAAGGAACATCACGATGTAAACCTTTTACAGTCCTCCTAAACTCTGATTAAAGTAAAGCCCTAAATAAAAAGGACTCCAAAACCTCTGCATGCTTGAAAATCTAAACTGATCATGGCAGCAACACCCTTTCAAGACAAATAGAATTCTCAATTTACTTTGGCTTGCCATGCTATGAGAATATTTGATGTGAAAAAGAGACACAGCTGAAAATGGAGATTTGGCTGTGGCTTTCCGATGTGTTCACTCAGAGGCTTCAAAATGCCCATCCTTCTTCCCATTAATGAAGGTTTGATTCAACCTTTCCATTAGCCCACAAACTACTATTAAAAAAGCCATTTATCAGATTAACACTGAGTACTGCAAAAGTCATCTGCAAGCGTCGTGCTCTTTTCCACGTAGGGGTTGCCATGCCAACGGCTGCTCCATGTTCATTGTACAGGAGTATCAACTTCAACAAAGTCCTGTTTCATAATTCTGAGGACTAGTTCCATCCTGTTGTCCCTGACCACTTCCCAAATGTGCACACATGACAAAGACCCCTTCCTCCCTGCCCCACCAAATCAGGGAACCAAGAAAGGGAGCAATGACAAAATCAGTTTGCTAAATGTCCACATATTGAAAATGTTGCAAGGCAGACCAACATATTATTTCCTCTCTTTTCCCCATTCTAAAGAAGTACAGACAAAGAATTTGATGCAATAACAGTTCAGATGTAATTCTTGAATAAGGGTGAATAAACTGAAAGTGAGATTATAATTATGCAAATTGTTGTAATAGACTGTGCCTGAAGAGTGGACAACTATAAACAAAATCGGGTAAGACACTTGGATTCTATTGGTGCTAAATTTTGTTGCAAACTTTTGTTTTCAAGAAGGCCTGAAAACTTTTAAGTAATTATGTTTAAACTGACTAGCAGTAACAAGGTTTTTGATTTAGAAGAAAGGTCTGAAACAGAGAGCTCTAGGAAACAATTTGTCTTGACTCAAAAGTAAATCTCACAAGCAATTACCAACCACAGTCAATGAGCCTAGCCTCATACTAAAATCTCATTAGTAAATCAAAGAAGTATCCAATCCAGTTTAAAAATGATTCACAGGAAACAAACAAATGCTGTATAGACAACGGATTCCCAAATGAACAGGAGTCATATTACGTTGAAGTCTGCTGTAAATCTATGCCACACTTCCAACCACAATCAGCAATAGAAGAGAAAAAGCTCATTACAACTCTTAAACATATACGGTAAGCTCCCTCCAATATGAATGAGTTCCATTCTGAGAGTGTATTGCTAAACCCAATTTGTTCATCAGACCAACTAAGTTAGCCTAGGTACCCAACTATTAATGACACAATTGGCTACATAGTACTGTATTGTAAAAGGTTTATGATACTTTTTTCACAAATAATACATAAAAAAACAAAACATTTTTGATTCTACAGTACAGTACCTTGAAAAGTACAGTAGGACAGTACAACAGCTGGCATACAGGACCTGGCATTGAGTGAACAAGCATGAAGAATTACTGACTGGAGGAGGGGGAGGAGTTGGGAGATGATACAGCTGAAGGACCATCAGCAACAGGAGATGGAGGGTACACTGCAATTTCACTCACGCCTGACGTTTGCATCTTTGAAACTTTGCACCTTGAAGGTTCCTATGTACTGTATGGCTTGTAGGCATGAGATAGAAACGTTGTATTGATAGCATCTACTTCAGCTAAAAATTTTTTACTTTTATCTTCTAGTTGTCACAAATCTGAAAGATACTGTATATGCATTAAACTTTAATATTATGAACACACTACTGTGTAAAGAAGGAAGGGTATCTTGTAAAAAGATACAAATAGTGTTACAAAATTTCAGGAGGGCAATAATCAATTAAAATTTTAAATGACATTTATTTGACATCTTGGGCACAGGAATAACACCACTGAAGAAAAACTTGTTCTTCTAGCTAGTGGCTCCCCGTTTAGGGCAGACATACAGGCCATACTGGGAGATGATCTTACCCAAAGGACACCCAGCCCAGCCCTGACAGCCCTCATTGCCCCAGCCTCTTCTATGTAATCACAGGAATTATTCTAAGCCTAGAGAAAGGCCTACATGGATACAAAACCTTTTAATTTGTAGTTATTTCTGGGACACTAGACCTAACACATTGGTCAGGCGTATACAAGAGATGCTGCTTTCCAAGTCTGTGAACATCTCTGGGCTGGTTAGAGCTTGTTTTCTGAACCTGGACATGTCAATGAATCGGTGTTGTGTTATGATACATCTGTAAGTGGAACTAAACACAGCTGTATTAAATCTATGCTCTGTGATAGCAAGAGAGAATATTGATGCTTTGCTGTATGAGAAATCCATTTCTCACAACCGTGTATAGTATGATCATATTTGCAATTACATGTCTATAGTTACTGTATTGAAGAAAATATGTTGACCAAAGTGTTTACAGTCATTATCTCTGGAAGGTGGAATTTTGGTGATTTTTATTTTCATCTTAATGCCTTCCTGTACTATGACTTTTTACAGGGAACATATGTATTTTTTATAATCAGAAGGAAACAACTAGTTTAATAATAATTTTACAGAAGAAACAACTTATAGGGTCTGGGGTGTGTGTATGTGTGTACAGGCACACACACTTGCCCAGTCTCCCTAACTACCCTAATGCTAAAATCTCCTTCTAAACATTTTGGGGAGCACTGCCTTCTTCCCTTGGGGCCCAGGCACCCCTGGGTGATGTCTGCACACCCCCATCCTCCCTCCACATCCTGCTGTCCGTCCAGCAGAGTCAGGGAGCTGCCCCCGCACTGGGGGCAGCCATTCAAGAAGCAAGGAAATATTATGCAAGAGCACAGGAAGTCAGAGGAGACAGGATTCTGGGCAGGCCTGGCAAGGAGTCTGTGTGAACTCCAGTGAACAAGCGGACTTCACTCAGTGGGGCTGAAGCCAGCAGAAAGCCTTCCCAGGGCGGCAAGGGAGAGCCGTCCACCTCAGGTCTCCAGCCAGTGGGCGGCCATCCAGAACTTGATGTACCTGATGTAAGGCAGATAAACCTAAGTCCCCATATTTCTACTTTTTGGCCCAGGTTCAAGGTGACTCCCCAGCACTCATGCACCATGACTCACCTCTGCCCCACATCACTCACCCCACTACTCCCTTCAAATACAACATGACTCCATTCAGCAATTTCCAGGCCTGTTCCTCTCGAGGCCACCAGCTCTCTGACTCCTCTCTCTCACTGCCTCAGACTAAGGGACTCAGTTCTTCCAGGTAGCTTATGTCTCTCATCTCATGTCGGTATCAACCCTGAGTACCCCAGATACGTTTATTTACACACACACACACACACACATGAATCATAGAAGTAATAACCCCTTCTTTTGCAGTAGTTTATATTTTCCAAGCCCCACTCCAATTGGCAGAGCAGGGGTTATAGCAGCTATCTGGCAGATGAAGAAACCAGGCCTCAGAGCGGGTGTAGGAATGCTGCGTCTCTCGTTACAGGCTCTCTCCTTCACCCCAGAAGCCTGCCCCCTTCTTCCCTGGGATTAGGAGATGAGACATGGCCTCACCTGGGAACACGATGGCTCCCTTTCGTAGAAACTGTGGGACAGAAAGTAGAAACACTCTGTCCCATCTCAACTCACTTCCTCCTTAAGGAGGAGGGCCCTGTTGCTGCCAATGAAGTGAGTCCAGAACCTGCTCTCTGGCATCATGCCATGCCCAGGACTGACTCTCAAGGCTCTGCCCCTCTCCACTTTAACAGAACCTCCTCTTGGAGAGGGGGAAATTACAAGGGAACTCGAGAGGCTTTCTTCAAACCCCTCTCTGATCACCTTTAACCTCCCATCTTCCTTCCCTAAGGAAGCACCTGGAAACAGGAGTTGGGACCAGGCTCCATCTGGATTTCACTTCACAATGGAACTGGGTCCCACCTACTGGCCCATTTTAAAGATGGAGAAACTGAGGCTCAGAGGTTACCCAGCTGGTTAGCACTTCTCTTTCCACCAGGCCACAGGAATTTCACTAGACATACAACAGGACATTTCCCAAGCAGAAAGGGCCTAGATGTAAGTGGTAGGATAGACAAGACTGGACAGAAATGGGACTGAGGTCCTAGGCTCCTCCCAGTCCCCCTAATCCCCACTCCCCTACTCCCTCTTGCCTCTGTCAGGGGCAGACAGTGGTATTTTAACACACAAAACCAGCCACACAGGGAACACCACCCACCCAGTCACTGCCCCTGGCCCGACAATTGCTAATTGTGGTGAGCACCGACAGTGGCATTCTCCTGGGACTCTGTTGTGTATTTCCAGTCGCCACCAACACACAATGGCCCCTACTTCTCTGGTGTAAACATTGCCAAATAAGACAAACAATAACATCACCATGACAGAAAAATAAGGTGCCCGGAGAGGCAGCACCAGCCAGGGGAGAGAAGGTTCTGCTCACATGGGCTCTTCTGCATTCTGGCTTTGTAATCACATTTTTGTGCCTCTGTTGTTTCACCTGTATGATGAGAATGACAACGACTTCATCATGAGCTTTGGGGGAAAAAACTGAGCATTGAACAAATATAAGAAATGATGCCAGGTTGAGGACAAAGACCCAGCAACCCTGAAGTAATTATTTCACTTAACAAATGTTTAAGGAGCACCTTATGGGTGTCCAGCACTGCTCCTAAACACTAAGGATACGGTGGCAAAAAAGACAGAATGGCCTTGCCCTCAAGGACCATGCAACTAGTGGGGAGCAACAGAGAATAGACAGACAAGTGAATGGCAGCATGTGGGGAGTGCTGTCTTTCAGAAAAAGAGAGAGAAGAGGGCTGGAGGTCAGCTGAGGAGGTCAGGGTAGGCTTCCCTGAGGACGTGATATTTAAGCTGAGCCCTAAGGCCCTGACAGCTGTCCACCTCAAAACAGGGCTGAAGGAAGGGCCAGCGCAGGCACGAGAGGTGTCAGGGATGCGGCAGGTGACAGATCTGAGGCTGGAGTGAATGCCCTGCCAAGTTTCATGGTCACTGTGTGGCAGAGCCAGACTCTTCACATCCAAAGCCTCTTCCCACTACCAGTAAGACCGGAAGCATAGGCCTCTCAAGGCATCAATGTGTCCCTGTTTCTGTATCTCTCCCAGCAAAGCTGCCTGGCTTTTTAAACACCTCGGCTGCAGCACTTAGTCCCTTCAGCGCTGTGCTGTGCTTAGTTCCTTAGTCATGTCCGACTCTTTGTGACCCCATGGACTGTAGTCCACCAGGCTCCTCTGTCCACAGGGATTCTCCAGGCAAGAATACTGGAGTGGGTTGCCATCCCCTTCTCCAGGGGATCTTCCCAACCCAGGGATCGAACCCAGGTCTCCTGCACTGCAAGTGGATTCTTTACTGTCTGAGCCACCGTGGGCCTATAATTAGGTATTGCTTGTAAGACACAGAGCACAAGCGGGACCCAAGCAGAGGTGGTGCAGCACAGCCCTGTAGGTCTAGAGATCTGGGGCTGAGTCAAAGGGCAAGTTCCCACGGCATCAGGATGGCAGCAGCCCTGGACCCCATCTTCACAGATGAGGGGAGAACGGGCCAGGCAGGGAGAGACGCATACCCAGGGTCAGGCCATCTTTCAGGAGTCCTGGGAGGTTCCTTAGTCTCTTGATGCTATCAGATTTTCTCACATCTCAGGATATGGGAGAAATACAACTCAAATGTGGAAGTCACTCTTGGCAAGAGCCCATAATCTTGGGGACAGCTGGGGGTGAGGGCAGTTAAAAGCCCTTAAGAGGCTTGAGAGCAAGTGAGATATCTCCATTTAGAGTCGGCTAAGACTCCCTCCCAGTTGCAGTCAAATCACTCCAACAGGCAGTGATGTGCCAAGTGATTATAATGCTGTGCTTGTTAATAATGATGCCTTAATGGTCTGTACTTTATACTTTTCAAAGGTCTTTCTATTGAGATAATCATTGCAAAAATGACTTTCAAAGCATAAAACATATGCTTTTTTATTTGTCTTTTTTTTAAGTATTTTTTATTGAGGGAAAATTACTTTGTGATGTTGTGTTGGTTTCTGCTATACAACAACACAAATCAGCCGTAATTATACCGACATCATCTTCCTCTCGCACCCCCACCCTACCCCTCTGGGTCAGCACAGAGCACCAGGCTGTGTTATGTAGCAATTTCTCACCAGCTATCTATTTTTACACATGCTTTTTTAAACGCTTTTAAAATGCATGGTTTTAGGGAATTCCCTGGAGGTCCAGTGGTTAAGACTCTGCACTTCCTCTGCAGGGAGGATCGGTTCGATCCCTGCTTGGGGAATTAAGATCCTGCAAGCTGTGAGTCACAGACAAAAAAAAATACATTTTTTTTAAATTAAAAAATAAATAAAAGGCATGGTTTTACTGAAATCCTAGCTCATTTCAAACTTATAATAGTACTCTTAGAAAGCAGCTAGTGTGTGTAACCCCCATTTAGGAATGGGAAACACACAAGAGGTTAAATTACTTTGCTAGGTCACACAAGCCAGAAAAGATCTAGAACAGTCTCTCAGTCCTAGAGGTTTCTGAGCGCTTCTCTGAACCTCCTGTGGAGGCTGGCTTTGCCAGGGACACAGAAGTCAAAGGCGGCCCTGGGGGCATTTACAATCTGTTTGGCAAGACGAAGGGTAAGAAATATGGAAAGCTTATGGTCATCCCCTAACACTAATTTTGGAGGCAAAGGAATTCAAGTGGGTGAAAGTTTGTCCCTTTCCAAAATAAACACGTCCTCTGCCTGGACCCAGAAGATCTAACTCCAGGAGAATTAAGTGACATCATTCCCCTCGTAACATCTGGATCCATACAGGGAGCTACAGGTGACACAGAATCTCAAGGCTTGTGTTTATCTGAGCATGGAAAATGGTTCAAATGTGCACAAGTGGATGGTCTGGGAAAGAAAGAATCGACTTTCGTGCTCACCTCAGACTCCTTGCTGCCAGGGAGCTCTGGTCACCAGGATTTTCCAAGGCCCCACACTGGCCAGCAGCTGCCAGGACCACACCAGCCCCATGTGTGCCCATGACCCATCACCAAAATGACCCAAGTGGGAAAACAGCTTGCTAGGAGTTCAACAGTGGCAAAATTGTCATTTTCAAAGGTAGTTTTACTTTGGAAAGGAAAAGGAAAAAAAAAAAAAGAAAACCCCAGAGAGGAGCAGACATGGTGACAGCGTCGTTACAGATTAGCCAGGTTAGATCTTCCTCCTTTCCCTTCCAGAGGCCTGTCTGGAGCTGTGGGCAGGCAGATGCTAGACTCAAATTCTAGCTCTAGCTAGATTAGGGTAAACGCCACTTCCTGGGCCGTGGGGTGTCTTTGGACGTTCCTTGAGGCCGCTTCCCAGGGACTGCCCAAGGCCCCAGACAGCCCCTGTGTCTGGGCTGCTTGCCCTGGGTTCCGTGGCTCTCCGTCACCTGCAGGCCTGGAGGACGAAGGCTCTGTCCACCTGGCTCCAGAAGGGGCCCTTCCTGGGCTGCTCAGACCCACAGTTCAGCAGCCCGCACAGAGGAGGGATCAAATGTCAGCACACTACTGAATAAAGCAATCCTCCCTGGGATGGGTAGCAATTTCCCAGTCCAACAACCATTTATGGATGACCGAGGGGCTGGGAAAGGAAGAAAAGATGAGACACACAGTTGTCATAATGAGATTAAATTCCAACCCAAGGGCTTTCAGGAGCAGTGGCCTCCCTCAAGCTACCCCTGGACATGGCACAGTAAAATGACATGCTTGGCCTTTGCTGGTCCCTAGTGTGGGAACTTTCCCAGAGACTTGGGATCTCTGGCCAACGCCCTGCTCACAAATGTCCAGCCCTGACCTCAACTGCTTCTAAATACCTCCGGGAGAAGGTCATACCTGCTGGGGGAGGGAAGAACCCCGGCTACTCCACCACGTGACTCCAAAAGATGTTCTTTGACTACACCTGTCCAAGAACACCAGAGTTCAGGCTTTAGGGAATGGTGTAGCCACACAACAGGAAAGAAGTAGTCCAAGGAACAGCTCAGCTGCCTCTTTGTGCAAGGGACCCAATTCCCAGTGATTGGTACAGACTGCCAAAAAGCATGGATACCTCTCTCCCTACAAACAGTGAAGCATTGAATATCCTTTCACAGTGACCAGACTCAGAAACCTAGAACCTGTGATAACAAAGGGCAAGAAGGGAGAGGATGAAAGCCCCCATCAAATTATTAGGGGGAAGCAGGTTTCACCATCAAAATGAGAACATGAGATGAGCATCACACACTCATCCACAGAGCCTGATGGAAGCTATTTAGAACACAGCAAGTTGTCCCCTTCTGGTCTCCCACTCCGGACTCCAGGAGGCATTTGTTACCCTCAGGCATGGTACAGTCCAAAAAGAAATATATTCTAGAGCAAGCTGGGCACATTTGCAGATGACTGATTTCCGGAGATGCAGAGGGACATTCTCAGTCTCTGAGGTCATTCTTACAAAGGACAACCATGGTACCCCCTCCCCCCACCCTTTGGTGCTTATGCTAGAGTCAGCTGGAAGATAATATGTGTGCCCTGGGCATCTCCCTTAGGTTCAAATAACCCAAGAGAAGCAGGCACTGCTCTTGTGGCCCCAAGGCAGCCCTAAGGTTCCATCACGTCATGACTCAGGTGTCATGGTGTCCTCAACTTCTCAGCACCAGCCTGGGCCTGACCCCTTTCTCCCATACATTTATACAGCTCCAGATTCAGCTCTGGAAGGAGCTGATTCACCAGTACTGCACACCCTAAGTATTCCGACCTCCTCATTTAACTCCTGTTCACCCCACTGGAATGCCCAAAACCTATCTGCCTATCTAAATTCTACCTAATCTTCAAGACCTAGCTCTTAATGCTACTTCATTAAACCTCCCTCTAAGATAGGCTGATCAGTTCCTTTTCTAACTATTCACAGTACACAAGATCTACTTACCCTTATTCACACTCAATTACTATCAATCTTCCACAGTTTGCTCAGTGTTTTGTCTGAGCTCTTTTTAACTTCCTAACAAGACAGCAACATCGTAAAGATGGGGTGAGGACAACCATTAGCATCAACCATCTTGCATGATTTTAAACAAATCAGTTTAGGAATGCTTTGACTCACCAACTAGACTCTAAGCCCCATGAGTGCAAGGTCCATCTAAAGCCTCTTTGAAACCTCACTGCATGGCATGGCACCTGAATTTAGTAGGTAACCTAGAATGTTTGTACACAGTGATGATGACAGTAGCCCCTCAAACTCCACTACATGCATGGTGGGGGATCCAGGAGGATGGGTAGGTTGATCTGAACAAAGGTTTCTGCCTAAATCACCAACCCTCTGCACTAAGCCCAAAGTTCATGACATAAGATCAAGTTACTGAGTCTACAAGCAATTACTGGGCACCAAGTGTGGGCCTCTGTTTTGAGTGCTGAGAACAGAAAAAGTTAACAGGGCTTCTGTTCCTGAAGGGCTTACTCCCTAAGTGGTGATCAGAGACAGATAAAAATACACACACACACACACACACACAGAAAAGCAAACTGTAACAGCATCATCCTAGTAGCATGATACAGACTAAAGGCCATGTAAATGCAGGGGAAACCAATGTGCTGCACCATTTAAACTAAGGGCCATGGGAATGCAGGGGTAACCAATGTGCTCCAAATCAGGAAGGCTCCATAGGGAAGATGATTTCTAACAGTAAGTGGGTACTCCCCTACACATCCTTTCCTGCCTGGCCATTTTAAACTTTCACCTGCAGTAAGTATTTTGCTGTTTGGCTTGCACTTGCCTTGGTGTATTGGGCATTCTTAAAGTGAAGCTCTGACTTCACGATACTTGCCTAATGCTTGCATTTGATGTAAAATTATGAGTCAACCACATCTGTCTATGGTCTTCTGGGGTTTTTTTTTCCTTTCTCATTTTTTCTCTTGTCAAGGAAAATTTTAAAAGGGCTCAAATCTACATGAACAAGAAAAGCACAGTCCAAGAGGCAGGTTTTCCAAGTGACCCAAGAGACATCGATAAAGCAACTGTATGTTTTTTTTTTAATTAAGCATGATTTTAGGGACTCAAAATGTGCAAGATGTTTACACGGCACATAAGAAAATTAGACATCCTTGCCCTTGAGCAACATGCAATGTTTCTGGAAAGACAAGACCACATGAAATGTCATTAGATAACAAGGAAATATAATCAGGGAGGCTCTCTGGCGAAAGCAGCCAAGAGCTAGAAAGGAGTGGAGGGGGAGGTGCCCTACAGAAGGTTCTGTAGGACCTGGGGGACTCGGCCTCACACTAGGAAAGAGGAAGATACTTGAGTAGAGAGAGAAGTGGGGAGAACATTTGAGATGGAGAGACTGGGCTGAGGCAGCAGAGGTGGGAAGGAGACCCATGACGTGGGTGAGAAAGCCCAGGGCACAAGGAGGAGACTGGCATATTTGGGGTTCAGGAGACTCACTGGGTGATGGTGAATGGGGTGCTGGGGCTGAAGTGGGGTCCCTTATTGTCAGTGAGATGAACTCCCACTGCTGTGTGGGCTGCCCTTGGGAAGAAAACTGGACTAAGGATCCACGTCCTCATTCAGGCTTTGAGTATATCTGGTTAATCCTTGGAAATCTTTAAGAGAAACACACAAATCTGCGAAAGGAACTCCCCTGCCACCCTAAAGACTCTCTGTGCTCCAAGGACATGACAACCCTGCCTAAAACAGGGGCAGTATCAGCACCATGCAAACCTGTTCTGAGAGGCTAGGAAAGCTATTGTATCTTAGCAGCCAAGCTCCCTCCCAGCCAGTCACATAGCAGGGAAATGCATGGGGGCGGGGGGTAATTTCCAGAGACTACCAGAAAGTTCGGGAAAGTGGGGCAGCCACACAGTGGACCAAGATTTCCCCCTGACATCCTGACCACCTCAAAGGGCCTCGCCAAATGGGAGGGACATGTCAGCTGCACCAGGACATGCAGAGCACAGGCAAGGAAGCCAGAATACTGTGAAGGGTCTGGCTCTCAGGCCCCACCCACCACTAATTCCCCTAAATCCTTGGTACAAAAGAAAAGACAGACTCCTGCAGCATGGTGATACCGGTTACTTTTATAGAAGTTTCCTTGTCACCCGCGAAATGTGACCTTCATACTTCTCTTATCTTAATATCTGGATAAACATGTGTTGTGCAAGCACACAAATAAAGGTTCTAAAGGTGAAATGTGGTGTGTCCAGTAACACCACACAGCTCTTGAACCCAGGCACCAGAAAGCCCTTTCAGCTCCAGAGAGGACTTCTCTCTCTCTACCCTGGGCACCAAAATTAGCTTCATCGACCTCAGCCAGTGCTGGAGTGAAGGCTGCCATTCTAAAATAGCATCTGAGAACTCTTGGAAACACAGGAGAGAAACACAAGGGTATGGTAGTTTACAGACACTGAAGAAAGCAATTTCACTGAAGTGCTTCTTAAACCAAGTACAGAGGAAGGAGGCATTATTGTGGTTTATTCTGAAATCTTGATGGAGTCAATGATATTCTTCCAGCTTCCTGAATTCCCCACATGGCATACTTTACATACTGTGATATACTTAATTAAGCTTGATTATCTTCATTCAGAAAAACAGTGCAGAGGTCATATGTTCTTTAAAAAGTAGTTATCAAGTGACCTGTGCTTTACTTGCACAGTCCTATTATTTCTAGCACACTCTGCAGAAACATCATGTGTCCCACTCCCCATACATTTGACCATCCGGAATTGATTTTTCAAATTTTGTTTTCAAGTTCTGAAGAATGGGCCCTTGAACAGACCCTCCCAAGCACAATTTTCGGTTGTTTCCACACGGAATTCATAAACAGAGTGCGTGCACTTAAAGTTAAAGCCATTCTTTCCTGCAACTGTGTATGACGTACTTTCCAGGATCTTTCTCAATACTCCAAAGTGCTTCAGCAACAGGAAGTCGTAAAGGTAGGAAGGAGGCCTGTAAATATTTGCTATAATTACTCACTAGTAATGAGGGTAGTTAACCCCGAAGCTTGAGTCACCCCCTTTGTGCTCGTGCTCCTTTACTACCTTGTAACAGGAGCCCAAGGGGACACCTGGGTCCACTTTCACTGCAGGTGGTATGGCTTTCTTCTTTTCACAGCTCAATTTGTCAAACACAAAATTAGGATAATGTGTTGCCCTTCCTTCTCTCTGCCCTCTACACAGAGGCAGTCAGAACTGTTCAAAGCGGTAACAATATGAAATTTTTTTTTTATCAAGAGTAAAATACACATTTTAAATTGATGAAAGTAGGGAAAACCACTAGGCCATTCAGATATGATCTAAATCAAATCCACTATGATTATACAGTGGAGGTGACAAATAGATTCAAGGGATTATATCTGGTAGAGTACCTGAAGAACTATGGATGGAGGTTCATAATATTGTACAGGAGGTGGTGACCAAAACCATCCCCAAGAAAAAGCAATGCAACAATTCAAAGTGGTTGTCTGAGGATGCCTTACAAATAGCTGAGAAAAGAGATGAAAGTACACGTTTGTTAATACAAATACAACATTGAAAGAGAGAGAACTGTCCGACTAGATACCCAGCACAGTGGTTTCAATGATTATTACATAAAAAACCCCCAGCAAAACCAAACATACACTTTGATGTATTTTTAAAGGATTTATAAAATGCTTCTGAATAGATTGAGACCATGTGTCCCCTTATTCATAGGGAACCACTGACTCCCCACAGTGATAGGTCATGAACAAAGAGACTCAGACTGAAAATGAGACCAAAAGAGTCAACTAAAGGTGTTACAGAATTGACGAACTTCTAAAAGACTCTCTTATTGGCTGTATCCCCAGCAATTGAGAGCAACCAACACCACAAGCAGGGTTAGTTAACCTCCAACACAACAACCATGAGTGTGGAAAATGGACTCATTTCCTCACTCATGTATTTTAGTACATAGCCTCATCCAATAAAATCATTAATCTGTTATGATTCCTAGCACTAACCTCTCAGCTTTGATTTTTTTTTTATTGAATTGTACTATGGAGACGGGATGTGGAAAGTCACTGGAGGAATATAAGACGAGATTTCTAACAATTCACTTCCTTGCTTTTGTAGAATTGGGAAAGTAAACCAGACAGGGGCATGGCAAATCAATATATACATTTTTAATGGAGTTGTTTTCCTTACTGACATACCATCTTTTCTGAGATAGCTTTCCACATGAGAAAAGGAATTGCTTCCCAGAGTCATTATCTCGCATAGAAGTTACTTGTAACTTTAAAACCAAAGAATTTTTCCAAGGCGGTGCGGGGAGGGGGGGGCGGGGAGCAGAGCGGAATGTGCCTCCTAGGAACATGCAAAGGTTCTATGGTCATGACAGATAAGTTTTGCTGATGTACAAGTGACCTCTGGAAACAGTCTAAGGTGGTCAAGCGAGGTGGTAGTCTTAAGAATTTAGGGGGAATTAAAAAAGACCACTTAGAAGTAGGTAACATTCTAGCCCATTCCACACCTGTCTTCTTGACTCCAGAGGGCTCATAGGGCCCTGTCACTCTTGTTGAGACCAGACTACTGGTGACAGATTGCATCCAATCTCTACCTGAAAGAGCTTCCCTGTTGGCTCAGATGGTAAAGAACTTGCCAGCAAGGCGGGAGACCTGAGTTTGATCCCTGGGTGGGGAAAATCCCCTAGAGAAGGGCATGGCACTTGGCACCGCATTCCAGTTTTCTTGTCTGGAGAATTCCATGGACAGAGGAGCCTAGTAGGCTACAGTCCATGGAGTCGCAAGAGTTGGACATGACTGAGTGACTAACATTTCACTTCTACCTGAAAATCTCAGATGCTGTGAATGGCACGCCATGCATGGCCACCATACACACAGTGATGTGCAACTGCCAACATGGCTTGCTTCTCTCCTTGATGATATGTTCATGCATTGTATTTTAGAGCACCAGGAAAACTCAAGAAGCCCTTCAAAGTTCACAGTGGCCAATGGTGTGATGACAGTGAAAGCTTAGGACGCATCAGAGAAAGGGCCCTATAAAAATGCACCATACGATTTTTGCAATGATCATAGCTATTCTTTATTCTCTCCTCCATTCTCTCCTTCCTGTGATTACAATTTCAAAAGATCAGTAGAGCCAGAAGCTGTTTTGTGGATCTTGATTTGGGGATGGCTCTTCAAAAGTTATGGAGGAAGAGCTTCTAACAGGTTCTTCTGCACAATGGAGTCCGAAGGTTACAGTAATTACTGAATTACTGCCACCTGTTAAGAGTGGGACATGGAGGGCTTCCCTGGTGGTCTAGTGGTTAAGAATCTGCCTGCCAATGCAGGGGACACGGTTCAATCCCTGGTCCAGGAAGATCCTACATGCCCTGGAGCGGCCTGGGCCTGTGTGCCACAACTACTGAGCCTGTGTTCTAGAACCCGGAAGCCGAAACTACTGAGCCTGCCTGCTGCAACTAGTGAAACCTGCTTTCCCTAGAGACTGTGCTCCACAACAAGAGAAGCAATGAGAAGTCTGTGCACTGCAAGTAGAGAGTAGCTCCCGGTCCTTGCAACTGGAGAAAAGCCCGCACAGCATCAAGGAAGACCTATGAAAAATAAAGAGCTTCCAGGGCTTCCAAGTCTGCCCTTCAGATCTTCAATCCTTGTCTGAGTGTCAGGGTCAAAACAAGTGATGAGTCACAAAAGAGAAAAGTAATTATAATAATTGTAAATACAACAGCAAAAGCAGTTATCATTTATAGAGTACTTGCCACAGGTCCAGAATGGTATTTATAGACATCTCAGGTAAGGTAAGGTGGTGTGAATCACTGGTTAAGAGTAAAGGCTCTGAAGGCATTTTGCCCCATTTGAATCTGAGCCTCGGCCATAGGCCATACTACCTATTTGACTTTTGGCATCTCACCTTTCTACGCTTCAGCTTTCCCATCAGGGAAATGGGGATAATAACAGGGCTTATCTTATGGGTGGTTATAAGCATTAAAAGAGCTCATGCATGGAAAGTTCTGAGGATGGTGCCTACACAAACAAGACTGAGGGTTTTTTTGTTTGTTTTGTCCTACTGCAGATATTAAGGACACACACATTCCTAGTATGTAAAAAGACCAAGAACTGTTTGAGGATGGTGGAAAATGTTAAGATAAAATTTCATGGCCATTTTAAGAAGCAGTAACAAAGTGAACCACATGAGAACTAAGCCTGTGCAGGTCACTGGGCTCCTCATCCCCCCATTACTGACGGCAGACGTGTGGGTGAACAGACAGATGGGTACAGGTAAGGTTAAGCCACACTATAGAATTTTAACTAGATGCACACGCCAACCTCCTCCCCCATCTCCAAGACAGGGAGAAACACTGGCGGTAAAATGTGGACCTCTCTGCGACCTGAACAGTAAGACCCTGAAAGGTAGGGCAATCACCGAATCAGACATCCAAGAGCCAGGGCTCACCTTCTCCAGATCACAGAATTTATGAAAGGCTATCAGCGCTGAACTGACTTCCCTTGAGGGGGAACAATACTTATATCCCTAACACTAGCAGCCATTCAGAGACTCACAGACCACCCGCTGAAGCCCACTCACAAAGCCCAGATTAAGAAGATCCCTCTCCCTTCTTGGTCTTCCTAGAGTCTAGGCTGTCTCCACGATTACCCTTAATGGGACCAGAATCTCCACCCCATCATTCCCAGACCCCTACTAGGTGCCTCCCTTCATGCCCCTCACCAAAGCAAGTGTGCAAAGAATAGCAAACATTCAACTCTGGGGGCCATTCTGTCTATGGTGTCAGAGAACACCCCAGGGATACTCTTGAACCCTCCGCTTCTCATCACTCCTGACACTGACTATCCCTGTCTGACCTTCGCTCAGAGCCAGTCTTTATGCTGGTATCAGGGCCTCTCCTGTGTGATTCTAGGGAAAACTAGGAACCCATTCTCCCACTCCCAAACACACAATACTTTTCAATAATTATGCTTATATGTGATTAAGAACTTCTTTAGCTTCAAAAGATTTGATCTCAATAGAAAAGTGACAAGTAAGCTGCCAGCTACCTGTATTTTTAGGTAAGCTTCCTTGTGTGTCCTTCCCTCCCCGCAAACAAACTAAAAAACTTGAAGACAAAGACCACATCCCTTATTCCTTAATGTCTCCTCAACATTTTATCCAGAGAGGGAGTAGGTGTTCCATACACATTCGTTTTCATATTGGTTTATATCATGGTATGAATAGCAGAGCTATTTTTCATCATACTAGACATTGGTACTGGGAGAGTGAGGCTAAAGGGTACTGGGAATCCTGGGAGCAAACACTGCTAACTTCACAATATTGGCAAAAGCCCTACCTGCTATGAACTACAAATGAAAGTCAGTACCAAAAGCAAAAGGGAAGATTCATTAGGCTAAAATGAAAAGTCATGTTGGTATAGGCCAGAACTGAGGGGGGGGAAACCAGTACTACTGGAGAGATTTCCTGAGAAGTGGGAAAGCCTAAACCTTAAGATAATTAATGACAGCAAATATTTTCAAATGTATTGGGCTAAAATCCTGGAGTATTAAGAATTATCTAATTGGTTCTGTTCTATTTGTAAACATTTTACAGAATAGATTCCTAGAACATTGAGGATCACCTACAAAGAGAGAGAGAGACAGACCAACTGATTTACGTTTGAAGTGAATTAAACAGTTTTGTTTCATGGCTTTCACTCCTAGTGAAACTGCCAACTTATTCAGTACAGGAATCAACCTAGTTGCCTCTTGGATGTCTCCACTGACAGGTACTTTACTTCACAAAGCAATCTTCTCCACTGGGGAATAGTCCTTGCATAAAACTATAAGATTCCCATCAGCAATACTGAAAAAACCTGTAGTCACAGCATTCTTTTGAACTTCACAAAAGCTGTGTGAGTTAAATTTTATTCACCTGAACCTGTACTGTGTTACATCAATTTATTACACCTAGTAATGCAATTGGCAAGAGAGATCAAATGTTAAAGGAATGTTTATAGAAAATATATTTACATTGAGAAAAACTGCCCGGCAATAATTTTGCCTTTAGATTTGAATAAGAAGTGGACTTTGATTTTACTTTAGCAGAGGAACAACTACATCCAGGGGCAGGAGAGGAGATTTCTGATCCTCTTTCTGTGGAGGCCCCACACTAAGCACTAGAAGCCTTCTGGGAAGGAGCTCTGAGCTGTCTAGCTTTGGGAATGGACTTTGATCCCTGAGCATCCAAGGATCTGATTTACATTTATCCAAACCACTCTCCAATCCCCATGTACCTAAGAACTTCCAGACTATTTTCTCTTTCAGGGAAGGGACTCAAAAATTGTCTGATCAGGAAGTGAGTAGCCCAGGCATTTTGTAGCTCTTCACAGCCCAGGAATCCTGATTAAAGACACCTTCACTTCATTCCTGACAGGTGAGTGCAGAAAGTGAGTGCAGCATCCTTAGCAAGCTTCGGTTTCTGGCCATCCCTGATGTCAGCAGGAATGCCCGCTACCTCTAAAAGGAGCACACTTTGAAGCCCTCTGTCAAGGCCAGCCAAACGTTTAGAAAGTAAACTCTTTATTATTAAACATTAACATCTCATCGACGCATGAATGTTCTGGAACAAAACAATCCTGCCCACTTCTTGAACGCCTGTTGTTAGGAGGAACACTGCGAATGTTCCATGCATCTTGAATTTGGGGAAAGAAAAGACTGCTGAACCAGAAGAATCACATCTTAAGAATCTATACACAGAATCCTAACCTGAAAGCCTCATACGGAACTTGTGAAGCACTCTGTCAAAGCTAAGGATCACCACTTACATGACACACCAACTTTCAATGCACTGGTTCACGTATTTTAATTATACCTTGGTCCTTCAAGGAGCCTGCCCCCAGCAAACAGAGCCAGACTAGAAAAGTAAGTATATCTCAAAACACTTAGCCCAACACGAATTGGATACCCTCTCACAGGACTCCGGATGGTGAGGGACACAAATGTTTGCCCTGCCGGTCTGCGACATAAAAACCAAGGCAAGTCGCAAAGCAGACAGGCAGGGCCACCGGCTCCGGCCTCCTAGGCATCTCATAGGCAATCCCCACAGTGGTTCTTAAACCTGCTGCTCTCGCGAATAATTCACAGCCTGATTATCCAACTTTTTTCCAGCTCCGATTCTGGCTCCCTCTATCTCTAACAAAAGAGGCATTACAGTCAGGTATGTCGAAATAATTTCTCCCCTGCTCCCAAGTTTCTTGAAACGATTAACATACGAAACAGCACAGAACCCGCGCACAGCCGCGCGGGAGAAACTGACGCTTCACACATCTGTCAAGACTACCTTCAGGCCCCACCTCCGCGATTGCAACATTCGCCGATAGGCATCACAGTTGTAAAATGTACAATAAGTTCCCTCACCGGCTCCGGAGCCCAGCGTGCGCGCAGAGGAGCTGACTATAATTTTGTTTTTTGATTGTTCAATCATTGTTATTGGCAGGCTCTACCGGGCTTACAAAATGCGTTGGAACCTTAAAGTCCCTTCCCTGCTTCGCTGCCCTTCAAAGACAGAAGACTCCAGGGCTGCTCGGAGGCCTCCGGGGGCGCGCGCCCGCTGCGGTCTCCGGGGCCCAGATCTGCCAGGGCAAGACTCCATTATCCATCTCAGGCCTGGGGGCGCCGCAGTGACGCGGGAGGGGAAGCTGCGGCCGTAAACTCGGAGTTAGGCTCAATCCCCTCCCCTTTCCCCCTCCACCCCCGGCAATCCCGGAGCGAAGGGCCCGGGCGCTCTGCCAGAACGGGCGCGATTTGCTCCCGTTTATCAAGCCCTTATCGGTGCCCCGAGGTGGAAACAGCCGCTTTCGACCAGAGGATACACGGTTTCTGGCTCCGGTCCCGAAGTCGGAACACGAGTAAATCGACCCAAGCACTGAGCTCTTCGGGCCCCACGGTTCGAGGCTGGTCACGCCCGCCCATCGCGGCTGGGTTCATCTCCGAACCACCACACAGCCCCCCAGCAGCTGATCTCCGGAGGCTCAGATCCTTGAGCCGGCCCAACACGCGTTCGATTACAGTTCCCCGCACCCCAGCCCCGCCAGCCACCGTCGAATACCGGGCCGAGAGCTCCAGCCCGCTGGGGAGGCAAGAGTGGAGGTTGAGAGGAGAGGGGAGCCAGGCTGCAAGCCGCGCACGATTGCAGGAGGCAAGGTGGTTCCCACGTCTGCGCGCCACCCCGTGCGCTCTCACCCTCGCCGGGAGAGGGCAGGAGGGCAGTGAGAGTTGGCCCGCGTTGCTTCTCACCCAGTGCCGAGAGGCTGGCGAGAGCAGGCGGGCAGATCGTGGCTGCCCTTCTCTGTCCTCTTGGGAGAGAGACGCCGGGACCTGCCGGGAGTGCCCGGTGTCGCCATCCCCTCCCCACACCCTAAGACAACTGCTTCCGCGAGGCAGCCGGGCCCACTATCCACTTTACCGGCGAGGCAAGGTGCGGGATCAGGAAAGGGACTTCTCCCAGCTTCCGTGAGGTCGGAGCCCTGGAGTGGGTCCCTTCGCTGCGCCCTGGCTGCTCTGCGGGGTCCCGTCCCAGCGCTGCGTTCTGCCTCCGGCCCCTTGCCAGTTCCGGGAGGCAGCGCGGGCAGAACTCATTTAGAAGGACCCCACGGGTCCCGAGGTAAAGAGTGGATGCTGCCCCTCAAGTGGGCCGTGAGAAAGTCGAAAGTTGACTTGAGCGAGTCAACCAAGAAACCTTTCAACACGCTAGCCGCGTGAGTTTGGTGCGGGGTTTGGAGGGGGATGGATTTTGGAAGGTACCTCGGGAGCACCTCAGACCTCTAGGGCCATTTCCTGGCTTCGTTGTCCGCGCAGATTCCCGACTCCTTCGGGCCACAGAACTCTCGACCGCGAAGCCGGAGAGGCGCGTCCCCAGACTGGACACTTGCGCTCCCCTGCCAAACCTTCCAAATCGATCCCTGGGTCCTCAAAGTCCCCTCGGCGCTCCTCTCCCAGCGGCGGTCCCGCGGAGCCCCGCCACCCCCACCCCGGACCAACTCCCCTGCCGGCTCGGACGCCTGCTTACCTTTTCTTCTCCTTGTCAGCTGTCATTGTCGCTGGGGCTCTTTGAGGCTCCGAGCACCTGAGCTCCAGGGCCGGCGAGGGCTGCAGCCGCTACCTTCGCTGTGGCACTAACCCACTCCTCAGGCCCACGCCGGTGTGAACGGTGCCAGGTGCTTGCAGGTCCCGAGCGTCCGCACGGTCAGGTGGAAGTTGCGGGCGGCAGGCTTGGTGCGGGGGAGGAGGGTGGAGAAAGGTGACGGGGTGGACCCTGCACCGGGAGGCGGGGTCGGGAAAGGAGTGGAAGGACGCTGTCAAACGCAAAAAAAAGTGGGGGGCGGGGGGCAGCGAGCAGGGGGCTGAAGTTTCTTTTTCCTTCGAAAAGGAGTCAGGAGTCGCTTTTCTGGGTTTTCAAAATACAAGAAGTGACTTGAAAACGACGGGAGTTGGCAGAGTCCGGGGCCGGGCAGACGCGGAGGCTGAGATGACCATACAGTCTCAGGACACTGCCGAGGATTGTACGGCCGCCTCAGGAAAGCTGGGGCGGGAGGCGGCGAGCGCCGGAGCTGTGCGTCGGGCCGCTCCCGAATGTCAGGCTCGCGGGGCGGTCAGCCCACTTTAAAAACTCCGGCGGCCGGCGGGGGTGGGAAGGGCGCGAGGGGCGAGGGCGCAGCGGGCTGGGGACGGGGGGCGGGCACGCGCAGGCAGGCAGGCCCCGCCCCCGTCCGCCCCGCCCCGCCCGCGCCGCGCGCCGGGGCAGCCCACGGCGTCCCGGCCAATCGGGAGGCGCGGCCGCAGCCTGTGCCCTGACCCTGGCCCGCCTCGCTGCCCCCGCGCTCGGCTCCGCCGGGGTCCGCCCGCTCCCTCCCCCCGGCCCCCCCCCCCCCGCCCTCTGCGGTTAGCGAAGTTGTTTATGAGGTCAGCGGGGTGGCGGGAGGTAGGTGGGACTCCGCACCGAGGAGGTGCACCTTGGTGGGGCTATGCGGCAGCGAGGACTGGGTTTCCGGGGAGTGCTTGCTGTGCTCCTGTAAGCCTGGGTCCTCCCACCTCTGCCCTGACCTTGGGAGCCGGGCTCAACCGCGAGCGCCCAGGGTCCCGCGCTTCTTAGAGCCGCTCGGCGATGCCGCGCTCCCGCGTCCCTCGCCCCGCTGCCTGTCCCGTTGGGCCCGGGTCGGAGGGTAATTCTGAGGTCCCCAAACTCGGCGCTCTCGGTCTGGGCGATGTATTTTTCCGGCAGAACGCATCTAGCTTAGCAGTCCCGAAAGAGAGAGGCAGGGAGACCGATTACTTGTGCCTGTCGGATCCGGGCAAACAGTGCAGTGAAATTGAGTTACTGCTGCCTCTGCTCTGCTCTTCTTCCTTCACCTGGCACGTCGGTTGCCTGCGGGGTTGCGCCGAGCTGGAGGGGATGCCTGATCGAAGGTTCTTCGGGCGGTCTGGCTTGCCGCGCCCAGCTCCCAACACCTGGCCACCACCGCGCGGGTCCGGGCCAGTTCAGAATTGGAGAAGCAGTCTGGCTTTACAGCGTGATCTCGGGATAAGAGTTGACAGCGTGTCCTCAAATCGCATAATTTCAGGGCTGCCCAATGTATCTCCGCGGTCCAGTTGAAGCCCTGGTAACGAAAAGACTGCAGGTGTAGGGAGATGAGAGGTCCGGGGGCCATCAGAGCCCAGGGTTTTCCAGCTGCTCTTTTGGAGCTGCCAGGGACCCGCACCCGCTGGGGATCCTCTGCTCTGCCACTGACTGCTCTCCCAAGAATCCCACCCTATGCCCTACCTACATGGCGGCGATCCAGCAGGGATATTTCTGGAAGGGACCGGGAGGATTTTAATCTTTGCAGCTCATTTGAGAAGGGCGCACAGGTGTGAGTTGAAGAGGAGAGAAAGCAAGCGTGGCGGAACTGGCCCACCCTGGGACCCTAAGCCTTGCTGTTCCTTTTTCCCCCTTAGCTTCCCCACATTTTATACAAAAATAATCTGCGTAAGGCACCTTCAGTACTGTTAGGCTAAGTGAAATAAGCCAGTCACAAAAAGGCAAACACTGTGTGATTCCACTCTTGAAGTTTCTAAACTAGTCAGATTCATAGAAGAAACAAACCAGAAGGGGGTGGTGTGAGGGATTCATGTTTAATAATGTGTAGAGTTTTAGTTTTGCAGGATGAAAAAGTTCTAGACGATGAACAATGTGAACATATTAACAGTACTGAATTGTATGCTTAAAATGGTCAAGGGGGTGTTTATGCTTTTTAAAACATAATACAAAAGGAAATATCAAGAAATAAGATACATAAGAAGAGTTTGTTTGGTATAAGTGTGTGTCACCACCAAAATACAAAATAAACACGTGTTTTTCCCCTTGCAACCTGTAAGAGGGGTGGGAGTACTTTTCAGGAGCTTTTGGAAGGCGCTGGAAAGCAGAATAGGAATAGGTGAAAAAACCAGCAGAGAACTGAGGAAACAGGCATATTTTTCATTTTCCTAGGGTTGCAGAGCACTGTGCACACAGACTTTGAAATCAAATATCAAGCCTGACAGTTAGGAAATTCAAACAAAAAATTGCAAATCCCTCTAGGGAAACTTTTCTTGATGTTGGTGGGTTTTCAGTTCAGTTCAGTTCAGTCGTTCTGTCTTGTCCGACTCTTTGCGACCCCGTGAACCGCAGCACGCCAGGCCTCCCTGTCCATCACCAGCTCCTGGAGTTTACCCAAACCCATGTCCATTGAGTCGGTGATGCCATCCAACCATCTCATCCTCTGTCGTCTCCTTCTCCTCCTGCCTTCAATCTTTCCCAGCATCAGGGTCTTTTCAAATGAGTCAGCTCTTCGCATCAGGTGGCCAAATATTGGCGTTTCTGCTTCAACATCAGTCCTTCCAATGAACACCCAGGACTGATCTTGTTTAGGATAGACTGGTTGGATCTCCTTGCAGTCCAAGGGACTCTCAAGAGTCTTCTCCAACACCACAGTTCAAAAGCAATTCTTCAGTGGGTTTTAGGAACAAGTTAATTTCAGATTGGGCTTCTCCAGCCAAAGGCTTGCTGAGACACAGTTCTCCATTAATCTCCATTAATTAGCAGTAAGCTTACTCACCTCACTTGGGACTGGAGTGGGAAAAGAAACAGGTACTTTGACGACTTTCAGGTGCCCAAAGCCTTGCGTTCCCAGAGCAAGGAGAAATCTCTACGTCCTCATCCGTGCTTGCCAGTAACAAAGTGACACCTCCAACCCAAAGAGAACATTTCAACAAGGTTGAGCTTATGAAATTAACTTGTGTTAAAAAAAAACAAGAAGAAAGGTAAAGCATCAGACAAGAACACATCAACTATATTAACAGATACTTCTCATGGCCAGCCTGCCCATCTTTCTAATCAGGATTTTTGCCCTCTAAGTGAAAGGTGCCAAGCTAAGATAAACAATTATGCAGATTTTGTGGAAATCCCAGTGCGCAACGTTGAAGAACCTAGGATTTCGGCAGTATGAGATTTGCCAAAGCCTATATAATTCCCAGAAGGGTTGCAGCCAGTCTTGCTTAAAGCAGAGCTGAGGGACCCAATGACCTCTTAAGATTTCTTCCAGGATTCAGTTCAACAACCTTTGCAGGAAGGAGCTGAGAGTGTAAACCAGATGCGGGCTTGTGGCTAGAGTGTCCCTTTTTACTTTTAAGGCCTATGGAGAACTAAAGGAGAAAAGCTTCACAAGATGATGGCAGGGAGATAGAGAGAGAGAGCCCCGGATTCAGTGTCTCTAGAGACCTTGAAGTTTTGGCCACAGAGGGCAGCAGAGGGCACTACTAGGCAAAGCTCCCAAGCTGCTTAAAATGGGAGCAAAGTGCCCAGCTCCCAACAAATCTTTCCACCTTCTCCTTACTCCAGTCTGAACTGCTTGGTGACAAAGGCTGCAGCAGCAGGGAAACACCCATCTTGTTTTAACAAGTTCCAAGACTGGTTCTCTGGCTTCCTCTCCTCTATAGAGCACAGCCCTAGGAGGATGGGATAGAGAAAAGGAGTTAAGTTACAACCTTGGTAGTTAGCTGGCACCTGGGATGCTGTGTGCAGATGGCAGAAATAAAACCTCAGTAATCTGTTAAAGTAACAGTATGGTCCAGGATGTGGTTGGAAATTATGTTGGAATATCTCTTCCCAGAAGAAGAGATATTGGAAGGCAGGGCTGTTTCTTTTGTATTTTACGACTTTCAGTGCATTATCACACATCAGGGCTGAAACTAGAGTGAAGTAAGAGAGGCTGTCAGAGTCATGCAAGTCCCTGCATGAGTCCTGGTGCTACCAGGTATGTTATCTCAAGGATGACCCATCTGGCCCTTGTCTGGACATTTAGTTGTTTTAGGGGTGGGAGAGCCTGCAGATTCGGGAGCAGAGATGGGAGGAAGGGCGATCATAGAGGCCACGACTCCTTCCCTATGGAAATAACACTTGAAATAACAAGGAACACTTGCACGTTACTCCCTCCAAAAGAAACCAGCTCTTAAGTTGTGACTTTACAAAATCTATTCTCACACTTCCCGTCACTGAACTTCAGCACCAGTAAACCATTCCCCCAATCCCCCGCATCTGGATTCAGGCCAAAGCTGTGGGATGGTTCACACAGACATATGCTGTCTCTGCTGTTAAATGTTGTGATTCTTGACACCCCTAATCCAGAATTTGTCATGTTTCAAAGAGTTCTGTAATTTTTATTGAGGAAAGGATCAAGCTTTTTTGAATTCCTAAGTGCTTATTGATAAGAAGGATCCAGTTTTAAAGAACCACGGCCTCAGGACTTCCCTGACAGTCCAGTGGTCAAAACTCTGTGCCTCCAGTGCAGGGGGTGTGGGTTTGATCTCTGGTCAGAGAACTAAGATTCCCATATGCCATATAGCATGGTAAAAAAAAAAAAAAAAAAAAAAAAAAATATATATATATATATATATATATATATATATATATAATCAAGAACCCCAGCTTCCCCTGTGCCTCAACCTGGATAATCAATGACTTTCAAGACTAATAGCTTCCATTTTTAGGTCTAGGAATGAGGTTTTTGCCCATGAAATGTCTTGTCTGTCCATCATGCTGTCCTTCAACTAACAGTGAAGGAGTCATTGGTCCATGGCTACCATGTATCAGGCTTTAAGACAACAACTTGATGGAAGAAGAAGAGACAGTGGTTCCCTTCCCTCCAGAAGGAGACAATCTATTTGTGTATACCCCACATTTCCAGATAATGACACGCATTTACTCCCTTTTTAAGACTTCTGAAACCAGTAAGAATTGTTTAATGTGGTAATATTCCTATTTTCTCCCCTAAACTGTTTTTAAATTGATATATACAATGTATATATTCTTAAATTTTTTAAATATAAGAATTGAGAGAAAAATCAGAGTCTAAACAATGAATGTTGTAAGAGTTTGGTGATGGAGGGTGAGACAGGGCAAAGAGTGAGTGAAAAAGTAGGAAAAGAGTCCTAGCTGTGTATTAATAAAAAAGCTAGGGCCCTGAGAAGCCCCACTTAGATTGGCCCATCTGCCAGGCTGGTGGGTGCCATTGCAAGGTGGTAAAATCACACACACGCAGGAAGAATGGTCCATAGAAAGGACACACCAGCCCCACCTTAGAGAGAAAAAGGCACAAGCAGAAGTGAAGGTGCTAATGTCACTAAAAATGATGATACTGGGCCCTGAACTGCACTACCCTGGAGCCTGGACAACTAAGAAGGATATAGAACAGGGGTTAGAGACACCCTCCTGACTCCTGTACTGTGGGTTGATCTGTTAAAAATAAAGTGAGGTCTGTAACCAGGTGTTAAAATGGGACTTTTTCTAGTTCAGTTTCAACTGAGGTCCCAAGACAAGAGGAACCAACTACCCTTTTTTCCAAGATACAGAACTGGAGAAAGAGATTTTTGAAGATGGTTTTGCAGGCTTTAGCCAGTGCTTACCTCAGGGAGTGTGTGGATGGATATGGGTAAGGACTAGACATTTGGTCTTGAGGGCAGAGTTGTCAAAGTCATGGAGTCCCCCCTTCCCAGGCCATGGAGGAAAGGAGGACTCTCCCAACCACTCTCTCCAGGTCTGGTGACTGGGGCTTACTAGCGACCATGTCCTGAGGTTGATGCCTGTCCCCTGGAGCTTGAGGAACGCCTATGGGCAAGAGGCTGGCTGAAATGCGGCCTTTCAGCCATCAAGTGGGCTTGATGCTGTCAGGGGAAGAACGAGGTTCTGAAGTTACTCCCTCTTGCCTACATCATGATGATGGTGCCTGTTGCAGGTTGGATTCCCCGGAAGCCAACTTGAGGGGTAGATGAGTGTGCAGGGAGGTTTAATAGGGAGCATTCTTGGAATCAGCACCAGTGGGAGGAACAGGAATGAAGCTGGATTGGGCAGAAGAAGAAGTGGAATCTCAACAAAGATCTCGCCCAATGCCCCCAAGAATTTCTGAAGCTGGAACAGCCCTTCAGAGTTGCATTGGAGGGGACAGACCTGTGTACCTCTGTGCTGATCAACCATTGGTTCTGGCCGCTCTTGGGGAAGATATCTGATCATGGGCATCAGTGCCTGGGGGAGGATGCCCTTCATTTCTAAGGGGGATCTGTGCAGTGGTCACTAGGTCTGTACAATGTTTACAGATATTGTTCCGTGTTTACCAGATTGGAATCCATAGGCTTACCTGTCTAGGATTTTAGAGAGGATCCTGTCCAAATACACTTCTTCAAGGAGATCTCAGCAGAAAAAGTGAAGGTGCTGCTGGAGGAAGAAACTATGGGAAGATCACGAGTGGTCAGATGAAGAAGCCATGAGGGCTGCAATTGGACTATTAGGGGAACATCCAGCAAACGCACAAAGATAATGAAGACAGAAATAGCTGCCATGGCCAGAGAAAACCAAAGAGATTGGTTTTCTATCTCTGGGCTTCAGTTTCCTTTTCTTTAAAAGGAGGGCTAGATATTTAAAGTTCCTTTAAGCTCTGCTGTTTGAACAGTCTGTGCATCACTGAATTACATGATGGTTTCTGACTCATTAGCCTAGGCTGGCAGAGGTGTGAGACTATCTCTGGGTTGCTTAGGGTCCAGCCATAGACTATACTTTTAGGGCTTCCACTTGCTACATGGGAAGAGAACTGCTTTGGGCATCTTGTCTAGGCAGATGGTCTGGGAAAGTGTGATTTGACAGGAGTTGGTCTCCGGCATCTTCATGTCTCACCTCCCCTTGATCTCCTTGTCTTCCTGCCGTCCTCAATGCACTCCTGTGGCCGACAACAGAGCACCCAGCAACACTGACGAGGGAGCTTAGAAATGGAGGGATATTCTAGTCACATCTGGCCCACTCTCTAGGTTTCAGTCTCAGAAAAGGAGAATGGGAGGGAAGGGCCGCACAACCTCAGAAATGGCTTTCCTTCCAAGTCGTCATCACGTATCCCCAGGAATCCCCTGGTAGACTTAAGAAGTGGTCAGAGGTAGCAAGAGTCAGTCAAGGCTTGGGCCTAAGCTAAGTGAGAAGGATAGTTCCATGGCACTGAAGGGGCTTCCCTAGTGGCTCAGATGGTAAAGAATCTGCCTGCAATGCAGGAGACCTGGGTTTGATACCTGGGTTGGGAAGATCCCCTGGAGAAAGGCATGGCAACCCACTGTAGTCTTCTTGCCCAGAGAATCCCATGGACAGAACAGAGTCAGACATGACTAAAGTGACTTAGCATGCACACCTGGCACTGAAAGGATCTGGATACTGCAGGAGTTTGATTACGAAACATATTAATATACAAAGAATGGGGGAAATGTTTGCCCCTTTATGATTTGCAGTGGCTGTGCAAAGACCTTTTCGATTTGCATAATTCTAGGGTCTGGAGTTGTGTCCTTCTGCAGAGTTGGTGTTAGAGAGTTTCAGGGGCACCTTCTAAAGCACTCATGAAAATGTCCCCAAATGTGCTCACACATACCCACATATACATGCATGTGTACATCCCCAGGTGCCAAGCCAAGAAATAAGTTTCCACACAAACCTCATTTTTAACGTTTTATTTCTCTCTAGTGCATACCTGTGTCTTTGCCCTTTGAAGAAAACCAGGGATGTAATGCTGAGAATGTGCCTGTAAATACTTAAGATTTTAAACTCTAAGGATTTCTCTTGGTTTCGCTCGAGGATAGTAGTCTCTGGTGCTTGAGTTGGGGTCACAAGCCCAGCTATGATCAACATGCTCAATGATCTACCTCAATAGAATGAAGAGGAGGCATGGATGTTTCAAAACTTTTAGACAATGGGGCTTGGCATGCTCTATCTTAATTGTTCATTTTTTATCATAGCAGATTAGCCCTCTTATTTATTCTATCTTAGGCTAAATTAAAGAGTCTCTCCATCAGACAGTAATTTATGGTAGAGAGATGCCTTTTAACCTAGAAATATGCTGATAGTAAAGTTCTAAGTAAATGACTCCAAGGCAGAGAGCCCAGAGTTCATTGTGTGCAAGAGGATTACAAAGAGAAGTTCATCTGCCTGAGGTGTAATAATTAAGGCCAGAATTAGGCTTGTACTGGAAAGACCCAAAGACAATTCCATGCTGACTTTACCTGTACAATGTACAGTGGTGAGTATTGCTCCGCAAATTCTAGGAGCATCTGTGGAACGGAACATGGGTGCCTTGACCTGGGCAGCCCCTGGCTCAGGGTACTAAGTACTTTCTCCTAGTGCTTTGTAAGAACAGTTTACCTTTCTTGTTCAGCCCAATTTTTACAAAACCTTTATGCCCTCTTTATACTGAAACTTTGTACAGTCGGCATTAGCATCAGAGCAAAATTCCTGTGGATTCTAGAATCTCCTGCATATTCTCCCTCTAAATAAGGAGCCAGCTATTACAACCTTGTTGTTGGAGGGGATCTTGGTCTGTAGGTGTGTCCTTGAAAGTACAGATGGGTGGCTGTGGAGGCCATAGCATCTTGGGGATTAAATAGGGTTGAAGCAAATCGAATGCTTCCCCACAGTCCAGTTATTTAGGTGAAAGTAGCATGAGGAAATCCCTAGAACTGGGAGGAGTAGATTTAGAGGGAGTCCCCGGCCCTGCAAATGTTCACTAAATTTCTTGCCTGGGGCAATCCCATCCCCCACCTGCCCTCTGTGCCGGCTCCTTCTCTGCTTCTCCTTTCCACGCCTCCCTTTCTGTTTGCCTGTTTTTCTTTCCTAACGAATATATCTTTTTTCTCCAGAAGTTTCTACTGAATTTAAGAGAAGCTGTCAGGATAAACGGATCCCAAACTGACTCACTTTGCTGTACACCTGAAAGTAACACAACATTGTAAATTAAGTATAACTCAATTTAAAAAAAAAAACCTAAGTCTTACACACTACACATTCTGTACATTTAAAAATGTAGTTTCTATTTCATATAATTTTTAAAAAAATCAGATTATTTTAAATTTTTACAAGAAAATTACAATGAAGAGGTAGTTTTTTTCTATTTGATATCACTTAAAATCAGATTATTTTAAATCAGTTTCTATTAAGATGAAGAGGCATTTGCTTTTAAGAGTCAGGAAAGACCCCTCTCCCCTGCCCTTTGCGTTGCTGAAGTGGCTACTTCAGGAGGGGGCCCTCTGTCCCCCTCCCCACCCATTAATGTAGAAGTGTTTAGGTGAATTCCCTGCACCTGTCTGGAGCAGGTGGGTAGGGACAAGGGAAGCCTCTGGTTACATTTTTAAACTAGTGTTGAGAGAGAGGGAGGGAGCCAGGTGGGGAGGCCCACCTGACAGGAAGGGCAGGTTTTTCTGCCTCCCTCCCCGCCTTCGGTCTCAGCTAGCCCCACACCCTGTCACCTTGTCACCCCAGAGCAGCCACTAGTCCAGCCCCACACATTCAAGGGCCCTAAGCTGGCCCCACACAGCCTTCCCACTGAGTTTCTCTGTTCCTGGGGGACCTCCCCTCACACAGAAAAGAATCCCTTCTCCTAGTTCAGTTCCTGCATACAGGCCGGGGGCAGCCTCAGTCCCTCAGCCAGTTATCAGCTGGGAGCTGGAAATGCAGAGGATGGCTCTGTAGGGAAAATGGACAATGAGTCCGGGTCTGGGTCTGGTTCACTTGGGCAAAGCTGAGAGGTGGGTGCCAGGCACTCCCAATGGCCCTTTCTTGGCCTCCTCTATGCCCCAGAGGGACTCCCAGGCCCTGGAAGGGAAGCCATCAGGGCCTCTGGCTTCCCAACAGTGGCAACCTGCCTCACCCTCAGCCCCTGGTCAGTGCCTTCCTCGATGGGTGGCACTGGCTCTCCACTGGGCATGGATGTGGCTGTGTCTTGCTCTTGAATTGTTCTCAGGCTTGCACACCTTCTGCCTCCCCTGCCAGGCCTCTTACCCAGGCCCTCAGTTAATACTTGCTGGCTGATTATTTCCCTCTTGGTGGATTGAATGACAAACCAGTCCCAAGGGGTCTGAGCTTGTCTTCAATCATCTCTGGCCTGACAGGTTCCCAGGATGTCTGGATCACCAGCTGTCATGGAAAGACTGATGGAGAGCAAGACACTGATGCTTTAGGATTGCAAGCCCGAGGACTGGGGCACACAAGGCCTTGGAATCAGGCTGACCTGGGCAGACTCCCAGCTCTGCAACTCACCTGATACCCTTGGACAAATCCATTACCAGTTTCCTCATGTGTAAAACTGAGATGATGATACCCACTGGGATAGATGTTTGAAGATCAAGTGAACTTTAATACATAGACAATGCTTAGGCACAAAAATTACCTACCCATTACCCAAAGTGTACTTGCAGATAGGGGCTGCTGCTGCTGCTACTGCTGCTGCTGCGCTGGCTTCTTGCATTTGTTTGTTTTTCACTTTGTGCACTTGTGTGTATGTGTGTGTGTTTAAATGCTCTTTCATTCAAACTCAGCCTGCAGGGCTGGGTGACACACCGGAGGAGCACTAAGATCTTTCTCGATGTGTCACAGGTCTTTTCCCAATCCACTGACAACAGGAGTAACTCTTCAGTAAAAGCACTACTAACACTTCCTAAGGGGTTTCTGTTGCTTCTACTTTGAGATGAGGAAGCCAGTACCAGATTCTTATCCCTCTTTTCCTTAAGGGGAAATTGCCTTGGAGGAAAAATGAAGCGTTGTAGCAGTGACTGCAAGCTGATCATCAGTCCTAAGTGTTTTAGTTTCTACTGTACGGTAAATGGATCAGATCTATATATATATCTATATATCCCCACTTTTTTGGATTTCCTTCCCGTTTAGGTTACTACAGAGCACTGAGTAGAGTTCCCTGTGCTATACAGTCAGTTCTCATTAGCTATCTATTCTTTACATAGCAGTGTATTTATGTCAGTCCCAATCTCCTAGTTCATTCCCTGCCCCGCCCTCCCCCCCCCACCCCCGCGTGGCTTTTCCCCACTTGCTGTCCATATGTTTTTCTCTATGTCTGTGTCTCTGCTTTGCAGATAGGTTCACCTGTACCATTTTTCTAGGTTCCAAAAATATGCGTTAATATATATTTGTTTTTCCCTTTCTGACTTCACTCTGTATAACAGTCTGTAGGTGTATCCACATCTCTGCAAATGGCACACTTTTGTTCTTTATGGCTGAGTGATATTCCATTGTATGTATGTACCAAATCTTCTTTATCCATCCCTCTGTTGATGGATATTTAGGTTGCTTCCTTTCTTGGCTATGGTAAATAGTGCTGTAATGAACATTGGGTGCATGTTTTTTTTGGAATTATAGTTTTCTCTGGAATACAAATCAAAACTACAATGAGGTATACCTTCACACACACCAGAATGATCATCACCAAAAAATCTACAAATAATAAATGCTGGAGAGGCTGTGGAGAAAAGGGAACACTGTTGGTGGGAACAGTAAATTGATACAGCCACTATGGAGAACAGAATGGAGGTTCCTTAAAAAACTAAAAAAATAAAACTAGTATATGACCCAGCAATCCACTCCTGGGCATAAAAGTAACTTTTTAAATGATCTAGCACCATCTTTATGTCATGATGGCATAAATAGCATAGATATCACTACTGACATTTCATAGACTGCAGGGTAGAGAGACTAAATGAAGTAGCCAGCATTGAGCACAGCATGTGAAGGAATCCAGGGCTCCTATCTCTTGGCCCTTTGTTTCCTTTTGTTTGGTTTTCTCTTGTCACTTCTCCAGGCTATTCTTTGCCCAGCAGCCCATGTTATCTTTTAGATCTCAAACAAGACCACTCAATCCCTGGTTTCCAACCTCCAGTGGCTTCCATCAGAAGTAGAATACAACCTGGGAGCTTACTAGGAGCAGCTGCTGCTCCTTCTCCAAGCTCCTTTCCAGCCTCCCTCTCGCACTGCACTGCCTTCTCTCCGCCCATATCCAGAGCTCTGCCCCTGCTGCCCCTTCACCCCATCCATCACAGGATCTTTCCAGACTTCCAGACCACTCTGACCTACCGGCCTGGTTCAGCTCTATGGAGTCAAGTTTGTTTCTTGTCTCCCACCAGCAGAATATCAGCTTGGTGGAGTCAGGGGCTTTGTCTTGTTCACGCTGCCTTCCCAGCACCTAGCATGGTGCCTGATACACAGAAGGTAATCAAGAAAGGTTTTTTGAATCAATAGATGTTATACTGCGTTCATAAAAGAAAGAGAGGAAAAAGTCCTGTAGAAAAAAAGTTCTGGAAGAAAGAGGTTATTAGCTATGAGAAAGTATATGCCTTGAATAGCATGAAGACCTGCTGTGAGAGATTGCAGGAGGCTTGCTGGATCAGCCCCTCCCCACCCAATCTAATCTTCCTGAACCCCAGTCCTCTCCCACCCTAGAGGTCTGACCAACAAACCAAATCCAGCAGTAACTCCAAGCAGACTCCAACTCTAAATCAGCCTTAACCCCAGGCCTACCTTGTAGAAGTAACATCTCTAAATTTAACCCTGCCCCTAATCATCACCTGAATATAAGTAACCTTAACTAACTATGCCAAACATCCAGCATAACTGGATGCTGACATGGAGATATGAACTAAAATCAGAGACACCAAAAGCTGCAAAGGACCTTAGAGATAATTTAATTTCTTCCCTTTCTGGATAATATTACAATTAATATGTGCTACCATTTATTTTCTACTTGTCCTCTTGGTTTCTTTTTCATTTTCCGCGTCCTCTTTCAGATCAACTATTACTTAGTATTCCATCTTATTCCTTTTTTGGCGTTTTAGCTACCCGTCTTTTATTCTTGAAGTATTTGTTCTAGGGATTACAATATGCATCCTTATCACATGTGTGTTTGTGTTAGTTGCTTCATCATGTCCTGCTTCTTGCAACCCCATGGACTGTAGCCTGCCAGGCTCCTCTGTCCATGGGATTTCCCAGGCAAGAATACTAGAGTGGGTTGCCATTTCCTTCTCCAGGGGATCTTCCTGGCCCAGGGATCAAACCCAGGTCTCCTGCATTGCAGGCAGATTCTTTACCATCTGAGCTATAGGGAAGTCACCCCTTATCACATATAAGAATTTAAACCAATATAATTCTCTTTTACCACCCTCTTTCCTTGTTCTACTGCTCTCATATATTTTATTCCTTGAGGATATTGTTATAAGCCCCATGATACATTCTTGTTGTTGCTTTACACAACTGTCTTTTAAAGGAATTAAGAACTGAAAGATTGTTCTCTTACAGTACCTATCCTGTATAATAATAGTTTCTGGTGCTCTCCATACTTTTCCATAGATCTTACAGAACTTCACAATTCTCTCGCCACCACCAGAGATACTGTGCCCTCTCTACCTTTCCACCCTTGCCTTCACAAAGGCTTCAAAATCTTCAGGCTTCTATCCATTTCTCAGAGTGTGATTGACTGCCAAGATAAAATTTTAAGCATTTTCAAACTCCCTAAGGATGGGTCCAGATGGAGCCATGAGAGAGGAGAAGGCAAGTAACAAGGGGCCCCTCCTCTTTCTTCTTCCTTCTTCACCTCCTCCTTCTCTGCTTCTAACCTCACTCTACAGGGCATCTGTCTGATCCCAGGATGCAAGATTCAACTACTGCATTTATTTATTGTTTTTATATCTGTTCCCTCCCAGGGGATGGGAGTCCATGTGCACCCATCCTAAGGAGACCAACAATCCAGTCTTCTTTCTTTTTCCTTCTTTTCCATCCTCTTTCCCTTTCTTTTCCTGCCAATCAGCCAATATCAATAAAAATGTGGGTTGGAATAAATGCAACTAGATAGGAAAAGAGGATCAAAGAAGTCCTCAGATTCTGGTCTCTGCTGAGGATGTTGCCTCCAAGGCCATCTAAATATCCATCTCTAAATATCATTTAAAGAGATAACAAGGGGCCCCTCAGAGCTTTGGGAATGTACAGGTAAGGACAAACCAAAGGCTATGCTGATGTGCATGGATTTGAAGAGGATACAGGTAAACACTGGAGGAGTCCTCTGAAGGGTTATGAAGGAAGAAGGGATGCTAGGCACACATCCCTCCACTTGGAGGCAATGAATGGAAAAATGCACAGCTGGTGCCAGGCCAGGCTCCTTCCTGGCTTCCAATTCCCCTGGCACTTTATTCCTCCTCCTCCTCCATATGTGTCCCCAACCCCTCCAACAACTGACTTCTACTCATCCATCAGAACATACTCAAGTTCCACAACTAAGGTTTCCACACTTACTGTTACCATTTTCTTTCCTCTTCTTTTATTTTTTCTGATCAAGAGTTGTGGAGTCAGAGAGACCTGTGTTCGAATCCCAACTAGACTCCCTGCTGGTTGAGTGACATTGGATAACTCATTTTCCTTGTTGAGTTTTGGTATACTCATCTGTAAAAATGGACATATATTTTTCTTTATTTGGAAAATTCTTTATGAATGAATAAAATGGACATACAATTAATATCCTGAAAATATAAAGATTTCATCTAAAACAACAAGAAATTTGCAAAGACAAAAACAATAAGCGGCTGGGCTCATGAGCAGATGATTCATAAAAAAAATGAGTTACGAATAGCTAACAAAATTTCAAAATATGTTAAATATCATTAATCATAAATGTGAAAATTAAAGAAGTGAAGCATATTTTGCTCATGAAAAGCTACTGCAGTTTCCATCTAAATTAATATTGCAAGGACATGTGAAGATGGACACCCTCTGCCTGGTTATTAGCAATGCTTTTGGAATACAGTTTGGCAATACATACAAACAGCTTTGACAAGGCTGGTACATTTTGACCTAGTAATTTCACTTCTAGGAATCTATTTGGAGGACATAACCAGAAATGAGGTCAAAGATGAACATTCACAGATATTTAGATATTCATCCCAGAGTTATAATAGGAAGTTTTTGAAAACAGAAATCTAAATGGCCATTAGTAAAAGAATGCTTACATTTGTATAGCACATCCTTAAAGTGGAATTGCACAGCTATTAAAAATAGTATTTTCAAAAATAATTATAATGATTATATAATAATTATATAACATTATATTATTATATAATGCTTGCTCATAAGTAAAATATAGCATTGTGTAAGCTGTGTAATACCAATTTTATGGAGTTATATTTATTTACACTTATGTATATATGTCATTGGGAAAAAAGACCGAGAAATAATCACAAAATGTTATAATAGCAATTTTAAAGGCTTTGGATGATATTATTTTCTTTTTTTTTTTAGTGTGTTCTATGTATTTTACAATAATCAGCTGTTACTTTTAAAATCAGAAAGTAAAACTATTAAAGTCACAATTATTCAGTTTGTCCCAGTAACTTCTCTTCTTCAATCTGTCCTAAAAAATAAACAGAAATCAGAGAAAGATATTGGTACCTGATGTTATAGAACCATTATTTGTAATTTCAAAAGATAGAAAAACAGATGTCCAGTAGTTGGGGAAAAGCTAAAAAGCTAGTCTAGCTGTTTATCCATATAATAGGGCACTGTGAGGGCACTATAGATGCTTTTTAAGAATTTAAATGACATGAAAATATTCTTGCTATACAGGTTATTAAAAAAGAATAGAAAATATTCTATACATGTGATGTCACATGTTTAAAATGAATTTTAAAAACTGAAATATACACACATAAATGCTAATAATTATATTTTTATTATTAGATGATAGATGATTTTTTCCTTTCTTGTACTTTATTATTTTCATATACCAGGTCTATAATGAACACTAATTACTTTACGACCAGAAAAGAAAGAAAAAACAGGAAAACTAACAATGGAGAAAGGGTGTGAGAGGAAATAAACTCCTGTGTTGGAGAATGCAGCTAATGACAATTATTTTACAAGATCTCTGGGAAGATTAGATGAGGTAATGGACATGAATGTGACTAGCACAGTGCCTGGCACACAACAAGTGCTCAATCAACGCAAGTTCGTCCCTCCTTCTCCCCATATCCCCGAACCCATCTTTACCATTCTGCACCCTATGTGCCGTTGGCAGCCTGTCTCATCTCTTTTGCTTGAGTAACATTTGTCTCCCCAGTAGTTTGTTGGCCCAGCTCTTCCTGCCTTGCAAGGAGCTCCAGGCAGCCTTGCAGACCAGAGAGAGGGGAACAGGAATAACACCTGCTTCCCTCCACCCTCCTGACCCACACATGAGGTCTCTTCTCAGGGATGACATCTAGGGAGGTCAGGTTTGCATGGAGTCAAGATGTGAGAGGGGAATTTCCTTGAAAATGGATAGTTCCTTTCTCCTCTTTCTACTCCCCAGTCTAGAACTGGCAGAACACCCAGGTAAAGAAGGTAAGGGGAAAAGGGTATGGTCAAATGGCTCCAAGAAAGGTTCCCATGCCAAGCTTTCCTCTCGCTGATAATGGTGTTCCATCATTAGGGCTAAACAACGGTTCAGTAGTGCTCTTTGCAGGTACCTCTCACAATACATATTCCCTCTGGGGGACAAATATGTTAAGACTCTAATCCCCCAATATGCATATATTTATCAGCTTCCCTTCAGAAAGCATATGTATGACAGCCCCCGCATATGGCAGTTGAGCAGGGAATTACTGAAGACAGGCATATCTGGGGATAGGGGTCTGGAAACTTGCCATCAGCAAAGCCATAATGAATTTCCTACCATGTGTCAGGGACTACTATATCCTAGAAGTTACACACTGACAAAGGCAAAGGTCTGGCCTTCAGGTCTCTTACTCTAAAAACGAAGAACTAATGAGACAAACTTGTGGAATATCAGCAAAAACATACGGTCAGAATTGAACTGCACAACTGATAGGACCCTCAAAGCTTTCAAGGTCGACTGTCCAATTGGTTACTAAGTGACTAGAGGGAGAGAGCATAAGTGATACAGGGTTCAGAGGTGGGTTGATTAAGCTGGAAGGCTGTGTAAACAGCCTTCACATGTGGAAGGATGTGTATAGCACTGGATGGGAGGAGAGACTGGGCCTTCAGGACAGGAAGGCACGGAGCTGGGACGTTCTTGAGAGGAGGGGCTGTGAGAAGACTGTCGGCTGGAGGTTGGTGAAGAGGAAGAGGAAGAAGTGTGCACAAGGGAGTTGGGGTCAATTTTCAGAGGGCCCGGGACACCAGGTGTGGGTGTCTGGACTTTGTCCTTGGACAGTGAGAGGTGACTTGGAAAACAGAAGTTTCTGAAGATGATTCTAACACTGATGGCAGAGGGTAGGAACTGATAGGAGGTGGAGACAAGGTGATGAGCCAGAAGACATCCCAGGCCAAAGTATGAAGACAGGGGTGTGGATTAGGACTGTGGACATGGGAGGGAGACAAGAAGGACAGGGACATTCAAGGGAAGACTGGCAGGCCTTTCGGGCTGAGGGATGGCAGAATAGCCAGTCCACTGCACCCTTTGTAAGTGCCACTGCCCCGGGAGGACTCAAAAGTCCCCAGGGGCTGGAGAGGAAGCACATTTTTGACCAGGGTTTCCAGGAGTTGTGTGGCCAGCCATAGATTAGTACCCAGGGCAGGGATGGAGTCAAGGAGAGGGGTGGCCTCTTCTATTCTCTGGGACAACAATACTCTTCAGCCAGCCGTTTTCTATGGTTGAAATGAGGGCCTTTCTCCTGCCAGTCCCTCACCCACAGGAAATCTGAGTCCCTCAGAAGCCTGCAGCTGTGACTACAGTCTGTTCAATATCCAAGGGCATATTGAACTCAGGCCCCCTGGGGCCTCTCAGGAGACGACCAAGGCAGCCAAGCACTGCTCACTCAACCAGTCAACATGGTTCATGAGCACCTACTCCATGCCAGGCAGATGCTGAATGCTGAGGATACGGAGGTGAGTGAGACAGGCTATAACTGCAAGGCAGCCAGACATCTGCCGGTCAAGGTCTATGCCAGGTGTCACATAAGCAGAAGATGGGGCGGGAACAGTCAGGGGGAAGTTTAAAAAAAGGCTCCATCATGGAATAGGTGATGTTGAATAGATTCTTGAGGGAAGGGGAAAGGCTTGTCAGGTGGACATAGGTAGGAGGAAAATGGATCACATTCCAAGAGGTGCCCATGTGCCTAGACAGGAAGCAGCCAGGACGGTGCATCTGGGGAACTGCCAGGCCTGGGTCAGCTGCAGGCTGCAGTGAAAGTATAAGGTATCGGAGAGAGGAACAAGGTTCAGGAATAGAGAATGCCCACAGGCATCCCAACAAGTACATCAGGGTTATTCTGCAGATCCAGGGAAGCCACTGGAGCACAGATATGGCCACCTGTTCTTGAACCTGCCTCTGGGAGATTTTTTTCCCCTCTAGCTGAGCTCTGGAGTCCAGGGAACGCCCAGGTGGCTGAGGGACAAAACCTTCTCTGTATAATTCCTGTCCTGCCAGGCAGACTCCCACTGCAGGCTTTGCACTGTCTGCTTCCTCCACTTAGAATATTCTTCTTCCAGTGAAGTGACTTGGAAAACAGAAGTTTCTGATGATGCTAACACTAGCAGGAGAGGGTAGGAACTGATAGGAGGTAGAGACAAGGTGATGAGTCAGAAGACATCCCAGGCCAAAGTGTGAAGACAGGGATGTGGATTAGGACTGTGTACGTGGGAGGGAGAAGAGGACAGGAACATCTAAGGGAAGACAGGGAGGGCCCCTCTGCTATTACTGATTTCCCCAATCCCTCTACTCTTTTACAGCACTCATCATCTCTCACACAATATACTTGTTTATCACATCTATTTTGTTGTTGTTGTTGTCTGTTTGCTAGAATACAAGCTCCAGGAGGCAAAGATCTTTACTTACTTCGTTCCCAGGCAGTACCTAGAACAGTGCCAGCACACGCTCCTGCTCCATAACTGTATGTGGAATCAGTGAATGAGAGAACGAATGAATGAAGTCAGAAACTATGTAATCCCAATGCGCAACACAGAGCTTGGCAATAAGAACAGCTGTGATGATTAGGAAAAAGATGTAAGGAAGGAAAGGGCCAAGAAGTGAGTGCACCCGGGTTTCCATGGCAAGCCCCCAAGGCGGGGTTTGCACCCCAGCGTGGCGCCGACCCCCACCCCGGCCCAGCGGGGCACTTGGCAGGGCCCGAGGAGAACGTGCCACTCGGAGAATCAAGGCTTCTTTGGCGGGGCCGCCCTGCCAGGCTGCCCAGTCTTGCGTCCCGGAAAAGCCCCTCCACCCTCGACATGCTGGCCCAGCGGGTCCAAGCTCGGGCACAATGGCTCGCAGGAAGGCCGCGGCTGCAGAAGCTTGGGCGGGGCTTTCAAGGAAGGGGCCCCGCCTCGGGGCCTCCTCCTGATCCCGCCCAGAGAAGGAGAATGAACTTGGGGCGCCCACACCTTCTCCTCAACCGCTGGGGATACGCCTTCGCAGGTCTCTTCCGGACCCCAGGGACCTCTTATATAGGGCCCCAAGCCCTGGAAATATCACCGTGTCCCGGTCCGGTCCTCTTTTGTAACTTTAGAATTACATTATTTTCATTTAGATAAATTGAAATCCTCATAAATTAAACAGAAATGTAAGAAGAGACTTGGGGTGTGAATACAAGGGCACTCAGCTCTATCTGAAATAATATTCTTTACAGAATAAAATGGATGCAAAGGTGAAAAAAAAATTAGCTTAGTAGAGGAGCTGCTTATATAATTCTTTTCACTTTTCTGTAACTTTAAAATATCTCGATTCAAAATAAGGTAAACATAAAGAAGAGCAACAGATTCATATTTCCTTTTCCCTGATGACTCCTTGGAGGTTTGCTGAATTAATGAACGTCCTGGATTCCAGTCTTGGCATTGCTGTTTCACCAACTGGGAGATCAAGGTTGTACCCCCCACCCCCATCCCTGCCCGCGCAGCCTCAGACAGTTTTGTGGGTAGAAGAGATTTGTGAGGGGGTCTAAGGTATAGGAAGGGTGGAGGGTGGGAGGCCAAGGCACTGTCCTGAAGTCTCTCAAGTCTCCCCACACAGGGAAATGTCCTGTTGTTCCCACAGAAAGGGCAGGCTTACTTTCTTGGCTTCTTGTATGTTTTATTTTCTGCCTCTGAGCTAGAGGTCAATTGTTGCCACATGAATTTGAGGACAGAGGAGTTGGCTGAACAGAAAATGCCACCTCAGAGGCGGACTCTGGCAGGAGGGGTCCAGCCAGAGTCATCTGGTAACTCAGGTCTGTTTCTGTTGCTGGAATCTCTGAGTGGGGATTTATGAGGGTGCTCATGGACTCCTAGGATACATTGAATCCCAGCACCCCTAAATAACACTTTCCAGGTCCCAGGAAAACACATGAAAAATTTGCAGATTCCTGTTTATCCACCATCCAATGAAAGTACAAACCATAGGTTTTTTCCTGCTTTTGTGAGGGAGAACTCTTTTCTTTCTTTCATTTTTTTATCATGTTCTGAGCATCTCATAGGATCTCATAAGGTTGGTGTAGACTCAACCCCATCTCTCTCTTTTTTTTTTTTTTTTTTACAGATTTATTTATCTTTAATTGAAGGATAATTGCTTTACAATATTGTATTGGTTTTTGCCATACATCAACATGAATCAGCCATAGTCAACCCTATCTCTTGATTCTCCGTGAGATCAATGCCTCTCTGGTGGTGTCTTTGTCAGTTTGAGCTGCTATAGCACAATACCATAGAGAGTGTGGCTTTAAACAACAGATGTGGATCTCTCATAATTCTGGAGGCTGGGAAGTCCAAGACCAAAGTGCTGGCTGTTTCAGTTCCTGATGGAGACCCACTTTCTGGCTTGTCAACAGCCACTTTCTTGCTTCATGGCAGACAGAAGAAGCTCTGGTATCCCCTGCTCATCTATAATGGCACTAAAAATGTCACTAATAATGGCACTAATCCTATTATGGGGGCTCTACCATCATGACCTCTCTAAACCTAATTACCTCCCAAAGGCCTTATCTCCTAATACCATCACATTGGAAATTAGGGCATCCACATATGAATTTGGGGGGACATAAACATTCAGTCCATAACAGATGGGAAGTGACTTGGTAGCCAACCCTCATGGGGACATAAACACCCCATCTGACTGATGCATATGTAGCCTCCCTTCAAACTTCCCCAGTGGCTGGACACTCACTACCTCTATCCACCAGACAAAATTCTGTTCTTTGGGGTGTAATAAATCTGGCCTTTATCCACAAGGCATCCATTCCCATATTTATAGAACTAGTCTTACTTTCTCTAGGCTAAATGTCCTGGTTCCTTCCATACAGTCTCCTATTCTCTGATCGACCAGGTCTGTGCAATGTGAATGATGCTCCCAGAGTACGCTGAAATTCCAAAAGATTGTTAAGTGATCAATCCCACTAGCCATGGAAATGATGGCTTAAGATAAACAGAGCTAAAAAAAAAAAAAAAAAAGATAAACAGAGCTATAAAATCACTCAGAGCTATTTATTTCCTGGTGTGCTGGGTTGGTTAAAGATAGAGTGACCTCCTAGAATTATTTAATTTGAGACCCACATTGGGCTCAGAAATTTCAGGACTTCTTTACAGGAGTATTCATCCAATCACTCTCCATGAAAGTTGTCAAGTGTCAACTCAGGACAACAGAAGGCTAAGGAATTCTCCCCAATTAATTTAAAAAAAAATGGACAATTTAGTCTGATTGGAATCCTTGAAATACATGTTCCATTTATGTTCAGATGGCCCTTCATATGGCCTCATTTTAGGCGTTGGACACAGAATTCAGCTGAAGGGATTGTTTGTTGTGAACTGGAGGTACTGGCCAGTACTCTTGATCTCCACGGAACTGGGCCAGAGAAAAGAGCTGCATTGGGGGCTGAGAGGAAGCAGGGGACGGGGGAGACTCCAAAGGAGGACAAATGAGTGCTGGGGGCCTTAACTTTCTTCCTGAGACACTTCATCATCCTTTTGGCCTCACTTAGAGTTTAGTCCAGCTCCCTGGTGGTACCTTACTGCTTCCCCTCCCCTGACCACTCCATCTTCAGAGATTTCCTTCAGAAGACCGTGGGTAAGTGAATGCAGGCCTGAGTCAGGAGCCATAGCTTTTAATCTGGGTTGCCTGCTGACTCTGTTTGAAGATAATTGCGCTGGGTTGGGTACAGTGCAGTTCTGTGGGCCAGCCAGGCATCATACCTGTCAGGAAGCCCTAGGGACACAGAACAATAGGCGAGGGATTTAAAGACCCAGACAGCTACTCATTAAAATAGGGTGCTAGGCTCTGGGCACTTAACTTACCAAATGCCTCTAGGGCATGAGACACTTCTTGAAAATGCCTGGGTGGTTTCTTTCCGGGCTTGATGAGGCTTGAGGAGGTCCATATATAACACCCATGTATTCCCATCCAAGCTCTGAAATATAGACTCAGCAGATGGAGGGGGAAATGTCAGCTCCATTACCTTCCCCCCTTCCAAATTCTTCTCCCTATTCACACAGTTCCTCTGTGTGGGGAGGGCTGATAGGTGGGGACCAAGCCAGGAGGATAGAGAGAACTAGTCATTTATTTCTAAGGAAAGAGGGTTGAGATGCAGGATAAAACATTTTGGTTAAGAATTGGCTGAAGAAGTTGGAAAGGAGTTGAGAGAGGCCAAAAGATCTCCTGAGCAGAACAGGGTCAGAGCATTTGATTTAATTCTGCTGCATTTTGTGAGCATCCACTTATAACAGGCACCATGCTTGGGTCTGGGACAGACAAGAGGTTCAAGGTCCTGCCTTCTATGTTCCCCACTACCATACTATGCTGTCTGCTGGAATGCAGACATGAACAAGGTGTAGAAACAGAGGAAGGAGTAACATTTCTGCAGGGGAACAGTCTAAAGAAGGTGAGCAAATAAAGGGTGGCCCTGATCAATGGAAAAGCATGGAAACAAACAAACAAAAACTCATACAGCATAAATGACATCCTATTCCAGAGGCAGGAGACTACACTAGTTAGAGCACCCCTTAAAATTCCAAATGAACCATAGGCGTGTTTGTGCTGGGAGGAATAATCTACCAGGGAGAGAAAAAAACAATCCTAGAAAAGTCCCAAGTTGGCTAGTTTGCCTGACCTGCACCTCTGCCCCTGTCACAACTGCTTCCTGCTGGACTAGACCCTGCTCATGTGCACACTGCCACTGGCATTCTAAGATAACCTTCTCCCCAAGGGTCCTTGCAAAAGCTTTGGCCCTTATGTCAACCTCCAAGAAGTCATGGTAGTTTTCCCAACCCCTTTACAAAACTGTTTCACACACATGATTGTGAAACCAAATGGCAGGTCAGGTTTAGACAAATTTCAGTGTATTGATCTTCCCTGTGAGGATTAGAATTGTCTGCTCTTTGGGGCAACAAGTGCTTTCACCCTTGAGAGGGGACTGTCCTTTGTAGTAGCTTTCCTTCATCACAACAGTCCCACCTGTCTGACAGCACATCTGATCAGAGCTTCCAGGTCCTGACAGCTGCTCGGAGCTACCACAGCCACCACCATGCCCAGGCAAACCAAGGTGCTGGCTTGTGTACCCAGAACATGATTCTGCTTAGCTCTGCAAAGACATTGCCTTGACCAGCACTCACAGCCCAATTACGGTCCATCTTGATTTAATAAGACATTAATGCCAAACAATAACAAAGGATTAACTTAAGCAAATAGAGAAGCCCACAAGCTCCAATGCTCCATGTGTCAGATTGATTTGCTTCCTCTGGGGCCAGGGCTGGGTCCCAGAGGCCACAGGGTAGGTTAAGGGAGTTGTATCTTTTACGGATGACTTCTGAGGGGAGGTGTGCCAGGGAGGGAAAGAGAAGGGATTGTTTGCAGGTCTGGAGTGGCAACTGCAGCTTTTATGCACCCAGGGATTTGTCTGCTAGAATAAGTCTGAAGTTGGCCATGAGGTGGTTTCAGACAGGGGCATGTGGGGCAGGGCCAGAGGCCTGACCTCTGTGGGGCGAAATGTCTCCTTCTGGTCTTTGGGCAGAAAGATACACCAGAGAATGTCAAGCAAATGAATGTGATCTTATGGCCGCATTGTAAACTCTTGACAGGGAGTAAAAGGTGCTAACCTCTCCTTGCATCTTCTACACTACTTAGAGTATTCAGCTCTTAGAAGCTGCTCAGGAAACAGTATTTGTTAAACAAATGAACGAATCTGTTTCCTCCCTACTAGAAATTCCCCATCTTGAAAGAGAAGCAAGTTTTGGGTGAGTCACAAATATTTGTTGTATCCGAGACCCTCCATTTCCATATTGTCTCTCGTTCTAGGAATTTGCTGAGAAACAGAAGCACAGCAAGGCTTTGCTTTATAAAGAGACAATGCTCCCAGAAAGTTGAGTGTTAAATCAGATTTTTGGAAAACAATAAGTAGTTTAAACACACAGTGGGAATTGGCTATCTTAGGAATGCTGTGAATTTGTATAGAAAGTAAGGTTAAATTATCTTAAAGTGAAATCAAGCTAAGTCACAGAAATCAGGCACACACATGGATGCACTCTCACTACACCCTCCCACATCTTTCTTTATCTGTCTCTAAGGGACCAATCTTAAATAAAAATTACATTACATTATTCAAAAAGAAAACTCAGTGGGACTATTGCTCTTTAAAATACAAACCCAGTGATAGGAATTCTCCTTATCTTCCAGGATTACGGCCACTGATTCCCAGTAGGGGAAGAGGGGAAAATAGGCTGGTACATCACCGATCACCAGTTGGCTGATTAGTTTCTGGGAAGCCAGTGAGTCACACTGTGGCCCTTGTGGGCAAGCCATATGTACTCCTCATCAATGACCATGAATCTGCTCTCAGAAGGAGAGGGTGGGACCCTTGCAGGCCTCTGGACAGACGCAGCCTGGATTGTGGGAATGGAATAGGAAATGAACAGGCATGGAGGGGACCAACCTCAAACTCCAAACAAGCTCCTTTAATTGGTCTTTGTGGTCTCAGCTGCAGAAAGTGGAGGTACTAAGGGTTCTTTCAGTGGGGTACAGTGTATAGGGCTGGGATGGGGTTCTTGCCAGCACCCAGATCTCTTCCTCTAGAGGTGAGGGAAGTGCTGGGGGGCTCAGTGAGTGTGATAAACTAAATTATTCTTCTCTGATAGTTAGTATCCTCCCTGAAGGAGGATTTTTAAGTAATGCTGGGCCATCCCACATGCTTTAGACAAAGAAATGTGAGCAGAAGTGACCTGGATCATTTCCAGGCAGAGGCTGTAAGAGTCAGCATCCATGGTCACCATAGAGTTCCCGATAGTGACTGTGGTATCAACCTGGATCCCAGAGGGACCATGACACAGAGAAGAGCCCCAGTCAACTTGTGCTAAATTCACAGAATGAGCAAGAAATAAACATCTGATGTCTTAAACCACTGAGGTTTAATAAACTACTGTTTATTGTCATTACTGTTTATTATTGCCTATACAGATAGGTGTGTATATAGATACAGATGGTGTGAGCATGAACCCTGTGAGAAGATTCCATAGAACCAAGGACACCCCTCAGGGAGGTGGGGATGGAAGATGGAAGATGAGTGTGCATCTCCCAAGTTACTCCTGAGCCCCGAGGAACCAGGCCTCAGGGATATGAGGGCAGGGTTGTCTCGTCTCTGAGAGATTAAGATAACGTTCAATGGAACCTTGTTAATAGTTCTCCCCAAGTGAACAGAATTTTCCTTTCTGCACTCTGACCTTTCCCAGCTGTCCATCCCTATCTGTGGATTAAGCATGAACTAATACCCAGTCCTGTGGTTCTGTCTCTCAAAACAAGCTGTGTTCCGGATGCTGATCACGTGAAGCCCTGCTGGGAAGAGGAGCCTAACTTGCAAGAAATACGTAGGAGCAAGACAGTGCAGAACTGAATGATAAACTCTGCAGTCCTTGTTTTGGTTTTGAGTGTGGCAAAATATACATTATGTAAAATGTACTATCTTTACCATTTTGAAGTGTCTGGTTTGGTGGCATGAAGTGCATTCAGGTTTTTGTGTAACCATTCACATCATCATGATCACACCATCATTTCTGGAACTCTTTCCATTTTGCATAACTGAACCTCTAAACCCATTAAACAGTAACTTCCCATCTCCCTGCTTCCTCCTGGCAGCCACCATTCTATTTTATCTCTCTATGGTTTTGACTACTCTAGGTATCTGCCATCTCTTTGCATCAGGTTGAAGAACAGTGGTCTTCATATCTCTTTAACCACAAATTCCAATCAGTTAAATAAGTTGGCATACACACCACCAATGTGTCTATTATCATTCATTTATACATTAATACATTTATATCACTCCACTAATGCATTAGGTATATTTTTAAACATATAGAAAGCAGCAGAACTTTAAGTCCTTCTTTCTTTCTTTTTTTTTTTTAAGCCCTTCTTTCTAAGAAAATATTTACATTGAAAAAAATTCAGACTGACAGAAAAGTTGCAAAAATAGTACAGAGAGTTCCCACATTCCCTTCTCTGAGTTTCTCCTAATGCTACTATTTCACACAATCGCAGGACAGATATCAAAACTAAGATAGCAACAGGGGTACAATACCCATAGCTGAACTACAGACTTTATTTGGATTTTCACTAGCTTTTTCCACTAAAATGCTTTTTATCTCCTGGGATCTAGTCTAGGACCTCACACTGCATTTACTCATCCTGATTCCTTCATCTCCTGGTCCAGTCTGTGACAGTTTCTGTTTTTCTTTGTCTTTTATGACAGGGACATTTTGTAGAATTTCTCACAATTTGAGTTTGCGGGAGATCTTCTGATGTTTAGATTCGTTATATGTTTTTGGCAGAGACACCAACATGCCCTTTTCCGTGTAACCTATCAAGGGGCTCTGTCAGATCCATACATCCTACTCCTGGTAATGTTCACATTGACCAGTTACTTAGGTGGGGTTGTCCTACTGTCAAGCTATGATTTTTTCCTCTGTAAATGATAAATATCTTGGGAGAGATACTGTGGGATTATGCAAATATCCACTTTCTCCTGGAACTTTTGCCCACTGATGTTAGCATCTGTGTGGATCCTGCCTGCAGTAGTTACTACTGTGATGTTCTCATGGTGACTTTTCTCTTTCCTTCATTCTTTCTACATTTATTATTTGGAATTCTTCCAAAAGGAGGGGTTATTTTTTCATTTTCATTTATTTATATTTGATTATTTATTTAAATCAGAGCAAATTCATGTCTAGTATGTGGTGATAATCTAGAAATATTTATTTATTTATTTAATTTCCCAAATTGTTCAGCTCTGGCTATTGGGAGTTCCTTCAGGCTAGCTCCTACGCACTCCACCCTTAAAAAACAAAAACAAAAACAAACATGCTCCCAACATTTTAAAAGCATTTCCTTGCTCTCTGACTCCACAAGATGCTTCAGGCTCATCTTGCATTTTCCCTGCCCCAGGCCTGGAGTCAACCATTTCTTCAAAGAGGCCTGACTCCTTTGCCTGGAGAATGGGTGCCAGGTATGTTCACTGCTGCTAGAGCGTCCTCACTTCTAGGCCCTCTCAGCTGACAGAGACAGGAAATATATGTGTATATACTAATATAGGGATACACATTTTCCTCTGTTTTTTCTGTATCTATTTGTACAGGTAGTTAAAAAACAGGAGTGCCCATCAACAAATGAATGGATCAACAAGATGTGATATAAACAGGTAATGGAACATGATTCAGCCTTGAAAAGAAATGAAATTCTGATAAATGCTACAACAAGGATGAACTTAAAAAGCAATATGTTGAGTGAAATAAACAAGACCCAGAAGAAGAAATACTGTATGATGCCCCTAACATGGGGCACCTAGAACAGTCTTATCCATATAATCGAGATTAACAGGGACTGGAGGGAGTGGGGGATGGAGAATTATTTCATGTTACAGCATTTCTGTTTGGGATGAAGAAAAAGTTCTGGAAATGGATAGTGGTTATGGTTGCATGACATTATAAATGTAGTTAATGTCACTGAATCTTACAGTTAAAAATGATAAAAATGGTAAATGTTATATGTATTATACCACTAAAACAAACAGAGTTTGTGCTGATACCTCTGAATCCAGTCCAACACCACAGAGTTCATTTGGGCCTTCCCCGCCCTTGTTTGTAACTTTTTCTCTGACAGTGAGAGCACAGGCTTTCCTTATCTATAATGTGTTTACTTTTGTTCGACCCGAGTATATCCATTTTCAGAATTGCCAATGCAGACCCCTGTGAGAAACAGATTTGCTAACCACATTACTCTGTGTAGTTTATTTTTTCTTCAGGCTTATGATAGCCAAAGTACTATTTTCCAAAATTATGTAGGTTAGTTCTTTTCTTCTCCACTCCCTTCAGTATGCTGACGTCATTCATTTGTATTACAGTTACATCACTTGTTACAATTTGTATTTCATTTTGAGTTCGCCCCACATCCTGGTTGGTTTTTACTTAATTTAGATGCTGTAAAATTCACTTTTTATAACATTCTCTGCTGTGGGTTTTGAAAAATGCATAGAGCAGTGTATCCATTACCACAAACACATGATATAGAACAATCCCATCACCTCCAAATTCTCTCATCAACTCCTGCCATCAACTCCTCCCAACCTCTGGCAGCCACTGATTTATTCTCTGCCCCCATCATTTTGTCTTTTCTGGAATGTCATGTAAACAGAATCATACCATATGGAGCCTCTTGGTTCTGACTTCTTTCACTTATAGAATACATTTAAGATTCATCCATATTATTGTTTCAATCAATACTTTGTTCTTTTCATAGTTTGTTCATTCACCAGGACATCTGGGTTTTTCCACTTTGGGACAATTATGAATAAAGGTGCTATGAGTATCCACAAACAGATTTTTTTATGTGATAAGTTTTTGTTTCTCTTGAGTAAATACCCAGGAGAAGGATATTTGCATCATATAAGTATATGTTTAACTTTATATGAGACTGCCAAACTGTTTTTCAAAGTGGTTGTGCCATTTGCATTCCCACTAGAAATATGTGAGGGTTTCAATTGTTCCAAGGTCTCACCAGTACTTAGCATGAATAAGGGTTTATGGGTATTTACATTTTCTGTTTTTCTCTTATTTTAGTCTAATATGTGGTGGTATCTCATAATGGTTTTAATTTAATGGTGTTGAATTGAATTTCAGCAGTGAGGATTATGGAGCCAGGCAGAGACCAGCCCATTGCATTCTGAACCTCAGTTTCTGGGGTCCCTATTCAAAGTCCTTCAGGTAAACAGGGAAACAGCAACAAGCCTGAGAAACAGTCCTATGTCTTTATCAATCCCTGCCTGATTTTTGCAACTAACTCCCATCTGTACCATGCTTATGCATTTCATAGTCATGAGCTTTAATCTTCATAACCACCCTTCAAGGTAACTAGCCACTAGGACTGCCTCCATTTTACAAATGAGAAAACTGGCTTGGAGAGGCTAAGTCACTTGGCTGAGATTACCAGGACTCAAGTCTGGATCAGCTCCTTCTAGATCTTGGGCTTTTGCCATTAAATGTGCAGGATGGGGTGCCACTGTTTTCACAATTCAGTTAATCTTGACTTTATTTTCATAGACAAATACAGCCACATAGTCTATTAATATAAATATATACTGGGTCTCTACTACAGGTAGGCAAGCCACTCCTAGGTTAGATGGGGGTTCAAACATTAATAAGATGTAGTTTCGGCTCTGATGGATCTACCCAAACACATATAAATTTGCTGCTGCTACTGCTGCTGCTAAGTCGCGTCAGTCGTGTCCGACTCTGTGCGACCCCATAGATGGCAGCCAACCAGGCTCCTCGTCCCTGGGATTCTCCAGGCAAGAATACTGGAGTGGGTTGCCATTTCCTCCTCCAGTGCATGAAAGTGAAAAGTGAAAGTGAAGTTGCTCAGTCGTGTCCGACTCTTCGAGACCTCATGGGCTGCAGCCTACCAGGCTCCTCCATCCATGGGGTTTCCCAGACAAGAGTACTAGAGTAGGGTGCCATTGCCTTCTCCTATATAAATTTGATGACTCTCAAATTTAAGTCTTTGGCCTGGACTACTTCCCAAAACTGCAATCATATATCCAACTGCCTATCTGACATCCCCACCTGGATGTCTAATAGTTGGAAACCAAACTCCTCCTCTTTCTCAACTCTTACCAGCCTTTCTTGTCTTTCCCCTCACTTCATGATGACCCCACTTTTCCTGTCGCCCAGTCCTAAAGCTTTGGAGTCATCCTCAACTTCATTCTTCTTCTTCTTTTTTTTTTTTTAAAAAAACCAAAACAAACAAATCCACGTTCATCCTCAAGATCTGAGGGCTTTACTTTGGAACTTCTCCAGCAGCTGACCTTGTCTCACCAGCTACAACACAACTACTTTGGTCCAAATGGCTGTCATCTCTCCTTCTGCACTCTGCAGTCTCTCTTGGGCACAAAGGACCTTGTTAAAACGGAGTCAGATATAGCCACTCCCCCTCTAAAAAATAAAAGCCAGTGTTCCTACAATGGCCTCTGGGGCTCTGCACAATGTGGTTCCTTGTGGCCATACTGACCTCATCTCTTACTAACCTATCCCACTCCACTCCAGTCACACTGGACCCCAATATTCCTACTGGGTTTTCCTGCTTTGGAGGCTTTGTACTTGTGGTTTCCTTTGCCTGGACTATTCTTTCTCCTAATGGCCATGTGGCTCCCTCTGCAACTTCCTCGGGGCTTTCTCGAACCCATCCTCACTGAGGCCCCTAGCCCTGGCCCCTGTCCTCCACGCACACACATTTTTACTTCTCTTTCCAACTTTGCATTTCTCCAGGGTACATACCGCCATCCAACACATGTTATAAATATAGGATGCTTTCTTGACTTCTTTCTTTCTTTGCTTGGCCTTTCCCACTAGAATATAAGCTGTATCTGTTTTGTTCATAATGTATCCCTAGGCAGCAGAACAGTGCCTGGCAAATGGTAAGTCCTCAGTAAACAAACACTTGTCAAATGAAGGAAATAACTAATACAAGAAGAAAGAGATCCTTGTACACATGAACAGCAGAATAGGTGCTATAGTGTTGCCTCAGAGAAGTGATTCCATCAGAAGGGGTCAGGTGGAGAAGGGAGAATGATAACTATTTGAGGAGTAAAGGACTTATTTTGTAATTCTGCATGCATACCAACATAGCCTGCATTTTCTACTGTGTCTTCCCAATTCTTTACTTGTTTTGAAGCACTTAAGATTAAGATTTAGACACTTGGAATTTAAAGTACGACACAAATGAATGTATCTACGAAACAGAAACAGATTCACAGACATAGAGAACAGATTTGTGGTTGCCAAGAGGGTGGGGCAGTGGGGGAGAGAAATATTGGGCATTTGGGATTAGCAGATGTAAAATATTATACATACGATAGATAAACAACAAAGTCCTACTGTATAGCACAGGGAACTATATTCAGTATCTTGTGATAAGCCATAATAGAAAAGAATATGAAAGAGAATACATATATGTGTAACCGAGTCACTTTGCTATACAGTAGGAAATAACACAACATTGTAAATCAACTATACTTCAATAAAATTCTTAAAAAATTAAAAAAGACTAGGATTTAGGAATAACAACTTAAAAGTAAAATTACTCTCATCACGGCTGTGTGCTTACACACAAGCAAAAAATTTCTTAAAAAAGCTGATGTCAAACGACCACTGTCTAATGCTCTATCTCCCTTCTCTGCTGCTGCAGGAAGCCCCGTGTACCTGGGAGCAAGGTGGGCAGCTGGGTCAGGAGGGCCTCTTTCAGCGCCCACAGTGCCTGGTGCCACGCCCAGCCCCATGCTAGCCACTCATTGTCTCATCTGTTTCTCTTCCCTTTTCTTGTCCCTGGGGTGCTTTGAGGGCTTTGGGAGTCTCTTTTCCTGTCCACATCTTTCCCATGCCAAAGAAATTTCAAACACATTCCAAGAGTGAAATTGGGTACCTTTAAGGTGAAACTTCTTTTCATGGCACCCAAGGAATTCAAGAGTGGTGGCTGCAGAGGCCCCGCCTATCAGGCCACAGGGCAGGTGTGAGGCTTAATAGCCTGATTACAGACCATAATGAACCCACTCTACAATGCCCAGCAGCCTCTCAGGTCAGCAGGTGTGAGAGAGGGAAGTTGCTCAAACCAGAGGCTTCTCCACACAACAGAGTGGAAAGTCTCTCTGTCCTTTAGCCCCAAATCCAGATCCTTCCTCTCTGCTCTCTATGCCATTCTGCTATACAGAGTGTGACTGCTGGTTTCTTTCCTGTCTCCTTCCTTCCCTAACTCAGGCAGGGCCCACCTACATCCCTGAGTCACTCACTCATTCAGTCAACAAACATGTAATATGTGCCTACTTGGTGCCCAGTCCATGGCAGAGTCCTGGCAGGCCCATCTCTGCTCCTGTGGAAGTCCTGATCCTCAAGCATCCTGGTCTCATCTGTACATATCTTGGGGCTAGAGCCTTAAAAGAAAGCCAGAATTCCTGAAAGTTTTAGGAACTTCCAGTTTGGGGCGAAGAAAAATTTGGAGTAAGGACAGAATGGGGGTAAAAAGAGAAAGAAAAAGAATGAGATGATCTTGGAGTGGGGACAATGTCTCTAGGGGGAAATGTTTACAAAATATTCTCCAAATAGTAAATTAATACATTTCAGTACTCCTCTGTATTTTTCAAAACCATCCTACCTATTCTCTAATTCTCTTGTCACAACACCCTTGTGAAGTAGGCAAGGCAGGAGGAATTATCTTCAATTGATCAATGAGGCATGTGAGACTCAGACAGGGTAAGAGCCTCACCCAACCTTGTAGAGTGAGTCAGTGGTAAAGCTGAGACCAGCATTGGGGTTTTCTTTCTCTTCCACCAGTGTCAAGGACATTATCCTATTATGATGATGTCATGAGAGGCATGTATATGTCTCCTAATTAGATTCATTTTAACCAATTAAGTATCATAATCATCCGTGGGGACATGAGGTGTAGCTCTTGCCCTAGCCTGCTTTGATCTATGATTGGTTGGCCAAAACGATGGGCACCATGGTGATAGGTTGGCTACCAATAATTCACAGACTTCTGAGCAAAATTTTTATTAGGAGTAGTCATTATGGATGTTGGTATCATTGAGATTCCTAAAATGTTAGTTGGGTGCCTGCCGTCATGGTTACATGCCCTTGTTTCTCTCAGTTCAGTTCAGTTCAGTCGCTCAGTCATGTCCAACTCTTTGCGACCCCATGGCCTGCAGCACACCAGGCCTCCCTGTCCATCACCAACTCCTGGAGTTTACTCAAATTCATGTCCATCGAGTCAGTGATACCATCCAACCATCTCATTTCTCTAGAAATATAAGGCAGAAGCCTATGTCTCTGCTCTCATGACATCTCCTCATCTGATGGAGACAGGGTCCTGAGAGGGCCTCCAGTCTGAAGAAGGAGGCTCAGTCCCCATCTTCCATGAACCATTTATTTGGGAGGAGGGCCATGGTTATGCTGTTAGGGGCCTCCTGGTTTGACTGGTTGTGCTGGCAACCCAACCTGCTCTGTAAGTTTCTGAGGGTTTCTAGTTCAGAACCTCTTCCTTCCTCCTTATGTAGCTTGGTGTGCAAATTCCCCATCATTGAGGATGGTCAGTGCCAGGGAGTGTAAGAGCCTAGGCATGCATCCTTGGAGTGGGGAGGCCCTTTAAAGTAGAAAGAAGCCACTCAGCAGCACCAATTGCTACCTTGTTGAGAATATGGGTTTAGTGTGACCAGATTTGGTAGTTTTCTAAAGGAAACTGGAAGTAAAAATTTTAAGTGAAATTCTCAATATTTAAATACTGGCTCAGGGACTTTCCCTGGTGGTTCAGTGGCTAAGATTCTGTGCTCCCTTTGCATGATGCCTGGGTTCCATCCCTGGTCAGGGAACTACTACATGCTGAACTAAGGTTTTACGTGACTCAACTAAGACCCAGCTCAGCCAAATAAATAAATAAGCATTTTAAAATAAAATAAATAAACACTAGCTAAAATTTTTAAAAACACTGTAAAGTTCATTAATGTACATTTCTGTGGGGCATATTCAATTATTTTACATTTTTCCTAATTTTACTATGTTGAAAAATTCTAAATCCAGGAAAGCCGAGAGAAAAATAAGATGAATACTTCACCAAGACCCACCTATTTCTAGTGTGTAGACCTACCTGTTGCTAACACATTTGTTTTATTTTGCTTTCTTTCGCTTTACGTACATACACACTTTCTAATTTACTAAATGTTTGAGAGTAAATTGCAACCATATGATCCTTCATCCCTAAATACTACAGCAGGAATCTTCTAAGAACAGGATATATTCCTATATAACCATAATATGATTTCACATTCAAGAAATTACATATGATATAATATTATCTAACGTATGGTCCATATTCAAACTTCCACAGTTATCATAATATCCTTTATGACTCTTTTGTTTTTTAATCCATAATCTAATCTAGACTCACACACATTTTTAGTGTCCTTTAGTCAACAAGTCCCCTGCCTTCTCTGTTCATGACAGGACAGTGTAGAAGGATCCAAGGTCAGCTGTTTGGAGATTGTCTCTGGGTTTGTCTGATTATGTATCCTTGTGAGTGGAAGGTCAGACATTTTGGGCAAGAATCCTACCTGGATGCCACTGGATGCCCTTTTCACTACATCACATCAAGAGGCACGTGATGTCAGTCTGTCCCGCGCTTAGTGATGCCAAGCTTGACCATGTCGTTAAGGTGGTTTCAACCAGGTTTCTCCACTGTAAGGTGACCTTTTCCCCTTGTAACTAATAGGTAATCTGTGGAGTGATATTTGGAGAGTGCCATCTTTGGTTTATTTGGCACTTCTGCAGGTATCTTGGGAATACAAAAAGAGACAATGGTACAGCTGTAATCAGATGCCTGGTCTGAGGCCTGATTCTGAGGATGAACAAGGGTAAGTAAACTTACAGTCTCAAGGCTAATGAGTGGGTGAATCAGGGTTTGAATCATGGCATTCCTGAGTACTAGGATAGTGTGCTTAATCCATACAGGCAGAAAGCAGGTTAGTGGTTGTAGAGATTGGGAGGAGTGGGGATGGGAAGTGGCTGAGTAATGGGTACAGAGTGTTGAGAATATTCTGGAATTAGTGGTGATAGCCACACAGCATGTGCCTATACTAAAAACCACTGAATTCCACACTTTGAAATGGTTAAAATGGCTATGTAAATTTGTGTTTATGTACTCTAGGCATACAAGAATTAAAATTTGTGTTTAGTAGTCCTATGTGTAGAGTACTCCATAAAAGTACTTTTATGTCATGTAAATTTGTCTTCAATAATAAAGAAAAAGAAAAGACAAAATCCTGTGCTTTTCTCCATACCGTGTTGACTTCCTGGTCAAAGATAAAACTAAAAATTTATCAGAAATGTGAGCAGATCTGTGGACAGTTGCTAGCCTCATTATTCTTCATTAAGATGAAAACTTGGAAATAACCTAAATATCCAACAATGGGACATCAGTTAAATAAATTGTGGACAGCCAATGAAGGAATGTTATGGATCTATTCCAAATTATGTCTTGAAAGAATTTTTGATGACATAGAAATGTGCTCATGATATAATGTTAAAGGAAAGAGAACAGGATGCAACACTATATATAATTACACACAGTGCACGTGTATGTGCTTAAAAAAGAGGTCTCTATGGATATACGCCAAACTCTTAACATTGCATAGCTCTGGGGTTATGGGTTATTTATTTTCTTCTCTATACTTTATTGCATATCCAAGTTTTCCTTTAGTAAGCATTTGTTACTTTTATAATTTAAAAAAGTACAGTAAAAGTTATTAAAACAAATTTAGCGAAGTTTTCCCTGTACTCTTTCTGGCTCTGGGCATAGTTCCCAGGACCTCTCCTCTCCCCCGCACCCTACCCAGATAAATAACAAGCAGATAAATATTTCAAAAGGTCCTGATCTCAGCTGCTGCCCAATTCCAGCAGCAAATTAAAGGGACACTGCCCTGCTCCCAGGCCCAAAGCTGGTTATGGCCCTGAAATGCCCTGTTTTTCTGGCTGGAGGGCCTAGAGTACTCCTCAGGAATCTAGACTTATGAGAGGCAACCACTACCTGGGTGGATACAGAAGGCCCCCAACTTACAAGGGCTGTCCTGCCGCCAGGCTAACCAACACTTAATAGCTATCAGTCATTGACACCTCAGTGTGACTGAACTTGCTAGTTTTCTGAGCATGGGTGGATAAGAAGAGACATGCCCCCAAGAAAAATGACAAAATCCAACTTCAATTTTTTTAGCTCCTTGGACACTGACTCTGAGTGGTGACGTTCATAAGTATACAAAATTAGCAAGGATTGAGGTCATTTCAAGGGCAGAGACACTCAGCCCTAGCTGCTCACAGAAACAACTAGTTCAGTTCAGTTCAGTTCAGTCGCTCAGTCGTGTCCGACTCTCTGCGACCCCAGGAATTGCAGCACGCCAGGCCTCTCTGTCCATCACCAACTCCCGGAGTCTACCCAAACCCATGTCCATCGAGTCGGTGATGCCATCCAACCATCTCATCCTCTGTCGTCCCCTTCTCCTCCCGCCCCCAATCCTACCCAGCATTAGGGTCTTTTCCAATGAGTCAACCCTTCGCATGAGGTGGCCAAACTATTGGAGCTTCAGCTTCAACATCAGACCTTCCAATGAACACCCAGGATTGATCTCTTTTAGGATGGATTGATTGGATCTCCTTGCAGTCCAAGAAACTCTCGAGTCTTCTCCAACACCACAGTTCAAAAGCATCAATTCTGCGGCGCTCAGCTTTCTTCACCGTCCAACTCTCACATCCATACATGACCGCTGGAAAAACCATAGTCTTGACTAGACGGACTTTTGTTGGCAAAGTAATGTCTCTGCTTTTAAACATGCTATCTAGGTTGGCCATAACCTTCCTTCCAAGTAGTAAGCGTCTTTTAATTTCATGGCTGCAGTCACCATCAGCAGTGATTCTGGATCCCAAAAAAGTAAAGTCTGACACTGTTTCCACTGTTTCCCCATCTATTTCCCATGGAGTGATGGGACCAGATGCCATGATCTTAGTTTTCTGAACGTTGAGCTTTAAGCCAACTTTTTCACTCTCCTCTTTCACCTTCATCAAGAGGCTCTGTAGTTCTTCTTCACTTTCTGCCATAAGGGTGGTGTCATCCGCATATCTGAGGTTATTGATATTTCTCCCGGCAATCTTGATTCCAGCTTGTGTTTCTTCCAGCCCAGCGTTTCTCATGATGTACTCTGCATATAAGTTAAATAAGCAGGGTGACAATATACAGCCTTGACGGACTCCTTTTCCTATTTGGAACCAGTCTGTTGTTCCATGTCCAGTTCTAACTGTTGCTTCCTGACCTGCATACAGGTTTCTCAAGAGACAGGTCAGATGGTCTGGTATTCCCATCTCTTTCAGAATTTTCCACAGTTTATTGTGATCCACACAGTCAAAGGCTTTGGCATAGTCAATAAAGCAGAAATAGATGTTTTTCTGGAACTCTCTTGCTTTTTCGATGATCCAGCGGATATTGGCAATTTGATCTCTGGTTCCTCTGCCTTTTCTAAAACCAGCTTGAACATCTGGAAGTTCACGGTTCACGTATTGCTGAAGCCTGGCTTGGAGAATTTTGAGCATTACTTTACTAGCATGTGAGATGAGTGCAATTGTGCGGTAGTTTGAGCATTCTTTGGCATTGCCTTTCTTTGGGATTGGAACGAAGACTGACCTCTTCCAGTCCTGTGGCCACTGCTGAGTTTTCCAAATTTGCTGGCATATCGAGTGCAGCACTTTCACAGCATCACCTTTGAGGATTTGAAATAGCTCAACTGGAATTCCATCACCTCCACTAGCTTTGTTCGTAGTGATGCTTTCTAAGGCCCACTTGACTTCACATTCCAAGATGTCTGGCTCTAGGTGAGTGATCACACCATTGTGATTATCTGTGTCATGAAGATCTTTTTTGTACAGTTCTTCTGTGTATTCTTGCCACCTCTTCTTAATATCTTCTGCTTCTGTTAGGTCTATACCATTTCTGTCCTTTATCGAGCCTATCTTTGCATGAAATGTTCCCTTGGTATCTCTAATTTTCTTGAAGAGGTCTCTAGTCTTTCCCAATCTGTTGTTTTCCTCTATTTGTTTGCACTGATCGCTGAGGAAGGCTTTCTTATCTCTCCTTGCTATTCTTTGGAACTCTGCATTCAGATGAGAATATCTTTCCTTTTCTCCTTTGCTTTTCGCTTCTCTTCTCTTCCCAGCTATCTGTAAGGCCTCCTCAGACAGCCATTTTGCTTTTTTGCATTTCTTTTCCATGGGGATTTTCTTGATCCCTGTCTGCTGTACAATGTCACGAACCTCTGTCCATAGTTCATCAGGCATTCTGTCTATCAGGTCTAGTCTCTTAAATCTATTTGTCACTTCCACTGTATACTCATAAGGGATTTGATCTAGGTCATACCTGAATGGTCTAGTGGTTTTCCCTACTTTCTTCAATTTAAGTCTGAATTTGGCAATAAGCAGTTCATGATCTGAGCCACAGTCTGCTCCCGGTCTTGTTTTTGCTGACTGTATAGAGCTTCTCCATCTTTGGCTGCAAAGAATATAATCAATCTGATTTCGGTGTTGACCATCTGGTGATGTCCACGTGTAGAGTCTTCTCTTGTGTTGTTGGAATAGGGTGTTTGCTATTACCAGTGCGTTCTCGTGGCAAAACTCTATTAGCCTTTGCCCTGCTTCATTCTGTACTCCAAGGCCAAACCTGCCTGTTACGCCAGGTGTTTCTTGACTTCCTACTTTTGCATTCCAGTCCCCTATAATGAAAAGGACATCTTTTTTGGGTGTTAGTTCTAGAAGGTCTTGTAGGTCTTCATAGAATCGTTCAACTTCAGCTTCTTTGGCGTTACTGGTCGGGGCATAGACTTGGATTACCGTGATATTGAATGGTTTGCCTTGGAACAGAGATCATTCTGTCATTTTTGAGACTGCATCCAAGTACTGCATTTCGGACTCTTCTGTTGACCATGATGGCTACTCCATTTCTTCTAAGGGATTCTTGCCCACAGTAGTAGATATAATGGTCATCTGAGTTAAATTCACCCGTTCCAGTCCATCTTAGTTCGCTGATTCCTAGAATGTCAACGTTCACTCTTGCCATCTCCTGTTTGACCACTTCCAGTTTGCCTTGATTCATGGACCTAACATTCCAGGTTCCTATGCAATATTGCTCTTTACAGCATCAGACTTTGCGTCTATCACCAATCACATCCACAGTTGGGTATCGTTTTTGCTTTGGCTCCATCCCATCATTCTTTCTGGAGTTATTTCTCCACTGATCTCCATTAGCATATTGGGCACCTACTGACCTGGGGAGTTCATCTTTCAGTGTCCTATCCTTTTGCCTTTTCATACTGTTCATGGGGTTCTCAAGGCAAGAATACTGAAGTGGTTTGCCATGCCCTTCTCCAGTGGACCACAATCTGTCAGACCTCTCCACCATGACCCATCCGTCTTGGGTGGCCCCACACGGCATGGCTTAGTTTCATTGAGATAGACAAGGCTGTGGTCCGTGTGATCAGATTAGCTAGTTTTCTGTTGTTTTAGTTTTAGTGTGTCTGCCCTCTGATGCCCTCTCGCAACACTTACCGTCTTACTTGGATTTCTCTTACCTTGGGCCTTGGGTAATTCCTCTTGCCGCCGCCACCGCTGCCGCCGGCCCCAGCCCCCGGCCTGGCCTAGCCCCTCTCGACTGCCGCCCCCGGCCCTCGGCCCCCAGCCCCCGGCCCGGCCTAGGCCCTGTCAGCCGCTGCCCCCGGCCCCCGGCCCACTAGGAAGCTTTTAAAAAAGACCAATGCCCAGCACCACCCCATCCCGAGATTCTGTTATGATCAGTCTCAGGTGGGACGATCATCAGGATTTTCCTAAACTCCTCTAAGTCTCCAACCAGGCTTGAGAAGCAGGAGACTTAGGGATCTTATTCCAATGACTGTTTGCTGTTAAAAATAATTTAAGGAGTGCTGCTAATAAAAGTATTCATAAGCACCCGACAAGAAGTGATACCTTCTTTTCTAAGGAATATTTCAAGATGGGGGAAAAAAACCCAAACATTTGTTTTACACTTGGGCATAATCGGGATTCGTAGCCTTAGGACTCAATCATTTCGTTGTTAGGACAAAAGCCATAGGATATGATCAGAGATGCAAAGAAAAATTTATTTGAAATGATGTTATCTGTAACATAAACATTTTGAGACAACATTATCATCTGTTGTTTCTGATTCCTTGAAACCTGGTACAAGTTGAGGTTGGTCAAGAAATCAAGCAGGCAAGTAATTTTAAACTTAATACTGAATTTTTAGACTTGGCACGAGGATGGATCTATACCTCTCTGTGTCTTTTGTTGTTTAGTCACTAAGTCATGTTCAACTCTTTTGTGACCCCATGGACTATAGCCCGCCTGGCTCCTCTGTCCATGGGATTTCCCAGGCAAGAATATTGGAGTGGGGAGCCATTTCCTTCTCCAGGGGATCTTGCTGACCCAGGGATTGAACCAACTCTCTTGCATTGCAGGTAGATTCTTTACCACCGAGCCACCGGGGAAGCCCCCTCTGTATTTTAGTTCCTTCTATTTGCAAAGAGAGGAGACACATTAAGGCTTTTCAAAAAACCTAGCAGGAAACGACCTCAAATATACCAAACAGTCAAATCTCAGGAGCCTGAACCATCCATTGGAAAATATTTCATTGTTTAGGATACAACACAGCTGTAGTGACATGGTCATTTAACCATCTCCTTAGCAAGGATGCTGAAGCTCCTTCTGTCAAACTCATCATCACAGTGACTGGGCCATTCTCTGTCCACTGACTGTATTGACTTTCTCAGCCTTTCCAGGGAAGACTTCCAGGAAGGAATCTAATTGGTTCTAACCCTTTTCTAACTCGTTAATTTGACAAATATTTATTAAATACCTACTCTGTACCAGACTCTTTCTAGGCACCAGAGATATAGCAGTAGGCAAAATACACAAAGTCCCTGTGTTCAGGGTGTTTACATTTTAGTGAAGGAAGACAAAAAAAATTAAACACACATTCCCACAACACATACACATATATATGTATCAAATGTCAGACAGTGCTACGTGCAGAGATGAATAAAGCACTTAAAGGGAGAGAGAGTGGGAGGTGGTGCCAAGTTTCATAGAGCAGTAAGGGAGGACCTCTCTGACAAGGTGAACTTCAAGGTAAGATCTGAAGACAGCAAGAGAAGAGTTTTCCAGGCAATGGAAAGAGTAGTTACAATACAGAGTTCCTGGACTGGGGAGACAGGGAAGTGTGTTTGCAGGGGAGTGGAGGGTGGGGACAGGGACGCAGCAAGGAGGTCAATGGGGTGGCTGCTGCAGGTCTCTGAGTCACCTGGGTCAGGGTTCTGGCTGTGATGGGTACAACGTGGCCAGGTAGGGTTGTCAAGAGTTGCTGATGGATTATAGGTACAGATGAGATGGAGAGAAGAACCAAGGATGATTGCAAGGTTTTAACTTGAGTAACTGAAAGAATAAAGTTGCTAGGATAGAAAAATACTCAAGAGAGGGAATGAAGGAATGTCAGGAGTTTCGTTTTGAACATATGTAGCTTGGATGCTATCCAAGTGGATATTTTGGATGGGGATTGAATATAAGAGTGGCATTTAGAGGAATGGGCTTCCCTGGTGGCTCAGTTGGTAAAGAATCCGCCTGCAGTGTGGGAGGCCTGGGTTCAATCCCTGGGTTGGGAAGATCCCCTGGAGAAGGGAAAGGCTACCCACTCCAGTATTCTGGCTTGGAGAATTCTATGGACTGTATAGCCCATGGGGTTGCAAAGAGTCGGACACGACTGAGTGATGTTCACTTTTACTTTAGGGGGAAGATGTGGACTGAAGTATATATTGGGATTATCAGTATATTCATGGTTGATTATGGGACTGAATGAGCTCAGCTAGAGAGCAAATACAGAGGGTGAAGAGGAAACACTGAGAGTTAAACCCTGGGATCTTTCAACATTCAAAGATCAAGAAAATGAAGCAGATCCTAAAAAAGAGGTCAAGAAGGCACAACCAGTGAAGTTGGAGATGAACCAAGAAAGAGTGGTTTTGGACATCAAAAGGAGAAATATCTCAGGAAGAATGATCCACTGTGTCACAAGCTGTTGGGAGGTGGAGGAAGGTGAGGACTGAGAACTGACCAACCATTTTGCAACACAGTGGCCATTGGTGGTTTCTTCAAGAGTGGAAGTATGGGAGCAACAGTTTGACTGGAATGAGTTTAAGAAATAAGGAGTTTATTCCTAGATATTTTACTCTTTTTTATGTGATTTTAAATGAGATTGTTTTCTGCTTTCCTTCTCTTGTAATTCGTTATTAGTGTATAGAAAAGCAGCAGATATCTGTATATTAATCTTGTTCATGCATCTTTCCTGATTTCATTTATTAGTTCTAATAGTTTTTTTTTTTTTTTTTTTTGGTGGAGGCTTCAGGGCTTTCTATATAAACTATCATATCATCAGCAAATTATTACAGGTTAACTTCTTCCCATTTTGGATGCCTTTCGTTTCTCTCTCTTATCTGATTGCTATAGCAAGGACTTCCAATATTATGTTAAATAGAAGTGGCAAGAGCGGGCCCCTCTGTCTTGTTCCTGATTTTGAAGGAAAATCTCTCAGTTTTTCATCATTGAATATGATGTTAGCCACGGGTTTGTCATAAATGGCCTTTATTAGGTTGAGATATGTATTCTCTATACCTGTTTTGAGGAGAGGACAAGATCTCCTCCTTACAGGAGACAGCAAGTTTAGACAACTCTTTCCAGGTGTTTTGAAATAAAGTAGAGCAGAAGAATGAGGCCATGGCTGAGCAGGGTTGTGGGCTGGAGGGAAGATTTCAAAGATGGGAGATAGACTTACATGTGTTGCGCATTGCACCTATGTGGGGCAGAAATTTATACTTACTACCGTGCCAGCCTAGGGTTGCTACACTTATTTCTTGTTATAGCCAAAAGGAATAGCACATGACACCAAGCCCGATGACCCCCTAGATGGGAAACTCTCAGGCTGAGTACCTAGGCTTCCCTGCAGGGGACAGTGTTTCTGACCAGTACCTTGTATGGCCAGTCTGCAATGATCTCTTTCTTTAAAGGAAATGGTATACTTTTAAATTAATATACAGAAAACACCTCTTCATTCACAAAACCAAGTGCCTGTTCTTCTGAGATAATATGGTCTTTTCTTCACAGCTGTATAGTCATATCACTACTGACCACAATGCCTTCTCTTTTTAGTCTTCCAAGTCCCTTCACAGTTATATGCTATTCAAATATCTCAACCTCCACGGGGTTGAAAAGGTAAATACTATTTTTCTCATTTTACAGTTAAAGCCCAGAAATGTTGACTTGACTGAGGTCACACAGGAAGCTGGTATTAGAGCCCAGGTGTCCTAATTCAAAGCCAATGATCTTGATCTTGCTGGAGTGGCCAGCCTACTCCAAACTCTGGGGTGTAAAAGAAAAAGTCTTGTCTACACTGACACCCTGGCAGAGTCTGGGCCTCAAGAACTTTGTGTATGATCCATGCCTGGTAGTATAACGGGTATAGTTGGGGATCAAGTCAGTCAGCATCAGGAAGCTTCAGCCCAGGCAGAAGATCCTACCCAGGACCTGAAGAACCTGAGAGCAATCAGATCAAAACCACATCTGACACATGGGAACTCTGAGGCCATAGAGTGCAGTGATAGCCAACCCAGTTCTTCATTCCCAACCCTCTTGCCTCTTTTCACAAATCCTCCTCGCTCTTCTGTGGGGTTTCTCAAAGTTTTGATAGCAGTGGTGCTGAGGTCTTGGCCATTTCTTTTTTGGTTCTTTGGGCCCTGTTACTATCTCAGGCCTTGAATCCCACTCTAGGGAGGTTTTCTCCCTCATAGGGATCCAGCCTCCTTAACACTCTGCTGAATGCAGTCCGGCCTCTGGTGTTACCTTCATCTCCTTCTCCTTTCTAGGCTTTTCCAGCTCGCTTCCTAGGACTCTCAGAATTCAGGACCTGCCTTGTGCCCTGAGGCCCTCCTGCCATAGCAAAGAGCAGCTTTTTCTCTTGTGGGAAATCAGTGCTCCAAAGGGAAAAGCTCAAAAGGGCATACTTTCTAACGAGGGCACTTTGGCTAGCTCCCAGGGGCTCTTTGGGGACAGAAGGCCTTCACTGTAGGCTTGGACACTCTCTATATCCGCAAGCCTTGTGTACTGGCCTCTTCTTTTCAGTTACCCGGTTGCCCTTTCTGAGCACTCTGTCTCTCTCTCTCTCCCCTTTCTCAAACTTTCCCTGGCACATCACCCATCAAACTAACTGCGTCACTTGGAAAATGTGAGAAATCACTTCATAAAGAACTGCCCTAGGGAAATGGACAGGTAAAAGGCTTTAAATAAATGATTTCATTTTATGCTTAATTTAAGAAGAACTATGGCCACAGTATCTCCACTGGTAAGGAAGACAGATGACAGATAAGTGGACGAGCTGAGCAAGCTGTCAGCACTGGCGTGAGTAACCTCCATGAGCCTAAGTTTCCTTCTTGGGATGCAAATGGGGCCATGCCAAGGGAGGCAGCTCTCTGCCTGGCCCTGTGTAGAGAAGGAGGGACTGTGAATCAGGCCAACCTGATGTCATCTGACATCTGTGTGACTTTGGGTAAATCACTTAGCTTCTCTGAGTTACATCCAGGAAATGGGGGTGACAATATATGTTTAATTTTTATCTGTTGGCTTCCCTGGTGGCTCAGATGTTAAAGAATCTGTCTGCAATGTGGTAGACCCAGGTTTGATCTCTGGGTTGGGAATATGGCCTGGAGAAGGGAATGGCAACCTACTCTAGTATTCTTGCCTGGAGAATCCCATGGACAGTGGAGCCTGGTGGGCTACAGTCCATGGGATCGCAAAGAGTTGGACAAAACTGAGCCACTAACATGCACACACACACACACACACACATTCCACATATATGCCAAGTGTCAGCACCCTGCTAAATTTGAGGGATACTCTATAGGAGCAGTATGTTAGGAACACCACAGGCTGTAATGAAATAGGGAGCAGACTACCATAGTAGAGCAGGATCCAATTCACAGATGGGCTGGTCAACTTCACCATCAAGAGCAAAGAGGTGCTATTGGCATCTGATGACACTGTGGTCGGGAATCCAGGAAAATCAGAATTTGACTCTGTTTATCATTTCTCCTCTCATCCTTTCAGCCCCAGAAAGTTCCCGTTGGAAAGAACAAGAGCCAAACAAGAATTAAAATCACAATTGTAAGCTATACCAGTGAAGAACAAAGGCTCAGTTGAATTTTTTGAAAGTTCATTTAATTAAAGCTACTTAATAGAATCCATAAATGGTTTCTCCACAGAGTCGGACATGACTGAAGCGACTTAGCAGCAGCAGCAGCAGCAGAGAAGTTATAAAATGCAGCATATTCTAAGACACTGAGAACAAGTGGGCAAAGAATCTGAACAGACTTTTCCAAAGATGACATACAGATGGCCAACAGGTATATGAAAAAGTGTACAACTTCACTAATCATTAGGGAAATGCAAATCAAAACCACAGGAGAGATCACCTCACTCCTGTTAGGATGACTGTTATCAGAAAGATGAAAAGATGACAAGTGTTGGTAACGAAGTGGAGAAAAGGAAACCCTGGCACACAAATCTGGGGACTGTAAACTGGTGCAGCCACTATGAAAAACAGTATGGAAGTTCCTCAAAAAATTAAAAATAGAACAACCATGTGATCCAGCAATTCCACTTCTGGAGTATATCCAGAAATATATATCCAAATGAAATAAATCCAGGATCTCAGAGATACCTGCACCCCCAAGTTCACTGCAGCATTATTTTCAGTAACCCAGATATGGAAACAACTTGAATGTCCACTAATGGGTGAATGGACAAAGAAAGCGAAGTACCTATATGTATATGTGTGTGTGTGTGTGTGTGTGTGTGTGTGTATGATGGAATGGTACTCAGTCTCAAAAAAGAATGAAATCCTGCCATTTGCAACAACATGAATGGCCCTGGAGGACATTATGCTAAGTGAAATAAGCCAGATGCAAAAAGACAAATATTGCATGATCTCATTTATATGTGGAATCTAAATCGTCCAAATCATAGAAAGAGTAGAATGGTGGCCACCAGGGGCTAAGGGATGAAGGAACTGTGGAGATGTTGGTCAAGGGGGTACAAAGTTTAGTTATGAAAGATGAGTAAATTCTAGAGCTCTAATGTACAACATTGTGACTATAGTTAACTCTGTGATGTATACTTGAAATTGCTGAGGGTAAATTTTAAGGTTTCTCACCACAAAAAAGGGTAACCAAATGGGTGATGGATATGTTAATTAGTTTGATTGTTGTGGATATTTCACTAAGTATATGTATATAAAGCCATCAAATTGTATACTTTAAATATGTACAACTCATAATCATCAATAGTGCTGGAAAAACAAGCCAAAAAAGCTGGATTGAAGCATGAAGCTTAGACTCTAAGCTGAAAAAGACTTTACTTCTCCCCACACCCAAATCCAAAGTTTGTAAGCTCACCAACTCTGTCTTCTGGGGCTGTATGGAGGAAATCAAGGACCGAGGGGAGCAAATCACCCAGATCTGTAGAGTAAGATATGAACAACTGGAAGTCAACTTCCCTACCCAGCTGGATGGGGAAAAGACCCAAAAGCAGGCACACACAACCCATGAATGCACAGCACCTCTGCCCTCTTCTCTATGCAGCCAAATCAGTAGTTCTCCACTTTAGGCATTCAGATTGGTAACTCTTCTCAGAGGAGAGCTAGGCAGAGGGTAGGCATGGAGGTTGTAATTAATTCTCTCTTCTCCTAAATGAGTCAAGTTAGGAATCCAGAAGCCCAATGAAAAACCACTGAGTGATCTTCGGCCAGCTGAGTGACAAAGGAAGATTTGTATGTTACCACTGCTGATTCTCTTCCTCCAAGATCAACCCAGGAGGAACTGTGAGATAGAAAACAGTGACAACCCCCTGGGATGATAGGAGCTATTTTTATTTGTTGTGTCTGGTGGTGACTTAGGCCTGAGGCTACAAGCACTCTGGCTTCTAGCACTCCCTGGGAGGACCAAACAGAACCAGAATGGTTGGCTGTCTGCTATGGCTTCTCTACCATCATTTCCTTGAGTCAGACAGGGTCTGTCCCTGTCCCTGTACCACAGGGGTGAATCAGGGCAAAGCAGGAGCCATGGGCTTGAAGGAGCTGACAAAACCAGGTGTAGACCAGCTGGCCTTCTTTCTCATCCCATCTCCATCCAACCCAGAGCTGGTCTCCTCCTAATGTCTCTCTTCCTAATGCACTTCTGGCTCTGGGGCTGGAGGGGAGAGTGAAAGTCAGACCTCACCTGAGAATTGTTTTGTAGAATAAACAGTGATTAACTGTGTTTTATGGATTGGAGATGGAGCTGCATTAAGACTTTAGTGGGTCCTGGGTACCCTTCCTTCGTAAAATATAGTAAAAATTATTTGATGACCACATTAATATGAAGATTAATATAATCCAGACCAGATTCAATTTAGAGTCATTATTATTGTATTCATTTTTTCCTTTATATTAAAGTGTGTGAAAGTGTTAGTCGCTCAGTCATGTCCGACTCTTTGCGACCCCATGGACTGTAGCCTGTCAGGCTCCTTTGTCCATGGGATTTCCCAGGCAAGAATACTGGAATGGGTTGCCGTGCCCTTCTCCAGGGGATCTTCCTGATCCAGGGATTGAACTCAGGTCTCCCACATTGCAGGCAGATTCTTTACCTCCTGAGCCACATTAGAAATAACACATTTTTGTGGGCCCTCAAAAGTATCATGGACCGTAGGCACCAGGTCTTCTATAGCTAATGGATAGGGAATTGTGGTTTCCTGGTGCCTGAAGCTCTCTCCACCTGGCCATCCCCTGAGCCTTTTGGAATTTTCCTGGTCTAGGGTCTGGCCCACCCTCATAATTATTGCCTGACATAGTAGCCAATACCCCAAGGAAAAAATGAACCCCAGCCAAAATAGCTGGCCATTTAAAGATCTCATTAAAAAGGAACCAAGTAGAAATATTAGTCATGAACATACAATGTTTAAACTAAAGAACACAATAGATGGATAAATAATAGGATGGTTATAATTGATAAATGACTTCACAAACTAGAAAATGAAAAAAAAAAAATGCCTAAACAGGAAAGGGAAAGAAATAGAAAATATGCAAAGCAAGTTAGGAGATAGAAATTTTAGAGGTGAAAATTCTAAGATCTGAATAATAGAAGTTATCAGAAAGACAGAGGTATAAACAGGGATAGAGAAAATACTTCGTAAAATAATAGAAATATATAACATGAAATTTAAAATAACAAAAGAAGAACTGAGAAACCTCAGATTAAAAAGACCTAGAGAGGGTCAAACAGAAAAAAAAATGGAAAGGCTTAAATCTATTCAAGAGCAGCAAGTTTAAGATTATTAAAGACCAAAATTATAAAAGCCTAGAAAGTCAATCAGGGTGCCTAGATATAAAAGTAATACTCAAAAGTCAGTTGCATTTCTATACACTAACAGCAAATAACTAGAAAATGCAATTGAAGGGACAGTATCATTCATAATAGCATTAAAAATTATCAAGTATTCAGGCATAAATCTAAAAATAATCCTGCATACTTATTTGTCAAAATAAAGATCCTCATAAAATGCTGGTTAAAAGAATATTGAAGACCAGGGAAATAATATTGAGATATTTAAAAACCATAAATTAATGGAAAAATACTATTTATTGACAGGAAAGCTGATTAACATAAAGATGTCAATTCTTCCCAATTTGATCTATAAATTAATTTCATTGAAAGTCCATTTGTAGATTTTTGTGGAACTTGACAAAATAATTCTATTTGGAATTTATTTGGAAACTACAGGGCCAAGAATAGCCAGAGATATGTTGAAGAAGATAATCAGGGAGAGAATTACCTTACTGAACATCAGGACTTATTTCGAAGCTATTGTGGATCTGTGTGAAAGTCACTCAGTTGCATCCGACTGTTTGCGATTCCATGGCCTATACAGTCCATGGAATTCTCTAGGCCAGAATACTGAAGTGGGTAGCCTTTCCCTTCTCCAGGCGATCTTCCCAACCCAGGGATCAGACCCACGTCTCCCGCATTACAGGTGGATTCTTTACCAGCTGAGCTAGGACAGTGCAGTTTATCTGTGGTCCAGGGTTGGAGAGACTGACCAAGAAGATAGAACAGAGAGCTGAGAAACAGATCCATGCACTGTGGAACTCTGGTAAATGATAGAGCTCATACATCCAACTGATAGGGAAAGAGGGCTCATCAATTAATGAAACTGGAAAAACATGTACTATAACAGAATAGATGAAATCAGATCCCTTCTTTATAACTCAACATGGATTGAAGACTTTAAATGCTTAGCAGAAAATATATGTGAATATGTTTTATACCTTGGGTAGGGAAGGATTCTTAAAACACAAAAAACATAGGCTAAAATATGAGAAATGAATCAGTTTGATTATACTAAAATTAAGAATTTCTGTTTTTCAAGAGATGACCTAAAAAGAGTAAAAAGACAAGTTGTCAACTGGGAGAAGGTATTTGCCATATACACAACTGACAAGCATTAGTATTATATTAAGAATATATATATATATATATACAATACAACCATTTAAAATAAGATGATGGACCCAGTAAACCTCATAGAAAGTTGGATAAAACACATGAACAGAGATTTTGTAGAAAAGATGTATAAATGGCCAATAAACACATGAAGAGATGTTCAACATCACTGGTGGTTGGGAAAGCACAAATCAAGACTATAGTGTAACTTCATTTTGCATCTAATCAACTGGCAACATACTGGTGAACCCATTTTTGAAAACAGTCTTGCGTTATTTCCTCACGTTGAAAACTGACATAACCTATGCCCTAGATTTTCACTCACTCAACATGTACTCAGGAAACATGTGCAAGAGTATTCATAGCAGCCCTATTCACAATAGCAAAAACTTGGAAACAACCCAAATGTCCATCTACTCAGAGAAGATTATATTGTTGTATATTTTCATATAGGGGTTAAAATAAAGAAACTGCAGTGACAGACAACGATATGAATAAAAGTAAGCAATATGATATCAAATAAAAGAAGTAAGTTCCTCCAAATCACATGCAGCATGACTTTTCATAAAGTTACAATTTTTTTTAAAAAATGCCATTTTAGGAATTAAATAGATACAGTAAGACTCTTATAAAAGACTACAAAGGAACAAAGAATGTAGGATTCAGGACTATTGTTTACTGTGGGGGTAAGGAAAGAAAGGTTACTCGTGGGGACGATTACCTAATGTGGGGGGAAGGAATGGAAGGTTATTTGTTAGAAGCAACCATATCATTAGATGTAAATTCATAGAGACAGAAGTAGATCAGTGCTCCCTAGGGACCTGGGGGGGGGGATGGGGAGGGATGAGGACGATTGCTAACACACATAGGATTTCTGTTTTTGGCAATGAAATGTTCTGGAATTAGATAGTGGTGATAGTTGCACAACTTTGTGACTACATAAAATCCATGGAATTGAATATTTAAAAGAACAGACTTTTGGACTCAGTGGGAGAAGGAGAGGGTGAGATGATGATTTGAGAGAATAGCATTGAAATATATAAATTACCATATTAAAATAGATAGCCATTGGGAGTTTGACGTACGATGCAGAGCACCCAAAGCCAGTGCTGTGTGACAACCTGGAGGGATGGGGTAGGGAGGGAGATGGGAGGGGAGTACAGGATAGAGGGGACACATGTATGCCTATGGCTGATTCATACTGATATATGGCAAAAACCATCACAATTGTAAAGTAATTATTGTAAAGTAATATTGTAAAGTAAATATTGTAAAGTAATTATCCTCCAATTAAAATAAATAAATAAATTTTAAAAAGATAAAACCAAAAAAAAGAAAAATGCCCATAATTGTGGTAGATTTAAAGTATTATCACAAATTCTTTGATATTCCTCCCTTCCCTAGGTGAAGTCTAATTCCCCTTTCCCTTAAGTGCTGGCTGTACCTAGTGATTGGCTTCTAATGAACAGGAACAGTGGACATGAAGGTGTGTAATGTCAGAGACCAATGGCAGTGCAGTTTCCTCCTTGCTCTCTCCTCCTTGGACCACTGTCTTTGTGGGAAGCCAGCCACCACATCATGAGGACACTCAAAGGCACACATAATAAGGAACTGAGGCCTCAGGCTAATAGCACATGCAGAATGGAGTCCTCCTGCCAATAGTCATGGCAGTGAACTTGGAAGTGGATCCTCCAGCCCAATCAAACCTTCAGATCAGAGTGCAGTGCATGTCAATTTCATGAAAACTCAGAGCCAGAATGACCAGCTAAACCACTGTAGAATTCAAGCCACTACGTTTTGGCATTGCTTGTTAAACGATAGATAACTAATATACTAACATAAAAATCAAAAGATAAGCAGAAAAATCACCTATAGGAAACATGATTGGAATCTTAACCAATCAAAACTTCCATTCAAGTGCCAACTTCTACAGCAAGTATCTCCTGGCTAATCTAGACCTTGATGGTGCCCCTGTGACAAGATGCTGCAGCCCCTGCTATCTGGGCCATGCAGTTAGTCCACATGACCCTGGACTGTGCCAAGGCACAATCTTATCTTCCCAGAGCCAACCTTTGTATTTCTAGGTAGGCCTGACCATTCTGAAGGCCCTGCTTCCTTCAGGACATCCAACACTGGGTGGAACCCATGGAAATAAATATTTTTTGACAGAAGTCAGGGAATCCAAACAGTACTGTTCTCCACCTCATTCAAATTAGAGAAAGAATAGACATCCCCTTGAGAATACTGTCTCAGTCCAAAGAATGACGAAACAAAAAGTCAACAACCTTCAAATGTTACAGTTTTTATCGCTGTCTTACACATAAGGAAACACAGCCTCAGAGAAGTAAGTAACTATCCTAAGTTTGCACATCGAGAAAATGGCAGTATCAGTATTGGAGTTAATTCTGGGTACTGGTGTCCTCTCTACATTGTTGGGGGCAGTCGAGCCCACCAGTTATAGACTAGTGTGTGCAGTACCATCCCACTGACCGGGTTGTCCCTCCCACCAAGGACAACCTGCCTCTGAGCCTCTTCCTCCTAAACTGCCATCCCTCTCCTCTCACCACACTGCCTTCCCAGACCCCCTCTTCCCTCCTGAATGCAATACAGCACCAGGGGTGTCCAGCATTGCTTTCTGAACGTATTACCCCTTTTCCTTGTGTGAGCAGACTGGGTATGTGTTGCCTCTCCATCCACGGACCTGGAAATGCATCTCAGAGATTTCCCCTCCAGTGCCAAGTACTTCCTGTATCATTTGTCATTGGATAACACAGCCACACAGCCCCCACTCCTGGTCTTCTCAGAAGGTAGGACTCTGATTTCACGTGAGCTGAGACATCACAGCCACCTCCAAGGCAGCTGCCAGGTCCAGATCATCTGGCTAGGCTGCCTGCAGGGGATCAGCTCCACCTAGTCCATGCCTCTGTGGGGATGGGATTTCTGAACCTACTGGAAGGACCACATAGTTTTGCACCAGAGCTGCAGAGGCAGAGGGGCGGGGGAGGAGAGGAGGCCCTCTTCCTTCCTACTTCCTCCCCACCCAAGCCTACAGAGCCCCTGGGGCTGGGGGAGGGGGTGTCAATGGTGGGGGACTAGCCAGAATGCAGGCTCCTGGGGGAGGGAGCAAGATGCTGTCTCTGCCACTGTCCCCAGGGCTGTAAGAGCCCTTTGAGATACCCAGGCCAGAGGTACCAGATGCCCAGAGCTTCTCCTTTCAAACCAAGAAATGCTCCTAGGAGGGACACAGTTCTTCCAGGTTGCACAAAGGAGGAAACCACAAAACCATCACTATGACCCTGAGTGAGGGAGAGGCTCCAGTCCAGGAGACAGGCTGAAAGGATCACTCACCATCATCATTATCATCATGACCACCATTAATAGCGTCTTGTAGGCATGAGGAGCTGGAGAAACACAGGGACAAAAGGACACAGTCAGTGTCCTCAGAAACATACAATCTAGTCAGGGAGGTAGGTGCAATATTAAAAAAAAAAAAAGGCATATATTTTAAAGACAACAGCTGAGGGTATACGTTCCGATGGCCACTGTGCCCACTAGGACACCAGGAGCTCAGAGTAGGGATTACTAACAGTGGGCTGCAGAGGTCAGAGGCTGACCTGAGGTTATGAGCATGGGAGTCTGAGGGTCCAATCTGACAGTCTCAGTCAGCTGGTGAGGCAGTGTGACCTTGGGTTAGTTCATTTCTGAACCTTGGTTTCCTTATATTAAAAGCTGGGATGTCACTAATGCCTGCTTCATCACACCATTGTGAGGCTTCAGTGAGATAAGTATGTATCATGATAAGTATCTAAATCCCAAGGTCCACAACGATTGCAATTCACACTTCCACCATGGTGGTGCCAGGTGAGAGCTCCATAGTGGGTCATTGCTGCTGTTATTTATAGCACAGGTGGCCCTCAGTCTTGAAGGATGGGAAAGCACATCCCAAGAGTGGTCTGAGCAAAAGTGCAGAGGCAGGACTCACATAGCGAAGAACAAACAAGTCCATCGTGTTCCATATGGGTAAGTCTTCAGGAGGGGTTAGGGATCTGGCTGAAGTCTCCCAGAGACTCCCAGGCAGAGGGAGCCTAGACCTTCCATGTAACAGCTGTACCCACTCCCCTGGTCCATGTTGATGCCAGAGGGGCCCAGTTCTTCCTTCCAGAGAAGAGAAAAGCAGAAGATTAGGAGGAAGGCTGGGCCCAGCATTAGCTCACTTACTCCTGAGGCTCAGTTTCACCCTGTGCTGCTGAGGAAAGACTTAACAGAGCATAGGGTCCAGTTGGGAAGGTGAGCAATCAGGTCAGCAGAGAAAGCCACCCAGAGGGACTTGCAGGATGGTGAGGAAATGGCTTTCACGGCTGTGAGTGTTGTGGGTACACATGAATCCAGGCTGATCTTCCACATACATATCCCTCCCTCCCAGACACAGCTACAGAGAGGTCCACAAGGCTGCAGAGGGCCACGTTGGTGTCACATGTGCACCCAAGCAGTGCAGAGATGCACACACATCTCTGGAGTTTCAGCACTACCTTCAAGGGTAGGAAGGGCCTTCCTGGGCTGCTGTCTTGAGAGGTGTGTTTTATTCAATGCATAAGAGTGGCTGGCTTAGCCAAGGGAGGGGCATGAGGCTGAAATCCAGCCCCTACCTCCACTTCCCAAGCTGAGGACCTTAATTTGGGGCTGTGTCCATCAGGAAAAAAAGGCTCCTTTTTCTTTGTTTACAGACATCATTTTTTTCACCAAGTCACATACTCCTGGGATTGCATCAACCGCTGGGAATAGCTTTTTCTTATTTGCACAAGAGGCCCGATGGGTTAGTCATGGTCTTGCATCTGCCTTGTTCATGGCTGAATCCCCAGGACCCAGCGTGATGCCTGGCAGGTAGTAGGTGTTCAATAATACTTGTTGAATGAATGAAAGGTACATTAGGAGGGCAAACCAAGTGCATACACGGGGCACACACAACACACAAACAGACTTACAAACAAGGATCCTCATAGAAGCAGGAATAGAGAAGGAAAGTTACAGGCAGAGGGGTGTTGAGTGAGGAAGCATGGGCAGACTTGATTATTCAGAGAAGAGGGGGGCAGCCAAAAAGTGGAAATTTGGGGACAGCAGGAGGAGAGGCCCAGAGCGGGCTATGCTCCCCAAATGCAGGGAGTCACAGGAAACAATCTCTTGCTTGTGTGTCATGCTTTATAGTTTGAAGATGACTTGCTTTACATTTGTGAGAATGAGGCCCAGAGGGGAAGAGACAAGCCCCAGGTCAGTCTCTCACATCTGTGCCCAGTAAGAGTGGACAATTGTTCCAGAGAGGCCTCTGTGTGCCAGGCGTGGAGGATCTTGAACACCAGGCTAACATTTGCATTGAGGAACAGGGAGCCATGGGTGGCTTTGGGGCCCCGTGGACACCATACCCCCAATTCACAACACAACCCTTGGGTCTCTAGATGCCTAGAGACCAAGGGACTCCATTTCCATATAACAGGCACAGTAAATCCTAGACAGCGCTCTAAGAAACAGATGCTCTGTGACGTGGACATATACACAGACATACATCCACACGAGCCCACATAGATGGACACACACACAGAGACTCCCAGAAGTCCAGGCTATCACACAGAACCTCCCTGCCATCACCGAGAGGCCTCTGCCTCACCCCAGAGTGCAAACAGGCACTCATGGGCACTCACAGAGGCCCATACACAGCATAGCCTGGCATCCTCTGGTTTGGTGGGTGGGGGAGAAGGGGCAGGTTGACTGTCCTTCTGTCTTAGAGGGGTCCATGAGAAGCTTACGAGGCAGCCTGCGAGCCAGGCCCTTGGCCTTGAGCTCCCTTGAGTGAGTCCAGGCCCTTCCCTGCAACATAGTGTGCCTCAAACAATCCCTTGGGCTGAACTTCAGCTTCTGCTTTGCCAAGTCCTTTCCGCGTCTTGGTATCATCTGAGCCTCAGAGAAGCCCTGGGAGGCAGTAATATTATCTCCCCTGGCTGCAGAGAAGACAGGCCTCAGCCCAACCAAGGTCAAGCGGTGAACCAGCAGGCCTGTATCCCTGAACTAAACTCTTGAGGGCAAGTCCTTTCTCCCAAAGGACTCTGTTGGACCCTCTGCTCTCCTGTCTCCCAAATTCCTCCTTTGACAAGCCTTACAGAAATGCCACAAGGATACAGGGCGAAGCCAAGGATTCCCCAAAGAAGGAGCCAGACACAGGGGCCTATACGGGAGCTGAGAAGAGCAGAAGAGGACACAGCTCAGAAACCGCCTAGATCCCTCTATCCCTCCTTTTTACTCCATCCCCACAAAAGCCCTAGGACTCGCATGCTTAGGACTGGAGGGAACTGTGGCCACCTGCCCCCCTCAGGCCTTAGCACTTTGGGGTGACCTATAGGGCAGAAAGCACATTGTTTGCATAAGGTCAGCTGAACTTGATGCTGGCTATGCTACAGCAGCCAAGACTGAAGTTAGACATGAGGAAGGACTTTCTGTCTCTGAAGCAGAAATGCAATAATCTGTGGGTTCAAGGAGAAGAGGCAGGAGTCAAGATTCTGACATTTATGAGGACAGACGGACCAGGTTGGGGTGGGGGTGGAGTGAGGCCTGTGGACTGCCATCTGATTCTCTGGCTCTCTAAACCTGTTGATAGGAATGATAATGAGTAGCATTTGCATTGCCCATCTTTGTTTACAAACTACTGTCCGCTATAGCTCATTTTTTGTCAATTAATGGGTTTATCTGGGAGGAAGACTGGTAGAAAGGATCAAGAGCCTGGAGCAGCTGCCTAGAGGCAAATGTAATTCCATCTTGTTCTCACTGTAGGCTTGGAGCTGGTGTTTGAACTCCTCTGATCCCCAGTTTTCCTGTTTGTAGAATGGGGGTAAAAAGTAGTACCCACCCCTGCTTGAGGGTTAAAGGAAGATGTTAGCATGGTGTCTGGCACTCAAGAGAGTTCAGTACATGTTAGTTATTGGGTCAGGCAACTAGTTGATGGATGCCCTGCCTCCATCTCTAAAGTTGGCTACAATATTGGCTTCAGTCCTCCCAGAGGTCCTGGGGATGTCGGGGGTGGGAGTGACCATTACTATCCCCATTGTATAGCTAAAGATTCCAAGACTCCAAAAGAGTGATTGCCTGCCCCGATCACATCGCAAAAACCCAAGGCCTTTGCCCAGATCCTCTGGTTCCAAGTCCTGTTTTCTTTCCCTGTACTGTTTCTTGATCCTGCCATCCTGTCATACAGTGCCCAGGGCAGGTGTGGTGTGGGGAATGCCTGGAAGGAGGGTGGGAGGAGCCCAGGGCCCCTTAGCCTTAGAACTGGGTGCTGCTTAGCAGTTTCTGCATTCACACAACACAGTCTGGTGAGATCTCCTCTGATGCAGATCTAAAAGGAATTAAAACTACAAGCTGATTTATGGTGATAGAAATCAGAAAGTGGTTGAAAGAGACGGGAATTTTGCACAATTTGGATGGTAGTTGTACCCAAATTGTTGAACTGAGATATGCATTTTATTTCATGTTAATTTATCAGATGATACCAAGTTTTGATACAGGGGCTGTTTGAGTCCAATAAGGGGCCCAACTTGCTGTGCAATTCTCTGTGTGGCAGCCTCAGGGGAGGGCGGACAGACCCCTGCCCAAGTAGAGATGTCACCTGCATCTGCTGGCAGAAAGCACACACAAACACACCTTCACATACATACACAAACCCAGATTTGGGGAAAGAGATGGGGACAGGGCAGGGGAGTGCTGGACACTGCAAGCTAGCCTCAAAAGGTCTGCTCCAGGCTCGTGTTTGCCCTGTAGAGCTGGGCACCTATGAGGGCACCAGAAGAATGTGGGGTGGGAGTGGGGCAGAAAAGAACGTGCCCTGAGCTGCAGCTGGAGTGAACTGGCCATCACTCTAACTTCACTGCCCCCCAGCTATTTTCTGGGCCTCCCCCTCCTGGGAGCCCTCCAGAAACCTGCTGGGCTGAATCGGCTCTCTGTCTAGGACCAGGGCATTCATCCACGAATTGAGATGCTGGAGCTGAGTCAGAGGACAGGGGAAGCTTCAAGGACGTGAGGGAGAGCACGCCGGTGCTGTCCACGCCTCCCAGCCCACCCGGGCCCAGCAGCCGTCTAGCCACATCCCGGGCTGCCCTGGCAGGCCCCCACGCAGGGCCCATGACCACACAGACTCCTGGGTGGCCCATGCTGCCCTCACCGCAGCCTGCCCACTGTGTGGACAGAGGGAAGGACTCTGGGTCTGGCTGAGGAGGAGCTGGGGCAGGGTCAAATGCTGCTGGCAGTGGTGCGGTAGGGGTTGAGCCCTCAGGATTTTAAGATCTGTTCTCGGTATTTCAAAAAATTTGTGAGATGCATCATGGGGAAAAAAACTGGGGGATCATCTGCTATGCTGGCTTATCCAGACTGTTTATTCATTTATTTATTCAACAAAGTGTTTAACTGGAAGCTTACTATAAGCACTTGGACTATACACAAAGATGGATAATACAATCTTCATTTTCAAGGTGTTTATAACCAAACTAAGGAGACAGACAGGTAATAACTCACAATAATAAAAGAAAGAAGGAAATAAAGATATTATAAGCAATTAGCAACAGAGGCCCACTATAGGGTGTCCATTTGGGCCTAAGGGGTTTAGCGAAAGCAGAGATGGGAAGGTAGGGCTGAGTAGCAAGGATTGGAGTCACGAAAGCTGAGTGTGCCTAGTGAGGGCACCAGAGCGAGCAAAGATGAGAAAGGTTGGAAGGGCACCATGAGATCTCAAATCTCTGAACCTGTGAAGATGGTAGGTCTGGGTCTGACTGATGAATGGGGTAGTCCAGACCTCAGGAAGCCCACCGGTCCATCCCCACAATGAGCAGAACAGTTCACCTTGGGACCCCCATCTCCTTGCTCTCAGTTGATTGGATCAGGCCAGGTACCTGCCCCACGTCCTGTCCACATGATGGTCTGGCAAGAACTCTCTGCCCAAAGAATACTGGGACTGATTGGGTCAATAGATCCTTGCCCTGTGCCAGGTGGTGGTGGATGTTAAAGTAGAGAAAGCAAAAGAAAGATTATTAGTTTGTGGTGAGAGTAAAAGGAAAAAGGCAGAGAGGGAAGAGAAAGAGTGCATGTCCTTCTGTGGCAAGCTGAGTGCAAGAGCTGAACGATGTGGTGGCCCAAGTTCTGAGCCCCTAAACTGTACTCCAGCCTCTAAGCCCTGATTGCTGTCCACTGTGGTCTTTCTTGGAGATTCTTCCTGGCTTTTTCCAGGTCTAGCCACACGGTTGAGGTTTGCATTGCCATCCTCACCTGCCTCCCCTCACCTGCTGCAGGAAACCACCTGCTCTGTGCACCCAACTCCATAAGGAATCAAGCCCCTTGGAGGGCAGGCTGAGAAGCTGGAGTTCTAGTTTACAGGCAGTGGAATATATTTTGAGCAGTTTAGGAAAGAGAGTGGGATAGAGCAGGGCAAGGCTGGAGAAGGGAAAGGAGGTTGGGAGGCTCTCTCTGGATCCAGGAGAGAGGGCCTGAAACAGGAACTGGATGGTGGCTGTGGGGTAGAGCACCATGAATGGTCTTCAGAGACCTTACAGAGGTGAAACTGATCTGATTTGGTGATAGGTAGATGGGGTTTGGGGGTGAGAGAATACAGTCAAAGGCCCCTGGGTATAGAAACATGGGGAGGAATGGGTTTGGGAGAGAGACTGGATAAAGCTGAAGGAGCTTATATGACATTCAGGTGAGCTCAGGGTGGAGATTCGGGTCAGGACACTGAAAACTGGCAGGTGCAACAAGCATCTTTTCAACTACAAGCATGACCAGCCTCTTGGGTGGGATGAGATGAAGCCATAAGCTGAGTGATGCTGTCTAGAACTCTGCCCTTCCTCTTGGGTCTAGATAAGGAATTTCCTGAAGGGTAGAGGCACCAAGACATCCAAATGTGATTGAGAGGACCCCATAAAAAAGTGGGCAACAGGCTTGAACAGGAACTTCACACAAGAGGACCTCCCAGCCAGCAATAAACACATATAAAATGTGCTCACTAGACTCATCTCCAACATTTATGGGCCCCAGAGCCTCTAAGTCTAGTGTCAGCCTAGTTAATGTAAATCTCAATATTTTAGGTATAAATTGAGTCAGCACACTATTAAGTGAAATCTATTTCATCCTCCTAACCCTACACATGCACATTCACAGTGATCTGGAAGGCCAGGTTCAAACTGTCATCTTTCAGATTCCTGGGAGTTCAGGCCTGAATGAAGGTGGTGATTCTGGCAGATGAGGCCCCAGTCCCAGGCCCCCAGTCCACTCTCATCCTTTTCCCACTCCTAGCAATGTCTTGCTTTGCAGAGGACCTCACACTTGTTTGGGTACACTCTGGCCTACATGTCCACAGTCCACCACAGACTGCAAACTTCTGCCCTGTGACCAGCCTTGAGACTGGAGATTGTATCCACCCCTGGGATAGTGACCCCAAGGAGAAGAGCCTGGGAAATTTGCCAGTTTAGGCTCTGGAACCTGTTCTGGGGACACTGGGGTAAGAAATTTCAGAGTCCCAAGTACCAGCTACATCCTTAACTGAATAACTTAACCTCTATGAGCCTCAGTTTGGTCATTATAAAGACTCAATAAAACCTCCTCTACTAGGTCATTATGAGGTAAGAACATTATGTAACTCTAAATCCTCATTCAAATGTTAGTCCAATAAATTTAACGGTGCTAGGCTGGGCACTAACCAGACAGCTTGGCCCCGGCTGTGAGGTGTCACCTGGCATGGTGAGAAACTCAGGCAGGGCTGGGTTCTAGCCGAACCCCTCCTGCAGCCCCTGAGGAAGGGCAGGAGGCAGCTGACCAGCACCCGCCACAACCTGAGGGCCAGATGGGCAAGAACCCTGGTGCCCCCAACTCCGCTCAGGCCTTAGACTGATGCATGGCCTTGGCTAGGAGGCCTGACTGGGCTTGGAGCTCTGGCACCAGCCCTTAGTTGGGTAACAGGATTCTGGCCCCCGCAGTCTATCTGCCAATTGGGCTGGCTTACAGCTTGGGTTGGGTGGTGTGTATGTGCCAGAAGCAGGGAGACCTATTTTTGCTCCAGCCACAGGCCAGTGGGCAGAAAAAAAGGTTAAATTAAGATGACTGTTTTTTGTTTTTTTTTTTCTTCCTTAATGTCTGAAGAGTGCAACTCACCTACTTTTTAACAGAAGTGATTAAAGAACCTCCTCAGGGAGAACAAGGAATCCTGAATGTGTGTAAGTCTGCATGAGGCAGGCCAAGCAGGAGACAAGGTAAAAGGGTTGAGGATAGAAAGAGAAGAAGGCAGAGGAAGGGGAGGGAGAAGGATGGTGTAGGGTAAGCGGGGAGGGAAGGAGGAAGAGAAAGCCAGGACAGACAGATATACAGAGACAGAAGGAAAGAGGCAGCGATGAAGAAAGACAGCTGGAGAGAGGAAGGAAAGAGTCAGTGGGTTTGAGGAGCACATTGAAAGAGGTCATGAGGTGATGTGTATTCAGATCAACATCATCCTGGCTAAGCACTGTTCTAGCTCCTCAGTTGCTCCTCTCTGCAACCACACAAAGGGTCCATTCTCAGTGAATGAACCCAAGCAGCCCATCACAGAGGAAGCTATTCTCTATCACACCAGGTACATCTCAGGCCAAGAGCACACACTCTTCTCCAATGTCCCTGTCATTTCATGAACAAAGGCTGGAAGAATGTTAACCTGGGGAAGACCCTGGTAAACAGCACCCAGCCCACCTTAAGACATGTAGACAGGGAGAGGTATCTCCTTCCCAAGAACTTTCCAAAACAGCCAGGGTCCCCGGCCCAGCCAGGGCAGACCTGACACCGAGGCCCAGTGGGCAGCTGTTTCCCGGGATGAGATTTGAGAATGCCAGGGAGAGAGCCCTACCCCAGAGAAATTCCTCTGCTGCCAGTGAGGGCTTTGACCCTGACCTCCAGGTAACAGCCCCTAACGGAGCCAGAGCCTGGAAGTCTAGCTGTGGGGTACCTGGCAAAGTTTTCCAAGCCCCAATTTCCCATCCTAACTAGGGGCAATGTTCCTTCTTGCCCACTTCCCAGCACTGCTGTGAAAACTGAGCTGTGAATGGATGTACAAGATCATAGCCTGGAGTTGGAATTTGATTCTGCCACTAACTAGCCACGTGATTCCGTTCTCTCACCGATAATAAGAGAGGAAACAGGGCTGTTATGACAATGAGGAAAAGTAATTTGTAATGATATTCTTGACTTGGTGGCCAGTAAGAAGTCCTTCAGTACTTCCCCTAATGTAAGCTCTGAAGCTAAAGCATTGTTGTGATTCCTTTGTGTGTAGGTTCTCATACCACCCTCTGGAACCCCAGTACAGGTATTCCTGAAAGGGAAACACACCTAACCCATGTTTAGTATCTTTTCACAAATATTTTCCAATAGGATGGGCAGGTGAGAGCAAGTTTCTGATTTGTTGGGGGGTCTGGTGGGTGGTGGGGAGAACGAAAATAATCATAAAATATCAACTTGGTAATGATTATCAATATTGACTGGTAAATTAATCATGTTATCCAAAAAGCCCAACAAACCCTAACTAGTATAAACAGGATATTGAATTCATTAATAATTGTATGACTATTTTGAGCATACACATAATCTCTGGTTTTATACCCACAGCATTTCAGAATTCTGTAAACTGTGAGGTATTCAATGAACCTAATATGGCAGAAATGTGTACTATAACAGCACAGGAAAAATTTGGTAAAGATTGGCGAGAAATTGGTCCAAGGTTGGTCATTGCCTGGGTTCAACCAGGCAATGGGTCAATTGTTCAGATGACACACTTGTGTTCACTGGGGCTTCCCAAGTGCCGCCAGTGGTAAAGAACCCACCTTCCAATGCAGAAGATGTAAGAGATGTGGGTTTGATCCCTGGGTCAGGAAGATCCCCTGGAGGAGGGTATAGCAACCCACTCCAGTATTCTTGTCTAGAGAATCCAATGGACAGAAGAGCCTGGTGGTCTACAGTCCATAGGGTGGCAAAGAGTTGGATGTGACTGAAGCGACTTAGCACACACACATGTTAAGATTCAAACCAAATATCACCTTTTCAGTGATGCCTTCCCAATCAGAGATGGCTATACCATCACTCCTCATCTACAACCACTCTATTGCATTTCTCACATTTTATTGCAATTATTAGCTGCATCCTCTACCAAACTCTGAATTCTTTGAGAGCAAGGATTGCATCACATTCGACTTTGGATCACCAGCCCTTGGCATGTTACCCAGTCCAGAAAGGCATTCAAGGTTTATTGAATAAATACCCAGGCTTGCCTCCTCTCTGAGAAAACCAGAGAACAGAAATATTTAACTTCTAAAAGGATCCTTCTCATTATCAAAATAAAAGCCCTTTCACTTTTGTAGCCTTTACAGATTATGAGTTATATACTGATTACTTCATTTACTCCTCAAAATAATCCCACGTGGCAGATAGGAAAGGTACTGTGCCCCATGTGACTGCTGAGGAAAAGAACTAAGAAAGGCAAAAGGATTTACTCAAGGTCATCCAACTAGTGAGGAGCTGAGCCAGGACTGGCACCCAGGTCTCCTGAATGCTAGTCCAGGATAAATCTGCTGAGGTCTTATTGGGTCAGGGAAATCCAGGCCAGCTGGGGAAAGAAATGGGGGATATTAATTTCTAGGGCTTTTTTAATTGTTGTTGTTAAGGATTATATACTTTATAAAAAGAAAGCTTATTAAGAAAAAAGTCTAATAGGTACAACATGCATATCATCTAAAAACACATGAGAAGTTTACAGGAATTAATTTTTTTTAAGTTCAAGTATATCCTATTTAATCGTTATTAAGTTGATGAATGAGAACAACAAAGCTGTTGTAAATCACAGAAAAATGTAAAGTCAAGATTAGACATGACCTCTGCAGGCCATTGAGCCTCATTATCAAACAAATTTTGTGTTTTGTTTTGAATCACAATCATTGTTTAATTTGATATCTTACATTAGAGAAAGTAGCTAAGTACTTTCTAATGACTATCAAGTAGGTGCCAAATCATTACAAACATTACTTATCTCCATTTGTCATACAAGAGACTCACATTGGAGAAGGCAATGGCACCCCACTCCAGTACTCTTGCCTGGAAAATCCCATGGACAGAGGAGCCTGGTAGGCTGCAGTCCATGGGGTCGCTACAAGTTGGACATGACTGAGCGACTTCACTTTCAGTTTTCACTTTCATGCATTGGAGAAGGAAATGGCAACCCATTCCAGTGTTCTTGCCTGGAGAATCCCAGGGACGGGGGAGTCTGGTGGGCTGCCGTCTATGGGGTCGCACAGAGTCGGACACAGCTGAAGTGACTTAGCGCAGACTCACATTATAAATAATCTTAGAAACTTGTGTTACATTAAGGTATCCCGCCCTCTTTGGTATGAACACACACGGAGCCGTCTCTCTTTTTAATGGTGCAGAGTGCATGTGCTTATATAGACTGAATGTTTATGACCCTCCAAAAATTCACTTGTTGAGACCTAATCCCCAATGTGATGATATTTGGATGTGGGGCCTTTGTGAGGTGATCAGGTAATGAGGGTGGAAACTTGAATGGGACAAGTGTCTTTATGAAAGAGACCCCCAGAGAGTCCCCTTGTCCCTTCCACTATGTGAAGACCCAGAGAGAAGACAGCTGTCTAGGAACCAGGAAGCAGGCTCTCACCAGACTCCAAATCTTCCAGTGCCTTGATTTTGGACTGTTCAGTCTTCAAACTTGTTAAAATAAATTTGTTTCTCATAAGCCACCCAGTCTATGGTATTCTCTTAGGCAGCTCAAATAGATTAAGACATCATGAGAAGGATGTATCATTATTTGTCATATTAGTCCTATTCTGAGAGACATTTGCATGATTTCCAATGAAGACTTCTGAATATAGAATGTGTACTTATGTCCATATATGAAGAATAAACTCCTAGGAGAGGAGATGCTCAAAGAGTGGGTGCATTGTACATTTTTATAAATATTTCCAAGTTGGCCTTCAACAAAGTCTGCCCCAATTTGTCTTCCCACCTAATGCTAATCTGCCCCCACCTTTACCAATGATTAGTACATTTTTGAAAGCTCTGTACTAATATGCTGCAAAAATTGGCATGGCATTGCTTTAATTTGCATTTATTTAAATTATGGATGGGATAGACCATTTCCTCATGTATCTGTTGAGGGTTACATTTCTTTTTTTTGCATTGTCTATTCATACTCTTTGTCTGTTTTCCTTTCTTGGTTTTATCTTTTCTCTCTTTTATATTTACATATCTCTTTGAATATTAAGGGTGTTTCCACCCATCCTGTCAACCAAGACTCCTATATCCAATGAAACTGACCTTCAAAAGTGAAGGAGAAATCAAGATATTTCTAGATAAACAAAAGCTAAGGAAATTCAGTGACAATCTGAGGGACCATCTTGCAAGAAATATCTATGTCAAATTCTGGCACAAGACGGATGCAAGTTGGTTATTGCTGAACTCAATAACCACTGGGTCAATGGATAGACTGGGCATGTCAGCTGTCTCCTGTCACTGACTTCAGGGAGTCATGCTGTCGGCAGATGGAGGAATGCACCTATGGTAGCTTCTATAACTTCATGCACTGCAACCCATCCCCTGGAACCTTTTGCAACAGCTTTAAGGGTAGGGACCCAGGCACAGGTGCCTCAGGACTAGTCTTCCAAGACTTCTCTTACCTTAAGGTCCTTATACCCAGAGGTGAATCTAATCCTATGCCCCAATAACAGTGTCTTAAACATTTTGTGCCCTAAGACTAGTCCTAAGCTCCATCCCAAGACCAGCAAAGTCCAAACTTTAAAGAAACCCTTTTTAGGTTTTCTCTCTCTTTATTGATATTTCCATTTTGCTCATACATTGTTTTCTTGACTTTCTTCAAATATTCCTTCAGTTCCTTAAGTATCTTTAAGTTGGTTGTTTTAAAGTCTTTGTCTAGTAGATTTGCCTTCAAGTCTTTTTCAGGTATGGTGTCTGTTGATTTAATGTTTTCCCTTTGAACAGGCTATATTTTTCTGTTTCTTTGTATGCCTTGTGCTTTTGTTGTTGTTGTTGCTGAAAATTGGACATTTGAATCTAATAATGTGATAAGTCTGGAAATCAGATTCTCTCTCTTCCCTAGAGTTTGCTGTTTATTATTATTATTATTGCTTATTTGTTTATTTTTTTAACTATTGAAGGCTGCCTGTGTGCCAGGGATCTGCCTGAGGTATAAGCTTAAGGTCCTTTCAGTTCTCTTTTGAGCCTTCACCTTCATCTGAGCATGTGTGGTCACTGTCTAACTTTCCCCATTTATGAAGTTGTTTTTTAATATAATAATCTTTAATATCTCTGGCTTACAAAAGGGGAAAAGAGAAAAATGGGAAGGAGGTAAAAGAATACATCCGTCCTTTAAATTTTTTGGAAGTCACTTCAGTAGGAGGAAGAGGGACTTGCAACTTATGGGAGAGATGCAGCAACAGTGGTTGGCAGCCTCTTTGTCTGCACTTCTATCAGAAGCAGCAGCCATCTATGGGACACAGAACTGTAATACTTGGAGTACAAGGTCTCTTTTTCTCACTCTGGTTCTCACAAACTGTATGTAGGCCTCTCCTGGAATATGTGGTCTGCTGCCTGCCTTAGGGCTGAGGGTGGGGGATAGGTCACTACACCAGACTTAAGAGTTGAGCTTGACTGAAATTAACAACAATTTATGCGTGCTGTGCTAAGGTACTTCAGTTGTGTTCGACTCTTTGTGACCCATGGACCATGGCCCACCAGGTTCCTCTGTCCATGGGATTCTGCAGGCAAGAGTACTGGAGTGGGTTGCCATACCCTACTACAGGGGATCTTCCAAGCCTAGAGATAACAGCAATTTAATGTTCAACCTTTTCCTGGGAGTTGCATGCCTTCAACAGACTCCAGAGTTCCAAAATAGTTACATTAGGAAGATTCTGCCTGTGCAATTATTGTCCAGGTGGGGAGACAGATTCCTGGTGCTCCCTACTCTGCCATCTTCTTAGAATTCTTTCTATTTAGTTTTATTTTGACTAAATTTACATGAACATATTTGGAAGATTACACTAGTTATACAAAATTTATTAGGAAAATTAGCACCTATACCCCATACCTTCCACAAATTGCTGCTCCCCAGAGGCAACTAGTCTCAAACAAATTTAGTTGATTCATTTGGTATTTACTCCCACATTTCTAATACTGCTGTTTATTGATTTTCTAATTTTAGGTATTATCTATTGATTTCCCACTATGGAAGATGAGGATTTAGCTTTTTTTTTTAACCCCTGGCCTGTCCCATCACACTTTTCATTCTTCTCTCCTCCCAATATAGTGACATCATAATTTGGTTAGATCACTATTCTGTGTTTACATTCTCCATGACTTTTAAACACCAGTTCCAGTTGAGACATATAGTAAACTTTGATTGCTTTACCTTTCCTTACATAGCATTTTGTTTTCTCTGGAATTAATACCTCTTTTATTTTCCTATTATTTTACTTTTTTATAAACTCAACTTCAAACTCTCTCCCAGATGTGTAAATCTCTTATTATTGTGTTCAAACACATTTTGAGGTCTATAGACTTAATATTTTCATGGAATAATATTCTAAGTTTTCTGATCTGTTCAAGTCAGAAGTTCTCTTTGCCCTCCGGACTTGGGACATAGCTGTTGTTCTTGGAATTCTTTTCTCCATCATTTTGGGGATTTCCTTCTCCTCTTCCTTGTATTGAATCCCTTGTTTCCTGGATCTTCTGTTTTCCCAAAGTTTCTGAGAAAGGGTGTGTGGGAGACAATTTTTTAAGCTTGGATATCTAAAAATGTCTCTGTTCTACACAAAAACTTGATTGATGGTTTGTCTTGGATATAAAATTCTATGTTTAAAATATTTCAATAGAATTTAAAAACATGATATCATTATAATTTGTCTAACAAACTTGAGTTTGTGGATTTTGAAGTCATTCTGTTTCTAAATGTTTATATGGGACGTATTTTTTTCTTCCTTTCCAGAATCTTGTGAGATTTTCTCTTTGATGCTGTGGTTGGAAATTTCATGATATGCATTGAAGAGGGTCTCTTTTAATCCAATGTGTTACAAACTTTAAGAGCCCTTTAATCTAGAATCTCATGAGTTTCTCATCTTTGGAATTTTTTTCTATTATTTATTTGATTATTTTTTGCCCTTTCTCATTGATCATCATCTGTTGGTATTCATGCTCTTGTGTAGTCCCTCCAAAATTGAAAAGGATGACATGTGTGACCTGCTGGATGTTATAGAAGTGATGATAGATGATATCCAGAGCCAATCATGAAAGACACTTTCCTTGATATCTTGGGTCACTTGCTTAGTGAAAACCAGCTGTCATCTCAAGAAGAGACTCAAGCTACCCTATGGAGAGGCTCACAGGGTGAGGAACTGAAATCTCCAACGAACAAAGATCATAAGCTTGCTTATCCATCCTATCAGGGAGCCACCTTGGAAGCAGATTCTCCAGCTATAGTCAAACTTTATGAAAACCACAACCCTGGGCAACATTCAGCTGAACCTCATGAGAAACCCAGAGTCAGAACCATTCAGTTCCTGAACTCATGGCCATATAAACTAGGCAGTTCTCATTCATGAGATAAAGTCTGAAAATTCTCTATATTGGAAATCTATCGTTTCACTTGTTCAGCATTTCCTCTTCTGATGAAAGAAAGATTCTCTGGGGAATCATCTGTTGGGGTTAGAGGCCTTTCCCCCTCCCCTGACCTCAGCTCAAAAGATGAGTCAGATCTGATCAATGAGACTCATGGCCAGGACTTTGCTAGAACTGTTGCATGGTGAATGATGACTCAACCCACAGAAGGTTAAAGCTTGGACTTGCTGATATTCACCACAAACTGTGGAGAGAGACTGCTTGAAAATGAAGTCAATAGAACAAAAAAGAGTCAGTACAGAGGCAGTGTCTTACTGAACTGCTGGAGGTGTGGAATCTAGCATTGTATTTGTTGTTGTTGCTGTTCAGTCGCTAAGTTGTGTCTAATTCTTTTGCATACTAGTGTTACATCAGCTCTCGAACCTCCCAGGTACCTGAACCAATTTGCTTATTTTTGTTTAAAAGAAACACATAGAAGGAAATCTGTGTCTTTTCAGTACTGTATCTGCCTCTTTCCTGCCTCATTTAAGTGTTTTTTTCTAATCATAACTGATGTTTATTTTTAACAAATATTTTCCCGCATCTATCAAAATTATGTTTGGCTTATAATTATTAATATTATGAATTATATTGATTGATTCTGTAATGTTAGTTCTCAACCATGGACAGTTTTACAGGGCACATTTGGCAATGTCTGGAGCCATTTTTGCTTGTCAGAAATGCGGGTGGTGCTGCTGCTGCTAGTATGTAGTAGTGACTATAGGCCAATGATGCTGCTAAACATTCTACAATAAACAGGTTGGTTCCTCACAACAAAGACTTATCCAGCTCCAAATGGCAATAATGCCCATGTTGAGAAACTCTGTTAAATTGATCTCACATTACTAGCATAACCCGAATTGCCTGATATTTTATTTGATATATGCTTTATTATATGTGCTATGTGCTAAGTTGCTTCAGTCATGTCCAACTCTGCATTCCCGTCATGCTCCTCTGTCCATGGGATTCTTCAAGCAAGAATACTAGAGTGTGTTGCCATTTCCTATGCCAGGAGAATCTTCCCAATCCAGGGATCAAACCCACGTCTCTTACATTTCCTGTGTTGGCAGACTGCTTCTTTACCACTAACGCCACCTTGGAAGCCTTTATAACGTCTACAGAATATGTAATGATGTGCCCTTTTTAATTTATAATATTTGTTATGTGTGCTTTTTTCTTTTCCTCTTAATTGGCCTAGCTAGAGGTTTACTAACTTTATTAATCTTTCCAAAGAACCACTTTTAAGTTTTTAATTCTTCTCTTTTGCAAGTTTGTTTTCTATTTCATTAATTCCTGCTCTGATTCCCTGGTGGCTCATTGGTAAAGAACCAGCCTGCCCATGCAAGAGATGTGAGTTTGATCCCTGGGTTGGTAAGACCCCTGGGAGAAGGAAATGGCAGGATTCTTGCCTGGGAAATCCGATGGACAGAGTATCCTGGTGGGCTACAGTCCATGGAGTCACAAAAGAGCCAGTCACGACTTAGCGACTACACAGCAACTGATATTATTCTTTCTCTCTTTTACTGTATTGTGTTATTTTACCATATTTTCCTCCTAACTTCTTGAGATAGTTTGTTTCTGTTGTCTGTTGTTTCTGTAAGTTTTCACTCACTTGTTTCCTTGTACACCCTATTATTTTTTTTCAAACACTGGTAGACTACATGTAAAAATTATTTTGAGGAATAGTTTTACTCCTAGAATAATCCTCCCCTCCTCTACAAGGGATCTTTGCTTGTTGCTCCTGTCAAGGACCACCTTAATCCAAGTTAAAGACCTGAGATACCCTATCCTCTGGACGATGGGAAGGAGGCTTCAACTTGGTGCCAGAGCTGATTTATTTCTGGTTTATTCCACTCTGAAGACATAATGAGCACTGCTTTAACCAGAGCATCTGATTAACTTCTGATAAGCTCTTGGCTCTGACTTTTGTCCCCTTCTCCTGACTCCCTGAGGCAACTAGGAGTTTGGGTTGTCTCTATAGCTATTTACCCAGGTATATTATCTCAAGGCAAACACGGCTTAAAGTATCTTGTCTTAACTCTCTGGGTTGTCCTTGTATCTCAGCAATTCTTTAGTATTTGTCAAATTCTTTGATGTTTCCAAGATAGTTTTTTAAAAAATATTATCTTGCTTCTTCAGCTGTTCTCAGCAGGAGGGTAGATTGGAGACACCTACTCCATTATCAGAGGGGAATTCTTATTATGTAACTCTTATACCTTTTGACTTGTAAGCTTTATAAATGCCTCATCTACACACAAAAAAACTTTTAAAAATAGGATTGCCACTTCTGGTTTCCTATTCTGCATGTAAGGAGCTTGGAAATTGCCACTGAATACTAACAACAAATAAAAAGCTGAACAAACTGAAAAACCAATTATTGGATCCATAAGAGAGATGAGGACATAAGGAAAACCACTGCCAACAGATTACAGGGATGGACAGATTAGAGGGAATCTCTGCTGACTGGAATAAAGACTCAAGAATAGAAACCCAACACTGTGAGACCCAGCACTGGAGTAGGAAAACTGTAACCAGCAAATTTCTAGAGGCTCTGCAGACAGATTTGAGGGTTAAAAAATCCAAGGGGACTCAGTCATGGGATGGTCTCACGCTTTTGTAAATTTTACCTCTAAGAGTTCAACCAGGTTTTCATTGTAAATAACAGAAAATGTAAAGATCAGAAACTCTGATTTACATAACGGAAGTACACTGAAGAAGGGATAAGTAAAAGTAAAATTTTAAGAAGCTTCTATTTTTTTTCATTCTTAACTAAACTAACAGATAACACTTTGTTAAAAATAAAAGCAATTATATACATACATATGTGTAATGTTGAACTGTGGTGCTGGAGAAGACTCTTGAGAGTCCCTTAGACTGCAAGGAGATCAAACCAACCAATCCTAAAGGAAATCAACCCTGAATATTCATTGGAAGGACTGATGCTGAAGTTGAAGCTCCAGTACTCTGGCCACCTGATGCAAAGAGCCAACTCATTGGAAAAGACTCTGATGCTGGGAAAGATTGAGGGCAGGAGGAGAAGGGGATGACAGAGGATGAGATGGTTGGATGGCATCACCGATTCAATGGACATGAGTTTGAGCATCTGGGAGATGGTGGACAGGGAAGCCTGGCGTGCTACAGTCCATGGGGTTGCAAAGAGTCAGACACCACTGAGCAACTAAACAACAACAAATGTAGGTAGGGCATGGGGACACACTCCAGTATTCCTGCCTGGAGAACCCCATGGACAGAGGAGCCTGGTGGGCTATGGTCCAGAGAGTTGCAAAGAGTCAGACAGGACTGAAGTGACTTAGCATGTACGTATAATATATATATTAATATATGAAATGAATAACAGCAATGATACAGGGATGGGGAGGAGGAAATAGGACTACTTTGTTAAAATGTGGTTCTCATATTACTTCTGGAGCAGTATAGTGTTATTTAAAAAGTGGACAATTATTTAAATGTATTAATATATTGAGAACTCTAGGGTAACCAGTAAAGAAAAAGCACACATACACAAAAGGACATGGTAAAAAGGGAGAGAAAATAAAATAATATAAAATGCTCAATTAAAAGCACAAAAGGTAGAAAATGAATAGCAGACAAAAATGGGAACAAAGGCAACAAATAGAAAATAATAACAAATATGATAGCTATTCGGAGAAGGCAATGGCACCCCACTCCAGTACTCTTGCCTGGAGAATCCCATGGATGGAGGAGCCTGGTAGGCTGTGGTCCATGGGGTCGCTAAGAGTCGGACACGACTGAGCATCTTCACTTTCACTTTTCACTTTCATGCATTGGAGAAGGAAATGGCAACCCACTCCAGTACTCTTGCCTGGAGAATCCCAGGGACGGGGGAGCCTGGTGGGCTGTCGTCTCTGGGGTCGCACAGAGTCGGACACGACTGAAGTGACTTAGCACTTAGCACATGATAGCTATTAAGCCAACTATATCAGTATTCACTTTGAACATTAATGATATAAATGCATCAATTAAAACAGATTGTCAGAGTGGATCAAAACAATATGAATCAACTCTATGTTGTCCAAAAGAAATCCATTTAAAAGTACAACGATACATATAGATTGATAATAAATGAATGGAGAAAAATATACTATGCTAATACTAATCAGAAGCAAGCAGGAGCAGCTGTATTAAGTTCAGACAGAGCACATGTCAAAGCAAGGAAAGTTATCAGGGATAAGGAAGCACATTACATAGTGATCAAGTGGTCAGCTCTCTAAGAGAATATAAATAATAATCCTTATTATGTATGCATCTAAAAACAGAGCAACAAATGATGTAAGGCAAAAATTAATAGAACGGCAAAGAGAAATGGGGGACTCCACTATTGTAGTTGAAGATTTTGACATCCTTCTGTCAGAAATGGACAGAACCAGCAGGCAGAAAATCAGTAAGAATGTAATTAATCTCAACAACACCATCAATTAACTGGATGTTAATTGACATCTATAGACTACTTTATTCAACAATAGAATGTACAATCTTCTCAAGCTCACATGGAACATTCACTAAAGTGGATCATGTTCTGCATCATAAAGCACAACTTAACAAATTGAAAGGCGTTTTTCACGGTTCAGCAACAACCTTTCAGAATCTGCCTGCAATGCAGGAGACCTGGGTTCAATTCCTGAGTCAGGAAGATCCCCTGGAGAAGGAAATGGGAACCCACTCCAGTATTCTTGCCTGGAGAATCCCCATGGACAGAGGAGCCTGGCAGGCTGCAGTCCATGGGGTCGCAAGAGTTGGACACGACTTAGCAACTAAACTGCCACCACCAAATTGAAAAGAACAGAAATCATGCAATGTCTATTCTCACACCACAATGGAATTAAACTAGTAATAACTGGAAAATCCCCAGATACATAGAGGTTAAACAACACATCTTTAAATAAGACAGGAGTGAAAGAAGAAATCTCAAGGGAAATTTTAAAGTATTTTCAACTCAAAGAAAATGAAAACCCAGATATCAAAATTTGTGATGCAGTGAAAACATTGCTTTGAGGGAAATTTATAGTACTGAATGCATGTATTAGAAAGACTAGAAAATGCTAAAATTTGAAAACTTGAATACATTTCTAAAACAATATAAATGGTGATAATTGATTCATGAAGAACATTTAAAAATAAATAAACCAATGAGACTAAAAGAAGGTAAATCAGTAACCAAAGCCTCCTTCTCTCAAACGATACCAGCCCAAGGTGGCTTTATAAGGAAGCTTTGTTTCAAAGAAAATAAAACATACAACTTGTTTCAGACAACAGAAAGAAAAGAAAAACTACCCAATCTATTTTACGAAGTACATTAGTCAGATTTTGCTGTGATAGTGCTGTGATAGTGCTGTGCAACAAATCACTCAAATCCCAGTGATTTACAGTTATTTCTTACCAGTTTGTCTTTGGTCACTATACACCATAGTTCTATCAGTCTATGTACTATATCAGTACTGTGTCAGAACTATCAGATATAGTTCCATCAGTCAATATAGGAAACACCTTTAACTAAATTCAACACTCACTCCTGGGAAAACAAACAAACAAACCAGACCTCATAACAAACAGCTATTAGGAAGTAATATGAATAGAGACAGCTTTCAAAAACCTATGGCAATTATTATATTTAATATGGAAGCTATAGACTTGTTGTTAAACCAGGAACAAATCAAGACTGTCCCCAAAATGAATTCTATACAAACTGGCCTAGTTGTCTTTACCATGGTGGATTTGAAAGTGGGAAGATAAGGGATTATGTGACTGAAGGCTTTTATGTTCTCCATGGAGCATAAGGCAAAGTAAGTGGAGGAATGGGAGGAAGTTGTCAGGGGTTTGGTGAGAGGGGAAGGTAATTAATCATTTTCTAGAGTGAGAGAGCAAACCATCCAAAGATTTCTGTTAAATGTCTACTGTGTTTGCAGTCATGAAATAAAGAGAAACCTGTGAGGCTTCTCTGGTGGCTCAGACAGTAAAGAATCCATGTGCAATGCAGGAGACCCAGGTTGTTGGGAAGATCCTCTGGAGAAGGAAAGATCCCCTAGAGAAAGAAATGAATACCCACTCCAGTATTCTTGCCTGGAGAATTCCATGGACAGAGGGGCTTGATGGGCTACAGTCCATGGAGTCACAAAGAGTCAGACATGACTGAGCAACTAACACTTTCACTTTTTCTATGAGAGTCTGTGATTTTTCTCAACCAATTTTTAGCTGCCCAGGGGTAAGCTCAGTGACACTGTTGAATTTAACCAAGTTTGGGATTTCGCCAGACAAGAATCTAAGCGAGGTAGAGAGGAATGTGAAGACAACAGAAGAATAATAATGGAGAAATGATGGGGTCAGTGGATTGGAAGTCAAAGACTCCTTGAGGGGATATAAAAGTAGGTGGACTTAGGGCTAGAAGGTTGTGGTGAGGGCGTGAGGCTTGTAGTTGAGTTTCAGAAGTGCTGTAGTTGCTGGTATTGAATAGGAATGGGGTTACCATAATGGTGGGGGTAGTGGCTGAGCTGGAGTAGAAGCAAGTTGGAGTTGGAGGCAAGGGGGACAGGGAATGGGGAGGTCAGCATGTTAGATGTGGTGGCCACATGGATGTTAAAACCTCTTAGAATGAGGGCAGGTATGAGAAACAGCCAGGAATAAGAGTCTTCAGTGAATGAGGGGAAGAGCTGGGAGGTCTGCAGAGGGACAATGGTGGCAGATAATATGTTAAGATGAATTCACTGTCAGAGAAGCTGGGATTTTGAAGGAAGGAATGAAAAGGCTTGGGAATGTCAGTTCAGGGCAAGGAAAACACCTACCCCTATTCTAGACTGGAGGGAACCTGCGTCCACCAGAGAGGGCTGCAGGGGACAGGCAGCATTCTGGGCAGGACTGAAGGTACAGAGGTTGAAAGTACAGTGGAGGTTTCTAAAGGTGGGGTTGAGGTGGTGGAGGTCCAATGGGTGGGCTTCAGAAGGAAGGATCAGCAGAGGATTAGATGAAATTTGGCCCAGTTGTAAATAAAGCAGGAAGGTTTGAGGACTCTGGTAATGGCTGAGGTAAGTGGGGATTAGTCTTAGGGAGGACTAGGAGAAAAGAAAGCATTTTATTTTTTTAAATAGTTTTAGTATGGAGAAGGGATAGGCTACCCACTTCAGTATTCTTGGGCTTCCCTTGTGGCTCAGCTGGTAAAGAATCCACCTGCAATGTGGAGACCTGGGTTTGATCCCTGGGTCGGGAAGATTCCCCTGGAGAAGGGAAAGGCTACCCACTCCAGTATCCTGGCCTGGAGAATTCCATGGACTGTATAGTCCATGGGGTCGCAAAGAGTTGGACACAGCTAAGCGACTTTCACTTTCAGTATACCTTTTAATTAATTAATTTAGTTTACCTGGCCTCACCATGTGGCATGCAGGATCTTAATTCTAGAGCAGGGATTGAACCTATGTCCCATGCAGTGGAAGCATGGAGTCTTAACCATTGGACCACCAGGGAATTCCTAAGAAAAAACACTTTAGACTTCTATCTTGGCTCCTTGGCTTGGGAGGTTGGAGGCCTGAGGTGATGAGAGCTTTATCCTTACAAATGAAGGTAGATGACAGAAGTCGAGCTGGTTTGGGGGGACCCATCCCTCAGTGGGTCCAGAAGGGGACAGTAGGGAGGAAGGGAAAGTCCCTTGAGGTGGATGTGGGTCACAGGCTAACAGCCCAAGCCACCTCTACAGGCTGCAGTGGCTTCAGAGGGCAGCAGCCTCAGGGGCAAAAGTGTCTGGGCTGGTTGTTTTTGAACATCCTGGGCAGAGACAAGCTCTAGAGGGGATGGTTTCCCCAGCAAGTGGTGTTGTGTCCTCTTATCCCAGCTCACAAACAATAGATTCCAGGAATGCTGCTTGCTTGGGATGGGCCTAGTAGAGGAATCTTGGTGGGTTACATAAATAACAGTGTCAAGGATCTCTCTCAGGCCAGAGTTAGGGAGGGAAGGCACTAAGAAATGGCAGATGCTGGTCCTCCCTAGGTCATGAAGGCAGGCCAAGAGGTCTCTCTTTGCACACTGTTCTCGGGGACGCCCCAGTGTCCTGTAAGGGACCATCCTAGGAACGTTTGGCATCTCTGCCCTGACAGCAACCCTGCAAGGCAGGGGTAGGTGTCTCTACTTGGCCAATGTAAGAAACACACCCAGTGTCCCATAGAAAGGGGCAGAGCTCAGAACCTGCACTCCTTGCACTGAATCTCCCTGCCTCTCATTCAGTTCTTTGAGCATTTATGGGGTGACTTCCCCAGCAGTCATCCAGCCAGAAACCAGGGCACTCTGTCCACAGGAGGACAGTTTCACAGCTCTGGTTGTGCACCAGATCACCTTGAAATCCCTCAGCTCTGACTTCACAGGTTGAGGGGTGGAACCTGAGAATCCATTTTTATTTGAATGATACTTGGAAACAAGGATTTGTGTGGGATTCTCTTGGGTCACTAACTGGTGGAGAAGGCAGGTTTCCCTTTCTAGGGAAAAAAATGGAGTGGCCTGGCTTTGATCTCTTATAGTTAAGCAGGGGTGAAAGCAGCCACCGCACACCACCCCACTCTCCTCCAAGGTGCCTGAAATCCCAGTCAGGTGTATTGCTTTCAGTTAGGTTTTATCTCCAGCTAAAACAGTCATCTCTCTGTTTGGGGTTGTAGCAGTGAGTACATCAGCTATTATCCGTTAAATACAGGCAAGTTTGTTTAATCAATGCAATGGGAGAGTAAATAACAATAAGAAAAACAAATCCTTAGTCAGGACCAGTTATGCCAGCTCACAACTTGGCAAGTTACAGCTTGGGCAAGTAACAGCTAGAAAACCAGGCTAGAACCTGCCCTGGGAACATCTAGAGGAAAAGTAGCAAGAAAAAAGGAATAGGCTCAGAACCCAGGGTGCTTTGCTGGAGGAGCAGGCCTGGGGAGGGCCCTTGGGCATCTGGAGACCCGATGGAGCACACAGGAGATCCAGGGGGTCAGAGCACAATAGCTCAACCCCTGGACGGGCTCCTGGGGCAGGTAATGGGAGTCCCGGGGAGGGGGTCCCTGAGGAACAGGTGCATTGTGGACAAAGCTCCCCCCTTGGCCTGGGAAGGCTTTCCAGGGGCCCTTTGAGGGGAACTTAAAACAAGACCCTGATGCAGTGGAGGGTGGCTAGGAAATGAAGGGCATGAGCAGAGAGCCAGCAAGGGCACAGGCACCAGTCTGTGTAGAGGCCCCTCCACTGGGGGAGGGGGCCACCCAGGCATGAGGCTGGGGCCTTGCTGGGCCAAGCTGAGGTTGCTCTGGCAGCTGTCTGAATTCTTTGTCAGCTGTATTCCCTTCTGCAGCTTCCGACGTGGTGGGATAGGTAGGTGGAGGGCAGAACTGCTGAGTCACTGGGGCCTGCAAAACAGGAACCCTGCCCTAGCTGGGCCCTCCCTGACCCCCAGAGTAGTCTGCCCTGAGGCTGCAGGGGAGGGAATCTTCTCCCTTCTACCCTTCTGGGCTCTGTGACTCGTCTAAGAATGACATTGACGTAAGACAGATTAACAGGAGAAAAAACACAGCTTTAATTAAGCTGGTTCCAATGCAAGGAGCCCCACAAAACTGAGAGAGGCTTATATACCACCCTGAGTTAAGGCCAGGGCTAGGGGCCTGGGGCTGCTAGGGGGTGGAGGCAGCCCCAGAAGGTGAGAGGGGGAAACTAAGTCTGTCTCTCAGGCAGCAAAGGTTTTCTCTGTAGAAGCTCTCTTCTGAGTCCTGAGAGGGACACCCTCACAAAGGCAGCTTTCCTTTGCAAATGTCAATCTCCCCACAAAACAATTACCCCTCTTCTGTTTTTAGAGCTTCTCTCATGTCTAAGTTCCTTAGGGCTTCCCTGGTAGCTCAGCTGGGAAAGAATCCATCTGCAATGCAGGAGACCCCGGTTTGATTCCTGGGTTGGGAAGATCCCCTGGAGAAGGGATAGGCTACCCAGTCCAATATTCTTGGGCTTCCCTGGTGGCTCAGGCAGAAAAGAATCCACCTGCAATGCGGGAGACCTGGGTTTGATCCCTGGGTTGGGAAGATCCCCTGGAGGAGGGATGGCAACCCACTCCAGTATTCTTGCCTGGGGAATTCCTATGGACAGAGGAGCCCGATGGGCTACAGCCCATGGGGTTGCAAAGGGTCAAAATAATTAGCTCAACATGGTCCTTGTGCCCAAGAGGCAAATCTGGGGGAGCCTGATTCCACTCCGCTCAGGCCTCCTTCCCTCCCACTGCCCCTCGCCCTGAACACCTTCTACAAAACTAACAGGGGCTGGGGAGGGTAGAAGGATTTGTCTATCTTGATGGAAAGAGAAGCTGATTCCCCGGGCCCAATTCCTGGGCGCCTCTAACTCCAGCCAACCACCTGCTCTGCCCTGGCAGGATATTTTCTCCCATTCTCAGAGGTAACTGAGGCCACAAGGCCTCTCCAGGCAAAGTAAAGAGGCAGATTAAAGAATTACGACGTTAAAAAAAAAAAGAAAAACTAGAAAAGAAAATTCCAAGAACAACAGGAAGCTGATCAGGAAGTTCCCATAGAAGATGAAAATATTTGAGAGTCGTGCTGAGAGCAGAGGCTGAGGGCAGAGGGCGTTCCAGGGACATACAGCCGCAGTGGTGGTGGTCATGCCACCCAACCTTCTGCCCACCCTTCTCCTTTCGCAGGGTGACCTCGGGCCTGCTGGCCAGGCCCTGTCCACCCCCAGGGACCCCAGGAACACCTCTGCTTAAACAGGCACATGGCATGCAGCTATATGCACACACACGACAACTTTTACACATGTTCCCCCAGATCTACCCGTGCACGCACACACATACATGTGCTCGTGTGGACTAATGCTTGTGCATGGGGAACCTGTCTATGCACACAGAGGCAGAAAGGGCAAACTCTCAGAGATGTACTGTGTGCAGAACTGTAAAGAAAGTGAAAGTGAGACGGTAGGCCCTCCTTCTCACTTGCTGTCTTTAACCACCCCTTTTTCAGGTGTCCAGGCCTCTGATGGTGTTTGGCTGAAAGGCTTCTCCCAGTGCGTCCCCTACCCCCTCCCTACCCAGGGCAGCCCTCCTTGAGAAATATCCTAGCGCTGTAGTTCTCAAACTTTTTGATCTCATATCCTTTTTATACTCTTAAAAATTGTAAGGACCCCAAAGAACTTTTATTAATGTGTATGATATCTATCAATATAGTGGCATTGTTTTCTATTTGTACAAATCTCTCTGTTGTTGTTTTAGTTACTTAGTTGTATCCAAATCTTTTGTAACCCCATCGACTGTAGCTTGCCAGGCTCCTCTGTCCATGGGATTTCCCAGGCAAGAGCACTGAAGTGGGTTGCCATTTCCTTCTCCAGTGGATCTTTCCGACACAGAGATTGAACCCTTGTCTCTTGCATTGGCAGGCAGATTTTTTAACCACTAAGCCACCAGGGAAGCCCCATGAGTCTCTCTACTGTGAGCTTAATATGGGACAGCTGGATATGTGCTCCTGCATGAAATCTCTTATGATGTGTTTTGGTTGAAGCATATGAAGAAAGCCAAGTATCCCAGACACAGATAGTTGGAAAGAGATTCTTCGTGGATGCCCTGTTCGGCAGCCTCTAAAGTGTCTCCCAGGGCATCCTCCCCACATCCTGATCTTCATACCCAGTGTAATCCCTCCCCTTGGGTGTGGGATAGACCTGTTGATTCACCTCCAAGGAAGTGAGTGGTACAAGAGGTATGGCAAAAAGTGATGGCACCTCACTCGGAAGATTAAGACACACAAAGACTGTGGCTTCCATCCTGAGGAGGCCTCTCTTGCTCACTTGCTCTCAGGCAAGTCAGCTCTAATCTGCAGGATAGAAAGACCCATCTGGTAAGGAACAGAGAGAGACTTTTGGACAAAATCCAGTGAAGAACTGAGGCCCCTAATAACAAACTAAATCCTTCCAACAACCATGGCCTTGAGCTTGGAGGTGGGTCCTCCTCCACCTGGGCTGTCAGATGAGACTGCAGCCCCAGCTGCCACCTCAATCAGAGCCTGTAAGACCTGGAGGAGAGGCATCCAGCTAAGTCATGCCCAGATTCCTGACTTACTGTGAGCTACTGTGAGGTAATAAATGTTTGTTGTTTTAAGCTGCTGAGATTTAGGGTAATTCATGACAAAGCAAGAGATAACTAACAACTTCCACAAAAAAATCTTGGAGACCCCCAGGAGTCCACAGCCCTCCCTTTGAGCACTGCTACTCTAGACCCAACTGCCTTCAGCTGCTCTGGTTTGACCCTCCCAGTCAGCATCTGCTCTTCTTACAGGGTCCTGCTCTCCACTGATGTAAGGAAGAGGGCTGGTAAAGGAGGCCTTGTGCAGGCGACCAGTGACAGGTGATATGCAGGTGATGGGCACAGAGTGCCTGTTCTTGATGTTGCTCCTTCATAGCAGGAGACTTTCAGGCAGTGGGCACTGCATGAGGGATCTGATGGCAGGTGGGGATAAGTTTTTAGGTAATAGTCTGTTCCCTCTGTAAGCATCCACATTCTACCCCTCCTCCCCATCCCAGTGCCCTTTGGGGAAATCACACTGTGCCAGGCCCTGGGTTCCTACTCACAAATCATCCTATTTCCTATTAACATTTAGGTTAACAAAGACGGCCAGAACCTTTGTTTTCCAATCAGTGAAAAGTCTTCTATCTGAATCACCACATGTTCATACAGGCCCATCGGTCTGCCTCCAAAGTTTCTGAACTGCTGGCATTACAGCTCGTTTTACAGACAGAAAAGCTGAGGCAGGTGTCCAATCAGGGCCACACAGTCTATAGCAGAAGCAGATGTTCAAGTGGAGGAGGGATTCCTTGAGCGCTCATCTAGAAGGTAGAAGGGAAAGCACCTGAGAGCTGACATGTTTCCGAGGCTGACTTTCCCTTTCCCAAGAGTAAGACCAGCGCTAGTGACGATGCCTCACGTCCTGGACACCCAGGGTGGGCTAGGCTTCCACTACCGGCGGGTGCCACTGAGGACTGGAATCTCCGACACCATCTAGGCACATTGGCCCACTGCAGAGGAAGGCAGAAGAGCCAGCAAATTGGAGACAGTTCTGGGGTTTCAGATAAGCCTCCCTTCCCCCAACCCACAATCTGATTAAAGCTTTTGTGGGGTGCATCCCTCCCCCAGGCTGTATGTCTGTGAGGACTGGGCTGGGCTCACAGCACATGGCAATCCACAGAAGCTCAGTGATGACTGTGAATGGATGAGGAGGTGGGCAAACATTTGAGTTAGGTCTGTGCCTGGGGTTAGAAAGCTTCGCTGTGGTGAGTATAAAGGCTAGTTTCTGATAAGTCAAGGTTAGAGAGTAGGTCTGGAGCAGGATGGGCAAGTCAACTTAGGAAGGGGCTAGGAAGTCAGGCTTTGTTGGAGGTCAGCTTATCTCTGATGGGGTTTAGAGTTCCATCTGGTGGGTGTGAGAGGTCAGCCTTTGGCTGAGCTGAGAACTCCATCCATGGTCAGTATTTGCCCCTTGCAAGGCTAATGAGTCTCCATGGTGCTTCCCACAGCATCTCTATCATCTGACCCAGAATGTCCACTGTCCTGAGTGATGGGTGAAGTCAGCTCTGGCTCCAGGAGTAGAGAGAGCTTCTGAGTAGCACCAAGGATCACAATCTTGGGGCTGGGGTTTAGGGTGACCTTGCTTCCAGGGTTTCCCTGGTGGCTCAGATGGTAAAGAATCTGCCTGCAATGCAGGAGACTCAGGTTTGATCCCTGGAGAAGGGAATGGCAACCCACTCCAGTATTCTTGCCTGGAGAATCCCATGGATAGAGGAGCCTGGCACAAAGAGCACAAGGAGCTGGACATGACTGAGCAACCAACATGAGCAACCGTCGTCCTCAGCAGCTGGCTTGGGACATAGACCCTGCATGAAGGGAGCGGGGAATAAAAGACTTTAGGCCCTTGGAGGCATTTCCTGTTTTCCAGTGAACTGAAAACTCGGCTTCCTGCTTAGAATAGTCCATAGGGATGGTTTCTTTTTTTGGTGGTGGGAGGGGTGTCTGAGGGTGGAGGATGCAGGCTTTGCTGGGCTTGAGGACCAGCTCTCAGGACTCTGCTAGGAAGCGGCGCAGGCAGAAAGGTGGGAAAGGAGAGCAGTAAGAGTCCCCAGATGCCTCTGCCTGATGCCCTAGCCTTGCCTTCCTCGGTGCTTACATTCATAGTCTTTAGAGAGAGCAACGCAGTCTAATTATATCAGACAAATTGTATCATTTCACAAGGATGTGAAATTTTTCCAGAAAAGGGAAGCCAAAAGCATGCAGGACCTGTGTCGGGACAAGGACCAGGAGGAAAATGGGAAGAGACATCTTTGCCCCGACTGGATGCAGATGTAAATCACAGGCTTGCATCCTAGATCTGCCAGGGGCTGCCTATGCAGCTTGGGGAATTTCCTGACTTTGCAGCACCTCAGAGCCCTCATTTCTCAGATGGAGAACCAAATGACCACCTCCCCAGTGGAATGGTGCCCAGCTGGCCCAAGGCAGGCACATTGGCATCCAGTCTCCTTCCCTCCATCAGAGCACAGAGGGCAGAGGGGTACCTGGGCAAGAGAAGAGAGGTACATCTGTGCCCACAGCAATCTCATCAGCTCCGTTTCTGCCATAACAGTGCACCCAGCAGCTGCTGCTGACTCTGCCCCAGGGTCTCTCCGCCCTTCTACTGCAGGCATCTCCTGGTCTCTAGTTACTTGCCCCACTCTCAGTTCTTTCATTGTCTGTTGGGTAGTGACTGGGTGACGTGGGAGAATAGATTCTCCTGCTTGGCCACACCTCCCTTTGCCTGTGGCAGCATTTATCCTCACCAGGCTGGAGGACTCGGTTCTCCCTCTGCCAGGGATCAACCCTGAGCCCCCACCTCACCCCAACATCCACATGAGAGACAGATTAAACACCCCCTAAGCACAGCTGCGATGGGTGGAGTGCAAAGCAGGCCATTAAGGAAGGACATTAGTATGGACCGTGATTCTGAAGGAGGTATTGGCCAGGACAAGGTCCTTTGATCCCACCCCCATGGTGGGACTGAGCTCTGGGGGAGGAGCTGGCGTTGACTAAGTGGGAGGGCTACAAGGTGGGGGGGACCACCCAGTCCAGCCCTTGTCCATGTGCGGTGATAGTTCATGGACATCACCTTTGAGTGAACAGTGTCCACTAGGATGGGTGGGCCCTCAGGGGTGGGCCCTCCTTACATAGCTGACATGGCTGGGGGCATGGAGTCACTGACTTATGTTGCTAGGGCAGGGGCCATGCTGAGGTCCACAACTCACCTGAACAGTGAGCTGCCTCACCCTGGCCACTGCCCTCTCTTCCCTCCTGGTCTTTCTCTTCCTTTATGAGTCTGCCTGCCTGTTCATTCTCACCTCCCCCTCTCCAACTGGCCTTCCAGATGCTTATGATGGTGTCTTTGTCTAGGGATGAGGCTAGACTGTATTCTTTAACAATAGCTGGATTTATAACAAAAAATCTTTAGCCCTCTGGTCTGAACCTCCATTTGTACCCTTGCTTCAAATCTTAGGGGTGGCCTGGATCTTCTAACACATTATATAATTTACTTAATGGTCATGTTTATTGCTTATTGTCTATCAATACCCCACTTCTACATCAACTCTGTAAGGGTGCAGATTTTTGTCTGTTTATTGCTGTCTAGATGAATGGCTGGCATGTAGTAGGAATTCTATAAACAACTGAGGAATAAATTTATGGAATAAATGAATGAATAGTTCTGTCATCTGTCCTGTGTGTTAACACTACATCCTGTTCAAACAGCTTTTACTGGAACTGAGAATCTGGGCAATTGATTTTATGGAGAATAGGCATAAGAATACAACAGTTTCATGGAGTTTTAAGAACTAAAGAAGTCATACAATTTATGAGCCTCAGTTTCCTCATCTATAAAATGGGGATAACTGGAATATCTATTCCATGTGATTTTTGTGAGCTTTAAATAGATGACTTGTGTGAAATACTTAGCACAATGTCTGAAACAAAGAAGATAACACATGTTACACTTAAATGATTAATAACCTAAAGAAGAAAACATGAAGAATGAGAATCTATAATTTGTGCCTAGAAAGGGACCTTTCAGAGCCCCTCACAACAGCTCAAGGGGGTGGCGGTGCTGGTGGTTTAGTTGCTAAGTCTGACTCTTGCAACCCTGTGCACTGTATCCTGCCAGGTTCCCCTGTCCATGGGATTTCTCAAGCCAGAATACTGGAGTGGATTGTCATTTCCTTCTCCAGGGAATCTTCCTGAACCAGATATCTAACCTATGTCCCCTGCAATGCAGGCAGTCTCCGGTCTCCTCCATTGCAGGCAGATTCTTTACCATTAAGCCACCAAGGAGGCTGCCCTAAAGTGCAGAAGGCCTGAGAAGTAGTGAGGTTTACAATTGTTTACTCAGCATTCGGGTCCTAGAACTGAGGCTGGCCTGATGTCAACCCTCAGGCAGTGTCTACCTGACCTCAAGGGAGAGCAGGCAGTGAAAGCTGAACTCCCTCATCCTACACAAAGACAAGAAGCCTTTATTCAAGGTGAGGGCTGGGTCCTCTCAGAGACAGTACCACCTGCAGAGAGCATCACACTTTAAAGGATTCCATGACCTTGACAATCTTCTGCTGAGAAATAACATGAGGGCTACTGTACTTCTCCATCAGAATGTGGCCTGCATCCTGGGGAAGGGCAACTTGGTACAGACAGGAGCAACCTTTCCTTCTTCTCTCTTATTTGTGTTCCCCTCATTATCACAACATCTTGCCCTTCAGCACTCCTGGGGCACCTGACACATCCTGAAGCCATGAAAAGGCAGTGATGAGAGGGCACTGAAGGAATAGGAAGATGTGGGTAGAAGAAGGTAGTGGTAGCAATGAGATAAGAGGGAAGGGGGCAGGGCACAATCTTGAAAAGAATGATATAGCCATCAAGGACATGACATAAACTGGTTAGAAACAACTGGGTCCAAGATAGCAGAAGATTCAGCTTCCAGCAGATCTTGAGCCTCATTATATGCTCACTGTAATCTTAGGTTGGTGCAAAAGTAATTACAGTTTTACATCGTTAAAATTTGCCTTTTGCTATTGGAATACATTCTTAAATAAATGTGGTTACGTTATACGTCACTTTAATGTGCATTTCTTGCTTCATGTTTTTTTGCTAATGACATTACTTGCTGCTTATTTTAAATTTATTTGAGACTATAGAAATGATTTAGATAAAAAGCAAATTTAAGCAATTTATTTGAGTTCAAAATGGGTTGTAAAGCAGCGGAAACAACTCTCAACATAACAATGCATTTAGCCCAGGAACTGCTAACAAATGTACAGTGCAGTGGTGATTTAAGAAGTTTTGCAAAGGAGACAAGAGAGCCTTGAAGATGAGTGTAGTGGCTGGCCATTGGAAGTTGACCACAGATAATGATGAAAGAAATTAAAGATGACACAAACAGATGGAGATAGATATATCATGTTCTTGGATTGGAAGAATCATTATTGTGAAACTAACCAAAGCAATCTACAGATTCAATGCAATCCCTATCAAATTATCAATGTCACTTTTTTTTCACAGAATTCGAACAAAAATTTTACAGTTTATATGGAAACACAAAAGACTCCAAATAGCCAAAGTAAACTTGAGAAAGAAAAACGGAGCTGGAGGAATGAGGTTCCCTAACTTTGGACTATATTACCAAGCTACAGTAGTCAAACCTGTATGATATTGGAACAGAAACAGAAACATAGGTCAATGGAACAGGGTAGAAAGCCCAGAGGTAAACCTATGCACGTATAGGCACCTAATCTATGATAAAGGAGGCAAGAATATACAATGGAGAAAAGACACTCTCCTCAATAAGAAGTGCAGGCAAAACTGGACAGTTACGTGTAAAAGAATTAAATTAGAATACTTCCTAACACCATATACAAAAGTAAACTCAAAATGGATTTAAAGACTTAAATGTAAGACCAGACACTATAAAGCTCTTAGAGGAAAACATAGGAAGAACGCTCTTTGACATAAAGCAAGATCTTTTTTGACTCACCTCCTAGGATAATGAAAATAAAAACAAAAATAAACAAATGGGACCTAATTAAACTTAAAAGTTTTTGCCCAGCAAAAGAAACCATAAACAAGACAGAAAGACCCACAGAACGGGAGAGGATATTTGCAAATGAAGCAAACGACAAGGGATTAATCTCCAAAATATACAAATGCTCATGCAGCTCAATATCAGAAAAACAACAACAACAAACAAATGACTCAATTAAAAAATGGGCAGAAGACCTAATCAGACATTTCTGCAAGGAAGACATACAGATGGACAAGAGGCACATGAAAAGACGCTCAATATTGCTAATTATCAGTGAAATGCAGATCAAAACCACAATGAGGTATCACCTCACACTGGTCAGAATGCCCATCATCAAAAAATCGACAAACAATAAATGCTGGAGATGGTGTGGCAAAAAGGAAACTCTCTTGCCCTGTTGGTGGGAATGTATATTAATATAGCCACTATGGAGAACAGTATAGAGATTCCTTAAAAAACTAAAAATAGAACTACGCTATTACCCAACAATTCCACTCCTGGGCATATACCCTGAGAAAACCATAACTCAAAAAGATACATGTACCCCACGTCCAATAGCCAGGATATGGAAACAAACTATACGTCCATTGACAGGTGAATGGATAAAGACAATGTAGTACATATATACAATGGATTATTACTCAGCCATAAAGAGGAATGGAACTGTGCCATTTGTAGAGATGTGGATGTATCTAGAGACTGTCATACAGAGTGAAGTAAGTCAGAAAGAGAAACATCACATATTAATGCAGACATATGGAATCTAGGAAAATGGTACGGATGAACCTATTTGCAGGGTAGGAATAGAGATGCAGACATAGAGAACAGACATATGGACAAGGAGGGCAAGGAAGGGGGGGGTGGGATGAAATGGGAGATTGGGATTGACATATATACACTACCATGTGTAAAACAGATAGTGGGAACATGCTGTATAGCACAGGGAGCTCAGCTCTCTGATAATTTAGAGGGATAGGATGATGGAGGGGCTTGGTGGGTAGGAGGGAGGTCCAAGAGGGAGGCGATATATGTACACATAAAGCTGATTCACTTCATTGTACAGCAGAAACTAACACAAAATTGTAAAGCAACTATACCCCAATTAAATAAAACAAAAATGAAAACAAAACTAAACCATCTCTTCAGAAGCCCTTTCATGCTGCCTCCTAGTCATTGCCTCTCCTCCCCTAAGGGCAACCACTAGCTTGACTTCTAGCAGCCTAGACTATTTTGTATTTTATGTAAATGGAATCACAGTCTGCACCATGCCTGACTTTTTAAACCCAACACTATGCTGTGAGGTTCATCTATGTTGTTGTCTATAGTTGTAAATCATTCATTCTCATGACTATCTAGTGTTCTATTGTGATAATATAAAATTCTACAATTTATTTATCCAGCTAGTAAACTTTCTATTAAGTCAAGAGTATACATATTTGCTTCAATAGATACAGCCAAAGTTTTTCAAGGTAGTTGTACCACTTTATACTCAAATCTGAGACATTAAAAGCTCAAATTGCTCCACATCCTTAGTAAAACTTGATAAGTCTGCCTTTTTAGATTAGTCATTCTGGTGGGTGTGAAGTGGTATTGCAGTTTGATTTAAATTTGCATTACTCTAATCACTAAGGGAATTAAAGACCCTTTAGTTTCCTATATCCTGATTTTTAAAAAAATGGATATTTGTCTTAAAATATATTTGCCGATGTACTTATCTCAAACATCACCAATGTCATCTTTCTGACATCCTTTATGCTAATTAACAAGTTACTGATTTCCTTGAGAATCCTTTTCTAGCATTCTTTATGCTAATAACAACCCCCCCAGGAGTTGATGGGAAATGAAAGAGAGCTGAAGCACTTGTGGTGGTGGTGGTTTAGTTGCTAAGTCCTGTTCGACTCTTGTGACCCCATGGACTGTAGCTTGCCAGGCTCCTCTGTCCATAGTAAAGAAGCACTTGTAGTATCTTCTAAATAAACACTATCTATTTATCCAATTAACTGGTCCCTAGAGGGTGTATTCCTGATTAGGACAGCTCCTCATCCTTCAGGTCTAGTTTCAAACATACCACCCAAGTTGTCTCATTATCTAGGCTAAAGAACTTTAAATTGAAAACCTGACTTCATGATGTGGCTTCTGTGCTGTTTTTCCACTCCATCTCTCTGCTACTGTAAGCACTATGACAACATACACTTTGTGGTTTAGTAATTTTATTGCATGGAGATCTTCAGGCTCCTGGTAATCCAAGCACTGGACTGTACTCAGGTCCATGGAAATAGACAAGGACAAGTCTTCCCATAGATTCCCTCTTCGAGAAATCTGTTACACCTGTTGATGGGAGCAACTGGGTCTGTTAGACCCCTCAGTTCAGGGGCAAAGCCACACAGATAGGCTTTCTTGAAGCAGATCTGGAGCCACCTAGCCCTTGCTAGGGACCAGTGGCCATGGTTTTCCTGGAATAGGCATGGCGTTGCTTGACTTCCTCTACTAGAACACAGTTGGAGTTGAGGGGAGAGGTTCTAAACCAGGTACTCTGATCAGCAATTGACCTTTTTTACAGCTTCAAGGTGATTGATCGAGCACACAGATTTGGGGAGAATGAATTTCCTCATCTCCAGGACTCTGGAGCTGTCTCTTCTGGACCACTAGGCAAGGGAGGTGTAGAGTGGTCATATTTCATTCAGTAAAATGCTTGGAGATATCTTCTGACCTTCTAAGAATAACATCTTTTAATTCAATTTTCTTTTTATTTAAACTCAGATATGCTGGTGGGAAGCTTGTTTCTCCTAAGATGGTCATTTACCTAAAAACAGCTGTCTGAATCAGAGAGGAAAATGGTGATAAATACAACCTTTTCCTTGCTTCGTTTGCTCCTTGGAAGAAAAGTTATGACCAACCTAGACAGCATATTAAAAAGCAGAGACATTACTTTGCCAATGAAGGTCCTTCTAATCAAAGCTATGGTTTTTCCAGTAGTCATGTATGGATGTGAGAGTTGGACTATAAAGAAAGCTGAGCACCAAAGAATTGATGCCTTTGAACTGTGGTGTTGGAGAAGACCCTTGAGAGTCCCTTGGCCTGCAAGGAGATCCAACCAGTCCATCCTAAAGGAAATCAGTCCTGAATATTCAATGGAAGGACTGATGCTGAAGCTAAAACTCCAACACTTTGGCCACCTGATGTGAAGAACTGACTCATTGGAAAAGACCCCGATTCTGGGCAAGATTGAAGGCAGGAGGAGAAGGAGACAACAGAGGATGAGGTGGTTGGATGGCATCACTGACTCAATGGACATGAGTTTGAGTAAACTTGAGAGTTGGCGATGGACAGGGAGGCCTGGCATGCTGCAGTCCATGGGGTTGCAAAGAGTTGGACACGACTGAGCGACTGAACTGAACTGAACAACTTTCTTCTTGGAGTGGGTCTGGAGGTCCATGCTTACATCTTCAGGTAGACAGATGAGGTTGCTGGGGGGGAGGGGGAAGGGGCTGAGAGGTGAGTACCTTCACGATAATATACCTAAGTCATGGGAGGTTTCCAGCCTCGTAGGAGATTCTTGGATTCCTAAGGCCTAAAGTTCTGAGCAGCTGGTCAGAAACTGAGTCTTGAAGAGGCTTGAATGGGTTGCAAGAAGATCCAGTCTTTTCTTCTCTAGAAAGCTGAAAATGAAGTGCTTTCAGTGTTGCTTGGCCATCTCCCAGCACTCCAAGACAGCTTCACGCCCAGGCAGCCCAGGGCCCATCCAGTCTGTTCAGGCCCCCTCCATGCTTCTGGTTGGCAGAGGCCAGGCAGGGGTGGGCAAGAGGAGGATGCACATATGGTCATTTGCATCCTTGTGCATCTTCAAAGGATAAGAGAAAAGTTGAAACCTTGTCTCGGTTTGGGAATTTGGAATCTCTAATATCCAAAAAGCAGTAGGTTTCATTAGTGTCACCTTGTCACTCACCAAGGAGATAAAATGGAGCCCAGGAGACAAAATGCTCAATAGGACCCAGAAATAAGATTTAACATCATTGTATTTATTAGGTTCTGAAACAATACACATTCACATCCTTTTGAATACAGTACATTTGGCACAATAATGTTTACAATGAAATAACACTAATGAATGGCAAGAGATTAAAATTACATCCCGAAAGGAAAAAATGTACAAATAAAGCATCACAATACAAAAAAAAAAGTCCCTAAAGTTGAATACATTTTATATTTAGCCAGAATTATTTTGCACATAATTTAAAAAGAGGTAATTTTTTAGCCTTCTTTTTTTTTTTTTTTAACCTAAGAATGCATTTTTTTCACCTTTGGAGGAAAAAAAAATTATTTCCACTTCACAAAGTCCATAATGAGAGAACACAGGAGAACAGCCATCCTTCATATATTTTTTTTTTTGGCATTTTTTTTTACACTTCCCTCCTTTTTTGTCTCAAAAAAATAAAATAAAAGAGAGTGAGCAAGCTAGTCAGAAAAATTAGAAAGAACTAGCAGAAATTTAATAGTGTGTCTGCTTCTAAACTCTTGTGAAAACTGAAATGAAACAATGAATACTCAAGGAACATACAAGCTCTATTCCATAGACCTCATAGGATTTGAATCTGCCTATGTGAGAACTTGACCAGCTTTCAAGCAGGAGGCATCCCGGTCAGCCCAGCTCTGGGGGCTGGAAGGGGGCATCTCTGAGCCAGGCAACCTGCTTGAGTGACTGCTTGGAGCTGCTGGGTAGAATGTATTATTATTTGTCTTCCAACAAAAATGCCAGTTGTCCTGTAGGAAGGGCCCAACCCCTGCTGACATGGGAATACTTTGGACAAGGCTGCTTGGCATGACAGTTTCAGAGCTTGCTTGGTCGTTCAATCATCAGGGTGAAGGAAGCAGAGAAGAAAACAGAGAGCAGTAGTGATTCATGAGTAAGATGGGCAGTATTGTCATGTTTTCCTAAAAAATGAGATGACGCCACCATGAAGATGTTTCTGTGCTTGTCCTCAACTCCGGAAGATAGTCTCCCCCTACTATGTCAAGTTACCGAAGATAAATTAAATTAATCTACTGTTCTTCATCTCTTCACTGGTATGCTGAACACACAAATTGATATAGCATAATATTTGAAATTATAATAAGAACAGATAATAATTACACCTGAGTTTTTTCAAAAATCAAAACAAAAGAGAAGTGAATGTCATCACTAGTAACCAAGGCCACGACTAGCCAGATGCAAATATGTACACTAGCTCTCTGTGGGCTTGAGCTAGTCACCGTCCAAACTTTGAAACAACCATCCAGAACATTCCTTTCTTTTCCCCATCTCTATCAGGGCATAATAGAGCACAGGAGAACTATATGTGAGATTTAATATAGCTTTATACATGTTTACATCTTTTAAAATAAACCAAAATGAAATAAACAATACAACATCCCTCCTCCCGCCTCCCGCCTCCCAGAAAAAGAAAGAAAGAAGGAAACACACCTTATCTCTCGGTAACTTGAACCAATACACTTACAGAGTATTGCACCTGGACATTATTATAATTATTCTTTCATAGACTAAAGTTTATAATATGCCTGAACATGCAGCAGTTGATACCTCTAAATTCAATGAATTAATTCCACAGGCCTTGCAGCAAACACTATATACAAAAAATCTCAAATGTACAAAAGGCAAAAAGCTTCATTAGTGCCACTTTGCCACTCACAAGTATATATATTTAGGGGCAGCTGGGAAATCCACGTGCAATCGTTGGAATGGATTCCATTCCCTGCTAAGTCAGTTCAGTGAAATAGATAATCCAATGACCTCTGGGAAACATATCACACAAAGCCACAGAGAATCCTTGGAAATCAAAGAACGTAACACTGGTAGCATATCTACAGGAGGTAACATCACAGCCATCAAATAGTGTCCACATGAGTCGCCCTTGCATATCACACAGAAACAACACTCCGAGAACATCTTGCCACCCTGTCAGTGTTCCAATAAGTCGCTCTTCAATCTCCTGATACCCTCTACATAACCCATGTTTAGCCTCATTCTGCTTGTTCCAAAAGCAGATATTTTATATTTAACTTTACATGTTTAATGTTTAAAAACCACAACACAGTAGTACTATCATTTGGTAGAAGTGCGCAAAAATCACACACTGCTGCAGAAAATAAATACAGTTGATGCCGGGGATTCAGGATGAAACTGGAGAGAGAATCTGGGAGCTGAGTTTTGCTAGAACCCAGGGTCTTGACCACTCTGCGGGGTGGCCGCGGAGTTCAGGCAGAACTTGAACAACAAAGAGCTCTACTAGTTTCCTTTTCTCTCAATTCAGAGCCCCCAGGTGCCACAAAAAGCATTAAGAGCATACACCTTGGATGATGATTTTCTCATTGTGTATTAGCCCTTTAATATCTACCTGTATTAACACTGGAATTTACTTCTTTTCGCCAATTAGAAAGCAAATTTGATAATCTATTTTGGAAATGTTAATAGAGTTCAAATCAAATTTCTTTTTCTACGGAGAGTGATTTCTTCCACAAGATACATGCTTATACAACTTTGGCATGCCCCAAATCTAAAACCAAAGCAAGTGACGAGCCATTCCAGAGCAAACCAACACAGGGAGCCGATCAGGGTGTCTTCCAACCTCTCTCCTTCCTGGGCACACCTTGAGGGCGCTCAGCCTTGGGCTGGAGAAGCACCAATCTCTTCTTCTCTTCTGGACAGAATGGCAGAGAGTGGCAGGTGGTGGGTGGGGGACTGGAGTGAGGAGAAGCAAGAATTGTCAGGACTCTATGTTCAAAAACAGAGCCAGAGTCTTGCTTGCTTTTTTTCTTCCTTCTTTCCTTGCAGTAAAAGACCTGAAGTTCCTTCCTTACCAGAAGCCCCCGAGGAGCAAAGCCAGGCTTGCCAACAGACCAAACTTAGCCGTGGGTCCAGTGAACTGCTGAACCTGCACAATTCTGCAGTACTGCTGAGACGAGAACCAAGAGGACCTTCTGGTCACCAGGCGGAAGGGGGGAGGAGCTGGCCCCGGGGTGAGGGAATGCAATAAATAGAGGGTGGACAAGGGACTGGGGCTCCGGGGAGAAGTAGTTCAAGACCATCTGATGGGAAAATAGGAATCTTCCCGGCGCCCCTGCTTGCAGCATCACCAAACTTCACCAGGAGCAGCTGCTCAGGGCATCAGGTCTTCACCAAAGTAGGAGAAGCCTTTGAATTCCTCCTGGTTGATCTGCTTCACAATCGCTTCGTCCACAAGTGTGAGTACTGGCTCTTCCCGGGTAAAATCTTGGTCAAAATTATTGACGTCTCTTTTGGTTTTCTGTGGGAAGATAAGAGAAAGCACTGATTCTAGGCTGACCTTCCTCCCCAAGGCCCCCCACAGGGAGTGGGCATTGCGCTGACCAGCCTCTTGCCAAAGCAGACCTCTAGCTACTGAGAGCAGACATTGAGCTCTTTCAATGAGGTAACGATGAGTGGCCCCAGGATCACGAGGTGATGGAGGACTTGGAAAGGAAGAATGAGTTCAAGTGAGAAGGAAGAAGGGGTGAGAGGTATGATGGAAAAGCAAGGAAGTGGGATTCCCATAGACTGTGTGTGTGTGCATGTTCGGACATTTTCCCTTTCAGCACCTGCCCTAACCCTCCGGCTCCACTGAGTCCTCCCTTCCTGTGATCCAGGGAATGAACTTGAATTGCCCTCCTACGAGGTCTCCAGTGGTCTTTCTTCCATAAAGTTAACCATCACCACCCCCATCACCTTACCATGTCTCCTCTACATGACATCTTCTCTATACGTAGGGGGATGCATGGAGTAGGGGTTGGGGGGTGGGACCATCTTCTGGGAAGCCTGCCTTGATCCTCACCTGCTATCATCTTGAATCCTATTTTGTGCTCCCACATTATTTCTATTATTACACTCAAGACACTGACTTGCAGTGAATTGTTAATGCTTCTGTCCTGTCCATGAGCTCCTTAAAGGCAGAATTCTTGTCTGACTCAACCTTGGGTTCCCAGCAGTCCACTAAACTAAGCATCTACTGAGTGAATGAATACATCCGCAAGCCCACCACTGACTCTCTAGGTCAGAAGGACCCATACCTAGTTGGGAGGTTCAAGTTGCCAAAATTGGGCTTATGGTCCGCGGAGGGGTGGAGGGCAGTGATCAAACAAACTCTGGGTTTTGGAGAAAATCAGGAAGTAAGAATAATGCTGCCTTTGGGGACTCCCTGCTGGGTTGGGGTCAGTATTCCTTTCTAGCACACACAGTAATGGTGAGAAAAACTTTCACAGAATAGTGGGACCTGGCTGAGACTTGAAGAATGAATTACCGTCACGTTGGTAGAGATGGGAGGAAGGCATCTTGGCAAAGAGAAAGATGGGACAAAGGCAGGGATGTGGGAAGACAAAAGATGTGTATACAGGACAATGGGTTGGTCAAGCTGTTTGTGACAGAGTGCAGTGTGGGGATGGCAGGAAATAAGGGTAGATTCCAACTGAGAGACCTTCAGTACCAAGTCCCTTCTCCCCTGCCATCCACAGCACGATACTGAGATGACTGAAGGGGTTCCGGCAATATTTTTTCAGACATTGATTAATTGGCATTATCCAGGATTGGTGCCCTGGATGATGGAATAACTCTTGTGAAAAGGTGACTATTATTATTTGTAGAATAAATATTAACATATGCTATGTTCTATGGAAATCAGTTATCTAAAAGGTTAGTGATAGTCTGTGTAAAAAGTAGTCTTGAGATAAAACTATATTTTCTACCCTGCTCTGGGAGAGTCATCATGCATGTCAGCAAATGAAAAGATGTGGGACACCCTGCAGTCAAGAAAACCTGGCTGATTTGATTAAGGCCAGTCTTCCTCAGACTTGGCATAAAACTTTTTTTTTTCCTTTTTAAAAAAAAAAACATATATATATATATATTTTTGCTGTGGACCATTTTATTTAAAGATTCTCTTAGATTCTTTTTTGATGTGGACCATTTTTAAAGTCTTTATTGAATTTGTTACCATATTGTTTCTGTTTTATGTTTTGGTTTTTTGGCCATGAGGCATGTGGGATCCTGGCTCCCAGACCAGGGGTTGAACCCACACCCCCTATATTGGAAGGTGAAGTCTTAACCGTGAACTGCCAAGGAAGTCCTTTTTTTTTTTTTTTTTTTTCTCCTAAATAGTTTCTCAACAACATCCGTCCTGGGGGCAAAGTTCTGCGGAACGTGGTTTGGGAAGTGCCACTTTACAGAGCATCTTCATGTTCATTTGCTCATTGATCCTTGGAACAGGCAGGTGTTATTATCCCGATTTTGCAGATGTGGAAACTGTGGCTCACAGAGGTTTGATCACTTGCCCAGAGTCACCCAACAGAGTTCAGAGTGAGGCCAGACTCAAGTCCAGCTCTCAGCACGATGCCTCTCATGGTGCAGAATATTTGGAAAGCTGGACACTGGAGACATGGGAAGACATGGCCAGGCTCAAATTCAATCAGGAGACCTTTAGGTCAAGCTACTAGGCTGAAGTAAAGGCAGAAAGGCTTGCTAGTAAGCCAGCATGGTGGGAGAGGGCTGTGGATCTGGGAGAGAGTGGCACATGGCGAGGTGAACTTGGCAGGGGAGTCTGTTTCCAAACTGTTCCAGATTGAGGTCCGAATCAGACAGACGCCACGGAGAAGAGATGAGCTAATCTTTCCCATACTGCAGCCCCCATCAGTCCTGCTTGGCATCTTCTCTCCGGCCTTGAGCCACCAGAGCTCAGTAGGGCTCAGAGACCTTGGAAGGGGGGACAGAAGAAAGCCGCAGGGACAGAAACAGTACTTGCAGCAGAAGGGGGTGTGTGCTGCCCCTGAGATGAGAAAACTGAGGAGTGGCTCAGCCATTCCTACAGGAGGGCTGGCTCCAGGCAAGAGGATGACACGTTCTCCATCTCCAGCATGTACAGAGCAAAAGGAAAAGTGAGGCCCTGCATGGAGAGAGACTTCAGAGGGGAACTACAAAGCCCATCTCCACAGTGATGCATGTGGGACCCAGGAGGGCAGCTGCCTGGGGAGAGGATGTGAAGACTCCTCTCCTGAAGGTCTCTATCACAGAAGCGAGGGGTTCACTTTGATTGAAGAGGGGTAAAGCATGTGGGCCCATGGTGCTGGGGGAGGAGCAGGATGGGGAAGAAGGCGACAGCAGCATGGGAAGCACCAAGTATCATTCTGGACGGGGACCAAGAGGCATCCTCAGCGGGGGCAGGAGGAGAGGGAGTTGGTGAGGAAGACTGGCAGAGAATGGGGCAGAAGGGAAACTTGGTTTGAACACCACTGATGGTGGGCTATATCCAGGACCTTTCAGGGGCAGGACCCCCTCCTTCCGGCCTCCTCTTCACTGGTCACTAATGGGGCAGGAGGCCGGTGTATAGGGAGCCTCGGGAAATCTGTAGAGGCTTTGGCATTGACTCCCCTGTTTAACTTCTTGTGCTTCACCTTTCAATCATTTGAGTCCACTAGTCATGGAAACTGATTTAATTTCCTGAGGTCAACTGAGCATAGTGATGGAGCTAGGTTCCACAGGATGTCTGAATGTCCCAACTTGCTGACTGCCTACCAGGGAACCGGGCCCAGTCAACACAGCTAGGGACATCTTTTTCCAGGTGCATGGTGGGCTGGCTTGGGGAGCAATCAAGCTCAGCTCTGGGCTTTCCAGGGGTCCCAGAATCATTGGTGGCATGTGAGCGAGTATGCCATTCTTCAAGATCTCTATGGAAGAACCTACTTGGCTCATGCAACCCTTATGCTACCTGGTCCAGGCCTATTTCCCTTGGAGACATCTTAGATCCTTGTCAGTTATTCATTTCCATTCATATAACTCACAGTTCCTGGCTATTAATTAACCTTAGAGGCTTGGGAGGTTTTCCAGAGCAAGTATCTCTGAGGAAACCCATCCCGTGTTAATAGCATGTAGGCAGCCTCACATCCTCACATTTAGAGGATTGGGGACTATATCCTTTACTCACTGGTTTCACCCTTTGGAAAGCTGCTGTCTCCCTTACAGAGCAGGTATAGGACTCATCTCCAAGGTTCTGATGGACAAAGTCCCTGTTTACCTGGATCTTCAGTCCTCCCATTTGCCTCTCCTCTTGTCTAAACACCTGACTCCTAGCCCCCACCACACAGCCTGAGAGGTGACGCCGGGACACAGGGAACAGCCATCTAACTCTTCACACCTTAACTCCTCCATGAAGCCCTTCCCACATCCTCTGACCCACATGGAGGGGACACTGCATGGAGGAGGAGAAAGAGCACTGGCTGACCTCCCATCTTGGTACCGTCCCCTTTCTGGTTTGATGACATTGTGAAAGAAACCTCTTTGAGCCTTGGTCTTTTCATCTGTAAAATGGGGGTGGTGCCAGGAGCCCTACGATAGCCTTGAGGACTGAGTTAGATGCCAGATGTGTGGTGCCTCAGTGCAAATCCTGACACATAGTGGGCACCCAATAAATGTGAGCTCCTACCCTGCCTCTTAATCTTAGCACCATGTGCCTTGAGCATGCCTCATGCTCAGCTTGGCTGGATCTCCAGTGCAGCCCATGAGTGCCATGAGCTTTGGAGTGCAGGGCCTGAGCTCACACTTCTCTTTGTGCTTTCAAATCCTGAACTAGTGTGAGCCAGGGCCTGCCTGGACATCCTGGTCTTCCTCCAGCCACTGAGATTCTTCCAACAGTGCCTTACTGCTCTCGGAAAAAGCACCAGTTTCTTAACCACTTCTAAGGCCCTTTGGGATCTGGTCCCTGCCCACTTACCTAGCTTTATCTCCTGGGCCCTATGGAACCATGAAGTTCTTTGGACTCACTGGCTTCTTCCTGCAACCGAGCCTTTAATCAGCCAGTCCTCTGCCTGGAGCACCCTCTCCCCTCTTTGACTTCTGCCCCGTGTCCTCGTCACCTAGCTGACTTCTGCTCACCTTTCCCATCTTGGCTTAGATACCCTGCCTTCAGGAAAACTTCTCTGTCTCTCCAGGTCTCTTCTTGGGGTCTTGTCATCTCCCTTAACTTTTATCACAGCACTTGTCACCCTGGGTGCCCACCTCCTTTTGTGATTAATCTGTGAGCTCCTGGGGGCAGGGATCAGGTTGAACTTAATATTCCATCCCCAGGCTGGTGCACTGCTTGGCACATAGTGAGTGCTCAATAAATAACCAAGAAAAAAGACTGAATGCATGTCTCTTGCTACCTCTTTATCTAAAGCCACTGAAGTGATCTGGGTTCAGGACCTGAGACACTCTTGTGCCAGTGGGTGTTTTTGTTTACAGAAGGCTGAGGATTGACACAAAGAGCCCGGAGCAGGATGCCCTAGCCCATGGCAGCTCCACAGAGCCCTCAGAAAGCGGCCGGTTATAGGCCTGGTTAATAGGGTTTCCTCTGCCATCAGCAGTCAGCCTGGGCCACTAAAGTTCTTCAGTCGCTAGTATGAGACAGAAATGGAAGGAACCAGGGTTTGGGCAAATCCCATCGAGACAGATAGGCTAAGAGAAGTTTGGGGATTTTGTGGGTATGTCCCTAACCCCCGCTATTGGTGTCAGGGGAAAACAACACTCCTCTTCCCTTTGGCTTCCTTCAGAAGTCAGGTCTTAGATCTGAGAGGTCTAGGGCTGACCTGGGGGAGGGCACACTTCTGGCATCTGCAGTGGGGAAGTGAGGCAGTGCTTATGGAGACAGAGTTACAGGTCACTCTAGAGTCTTCTGAAAAATTGCATCTGAGAGGCAAAGCTGGTGGACCTGTCTGTTAAATCACCCTGAGGCCGTGGAGGGCTGGAGGCTCAGCCAGCTGTGGCCGTGTTTGGACTCCAGTGCGGACATGGGCAGGTTGCCTACATGCTTGCTTCCCGTCTGGCTGGAGCAGTTCTTTCAGAGCCCTCACTGAACTGAAATCATAAACACAGGCTTTCAGAGAAGCCAGTGATTTCTGCTTCTGTCTTCATCTGATTATGAGGAGATAACAGATGACTTTCTTCTAAAGTGCCAAGAAAACTCCCTGGTCTTATAGGCCGCGGCATGGGACTATAGTCACCGTGCTGGTCCCAGACCACCACTTCATCTCTGCCTGGCATGACAGCAAGGGCACATAGGCAACAGAGTGACCACAAGCCAGGGTCCTGGCCCCATGAGTGTGACAAGAACCTGGAGACAAACTATTCCTGGGGAGACATGCTGTCTCGATGTGGTGGACAAGAATCCAGCTTTCAGGTTCCAGCTCCCTCTTGAGTCTCCCGGCCTCCAGGCTCCCTCCAGCTCACCGTCCTTTCCCAGTCCCCATAACACTTCCTGGAACATGCATTTTTCCTCCCTCCTTCTAATATTTTTATGTGTGTCACATTTTCCTCTCATATCCCTCAAGGTACCTGTTGCAAAGCAGGGCACACAGCAATCCCTTCATATTCATTTGCTCAAAATCCTTTAACTCACCATAAAATCAAACTCAAAATGCCTCCTAGCTTTGAAATGTCCCACTATGCTTATCTAAGTTCTATTTTCTTTGAAATGTCAATATGCTTATCTAAGCTCTATTTTCTTCTTTTAAATATCCTCAAAGAAAAAGGAAACATGTAAGTAATTAGAATGCTTGCTCAATGTCAATTAACTAAATCTTTAGATATACATACATATTCATTCAGTTCAGTTCAGTCGCTCAGTCGTGTCTGACTCTTTGCGACCCCATGAACCGCAGCATGCCAGGCCTCCCTGTCCATCACCAACTCCCGGAGTCCACCCAAACCCATGTTCATTGAGTTGGTATTCATTAAACCCATATATTTTCAGGGTATATGTATATATCTTTATACACACGTTCACCTGTGAAATTAGATGAAATAGGAATGTAAAACTACATAGTGTCTTGCCTGACAAAAATAGGGTTGGGACACAAATTCAAGTTAACTATCATTTGCCTAGAAATTTCTCTCAAGATATTCTATCCCTTTCCCGATTTTCCTTACAGAAAACAGAGTAACATACGCAGAGGGCTGCCAGTGGAACCTTTCACAGCACCTATCTTGCCAGGGAGGTGTTCCACCATTCTTTAATCCACTTCCTTCTTAGAATGTGGTGGCCAGAACTGATGGCTTGATCCTTGACTCTGTGGTCTGAGCAACGCTAAGGGCAGTCAGTTTATACTTGGTGGAAACCCTCAAATTAAACCATCGTCTAAGATAGTGTCAGTGTTTTGTCATTTATGGAGTAACTGTGATAACCCAGTGATGCTCTTACAGCTTTACCAATCCAGTTTAACCTTGAATGAATTGAACTGTGTCTCCCTCAAAAGCTATGTTGAAATTCTAAGCACCAGCACCTCAGCCTTACTTGAAAATAGTCTTTGAAAATGTAATCCAATTGAGATGAGGTCATCAGGGTGGGGCCTAATTCAGCATGACTGGTGTCCTTATAAGAAGGGGAAATTTGGACACACAGCTCAGACATGCGCAGCGGGAGGACCTGATGAAGAGACACAGGGAGAACACATGCGAAGAGCGGAGGAATGCGGCCACAAGCCAAGGGACATCTGGCACCACCAGAAGCTGACACAGGCAAGGAAGTCTTCCTTCCCCTGCAAGTTTCAGGGGGAAACCTGATCTGCAGGCGCCTAGATCAAAGACTTCTCACCAGAACGATCACATTTCTGTTGCTGTCAGCCACCAGTGTCTGGTACTTTACGGTAGCCCCTGGAAACTAGCACAAACCCCAATCTTCTGAAATAGATTTTTCGCATCTGAATGTCACCCTTGACATTTAACCTTTATTTCTTCTTATGGTGGGACTTATTTCTAGCCTGTCAAGATTACCATAAATAACGATTCTGTGATTTACCTTTCTGGATCTCAGTTTCTTTACCAAGAAAGTGGGGGTAATAAATCTACCGAGCTTGTTGATTGCATGACAGCATAAAAGTAAACCTCATGGCTTCCTTGGTGGCTCAGAGGTTAAAGCGTCTGCCTGCAGTGTGGGAGACCTAGGTTCGATTCCTGGGTCGGGAAGATCCCCTGGAGAAGGAAATGGCAACCCACTCCAGTATTCTTGCCTGGAAAATCCCATGGATGGAGGAGCCTGGTAGGCTACAGTCCATGGGGTCGCAAAGAGTCGGACATGACTGAGTGACTTCACAGAAACTAGAGTTTACTTTAGAAAGTACTATACGAATATCATTTTAATTCTGTCATCTAGCTCATCTACCATATCCTTCAGCTTTGTTTTGTTTAAGTTCTTTTGATCCGGATCATTTTTAAAGTCTTTACTGAATTTGTTGCAATGTTGTTTCTGTTTCATGTTTTGTTTTTTTTTTTTGGCTGCAAGGCATATGGGATCTTAGCTCCTCCACCAGGGATTGAACCCCTACTCCCTTCACCTGGAAGGCGAAGTCTTAACCACTGGACTGCCAGGGAAGCCTCCTCCTTCAGCTTTTTGTCATCCTAAAATTTGACTGCCATGCCTCCCCTCTCTCTATCAAGATGCATTTAAAAATATTGTATAAGGTAAGTTCAGTCTCAGAACCCTCTGACCTGCCCTCTATAAACAGCTCTCTCATAAAGCTGACAGAACCAGTCTCACCAACACACTTTGCGGGTATGGTTGTTAAATTCATTGTTAAATCAACCAGCCATGGTCACTTTTTCCATCTGGTTCAGGAAGATGATATCAGAGACTTTCAACTGTCTTTCTGGAATAAAGATACACAATGCCTGCAGCATTTCTCTAATCTATTAGTCTAGAAATGAAGTTAACTGGCTCCCAGCAATTATCATTTTCCCCTAACCATCTTATAACCATCTTCTCATAAACCTTATAACCACCTTATAACCAAGATGGTTTGTCCACAAACCATCTTCTCATAAAACCTTCTAGAAATCTGCTTTAATCACATCCATCTCAGAGTATCCCAAACGTCATTTTCTCTCTTTTTGAATACTGGGAGCATGTTTGCCCATCTTCCATCATTTGGTACCACTGCTCTATTCCGTCAAATCCCAACCACCAAACAGTGGGCATGGCTAATTCTTTGCCAACCTGAGAGGTAACTCACCTGGGCCTCTGAGATGGCTTTCAACCGCAGCTGCATAACAGAACCACCAGGGAACTTTAAATGAAAGTGATGCTACCCCCATCCCAGAGATTCAGTGTAACTACTCTAGGATCTGGCCTGGGTAAGTTATAGCTCCCATCTGACTTCATTAGATATAATTCATTAATCTACTTCACATGGGTTTCAGTTCCCCCAACAGTGGTTTCTGCCCTAATCTTTGTACAATTAAGATATTTCTCTTTGGGAAAAAATTAGAGGCAAAATAATAGCTTTGTTATTTGTCCTTGTTTTCTCCACCCTGCCGGTGCATCAGAAACAAACATGCATCTGTATGGACACCTGGGTTTCAACCCCTATCTCATGAACTGGAATGTCCACGGGTGGGGCCCAGACCTGGGGTTTTTTTGTTTGTTTGTTTTTATTTCTTTAAGCTCTGTGAATGATTCTGATGTGCATCCTGGCCAAGTCCCTCTGTATAAAGATCAGTGGATCTTTCTTCCTTCTTTTTCTTAGTTTCAAAAGGCCACATTGTTGTCCAAAAGCCTATTTAGGGGCCTAACTATTCTGGATTCAGCTTCCCCTCAAGGTCACACAATATGCTAGCATTCCTTCTCAATTCCATGCCATTCCTCACTTAGTTTATATTGATTGCACTTTATAAAATCTGGACATCCAAGAGTCTACTGGCAAGCCACACTAGTTTCTTTAGATATTGCCCTCTGAGAGGCAGACTAACCTAGTGATTTAGGATGCGTGTTAAACTTTATGGTCTTGGATAAGTCATGCAGTCTCTCTTGTGCCTCAGTTTCCTCATCTGTAAAATGGGGATATTAGTAGTCCTCCTCATATACTTGTTATAAGGATAAGTGAAATAATGCATTTAAGTGATGAGAACGGTACCCAGCAGAGAGTAAATATAAATTATTAGTAATGCTTCTTTGTCAATATTGATCCAACAGTATGATGAGAACAAACAGCATCATTTTTTGGATGATGCTTGATCTCAGGTCATAGAAAAATCATCGTTTCACCAGGGCAACCAGTGTGCGTTCATCTCCTACATAATCCAAACCCTAGAACTCACCAGTCTTCTCTCAAAAGCTAAGAGCCGAAGTGTGACCCACCCAAAAGGACCTTCCTGAATCTTTTATCGTCTTCTGACCCTTGTTTGTTTTTCCTCATTTTCACTGCATTTACATTTACAGTATGTGCTTTTATACATCCTGGTGGGCTATCTTTAAACTTTCTGGAATAAAGTGAGATAAGAAAAACAAAAAGGAAGAAAGAAGATGAATTTTACTTTCAGCACTGCTGGCTATGACATCATTTATCCTTTTCTCTGTAATGAGCAGGGGTGTGTGTGTGTCCACGGGGAGCTGTAGAGACGGGGGAAAGTGTGCAGTGCATGCCTCACCCGCTGATGCTGCCTTCAAGAACACAGACCCTGCCTTTCCAGGTCTTCTGAATTTCCCACAAATGCCCCAGATACATTTTAATGCTGGATCTCCTAATTTTTGCCAACTAAGTCAATTAAAAAATAGAGTAGCCTGGCTGAATGGGTTGAATAGTCCTCCAGTTTGTGACCTCTATTTAGTAAAGTTGTTTCCACCTTTTAGGGGAAAAGAAGATCAAGACCCATTTGCTTTTTAAGCACAAATGATTAGCTTCATGGCATTTAAAACTAGGAAGCCTCTTGGTCCCTGGCCATTCCCTGGTCCACTGGAGACAGTCATGGCAGCATGCTGGCCTCTGTTGCTGGCACATAGAAATGAGGAGCCACCCAAGCACGAGGTCAAATGCCTCCACCCCCATAGTCTGGTCCACAGCCTCATCTAAACTTTGTCTGGGGGAAAGTGGCTTCACTCCTGAGGAAGTCTGCATATTTAAATGCATTTTTTACTTCTTTATTTATTTAAACTTTTTATTTTATATTGGAGTATAGCCGAGAAACAATGTTGTGATAGTTTCAGGTGAGCAGCAGAGCAACTCAGCCATACTTATACATGTATCCAGTCTCCCCCAAACTCCTCTCCCATCCAGGCTGCCACCTAACATTGAGCAGAGTTCCCTATATTACACAGTAGGTCCTTGTTAAGTATCGATTTTAAATATATAAATGTATTAATTTTTTAAAAATGGACGAAGTCTCTCAGACCATCAGGCATTCTGAACAACCAACTACAGTTGAATTCTATCAAATCCACTGCATGATGGAATTCAACCATTTCCCCCTCTCCTCATTATTGTTTGCCAGACTATTAAAAAAAAAAAAATCCACATTTTTTACAAATTCTATTTGAAGAGTTGCATGGGAAACTCCTATCAGCTACCACTAACCTCCTCCCTCACACCTAGCTAATACTTCAGTGATCAAAGGAGTTTAGCCAACTACAATTTGTCCATAAACTGGTAGTTTATAGGGATGTATAGACTCAGTCTATAGACTAAAGCTGAAGTTCGAATACTTTGGCCATCTTATGTGAAGAGTTGACTCATTGGAAAAGACCCTGATGCTAGGAAAGACTGAAGTTAAAAAGGAGAAGAAGGTGGCAGAGGATGAGAGCGTTAGATAGCATCACTAACACAATGGACATGAATTTGAACAAACTCTGGGAAATAGTGAAGAACAAGGAAGCCTGGCATGCTGCAGTCCATGGGGTCACAAAGTGTGGACATGACTTGGCAACTGAACAACAATAGAGTCAGTCCTCTGTGATCTCCTTTACAGGGAAGGGCAGTTATCCCTGTTATAAAGAAGTTGTTACCAAACTTGGAACACTTGCTACGGTGCTTTTAAAACAAAATTTTGGGACAACTACTTGAAGGTTATTTGGAAGTCAGGGGCCAGTTTAGAAACCTACAGAAGCTTGACAGGGGACCCCAAGACACAACTCCCTGTACCCCTTGCTCCCACAGAAGCAGGGAACGTGGTCCTTGATCAAGTGGGGAGTTTGTTGAGGTGACTTTTGAAGCTGCTTCTACCTGTAAATTCCATGGCTCAATCATTTTAAGTAAAAGTAAGGTATTTCAAGCAAGACTTCTTGACCTGGGTTCCCACTCCCAGAGCATGAGTGGCACATTTTCTGTGAGGGGCAAGTTAGTGAATATTTTAGGCTTTGTGGGCCATGGGACCTCTGTCACACCCACCCGCCTCTGCTGTGTGTCTCGGAAGTGGCCCTAGACAAGGTGTCAGTGACTGGGCGTGGCTGTGTCCCAGGAACACTTTATTTATGGACACAGACATTTGAACTTCTTATAATGGTCAAGTGTCACCCAACATTCTTCCTCAACCACTGAAGAAAAATGTAAAACCCATTCACAGTTTGAGGGTTGTAGAGAAAGAGTCAGCAGTTGGATTTGGCAAGTGGGCCAGAGTTTGCCGACTGCCGGCTAGAGAAGGGACTTCAGGGCTTCCACGAACCTCCTAAAATACACTCATGCGTGTTGTGTAGATGGGCATATTTGGGTTTTCCTGGAGTTCACTGTAGCAAGTTCTGGAAGGGGTGCTGACTTCACTGCTAAGTTAAGAACCACAGATTGAAAAGCTTCCCCTCATACAAGGCCTGAAATTCTCTGTGGAATAACTCTCTGAGGAACCACAGGGAGGAGAAAACCCTGAGAAGCAGTTTCAGGACTGGAAATGTCTCCACTTGCCCTAGGCTCTTGTACCGTGGAGGCTCCAATATAGGGTGTCGCCTTTGGCCTCTTGGAGCTCCATGCGAAGGCTCCCTATGAAAACGGCCAGGAAAAGTCCCAACACAGACTATGTATCCAAGGCTGGTCCAAGACCAGGTGGAACCACAGTCACAGTATTTCTCTATTTCTTTTAGGGAAGGAGACATTCCTGGGCAGTTCTGGGGGCGGTGCTGATACCTGTCTCCTGAAACCCTCACAGCCTTCCAACCTCCCAGGTTTGCCCAGGTCCACACGTGGGCACACTGTTGGCTGTGACTATTTACATTTAAAACTTGGTAATGAAAGTACAGAGCATACATTTCAGCCAGGATTCATTTTGGCCCATGTGGTTAGATGATGCTCATGTCAGCATCATCTGTACAGAGCTCACTGGCCCTTGACGACATTCAGATTGGAGTTGTAAGTGGCCTAGAGGTGTCTCCAAGTGCCCCCAAGAATCTTAGCTCCCTGGCGAGGCAGGCAGGGTCTTGGGGCGGGGTGGGACACCTACACCATCCGTCACTAGTGGTACCTGGCTCACAACCAGTGGATCCTGCTGAGTGCCCAGGTGATGGCCCAGAGGGAGAGCTCTTCTCACATTGGGGAGCCTGCCCCTCTCCAAGACTAGACATGAGAGGAAGGGAGTGTCTGTTTCCCTCTCAAATACTACAAAGGGGCTTGAAACCATCCCTGAGCCCAGGAGGCCTCCATTCTGCTGCTAACAAGAAAGGTCTATGAGCTGCTAATGTGGGAAAGAAATGTCCCTTCCTAGGGAGCTGTCCCCAACCCAGGCTGGTCCCCCTCACATACCTGACACCTCCCTGTGCCCCTCTTTCCCAGCCCTCCTTGTAACCAGGGCTAAAAATGACTTATTTGTTAGCTGTCTCCTCCACAGGCAGGACATTTGGCTTGGGTGTCTGTCATGCACTTCCAGCACCAGCACAGGGTTTGGCATGGCCCAGCCCCTCCATGTGGACAACATAATAAAGCACAGCAACGGGAGCCTGCTCTAGGCTGTATTACAAAGCTTACCTGCCTGATTTGTTTAACCTCACACCTACTCTACAGGGAGTCAGTGCTGCCACAATGCCCACTGGAGACCAGCACACAGCTTGCCCAAGGCGTGCAAGGTGGGGGAGCCAGGGTTAGGTTCAGCCTGTTCTGACTCCGGGCTGTGTCCCTGGAGTGTGTCGTCCTGCCTCCCACTGAGAGGCATCACTGTGGTCACCTGTGCAAGAGGCTGAGGCTCTGAGCCTAGCCCGGTGGGCAGTCACTGGCTTTCACCAATAGTGTTGTTGCATTAAAAACCAAACAACCAACCAACAAGCAAAAACTGCCTTCCGCTCTGCATCTCTCACAGTGCATGAGGCTGCCATCCCCACTAGACCCTTGGGGGTCATTTCTTCGACATGAAGGGTGAAGAGGAGCACAGTCCTTTGAAATTCTTCATTATGACCAAGAATAGAAATACGTTTTCTATGTAACCTAGTGAACATCACCTCACTCCACCACCCCCAAGTAAAGACGCAGCTCGCTACACTTTGCCTTTACTCTACGTGATTCAGTTGTGTTCTCGTCTCTCTACTTAGTTCTTTTCTTTTCTACTGTACCCTACCCTAGTCAACCCGATCCTAGTCTTCATTAAAAGTGTTTTCTGCCTTAACCCTCTAAATTGATTTTACCACCCACTGAGGGGAAGATCCGGAAGTCGGGTAAAGGGGCACCCAGCAGGGTGTCTGGAACTGAAACCGTGTAGGAAATACAAGGTCGAAACCCAGGAATAAAAAGTCTTAGGAGGAGACCGCACGCTACCTGCCATGGCCTGCCCTAAGCCTGAGCCCCCGGGCCAGGCTCTGCAGTGAGCTGGGCCCTTGCAGCAGGGCATGCAGCGGCAGGACCCGTGGCTGCTCCTGCTGCAAGTGGGCAGACACAGTGGCAAAGCCAGCCCCGCTCTGCCTCTAACCGTGGGGCCCTTTTTCATTTATCATTAACTTTTCAAAGCAGTGTCATTGTTGATAGCTGTTGAATTTAGCTACTCTAGGGATGCTTTCTGGTACACAAAGAAGAAATTTTCCAATAGGTCCTGGCAAAAACCCTAATCCTCCACTGACCTGTCTTTTCTCCCCATATTTATGAAGATGCCCTGGATAGAGAGATCAAGTTCTCTTGGCCCAGGGAGAAGAGATGGTATTATGGCTCTGCCTACTGGCTTTAAAATGGCAACTGTAAACACTCTAATAGATGCCTCTCAAGTCAAGATGAGGTCACCCACCTTCTCTTACCATTCAAAAATTTCAGGTTTCCTAATGCAGGATCTTATCACTCCAAATTCCTAGGTGCACATTGGAACAGATCTTAGGCCATAAAAAGTGAGAAGAGAAGTTAGAGATGGAACTGGGAGAGAAACATTCTCTGGAAAAAACACTTGTAGAGCTGCAGAATTCATTCATTCATCCAACACAGACATACTGAATCCCTACTCTGTGCCAGTAGTTTTTGCTAACACAGCTGTGAAAGAAATGGAAGCACATCCTTCCCCTAACACCTGAACCAGAGCTTGCTAATCATTGCCGTAGGGTGATGGGCACATGGGGATTCTACTTTACTTGCTACTTTTGTGCATGCTTGGAATTTTCCATAATGAAAAGTTAAACATATGAATCTCACACACATGATGCTGGGTGAAAGAAGCCAGACATAAGACAGTACATATAACATGACTCCATGTACGTGAGACCCTAGGAAAAAGAGAAATCTCCTCTCCAGGGACAGAAAGCAGATCAAGGGCTGCTGGTGGCGAAGGCATCTGGGAACTGCTTGGACATAGAGATGTTCATACCTTCATGTACAAGTGGTTACATGGGTGCATCCATTTGTTAAAACACATCAAAATGGGCACTTTAAACAGGTAACTTTTAGGCTCTGTAAATGCGGTTATAATTGAGTTTAAAAACCACACACATCCCTGCCCTCATAGAGCATGTTTACATGGAGTAGCTGGGGCTGGGAGAAATCTTAGGGACCACGCAAGTCCCTCACTTTAAGGAAAGGAGCAGAGAGACTCAGTGTCTTGTGCAGGGTCTCACAGACTCTTACAGTGGGGACCTGGACCCAGCCCTGTCCATTGACTTCTGTTTAGCTCACTGCCTGTGATACACAGCAGGGGCTAAGTTCTGGAATCCCCTGCTTTGGGGGTGATGGTATTCTGAATCATCTGGTGGAACACCCACATCCCAGGCATCTGGGTACCTGTAGCCTGAATCTGTAATGTCTCCCTAAGAGGACCACCAATCCTGTTGTTTCCAGCAACAGCGAGGTGCCAGCCACTTATGGGGAGGAGGAAGGAGTGCCTGAAGTGCCCAGTCAAGGTCTGGTTTATTTTCCAGGTCACCTCAGCTGACAATTCCTACTCCAGGCTTATCTGTCCATCTCCTTGCTTCAGGCAATGATCATATCTCACTGTCCCCATCATTTTGGACCCTCCTCCACACCTAGCTGGGCTCACACACCTGAAATACTCCACTGACACCCAAGTTCTATGCTCCAAGGAAACTTCTTTAGGGGTGGAGTAGGTCCCAGAAAGGAGGAGCCCAAATAACACGCAGGCTCGGAAAGATGCAGGGCGGTGGTCCAGGCCTTCTCACTTTCTCACTTTAAAGAGACTGAAGTTGATGTGCAAACTTAACAAACCTTTACAAACCCAATGTGTGTTTGCTAGGCCCCAGAACTCTAGGATAATGTTTTAGCAAATGCCACCTTGAGGGCTGGAAGACAGAGTCCATCCATGAGAAAAGCTTAATGTTCTGCTGTTACTTAGATGCATGTTACCCAGCCTCTGACCACTGTGCCTCCACCCCTGGCTGCAGAACGACCTGAAGCCTTGTCTGCAGAGATGGGCAGGTGGGCACTGCTCATCCACCTATGTGGCCCCCTGGATGGGACCATCCACAAGATGGTGGGTGGGAAGTGGCTCCCATGACCCACACAGGCTTGATTGGGGAGGAGGCTGTCTTCTAAACCTCAAGACTCCACTCCCAAAATTAAATCCTGGATTTTATCCTGTTGTGGTGGCTCAAATGGTAAAGCGTCTGCCTACAATGCAGGAGATCCGGGTTCGATCCCTGGGTTGGGAAGATCCCCTGGAGAAGGAAACGGCAACCCACTTCAGTACTCTTGCCTGGAAAATCCCATGGACGGAGGAGCATGGTAGGCTACAGTCCACGGGGTCGCAAAGAGTCGGACACGACTGAGCGACTTCACTTTCACTTTTTTCACTTTTCGTAGTCCTCAGGTATTCCGTGTTCAGTATCTCCTCCTGCCGTCTCAGCTCCTTACGTCACATGGTGATATGAAAGTGTTCATGTTCCTAGGGGGTTCTTTTCTTCTATGTTTACATCCCCTGCACCCAGGGCTTCCCACAGGACACAAAGCACACACTCACTAAACACCAGCTAAAAGAGCTGCTCTGAATCCTGCCCTTCTCTTTTCCGTGTCATGCCTTTTCCCAGGTAGCTCTCTCTTCCTAACCCTTCCTGGCTTTCTCTGCCAAGATCCAGCAACTCTCAAGAACTTTCCCTGATGCTTCTGCTCTTCCCCACTTCAGTCAGAAATAGCCTACTAGGTCCCATGCTCCCAGATAGGATGTGTGTGTGTTATCTTAAGTGCTCATGGGGTGGAAAGGAGATTAAATTCAATATGCACTAGTTTGGTGAATCTACGAAGACGAATCCCAATCTAACAGGTATCAAGTCATAAATAAAAACTTTAGAGCTTATGGAAATGCCCTCCCCTGGGGTGGGGGGCTGGGAGGACCACAGTGATACACACATGGGCCCTCCAGTCCCTGGACACAGGGATGCTCCTGCAGTCAGAATTCTCTGAGAGAAATTTACTGCACAGAGTCAAAGACACCCCACTGAGGCTGTTTAGCTTAGAAATACTTGGGAAGCTGTGACTACTACCATTTCAGGGCTGGGACGCTGAGAGTCACACAGCAGTACTCAGCAAAGGCACAGTAAAGGTTGGATGATGGCAGAACAGTAAAGGTCATGGGCAAATTCACTGAATAAAAGGTGGGGAACCTTGGGATATTCCAAGGGGTAAAGGGCTTGAATATTGGTGTCCAGGGTGGATCACTGTCTTGGAACTCCTCCTTCCGAGAACTCCCCCAGCTCAGACCACAGGCTACGTCAGCATTAAACCCCAGGAGGCTCTCCGGCAGAGTCTAAACTGTGTTCTCTGCCAGTCTTTATATGCCTTTCTGCTTGCGATGGGTGGCTGCTCCCCTGCACACAAGGTGTTACCCTTTATCTGAATGCATGGCTCCTCCACCAGTTTAGATCAGAAATATGGTCCAGAGTTGCCTCCCTCAGCTTAGACCCCCACTGTCTCCACCACCATAAGTATAAGCACCAGCCCCAGCACCCACTGCATATCAAGGACTGTCCTAATCACTTCACATCACCAGGTTTTCCCCCTCCTGACAGCAATCCAGTATGGCAGATTTTATCATCCCTGTTTCATGGATCAGCAGAAGTTCAGAGAAATGAGATGACTTTCTCAAGATGTGACAGCCCCAGTTGGAACCTGGTTGTATCTGATTCCACATCCCAGCCTTCAGATATTAATATCACACCACCTCCTGCAATCCTGAACTCTTGATTCTTGGAATCTTGGGATAAGAGGAAGAAGGGGTATAACAGGCTGGGTTGGGGGTAATGAACGGAGAGAGACAGGAACTAAAATTTATTGAGAATCTGTAGTACGCAAAGCATCTGAGGTTTGTAAGCTAATCCTGTAGTAATTCTGTGAGCTGGTATTCTCAAGCACATTATACAGATAAGGAGGTCAGGGTTCCAGAAGGCTAGAGGTGAATTCCTAGGTTCATATGGCTATCCTATGAGAGCAGTTTTATTCCCACCCAAGTCCCTCTGGGGTGACAGCCAGTGCCCTGTCCACTGTACCATGCCACCACCTGGGCCAACTACGAAAAACAGGTTCCTGGACTTTTCCATGCCCTCAGCCCTGGGCCAGCATCCTGGCTCTTGGAGGGACTCTGCAGCTTCTTGGAGGCTAAGGGTTGTCACTCTGGCATGGACATAGGCCAGTGGGCTGTCCTCATATGTCTGTGGGGACTGACTGGGCCCACTCCTGCCTGCCACGTGGAAGATGGGGATAGCCTCTCATGTCTCTGGGGCTCTGTCTTCAAGATTCATGCTTTCAGGAGGTCTTCAGCTGGTGGGCTGGCTTTAGTGGAAAGGGTTGCCTGCTCAGCAGGGCTCCTCCTCTGGCCGCTGAGTTGGTGAGGGTGTGAGGGTCTCAGGCCCACTTCCCAGTTTTCTCTCAGCACAGCCTGGTCATGCAGGAGCATGCAGGAAGGGCCTCCCTTGAGGGTCCCGCCATGCAGTGTGGATGGCTGGATGGAACAGATCATGAGGTTGAAAGGGGCCTCCGTGTCACCAGGCCTGAGGGCTCACCTACCTGGAGAGACTCCCCATTCTGGAGGCCTTACCTTAAAGAGGGACATTCACACTGAAGCAAACTTGAAAAGAGAGAACATGTACACAAAGAGAAGTTTACTTGGCTGGCATTTCCCTCATTGTTTTTGGCTTTCACTGAGGACAGGTGGGCTGTTGGGAAGGCAGACCTTTCCCTCCTCCACTGGCTTCCCCCCATTTCACTGCTGAAGCCATAATCTCAGAGCCTCCTGCTTTTGGCGGGCAGGGTGGGAGTATGCAGGAGGAGTGCTAGGAGTGAGCAAAATACCTCCAGGATTGACAAGGTCAGATGATGCCCTTCAACCACACCAGACACATCACTTCTCTCCCCTATGGTCCGCAAGGAAGGCAAGCCCACTAGGAACACAAAAGCTAAATAGGCTGCTTTTAATGGCAGCAAATGATGCCACTGTTTTAGAATCAAATCCCCAGTAAGATAGATGGTGAATTCCATATTGGAGAGTTTTTCGAGCATCAAAGGTCACAGATCCAGGCTTGCTAGCTCTTCTATTCCCCCACCCACCCACTGCTGTATGCCCTTGGTTGGAAGCAAGCTGCCCTAGAAAAACTGATTTGAGTGCATGATGGCACAAAGTCTCCAGTTCGGTGTTAATGGCACATCGCTTGTACATCAGTAGAGTATGGGAGGAGAAAGGGTGAAAGGGTGGAGAGAAAGGGTGGAGAAAGGGTTTCAGGAGAAAAGGTGGACGGGAGGAGCAGAAAAAGGAAAGTGGAGGAGGGAGGATATACAAGATAAGATAGCTGGGAGGAAAGATGAGAAGGAAAGCTCCACGCAGAAGCAAAGGCCACCGAAAAATGTCCTAGGGTGGGGTCAGCGCAAAGGGGTGAAAACCTGAAGGGAGGAAACCCAGGAAATACTGACAGCTGGTGAGTCAGGGCAGGGTTTAGACAGGGAGGTTCAGGCGCCAGGGAGCAGAAATCTCAGCTCAGCAAACATCTCAGGAAGGCACGGCCTGGAGGGAATAGCAGCCAATCGAAGTATGTGATGGAACCTGACCAGAGGACAAATTCCAGCTACGAATCTGGACAATCTCCCCAGTGATATCTTTAGAGGGGCGAGGCGTCCTGTGGAGGGGATGGAAACCAGTTCTGGAAGCTGTTCTCCTGCCATATCCTCCGCCCTTGTGTGGGTGATCCAGGGACCCTAGCCTCCAGCTGAGCCACCATGGGCAGAGTGCAGTTTGCTACGCCCACCCGTGCGTAGGGGCTCTGTCTGTGTGGGGGAGTGGGGATGGTTAGGAACTCTGGAACACAGGCCACTACATTTTGTCTCTGCATAACTCCTAGACTGGATGACAGGACCTCACCCAATCTGTTTCTCCAGTACCCACTACCAGACAAAACCAATTCCTTCCTGAATCAGACAGGCAGGATGCCTGCCCCTGCCCCACCTCACCCCCCGCCACCTGCCCAGGGGGCTCAGATTCAGTAGGGCCAGCAGAGCAGTGGAAAGCAGCTTTTCAGCAGGCTCCTGGGGACTGGTGGCATCCTGGTGTGACATCAGCAGGGCATGGGCAGGGAGCAGTAGAGCGAGCCCAGAACAGGGGAGCCCCAGAGTTCCCTCTGGAGCCCCAGGCCCTTGACTGAACACCCTGGGGATCTTCAGCCTGATGAGATGGGGAGTCCATGCATAGCTTTCCTTGCTTCTGGAACGCATGCCCAGTGTCTTCTCTAGGCCACCACCAAGGTGCATAGCTGGTGATACTTGATCACAGACTTGTCCCCTCCCTTCTCACAGTGGCTTTTTCCTTTGACTTGGAGTCCGTCTCTAAGATCTGAGAAACTCACGCTGTCCTTCGCTGCTTATGATCCACCACCTTGGCCACTTGTTCCCAATGTCAAACCAGTTTTTCTTCCTCTCTCTGTCAAAACCATTCTTCCGTGGTTCTCTCTGGTGTGTCCTTAAGTTATGTGACACCTGAAGCCCAAGGAGAGCCTGTCCTGTGTTGGAACTCCCTGTCCCATGAACAAAAGATGACATCTATGAGGACACACTTCAGCTTCCCAGGGTCTCTCCAATGACTTCTCATGTATGGCTCTGTCTGTGGGTTATACTGATGCAGCTTTTGGAACACAGAGCCCTGCTCACTGCTGGTATCTGAGCCAGGCAGGCCTCCACACCGCCAGGGAGAATCCTGAGATGGTTAGAGGGGGTGATGGCTTATAAACACCTGTGTGAGTTTCCACACTGGTCCTACTAGGGCTTTCAGAGATGAGATACAGTATATCCATCATCGCAGTGGGCTTTAATTCAACTTAAAACTTGTTTCCATTACACACAGCCCACAGACGACTCAGGATGATGCCATTAACATTTTTCAGAGAAGAGTTTTCAATCAAGGGACAGATTTGGGACACCTTTTCAACCTGCTAACTAGATGAAGACTGTTCTTTCCCGATTTTAATATTTCTCTGGAGAGAAATCTCTTGTCACAAGGATATAACTGTGATCAGAGATCACAGTTGAATATATCTTGAATATAACTTGAATATATCTTGACTACCCTATAGCTGAGAACTTAGTAAGGATCAACATCACTCAGCTCCATATGTGACCAGAAACACCTCTCGTACTATGTAAGTTTCCTTTTTCATCCTTCCTTCAGATGATGTTCTAATTTCTTCCTTCAAACTGAATTCAAACCAACCAAATAAACGCCCTCTCTGCTGACCCTCAACAGTGTTGAGAGTGACTCTGGAAGCCTGTGGGGGGCGAGCAGGAACATGCCCAGAGGATCATTTCCAAGACAATGATGACTCAGTCTTTAGGAATGCTAAACAGTTGTGAACTTGGAGGGAGCTCCTAGATGGCCCCCAGAAGCCTACTTGAGCCCCTCAGCAAAGGAAGCAAGCAGAGTCCTGCCCTGTGGTCTCAGGTCGGGGCTGTCGAGAGGCCCAGGGAAGGGAAGCACCAGGCTCTTGCATTCTACGTGGATAGAAAGAACCCCTGACCTAGGATGGACTTCTACTGCTGATTCCTGGGGAGCCATCACTCCCTGTCCACAGGAGCACCTAGCATCCACACCCCTGGCCAGGGCCAGGGCTACAGCTAGCAGACTGGGTCACGTGCTCAGCCTTCTGGTTCATGCCCCACTCCCCCCGCCCCTTCCTTTGTCTGCATCCTTGCCCATCCTGTGGGCCACAGAAACTGCACATCTGTCCTTCCTGCCCTCCCCTCTCTCTGGCGAAGCCAGGGGCTGCTCCAGGTGTCCCTGCTCTCAGGTGCGCACTTTCACTGCACTCAGAGTTCACACTGGAGGGTGGAAGCCCCAGGAATTGCTGGGGCTTTGGGAAGAGCTCCTGGAGACCAGTGATTCTCGGGGCTTCTTTGGCCATCTCAGAGCAATCGCCTCCACTGGATCTGAGCGACAATTGGCCACCAGACCACTCCAGAGAAAGACTCTGCTCCATGAATTCATCCTTTAAAGCTTCCTTGTGCCTTTTACCACAAAGAGCTTCCTGAATTCCGCGCTTCCCTGTGGGCTCTCCGCAAAGACTCCCTGCCTGCCTCTGCCCCATCCAGACCCCCGTTCCTTTCACACCCCTTGCTGATGACGGTCCCCTGGGGCTTGTCCCCTCCAGCCTGCACCCCAAGGAGGGGCTGCTCCTCCAGCCCTGCCCCTTTGCAAGACTAGCATCAAGTCCTTTTGTTGACCTGGCCTCTAGATTGGAGTTCAAGTCATTCTGCAGACCTGTGCTGGCTGACTGGGCCCTGTGCTTATCCTGGGTTCCTCTTTGTTAGGCCTAGATTCCTTACTCAGGTCTATTTCCCAATTTTCTTTCAGTTTGATCAACTTAGATTAAACCTAAAATAAGTTTCTCCTCCTCTGCCTGGCCTCTGGTCTCCTGACCCCCTCATTTTGTCTGGGGAAACTTGTCAGTTCATCTTGTCCTAAAAGACCTCCTGTAGAGACCCTAGGGATGGGGTGGGGCAGCCTTTAGGCAGGCTAGCATGTGCCATAAGCCCTGTTCCGAGCTCACATCACAGGCTTAGAACGGCAGGCCCCAGAGCTGTGGGTGATGTTAACAAAGAAAGAAGATAACCCTGAACTTAGCCTGTTCCAAGCTGTGTGTCAGCCAGAGAAAATCATAAAAACTCAAGAAGGAAGCAAACAAAGAATGGTGATGGGACTATGTCCAGGGACCATCCACCTGAATGCTCTGGTCTGGCTGAGGCCTGGATCACACCCTTCAGCTGAGTCTTACCCCCGACATGAAATATTTCTAAGATCCCCACACTGTCAACCATTGCCCCCCAGAAAACCTCCTGAAATATAGTAGATTTCCTCCCTGATGATTCCCAAGGCACAGGAGGGTCTTTTTTATACTTGGAAATGATGGAGAAGGAGTCCTCTGACAGAATGTGGGGTGAGTGAAGGCTGACTGGATAATCACAAGTCTTCACTGCCCGAGATCCCAGCCCCACCACTCTGGGGCTTTGCCCTGTAACTTCATTACACAGCCCCCTTCACTCCTGGGACACTAGCCAGCTGGTTACCCAAAGTTTTATCTAAATGATTGCTTCATCAGGCTAGGATGCAAAAGAACTAAGAGTTTCCCCTTACACACACACACACACACACATGGATATGTGTGCATGCACATGCACATGCATGCTTACACACACCCACTCTCTAACTTTAAGGAAAGCACCTCTGACCCTTTTCCCTTCCAGAGGCAGGTCACTGCCACAATGTGGTCTCTGCTCTCTGAGTCAAGCCTGGACTCGACAGGCCTATTCCTCTTTCTAACATCTGAGCTTCAAACACAATGATTGCACCTTCCTCTGACTGGCACGGTCACAACAGGCGAAAGGACCTGGAAGAAGTGTGTGCTGAGGCTGGAGAGAAGGCAGAAGGGAGAGTGGGTCAAAGAAGGCAGAGACGCAGTCTAAAGAAATGGCATCTCACAAAGCTGGGCTCCACGGGTCGCTCTGGGGACAGTCCTCCTCAAATGTCCACCTCTGAGTCTCAGCCTCAGGCTCTGTGCTAGCTCCAAAGAATGACTGCGACTATCACTGAGTTAATACTTTTCTTTAAATTGACTCATTAAAAAAAAGTTTATTTATAAAGAAATTTGTATCTCTACCACACATAGAAAACCAGTATCGCCTACAATTTTGGTCAAGATAAATAAAATTTGATTGAAGTACAAAAGGTTCCTCTGTGTCCCATGTAAGTCATCATCTTGGTTACAGCTATTGGTTATGTATCTTTGACAGTAAGCCCCCAGGGTCGACGAGACTCTTTTAGGGTGCTTCTTGGCGACCTTCTGCCCTTGTCATCTTGGTTGTGAAATGTGCCCAGACCCTCATCTCTGTGCACGGATGCCAGACCCACCCTCGGTGTGTACAAGCTACAGGCCTACTTACAATGCGAGGTTTGAAGGGCGGCTTGATCTTCTTCTGCTCCAGGAGCAGCCAGTCAATCTCTTTGAAGAATGGGTGCTGCTTGATGGCGTCCTCACCGTTCTGCGCCGCCACGCAGCCCAGACGCTTGTGGGGGTTCTTGGTCATGAACTGGGGGGATGAAGACAGAGAATCAGGGACAGAGGCCCGGCAGGCACAGGCACTGAGGGGAAGGTGGAGCTCAGCCAAGGCAGCATCTTTGGTATCACCTCCCAAGCCCACTTTCTATACTTTCAGGAGCTTCACCCCTCAGGGTGCTCTTTCATTCTTATGTAGGACATACTATGCACCAGCCACCGCTCTACACATATCATATACATGTACTGGCTCATTCCATGCAACGCAGCTTTCTGAGGGACTAACATGATCCCTGCTTTATAAGTGAGGTAGTTGAGGCTCAGAGAAGTTAATTAACTTGGCCAAAGTCAAACAGCCAGCGAGGTATCAAGTCAAGATTAGGAACTTAGACTTTTTCTAACCCTCTGGTTTCCCCTCAGATTCTTAAATCTTCTTATTAGGGAGACTGAAGTCTGATAACCTCATACTAAGAGGTCAACAGTCCTTTTGGAGGTAACGAAAGAAGACCAGATATTCATGTTAAGGTTAGTTTTCAGAGGCACCTCTTCCCCTTTCCTTTTCCTGGATGTAAGCCCTCCTACTTAGAGAAATTTTTTTTGAATTTGTAATTGCTAGCACAAAACCCAACGTAGATTAACAGATAAAAAAGAAGAAAAAGAGAGGCTAATTGCTTCTCAATGCTTGTCTGTAAAAACCACATTGATGTGTTTTGTACTTTTTGGCTGGTGTCTTGTGAACTCAGACACCCAAGTGAAATTACTATTCCTACTAAATGAGTCAGTCCTGATGGCAAATGTGAATTTAATTGAGCAGATGTATAAAAATATAACCTTGAAAAAAAAATCAGTACTGGTAGGTGGAAACATTTCTGACAGCCAACCAAAATAAAGGTAGTGGTGTGTGTTTGCATGTGTGTCAGAGGCTGAGTGTCATATCTCATGGGGTGAAGGCTGAGAGTTTAAACAAAGGATCTTAAGACGACAAAATATAAATTAAATTCAGGGGGATAAATCTATAATGATGGCATTTCAGGCTTCAGCAAGGGAGGGTTTCCTGAGCAGCAAGAACTTCCTACTGACTCCTGCCTAGCACTGCTGAAACCAAAGAATCTTACCTGGGCAGAGATAAGAGGGTGAAGGGGTGCTGGGTAGATGCTTCTCGTTTATTTAAATTATAATTTGTCTAAATTTTTTTCTCCATGGTGAGCTCTATAATAGAGGCATCAGTCCTATCTTCCCAGCATCTGGCTCAGTGCCTGGCTCCCACTGTGCACTCAGTACATTGAGATGAGTGAACAACAAACGGGTTGAAGGCTGGGCCTCAGGGCACAGGGCTGAGGAAGGGAGGAAGCAGGACTGCTACTCACTGTTGCACAGGTGGTGCACTGCATAACTCTATGGTGCAAAAGGCTTCTGGAGAGTTCTGCACGTAGGCAGCAGCCCTCAAGAGACACAGCTCAGTGGCCAAAGTCATGGAAAACCTGGCCTGGCCCTAGAATCAAGCGACAATGTGAGGAAGTGAAGTGTTCCAAGGCCAAGGGAGTAGAAGACTTCTCCTTGCTTCCTCAGCTCTTCCTGTCCTCCCACTTCTGGGAGGGGAAGTATCAGGGCCGTGGATAAACACACAGGTCTTAGCATCTCAGGAAGCTGACCGCGAGCCAGAGTCTCGTCTTTTCCCAGACATTTCGCCCTCACCAACCAGCTGACACAGGCACAACCTCTTTCTTCTCAATCCCTGTAGTTTGATGTTCCCTCTGTTTGGACTGCATACTTCTTAGCTGTGGGGGCTGTGCAGTGCAGAGTGTTTAGTTGCATCCCTGGCTTCACCCACTAGATGCCAATAGCACCCCTCCCCTCCAAGTTGAGACAACTAAAACATCTCCAGATATTGCCAGATGTCTCTGGGGGATGATGGAAGTGTTGGGGGCAGGGAGGGGAAAGGGCAAAATCATCCCTAGGTGAAGACCACTGCTCTGATCATTCATAATGAAACCGCCCATCTAGGGTGCCGGCAGGGTGCTCACTGGAAGGTGTGTCAGGTTGGTGTCTGGGGCCTAGGGTGAGTGATCAGCTCTGCTAGGGGCATCCTAGCTGCTTCAGGTGCTACAGGGTCTTCCTTTGCCAGCACCTGGCATAGTGTCTGGCACATCCAAATGCCCAATAAATAGGTGTTGAATAAACGAATGAGTGAATGAACATATTCTCTTTGCTTCCTTCACTGCTCGTAGCCCAACTGTGACCACCTATAGATGTGTTTTTGAACTTATTTCCCACCTTCTCCTGCTGGATCACAGGCTCCACAAGGCAAGAATGACGGCTGTTACACTCACCCAGCATCTAGCATAATGCTAGAGGAAAACACTGCACAATGCATATAGGAAAACACTCAACAGATAGTTGTTCATTGAATCAAGGAATTGGAGGGGGGGAGAGGAAGAGAAATAGATGTGGGAGGGAGGGAAGGAAGGAAGATGAGAGAAAGAAGGGAAGAGGAAGGAAAAAATGAACTGCAGAAAGAAGCAACATGTTCTGATGTAGCATTTTCCAAAACATGGAATGAGTCCCCTCCAGATACCTGTGAAATGATTTTAGGCCTTTCTACTATTTTTATAGGATGATTTATGTTAATCAATTGTGGCAAGTGATACTGATTTTCCATTTATGATAGTGATATAATATTTCTGTATATATACAATTAGGTAAATATTGGGACTTGACTTGGAAAACAAGAAAAATAAATCATGCTAGAGCAGGTATTTTGATATGGCAAATTTTGGGACTGTGGCATGCTGACTCTGAACTTTGGGGCGTTCTGATGGGTGAGAGGAGTCAGGAACAGAAGTCAGGGTTCCTGGGCTGTCATGGCCTCAACCCAGTGGGGTGACCCTCCCCAGGTAAACTGGTCTGTTTACATTCCCTGCACCTCACCTCCCCCAGCATTCCCAGGGGGACAGATAACTTCATTTACTTGCCATAGTACAAATGTCTCAATGTTGTAGCAATGGTTGTACTGGGCAAGTACTAAGCGTTGTCATCTGTAAGGGACTATTACATCTGAATCCATTATAGTCACAGGGATCTTGAGAAGACACATCTTTTCTGATCAGTGTCACTGTCGTCGACACAGGTATACAGTGTCTCCCCCTCCCCACCTTTCTCTCTTCCCCATCACAAGCCCCAGAGGTAGACAGGCATAGGTGGCATATCAGGAAAGGGGGTACTGCCCCCAGAATGTGAGCAGTAGGGGTGACCTCAGCACCACCGGGGTTAGTTCTCCCCCTCTGCAGCTCTGCAGGACACACAAGTGCACAGAGCTTTCCTCTGGGAATGCAGATGTGGTGTCCTTTTACCACAAGAAGAGCAATCTGCCCCAGGCTCGACTTCTCAGCAGCAGCCCCCGTAGTGGACCTGAACTCCCAGTGGTGACTGCCCTCCACCCCTTCTGTTGAGCAGTGAGCAGAGGTGGGATGGGGAAAGGGGCGGTGGAGGGGAAGGCCAGGGGAGCAGAAAGAAGACAGGCGCCGATGACTCACAGCTTTCAGGATGCTGACCGCCTCCTTACTGAGCCAGACAGGGTAGAGCACGTCGTCGTGGAGGATGGACTCAAACAAATCGTCCTCGTTGTCAGCCTCGAAGGGGGGCTGCCCAGCCATCATCTCGTACATCAGTACCCCCAGGGCCCACCAGTCCACTGAGGGGCCGTACTCCAACTCCTGCAGGATCTGTTCGGGAGATGGGCAACATCAGGGCCCCCCTGCAGGCTGCCCCTCGAGGCCACGCCTGTGCCACCAGCAGCCTTGCAAAGACCTGGGTTTCTATTTCCAGCTTGTTCCTCCATAGAGTAGGGCTGCCTTATAAAAATTTGGGTCCTAAATCAGCTAGGTGAGTGAAAATTGAGTTTAGGAGGCACAGTGTAGGGGCCAGCTTTCCAGAGTCAACACCCACAGTCTGCCTTCCAGTGGGAACAAATTGCTGCTTCTTTGCTTGAGTACTAGATGAAGTTCCTGACTTGCATGGATGGCCATGAGAAAAAATTGTGCACATTCTCTACACTAAAATCACAGTGAGGAAGTGCAGCAAATTCAGGTCTCCCCTCACTAAAGGAGGGTGATCAGAATCTCAGTCCTCTTTAGATAGTGACAACGCTGAATTCACAGAGCCCTAGGCTCTTGGAGAAGAAACTACAGTTAATAAATCTCCCCACCCATTTGTGTTCTAATCATAAAGGACCACTATGCTCTTGCATATTCTGAGAAAAGACGCATTTCTATTATTCCTCATGACTTTCCTAAGGCCTGCTGACGAATCCTCATTTTCCTTCCTTTATAAAGCCTCAGACCCCCTTAGAAAAAATGATTGAGTGCTATTTTACCGTTATAGCAGCTCTTACATAGTTATTTTCTTTTTCCTAATTTACTGGTGAAAAAAATTAAACATTTAATTAAGTGACTTGAGGAAATAAAGCCAGATTTATGCACTTGTTCCAATCTTACTTCAGATTTGACTAACTTCAAAGTTTATGTTTTACCCATTACTAAATATTGTTAAACATGAATTAGCTCACAATTTTGTGCTCAAACATAAAATAAACTCCATCAATTTCTTACCATATTATTATCACTTATAGCTTGTTTGTTTCACACTGAGAAAACTAAAGAGGTATAGATTTTAATTAGCTTAACATGTGGGTTTGTTTTGTCAGGGATCCTTGCATATTGAGTGGACTCCTTCCTTTTTATTTCAGGCATTCCATAAAATTCTCCCTATTCCAAGAGCCCAAATCAAATCCTCTCCTTGGTTGTCTGGTGCATTTTGTCTTTGCATTTGTCTTTGACAAATCCTCCAAATGAGGATTTGTCACTTCTCTAATCTATGTTCTCTTTGCCTCTTTCTCCAAGTATATGGAGTCAGAGTCACTCAGGTTACATGCGCTTAGTACATGATGCTGAAGACATGCCGACATCAGCTTCCTGCAGAATGGTGTGTGAGGACTGAAGTTTTACAAATGGAATCAGAATGTCAGTGCAGGAGAGGAACTCCGAGTCGAGAAGCTGCAGAACTTTTGGAAAAGCAAGTAACTTCCCCCTCCTAATTTTTCTGCAGTGCTGGCCAGGTGCTAGAGATAGAAGATCAACCAGGAGGTATCTAATTTCACCCCAAGTTTGGCATTACATTTCTGGGTGATCTCAAGCCAGACAATTGACTTCCTCATTTATCAGATGAGGCTCAGATCCTCAGCTTAACCTCACTAGATTAATTAAGATGGAAGTTTCCGAAAGCCTACGGCAAATACAAAGCTCTATATAATTGGAAGGTGGTACTAAATCTAATTTTACTTCTACAAGGTTTCATCTCCATGTGTGTATAGTATGCAGCAGGTCAGTGATGTGTAGTTGGCTCAAGGCAGAAAGAATGCTTGGTTGTCCCCACTGCTAAGGAAGTGATGTTCCCACCCCACAGTGATGTTTTCTTCTTATCAGTCAGCAGGACCAGGCGTGGTGCTGCCCAGAGACAGCAGGGCAGGTGAGAAGTCATCTCTGATTGCTCAGTGCTATCATTTTTATAAAGAATTCCAAAAAGTGAAGGGAGGAGAAGCACGACTGGAGTGCACACCCTCAAAGGGGGTATATTCTGAAGACACCTCCCCAAATGGCAACGGTCACTCCAGCCTGCAGGTCACCCCAGGCAGGTAACTTCTCAGGTCACCTATTTCAGAATGAAGCAAGCTCCAGTTCAGTTCTCAGATTAGCAGACAGAAGACGAGGTTGAACTCAGGTATTTGGGCTGTCTGGGGTCTGCTCAAAATGCCCTTCTCAAGGTTGCAGATTGCTTGGGATTAAATCAAAAGGTGGGAGAAGGATTTTGACAACAGTAAAAAAAAAAAAAAAAACCACACACATTTTAGGACTCTTTAGAACATAGTAAGAAAAGGAATGTGAGCAAATGCAGCCAACTTTAAATTATTTGGGGCTGGTAATCTGCTTGGTTAGGACCTTTGGTCTCTTAGTCCAGTGGTCAGTACATGGTATCTGAAAGGTCAAAGCTATAGGCTCCACTGAGAAGCCAGTAAAGCTGCTCAGTGCCAAAGCCAAAGTGTGAGCCTCCCTCAACCTTGAAAGACCCAGAGCCCCAGCCTGGCTCACTGTGGTACCACCTTCAAGGTCATGGTTATTACCCAAAGCTTTCCTCCAAAAAGATTTCCTGGATTTCTCCAACCTTTCTCCTAGTCTCTGGCATCCTAAGACCCCTGGCCTTAAGATTTGACAGGCACTCTCCACATACTGTCATGATTTTAGCTAGTTTTTTCATGGTCAACTGTCTCCCCAGGGCATCCATAAGCCACCAGAAGATAGGGGCTTAAGCAGTTTTCTGGATCTACTCATGACTAGCCTGTTTCCAACACTCAGGGAGACTGGCTGCCAGATGTGTCCACTGTGTGTATCTTCCAGGGCATGCTCCCTTCTCTCCTGGGCTCTGGGGACCCTGGTGCTAAGGTAGCCACCCCCTAACCTCAGGGCAGGGCTGGTACAGCTGGGTTCTGTGCTTTCTTGGTGTGGGGGGGAGGTAGCTTCCAGGTGACCCCGTATGTGCTCAGACAGGATGGTGCTAGGGAAACCACCAGAGCAGCACTGACCACCTTTCCCCAGGCCCCTCCAGAGGCTTCCTGTTTGGGGTTGCATCTTTAATAAACTCCTCCTCAGGTTCAACCCTAATTATTTGCTTCCAAATCAGCTTGTCATGGATGGAGTTGGTGAGAAGGCAAGTCTTCGCATGCCATGGGAGGGTACCTGGCATGGCAGCCAACCCCTAGACGGGTGAGAGCTGGGGAAAAAGAGCAGGCATTGGGCCTAATGACACCAGGCACTTCCCAGGGCTGGCCACCACTGCCCGGGGAGCGGGTGAGGAGATAGGGGAGGGGTTGCCATGGAGGTCAGCCAAAGGCGTGTGGTGGAAAGAGAAGCCTCAGGGCAGAGTCAGTGTCTCAGAAAGTGTCTTTGGTTTTAGGCTTGGCCAGGCACCTCACAACCCCTCCTATTTGGATACAGGCTTATGCTTTCTGAAGCATTTCCATGCTCTAATCGCATTAGATTCTCAAAACGCTTGATGAGGTGGCTAGGGCAGGAATTATCATTCCCATTTGAAAGATGAGGAATCTGAGGGTCAAAAACATTTTGTGACTTAGTAAAGGTCACATGGGGGCATTAGTGGTTAAGTCCAGCCTGGATTCTCAACTCTTAGGACTGTGCTTTGCCCACCCCACTGAGTGACCCAACAACCATGATGATTGTGATGGAGCCACTGTTGACCCAATACTTACTGTGGTCTGGGCACTGGGCTAAATGCCTTAGTGGCATAATTTCATTTAACCTTCTCAGTGACCCTTTGATAAAGGTAGCAGTACCCTTATCAGCTATAATTTGCCTACAGTGAGACTAGGAATCATTTGGCATTTCACATGGAGTGGTGATGCTGTATAGCTGACACAAGTGTAGAACAAGAAGGAACAGTGTCTGGGTCCCACCATAAAACAGCAACCAGAGTTATCCATTGTGAGTTTTGCCAATGGATTGCCTTTCATGAAAGTTGTGTGGGTGTTCTGTTCATCGTAAAGTGAATGTTTGTCTTGGGCTGGGTCGTTGAATACTATACTAGGCTGTCAACCCTTTGACTCTGACATCAATTCACAGAGGGCCTAGAACCAACCATTCTGATGATAAAGAGTGAATGAGGAAGGTGGTGGAAAAACAGGTCTCAGCTGAGAGCCCTTGCTTTCAATTTCTCCTTGAAGGTTAAACTCTTAATGTTTCTGCTACAAGAACTTACTAGTAGAGGCAGTCTGAAATCTCTACTCTTCAGATCTTTTAGAAGATAGTGGATCCAGTGAGACTTTACCTATTACCACCCTCACTCTGTGAACCTCCTCAGGCCTCCCTGTGTCTTATCTGGGCTGTAAAAAACTCTCAACCAATCTTCTCTGACCCTCTGGCTTCTGATCCACATTCCTGTTGCCTGTCTTCTTTCTGGGACAGGTCTGATGATGATCCTCCCTCCACTGGGAAACCTTCAGTGGATCCACAGATCCTATAGAATGAAGGCCACTTTCCTTGGTCCTTTTTCTTAATCTTGTTCATTACCAAGAGCACTAAGAAATCCTCTGTTCTGGCCATACTATCTTCTTTTCTAAAAAAGGCCAAGAATGTTCTCATCCCCCAACAAGGCTTTGCTCATGTTGGAGTATTACAAGTTCTTATTTATTTATTTATTCATTCAACAAACCATTACTAACAGACTGATTTGTGTGCCAGAGTCTGGGAGTATCCAGATTAGAAACAAAGCCTCTGCCTTAAAGGATTCAGAGTCCAGGGATACTGAATCTCCTCCCCTGCCCCACACCCACTCCAATCCTTCCTGTTGTTTTTGGGAATGCCCCCCACTGCATGCCACCAAAGGAAATCCTGCTGACTCTCTGCAACTCAATTCATCTACCAGGTGCCCTAAGAAACCTTCCCTGAGTCCTGAGGTTACCATCTTGTGTACCTATTTATTCTGCTTAACTAGCTGTTTGCTTAACTAGCTGTCACTCTCTCAAGACACAAAGACCTTTTAGGAGAGCCACCAGGGTCTCAGTAATTCTTCATCCTCACATCACTTTGTGTCTAGCAGGTGCTCAAACAGTGCCTACTGGAAGGAAATGAAATCTGGCTGTGCTAATTCCTACTCACCAGGGACAATGCTTAAAGGGGACTAGTACTTCCTTCTTATCTCACATGTTTCAGAACACTTGAGACCATTTTTATTAAGTATCTGTGACAGACTATGCCTTAAATCTGAATCATTCCACACTAGATATCTCTCAGTCTGGGCAGACTGACCTGGAGAAAACTCAGGGCAAAGAAAACACATTATGATGAACAAAATATCTAAGCAACTTTCATAAAAGGCAACCCATTGATGAGGCTCACAGTGAACATCTCTGATCTCCATTAAAACGAGGCTCAGATGCTCTTCTCTTCCTGCTCAACCTTGTGTGCCTGCTACGCAGAAACCATGATACATTAGAAATGGCAGCTAATTTTTGGTCTTACTGTAGGCAATTAAAGCTGTATCGCTAAACTCTGCCTTTATCAATGGTGCTCCTTTATTCTGGTTACTAAAAAGTGAAAACAGGGCTTTCCTGGTGGATCAGTGGTAAAGAATCCTATAAATGCAGGAGACACAGGTTAAGTCCCTGACTGGGGAGGATCCCACATGCCATGAAGCAACTAAGCTTCTGTGCCACAACTATTGAGCCTGTGCTCTAGAGCCCAGGAACTGCAACTACTGAAGCCCACGTGCCCCAGAACCTGTGCTCAGTGATGAAGAAGCCATCACAATGAGGGGGCACGCATCACAACTAGAGAGAGCCCCTGCTCCCTGCAACTAGAGAAAAGCCTTTGCAGCCGCCAAGATCCAGGACAGCAAAAATAAATACATAATTAAAAAATAAAACACAGTACTATCTTAAGAAAAGTAAAAACAATAACACAAGTCAACAAACATTGCTTGGTCCTGTCTTCGTGATGACTCTGGACTGGGATGAGATGGGATGCTCAGTGAGGGCCTGGCCAGCTCCAGGGAATGGCCTGTTACTCTCAGTTCACCGTTCTCTCCTCATCACCACCAGTTCCTTATGGAGAAATCAGTATGCCTTTTACCTTTCCTTTTTTCCTTCCTCCCTGGAATTTATCCTGGTTTTCCAGAGCCTTCACCCAGCACTGCTAGATGACCCCAACACATAAGGATGAACTCAAGCCTCAGCCCTGGCAAGTGGCAGGAGGTAGCCCCTTATCTTCATGGTCTTACCTCGGGAGCGATGTAGTCGGGTGTCCCGCAGAAAGTGGTGGTTGTCACACCGTTCAGAATCCCTTCCTTGCACATCCCAAAGTCAGCCAGCTTGCAATGACCTTCTGCATCCAGAAGGATGTTGTCCAGTTTCAAATCCCTATAAGACAGGACAGAACCACATGATTAATGCTTCACTTATCCCAATATGACCTTTCTAGTTGGAGAGATATGCACATCTCATGGAAATCTGCTACAAAAAGGGAAGTCTTCAAGGAGGCTTTACCTGCCAACAACTGATCACAACCCAGATGGCCATCCCACCAAAGATGCCCCCCATTCACTCCGACATGAGGGAGGAATTTCTGTAACCTCAGGAATGTCTAAACCCTGCTTTGGTTTAAAAAAGTTAGCAGCTATTCATTGAAGCCCTACTATATGTGAATTTGTATTATTCAGATCATGAGTTAATCATAGGAATCAGCTGGAAGGACAAGACTGACATATCGGAAGCAGACAAAACACATAAGAACCAAGTGCTACTTTACAAGGCACTATGTGAGCTGTTGTTTTCAGTGGGGAGATCATTGTTGTTTTCAGTAGGTAGGGAGGGCTTCCAGGAAACTGACTCTCAAGAGAAAGGATAGAACATGAAGAGAAAAGGTGGGAGGGAGGGGAAGGCCAACACGATAGATGCAAAAGGCAATGAAGAGACCAGAGAACTGGGTCCCAGGATATAGTGAGGCAGGACAGGCATGTTGAAAACAACCATGAGGAGCCTAGAACACCAGGAAGAAGGAAGTTGAAATTCATGCTGAGGGGCTGAGGATAACTGAAGCCCAGCCTGCACAAGCAGGAAGCATTTGCAAGATCAGTCTCCTGGGGGCAAGTAGGCCAAGAGGGGGAAGGGTCTAAAGTGCAGGAAAGAAGGCACACTAGCTGCAATTCCCAGGACCCATAAAGCTGGGTGGTTCTCAGACCTCAGCCAGTGAGGCTCCCACATGGCCAGTTCTACAGTTTGGGGTTCCACGTAAGATCTCACATATAATCTAGGATTCTGGATGATAATTCCCCTACCAGGCAAGTCTGCAAATTCTAAACCCGTCTCAGAGAAAGATCCAGATGGAGGTCCTCACCCTGGGTCTCTCTCAGCAGTCACTCTGGGGTGGGGGTGGGGGGTCTTACAAAGACAGCTGATTCCACAGCACACAGAGCAAGAGGGACCTTTCTCACAGGCCTGCTGGCGTCTGGACTTGAACTCCAGCCACCGTCAGGAATCCAGGCCTGAGTGCAAAGGTGCAGCAGGAAGCACTCTAAGGCTGGCCTGTCTTGCACCCGTGGCCCCATTTCCTCGTACAGCTGGGACTTCTTGAGAAAAAAGAAAGCACATAAAATGTGCTGCTCTAAGCAAATGCCTGGGAACTACAGAAAGAAGAGTGCATCTGATCAGCTGAGCCCCTGGGACCAGGGCTCACCAAGTCCCCTCCCTGGCCACTGTGTGTGGTCAAGGCTGGGTTCTAGCTGGGGCGATGGGGGTGGGAAACAGCGAGAGGAACACGACTTGGGCTCAGGTAGCCTGGGTGACAATCACTACAGGGGTTAGGTCCTGTGCAGGCCTGTAACCTCATGTGCTGGTGGGAAGGACTACTGTGATGAGTGTGTCAAAGTAGCCCATCTTTAACACCTTTACACACGAGGCAATGGAGAGGGAGCTGGGAATCCTGCAAACATGCAAGTGGCTGAGGCTGACCCATGTCCCCACCAAGTTAGGACCCCTACTTGCTCTCTAGACTGGAGCTGCCTTTCCAAGACCCACCCCTGCCCACCATGATCACCACGGCAACACTCAGGCTACTAATAACCACAGCCTGAGGGAAGTGCACCTGGGCATCGGCGTTTGTATTCTGAACAACCGACAGTTAGGAAGAGCACTCTCTGCATGACAGTGGCAGAAACTAGCCAAGGGAAGACAGAGGAGGTAAGTGATTTCTGTAAGGTGACAGGGTGCTGATGGAACTAGAACCTGAAGCTGGGCACCACTGCCTCTGGGTACGACACTCCCCCACCATCCGGCCTTCTCAGTGACAGACTTGCAATGCCAGCGACCAACCCCAAATTTAAAAGGAACCCCGCATGCTTTTGCTCAAAGCACTCTCTTTGAAAATGTTTGTTATGTCACAGGAAAAGACTCGTTTGCTTCTGTGTGAATGGAATAGATTCAGTAGATTCTGAGCCAGCCTGAACCTTGCCCTCATTCTGAAAATTACGACTCAGCATTTCCGGTCCATCAAGCTCAGCCTTTCCTTCTGCTTGGGGCTCCTACTCAGAGGAAGAAAAGGTGAACTTTCAGTTCCTCCTTGTCTCCCACTCTTCTCTGCCCGCCCTTGCCCTGGCCCAGGTGCCCACCTTCCCTGGGCTCTCTGCCCCTCTGCTTCCGGGAGAGAGAAGCCACTCCTGATGAAGGCCAGGGTGGCCACCAGAGTGGAGCACATTTTGCTGGCGGCAGCCCCTCTGCTGTGGCAAAGGGAGGCCCCAGGCCAAAGCATTTCTTCCTGCTGTCTTGTCACTGGTGCCTGACATATTCCTCAGATTCCCCCTCCACCGTCTATATTTATCTAAACTTCAACTCCTCACATGAAACCAAGTCCCAGGGAAGACTTCATGATTTATGTTCCTTTCCTTTGTAACAGGAAAGATTAGCATAGCTTGAAAGACCCCTGGGTGCCTGAAAGGCCCTTAGTGGAACTCTATTTCTCTGGGGGGTCTTCTAGTCCCATTAAAAAGAAAAATATCACAGGGACCAAACATGTCCTGTCTCAGACTGAGTTCCCAGGTGGGGTTTCAGGGGATGGCAGTGCTCAGGAAAGCCCAGGGCCAGGGTTGCTCAGGTGGAGAAAGAGAGGGGAGGGGAGGGGATGAAGGCTGCTGGGGGAAGGGGGTGGCCTTGAAATTCTGCTTGCTGCACATCCGGCTGAAGACTGTGGTCCCCTCATGGTCTCCCTTCCTGCTCCAACCAGCATTGCTGTTCCAGAATCCCTGCCTTTCTACTTGCTCTTCCTGCCCCAGGATTTCTCTACTTTGGGCTTCTAGTGATGCCTTTTTCTAGGGATCCCTAAGCTTCCCCGAGTAGCAGGGTCAGAAACAGTCCTTTCCCAGCCTTGCCTTCTCTGCAGTCCAGCTTGCAGGGCAGAGTGACTGGACTTCTCCTTTTGAGAGAAATTTCCCCTGGCCCTTGGGTCATGGCTAAGCAAGGAGTAGGTACTTGCCTAACTTGTGGACTGACAGCTTTGCAAAGAGGGGCTCCTGCCTAGACATCAATCCTCTATTCAATCCTCAAATACAAGGTCAGGGCACTTTTGAGGACAAGAACATTGTTTAAGGAGTTGTTGTTCAGTTGCTAAGTCATGTCTAGCTCTTTGCCACCCTAGGTACTGCAGCATGCCAGGCCTCCCTTTTTCTCACTATCTCCCGGAGTTTGCCCAGGTTCATGTCCATTGAATTGGTGATGTCATCCAACCATCTAATTTTTTGTCACCCTCTCCTCCTTCTGCCTTCAATCTTTCCCAGAATCAGGGTCTTTTTCAATGAGTCAGCTCTTTGCTTCAAGTGACCAAAGTATTGGAGCTTCAGCATCAGTCCTTCCAATGAGTATTCAGGGTTGATTTCCTTTAGGATTGACTGGTTTGATCTCCTTGCAGTCTAAGGGACTCTCAAGAGTCTTCTCCAACACCACAGTTCAAAATCATTGATCCTTTGGTTTAAGGGGTAGGTTTTTTTTTTTCTTTTTTTTTAATAATGGAAACAAATACGGCAACATCCCTTTCCCTATATATGAGCCAATGTGACTGGCCTTTATTAAGCTGATCTATTAATAGTTTCACTCAATCTTTTTCAATAGGTAATACATTCATGTGTTCATAAAACTCAAAGTGTAAAGGGCATACAGGAGATATTCTCCCCTCTGCCTCTGTCCCTTCCCCGCTACAGGCAATTGCTTTTAACTTATTCCTTGTGCATCCTCTTGGTCACACTTTAGACGTAAATAAGAAAATGTCAGTACACATTTATTTCTTCCCTTTAACTAACTGGGAGCTTGTTATATGCACTCACTTGTACCTTGTATCTTTTACTTATTTACTGGATATATTGGAAATCTTTCTGTCTTGGTACATGAAGAGCCTCCAAATTCTTCTCTATGGCTGCATAATACTCCATCATATTTTTGGGGGGCCTGTTTAAGATGCTTCTAATATTGTGCTATCATAAATAGTGCTGCTGTGACTTAGCTTGTACATATGAAATCTTTACATATATGAAGGTAATTGTGCATATATCCTAGAAATCTGACTCTAATAGTACAAAAATGTAGATTTTGATGAATGTTGTCAAACTGCTCTCTTTACAGGTTGAACAATTTATACTTTCAGAAGCGTAGGTGATAGTTCCTGCTTGCTACCCTGGTGTGTTATCAGGTTTCTGGTAGTCTGATAGGTAAAAACAGTACTTCAGTATACATCCTTAGATTTCTCTGTAAGTTAGAGCAATTTTTCTATATTTAAAAGTGATCTGTATTTTTTTTTCCTCTGTGAATTGTCTGTTACCCATTTTCCTTTTGTGGTGTTTGTTTTTTTGTTGATGTCAGGAGTTCTTTCTATATTAGGAAACAACCTTTGTGTGGGCTAAGAACTGCAAATGCTTGTCCCAGTTTACTCTTTGACTTTGACATTGCTTATGCCAGTTCTTGCCAGGCCAATATTATTTTTGATGTAAGTGAATTGATGTTTAATTTTATAGGTTTTAGAGTTTATGTTTTCATTTGAAAGGCTTTGTTCTACCTATTTCAAAGTTATAAAAGCATTTTCCCAAGGTTTTTCACTAGTACTTTTATGCTTTCATTATGTAAAGATAAGTCCTTGATATGCTTGGAATTTATCTTGATAAAAGGTGGGAAGTATAGATCCAACTTTGTTTTCAGAATTCTAGTAAAGTGTCCCAATCCCGTATGTTAAATAGTTCATCTTTTCCTCATTGACTGAAAAACTACCATTATCAAATACTGGTATTAAATGTCCATATATATTTGGATTTATTCCTTTACTCTTCACTCTATAACGTTGATCTGTACCACACTTTTTAAATTATTGTAGGTTTAAAATATATTTTAATTGACAGTAGGGCTGGTCCCCTCCTTCTCTTTTTCAAAAGTTCCTGGCTACTCTTGCTTATTTATTTTTCCATTTGAACTTTAGAATCATCTGTCTAGTTAAAAAAAAAAAATTCTTAGTGGTGTTTTTATTGGAAACATGTTTAAAGTTATAAATTAACTCAGGGAGAATTGATCTTTCTATGATGTTGAGTCTTTCAATTCAATAACATTGTTTGTCTTTCCATTTGTTCAAATCTCGTCTGTGTCCTTTTGGAGCATTTTAAAGTTCTCTCTGGTAGATCTTTTACCTTTTTGTTACATTTCGTGGCAGCCTGCCCATGGTCCCAATATTCATTGATAATGAAAGTGATACTTTCTTCCATAGTGAGAGAATGTTGATTTCTTTTAAGCAAAGCACACAGTGATGCAGCTACAAACTAGGATTTATAGCCTTCTTTAGAGCTGGGCATGGTTATGTGACTAGGTTCTAGCCCATCAGATGTGTGAAAGTTTCCTTGAAAGGAAGAGCCTTACTCTTCTTTTTCTTTTCTTCCTCTAGCCTATTACTTGAATATGCATGTAATGCCTGGAGTCCTAGCAGCCACCTTCAACCCTGACGATAAGGACCCTGCCCCAGGAATGGTCACTGGACTACCTATACTTCCAGATAACATTCATATGAAAAAGAAAAATTTGTATTTTATTTAAAGCACTGTTGTCTGGATTTTACATGTTAATTGCAAACTGAATCTACTTCTAAATAATCCAAGTTACTATTTATATTTCACATTCCTATTGTATACAACCTTGTCTTCCATTATATTTTCTATCAAGCTACACATGTTTGCACTAACTATTGCTTTCTGCCGGCCATTCTGTGCCCTGATGCTATATTGAACTTTTGTTTTTGTAAAGGAGTGCTCCAGTTGATTCTCTTGGCTTTTCCAAATCATCTGTATTAGTGATTATTTTTATCTCCTACTTTTCAGTGATTATAATTCTAACCTATTTCTTCCATCCGGTTGCATTGACTAGAACCTTGAGAACAATGCTAAAGAATGATGGTGATAGTGAGCACTTTGGGTAGCCCCTGATTTTTAGGGGGGTGCTCCTAGAACTTCTTCCTCGTGCAGAATACGCTTGTTATGTGGCACCTGGATGAAGGCTACCTTCCTGTATTTCTCTACTAGACCGAGGACTTGTGAGAACTTTCATGGAGCCTTCATTCATCCCCCAGCTGCTAGAGGTCCAAATGGGCTGTGTGGGGGCTGGAGGGAAAGAGGGAGCAGGTCGCATATTGTCCCTCTGGTCCAGGGTTTCTCACCCTTGGCATACTGGATTGGCATTTGATGCTGGATAATTGGAGAAGGCAATGGCACCCCACTCTAATACTCTTGGCTGGAGACTCCCATGGACAGAGGAGCCTGGTAGGCTGCAGTCCATGGGGTCGCGAAGAGTCAGACACGACTGAGTGACTTCACTTTCACTTTTCACTTTATGCATTGGAGAAGGAAATGGTAACCCACTCCAGAGTTCTTGCTTGGAGAATCCCAAGGATGGAGGAGCCTGGTGGGCTGCCGTCTATGGGGTTGCACAGAGTCGGACACGACTGAAGTGACTTGGCAGCAGCAGCAGTAGCTGGATAATTCTTTGTTGTGGGAGGGCTGTCCTGTGCATTGTAGGATGTTTGGTAGCATCCCTGGTCTCTACACATTAGATGCTCTTAGCAACCCCCACCCACCAATTCGTAACAACTAAAAATGGCTCTAGACATTGTTAAATATCTCCTTGCAGGGCCTCTAGTGGACAACTGCTTCTCAAATTTAAGTCTTAAACAGTGATCAAAAGCTCCAAGATGGCCTGATCCAGACCATGAAGCCAAAGAGGGATTTGGGAGCCATGCTCTGGCTACAGGAAAGGGTGCATCTGCCTATGGCATCCTCTGCCATCTCATCCTGGGAGACAAGAACACGGACCACAGCAACCCTGTGGACATCTGGCATCAACAACACCTTTTTAAATGTATGAAGAAATGATGCTTAGAAAAGGCGAGTTACTTGCCCAAGGCCACAGGTTGGTGAGAAGCAATGCTATGCTAACTCCACACAGCTGCCTGTGACCACCTTATGCCAAATACGAGACCCACCTGTGAGCTGGAAATCTCCATCTGCTACTTGGACCCAGATCCTTTGGGCTGGGAAAGGAAGGCTTTGTGGTGAGAAGGGGAATACAGAGGCTGAGAGGTCACAGTGGCTGACAGGGACGGGCTGATTTAGAGGCAGGATGGTATGACCAAGGCTCCCTTGGGGAAGGAGCATAGCTCTCTTCCAGAAATTCCAAAGACAGCAAGAAAGGAAATTCCCTAAACAAGATACCTTAAAAAAATTCTATAAAACCTATGGAGATGGCAGGGAGGCCTAGCAGTTGGTTTTAAAGAGGGGTAAAAAAACCCCTAACTTTTCTTCTCTGACCAACTGTACTAGTTTATTGTGTTGAAAAAAGGGAAAGGGACCTTTGAGTGAAAACAAAGGTCCCACAATGAATTTGCTGTGAGCTGGGGAAGAAATGCTCTCGTGCTGAGGAGAAGTGAGGTCTTCCTACCACATCTGTTAGAGATGGGGCGAGATCAGCAGTAGGTCGAATTATACTTTTACTTTTAACAAAAGTATACTTTTAGCATGACATGGAATCAACTGTTGATATCTCTAGAAATGTATCCATGACATTTTAAAATACATAACTTGGCTTCTGAGAATTGTACACCCCTACCCACCCTCCACACGGCTATTTATGCACCTAATGGCCAAAGAAATTGTGGATGCCTCTGTGTTGTGACCTGAGATGCCGGGGAGGTACCCCCACTTGTCTCTTCCAGTTCTGTATCTAAATCCTAACTAGACTACTTTTTAGTTGGATGGTGTTGGACTAGTCCAAAATATCTTTGGGACTCAGTGTTCTTACCTGTAAAATAAGCAGAACACTGCCATGACTGAATGATGTAACCAATGTGAAAGCTCAGGCACAATGCCTGAGACGTTGTAGTTACCCCAGTACTCTACAAGGATCTCTAACAGTCATTGCTTAAAACCCACTTGCCATGCGAGGACAAGTCACTAGAATTTTTGAAAAATACTTAAATTACCTCCTATTGTGTATAGAGGAGCCTGGTGGGCTGCAGTCCATGGGGTCGCAAAAAGTCGGACATGACAAAGCAACTAACATGCACATCCTACTGTGTATAAGCCACGGAGAGAGACACTGCGGGATGAAAAATAGGAAGCCTATGCAACTGTAACATATGAGAGAAAGCGACCATTGACACTTAAATGGGACAGAGACTGAAATTTTCAGTCTAGCCTAGCGAGAAAAATCACAGATTCCTTTCCCCTGGGCCTGAGGAATGACACCTGATGGGAACACGTGCAGCCCCAGGGGAGAAAACAGTGGGAAGAAGGTAGGGACTGAGGGGGGTGGTGTGGGGTGGGGCAACACCGGTGTTTCTAATCAGGACTGACGTGACAGCTTCCAGACCCTTAGTTAGCAAACTGCTCAGGACCTGGGATCTCCACAGCTGGGAGTGGGGCCCACAGGGTGGCTGTGGTTCACAGCTGTAACCTGTCCCTAAGCTCTGGGTTTGCACATCCTTAAGGCTATCACACACCTTATCTTTCTTACTCAGCACAACAGCCCTGGGCAGTGGGCAGCACCACCCCCAATTTACAGATAAAGAACCAGGGGAGCACAAAGCTTAGTGACGTGAGTTGGGGTTGGCGCTTCAGAAGTTGAGTACAGCCCTCTTTTCCTCCCACGGCACCATCTCGACTGAAAATTTCATTCTTTGCCATTTGTAAAATTATAGTGCCCCAATTTGATGGTTACATTTCCCAGGAATAATAGATTTCCCAAGAAACTCTTCTGTAAACCACAGAGGATTTAGCAAAGGGTTGGCACCCATGAGACTCAGAAGAAAAAAGTGAAAAAAAAAAATTGTTTTTCTTGACTCAAAAACATGCCCTAAAGGAAGAGACCCATATGTTCCTGTCTCCCTCACCCTGGCTCCATTTATTTTACTGCCCTCACTTCCTGGTATGCATACCCCACCGGCAGGCTAATTCCACAAAGCTCAGGCCTGAGTGCCACAGAAACGACAGTAAATTCTTCCATTTATGTGAAGATAAGAGATGCAAAAGATTACTTCTTGGGATGCCAAGTATTTGGATCACCAGAGAACAGGCCCTCAGGGGGAGGTTATGAAGAAACTCTGCTTGTTTTTGGGCAAGTAGTGGAGACTTGCAAATGACTGTGGTTAATCAGATGGGAAGCCAGGCTCTTCTGGCAGATGACGTCAAACACTTTCATAAACTTAATAATAAGCTCAACAGAAAGACCGTTTGCCCCTTCAATGCAGACTCCCCTCAAGATGGCAGCAAATGCTGGCGATTGGCTATCATCCTTTCTTCTGGCTTTCTCTGCTGCAGCCACCTCCCATTTCTCCCAGAGAGGCCATGTCACTCAAGTACGACCCTATGCCAGACGGGATGGCACATGAGAAGCCTAGGAGACTGCACCTTCTGCCTCTCCATCAAACAGAAAAGCATAATTTGCTCTCAGAACCAAGGTAAATGATTGAAAAAGAAATCTCCACTCTCTGAGAGTTAATGATAATATTTCACTCTGTGCCAGTCTGCAGAGAAATCTTTCTCCAAGTCTTTTCATAGGAAAAAGTTCATTCATTTAGGAACCAAGTCATAACCACCATTTTTTTTTTCAGATGCTTTTGTATGCCCAGGCTCAGTGCTCAGTGGTACATCTTTTACACACATTATCTCATTTAATTTCACAAATAGTCTATGAATCTGGTCAGATTATTATTCTCTCCTTCTTCAAGAGGAGGAAGAAGGCTCTCAGATGTCACTGACCTGGTCAAGAACACAGAGGTGGAGAGTCACAAAGTTGGTGCTGTCTGACATCAGCTCCCATGTTCTTAACCATTTTGCTGTGTCATTTGGGGAGGAAAAAAGATGCTATACCATGCTTTTGCCCTTTTGTGGGATTGGAAACACAATTTTTGCTTTTGGGGTGGTAGTTGCTCTTGACTCATGGCAACATGGTTATAAGATGTAACTGATAAGCTACACACTGCAGTTTGGACCAAATAGAAGACCCCCTGTCTGAAGACAGCAGACTTTAAGCTACTACACTGACAACTGGAAACCTGAGGTGTGAAAGAGCATCCCTGTTCATAGCCAAAATAAATCGCCTTGGGCTGTACCTGGGCATTAAGACTTGGAATCACTGTAGAATCACTTGTCTGATTGCATGATTCTCCAATTACTTTTTTTTTTTTTTTCCACCCACAGTAATGAAAGCAAATTCTTACCCTTAATACTCATGGATAATATCCTGACTTCCACTGATGGGAAACAGGCCTTGACTTGTGTCCTCAGCAAGGAGGATGGGCTGCCCTGACCTGACGCTTAACACCTAGTCCTCTCATTCCTCTCCAGGTCATCAATCAACTTGGCTTTGAATGGCTATCTTGGGTTCAGTGTACAGACCAGGACAAAGGACAGTGGTGACCTCAAGCAAGCTGCTTTTCTGAGCTTTACTGTCCTCAACTATGAGGTACAAAGACTGGATGCATTAATCCCTCAGGACCCTTCCTCTAAGATCCTGGGAAGCTACAGAAGGTGGAACATGTGAAGCTTGAACCTTTCTGGGGGCATGCCTGGAGTCTGGCAGAAGTGGACTATGGAACCCTAGTCAGGGCCCAGAATTCCCGGACAGGAAGGCCAGAAAACCACTCTTCAAACTCTTTTGTCAGGATGAGAAATTGCCATGTTGTGAGTGTATGGCTTCCATGTCGAGCTACGCAAGGAGCCACGTGCTCAGAGAGTGATCAGCCCCTCACAGGTCAGCCCAGCCCAGATAAAGAGCTGAGAAAACGCAAATGCGACTCCAACAAGCTGAGGAGGATGTAGGGCAAGCACGTCTTCCTGCAAAGTGGGGGTCACCCAAGTTACTTGGAGGATGTCAGAGGCCTCCGGCAAGGCCAGGAAGCTGAAAACGGACTGACCTCTGAAGGGACAGAAAACAGATTTTATTATTCTTAAAAAAAGAAGTTGTACATTTATATTTGTTTAATTTGGCCACAGAAGGTATTTGCTTTGACTGAGTGGTGCTTTTCAGCTGATCAGAGGTGTAGGTGTATGTGCATGTGTAGGCATACATGCTGCTAGGGACAGATACATGCTGTGTTCATGCCACACGTGTACTTGTGGGCTTGGACTAAGGGGGATGCACAGGTCCATGAGGACGAGGCAGGTCAAAAAGCTTCCTCTCTTTTATCAGGGAGGACATAATCTGGCAGAGTTTATGAAACAAAGACAATTTGAGCTGAGAGTGCTCCACTTGATAAATTTATGAGGCACCTACTATGTATATACTGGGGAGGTCCAGGTTGTGGAGTGAGGGCAGGGGGTGACCAGTAGTTCAACTTGCATAGCCCAAGTCCGAGATGCCTTGGCAACACCTAACTGAACATGCTGCCCAGGTGGTGATATAGGAAGGTTTGGGCTGGAGAAAGAACGTGTGTGGGTGGGATTTTCTGAGAAGATAGATAGTACAGTGTGAGAAGAGAAGAAAGCTAAGATTGTTCTGTGGGCAAGCCCAGCATTTATTGGGTGGGACTTGCAACCAAACAACCAGAGAGGAAGCTCAGGGGGCTCAATGTCCAGGAAGCCCAAGGAGGAGGGACAGTCTACCAAAGGGCCTGGTCAGTCACTGCCATGCTGCTGGGGGCCTCAAGTTTGGTGGTCCAGCAGCTCCAACTTCTTTCTATCCAGCTTAGGCCCAGGGAGATACATCGCTTACCTTTATTTATATTTATTGATATTTTCTCTTTATGATTTGTGACTCCAATTTAGAAATAATAATAATAGTAATGATAATACTACTAACAATAACCTACTCCAGTATTCTAACCCTTTCCAGTACTTTTGCCTAGAGAATCCCATGGACAGAGGAGCCTGGCAGGCTATGGTCCATAGGGTCACAAAGAGTTGAACACGACTAAAGTAACTTAGCACGCACTAATAATAAATTATACATTTCAAGAAATGACTTGCCAAATCAACAGAGGTATCATGTGCCAGGGTTGGCCTGGTGAATAGTGTTAGTAAAGAAAAGAAAATGTCAAACCTGTCAATGGGAAAAACAGAAGGGATTTCCAAAATTTCACTCAGGAAAAAAAATAAAGCAACAATTCTGCAACTGGCACTGGGAGACATGTCCCTGCATAAGACAACCTAGTGTCCACATAGGAAGAACTTTCATTCAGAGAAAACACACTGGAGCTCCATGTTCTCCAGGAGGCTTCCAGGCTCTAACTGCAGAAGGACCTAGCAGCTTCCCCTCCTCCTTCTCCTCGTGAGTGGGTGCACCCAGCCCAACAACAGTCCAGTTTCCTGGGTCCCTCTCTCTACTCCACCAGCCTCATGGCCCTCTGGCTGCCCTCCCTGGCACTCCCTACCTCCTGCCCAACTGGAGGGGGCAACTGCACTCAGGATATATTTTTTACTCCCTTACCTTGAAAAATCACTCTCCCCTAAACGACAAGCCCTTCTGATGACTTGCAAATCTGTTCAGTGTCATTAAGCTAAGATGGGCATTTGTAGCTTGATATATACAGCTTCCCCCAGGAACCTCCATAGACTTGTCAGAAGACTGGAGAGTTAGTGGAGGAGATGGTGCAATACCACTTCCCAAATTCTGCGTGGAGGGGGCAGAGGTTCCCTCCAGGACTCTCCTAGTGGCTGCCTCTTTATCCCACCTCTGAATCCAGCCTGAGTCAACTGCCTTTTTTTTTTTTTCTTTTTTAAACCATGGGACCATATTTGAAGCAGAATTTGGATTTTCCTGATGTCATTCAGCTAAAATTCAGAGTGACTTGGCTGGCAATCACCAGCTGAACATATCCTCACAGTAGAGTAGGTTGTTTGGGCATAGATATGGATGAGACCCATGTGAATATAGAGTTCCAAAAATAGCAAGGAGAGGTAATAAAGCCTTCCTAAATGATCAATGCAAAGAAATAGAGGAAAACAATTGAATGGGAAAGACTAAAGCTATCTTCAAGAAAATTAGAGCTACCAAGAGAACATTTCGTGCAAAGATGGGCACAAAAAAAGAACAGAAATAGTATAGACCTAACAGAAACAAAAGATATTAAGAAAAGGTAGCAAGAATACACAGAAGAACTATACAAAAAAAGATCTTAATGACCCAAAACACCACCATGGTTAGAGCCAGACATCGTGGAATCCGAAGTCAACTGGGCCTTAGGAAGCGTCACTACGAACAAAGCTAGTGGATGTGATGGAATTCCAGCTGAGCTATTTCAAGTCCTAAAAGATGATGCTGTGAAAGTGCTGCACTCAAAATGCCAGCAAATTTGGAAAACTCAGCAGTGGCCACAGGACTGCAAAACGTCAGTTTTCATTCCAATCCCAAAGAAAGGCAATGCCAAAGAATGCTCAAACTACTGCACAATTGCACTCATCTCACACGCTAGCAAAGTAATGCTTAAAATTCTCCAAGTGAGGCTTCAACAGTATGTGAACTTCCAGAGGTTCAAGCTGGATTTAGAAAAGGCAGAGGAGCCAGAGATCAAATTGCCAACATCCGCTGGATCATAGAAAAAGCAAGAGAGTTCCAGAAAAACATCTACATCTGCTTCATTGACTACGCCAAAGCCTTTGACTGTGTGGATCACAACAAACTGGAAAATTCTTTAAAAGATGGGAATACCAGACCACCTTACCTCCTCCTGAGAAATCTGTATGCAAGCCAAGAAGCAACAGTTAAAACTGGACATGAAACAATGGACTGGTTCCAAACTGGGAAAGGAATACGTCAAGGCTGTATATTGTTACCTTGGTTACTCAACTTATATGCAGAGTACATGATGTGAAATGTGGGGCTGGATGAAGCACAAGCTGGAATCAAGATTGCTGGCAGAAATATCAATAACCTCGGATATGCAGATGACACCACCCTTATGGCAGAAAGCAAAGACAACTAAAGAGTCTCTTGATGAAATTGAAAGAGGAGAGTGAAAAAGCTGGCTTAAAACTCAACATTCAAAAAGCTCAGATCATGGCATCCGGTCCCATCACTTCATGGCAAATAGATGGGGAAACAATGGAAACAGTGACAGACTTTCTTTTCTTGGGCTCCAAAATCAATGCAGATGGTGACTGCAGCCATGAAATTAAAAGACGCTTGCTCCTTGGAAGAAAAGCTATGACCAACGTAGACAGCATATTATTAATCAGAGGCATTAGTTTGCAACAAAGGTTCATCTAGCCAAAGCTATGGTTTTTCCAGCAGTCATGTATGGATGTGAGAGTTGGACCATAAAGAAGGCTGAGTGCTGAAGAATTGATGCTTTGAACCGTGGTGTTGGAGGAGACTCTTGAGAGTCCCTTGGACTGCAAGGAGATCAAACCAAGTCAATCTGGTGGTTTTATTTCCTATAAATACATACTGAACACTCCACAGTTGGTTAAATCCGTGAATATGGAACCATGAGTATGAAGGGTTGATTGTAACTTATACATGAAGTTTTTACATGAAGTTTGCATGAAGTTTATACATGAAGTTTACATGTAACTTTTTGCTTGGTTCCTCTAATCCCTGTGCTGTTCAAGGGTCAACTGAACTGTACATATATATAATATACAGTAGGATTAATACCTACCAAATATAGAGAGATGTTGGGAGTTGTATGTTGCCTATATACATACACTAAGTATGTCTGTAATAAAGCATCTAGTATGATTAATATATATAATGAATATTTAGTATAATAATTTATATATATATCCATATTCTATATAATTATTATATGTATATATAGTATAATACATGCACCTATAGGAAATGTTTTACATAAAATCAATAGAAGTTTCAGCAACTTCTTAGACTATACTCTGTCATTGGTCCCTTCCCAATTTTGCAACTTATTTTTACCTCCTGGTTTATGCTAACAGGGGTAGAAACAACAGTTACACTTGAAGCCTTCAGTGTACACAAATGTAAAATCTGTCACCTTATCAGCCTAAAAAAAAAATCACTATTTTCAGGTACTAAGAGCTTCAAATAGAACTTTATTAAACAAATGCTAATTTCCTAATCTGCTGGTAACTGTCAGTTTTTAATTGCCAGGGATCAGCTGTTAAGATATATATATATATATATCCACAACCACATCAGCTTTTTTTTGAAACATAAATATTCTGATTTAATGGAAAATCACTGCAGGGCACAAGTATAAACTATAAAACAATGAAAATCATAAACCCAAATAGCAGCAATTCTCAGCGAGTTTTACGACATCAGACTAAGAAGTTGCCAATCTGAAAAGCTCTGCCCTGGGCCCCACAGGTGAGCTGGCTGGCTGGGACCAGAGGCAGGCACAGGCAGCTTCCCATGGGTGGCTGCCAGCAGGAACCCAAGTTGGCTGGAGTCTCCATGGGACAGTGGGACGGTCTGCCTAGGCCTAGGAGGTTACAGGGCAGAGACTGCCCACAGGTTTCTAGCCAATTTATTTCCCTTTCATAGGAAAGACCATTTATTCATGCATTCAAATATTTACTGAACAGCTACTGTGTGACATGTACTGTTCTCGTCATGGACGAAGCAAATTCCCTGCCCTCATGGAGCTTACATTCTAATGTGGAAATTGATAATCAATTAATATAACAATAAATATTATGTTAAGAAATGAAAGTGCTGTCAATATTTTGCCTGGGATGAACTCTGGTCCATGTCCTTGTTTCTTTTCCATTAAGTGACAAGCATTTATTGAGCACCTTCTAAGTGCTTGGGCCTTTGTGAGATGACTTTCAAGAGACAGAATTCTAGATTTGGCTTCTGCCACCTGCAGGTGGAGCCAGGAGAAAATCCTAAAGCCACCGTGCTGCACCTCATGTAGAAGGTCTCATCAAATTCTCTGAAATGGGATTAACATCACTCCTGGTTTGTGGATGGCAAAACTGAGACCTTGAGAGGGTAAACAGCTTGCCTAGAAGCCTATGGTTAATGTTGAGGTAGGAACGAAGGCCTGCACCTTGCAGAGTGAGCTCCTAACCATATAGTCCACATGTTGTCTACACTGGATGGTAGAGACATTGGCACTGAAGGACTCCCTGAGAAGCTATAAGCTGCCCAAAGAAGGACCCACATCTGCCCCACCATCCACCTCCTCCCGGGGCCCACAATGCCTGCCCCAGTGCAGGTGCCAAGAGAGGTCATTAACCCTGACAGCCTGGTTGTTCTCTGGTGCCATCACTCCAAGATCACCCACCCAAATTTTCAGACCAGAAGGTCTTTTGGTGTGTGGTCATCCAGCCCTGATTTCTAAATAATGACACTTCATTGGCTTGTCAATCTTATTTTTAATGGTCAAAAGCAGTCTAGATTTGGGGCCCTTGGAACACTGGTTAAAGGTCAATGACATAAGGCTTAGGGGATGTTCACCAAAACAGGGACTCTCCGTGATGCCGTGGGAGGGTTAGTAAGGCAGAGAACCAGAGACCAAGCAGGAGACTGTGATGACTCATAGATATGAGTTTAAAGATTACTCTGACTGAATTATTATCAACAATAATGTGAAGACAGTGACTGATGTTCACAGAGCCGCAGGCCCCTCACCTGTAAAATGGGGATAACAATACTCATGCCAAAGGCTTACTGTGATGCTTAAATGAGATCATATATGAAGAATTCATTACGGTTCCTGGCACAGAGTGGGTACTTGACAAAGATTAGTTTTAATTCCCTTTCATGAACAATTTCCAAACATGATCATTCAAACCACTAGTTTCTTATTCCTCTCTAACCAGCCAAAAAATGACTATCTGCCCGAGAAACAGATTTGAAAGTCTGTTGGTTTTTTTTAGACTGACTACATTTAAGTGACACTGTAAGGGAGCAACACAGTGGCAAACCACTACCACCACCAACAGAAGGGAAAACCAGAATGAGGAAATACAAACAGGAATTGTAGAATGTGGGCTATGTTGCTTAGATTTTGCCTTAATTTCCCACTCTGGTTGACTTTGTTATGGGAGGAGGGGATGGGTACCTTGGGTGTGAGCTGTGGAAGGGCATGGGACACTCAGGCATGTCCATTTTGATACTTTGAGGACTTTTGAGGCATGAGGCATGAAGGGCCTGTGAGCTGTTCAGGCTGCAGTGTGCCATGGTCAAGTTTAAGAGACATGGCTGTGTCCAGCCTCCTTGGTCCCTGCCCATTTTCCCCTTGATTTTCCAGCTTGCCTGTTGTGTCTATGATCTACTCTATCTCTGTCTAACAAATTCCTTTTCTGTACAAGTTGGCCAGAGCTGTGCTTACTATTAAGACCCTTGACTAACCCCCTCCCAGTCCAAGGCCAATCTAAATACCCGTCACTCACATGGGTTGCTCGTGATGACAGCTGCTCGTTGTCAAAGGCTTACAAACTTGGAGCTATCTCAGGAGCCAGGCCAATGATTTTGAGAGTGGAGAGGCCCTGCTGGTTACCATGCAGTCACAAATACCTGTTGACCACTTACTCTGTGCACAGTGCTGGTTGGGAGCTGAGACCGATATTGAGAAGAACAGTGAGGACCAGCAATACCAACTGCGTTGGTCTTCAAGCTCTAAGAGAAGGCTGAGGCAAATAACAGCTACTCAGTGTATGTTGACATGACCCAGCAGCTTAGAGGTTAGGATCAGATGCTGGTTTAAGGCTCTCTCCCTTAAAAAAAAAAAAAAAAAAAAAGGTCTATACAGCTGTTTCTACTCCATCTTCAAAATAAGAAAAAACATTAAGCATATTATAAAAACCTAGAGGAATCCTCCTGTAGGACTCTGTATTAAGAGATGAGGAATCCAGGGTTTTAGCAATATGTGAGGAAAATATCAATGATGAATTGTTTCAGGGCAAGGATCAACGAGTTTGAACTGAACAAACCTGAAAGCTAAATAAAGAATCGAAACTAAAGCAGCAGAGCTACTGGGAAGGCCCAAATCTGTAGGTTTTTCTGGCCCCAAAGCCTTGCTTTTTTCCATACTTTGCCCTTCAACTCCTAGGCTAAGGGTCTGGAAGCTTAAAATAGCACAAATAGACTCGAGCTTTTAAAGCTCAAGGACAACACCCATGTTTCAAAAGAGCTCATCTAGGGTAAGCCTATTAATGCTGGGCCTTAAAAATGTAAATGAGTGAAGTGTGTCTTCAACACCCAGGGCTTTGCTCATCTCACCCTTGTCTGTCCTCAGTGCTGCGTGTCCTCTAGGCACAAGGTCTGCTTCCTCTGTGCTCGCCCGGCTCTTCCCTCCTAGCTTCCCTGAGAACCTGGGGCACCATTATTCACCCTCCAGGCAAGTGGGAAGGAAACTCACAATTGCCAAACTCTTGGGGAGACCCAAGGATACTAAAGAAAGTTTCTGCTGGGAAAAAAAGCTTCTACTCCAACACTACAATGGGAAATACAGATTCAAGTATCAAGAAGCATGAAATAAAAGGTATAAATAATAAGTGCTCATGTTTAGGTTTTTGCAGAAACTGTCTTCTCTGCCTAGAACACTCTTCCCCACTCCTCACTGGTCACCTCCCAGCATTTCCTGCAAGAAACTTTCATGAGCTCCTCCAATTAGGTTCAGTGCTCCTCCTAAGAAGTGCTAAGGTATTTGGACCTCCCCCACCATACTATTCGTGGCAATGAAATGTGAACGCCTATTTGTCTATCTCCCCCACTGGGCACAAGGAGGGGACAAAGCGACCCAGTCGAGTTCACCACTTCGTCCCCATAGGACCTCTCACAGTGTCTGGGATATATTCGGCACCTACTAAAAGTGTAATGGCTGACTTCTTAAAAATGAACACAGGTGCTCAGAGGAAACCCAGAGAGAGCTCTGTGGGCTGAAGGGGGGTCAGCTTTCAAGACAGGTAGCACTTGGGAGTACTTACTAAAGAAAGATCCGTGAAGTAACTTTCTTCTGGAAACTTAGTGTTGTCTGTGCCACAGCTTGGATGCTAAGCTGATAAAATAACACTGCCTAATAGACGCACTGTACAAGAACCAACCTGTTGGGCTATTAGTACCATGGCTTGGCAGTCCCAATCCTGTTGCTTACATTTGCCCTGATGTTTGTACAGATTAACTTGCTTTGAATAATTTTTAATCATTTTAAACAAGTACTTCACTTAGATACAATGGAGACACGGACAACTGGATTTTGATTCACACTCTAGTTTATTATGGCAGTAATTATGTACAGAATGGATGTTGATTTTCATGCTTATTTAATCCTAATGTGGATTAGGAATGACTCATTGTCATAGGCTGAAACATTTGTTTTTCTCAGAGGGTGCTTACTTATGTACCTACTAAGTACCTTCACATGTTAATTTTTTAATTTTTGGTATGTGTTTATCGGCATATGTGAACTTAGTAGAAGGAAATTACTTAAAGAGACTAAAACGTGGAAAAATTTCACCAGTTACTTTGGCTAGATGAAGTGAATTGAGTAATTCATTTCCCTCCTGATGATATAGTTAACCCTATCCAGGAAACTGACTTCTGTCTCTCCTACCCTCTTTAAGCTCTGCATGGTAAGAGCCAAACTCCAGTCCAATATATCAACTTCAGAAAAGATTCCTCTCTTCCAGATAAATTCTCATTAACTCAAACTAGTAAACCCAATCATTGCTACCTAAAATGCAACTCCAAAGTCACTGGGGACCATGTTAATTTTTCCTTTCTGTTAGAATATGGATCACTGAGTTCTATGGAATGTGTGAACTGTGTACAGAACATCAATTCATTTTACAAAGACATTTTTACTAATATTTAGATAAATACAAATGCAAATCAACTGAATTTGAATTTTCTGAAGTTTGCATACATATATATGACTAAAGCCAGTGAAGTAGAATTCGAGAAATCGCTACAGAGAGAAAGTATTGGGCAATTAATGGCTAAAGTGGGCAAAACAAATCATTACCAAAATGTCTTATTTGTGCCCCAGTGAGAGAATCCAAGTGTGACCTTTTTTCTAGAAAAGATTTAACTGTGTGTAAAGAGTTCTTTTTGAGACTCACCATATTTACCAATTACATGGAGGCTGCTAGTGGAGAAATATTTTTAATTGTTCAGGGTCATCTGACATTATATAAACATACAACACAACTATCCTTATCATTCACCGCAAGGACTATGTAAAGATCTTTGTTAGATATAATGGAACATCACAGAGATATAAGACTTGTTCCCAGTCTTTAAAGTGTTTAAGTGTATCAAAGTTAGATCAATGAATGAGGTACTAAGGACTCAGAATATGCCCTCTTTCCTCTACCCAGAGGCCCTAACATAAATGTAGAGTCGTGGATTTACATGGTCATTTTTTTTTTTAAACACAAATAGGGACTTCCAGGTGGGGAGTGAACATAGAATTATAGGGTAGTGTCAAGGGTACTGGTCAAATAAGGTTTCACAGAGGAGGAGGGACTTGAGTCTATTAATATCAGCTGATTCTATTGAACTATTCCTTAACAGTTGGAGCAGGCAATGGCAACCCACTCCAGTATTCTTGCCTGGAGAATCCTATGGACAGAGGAGCCTGGTGGGCTCTAGTCCATGGGGTTGCAAAGAGTTGGACATGACTGAAGAAACAGCATATTCCTTAAGAGGAAATTCTTCCCAGATGATTGTCATTCATACTCCTCGTGGCAGCAATGCCATTTTAATTAGAAATAAAAATAGTGCCCCCATATTTTCATTTACAAGCAAACATTTAAAAATCAGGCTTCCTTGGTGGCTCAGTTGATAAAGAATCTGCCTGCAATACGGGAGACGTGGGTTTGCTCCCTGGGTTGGGAAGATCCCCTGGAGAAGGGCATGGCAACCCACCCCAGCATTCTTGCTTGGAGACTACCCAAGGATAGAGGAGCCTGACCAGCTGCAGTCCATGGGGTTGCAAAAATTCGGACATGACTGAGTGATGGAACAGACAGCATTTAAAAATCATGTTTCTAACTGGGAGACTCAGAGAAATCCCTCGACTGCTGTCAGTTGCTTGAAATCAGCCATGCCTTGAGTTTGCTTCCCCTTGCATCAGTATGTACCTCATAAATCTCTTCATTCATTACTGGGAACTTCATTACTCTGTGCTTGAAAAGGCACTAATCCTCACCACCTGAGGGGGTCAGAGAAGACCTAAAATGTAATGCAATGTAAAAACCAATATATGTGCTTTTGATCTCTGTGATATGAAACAGAACTCTTCAGGATCCTAAAGAGTAAGTTCAGTTCAGTTGGTCAGTTGTGTCTGACTCTTTGTGACCCCATGGACTGCAGCATGCCAGGCTTCCCTGTCCATCACCAACTCCCGGAGCTTGCTCAAACTCATGTCCATTGAGTCAGTGATGCCACCCAACCATCTCATCCTCTGTTATTCCTTTCTCCTCCTGCGTTCAATCTTACCCAGCATCAGAGTCTTTTCCAATGAGTCAGTTCTTTGCATCAGGTGGCCAAAGAGTAAACAAGAGAGAAACTGTTCATTCCCCCAAGAGAAGTAATTCTTTGCTTTTTGAGTCTTGCTTTTGACTCTCCCCAAATCTTTTATCTTCATTCTCTCATTGAACCTTATTCTAGTCTCACTACTCCCCAGTAACTTCCACAGTTGAGAGGTAATAGTTTGAGACATTAAAGGGTGTGACTTGCTTATCTTTTTACTCTGAGTTTCCTATGAGCAGTGTGTTGACCAAAAAAGGGGGGGTGGGGGCTCAAGTGTTTTCCTCTGTAAAGCTTTTCCTTTCCTTGTATTTGCACATTTTTGCTAGTGAACTTGAGTAAACGTATTTCTTAAACTTAAACATACATTATGAGAGAGGTTTCAGGCTGTGACCACTGGGCAGTAAATATTGCCACAATGACCAACAGCAAGGTGGTCTGGTAAAGTTTTCTAGAATCTCTCCTCCAGTTTTACTAGGGAGTACTGAACTCAATTTTATAGGAAAAATAATTTGGCTTTGCTAGCTCTTCTAAGTATAATGGAGGAACGTGCTTGTTGGCATAGTGCTAAGGAATACAGACTGTGGTCTCAATGGAGCCAGGTTCCAATGCTGCTCCCCCACTTCCTGGTTCTGGAACCTCTTGCTTCCTCTTACAACTTGAAGTCTCAGTTTCTTCATCTGTAAAATAGGGACAACACTATCTACCTCACAGGTTGTGTTCCCAGGGGTTAAATGAAAGAACAGATGGAAAAACATTTATTGCTAGGCACGATTTAATTTCTCAATAATTATTATTAATAATTTTCAAAATGAGGAGCTTCACATACCAACCCAGACTTGGGCAAGATCAACCCAGACTTGGGCAATATCAGAGGGACACAATGAGGGCTATTTAGATTATTTTAGCACTAAGGTCAGTTTTAAAGAGACCTAAATATAAAACTTATTTATGGTCAGAATGGTAGTAACCCCTGGGTAAGGATGGTACTGACTGAGGAGGTATCAGTCTGCTGGGCTGCAAGAAACAGTCTCTATCTCAGTCTGGGTTACACAGGTGTACAATCATGTAAAAATCTGTTAACATCTGGGAAATGCATATTTTACTATAGGCCTATTATACCTCAATAAGAAAAAAGAACTAGGAAGGAAAGGAGGTAGGTAGGTGGGAGGAAGGGAGGCAAAGAGGGAGGCAGGGAGGAAAGAAGAGGGGGAATAAAATGGAGTCAGGCATAAATGTTTCCCTGGTCTACTTTGCTCTTAAGTAATCCACAAACCCAGTTTGGAAGAGGCCTAGTCAATGAATGAGCTGACTGATCAGAAAGGATTGTACTCTTTCCTCCATGATCAGAGCCTAACTCCTGTTCTGAGGCATCTATGAGCACCATTTTTGGTAGGTGATCAGGTGTATGATGACAGGGGGTATGTGTTCAGAGATCGCATGCTGGTCTGACTTTAGTCTGAATATGCCTCCTGACGTGCCAAACACCTACTGCTATATGATCCTTGTACTGAAATTGTTAAGCCTGACCATCATACCAGAATTTCACATCAACAAATTGATCGACATTCTCTAGCCATCCCCTACAAGCCCAACACAATTTCAGGTCCTGTAAATTCCCCCTGGGCACCTATACTATCTCACAGTCCACCATGCTGTGTGATACAGACTGGGCAGGTGTTTGCAGGCATCCACAAATGGGTGTCAGAGATGAGGAGAGCATGCCCTGGGCACTTTGGTGTCAGAGAGAAGAGACCTGGGAGACTTCTTTCAGCGTGTAGGGTGGGGCCCGCCTCACGCCATAAAATGTTCAAGACAGTCTGGTCCCAAGAGGCCATAAACAATGCAATGTTTACTTTACGATGGGTGCACCGAAGTGGAAATGAAAATTGTCTGTCTATGTGTTCTTAATCCTTTTAATCCCTAGAACACCAAACCATTACTGGCATAAACTTCCCCATAAAAGACACTGAAAGGGTGGGGTAAGATGAAGGTGCTCCGGTTAGATTGAGTTGTGATGGCAAAATGACTTTCGAAAAAACGTGTTTTGTTTGAAATAAAATTTATCTGGAGAGGAGTGGTTTTCATCTGGAAATGGATATTGCCACATGCTTATGGGAAACATGTAGAAGGATCACAGAGATGGGAAATTAATAAGAAGAGAAGATCATATTTAGGCTATTCTAGTTTTTATAATATGGATAGATTAACTATGTCTTGATTTGATATCTACCAAAAAAGAAAAAAAAGAAAAACAGCCCCAACCCAATAACCTTTGGTTTTTCTAACATGGGTGGTACCCTTTGAAAGAATATCCAATACTGTCTAAGAAGTTAAATTGTAGAACCTTGCTGAGTGGAAAAAAGGAGAGGAAATGTCTTCCTATGTCTTTAAAAGCATTCAAAAAGCCTGATCTGGTTTCTTCAAGGTCTGAAAAGTCTGCAATTCTGGCCGTACCCCACCTAAATTGCATAAGCCTTAGCAGCCAAAACAAGGGTCCTGTTAACTCATGACCTCTCCAAGCTTTAGGGTTGCATAATCACAGAGCTCTGGAGCTGGGGCAGGGTTTATCTTCCTCGCGCTACTCACATCTCGGGCTGAACAGTTTGCTGTGGGGGCAGCCCTTTGCGTGCATCGCCGGACATTTAGCAGCAGCCTCGGCCTCCAGCCATGCCAGCAACAGCACCCCCTTTCCAGCTGCACAACCAAAACTAACTCCAGACTCTGTCAAATGTCAGTACCAGCTGAGAGTCTCTGTGCCAGAGGAGCATCAGGGATCCCCTGCTCTAATCTCAACAGGGGCGAAGAAACTATAGCCAATGACAGTGTTCCCAGCCTGATTTTAATGCCTTTTCCCCAAACAGGGCTGCTGTGTAAGAGTCAAATCCTTCTTTTTAAGTAGAATCAAATCCTCCTTAGTGCCATGCTAATAAGGAACTGAGTTTCTTGCTCCATTATCTAAAATGACAACACTTCTTGGGGCCTCAGGAATGAAGGGGCCTCATGGCTCTACCTGCAGATTACAGCATGTTCTGTGCAGTGCCCAGTGAGTTTCCTGTCGGCAAGCTCCCAGAGTCCTCCCAGCTGAAAGCCAGGGGAATCCACAAATTCCTTGGTGGTGCTTTAAACACATTGTAGCTACAGATTTCACCTATTTGATCCAAATTCCAGCAACAGAAATTGAGAACCCTGAAGCCAAAATCAAGATTTGCTAACTGACTTCCACTAACACACTGGGTGAGATGCTGCCTGATAGCCCCTGGTTGATGAGAACCTAGCACTCTCTCTGCTGATGGGACATTGTGCGTCTCTCAGTCCACTGGCTCAGAAGGTCTCATGGCAGGTAGTCTTCAACATGCTAAAAAGTGATGGTTTCTGGGAAAAGAAATCACTGGAAACAGTATTACCTCTCCTAGAACTAATATAAACCACACTGTAAAACCAGGCACTATGCTAAAAACTTGGTTCATCCTGTTTAGCCTAGAGAGATTAGAAATTGGAGGAAATTCAGAAAACATGAGCCCCCAGGACCAATAAACCATATTTAGAACCATTTGAATATATTTTATATTTACAGGAGTTATATTAAAGATAAGAATTTGAATGTCTTCTTTGACCCATCCCATCCCTTATTTATAAAGATTAAATGACATCATTTAGCTAGAGTAAAGAATGCCCTAAAAAGAATAGGCTAAGTTGTTTCTACCATTTAGGAAAGGGAAAAAAAAAGGCAAAACCAAACCGAACCTAACAAACCCCGTTTTTTTTTTTTCCTTCACAAAAATAACAGAAGGAAAGCTGCTACTGTAATCAGCAGTGATTGCAGGCATTTCCTGTATTTTTATATCAAGCTGGTTGTTTTTTTTCCATTACATACCCAGTGAACTCCAGTTAGGTCAAGACTAGAGAAAAATAGGACCAATTATGCCTCCAAACCCACAAATCTGCCTACTTAACCCTGTTAATTTTCTTGTGTTAACTCCATGGGTCCTGGTGAAAGGAAAAGCCCCATTCACTCTCTTCCTCCAGTTCCACCCCAGGTAGTTTCCAGCATCTCAAGAAGCATCTGTCCCAGACTGGGGTTCAATCAGGTTGTTAAAATGATAGGGTTCTGGGTCAAAAATCTGCTTTCTCAGAAGTTACCAGGCTGCCTGGGGCCCATGCTCCAGGCCTACCTTTGGACAGGCCAATGCCTAAACCTCCAGGCCCATCACTTGTGTCCATCACTAGGATTTTCATTCTCATGTTTTATCCTCAAGAAGGTCAAAATATCTTCCTTCACACACCTCACCTTACATCTCTTTGGCTTTAAGTCACTTTCTTCCTTATTTGTGTTTTGTGGTTACAAGATTGCATTAGGAGCTTCGTTAGTGAAGTCTGTTATAATGTAGTAATAATTAAACAGTCTCATCGCCATTTTTCTTTTTTGTTACTTCAAGGATTTCAATGAATGGGGTACTCTACTGTGTCTCTGCCTTTCCTGCCATAATTTTAATATCTTGCTTATAATACCATACACACACTGGGTTTTGCAGTTAACATGCAGTCAACATGGCAATATAATGGCCAGTATCTATTCTCTTTCATATCTTCTGAAAAGCTGTGAAAACCTTCTTTACCAACCTGAAGCATTATTAAAAGGTGAAAAGCTCTCTGGCCAACCTTGGCACTCTTTCCCCATCCTGTCCCACAACTCCCCAAGTGCCCACTCTTCTTTGTTTGTGGAGTTTCAGGTAGGTTTTCTTCTTGGCAATGCCTCTCATGCCCAGGTTAAACAAATTACTTCATCGTCTTAAGTGATGAGGCCACAGAGGAGTCTTTCCCATTGACAAGGTTATTCAAGATATTTTTCCCTAAGCTGTACCTATAAAGTTACTTGACTCCCTGACAGTTTATTCTTCAATTATCCATGTTATTTAACACTTTTTCTTATTGTTCATATTAATTCCATTATCTGATGTAATAGTCAATTTCACAGACTATTAGAGCTGGGGTGGACCTTTAAGGTAAATAAAGGCCATTCTGGAATAGTTTTATGGGATTAAGGATTAGAAATATTCTTCTAGCCTTTCTGCAGTTACCTTAGATGACCCCAAACTTGAAAATATAAGTGTACTTTCAAGTCAAAACTTGACACGTTTAGAATCAACCTTGTAACCAATTGACTAATATTTAGTGATTACTTACCATGTACTTGGCTCCACATTAAAGTATTATAAGCGAATAATAATAACAATAAATAATTATGAAGCCGTTCTTATGTGTTTTTCAAGCATTACTTCACTTCATAGTCACGATAATCATATACTATCCCAGGATTATCACTCCAGTATTCTTGCCTGGGAAATCCCATGGACAGAGGAGCTTGGCGGGCTACTGTCCATGGGGTTTCAAGAGTCGGGCACAAGTTAGCAACTAAACCAACACATACCAGGATTTCAATGGGGACACTGAAGGTCAGAAGGGAAAAAGAATCGGCCAGCATGCAGAGCCAGGATCTCATAGCCCCAGATGTATCTGGTTCACAGGTATGTTATCACCCAGTCAGGCTGATGCACGTTGGGGTCCCTGGAGGCCACTGGGAAAGGACTGCTGAGCTTGCTGCTGCTGTCCCCTTGCATCCTGGACCTTACATAGAAGGTCTGTCAGAATCCATCATTTCACAGCCACTCAGAAATATCAGGGCTTTTCTGTCATAGGCACACATTATTTTTGCTACAAAATGATGTTCAGAAACCAGATTTACTTCCAAAGGAGGACTATTAGACACAAAAGACATATTCAAAGTAAAATCTAGAGAGGGGTATAAAAATATTCAGAGGAAAAGCAATATTTTTGCCTTGAGAATAAAGTCTCCCAGGAGGACTCTTTTAAAGCAGATGATAACACTCATTTGGATGTGTAAACTCTGCTCTGTTTGCTTAGGAAAAAATCAGTCTGTTTCCTTATGGCAGAATTGAGAAACTCCCAGCCCCTGATGCCCTCGCATGCTTTCTGGAGGAGCTAATTTGACAGGGTTCCATAGTCCCTTTGGACAGTCCATTGTTGGGTTTTTTTTTTTTTCCACTTTCCTTCAAACATTAAATTGGGTTCTTAGCTAATAAAGATAAAATCCTTTGTTTCATGTTCCTTCTTCTATGAAATTTGACCTATAATTTTCTTTACTGCTGGCTTCCTTTTAAGCAATAGCAAGAAAAACCACCACGAAATTCTTTAGATTCTCTAAGTGAAAGGTCTTTCTGCTACCCACAGTTTTGTTTTCCCCTCTCCAAATCTAACTACCGAAGTACATCCTCTTTTGCTACTTGTTTTTCTTTCTCTAATTTTAGTATAGGATGTTCATGTTTATTAAATTATTATTCTTGATGGTTAAATTATGGTCACTGGCCAGCCACAGGGCAGAGTGGGGACAAACATATGGACCATAAACCTGGCTACTAGGCATATGAAGGCTGAGGGTTACGGTCATTATTATTAGCACAGATCATTAGTAAAATGGTTCACTTGATTTCTTTTTTGTTACATGTATTCATTTATTTTTTAGATCCCACATACAAGTGGTAACACACAGTATGTCTTTCTCTGTCTGACTTATTTCACTAAGCATAATACTCTCCAGGTTCATCCACGTTGTTGCCAATGGCAAAATTTCAGTATTTTCTATAGCGAAAATAGAGTAGTATTCCATTGTATATATATACACCACATCTTCTTCATCCATTCTCTGTCAATGGATACTTAGGTTGCTTCCATATCTTGGCTGTGGAAAATAATGCTGCTACGAACCCTGGGGGGCATGTATCTTTTTGAATGACTGTTTTTGTTTTCTTCCATTGGTTTCTGCTAAGAGCAGATGCAGATGGGGAGAATACCATCAGAATATCCCAAGTTTCTTATTTCATAATTGTTCCAAGATGTCAACAGCACTGGGTCACCAGCAGCTCACCAGTCTGGTCTCACAGTTTTCATCATCATCTTATTTTATTTGAAACTAGGATGAAAGCATCCAGGCAACAGTTACTGAATTGCTTATTACCTTGGATGTTTTAGATTAGAATCTGAGACTTCTCCTGTGGGTTGTGGTTGCAATTCATATCTATGTGGGCACACTGTTCTCTGAGAAGTTCTAAAAGGCACCTCTCATTTGAAATTCTCTGTGTGTAAGAACATGCCCACCTGCGGAACGGAGATAACCTTAAACTGGCTTACCTCATATACAGCCCTTTCTGGGCAGCTTGGAGGACCCAAAAGGAGGAGAGGTCATGTTCCCAGACCTCCAACTGCTAATAATTTAAATTTGGAGACATAGGAACAAAAGGGAAACATTTCGAGACTGAGCAAGCTCTACCTCCTTAGCCACAGTCTGAAATCCCATAAGCCACTGTACAAATAAATGCTCATTCACCTTTGGGAAATCTTACCCTAATCCTCCTGACCCTGTAATATTAATATTATAAAGCAAGTTTTTTCTTTCTGTAACTTTAGGCCTTTGGTTCCTCATTGTGAGAAATTTTAAGTCTTATAATGAAAAACAAAACAAAAATGGAGACTTATACACAAAGATGGCTGGATGGCATCACTGATGCAATGCACATGACCTTGGGCAAACTTCGGGAGACGGTGAGGGACAGGGAGGCCTGATGCAATACAATCCATGGGATTGCAGAGTCCGACACGACTGGGCGACTGGACAACAATATACACAAAGATAAAAGAAAAGAAGGCAAATGATGGGAAAACTCTCTCTAAGCTGCATTCCCTAGGGTACAGTCTGTAATGAGGTGCTAATTACAGAGGGGCAAAGGAGCCTGTGTCTGATTCTAAGTGGGTTCTAAATATAGCTCTGCATCTTGCTTCCATCCAAAACACTGATTTATAATTCAGACAAACACACAAATAGAACTCAGGAGCTACGAAGCAAGCACTGATGCACATACAGACAGCTCCTAAATCTGGCCTCCTGCAGGCAAAGGTGTATCTCTGATGGCTGGTACTCTGTTGTATGCACACAAATGCACTTTTGACAATAAAAGGTCCCCACTGGAGAATTCCATGACATCTGTAGGAAAGCTGGGCTTCTGGATTCCTTATACCCCTTGGTTTATTCTTCTAGCCATGTGCTCAGCGGCTTAGGTTTCTGGATAAGACACACTGGGTGGACATTTGTCACTGCGGCTTGGGGGTCTAATGAGATGTGGATTTCTTTGTGCAAAAAATAAGTTAGGTTTTCAGGCTCTCACCAATAGGACCCACTTTCACTATCTCACAGGAACCTGGAAAAGACGGGAAGCAGAGTCTGGGAACAGGTCCTATTTGTGGAAGCTTGCAAAGTCCAAGGTAACTGGCTGAAAACTTTGTTTTGCTTTGGGTAGTAGATAACTTGTGAAATAAGTTCCCCTGACCCCTTACCAAGTATAACCTTCCAGGGCTTAGGACTGATGCTTGAGTTCCACTGTGGTCCAGGAGGGACATAGGATGGAGAAATGGCACTCCAGGGGTACCATTCATATGGAGGCAAACTCACGAAATGTTGGAAACTTTGTGGAACTGCCTCTGCCTTTCCACAGCAGCCCCTGGCAATAGGACAAGATTTCCTGGGATCTTCTAGAACATATACCCTTGGGGAAAGGGATACCCAAATATATATTATTGAGGCCTGAAATTCTTTTTCTCCAAATCCTGCCCTTATCTTGGTTTGGGTGATCCAGATAATTGCTCTAATTCCCCCTGTTTTGTTTTGTTTTTTAATTCATGTCAGTATATCACAAAATTCCCACTGAAACATAAAGTATAGCAAAGGGTCTCTCTTGAGGTTAAGATAGATTCTTCTAGAAATCTTAACTCTAGAAGGGCACTGTTGTTTCCAGCTGTATTGGCCAGGTAATGCCCAGCCTCTGGGAAGGTTGCAGCCTTGACTCAGAAAAGTCATGAACAAAAGTCCCCAACCACAGAAAACTATACAGAGAAATTTCCTCTAGGCAGACCTAGCTCTTCTCATGTTTAGTTCGATGCTGATGCATTCTCCACCACCATGAAACAGAGCCAAGCACTGTAGGATTCTTCTGTCAATGGATGTCCCCTGCTCATCCGGGTCCAAAGGCCCAGCCTGGTGTTATTCAGACTCTAAAGATGTAAAATGTCTGTCTAGTCAAAGCTACAGTTTTTCCAGTAGTCATGTATGGATGTGAGAGTTGGACCATAAAGAAGACTGAGCGCAGAGAAATTGATGCTTTTGAAATATGGTGTTGGAGAAGATTCTTGAGAGTTCCTTGGACTGCAAGGAGATCAAACCAGTTAATCCTAAAGGAAATCAGTCCTGAACATTCATTGGAAGGACTGATGCTGAAGTGTCAATACTTTGGCCACCTGATGTGAAGAACCAACTCATTGGAAAAGACCCTGATGCTGGGAAAGACTGAAGGCAGGAGGAGAAGGGGATGACGGAGGATGAGATGGTTGGATGGCATTACCAACACAATGGACATGAGTTTGAGTAAGCTCTGGGAGTTGGTGATGGACAGGGAAGCCTGGCGTGCTGCAGTCCATGGGGTCGCAAAGAGTCAGACACGACTGAGGGACTGAACTGAACTGAACTGAGGAGTGAATAGAGAGGCAGCAATTCATTCTCAATAAACCCAAACTGCAGATTCAGGAAACAAAAATACAAGAGACAAATGAATAAGGAAGTAAAGGAAAATGAATAATTAGCATTATCTAGATATACTGCCTGTATCAACTGGGATCTCTTTTAGCCCTAGAGCAGACCCTCTCCGGGGCTAAGAGGGAACCCCGCATGTGAGAAACGTTAGGAAGTAGCCCCTTTCCTCACTGCCAAATCTACAAATCTAGAGATTGGTCCCTACGGTTCAGGGCATTTCCCCTGCTCATGTTTCAATTCTTCTCTGTACCCATCAGGTCCTGCCTAGAGTTTTCAGCTCAGAAAGAGATACTGAGGCACAGCAAGCTCCAATTTAGAGAAATTGATAGGATGACAACTGATAAAAATAATAGCTATGATTTGGGCACTTGCTGTGTCCTAACCATATCCTGCAAGGAAGGTATTGATATAAACATTTTACACATGAGGAAACTGAGACTTAGAGAGGTTAAGAAATTTCTCAAGGTCATACCTCTGTAAGTGATGAATCTGGGATTCAAATATTGCACTATCTGACCTCAGAGTTCTGTATTTAAATATGGACTATAGAATAAACAGGCCAAGAGAACATACTTGCAGTAAGTGACCATAAAAAACCTCAATCCAGGACCATATGCTTATGTATTTAGGGTAGTTATTCTCAACTGTGATGCAGTGATGGAACTGGGGTGTCCAGGTCAGCTCTGAGATCCATAGAGTAACTGGATAGGACTAAGACAGTAATTATGATAATGGTTAATATTTACTTCCCACTGCCATACCAAACACTGCATTAAGTACTTTGATGCACAGCCCTATTTAAGCCCCACAACCTCCTTATGAGGGGAGCAATACTATGACTATGGTTCATAAATTCTAGAACACACTTTAATTTTGAATTTAAGGTGCATCTGACAATTACAGTTGGCAATTTTTCTTTTTAATTAAAAAAAAAAGCAACAGCAGGGGCAAGGGGAAACAAAAAACAAATGCAATTAATAAAAAATCATTAAAAATGATAGATATCAACCCTACTCTATCAATAATCACTTCATGTGTGAATGGTTTAAATACATCAATTAAAAGACAGATTGTCAGAGTGGATTAAGAAACAACGAACAGGACCCAATATATGTTGTCTACAAGAAACACACATTAAATAATAAAAATTCAGGTAGATTAAAAATGAAAGGATGGAGAAAGCAATACCATTCTGACACTAATCATAAGAAAGCTGCACTATCTATATTGATTTCAGACAAAGCAGACTTCACAATTTGAGAAATTATCAGAAATAAGGTACATTATATAATGATGGCATCAATTCTTCAAGATGACCTAAAAATCCTAAACATGAATGTACTGAACAACAGAATATCTAAACAGATAGAAGCAAAAACTGATAGAACCCACAATTAGATATACACCACACCCAGTGGGATATATCATCAAAAAAGCGAGACAATGTAAGTGCTGATGAGGATGGGAAGAAGCTAGAACCTTCACTTGTTGCTGGTGGGAATGCAAAATGGTGCAGACACTTTGGAAACCAGTTTGACAGTTCTTCAAAAACTAAAACCATTTGACCCAGCAACTCTATTCCTAGGTTAGATAGGTGGAAACATATGTCCACTCAATGACTTGTATAGCAGTATTAACAGCAGCAGGTGGACAACCCAAGGGCCCATCAATTGATAAATGAATAAACAAAATGTGGTATACCAATATAACATAACATTATTCAGCCATGAAAAGGAATGAAGGACTGATACATGCTACAATATGGATGAACCTCAAAAATATGCTAAATAAAAAAAAACCAATTACAAAACACTGCATACTGTATGATTCCACTTATAGGTAATGTCCAGAATAGGAAAATCTACAGAGAAAGTAGATTGCCTAGGGGTGACAGGGGAGGACTGGGGGATGATGGTTAAAAAAAATGGAATTTCGTTTTGGAGGAATGAAAATACTTTGGTGAGAGTTGCACAACTGTGAGTATATTAAAGACTTACTTGTGTACTTTCAGTGGGTGAACTGTATGGTATGTAAATTAAATTGCAACAAAACTGTTAGAAAAAAGATTGAACTGAAAGGAGAAATGCACAAATACCCTCTTTTAGTGATAGATCAAGCAGATAGAAAACCAACAAGGATATAGTTGACCTGAACAGCACTGCCCAACTTAATCTATAGATTTCATTTTATAGCAGTGTACTGGTAAATATGTAGAAATAGTTCTCCAGTGGAAATAAGCTTTGATCTGTAGCATTTGATGATTTCCATGGTACAAATACTCCCACCATGGCTGATATCAACCTACCAACAAAATGTCACTGACCATGGAGTTAGTTGGGAAGAGATGGTCATAGCTCTCCCTCTTTGGTGGTTTAGTTGCTAAGTCTTGTCCGACTCTTTGTGACCCCCTGTGCTGTCCATGGAGTTTCCCAGGCAAGAATATTGGAGTGAGCTGCCATTTCCTTATCCAGGGGATCTTTCAGACCCAGAGATTGAACCTGAGTCTCCTGCATTGGCAGGCAGATTCTTTACTGCTGAGCCCCCAGGGAAGCCCTTTCCCCTTTGGTGCCAGCTCACAAATCAGATTGCTAAATTTTCAGGAGCTTTGTGAGCTGATTATGAAATGTGGGTAGCTTGAAATCCACCCCACCCCAGAGGGAATATTTACACTATGGAAATCAACTGTAAATCAGGTGTTTCTGCTTGTTTATTTGGAGTCAGTCAGCCCATACTATCAAAAAAAACCCAGAGTTCCCACTCATGGTTCTTTCTACATTGCCAAGAGATTGAATGACTTAGGACAAGTCACACCATCTCCATGACTTTCAGTTTATTCATCTATAAAAGATGGAGCTGGAGTAGCTGACCTTCAAGTTTACTCACACCTCTGAGGTTCTATTATATAGTCAGCCCCTCTTCTGTAATTTCCACATACAACACAACCAAACAGCACATCAGTGTGAATTCATGTAACTTCAGACAGTCATTCTATGCCCCTCAGGATGGGATGGGTCCATGCCCTCCCCTCAGGTCTCATTGCTCACCAAGATTCCCTTTGTGTTTTGAGAAGCAGGCCTGTAGAAATTCTTTAGACCCACAGACCCTCCTGGTGTCCTGCCCACCCAAGCCTTCATACATCCTGTTCCCACTCTGTGGTCCACTCTCCTATGACCTCTTACTCTGGCCAACTCCTACTGACTCTACAGGGCCCCCCCCCCCCGGAAGAATCACTACCCCCAGAAAGCCTTCCTTGATTTTCTTCATCCAGCCAAGGTATCTCCACCATGTAGTTTCTGGCACCCTATCCTTTCCTGATCACCATCCTTATCAGTTTTTTTAAATTGTCGTCCATTTTATTGTCTGGCATCCCCACCCAAACTTAAGGGCCAGGAGGGCAGAGAATGTGTGTCTTTTTCTTTTCATGGTATCTGCCTGAATACACCAATACAACTCCTGATACACTAAGGAGGCTTCACAATCATTGCTGACTGAATAAATGAGTAGGACACAGCTCTCTTAACAACAGAGCGGTACTCTTCAAGAAAAGGTACAAACTCAAACCAAAATCCCTTTTGCAAGAATGCTTTTGCATCAGCAGATTTCCAACAATGGAGCAAATTTCATCAGAGAGATGCCCCATTTCAGAGAGGGTTTGGAGTCATGGGGTGTGAGATGTTCAATCCTGATATGACCATGACTTTCTAAGCAAACAGGCCTGATTCTCAGACTGAACTCCTACCCATATAGTGGTTACGGCCTCTGTAGCTACTTGTTTTAACAGGGGGTAACTGTGGATACATTAGAGGGGAGATCCACAGATTGTCATCTGATACTCAGTGTCATCTGATGCACAGGACTACTTGTGTATGAAGTCTCATGTTCTAGGACCTTTAACCTCTCCAGCAGGTGCCAGACACTCTTGCTACTTAAATTCAGTTACCTCTGGAGACTCACTGAGGTAATCTGTAGATGCCATTTTTAGAGATTTATTTTCAGAATCTGTTGGAATTCCCAGAACAACAACCTTAGGATCTAGGCTCACAGAGAAAGATCCTCCAAAGAAGCCACTGTGTAGGGAGCTGAGGTTCAGAGAGAAGCAGTAATTTGCCTGAGGTCACCCAACGGAGGCAAAGCTTTATTAGAGTTCTGGCCCGATTCCTGGCCTCATGTTCTTTCTACTGTAGCACTTCATTGACCAGACATTGTGAAAAACAAAAAGACCATGGAATGGGGCAGTGCACACAGAAAGGAAACCCAGGGAAATGTGGGTCTAGCAAGAAGTCCGTTAGAAAGCACATCCCGGTGACCAAATATATTTAGAAAGTTGCCCCACCTCCCTGGAGGTGTTTTGCTTGATACGTTTGAATAGGTTGAGCCATGAACTCATGGGCAATTGGGCTAAATCATAAGTTCAGCATAACCTGCAGAAACTCTATAAGATCATTCAACCAAGAAATAGTTTCAGTACAATGTGAGAAAGACTAGCATATAATGGAACAGATGCAGTGTTAATGAGAGGAAGAAAGGACTAACTCTGCTTGAAAGGGCCAGGGGAAAATAAACTGAAGCTGAATATTAAAGGATGGGAAAGAGAAAAAAACAAAAAGTGAAGAAGAAAATCTGGTATTCTAGGAAAAGTTACGGTATTCCTAGGTAAAGAGAGGAGTCAATGTTTGCAGATATAAATGCACAGTATGTGTGGTTGTGTTGTTGAGGACACCTGTCAGGTTCAAGCAGAGCTCCACAGGGGAGTCTGGTGGGAGAAGCACTTGGGAAGGCAGGGTAGGTAGGAACAGAACTGTGTGCAAAGCATGGAGAATGAGCTAGTGAAAGGGTCAGCTTGGGGATGGTTTCAGGTAAGAGGCAGAAGTGTCTGGGCATTATCCTGAGATAACACGGAGTCACTGCAGACTTCTGAGCAAGAAATTCCCCAACACCTTGTTTTATGACAATTAATCTGCAGGAATGGTGGGAGACGAGAACCAGAAGCAGGATAGAGAAGATGGCAACAACTACCAGGATTAATCCATCACCCTGTTACCACACAACCAAAGTGAGAAGCAAAGCTAATTAAGTGTGGCCCCTAATGCTTCCGAGGGCTGAAGAAACCACCACCCCCCGCCCCACCCCGCGCCAGCTTGAGTCATCTTGGACTCATCCGGGGCCGACTGAGACCTTGGGATTCACTCAGATGTCTGCATAGACTCTACGTACCACATGGCAGAGCTACCCATTATTTGCTAAAACAATTCCCTTTTTCTTGCAGTGCAATCATTAGCCAAAGGCATTGAAGAAACAAAATCATCAAACTAAGCCTAGGAGAATTCAAGTTCTACTGTTGCATATATTGGTAATACATGTTCAAGGATGCCTACATTCTATAGACCACTGCATGGCCATAAAAGCTACAGATACTGAATGGTACTTCATAAGACAGAACGCAGGTCCTCAAAGTAGCCTTTGTTTGGGAGACTCTAACCTGGCAAGATGTTTCCATCAGTTTACCAGCTAGCAAGATACAAGGTGAAACTTACCAATTGTCTGCTCAGCCACTTGTGAAATAGAATAACAATGCCAATACCAGCAGTGAGTACTCAGTGTTTACACTGTAACCGACACAATCACACAATCATAATGGCTTTACACCTATTAACATGTATTTGATTCTCACAATCTCTCTTTGTGGGAGGTAATATCTCCATTTTACAGATGAAGAAACAGAGTTAGAGAAGTGAGCTGCCTAAGTTCATATATCTAATAAGCAATGGAGACAGAATTTGAGCCAAGAGTCCTTAACCACTACATTGGGTCCTCAGCTCTGTGGTGAGTATCGTGAGAGACACAAAAGTAGTTGATAGCTCCCTGATCATTTTCTCTCACACACCACTATGCTGAAACACTCAGACGCATTTAATCAGGAATTTCCCTCTGGTTCCAAACTTCCTGTTTGCTCTGAACCTCCAATGTCAATGGAGTCAGAATTCTACTTCTGATCTGGTCAGCAATAACGAGGCTTCCTCAGAGGAATGTAAACTTGGCTTTTGTCCCAACCAGCTCTGTCTCCATTCACTCTTCCTCTCTCCTTTATCATATCATAACGACTTCACCCCACATGGTCATCAGCAGGTGACACTGTATGAAAGGAGTTCAGGGTGAAGACAGTCCCATCTCTAAGTAAACCTAGACCCACAAAAAAGTAACTATCCCTGAAAACTCCACAACAATACTTAATATTCTTTTATCAGAAGGACAAGCCCTTCAACTATACAACACAGTAGAGGGATGAAATAAGTCTCATTACCAACACACACATTTTTGAAGTCAGCTTTTTTGCTGAAGCAGATCATGTAAGGAACAGGGGGTGAGTGTAGGAGTTCATGAAGATGGTAGGTGCCAAAGGAGCCCATCAAGGAGGCTGAGGTACAGAAATTAGACTCCGTAGCATTCCAATGCAAGCGTACCTCAGGTGTTCTAGCTCCGTTGGTCACTGTCTCATGCATTTCTCAGCACTCACTCATCCTGCCCTATGGTCCCTAGGTGCTCGCAGTATTGAAATAATGCCAAGGAAAGGCTCCCTCCCCTGAAATACTGCCTGACTCTGAAAGCTAAGCCCTGTCCTAGTTGGGCCCTTAGCTGGGCTCTGTACAGGGGCAAAGCCTCACATGTCCACCACCCTGATGACAGGGTGTCATCACTGCCAGGGTACTGGCACCTCCCCATGCCTCACTGGCCCCCAAACAACTTACAGAGTCCTTTCTAGGTCTATCAACTTATTTAAAGCTTTCAATTTATGCCAGAACCCCAGACCTGGCCATGTTATTTTGATATTTATTAGGAGCTCCATTTTTATCAGCTCGACATTTTACAGGAAACTGTGGCCATTTGCTCAGGGCTACATGGTTAGTAAGTGTCAATGCTGGGACTGCACCCTGGGTTCTCTGTATTGGTTTGCTAGGGCTGCCAGAGTCAAGCACACACTCTGTCCGGAACAACACAAACATATATTTCTTCCAGTTCTGGAGGCACTAGATTGAGTATTGGTTTCTTCTGAGATCTCTCTTCAGCCTATAAATGGATTTTCTCCTAGGGTCTTCATGGTCTCCCTCTGAACATTTCTGTGTCCTAATCTTATTAAAACACTGGTCATACTGGATTAGGGGTCACCCTTCTGACCTTATTTTACCTTTTAGCTCTTTAAAGACCCTATCTCCAAATACAGCCACATTCTGAGGTACTAGGAATTAGGACTTCAACACATGAATTTGGAGGGGACACAGTTCAGTCCATAACATCCTCTGACTCCATAACCCTCCACTCTCCCATTTATCCAACCAATATTTATAGAGCTTCCTAGGTGCCAAGGACTGTGCTCAGCACTTCTGAAAAATGTTTTCTGATGTAATTCTCCAAACAGTCCAGGGAAGTTTTCATTCCAATTCCCATGGTACAGTGAGGAAACTACACTTCAAACAGTTTAAGTGTTCTGCTCAGGAAAACACAACAAAGATGCAGCACACGTGGGATCCAGTTCCAGTTCTCTGACTCCAACTCAGTGCTGTCTCCAACATACAACTTTGCTTCCCACGCGAGGCAGCAATGGGAGAGGGTGACCTGACAGTGGTGGCAGCAGTGTGGGATCTGGCAGGATCTCCTTCTTTGGAAATATCATAAATCCCATGAATAACAGCTGTATCTACCACATAGGGTTACTGTGTGATGATTAAATGAGTAAATGGGTGCAAAGTACTCAGAATAGAGTCTGGTAACAAAGCCTAAAATGAGTGTCTTGCTATCATTGTTGTTGTTGCTGCTGCTACTGCTGCGGTAGTTATTATTTCTGTTATTATTTTTTTACTTCTAGATAAATAGGTAGCTCAAATGCTCACAAATTATTTTTTCTCCTTCCCCAAATTACACACAAAGGCCTAAACACACAAAGATGGGGGAAACAACAGAAGAAAGAACAGCAATGTAATTTTGGAAGCAGGAAAGCAAAGGGGTGAGTGGGAATGGTTCAGTAGACCTGAGAAAGAGCTGCATCCTAAGCCAGCAATAGGATAAGTAAAGGATAATCAAATTTACACTGTAGAATCTCCAATTTCCTGCTCTAACAAAGCTCAGGAATTTACAATAACCGTTACCTCTGGAGATGAGGGTGATGTAGAAAAAGATCTGGTTGAAAAGCAACTATAAACTCAGATTCTCTTCTTACTCTGCACACCCCCTTCTCTGCCTCAGAGACTTACTCTTTGGAGAAGAGGAACAGAAAGTCTCAAGAATCAGGGTGGAATCAGGGAGAGGGAATGCACAAGGGTATAGAACTAAAAATAGGGCAATTGGATGGATATATGTATTTTGGGAGCTGGGCCCTCCAATGCTCTTCTCTCATTGGGCTCATCTGGCTGCCAAGCTCTCTCTCTTCAGGCAGGACTCTAGAAGAGTCTTTCCAAGGTAAACTGAGGACTCCAAGAGAAAAAACTCTAAAAATACTGATAGTCAAAAGTTCCCCAAATAAGTGGCGAGCCAGATGATTCATTGTAGTGATGCCCGAGTTGACTACGCCAGAATCTGAATGATAGTTCCAGAAAGAAATAAGACATTTTCCTGAACTGAAGGAATGATTTTCTAAGTTAAAAAGGTTTACCCAGGGCCTAGTACAATGCATGAAAACAGGTCTATGACACATCATTAACAGGTAATTAAACAAGATTCCAGAAAAAAGAAATAGGTCCATAAGAAGGATCAAGAATAAAACAGTGGACTTCTTAATAGCAGCACTAGGAGCTGAAAGGCAATGGAACAACACCTTCACATTTTGAGTGAAAACACTTTTCAGTCTAGAATTCTATACCTAGCCAAACTCTTTATCAAGTTTGAGAGTATGATAAAGATGGTTTTAGGTAAAGAAGGAAGGTTTCAAAATTTTACTTCCCATACTTTTTCTTGGAAGGTACATCACCACCTCAAGAAAGTGTATCAAGGAAGAGACAATGTGACATAAGCGAGGAGCTCTCACATGGGAGAGGCAAAGACACCTAGACAATAGTGAAGGGAGATCCCAGAATGACAGCTCTGCAACAGGGACTGAGGACAAGTGTTAGGACTGAAGCAGTTTAGAAGGCTTAGGAGAAGTGTATCCAAGAATACTGATGGAACGATTGTTGCACCTTACCATCTTGAAGGGAGATGTGGACAAGAGAGCATCTGTATTATCTCCAAGGAAAACAAACAAATAAAATGTATTGGAAAGGAAATGCAGTTATAGCTATTCACAGTCATAACAATGTATACAATGTACATTTACGTAACCAAAGTTACAGTAATCTCTGTTGAGAAGATGGGAGGTTTGGAAGGGTATGTGGATGTGATAGTGTGGAGGGTAGGTAGTAGGTAGGGCAGAGAACTAAATTCTCCCTTGCCTAGTCACTAGATAATGCCTAAAATAAAATTCAAAAAATAACATTAAACCATGCTATTTAGTACAACGAGGTTTCACTTCATACTGCTAAAATGGCCATCATTAAAAAGTCTGCAAATAATGAATGCTAGAAATGATGTGGAGAAAAGGGAACCCTCCTACACTGTTGGTAGGAATGCAAATTGGTGCATTCCTGGAAAACTATACAGTCAGTTCAGTTGCTCAGTCATGTCCGACTCTTTGTGACACCATGGACTGCAGCACGCCAGGCTTCCCTGTCCATCACCAACGCCTAGAGCCTGCTCAGACTCATGTCCATTGAGTCGGTGACGCCATCCAATCATCTCATCTTCTGTCATCCCCTTCTCCTCCTGCCTTCAAGCTTTCCCAGCATCAGGGTCTTTTCCAATGAGTCAGTTCTTTGCATCAGGTGGCCAAAGTATTGGAGTTTCAGCTTCAGCATCAGTCCTTCCAATGAATATTCAGGACTGATATCCTTTAGGATTGACTAGTTGGTTCTCTTTGCAGTCCAAGGGACTCTCAAGAGTCTTCTTCAACACCATAGTTCAAAAGCATCAAATCTTCGGCACTCAGCTTTCTTGATAGTTCAACTCTCACATCCATACATGACTACTGGAAAAACTATAGCTTTGACTAGATGGACCTTCATTGGCAAAATAATGTCTTTGCTTTTTAATATGTTGTCTAGGTTGGTCATAGGTTTTCTTCCAAGGAGCAAATGTCTTTCAATTTCATGGCTGCAGTTACCATCTGCGGTGATTTTGGATCCCTCCAAAATAAAGTCTCTCACTGTTTCCATTGTTTCCTCATCTATTTGCTATGAAGTGATGGGACCAGACGCCATGACCTTAGGTTTTTGAATATTGAGTTTTAAGCCAATTTTTTCACTCTCTTCTTTCACTTTCCTCAAGAGGTTCTTTAGTTTTTCTTCACTTTTGGCCATAAGGGTGGTATCATTTGTGTATCTGAAGTTATTGATATTTCTCCTGGCAATCTTGATTCCAGCTTGTGCTTCATCCAGCCTGGCATTTTGCATGATATACTCTGCATATAAGTTAAATAAGCAGGGTGACAATATACAGCCTTGACACACTCCTTTCCCAATTTGGAACCAGTCTGTTGTTCCATGTCCGGTTCTAACTGTTGCTTCTTGACCTGCACACAGATTTCTCAGGAGGCAGGTCAGGTGACCTGGTATTCCCATCTCTTTCAGAATTTTCCACAGTCTGTTGTGATCCACACAAAGGCTTTGGTGTAGTCAATAAAGCAGAAGTAGATGTTTTTCTGGAATTCTCTTGCTTTTTTGATGATCCAATGGATGCTGGCAATTTGATCTCTGGTTCCTCTGCCTTTTCTAAAACCAGCTTGAACATCTGGAAGTTCATGGTTCACGTACTGTTGAAGCCTGGCTTGGAGAATTTTGAGCATCACTTTGCTAGCATGTGAGATGAGTGCAATTGTGCAGGAGTTTGAACATTCTTTGGCATTGCCTTTCTTTGGGATTGGAATGAAAACTGACCTTTTCCAGTCCTGTGGCCACGGCTGAGTTTTCCAAATTTGCTGGCATATTGAGTGCAGCACTTTCACAGCATCATCTTTTAGGATTTGAAATAGCTCAACTGGAATTCCATCACCTCCACTAGCTTTGTTTGTAGTGATGCTTCCTAAGGCCCACTTGACTGTGCATTCCAGGATGTCTGGCTCTAGGTGCATGATCACACCATCATGGTTATCTGGGTCATGAAGATCTTTTTAATACAGTTCTCTGTGTATTCTTGTCACCTCTTCCTAATATCTTCCGCTTCTGTTAGATCCATACGATTTCTGTCTTTTATTGTGCCCATCTTTCCATGAAATGACTCACTAGAAAAGACCTTGATGCTGGGAAAGATTGAAGGTGGGAGGAAAAGGGAATGACAGAGGATAAGAAGGTTGGATGGCTTCACTGACTCGATGGACATGAGTTTGAGTAGCTCTGGGAGTTGGTGACGGACAAGGAAGCCTGGCATGCTGCAGTCCATGTGGTTACAAAGAGTTAGACATGACTGAGTGACTGAACTGGAACTTGCATGAAATATTCCCTTGGTATCTCCAGTTTCCTTGAAGAGATCTGTAGTCTTTCCTATTTGATTGTTTTCTTCTGTTTCTTTGCATTGATCACTGAGGAAGGCTTTCTTATCTCTCCTTGCTATTCTTTGGGCAAGAATCCCTTAGATACTACTGTGGGCAGGAATCCCTTAGAAGAAATGGAGTAGCCCTCACAGTCAACAAAAGAGTCTGAAATGCAGTACTTGGGTGCAGTCTCAAAAATGGCAGAATGATCTATTTGTTTCCAAGGCAAACCATTCAATATCACAGTAATCCAAGCCTATGCCCTGACCAGTATTGCTGAAAGCTGAAGTTGAATGGTTCTATGAAGACCTACAAGATCTTCTAGAACTAACATTCAAAAAAGATGTCCTTCTCATCACAGGGGACTCGAATGCAAAAGTAGGAAGTCAAGAGATACCTGGAGTAACAGGCAAATTGGCCTTGGAGTACAAAATGAAGCAGGGCAAAAACTAACAGAGTTTTGCCAAGAGAACACACTGGTCATAGCAAACACCCTCTTCCAACAACACAAGAGATGACTCTACACATGGACACCACCAAATTGTCAATACTGAAATCAGATTGATTATATTCTTTGCAGTCAAAGATGGAGAAGCTCTATACAGTCTGCAAAAACAAGACTGGGAGCTGACTGTGGCTCAGATCATGAACTCCTTATTGCCAAATTCAGACTTAAATTGAAGAAAGTAGGGAAAAACCACTGGACAACTTAGGTATGACCTAAATCCCTTATAATTATACAGTGGAAGTGAAAAATAGATTCAAGGGATTAGATCTGATAGACAGAGTGCCTGAAGAGAACTATGGACGGAGGTTCGTGATATTGTACAGGAGGCAGTGATCAAGACCATCCCCAAGAAAATGAAATGCAAAAGGGCAAAATGGTTGTCTGAGGAGGCCTTACAAATAGGTGAGAAAAGAAGAAAAGCTAAAGGCAAAGGAGAAAAGGAAAGATATACCCATTTGAATGCAGAGTTCCAAAGAATAGCAAGGAGAGAAAAGAAAGCCTTCCTCAGTGATTGATACAAAGAAATAAAGGAAAACTGTACAAAGGCTCTTTAAAAACTAAAAATAGAGTTACCATACGCTCTAACAATCCCACTCTTGGGCACATGTATGGAGAAAAGTCTAACTCAAAAAGATACATAAACTCCAATGCTCATAGCAACACAATTTATAATAGCCAAGGCATGGAAGCAACTTAAATTCCATCAACAGATGAAGAGATAAAGACCATGTGGTACATGTCTCACACACATACACACACACAAGAATACTACTTGGTCATAAAAAAGAATGAAATCATGCCATTTGCAGCAACATGGATGGCCTAGAGATTATTAGACTAAGTGAAGTAAGCCAGACAGAGAAAGACAAATATCATGACATCACTTATATGTGAAATCTAAATTATGATACAAATGAATTCATTTACAAAACAGAAGTAGACTCACAGACAGAAAACAAACTTATGGTTACCAAAGGGGAAAGGGGTTGAAGACGGGATAAATTAGGAGCTTGGAATTAGCAGATACAAACTATTATATTTAAAATATATAAACAACAAGGTCCTACTGTAAAGCACAGGGAAGTATATTTAATATCCTGTAATAAAGCATAATAGAAAAGAATACGGAAAAGACCAAATTGGTCACTTTGAATCACTTTGCATATACCAGAATCCAATCAGCTGTAAGAAAGAAAAAAACCGTTTTATTTAGAAATCCTAGAAGCGTAAGCTAAAAGAATTGCAAGCGGGTATCTTTGTGGTAGGGGAAATTGTTGGAGAGGAAGGGCAGAAAACAGATTTTCATTTCTTTAAGCACCTGGTATAAGTATTTGAATCTTTATGTATATCTCTGATTAAAATAACATCTAAGCTTTATAACACCTCACTGTGTAAACTTGAGTAAGTTATTGCCTGGTTTCGGTTTCCAAGTTCTGTGTCTATATAATGGAGTTGGATGAGATAGCCTCTGAGGTCCCCCTTGATCTAACATTCACACCACGATTCCTGCTGTGAGAACTGGTATCATCTCAATACGCACTCAAGCCTTAGATCCTTAGGAGTTTTACACTAAAGCATTAAAGTGTCATTTTCTACAATGGGCGGGAGAATGTTGACAGCTAAGAACAGTGCTCAGTGGGGACAAAGATCCCCATGAGATTTTCCAAGGGCCAGCTCCTAGGAGACTGAGAAGGAAAGAAGAAGGGATCTCCCCAATCTCTCCCCATCCTCTGTTTTGTATGAACATTAGCTACATTGGAAACATACTGAAAGAAGATGAGACTCTAAATATTAGAACTTTCAGTTGTTAACATAGCCTTTAACCAGAGACCTTCATCTCAGGAAACACCTACCTGTGGCCATGGCAGGAAAGGTTTCCAAGGATCAAGGCAGGCTATCATTCCCCAAACTAGGCCCACAATCTCCCCCATAGACCACCAGGAAGGCAAGACTATAGAGCACATCACAACTCTGTATGCATTTCCTGGGTAGGCCTGGCTTGGAGAGCATAGTCAGAGACCTCTGTCTCCAGCTATTTCTAGGGAAATCCTTCCCAAGTTCCTCCTTTTGGGCTTCATCCCCCAGCCCTGGAGAGGACTAGACATTACACAGTCAGGTTTATCTGAGTCTGAATTAAATCTTTGTTTCCTGCTCTTAATTCTTCACTGACTTTTATAAACATCATCATCAACACAAAAACCTTTTCTAAGCACCTCTTGAGTAGAGTGACCTAGATAGGGCCAAAGCAGAAACACCCTTTTCTCTCCTCCTGTCTGCTATGGCCTCTCAGTTCTGGCATCAGGCATAGATCAACTATTGGGAGGTGATGGTGATGACTTATTAAGGATTGAAATCTTGGATAATTAAAAGAGCAGGAGAGCTTTATAACTTACAACTTCCTCTCCTGCTGGTTAAAGACCAAATTTTAGTGCTCAATGTGACAAAAGTTTATCATCAATGATACCTGACGTAAATATCTCATCATTTCCCCTTCTTTTCATATCCTTCACTTTTACCTGTACAGTTCAACTTGTTATGACCACACTCAACTACTTTAGAGAGGAGACAAGGCAGGTATTATCTGAACCTCACATGGAAGCCACTCATAAAGAGATCTAATCACTTGCTCAAGATTTTTTGAAGGATTCTCTAGCAACTCTTGGAGAAGGCAATGGCACCCTACTCCAGTACTCTTGCCTGGAAAATCCCATGGACGGAGGAGCCTGGTAGGCTACAGTCCATGGGGTCGCTAAGAGTCAGACAACTGAGCGACTTCACTTTCACTTTTCCCTTTTATGCACTGGAGAAGGAAACGGCAACCCACTCCAGTATTCTTGCCTGGAGAATCCCAGGGACGACGGAGCCTGGTGGGCTGCCGTCTATGGGGTCGCACAGAGTCAGACACGACTGAAGCGACTTAGCAGTAACAGCTAGCAACTCTTCATCTGTTCTGCCCTGGATGGTTATTAGGTTGGTGAAGAGAAAACTGATTTTACTTTTCTGTTTAAATTTTGATTTTTCCTATGACTATTATTTCTGTAATTTAAAAACACGGGAAGTTAGTTCTATAAAAACAAAGAATTCATTCTTCTAGTGTTAAGACAGTTGGCCAGAGGGGCAGAAGCCATGTTCTCTACCACCCTCTGCCGCAATACTTACGACTGTGGAAGAAGATGCCTTTCTGTCTGCCAAGCCTCTGGTTCTCTTCCCAGGGCCCCCACTGCCCTCTGTGTCTGAGGCAGATCCCATCCTCTCGCTTCCTTGTCCCATGGACAGATGAGCATTCTGAGACTCAGCTGCTGTCCTGAGCAGCTCAGAGGAAAACAGATAAGCTCTGAGCATGGTACACAGTAGGAGAAAGTTCTCTACATCAAATTTTAGAAGAAAGTCCGCCCCTCAAAACCTCCCCCATCATGGTGTGTGTGAAGGCATAAGGGAGGAGACGAAATGTTTAAAAGCCATAGTTAGGAAGTGTAGACTCAGTCAGCTAATACCTGCTCCCACCGTAGCACACAGAGGATTCCCAAGAATGCTGAGCAGAGGAAACAGAGACAGTGCCCTGTGCCACCCACCTGGGGAACCTGACGAGGGAGAACCAGAGGAAAGCAGCCTGGCTGTCAGCCTGAACTCGCCTTCTAGTGTGAGCCCTTGGCCAGAGGAACAACTTCTTCCCTTAGTTCCTGAACCCTGGCCAGTTAGCCGCTAATTAGTTTGTGTATAACTTCCAGCAGGAAGGCTGGAAAATTCTATCTCAACTTTGGCAATGAGGTTCCTCCTGCAAAATTTAGTCTTGCCAACCTCCCAGATAAACCCTTGCACCACTCACAATATGGTTGCCATCTGGGCTTCACAGACGAACAGGCAGAGACATGTTTCACACAGCCCTTGTGCCGGCAGCTTCAAACAAAGGAACATGGGAAAGAGAGATCATGTGGTCCTAATTCATCTATGAAATGAGAAATATGCAGGAATGGGGCAATTCAGGGTCAAGGAAGAAGAACTGTGTGTTCTAACAGATGCTTCCAACATAGACTTTCAAAAGTGCACAGGTATGAGGTAGCAGATGGTGACTGCAGCCATGGAATTAAAAGACGCTTACTCCTTGGAAGGAATGTTATGACCAACCTAGATAGCTTATTAAAAAGCAGAGACATTACTTTGCCAATGAAGGTCTGTCTAGTCAAGGCTATGGTTTTTCCAGAAGTCATGTATGGATGTGAGAGTTGGACTATAAAGAAAGCTGAGTCCTGAAGAATTGATGCTTTTGAAGTGTGGTGTTGGAGAAGACTCTTGAGAGTCCCTTGGACTGCAAGGAGATCCAACCAGTCCATCCTAAAGGAGATCAGTCCTGGGTGTTCATTGGAAGGACTGATGTTGAAGCTGAAACTCCAATACTTTGGCCACCTGATGCAAAGAACTGACTCATCTGAAAAGGCCCTGATGCTGGGAAATACTGAACAAAAAATAAGCATCCACCCCCAAGAATTAGAAAAAGAGCAGAGTCAAGTCTTGGGCACTGGAAAACATGTAAACAGAAAGGAGGGATAGGAATTAAGTAGAAGAAAAGAATGGGGGGCAACTGATCAGGAAAACCTAAAGCTGATTATTTGAGAGAACCTGTAAAAAAGATAAGTTTCTGACAAGATCCAATACTTTGGCCACCTGATGCGAAGAGCTGACTCATTTGAAAAGACCCTGATGCTGGGAAAGATTGAAGGTGGGAGGAGAAAGGGACAACAGAGGGTGAGATGGTTGGATGGCATCACTGACTCAGTGGACATGAGTTTGGGTAAACTCTGGGCGTTGGTGATGGACAGGGAGGGCTGGCGTGCTGCAGTCCATGGGGTTGCAAAGAGTTGGACATGACTGAGGGACTGAACTAAACTGAACTGATGAGGTAGCAACCCAGCTAGACTGCAGGGTTCTGAAGCATTAGAGATGAAAACAAGTATTTAGTGAACACTTATTACAAGCAGCATAACAACCTAGGCCAGCCAGGTAAACATGCCTGCATGGAGTTCTCAATCACAGAATAGGTATCTTAAGTCAAAATATAAGGCTGACAAAGGGAACTGGCTTGAACCAGAGAGATGCTGTTGCCCAAGGGAGGCATGATCCCCATGACAGGCTGAGTGGTCAGGGTAGCCTCCCAGAGCAAGGGCATCTTACACAGTCCTGAAGGCAGAACAGAACTTTTCTACACCTGTGGTCCCCAAGTCACCTGAGGAATTCCTTAAGAAAGTACAGATTCCTGAATCCCATACCAGACCTAATGAACCAAAGACTCTAGGAATGTTACCCTGGAATTGCTATTCTTTAAGAAAAAAATTATGATTATTACGGCAAATTTAAAACATTCACAAAAGCAGACATAATAGTGAACCCCCATGCACCCAACACCCAGTCTCAGCAGTCATCAACTCATGGCCATTCTTTCCCCATCTCTATTCCCCTCATCTAGTATTCGGGAGAAGGCAATGGCACCCCACTCCAGTACTCTTGCCTGGAAAATCTCATGGATGGAGGAGCCTGGTGGGCTGCAGTCCATGGGGTCGCACAGAGTCGGACACGACTGAGCGACTTCACTTTCACTTTTCCCTTTCATGCACTGGAGAAGGAAATGGCAACCCACTCCAGTGTTCTTGCCTGGAGAATCCCAGGGACGGGGGAGCCCGGTGGGCTGCCGTCTATGGGGTCACACAGAGTCAGACACGACTGAAGTGACTTAGCAGCAGCAGCAGCAACAGCAGCATCTAGTATTCTGGAATCTACCTTTTTTTTTTTTAAACCAGGGACCCTTAGACAGTCAGACCATAGATGTGACCTAGGAGCCCCTCACTGAGCAAGATACAGATTGGGAACAAGGGAATTCTAGGGACGGTGGAGACAAAGACTTGGAGAAATGAAAGAGAAAGGCATTTGGGGGAGAATGGTCTCCTCTGGAGGGCATAGAGGGTGGACTACACAGTTGCGGGAATAGTGATAAGGATCAAAAGATTGTTGCGGGCCACCAGGGCCCTTTTAGTATGCATGGTGTCTTTGTGAGAAACAATAAAAGGGGTCTCCTGTAGGTAGAAAAAGCATCTCTTCCTTGGGCTGAAGCCAGATGCACCAGCAGAGCAAACCTGGGTGCCAGCTCCCACTCACCACCTGGGCCCCTCCCTCCCATGCCATGCCCAAGTCACGCAGCCGTGCACAGCAGCCCCAGGGCCAGGGCTGGTGGATTCTGATGGCCGGCAAAAGGGGCCATGCTTTATCTAACAAAGAAGGATGCTGAGAAGGGCATCATGTGACCATCAGCCTGTACTTTGAAAGAACACTCAGCGATGGAGAAGGAGGTAGACAAGAGAGGAGGGAGAAAAGCAAGAGGCAGTGAGTGACTCAGCTCAGTAAACTCTTGCAAACTACCTGGGAAAGAAGGTAGAAGGCCTTGGAGATCATCTTGAGAGAGGAGTCTTGTGCTGGGATCTGGAGAGAACGGGGGGCTGGAGACTGTGATATGGGAGTCTCGGGCACACAGGTGTCATTTGGAGACAGGCAACTGCTGAAATTGCTCAGGGAGAGTATTTAGGGATGAAGGCCCTGGGAAAAACCAGTATTTAGAGGATGGGCGTTGGAGGGGACAAGGACCAGGCCATGTTATATAGAGATTAAGGAGAAATGGCCAGGGAAGTGGAAAGGAGAGAAAGAGAAGGGACAAGTATGGTTCACAAAAGTCACTAGAACAAAAGTGTTCACAGGTGAGGTGAGAGGCAAGCATTCATCTAGGGAAGCAGAAAGGAAAACAAACTAGAAATGTAAGGAAAAGTCAAGTTTTGAAGTACCAGGAATGACAAGTAAAGAGTATGGACTTGGACCTGACGGGCCCATGACAAGTGTCATGACATACAGCCTGCTGATCAGTTACACTTCCTAAGTGTGTCACTTACCGAATATGGCCCTGGGCAAATTGTTGGGTTGGCCAAAAAGCTTGTTCAGGTTTTTCTGTAAGATATTATGGAAACACCGGAACAAATCTTTTGGTCCACCCACTATTTAAGGGGAATCTCTGAATCTCTGCTGGTAAACTGTGGGTGATTATACCCACACTGATAGGGAGTAGATAGGGGTGATATCTCAGTGAATGACAATTCTTCTTGTCACTGGATCCTAAAAGTGCTGCTGCTGCTGCTAAGTCGCTTCAGTCGTGTCTGACTCTGTGTAACCCCAGAGACGGCAGCCTACCAGGCTCTCCCATCCCTGGGATTCTCCAGGCAAGAACACTGGAGTGGGTTGCCTTGTAATATGGGTGATATTTTCACATATCTAGCGCCAGTATCTCTAACTAGTTGGCAAGCTACTTTGGAGGCAGAGATTAGGAACTTAAACTGAATCCAAGGGTCATTTCTTGATCATTTACTATGTGCAAGATAATAAGAGGATGTAAAATAAGAAAGTCGAAGGGTTAATAAAGAGGCAGCCATGGTCCTAAGGGGGAGGGTGTGACATTCCCAAATTGCAAATAAAGTGGTAGATGGAGAGACTTGCTCTGGCTGGTGGGACCAGGCTTCCAGCAGGCAGGCAGTATTGCATGAGGCTTCTGGGCTGGAAAGAGGAGGACAGAAGAACAAGAAAGTAGGGAATTGTCAAATGAGCTTGAGGCAAGCTAAGAACCTTGGGTTCCCAGGTGGCGCTAGTGGTAAAGAACCTGCCTGCCAATGCAGGATATGTAAGAGGTTTGATTCCTGGGTCAGGAAGATCCCCTAGAGTAGGGCATGGCAACCCACTCCAGTATTCTTGCCTGAAGAATCCCATGGACAGAGGAGCCTGACAGGCTGCAGCCCATAGCGTCACACAGAGTTGGCCATGACTGAAGTGACTTAGCACACACACATGCAAGAACTTTGGTAGGCTCAAGAGATCATGGGAAGTGAGGTGTACTGGTCTGTAGTAGACATAACCTAAGGAGACCCCCAATGTTTCACACTCTGGTATAATCCCATAACCCCTGCCCCTTGTGTATGGTGGAGAAACTGTGACTTACCTCCAACCAAAACAATGTGGAAAGGGATGTGATATCACTCGCAATTATAAGACATCGTAGGGCAAGGGCCAGGGATGTGCAGGTATAATTAAGGTCCCTAAATGATTTGACTTTGAGTTAAAAGGGAGATAAGCCTGGGTGGGCCTAATCTAATCAAGTGATTCTTTTCAAAGAGGGTCCAGGCCTCCCCGAGACTCAAAGCAGGAAAGGCTTTCACTCCTGCTGACCATGAGGAAGCCACATGTATTCTCCATTTGCAAGGAAATGAATTCTGCCCATAACCAAGTGAGCCTGGAAGAGGAGCTCAAACTTCAACAAGAAAGCAGCCTGGCTGACACCTTGATCACAGCAGAGAGACCCAGGTACGCTGTGCCTAGACTTCTGCCCTGTGGGAACTGTGAAATAATCAATGCTTTAAGCCACTACATTTGTGGTAATTTGTTACGCAGTAACAGGAAACAAATATGTGGACTTGTGACGTGGAGGATCATAATAGCAGGCTAGAAAGTATGGGCTTTGTTATGTAGGCCATAGGGAGCCACTGACTATTTTTGAGCAGAGGGACTTAAGGAAGCTGAGGGTTGGTTTCAGAACCCCTTGGAGAATATTTTTTTTTAGTCAGGGCATTGATCCCAGGAGCAGGGCCAGTGAAGTTCTGGTGAGGGATTAGTTTTGGGTTAAATCAAGCCAGCTATTCTTCAATCCAGTTGAAGGAAAAAGGAGGAAGCAAAATCTAAGAAATTGACAATCATTGAAAAAATCTGAAGGAACTTTAGTGTCCTTGTTGCTAATTATAAATATTTACTCCTCCCAGAATTCCTGACCTCACAGAAGAGCCTGCGTAAGTAGTACTGCTCTCTTACTGGAAAATTTGTGTGTGTGTGTGTGTGTGTGTGTGTGTGTGTGTGTGTTCCATGTTTTCTTGGAAGGGGGACAAGGCAGTAACAAGGGACTGGATGATCTGCAGAGAGTCACTTCCTGTTGGATACTGTCTAGCTCCCCTCCCCTCTTCCCTCCTAGATCATAAACCCCGAGACCCCCCAAGGAACTCCTCCTTCTCTGATTCTATCTGCTGGAGACAACGAAGCCAAACAAACTCAGGAAGTGGTGAGAGGCTGGGAAGGGGAGGAAGTTCATGGCACAGAAGGAAAAAGTACAGAGAATGCCCTGATGTTCAAGGAAGAGGGTTGGGTGGTGGGCGGAGAGAAATGAAGGTCACCCCAAGGTTACTTGGCACCGGGCCTTTAAAACGTCCTGCTTAAGCTTTCAATCAAAACTGGCACAAACAGTGGATCAGATCTCCGGGGCTATTCAAATATTAACATTTACAATGATAAACAGCTCCCCCCAAAGCCCTCTGTAAGCAAATTGAAACAAACAACTAATTTAAACCGAGTTGCTAAGAGACTAGTTGGGTGGAAGCCAAAGTCAGTTCAAGTATCCAGACAACTCTCTATTTTTTCACTTTTGGAGAAGAGAGGAGGTGAGGAGAGGTACCTGTAGATGACTCCATGTTGGTGGAGGAACATGAGAGCTGATGTAACCTCTGCAGCATAGAACCGGGAACGAGGCTCATCGAATTTTCGGGAGCGCTGAATCTGGAACATGAGGTCCCCACCATTCACATACTCCATGACAAAAAAGAGGCGGTCCTGAAGGGAGAGGAGAAAATGCCATTTAGTGAGTCCACTGCAGCTGCCCACACAGACCAGCGAATGTACAGTGAGTATGAAGTAATGGAACCGGGACTCAAGTGGGGGCAGGGTGCACAGGTAGGGGAATTCTAGTAGCACATGTTCCAGAGAGAAGACAAAGAATCAGGGTATGAAGTGTTATTCTAAGATCTTTGTCTTACTTTCACAGGAACCAGCGTGGTCTGGTGGGAGGAGTCCAAGATTGACAGAAAGAAGACCTGGATCTCTGTCTAATTTCTGTTACAACCTTGAAGTGTGACCTTGGACAAGTCTCTGTCCCTTTGGAGGCTCCAGTTACCTTTGTCTGTGTGGTAGGTTACATCACGGCTGCCCCAGAGATATCCCAGTCCTAATCCCTTAATGTATAAATGTTACCTGAGGTGGCAAAAAAGAACTTAACAGTTGTGATGAAGTTAAGGATCTTGAGTTGGGGAGATTATTTTGGATCACCAGGGTGGGCCTTAAGTGTAGTCACAAATGTCCTTATAAGAGGGAGGCAGCGGGAGATTTGAGAATGGAGGAGAAAGCAGTGGAGATTTGCAAAGGGAGGAGAAAGCAGTGTGACCAAGGAAGCAGAGATTAGAATGAAGTGGCCACAAGCCAAGAAAGGTGGTGCTGCCAGAAGCTGGAGCTGCCAGAAGCTGGAAGAGGCAGGGAAGGGTCTGTCCTAGAGCCTCTGGAGGGAGCATGGCTCCATCAGCACTTGGACTCTGGCTCACTGACACTGGTCTCAGACGTCTGACCTTCAGAAATGTGAGAGGACAGATTTCTATTATTTTAAACCACCAGATTTGTGCTGATTTGCTAAAGCAGTCCTGGAACCTAATACAAAACAACATGGACTAATGAGATGGTGAGAGCCCCTCCCATGGAGGGGGGCACGTCTCACTTTGGAGGATGCTCCCTCTGGGATCTCCACCTTGGTGTGCTTCCTATGGATTCTTCCCTCAAGAATGGCCAAACCATAATCACATCTCATTGGGGGTGGTGCCGTCTTATCTGCACATCATGACGATGTGGGAAGAAGAGGGACTGAAATTCACTTTTTGTACAGTTTCTTGACTACTATTTCCTGAGCCTGTAGGGTGTGGGGTACTGTGCTGGGCAGGAGGCAAAAAGTTGTAAGCCATCACTGTCCTGAATGTTGGGGTGTGGGGTTATAAGCCTTAAACATAAGGCTTATGATCCAGGGGCAGAGATGGGAAATGTGTAGAATGATGAAAACTAAATAGGACTGGAGTGCCTTAAAGATATTTGGTGCTAAAAGGATTAGGAGAAATGGGAACTCTCTGAACTGGGGGGGGGGGGGGTCCATGGAGGATTCTAGAAGGAGAGAGGCCCTCCCTGAGAGGAGGAGAAGATGGGGGAGGCACCAATAAATACCAGGACATGGTAACAGAGTGACAGTGCTTGGGGACTGGTAAACTGACCAGGTCAGCCAAGGAGGAAGGTCCATGGAGCAAAGAGGAAGCAGTGAGGTTTGAGAGGCCAGAGGGTCAGAGTACATTCTTAACATATAGACATAGTCTCAGCAAAGCTGCTAGGAGGATGTCAGCATATTATTTTTGATTAAAATCAGTAGAATCATTTCAAATAAGACTGAGTAAAAATCATAATTAGCAAAGGCTGATAGCTTTGCCAAGAAAATGCACTGGTCATAGCAAACACCCTCTTCCAAAAACACAAGAGAAGACTATACACATGGACATTACCAGATGGTCAATACCGAAATCAGATTGATTATATTCTTTGCAGCCAAAGATGGAGAAGCTCTATACAGTCAGCAAAAACAAGACCAGGAGCTGACCATGGCTCAGATCATGAACTCCTTGTTGCCAAATTCAAACTTAAATTGAAGAAAGCAGGGAAAACCACTAGATCATTCAGGTATGACCTAAATCAAATCCCTTATGATTATACAGTGGAAGCGACTAATAGATTCAAGTGATCGGATCTGATAGACAGAGTGCCTGAAGAACTATGGACAGAGGTTCATGACATTGTACAGGAGGCAGTGATCAAGACCATCCCCAAGAAAAAGAAATGCAAAAAGGCAAAATGGTTGTCTGAGGAGGCCTTACAAATAGCTGTGAAAAGAAGAGAAGCGAAAGGCAAAGGAAGAAAGGGAAGATACACCCATTTGAATGCAGAGTTCCAAAGAATAGCAAGGAGAGATAAAAAAGCCTTTCTCGGTGATCAATGCAAAGAAATAGACAAAAACACAGAATGGGAAAGACTAGAGATCTCTTCAAGAAAATTAGAGATACCAAGGGAACTTTTCATGCAAAGATGGGCACAATAAAGGACAGAAATGGTATGGATCTAACAGAAGCAGAAAATATTAAGAAGCGGCAAGAATACACAGAAGAACTATACAAAAAAGATCTTCACGACCCAGATAATCACAATGGTGTGATCACTCACCCAGAGCCAGACATTCTAGAATGCATAGTCAAGTGGGCCTTAGGAAGCATCACTACAAACAAAGCTAGTGGAGGTGATGGAATTCTAGTTGAGCTATTTCAAATCCTAAAAGATGATGCTGGGAAAGTGCTGCACACAATATGCCAGCAGATTTGGAAAACTCAGCAGTGGCCACAGGACTGGAAAAGGTCAGTTTTCATTCCAATCCCAAAGAAAGGCAATGCCAAAGAATGCTCAAACTACTGCACAATTGCACTCATCTCACACGCTAGTAAAGTAATGCTCAAAATTCTTCAAGCCAGGTTTCAACAGTACGTGAACCATGAACTTCCAGATGTGCAAACTCGTTTTAGAAATGGCAGAGGAAACAGAGATCAAATTGCCAGCATCCATTGGATCATCAAAAAAGCAAGAGAGTTCCAGAAAAACATCTACTTCTGCTTTATTGACTACACCAAAGCCTTTGACTGTGTGGATCACAACAGACTGTGGAAAATTCTTCAAGAGATAGGAATACCAGACCACCTGACCTGCCTCCCGAGAAACCTGTATGCAGGTCAGGAAGCAACAGTTAGAAATGGACATGGAATAACAGACTGGTTCCAAATAGGGAAAGGAGTACGTCAAGGCTGTATATTGTCACCCTGCTTATTTAACTTATATGCAGAGTACATCATGAGAAATGCTGGACTGGATGAAGCACAAGCTGGAATCAAGATTGCTGGGAGAAATATTAATAACCTCAGATATGCAGATGACACCACTCTTATGGGAGAAAGCGAAGAGGAACTAAAGAGCCTCTTAATGAAAGTGAAAGAGGAGAGTGAAAAAGTTGGTTTAAAACTCAACATTCAGAAAAGTAAGATCATGGCATCTGGTCCCATCACTTCATGGTAAATAGATGGGAAGCAGTGGAAACAGTGACAGACTTTCTTTTGGGGGGCTCCAAAATCACTGCAGACAGTGACTACAGCCATGACATTATTAAAAGACACTTGCTCCTTGGAAGAAAAGTTATCACCAACCTAGACAGCTTATTAAAAAGCAGACATTACTTTGCAACAAAGGTCCATCTAGTCAAAGCTATGGTTTTTCCAGTAGTCATGTATGGATGTAAGAATTGGACTATAAAGAAAGCTGAGCGTTGAAGAATTGATGCTTTTGAACTGTGGTGATGGAGAAGACTCTTGAGAGTCCCTTTGACAGCAAAGAGATTCATCCAGTTCATCCTAAAGGAGATCAGCCCTAAATATTCATTGGAAGGACTGATGCTTAAGTTGAAACTCCAATACTTTGGCCAGTTGATGCGAAGAACTGACTCATTTGAAAAGACCCTGATGCTGGGAAAGATTGAAGGCGGGAGGATAAGGGGAAGACAGAGGATGAGATGGTTGGATGGCATCGCCGACTCAATGGACATGAGTTTGGGTAAACTCCGAGAATGGGTGATGGACAGGGAGGTCTGGCGTGCTGCATTCCATGGGGTCGCAAAGAGTCAAACACGACTGAGTGACTGAACTGAACTGAAAAATCACAATAATATTTTATTCGTGGAGCAGCCTTGACGGCATATCTACTTTATAATTGGTGTCTCTTTTAAACTAAGTCATCCTTAAGAATTGTTATAAATTCAGACTACCTTTTCTCCCCACCACAACCTCCAGAATTATTCAAGCTTTACTGGTATTCACAAAGCACCTGAGATCTAGCTTCTCTTCCATTTGTTTTGACCTTCCCCTTCAAAGCCTGCCTTGTTTTCTCCCCCAGGTCCAACCGGGTACTCAGAAGTGTTCAGAAGCCAACCATTTATTCGATCATCTATTCCCCATTCAAATCCTTATTTCAAATGATCAGGCCAATGCCAACCCAATGAAACCAGAATTTCTGAGGGTGGACTCTGGCAATAGCAGTTCTCAAAGCTCCTCATGTGATTACAGTGGGCAGCCAGGGTTAAGAAACACTCTCCCATCTGGTTGCTGCCAAGGTGAGATATATGGATCATATGTTATTAGGGTTTTCCTCTTTTTCAAGGGTCTCCCAAGAACAAGGTTCTTAAACTTGTGCATCAGAATCTCACAGAGGTTTGTTAGAACATGGATTCCTCCTCCGCTCCTTCTGCCCCACAGAGTTTCTGATTTAGAAGGTCTTGACTGGAGCCTGAGAATCTGCATCTCTTAGTTCCCAGGTGATGTTAGGCTGCTGGCCTGGAGCTCCCACTTTGAGAACCAATGCCCTAAAGCACTTGGAACTAGGCTTTCCCATGGCAAATACAGCCTTGTCATGCATTCAACACTGCTCTAATCTAGCTGAACCATCATCAGAAACAGCTGCTGCAATACCAGTTCCTGGTTACCAACTTGGACTTGGGCTTTAGCAACCATGGAACATTTTCTTGCCTTTGCTTGAAAGAATTCAAATTTCTAAATCTCCCCTCCCCACCCTGCCTCCCTGGCTGCTTTTTATTCCCCAACACCAGACACAAGGCATTTAAGGACAGGGGCCATGGAGTGAGAAAGAAGAGCTTCCACCTTGATTTCTTCACTCACTCGCTGTGTGACTTCAGGCAAATGACTTCGGCTCTCTGTGCTCAGCATTCTCTACTGTGAAAATGAGGATGATAACAGGACCTGCCTTACAAAATTCTTACGAGGATTAAATTATATGTTAAAGTGCCTGGCTCATAATTGGGGCTCCATAAAGATTGTCAATGACGATTATTACTATAGCATTATAGCTAGTGGTATGATAGTTATTATCGTCCTTATTGAGTCTTCATTTTCCCTATTCTTTCAGCATTATTTTTCCCTGATGACCTCCTCTCCCAATAAATGCTTGCTTTCCTTGGCTTTCAGCTGCTATTCTCCCTGTGGTTCTGGAAGATTTGTTCTGCCTGCTTTTGTATGCTTCTCCTTTCTCCAGCCATTAGGTGTCGGAATCCCACAAGGCAGGGTTGGACGCCCTCCCTCTCCTCCCCTTTCTGTACTCTCTGAGTGATCTCATCCACACCCACGGTGTCTAATGCACCTTGACACTGATGACTCACAAACATCTCCCTCCATACATCCTAGACCTCACCTCCAATCTGGGAACCCATTTACCCAGCTGTGTTTCTGACATCTCTCTCTGATGCCTCAAAGGCCCTCAAACCCAACATGTTCAAAACTGCTTCATAATCTTCCCCTGGCAAACTGGTCCTCATTCAGGGTGCCTGTCTCAGGGCAGGGCTTCACCAACCAGCCAAGTGTATAAGTCAGAAACCTGAAAAGCCATTCTCAACACCCGCCTCCCCTTTATCCCTCATATCCATCACCAAGTCCTATTGCTTTTACCTTTTGTACCTTTGCACTTATTACCTTTGTACAAATGTAGGTTACATTTGCCTACTTCCTTCTGTTGCTGCCACCATCGTGGCCACCATTCCGGCCCAAGCAGTTATCATCTCTGGTTGAGATTCTTGCAAGTGCCTTCTCACTGGTACTTCCCACACTGATTCCAGTCCCCACACCAAACACTGACCACACTGTGGGCAGAGTTACCCTGCTGAAATGAAAATCTGATTACAGTGTATCCCCTTTCCTTTCCTCATTCTACTGATTCTTTCAAGGGTTTCATATTACTCTTGGAATAAATAGAAAACTCCCTAAAATGTCTCATGGCCAGTGTGATCTGGCCCTATTTAATTCTCAGTCATTTCACTCCCAGCTGTTCCCTTCCCCTCAATAGAAAACTCCCTCCTGACACAGGGCCTTTGCTCATGCTGCTCCCTCTGCTTGGGATGTGTCCCCCTGACCTTTCACCTAATTAATTCCTTCTCATCCTTCAGATTTCAGTGCAGCCATCTTTTCTTCTAGGAAGCTGTCCCTGACTTTTCTGACCAGGTCAAAACCTCCTCTTACATGCTACACTCTCCAGTGAGGGTTGATTTGTGTCACTGATTTATGTCTTTCTCCCTCAGTAGTCTCTATACTTCATGAGGGTGGGAACTGTTGGTAACTCTACTCTGTTGGTTTTTAAGGGAATTAGCCTAACCCCAAATAAAAGTGCCTATAATTCCCTTTAAGACAAGCATCGTGTGGATAGAATAACTAAACAGCTCTGGCTATAAGAGAAACAAAATCAAAAGATGCTCTGATATTTGTATCTCCAGTCTCTTACTGCTTAGGGAGTTAAAGGCTTCAAGATGAGTCAGCCTACTGCAGTGAGCCTCCTGCCTGTAGAAAGTGCCCATGAGTGCCCAATCCGACCATTTCACCCTCAAGGGGTCTGTCTCAGCACCCAGTATTTGGGACAGCTTTGAACAGTTCTTTGGTTCCATGGATAGATGATTTCACCTCCCCATGAGATGGCTAGTTCCTTGAGGAACATAACCTTAGACTTCCCAGCAATACCATGGCCACTACTAGCTCAGAGGTGCTCAATAAAAATCTGTTCATCCAACATTCACTCCATGTTAGCACCTTAAGGGAGGGGTTCTCATTAGCTTCTCACTGTATCCCCAGCAACTAGAATGGAGCCTGAAACACAGTGGGTTCCTAGTGTGTCTTTGGTGAATGCATGAAGTCTTGAATGCCCACCATGGAGAAGACTCTGGTTGCTAGAAATTCAATTGTAAACAGAGTTGATTTCCCCATGTTATTTCTATTGTTAACCTCATTTTGAGTTATTCTAACTTTAGCCCATTTGAACTTCAGTTTTAACTTACTTTTCTACTCAATACAGCTCAGTATGCATGGCCCCAAAGCATGGTCAACCCTTTTGCCACAGGAGGGACTGCTTTTAAAGCAAGAGAAGTTTTCCACTCCTCCTCCCTCCATTTAGTGAGTCTGGATTATTTCTGGTCTCCACACCTAACCCATTTGAGAAGCGTGTTTTGATGCAGAGCGAGAACCTGAAGTCATTCTGGGAACTGCTTAATTACATAAACTGAAATCAAAAGAAAGCTGGCAAACCCAGCAGCTACTCATTCATTAATCCCCTCTTGGCATGGGTAGAAAACACAACAAAACAAAAAACCCAACTTCCTGGTAAAGTAAGCAAATACGTTTTCTGAGGTAATCAAAGATTTTAAAAGCCTTATTCTATCTCCTCCTCCCTTAGTCACACCTGAATGTCTAAAAAGTTATGGTCTTGTGATAGTAAGTAAACTAATAAAATTAGGAAAGAGATTATATGTCATGGCCATTTAGGGTAAGAATAGGTAATAACGACCTGCAAGCTGGAAGGGCCACACCATGTGTTTGAAATTCCCTTTGGGCTCCATTTTCCCAGAGTGCTAACCTTTCCTAACTTAGAAGCGAAAATCTGGCCCGCCCTGTTCATCTTTCAAGGTGTGATGGATAGCCAGAGGCTTCCTCTCAGCAGCACTGCATGTCCTGCCAACTGGATTTGTTTGGACACACATTCACCATACTTTGTTAGCTGTTTACATGTGCAAAGATTCTATCACTTTTAAATCAATTTCACATGACTGCCCAACAAAAGACTGGACTTGGAACAGTCTGCCTTTGATGCACCAGTGACAGGATAAATGATTTCTCTAACGTACCACATCTAAGGGAATCAGGGAGCCTGACCTCACACTTGTAGCATCTCCTTTTCCTCTCCATGTCTCCATCTTATAACCTATCAACTCAGCAGGTCTGTCCTGGGTGCCCAGACCTAGGGTAGGTGACTGGGGGATGTGGAAGATGATATAAGCCATGGGTTTGGTTTCTAGGGACTAGGAATTGAACACAGGAAATCATACAAAGCAACATAAAATGCTCTGTCATTACGCGCTAAAGCTTCTTGTATCAAATCAGACGTGAAACCTATGTATCTGCGCCCTTAGCTTCTTAGGCCTTTAGAGAAGAAATGTCTATCATCCAGGCCTCAGTACTTACAGAAGATCATTATAAGAAAAGGCCATAAGAAAACTCTTTCTGTATTTTATTTTCCATAATGCAACTGGTATTGATGGAAATGGCCATTGCCTTGGAATTTGGTTGAGACAAATCTGAATTATGTGAAAGACCACAATTAAGGTCTTGAACAGCAGAAGGTGGTGGGAGGAGTAGAGGGCCTGGCAAGTTAGAAGCACACATATGAAGGGCAGAGGTAAACAAAAGTGACCGCTGCATGTGGGGATGGGGAGGGTAGGAATGAGGCAGTGAAAAAACCTGGATATGGGTATGAAGGAGACAGACTGGATGGTGGGGCAGGAAGAGAGATGGTTCTGAAAACACAGGTGAGAAATAAACAACTCTAGAAATCTTCTGAGTTATAAAATGGCATAATTAAAGCTGATCTAAAAACTGTTCTAAAAGTAGAGCTCATGATGGATTGATAGAAGATTACTTGAAGTTATTATCCCATCTCTTCTCTATTTCCACTGGGTAAACTGTTTTATTATCTTTGAGAAAGAACAGCAAACAACCATTCTTCTCTATGATACTTCTTGGGTCAAAAGAAAAGAAAGATCCAACCACTTTGGGAAACTTAACTATTAAAGTAAACTATAAATCAATTTTATTTCCTCATCAAGAAAGCACAGCCATCATCACAATAAACTAAAAACAGACACTCATGAGTGGGATTCTCCAGCTCTCTGGCAGACATACCATATGTGGACGATAGGCAGAGCCTTGTTTAATTGGTGTCATAGACCTTCCACTGAGTTAGGTGAAAGAGAGGTATGGAGAATAAAAAGAAAGGATCTTTCCTCTCACTGAAGACTTACCTACCAACTAACAGAGAATAAGAGTCTTATCTGAATAATAATTATGATTGATTATGTAAATTTTCTTATGCAACAATAATGATCACCTGAAAGATGTTTAAAAAATTAATTTTCACACACTCTCAGTACTTCTCAGCTTTCTCCCATTTCACCTCCCATTGTGCAAGGCCTTACTCTAGAATAACGACCCTGTTGTAGTCTTTCCCCAAATTTAGATTTATCTCAACCAAATTCCTACAGCCACTGTCAATTCAATCAATGCCAAGAGTGGTACAGAAAATACAGAATGGGTTTTCACATTGCTGTTTCTTATAACAATCGTCTATAGGCCACAGAGGGGTAGAGTCCACCCTTCTTTGGATAAAAAGGGAGAAGTATTTTCTCAGGGGAAGTATTAACTTAATCAGAATTAGCCAAACAGCAAAAACTCCACACAAAATCCTGCTAGTTGAGAAGGTATAAACTTCATTCGTGTCCATCTGGTACTTGTTTCCAACTGCTTTAAACTCTACTTATTTGAAGTACATAGGACACCCCAAGTTTAAGGTGACCTAAAAGCTATACCAAACGGACTCATCCAATTAAGCTCAAAATAAACATTTCCTGCCTCTGATTAGAGGGATTATTACACTCAGGCCAGGGAACAACTTCAAGTTACTGCCATCCTGCCCCGGGCACTCTCATCTGTTTGTGATAGCCAGGAAAAGGGGAGGGCTTTGGGATCAGCACGTCAGAGAATACTTGCCTTTCATAGGGTCGTCAACATCTTAGGAAAATGAAGTTTCTATCACATGATGTGACAGGACATACAGGACAGCCCCCAAATGGGCTACATCTCAATGATGATGACACTAGAGTGACCTTGTGCTATGAATAAGGGCAACATCTGAAGGTAAGTAGGAATAATGACTTGCTGTTAATTTTTCTCTTTGAAAATGACAAGTCAGAGGAGTTTAGATGGGGAATATGGCCATGAAATGTACAATGGTGTGGTTTTCCTGAGGCTCTTCCTTTTATTCCATTGCATCACCGGAGTGTCAGCATCACTTCATAGCGCTAGGCTTTTTTCTGGTTCTTCACCCACGAACTGCTTTCTCCATGAAGTGCTGCTCCTGGGGTGTGGCTTCTGGCTATCATCCTCTGTCACTGGCTGTTGACCTGGCCTCCAGGAAAGCAGCAAAGCATCAGGAAACTCTCTCCCGACACATTTGCCCAACTTAGCAGCCTGGTCATTTTGAAGAGATTTCACACGTCCCTGCTACCCACCTAGAATCTGGTCTGCCCATTCTGGGCAGGTCTCTCTTTAATGATACCAAGAGTCATTTTAAAAAGAAAGAAAACATTGGTTGCTCACTGGAGTCCATTTTCACCACTGTCACCAGCAGTCAGCAGCTGAAGTTAAGACCTGAAAGAACACTCTTTGTGTTTTCAAGCATAGGAATGAAAGTATTCTTGTTCTAAGCCCATCTTCCCATCCAGCCAAGGCCCACATGTAGTCTTGTCCTTTATCAATGCTCTTTTCACGAGCTCAGGCTTCTTTTCCCATCAAACTCTGATTGCCCCAGAATATACCTTCTTGCGTCTCCAGCAGGATGTAAGGCCCACCAGCTGGGGCTCAAGATGCCCTTTTCTGGTGTCTCCACGTCCTCTCCAGGCTCGATATATGTCTAGCTGGTAAAGAAGAACTAAATGAGTGTCTCTGGTCTCCAGCTCAGATGCTAGAGATGGAACCCAGGCAGAACTGAAGCAGCTCATGTAGTTGCTGGGCTTCCCTGGTGGCTCAGTGGTAAAGGATCCGCCTGCTAATGCAGGAGACACAGGTTTGATCCCTAGGTCAGGAAGATCACCTGGAGAAGGAAATGGCAACCCACTCCACTATTCTTGCTGGGAATCCCATGGACAGAGGGGCCTGGTGGGGTACAATCCATGGGGTCACAAAGAGTCGGATACAACTCAGCGACTAAACAACAATAACAACAAATATAGCTGCTACTCTGATTTTGGAAGCTTCAGATGTCACCTTATTACTTCCTGTGTCCAACACAAAAAGAAGGACCTACAGAGGTCACATTTGAGGTCTGATTTCCAGGAGGCTCATGCGTCTACTATTGTCAAGTCTGCAGTCCTGGGTGAGGCCAAGCCTCAAATCGTGTTATGGCTGCAACTAGTGTTGCTGTTTTCTTTCCCATTGTTTTTTTGTTTCTTTTCTTACTTGCTTAATTCTATTTAGAATGAAATCCTGCTGACCGATCAGGGGATTAGATGACCAGTCTATTCAGCAAAAAAGTAATCAAAGAAACGTTATTCCAATTTTACCTGTATGAAACAACTGACCAGTTAATGTTACAACCAGCTGTCACAATAGTTTCTGTTTTCTTATTTTTTGTTTCCCAAAGAATATGCAAAGTCCATGTGACAGTTTTAAACATTAGCAAATACCAGGTAGCTGACCATAAGGAGAGAAGGTACATCACTATTTCTCTTCAGTTGTGGAAAGGAACCATAACCTGCTTAGATGGAAATATTTAGGTTGAGACCACCAAACAGAGAAGAAAGGAAAGCTGCCCCTTGCACCTCTAGCTCGGTGTAGCAGTCAGAGCTGATCCTGCACGTAGGGGGCAATGATGTGGTGAGAGCCTCCACCTAGCCTGCAGACCAGATAATACATGCACAATGTGGTTGATGCAGCAAATATCCGGGTTTCCAATGAAACATTATTTCTCCACTTGGAACACCGGAAGGATGGCACACTCTTCCATTCCAAAGCTTACCCATTCACTAGGACGTGGTCACTGACCTTTTCCCTTCCTGATCTGGGCTCCAGAGTTCTCTGTCTGCATCGGTTTGAATTTTGGGTTATTCTCAAACAACACTCTTTAGAAGAAGCAGGGCACAAGTAGCAACTGCTCCTGTGGCTCCTGTTGGGACTCCGCTCATCAGATCACATGGTCAGTGTGGTGTCCAATTCTGAGCACCGTATTTGACACTGACAAACTAGAGTTCATCCAAAGGAAGGCAAACAGGAGGGGGTGAAGAAGCTGAGATCTATAAGAAGTAGCTAAAGGAGGTGGCAATGGTCAGCCTCAAGAAACCCACTCTTAGAGGATGCTGACAGTCTGAATTGAATGAATGAGTGAACAAATGAATCAGGTATCAGACAAAGGAGCAAACTGAAGAGGAACTCTCTTCAAACACCTGAAGGATTGACATGTTGGTAACCAATTGCAAGACTGCCATGTTGGTAGTGACAACCTGTGTTACTGCAGACTAACTAAGAAAATGGGTAGAAGGTAAACAAAGGCCCGTTTTATCAAAGTCTAGGAGAGCTCAGTTGGTAAAGAATCCACCTGCAACGCAGGAGACCTGGGTTCGATCCCTGGGTTGGGAAGATCCCTTGGAGAAGGGAAAGGCTACCCACTCCAGTATTCTGGCCTGGAGAATTCCATGGACTGTACAGTTCATGAGGTCACAAAGAGTCAGACACGACTGAGTGGCTTTCACTTTGAGGAAACGCTTTAGAGAACCCCCATCTTCTGCCTGGGTCCTGCTGTCTTGTTCTGCAGCAAGTTCCTTCCAACCTGAGGATGTCAGCCTTGGGTGGATCATCACTTTGCAGGGTTGTTATCAGAAACCCTCTTTGTTCATCGAGGGGACTGGTCAAGTGAGCTCACCGAGGCACAGAATCCCGTGAGAGCATTTTAAAGCATACAGATTTCCAGGACTTTGATCAGAGTTTCTAATTCTGGCTGGGCCCGGTGAATGTCTACTTCATTTTGAATTCCCCAGGTAGCTCCTAATGCTCAGTGAGGTTTGGGAACCACTGGATTGGACAACTGCCCTGGCTTGTGACATCAAGATTAGGTGATTTCACTGCATTTGGTTCTGCACCTTTTTGTGAGAATTTTATATACTGGTAAGTCCAACCAGAGTGTAAATTCTTGGACCACTGGCTTCTAGTCTTCCTCCAGCCCAGGACTCTGACAGACAAGGTACTCTTAGAAAAACCATGGCTTTCCACAACAGGAGGAATCTTCTGGAATGACTGGGGTCATGTCTCCTGCGTCTGGCTGTGTTCTTACAATGCTTCACACCATGCTGGGCTCGTCCACCCACTCCACTAATGCCATAATAAAGCACTTACTATATAGTTGATACCACACTATACCATGGTTTTGTAACTATGGGACCATATGAAATCAAATCAAGGGCCTGAAATTCCCACCCACAATTAAAGAGCTGTGGTTTCACCACATAATTGTATTTCTTGTCTTTTCCTTTTTATCAGTTCCACTTGGCTTGACTTTCAGTCCTATCGACACCTTGTTAGATTCATATGCACGGCTGCCCTGAACCAAATAAACCATGTCTCAATGGCAAGGAAGCTCTGCTGACATCTCCACTGTGCTAAATCTCCTTTCATGTTCTGACTCCTTTAATAAAGCCGAAATGAAAATGTGCTAAGCTGGGGAAAATGGGCAACTTGGAAATAATACACTAACATATACACACAACTCAATCCTGTGGATTCTGAACACTTGGTCACATTGTTTTCAATATTAAGTGGCAAGGCTTGTGGCTGTAGGCAGGCTGGAGAGGATTTCCATACCACTTCACTAATACTTTCCTTAGATGACAGATAGAGCATGAATAGAGGTTTTTGATTGTTAAATTCTTTGATCTCCGTACTTCCACCCAGGTTTACTCTGAACCCCAGGCAGTGTGGTGAAATAAACTTGTAAGTATTTGGTGTAATAGCACAGGGGCCTCTCCAAGGAACTGTTTAGCCTCAGCTATGCTATTGTGAGAAGGTGTGGGATTCCGGCATGTGTTGTTTTTTTAAAAAATCTATGAGCAGACTGCAATCAACACCATGCAGTCTGCGTTCAACAGGCGTAGGTGCTTGTAGAAGCAGAACAAAAACAGCCTGTGTTTAATCTGTTCACAGACCTTTTGTTCTTAATGACCTGAAAAGGTGGTGAAATAGACAAAGCAAGTGAGAGTTTCAGGACTGAGTCATAGCTCTTATACAAACCAAGGGCTGACAATTCAGAGAGGAGGCTGGTTTCTCTAATTGTAGAAATCCATGATCTAAATGGTTTGTTAAATGACACAAATGAGAAAAAATGACATAGAGAACCTCAACTGAAAGGTTTATAACTTGGCTGTAGCCGGTCCCCATTTGTAGAACTCTGTCCGTGGGTGTTTTTGAATGTTCTGATAGCCTTCTCCACCCACATTCTCACCTGCGTGGTGCAGTGGTCCAAACTCAGCCTCTGGACCCAGACTGCTTGTGTTCAAATCCTAGCTCCTCTACTCACTGGCTGTGTGAACTTGGACAATCACGAGTGTTGGTTTCCCCATCTGTAAAATCAAGATTCAATAGCAGCTACTTCTTGGAAAATTATAATAGATTATCCGTAGCGTGGGTTCTTGGCCCCCAAAAAACTGCTCAGGAAAATATTAGTTTCAATTTTTCATTCATAAGACTCCATTCGGTGGCTGTATATGGCTTGGTGATGAATGTTATTTCAAATCAGTCCATTCATCTGTAGGTATAGAAGCCTTTCAAAAAGGCTACAATCTAGTTGGAAGAATGAGAAACTCTAATGAAATAAGGGTTAACATCACAGGAGGGTATTCTATTATTTGTGGATTTGTGATGAAGGAAACAGTGAAGGAAGTCTCCATGGAAGAACTGGGACTTAAAAGGGGAAGGGAATCAAAGCAAGCAGAGTTTGGGTTTTCCAGGTGCAGGAGAACCACGAAGGCACAGAGATGGGATGCGTTTGGTAGACTTAAGGAATGCTGAGGAAGTCTAGCTGTTTGCAGCATCAAAGCTATCTCGGCCTTTTTGTTTTTCTTAGAAAACTACAATCTAAGGTTAATGTGAGGACACAATGAACAAGTGGAAAGTGACAAGGGCTATAATGAGTACCTACTATATATGAAGCTACTTTTCCACTGACGCAGCAGCCTTGAAAGCTGGTGTTAATATCTCCATTTTCCACAAAGACACAGAGGCTCAGAGGAGTAAGTTGACTTGCCTGAGGCCACAGAGCTGGTAAGTAGTACAGCTAGAATTTGAACCCAGATCTGTCTGTCCCAAAGCTTGGGGTCTTTCTGTTATACCAGAAGTAACCCTCAGCATCATTCATTAAAGCTGACAGGAGAGCTCCCATTTTATATATCAAAAATACGGGGCTAGGGCTAGAGACTCTGTGTTAAGTTCTGCACCTTAAGCCTCTGCTCATTGTGTGTTTACAAAGGTGGTCTTGAATCTCTAGGACACAAACTGCTGATTTTTGAAGGAGCATGACAGGGATCTGTTCCTCTCTCTGGGACCCTAGACATCTTTAGAGTCAACCTGAAATCTAAGTGAATACAGTGTCAAGACTTCTATGCAATGGTCTGCTCTCTGACAAACTCCACCACAAACTCCACCTGTGAAACTGCAGGGGGAAAATGTCCCCTGAGTGGGCAAGGGAAAACACTGGTGCCAAGACCCACAGTATCTGTGACAATAGAAGCTAACACCATCCTCAAGTCCACGGGCCAAGGGCTACTCTATGACACTGCTGGCAAAATTAAGGTTAGGATTTTAACCTTAAGAAAACTCCATTCTTCCTAGCTTATTGGAGTAGTCAGTCAGTCAGTCAGTTCAGTCACTCAGTAGTGTTCAGCTCTTTGTGACCCCATGGACCACAGCACGCCAGGCTTCCCTGTCCATCACTAACTCCCGGAGCTTACTCAAACTCATGTCCATAGAGTTGGTGATGCCATCCAACCATCTCATCCTCTGTCGTCCCCTTTTCCTCCCGCCTTCAATCTTTCCCAGCATCAGGGTCTTTTCCAAGGAGTCAGTTCTTCGCATCAGGTGGCCGAAGTATTGGAGTTTCAACTTCAGCATCAGTCCTTCCAATGGATATTCAGGATTGATTTCCTTTAGGATGGACTGGTTGGATCTCCTTGCAGTCCAAGGGACTCTCAAGAGTCTTCTCAGGGTGTGAAATAAAGATAAAAGAGACTGATAGAATTGATCAAAAAATTGCCAGTCTGGGGCTATTTAAAGCGGGAACAACAGCCCTAACTTCTTACAGCCTTGAAGGTATTATTATATCAAAGTCACCAAGTAAAACTAACATTCAAAAGTCTACCAACACTTGAAAATATGTGCTAATTTTACTATTATATAGTATTCCTACTACTATTAATGATAATATAATGATAAAGTCTAGGAAAATTTTCTATCAAAAAGGTTTACTGATTCACAAGAGCTCATATTACCTTTGTAACATGGAAATCTGAATTTCCTGATAAATGCCAGATAAACAACCTGATTCAAAATAGTGGGAACCAATTTTTTAAATGGTCAGAAATATATGAATGAGTATTATGTTTTAAAATATAAAGCACCATATAAATTTGCTATTGTTGCTGATTCATATATTTCTTGTAAAGCACACACTTTAAAAAAATCCCAACTTATATAAAATACAATAGATGCATATCATACCATTACATAGACAAGATCTAGACTCAGCCTTCAGAAACCACTCCAAAGAACAATTACATGACTTTACCAGTTACATGACTGGGATTTGCAGAGATTTCATCTTGGTAAGCAGTAGGTAAGGGAGGATTATAAGGGAGGATGTCTTCCATGTAAAAGACAGTATCCCAAAGGCACTGACTTGTTTCTCCACTGAAAAACATGCTACTTCTCCATTCAAGAGCCTTCAATCATTTCGAACAAAACTCAAATTGCCAGTAGTCATGCTTTTCAAACTTTAGTATGCACAAGAGTCAACTGGACACTTAAAAAAAACCAAAAACCCAGATTCCTGAACCACACACCCAAAAATACTGAGTCTGTAGGTCTAGGTTGGGACATGAGATTCTGCATTTATAACAAGTTCCCAGGAGATGCAGTGCTGCTAGTCTAGGAATCACACTTTGACCGATCCCACTTTGATTAATTCAGGTTAGAACTGCCCGTAGTCTGGTGGTGATCTAAACTTCAGCCTATCTCACTACTTCCTGGTTGTCCCTGATGGCTTAGTGGATCAAGAATCTGCCTGCAATGCAGGAGACACAGGAGACGTGGGTTTGATCCCTGGGTCAGGAAGATCTCCTGGAGGAGGAAATGGCTACCCATTCCAGTATTCTTGCCTGAAAAATCCCATGGGTAGAGAAGCCTGGCAGGCTATAGTTCATGGGATTGTAAGAGTTGGACACAACTAAGCACATGCACAGCACTACTTCCTATTTGAGCTGATTTTTTCTCATATGGCAACCACTCATTTCCCCTGTTCACTTCTGAACAATCCTGGCAACTCTGCTCCAAGTTCCTCCTCTCCACCTATCAAATACTTTCTATTCTCTTCTTCCTTGGTGATGCCTCTTCCAGTGAAGATGGTATTCAGAAAACTCTTCCTCCTGTGAATTCATGGCAGTACTTAAACCACCCATGTGATGACTAATCATACCCTGTACATTATAACCTTATACCATAGATTTACATTATTAAGGCAGAGAGGGTTATTTAACTCAGTCTTTTTTTAAATTTTTTTAATTCTACTTCTTCAACTGGGCTTTCTCAGTCCTTGAGAGCGAATTATACCTTGCATATAATAGTCATTTGATTAATAATGACTGGTTGGACTTACCAATCAATGTAATTAATTTTGGTTCTACTTAGGTAAGATTGTCCAAATTACTAAAATGGGTCAGTGCCATTACTCTAGACAAGCCAATTCAAAACCATTTCATAGTCTTCCTTCTCAGAGTGGCCCCTGAGGTCTTTTCTTAAATCCTTTATTGGACCTAACAGAGCAGGCATGCTCAAGAGTTAGATGGCTGATTAACTAAGTGGCTCACCCCAGTGGAATACTTCTCTCCATCCTGGATACAGGCCAGCTTAGGTTTATACCCATTCATGACCCTGCTTTTAAGAATTCCTCAGGGGAAATCCACCCTCAATGATGTAAAGTACAAGCAAACCACCAGAGTCTCACATGGACAACAAAAAATTTTTTTCAATTGCCTTCTGACTAATTCCTTACTTAGAGAAATAATCAGTGAGCTGGTGAGGAAACTCTGCTTTCAACCACAGTATTATGTGAAAATGTGCATTCTCTTGCAATACTGACTTATAAACAATCCAATGCCAGGAAACTCTAAACAAATGCTTGGAAAAGGGGTATATTTCCAGATTCGCATGACTTTTACTGTTCCTCTCTGTTGCATCAGATTCTTGGTTTACCAAGTGGGAGGAGAGCTAAGGAACTATTTTAAAGTGAACTGCCTCCATAAGGATGGGCAATCCTGCAACTTTGGGCTTCCAGGCTCTGTTAAACTAACTGGAAGTTTGGTACATTCATTGCATAAAACCAACTAATCTCTGGCAGATAATTTTTTTAGCACTTACTAGATGGAAGACAGCCGAACACATAAATTGTTTCAAATTCCAAGATGGTGTCTACCCTTGAAATTAAACATGAGATTCCACTTTATACCACGTAGGCTGGGTCGACATCTGAGTACCTGAACATGTAGGTAAAGTGAGAAAGACTTTAAAACAGCACCGAGTTTGCTCCCTTGGGCTGAGAGATACCCTTTCACCTCTGCCTCCCAGGCAGGCATGGCTGAAACTGCTTCTCAGGCTCCAAATCACTACTTTGATACCATTCTTTTCTCGTGAAACCACTGCACCAAAATATTTTGATGGACAAGGACTCACTATCTAGTACATGTCATCAGTTTGGCATTTGCTCAAATATGAGACTGTGATAGTTTGAACAGGAACAAACTGGAAACGTATTTTTATAAAGAAATACATTGCTTAGCCAATTCATAGCCAAGTCAAATGCTCAAATGTACAAACTTTTCTGATTAATTTAAGAGCACATTTTTAAGCACATTGATAGTACCCATCCATTTGGGAAGTGTGCTGATTACAATTAACCTTATCACTTTATCATAGAAGGTTCTGAGGAAACTGCCTGGCAACCATCTGTGAGCAGTTCTAACTCCTGTCATCTTTTTGAACACATTCCATATATTTCAGATTTACTACCAATTCTAATGGCCCATATTAGTTTTCTTTTGCTGTGTGTCTGTGTGGATAATAGAAAACACTGCCAAGTTGGTTAAAACAGAAGCACTGACAAAAGATTCATTAGCAAGAGCTCTCCATCAACCCATGGGCTTCTCTGGTAGCTCAGCTGGTAAAGAATCCACCTGCAATGCAGCAGACCCTGGTTTGATTCCTGGGTCAGGAAGATCTGCTGGAGAAGGAATAGGCTACCTACTCCAGTATTCTTGGGCTTCCCCTGTGGCTCAGCTGGTAAAGAATCCACCTGCAATGCGGGAGACCTGGGTTTGATCCCTGGGTTGGGAAGATCCCCTGGAGAAGGGAAAGGCTACCCACCCCAGTATTCTGACCTGGAGAATTCCATGGACTGTAAAGAGTCTGACTGTCCAACTGCAAAGAGTCAAACACAACTGAGCAACTTTCACTGTCACTCCACCAACCCACAGGCAGACCTCACCACAAGACTAGCTCTCTTCTTCTCTGTGAAGCCTTCAACCAAGTTCCCACATACCTACCACCCAGGGTCAACCAATGACAACAGTTGCCTGTAGCCTAACAGCACAGCGAGAAACTTCTGCCCTGTTCTGATCATCCAAATGGAAAGTTTACGAGAGATGACAGACTGGTTCACAAACTATGCCCTGAGCACTAGACATAACTTATTTTCACAGTTTATTTGAACAAACTGTACTGGGTATCATAGAGTTGTTAAACGAATATAAGCCTAGGATTTTCAATTGGAATAGATGGTTCCCTCTCCTCTTTCCCAGAGACCTCAAAATCAAGATAAAACCTACAGCCTTGGTCACTTCAACCTCGCCTTATCTGTTTTCATTCATAAATTTGGGGGAAAAAAATGGAAGGGCAGGAAAGCAAGATCTAAATAAAGGTAGGTGACTCTTATTACTTTAACATTTCCTTTGGGCTGACTTCAGCCAAGCCAGCACTCAGACGGGCGTGCTGGCAGAATCAGGGGAAACAGCAAGACACAGGAAAGGAAGTATATGAATGCTTCCCCTTCACTCAATATGGCCCTGTTCTATCTCATCTCCCTGAAGACCCCCGAAGCCCCTTACCACTTCCACGTTCTTCCTCTAGATCACAGTCTGTTACTGCTATATTCTCTCAAGGGAAATGCCTAGGTTAAAACGGCTGAGCTAGCGCCATCTAGCCCTTTGGAATGTCTGTGAAAACAGTAATCTCTGGAGGGTTGCTGCTGGATCTTTGCAAGTGCGTTCCGGGGTGGAGGGGGGGCATGCAATACAGTCTCAGAAAAGAGAGTTAAGATAAATTAAGCAGCAGCACTCCACCAGCCCCATGTGCATAAGGCAAGGGTGCTTCAGCTTCCCAAGAGACAATACCATCAGCTAAAGCATGAATCAACTGGTCTGTTCTATTTTCTAAAGTTGCGCAAACACTTTCTTGGAATCAGCACCATGACTCAAAGCACCTGTGGTCATTTATGGTTTGGAAATATAATGCAAATATTTCAGAATAATTTTCCAATTGGAAAATACTTAAATTTTCTTTTTCGTATGTGTTTCTAACCTCCAGTGACATCAGATCTTGATGATTAAGATAAAGCCAATGCGTGTCAGAAGTAGCTAATTATAGAATAAGAAGGTTAAAAAGGGTTCTTCTAACATCTGAACAGTAATTTCTTCAGATTACAACAGATCTTATCTGAACTATAGTCCTCACACACAAATAAGAGCTGGCTATCCAGATGGGAATAATAACAAATTATTCACCAAAACTGCTGTGCTCTTTTTTTTTGGATTGTGAAGCTTAACTGGACAGACAGTAAGATAGAAGGCCTGTTGGTGGACTCACAGAAAGTCTGTGCGTGATATGACGTCTACTTTTGCTAGTTGGGAAAGAGACTATTTCAAGATTATGTGAGAAACTATGACAAACCCCAAACACTGTTTCTTATTGAGATTCTTGGAGGAGTTTAGTTCACCCGTAGACACATTCCTTGCTCTGTGGATACTAGATAAACAGCATTCTTTGAAGGCACAGGTCTTAAACAGGTGCTTTCCTCTTTCCTTTCCCTCTCTTAATTTAAACCTCTTTTAGGTTTAAATAAACAATAAATTATATCAACCTCCCACTCCTTTACCCATCTGAATACAAGAAGCTTGGAGAACTATTATCAGACCCTCTATGATCCTAGCTCTGAAGTGTGGAAGAAGTAAAAATATTTTGAAGGGTCAAGAATATGCAAGGGCAAAAATCAGTTAAGAGCATGACCTTGCAAGTTAGAAAGTTAACACCTTCTCCTCCACACTCGCTTGGTGCTTGACCTTGAGGCTCTTGGGTCCTGAGGGCAGAGTGGGGTTAAAAATGAAGAATGATATCTGCATGCTGTCAGTAACAACCCTCCCCCCCCACACACAATTTTTATAATACTAAGGAGTCCAAAGAGAGAACCCAAGAGAATTAAAAAAAAAAAAATTATGCCCCTTGTAGTAGTTTATGTGCTACCAGGTTTTGACCCACGAGGCACTTTCCAGTTCCCACAGTTTGTCACCCCAATCAGAATATAATCAGCCTTAGAAAATGTTTCCTTGAACCTCCCTAGTTCTTCTTTCTATCTAATTGGGGCAGGCTGCTGCTGATCATCTAAATCCCTTAGGCAACTGGTTAAGCACTTGTTGCCAGGACTGTCCTTTCCATTATCATTTAATACCATGTTTTAAAGAACCATCAGTGTCAGGAAATCTAATTAACTTGGGTTACCTATCAGTCAGTATTAAGAAACACATCATTAACTGAAATTCATGTGAACTTCATTTACAAATACATTTACACACGATTTGGGGATATCAGAGGAATAACACTGTATTTTAAAGGCAGTTAGCCATTCTTATATACATAAAAATGAACAAGTTTGAGGACTAAAACCCCATTCCAGCCAACAACTCTTGGGGTTCATGGAGGAGCTAAGATTCTGTGAAGTCATCAGGAATGAATCTTCCACCCTCTTCCTGAGTTATTGGATAATTTGTTTCTTAAATGAGTTTGATAGGAAAATGCCACTTCAATTTAGAAGTCACTAGTAAGGCTTATATTACAGAACAAAGAACGGAACACTGTTACTGCTTTGTCTGGCAAAACTGTGCAAATCCTTTCCTGCCCCTTTCAAGACAGTCACAGTGGCAGAATCCTGTGTCCTGGGAGCATGCTTGACTTCCATCTTCAAATACAAGGGAAAACAACAAGCTTTAGCTGCTTCACAGAGCCTCAAATAGCTCTTTCCGAAGATGGGGCTTCGTCTCTCATCAGGTGGGTTTTTGAAGGCCCAGACCACAGAAACTGTCTGGGAGTCTGTGCTCAAAAGTCCAGAACAATTTAGAAATTATTTCAGCTGTTCTCAATTTAGAAGTAAAACAAAAACACCAAGTAGGAACAAACAAACACATGCTTCTATGTATCTATTTTTAAAAGAAAAGCACAGCTCTGTCCCTGACTTTCTGCCCATTCTTTACTGCTTAAGTTCAGGATCTTGCTCATAAAAAAAGTACATGGCAATTCCAAAATCTCTTCTTCTGGAATATCAGAAATTCTCTCATTCAACTAAGCTGAAAGCATTTTACGTCTTCAGTCTGCTCTTTCTGGCCCTGGATCCATCAAACATAATAACCAGTTGCTACTTCATCAATTTCCCCTGGTTCAGTAGTGACGTCTCAGCTCTACTTTTCTGACTATGATCACCCTCTAGTGGCAAAAGCAGTTAACTGCAAGCTACTCAGCAACTGGCTCATAGAACAGGATGGGGTGGAGGCGGGGAGGGAAAAAGATGAGTTTTACCTCTCTGCCTTCTGATTTCCAAGAAAACATTAGTTAAATGAGACACATGTTTGAAGGATTGTATGCCATTGTTTTAAATGTAGGAAAACTTTCATTAATAAACCGAATTTTTATTCTTCAACTCCTAGCTAAAAGAATATGAGTGTTAAAGTGAGGGAGGGGGTAGTCAATCCAAAATAAAGAAAACTGAACGTTACTACAATACAGAGAACCTCAGCCCTCATTCTGTCCAATTTTCCTATTTACCTCTTATCCCTCATAGTTTGTGTCCAGTCCCTACTTCCCAGGGAGAGTTTGAGAGTCACAGCAAGACTTTGTTGGCTTGCTGGGCTTCTTGCAGCTTCCTAACGGAAACCACTTTGCTTGAGGAGGCTGACCAGATCAGGCAAGACACATTCGATGAGGGAGCACCTACAGGGATGGCCCGTCATCATAACACATCAACTAGTGGCACACTGGGTCAGATTTTGTTCCTGAAATTCTAAAATCCTGCCCTCTTGCTGAGGGCAGGAGCTGTGTCTATCTCACTCATCTCCATGTCACCAGCACCTGACACAGTGCTTTATACCTAGAAGAAGAGTGAGAACTATTTTGTTTATGCATGAATGAGAGGAAGATACTGAAAAAGTGCTCGAGAAAGTAAGTGTGATGCTAATATCCAGGAAACTCTGACTTCCAGTCCCAATTTCCCCCAACAACTGAAAGAGAGGATTTAAAACTCTCCTCCAGAAATTTTAGGTGCCAAGGAGGTTCACTAGGGGCCAGCCACCAGGCAGCCAAGTGCCATGGTGCCCTTGAATAAAAGGGGCTTCCCCTTGTATAGTTTTATAGAGTCCTCTGCTCTGCAGGTTTCATTCCCTTATTATAAACAGCCTGAAACCACAGCTCCAGGACACTGACCTCAGCAGAACAATGTACCAGAGAGAGCTGGTTATCTGAACCAGAGAGTAATGCTAAAACATTTATAGAAAAAATTAGAACAAATAGGACACAATTACAGAAAAAATTAAAATCTGAACATAAGATGGACAGGACTAGACTGAGTATTCTTTTGGACACTGAGCTGGACACACAGATGCAGATACCTTTGATGTGAGCAGGGTTGAACATCTTAGAAGCATACAGCACTTTTCTGGAGCCTGGCTCCCACTGGCCCACTGTAACTTGGCAGCACTGGAGGGAAGGACTGCTTTGCACAGCTTGTGCTGCACAGGGTGGGTACTGTTTGCCTTCACTGGTCTGGCCCATTTCCCTCAGGATGCTGGCTCTCTCTGTCTCTGTGTGTCCGTGGGCTGTGGAGAGGTGGTAGAGCTCTGAGACTTATCCTCTGCTGCGTGGCACCCAAAGTCTCATCTACAGCAGGGATCACGAAACCCTGGACAGAGTCATGCAGGTTCTTGGACTGTCCAGGCAGTATGTATGGAAGGGAAGGGCTGTCTGATTTTATGTGTAATGATTATACATGAACTTGCTTCCTCGGTCATGCATTTTGTTAAGCTCAATTCTGGGAGGGTTGGGGGCTGAAAACGCATCCCTAAATTGAAAGATGTAGTGTATTCTTTAGAGAAAAGATACACAGCAAAATCTCTCTCCTTCTAACATTTAAAAGCACACAATTCAAAGCCAAAAATATGCTTTGAAGTTAGTAAAATACAGAATAATTCAAGTTCAATTAATTCAATGCCTATTTTCCTTAGTCCTTCAAAGTTTTAAATTTTGTTGAGTTTTCATTTTTACCATATACATGGTAATAGTGTAAACACATGGCCTTAGCATAAAGCGATATGGAAATGTCAGGTTAGCAACAAGAAACACTTGCTGGCTAATCTCTGAAATGTCCAACGTCTCTTGAATTTTAGTTTATTTAGAAAGTAATTCAGATACTGTCTTAAAGGATCACATCACAAGTGGTGAACAGATGGCCCAAACCAGACACTGGGCTTAGAGAATATTAAGCTGTAGAGGCACAGCAGAGGATAACCGAAACGATGAAATGCCTCTCCCATTGACTAGGAACTATTAGCAAAATCACTAATCCCTGCAGAAGCAAGATGAATCCCAACAGTCTTGAAGATGGTATTTTTTATGAATCAGATTCTGCGTCAGTCACTCCATAAGAACTAACTGATCACTTACAGCCATGCTTCCTTGAAGAAGCTGAGTGACAAGGATCACCCTGGTTGATGGAATGATCTACAGACTGAGGTCACTATGCCCAAAAAGTTGCAAAAGAGAACTTTAGTGGCCAAAGGAAAACAAAGTGCAGGAAAATAGGCATCAATACTATTTTATTTCATTTAAAGGTATCATTTCAAATAATAGAATAAAGACTCCTCCCATGTGACTGAACTCACGGCAAATGGTAAAGCTGTTGGAACATCTGGAAAACTGGCAGTGCCTCCACCTGTCTTGCTGTGGTGAGGGCACAAGTCCCCTTTCACCACATGACGTGCAGACAGTGTCCTGCATTAGTGTCTTTCCCACAGTTTTCTGACTGGAAACAACTCTCACCCCCTCTTCCCTATTCCCTCCAAGTCGGCTTTGTGGGACTTAAAATTCAGATCCTTTGGCTGCTTCAGTTGAAGTTTGATTTGATCAAACAAATATTTAGCATCCTAAGCAATGAGCTAGTTCCTCTGGCAACATTTCATTGCATCCCCACACAATAAGCGCCTGGACCCCAGCCAGTCCTGGTCCAGCTTTCCAGAGACTCCTCCTCTTCTCCTGACCCACTGAAGGCCAGTTAGCCCAGGACATTTGTGTCCTGTCAGAAGAGAAAGTTGAAGTCACCTGCTCCCTGCAGAAGCTGCAAAACCTGGCCCTCCCTCCAGCCATGTCTCCCATCTGTATGAGCTCGAGAAGGCCACTAAACCTCACAGGAATTGAACTACATGGCATCTGAAGTTCCTTCCAGATGGAACTGCAAAGCACTGAAAGAAAACATGAATTCTCTCATTATTTGGCTGTTGCAAGGCTCTAAGTGAGGGCCAAGGAGGAGCAGAGGAAAGTAAACTGAGTTAGGAGGTAACTCCTGAGGTCTGAATCTATTCATTTCATCTGTCAGTCAGCTGGTGAGTAGCCTTTCGCTTCTCCTGTTTCAGCAACTACAACAAGAGCACTGTGAATGCTCCTAACACAGATGTTTATCCTCAGATCTTTTGATAAGCCATTGCTCTTCTGATTCTCAGGGCCCCCAGGTACTTCAGTTGTCACCCCCACTGTTCTAACCACCTCCTGACTTCCCTGAGCCAGAACCAAGCCGCTGAGCCTCCAAGTTTTAAGGTGATCTCTTGTAGCAACAGCAATCAAAACAGCTTCAAGTCTCAAGTTTCAGCCAGAGCAGAAGTGCTTTCATGTGTTTTATATATGTGGCTTTTCTCATTGTGATTCCACCACTAAAACTGAAAAGGTCAAGAGCCACCTTTAAGAATGTGAGGAGGCGATTTCAGCCTGGTCACCACCCACTGGACGGATGGTATGATGAGGACAGAATCTAACTCCAGGCTTGACTAGTATCCAGTATTTATTTTTAGGTAAAGAGATAGTTACTCATAATGCATAGTAAAGTTTCTAATGAATAGTAATTCAAAAGGGAAGGATATGAAACCTGGAAACACCTAAATTTACTAATTGCTGCTAATTTCTATCTTAATACAATACCTTTTGAGAAAGGAAAGAGATGATTTGAGGAAGGCAGGATGCAATCCCTCCAGATACTACTCATGAAGCACAGCTTTATCAGAAGGCTTCATCAGGACAAACTAGCCCCATCCAAAAGGACAAACAAGCCCCATCCAAAAGGACAAACTAGCCCCATCCAAAAGGACAAACAAGCCCCATCCAAAAGGACAAACAAGCCCCATCCAAAAGGACAAACTAGCCCCATCCAAAAGGACAAACGAGCCCCATCCAAAAGGGACTCTATGCTCTGCTCACAAGTGGGTATGGTCAGGTGGGTCAGGAGTCACTGAGCTTGGTTCTGGCTTCAGTTTTTGGGGACAGATATTTGAAGATAAAGTACACCCAGAAGAGCAAGACCTAAAAGTGATTGGCCTGAAAGTCAAGAGATAAAGTTTAAGAATAGATTAAAGAATCAGGATACTGATAGTGAAGAAGTAAGACTGAGATAGGGTGTAATTATTGTTTCTAAATATGGTAATATTGAACAATCTATTGAACTCCTGCTAATGGGGCTTATCTGATGCCTCCTCTAAACAGCTTCTTCCCATCTTACAGATGAAGAAACTAAGGCCTAAGGTTACAGAACATGTTTGTGTCAGAGTTAGGATTCAAACCCAGGTGATTGGACTTCTAAGTCCCGCTTTTAACTGTACAAAGGATTGGCATGTAAAATTAGACATACTGAGCATTGTTCCAGAGGGCAGAACCAAAACTGAGAATGCAAGTCACAGCAATGCCAATACCAACCAGGGCTCCAAAAAGAGAATTTTCTAGCTAGTAGGTATATCAAATGACTGACAGTTAGTTACAAGGTAATGGGTTTCCTACTGTAGAAAATGCACAAGAAGAAGCTGCAGAAGAGCTGTTGATGAAGTTTTAGCCCTGATGGAGAGACCAAACTAGAGGCTTTCTAAGTGAAGTCTTTGAACCCCAGGATTCTGTGGATGGTTGAAAATGCAGAGATTCTAAATTGGGACAGGAGTTGCCCTAAAGGTTGAAAGAATGAATGAAGATTTTCATTCTGTAATTCCTGTCTACCTAACACCTTACCTCTGGGGGCTCTGTGTTCTTAGTGGGGGACAGGGTGAGCACATGATACGGGAAAAAAAAAAACCCTAGATAAAGTGTCATAGCACTTGCTTTTCAACCCCAAACAACCACTTACCATTTCTGCACTACAATTTCCTCAATTATCAAACTCGAGTGATAAGAGGCGGCACTGGGCGTGGAAGAGTCGGTCCCCTAATCACACTGCCGGAATCTGTCTCCCAGCTCTGCATCTGGCTACTGTGAGTCACAAAACCACTTTGGCCTCAATTTCCTCATCTGAAAAGTAGGAATGATAACAGGATCCACCTCCTAGGGCTGTTGTGAGAATTCAGTGTCTTAATAATCTATGAAGTGCTGGGAGCTGAGCTTGGCACACGGCAAGCCTGAGAGAACTGTTAGCTAAAATGAAAATAATGGTAACTCTTTTCCAACTTCACCAGGACGTAGGGTGGGGGGTGGGGAGACCTACACATAGGAAATAAGAAGAACTTGAAATAAAAAGTAGCTGTTTTATATTAAAAAGTAAGCTTCCTTAGAATATGGTGAGGTCCCTTATTGAGTCCAAATTTCTTAGGCTGCAAATGATTAGTGGAGTTTGAACAGTGACAGAAAGATTCTTCCTCCTCAGAGCAGGACTTACTTCTCACCATGCTGTCACTGTCTTTTTTTTTTTCTCCCACATGCAGTTATTTCTTTGAAATCATTGAAGTTCTGGACAAAAAGATAATCTTACATTCCTACTGATGTCTCTTCTGCTGGTGCTCCCAGCCTTTGACATTCTCATCCTTGTAACTGCACAGGAAGTTGTATGACAAGCTCTTGTTTATAGGTTCACTTTGACTTAATTTTTGTGTATGGTGTTGGAAAACAATCTAAATGTTCATCATTTGTTTGAAAGACAACATTTTCTTTTCTCCTTTCAATGGTCTTGTCACTACTGTCAAAAACCAATTGGCCATAAATGTAAAGGCTTATTTCTGAGTTCTCAGTTCTGTTGCATTGATACTTGTGTCTGTTTTTATGCTAGCACCACACTGTTTTGATTACTGTAGCTTTAGAGGAATTTTTGAAAACAGGAAACATGTATCTTCCAATTTTACTCTTCTTTTTCAAGATTGCTTTGGCTATTTGAAGTCCTTTGTATTTCCACACAAATTTTAAGTTCATACTGTCAACAGCTGCAAAGAGGTCTGCTGGGATTTTGATAGGAATTGTGTTGAATATGTAGACCAATTTGGGAAGAAATGCCATTTTAACAACGCTGAGTCTTTTAGTCCATAGACATGAACTGTTTCTACATTTACTTGTATCTTCCTTAATTTCTCTCAACAATATTTTGTATTTTTTGTATACAAGTCCCCAGCTCCTTTGGTTAAATTTATTCCTAAGCATTTAATTCTTTCTGATGTCACTATGAATGGAACTCTGTTCTTAAATTTCACTTGTGGATTGCTCACTGCTAGTATATAGAAAGACAACTGTTTTTTATATATTGATCTCATATCCTATGGCCCTCCTCTAGTCATTTATTAGTTCTAGTAGGTTCTTTGTGTATGTGTGTGTGTGCGTGTTCATTCACATTTTCTACATACAGGATCATGTTATCTGTATATACTGCCTTTTCAAAAGAGGCTCAAACCTTAGATATACTCAATGACCAAAAGGAAGAGGGGATCATGCTGACACTAACAGCTCCTTAGATTATATAGCTTTTCTCTTTTCTCTCTCTTTCTGCACTGGAAATCATCCCTGAGTATTTGTCTCTCACTTTACTTCAGTGATGCCTAAAAAAAAAAAAGAACACAATGCCTACAAATGGTAAAGCACCAAAGAGATAGAATAGCCCCTAAGAAACTGATATGTAGCATGACTTCAAATATCAGAGCCACCTTAAAGTCCATGGCTGGTGGGAAGAATAGCAAGGACAGTGCCTCACACTCAGGGGATTGGCTGTGACGCATAACATCTCTGGACCTCAGTTTCCTCGTCTGTAAAAGTGAGATGAAGACTCCTGCCCTGCTTGTGGCTTCCTAGCCATTATGATCTCGGCTCAGAGAGAATGTGACAGCACATGTGTGACACACTGGGGAAAGTGGACAGCTCCCCACCACCAGGAATCAGCAGCCCAGGGTCGCACCACCCAGGACTGCCCCAGTGCTGTCCCCAGAGCTGACAGGCAGAGCCATGTCACAGCCTGTCTCTAATCCACTCCCCGGGACCCTAGTTGGGAAGGTCAGATTGGAGGATCAAATGACATGAGCTGAAAGTGTTTTGAGAACTGCAGTAACAAAGAGAAGCTGTCACTAGTGTAGTTCTGGTGGGAGGACTTGAAATCATCTCCACATGTATTTGTGGGCTCACCTCAGATGATAACATCCAACCCAACATGACACACAAGCTGTTCCCTCTCTTCCTCTCCTTGCGGGCACCGGGTAGAAGTGCAGGGAAGGGAGAAGAGGATAATTAAGAATCAGGGCCTTTGTGGGACTTTTCAGAGGACAGCACAGGAGATGCTTCTGTCTGTGGTGGGCGTTGAGAAAAATCATTGTGTTTTTGTTTGTTGGTTTTGTTTTTTGCTTTTTCCTAGAAAATAGTGAAGCTTAGGTATAAAGAGAAAGGGAGAAACAACACACAAAATACTCCAGTGTGCCCCCCAGTTACTCCTGGGACACGGCTGGAAAAAACCAAATATCTACCAAGTTATGTTTTTTTCCAGGCCCTGGTGGCTGTGTCCTGAAATTGCCCCGTTACCTGTGGAACCTCATCAAGGGGCCCTCGCTGGGGAAGTGGGAGGGAGGGGGAAGCTGAAGCCTTTGTTCCTCCCCCAACCTCAAGATCACACCTAACATTTTATAATCCATCAGCTCATATGGGAGGGGCAGGGAGAGACAGAGGAGGTGGGGAAGGCAGGCAAGGAAACCAAATGACCAGAAATGACGTTTTCTCTCGGCTGCAACCCATGTGGTTGAAAGCCATTAGATTCAGAGATGATTACAGAAATTAGACACCTTTTGATGGGTGGGACACCAGAGCTGAGGTGTGCCCTGGGACAGGCATGCAGGGACAGCAAACACTCTAACAGCTTCTCACAGCTCGGGGATTAGAGGGAGGACTGGTGACTTAGGTTTCGTAAACTCATCAATCACAAAAGGCCCATAAGAAATGGCCAGTGTCAGAGTCCTGGTGGCAGTGCTTGTGTTAAGCCTTCCTGCTTTGGGTCTTTTCTTGTGAAAAGTAAACATGATTGAAGAGAAGTGGCGTTGTAGATCTGGGGCTGTGCATCCCTGGCCATGAGCTCACCTGAGCTACCTCAGGAACAGGGTGGCAGAGGGGGCACCGGGAGGCCAGTGGAAAAAATGCTAGGCCCCAAGGGCCCCTGCAAGGGCTCAGCATTTCCCCATCAGGCAGGGGCTTGGTTTTTACCTTCCAGCCTCCAGCTCTGGCCCTGAGGACTGTGCTTCATGGCCCCTTTCATGGGAGCCAGCTCTGTGCTGGAGTCAACAGACATCAGGGCCTGGGTCTGCCCCGGGGGTCTTCTAGGCATGATGGGGAATCAGAACTCATGGAACATAAAATGCTACATCCTTAAGAGCTAAATGGCACAAGGCAGGAGGGAAACCAATGAGAGGAGATCAAGACAGATGTTCTAGAACAGGTAGGATTTATAATAGCTCACAGAAAAGTGGAGGCAAGGCCCCTGCACCCTTGGTGACCTACATGGAATCAGGTAAGGGTACTGTCCCACAGTGACAAGGAGACCGGAAGGTATTCCCTGCAGCAGGCATAAAACTCACTGATGCTCCCCACTGACCAGAGGGCTTCTTGGAAACCACTCAGGCTTAAACCAGCCTGGCTCCTCATGGCCTGGACTCTGATCTGGGCTTACAGTTTACTGCAAAATGTGTGTGTAAAGGGCTCTGCCCCAATCTGGTGCATGCTTTCCCATCTCACTCTATCTCAGACCACTCTGAGTCAATAGAGGCTTAAAGGATCTAGAGGCCTGAGAGAGAGTTGGGCTGTGTGCACTGGCAGGGTTGGAAGGAAACCAGAGCAGTATGATCCAGGGGTGGGGGCTTCCATCACTCTCCCCTCGTCGGGAACTAGTGACTACTTGGGAAGCTTCTCAGCAGAAACTCTGCGGTCCTGGAGACCATTAAACAGAGCAAAGGGTGGGGTCAGTTAAACTCCAGGAAAGACGGGCTTGGACAGACAAGCCTGCCTCAAGCTAGATCCAGAGGAGAAAGAAAGAGCCTTGTTGTGTCCTTCTGTCTGTCTGACTCTGACATAAAGGTCAAGTCATCTCCATCAGGGGATTCCACGGAAGGCCCTGGGATGATAGACTACAGGGACAAGCCAATTAAACAGTTTTTAGAACCTCTGTTGAATTCCTCCTCCTAAACTCATACATAAAGCATCTTTGGAGAGCCATATAACCCATGGCCATAGGTCTGGTCTTTGCCATGTGGATGTATGGAAAGGGAGAGTGCATTCTCTCTGGAAGGAGGAGAAAGAGGGCAAGAGTCATACTGAGTTGAGTCTTGCAGGATTGGCAGAATTTGCCCAGGTGGGGAAGGTACAACGTATATCCTACCAAATGGAAAAGCTCACCTGTCAGACACTGGTTTCCTTCATTGATACCAAAACCCCATGCAGGGCCAATCACCTGACTCTCCCTGGAGAAAGGCCAAGCATTAGGAAAAAAGTGATCAAGGATGACTGGGCAGATGTCTGCACTGGGCAAACCTGCCCATCCCTCTGTGCTCCTTGCTCAGAAAGCCAGCTGTCTAGTGGGAGGTGCAGGGAGAGAGGGGCTGGTGGGACACAGTGCAGTGAGCCCCTATGGGTCCCTGTTGAAGATGAGGAAGTGAAAAAGTGGATGGGAGATTACAAAATATTAAAAGAACACAAGGTGGGAGCTTTCCATTTTATGAATACCCATAGGGCTTTTCAAAATGCTGCTGTTTAAACCTCAGGACAGCCTTGAATGGAATAGGTAAGGAATGTTGAACCCATTTCACAGATGAGGGAACTGAGGCACAAAAGGATCATCATCTAGCTATCCTACAGCTAGCTAGTCAGAAAAAATAGTCAGAAAAAATCTTCCTCTTGCTCATTTTGCTCATTTTCCCCATGTGCCCTTAAGCAAATCAGTAAACCCTGCTGTAGTGGGCAGGTGGGCTTATCTGTGGAATTCTTGCCCACTCTGTAGAAATAAGACTTAAATTAAGAGACACTGATTTTATGACAGTTGATAATAGTTAACATAAGTATGCTGGCCTTCTAATTTTCAAAACACTTTTTACATTTAATGAGCCACCTCACCGGTCTGGGTGAAACCAAAAGAGAGAATTGCATTTTAATATTCACTTTTCATATTAAATTGTCTAGGATTTGTTTGGTATTTGAGAGAAAACATCCTGTATGCAGGTCAAATGTCAGCAGTCAAAATGGAGACATTCTGATGAGATTTTTTTTTAGGCCATGATAGACTCTCTGACAAAAAATTTCCCTCAAGTTTTTGCCTTTGAGTTATTCAGCTTTCTCACTTAAAAATAAATGAGCTAATTAATTAAGTTAGTAAGAGAAAGAGAGAAAGGTAAGTGCTTTGATTTGAAGCTCTAAACAAGTGAAACAACAGACATTGCTGAGGTTTTGTCCTGAGCCACTTCGGTGTTTTGAAATACACAGCTTCTCCAATGCCTAACATCTAAAATGGGATTAATGGCCTGAGCTCTACACGATCTCTAACTCAGTACATTATCCAGAATGCAGCCCACAAAAGCCCTCCATGTGTGGGCGACACAGCACTGTGAGCTCTGGGGCTTGCAGATGGAGAGATGACCTCCCAGGACCACATCTTCTCAGATGTGTATTTTACCTTCTTATTCCAGCCATGAGTCTTCACTGTTCTATAAAATCCACCTGCATCACCAGGTTAATTGTATTTATCAGCCCCTTGCCAGGCATCCTGGAATGTGAAGTCAAGTGGCCTTAGGAAGCATCACTATGAACAAAGCTAGTGGAGGTGATGGAATTTCAGTTGAGCTATTTCAAATCCTAAAAGATGATGCTGTGAAAGTGCTGCACTCAATATGTCAGCAAATTTGGAAAACTCAGCAGTGGCCACAGGACTGCAAAAGGTCAGTTTTCATTCCAATCCCAAAGAAAGGCAATGCCAAAGAATGCTCAAACTACTGCACAATTGTACTCATCTCACACGCTAGTAAAGCAATGCTTAAAATTCTCCAAGCCAGGCTTCAGCAATACATGAACCATGAAATTCCAGATGTTCAAACTGGTTTTAGAAAAGGCAGAGGAACCAGAGATCAAATTGCCAACATCTGTTGGATCATTGAAAAAGCAAGAGAGTTCCAGAAAAACATCTATTTCTGCTTTATTGACTATGCCAAAGCCTTTGACTGTGTGGATTACAATAAACTGTGGAAAATTCTGAAGGAGATGGGAATAGCAGACCACCTGACCTGCCTCTTGAGAAACCTGTATGCAGGTCAGGAAGCAAAGTTAGAACTGGACATGGAACAACAGACTGGTTCCAAATTGGGAAAGGAGTACATCAAGGCTGTATATTGTCACCCTGCTTATTTAACTTATATGCAGAGTACATCATGAGAAATGCTGGGCTGGAGGAAGTACAAGCTGGAATCAAGATTGCCGGGAGAAATATCAATAACCTCAGATATGCAGATGACACCACCCTTATGGCAGAAAGTGAAGAACTAAAGAGCCTCTTGATGAAAGTGAAAGAGGAGAGGGAAAAAGTTGGCTTAAAGCTCAACATTCAGAAAACTAAGATCATGGCATCCAGTCCCACCACTTCATGGCAAGTAGATGGGGAAACAGTGGAAACAGTGTCAGACTTTATTTTTTGGGCTCCAAAATCACTGCAGATGGTGATTGCAGCCATGAAATTAAAAGATGCTTACTCCTTGGAAGGAAAGTTATGACCAACCTAGATAGCATATTAAAAAGCAGAGACATTACTTTGTCAACAAAGGTCCATCTAGTCAAGGCTATGGTTTTTCCAGAAGTCAGGTATGGATGTGAGAGTTGGACTGTGAAGAAAGCTGAGCGCTGAAGAATAGATGCTTTTGAACTGTGGTGTTGGAGAAGACTCTTACGAGTCCCTTGGACTGTAAGGAGATCCAACCAGTTCATCCTAAAGGAGATCAGTCCTGGGTGTTCATTGGAAGGACTGATGTTGAAGCTGAAACTCCAATACTTTGGCCACCTCATGCGAAGAGTTGACTCATTGGAAAAGACCCTGATGCTGGGAAGGATTGAGGGCAGGAGGAGAAGGGGACAACAGAGGATGAGATGGTTGGATGGCATAACCGACTCAATGGACATGGGTTTGGGTGGACTCCGGCAGTTGGTGATGGACAGGGAGGCCTGGTGTGCTGCAGTTCTTGGGGTTGCAAAGAGTCGGACACGACTGCGCGACTGAACTGAAATGAATGAGATCTCATCAAAGTCGAGTGCCCTGGGTTCCCTTGGCCAACTGGAAATGAGATTTCTGTACTCTTTCTCTGATGAGTTTTTAGAAAACAGCTCAGCAAAGAGTTATCAGATGTGGCCCAGCTCAGGGAGAGCCCATGGCTTGCCTAGCCTGGCCTCTTCTTAATCCTGTACCTTTAAACTTCTCTAACTGGGGATAAATACGGCCAGGAAAGCCGAGTCTCCAGGGAAAAAAAAAAAAAAAGCCACAGGAGCTCTCCTTCAAATAGTCCTTTGATATCAGATACATCTCTCCTGACCTAGGAAGAATTCACTACAGAAGACAGGACAAGAGAACAAGGCTGAGAATGGCCCTTCCATGCTGAGTTTAGGAAAGAGGCAGAATGCTCAGTGTCAGACCCAGGAAGAGCTTTTAAGAGCTGCTTGGTGATTAACAGATGAAAATGGAAATAGGGCTCTTCCAAAGATGTTCACTCATCATAGAAATAAACAGAGAATGTGGAATACCTCTTGAATCCCATCCAACTCCGTGTTTAACAGAGGGTATTTTCAGGAGGATTCCTGAAGGGGTTGTGCCCAAAATATCGGCCTTCAGAGGAGAGCTATCCTGTGGCTGCTATTAGACAAACAGTTGACTTTTTCGCCCCCTTTTAAGTTTTCAACCAGGTATGTAAAAACCCTGACCAAGAAGAAGAACCCCAAATTAAGCCATATTAAAAAACAACTCTCCAGGCTTAAGTTTTTCCATCTTTCAATGTGATATGTATATTAAAGAAATCCTAAAGCTGAGATTCTCAAACTTTCATGTGCAGGAGAGTCTTCGGCAAGTTTTGTTATTAACAAAATCGCCTGGGACTCAGCCCAGAGGTTCTGCTTCAGCAGATGACACTGATGTGAAGCCAAAGTTCTCTGGGCTATTTTTTGAGAAACACTGCCCAGTGGAGCTCAGTGTCATCATGTATTGCTGGTAAACAGTCACATTTAGCCCTGGAGGCCAGACAAGGCCCAGAGCCCACACAGGGGTGCTGGAGAATGCCAAGCCAGCCTGGAGATGGGAGTCTGGCTGATCGGCCAAACTTTGAGTAGCCAATTTGCTTGAGACAAAGGATGGCAGCTGATCTTTTAGGAATAGGATCTGCCCTGGGCCCTCACCCAACGACCTCCACCAGGATGGAATCCCAGCTACCGCTTGCTAGGCTGGGATTTACCATCAGATACCATCTTCCCATGACAGCGGGGGAACCCTCTGTGAGTCAGACCTCCTTCCAGGAGTTGCCTTTGCCCTCTAGGGATGCTATTTTGGTCTCTCACCTGCTGACTCAGTTCCCCCTGGCAGGGCCCCACACTGTAGGTCAAAACCCACGTAAACATAGAAACCAGTAACTGAAATTGTTTCCCAATACAACTCTTATCTTTATTACCTGTAGAAGATATGGATGTACTCTCATATTTTCTATCCTATTTTTTTTTCATTAAAGAAAAAATGCTCATAGAAACACACTAAGTGAATTTCATGACCCACTAGTCAAAAACAAAACCTGGAGCTTGAAAAAAATGCTGCTTTAACTAGCCTGTAGTATACAGGAAATGTGATTCTGTGTATACTATTCGGTAAAATAAAATAATACAAGTATACAACATACACAATACAGTACACCATAGGATAATCAGATACAAGCACAGGATCTAACATCCACTAGAATTGCTCAGCGTAGAGCCATGACCTCCACCTCCTGAGGAGATCCCCCTGCTTGAGGCAGGGAGGAGCTGACAACCCCTAAGCGCGAGCAGCTCAATGGCTCATTTGTCCTAATTTATCGGCAAACCACATTCATAATCAAATGCTAAGTTGCTTCAGTTGTGTCCAACTCTGTGCGACCCCATAGACGGCAGCCCACCAGACTCCACCATCCCTGGGATTCTCCAGGCAAGAACACTGGAGTGGGTTGCCATTTCCTTCTTCAATGCATGAAAGTGAAAAGTGAAAGTGAAGTCGCTCAGTCGTGTCCGACTACTCTCAATCCCATGGACTGCAGCCCACCAGGCTCCTCCATCCATGGAACTTTCTAGGCAAGAGTACTGGAGTGGGTTGCCATTGCCTTCTCAAATGAGCATAAACGAAAGTTTTTGTATATGATGACTCTATGGCATTCCTATTGCTGTCAGGAGCTGCTGGGCATTCCAGGTTTCTACAGGACTTTGCACTGAAAACACTGAAAGACATATATACTAAACTGAATAATCACATGCTAAATCAGTAACCCCCTCTGCTCCAGAGAAAGACCATGAAGAGAAAATTCTGAGCACTGGTTGGCATCAGATAAGGGACTATGACAGGGAATTCCCTGCTGGTCCAGTGGTTTGGACTTTACCCTTTCACTGCCAAGGGCTCGGGATTCAGTACTTGGTTGGGGAGCCAAGAACCCACAAGTCATGAGGCATGGCCAAAACAAAATGGGACTGCGTCACAGCTTAATACAATAGCATTTATTATATGGAATGGCTCCAGCCAAAAATTAAGCTGTAACTCTGGAATCAAAGCCCTGAAGCACCATGTGAGATTGGCTAAGACCATTGCTGGTCTTCTCTGAGATATAACAGTCTAGGGACTAGCAGATGCTGGGGGAGGGGGTTGGGGGGAAAACTAGCACAGCCATTGGCCTGAGTATTTTGTAAGGAAAGATGCTGGAACCCCTACATGAGAATGACAAAACCATTACATTGTGCCATACACCCACCCACGAAGATACATAGCTATGGAGCAACCACTCAGAGATGGCACTCTGGACCTGCTGATGGGTTCACACCTGCTCCTCCAGCCAGGGGAAGCAGATGGAGCAAAGACATTTCTGCTTTGTCATCCAGCAATGTAGCCTCTTTTCACAGTGGGATCTATGGCCCCACCATTGTCTCCATGGAGGTTGGCCCCTCCATGGTCCCAACTGCTCTACCCAAATTCTTCCTTCTGTTCCCCACCAACTGGAGAGGTGCCTGTCTTCACTGTCTCGTGGATTATTTACCATAATAATTAGATGCAGCAATTGCCTTCAGACCCACACATCTCTAGGAGTGTACTATGTAACCGCCCATTGATTTAAAAATTTTAAAGCAATATATTACAAAAAGATATCAACTGGGCATTTCTAACATTACTTTTAAAAAATTGGAATAATTACCTCACTCTTCCCCTTCACGGCTGAACTGAAAGTTGTTTTTTTTTGTTTTGTTTTGTTTTGCCATATAAGCATCTCTATAAGAAGTCCAAACAAGCTCTGAGTTATATAACATATTTCACATTTTTGGGGGCTATCATTAGAGTGATAAGATTATGGCAGTGATCCTAGAACAGATTAAGGACATAATTGTGATGAAAGAGGGCTTTGGGTCAGTAAAAGTACAGATCTGAAACTGTTTCATTTGACATGATTTTGGCACAAGGAGGAGTAATAATCCCATATTTACACAACACCTTTCAAAAACTGTTTTCCCGAAGGCCCCACCACAGACTTTTCCCACTTCAAATGTTTAAGCTGGATGGGAAGTTGTGAGTTTAAAATGAAATTATAAAACAAAGAGAAGTCTCTTAGGAAATCACCACGATTTTAAAAGGCTTGAAAATGTAGGAACTACAGACAGGACAGTATGGTTTCTGAAAGTTTTCTATGCTCTCCTTCTATTAAAAATTCTATGCACAAAACAACAGCATGGATAGAACGATGTCTGAAAGTCAAAATGCTGACCAGGGCAGTGCCTATGAATAGGAATATACATGAAGAGGCCCAGAGTCAGGCTGAAGTCACCAGATTGATTTAATTTATCTGGGAGAACCAGGAGAGGGTCTCACAGCTGGGCTGTGGGAAATGAGGAGCCCCTGCCCTTGCCTCTGGGATGGAGAGAAGACTCCCATGGAAAGGCCCGGAGGAGATTGCTCCTCTCACTGGTTACTTGACTGTACAGTGCTCAGGGCTCAGGCCACTGGTTGAAATGAAACAGAAGGGCCAAGAGGTGGACATACCGTGGGCTTCAAGGGGACAGGGAGGCTTTGGCCCTGGTTCTCCAGAGGCAAAGGGAAGAAGAATCACAGACTGGCATTTATACCACTTAAGCCTGGCTGGCCATTCTACTCTGTGGCTAGACCGTATGTAAATTTGGAACAGCATCTTGGACTCTAACCTCTCCCATTTACTTTTGTTTGCTCTTCTTACCAATGTTTCTTCTGAAAAAATTCCACTCATCTGGGTAGTAAATGAATGGGAAAAACTTTCTTTTCTCACCTCAATAACAATAAAAGGGGGCAACATTAGCTTTTGTGGCTAGGACATTGGAGGGAAAATATGAAAAGGAACAGGAAATTCAAAGAGATAGAATGTAGGTCAGCCATGGAAGCTTCTTAGCTGGGGAATCAATGAGATCCACATGCTATAAAAGACCAGCAGGCATAGGCCCTTAATAAACAGCAAACTGATCAATTTGGACTCTCCTTTCACACTAACCTACTATTTTAAATAATGTTAATGTCAACTGGCTGGTATTCCCAGCAGTCAGCTTTTGGAGTTTAGCTATAGCTCATATATTAATAAATAAATAAATAAAAATAGAATTCTTGGAAAGGGGACTGTCACATCAAACTGTATCACAACCTATGTTATAGAAGTCATACATTTTAGTAACAATCAGCACAGAAAGTTCAATGTCTTACAATGTCTTCAGTGTAGAAAATCAGAGTCTTCAAGCTAAAGTGTTAAAAATGGAGACGCAAATGGAGAGAATGGACTTGTGGACGCAGGGATGGTAAGGAGAGGGTGGGATGAATGGAGAAAGCAGCACTGATAAATATACACCATCGTGTGTAAAACAGATAGCTGGTGGGAAGTTGCTATATAACACAGGGAGCCCAGCCTGGTGCTCTTGATGACCTAGAGCGGTGGGTTGGGGGAGGGGAGAGAGGCTCAGGAAGGAGGGATGTGTGAATAATTATGGCTGATTTGCTTTGCTGAACAGCAGAAACTAACACAACATTGTAACGCAATTTTCCTCCAATTAAAAAATAAATTTAAAAAAAGAAAAAAATAATGGAACCTCGCTTTTCCAACATGAAATTGTTGGGAGTGTGGTGCAATTTTAACCGAAATTCCTCCCCCTCAAAGAATTTTGAATTTAACTAAACAATGTAATGTAAACTGATCTCTACTTTGCTATGATGCACATGGAAAAGTATTCACAAGGAAACACTTCGGTACTCTGTTGTTCATTCCTCTTTAAGCAGAAAAGCTCTTATTTGTGAGTTGGCAATTAGCTCGGTAAAAGAGTCACTGCCTTCATGGTTACTCAGGCTAGTATTTGCTTGTCCAAGACTATGTGGCAAGATTCCTATAATTCCTGCAAATGCTGCAACTTTCTCATTGTAGTTTTCAGCCTTTCTTCTAGAAGCCAGGGTGGATGTGACCTGAATTTGGACAAGTGTAAGGAGAAACATGCTTATATGATTTTCTTTTAAAATCCAGTATGCTCCCCAAAGGGCATGTGTGCTGTATTAAGTCTATGTGACTTAATAAAAGCCCAAGCATCAGGAGATAACTTATGGAAGAAAAGACAGATGAGTGCATCCTTCCATGAGAAGCATTTTGTTTTAATATTGCTTTAAAATTCTCACACAGGATGTAGGCATACCCAGGACTCCATAATCAAGGGTGATTATTTGCTAGTCCTATGGCTCAATGACTGGTATACCAATATAAGACACACTTGAGACTGAGTCCTTGCCGTGAACTTGAACACCTGGAAAACCTAAACTTACTTAGGAAATGAACATCTTCCGTCACTTACTCGTGAACAGAAATGATTTTCGAAAAGTCAGGATGTGACAAACAGAATGATTTATTTTGAATGCTGCAAATATAAACAGCACCCTAATTAACTTGAAAACTTCTCATTCCTGGGACTTATAGCGACCTTTGCTGTGACCTAGATATAGGGTGACATTTGAACTACACTTAAACTTGAGATTTGTCAGTTCGCAAGCATTCAGAAATCAATCATGTTCAGAGAGCAAGGGTTACGATGACAAGAGAGTAGGGGCAGCGGGGTCTTCAGAAGTCTGTAGCACTGGCTGCCTTGATTTTAACTAGTCATTACCGATCATTCTGCTGTGTCATCAACAGATCTCTTTCACTGATTTTTTACCCAATTCTTTCTACAGTCACTCTAGAATTCTAAACTCCAGCTTGGAAGACTTAGAGACAGATTCTGCCATTTCCCCATGACCATTAGGAATTTATAGTAACAGAGGCCTCCTGGTGTGGGGCTCTCACCACAGTCTGCAAAGTGTCCCTAGGAGCCCTAAGTCAGAGTCAGTGGTTCTCAGTGTCCCCAGGCCCCACCCACAGGGATTCAATTTTAACTGAACTAGGGTGAGGCCAGGTGGGTGTATGGCTCTAATGTAGCCCATGTGATTGTGACCTGAAGCCAGAATAGACAACACTGTTCTAAGGTATTCAAAGCAAATGGCCATTTATCTGCCCTCCAATTACTCTCATATATAACTAAATTGCAGTCCAATTACAGTTTGCCCTTGTAATTCCTGCTTCCCACCTGTCTCTTCTTTCCTGTAGAAACCTCTCCCTAGAAGGCCCCAGCTCTCCAGTCCTTCCAGAGAAATTCTCATCAACTTTCAAGGCCTGGTTCAGTTCAATTTAGTTAATGTTTCCTGGTCACCCACGGAAGCCAGACCCTGTGTACGGCTCAGATGCCCAAGACACAGGACTTGCCTTCAGGGAGCTTCCAACCATGGCAAGTCAAGTCAACTAAGAAGTCAAACTTAGTTCTGAGATACCAGCTAAGATCAAATGTCCTACCCTCAATAGGTAAAAAATGGCAATTCCAGAAACAGAACAGGACTGCAAGCATAATAGCTGGGAAGCACAACCAATTCAAATGGAGGATGAATAAATCTAAGTCACCATGGAGACCCACAGAGAACTGCCTCAATGAGGGGAGATGGCGGTAGGAACCCCAGACATCTTTCTCCTAGAACAGTGGTGAATTAGCAAGCTGAGACTTGGGTCCTAATCAAGGCAGCTTTATCAAATGTCAGCATTGTCATCCTTAACTATTTCTTGAAATAAGAAAAGAGACACTTTAAGGAATACTAGGCAGAGCAGTCTTCTGGAAGAGGAAGGCTGAACTAATCCAAAGGTTCAACTTAGATCTCAGGAGTAAAATTAGTTTATCTTTTTTTTTAAATTAATAACATAAACCCACAATGCAGTCAGAGAAACATGGTCAGCAAAGATAAAAGGGATGGCCTAGGTCGAGGTTTATTTGAGGAGAAGGACTTTTTTCCTACTGCCTAGCTACCATGGGGAGAGCATGGGTGTCATTCATGGGTGTCATTTCTGGGTTTGTGGGTATCTTGGTTGGGGTAAGATTCCCCTTGGGACATCTTTAATGTTTATTAGCTTCTAAGAAGTGCTATAAGCCCAATGGAAGAATTTGGAGATTTCAATTCTGTTCCTAGCTTTTCATTCACTGTGACTAGTAAGACTGTTGTTTATTTAATAACAGTTTTTCAGAACATCTGTGTGGGGACATAAGGCTCTGATGAGGCAAGTGCAACTGTGAAAAGAAAACGGTGGCAAAACTGACAACGGGTTTCCAAGTTGCCTGGAACTAATACTCTCACAGAAGGAAGGTATGAGAGGCACAGAGAAACTGGTAGAAGGTAGGAGAGCAGGAAATGGTCAACCTGAAGAGAACCGTAATAAATATCACAGCAAATTATATGTGTTATATAGTTTACTGAAGATTTTACACTATTCATTCATTGAATCCTCCAAAGTAGCCTTATTAGTTACTGCTACCTTCATGTTGCTGATGAAGAAATTGAAGCACAGAGAAGTTAAGTCATTTGACCAAAATCACACAGCCAGGTAAAACAGAGATGGGATTTAAGACAAGGCCATGATCAATCTTACTATCACTAAACTGCATGTTAACAGTATATATGATGCCTAAGAAGCACAAGCTGGAATCAAGGTTGCCGGGAGAAATATCAATAACCTCAGATATGCAGACGACCTCACCCTTATGGCAGAAAGTGAAGAGGAACTAAAAAGCCTCTTGATGAAAGTGAAAGAGGAGAGTGAAAAAGTTGGCTTAAAGCTCAACATTCAGAAAACTAAGATCATGGCATCTGGTCCCATCACTTCATGGCAAATAGATGGTGAAACAGTGGAAACAGTGTCAGACTTTATTTTGGGGGGGCTCCAAAATCACTGCAGAGGGTGATTTCAGCCATGAAATTAAAAGACGCTTACTCCTTGGAAGGAAAGTTATGACCAACCTAGATAGCATATTAAAAAGCAGAGACATTACTTTGCCAACAAAGGTCCATCTAGTCAAGGCTATGGTTTTTCCAGTAGTCATGTATGGATGTGAGAGTTGGACTGTGAAGAAAGCTGAGCGCTGAAGAATAGATGCTTTTGAACTGTGGTGTTGGAGAAGACTCTTACGAGTCCCTTGGACTGTAAGGAGATCCAACCAGTTCATCCTAAAGGAGATCAGTCCTGGGTGTTCATTGGAAGGACTGATGTTGAAGCTGAAACTCCAATACTTTGGCCACCTCATGCGAAGAGTTGACTCATTGGAAAAGACCTTGATGCTGGGAAGGATTGGGGGCAGGAGGAGAAGGGGACGACAGAGGATGAGATGGCTGGATGGCATTACCGACTCGACGGACATGAGTTTGGGTAAACTCCAGGAGTTGGTGATGGACAGGGAGGCCTGGAGTGCTGTGATTCACGGGGTCGCAAAGGGTCGGACACAACTGAGTGACTGAACTGAACTAAACTGCAGCAACTACAAAAATTACACATGGAATCTGTACTATAATCCAGGAATCATGCTGACACTTCAAATGTCCATCAGTAAGACTACGGAGAAGGCAATGGCACCCCACTCCAGTACTCTTGCCTGGAAAATCCCATGGACGGAGGAGCCTGGTAGGCTACAGTCCACGGGGTCGCTACAAGTCGGACACGACTGAGCGACTTCACTTTCACTTTTCCCTTTCATGCACTGGAGAAGGAAATGGCAACCCACTCCAGTATTCTTGCCTGGAGAATCCCAGGGATGGCGGAGCCTGGTGGGCTGCCATCTATGGGGTCGCACAGAGTCGGACATGACTGAAGCGATTTAGCAGCAGCAGCAGCAAGACTAGGTCCTAACTTGAAGACATCATAGTCACTACAGCAAAAAGTATGAAAATTCAAAAACTATGCTAGCATTTAAAACACAAATCAAAATAAATCTTCTATTTTTATCAATTCACTGTTTGGAGTTGGCAGAGCTTTGTTTATCATTATAAACTATGGCTAAGCCTGGAAGCTTGATGTAATGGAACAAGAACTTTACTCCCAAGGAAGTATCTGGAAAAAGTGTTGAGAGTAGAGGCTGTACTGGGGAGGGAGAGCGTTATCACCATGCCTTCATTTCATCTTTCCAGATATTTAACACCCAGCTCCCCAGGACCGTGGCAAGTGTTGGGGAACATGTGGGAGGTGGGAACATTTGTGGGTCAGAGTATTTTTCGAGCCACTTCTGAAGCTGGTTCATTTTAAGTTCACACAACACTTGGGAGCTAACAGTAGTTTGAACTTTTGGCCTGCAAGATATCCTGCTCATTGCTAAGTAAACATGCAGTAGGGACAAATAGTCTTTATACAACTCTTCATTATACAGTGATAAGATCTTGAGAAACGTTTCCCCCCCCTAGTTTAGATTTCTTTATTCAAATTTCACACTCAGAAATTCCCCAAGCCACTTTGCCAAGACCCAACATTCACTCCTTCATCTGGGAACTTCAATAATTTGGCAATCACTGCCAGTATTTTTTTTTTTTTTTTAAGAATTTTAAATGCTATGTAGCCTCAACTTTTTTCCTCAAAATTATATCAAAAGTATAATTGGCTTATAAAGAAGATAAATATAGAGGAAGGGCCTCTAGCCAATCAGTACTACACTCAACTACCCTCCTTCCTGAGTCCCAGCTGAGGAAAGTCCTAGCGCCAGGAAAGAGGAAAACTGGTATAATTATTCAGTCACTGTGGTAGGCACTTTCCCAGACTTTTTCACACCCAAACCTTGAAACAACTCTAGGAGATTGTCATTATCACCCTAACCTCATTTATTTGCCAGCTTTACTGAGATGTAATTACCTCAAAACATTGCATACCACCTGTTGATTAAATACACTTCCACACTACAAGATGATTACTTCCACAGCATTGCTAACACCTGCTCACTTATTTTTTTCATTTTTAAGATGAGAACACTAAGGTTCAAGGAGTTTCAACAATGTGCTCAGAGTCAACCAGCACCAAAAATAGAGGTCACATGCGTCTGGCTTTGAAGTCAGTGATCGTACCCTCTTTGCTAGAGCTAGGCTGCCATCTTTAAGACTTTCTCTCCAAATCCTCAAAGCCTCCTAATATTCCCTAAAATCTGATCATAATCCAGACCAGTTTCTGTAGGTGGAAAGGTGGACTTGGAGGGAACAATAGCCCCACAACTTCCTGCCCACAGAAGTAGGGTTTGAGAGTTGTGGTTGTTTCCTTCAAATGTATTATTATTCAACTGAATAATGGCTTGAGTATTTTTCTCCCTCTTTTGAAAACTGGCAAGTAAAACAATACTCAGCTATAGTGTTACCAATTGAGGATGTAAACATTAGCCTGGGGGACATCTGAATTCCTTCAGAGTATTTTATGCAACAGTGCATCTCTAAACCAAATGGCATTAGCGGCTAATCCCTTTTTGCCATGTCACCTCCCTGCTTTTCTCATACCCAAGTCATTAGTGATGGAAAGAGGTGAGTAAGGCTCAGGGTTTGCTCACGGTTAAGCCTGACTTGGAATGGGGGATCCTTATCTTCAGCTCTCACATGCCTTTTTAATTCAGAAACTGAGCAACACTTTTCACAGGAATAGCTATCCACCCCCGCTGCCTGTGGGAATCCAGCGGTTCCAGCAACACAGAAAGAGAATTCCGGCAGAACTCAAAGACCGATGTCCGGGGAGGGTGACTGTGGGTGGGAGGGGACCTGGTTGTGCCCCTGGCAGAGCCATAGTCATCACTGGAAGGGATACAGGAAAGTATGAGTCAGCAGGAGAGGGATGAACCCGAGTCAGGGAGACAAGAACAGGCTGGGTTTGGGAAGCTTTTGAGAGCCGGCACCACCATTGGCCTGGGCCAGGCTGTCTGCGTGGGGGTACGGAACATGGGACAGGCAGGCTTCTGCTGATTTTTCACAACTTTCCTGTCAGCCATCCAAGGCCCTCTAAACACAGCCTTCACCTTTGTGTCTGGCTTTATCTTCACTAGGCCCCTACGCAAACTCTCCGAGCATCCCTCACATTTCTCCTGCCAGGATCAGCCTCCACCTGGTTGCACTGTCCTTCCTCTTATCAGTTCAAGTCCTGGCTCCTGTCAGGGGCCTTCCTTGACTGCCCCCATCCCAGAGAGGACACTCTTCTGTTTTAAAATCACTGGGCCTCTTAGTCTGTCCTTACCACATCCTACCTTGTCCCATTATCTAAGCTTTTACAAGACTATGTTCTTTCTTTTCTAGGATGGTCAGGGGAGTGCCTGCCTTCCCTCTGGCCCATCTCCTCCTATCTTGTCCTTAGCTCACTCTGCTCCAGCCATGCTGGCTTCCTCCATGTTCTTCAGGAATGCCAGGCACACTCCTGTTCAGGGTGTTTGCACTAGCTACTCCCTCTGTTTAGAACACTCCTTCCCCAGTTAAATGGCTCCTTTAACAGCCCTGCTGTTAAAGCGTCTGCCTGCAATGCAGGTGACCTGGGTTCGATCCCTGGGTCAGGAAGATCCCTTGGAGAAGGAAATGGCAACCCACTCCAGTACTCTTGCCTGGAAAATCCCGTGGACAGAGAAGCCTGGTAGACTACAGTCCATGGGATCGCAAAGAGTCGGACACGACTGAGCAACTGCACTTTCACACTTTAACAGCCCAAATTCCAGAAGAATTTGGGCTCAAATGTTACTCAAATGTTACTGCAATTTATGAGAAAGGCTTCTGTGAATATCCCAGATGACAATAGACAAACAAATACCCTTTGTCAGAACTCTACTTCACCTGCCCTTGCTTTTGTTTCTTGCTTTGTTTTTGTCTTACTACCACCTGACATTGTGGGTTTTTTAACCTGTTTATTGCCGTTTCCCCCACACCCCCTTGAATACAAGTTCTATGAGGGCACAGATTTCCAGCTGTTTTGTTCACTGCTGGATTCTCAACACTCAGTGCCTTATATGTAGTAGTGACATAAGAAACAGGTGCTAAATGAATGAATGAATTTACAGTATTATAGCCCTTTTGCTTAGCATAGTGCTAGGCCATTTGTCCTGTGTATTTATCATATATATATGGTATATATCATATACAGACATATCGTATACATGCAATTTACATTTGCCCTTTACCCTTTATATATATCCCAGCATAAATGCTCAACAGATATTTGTTATAACTGCCAATATTATTCTGTCCTTTTGCTCAGACCCCTGTTGGTCTATTCATTTCACATGCTCCTTCCCCAAGGCTGGGAGAGCACAACTTGGTCTGAAGGGAGGTACTGGAGGAGGGGAGTGACCAAAGACCAAGTGTCCTGTTATTACACTGTCTCCAACATTACAGTATTGCAGCCAGGTTGAGACAGCAGCCCCCAAAGTTGCGAATCTCAGTTTGTGCCACCAGGAATTAATCCAGTGACTATGAGTTTCTAATATGTGCCTGGCACTATGCTAGAACAATGTCTCTAATCTTCCCAAAAATGCTCCAAGGTAAGTCAGAGGAGTTTGCTTGCCAAAGGACCCCCTGTGGTTAGGCAGCTGAGTCTGGATGGGAATCTTGGTCTGGGTTCTAGCCAGGCTGCCTCTCTCAGCCCATGGCCTCAGAGTTCTCCCAAGACCATCGGGGAGGCGGGCGGGTGCAGGTTATGAGACTGAGCTGTGGTGGAGCCGCTCCAGATGTGAGAAGGACCAAGGGAGGGCTGTGAAGAGGAAGCAGCTGCTATTTCTTGACATTTGATGGAGCAATTCCCAGAAACCTATAGATAATGTGCTCAGAACCAAGACCTGTGATGGGAGATACACTGACCAAGGAAGAACATAATACCACATACGTAAACACATAGGTCCCGCCTTACGGGAGAAGCAGGGAAAGCCCCCCAATCAGTTCAGTTCAGTTGCTCAGTTGTGTTCAACTCTGTGACCCCACGGAGTGCAGCATGCCAGACTTCCCTACCCATCACTAATTCCTGGAGCCTGCTCAAACTCATGTCCATCAAGCTGGTGATGCCATCCAAGCATCTCATCTTCTATCATCCCGTTCTCCACCTGCCTTCAATCTTTCCCAGCATCAAGGTCTTTTCAAATGAGTTCTTTGCATCAGCTGGCCAAAGTATTGGAGTTTCAGCTTCAGCATCAGTCCTTCCAATGAATATTCAGGACTGATTTCATTTATTTAGGATTGACTGGTTTGATCTCCTTGCAGTCCAAGGGACTCTCAAGAGTCTTCTCCAACACCACAGCTCAAAAGCATCAATTCTTGGGTGCTCAGCTTTCTTTATGGTCCAACTCACATCCATACATGACTAATGGATAAACTAAAACTGACTATATGGACCTTTGTCGGTAATGTCTCTGCTTTTTAATATGCTATCTAGGTTGGTCATAGCTTTTCTTCCAAGGAGCAAGTGTCTTTTAATTTCATGGCTGCAGTCACCAGCTGCAGTGATTTTGGAGCCCAAGAAAATAAAGTCTTTCCTGTTTCCACTGTTTCCCCATCTATTTGCCATGAAGTGATGGGACCAGATGCCATGATCTTAGTTTTCTGAATGTTGAGTTTTAAGCCAGTTTTTTCACTTTCCTCTTTCACTTTCATCAAGAGGCTCTTTAGTTCCTCTTTGCTTTCTGTCATAAGGGTGGTGCCATCTGCATACCTGAGGTTATTGATATTTCTCCCAGCAATCTTGATTCCAGCTTGTGCTTCATCCAGTCTGGCATTTCACATAATGTACTCTGTGTATAAGTTAAATAAGCATTGCGACAATATACAGCCTTGACGTACTCCTTTCCCAATTTGGAACCAGTCTGTTGTTCCATGTCCAGTTCTAACTGCTGCTTCTTGACCTGCATACAGATATCCTAGGAGGCAGGTCAGGTGGTCTGGTATTCCCATCTCTTGAAGAATTTTCCACAGTTTTTGTGATCCACACAGTCAAAGGCTTTAGCATAGTCAATGGAGCAGAAGTAGACGTTCTTCTGGAATTCTCTTGCTTTTTCTATGATCCAGCAGATGTTGGCAATTTGATCTCTGGTTCCTCTGCCTTTCTAAATCCAGCCTGCACATCTGGAAGTTCTTGGTTAACAAACTGTCAAAGCCTAGCTTGGAGAATTTTAAGCATTATTTTGCTAGCGTGTGAGATTAGTACAATTGTGTGGTAGTTTGAGCATTCTTTGGCATTGCCTTTCTTTGGGATTGGAATGAAAACTGACCTTTTGCAGTCCTGTGGCCACTGCTGAGTTTTCCAAATTTGCTGGCATGTTGGCACTTTCACAGCATCATCTTTTAGGATTTGAAATAGTTCAGCTGGAATTCTATCACCTCCACTAGCTTTGTTCGTAGTGATACGTCCTAAGGCCCACTTGACTTTGCACTCCAGGATGTCTGGCTCTAGGTGAGTGATCACGCCATGGTTGTTATCTGGGTCACTAATATCTTTTTTGTATAGCTCTTCTATGCATTCTTGTCACCTCTTAATATCTTCTGCTTCTATTAGGTCCATGCTTTTTCTGTCCTTTATTGTGCCCATCTTTGCATGAAATGTTCCCTTGGTATCTCTAATTTTCTTGAAGAGATCTCTCTACTCTTTCCCATTCTATTGTTTTCCTCTATTTCTTTGCACTGATCACTTAGGAAGGCTTTCTTATAATTACTTTCATTCACTGAATACTCACTATAGACTGGTGCTGTTCTCAGTGCTTTATCCAAGGTATTTCATCTATACCTCTATGCAGTAGGTATTAATATCTCCACCTTTCAAATGAAGAAACTCCAGCATGCAGAGATGAAGAAGCTTGCCCAAGGGTATTTACCTCATCAGAAACAGTGAGGTCTGACTCCACAGCCCAAAATCTTAACCTCCATGTAGGCTGCCAAACACCCTGGAATTCAGAGGACTTCTGTTGTGGTCTTGGCTGTCACATGGGGCAAATCACTTGGTCTCTGAACTTGGATTTCCCCATCTCTGAACATGGAAGTTGGATGGAAGCTCTCTGAGGTACATTCTTTTATGTATATTAACCGAGTGTACTTCTCTGACTGGCACTGGGCTCCTCTAGGGTAAGCAGAAATGGACAACCACAGTCCTAGCTGTCAAGGAGCAGCCTGGAGGGATTCTCTCCAGCCAGAAAATCTGATTATTCATAACAAGAGGACCCTTCTAGGCTGCCTTAGGAAGTCTGAACTCCTTGATTGGCCCTCCCAGCTCTGTGGGGTCAGGACCCAGTCTATTCTCCATCTGCTGGTTCCATTGGTGAGCACCAGTGTCTTCTGGCTTTCCTGCTAGGGCTCATGCTAATTTCTAGTCCCACAAATATTCCTAGGGATCAGCAGCTCATCCAAAGGACCCATCTCCTACCTCCTTCAAGATAGCTGCAGTTTCCATTTTTCCAAACTCCTCCATCATTTACTGCAGGGTCCAAGTTACTTAATTTTTTCAAGCCTCAGTTTCTTTATTTAATATAAAATGGACACAGTAATAGCACCTTCTTCTTAGAACTGTGTGAGGATTAAATGATAAAAAGTATAAAGATACTTGGCACAGTACCTGACAACAGTGAAAGCTTAATATTAGTTGCCCTTATGACCGTGGTAGATAGTCTCCAAAGATGGCCCCATTAGTACCCCTTCCCTGATGGGCATGCTCCTCCTATCAAAAGACAGAATCTGCTTCTCTCCTCTTGAGCCTGGGCTGGCCTTGTGGCTGACTTTGGACAACCGGATACAAAGAAGTGATATTAACTATGCCAGTTCTGGATCTACCTTTTAAGAGGCCTGGAAGCCTCTGGAACTCTCTGGGGGCAGCCAGCCCCCATGCTGGAAAGAAGCTTGGGCTCAGCCACTGGAGGATGAGCACCATATATATGGGTGACACCTCCTGGCACCTTCCAGCCCAGCCCAGCCACCAGCTGAATACAGCCAAGCAAGGGACACAAACTGATGCCACTTGGAGTAGAAAAGTGACCTAGTCCAATTTCCCAAGTTTCTGGCCCATACAATAAGAGGAATAATGTAGTTTTAAAAGCTACTAAGTTTTGAGGTGATTTGTTGCATAGCCTTAGAAAACTGAATCAATCGATATAAATACTGTAATTCAATGCTCAAAATTCTCCAAGCCAGGCTTCAGCAATATGTGAACTTCCAGATGTTCAAGCTGGTTTTAGAAAAGGCAGAGGAACCAGAGATCAAATTGTCAACATCCGGTGGGCCTGTGCAAGAGACTCAATTCCACCCCATATCTCTGTGAGAATTTCAAGAACAACCCACCTGTCTTCTTATCCTTTAAAAGATGTGACAGTCCCGTAAGTCCCACCACAGGATCACACAGAATTGAGTGCTTCGAAATCTAGAACATACTTTCCATGCAAACATCAAGGTATAAATACTGAGGCTCTGAACTCCCATAGACCACAGTCTATGGTGACCCAAGATACCCTCTATTTCGGAGCAAAGTCTTAAAAACCTTAGAGTGTTGTCATTTCCAGCATGGTTTGGGCTAAGTCCTCACCTGCTGATGGTGGGCTGGGCTGCTGCTCAGACCTGGTGCCTGTTCCAGGCTCACTAATACCAGGTTTCAGGGAGTCTCGGCCAATGCCCACTGAGCCTATGACTTTCTTAAAATGGAGACACAGGCTTTCAGGCTGGTAATGCAACAAGCTCAAGGCTGCCTACACACTGGTAGCCCCTCATCAGAAACGCCCTCTTTTCCTCTGAGCCATTAGTGCAAATCCTCCAGTCCTCCAGACCCGGCAGAGCCCCATCATATCTGCCTAGCAAACCCTGATTCTCCTGCCTTCTTGGAACCCCAGCAATGGTCCAGCACCTAATTCTGGCCAATCCTGCTCTGCCCACTCCATTCCCAATATACTCTTCTGAAGGATAAAGTTCACAGTGTATGAATCTTCTGCAAATCCCAACAGGCCTAGGACAGCGCCTAGGGCAGTCACTTAGTGATTAACTTTAAAGCCAGTTCTCTAAAAATAGGTGGCCATGCCACTACCAGGCAGTGTTTTTTAAAGTGCTGTCAGCAACCACCTTGCATTAAAAAATTGCTGATCCAAGTAATCTAGGCCTCCAGGTAGGGGGCCCTACCATCTGCCATTTAACCAGCTCCCTGGGAGATGCATACATCCTAGTATTGAGACCTCTGCCATAAGGGTGATGCACTAATCCACTCACACAGCAAGGTCTATGTCTGACAGCACTCATAACACAGGGCGTGGGGTTCTGCTGTGGAGACCAAGGAGACCTCTCACTCTGGGGGGACTTCCCACCACCATGCCTAATGAAAATAACGAGGAGCAATGGCTCCCTGACCTCTGTCTTGCTCCCAAATGCCTATGTGGTGATGTGTTGTCATGCCTGTCTTTACAAGTGACCTGCCTAAGTCCATAGCTAATGTCTGGTTCACCTTTTCTCCTCTATAATCTTCCCAGAAATGACTGATCTCGGTAAATACTACATGTGGACCACTACATCGCACTGTGAGTGGAGGCTATCTGCTCCTTGCTTCTATACCTTTCATGCTGCCTGCGGATGAGAATGGGCCTTTCACTTCCAGCTGGATGGCTCCAGTTCTGTAAATGAAACTGTGACCTTTAGCAGCAGCACTGATGATAACTGCTTCATTTTCCATACTTTCCTGTTTTCATTACATGATGAATTCTTGGCAAAGAGTTTCTTTCTCACCGCTGAAAGCACTGGCAGGCCACAGCTGTGAAAGCCTGAGCTGGGAAACCTGAAATTTCATTAATACCGCAAAAAGCACACACCTTGGGAGAGAAACTTTATCCATGACTAATGAGAGTCACTTAATGAGAAGACTATAGAGAGGATTAAAACACTTCATCCTTTTCTCTTAGCCTCCTGATTAGGAGCTTCTAGGGTTACAGGGCTTTTTCAAAAATCACCCCTTGCTTAGCCAGTCAGCCTCTGAGCATCAATGCCTGTCACTGCCTGGGTGTTTTTCAGCAGAACCTATAAAATCTCCCAAGTCACCTGGAACTTCCCAGGATAACTGGGATGCAAGACAAATACACACTATTTTAACCTTTAATGAATCCTACTGCTGGCCACAAGCAGAGGCGAAGGTTCAGGAAGGCTAGGGGTAAGGAGGTGGCCTGACCATAACGAGGGTGAGTCCCCCAGACACACTCAGGCTCACTTTTAGAGACAAATGGTAGTTTCCTGAGCACAAGCCAAGGGTGGGGGTTCCTTCCATAGGGAAAGGCCGTTCTCTCTCCCGCCACCCCCACAAGGAACGTTGCCAGGAGGAGGAGCACTGGAGCAAAGCAGACCGGGTGAGCCCTCAGATCCAGTCCTAGCTCTTCATGAATCACAGGCCCCAGGCGATTTCTCTTACCGACCTGCACCTGTTTCCTCGTCTGTCAGAGGAAAATACACCAGCACCCAGCCTATCTAGTAGGTTCTGTGAAGATAAAGTGAGGCAATGACGCACAAAGGATCCCAGGAAGCAATGTGAGATTGCGTGTGTGCTACCTGCCAGGCACTGTGCTAGAGGCACGCATGTTATCACTAAGCTCTCCTGGCAGCCCTTGGAGGGGAGCACTACTACAGTTGTCCCTTGGCATCCAAAGGGGATTGGTTCTAGGACTGCATAGATACCAAAACCTGCCAATGCTCAAGTCCCTTATATAAAACGGTGAAGCAGTTACATATGACCTACACACAAACTCCTGCATTTTTAAAATATTTATTTACTTGGCTGCGTCTGGTCTTAATTTCAGCACACAGGATCTTTGCTGCGTCACTGGGATTTTTTGCTGTGGTGCAAGGACTCTGGTTGTGGCACAAAGGCTCCAGAGTGAGCAATCTTGGCAGCTGTGGTGTGCAGGCTTAGTTGCTCCTAAGCATGTGGGATCTTAGTTCCCCAAGCAGGGATCTAACCCCGCTCCCCAGCATTGAAACATGGTTCTTAACCACTCCACCTTCAGGGAAGTCCCAGTCCTGCATATTTTAAATCATCTCTAGATTACTTAAGATACCTAATACAATGTAAATGCTATGTAAATCGTTATGGGCATAGCAAATTCAAGTTTTCCTTTTTGGATATTTTTTCCAAATATTTTCCATCTGTGGTTGTCTGAACCCATGGATGTAGAACCCAAGGATGTGGAGGTATTTCTGCTTTGTGGAGGAGGAAACTAAGATTTGTGAGCTTTCTCAATATCTGGTGTAAGTTTTTTAAAAATCAGACAAAATAATAGGTCTCTGGAAACTAAATGGTTGTTGAAAATGAGATGCCCTGTCTCTAACAGGCTGAGAGATGAGTGTGTCTAAAGTGAGAAGTGGTTAAAAAAACAAACAAGTTTGGATTCTCTCCCATGCTAATTGCACTCAATTAATAGGAGCTGTGAGGAGGAATGTGACTGGAATATAACAGAATCCTCTTCAGGATTCTACAGCCATATGCTGAAAGGGGGAGAATGATGGATTAGCTGCAAGACAGTTAAATCAGCTGATTTTAATTCCCCAAATGATTCCTGCTGAGCTTAATCACACTAGCTGTCACTACCATCCTTGCCACAGCATGCCTTTACTGAGCACTTACTCTCCCTAAGTGGGCTTCTCCTACACATATATATGCATGTGTGCATACGCAGGCGCACACACACGTGTGAATGGGCACACACCGGTAGAAAAGCCTTTGTGTTGGCCTTCAGATATTTATAATTGGCTTAGAGAGGTTAGTCGTTTGTGCATACAAATCTAAGAGCTCGTCATGCTGTATATTCTGGGTGCCAAGTGAGAAGAGTCATTTCTAAACACTAAAGGGGTTTGAATGAACCGAAGGATTCACAGAGGACATGGGATGTGAGTGCAGCAGCTGGAGATCTGGTTAACCAGAGAAGTGGGGCTTCGCCACCCCAAGCTAGGGGAACAGGTGGAAGGCAGGGATCTGCCCGGCAGCATCCAGTAAGTGGGCAGTAAATGAGGAGCTGACTGAGAGCCAAGAGGACATTTTATTTCACAGACCACTGACAGTGCCCAAAGTCCCAGAAGAGGGCAGCAAAGTGGGGAAGCTCTTTCCTTGCGCTTGTAAAACTCCTAACAGGAGCAGTCCATTTCTAATAAAATCAGAATAGCTACCCCACTAAAATCTGTTGTTCCTGTTACTACTCAAAATAGTGTTTACGGCAAGTCTGCTGAAATGTCCATCCCTACACACACGGAGCTTGCTACATCACGAGAAAAGCTGTACAACAACAGGATGCTCTACAGGTAATGAATGCCAAGGACAAGTGCAAGATACACACCCCAGGGAAGTTCCTACCTAGCATAAAAGGAAACACAAAATGAAAACTACTACTCTCAGGGAAAAGAAACTTATTTAATCTATGGATGACAAAGACAGCAGGCATCCTAGGGTGTGGAGAGCAGGAAGACAGGGACTATCTCACATCATGCAGGACCAGTAGAAACCAGGGGTGGAGCGGGAGGGGAAAAGGGGCAAATTCATTTAAGTGGGTAATTCCTTTTTGCTGGGACATAATTACAGTGTGCTACAGAAAAGTGTTACTATAGCAGCAACCCTAGGAGACATTCATTCCGGCAATCCTAAAGGCAGCAGCTTTAGATCTTCTACATCCCCCAATCACCTCTGAAAGATGCAACCACTTTTGAGGAGTAACAGTGATGAAGAGAAGGGACAGCACTTCACAACCTTTGGCATGGACACATGGTCAGAAAAGTCCATGGGTGATTTGAGTAACTGTATCTTCTGCCCTTCTAGTAACCCTCACTGTCACATATCACTGCCCTGAGCGATTCTGGGGTGACACGAAAAGCTAAATCAGACAGGCAACCAGGAAGACCCTCCCGAGAGGCCCAGTGTGAGTTTAAAGGATTCAGCCACTGACAAGGAGGTTTATGGCTGGAGCACCGGTGTTTTCCCTTTGAGTCTGCTGTGCCTCTGACTGTATCCTTATCTGGAAGGTTCTCGAGTGCTGTAATCTCAGTGGCAAGCACATTGTCCACGTTCTTAGATGATGGAGAGAGGTAAACATACATGTTCCATCTCCAGGATTCAAGGACCACAAAGAGCTGTCAGCTCCATCAACCTACTCAGCCATCCAGCAGCTTTACAAGTGAGGGCTTTTCACCACTCCCTGATGAGAGGTAGTTTAACTTTCTAATAGGTTTATAGAGTCTTTGAGCCATGGTTTCTGGGTAGACTGTCTTCCTTACACCATAGCAAGGGCATTGAGAAAAAAAGCATGGTATGGGAAGCATTTACTCAAATGTGTAGTTTGGGAAGGGGGCTGTTAATCACAGAGCCTTCTGTTACAAGTGAAAGTGAAAGTGAAGTGAAGTCGCTCAGTCGTATCCAACTCTTTGTGACCCCATGGACTGTAGCCTACCAGGCTCCTCTGTCTATGGGATTCTCCAGGCAAGAATACTGGAGTGGGTTGCCATTTCCTTCTCCAGGGGATCTTCCCGACCCAGGGATTGAACCCAGGTCTCCTGCATGGCAGGTAGACGCTTTACCCTCTGAGCCACCAGGGAAGCCCCAAGGACCCCAGTAAATCCCCCTAAACATTATTTCCTTCGCTTACATTTTTAAAAAAAGAGCGAGCTGGAGGAGTTTGATATTTTCTTACAGTTTCCTTTTTCCTGACTCTCTCTGTACAGGATGATGTAGTTGTTTACTTTAAGGCTCAGGAGTCAGCCAGCATTGTATAAAAAGCTTTCCCACACACACAAAAAAACCCACCATGATAAGACAAACTCCTTTCCATGATGTTTAAGCAATCAGCAACACATGAACTGGCTTGCTCATGCTCTCACTCCAGGATCTGCTCTTTCCTCCTGCTGCAGTGGCCACGCACCCTGGGACTGGGGAAAAGGGAAGACTTTCCATTTCACAGGGAGATGGGTGGGGGTTGGTGTGAGGGATGTAGGTGAAGGAGTGGGTGTGAGGACAGCGAATAAAGAAGCTCTTCATTGGTCCCGTCACCAGCCCTTTGTGAAATTAAATTCCAAACCTCAGTATGCCTATCCATAAAATGGGAGGAGGGAGTGATAAAACTGCAAGAAATGTGGTCAGTCAGTCACACCTGAAAGTGGTTAACGTGTTATCTGAGGCAGCACAGCATGGTGAGCACTAGGGCAACAAGGTGGACACTGCTTGGGTCCAGATTCCAGTTCAGCTGTTTATTAGCTGTGTGATTTTTGGAGAAGGTACTCTACCTCTCTGTATCTCAGGATACGTCTACCTTATAAGGCCCTTGTGAGGATTATATTAATCAAAATATGTCAAGGGTTTTTAAAATGGTACATAGTAAATGTTGTAAAAATGTCAGCTGCTATTATTTTGGGCTTACAGAAAACATGCTATAAATCTTCGGTGCTGGTGATGGCAGCAAGGAAAGCTATTTTCCACCAGTGGAGGGCATGGGGGAAGGAGGCACAGGAAGGGGCACGTCCCCCACAGAGCACATGTCAGGATCTGGAGAGAACACATATGATTCATATAACTGAAAAGCACTTCATTTATAATATAATTTTGTAGAGAGAAAATAAAGATTTCTATGGTTTTCATAACTCACCAATGAAATGTTTGACAACATCTTCTTGGCTATAAAACAAGATTTTAGAATGTTGAAAAACACCAAAGTAGTGGAGACTAGGAGAGATTTCTCCCCTAAGCAGAGCTGCATGCTGAAAAGGTGAGGCTGGGTTGGGTTACTCCCTAAGAATTCTCAACCTGTGAAGGGGAGGTCCTAGCCTGGGTTGAAGACAGGCCAGTGTTTCTGCGGATAACCTCGAGACTTCAGCCCCTTCTTGGCCTTGGTCAAGGAGATAGGGTCTATGCTTTATCCTTTGAGTTAAACAGACCATGGGACTAGTGGCTACACTTCCTGTCCTTGAGACAGACCTCACTGCCAAAGACAACAGGAAAAACGAGACTTTGGTGGCAAAATAATGATATGTAGACATTGTCCTCAAGCTCATTTTTTACTACAGTGAGAATTTTTTTTGAGGCGATATCATCATTTAAAATGCTAATATCTATAGCAGTTAAGATCTTTTTCATGATCTTGTTCTCCTCTCCTCCCTTTTATTATATACCTACAGAAGAATATATAAAATATATATTTCAAAGAATAATCAAAACAAACTTCCTTTTAGTCATGATGTGTGTGTGTGTGTGTGTGTGTGCGCGCTCAGTCATGTCCAACTCTTTGGGACCCCATGGAGGAAATGGCAACCCACTCCAGTGTTCTTGCCTGGAGAATCCCAGGGACGGTGGAGACTGGTGGGCTGCCGTCTATGGGGTCGCACAGAGTCGGACACGACTGAAGCGACTTAGCAGCAGCAGCAGCAGCAGGACTGTAGCCTGCCAGGCTCCTCTGTCCATGGGATTTTTCAGGCAAGGAAGCTAGAGTGCATTGCCATTTCCTTCTCCAGGGGATCTTCCCCACCCAGGGATCAAACCTGTGTCTCCTGCATTGCAGGCAGATTCTTTACCCGCTGAGCCATCAGGGATAGGAGGTGGTTGCTGGTCTTCAGAAGCTGTTTTAACCCTCTCTGATCGCATCCCCTCCTCCACTTCCCACCAGGAGTAATCACCAGGTAGACCTTCCTGGTAATTATTGTCTTAAGCTGTTTTTCTTTATAGTTTCATCACCTCTGCATTTATCTCTAAACAATACATTGTTTAATGTTTCCTATTTGGGGACTTTATATAAATGCAGTTATGCTGTATAGCTCTTTCTGGGACTGACTTGCATCTTTGGTCTGTGTTTCCTTCTTTGTCATCACCAGTTCTTCTAGTTGAGATCTTAGTTTTTAAAAGTGCCCTTTCTCTTAAAAGATATCCCTTTAGTCTTCCTAAAATATCATGACAGCAACTGAAATGATTCATTCTGTTCCCTTGGATGTGAACTGTCTGCCATATTTTAGTAAGCTGTGGCCAGTCCCTCACCTTTTGTATTCAAATATTATTTCCATACATCAGAGTGACATTTTTGGTAGATTTAAAGATGGAAGAAATGCATTCAAACCTTCCAAATGATAACCATCATCCAAAAGGAGGTATTTTCCCTTAAGTGCCATATTCTTCATATTTTTTGCAGTTTTCTATGTTTCTTCCACTTTTGTCCAACTGCTTACACACTTCTCTACTCTTGTCTTTCGTTACCTATGAAGTCTAAATGTCCATTTTTATAGGAATTGGGATTTTAAGTTTCACATCATTACCTTAACCTTTGAACAATTTATGTAGATTTTGACAAAGCCCTCCAACTTAATACTTTTTGCTCCCACAAAAATGTCTATTTGGATCAAATGGGATTTTTACTCATAATCCTACGAAGTATTAGGGCCATTTCCTACAGAGAAGGAAGGAGCATCTGAATGTATGCATTTGAGGCTGAACTTAGTGTCTTCAAGATCCAGGAATTAAGGAGTAGCTCAAAGAGCTAAAGAGAAGCTGCCCTTCAGGGGATGTGGATGCACAGGAATCACATGGGTTTTGAGCTGGAAGCATCCATCTATCATTTTAAGTTTTTGGAGAACCCTGCTTATTTCTGCCTGTGGCATCCACGAGATGCTGACTTCCTGTGTTTACCCAGTGCCGAGGACACTGGGCTCTCTTCAGTTCCCACGGTGACGGGCTGATCCCATCCCCCTCCGGTCCCTCCAGAGGCTAATGTGGTTTAAAGCTGCAGAGATCAGCACTGGAACAGGCGACTAGAGGGAAGGATCCAAACTAAGTAAACAAGCAGAACTGCCTCAGACAGGTCTTACTCCTTGTCACACAATAACGAGACCACACGGAGCCAATCCCACAGGTGCTAACAGACTCTCACCATGGTGCTCCTCAAAGGTGCTCCTCAAAGATAGACGGGATCCAGAGTTCTTGCTCCTGTGACAGAGTCCTTCCTGTGTGAGTGTTCCTCCCGCTTGTAGGAGTGTGTGCACCCCTCCAGCCCACTCACAGCACCTCTTCCTCTGACAGTCTAAGCTAATTTCTGCACCACTCATTTTTACACAGAATATTTCATTTTTTCTGGCTCATCTGTGCTCGTCTTACCTTCCTAGATAGACAAGAAGTTCTTGGGATAAAGGCTGTGTCTTTTTCCATCACTGGCACCCAGTAAGAAGCAAAAGACGTACCAGGTACTGGGGCAATACTGGCTGCTTACTGTTTACTAAAGCAGGATGCTTGTTCCCTGGCGGATGGGATATGTTCCCTGTCTCTTCCTCTCCCTGTACTGCTGCTCCTGTGCTACCATTTTTAACACTTCGGGTCTCAGTGGTTCTGCCCAATACCTCTACCCCTCAGCCACTCCACCCAGCAAACCAAATGCGTCTTGCCAGCCCAAGGTTTTTTCCTAGTGAATTCTTTCAAAAATATTTTATAAAAGTAGTTGGCTTTTGCAAGATGAACAAATCACACCTGCACTTATAATGATTACTTTTTTAAGCCACATTTTATTTTCAAGTTTTCTTCTAGTGAACCTACTTATACTTCTTTGTCACATTCCCTTTCAATTTATACACATCAAGAAATATTTCCCATATGTCTAATCAACTCCCTGCAAAGTACAAAACTCTGGGTGAATGAGATCATGGGAGTATTTCAAAATGGATGGCAATGTGTTTCATCTGGTCGCATTTGTGTGGTTTTAGTGTTAACGTTGGTACATCCAGACAGCCTTCATAAATTAGTGCTTGATAAAGGAGGTTGAATTTAAGTTATTACTAGAAAAACAAAACCAGCATAGGTTGGATAAATGGTGGAAGAAACACAGAGAACAAAGACATCAGCTTCTCTAGCCACTCTCACGTGCCCTTTGCAGGATGAGCTAAGGCCACAGTCCCCATCACCACCCAATTCACTATCAGTGGGTCTGGCCCAAACCTATCGGTAGAGCCAGAAGGCTTCAGCTCTAAGAGCCAGGGCTGGGTAAAGAGCTTAGTTCCCTAGCAACCCGCACACAAGTGTTCCAGACAAAATGGATTACATACTGCTGATGAATTCCAAGTGAATATCCTATTGACCCAACAAAGGAGTTAATTTGTCCCTTCTGCCACACTACAGGGGTCAACTAAGAGAATTCTTTTTGTCTATGATCCCTCCTGGCATTCTCTTTGGATTGTCATGGTAAAATAAAATGCTCTGATGGAGTCAAAAAGTGGATGATTCAACTTCCAATTGCCTCTGAAAGAAGAGTCCTCATAATAGGAGGAAAAAGGCCTGTTTTTCCTCCTCTTGCTTTCTGAATACAATTTGGGTTGCCTAAAATAATACCCCACCCAGTAAGAGTTATTCCAGAGACCCTGGGTAATAGACATAAATAGTCTGATCACTTCACTATAAGATAACCAACTGCTGTTTTATTTACACCTTGGTCTCTTGAGATTTTGGTTTGTGTTCATTAATCCTCAGGAGCCTAATATCCCCTGGGAACTAGGACAAAATGAAGTTTCTGGAAGCCAACTGCCTGGGTCTGCCACTTCCAGCTGTGTGACCTCTCTTTGGGACCTCTGTAGGACCTTAAACCTGGCATTTAACAAGTACTACTAAACAACAGCAACAATAATATAAACTGTTGTTCTTTTTGTTATTATTGATCCAAGGATGACCCTGAAAAGGAAGGTGATGTTATTATTGATCCAAGGATGACCCATCTCTCTCTCATTTCTTTAATTAGGATGGCAGCCTCCAAAGTGAAACCACCAAGGGAGCAGGTCTAAGATGTTCTTTACTGGAACCAGGAACCTTTTCTTTTCATATCAGGGAGTCAGCCCTAATAGGTGACATACATCTCTCCCCTTCTCCCAGTGACAAGAAGGAGACAAAAGACCCAGGAAGAATTCACTGGACTCTTTTGGATATATAAAAAAAAAAAAGCACTCAGAGAAACCACATGGAAGCCAAGGTCAAGGTGACCCACTTGTACTACCAAAGCTCAAGCCATGGGTCAGACAGACAGGAGGACAAGCTATCTGACTTCTAGGGACACACAATAGAAGATGTGTTCTTCATGTTAAGTAGTCACACTTCTAAATTGACTAGGTTTTATAATCGAGAAATAAAAATGATATAACAAAGCATTCATCTTCTAGTTGGGCATAGACATTTGGGAGAAGAGATGGCTCTTGGTAATATTTTGCTCGATGCCCTTCTGAAACACTTGTGAGATGACTAGACAGGTTAAGAGACTGGGCCATAGCTGTAGTTAAGGACATCTGGACTCAGCTTAGGGGACAGGTAATGTATATTTTCTCCTTATAAAGAGCTAGGTTCATAAGGGGGTTCAAATCTACCAACAATGGTTTCTCAATTCTGTTTCATGAACATTTAGCCAGCTGGTCAGAAAAGGTCATCCCTATAGGCTAACTTGTCTGGAGAATCCTATGGACAGAGGAGCCTGATGGGTTACTGTCCATGGGGTCACAAGAGTTGGACATGACTGAATGACTAACACACACACATATAGGCTAACAGAAATGTGGCAAAGCTCTCAGTCCAGCTTGGGGGTAGAGGACTTACCTAAATAAAGCATACTGAAACTGTTAACTGAACAAGACAGAAGTGGATAAGACAGAGGCTAAAATTTATCCTGCCTGCTGTGTGCTAGAATTGTGCTGTGCTTTTATAAGACAATCGTAACACCTCATGGTAGATCTCCTGATGTGGGACCATTAGTCATTGAAAGTGGGTTTGAATTTGGAACCGTGATGCCAAACAATAGTCTTGTGAACAAAAAGGCATTGATCAAGGGAGGATCATTTACTGAATTGAATTTTGAAAAATGAACTAGATAGAACTAGATAGAGCATTTTTCATTTGATTTTATTGTTGTTCTTTTCTCGCTCATGCATTGGCAAGTTAGTTTGTAATGGTCCCATGTATGGTTCCCAATGAGGTGAGTTTTCACAGATCTTTAGAATCAGATTTAGGAATCTTATGCTGAAGATAATGTCATCTCCTCTCTTTGTGTCCTTCCCCAATCTTTTATTATGAGTGAGGAAGTGAGTGCCCAGAGAAACATCTCAGTCAAGCATCATCGACAGGAGCCAGAGCTAGAACCAGAGTGTCTTTCCTCACAAAGTCCTCTTTCCTGGAACCCATGTTCCTTACCAACAAAAAGGGCACACATGAACACAAATAGCCAAACAGGACATAGTCACCCACTGGTAAAACCTTCAAAGTCAAAGAATCAAGGGCCAGCAGGGATATCTGAAGTACCTGAGACCATTGGAAGAAAAAGTTCAGGTTAAACGAGAAAATCCTATTGCTGGGCTTCCCTGGTGGACCAGTGGTAAAGAATCTGCCTGCCAATGCAAGAGATAAGGGTTTGACCCCTGATCCGGGAAGATCCCACATGGCACAGAGCAAGTAAGCCTGTGCATCACCACTATTGAGCCCGTGCTCTACAGCCCAGGAGCTATAACTACTGAGCCCACATGCCATAGCTGCTGAAGCTCACACACCTAGATCCTGTACTGCACAGCAAGAGAGCCACCACAATGAGAAGCCCGTGTAACATGAGAAAGTTGCTCCTGCAATTACAGAAAGCCCAAGCAGCAACAAAGACCCAGCACAGCAAAAATAAATAAATAAAAATTATATATATATAAAGAAAGCCCATTGCTCAAGCTGAGTAATCTCAGATAGACTGGGTAGAAGCTTCTCCACAAAATGCCCCACAGAGAAAACAACAGTCCACTATCAAAATTCAACTTGGATCTGAAAATAGGCACATACACAAAAATAATAATAATAAATTCCGAAATCCAATAGATGAGGGGAGATGGGAGGTCTGACATCAACCAATGAGGAAACTAGCTTTGTTTGGTGAACGGGTTGGATAAATTATACCTCTGGTTTTAGATTTCAAGCTGAAACTTTTAATTTAAATTCAAACTTTATGAACCCATTGAACTGTGGGCAAATGACACCTTAGAAGTGTATAGGTCACTTAACCCAACTGGCTGCAACCTAATTTCTTGTTGCTAACCAGCCTGGGGTGTACAATTGATATTTTCCAGAGGATTAAATGCAGTGCTCCACTTCCTTCTCAAGCAGGCCCACCTTCCCGGATTCAGAGAGGAAACTGAACAGCCTATAGCAACTCTTCCTTCAGAAGTTCTCCTACACCTCCTGACTCGCGGGCTGTTGAAGCAACCTCCACACAGGTAGATCAGCTTTTTATTTTCCCCTTTAATCCAGACCACCTTTGCTTCTTAAGTCATCACTGCCTATAAAACCTTCAAGGAATCCTTTACTTTCAGAATAAGTTCAAGCTCCTTGTTTCACACTTTAAGAACTCCAAAGCTTAGCCAAGCTCTCCTTATGAAGTCGCAGAGAGTTGGACACGACTGAGCGACTTCACTTTTTTATTTCCTTATGAAGTGGTCCTTCTCATACCCTCCCAAAGTGAGCCCATTTTTCCAACACAACACATCATCACTCTCCCTAAATTTGGGGTCAAACTCCTCCCTCCTTCAAACTTGCTGTGTCCTGCTCCTCAAGCTCCCTGAAGTAATTCCTGCTAACTTCCCACAGAGGATAGTAGTAGTCCATAGTAGTCCTTCCCTCCCATAGGAGGCAAGGGTGGGGATGGTTGGTCTGAATTCCAGCCCCATCACTAAGCTATGACTCTGGCCAAATTGCTAAGGCTCCCCCAGTCTCAGCTTCTTCCCCTCCCCAGAGAAAGGACAATACCTATACTCCATGAGACTTGGGTAAAATTAAAGAAGTTGGTTCTCGCACAAGCCTTGCCACGTAATAGGTGCTCAGTAAGTTTTTCTTTCCTCTTTATCACATACTACCTCTATTCTAAGTTACTGCTGATGTCTATTATATCATCTGTCCTTGAACCTAAGAGTCCTAGTTCTTGTTATCTCCCAGTGGCACCTAATAAGGTTCTAGTACAGAGCAGATTTTCATGGTCAACTTGCTTGTCATTGGAGTAATGTTATAACCTAGCTACATTCCTCTATCTTACTCTTTCTATGGTGCAAAACCTTCCTCAGCAAGCCAAAGTGGTTTCTATTAATGATCCAACCAAACTAGAGACAGCACTCACGGAGAATGAAAGAAATGTATAATAAGTTTTGAATCTGCTTCCAAAATTCTATCTCTGCCTAAATTCCAGGAATGTGCCCATTTTAATAATGTAAGGACATATATAATGGAAATCTTCAAGAAATGATATCTGTGTATATATATCTGATTCTACATAGATAGGTAAGAATCATCAAGACTTACTCCAAACTGTCAGCAGAAGTTGCAGTGGCTTTACACTTTTTTTCCCCCAAAGTATAATCCTTTCTTCAAATGGTATCTTACTTGGAATACTAACATGAGAAGCAGCTGAGGGTATGACTTCTCTGGGTGGATAGGAGGAGGAATATGTAGGCCCTCTCTTCACAGCACACCCAGGGTCTGTGTGTTCAGATGTGTGTGTGCGTGTGTGAACGTGCACACACACATACACAGAAACTCCTGAGGCATGTCCACAAAACCTAAGTCAGAAACTACAGCTTGGCAGAACAAGCAAATCATGTAGGAGGTGGGTAAACATACTTCACACTAGTGAAAAAACATCTACTAAACAAACACATGTACATGTATGTGACGTCAAAGGAATTTAAATCTTGTTCTACAAGATGCCAAAGTCAAAGGTTCTGCAAGTTGTACTCAATTTACGTTATAGAAAGAGAGAAACATAAACAGAAGGAGGCCGTTCTGCTGCATGGAGATGAATGCTCTCTTTGGGCATCGCTGGGCAGTGCTTTCTGGTTCACTTACCTCTAACATCAGCTCCACGGGAAGCCAAGCATTTACTGGTGACCTGCAAGCCCCCAAAGTCAAGATTTCTCTACAGAAAGCCCTTGGATACTGGGAACCTTAGAAATCATTTGGTTAAAGAATATTTAGTGACAACAGAAATAGCTTCAAAATACCATTTGGTGAGACAGTTGAAAATATGGTACCAATTTAAAAAATATATGTATAAACAGATATGTGCTTTTAAACTGGAAATATATACACCAAAATGTTAGTAGTCATTAGAATAATTCTTTCTGTTCTTCCATAAATTTATCAAAATTTCTACAATTAACAAATATTCCTTGTCATAAATAATAATAATTATTATTATTTGGCTACACCACACAGTATGTAGCATGTTAGTTCCCTGACCAGGGATCGAACCTGAGAACCCTGAAGTGGAAGCATGGAGTCTTCCCTGGACCGCCAGGGGAATCCCTTACTATTGTTTTTTAAAGGCTAAGGCCAATGGTTTTTGAAGGAGAACAAAGCAATGAATTTACTACTAAATCTCTGGGCAGGTGGCCAGGTGCCCCATGATGCCCATGGCATGATACACAGGGTACCTAGTAGATGCTCAATAAACAGTGACTGAATGGGCAGGTGTGAGGGCCGCATCCTGCTCCAGCCCATTTTGTATCTATTCCCTGCACCCATGCCCCATTCCTCCTCTCTCCTCTCTCACAGTTTCAGAAAACAGAAACGTTTCCAGAAACAGGCTGCAAGATTCAGCTACTCTCACCAGCTTAAGGGGCATTTTTTTTTTTTAAATTCCAATCTCACTGAATCTAGGTAAAACAGAGCTGTCACTCTGAGACCCTTTCTCATGTGTGTGACAGCGTATGGGGACTGGGGAGGGGGTTGGGAGGTGCGGATATGTGAGGTAGGGAACTTGGATAGGAGGGAGGTGTTGGGGACAGAGTAACAGCAGGTGAACAACAAGGCTCAACAGGACACCTTGATGCCAAGCTGGGTTCCAATACAGACTTGCATGACTTCTCTGGGCCTCAGTTTTCTCATCCATAGAAGGAAGTGACCTTACTTATCTCACAGAGATGTCATCACAAATGTGTAGGATGGCTGAGCTAAATGAAATGAAGGCAAAAGTGACTGTCCCATTTAAATGCAAAGTTTCCTTGGAACAAGGAAGTTGCCTGAGGCAGCGGCATCTTGGATTACCTGTACATTACCTTACATTCACACACACACAGGTATCTCTCTGCCCCAGGGGGTACATGAGCCATAAGGGACTCTACAGCCTTTCCTTTCATCATGCAGAATGCATCCTCTTATGTTACCTCTGTGAAGCCATGCTTGATTATGATAACTGTGATCTCTCCCTACCTGGGGTGGGCACCCCTGGACTGCTGCACATAGACATACCCCTCCCCATCACACACACACGCACTCTTTCTCTCCTCTCTCCTTCCTCCCCACCGCCTCCTCCATCTCAGTCCCCACCAGCCCTCCACAGGCTTCACGTGAACCTATAACCCTACTACTCTGACAGAAGACCTATCACAAAGTCTTGTAAGGCCCCACAGTGATGTGTACACTGCAGGCCCTCACTGAAGATGTTTTGTTGGCTGATTAAAAGCCATGGCTCCATTGACCAGCTTGCTCTCAGGCAGGATGGTCTTCAGAAGTAAAGAGAGTTTGCTGGAGTCTCATCACTTTGGCAATGGACTCTGCCAACGCTAAGCCTGAACCCTCTACCATAGACCTCATTTCACTGAAATCTGTTAGAAACTATGGAGGCTATCTCTTTTATTGGCAAACATATTGATTCCCAGGTGTCTGCCTGAGCCACAGACCATCTCACGGTATTGAACCTCTCAACACTTGCCAGATACTTGTCAATCCTATCAAAGCCTCTCCAGCCACTCCGATACCATGCTGCCCCGGAAGGCCTGCTCCAGTACAAAAGAGACCCATACTTCATTCTCAGCTCTTTTAGATTTAATTTGACATAATCACCTCTTTAAAAAGAAAATCTACCAGTGACCTAATTTTTACTCTGCTTTTTGCTTTCATGTTTGCTGCTCTTCAGAATTGACAGTCATGAGACATCCGAGTTCCTTGAAACCACAATTTTCCCCCTGCATCATCAACACTCCTTTCCCAGCAGTTTTCACCCCCTGCTCACACAGCTTATTAAAACTCATTTGAAAACTATCTCCAGTTGCTTTTTAACTATTTTTCCATCCTGCATTTCCCCCAGGGCAGTGAGGGAGGTTGGCTGAGGGAGATTCTTTAGTTCACCCTCTGCTTCCTTCTTAGCGACTCACACTGACCAAGCCCTCCATGAGTCTTCTTCCCTGGCCTGGCAGGAAATGCCAAAGGATTGGGGATGGGGACAATTAGGTAGAGACTCTTATTTTAAAAAATATGAGAAAAAAATCATGACAAATTAACTCAAGTCAGGTTTTGTTGGAAGGGATAATTTCACAATGGAGATCATATTCAGCAGCTCAAAATGCCTGAGAATTTTCTTTCTAATAACCAGAAAAACAAAAGCAAAAACAAGCCTATGCCTCCGTGGCTCTCACATCCCCAGCCTTCCATGGATGAGGGAAGGCAGAAGAGGCAATTCCTGAAATCATGCCTCCCCCTAAGCCCTGACATTAAGTAGCCCATAACTTTTAGAGCCCAAAGAAGCAGGCTCCCAGTATTGTCTTCCCTTCTCTACCAATGAACATCTGATCCTGCAGATGCAGGAACCTCCCTCTTCATTTCCCCAACATCCTCCCTTTCTTTCTCTCCTTCTCTGCAGTTGTTAAACCATCAACATTTCCTTGGAAAAAGCAGGACACATACTGAGGTAGGAGTTCTAGTGTTGGAAAAAATCACAATGAAAATGAGAGTAGGAGATCAGTTCTAGTCTTCATAAGCATCTCTTTTCCGTCATCCTCTTTACAAGTGCTACCTATGCTTAAAGGTCCAAGTTAGGTGCCACCTCTTCCAGGAAGCCTTCCCAACAGCCTTTGGCAGAGCTTCAAATGAATCACCTACAGAGCTCCACTAGAAGAGTTACTATGCTGTAGAGTATCACTTGCTGCCTATCTATCACCCCACCTAACAGCAATCTCTATACATTTAGAGTTAGCGTGTTTTGAATTGTGTAGCCTCAGTAATGTCTAGCATACAATAGATGCCCAATAAATACATGTATATTCACTGAATTAATTATAGGCTTTACTGCAGTGGGTTGCTATGCCCTCCTCCAGGGGATCTTCCCAACTCAGGGATTGAACCCAGGTCTCCTGCATTGCAGGCAGATTCTTTATTGACTGAGCCACCAGGGAAGCCATATATTTTTTAAGCAAGAAATTATTATGTGTATGAAAATATTAAATGTGCTGTTAATCTAATATCAACCATTAAAATTAAGTTTACAATATGAAAATTTTAGTTTCTCATTCATATCAACAGCTAGTACAATGCTTATAATTCTTTACGGCTATGTCAAAGAAATGCAAAAAGGCAAAATGGTTGTGAGAGGAGGGCTTACAAAGAGCTGAGAAAAGAAGAGAAGCTAAAAGCAAAGGAGAAAAGGGAAGATATACCCACTTGAAAGCAGAATTCCAAAGAACAACCATGAGAGATAAGAAAGCCTTCCTCAGTGATCAATGCAAAGAGACAGAGGAAAACAACAGAATGGGAAAGACCAGAGATCTCTTCAAGAAAATTAAAGATACCAAGGGAACATTTCATGCAAAGATGGGCACAATAAAGGACAGAAAAAGTATGGACCTAACAGAGCACAAGATATTAAAAGAGGTGACAAGAATACACAGAAGAACTATACAAAAAAGATCTTAATGACCCAGATAATGATGATGCTATGATAACTCACCTAGAGCCAGACGTCCTGGAGTCTGAAGTCAAGTGGCTTTAGGAAGCATCACTACGAACAAAGCTAGTGGAGGTGATGAAATTCCAGCTGAGCTATTTCAAATCCTAAAAAATGATGCTGTGAAAGTGCTGCACTCAATATGCCAGCAAATTTGGAAAACTCAGCAGTGGCCACAGGACTGGAAAATGTCGGTTTTCATTCCGATCCCAAAGAAAGGAAATGCCAAGTAATGATCAAACTATTGCACAATTGCACTCATCTCACATGCTAGCAAAGTAATGCTCAAATTTCTCCGAGCAAGGTTTCAACAGTACATGAACCAAGAACTTCCAGATGTTCAAGCTGGTTTTAGAAAAGGCAGAGGAACCAGAGATTGAATTGCCAACATCAGTTAGATCACCAAAAAAGCAAGAGACTTCCAGAAAAACATCTACTTCTGCTTTATTGATTATGCCAAAGTCTTTGACTGTGTGGATCACAACAAACTGTGGAAAATTCTTTAAGAGATGGGAATACCAGACCACCTGACCTGCCTCCTGAGAAATCTGTATGCAGATCAAGAAGCAACTGTTAGAACCAGACATAGAACAATGGACTGGTTCCAAATTGGGAAAGGAGTACATCAAGGCTCTATATTGTCACTACATCAAGGCTCTATATTGTCACCCTGCTTATTTAACTTCTATTCAGAGTACATCATGTGAAATGCCAGGCTGGATGAAGCACAAGCTGGAATCAAGATTGCCGGGAGAAATATCAATAACCTCAGATATGCAGATGACACCACCCTTATGACAGAAAGCGAAGAGGAACTAAAGAGCCTCTTAATGAAAGTGAAAGAGGAAAGTCAAAAAGCTGGCTTAAATCTCAACACTCAGAAAACTAAGATCATGGCATCTGGTCCCATCACTTCATGGCAAATAGATGGGGAAACAATGGAAACAGTGACAGATTTTATTTTCTTGGGCTCCAAAATCTCTGCAGATGGCAACTACAGCCATGAAATTAAAAGAAGCTTGCTCCTTGGAAAAAAAGCTATGGAAAACCTAGACAGCATATTAAAAAGCAGAGACATTACTTTGCTGACAAAGGTCCATCTAGTCAAAGCTATGGTTTTTCCAGTAGTCATGTATGGATGTGAGAGTTGGACCATAAAGAAAGCTGAGCGCTGAAGAACTGATGCTTTTGAACTGTGGTGTTGGAGAAGACCCTGGAGAGTCCCTTGGACTGCAAGGAAATCAAACCAGTCCATCCTAAAGGAAATCAGTCCTGAATATTCATTGGAAGGACTGATGCTGAAGCTGAAGCTCCAATACTTTGGCCACCTGATGTGAAGAACTGATTCATTTGAAAAGACCCTGATGCTGGGCAAGATTGAAGGCAGGAGGAGTAGGGAATGACAGAGGATAAGATGGTTGGATGACATCACCAACTCGATGGACATGAGTTTGAGCAGGCTTTGGGAGTTGGTGATGGCCAGAGAAGCCTGGCATGCTGCAGTCCATGGGGTTGCAAAGAGTTGAACATGACTGAGTGACTGAACTGAATTGAACTGATGTCAATCTTGAAGAGCATAATGCCTTTATAAAGTAAGAATTATGCCGAGGGATTTTTTTTTTTTTTTTAGTTGTAAGAGGGAGGGCCTGAGAGAAATGAGGCTACTCTATCTCAACTGGAGCAGAAAGTCTTTTTACCCCCTTTTCATACTATATGTTTGCTACACGATTAAATACAGTTTTGTAGATTTCTCCAGCTGTTTCAGGTGATTCTAGCATCCCAAAGAGCATAGGGAGAATTCCAATCAAACATACTGGTGTGAATTTGATTGAAACTGAAGTTACTGGCTTAATTTGAGGGCCTTCTGCCTTTTCTCACAAGCACTGGAGCCATTTCATTTGTTTTTTTCCCTTCTAGATCCCATGGAGAATGATCAGAGCACAGGAGTCAAGGACAGGTGGGCTTGGCACAGAAAAGGCCACAACAGTCTTTAACTGTAACTTGGTCATTTAGTGGGCTGTGGTAACCAGACCTGACGTCACAATTGGCGCCAGAGGGTTTACACAATCATTGCCATCGGTCCCCATACCAGACCTGGGACCTTACACACTTCCAAGTCCTGTCAGGCAATCTGTGTAGTGCATGGCCTGAAGCCATGTGCAGTCTCTCAGGAGCATCTCAAAGGAATGCTTTCATAGGGGCTGTTTCTTCTACATACCAAACAATAAAGGCTCACCTAAAAATAATTAAACCTGGCTTAACACTATTTCTGCTCTCTGTGTCATAATTAAGCAAGAATGAAAGAAATCTTAATAGGATTGCAAGCAGGTCTTGTGTTCGTTAATCATGTGTTTGAGACTTAGTCAAAAAACAGGTTTACGAAGGCTCAGAAACACCATCCTTTCTTTTCAGGAAAAGCGAAACTAAAGCTGTATTGCACTATGGCCACTGAACTCAGTTCCATTCCAACCCAAGTCCTGTTCCCGTCCTCCCCACCCTGCAGGGCCTGGATCCAGCTCCTTCCTCACCTCCAGACTCTAAGGATCACCCCCTTCTCTGAGTTCTCCTGGCTTGAACACCTCCACCCAGAATGTAACTACTCAAGGCTGTTTGCTGTGGAAATTAGTATAACTCCCTCATGCCTTACTGAGTAAAGTCTTCCATTTGAGAATCACCTTCCGTTTTGCTGATAACTCCACACCCAGAACCTACCTCAGAGTCAGATGAACATCAGTTATTCTTTAAAATCATGATGACTGGTTGCCATAGAAAAAGCCACATTTTCTAACCATTAAGCTGGGAGCTTACAATGATTCCTCATATGATTTTTTCACTAGTAAACTAAGGTCCTTCGGTGAGATTAAACTATGATTTGCTTTAGAAAAATTAGATGAACATACTGTCTGTCATGTAAAGTGAGATGTGCCATGGTCAACTGCATGGTTTGGGAATTGCTCCCGTTTAACCGTGGCCACCTGAGACTGGCCTAAGAAAAATCTCTGAACTACAGATGAAAGCCCCTTCTCTCCCCAACCTTACCCTCTAGCCACTCAGACACCAATCTCCGTGTCATTTGGTCACTGTTCTGCCACAAAGGAAACCCATGGTATCATTAAATACCATTTTCTGCTTCAAGAGCAGTCGTATAATGAGGACCCTAGCCTTGATAGTCTAAATGCACAGAGGAGAACACTGCTGACCCTCAAGACATCAATCCCACTCCTCATTCACCAACACTGCAAGGAAGCAGAGCCTCCGCTGAAGCTCCCTGGGTCTACCACGTACAGGTCCCTACACAAGGTCCCTACGGCTAGACTGGACCTCTCTTGGGATGTCAGACCTCTTGGCAATGTGTCCAAAGAAAGCAAGCTAGTGTGGAGCCCTGCTAGGAACCCAGCTCAGATAGTAAGAGATAAGGTGCAGCTGCTATGGGCAGGGGAAGATGGGGTAACACAACGTGGTATCAGAGCAGTCCCCACTAAACTGGCAGCCCCAGCCATGAGATGGTATCTCGACTCTGCCAATACCAAGTGTCTGTGAGCCAAAGACTTACTTCTCTGAAATCTGATTTTCATACTGGTGCAAAAAGAAGAGTAGAGGAAAGAATTTTAAAAAAATCTCCCACCCCTCCATCTCTGAGAGTAACCAGCTACTATGTGTGAGGCCCTTGATAGGCACCATGGAAGATAAAGAAATATAGGATAAGTTTCTCACTAGTTCAGAATTATTCTCAGGTGGAGAAAAGAGGAAAGCTGACCTCATGACTGACTCCATGATGTGCTTACAGATTATTTTCATTTCTTTACTGCCATCTTCTGGTCTCTAGGCACCTACGTGGTAATTTCAAAATGCTACCTTAAATTTGTGATTCATGATGGATTTTTTTTTGACCGTGCCATGTGGCTTGCAGGATCTTAATTCCCTGACCAGGGATTGAACCCCTGGTCATGGTGGTGAAACAGCCGAGTCCTAACCACTGAACCACCAGAGAATTTCCCATATGGCATTTTTAGTACTTGCTCACATCCTTTACCTTATATGATGGTACACAGATTAGACAGAGTTCAGGTGGCCTTTATTCTATTTTCATTTGATCTGAGGGCAACAATAAACTTAAGTGATTTGCCAAGTGACAAAAAGTTAGGAATAGAGCAAGGATAAACCATGCCTGCTGTTTTCTCCAAGGAGCAAACACCAGGGTTATTCATTTGACTTTCTTTGTCCAGCTACATTCACAAAGACTTCTATCACCCTCTTATCCCTTCACAAGTACAGCCTTGAGTGGAAAATCCCTTACTCTTAAAAAAGAGAATGCTGTTCAAATATTCCCTGATCTTTTCAAGGGTAAAATCCATTCCATTTTACAAGGTCTTTGAGAAAAGAATGTAGGGGATCTATGATTGATTTTTTAAATTTTATCTGACAGTCAAAATACTATAGTATCCTCTAGCACAACCCTCAGATGGCAGTCCACCAGCTTCCTCTTAAACATACCTTGGTCTGGAAGCAGCAATAGAGTTGGGTTAGGTACGGATGTTTTCGAGCCAGAGCCAAAATCCGTTTCTCTGTCATAGTGCAGTCTACATCATCATCCTGAAGGATGACATCCTTCTTTAGGACTTTCACAGCGTAGACTTCATCTTTGCCTTTGAGCTCCGCCAACATGACCTGTAATTAACAAAAACCACCCCTATAAGTCTATATATATAGGAAATTAAAAGAAACCCAAGTCAATACCAAGTGCTTTAAAAACTAACTCATTGTATCTTTAATTTTAAATAGTATTGTAGTATTTAAAATGTAAAGAGTATCCATTCCAATACAGCTACTATAATTTATTTGTTTTTAATCTCTAGCACTGTGTCCAGGCAAAGAAAAGTTCAATGCACATTTGTTAAACAAATTATATGAACATATTAATAGTTATTTCATGTGTTCATATAATTTGTCATACTCGCAATGAGTATAGCAAATATAGTATAGATTTTTTATCTGAACGTTATTTCATAAGCATTTCTCTATATAGTCTCCATTATATCATGGCTGCTGATACTCAATTCAAGTATATCTATAACAGTTTACTTAACCATGTACTTCAAACTAGTTTCATCCAATTATTAAGTATTATATAAATAAATTGCTTCAGGTGCTTTATACATATAACTTTTCTTTCTTTTAGATCATAGCCTTAAGATAGAAAATCTTAGAAGTGAATTATAGAGTTAAATGTGTACATTTCCTGACTTTCAAAAAGGATATACAATATAATCTGCCACTAGTAATGTAGAAGTGTTTTAGTTTCATGTACATTCACTAACGTTGGTGCTTTCACATAAAAAGCTTTGCTTATCTAATGAGTGTGAAATGTTTCCTCAATGCTGTTTTAACTTGTAATGAAACTAAAAATCTTTGTTCTCTAACTATATTTCTTTTTGTGTGAATTATTGTCCTCTGTCCAATTATCTACTGTTTTATACTACTGTATTCTTTAGGAATCCTTATAAGCTTGGTATATAAAGTTACTACCACTGTAATTTCTGCAAAGGTTTTTCGAAGCCTGCCATATGATTTTCTGTTATTTTTTCTATTAAACAAGGTCCTCTGTCTTTTTGTAGTTGAACCTGTCCTTGTTTACCTTTATGATTTCTTCTACAGCTTTAAAGCCAGGAATGTGATTCTTTCTCCAGAGAGTGAATTAACAGCTCTATTTTCTTAAAGTTTTCCTACCATTTGATATTTTTGCACTCATTTCCCTACTAATGTGACAAGATTTTTTCCCATTAAAAAACTCGTAAGTACAGTATTTCAGTCATCAGAGTTAAAGAGCAGTAACTCAGAAGCTTAATGAGGGCATTCAGGATGTTACACTGAAGACGTTTGTCACCCAAATACAATATAAAGTCTTTAAAACTGGCTCAAACTTTGGCAGCAATTTTTCTGAAAAAGCAACCCAAATGCTCCCCAGTCATCGAGGTTAGCATCCTGCTTACATCCTATGGAAACCTGGAGCCTCTGAACTTGCTTCTTTCCCCTTGAATCTTGCTCAGAATTAAACCAGGTCCTGCTTACATTCCAGAGTTATGCCTCATCAGAGGACTGGGGTCTGCTTCTTACATAACCAGTCTCTGAAGAATTTGATTGCTTCAGCCTTTGCTATTAGAGTCAATCCCACCAATGACTTTTGCTATTAAATCAATGCCACCTGCAGGCTCAGGATGAAATGTGGCAGATAAGGTGGCCGGGAATCAGGTCTCATCGTGAGCCACTTCCTCTGGAGAGAAGTGGAGCAGGTCTGTAGCTTAGCCTGCAAAAGTCCAGGATGCATGAGAGCATGGGATTCCCGGGAGCTCCCGGAGCCAGGCACCTGGCTCCAGAGCATGGCCACCTTGCTCTAGGAGGTCCTAGAAAGGTGACTCCCATCGATCCCAGGCATGGCTTTGTGATAAGCAGGGAATAATCAGGGGTCTAAGCTGAAATGTTAACCAGTTTCCTAGGTTCCCTGCTCTTTCATCTTCTAAAATAAGCTGGGGTTATTTTTGTCCATCTCATCCCACCTTCAGAATGCTGGCTAGTCACCATGAAGGCTTTAGTGGGCACACTCTGCACCCATGCCCCAGATCGCTGTGTTGGGCTCAGGGGAGCAGGAGAGAAGGGCTCCGAGGGCAGTGGTCCCTGATCCAAGACCCGAGATGACTGTGCCCATTCCCTCGCCACAGGCGGAGGATAAACAAGACGTTTAGTCAATGCCAGAGAAGTCACTTAAAATAACATCTAATTTACAAAGTAGTACACTCTAAGATTTCCTTTGAGCCTTAAGTTCACTCAGGGCAGAGATGCTAGAATTAATTTCCAAAATTTTTGTAATGAATTAAAAAAACAATTTCAGATGGATCTCTGAAAGGAAGAAAGCTCTCATGACTATTATTGATAATGGGAGGCCAAGCACACATAAAGCAATTTAAAATGCTCAGAGTGCTTTCTCGCCCGCTCTCTCACTTGGCTCCTGTTCCTATTTGACAAATGAGAAAAACTGAATCCCAGACAGGTGGAGTGACTACCCTATAGTCCTGCAGCTAGTGAGCAGCAGAACCCTGGTTCCTGTCTGCTTGGCCTCAGGACATTTTCATTTAACCAGGAAGGAAAATATAACCAGACCAGGCTGAAATGTTCATCACTTAATTTTGGATCAGACCAGCAGTTCTGCCCTTGCATGCCATGTACCTTGCCGAAGCTGCCTTTGCCCAACACCTTGATGAAGTTGAACTCATCCAGGCCCAAGCGCTTGGCCTGGCCTTGCCGGACTTCACCATTTTCACCCAGGCTCGCCAGCTGGCCATCGGTGGATGATGCCGCCCTGTGCTCTTCCCCTCGATTGTCAAATGACAAGGCCTTCCGGATGTTGTTTTCAAGTTCTTTTATTTCTAGGACCAAGGGTGACAAGATATTGCATTAATGTGCACTTCACAAGCCCTTCCTGTTAGGATCTGATATTCAAAATGTGCCCCTACCCCATGACTCTCAACCCTCCCTCTGGTTCTTCACAGCAACAGACCCAGCAACGCATTCCTGTAAGTCCCTTCATTTGCTCTGCATACTTTCACTGGCACCTAATTAATGTACAGCAAGGCCTGGGAACATAAAGAGGAGGACAACACAGTCCCCACCAATCCACTACTTCAGATCTGCTTTTTATTCTGGGACTGGGCCATCTCTCCGAAAGCCCCCTTCAGCTGGTATCCTGTTCCATTGTTCTAGGTGTAGTGCAGGAATCCTGGCCTTCCAAAGGCCATAGGGACCCTTCAAGTTTCCCTTGAAAATTAAAACACTGACTAATGGAAAACTGCTGTCGCAGTAATTATTGGTGAGGTAATTATTTCAATAACTGGGACTAAGAAGCCTTTACCTTCTATGGGACTTTATTTGGCTTTATTGCTGGGTTTATTCTAAATACCCATCTTCCATAAGGTTATTTAACCAAATGAGCAGTGGGCTTATCATTAACAAAAGAATTGTGTCCCAAGAGTGACATGTTGCAAATTTATCTTGGATGGGGCAGGAATTCCTCAGCAGTTTCATAACTATGACACAGCCTTGTGCTGCTGCAGGATGTGTGACCTGAATTAACCTGGGGATGATAATGCTGGGTGACTCTTTGACCTTTTCTATTTGAGAAAACTTTGTTGTTAGCTATACATTCACCAAGACATACACTCCTTTGTGTAGAAGTGGACATCTCGAGCATAATCCAATTTTAAAAGATGCTTGTGAATAACTGGGATCATAGGAGGGAAACACAAACTATTAACCTTTGGGAATCAGAATCAAGCAGGAGTGATCAGGTGCTGCTTGACATAAAGACAACTTTGCCTCCTTTACAGAAGGACTGAAGCCTATGAAAGCTCCATGATCTGGAGGCTTGACTTCTCTGAGATGTGTCGGGACAGAGTGCAGGGGAGAGGTGAGGACAGCTTCCAAGTCTACAGATATGCCCATGCCAGCTCCACAGTTTTCTATCACTTACTCTTAACTAAGTATAACTTTTGCTCTCAGCATAGAGCTTCTGCTCTAACTTGCAAACAAGTTATGAAACGAATTTTGGAAGACAGAACTTGGATGCTGGGGATATTAAAACTTGAAGAAAATATCTTTCTATGTGTTCTTACAACAGAGGGAAGAGGAATTGTGCCTTATTTCAGTTCTGCGATAATGCACTGTCTTGCTAAGAGGGTTTTCACATCTATTCGTCTTCACAACATGGCTGGGAAATACTGTACCTTCACAGACGGGGGACAAAGAGAGATCCTGAGGGGCATGGTGTCCTGCCGAGGCTGGACAGCAGGCTAGGCAGGAACCAGGCCTACAAACCCAGTTGCCTCACTCTTGCCTGGGGTTTCTTTACCATATGACTCTGTCCCCTTGAAGCTCTCAAAGGAGCTCTCAGCCTTATAAAAGCAAAACCTGAAAATACCCACATTGGATGGGGAGAGCATCTGCTTGTTTGGAGGCCCCTGGGAACCACTGGATTATTTACGAAGGGCTCAAACCTCTTTTCGGAGAAGGCAATGGCACCCCACTCCAGTACTCTTGCCTGGAAAATCCCATGGATGGAGGAGCCTGGTAGGCTACAGTCCATGGGGTCGCACAGAGTCGGACATGACTGAAGCGACTTAGCATAGCATTAGTAAACCTCTTTTGAAAGGAAGCAGAGTATAAAGGTGCAGAAAGTTAATCAGAGAAGCATGAAAAGGGACTCAGATCAATTATTTTGTGACCTCAGGACTGGCATACCCCCTGCAGCTGTTTTATTTACTTCTGGGGAAGAAGGGCTGGGTTGCAGTGATGACCTCCACAGACGGTTCCATGGCAAGGCTTCTGAGAATGGGGTCCCTAGGCCATAAGGGTTGATGTCTCGCCCTTACCACCAACTTAGTTCCTGACCTTTGGACAAAACTTAACTCTCTGCCTTCCACTTCCCATCCTATAACCTGGGGACAGTAAGGGAGCATAGACAGAGAATTGGCTTGAGTATAGAATGAGGATAAGGAAGACAAAAGGGGCTATAAGAACATCAAGGCACTATTGTTCTGACTTGTTAATGATTATTCCTGTTCTGCAGATGCAAACATCCCTTCCCAGTGAGATCTGGTTCTGGTCACCAGAGGGGAAGGTCTTAAATGTATATACCCCTCCTCAGTCTTGGCATCCTTAGACGCTTGCAGAATTCAGAAACCTTTGATGACTTCCAGCATTTTCTGATGGAGAAGGAGACATCCTGAGCTGAGCTCTAGAGGGGAGTCAGGTGTGGAGCTGGCTTCTCACAGGCTCTGCCAGCTTCACCTTCCTATCCCCACCCACCCATCTCCAGACTCCTGCCCTGATCTCAAGTTTTAGGTGTGATGGTGAAATTCAGGGAGGAAGGAAGTCAGATTCAACTCATCTGAGTGGTGCTGAGGGGCCTGGGAGCAGAGCTGGGCAGTGTGGTGAGAGAAGGGCTGTGCCCTCTGCCTCTCCTGCACATGGAAGCTGGAAGATAGGCGAGAGAAAAGAAAGAACCGCAGCTCCCCATCTCTCTCTCTTTTACCCTGCCTGGGAGTGATGTCAGGGTGGCAGAGCCATTCAGTGCCACACTCTCAAGAAATCTTTGCAGACAGAAATCACAGCTAAGGGGTCAGCAGGGAAGGTCACTGGGAGACCCTCCAGGGCTGCTGGCTGTTCTGCTCACAAGGCCATTCCTCGATGAAGAGGCATTGGACTCCTTGGCCCTTCCAAGGACAGAGCTCAGAGGTAAAGAAGCAAATCTGAGAGTCTCACCCTGGTCACAGGGGGAGGTGGGGGCCGACTTGGATCGATCTTCCTCAGACGGTGAGCTTCCAGAAGCAGGCTGCGGGGACTCAGCACCAGCAATGAGCTAGAGAGAGGGAGAGAACGAGGGGAGAAAAGGGTCAGAAAGGAGATGGGAAGTTTCCCTAAGGTCAAAAGCGTTAACATACGATGCCAGTGGCTGTAGGAGTCCCTCGTGCACAATAGCTCTTGCTGAATTGATCATCTGAAAGCAGAGACTCAAAGTTTCCTTTGTCAACTAAAGGAAAGAAAACAAGTGATGTCAGCTTGTTTAATTTTTATTCTATCCAAATACAACTGATCTTCCCAAGCAAAGCTCAACCTTACCCCTTCCATGAAACTTCTCTTGCCTACCCAAGCAATGCTAGTTATCTCATCCAGAGAAACTTGACAGTTGCTTGGTATTTATTCCCTACTTTGTTCAGCTTTATTTAGTTTGGGATCTCTACTCAGGTAGACTGTAGGTTCTCTGAAGGTTAAGAGCCTATCTAGTATTTGTATTGCCCCTAGGGATTGCAGAGTGATACACACAATAGAAGCTCAATAAACATTTTCAGATGTATCGATATTTGTCAGCAATCAGGAAATTTTTAGCAGGACATCCTCCATGAAGTCTAGGTCTTGGCATAGATGCTGGTATATTCATATTAAGTTCCCACTAAAGGCAGAAGTTTGCACTTAAAAGATCACAAGCACTTCTGTTCCCCTTTACTCTTGATCTACCCGCTGTGCACACCTGTCATTTCTGGAGGATCAGCTGCTTGCAAGGGGCAGGCTCCAGAAAAGCTGATGCTCCCACATAGAAGCTCCCTCAGCTTCTGGTCAAGGGCACCTGTCTTCCATCCTCTCCTACTAACTCAAGGTATTACTTGGTTTGTTTGACTTTTTCCAGCTTTTGCAGAAGCAACACAGCAATAAAACTGTCAGGACTGAAGTCTCTTAGTCTCTGACTCTGCTCCTTCCTTAATTTCTCCATGTTGGCTCCTTAGCACCAGGATCTCCCAAATTCAAGACAGACAGACAATGTCTGGTTACTCTCATTACAGGCCATGTAAATACAGGGGAGGGGGCAGGTATTGAGTTTTCTCTGAAATGTTCCATGACAGTAAAGATTCCAACTCAGTTTACTTCTAGCAAGAAACAAAATCATGTCTGCTGAACAGGACTCTCTGTAGAGCCCGTACATATGTGTGTTCAGCACTGTCATCACAGGGTATAAACACCCTGTTTATACCTAACCTGCCTTCTGGGTGGGGCCTCAGCATTAGGGGTGCTGACATTCTGCTTGCAGCTTCAATGTCCTGGGTCAATAACTGAAGTCCTCCTTCCACGTGGGACTGTCAAAAGCTGAGAAGAGCCACCAGAAGCACAAAATCTCACGTTAGTCAGGAGAGGGTGTTTTTTCCTCCAAACCTTACAAAATGGCTTTGTTTATTGGAAAGGTAAAGAAGAAAATGCTTAAGAAGACAAAAACAACCCAAACCTTCCCATTCAAGGGAAAAACCTCCTCTGAGAGGCAGCAGGGAAAAGCCATTGGTAGCTTCTAGAACAAGAAGGGAAACACAAAGCCCTTCAGAAAGTATTTCAAGGGAAATTTTAGGGACAACACTTAGGAGTTAAGACTGTAGAGGCACCCCGAGTCAGGCTTGTTTTCTAGTAAAAAAAAAAAAATAATAATACTGGGCAATGAGAGCCACTTGCCCGTACCACCCCACCAGGATTTCTTGCCCAGTTAACATGGTTACCGTTTTTTCATTAACTTACTCTTTCAGAGACCTCTTACATTTTTTAGGTTAGGAGCCAAGGCTAGGACAAGCCTTCAAACAAAATGCTAGAGATATCTTTAGCTCTGTTTACATCTGTGGGCCCTGACTTACCAAAACAACATTTTAGCAAATGGATCTTTTCCTACTGACATTCGGAATGTCACACGGATAGAGACAGGGCTTTGGTCACCAAAGACAGGCCCAGATGTTGCATGTCGTGGGACATTAACAATATTCCTAGGGCAGCCGAGTGCCAGCACTATCACAAATCTTCTTGGCTTGCTCCCGAGAAAAGAATGTGTTTCCAGCTCTTCATCCATTTATCCTCATTATAGTGATACCAGAGGCAAAGTTCAAATGCGAACATTGCTCTCATGCCAGTTTTGGAGGCAGATAAGGCTACTTCCCTGTCTAGAATTGAATCTTTTCTGGAGGGAATTCCAGAATCCTCACCTTGAAGGTGATACACCCCTAAGAAATGCAACACTTGAGACTTGCTTGGCTTTTCCTCACCTCTAGGATCGAAGGAGACTTTTGTGTTACCTGCATGACTTTTGCTTCTTTGTTTTCTTTAATCATATGCTGTTTCAAGTCCAGCGTCTCAACCCAGCAGTCTCAGAAGTGCACTCCAAGGGACTCTCAGGAAGTCAGCATGAAGATGCTGGCTCACATGAAGCTCCAGAAACACCACCCAAGAACCACTTACCTTTTTCCTCCTCTGGCCACTATTGGTGATCTTGTCTGGAGTAACACCCAGGTCAGCCAACACTTTAGCGATACCCCTGGCATCCACGCCACAGTTGGGAGCCACGTTGGTCTCACAGCGCCGGTGAACGTTCATCTTGCAGACTGTAAGGAGACACGGAGGAGAGGCTTCCAAAGGGTCATGACCTAAAACGTTACCTTATTGTGCTCTGATTGTAAAAGGAACACACGTTCATTTGTTAGAATTTGGAAAATGCAGGAAGACAAAAAAAGAAAAATTAAAAAATCACCCATCATCCCCTCACACAGATCTAAAATCACCCATCGAACCACCACATGGAGATAATCAGGCTATGGATAAATAAAAATCACACTGAAATTTCCCTTCAGGGAGCAGAACACTGACGGTAGAACTTAATTGGTTTCTCTGAAGAAAGTTCATTTGGATGCTGAACCCGAATGAGTCCCCTGTGTACAGTGTACTATACTACTCAGCTGCAGTGTGGGAATGTTCCTGAGAGAGGAATACTCACAGTAGTTAGCCCATCAAAAAGCTCATCTCTAAAAATGAGGAGCCTGAATAAGGTGACCTCCAAGGTCCCTTTCAAATCCAAAATCTGGATTCAAAGGAGCAAAGGCCCTGCTTGAATTTTGTTATTTGTTTCATCCGCATCACTTAAGCTGTCCTTGGTGCAGGACATCCAAAGTGAAAACATAAACTGTTTTGGTCACCAGTCCAGCATGTGAGGAGCTTGGAAGTTGTTGCTCCGTCCTATTGAGTAAAAAGCTGAACAAACTGGAAAATCAACAACTCTTCTTAAGATTGAACAGAGAAGTAACATCACAGGGCAAATTGCTGCCCTGTGGGAGAAACAGACAGGTAACTATTTGAACCATAACTTAGTGGAACAGAAACTCCCAAGCAGCAACCCAGTGGAAAACCAGCATAGGGTGGGGAAGCCTGCACCAAAATGGTGAACCCTTGGGGTCCCAGACCAGACGATCTGTCAGAGACTCGAGGCTGACCCCGTCAGAGTCCCCTCACTTTTGTGAGTTTACCTCTAGTTGTTTGACCATGTTCTCACAGTGAATATTGGAGAAAGAAATCCCTCATGCTGATCACAGGGAGAGAGGGAAGGAATTTTGAAATACAGCAGAGCTCCCTGTTCTTAGTAAGGCGGGCTCTTAGAAGAAGCTATTTCATCAGAGACTAAACTACTGTAGCTTTATCAGATCCTAAGCAACCTAGGGGAAGGAAAATACTCAACTCCAACTTGTGTTAGCTATCCCGTCCTATTTAAGGTGGGGGGGGACCCTAAGAAACATGTGTAAAGCCATAGTTCAGAGAAACAGGTTCACAGAAACACTGAGATCTAATCTCAGGACTACAGAATGCTTCCCCTCTCCCAACACCTTAGCACCATGTTACTAAAGGCCTGTTACTGCTGTTCCTGTTACTTGAGATGTCATGTCTGACTATCTCTCTCTCACACACACACAAATATGAGGCATATTATAAGGCAAAAAACCAGTTTGAATAGACAGGGCAAGAAGCAGAATCAGACTCGGACATGGCAGGGTTGCTAGAAAAACCAGGCCAGGAATTTAAAACACCTATGATTAATATGCTAAGGGCATATGTCAATAGAAATTTTCAAAACAGAAAAGCAAAAGGACATATACTGGAAAAAAAGACATAGAATATCTAAGAAATATAGAATAGCTGCAAAAGGCGTAACATGTGTATGAGAATACTAGAAGGAGAAAAAAAAGGGAAAAATGAACAAAAAAATATTTGAAGTAAAAATGACTGAGAATGCCCTCAAATTAAATTCAGATACCAAACTACAGACCCAGGAAGCTTGGAGAACACCAACAAATGACAGGAAAGAACAGGATAAATGAAAAAGAACAAAACCAATATGAAGCTACATCTAGGCATATCATACACAAGCTGCAGAAAATCAAAGATAAAGAAAAATAATCTTGAAAGAAGTCAGAAGGAAATAACACCTTACCCAAAGAGAAGCAAAGACAAGCATTACATCTGACTTCTCAGAAACCACATAAGCAAGAAGAGAGTAGAGTGAAATGTTTAAAGTACAAAAAATCCCCTTCATATGAACTAGCTCCATTCCAAGACATGTTCGTAAATCCAACTAAGTCCAACAAAGTTATCCTAGGTACTCAACTAACACAACTGGCTATGTAGCACTGTACTGTGATAGATTTATAATGTTTGCTTATAAAAAACAAATATAAAAATAAAGAAAACATTTTTAATCTTATAGTTCAGTACCTTGTACTCTTGTAGTGCTATAGTACCTTGAAAAGTGTAATAGTGAAGTACAATAGCTGGTGATTCTTAGCAGTGACAGTCACATCAACACTGCTTTTCCATTTGCTCCTAGACATCCTGGGCTTGAAATAAAGTTACTGTACTACTGTACTCTATACAGTACACAAAAGCACAACACTTATAGAGGAAGCACACACGTGACAATGTATACCAGGCATGTGACTAACTTACATGACTGGTCACGTGAACACACATTCACATCTTTGAAAGTTAGCAACCTCAAGGCTCAAATGTAGGGGACTTACTGTATTGAGAGGGGGGACAAATGCAGAATTCCGTACCCTGTGAAATTATCCTTCAAAAGTGAAGGAGAAATAAAGACTTCTTCAGACAAATAAAAATTGAGGAACTTTATTGCCAATAGACCTGCCTTGCAAGAACTGTTAAAAGAAGCTCTTCAGAAAGAAGCAAAGTGCTATCAGTCGTTTTCCTTCCCTCAGTCATCAGAAACTCAGATCTACATAAAGAAAGGAAGAACATCAGAGAAGGAATAAGTGATGGTAAAATACAAACTTCTATTTTTTAAATTCTTACATGATCTAACAGATAATTTTTCAAGATAACAATAGCAATGATGTTTTCAATTATTATGCTTATATATATATCATATGTATAGAAAATATATGCTTATGTATAAGTGAAATGAATGACAACAATGATATGAGGAGTAGGACAGAAGAATAAGAATTACTTTGTTATTATAAGGTATTAATACTTGTACCTGGGGCTTCCCAGGTGGCACCAGTGGTAAAGAACCTGCCTGACAATGCAGGAGACATAAGAGATGCTGTTTTAATCCCTGGGTCAGGTAGATCCCCTGGAGGAGGAAATGGCAACCCACTCCAGTAGGAGAATCCCATGGACAGAGGAGCCTGGCGGGCTATAGCCCATGGGGTTGCAAAGAGTTGGACACGACTAAAGCAACTTAGCACACATGCAATACTTGCCCTATCTGTGAAGTATTAGAACATTATTTGAAAGTGGACTTGGATTAGTTTTAAATGTATACTGCAAACTCTAGGGCAACCATTAAAATAAGTTTTAAAAAAATAACAGAAGAATGGATATGCTAAGAAAAGAGAAAAAATGGAATCTTATAAATCGTTCAATTAAAACCACAAAAGGTGGAAAAATGTGAAAGACAAAAATAGAAACAGAGTAAGGGCATCAAATGGAAAACAATAACAAAAAAAGATGGTTATTAATCCAAATATACTGAAAATCACTTTAAATGTCAATGGTCTAAATACATTGAGTAGAAGACAGAGATTGTCAGAGTGGATCAAAAAAGAAAACCCACATATTATCTAGAATAAACACACTTTAAATATGTAAGATACATATAGATTAAAATTAATGTATGGAGAAAGATATATCAAGCTAATGCTAATTAAAAGAAAGCAGGAGTAGCTACATTAATTTCTGATAGAGTAGACTTCAGAGCAAGGAAAGTTATCAGAGATATCAAAGGGCACAACAATAAAGGGAACAATTCTCCAAGAAGACATTAAAATCACACTCCTGGTATTTACTCAAATGAGTTGAAAATGTAGGTCTACACAAAAACCAGCACACGGATGTGTACAACAACTTTATTCAAAATTATGAAAATTTCAAAGCAACTAAGATGTCCTTCAGTAGCTGAACAGCTAAATTGTGGTACACGCATATAATTGAATATTTGTCAGTACTAAAATACATTAGCTATTAAACCATAAAAAGACATAAAGGAACCTTAATTGCATATTACTAAGTGAAAGAAGCCAACCTGAAAAAAAACTATACATCATATATAGCACTTACTATATGACATCCTCCTCCATGACAGAAAAGCAAAACTGTGGAGTTGTAAAAGGATCAGAGATTGTCAGTGGCTGCAGGGGAGGCAGGGAAGAATAAATAGCCAAAGTACAGAGGATTTTCAGGACAGTGAAACTACTATCTATAAATACTATAAGGATGGATACAGCATGTTGTACATTTGTCGAAACCCACAGGATGTTCAGTACAAAGAGTGATCCCTAATGTAAACTGAGGGATAATGATGCGTCAATGCAAGTTCATTGATTTAACAAATGTATCACTCTGGTGTGGCTACTGATAGTGAGGAAGGCTGTCTGTGGGCGGGGGTAGGAGGGTATGCCGGAAATCTTTGTACTTGCTCAAGTTTGCTCTGAACCTAAAACTACTCCAAAAGCTAAAGTCTATTAACACACATATACACACAGACTTTCTGGAATAAAACCAGGCAGGATGACCACACCTAAGGGCTCTGCGCTACCTGACCACTGACCTGGAGCGGGGCACAGACCCTACTCTCCTTCATCTCCAACGCAGGCTTGAAGAGCTCAAGTGAATTACATGGCTGAAGATGCCCACGGAGCCAAAGGCAGGAATATGGGGGTGGAGAAGCATGTGTGCTGATGGGAGGGGAGCTTTCTCAGGCAATATAAACAAAAAGAAAGCCCCACCATAGCCTGAACATGGTGCCGCCTCCATTAATTGAGTTATTACTAAAAATGCTCAAAAATCCTCAGACCCATGCCAGACTCCAGGCGACAGCACTCTTAATTCTTTGTCCCACTGCCCTTAGCAAAACTACTCTTTGACACTCAGCTCAACTCATCTGCATGTCCATCCATTCCATCTCATACAAGTTCTCTTCTGTCTCTTGAGGTGACAGAATGGACAAGGATGAAGCAACGGAATGAAGAAAGAGAATTTCGTAGCACGGGTAGCTTATCTATGTGATTTAGCCGCTGGCGCCCTCTGGTGTTGTAACACCAGACCCGTCCATCCTAATGAAACAAATTCTCTCAGGTTGACTGGTCAGCAAAACAAGATCTTTGGGCACTTCATTTTTCATTTTAAAAAATTCTGTTATTTCTTTGGGAGAACTGTATAGTTGTCTTAATATGTAAGGTTAAAAAAAAACACAAAAAACCCAGTGACATGTCAGTTAACATGAACCACATGAAAAAGCGACTTTGAAAGTCTGGAAACACGAGGGCAAAGCTGGCTGAGAGAAGGGAACTTGACCTAATTTAAGCAGCCACAGTGGGTTTCCCGGAAGCTGGAAGTAACATCTGGAGGCCGCAGGTCAGGAAGACGAAGTAAATGTTAGAACCAAAGAAACGTGAAGCTCATTTATAGTAATGCAAGGCAGACAAACCGGTTGAATCACCCCCTTCTCTCCGTCATCCGGACTGGTGAGCACCCAGCCGCCAGTTCCCTAAGGATTCCCGTTCTAGGCTGCTTAATATTGTTCATTTTTCAACCGCTTCACCAGGATGAGCTGCACTGCTGGGGCTCTTCAAAAACGAAGATCATTATTCTACTTCTGCCCAGGGTCTCATCACCCATTTGTTGAGCTCCTACTCTGTGCTATAGGTGGTGCTGTCCTCAGGACAGACGGGGGCTGGGGCATGCTGACCTTCATTTTGGTTGCCATGTTTCCATCCTTTCCATAGCTGAGATTAAAGCTGGTGTTGCAGTGGGGTGGGTTAGGCTGTTGGGAATCCTCCCAAAGCAGGCAGAAGACCTTGTGAGAGAACAGTGACAAAGAGAGACAGGCAGGCCTAAAAAGAGGCCAGAAATCTCTTTACATGATGGTGATCTGGCCCTTGTGGGTGAGCCAGAGCGGTGGTTTGATAGCATAACAGGTTACAGCCAGCCACACCACGCTCAGGGGCAAAACACACACAACCGTGAGCAGGAAGTTGTGTGCTTGTGTCATGGAGGTTGGCAGGGGTGGGAGAGTGCTTGATGCAGAGTCCTGGGTAGGAGACAAGAATGGGAGTAGCAAATGTACACAAAAAGGCTTAAAAGGACCCCAGCAAATTGTTAGTAGTGGTTACGGCTGGAGACAGACATGGTAAGAGAATATAACGGACTTCAATATTTTTATACATATACTTCAGTCTTGCTAGAATCTTTCATAGTGAGAATTATTTGTGTATTATTTGTGTTTTTTTAACTCTAAAAATACAAATAAAAGTTGAAGATATGACAAGGAAAAGTGAAAGTCGCTCAGTTGTGTCTGACTCTTTGTGACCCCATGGGCTATACAGTCCATGGAGTTCTCCAGGCCAGAATACTAGAGTGGATAGCCTTTCCCTTCCCTAGGGGATCTTCCCAACCCAGGGATCGAACCCAGGTCTCCCGCACTGCAGGTGGATTCTTTACTAGCAGAGCCACTAGGGAAGCCCTACGACAAGGAAACTGTTAAAAAATAATAGTAAAGGGCTGATATTTTCAAAACTGATGAGAATAAAAATCCTTTTTCATAACTTTACTGTTTTTTTTTTTAATATCCACTTTTTTTAAATGGAAGGAAGGAAGAAAGGAAGGGAAGGGAAGGGAGAGAGAAAACCTTCCCTTCCTCCTATCTTTGTGGCTCCTATGGCCACTTTTCATTACTTTCATTATAATTCTCAGAAGGTGGATATGAAGTTGGAGTTAAAAGAAAAGTCCAGGGTCACCTAGCCAGGGGGCCTCCCTGCAACCACCCAGCCCAAGCAGTGGCTGAACAAGCACAGACCAGTTCCCTGGACTCCTAATCTGGGATCTTCACTGCTTCCAGCTCTCTGCCTAGGGGGTTTGCCCCAAATAGATGGCCTGTTCTTCATTACCTGCAGGAACGGGAGTAACTCTCTGCCCCTTAGTCCACAAAAGCAGCCTCGGCTCACAGCTGCTATTAGGATAGAATCTCAGAGAGAGTCAAGAAGCCAGGAAGAAGACTCTTCGGGACTCTCCAGGCCAGACCTTTTCCAACCTTACCTCATTCCCTACCTTGGCACAGAGCTGCAGTTAGGGTGGCCAGGCAGGAGCAAGGGGCTCACCCCAGAGGGGGACAGGAAAGCCAGGGCTGCTGCAGGCCCTGCAGGGCAGACTGAATTGTGTAAAGAGGTCTGGCTTTCTGTTAAACTGCCCCAGATGCTGGGTGATGTCAAGGCAGGTGTGCTGGAGACGTGTGAGCTCACAGGCAGAAGAGAAGTGGGGAGTGGGCAGGGTGGCCAGGGCAGGTGAGAACCCCACATCTTCTTTAGAGAAGGAAACAAAAATCATAAGGTATTGGGAGTCTTTACCTCTGGGGAAACTGACTCCATAAGTCAATGGAGAAATGAAGCACATGTGAGAGGACCCTGGAGGCATTCACTGTGCAGGAGAAGGTCAGGTTAAGGAAGCAGTAGACTTAAAATAAAATGAAGAACAAAAAAGAGTTCAAATGCCTTAGTGATGCTAGTATTTGAACATTTGAAGCTAATTTCTGCACCATCTAATAGCGGCTGAGGTGCTCAGACAGACCCTCAATGAGTCTATAGAGAGGTACAGTGCAACTGTGCCAGCACTTAAATCGTAAGATAAAGGACAGGAGGAAATCCCCTGGTGGTCCAGTGGTTAGGACTTTGCACTTTCACTGCCAAGGGCACAAGTTCAACCCCTGGTTGAGAAGCTAGGACCCTGCTAGGTGACAAAAAAAAAAAATACAGCAATGAAATATCCTGCCTTAGTGCTGGTGTCTTTCTACCCTGATAAAGGAGCTCAGTTACTCAAACACAGCCTGTGAGCATTCTCCAAGTGTCTGGCTCTTCTGGGCTGTGGGAGGCAGGAGGCAGCCCAGAGGATGGTGGTGGGTTCCCACCGGTCCCTAGTTGTATCCCTCTGTGCACACTGGTCTCCAGTCCCTGCCAGTAAAAGTTGGTAATTATGCTCTCTCTCCCTGGCTGGCAGAGGGACAGTCTCTGGAAGAGTATATCCACCACCTTTGAACCCATGTGGCTCAGGCAACTTCAGGCTGAAGGGAGAGTGACCAGGACCATCTCATGGATCCTTCCCTATAGACACAAGCTCAAGAAAAACCTGTTTCACTGAAAACACCTGAACGTTTTATCTGCAGGAGTGGGACGGGCAACAAAGCTGAAGCCACAGACCAGCAGGTCAAGTGGCTTGTATCCCACAATGACCAGGTGATGGGGGCTCCAGCCCAGTAGGCCAAGCCAGCCTGATTCAACAAAGGTGAAGACCTGATGGAGTCTCCATAGATAGGAGAGGGCGTCAATCACAGACCAGAGGCAGTGCAGGAGCCAGCTGCCTGGGTTTAACTCCAGCTCCCTGGGGACTTGCTCTGAGACCCCAGGCAGGTCAGTAATCTTTGATTTATTTTTCTTAGCAATCAAAGGAGTGGAACCAGACTTAGACCCAGATAAGTAGGGGCCCCTGCCCACGACCCTCCTAGCCTCTTCTGGCCATCACCCTCTCCACAGGATAAGGCACCTGCAGGGACAAAAAGACTTGAGGTTGAAAAAGGATAAAAAGTGAGAAGAAAACACAGGAGATCGGGGGCAGTGAAACCACTCTGTATGATACTGTAAGGGTAGATACATGTCATTATACATTTGTCAAAACCCACGGAGTGTCCAACACCAAGAGTGAAATTAATGTAAATTATGGATATTGGGTGATTATGATGTGTCAGTGTAAGCTCAGCAACTGTTCAACAAATGCATCTCTCTGGTGGGGGATGTTGATGGTGGGAGAGCCTGGGTATATGTGGGGACAGGCTATATACAGGGAATCTCTGTACCTTCTACTCAGTTTTACTGTGACTAAAAAATAAATTGAGAGAGAGAAGAAAAGCGCAGCAGGAGGAGAAAAGGAGCAAGAGGGAAAAGGCCAAGTCATGGTAACAGAGGACAGGACAGGAGTATCTGTAAACCTTTGTTGGGGCCCTAAGTTCTGAATGGCCTCTACCTTCTCATCTCTGTGTAGCCTGTTCCTCTCATGTCCTGCTGGGCTCCAGTGACCAGGAATCCTTGCTTGAGGCAGCCTCATTCTCCCCATCCTTTATTTGAGCAGGCTTGGGGTGCTTCCTGCCAAAACAGAGCTGAACACACCGTCCCCTGGCCCTGCCTTCTCCCGGGGTCATCCAGGGACCCACAGCCCTGGCAGCCATGTCTGGGTGTTTGGGCTGCCTCCTTCAGTTATCAATATTTATGAGATGATGGTGTCTTCATTTAGATTCCCTAGATAGATCAATAATTAATAGAGTTACTTAAAACCAGACATGGCCTCATCAGAGTCCCATCCAAAGCAGGCGCTCTGCTTCCTGGCAACCACTACTCAACTTTCCAAAAATGCATCACTCCTCTGCTGAAAGCATTCAAAACTCCTGCCGCATTGTTTTCTTTCTCTTCTTTTTGTTTCCATGTCACTTAATGGCAAAAAGATTTTGGACAGGCCCCATTTCTTTCAGGTCATGTGCTGGAATTCTAGAAGGGGAAACGTCTGGGAAGCTCACACAGAACATAAGATGTGTCAGCGGCCAGCACTTCCTCCTGTCCTGTTCATCCTCACTTCTTACAACAGCTATTTCCAACCCTCCTCGTGCCTTCCACACCCCCCTTACTTCTCACCTCAACTCAGAAAAGGATCTCCTATTTCAGAAGTAAGAGAACTCTCTCCCTCCGCTACCCCACCCCGTAACTCAGAAGTCTGGCCAATGTCTGTATTGATCAAAGTTGGGGAAATTAACAAGGGTTAGGTAATAAAATGAAATGGCGTGCTATTTATTGTCTTTATCACTGATAACACTCTAATTAATGTCATCACTACCTAATCTTCTTTATTATCAACATCAAAAACAGAGTAATTAAAAAGACTTTTCTGCTTTCATGTTAGAAGTGCCACAGTCTGGGGTTGTCTTTTATCTGCTGACCTTTTTTTTTTTTTAATTATTGTTGGAGCATAGTTGCTTTACAATGTCCTGCTTGCAATGTGGTACAGCAAAGTGAATTAGCCATACATATACGTGTGTGTTAGTTGCTCAGTTGTGTCCAACACTTTGCAAACCCATGGACTGTAGCCTGCCAAGCTCCTCTGTCCATGGGATTTCCCAGGCAAGAATACTGGAGTGGGTTGCCATTCCCTTCTCCAGGGGATCTTCCCAGCCCAGGTTTTGAACCTGAGTCTCCTGCATTACAAGCAGATTCTTTACAGTCTGAGCTACCAGGGAAGCCGTATACATATAACCCCTTTTTTGGATTTCCTTCCCATTTAGGTCACCACAGAGTTTCAAGTAGTGTTCCCTATGCTATAAAGTAGTTCTCCTTAGTAATCTATTTTATACATAAATGCTGGAGAGGGTGTGAGAGCAGGGAATCCTCTTACACTGTAGGTAGGAATGTAAATTAATACAGCCACTATGGAGGACAGTAAGGAGTTTCCTTTAAAAACTTAATAAAAAAAGGAACTTATTTTTAACTGCAGTGCCCTCAAAAGATTCAGAACTGATATGACCATTCTGCCAGTCATCTCCTCCTGGACTCCCTTCCGTGACACAGGACATGTGTCTATACCCAGGCCTGGCTTTGAGACTTTCCCTTCACCAGGAGGAGGGGTATCCATCTATCTCTCTATCCCTGTTCTATCAACAATCCACTGTCTCTCTTGGCTCATTAATGGTTTCTTTTTCCACTGTCTTTTTTCTGATTATAAAAAATATCCTGAAAATACTTCACCTTCTGTTTTTACTCCAGCCTCTGCACTTGGGTGATCATCCCCATCAGGACAGCTCCTGCTGAGTGCACTAGTGATCTCCTTATTGTTAAATCGAACCCCATGTTCCATCTTTTTTTTTTCAATTTTATTGAAGCATAACTGACCTACAATACCATGCTGGTTCCAGGTGCACAAACATAGTGATTCAATATTTCTATATATTACAAAATGAGCACCACAGTAAGTCTAGTTACCATCTGTCACCATACAAAGATACTACAGTATCATTCAGTCTATGCCCCACGTTGTACATTTCATCTCTGTAACTTTTATTTTGTAACTGGAAGTTTGTACCTCTTAATCTCCCTCATCCCCCATCCACCTTCCCTCTGGCAGCCACCTGTTTGTTCTCTATATCTGAGTCTGTTTCTGTTTTATGTATTGTGGTGCTGGAGAAGACTCTTGAAAGTCCCTTGGACAGCAAGGAGATCAAACCAATCAATCCTAAAGGAAATCAACCCTGAATATTCATTGGAAGGACTGATGCTGAAGCTGTAGCTCCAATACTTTGGCCACCCAATGTGAAGAGCTGACTCCCTGGAAAAGACCTTGATGCTGGAAAAGATTGAAGCCAAAAGGAGAAGAGGGCGGCAGAGGATGAGATGGTTAGATAGCATCACTGCCTCAATGGACATTAATTTGAGCAAGCTCAGGGAGATAGTTAAGGACAGGGAAGCAGGCGTGCAGCAGTCCATGGGGTCACAAAGAGTTGGATGCAACTTAGCAACTGAACAACAATAACAACAACAACAAGATTCTACGCACCATTTGTCTTTCCCTGTCTGACTTATTTAACTAAGCATAATACCTCTAGGTCTACTCATGTTGTCACAAATGTCAAGATTTAATTAATTTTTATGTCTCAGTACCATTCCACTGTGTGTGTTTGTGTGTGCGCGCGCACGTGCATGCACAACACCTGTTCTTTACCCATTCATCTGTTGATGGATACTTAGGTTGCTTCCATATCTTGGCTTTTGTAAATAATGTTGCAATGAACACAGCGGGTATGTGTATCTTTTCAAATTAGTGTTTCTATTTCTTCAGGAAAATAGCCAGAAGTGGAGTTGCTGGATCATATGGTAGTTCTATTTTTCCATGTTGTACTTGTTACTTTAAATAACTTTTTGGAAGCATTTGGCACTATCCATCACTCCCTTTTTAAAATTTTTAAAAAGTACTCTCAGTTCTTTAGGATTCTATGATTCCACTCCTTGCCACTTCCCCTCCTGTCTCTGAGGCCCTTCCCTCAGAGTGTGCAGTTCCTTTGCACACTCATCCTAGGATGCTGATACCCTACCTCATCCCCAGATTCCCAAGGTGTCTTCTTTCTTCACTCAAGGTACTTATCCTGGGGATGATATCTACTTTATAGGTTAACTACTACTCAAACATTGACAAATCCAAATCTAAATGCTCCATCTAGACGTCTTCCCTGAGTTTCAGTGAGAATTTCCAACAGTCAGACAGCTTCACACTGGTGCCTCAAAGTCAACACGTCCCCAGCTCAACTCCACCATCTCTGCCTCTAGCCCTGCCCTCCCTCATTGGTTCCCTGTCTCAGCGAGTGGTGTCACCATCCTCCCAGTTGGATCTGATCACTACAGACAATAAATCACTCATCAATATCTCCTAGGTTATTTTCCTTCTCTGTTCCCACTATAGCCAATACCTTATTTCCAATCTTCATAATTTCTCACTGGGATCCTTTCAGTGACCAATTGGTTCACAGCTTCAGTTTCCTTCTTATACTTTAGCTCTTTCTCTAATTTTTTCACAATGGGAATTTATGAATGATGCATTCAGTAATAATTAAATACTGTTTTTATAACAAACTAATTTAATAGTTTAATACATTTTCAAGCTTAAGTTTACTTAAATAGTGGCTGATTTTATTTTTCTGGGCTCCAAAATCACTGCAGATGGTGATTGCAGCCATGAATTAAAAGACGCTTATTTCTTGCAAAGAAAGTTATGACCAACCTAGATAGCATATTAAAAAGCAGAGACATTACTTTGCCAACAAAGGTCCATCTAGTCAAGGCTATGGTTTTTCCACTAGTCATGTATGGATGTGAGAGTTGGACTATAAAGAAAGCTGAGCGCCGAAGAATTGATGCTTTTGAACTGTGGTGTTGGAGAAGACTGTTGAGAGTCCCTTGGACTGCAAGGAGATCCAACCAGTCCATCCTAAAGGAGATTAGTCCTGGGTGTTCATTGGAAGGACTGATGTTGAAGCTGAAACTCCAATACTTTGGCCACCTGATGCGAAGTGCTGACTCATTGGAAAAGACCCTGATGCTAGGAAGGATTGAGGGCAGGAGGAGAAGGGGACAATAGAGGATGAGATGGCTGGATGGTATCACCGACTTGATGGACATGGGTTTGGGTGGACTTAGGGAATTAGTGATGGACAGGGAGGCCTGGCTTGCTGCGGTTCATGGGGTTGCAAAGAGTCAGACACGACTGAGCGACTGAACTGAACTGAAAATAATAAATAACTGTTTTTAAACAGTGTCTGTGAGATATTCCTGGCCAATAGTTCATGATTGTCCAACTCTGTGAGCAAGTTAGACTAGCTTGTGACACTGGACTTCTATCAGACCCCAGAGTGTGAACCCTCCTCTCCATATTATGTGGTATCACCTGTGTCACTTAGCACACTTATTTGAGCAGAAGTCAATTCAAAGGCAGAACAGCAGGAAATAAAGGAGGAAACTCAGACCCCGAGGTCAAGGTTCAAACCCTACTTCTGCTCACGAGCTACATGAAGAGGTTAAATTAGTCTCTGAGCCTATTTCCTCTTGGGGGCCAGGGGGATAATATAACATCCATCACAGGTCTATGAAGGAGCAATCTGTCTTATGTGACAGCATTTTAGCAGCGGTTTTTCTGAAAGTAAACTCTGAACCACGGATGGTGACAGAAAAATGTCTATGACTTATTTCACAGTCTAACTCCAAAAACTTTTCTTCCCTTCTACTCCAGTGTATCTTTTCCTTAATTTTTTCCTGCACTTTTTCAGACTCATCTTGTGGTCCCAGCTTGTTCACTATCCTAAAAGGTGGAATCACACTTTCTCTCTTCTGATTCCCTCTATGGAGACCGCTGGAAGGCCTCTGCACAGAGACTGTCTGGCAAATGCTCAGAGTAACTAACAAGGGCTGAGCAAGGGCTTGGGCCCAGTCCTTTGGTCAGCCCTGGAAAGCACTCTCGAGGCTCCAAGAAGAAAGATTCTTTAAGTGGAGGGACAGCAGGGGCTCAGGTGCAAGGGGAGGGGGATAGCAGGACCCAGAGCCTTACCTTTGCACTGCAGACCCTGCCGCAAGAGGCCCCAGAGCAAGGAGCCACAGTGATCGCAGAAGGTGGGGACCTTGTAGTTGTGGATCCCGAACTTGTGAGGCATGTTGACACTGAACCGCTGGGAGCCCACCTGCAGGGACAGCAAATCACAGGGTCAAAGCCAAGCTCCTTGCTCTGAAGCTTCCTGGGAACATAGTGAAGACAGCCTTCCTCCCAGGGCCCGGACCTCACTTTCTCTGTGGACTTGGATCCCCTACCAGTCCTATCCAGGACTCAAGACCTCCAAACTCCATGGCACATAGCACTCAATCTGAACCTCACATTTTGGCCTTGAAGAGCTGTCATTAGGTGACAGGATTGTGGGATCAATGAGACCCTGGGGGTAGAAGAGGCAGGAAACATATTACTGTAGGTATTGAAGACATGCTGGGTTGATACTAAGAGGAGAGTTGTGGTCTCCCAGGACTAGCCCCAAAGGGATGTGGTGACAACCAAGGTAAAGAGGTAGGGAAGCATCCCAGGTGACTAGGAGGTCTGTGGGGGCAGGAGAGCTGTGTGACCCTCAGCTGCAGCCACTAAGGACTCTCAAGTATCAGACGATGGTGAGTGAGAATGATGACAAACACACAAGACTGTGCTGCAGGATCAGCGAGACTGCGAGCATCCAGGAAGGCGGCACAGGTGTAGTTCAGATGCACACAGCACTCAGAGGAAGATACAGCAAGAGGGGTGAGTAAGACCAACAGAAAGGGCTCGGGGAGGGAGAAAGATGGAATAGGAAGATTAAAAGCCAAAGAGGAAGAGAAGGAAGGAAGATAACACAAAGAGAGAGCATTCTTGGTTAGTCGGGGAACGGCAAAAGTCCTAAGTATGAGCACAGAGACACAAGACAGGATGAGGGCATCGGCCAAGTGCTTGTGGCCCAAAGTTCCAGGGAGCCCGTTGGCAAAGCCCCCTTTTAATGGGAGGGCATTAGATGCTTGGTGTTTAGAGCCATGTGGGTGTGGGGTGTAAATGTATGATGAGTGTGTACATGCCTCACACTGCAGGTAGTTACACAAAAGAATGAAAGGTTTGTCCCCTGAGGGCTGTGCCCAGCAGAGGGCACAGTCATCACCCTGATGGGCCAGGAATATAGTAACTAAAAGAGACTGGCCTCAGGGAGCAGCAGGACAGGCAACCAATTCCACTACACTAAGAAACCCAATCAATCCCTGGCAATTAATCTCCCTTGGGACATGTACCAAGTTTGGGAACACGCCTCATTGGTAACTTCTTTTCAGCACTCAATATGCCAGAAAATACAATCAGAAAAACTAGGTCACAGATTAAGCTGGGTTCTGTGCATTTTAAATCTCAACCCTCTAGCCTGCATGGCATGAAGTCATAGGGTCTCCTTCCAAGGAGGTGTGAAAGAGGTTTAGAGGTTCACAACTGATAAAACTTATGAGATCATTTTTTAAAAACTTATTGAGACTTATGAGCTCCTTAAGAGCAGGAATCATGTATTTCTCTTTGTTTCTGTGGGTCATGGAGCAATCATCTGGCATACAGGAAGTGCTCAATAAAATGTCCCTAAGTAGAAAGAGAGACTCACAACAAGGAAATTATCTTTTTCTCTCATTTACATAAAAAACTAATGAGAGTAACAGCATACTTAATGGTTACGATCCTAGAACAGGAGTCAGGAGAGCCAGGTGACAGTGACTTGCGATTTCTACCACGACTGTAGAACCTCAGTAAATGACTTTGGTGCTTTGGGCTGTCTGCTTTCCAGGGACATGGGATGCTCAGTCTAAGCCTTGTCCTTTCCTGCTTTCCAGAGATGGTGTGAAATCAAAAAGAGATGGAAATGCTTTCCATAAAGATGGAAAATGTTTTGGGTGTCAAGGTGTCATTTTGTTGAATTGTTTTTAAGAAGCAGGTAGAAAACCCTGCTTCTTAAAAATAGAAGGGACTCCTTTTGGAAGCCTAATTATAAACCTGCCTGATTATAAACCTATCTGATTGTAATCCCATCCAGGGTCTCTCTCACACTAATGGCCTATGATTATACATTATTTATTTATTTTACCAAGAATTAAAAGTATGTCTTTGAAATCAACTGTCCTGAACACAGATAACTCCTCTACTCACATTCACATCTGTCATTTTCTCTAAGAGGTTTTTTACATCTGTTAGTGGATCCACTCTTCTCTCAATTACTCAGTTAAGAGAAACCTGGCTTCAAGTCAAATTTTCTTGCTTCTTTACCCCTAACGTTTGTAACAGTCAATCTGACACTAGTTTCTAAGATGAAGAGAACATAGTACAGTGGTCAAGGACTCAGACTCTGGAATAGACTGGCTGGCTTTTTCACACACTGGGCCATGAGGTTTAAGGCAAGTTAATTTGACCTCTCTATGCTTCTATTCTCTCTGGTGGAAAATGAAGATGGATCTCATTAAGGTTGTTATGGCTTTAAATAATATACGATGAAGTGCTTAAATCAGGGCACAGTAAGTACCCAGTGAATGTCAGCTATTGTTATTACTGTGGTTCTTCCAGCCTCTTAAGTGTTTCTTAGATTCGTTAATCCCACTCCGTTCCTCCATCACCTCATAAAGATAAGGCTCCTGCTTGTGTGTTCTGTCTCTCACTGTTTATGAGCTGTGTGGAGCCCTTGACATGTCAGTGAGTCCCTTCACTGTTTCAATGAGATAATGACATAAAATAACTCAAATTTTCCTCTGGGCTTTCTTTTGGGGACCATACAACCCTTGGCATCATATCCACATGCACAAGCCCGACTTTGAGCTGCACTCATTCTGTAGGTTGTACCTCATGCCGGAAGGCTGTGGACAACTCCCTTCATTTTTGATCAACACAATGAAGAAAGCAACAGGACCTCAGAGAGATAAGGTTTTTCTTGGGGACCGCAGAGGAGGCAGTGGAGGGTGGGGATGGCAGAGAAGAAAGCCCAGAATTTCAATGTTATAAATATTTACCTCGTCGGGAGTTTCCTGTTTCTTTAATCCAGCGCACTTCGTAATTATGAGCTCATGGCATCGCTTGTGGACCACGCAAGTGCAGACTGCAAACAGCAAAACACGAGAGAGCTGAGCGACAAGCAGGGGAAGAAAGGTTCCATCCTGGGATTCAATGAGGTCTCTGCGGAGGAGCAAGGGGAGCCCTGCCCCTTCTGTCTCCCACGCAGAGTCTTATTGTAATGCCCTTTATGCAATCACTTCAAACATTCTGCCATCAGAGCCATTAGGGTTTCCTAAATGCTCTGGAGAAGAACGGACCATTTATATCCAAAGGGCATCAGCAGTTTTCTCTAGCTCCAGGAGTACCAATCAATTTTCGTGCTTCTCTATGCCAGCGTCAGGAAACAATCGCCCAGTTGTGAAGCACTGTCGACCCAGGGTGCTACTGTTCCCTGTGCTCCATTCAAGGTCCCACCAGGGCTGGCTGGGGTGGTAGGGAGGCCAGCAGCATGTGAGTGGGTGTTCTGTGACTTAGAAGTTCTCTAGCTCCTTGATCTAGATATACCTTTTGTGCCAAATTAAAAAATTTTCATTTTATGCAATACTTCCCCAAGAAATGGCTGACGCTCTGTCTGTAGTGTCATGGGCCAGTGTGGGCAGTAGGTGATGCAAGGAATCTAAGAACTGTCACATGTGTAACTGTTTGTTCACACATTACCCCCAGGACACAGCCACGTCCCAGAGAAGCTACACCAGTCCCCCAGGGGTGAGATTCAAGTCAACCAGTGGCTGGCCTCCCAGTTCCAACCACAGAGAAGCTTCAGCATGAGCTCATCACATACCACCCTCCAGTTCTAGATAACTTAACCTTGCATTTGTAGTCAATTAACTGAGGAAGAAACAAACCCTCTCATAGTTCCAAGCAACTGTTAAATGTTTAAGAGCTAATGATGGTACAGAAGAGACAAAAAAAAAAAAAAAAAAGAGAGGGAGAGAGAGAGAAGCAGCAAGGACCACGAGTGAGACAGAGTGAGACAAGCAGGGGAGGAAGCTTCTTCAGGGAGCTGGAGAGTGGGGAGCTAACAGAACACACAGAACGCGGTTCAGGACACAGGGGGCCTCCAAAGGGCATCTTCCTGAAGCTTTCCATTTCATGGGGAAAGAAGAAGGTGCACCGAGAACACTGCACCAAAAGGCTGGGACCCCTGGGTCACCTGCAGATGGTGGTCCCCACAGGTACTCCTATACAACTACTCCCACAGAGCTATGGTGGAGTGATGGCCAGGCAGGGACAAAAGAAAATCAGGGTCTCGCTTTGCAGAGACAGAGCGTGACCATGCAGGGCATACAGAGCTCTGGGTCTCATCCAACATAGCCCCCTTTTCCACAGGCAGTCGTGATCTGAACTGACCTGTGGTTCCCAGGGATTTACTTCATACGACACCCTCTTACCTTGACACTGGTATCCCTGCTTTCCTATGACACCCCTGAAAAAAAGAAAACAGCTCTTTAAGAAAATGAATTCCAATAGGTCAAAAGCCACCCCATTCTGGCCACTGCCCACAATGTACCAAACGCTGAGTGGAGTCCACTCAGCAGTGGGGTAGTCTCGCTCCCACTTGAAGGGTGCCTTAAAATGGCTCTTTCTGAAGGCCACCAAGGACGGCCCCAGCGCTTGGAACAGATGCAAGGTTTGGTCAGTGTTAGGGCTCGGTTTCCTACACAGCCACTCCAGGGGCCCAGCTGTGTTCTGGAAAGCCCCAGAGACCCTGCTTGCTCTCCATGGGCCTCAAGTCATTGGGCGTGCCCTTCTTCACAGACAGTTGTGGAGAAGGGTTCTCGCTGGCAAGCATATTCCCTGAGCATTCCAGGAGTAGTCAAGGTTTATGGGGCAGAGTGTGGCCAGGACTGGGAGTTCAATCTACCATTTGGGTAAAGGCCAACATCACAGATTCCTTCCATAGCCAGCACAGAGTCCCCTAGCGCAGGTTTAGGGTCAGCCTGGACACAGGACAATCCAGCCAACCTGGCCTGAGCCCTGTCCTCTGGACACCACCACCAACTGGTCGGCTCCCTGCAGTGCCCAGTCCAGTGAGAGGAGCCAGAAGTCACTGGGGCTACAGCTAAGGGAACCTAGAGTTCAGTGGTACTGGCCATGGGCTTAAAGGAGAACTGAATCTCTAAGGCTAAGCTTTCAGGACCTGTTCCCCAATTCTTGACCAAAATACAGAGATACAGGTCAGATGGCTGTCAGTCCCAGGAATGAGACGTGTCCGTGGATGGAGCTGGGCATTATTTCTGTTTTAATCAGGTTGACTTTGCTCTAAGCTGTGTCACCTTGGATGTCCATGCCAACCTCTGTGACTAGTTCCAGAACACCACAAGGATGAGATGAGGTGTTCCTGGACACCATGGAAATCCAGGGGGTCCTCAGAGTGCAATTTGAACATTCCCCTTCTGCATTCATGCTGCAGTATGGCCTTGCTCACTCTCCTCCATGAGATTCCCAATATGCGAACTCCACATCAGGTCCAGAGAGCTAAGAGAGGTGGCTAGGAAGGCTGAGCATGAGCTATTAGTTGTGCTCACCAGGGTGGAATCAGGTCTCTGATACATCCTAGCTGGAGGGCCGTAGGCTCGTCTCATTTCTGAGCCTCAGTATTGTTGTTAGTGGAATGGTGCTCACAATACATAGCTCATAGGATGCTGGGAAGATTTGGAGATTTCCAGAGCCAAAGAGAGACCCTGACACAAGGTAGGTTTTCATCAAAAGTTCCCCTCTAATCCCCAAGGCCAATATTCCTTGTCCTTCTCCACCTTCCCAAAAGGCCTACTACTTACCTGTTTCTGCCTATCAAAATCCTAGTCATCATAAAAAGAGAATCGCCACCTCCTCCAGGAAGCCTTCCCTGAGTATTCCAGCCAATGCTTCTCTTTCTCATCTGAAATCTCAGCATCCTATCAGCACCAGTGTTGTGACAGTTGCTAAGAATTGCTTTGTATTATAAATATTGGCAATGGAATATTTTTAAGCTTTCTATGGAAACATTTAAATGTATAAAAAAAATATAGAAATGAATATAGTAGACCCTCACGTACCTGTGAGTAGCTCCAACAATGATAAATTCATGGCCAGCCTTGGTTCATCTCTATCCCTAGCCCCTCACCCCTCCTTCCAGTTATTTTTTTGAAATAAATCTAAGAAATCCATCATTCTATTGGTAAATAACTCAGATTCCCTCTCTAAAAGTTAAGAGTTCTTTTAAAAAAAACCACAATACCATTATTGGTTACAAAATCTTAACTCCTTAAATATGAGATATGATCCTACATATCTCCATATGTAGGAACCAGGAATCGTAGTTTCTTCTTCCCATCTAGCCCCCCAAGCACCACTCAGCCTTGCAGAAAAGTCTTCTATAATCAAATAAAGAATTAAAGCACATAAGCATTTTTACATAAAGTGTCCGATCTCCTGACCCATTCCCTCCACCTCTTGCAGCTGAGAAGTCTAACCGAGAGGTTTCCAGAAAAGAGGATCTTACCAGATAAAATCTCGGCAGTGGGAGCAGTAGGTGGGCTGCCGAAGGTAGGTAGCCATGAACTTGTGGCCATTGACCTGGTGGACCCTGCGCCTGACAGCCCCCTGCCGCTTCCTGGGCCGCATGCGCTCCCGAAACACACGTTCTTCATTGTCTTTAGGGGCTGGGGAGGGACAAAAGCACAGAAGAAAATACAGTCTGGGTTAGCATCCCTTGAAAATAACCTTCTGTGGGAGAGCTACTCCAGCCTGGGAGATCTGGAGGTGGGGTAGGGGGGCAGCCTCTGCTGGTGGAGGGATTCAGGGGTCTAAGGAGCCTCACTACTTAGCTCCAGCGAGTATGTACCATGTGACTTCAAGGCCCAGACTGTGCATTTTCCCACAACAGCTGCACTCAGCATCCATCCCAACCCCACTCCTGCTCCAGGTGTGGCCGCTTCACTCCTCCTCACACCAGCTACATGTTGCAAGGGTGTGGGGTCAGAGGCTCGGGTTCAAATCTTACTGAAACTTCTCAGGAGTGACCTAGGACTGCTTGTGTTCCTCATCTGGAGCCTCTGCAGACATTGTCCTCTGTCAATGGGGATGATGGTGATGGCCTTAAGGGTTGTGGCTTGGAGTCAATGGTGTGACTTCCCTCCCCACCCAGATGCCAAGCTCAGAGAAGTTTCTGCCTAATAAACCTGACTTTTCTTCCTCTTCCCTCTTACCTAGAGTAAAGCAAAAAAGAGCCTTTCCCTAAAGGTTAAAAGGAGAGGGAAATAGAACACTGTGAAGGGTGACAGTTTCCAGAAGGTTCAAGACCCACCACCATGGGCTTTAAGACCTACTGGAGACAGAAAGATCTTCCCCACTTCTTCCTTTCCTCCCTTTCAAAGACTGTCCCAAACCTAAGAGCACCCTGCAAAGGGACAATAAAAATAATAATGACTGTTAAGTACTGAATGTGCCACCACACACCCCAATACATACATTAATGCCTTAATCCCCAATGTGATAGTTGGGGGGGAGGGGCTTTAGGAGGTAATAAAGATTAAATTCAGGCATAAGGGTGTGCCCCCATAATGGGATTAGTGCCCTTATAAGAGGAAAAGACCTGAGCCAGCCTGCTCTCTGCCATGAGAGGATACAACGAGAAGGTGGTTGTACACCAGCCAAGCAGAGAGTCCCCACCAGAACACAAAGATCTTGATTTCAAACTTTCAGCCTCCAGAACTGTGAAAAGTAACTTTCTACTGTGTAAGCCTGTATTCTGTGATATTTTGTTAAAGCCTGAGCAGACTAACACAGTGACAATGCTAGCTAACGTCTGTCAAGGGCTTACACTCTGGTAAGTGTTAGTCACTCAGTTGTGTCCAACTCTTTGTGACCCCACAGACTGTAGCCCACCAGGCTCCTTTGTCCATGGGATTCTCCAGGCAAGAATAGTGGAGGGGGTTACTATTTCCTTCTCCAGGGGATCTTCCTGACCTAGGGATCAAACCCGGGTTTCCCGCATTGTAGGCAGATTCTTTACCATCTGAGCCACCTTAGCTATGTACTCTAGTAGGTGCCATGCTAAATGCATTAAGTGTGATAACTCATTGAAACATCACAACCCCAACTGAAGGGTACATCTATTACCCCCATTTCTTGGATTTGCAAACTGAGGCATGAAGAGTTCAAGTAACCTTTTCTGTTAATACAGCTATCTAGTGGTAGAGCCCTAGAGAGGGGAATGGCAATCCACTCCAGTGTTCTTGCCTGGAGAATTCCATGGACAGAGAAGCCTGGCAGGCTACAATTCATGGGGTCGCAAAGAGTCGGACACGACTGAGTGACCAACACACACACAGTGGTAGAGCCCAGACTCTATACCAGAGAGGGAGAGAGAGGTCCCGGTTCTACTGGCCACCTGCTGCTCTGAGGGACAGCCCTCTCTCCCTATAGCAAGTCTCCAAAGCTCTCACCTGGTGGCTCTCATTAGGGAAGAGCTGGGCTGCCTGAGGCTTCCCCTAGCACACAGACGGCAGGCTATAGGTCTCCTGCCAGGCTCTTGACACTCTCAAGCAGCCCTGGAAGGTGGATGAAAATACACTGGGAAGGCTCCATGCCCCCCACAGCCCTCCTGCACCAGCCAGCGCCCATCACTCCAGCCTAACAGTGTCAGTCCTGAGGGGAACAAGCTTTGCTTCTCGTGGACCTCTCTGAACACAAGGTTCCCTGCAGTGGTGGTCACGTGTGTCAGTCAAACATCTGTTTAATCCAAGAGCAGCTTGTCAGTCCAGAGAGGGTAGGGGTGGACAGAACATCAAACTGAAGGAAGAAAAGAACAATGGGGAGCAAACGTCCAGTGTGTGATTTTAGAGGGAAGCAGCCTCCAAGAAAATGTGCAGAACTGCTGACTGGAGGCTCCCTGCAGGGCTCCCAGGCTGTATTCTCAGGACTGTCCCGTGATGACCCAGAAGGGGGTCTGCCTGTGGACCTCCTGCTTCATACCCCCCAACCTGCAAGGGTTTCCTTTTTAACTGGTGCCTATTGTTTCACAAAGTCTCTGACACCGATTACCTTCTGGGTATAGAAAGCCCACACCACCTCCTACTTTCTACAACCTAGGGGGTAAGACTCAGCTGAGCAAATTCACAAGGAAAGGTCCTGCTTCTATCTAGAGACGTCTACATGTGCACACGCATGCATAAATATGACAATCATCACTCAGTTGTGAAATTAGAGGTGACTTTCATTTCTGCTTCATACTCTTCAGTATATTTAGAAAATTCTATTTTTATAAGCTGGAAAAACGTGCTATTTTAAAAAACAAATCTTTTCAATAGCCCTTAGTTGCTACAAACCTGACTGACAAAAAATCCAAACCCCCCAAACTCAGCCTTGGGTAGCTCAGGCCAGGGGATGGGAATTCTCTTTGTACAAAAGCATCTTTCAAATTCTTTCACAGAAGGCTTTATCATGGGATATATATCCACAGCAAGCTCTAATGCATTTAAGATGCAATCTGATTTACAAATTCCTCAGATTTTCTAGTCATCTTGATTCTGGAAATTGTGTTTTCAGTCAAAATGGTGAGGAGTTTAATCTAGTTTTCTCAAGGAAGTGCTGCCATATGGGGGGTCATAGGGGTCCCTGAGGGCCTTATTTCTCAACTTTTTATAGAAATGACCACAGTAACCAAACTGGACGTTCTAAACTGTGTTTAACTGATTTAATAGATAAATGCAGCAGCCAGTTAATTTAACTCTACTTGCTTTTTTTAAATTTACTTATTCTTTAATTGAAGAATAATTGCTTTACAGAATTGTGTTGGTTTCTGCCAAACCCCACTTACTTTTGAAAACCTGTTTGTGGGGTGCACTGATGCTGTGAGTAAAGTTGCTTAAAATTTTTAGGGGGTGGGAGGATGGGAGGGTCTTGGGTGCAGGTTAGAAAGAGAGCCAAGGATAATTCCATGCTAACGCAGGGTCTGTCTGATCTAACTTCTCCAAAATGTTCTGTTATCCTGCCCCAGAGCACATTGTGCATTGCCTGTTAAAAGTCAGCTTCTACGTTCAATATGCGGGGAGACTAAAGGCAACAGAAGGAACAGGTAAATAAACTTCGTGTTCCAAGGAAGTTTGCACACAAGGCTGCAGGAGAAAGGGGATGGGACTCCTGGCTGATAGTAACACCTGCCTTCCACACACCTCTGGACAAGGGAGCCACAAGGCTCCTCAGCCCCATAGAATCTCCTTGTTGGGTCTAGAGAAACTGCTAGAAATGGATCACCTTCAGCATCTCCCCTGATGTGAAGAGTCTCTATTAAAATGCAGCTTCCATGGGGTAGAGGGTAATGCATGGCATATGCATGCAGGAGCACAGGCACCTGTGTGGGTAAGAGAGGGTGCATGGTGTGAGAGTGAAAGAATAGATTTATAAATGTAAGTATATATATATACATTTACGTGTATAATATAATAGCAATATATATCAAATATCATGCATAATTTATTATATATTCATATATAATACAGCATGATATATTAGTGTCATTAACATAATTATATTATGACATGATTATGTTATATTAATAGCAATATATTATTATATAAGATGAATGTATGATATATAGTTTTGCTGAACCATTTGAAGCAACACTTCACCCCTAAATACTTCAGGGTTTATCTCCTAAGAATAAAAACATTCTCTGACATAATCACAATATCAAAGTCAAGAAATTTAACATTGATATAACTATCCAATAGACAGTTCATATTTAAATCTCCCTGATTGTTCCCTGTACGTGTGTGTATGCTAAGTCACTTCAGTTGTGTCCAACTCTTTGCAACCCTCTGGACGGTAGTCTGCCAGGCTCCTCTGGCCATGGGATTCTCCAGGCAAGAATATTGGAGTGGGTTGCCACGCCCTCCTCCAGGGGATCTTCCAGACCCAGGGATCGAACCCGCGTTTCTTATATCTCCTGCATTGGCAAGAGTGTTCTTTACCACTAGTGCAACCTGGAAAACCCGATTGTCCCCTAAATTGCCTTTATTGTTGCTATTGTTTTTAAATGTTTAATCCAGGAGCTGGTTAGAGCTCAAGAAAGTTATCTGCTTGCCATGTCTCTTTAATCTCCTAATCTAGAACAATTTTCTTGACTTATTTCCTTCTTATGACAAAGTTATGGAAAATATAGGATGTTGTCTTATGGAACATTCTACAGTCTGGATTTGTTTGTTCCTGTTTGATTAGTTTCCAATTCAGTGGCAAACATACCACGGAGGTGTACATATCGATAAATCTTTAGCTATAGATCAGTGAGTAAATGACATAAATATAAAATTTATAGGAGAAATATAAAACATTCACTCTTACTAGGAATTCTTAAAGTGCAGAGCTGTCTTGACCTACCATTGACATACCATTTAATGCCTAATAAAGAAACAAATTTGTTTTAAAATGGTATTATCAGCTGTTCAGAAGGCTGCTATGAAACTGATTTATTCATTCACTGCTAGAGGCAGTGTTGCATAATATTTTCAGAAGCAATATTACAGAACATGGCAAACATCACAAAGAGATTCATATCCTCTGATTAGGCAATTCCTTAGTAAGTAACTCTAAGTCAATAATTTAACAGAAACTAAAAGTTATACACTTATAACTTATACATGTTCCCCAAGGCATGTTTAATCAGCCTTCAAACAGAAATAACTTAATAGTCTCACATTAGGAGAATGGTCTAATGAATTATACTACATCTATATCAATTTTAAAATGTGAGAGAAAGTCTTCTTTAGGAAGGACTTCTTCTGTAGGAACATGGGGAAATGTGATCTAAAACTGTGAAAACAGGAGGCACAGGAATAAAAACATATCTACAGGCTGAAGGTAACATAAAAGAATTATTGTGTTATACTAGGATGATGGGATTATGTACTTATATATTTGAAAAATGTTCTCTAACGTTCTTTAATGACATTTTTAATACATTGTTTCTTTTTGGCTGCAGTACACAGCATACTGGATCTTAGTTCCCCAACCAGGGATCAAACCTACACCCCCTGCATTGGAAGCTTGGAGTCTTAACAACTAGACTCCCACAGAAGTCCTTTAATGATTTTTAATAGCAGTTCTTTCCACTTAAAGCATCAGGTAATGAAAGGGTCACTCATGTTGCAGGAGTGGGGGACTACATGGCATGAATGAGGAGGAAAGGGCACCAGATGTTGGCCTGGAGAGCAGGAGAGAAAAGATACATTTTATCAGCTTCCCCAGTTGCCTGTGGTTCTGAGCTGGGTCACCCCGCTTGCCCTGACATCTGTGACTTGCTCTGAAGCATGCTCTTCACATCACTTCACTGGATGTTCTCAGCCATGCCCACCTAGGGTGATGGCTCATTTGCCACCGCTCATAAGGCAAAACCAGCACTGGTTTTCCTTCCAGAGAACCCTTTTCGCCTACACAAATCTTTTGTTTTATGGTTGCATCTACCACACAGCAGAAGGGATGATCCAAGTCAGGGAGGGGCCAACACAAAGTTGGATAACTCTTGTGAAACTTTCTGTGTAAATGAAGATCTTGGATGCTCAGATATAACAACAAGAATTCACAAAGGCATGAAGCGAAGGAGACACCCTTTGAAGCAGCTATGAGATCTTTGGTAACCTTAATCTCTAACAACATTCCAAGAGTGTTTTCTGCTGGCTTCGATTTGCCTATAAGCTCAAATTCCTAGGGTCTTCTATACCAATGAGTATCTTACAGCCCCAAAGCTCAGAAGAATCTCTGACAGGCTGCAGGCAAGTGGCATAAGAAGCACAAAACACCCACACCTCACAGTTCTTGCTCTGCTGATCAGCCTCACCCAGCCCCCTTTCCTTGGGCTGAGACTTCTCAGTCTAGGCCAGAAGGACACTCACAATCACAGGGAGAGGCAGCCCCTGGCACCAAACCCTCTGCTACCTCTTCTGGTCTGTCTGATTACTGAAGTTCCACTGCTTCATCACCACCTCCCTCACCTCATCTTACGTCCTCCTGTGCAAAAAGGGGGCTCAAATGACAGGGCTGAACTCCATCTCCCACACAAGGTCACTGGCATCCTTAAACTCAGTGCTCTCTGAATGCCTCTCAGTTAAAAATTATCTAGCAGGGAATTCCTAACAGGCTGATGGTTATGAATCCCTATATGCTGGCACTTCCTTCGAGGGCATGTGTAATAAGGACTGCTAAGCCCAAAGTTCCAGCTCTCCCAAGACCCCTGACTTTGGAGCCTGGACCAGTCAGAAGGATCAATATGCTTGACTGGCCACCTCTGGGCAACACTGTCATTCCTCACTGCAGGTGATCCCTCAGTCATTCACTTACTCTTGATTTTGAGCGCACATAGGGGTCTTCTCCACAAGCAAGTGTGCCATGGGTGGTCTTCTTGATCTCTTCTCACCTCCTTCTTTTGACCTTCTCTTTCTACCACTATGGTTGAACTAGGTGCTGGGAGATTGGACAAATGTTGCCTTTACCCCAGACTTGCATTATAACCTAGAACAAGTCATTTAATCTCTTCAGGCATCTGTTTTCTTATCCATCAGGAAGTAGTACTGCAACGACTCGGTCTAAACACCAGGCTGGCATGTTCTCTCCCCCAGGTGCCAATACGACATCTCCTGATTGAGGGAAAGTGGAATACTCTCATCCACCCCACTACAAAACCTCCCCTGGCTGGGGTCCGACTGCCTCCATATAGTTCAGCTCTGCCACTGTGAATAAAAGGGGGTTGGCTCCGTCTTCTCCCACCCCATGCATCAGGGACTCTGGAGGAGCACACTCCACCTCCAGAGTGGAGTAGTCCTGGGAAGACTGGGCTGGGTAAAAACACTGACTCAGCTCTAGGGCAAGAGCAGTAAGAAATGTGACCAGTTTGAGGAAAGGCTGGGAACATCCTCAGAAGGCTTGTCTCGGAAGCCAAGCAAGGAGTGAATCCAGTTTTCAAGGCAGATTATTTCACAACACAAAGAAAACAACTCAAACATCCTGATAGTTTTATCTAAATAACTGTCAAATCTTGGATGATTCAGAAGCTGAAAAATAACAGCTACCATGTATGGGCTCCTGTCATGTGGTGAGCACCATTCTAAGTATTTTATATCCATGAGGTGCTATTTTATATATAAGATGCTGTTATACATCCATAAGGTGCTATTAAAAATACATGAGGTATTATTACATAAACGAGATATTGAAAGCAACTTACATCTAACATAATGAGGTGCTATTATCCTCAACTTACAAATGAAGAAACCAAGGGCTCAAGAGGTTAAGTAATTTGTTCAAGGTCACACAGCTAACAGTGAGTGTCAAGTTCAAGAATCCCCACCCTGACCCATCCGCTCATATTTCACAAGGATGACAGAATAGCATGAGACCCCAGTACCCAACTTTGTGTATGGAAGTCCCCTGCTGGCTGCTGCCCATTCACCTCTCCACACACTCATCCTGCTCTCAACTAGAGACTTAGAAAGTCAAAGGGGACTGATTAATTCACAATGCACACACATAATGGAATTTAAAGCAGTGGTTTCAAAAAGCAGACATGCCAAGCCCACCAAGAAACAATATGTAGAAAAAGAGAACTAAGAAACATGTCTATAGTGTATATTTATATAAAATGAGAAAGAGAAAAGGATAAATATCCTCAAACAACATAAACAGAAAAACACATCGAGACTTTCTGAAGGGTTAGAAACTGTACATTCTAAAAAATGTTTACTAGGTGGATATTGGATGCCGGGCAGTATTCTGGGCACACACTCTTAGCCACAATGGATGGTCCATAGCCACTCTCTAAATTATTCTTCTCAGATATTTTGGATTTGATCCCTAATAGGTGGGTCTCCACTAACAAAGCAAGGAATTGCCATCATAGTCCAGACAACAGTGATTATGACTGGGGGGTGGGGAAAGCCCCTGAAGAGACTAGATGGAATTTTTCCCACTCAGTATCTGACGAGTTTACTCAATAAATCTCTGGCTTAACTTTACGGACTTACTGTGAAAAATGCAAGATCAACGGAAACAAAACAAAATGAAAAAAACCTAGGCACTGAAAATCAAAGGAGCAGTGCCTTTTCATTTTATTTTCCATGAGGAAAATAGCTTATAATATTTTCAAGTTGAAATAAATGCTACATGACAGAGAGTTTTAACGATAAAGTAAATATTTATGTGATACCAAAGGCTATGTTCTACATGTTGTACTCACACAATACATTAAAGAAAATTTGTGTTCAAAACAGGAAAGAGGAAACAGCAATTAATTCCCCGAGAGAGATTAGTCTGAACTATCTACGTCTTCCCAGAGAGCCACACGATGTGAGGCAAAAATGTCTAGGAGGAGAGGTTTGGAATTGTCCACATGTGTTATTCTGTGTGCAACCTAATCAGAAGAGCGCTGGTGGCATTTCAAGATTAGCATCTCAAATTTACTACAAATCATTTTCTTCTTTCTCATCTTTCCTTTCCGAATGACCTATTCTGTATTCATGGCAGGGCATAAGCTCTGTCCACTTATTTAAAATAAAGCTTAAGCTAGTTTGTTCTTTGTTAGGAAAAAAAAAAAAAGTGAAAAATTTGGACACTTGACAGGGTAGGGAGAGTAGCACTAGGGTAAACTGAGGTCAAACACAGTGGTGGCAGGACAATTGGATGGTCACTGAGGGCAGGCACCTCAGGCAGAAAAGGGGAGGGCAGCCCCCCCAACCCCACCACCCAGGCTCTGATATACATGGGGACGTGGAGAACCACCAGAGAACAGCGATCATTCTTCAGTAGGGAGTCTCCTTGCTTCCTGCCTATCAGCATTTATTCATTCCCTCCCTCCTCCATCCATTCAAAATTAAATGCTCCAGTTACACTGGAACTACCACATGCTTCTCGGACCCAGGAAAAGTCACTGCTTCCCAGGAGAAAAATCTCAGAGCAAAATCCCTTCAGGCAGACCTGCTAAACGCTCAAAGAGCCTTCTCATCCCGGGAAATCAGCCAAGTGGGGCCCCAGCCAAGGGCGGGGCCAGAGTCCTCGCTGGTGCCAGTGATGGTCCTGTGATTTATATCACAGGAAACTGAGCTGTTGCTGAATTACTGGGCACCTGAGCCCCAAGGACCTCATGTCCATGAGGTCATGTCCATCGTTCATGTTTCTAAAATGCTCTATTAAAAAATGCCTGTGGGCAAGCAGTGGCAGAAGTCTTGGCAGGATGTCTGTCCATTCCCAGCATGAAGCGGGGGGAGTGTCAATGCCAAGTGAAGGTTGACAACCCCCTTTCCAAATACATTACAAGCCTCTTAATGCCAGGCAGGCGGGCCAAAAAGGTTATGGGATTATTTACTGAAAAACCCACATCCATCAGTACTATTGCTGTCAGCTGTTCCACAATATCCAGTCAGTGGCAGGCAGGATTCAGAAAGGTTCAAGCAGAGTGAGCTAAAAATCACACCCTTTAATATCAAGTGGTCCCTTTACCATCTCATCCCAGCCTCCACAGACCTCCTCCCAGCCTCCATAGACCTTCTCAAAACTAAGTATGTGCACAGTTACCAAATTACCATGATGGACTCACATTTTTATTTTCCCCAAACTCCTCTGTTTGCTAAGGTAGTTCCATACTGTTGCTAATACTTTAAAGTTAAAATTAAAAAGCAAAACCATAGCCTTTCCCAGAGAGATCTTAAGTCTTGAGCAGGATTCCAAGGAAGATGGCCAGGTGGGTATTTATCAGACTACCTGAGAAAGAAGACAAGTTTCAGGGAGTCAGAAGATAAAAGCAAAAAAATAACAGGCAATGAAAGACTTGTTAAGACAAAGGAGCGGTGAAAGAAGATAAAAAGAAGGAAGGATTATTATTAAGTCATGAAGTCCAGGCTGGAGATTGGCCAAATGAACCCCACACCTTCCCAGAAAGCAGATGGGCTTGTCTTACTCTCTGCATCCCTTCCTCCACACTGACCAAGAAGCAAGCTCACCTTCCTTCCACCATCCCTCCCAGCTAGTTTCCAGAGCAGGGTATTGGGGGGGATGGACCTTCCTCAGGAAGCTTACCAGAGGTTAAAAAAGCCCTAGATCATCCTATAGAAACAGCTATCAGGGCTATCAGGCCTTGGACAGCCACAAGATCAAACTAATCGATCCTAAATAAAATCAACTCTGAATAGTCATTGGAAGGGCTGATGCTGAAGCTGAAGCTCCAATACTTTGGCCACCTGATGCGAAGAGCCTACTCATTGGAAAAATCCCTCATGCTGCAAAAGATTGAGGGCAGGAGGAGAAGGGGATGACAGAAGGTAAGATGGTTGGATGGCATCATTGACTCAATGGACATGAGTTTGAGCAAACTCCAGGAGAAAGTGAAGGGCAGGGAAGCCTGGTGTGCTGCAGTCCATGGGGTTGCAAAGAGTCAGACACGACTTAGTGAGTGAACAACAATCAAGACCATAGTGCCCATGGAACTTATATCTTTCCCCTTGGCTTCAAAAACTTGCTTAAACTTTTTCTGACAAGTTTTATGTTCCACTGAGATAGTGATCACAACTCTGTATGTAGAAAGAGGGATAAGGAGGTCAAAAACAATAATGTTTTTAATAACTGAAAACAAAGCCAGAATCCAGCCCTGTGCCCCTTCAAGGCTCACAGGCTCTGATTACACACACACACACACACACACACACACACACACTCTCTCACACAGTGTGGCCCACCCCCTTCTGCTGGCATCACTTTCAATACAGGGGACACTGAAGTCTGGAAAAACCAACGACATTCCTAGGATTGCTTCTTAGGGCCTCGGAAACTCCTGTCTCTCCAAAAGTTGTCATCCACAGTGATAGGAGAACATTGTGGAAAGAACAGCCACTGTGTGAGAAAGAAAATGTATTTCTAATAGCCCTACAAAACAACAGAGACATCTGCTAAATTTGGAGTCTCATATCTAGAAACTCCTATACACAGAAAATTAAAACCATCAAGAACAAAAGATGGGGGTAGGGGCAAGGGAAATTTTTTTAAATTTCCAGTTTAGTGAGACTAAGAAAATATTCTAAGGCCTCAAATGCTTAAGGGAGATCCAGTTAGCTTGGGTCTTAGTGCTAATGAAGTACAAGAGGAGATCAAATTCCCCAAGTGTGTAAGTTATCTCTGTCCAGAGGGAAAATATTACCAGTCACAGACCCTGCCTTGAATCTCAGCAAGCTTCTTGCAGATATACATTCTTGGTCACCAGGACTCTTGGGAAGAAGTATTGATACTTACAGCTACTATAAGTCAAATTCTCTCTGAAAAACCCAGCTCCCATTCTATACCTTATGACCTCAGGGCAGCCCAGAGCCATGTCTTTACTTACAAAAGAGGGCACTTTTCTAATCTGGAAATCTGGGCCCTGAACACAGTGCAGTCACCTGCCTGCCCTTTCAGGAGGTCTTGGTTTAAGCGTTAACAGGGCTAGTCAACAAAGGTTAAGCTAAGGGTAAGATATACCACAGTCTTAAGAGTCTCAAGAATCCTGAGTAGTAGATGAGCACTGCCCTGGCCAAAGCACATCTCTGCCACATCTTAGCCATGCTTGTGAGACTGGCTATCCCTAGTAGGTGTAAGATGTCCAAGAGAAGATAAGTGAAATCCTTCTAGAGGAAAGACTTGAAACTTCATTTTCTGGGAGAAAAAAAGAAAGGAATGAATGGGAGGTGTGGTGGCCAGTCTCCAAGATGACCCTCAGGGATCTGTGCCTCCTGGGACTCACACCTCTGTGCAGGCCCCTCCTACAATGACTAGAGTTTCCCTGCTGACTCATGGAACCAAAGAGACTTTGCAGAAATGACAAAGGGGACTGCTAAGGCTAGGTCATAAAAGACACTGCAGCGATGACATGATCCTCTACATAGAAAACCCTAAAGACTCTACTAGAAAATTACTAGAGTTGATCAATGAATATAGTAAAGTTGCAGGATATAAAATTAACACACAGAAATCCCTTGCATTCCTATACTCCAATAATGAGAAAACAGAAAGAGAAATTAAGGAAACAATACCATTCACCATTGCATCAAAAAGAATAAAATACTTAGGAATATATCTACCTAAAGAAACAAAAGACTTATATATAGAAAACTATAAAACACTGATGAAAGAAATCAAAGAGGACACAAACAGATGGAGAAATATACCGTGTTCATGGATTGGAAGAATTAATATAGTGAAAATGAGTATTCTACCCAAAGCAATCTACAGATTCAATGCAATCCCTATCAAGCTACCAATGGTATTTTTCACAGAACTAGAACAAATCATCTCACAATTTGTATGGAAATATAAGAAACCTCGAATAGCCAAAGCAATCTTGAGGAAGAAGAATGGAACTGGAGGAATCAACCTGCCTGACTTCAGGCTCTACTACAAAGCCACAGTCATCAAGACAGTATGGTACTGGCACAAAGATAGAAATATAGATCAATGGAACAAAATAGAAAGCCCAGAGATAAACCCACGCACATATGGACACCTTATCTTCGACAAAGGAGGCAAGAATATACAATGGAGAAAAGACAATCTCTTTAACAAGTGGTGCTGGGAAAACTGGTCAACCACTTGTAAAAGAATGAAACTAGAACACTTCCTAACACCGTACACAAAAATAAACTCAAAATGGATTAAAGATCTAAACGTAAGACCAGAAACAATAAAACTCCTAGAGGAAAACATAGGCAAAACACTCTCCGACATAAATCACAGCAGGATCCTCCATGACCCACCTCCCAGAATATTGGAAATAAAAGCAAAAATAAACAAATGGGACCTAATTAAAATTAAAAGCTTTTGCACAACAAAGGAAACTATAAACAAGGTGAAAAGACAGCCTTCAGAATGGGAGAAAATAATAGCAAATGAAGCAACAGACAAACAATTAATCTCAAAAATATACAAGCAACTTCTGCAGCTGAATTCCCGAAAAATAAACGACCCAATCAAAAAATGGGCCAAAGAACTAAACAGACATTTCTCCAAAGAAGACATACAGATGGCTAACAAACGCATGAAAAGATGCTCAACATCACTCATTATTAGAGAAATGCAAATCAAAACCACAATGAGGTATCATTTCACACCAGTCAGAATGGCTGCTATCCAAAAGTCTACAAGCAATAAATGCTGGAGAGGGTGTGGAGAAAAGGGAACCCTCTTACACTGTTGGTGGGAATGCAAACTAGTACAGCCACTATGGAGAACAGTGTGGAGATTCCTTAAAAAACTGGGAATAGAACTGCCATATGACCCAGCAATCCCACTGCTGGGCATATACACCGAGGAAACCAGAATTGAAAGAGACGCGTGTACCCCAATGTTCATCGCAGCACTGTTTACAATAGCCAGGACATGGAAGCAACCTAGATGTCCATCAGCAGATGAATGGATAAGGAAGCTGTGGTACATATACACAATGGAATATTACTCAGCCATTAAAAAAAATACATTTGAACCGGTTCTACTGAGATGGATGAAACTGGAGCCCATTATACAGAGTGAAGTAAGCCAGAAAGAAAAACAACAATACAGTATACTAATGCATATATATGGAATCTGAAAGATGGTAACGATAACCCTATATGCGAGACAGAATAAGAGACACAGATGCATGGAACAATTTTATGGACTCTGAGGGAGAAGGTGAGGGTGGGACGTTCTGGGAGAATGGCATTGAGACATGTGTATTGTCATATGTGAAACAGAGCACCATTCCATGTTCGATGCATGTGACAAGGGCTCAGGGCCGGGGCAATGGGATGATCCAGAAGGATGAGAGGGGGAGGGAGGTGGGTGGGGGGTTCGGGAAGGGGAACACATGTAAACCCATGGCTGATTCTTGTCAATGTATGGCAAAAACTATTACAATATCGTAAAGTAATTAGCCCCCAACTAAAATAAATAAATTTATAAAAAAAAAAAAAAAAGACACTGCAGCTTCCACCTTGCTCACTCTTGGCTCTCTCTTGGAAAGCCAGCTTCTGTGTCCTGGCACACAAGCAGCCTTATGGAGAGGTCCATTTTGGTGGAAACTGACTGGGAGAGACCTCCTCTGTCAGGCAATACTGACTCATGAGCCACAAGTGTCAGCCATCTTGGAAGTGGATCCTCCAGCCCCAGTTGAGCTGTTTTGGTCGGCCAGAGCCCTAGCCAACAATCCTGACTGCAACCTCACAAGAGACTATGGGTTAGAACGATCCAGCTAAAGCTGCTCCTGAATTCCTAACCCACAGAACAGTATGGGATAATACTATTTCTTATTGTCTTAAGCTGCTAAATTTAGGACCATTTGTTACTCAGCAATAGATATCTATAATTCAGGAGGTAATAGATAAACCAAGCAGGAAGAGACTTAGGATAAACTTTGGAAGGAAAATGTTTTCACTGTGACAATTGTTCATTCACTTGGCCAATATTTACTGAGCACCTCCAGTGTGCTGGGTACCAGGCCTCTGAGTTATACATTTATCCCTCCTCTGGAGAGGGACAAAGGAAAACAAACACTGATTATATTAAAAGCATGATCACATGGATCCCAGCGCCTATGAAAAAGTGAGTTAGGCTGACCTGGCTCCTGAGAGCTGGGAATTCAGAGATAGTGGCATCCTAAAAAGCAAATGATCCCTGCTACTTTGAGCTCCACTGTGTCAGCTTTTATCTTTTAAGCTTGAGGCTTTAAGCCCCGTTAAAACACAGATCCTCTGGGAGGGCCATTATGAGTTTAGTGGGGATGAATTTCAGATTCTTTTTGAGAGGTTGTACTGGGAAGGTAGAAAAAAATCATGTAGAACCTGCAGGGAGAGTGGTGTTAGGAGATAAATTTTGGAAATTTTACATTCTAAAGTAAGAGACAAATTCCATTTGTAAACAAATCTAGTAATAGAAGTAACAGGTACCATATACCATACAGTGTGTGATTAAAACATATCTGCTTCTTGAAGGGAGTCTACAAGATCGGTATTATTCTCCCCATTATGCAAATGAGGAAACTGGGGCTAAATAAATCTAGGTGACTCACCCAGGGATACATCTACTAAGTGGTAGAACCTGATTTTGTACCAAGGATTGTCTTCCTCCAAAGTTCACTGCTTCCCCACCATACTACACACATTAAAGAACACAAAATGTCCATTTTCTACCCTTTTCTTCCTGTACAGAAACTGAAAAAAAAAAAAAAAACCACTGAAGAAATTCAAGCATGCTGTTTCTATTATTCTAACAAGTAGTTTATAGATTTTCTAAAAAATGAACTTTGTTCCTCTAATGCTGTAAATGAAAAAAACTGTGTGAAAAAATTAATAGCAGACTGGAAGGAGAGAGGCCCATTTCTTTCAAGTGAATGTAGGGTTTGATGAGAAGTTCTGAAAGTTGTTTTGGAAACCAGACGTCTGGCAAAGCAGCGGAAAATGAAAACTCATAGAGATGCAGCACTCTCCTCACACAGCACACGCGCTGGGGGAGCTCAGGGGCGTGACAGGAACGCGACCGTAACCCACACTTGGCTGATCTGTGCCACTTCCAGGCATTTCCCACAGAACCGTGAAAGGCAGGAGGAGACATGAGGCATGATGCAGGAATAGATATACCCGTCACATAGGCCACAACCTCCCAGAACAAAAAGTTTCTATCTGCTCAAGCCAAGCAGGGAGGAAAGCTTTAGGTCAAGGTGTTCCCTAAATCTGCCCCAAGCCAGCTTGTGGTCAGCAGTACACCAGGCCTTGAAGAAAAAGTCACTTTTTCCTCTTCTTCAGGTCAGTCCCCTCTTCACTCCTGAAGCTACAAAGATGAAAGTTAACGCTGCTGTTTTTTTTTTTTTTTTAAATAAACATTATCCTCTGTCTCCAAAGAGAGCAGTAAGCAAAGGCCCAGACCAAACCTAGAAAATTAGAAGTGAGAAGCTAAAATAGTGTGTATGTTTTAGAAGGACTAAAATGATGCTATAACAATATACCTTTGGCTCCCTCAAATCAACTTCCTGAGAAAAAAAAAAAGACTGCAGTGTTGAAGAGACAAGGCATCCTTTCTTTATTCTGGAGCTGCTCTGGCCTCTCTGCTGAGCAGCCTGGCCCAAATGATTTATTGAAAAGGAGAGCTCTTATTGCATCTACTGCCGAATGGGTGAAACAGGGCAACAATTTTGTTCTTGCACTGGGGAAGCTTGGAGCTTTTTATAAGCTCTTACAATATCCTCCCACCCCCCTTATTTGCAGCTCAAGAGGATGGCCATTTGATTTCTGGGTGACGGTGACCTGCAACTTGGTAAATCATTAACTAGAACTTCTGGTTGATTTTCAACCTATCAACCTGAATTGTACACCTATTAGACTCCTAACTTGCCTCTCTCACACATTGATGCTCTGCTTGAAATCCTCTCTGTGCTTAGTCACTCAGTCATGTCCAACTCTTTACAATCTCATGGGCTGTAGCCCGCCACGTTCCTCTGTCCACAGGGATTCTCCAGACAAGAACACTGGAGTAGGTTGCTATCCCTCCTCCAGGGGGTCTTTCCAACTCAGGGATCGAACCCAGGTCTCCCGTATTGCAGGCGGATTCTTTACCATCTGAGCCACCTAGGAAGCCCATGAATACTGGAGTAGGTAGCCTATCCCTTCTCCAGGGGATCTTTCTGACTCAGGAATTGAACTGGAGTCTCCTGCATGGCAGGTGGATTATTTACCAGCTGAGCTACCAGAGAAGGCTCTCTAGGTATCAGAAATGGCTTCTCACTCCTCAAGGGGAAATCTCATTTCCTCTTGGAGTATGATGGCAAAGGAGTTCAGAAAAATGTTTCAAAGGCCAGAATAAATGGAAAAAAGGTCCTTCTCTCTTTCAGATAAGAGCCAGTGAATGGTCATTGTCAGAAAATAGCCACAGTTTCTTATCAAATCTGAATTAGAAAACAGAAGACCCTAAATTAAGTCCATTAACACAATTTCATCACTATTTTCTTCTAAACAACCTAAATGTTGAAGTCTTTACCTTTGCATTGTCTCAAACTCCACCAAGCACCAGAAATGTTTGGAGGGCTTGATGAAACATACACTACTGGACCCATTTCTAGTTTCTGATTCAGCAAGTTTGGGGAGGGGCTGAGAATTTCATTTCTAACAAGTTCACAGGTGATCCTAATGTTGCTGATCCAGGACCAAATTCTGAGAACACTCTGGACCACATTATCCCTTATCTGAATCAACTAAGAGTGATACACTTATTTTTTTAAAATAAATTAGGTCCTGGCTTACAATGTAGAAAAACTAGAAAGACCATCACTTCCACCATTACTACAAAAAAACAGACAACTAGATCAACGGACCAGAACAGAATCCAGAAATCAGCCCACATGTATATCTAAAATTGATTTTCAACAAGGGAGAAAGGCAATTCAAAGGAGAAATTATAGTCTTCTCAACAAATGATGCTGGAATAATTGAATATCCGTATGCAAAAAATAAGTTTGGGGCTTCCCAGGTGGCTCAGATGGTAAAGAATCTGCCTGCAATGCCATAGACCCAAGTTTGATCTCTGGGTCGGGAAGATCCCCTGCAGAAGGGAATGGCTACCCACTCCAGTTTTCTTGCTTGGAGAATTCCATGGACAGAGGAGTCTGGCGGGCTATAGTCCATGGAGTCTCAAAGAGTCGGACACAACTTAGTGATTAACACACTTCATACCTTGCATCTTGTACAAAAATTAACCCAGAATAAATAATAGAAAAACATGTGAAACCTAAACATTGGAGAAAATTTTCATGATCTCGAAGTTAGATAGAGCTTTATTGGCTATGACTGAAAGTACAATTAATAAAAGATGGATAAATTGAACATCAAGATTAATAACTGCTATTTAAAAGACATTGTTAATAGAATAAAAAGATAAGTCACAAAATGAGGAAAAATATTTGCAAAATACAGAGCTGGTAAAGCACTAATACCTAGAATTTATAGAACTCTCAAACTCATTTATAACGAAACAAACCAATTTTTTAAAATGAGCCAAATATTTGAAAGACAGCTCACCAAAAAAAGATATATGGATGGTAATTAAGCATGAAAAAATGCTGAACATTAGTTTTAGGAAAATGGAAATTAAAACCACAGTGAAACCATGACATTCCTGTTAGAATAACAAAACATTAAAATAACAACAACAATAACATAAAATCTGAAAATATCAAGAGCTGCTGAGGATGCAAACTAACTGGAACTTTCATTACTGGTGTGAAAACAAGATAGTTTCTCCACTTCGGAAAATACTGCAGTTTCTTATAAAATCAAATATATGCTTACCATGCATGATCCAGCGGTCCCATCGCTAGGTATCTACTCAAATGAAATGAAAATTTATATTCACACAAAAACCTATATTCAAATATCTTTAGCAGCTTTATTTGTAATAATCAAAAACTGGAAATAATCCATAAGTACTTGAACTGGGGGACGAGTAAACAAATTGGTTTACACCCATACAGTGGAATTCTATTCATCAAAGGAAGGAATTATTGATACAATCATCAACATGAATGAATCCCAAATGCTAAAGGAAAAAAAAAAAAAAAAGCCAAGCCCAAAGGCTAAATACTGTATGTTCCATCCACTGAAAAGGGATCAGTGGTTGCCAGGTGCTTTGGGGGGTGGGGGGTGGGGAGAGCAGTGAGCAAAAAGTTTCACTATGAAATGGAAAGACAATGTGAGAACTTTGGAAGGTGGTGAAACTGTTCTACATTTTGATCATGGTAGAGGCTACCTGACTTACGCATTTGTCAAAACCCACAAAACTATACACTAGAACAAGCGAATTTTACTGTACATAATGGCAATCCACTCCAGTATTTCTGCCTGGAAAATCCCATGGACAGAGGAGCCTGGCAGGGTATAGTCCAAGGGGCCGCAAATAGTCAGACATGACTGAAGCGACTTAGCACACATGCACGCAATACCTTAATTTATGAAAAAGTGGCGGGGCAGAGGGGAGTAATTAGGAAAGATCTGATACCTTCAGCTCTGTGTCAACAGCTACTAAAGCTACAAAGAACTGCCTTGAGGATGATTTAGAACGCACATCTGCCTGAAGCATTTAACCAGCCTTTACAACTGAGACCTCAAGTGAGCAGAACAGATTGCAAACATGAGTCTAAAGAAAGCTGGGGTGTCAAGTATAAACCAGGTCCTCTGTTTCTGCCTTCCCTGCTCTGACTACCTGAACCAGATGGATCTCCTGACTGCCCCCAACAGAAGTCACACTTATTCCTCCCAAGCTTCTAATTTCATCAGCCCTCCTGCCTAGGACAGAGCTTTCTTCCCTCTTCTAATCTCAATCTTTCCCACCCTTTTAGATCTAAATCTTCCATGAAACTTTCCTTACCAGAGCAGCATCTTAGGACTTGGGGTCTTTACTATTCAATTTGACATTCATCCATTAAACACTTAATTATACACTTTGAGTGTTTGATGTAGTGTTCTCATTGTTCCCTCAACTACACTGCTAACTACTTTAGAAGTAGAAGCTCTTAAGATTTCTCTAGAACCATCTCCCCAACCGTCACCTCCAACACCTCTACTGCCTAGTTCAAACCATCATTAGTTGAATGAAATGCTGAGGTATCAACCACAGCAAGCATGAGAAGCAATGTGGTATTAAACACATTGCAATTCATCTGCTCATAGCTCAAAATCCTTGTAAATTCTTTCTTTGCATACAAGGTGATTAAAATGTCTTTTCATAAAATAAAATCCATCCCTGGTTCTAGACAATACAATAATCCCTAAAGGACCCACAATAGCACAGTAAGTACATGCATTTCTTGATGTGTAATTGTTTCCACTGTACTCAATTCCTTTCATAACAGCACATTAAAATGAGGATTGCATTCTTTTCTTTTTTTTTTTGACAATAATGAAATGAATTCTATACATTGTTTTCTTCTAGAAGTCTTTGGCCAAGCATCTTGAGTTAATAGACCTCCTCCACAGATGTTTCCAATTTTCATGCATGCTTGTGTTTAAATTAGATAGGCCAATTTAATTAGTCTTTTAATCCTGCAGAACAGTGATGCAAGAAGAACATCATGCTGGGTTACTGCCATCATATTCTGAGTCTCAAGTTACATTTCATTATTTGTTCTTTGCTTAGTTTATGGTAAACCACAAATGGAAAATGCAATATTGATAAGAAAATTATTTTTTTCTTCAGAAATATTCCAACTGACATTCAAATTCTTTTGACTCTGTATTGAATTTTTAGTGATAAGGACACCATCAGCCTTCATTTCATTTAGATATATAGACTCTATTCAATAATATCACAGAATCATGTGTGTGGGTGAGTTGAAGAACTGTTTTCGTCCCTGCCCAGAGTCACTGGGGCTGCAGGAAGACCCCATAACCCTCTGAGGCCTCCTTCAAAGTGAAGGGAGTATTGAAAAGGCTTGGAAAGTTGACAAGATCATCATCCAAGCTCATGATTTTGCCAAAGTCCAGCCCTTTCTAGTTATAGCCTAAAGGTACATGTTTAGGTATTATGCCCAGGTAGACAAAGATTTGACATGCAAATGCTACTATACCAGTGAATATAAAACAAAACCACTAGGCCAGTGGTTCTCAAACTATATCCTGCCTCAGAATTCTGGGAGGTTTGTTAAAGCACAGGTTGCTGGGCCCCACCTGGGTTTCTATTCAGGAGCTCTGGGTTGAGACCTGAGACCATGCATTTCTGACAAACTCCCAGGTGATGCTGATGCTGCTGGGCCATCAGGAGAGGGCACTTTAAGAATCAAAGACTGCCCGAAGCTATCTATGGTCCTGTGGGTCACCAGAATCAGCAGAGAATTCTGGACTGAGAGATAGGAAATAGCCCCAGAGAAAAGAGGAGCAACAGAGACTTCTTTAATCCATCAGTGCTCTGAACCATCCTTTCATCAAGACAGCCTCAGGTGGCTCCAAGGAGGAAGGCTCCCAAGGCGATTTTTTAATTGAAGTATTATTGATTTACAATGTTAGTTTCAGGTATACAGCATAGTGATTTTGGGAGGCAGATTATATTCCACTATAGAAAACTACAAGATATTGAGTATAATTCCCTGTGCTGTAGAGTTAATCCTTGTTGTCTACCTACATGATGTAGTTTGTATCTTTTAATTCCATCCTCCTGATTTCTCCTTCCCTCTCCCCTTTGGTAAGCATAAGTCTGGTTTCTACATCTGAGTCTGTTTCTGTTTTGTATATAGGTTCGTGTTATTTTTTTGATTCCACCTATAAGTAATATCTCAGAATGGCCATCAAAAAGTCTACAAATAATAAATGCCAAGGCATTCTCATAAGCAATCTTTAGAGTGTTCCCAGGGAGTCTGAAGTCTTCACATCTCCTGAATCTCTGATAGAAACTTCTAGGGGCAGAACCACTGGGTCAGCATGGAAGTATTTCCTGTGAGTAGGTGACTAAGACGAGGGACGAGATTGGCCAGTGAGTAAATGGAGGGTGAATGGTCGTGTGAGGGATGTAAATTCAAAAGGGAGAATGGCACTGCAATTCCATATCCACCCTTGGAGCACCCATTGTGCCAAGGACTGAGCCCAGCTTTTCCAGGAGCTGAAGGAGGGGCTGTGGGCAATGCACTTCACCCCCAGGAGAGGGCACTGAAGACCTTGGAGAAGCCCTCATGTATGATTGTGTGTGTGTTAGTTGCTCAGGTGAGTCTGACTCTTTGAGACCCCATGGACTGTAGCCCACTAGGCTCCTCTGTCCATGGAATTCTCCAGGCAAGAATATTGGAGTGAGTTGCCGTTTCCTTTGTCAGGGGATCTTCCTGATCCAGAGATTGAACCTGGGTCTCCTGCGTTACAGGCAGATTCTTTACCATCTGAGATACAGGGAAGTCCATATGATTAGCTTTTTCCTATGTTCTTCCAGAGAGAGACCCTGGGGCCTTTCACCTTTAAAACACAGAGAGGCCTTGGCCCCACCCTCAGAGACTGCCATCTAAATGGGGACTGGCCCTCCACGGGGAATTTTTTTTTTTTAAGTTTCCCAGGTGATCATAACTGGGAATCAAAGCTGAGAACCACTGGTGAACCAGATCTGGGCTTCTTGGCCCAAAAGAAGCCTGTGTTCTTCCTTTCCTTGACCTGCATCTGGTAATGAGAGCATTTCCACAACCAAGAGATTTGTTTTATCCCCCAAACCAAAAGTTACAGAATATGGCATTTCAATATGTCCCTTTCGTTTTTCCAAAAAGGCAAAGGCACTAGGTAAGATTGTATGGGAGGAGTGGTACAGCTTCTGTGCCTTATTAGGAAAGTAGAAAGCTACGAGGAATCCATTCATCTCCCTAAATATGCTGCACCCACACCGGCTGGCAAATAAGGGTCAGCAGGTACACAAAAATAACTAGACCTAATCCTGAATGACATGCACACTCAGACTCACCTGGAGAGGCCTGAGATTCGCCGGTGCTCACAGCTTACCCCAGACAACTGATTCAGTCTCTGCGGGTGGAGCCCAGTCACTGGCACTTTAAAGCCCACCAGGGGATTCTAATGTGCAGCCAGAGTGGAGAAGCCAGAGTGGAGAAGCACTGACAGTAAGGGTAGGTGGTGGGGCCATTAAAAAGCAGGAGAGGCCCAGGAGGACATGGCATTGATCAAGCCAGAGGCATGTGACTCAGCAGCTGCCAGTGACACTGAATGAGTGTGTGGGTTCAACGTTTGTTTTGTTTTGGGGCCATAACTCAAAATTAGGTATTGAAGGGAGGTATTCCAAGAGGAAGAGAGAGGGTTGAGGAGGGAGGGAGAGGGGAAGATGTTACATCCTAATTGAATTGTGCCCTGAACTGAAAGCCTGGTGATGGAGGATAAAGTCTTGGTTCTGGGGACTTTCCTGGTGGCCAGTGGCTAAGACTCCATGCTCCCAACGCAGGGGGCCCGGGTTTGATCTTTGGTCAAGAAACTAGATCCTGCATGCCACAACCAAGTGTTTGCATGCCACAACAAAGACCTGGCACAGCCAAATAAAAATAAATAATAAAAAATAAAGTCTTGGTTCTGACACTAACCATATACGTGACCCCAGGTGAGTCATTTCGTTAGCCTTGGCCTCAGATTCTCCCATGTTACATGGATAGCTGTGTGTTTTCAGGTCCCTTCAGCTTCTGCGATTTTCCAGGTGTTATACCAACATCACCTGAGTGTTCAATAGACATAAGGTTGGACCCCATAGCAAAGGGGAAAAAGAGGCATCAGAGCTGAGTCTCTCCCAGGCAACTGAACGCAAATGCTTAAGTTTGAGGAGAGGTGGTGGAGGGTTATTTTGGAGCTCTCAATTATTTGAGAATTTCATCCTCTCAAACATCCCTCAGAGATGTCAAAAAAAAAAAAAAAAAAAAAAGGCTGCTGACTTGATCTTCCTGTCCAGTTTTCAGGGTGAACTCAGCTTCCCAAGTAAAACAAATTCTCATCCTGAAATCTACAGGTTTATTTGGCTACTGTTTTGTCCTGTTAGTTTATAAGCTCCTTGAAGCAGGAACTGATTATCTAATAGAACCTTCATGTTGTGGGGCATGGCTTAAACAAAGCAATTTCAGTGTTCTTACGTTTTCTATAAAAGTTATGTTCCTGGAAAGCTGTGTATCAATGGAATTTCCATCAATCAAACCCAATTTTAAAGGTACATTAAGTGCTCCTGTGGTGAGTGCCTTTGAAGAGTGACTTAATTTCTTGGGTAATGCTAATAATTGTACTTAATTCAACTGTTTGGTAAAGCTAAATTTTAACATAGCAATTTTGATATAAAATAGAGGTTGTTTTATGTTCCCTTAATTCAAACCCTTAAGGGGTTTGGGGTGTGTTATAATAAATTCTGCTATAGCCTATACTCCTTCAGAATATTTGCAGCAAAAGGAGGGGTGTTATATTGGTTTAAACTTTACTGTGCTTCTGTGTATTGAGACACTTGCATACACAGAACAGAACAGTGATGACTTGCCTGTGCTTACAAAGGCCCAGGAGCTGCACGGTGCAATGAAATAAGTAGAATCACTGTGGGTTGGGCACTGAGGTCCTCCCTTCTGCTCACCACCAGCCAGCTGTGTGCCGTTGATAGAGTCTCTTTCCTTTTCTGGGCTTTAGCTTGCTTATTGCTATGTCAGAAATATTGGACTAGCTGGTTTCTAAAGTTCTCTTCAGCTCTGGCATTTTAGGATTTTGGGCTTCTTTGAAGAGTCTGGATCATCTGTGGTTATCAAATTTTATGGTGTTAGAACCAGTTAGCGGAGAAGGCAACGGCACCCCACTCCAGTACTCTTGCCTGGAAAATCCCGTGGACAGAGAAGCCTTGTAGGCTGCAGTCCATGGGGTGGCTAGGAGTCGGACATGACTGAGTGACTTCACTTTCACTTTTCACTTTCATGCATTGGAGAAGGAAATGGCAACCCACTCCAGTGTTCTTGCCTGGAGAATCCCAGGGACGGCGGAGCCTGGTGGGCTGCCGTCTATGGGGTCGCACAGAGTCGGACACGACTGAAGTGACTTAGCAGCAGCAGAACCAGTTAGTGCTTTGATTCAGCTTGGCACAAACATGGAGGATGAGAGGTAGGAGAACCAAGCTCACTGTGTGCGATTATGCAAGTTATACACTACACAAAGTATTCGGCCTTGGCTACACCTGCCCCCAGCACAGGGTTGTATTACCTCAGCTGCCTCCCATTGTGTTAGGCACTGCATGGTCTAGCCTGGCCCTGGTGAGAGCAGGACCTTTAAACCTAAGGGCAAGAAAGCACAAATCTTATGGTTAAAATCAAAGCATGGCGGGGCGGGGGGGTGTCCCATGACAAAAAGGCTATATCCTTCTGGGCCCACGGGCGGTGTGGCTCAAGTGTGGAGATCATATACACATAAATATCACCTAGTTTCAGTGAGGAAGTTGGGGTAAAGGAGGATTTATGGAAGCCCAAAGACTTGCAAGGCAGAAGGACATATTTGGTTGACTAAAACATTCTTTCGGGTTTTTCCATAAGAGGTTATGGAAAAATCCGAATGAAATTTCCTGCCAACCCAATATTTAAAGAGATAACTGTGACTGGAAACACTAGTTACTGATCAGTCTTTGTGAAACTGTTTCTTAGATGCCCTGGTTCCTTCCTAGAGTCCTAGGTTAAAGTTGGAAAGAGGAGTAGTTCTCCAAACCTGGATGCTTACTGGAGTGACCTGTGAAGCTGGTACAGCCATAGAATCCTGAACCACTCCCCAATCCCACTGAGCGAGGCTTACAAACCTGGAATTTCACAGCTCCCTGGCGAATCTAGCTCCCTGGCGAATCTAGACACAGCACAGACAACAGGACAGTGTTTGGAAAACATAGGTGAGAGCCATTGTCTGAGTATTAGTTGAGGAAGGATTGGAGACTAATTTACAATCACAACCAACGGTAGATGATACCGGGAGAAGAGCAGGGACACCATTTAGGGCCCTCTGTCATGGCGGCCAAGTGAACAGGGTGCCAGACAGACAATCTGGGCCACCCAGTGGGCAAAGATAGACGGAAAAATTAGTCCGGTAGTCTGAGGACATTTAATTCGGGGAGTTGAGTTCTCAAGAGGTATTTACAGAAAGCCAGTCCTCCCACTTACCCTTCAGCTGCTACTCATCTCTGAACACCTGACACCTTGAGGCCAATAGGAGTGTGAACCATGAAGATGGGGCAGACACTGTGCTGATCTGCATCCCACCCCCTCAGCATGCATCTCTCTCAGCCCTCCATGTGATTGCAGTAATCTTCTTTACTCCATTGCTTATTAGACACTTGGCCTGGGGCGTCATCAAACCAGGCATCTGGTGTCCCTGGGGAAACTGGGGCAGAGTCAAGAAGAAAGCCTGGTCATGACCTTGAAAGCTATTTCCCACTTACCCAGCCAGAGTTCCTATCTCTGGAGAACGATCACAGTCTGAACCTAGGTCTGTGTGTGCTAAGTTGCTTCAGTCGTGTCCAACTCTTTGCAACCCCATGGACTATAGCCCACAACGCTCCTCTGTCCATGGGATTCTCCAGGCATAAATACTGGAGTGGCTTGCCATCTCCTTCTCCAGAGGAGCTTCATGATCCAGGGATCGCAGTTTTATTTTAAAAATAGGAAAACAGGGACTTCCTATTGGTGGTCCAGTGGCTAAGACTTCACACCTCCAATGCAGGGGACCTGGATTCCATCCCTTGTCAGGTAGCTAGATCCCTCAATGCAACTAAAGATCCTGAGTGCCACAACTAAGGCTTGGCACAGCCAACTAAATAAATATTTCTTTTTTAAATCTTAAAACATAGGAAAATATTTCTGTCATTTAGATAGAGAAGGATTTATTCATAACACAAAAAGCACAAACTTATGCTAAAAATATAATCATATTAAAACACAAAACTGCAAGAAGACACCAGAAATAAATTATAATGACAAGCCAGAGACACATTGAGAAGATATTTGCCACACATAATAGATTCAGATTTGGTAGTTGAGTATGCATCAAAAACTTCTACCATCAAGAAAAAGATGACCAACAGTCAGAAAAAAATAATAGCAAAGGATATGAATAGTTTCTTCTCAGGAGACATACAGCTGTCCATTATAGAATCCTTAACCTTACAGATAATCAGGAAAATTCAGATTAAAACAACAATGAGGTACCATGTTTTATTTACTGGTTGGCTAAAATTAAAAATCTGACATTCCTAAGTTTTGAAGAAGAGGTAAGGAAGCAAACTCTTATATACTGTCCCAAGGTGGTACAAATTAATACAACCATGTTGAAGAATAATCTGGCAATAATGAGCTAAGCTGATAATGTACATATCCTACAACTTAGCAGTTCTTTCCTAAGTACATATATGTGCTCAGATGCTCAGTCATGTCCAACTCTTTGTGACCCCATGGACTGCAGTCCGCCAGGCTCCTCTGTCCACGGGATTTTTCAGGGAAGAATACTAGAGTGGGTTGCCATTCCCTTTTCCCGGGGATCTTCATGATCCAGGGATTGAACCTGTGTCTCCTGCATCTCCTGCATTGGCAGGTAGGTTCTTTACCACTGAGCCACCTAGAAGCCAAAGTATACACCCTAGGGAAATTCGCACACACATGTCAAAGAAATTCACACAAAGATGGTCACTGGAACACTGTGGTAGTTAAAAAAAAACAACTAAAAACAACTTGAATATCTTACCAATAAGTGAATGAATAAAAACTTTGATGCTGTCATACAAGAACTATCATCTGGCAGTTAAAATTAGTGAACTAGTCCAGGATAGATCACATCCTGGGCCATAAATCTAGCCTTGGTAAATTCAAAAAAATTGAAATCATCCCAGCCATCTTCTCTGACCACAATGCAGTAAGATTAGACCTCAATTACAGGAAAAAAACTATTAAAAGTTCCAACATATGGAGGCTAAACAACACGCTTCTGAATAACCAACAAATCACAGAAGAAATCAAAAAAGAAATCAAATTATGCATAGAAACGAATGAAAATGAAAACACAACAACCCAAAACCTATGGGACACTGTAAAAGCAATACTAAGGGGAAGGTTCATAGCAATACAGGCGTACCTCAAGAAACAAGAAAAAAATCAAATAAATCAACTAACTCTACACCTAAAGCAACTAGAGAAGGAAGAAATGAAAAACCCCAGGGTCAGTAGAAGGAAAGAAATCTTAAAAATTAGGGCAGAAATAAATGCAAAAGAAACAAAAGAGACCATAGCAAAAATCAACAAAACTAAAAGCTGGTTTTTCGAGAAGATAAACAAAATTGATAAGCCATTAGCCAGACTCATCAAGAAACAAAGGGAGAAGAATCAGATCAACAAAATTAGAAATGAAAATGGAGAGATCACAACAGACTCCACAGAAATACAAAGGATCATAAGAGACTACTACCAACAGCTATATGCCAATAAAATGGACAACTTGGAAGAAATGGACAAATTCTTAGAAAAGTATAACTTTCCAAAACTGAACCAGGAAGAAATAGAAGATCTTAACAGACTCATCACAAGCACGGAAATCGAAACTGTAATCAGAAATCTTCCAGCAAACAAAAGCCCAGGACCAGACGGCTTCACAGCGGAATTCTACCAAAAATTTAGAGAAGAGCTAACACCTATCCTACTCAAACTCTTCCAGAAAATTGCAGAAGATGGTAAACTTCCAAACTCATTCTATGAGGCCACCATCACCCTAATTCCAAAACCAGACAAAGATAAGGAGCCAAGAATATACAATGGAGAAAAGACAATCTCTTTAACAAGTGGTGCTGGGAAAACTGGTCAACCACTTGTAAAAGAATGAAACTAGAACACTTCCTAACACCGTACACAAAAATAAACTCAAAATGGATTAAAGATCTAAACGTAAGACCAGAAACTATAAAACTCCTAGAGGAAAACATAGGCAAAACACTCTCCGACATAAATCACAGCAGGATCCTCCATGACCCACCTCCCAGAATATTGGAAATAAAAGCAAAAATAAACAAATGGGACCTAATTAAAATTAAAAGCTTTTGCACAACAAAGGAAACTATAAACAAGGTGAAAAGACAGCCTTCAGAATGGGAGAAAATAATAGCAAATGAAGCAACAGACAAACAATTAATCTCAAAAATATACAAGCAACTTCTGCAGCTGAATTCCCGAAAAATAAACGACCCAATCAAAAAATGGGCCAAAGAACTAAACAGACATTTCTCCAAAGAAGACATACAGATGGCTAACAAACACATGAAAAGATGCTCAACATCACTCATTATTAGAGAAATGCAAATCAAAACCACAATGAGGTATCATTTCACACCAGTCAGAATGGCTGCTATCCAAAAGTCTACAAGCAATAAATGCTGGAGAGGGTGTGGAGAAAAGGGAACCCTCTTACACTGTTGGTGGGAATGCAAACTAGTACAGCCACTATGGAGAACAGTGTGGAGATTCCTTAAAAAACTGGGAATAGAACTGCCATATGACCCAGCAATCCCACTGCTGGGCATATACACCGAGGAAACCAGAATTGAAAGAGACGCGTGTACCCCAATGTTCATCGCAGCACTGTTTACAATAGCCAGGACATGGAAGCAACCTAGATGTCCATCAGCAGACGAATGGATAAGGAAGCTGTGGTACATATACACAATGGAATATTACTCAGCCATTAAAAAAAATACATTTGAATCGGTTCTACTGAGATGGATGAAACTGGAGCCCATTATACAGAGTGAAGTAAGCCAGAAAGAAAAACAACAATACAGTATACTAATGCATATATATGGAATTTGAAAGATGGTAACGATAAAACCCTATATGCGAGACAGAATAAGAGACACAGATGCATGGAACAATTTTATGGACTCTGAGGGAGAAGGTGAGGGTGGGACGTTCTGGGAGAATAGCATTGAAACATGTATATTATCATATGTGAAACAGAACACCATTCCATGTTCGATGCATGTGACAAGGGCTCAGGGCCGGGGCAATGGGATGATCCAGAAGGATGGGATGGGGAGGGAGGTGGGTGGGGGGTCCAGGAAGGGGAACACATGTAAACCCATGGCTGATTCATGTCAATGTATGGCAAAAACTATTACAATATTGTAAAGTAATTAGCCCCCAACTAAAATAAATAAATATATAAAAAAAAAAAAATTAGTGAACTAGATACGTTAACACAAATATTCAAAACATATTCCCTTAAAAAAAACATATTACAAAAGAAAATGTACCGAATGATACCATTTATATAAAATCAAATTTACAAAACATTTATGGACACACATATATGTCTTTTATTCAGACACATACATGCACACACATGAATGGGCTAAACACCAACTTCATCCCAGCGGTTACCTCTGGGAAAGAGGAGGAGCAGAAATTTCTTCTCAAGGGAATTCTAACTGTATCATGTCTTTAACAGTGAAAAAGATCTGAAGAAAATATTACATTTTTATACTTGCAAACTAGTGGTAGTAAGGTTGCCACTAAATTATTCCTGCTTTTTCATGTGTGTTTGAAGTATCTCCAGTATCTGTAAAGGTTCTGTGTGCCTGTGTGCCAGCAAGCGTTCATTCTGAATGTGACAGTCTCATACATCAAGGACTTGAACTCAGTCCACTGAATTTGGAGATGTAACACAGGACACTTGTGACTGTCCTGCACAGTGCAACTTTAAACCAGATACAATTGACAGAGGAACTGTTCCCTGAGCTGGAGTTACTAGCCCGGGAGTAGCAGGCACACAATAGACACTTACATGTGAGCAATGCCTGAACAGCGTCTAGGATGGGGGTAGAAAGGGAGTTTCATTACTGCTCAGAGAGAACACTGCTGACCTCACATGTCCACTGTGCTCTGACTTCCTTCTGCTTCTCAGCCATTCTTACATCTCCAAGTTTTATTGTGTAAAATAGACTAGAAAGGGAACAGAAATCTCATTGAAAGGAATGTTGACTGAATAGTCCATCTTCAAAGAAATAATCCTAAAGACATTTTTAGTTCTATAGAAACACTATCATAATCACTATTGCCACAACAAATCTGGAATTATGAATGCCACCACTGCCACAACAAATCTAGAAACACAAATGCCTACCAACTGGAAAATAATTAAATGAGATTTCAAACTGATAGAATACAAATAATAACTATAAAGACTACATAATAAAATGGACAAATGTTTGCTAAAAAGAACATGGAAAGAGTACACTGAGGCTATAATCACATAAAAAGATGTTTTCAAGTAGCTGAAGAACCAAAGATAGATAAAAATTAAAACAGCTATGCTAGCATTGTATTATCAACATTGTTTTAACCTTTTAACATTTATTCCTTAACTATTTTTTTTTGGTAACAGCTTTATGGGGACAGAATGTCCCCACATTGTGGGTCATACCACTGACCTACTTGGAGCAGGTCATCAGTGGTCTTTAGTATATTCACAGGTGTGCTACCATCTCTACAGATAATCTTAGGACATTCCCATCATGCCAAAAAGAAACCCTCATACCCTTTAGCAGGCATTCTGCATTTCCCTCCCTCTTCCCCTGGCAATCACTAATGAAAATTTCTGTCTCAATGGATTTGCCTATTCTGGACATGTCATATAAATGGAATCATACTACATGTGGCCTTTTGTGTCTGGCTGCTTTCACTTAGCATAATATTTTTAAGGTTCATCCATATCATAGCATGTATCGGTACCTCATTTCTTTTTATTGCCAAACAATATTCCATTAAATGGATATACCATACTTTATTTCTATGGTCCTATCTTTATAATACTCTGGAGGAGAGCATGGCAACCCACTCCAGTATTCTTGCCTGGAGAATCTCATGGACAGAGGAGCCTGGTAGGCTACAGTCCATGGGGTCACAAAGAGTCAGACACGACTGAAGCGACTTATCAGGCATACACATATTTACAATAAGAACAATGGAGAGAGGTTTGGAGAGTCTTCCTTCTACCCTATTCTAACCTGAATTACTTTGGGGGCTGATTGATGACCTTGGGGGGAGTGAATGTCTTATAGAGTCTAGGTCTCCTGGGTCATAATTGGGACTTGGCTGTTGGGCAGGACAGGCCAGACTGGAGGTCTGGATCCAGTGACCAGAGTCTCTAGAGGGGAGAGTTGACATCTGGTGCAATCTGGGAAAAGAGAAAAGGAAGTGGGGTGGGGAGCAGGGGGGCAAGGAGGGAGGGGCTTGGCACAGGTAGGAGGTGCTAGACAGGAGGAAGTTAGGAAGGAGATTGCAGGACAGAGGAGAGGCAGAGGGGCTTACAGGCAACCAGCTTCCCAAGGAAGATCCAGCCACAGGAGAAGTGGTCCAAGCACAGGACTAGGCTCAAGGGCAGGTCTGGGTGCATGGAAAGTCCTGGGACACTGAGCAAGAGGCCAGACCATGGACTTGACTATGGAGTCAGAGCAGCTCTCTGCTGCAGAAAGCCCAGTCAAGGCAGAGCTAGGGCTACTCAACCAGGAATCTGAGGCCAGAGAAGGACACGGGGAAGCAGAACTAAGAGGATGCTATCCCTTGGATCCTACTGATCCAAGACTGAACCTGACTTAGGGACTACAGAAGTCATGCAATGCAAATAGCTAGGAGGAAGGAAGCAATTCAGTCATCGTCATAAGAGCAGGCACCATTGATTATGCACCAAGCATGGTGATAGGTGGTTTGTGTATATTGTCAGCAATCCTCACAACCACTTACAAGGAAAGTACCACTACTACCCTAATTTTCAGACGAGAAGACCAAAATTTACAGAGGTACAACCACGATACAATAGAAAGTGACAAAGCAGGCTGAGAACCCAAGTCTGATTCCAAAGCCTAGCTCTGCAATTCTGAGGATGGCACTGACTAGTTGCTGAATCCACAGCAGAGAAAAGTTCCTGGAGCACCTGGCCACTGCATAATCAACACAAGTTCACTTTGTCATCCATGGTGTATGGATGTTGCCCCTGGAAGGTGGTGAGAGCCAAGGTGTGCCCAGGGCAGCATTCTGAACTACTCAAGAGGGTGGTCACACCCCCCCCTTCATCTGGACTTTCTCTCCTGGGAAATTCCATGTGGCAAGCAAAGGAGGATGAATCCCACAAATCACAGTGGTACCTTTATCACAATCTGTTCTACTAATCTTTAATTCATCTCCTCCCTCCACAGCACTCCAGTAAGAACCTCTTACAACTATGACTGGATATTTTCCAGGGCACTAGCATGGATCTCGAAAAGATTAAGGGGCAGTGAGCTCGCAGGATGACTCCCCCGTCTCTCACCATTGTTGACCTTCTTCTTTTAACAAGAGCTTGAGGCTGCTGTCTCTGGGATTAGACAGCTCCGTTCTCCAGTCCCTCACCACCTCTCCACTCAAGTGAACAGACGTGACAGCTGTCCCTGTAAACCCTGGGAAGAGCTGAGCTGGCCTGTCCCAGGGTTCTGAGTTGGGTAACTTACAATTCAATTCATTTACATAAAATTTAAATGGAAAATAGATTCAGGTAAAGCGAGCCAGAAGACAAACGAAAAGACAACTATGCCAAGTGGCCTTACTGCACGGTCAGCCACAGAGTGACTGTGTATGACTCGCAGCCAGAGATGATCTGATCAAGGATCCTGAGGGTGTGGAGCCCAGGGGTGGGCAAGGATGTGAGAGACACAGGGCTTCTTGGGGCTCCTTTGCAGAAGGGTTCTGCCACCGCTGGTCACTTTGGTTGATATTGAGTCAACATCCTACACTCCAGGAGGGCCTCTGTCAAATTCACAATCAATCTTGGCCTTGCAGATGGGGGGTTAACAGCAGCCTTAGTTGTTTTGTGTTTACTAATGACTTACATGTGCAGAGTACTGAATTCAGTTCATTTCTGGGCTTATCATCACTGCCATCCAGTTGGCCACACTCATAGGTATAAGTGACCATTCATGTGGTCTCCTTGAAGAAGAAGAAAAAGCCCTTCACCATATCAGTACCTTATGCTCTACTGTGAGCACGTAATTCTTTTGAGCACAGGGCCTGGCACACAGTACATGGTCCACCAGTGACAACCGTGCAGTGTGGGCCTCCCAGGTTCTCCTCTGGGACTCGAGTTCTCCCAGAACACACCCTACACTCAGTGCTCCAGTGTGGCAATCATTTCCCTGCCCCATGCGACCAACCTAGGGCAGCTGGAGGCCCATGGGAAGTATATAGGGGGTCAGAAGTGCAGCAGGAAATAGAAAAAACATTCCTGGAGAGGGAAAGGGCAATGCGAGGGATGGCTGGAAGCAGAAGACCAGCATCCTCACTTTACCGAGTGCCACTTCTGTATCCACCCCAGAGTGGCTTTGTAGGCAGAATTTACCCACCTAATATCCAAGGATTTACAAGTGAAGTCATTTGAGTGGCTTTTTTCTTTTGTAATTAAGTATTTATTTACATAAAGTAGAATGCAGAGATCATAAGTGTCAAGTCAGCGAGTTCTTACAAACTTATACACCAGTGCAGCCACTACCCTGAGCTGAGCCGTCTTTTCTGTACTGGCTGCAAGGAGTCCCACACACAGCTCACACATCAGGAATGCCCACTGGGGAGACACGTCCTTCCCCTGCAGCCTGATGCCTGTGGCCATCCATAAGATACAGAACAAAATAGAGACCAAGAAGCCTAAAAGGAGTAAATGGAACTAGAACAGTGAGGCAAAATGGGGGTGGGTAGAACTGAATCACCAACTCAGTGATTCACTTCTAAAGGCTGTGGTGTCAATGAATCCAGGCAAGAATCTACAAGCAATGGCCCTTTGGGGGGGGGGTGGTCACGGTGACTGAGCACTGGAACTGACTCATGACATCTAGGTTCTTCCCACACCTGACTCAGCTTTCTCCCCACCATGTCACTGACTTGGAGTAAATCACATCACTGCTCCATGCCTGAGTCTCCAAACTCTGTAAAACGATGCTCTTGTGGACTGAATGCTCTTTTGTGTCTTTTCTGGCTCCAGGAACTTGGTTCTGTGTCAGTCATCCAGACAGGGCAGTTCCATTGCATGGGGACTCCAAATTATCCCTTGTTGATTTAACACAGACACAGCCTCTTGGGCAGCTATCTGGTGCCCTCTGAAAACAGGGACTCTTCATGAAGAGGACCCAGGAAAGCAGGTGTGGAGGCTGGGTTTATGCCAAGCGAGTGTAACTCAGCTGACACATTTTTATACTCTTGTGTCGTCTGGTGAGAACTTTATCTTCCTGGGTCCTCCTCAAGAGTGTTTGGGACAGTGGAACTCAAAAGCATTTAAGAAATAAAAAAGAACTCTGGAAAGAAGAAATTCTGGTCTGTGTAATTTCACGGATTTCCAGTTTTTATAGGAAAACTAGTTCTCATCTTGTATGTCTCAGTTGTAACTCATCTGCAAGCCCCAGGTCAAATGCCACGTCCTCCTGGGAAACCCCTGGCTAGCAGGGTCCATGGACAATTCCTGTGACTTCTACTCACAGCCCTCTTAACGCCCATATACCCTGTTATAGATAGATAGATAGATAGATAGATGGTTATGGTCCTTTTAATCTTTCATAGGCTGGTTAAGTACTTTCTACATGGCAAGTACAAAAATTCCCTTTTTAAAAAAATGGAGGAACAAATGAAGGAGTGTTAAGTTTAGGAGAAACTGATTGATGTCCTTTAACAAAGGAATTATCCTCCAACAATAAAAGTAGACAAGTAGAAAATTACCTACAATGAGCTCTTAAATCCTTCTGAATCTTTATTGCTCTGTCCTAGTTCATGCGATGCAATTACTCTCTTTGGCTAAAATGATTTATCAATTTACAAAATACTACAAAAGGTGAAAGATTATCTGAAATAAATCATTGCAAGCATTTGTGTAGCACTTTGATCACTACCTACTTCAGTATTCTTGCCTGGAGAATTCCATGGACAGAGGAACCTGGTGGGCTACAGCCCATGGGGTCACAAAGAATCAGACACAACTGACATCTATAAAAAAAGAAAGGGACAGCAGCAGGCTTCCAGGGAGGGGAACTGAGAGGTCAGGCAACTTTTATTTCACTCCCTAAAGCACTCCTCCATATTATTCAGTCTTTTCCTATAAGCACATGCAGTATTTATTATTTAAACAATGTTTAATCAAGACTGAAGTTGACAGAGAGTTTTGACATCAATACACTCATTTAATTATGTGTGTATTATAATACATAAATGCATTTTATTGTCAAAAAATTGAATCTGAAGGAGATTGAATGACTTGCCCAAGAATTAATTGTAGAATCAGAAAACAGCGTGCTTCTGTAACAAAGCACAGGGAAGAAGGGAATTCATAATCTACTCACGTTCTAAGCCTTCCTAAGAGGACCTCATCATCAGGCCAACATAATTTACTAAGTGCATGGCCTGTGCCAGTCCCTGCCGGTCCCCTCCTGAGAACTGTATCAGGAGCCTTCACATCACAAAGGCTGCTTGTTCCTCCATAGATGACATATACATAAAATTTACACAAGACTTGCTCAGTTATAGCAACTAAGTGGATTCTAAGAAGGAAATGTTGCCTAAATTGTTATTTTTATTCTCACCTGTACAGTTTGGAAACCATCAACCAAATGATGTTATCATGGTTATCATCCCACCACCACATGTAGATCTTTTCCATGCATCTCAGATAGGCACTGTCTTTGGCCAAAATGTTTCTTTAATTGGTGTCTTTGGAACGTAACTAACACAACGATTCATGCTGTCAATATTTAACAGAAATAGAATCCTTACTGGATTTGCCTCAGGTGAAAAGGAAGAGTAAAAAATATTTGTTTTTAATGCCTGGCTCCTATATTCTCTCTCTAAGCAAGAGTGTTCACACTCCATGGACTAAGCTAGGGTGTCATGCCACAAGAAGAAGCGACAAATTCAAAACAGCAATTAGGTTTGGTTTCTAAGAGTGTGCTTTGATAGCTATTTGGAAAGACAGATCCCACTGAGACAGAACTTCCAGCTAACCACAGCAGCCTCTTGCCGGAACCTCCTGTTTCAATCAGTGTAGAAGATGTTCCAACCCCTCCAGCAATGGGGTCTTTCATCCCCAAGAATAATCTCCCCATAATTGGTAAATTTATCACCTTCTTAGCCAGAGTGTGCCAGGAAAGGCTGTCATATCGTAAAGGCCCAGGGCTCAAGTGAATCTTAAAGGTTGTCTAGCTCAGTAACTTTTCATCACTTGAAATCCCTCTAGGCTCCCCCAGTGCATGCTTGAACTGCATGATGACCAGGGGGCTACTCCAGAATAAGTGACTTAAGCTCCTCTGATCCTCAGCCCCTTACAGATAGAACCGTGCTGGCTGAATCTTCCCTTCCTTTTCCCTTTTTAATTCAACCACCCATCCTTCAAGGCCCAGCAGAAGTCCTACTTCTTCCTCAAACTCCTCCCACTGACCTCCGTCCCTCCTTTCCTTCAAATGCTGCTCCGTCATAAACATCTGTCAGTGCCTAGTTGACACAGGTCTGTATTATCTCCCAATCCAGATATTAAGTGTCTCAAGGCTGGAGACCATGTCTTTGTCTCTCACCTGCCCTCATATCACCTGATCTGCAGATGACTACACTGACGGTGTTGAGCGTGCAGAAGACATCCTGGTCACAAAGTTGCGGTGTGTGCACGCTGGACACTGACTTCCTAAGGTTCAAGTCTGATGCCAGCCATCAAAAGGGGTTAAGTTAGACAGCAAGTGGCCAGTAGTGCATTTTCAAGGGATGAACCATGCTACTGCTTGCCCTTGGGAATAGGTGTCTATTAAGTTTATTAGTCAAAAGGTGCATTGTGTTTGAGACTATGTGGTGCGTATGTATGTATGTGTGAGTTGGGGGGAAACATGGGAGTGTCTGTGTTTGTGAATGAATGCAATTGGTAGTGAGTGTGTGCAGGAGTGAGAAGTAAGTGAAGGTAGGTGTGTATGTATGATATGCATGTGGTATGTTGGTGTAGTAAATATGAGTAATGTGTATGTGTCAATACAATCAGGTGTCAGGTGAGTGTGATCACATGTGTGAGTGTACACAGGCATACTATGTGTATATCTTGGGTGAGTGCATGAGTGTGCATGCACAAGTGTTTGTACATGGCCCTGGACACAAGTAACCACCTTCACTTTTGCTCTGATTAACATGCTCTCTGCTTCTTCCATTCCTTAGATCTATTTGGATCGACTAAGCCAAAGGTTTCCAAGTATTTCTGATTGTAAGTATAGGTAAAAACTTTCTGACATACAGGCTTATTTTCTTATAGATTACAAACATGTAGTACTGGCAGTCTATATGCTGAGTATTAAAATGAAATCTTGCACTGCTGATGCCAGTTTCTAGGAGCCATTACGAGAGGGACAAAAAGCAGCAGTCCATAAGATGCAGAGATGAGCTCTAGAACAGGAAATCAACTGAGCAAGTAGACTCTTTGAGGTTATATGGGGGCAAGTGGGTGTGTGGGTGCCCGTTTTCTGAATGTACTTGCCAGCCCAGCATGGTGAGGGGATGGGTTACACCCACATCTCAGAAATGACAGTGGATTCCCCCAACAATTTATAGCAAGCATGACTTACCAGTGCATTAGCTAACGGCTGCTAGAATCACTTAAGTAAAACACTTTTTTTTTTTTAGTCAGTGCATTTTTCTCTTAATGACACAGAGTTGGAAATGTCTCTGAAAGCCTTAGTAATCTAATGAAAGGGTGCTCAGATGCTAGTCTCCAGGACAGTAGGGTATAAAATGATGACAGAGCAGCAAAAAGGTCAGCTCCAGGTCCTCACCACCTGATAGCAGGGCTGCTTATGCTGCTGCTGCTGCTGCTGCTAAGTCGCTTCAGTCTTGTCCGACTCTGTGCAACCCCATAGATGGAAGCCCACCAGGCTCCGCCATCCCTGGGATTCTCCAAGCAAGAACACTAGAGTGGGTTGCCATTTCCTTCTCCAATGCATGAAAGTGAAAAGTGAAAGTGAAGTTGCTCAGTTGTGTCCGACTCTTTGCGACCCCATGGACTGTAGCCTACCAGGCTCCTGCGTCCATGTGATTTTCCAGGCAAAGAGTACTGGGGTGGGGTGCCATTGCCTTCTCCAGGGCTGCTTATGAGGGAATGTAAATGGTGAGCCCTGAGGAAGGCAGTGGTGCTGGCTTTAACAAGCCTGTCTCCTGTCTGTCACTACTAGGGTGCTACCAAGATAAACTCATAGGATGTTTAATAATAACATTTCACATTTCCATCAAATTGTTCTTTCTTCAGACTAATACCCATTTCTTTTACTAAGGACCCACAGTGACTGTAAGAAGGAGGCTCAGAGGAGTATAGAGGTCTGTTTTCACTTGCTTTTTTTTTTTTTGACATTTTCCAGGAGAAGAAATCACTCGGTAAGTGACAGGCCGGCACCTCCTCCACCCTGGCAGGATGCTCTGGGCTGGATCTCCCTGGGGTTGGATGAGGTTGGAGCCAGTGGGGAATTAGCTTACTGCGCTGGATTCCTGAGTGCTGACTCAGCCACAGAACTCTGAGAGCAGAGCTACAAGCAGCGGTCCGTGCAGTGCCCACCACGCCTAGCTGGGCAGGAGGACCAGTCTCTGCCTCTGGAGGTTTACAACGTCATATGTCATGCATGGGCCTGATGTTTCTGAGACATTAAATGAGTGAGAAAGAAAAGTGTCATGATTTTGTATATATACATTTAAGCAGTTTAAGCAAATGTGTACATTTGTTTCTTTTGTTCCAAAAGTTGATAAATAAAGCTCAACACAATGAATTGATGGTCAAATAACCAAGAAACAGCCAAGTTTAGGCAAAAGAGAACGGGGTCCTAAGTTAGAAAAGAACGAAAACTGAAGGCCAGAAAGAGTTTGCCCCCTGAATAAATGGCTTTTGTAAGGACTGACAATGGTGAGATGGGTAGGTACCAAAATATTAAAAAGGGATACAGAGGTCAATCATATAAAACATGGGAAGCTCAGTATATGGAGCAGAAAGGGAGAACACAGGTTCCACTTCACCCAGGAGAGTCCTGGAATTTGCCTGTTTCCCCAGAGTCATCATGAATAGCACCACCTCTCACCCTCAACTGTGTCCTTTCTTAGAGGATAAACTACTCATCCTGGTTCTCAAGAGCCCACAGGATGCACTGAATTGCCAGACAGCACCTTCTTTGGCCAAGCCACCTACAATGGTGTCTACCTTTGTAAGCCTCTCCAAGGGGCTGAAAATCTCCCTCTCAGCCTGCCCTGAGGTAGGCAAAGCTCCTGTTTCCTCCTGAGCGGATGGTTATCATATGAGGTTCCAACTCTTCACTCCTGGGGCCACACTGGCTCGTGATGACGTTAGAGGAATAGGGTGGAGATGGAGGGAGGGAGGTGAGGAGGAGAGAGCATAGAGGTGAGAAGGGAGGGAGACAGTGAGAATCTGGGGGCTGGAGCCCTGGGAGGGACATGACTGGAGCTCACTGTCACCATGGGGAAGCCAGCAAGGATTGGGGGAGGACGGGGCCCAGTGAGACCTGTGTTCTGCTCCAGATCCTGCAGCCTTTTGCTAAGGCTGTCTTCTCATCTCCAAATAAGAGTTAGTAACATCTATTTCCAAAGTTCACGTGACCTTTACAAAATAATCATTTTAAAGCATCAGGCACACAGTAGGCACTCAAGGAATGATGCGTACCTAAGAGCATTTTTCCTAAAATCAAACCACCTAAAACAGGGGACCATTGAGTGTTAGCCCCTATCCCATAAGACCGTGGCTTAGATCACCTCAGGCAAAGACACGTGGGATGTTTCTGGGTATTCTGCAGATGACCTCGGTGGTGGACCAAGGAATAGGGCTGTGCTGGGGCGCCAGGAGCATCTACTGCCCACCCCCAGCTATTTTAATTGAATTACTACTATAAACTTACACACACACACACAAAAATTAAGGCAGATTTTAAAAAGTGAATGGAATTTGAATCTTTTCTTCCCAAAGGGAATCACATTGCTCATCCCTTAGGGCATCAATCCCCAACCTTTTTGGCACCAGGGATCAATTTCATGGAAGACAATTTTTCCGTGGACTGGGGGCAGGGCGGAGCAGGGTGGTGGATGGTTTCGAGATGATTCAAATGCATTACATTTATTGAGCACTTTATTTCTATTATTATTACATCAGCTCCACCTCAGATCATCAGGCATTAGATTCCGGAGGTTGGAGAACCCTACTGTAGGGAGCACATCACCTCTTTCGTATCACTGCCCGAAGGACCCATAAAAGAAAGCCCAAGCACCTGTAGGATTCAAAATACAAGCACCAGAAGCCTTGTGCCTGTACCAGGTCCTGGTCTCCATGCTGGAGATTCTCTAGCTCAGCCCCACTGATTGATTAATAGCCTGAAAGTGGAAAAAGGACAGGCAGAGCTATAGCTTTTGTTTCTATTCCTTGTAATAAAAACATGTACCAGTAAGAGGCTGTGGGTTGGAGGCAGTCTCCCAGAACTGGGAGGGGGCACTGATTACACCTGCAGAAAATCTGTGGGCTCCAAAAACCATGCCTTGTAACTTGAGTTGAATAAGACCATAGTATGTTTAACTGTTAATAACAGCAATAGTAGCCTGAAACTAACACAACATTGTAAATCAACTATACTTCAATTAAAAAGCTCTAAAAAACAAAGCTCACCTTGACAATACTATGACCAAATCATGATTATAATAAAATCACATAATTTTCCATAAGAATCAACATGTTCACTAAATTAACTACTGTAATTAAAATATACAAATAATTTTTTGAAAAAATAACAGAAATAAGCAATTGAAGATTATGGAAAATGTTTGTTTCCAGGTGGATCAGGGGCTGCCGGCTGCCGGCTGCCTACTCTGGCCTTGGGCAAAGGAAAATCTGGTCGCGTTTCTCAAACCGCCCACCATGGCCACACGGGGGCGCGCGAGTCAATGCCTTGATCTGGGCTTCCCACAGGCTTCCTCTCCGGAAAGAAACAGCGTTGGAGGAGGACATCGGTGAGCAGAGAAACCTACTGGCTAATTCCTTGCTTGGCCCACTTCCGCCAAGGCAATGACTCAGGCTGATTGCCCCCGGGTGTTTCAGAACTGTGTGGGTGCCTATCCAAAAGGTTTCCCCTGTCTTCTAAGCACTTTCCCAGCACCGTGGCCTGGGGCACTGGTTATTGTTGTTACACCCCAGGAGCGGGGCTGGGTGGGGTGGAGAGGAACTGAATTAATAAATGAAATCCACTTGTAAAATAACCACCTGACCCGCCGCCACTGGAGGGAGTAGATGAATACCCCCAAAGGAGAGTCTTGGAGTGGAGGGGGTTGGGGGTGTGAGTGGGGGTGTTGAACAACAGACTGTCAATATGAACTGAGAATCTTTTTAAAGCTTTATTATCTGTCCCCTTCCCCACTTCAGGATCCTACTGTCTTTCCCTCCCACGCATAATTCAACAGATTTTATTAGCAATTTATCTTCAGTGACTCTTTCCAACACGTTCAACTTAGTTTTCATAGAAACGTTTTCTTTTCATGCTCTAATTTCATTAGATTAACTGTGATTGGATCAAAATTATGTAATTAGAAGAAAAACAACAAACACAAGTGACTTTTGATAAGTATACAACTGAAAGGATGGAGACAGGCAGCTGAGCCACTAATGAGAGTCTTCAAGTGTGCTGTTGGGTGTCAGAAGGAATGGGAGGCAGAGTGCGTTTGGCAGATCTGTAGAGGGGAAGTGGTTTAAGAGAATACCTCCTAACCTTTGGTGTAAAGGTCTGAAAAGCTGCAGACTTGGCATTTATAACATGGCCAGATTTGCTAGATAGACATGCAACTCTTCAGAAGCACATCTGATGTCCAAGCAAGGAATACCTTCACCAGTGTGGGCTTTTATCAGTCACTGAGCTGGCTACCACTCGCCCAGGTTAATTCAGTTTCACTACAGTGCTGCCCACATCCTAGGAGCACATGCAAATCCCTGTTTCCCTGGGATTGAAAATTACTAACTGAAAAGGCAGGCATATTACATGAAAAGGAAAACAAGAAAGTTTTTGGAAGAAAACAAAGATGGATATGCCATGATCTTCAGGTAGACAGCAGTTTCTTGAATAGAACACACACACAAAAAGTGTTACCCATAAAGAAAAAATATTGGATAAATTGGACTACCTCATTGAGGACTTCTATTCACCAAAACATATTCTTAAGGACTGAAAAGGCAAGCAACAGATTAGAAGAAGGGGCTTGGAATTCATACATTCAACAAAGACTCAGATCTGGAATATATAAAGATGTCCCACAAATTAAAAAGAAAAAGGCAGACAATCCAATAGAAAAATGGGCAAAAGACTTGAGCAGGTACTTCTAAAGGAGGATATCCAAACAGCTACTGATCATATAAAAGGTGCTCAAGAGAAACACAAAACTGTAAGAAATGTAAGCTAAAATCAGAATAAAATCAAAAGATGACTGGGTCAACGGATATGGTACATATATACAGTGGAATACCATTCAGTCTTAAAAATAAAGGACTTTCTGACACATGCTATAATATGGATGAGCCTTGAGAACATTATGCAAGTAAAATGTACCTGTCACAGAAGGATAAATATTACACAATTTCACTTACATGAGGTGCTTAGAGTAGTCAGATTCACAGAGAGAGCGAGCAGAGTGGTGTTTGTCAGCCGTGAAGGCCCGGGAAATGAAGACTTGGTGTTTAACGAGTACAAAGTGTCAATCTGTAAAACGAGGAAAGTTCTGGAGTTGGATAGTGGTGATGATTGCACAAAAGCATGAATGTACTTAATCCTGATGAACTGTACACTATAAAATGGTCAAAATGGTAAATCTGAATGTTATGTATGTTTTACCACAATAAAAAAAGAAGAAAAATTACAATGAAACACATCCACTAGAAATGTTGAAAGTGGATTAGGGATGTGTTAACAATACCAACTTTTGGCAGAGTCATGGAGCAACTAGAACTCTTCATACACTGTTGGTGGGAGAGTAAGTTGGTACAGCCATTTGGGGACACTGACAGAATCTACTAAAGTTGACAGTGGCCACCTCATGACTCAAGAATCCTACTCCTAGGTATGCGTGCAACACCACTGTGTACACTTGTTCACCAAAAGATGCAAACTAGAATGTTCACAGCAACATTATTTATATTGCTTCTAAACTGGAAATGACCACGTGCCCATCAATGATAGAACAGATAGGTATTCCCACAATTCCATGGCAAGGAAAATGAACAAAATACACACAACGATGAACCATAAAGAAGGCTGAGCACCGAAGAATTGATACTTTCGAACTGTGGTGCTAGAGAAGACTCTTGAGAGACCCTTGGACTGCAAGAGATCAAACCAGTCAATCCTGAAGGAAATCAACCCCGAATCCTCATTGGTAGGACTGATGCTGAAGCTCCAATACTTTGGCCACCTGATGTGAAGAGCCGACTCATTGGAAAAGACCCCGATCCTCAGAAAGGTTGAGGGCAAAAGGGGAAAAGGGCAGCAGAGGATGAGATGGTTAGGTAGCATCACCGACTCAATGGACGTGAGTCTGAGCAAACGCAGGGAGACGGGGAAGGACAGGGACGCCTCGTGCACTGCGATCCATGGGCTGCAAAGAGCCAGACACAATTTCATGACTAAACAACAACACACAACAGCATGGATGTATCTCATAAACAGAAAGCTGAATGAAAGAAACCAGATACAAAAGAGTGTACAATCATCATTTGGTATCAGCAGAGGTGATTGGACCCAGGCAGATAACAAAATCTGAGGATGCTCAAAACCCTCCGTTATCCATGGTTCCACATTCACAAGTTTAACCAACTGTAGATCAGTGAAAGTGAAAGTTGCTCAGTTGTGTCTGACTCTTTGTGACCCCATGAACTATACAGTCCATGGGATGCTCTAGGCCAGAATACTGGAGTGGTAGTCTTTCCTTTCTCCAGAGGATCTTCCTGACCCAGGAATCAAACCAGGGTCTCCTGCATTGCAGGCTAATTCTTTACCAGCTGAGCTACCAGGGAAGCCCAGTACACCAGTAGTACTGTAGTATTTATTGGAAAAAAATAAAAAACACATATAAGTGGGCCCATGAAGTACAAACCCATGTTGTTCAAGGGTTAACTTCATATCATATGAATCTACCTTTTTAAAGTTCAAAACCAAGTAAAACTATTCTATGCCCTTGGAAGTCAACATGGGGGGAGAAAGGGGACAGTGACAGGAAGAGGCATCGGGAGGCTGGTCATATTCTGTTTCTTCATCTGGATGCTGATCACTTGGTGTATTCACTTTGTGAAAATTCGCTGAGCTAGGCATTTTTCTGTGTGTGTGTATATGTCACTTTTAAAGTTGACATAAAATAACAAAATCAGACACATGTAGCATTGCATATAATGAAGAATTAAATTCAAATCCTAAAAGATGATGCTGTAAAAGTGCTGCACTCAATATGCCAGCAAATTTGGAAAACTCAGCAGTGGCCACAAGACTGGAAAAGTTTAGTTTTCATTCCAATCCCAAAGAAAGGCAATGCCAAAGAATGTTCAAACTACAGCACAATTGCACTCATCCCACATGCTAGCAAAGTAATGCTCAAAATTCTCCAAGCAAGGCTTCAACAGTATGTTAACCGAGAACTTCTAGATGTTCAAGCTGGATTTAGAAAAGGCAGAGGAACCAGAGATCAAATTGCCAACATCTGTTGGATCATAGAAAAAGCAAGAGAGTTCCAGAAAAAAGCATGTACTTCTGCTTAATTGACTATGCCAAACCTTTGACTGTGTGGATCACAACAAACTGTGGAAAATTCTTAAAGAAATGGGAATACCAGACAATCTTACCTGCCTCCTGAGAAATCTGTATGCAGGTCAGGAAGCAACAGTTTGAACCGGACATGGAACAACAGACTGGTTCCAAATTGGGAAAGGAATACGTCAAGGCTGTATATTGTCACCCTGCTTATTTAACGTATATGCAGAGTACATCATGCGAAATGCTGGGCTGGATGAAGCACAAGCTGGAATCAAGATTGCCGGGAGAAATATCAATAATCTCAGATATGCAGATGACACCACCGTTAAGGCAGAAAGTGAAGAAGAACTAAAGAGCCTCTTGATGAAGGTGAAAGAGGAGAGTGAAAAAGTTGGCTTAAAACAACATTCAAAACACGAAGATCATGGCATCCAGTCCCATCACTTCATGGCAAATAGATAGGGGAACAGTGGACACAGTGACAGACTTTTATTTTCTTGGGCTCCAAAATCACTACAGATGGTGATTTCAGCCATGAAATTAAAAGATGCTTGCTCCTTGGAAGAAAAGCTATGACAAACCTAGACAGCATATTAAAAAGCATACACATTACTTTGCCGACAAAGGTCCATCTAGTCAAAGCTATGGTCTTTCCAGTAGTCGTGTATGGATGTGAGAGTTGGACTGTCAAGAAAGCTGAGCACCAAAGAATTGATGCTTTTGAATTGTGGTGTTGGAGAAGACTCTTGAGAGTCCCTTGGACTGCAAGGAGATCAAACCAGTCCATCCTAAAGGAAATCAGTCCTGAATATTCATTGGAAGGACTGATGCTGAAGCTGAAACTCCAATCCTTTGGCCACCTGATGCGAAGAACTGACTCACTGGGAAAGACTCTGATATTGGGAAAGACTGAAGGCAGGAGGAGAAGGGGACGACAGAAGATGAGATGGCTGGATGGCATCACCGACTCGATGGATGTGAGTTTGAGCAAGCTCCGGGAGTTGGTGATGGACAGGAAAGCCTGGCCTGCTGCAGTCCATGGGGTCGCAAAGAGTCAGACACGACTAAGTGACTGAACTGAAAGCATTCAATTATGGAATATTTAGGACACAAGAACGTGGGAAAGTCAAGACCTAATGGAACACTGGTGGAACAAAACAATGTACCTGGCTTCAACTAGCATGTAATTCACCATCAGGGAGTCATTCAGGAGTGGGGAAAATTTAGGTCAACAAGCTGATGGCACCAGAAGGTGCTGTTAGGGCATTTACCACCTGTGTCATTCATCCTAGCATCTAATCACATGGTGTCTCATTTTGTTATGTAAAGGTCTGGTGAGTGTTCACCTTAACTATAAGCTCCCTGAAAGCAGAGACTCTGGTGCTGTTTCTCTAAAATAAACCAGAATCTAGCACAGGGTTAGGCATCCCACAAGAACGAAGAGCAGTTGTTCAGTATTAATATACAACACTAGAATTATGTAACAATGATATAATAAATTAAATGTGTTGTCTGCTAATGCAGGGAACTAGAAATGTTAGACTATCTATCCAGGGGCAACTTCATAATAAACAAAGAGCTTTGGCTTTGAAGCATGACAGATCTTGGGCAGGTTTATATAATATCCTTGACCTCTGCTTTGCAACCTCCAAGCAAGGAGAGTTGTGCTATAATGTTGGTGTAAGGATGAGATAAATTATATGAGATAGAGCCGAGGAAGTGGTGGATCTAGGACACAATAATGCGCCTAGCAGCATACACGCAAGTACGGTAGTTGTCTTCTCCCAAAGTTTGTGTAGACATCTGATCTTAAGCAGCAAAGAAGGTGGAATCTGGATCCTTCCTTGTCCTAAATTTCCTCAGATCTTCCAGAAGGTGGCTCCTGGGGTAGGGGCACTCTACATCATGCCTTTCTGATCTATCTCCAGGAACCCCTTTTGCAGCTACACTTTTTTTTCATGAATCAGATGCTACTTTAATGATTTTACAGTTCCAGTCTTGATGAAGGCCTATAACTCGTGAATAATTTGATACACTAGTTGGGGCAGGGGTTGGTTATAAAAAGCCTTACAAATTTCTGAGTACAAACATACTGATGCCACACTTAGTGTTATCTTTTTTCCCAGGTCTCCCTACATCAAGCTCTTTCTTTTCCCCAACCTAGCACACACTGAGAGCCCCCTACTGTTGGAGGAGCATTTGCTGGGATCCCACAGAGGGGGACACTGTGGACTGGGGTGTGGGGAATCCAGGGACGAAGATCCTATCCAGTATCTGCCATCCTCTGCCTGTGAGATGGGGGGACCACCGAACTCCCCTCTTTGGACCTCAGTTCTCCTACCTAAAAAGTGAGGAAGGAACTGGATACCCTGCTTCCTTCCTGCTCCAGTACTGGATCAGTTCAGGTTCTTTCATTCACAAGTAACAGAGACTAAAAGAAGCTGCTTCTGCATAAAGGGGGATTTATCAGGAAGACCCTGGACCATCTCACAGATTCCAAGGAGGATCTGAATCCCAAGCCATAGGATGAAGAAAGCAGGGCTGCGCAGGACACCCCAACAATGAGAGTGTATGGGGTTGCCCTCTCAACATGACTCAGACCTATGCAGGCACAAATTTTTGAGTCAACCAAAGATGGATGAAGTAGATTCTAGATGGAATAAATTACGTGAGTGATGGTGATTGGCTCCCAATGACAAGGCAGCAGAGTTCATTATGGAGTAACTGGTGTGTCCTCTGCAGAGAGAAGACAGGCATTCAGATTGGAAGGTGGGCAGCAAGAACCTTCCCTGGATCTGCCTGTGTAGCAGGGAGGCCGCTGGGCATATGGATCAATGAATGTTCCCGTTCTCCCCAGTAAGGGGCATGGTGGTGTCTGGTTGAAATCAGGTTCTAAAGACTAACTCTATGCTTATTTGTAAGATTTATTGAGCACCCAACATAAGCCAGCAGGCACTGGCCTGGACCTGCCATTCACTAACTGTATTCTTTTGGCCAAATTTTCTGAACTCGCTAAGCCTCCATCCCCTCATTTTAAAACTGATGAGTAGTACCAGGTCACCTCCAAATCTTTTATCAACCATGTGCTCTCCAAACACTACATCTTACTCAGCTATCTTTAGAGTCCTCATGTCCTCACTGTGGAGTGTCACTCAGAACAGTCATGAGGTGACTGATGAGCTGCAGAGAAGTGTGGTCTGACTGCCAAAGAGACCATCATCAGACCAGAATAGGAAGAGCAGGGTTCATAACTTTCACATGGTACTTTTCAGAAACCGTAACATGTCTCCTTTGGTTTGCCCATTCATTGATCCACTGAATGACTGATTTACTTAACAAATTATTTGGGGCTCACTTTGGACCAGACTTAGAGCTCAGTTCAGTTCAGTCACTCAGTCATTTCTGACTCTTTGCGACCCCATAAACCGTAGCACACCAGCCCTCCCTGTCCATCACCAACTCCCGGAGTCTACCCAAACCCAGGCATGAGTTAGACCAAGACCCTCCCCTCAGGGTGCTTGTGCTCTATATGAAATGCACAGCCTAATCATTAATCACACACATAATGAAAGTGAAAGTGAAGGTTGCTCAGCATGCCCAACTCTTTGCAATCCCATGGACTGAATAGTCCATGGAATTCTCCAGGCCAGAATACTGGAGTGGGTAGACTTTCCCTTCTCCAGGGGATCTTCCCAACCCAGGAATCGAACCAAGATTTCCTGCATTACAGGCGGATTTTTTACCAGCTGAGCTACCAGAGAAGCCCCAATCACACACACAGTAAGGCACGATTGGGAGAATAAGGGAGAACAGAACAAGGGAGAACAGAACATATTGTAGGTAGAGGGGAAGAAGCCAAGAGAAAAAGCAATGAACAATGCAAGAGAAAGAGAGGAGATAATTGACAGAGGACCTGGAGGGTAGGGGGAGGCAGATGAGGATGGAGCTGGAAGAAAGCAGTATTTTCTTCAGTTCTAGAAAAATCACTAATGTTAAACAATTTTCAGGGCAGAAAGAACCCTTTGATAAGATGAGTCTTCTGTTTGGTTTTGGAAGCAGTCAGAAGTGGGAGCTCTACTTACCATCTTAACATCTGGCCACACCCCCAGACACCACCTCCTTCTGCTCTGCAGGGGCAGAAGCTCTCTGCATCTTTTTTTTTTGCTTGATGCTCCCTTAGTCTTGGTATCGCTTGCCTGAATTTAGTTCCATGGGGGTATGAGTGGGAATTGAACATGGTTGAAAAACCGCAAGGAGAGTATGTATGCATAGAGTAAAAAGGTTTCTATATGGGCATCTTCCGCTGAGAGAAACTGCTTCCCCATCACTCTTTGGTGTCTCAGACTCAGGCACGACTCATTTTTCACTTTTCCATCCCAATTAGCTGCATATTTTTAGCACGTGTTATATAAGGCTCATCTGCCCGAATTTGTTGGCTCAGGGCCTCTCCTTCCTTTCATTTCACTGGTGGATTGACCCGCATGGTGGGATGACAAGTCTGTAAATAGCCTGCCCAAGGAGGGGTGGACGGAAAGAGCTCTGGAGATGAAGTGAGGGTTTGTATTTGGCATGCCAGGGCTAAATCCAGCCCTTCTAAAAGGGGAAGCAGCAAGAACGCACAATTCCGAACTAAACGGCAACACGTTAGAAAGGGCTGCTCCGCCTACAACAAGCATGAAGAAGCCTGGCTCAGACAGATGGGGCCGGGATCTCACAGACAGGTCCCCCTGACTGCCTCTAAACCGGGCTTAGAGGAGGCCGGCCGCAGGTCCCAAGTGCTCCGAGGGCTCTGTCCGAATAATAATATGCAGGATAATCCTCTATAATTCCACACATGGGTTGCAGGCCTTTCTAGGAAAAATAAAAGCTCATTAGCACTGTCAGTGGGTGGCAGGAAAAAGCATGAAGTGGGCCTGAGAAAACCTTGCCCTCAACTCTTGTCATTCTAGGGAAGGTGCTTCACTTCTCTTGGAGTCAGGATCATGTGCTAAAAATATCCACATCACTTTTATACATGAGGTTGTGGAAGGACTAAAATGGAACAATGAACATGTACAGAAAAGTAAAAGGTTACATTTAAATGTAAAGCATTATTGCTATGAATCTGACATGTAATCCATGATTACACACCATGAGTTAAATTTGCAGAGGGCACTAGGGCTAAGCCATCTCCTCCCAGGGATCACAGTATAGGACAAGCTCCTCTAGAAACCAGAGCCCGGAGAGGAGGAGAGAGGATACCCTAGAAGTCAAGGGTTGTGGTGCTGGGGTATGACTTTAGTGTCCCCAAAGAACACAGAAAAGCTAGACAGGTCCTGCCTCAAAGATAAGTCTACACATCCACTGAGATCTTTCAGCTCATCCATCCTTCCTCCTCCTTCAGGACATGTAACGGGCAACAGGTATCATGGAAGTCGCACATCTGAATGAAGCCTTGGATCAGAGACTTTCCAGAGTCACTATAGAGATGTCTTTCCAGAGCTAAAGAAAAATAAAGCTGTACTCTTCCTCAGCCTACACCAACAGTTGGCAGTTATGTTTACCTATTTAATGAGAAGACATTAAATAGGTAAACACATAAATATTCAAATCCACCGCAGGAAAGAATATCAGCGTCTGTGAAAAAGAAGACCTCCTGCTGATTCGAGGTTCTGGAAATGAAACCCCTTCCCCAATGCCCCTCATTCTGGACTGTAGAATCAGTAACATACCTTTGGACCAGCAGCTACACACCATGTAGAAAGTTAGGATCCTTGGGTCAGAGAGGTCTGAATTCATGTGACTTTTCTTGGTGGCATTGGGGAAAGTATTTATTTTGTTTATCCATCAGTTTTCAATGTGTAAAATGGAAACAATATCTGCATCACATGAGGATTAAATTTAAATAATGTATATAAAAGAACACATTTTTGAAAAAACAAATTAAAAGCTTGGGGCCTGGCACATTGAACAGTGGTCAATAAATATTAACTTCCTTCTCTTCTCCAGATTCCAATCCCAGAGAAATCCAATAAGATTTGTTAGTTCACCAATTATATCTTTACTCTCTAATCTCCTTTTTCTTGGATGTATACACTCACATGTACACATATAAACTTTCTAACACCTTTGACTCTCCTGTGTCCTACTTTTCAGCTGAAACTTCTAAGTTCAAATTCTATTTCCAGTAACCTTTTCCAGTGGCTCTGGCCCACAGAAACCCTTCTCTAACACTTCTGTCTGTAACTGTCAATACTACTCATTGACACTCATTGGAAAGAGACATAGTGACGTAAAACAGACAAAACAACCCTGGCTTTAAAACCTCTCTGAATCCCAGCCTGCATCTTTCAACTGGTATAACAATACCTGCTCTGCCTACCTCACAGTTTTGCTTTAGGCTCAAGCAAAATTACCTGTACAGAAGAGCTATCTAATCTGCCATAACTATGTAAGTACAAGGTTTCCACCTCTTCATCCCCATGACTGTCACCACCACTCCAACAACTACCATCATAATCATTACCACCAGCATGACTTTCACCATCCCCAGCATCTCCATAACCAGCACCATCATCATTACTATCATTATCACCACCTTCATCATCATCATAACTCCTACCACCACCATGATCACCATCATCATGACACACAAATGATCCTTAGGATGTAGGTACTCATTTAACTCATTGAATTCACTAACTCCTTCCTGACTTATTATCCAATAGAAATGTGTGTCAGGCTTTGAAGAAAGTGGTCATGTACATCAGTTGCCCTGAAACAAGGAGAAACACTTCTTCCCCACATATCCTTGGCCAGGGCTCTGGAGAAAGGAGAATTCAAAAGTAGCCAACTGAGTTCCCATGCATATCATTGCAAGCCCCAGCAACTCAGTCAGCTGCTTGCTGAGCAGTCAACTGAAAATTCATGCCTGTCAACCCCGACATTTCTCAAAATTTCTGAGTTATTTATACTGTACCAGTCTGTGAGGTTTTCAGAAACCATAACATGTCTCCTTAACAAAAACAAATAAATAAATAACAAAATAAAAAATAACAAAAACAAAAAATAAATAACAAAAACCTCCCCAGTTTTTTGGGGTGTAGGTGTGCTCAGTCGCTCAGTTGTGTCTGACTCTCTGCTACTCTTTGGATTATGGCCTGCCAGGCTCCTTTGTCCATGGGATTTTTTCAAGCAAGAATACTGGAGTGGGTTGCCATTTTCTTCTCCAAGGGATCTTCCCAACCCAGGGGTTGAACCCACATCTCCTGTGTCTCTTGCGTTGCAGGCAGATTCTTTACCCACTGAGTCATTAGGGAAGCCCCTGGGATGTAGGAGAAACTGGTAAAATACTCTTCTAGAAATTTCCAACCCAAAGTGGATGAAAATGAGGTTTCTAATATTCTGCCCACTGAATTCTCCTAATCTGATCCTACTCACTTAAATTAGCCTTGACTACCCTCCCCACTGAACCCCACTCTCAGGGTACCCCTACCTGGGGGCCGAGAATGTCTACCCCATCATTCTGTCAGCTTATGAAGACCCTGACATCCATGCTGAAGTCCCACCTTGGCTGGAAGTTGGCACAGGTTTTTCCAGTCCTCAGTGATTGACAGCAGCTTTTTCTCATCAACATCACAGATCTTAGCTCTTGAGAAAAGTAACCTCAGACTAAGTGATCCTTGACCAGCCTGTGAGTTCCCTGAGCTTGTGCTCCAGAATTATTCCTTGGGTTCATTGCTGAGCTGGCTGTATCTAAGGAACACAGTGAATACCTGCTGATAATAACTGATGATAGAAAGGCAGGATGCTTAACAAGGTCAGGTGAAATAAGTTAGCAGGACAATTTGTCTACAAGAAAGGATAAAAACCCCACCCTTCAGTGCAAGTCAGATGTCTCAAAAATGAGAAACTGGACATCTTAAAGAATAGCCCTGAGGCCCTGGTTGCCTGATATCAGGCTCCAGGTAGTCCTTTCTCCTTCAGGATTTAGAAGCTTACCCTTGAGGCAAGGTTGCACACCTTAGAGAAACCCTGCCCAGCATTATCGGTCTTGATCCTCTTCAGTGTTCTCAGTTTCAATTTACTGGGCAACCCAAGAACTCTGGCTGCTCAGCCCTGGCTGCCATGGGCCCTCAGGTTGGTCCCTTATCCTCTGTACTCAGAGCTGCCTGCACCCCAGCTGGCTGAGGCATCCAGGGCTCTGCTGGTTTCTGCACAGCCCAGGCCAGGCCTGGCTTTGGTCCCTGGCCTATGCTCTCCACCATGTCTGCCCTCAGTCCACGCCCTGCATTCAGCCTCCCATCTCCCATCAATCAATTTCTATGGAACTCTTTGCTGCAACTGTTACAGAATGAAACACCCATTTTTCTCAGTGCTGTGTTTGAGGTCAGTAATAAAATGGAATCTGTAACTAACATTTACTTGAGCACATACTATTTGCCAAGCACGCTTCCAAATCCTCCATATGTATGTTCAACCCTGTAAGTATTACAACTACTCTATGAAGGGGGTGGGGGTGAGTACTAGCATTTTTCCCTAGTGAGTTAAACAACCAGCCCAAGGTCCCCTGCTGCTGGAAAGTGGCACAGCCCAGTCCAATCTGGGCAGGAGGCTGCACTCCCAGCCTCTCTGCCATTTTGTCTCCATAGAACACCCATTACAGGGAAGAATGCTTCCTTCCAACTGACCCGAGCAATCACGGTTTTCTTAATGTCTCCCCTGCTTTCAGTCCTTCCTATTCGAAAACGGTTGGTCTGGTGAAGAAAGCCTCAAATTTGGCATGAGGATTTCTTTCTTCTGGCAGTGGACATATTTGCTTTAGCTCTTTCCAAACAGAAGTACATTTGTTTTCCTTTTGCTACAATGATCAAGAAACCAATTACTTACCAACTAAACGGCCAGGCATGAAAGTCAACTCCACTGCCTTTTTCCACCTACAAGGAGAGGCTCCATGAAGTTTCTGTAGACTTAAGTCCCAGGAGAGAAGGGAGAATGCGGTCCAGTGGGTTGGTTCCCTTTGTTTATCGGGAAACAAGGCTTGTGGAGGGAATGCTCACACCCCCCTCAACACCTCCAAGGAGCCAGAACATATAAAACTCATGTTTACATGTTAATTTATTCATGCTACTCTTCTCGATGCTTCCAGTAACCCCCCTCCCACTGCCCTGAGAACATTCAGCTCAGGTGAGCTAGTTCTCACACTTCCCTATCTCATTCCAAGCTCATTGCAACCACTGTACCTTTGCTTACCAGGTTCCTCCTGCCTGGAATTTCCTCCCTCACTCCCCTCTGATCATACAAATCCATCCTTCGTGGCCAGCTCCCATGTCCCATGGAGCCTCCTGAACCCCTAAAATCCTGAGGGTGTTCTGTGTTCCTACCTCATAAAGTCTGTGCTACAAAAGTCAGTGCTTAACCGTACACCATCACAGGGTATTTCACATGTCTTCTCAACTAGTCTAGGAGCAGAAAGCATATGTCTTGTGCTCCTGTATCTACCACTGATTCTGAAACAGGGCTGGGAATACACAATGGTGATGAACACACTTGACTGGCTGATGAAAACTGGATGAGGTGGCTTCCCTGGTGGCTCAGTGGTGAAGAATCTGCCTGCCAATGCAGGAGACACGGGTTCCATCCCTGGTCTGGGAAGACCCCACATGCCAAGGAGCAACCAAGCCCTTGTGCCACAACTACTGAAGCCCGTGAGCCCTGGAGCCCATGCTCCACAACAAGAGAAGCCACTGCAGTGAGAAGCCTGGGCACCACAACTAAAAGAGTAGCCCCTGCTCATCACAACTAGAGAAAAGCCACAGGAGCAATGAAGACCCAATGCAGCTCAAAACAAAACAAAACTGGAGGAGGCTCTGGGCTTCAGCTGCTCTACCTCCAAGGCCAGTGTCAAAAATGACTAACTGCAGGCCAGAGTCATAGATCCTACTGACCCCAGCTTCCCCATGGCATCTTCTCCCCAGACCTCCAGAGACCCCATGCTGTGAGCCTGGGGTCGGGTGGAAGGCTCTCGGTGGCTCCTCCAGGCCACTGTTCCGGGCACGTGCACACACTATGGGTTAAATCCTCCCAATTCATCCAGCACTCCTATCTCCGAATCTGAACACTGGAAAAACCTCAAGAAGAGGTAAACTGTCATACCATCAGTCCAGGGATCCAGGCACCTATAATCTCTGCATTTCCTAAAAAAATTTAGTGCCAAAGTCTCTCCCCCAGGGACTTTCTAAAATAGTCTCCCCTCAGCAAGGCCTACTCCTCCAATTATTGCTCCCCATACAAATAAGGGGAAAAGTTCAAAAATACCACTTTTCTCCCCTCTATTACAAGCACAAAGGCTCAAGGTCTGTTCCTTCTCTTTATCCTGCTTTACAGAAGGTGTGTGGTACTTTCCCGCCTCTTGCATCCTACAGAATTGTCAATCCCTATAAACCCGGGATATCAGAACATGATCTTTTTTTGTGCTTATTCTTTCCATATCTAACATGTGAAGGATGTAGCCTCAAGTTCCAGAGATTTAATGTAAAATCAGAGTTGCAAAAGAAAGGATTGGTGTTTCTTAGGCGCCCAAGAACATCCTAGTGCAGAATGAGACACACATTTCCACTGTGAGGTCTTGGCTCCATGATAATCTCCAGGCAACCAAAAGTCAGCTGCTTAGCGACACAAGCAGGAGGATCAGCCTGCATGTCTCTATTAAAGAGCAGCTATGGCCTGGTGGGAAGCACGGATATGAGCCGGAGTCACCCTGGGCAGCCAGCTGTCAGGCAGAGACCGGCCACATGGGCTTGGGGTGAGGGCAGCCCAGGAGGAAGGGGTTTAAGGAAGATGGTTGATGAGAAGGGAGTTGGCGGCAGGGTGTCCAGACATAAGAGGGGCAATTAAATATGAGGCACGGGGAGGGCAGTTAAACCCCTGGGCGGCGGGGAGCTGAAGAATCCTGTTTTCCTCTCTAGATGCTATGCCCCTTAAGGGTCTGAGGGGGCTTGGCTTCAGAAAGGTTCATGGTCAGCTAGTGGCTCAGCCAATACAAAGAATTTGGGGACCTCTAGCCCAGCTCTTTCCCACTGAATCACACTAAATATAATAGGAAAGCTAACAGGGATTCTTAAAATCATGATTTGACAGATTTTTATGGAGCTTGAGCTCTACCAGATGCTCTGAGGGACAGAAATAAGAATCCAGGATCAGAGAGCATGTGGTAATTTCAGACCTAGATACATGGGCTGGTGAATGGTTCTACCACTAACCAACTCAGGAGCAGGAAAAAAAAAAGTGCTTCACAAGCCTCAGCCATAAAAGAGAGATAACTGTACTTGCCCTGCTCACCCCTGGGCTGTTGTGAACATCAGATGAGAAAATTGTATGTCTGGAGGAATTTTTGCCCCATTCCATGGGGCCAGTATATTAATACAGCTACCCTAGGAAGGAGCTACACTGGGTAGAGAGAGAGGTCAATATATCAAACAACACAAAGCAGTAAGCAGGTGCAGGGAAGCTGCAGGGCAAAGGGAACTGACAGATGAGACTCTTTCTCTTATTGCCCAGTCTACTCACCTCCAGCCTGAAAGCTGGGCAGTGGAAAGTACAGGAAATGCAATTCACACTGATCCAAGGGTTCCTCAGGGACAGCAGCTTTGCAGTAGGTCTTAACTGGTCTGTGTCCTGAAGCAATTCCATGGATTTTTATTATTCAGGCCACAGCAATCCCCCAGGATCAGACACAACCTCAAACTGATGTCAACAGAGAGACACTCATGCCATCTCCACCCCAGATCTTTCAACTTGACCTCCCAAAGGAACATCAGCTCATTAGCAACCACATTCATACCATGGGGTACCCTGAAGAAAATCAAGTCCCAAAGAGCAAGAAGTTCCCGATGTAGAAAGAGTTTGTTTCAGAGATCTCAGAGCACCTGCCCACCTCTAATCTCATTTGAACCTTAGTCATTTCCTCCATGTAAGCGCATAGATGGATAAATATTTTACCATGATTCTATGCCCACTACTAAACCAAATATCAAAACAATACAGACATCAGTTAACTGCTCCATTTATTATATGTGCAAATTAACTCATTCCCCGGGCAATAAATATGTATCGAGTGCTTTCTATAAGCCAGTGGGCATCACACCAGGAGAAGATATCAGAATGAAGATGACCCTAGGTTTCCCCTCAAAGGTCTCACAGAAGGGCTGTGGCCTGGTGGTGTTCTGTAAGTCCTCCTTTTTTATAGAATGAGGTGTGAAAAGTGATGTTATCTGATCAGCACACAGAGGTAACTGAATGGAGCTGCTCACAATGGGTCCAGGGGTTCTGGCCACTAGGACCACCATGGCAATTTCCCCCTTAACCCTCCCATTCCCCACCTCTAAGCCCAGGCAACCACCAGTCTGCTTTCTGTACCAATAGACCTCCTTACTCGGGACATTCCATGTGAGCAAAATCATATAACATATGGTCTTTGGTGTCTGGTTTCTTTTATTTGCACACACTATTTTCAAGGTTCATCCATGGTGCTGTATGTATCAGTACTTCATTCCTTTTTACAGCTCCATAATATTCCCTTGGATGACTATTTCACATTTTATTTCTCTACTCAGTTGTTGGAACATTTGAGTCATCTGTTGTTTTTCTTTTCTTTTCTTACTATTATGAAGAATGTTACTGTGAACATTAGAAGTTTTTATGTGAATGTATATTCTCATTTCTCTTGGGATTATACCTAGGACTGGAACTGCTGGGTCACATGGTAATTCTATGTATAATCATTTGAGAATGTTTTCCAAAACAGCTGCACCATTTTATGTTCCCCTCTTTGGTTAATTATTAAACAGTTAGAAAGTCTCAAGCTGAGGCCTTACTGTATACTCATCTTCTAAATGTTTAGCCTCAAGCTAATGTCACTTCACTCTCCTCCATGAGATCTCAGGAGCAGTTTTTCTCCTGTCAAAGAGAAACTTGACTGTGAGGTTGCTCTGTCCTGCTTGACCATTGAAGAGTAAAGCTGTGTCCTTATCTTCCAGGGGAACTATTAGTTCTTGTCCTAGAGCAGCCTCAGGGCTGCAGGAGATTAACATGGCAGGGTTGTATCTGTACTGGCTGGGTCCACTGTGCCTGCACCTGGAAGCAAAGGCGCAGGAGATGTACCGGCCAGCCCGAGGTCACTTGGCACCCAGCAGGGTCAGGATGCACAGAGCCAGGTCCCGAGTCTGAATCCTTCCTCTTCCACTGCACAGGGTCCTCCCTTCACCTCCTTTCCACACCTACTGGGAGCACTTATGCTCGCCTGAGCAGTGAGGACTCCACACACATGTTTGTTTACCTCTTTTGGAGAAGTTCTCTCATGTATTTCCTCTGCTTTCCTTTGTCAGAAGGCCCCCGCGCATACTGAGACAACTGTCGGCAGGCTGTTTACTGTGTGCTTTTCTCCCCACACTCCAGTCACAGAAGGCCTGGATTTGGAAAAAGAAGGGTGGCTCCTGACAACAGCCCACGTTCTCTTGAGCTGCCTCCTTAATTTTCCATGGCCTGTGTCTCCTGGTGGCCTTGCCCAACCCAGTTTTTCCCAGCATTATCCAAAGCGTAAACCCGACCTCACTGAGTGCCCCTGGGTGCTGGCTTACCCCAGGAAACAGGGGCAGAAGGAGAGGTGTGGGCTCCCCAGAGGAGGAGGGTCCCCCATTTTAAGCCAGAAATGGGGCATCAATACACACTTCAGTGGAAAAGTATCAAATCAAGCGAGACAGGAGGGTAGAGGCAAACACCTTCACAAACATGGGCTTTCCTGTGGTCTCCATGGCCAAGTAATGTGCAGATCATGAGCTTTGGAAAGGAAGGGGATCTCTCAGGCCAAGGCAGGCCTAAAGGATCCGGCTCAGCCTGTCCCCTACCTGGTCCTCTCAGCTAAACTGATGCTGACACCTGTCCACCTGCCTTCACTCCCTGGTCAGGCTGCCTGCCTGCACCACCTCATCCCATGAGCCCAACTCATCCTCTCTCTGTCCACCCACCTCCCCTCTTGTCTCCCCACCCGTGATGTTCTCTTGTTTTCCATTAAACTAAAGTGAAACCAGCTGTTTCCGTGTAACAACCTTGATTTACATAAACTGCCTTATCAAGCCAAAATGGGCTGGCTCCAGGCCTAACTGTTCCGACACGCTTTTTGGGTGGCTGTCCAGCCCAACTGTGACACTCTGGCCACTGCCATATCCTGCAGTTCTGCCCCTGTGGGCACCTCTACACTGCTGAAGCAGCTCTGCTCTCTGCCCTCCACACTTTCTGCCCAGCCTGCACTTCCCATGCACAGCTGCCTCCCAGTATTCTTGGTCCACAACGACCCCACTCCACACACTGTCTATGCCACCTCCCCTGGTGTTTGTTTTCATCTGTTGTGAACATCTCTTGAATAGCTCCCTTTTAATTTTCTTTTCATCATAAACACTACACAAGATTATTAAAGAAAATCTGGCAAATTGAACTGGAATGAAAGAAAAATTATTCAAAACTCCACCATCCAAACAGAACACTATATATTCTGAAGTATTTCCTCTGGTGGGTGGGGTGGGGGTGTGTGTGTGTTCATATCATACATCTTGCCTTGTTGTTCAGCTTTTCAGCTCTGCCTCCCCCACCATATTCTCATTTAAATGGGAAACCCCTTGAAGACAATGACTGACAAGAAAAGGGAACATAACTTGAGCCCTAAAACGAGTTGTGAAAATTTCCAACCTCCAAGATGTTTTGTATGACAGTCTGCAAAACACAGATGAATTCGTGACCAGGCTCTGAGGTCTTGGCTTCTCCTTCTCCTCTCCTGCCCTCTTGTCAACCTCAGCCCCTACCACCCTCCTGTGCTCCTCACCTCTCCCCTCAGCTTTTGCCTGCCTACCATGAAGGACTCAAGCTGGCAATAAACCTGGTCCATGGAGAATAATTCCTACAAGTGCCTTGACTTTCCAGCTGGTGGACAGATTGGTTTACTATACACAGCCATGAAAGCTTCAGGGATTTGAGCTGAATTTGAATCATCTGGTTTTAAAGGAACTATAGAAACCTTAAAATGATTTATATGGTGACTTTTCCCTCCTCCAATTGTATTTATTGTCTGAGCCCTTTGCTGGTCTTTAATCCTACGTGGTCTTTTATGACTGTCATCCAAGTCTGAGTTTCGCAAGCATAAGCCTTAATAACATCAACAATAACAGTTGCCTTTACCTTGACCCTTAAACAATCCCGGTGCTTCTTGATTCTGGTCCTATTTTCTTCCACTGTCCTTGAAAAATGTTAGTTGAATAGTAGAGACTTAATCTCAAAAGTGTGTTGTTGATAATCACTGACTGATACAAAGATCAGACTTTAACTAAAAACAAATGAGTTATAATTTTGAAAAAGTTAAGAGTAAAGCCCTGTAAGAGACTAGACATTCAGAGATAAATCTAAAGCCACCCTCAGAAACTTTCCACTCATGACAGAGAAGGAAATGCACCACCTACCCCTTTTACATCTAGCATGTGAAATTTTTCTGCAATATTAAGTCAATTGATGAATAACAGACACTCTTTAATGAGGCTTTACTGTGTTGGGATATTATGCTTCTTTAAAAGAACAGAGCATCTAAGATTCTCTATTTGACTAAAGAAATCCTCAGTGTGAGAGGATGTGAACATTGCTCAAATAAAACAATATTCCTCCAGACTTACCTTTCTAAAGTAGGAAATTTCTTCAATACAAAGGAATCTATTGTTCTCTCTTGTCCTAAGAACTCTACACCCTAGACAACTTTAAAGAAAAAATTAGTATCAATAGCCAAGACCAACACAAAAACCACTTGATCCCACATTGGTCCTTGGCATCCGTAGAGCTCCTTCTCAACATAACCATGTCCTTTCACATAAGTCCCAGAACTATGCCTTCCAAATTCTGCCCTCTCCACTGTAAGCGGTAAGCTCCCTCAGACAAGTTCAGAAATTGTCCCTGCTTCTTCCTGGCTGATGACAATTCTGTTCCAAGGTGGCTTAGATGCTACAGAAGTTACCATGGCTGGTTGAGGGCAGGAGTGCGGTGGCCATACCCTCTGGGTGCTCTCAGATTTCTGTAGTCCACTCACATCTCTTGCCATTTCCTATTGAGACCAAGGTCAGACATAACTGAGTCACACCAAAACAAAGCCACCACTTGCTGATCTGGAAACTCAGAAAGGATTATATGGGTCTGGTAAAACTTCAGGGGGACTTGAAAGTCTATAACCATCCCTAGGAGGCTCAAATGCCTTTCATTTGTCCTTTGTTCACTCTTTAGGTGGCAAGTACTTGCTCCTAGAAAGGCCCCCTGGGAACCTCACTCTCTAATGACAAGAAGCCGAGTTCTTCAGGGTTCACTGGAGCTTTAGTGAATTCTAAAATGCTCATACAAAAGAGCCAATTCCCAATCTTATTAATATTTAAAATGTTCCTTCTTGCAAATTCATGCCATGGATCCCTAAGATGTGCTCAGAGGCCAACAACAACAGATGCTTTGGCTGGACTTTTTTTTTTAATCTAATTATTTTTAAAACAAAATTTAAAAAAAAATGAAGACTCTCACTAGGCTGAAAGGACAAGCTGCCCTACTCCTCCGGTACCTTAAATTATTTTGCCCAAAACTTTGGGGTAAGGAAAAGACAATAATCTCTTCAGTCTAAAGCACACTATGGCAAATTCTAGCAAAAGGATATTTTTCAGGGGCTGATAATAAGGGAAAATAGAAATTTGAAGTGGGAAGCCCAGAAAGGGTTCTCTGTTGGGTGTACATGTGTAATCCCCAAGAGCTGGGTGCTTCTCAAGAGAAATGCATGGTATTCATTCCTTTCCATATATGCCAAGCCAATAAAAGCAACACACGATTAATTCACCATCAATGAAAGACTGTACGGACTCTCAAAAGATTTCTAATCAGATTATGGCTTGTCAACTTCAATGTGAAATGAGCATCATATTTGTTGTTGAGAACCACATGCTCTCCTTCCAGTTCCTCCCAGTGCAGACTAAAACCAGAACTTTAGAAAGTGGGTCATTCAATCAAGCAGACTCACTGGACAAACAAGAAACCCAGGACCGGAGAGACGAGATGTCTTGCCCAGGGTCACGTCGCTGGTTCTAACAGAAGTGGAACTCCTGGCTCATAGCGCTGTTTACACTGTGTCCAGTGAACTGTGTTCTCCTTTCAACAAGAGAGTAGTTCAGAGATACTAAAGTTGGATGAGGAAGAGAGTTGCCACCGTAACCGATAAAGGACACTTTAAGACCCTAGAATTGCTTCGTTTGAGAGAAAGAAGCTGTAGAAGAAAATAAAAGCTGCTCTTTAGTCTCTGAAGGGCTGTCAGTGTGGAGGATATGACAGATGTGCTCTGTAGAGCTCCAGGGGATTGACCAAAGCCTGCAAGAGTGAAAGCTGTGCACAAGCAGGGTTTGGGTCAGCTTCCAGGAGACGTTTCTTATGAGAAGCCAAATCCCACAAGGCCTGGGCTACGTGCTATTCTGTGGGGAGGTGTGCTCACAAACTAAGATGCTCATACATATGATTGGTGTGAAAAGGGAGAGAGTACTGGCACCCAGAGGTTTTGGTGTCACCTACCAGAAATAATATTAATGGGAATCCTCCTTGGGGTGGGAGTTTGAACCAGGCCAGCAGATCTAAAATATTGCTGATGGTTGCAATCTCTAAAACTGCTTTCAAATACAGATTCTTGAAACCAATGGGTGGAAATAGGCCTGGAAATGGGTAATTTAAAAAACATTCTATGTTTCAGTGATTCTGTAAACAGGGAACCACTGAAATGGATCAGTGGCTCTCATACCTTGCAACCATAACTCATAGTATGGAAATCATCTTTGCACAGAAACTGGGGATATGCACATTTACATAACCAAAACAGAAGTTTCACAAACAACTGTTGCCCCTATTACACATGAGCCACTTTGATATTTTCTATTTCATTTGGTATATTTTTTTAAAATGTGGGTTAAGATTCACCTAATTCATTTTATGATCAACTCAAGAAAACACTATATAACTTTCAAGAAACAGAAAGTAAAGGTGAGAAAAAGAAAGTGTGCCCACAGGAAGAAGGAAGCATGGGTTTAGATTCTCTTGGCATTTGGCATGTGGTTTGGTTGTTTTAGGTACAGATGAGGAGGGACCAAAGAGAACCTTGAAGGGAGCACTCATTCAAAAACAAATAGTCAAAGAGGTGGTTGCTGTAATTAAAAAATATCACAGGTAGGCAGTTACCAAATCCTTGAGAAGCAAAAACATCTGAGCAAATCTCCACGTACATAAGTTATCTTCCCTTGGAGAGCTTTGGAGACGCAGCAAAGATCAGACTAATCTATGCAGCTTAATTATGTTAGCGACTGAAAAGGTGTTTTCTTCCTTTGCATCTGCATTATGTGAAGAAAATGGCTGTTAATTAAAAATGTAGCAAAGCTTGCCCAGAGCCCAATGTGCTCTATCATCCTATGGTGAAGGAGGCCCCTCCCAGACTCGCTGGAAGGCCTTACGGGCCAGTGGATACCCTTCATGGTGAAGATGAACACTTGAGGTCAGCTAAGGACATGCAGATGTCTTGTGCCACTCAGGGAAAGATGGGAGTTGCATGTCTCTCCCACCCACTTCTCTGCTTTTATGTCAACTTGATAACTTGGGTCCTCCTTACCTGATACCTAGATTACTAAACATGGTGGAGCAGAAAGCCCTAGTGATGCTTCTCACATGTGCATCACCTGGATCTTGTTAAGATGCAGAGTCTGAGTTGGTGTGGGTGCGATCTGAGAATCTGCATTTCTAACTAGGTCCCAGGTGATGCCCATGCTACTGGCCCCTGAACCACCACTTTAACTAGCCAAGACCTAGACTTTGGAGTCAGGTATATTAGGATCTGCATCCCTACTTTGTCATTTTCTTTTTTGCAAATATTTTGGAAACATTTTTAAATAATAACCTTTACTAGGATGGAGGGGGGTTTCTGTTTCTAATAGTAACGTAGAAAAGGGCAAATTATTTTACTTCTTTGAACTCAGTCTCCTCTGTAAACAGAAAATAACAACCCGCACCTTTGGGCTGGGGCTAGGGGGATATTGAAAGCTCTCACCCATGCTCTCTGCTGCCCTTACAGTCCTGAAAATAGGGTCTCCCTGCACTTTCCACTCCTCCACTGCCCCTCTTTTCTAGTGTGCTCTGATCTCTGCCCTTGACTTCCTCTTGAGACTGTTCTCCCCAAGGATCCAACAACTGCTGTTCACTTTGATCACTCTTGAATACATGAAACTGTTAACAACTCTCTCTGTTCTCAAAATGCTCTTTGGTTTGAGGACCAGCCCCCATCTCATTCTACCATCTCACACCCGCTCCTGTGGTCAGTCTCCCTCTGTCCATTCCATGCACTTGGGGTTTCCTCAGGTCCCTGTCCTGGGCTTGGCTTTCTGTTGGATTCTTTCTACACATAATTCCTTGACCACCATGGCATTGCATCCTCCAAATGCTAATCCCCAAATCAAGATCTACAGCCTGGAGCACTCCACCCAGCCCCAGATCCAGAGAGCCCCCAGCCCTCTGATTACAACGTCTCCAAGACATATCCAACTCCATGTGTCCAAACAGAACTCGTCACTTCCTCCTGTGTTCCCATAGGAAGCCCTAGGCTCTACCATCCACTCATCTTATTAGCCAGTCTAGGCACTGGGGTATTTACCCTCCACTGGGCTAGCCCATTATTTTTTGAATTTACATATGAATGTATTATCTCCCTAACATTATGTAGCAAATGCCTTAATGACCTCACAGCATCGAGCATGATGCCATATGCATATCTGTAATTTAAGTCACCAATAAGTTTTTTCAGGAACCAGAATGTGAATTACACTTTGCTACACATGCAGAGAAAACTGCATGCACTAACAGCTCTTGGCATTGTTAATGGTTTCCACTCAAGAATAAAAGTACTTCCATTAAGTTCATAGGCTGCAAATTAAATCTCCACAAATTCTGCACCCCCTCCCAAAAAAAAATGGGGCAAGGGGAGGAATCCTTGTTTTTCTAGGACTTGAGGAGTAGATACTCAAGTTTTGGCTGGCTGGCATTATGAGGAAAGTCCTGGAACCATCATGGATGAGAGATACACACTGAATGACACTATAACCTTTATACATCTGGTTCTTCTCCTTGACTATACATGGGACACCTGGATGGCAGGGGTAATGCCTGCAGGTTATATACCCCTAGAAGTCGGGCTGTGCTCACTCAATACATTAGAGCTGTTGAGTGAGTGAGCAGGTGGATGAGTGGATGAGTGAGGAAATGGATAGATAGATAGAAAAAAAAATAGTGATGCTGAAGTAGGTCTTTCAGCCACAAGTCCTGAAAACTGGGACTGGTGAGAGTAGGCTGGTCCTCAAAGACTATAAGCAGCTCTCAACAAGAATCACTTGATCCAAGGAACACCGGAACCCCAATGTTCTACTGAGCAGAGAGTCTGGACCGGGAGCCAAGACTTTTGCCTCACTGGATAAAAGGAACTCCATCTCAGCAGCACCCCTGTTGGTTTCTGACTGGACTTTCACTTAACACAGTGTGTTCACAGGCTCTGTTTTACTTCTTCTGCCTGCATCTGGGGGTCAGACAAGACAACTAGGATGAAGATACATATCTAGCTGTCTCATTAAGGTAAGCGGCTCCTAAACACCAATCCTGTACATTTCAACAATGCCATCATGTCACTGCTGTGTCCCCAGTGTGGCCCAGTGAAGTGTGGGCTTGAACTTCATCAGGACACTCATTCTGGGCTCTGGCATGGGTTGGCTGGTAGCCCCCAGTAGGCTTCGGGGAAGCAGACCGCAGACGTCCGTAGGGCTCCTTCCAGATTCCTGAGCGAAGTCAGCCTATTCTGTTATTTCCAAACCCTATTCTGTCACTTCCAAACCCTTCCTCTCACAGACTCTTTTCCCTTCAAATCTTTTCCCTTCAAGTAGATTTCCCTTTGAAATCTACTCTGTGTTAGAAGCCTTCAAGTTCTATCTGGCTGAAGCCAGGGGCCAAGAAGGGATCCTGGCTGCTCAAGTGGTGATTTCTGCCAAGAGATTCCTCTAAGCTGCATTTCTGAGGCCACTCTGTGCCGCCTGCAAAGCCTCTGCCCCAGAGAGGCTGCCCTCGGCCTCCTGAATTATCCCTACTCCCTGGAGCTGACACACACCTTCTCCCTAACAATGGCTTAGACTCACCCTTCGAAGTCAGGGTCCTGCAGCATGTGGCACCCGTCCACCAGGCAGGAGGCTACACTCCTAAGGCGGAGCCCCTCCTCCACACAACTGAAGCAGAGCAGGTCCACAGTGATGGCCCTTTGTGACATCTTTCCTATTTCTCCCTTCTCCTCCACCACCTGGAGCTCACTCAGAAGGAAGTGTCATTGTCCTGCAGCTGAGGAGGCATGGATTACAGGCCCTCCATCTGTCACGAACTAGTCGTATGGCTCCCGGCAGGACACTGACCTGTCATCTGCTCTCTGATCCAGGATCACACCCTCCCTATCTTTCAGAGTACTATAAATATCCAACAATACAAAAGTACTTTGGAAAATGCAAGATTTTATTACTGGTATTATTCTAATACTATGACCAATATGTGGGACTTCCCAGGTGGCTTAGCCTGCAATGCAAGAGACACAGAGTTCAGGATCCTTGAGTCAGGAAGATCCCCTGGAGAAGGAAATGGCAACCCTTTCCAGTATCTTGCCTGGGAAATCCCATGGACAAAGAAGCCTGGAGGGCTACAGTCTATGGGGTTACAAGAGTTGGATACAACTAAGCGACTGCACAAGTAAACAACAACGACCAATATGTGGATTTCCCTCTCCCCCTGGAAGCTCTCTCTGGTAGAGAGAGAAAGCCCCCCAAGCACATTCACTCCCTTAAACTCAGTTACCGAAAGGTTTGGGCAGGATTCTCCTGGCTGCCTGGAAAGCTAGAAATTCTCTATTTTTCTCTAGTTTGTCAACACTCTCATCTGTAACCACTGCACCACATTGTTTCAATTATCCTTTGTCCTGGAGAATTTCTGAAGTCTCAGGAAACAGGCTGGAGAAGGAAATGGCAACCCACTCCAGTACTCTTGCCTGGAAAATCCCATGGACAGAGGAGCCTGGTAGGCTACAGTACATGGGGTCTTGAAGAGTCGGCCACGATTGAGCGACTTCACTTTCACTTTCATGCATTGGAGACGGAAATGGCAACCCACTCCAGTGTGCTTGCCTGGAGAATCCCGGGGACGGGGGAGCCCGGTGGGCTGCCGTCTATGGGGTTGCACAGAGTCGGACACGACTGAAGTGACTTAGCAGCAGCAGGCTGACAGAGACTCTAAGTGGTCATCTCATTAATCCATTCTTTGTCTCCAGGCAGAGCTTGCAAAGAATACTCCTGCAAAGCAACTTCTCTTCAGGTCTCCAGGGTTTAGGGGAAATGAGACCATGTGCAGCACAGGGGCATGGCCTCTTAGACATGGAGAGTCCCAGTCCCTCAGGCCACATTTGGGATCTGCTGACCCATCATCCTGAGAGATGTCCACACTCCGGGCGCACAACATGGTGCATATGGACAGGCGATACTCGCCCTCCGGTGCTGGGCAGGCATCGGCCACTCTACAGCTCCTTCCCTCAACCAGTCATGTTCTGAGAAATGTCGGGGACGGTTGCATAGTTGGGAGCTGGAGGTGGCGTTTATGGGAAAAGGCAGCTTTTTCTTGCTTGTTGGTTTTAAATGACCCATGCCTTCTTCACGTTGATTGGGAAGCATTTTCCTTGGATTCCAGTCCAAGGAAATTCATAAAGAAAAACTCCTTTAGGCTGAAAATGCCAGTGGTCAATATCTCTTGGGACACTGAGGTGGAAGATGCAAGCCTTTCCTTAAGTCTGAGCCATAGGCACACAGATGTGAGCGGCCTACAGTCGTCAGGCCAGCTCTCCAACCCAGAGAATGTTCACCTGTGAAGAGCAGTTTCAGTTTTTTTCATTTTGTGACACTGCTTCTTGCCTTAGTCTCCATCCCTGACTTTCATGTCCCTTCACAGCATGACCCTCAACAAGCTGCCTTCAGTACACACTCCCCACATGACCCGCTGCTGTGCTGGGCATGTAGCTCAGGGCTCTGCCCAGCATCTGCTCACTGCCCCGTCCACACTCACAGCTCTGACCCCCAAGTACTGACTTTGCTCTTGCCCAGCCTCAGGACGTTCCTCCCCAGCTCCTCTACCCCTCCACCCTGGCCCGTCCTCATCAGTAGGGTAGTGATGAGGAGAGGACTGGACTAGTGTCCACTGAGTACCTGCTTCATGCTAGGCTCTTCAACACACACTGGGTCATGTGATGCTTGTAACTGCCTTCCTGAGAAAGGAGAAAGAAGTTGGGGCTCTGAGATATTAAGAAACTCCCCCAAAGACCCTGAGCTGCTAAGTGGGAGAGTTAAGATCTGACCCGCAGCCACCTCTGTGCCCAGTAGCCTGTGTCCCTGCCTGCCCAGTGACCAGAACCCCAAGGCAGCACTAGGACCTGAGCACACGTTGGGACCCCTGCTTCAGTGCTCTCCAGATTCCTCACTGCCACCTCCTCCCACTTACCAGTTGTTCCCAGACCAGGACTAAGCACACAGCCCTCGGGACTCCAGAACAACCAGTCCATGGTGACAACAGCCTTCAGAGACTACTCTGTGGGGAGGCTCCAGTTGTGCATGGCTACATTTTTTTTAAAACAGCAATTTAGCAGTGGCATTCCTAGAATCATTAACTACACATGGAACTTAGAAGTGATTATTCTCGGGTGTTTTGTTTTTTAAGTGCCCTTCAGCATGAGTTTGGGTGCCCTGCTCACACATTCCTGGGCACTTGACTGGGTGGAGGCAGGTGGGGGGGATTTACTGGAAAGGGTCGTTGACAGAAATGCTGCCCTATCGCTTCTACCTTGCACAGAAGCAGAGGTGAGATTCCACTTCTATTTGAGAGAGGAGGCAGTAGGCTGTCTCCATGGAAACCCTGGAAGAATAAGGACCTAAAGAAGGTTTGGGGGAAATTAAGTTGTGGTTGTCCATGTGTTTGGCCTTGTCACGGGCAGTGGCTTGGAATGCCTGCTTAAAGGAAGGACACAGGCATGGTGATACAGAGGGGACATTCCAGGAATGATTCCAGCAAGCACTGCACGACTGACTGACTCCTACCTGGGTGGTTTTTCTAAATGCTTCACTGTGGACGGTTAACCCAACCAGGAAAGCTAAGCACGTGTTCGTGTGTGCATGTGTGTGTGTGCGTGTGTGTGTATGTGTGTGAAGACAGAGAGAGAAAGGGAGAGAAAGGAGGAGGGAAGGAAAGGTTGAATAATTTAAAACTTGTTTTCTAGGTTATTTCCCTATGGTTTTATTTGTTTTTGCTGATTTTATTTGCTCTAGTTTAACTTTAGAGCCTTCTCAGCTATGCACTTCAGGATCATTTTAGGAACAGTCTTAACACCCAGCTACAGGTTGATGACACCTTGACAGTCTTCCTTAATATGGAATCACAATGTTTTGTATGAGGCAAAATTATGACCTACAATGTCAGCAAGTCTATGGAACTGTCACTATCACCCTAATAAGATGTGAGCGCATCCCAGTTCTGTTAGCCACTGCTACTGTGACCTTCAGCAAGCTCCTAAGCCAATGTGAGCCTCAGTTTCCTGGGGACAATAATCTTCTTTCATCTCATAATGGCAGTTTGACTATCAACTAAGATAATGGCTGTGAACATGCTTTGTAAAACATAATATAATCTACAAATGGAAGGGAGTGGTATTATTATATTATTAATAATTATAGGATTTAATACAAAGAGGTTGCATTACTAATAACTACAATTTTTTGGCAAAGCAGTTTGCTGTTTTTCTTCCTCACCTTTTCCTAAGTTCAAAGAGCCAGTGAGAGACAGAAGCCTGCCTGCATGGCCTGCCGGCTTCAAGGTCAAAACTCAGTCATGCATTTTCATGGGGCACAAAGAGGAGCCAATCGATTAGACACAGAAATCAGAGTGTTAAGTAGAAAGCTGCCTGAACAGATGACCGCAGAGCTGGGAGGAGGGAGGAGGGAGGAGGGAGCCACAGCCTGCCTGCTCCCCTCCCTCCAGGGTTTTGCTGACCCCGGAAGATAGTTCACTCCTCACAGGGAAAGCAGAGCAATGCTCACTCAGGGAAGTCCTCCACTTTGCCCAGGTGGGACCTCATTAGCCTCCCGCAGGCTTGCTCCCATCTGGCTGGTGCTGAGAAACCTGTGAGCATGAGAAGGAAAATAGAGCCTGTGCACAGCGCTCTCAACGGGAAAGACATCCAGCGCAGCAGCATGCCTTCTAGATCCTCACTCCTCACACAGGGTCCCTGAATAGCAGCCTCAGCAAGACTGGCCACTGAGTAGACACACAGAATCGCAGTCATGCCCTGACCCACTGAGTCAGAATCTGCATCGGTCTGCGATGCCCAGGTTACTTTTGTGCACTTAGCATTTGAGGAAGTGCTGTTCTGGTACCCACAAGCCAGGGAGTGGGGTGGTGGTGACAAGGGTGAGACTCCCTGGCGGGGTATCTGCTTCCACCTGCCTTAATCCTGATGAGGCCCCGCACTGTCTGGTAAGGAGCAGGATCCCCATGCAGACCATGTGAGTTTTCAGCAAGAAGCCGACAGGCTAGACAAGCCCCTTAAGAAGACAGCTCGCTCCTTCTCTCCAACCAGGCCAACCTGCGGGTCAGCCCCTTTGGCACTGTGGGAAATGTGTCTTTCCAGCTGCTAGGCCTTTGTCCAAAGGGCACTGAGAGGCTGGAGTGGCCACTTCCAGTCACACTTGCTTAGCACTCAGAAGCAAACTGCACTCTGAGCCTTCAAGCTGAAACCCTCAAGCCCTCCCCAGTCCTCCTCCCCACAGGCTGCACAGCAGCCAGCCTGCCAGCCTGCTCCCACAGCCCCGGGCCTGGCTGCCTCCTCAGGACTTGTTTCTTCCCAATGCCTAGAACTTGCTTTACCATCTTCATCCTGTGCTGGGAAGCAGGCCCCTGTGGCCACGGACATGACTGGAAAGTAGAGAGGAAACTGAGGGGACATGGAGAGAGAGTCAGGGCCACTCAACTTGAATGCAATTCTTTCCCCTTCTGAACCAAGTTCTTGAGTTCTTGGTTTTTACATCCATTAACCAACCACCTGCACTCAGAAAATGTACCCAAAGTCTCCCTGTGCTTTTCCTGTCTCCCAAATAAGGTTAAAATTACCCTCCTCACTTAAGAGGTTTGAGAACATGAAACAGAATTATAAGAAGTGAAAACGGAGTGACATGAGAGATCATTCTGGACAAGGTTTTCTTTACTAATATAGACATCAGGCACTGTTCTCAGCACTTTATAAATCCTAACCCACCTAACCGGCACAAGGCTAGAAGCATATACTACTGGTGTGTCCGGTTTAGGACAATGCACAGGGACCCAGAGAGGCAAGGAGTTTGCTGACGGTCACCTATGTTGGGAAGTGCAAGAGGGATGCGGGGACTAGAGCAGGCTCAGATCTGCTTTGCTCGGCTTGGGAGAGGAGGCCCAGGGCAGCTCTGGGCCTTGGAACCAAGCCTCCCACTTGCTCTAGGTTATTGCTCTTTCTTCAGGATAGAACAGTTCATGGAGCAATCAAGGTCTTGCAGACTGACTGTGGAGGGAAACACGAGATGTGTGCATGACATGTCAGCCACACCCTCAAGGGCCACCTCCACAGCAGGAAAACATCTAGCAAGACAATTGGGGAAGCCCTCAGGGGAATGTGGCTACCTTCCCACCAGGGATAAACCCAGTCTAGTCCAATTTTTTCCTAATTCTGCAGGAGAATAGCCCCTGAAGCTCTTCAGAAAACACAGAAGGGCCTTGAAGACATTCTTAGTCTCTGAAGCCAAACATCATCCAGTCCCTTCAAATATTTCCTCAATATCCAATTTGCCCGCCTCTAATTCCTGAAAGTCACTCAACAGGGGGCCAATTTATTTCTCCCTTTGCCAACTGCCAGTGCACTTAAAACCCATTCACTCCCAGTCAGATGCTCTATGATATTTAAGACTCAATTTTCCTCTCTTCCAGGCTCTCTCCTCCATTGCTGATCCAATCACTTCAAGGATTTTAACCTTTGCTCTTCAGACCCTGCTGACCCTCTTTTTCCCCTCTTCACCACACTTAACCTTCTTCTCCCTTGTTCTGGAACCCATCAAGGGCACCACCCACAGCAGTGCCTCCAGGGGCTGTGAGAAGGATGCCATCTGTGCCCCTTATTCACCCAGGGTCCCAACCAGGACCTCTGGGCCTTGACTGATGAGCAAAAGCTCAGTGCTGCCTTGCAGACAGACCCCCTGCCAAACATTGGCTCAGCCAGGTTGGAGTGGGATGGCATGGAACCAATCTCCAACAGTGCTGCCCCCCTGCCCCGGTCTCAGCAGGCCTTGCTCACTCAGTCAGGCATCTCAGAAACTGTTGGAACACAGATACCCAGAGCTCCCACCCGAGAGAAGGTGGAGGGCCAACAGCAACAGTTCACAGCCTCTGCTCCCACTGCCCCTTAACCGGGGAACATGTGGAGTGATGCAGCACCATGCAGAGGCAGAGGAAACTGCCCCACACACAAACAGGAATGACCTGGGATCACACCAGCCAGGCCTGTGTTCAGAATCAGATGACAGATATTCAGAGGGACTATAGGAAACACTATCCTTCCCCCAATCCAAATTAAAGTGCACCAAGCTGAGCACTGCACCACAGGGAGAAGAGGCTCAACTTGCTTTAATTTTGGGTGTGTTTAGGCTTTGCTTTAGTAAATGCACAATTGTAAATCTCCAGAGTATCTCAGAGCAGTTCTCCAGCTGGAGAGCTGTAAGGGTTTAATTAACCTAATTACCTGCGACTTCCTGCCTCCAAATACCTGTTCTCCAAAACTTGGCAGTGGCCTGGCCCAGGCTATGTCTGTTGAACAGCTCTAGAACCCCAGACTCGGCATTTCTATGCCCAGCAGTGGCCCAAATGAGCAGGAAGGATGCTCAACAGACCAGGAACTCAAGACTTTTCAACTTGGACTTAGTGACCAGCATCTGTTGTTCAGTCTCTCAGTTGTGTCCGACTCTTTGCGACCACATGGACTGCAGCACGCCAGGATTCCCTGTCCTTTACCACCTCCCGGAGCTTGCTCAAACTCACGTCCATCGAGTCGGTGAGGCCATCCAACCATCTCATCCTCTGTCGTCCCCTTCTCCTCCTGCCCTCAATCTTTCCCAGCAACAGGGTCTTTTCCAATGAGTCAGTTCTTCGCATCATGTGGGCAAAGTATTGGAGTTTCAGCTTTAGCATCAGTCCTTCCAATGAATATTCAGGACCCAATATCCGCTGGATCATTGAAAAGGCAAGAGAGTTCCAGAAAAATATCTATTTCTGCTTTATTGACTATGCCAAAGCCTTTGACTGTGTGGATCACAATGAACTGTGGAAAATTCTGAAAGAGATAGGAATACCAGACCATCTGACCTGTCTCTTGAGAAACCTGTATGCAGGTCAGGAAGCAACAGTTAGAACTGGACATGGAACAACAAACTGGTTCCAAATAGGAAAAGGAGTACGTCAAGGCTGTATATTGTCACCCTGCTTATTTAACTTATATGCAGAGTACATCATAAGAAACGCTGGGCTGGAAGAAACACAAGCTGGAATCAAGATTGCCGGGAGAAATATCAATAACCTCAGATATGCGGATGACACCACCCTTATGGCAGAAAGTGAAGAAGAACTAAAGAGCCTCTTGATGAAGGTGAAAGAGGAGAGTGAAAAAGTTGGCTTAAAGCTCAACGTTCAGAAAACTTAAGATCATGGCATCTGTTCCCATCACTTCATGGGAAATAGATGGGGAAACAGTGGAAACAGTGTCAGACTTTATTTTTTTGGGCTCCAAAATCACTGCTGATGGTGATTGCAGCCATGACATTAAAAGATGCTTACTCCTTGGAAGGAAGGTTATGGCTAACCTAGATAGCATATTTAAAAGCAGAGACATTACTTTGCCAACAAAAGTCCGTCTAGTCAAGGCTATGGTTTTTCCAGTGGTCATGTATGGATGTGAGAGTTGGATGGTGAAGAAAGCTGAGCGCCGAAGAATTGATGCTTTTGAACTGTGGTGTTGGAGAAGACTCTTGAGAGTCCCTTGGACTGCAAGGAGATCCAATCAATACATCCTAAAAGAGATCAATCCTGGGTGTTCATTGGAAGGTCTGATGTTGAAGCTGAAACTCCAATACTTTGGGCACCTCATGCGAAGGGTTGACTCATTGGAAAAGACCCTAATGCTGGGTAGGATTGGGGGCGGGAGGAGAAGGGGACGACAGAGGATGAGATGGTTGGATGGCATCACCGACTCGATGGACATGGGTTTGGGTAGACTCCGGGAGTTGGTGATGGACAGAGAGGCCTGGCGTGCTGCAATTCATGGGGTCGCAAAGAGTCGGACACGACTGAGCAACTGAACTGAACTGAATTTCTTTTAGGATTGACTGGTTTAATCTCCTTGCAGTCCAAGGGACTCTCAAGAGTCTTCTCCAACACCACAGTTTGAAAGCATCAATTCAATTCTTCAATGCTCAGCCTTCTTTATGGTCCAACTCTCACATTCACACATGACTACTGGAAAAGCCATAGCTTCGACTATACAGACCTTTGTAGGCAAAGCAATGTCTGTTTTTTAATATGCTATCTAGGTTTGTCATAGCTTTTCTTCCAAGGAACAAGTGTCTTTAATTTCATGGCTGTAGTTACCATTTGCAGTGATTCTGGAGCCCAAGAAATAAAGTTTCTCACTTTTCCATTGTTTCCCCATCGATCTGCCATGAAGTAATGGGACCAGACGCCATGATCTTTGTTTTTTGAATGTCGAGTTTTAAGCCAGCTTTTTCACTCACCTCTGTTACCTTCATCAAGAGGCTCTTTAGTTCCTCTTCATTTTCTGCCACAAGAGTGGTGTCATCTGCATACCTGAGGTTATTGACATTTCTCCCAGCAATCTTGATTCCAGCTTGTGCTTCATCCAGCCTGGCATTTTGCATGATGTACTCTGCATATAAGTTAAATAAGTGATAGTTGCTCAGTCATGCCTGACTCTTTGCAACCCCATGGACTGCAGCCTGCCAGGCTCCTCTGTCCATGGAATTCTCCAGGCAAGATTACTGGAGCCATTTCCCTCTCCAAAGTTAAGTAAGCAGGGTGACAATATACAGTCTTCATGTACTCCTTTCCCAATTTTGATCCAGTCCTTTGTTTCATGTCCCATTCTAACTGTTGCTTCTTGACCTGCAAACAGGTTTCTCAGGAGGCAAGTAAGGTGGTCTGGTATTCCTATCTTTTTAAGAATTGTCTGGTTTGTTGTGATCCACACAGTCAAAGGTTTTAGTCTAGTCAATGAAGCAGAATAGATGTTTTTCTAGAATTCTCTTTCTTTTTCTATGATCCAACAAAATTTTGGCAATTTGATCTCTGGTTCCTCTTTAGCCCAGCTCATTACAAGGAGAATTTATATTAGATTCCAGTGTGTTCCAGGAAACCATGTCATGCACCATACCTGGGATGTGTGGGTAGGGAAGGAAGGCTGAATTGCTTCAATGAAAGCAGCCCTCTGCCCCGCACAAACACAACCATGAGTACATGCACACCTGAGCATCACACTGTTCACAAAAAAGCCTTCCACCACTGAGCCTCTTGGACAAAAAGGCCGTAAAGGGAACTCCTTCCCGTTGTGGCAACTGCATCTCACTCTGTGGCCTGCATGTCCCAAGAACAGAGCTGGGTCAGCAGTGCTGGTCAGGCTGGGTAAACATGGACTACAAGCACCAAGGGCCAGTCCTCACGCGCCCTCCGGCACAGGTTGGTGCTTTCGTATCACAGCTGAGAGGTTTACCCCACTGCCTCCACCCTACCTGCCTGTCTCCCTCTGTTCACCCCAGCACCAGTGGGGGCTTCCTCAGGAGCCCCGGTCAGCCCATCTTTCTCTTAGGAAGAACCTGCAGGGCCATGATGCAGGGCCCAGTGAAGGCCCGGCCTTGCCTGGCTTTCAGGAAAGCACTCAGGGGTTCCAACGTGCTGAAGCTGTGTTTTACTGGACGACAGGACATTTTTAGCTGATTATTAAAGTCACGGTCTACTATAGCCCATCAACAACCAATTTGGCCCCAGTAAAACGGATTCCAATTCCCTCAGCACTAGTCTCCTAGCAATCAGCTCATCAATATACATAATGTTTAGAAGCTGGGTATTGATTGTGGAGTCTAATGGACTCATTATTCAGGGTTCTGCTTGACCCCTGGAAGAACATTTTATTGGAGCTTCCCTCTCCACTCACCACCAAATTCCAAATGGGGGTTGGGGGAAGGGTAGCAGGGATGATGGAGAGGAAACAAAGAGGTTCCTGGGGTTTGGCCATAAATCAAGTATGCTCATGACCTGGGGTTTTGCCCAGCCAATGTGAAGTAGCCTGTAATACTGTCAGCCCCCAGCATCACTGAGAATTAACAAGGAGCTACTGTTGCCATAGGATACAGCAAGCACCCATGGCGTGATTTACTTTGGGGGCAGTCAGCGATCCTCTGGGTCACAAATGCTAGCAGAGGCACCTTAGAGTCCCTGCCAGCGTCTGTGCAATGATCAGCAGCAGCACCAAGCCCTGGCGCTCAAACACAGCCCAGCTCCACAGCATCCCTGACTCCTCTCCCAGGCCTGGGGACACCTATTCACAGCACAGGGGCTGCCCCATTGTTCCTCCCAAGTCTCTGCTCTCAAAAGCATGTCTCGTGCAGGGCTGGGGGAAAGGTGAGCTTCTGAGGCACAGAGCAGGAGGCTGAGTCACAGAAAAGAAGAATGCTGATGGGACAGGCAGTCTGGCCTCCCAGTGGGTCGTGGGGAGACTTTTTCCACAAAGAGATTAGCTAGATTCTTTTTCCTCCTGAAAAGATCCTGAGCAGAGTCTGCTGGTAAGCCCTGACCATTTAGTAGTCATCACTGAGTGTGGAGCTAAGACATTTCACTTCTTGGCAGGGAAATGAACACACGGAGCCTCCCATACACCAAATAAGCCCATCTCTCCCTCGCAAAACTCTCATCTCATCTAGAGTCAATACAAAAACACATTTCCAAACCATTGCTTTATTTTCACATGTGAGAATTCAGTGTCCTCAATCACATTTAAAATTCCACAATTGGAGGATAGGTGCATTCAGTAACCCTACCTTCTCTTCTCCTCTACCCTGAGGTTTGCCCTGGACTACACTGGGCCCACCCCTACCATGTTCATTGCAGGCAGGGAATTTGTAGTCTTTGTGGTTTCAAGAGTTCGAGGTTCAGATACAACTCGCTTCATTCTATGAAACTATACACTTTTTGCATTTTCCAAAGAAGCTGAAAATCTACGCTATTTTTTTTTTTAACCCAAAGGAAAAGTTATGGACCTTAGATTTGTTTGTTTTTAAAAGTGTGTGAGCCAAATAAAATACCTTCCAGGCTGCAACCTCTCATGCATAAAATCTCCCAAACTGTGGGAGAGGTAATAAAAGGGAACAGGAGAGAAGGAGCTTGAGGATGTAGTAATCCATCTCCCAGGAGGAGGCTCCAGGGTCTCCAAAACTTGGAGCAGATTCTTGCTACCTTGCCTTTACATTTTAAGTCACTTTCTGGTCCACACGTCTAGATTTCTCAGACATCCCATGCAAGGATGTCAGATTTAGAAAACAAAAACACAGGATATCCAGTTAAATTTCAATTTCAGATAAACAATGAATACTTTTTTGTATTAGTATGTCCAGTGCAATATTTGGGACATACTTATCTTCAAAATTATGCAGAGCTAGTGTGAAGTTCAATGTGACTAGACAGCCTGTACTTTTTCTACAACCCCAATCCTGCCAGCTCTTAGAGTTTTATCTTCACTCACAGCCCCAACTACCGTGACCCAGGGTTCTGTCCCCATGGTGGGGTTGTACTGCTGATGGAAAATCATTTCTCATATTGCAAGAGAAGAAAAGGAATGACGTTAACAAAAACAGTAGTTTTTACAGCTTATGTTAAGTGTCTCAATATATCAAATAACTTCTGAATTTAGAGAGCCCCATGGTATTCTACTATAGGCTAGGCTCTCTTGGAGGACCACTCATTCACTGGTTTCTTTAAATGAAGTCCTTCTAACTTCTTTCCAGTCAATACCCTTGGGTTTTCAGACCATTGAAAACATGACTCTATTCTAGTGACTTGCACTAAAAAACGTACTGAAATAAAGTCATTTAGGCTAGTATTTCCCCAACTCAATTATATTCTTTGGAACTCTATTCCTGTAGGATCCTCCTGGGGGGAGAAAAAAAATGGTTCTGTGGTCGAATAAGCAGGAAACTGCACACTGCCTATGCCCAGCTGGGAAAGTCACTGTGAGCATCAGCATATGAAAGGCTTGAGGAATCTTGTGGGGGAAACTCTGAGCTGCTTATTCCAACGCAAACCAAACTCATCTGACCACAGAGCACAAAGGCTGCCACCTCCCCCATCTAATCTCTATTAACCCTACAGATAACACTTGGGATGCTAGAAACTGATGAATGTTTCTCAAACACAACTAACCCTTTAGACAGTATTTTTTTCTATGCCCTGGCTTAGGTCTGGGTTTCTGAGTTCTTCAGAAGTTTTCCTGGCCCTGATCCCAGACTGTTCCATCATGGTCTTCCTTCAAAACCCACCAAAGCTCCACCTGCTCAACAAAGCCTCCTTGACCTCCTGGTCTCTCCAGTCACACTGACCACTTCCTTCTTTGTTTTTCTGACTTTTTGTTCAGCAACTAATCCCAGCACATTGATTCACACAGCCCATGTCCTCAAGACATTAATCCAGGTATGCTGATTTGATTTTTCTGCTATTTCTGATTCTATTTCTTTATTTGTTGGCTCCTCAACCAGGCTTGAAGCTACTTGGGCTGACACTTCTCCTGCTTTACAACAGCCCCTATTTCAAGATGGGCCAAGCATCCAATAGGCCTTTGTTAAATTCTTTTTGACAGAAGCGTGCCTATTCATGTACCCATGTTCTAATCATTATTGATTTCAAAAACAAAGGATGGCTCTCCTAAAAGAATCAGGAGCTGACTTCTCTCAGGCACCATTAAAGATGAAAACTTAATCCCAGAGTTGCCTTCTGAGCCATGCATTGTGCACACCCTGGCATCAGTCACCACTGCCCAGCAGACAACCCAACCCCAACCCAAACCAGTGGAGGAGGGAAATACCTGAGAAGACCAGAGATTTCCATGACACTGAAATAATTTCCCAGTTAGTTCATAGGTCAAAAGTTCCAAGAATGATAGGTCATCTACAGTCTTGAAATTCAAATGATTTCAATTCTTCTGTCCTGGGGAATACCATTTCATTATCCTAAGGCAAAGATAGCCATGTATTCTGATAAAGAACAGACTGCAAAATGACCTGCTCTCCAACACTGAAGTCACAGGACTCGTATTTAATGGGCCTGGAGGGGCTTCAGGGTTTTACAGACATTGTGCTGTGAGCTCCATCACAAATCAAGGCCTATGTGATGCAGACTTCTAACAATTCCACTGTATTTCCATAGTCTGCAGGGAGCTCTCATCTTTACCCTGAGATTCCGATTTAAAAAGAAAAATCTGGGCAACAACAGAGGAGTCTCTAAAACACATAATTGGAAATCTAAACACATCATACAAATCAACTGTACACACACTTCACTGTCCCAGAAGCATATTTCTTTCCATCTCAAGCCAATTACAAAAAAAAAAAAAAATCAAATTCCACACTCAAAGCTTTAAATAAATAGCCTTAGTTTACACAGTGAAATAGAATCTCCTTTTGAATGATAACAAGTGATAAAAAATATCAGTTATAAACCAATTTTTGTAAATCAGTTATTTTCTAAAATGCATAAAGGGCTTTCCAAGAAGGCTCATGGCAAACTTCACTGGATTCAGTTCCTGGAAAAATACGCAACCGGCTAACACATTTCCTGGGTGAAAATACTGCCAGGTCTGAGCACTTAGTAGTCAGTAAGAAACACTTTAACATTCTAGACTGCTAATGGCTTGTTTGTCCCCCTCTCAGTCCCCAAGCAATCAATTAAGAATACACAACAAAGACACTCATGCTTTGCGAGCACAATTCATAAGATTTGGATTTTGTAGACATTTCTATATCTCAGAAATCTCAATGAGATTTCAGGTAAAATGGGGTCCAAACATATTCAGTTAAGATTTGGTTGATCAAATCACTTCTCATCATTCAGAATTTACTCAAAATGTCAACTCTTCAGAGTCCTTCCTGGGCCACACCAGCTAAAGCACATCCCACCCCATGCACAGGTATAACAGTTTTCTACCACATTCCTGATTTTACATTTCCCAAAGTCCTTAGAGTACCTGTATCACCTTCTTCATCTGTTAAATGTTTAGTGTCCATCCCCCATCAGTAGAAAACAATGTAAGAGATCACCTTTGTAGTCAGGTCCTCTGCCTGGCTCAATGCTAAATCCCTGGAGCCTCTTTTAGGGCTGGTGATAGCTGTTCAACTCTCACTACCATCCATTTCCAGGACTTTCATATTCCCAAACTGAAACTCTGTGCCATTAAGCGCTGACCCCCCCCCCCCAGCCTCTCCACCCCACAACCTCCTAGTAATTGTTATTCTACTTTGTCTCTATGAATTTGACTACTCTAGGACCTCATATAAGTGGAATCATATGAGTTGACCATGTTGTACCGTGTGTCAGAATTTCATTGCACGGATACACCACATTTTGTTAATCCATTCATCTATCAATGGGCATCTGAGTTGTTTCCACCTTTTGGCTATCATAAATAATAGTTCACTGAACATTGGTATACAAATATTTGTTTGAGTCCTTGCTTTCAGATTTTTGGAGTATATACCCAATAGCAGAATTTCTTAATCATATGGTAATTCTATGTTTAATTTTTTGAGGAACTGCCATAGTGTTTTCCACAATGGCTGCACTATTGTACATCCCTGCCAATAGAGCACAAGGTTCCAATTTCTCCACGTCCTCATCAACATCTGTTATTTTTTGGTTGTTGTGTTTTTTTGGTTTGGGTTGTGTTTTTTTGTTTCTCTTTGCTAATTACATTTTATCTGAAGCAACCGTTCCCATTTATGTCCATTATAGATGAATGGATCTAATGAGAAAAAACTTTGGACTTGGTTTACTACCCAATGCACAGAGGTCATGAACAGCTAAATAATTTACCTTTCACAGTTCAGCCTGGGCTAACAGCAAAAGGATTATTTCTGAATATTTGGAAGCCACCTCCCACTAGAAATATAAGCAAGTAAAGAGAACCAACTGCTGGGTAGCTTTCTCCCCATACTGGTATTAACGTTTTCTGCAAACAGCCCCAGCTTACAGCAAGTGGAATCTCAGGCAGGAACTGCTCTGTGCAGCACTAACTATAGGCCCTGCAACTTCTGGAAGCGCATAAAATGGACTTTGGAAACTGTGTGGTGTTGGCCATTAAGACTTGGAAGGAAGGAGGAGTGGAAATTACAGCCATCTGAAGGCAATTGCCTGGCTTTATCTTTGCCCAACACTCCAAGAGCCTATAAACATCAGTGGAGGGAAAAGGGTTTAATCTCTGAAGACATAAAATTTTCAGAGCTATGTGACCTCTGAAAGAATAAGGCCATCTGAGAAAACTATTTCCTGAAACTCAAATCCAGGCTTGGGGAATGAGGCCACCAGCCAAGGCTCCGTCTTTCACTTTTCAAAATGTTTGCACATCAGCCTTTCCCACTGGATTTGGATACTGGGGAGAAAAAGCTGTGGCCAATTTAACTGTATCTCCCTGGCCCTTAGCACAGGGATTGTCACAGCTGGGAATGAATACATAGTTCTTAAAACAATAAATGAATGCACGGCACCAATCTAGAAGAGTGAAGATTTTCTGATCCCAGAGACGGGAGAATGTTGTCTTCCTGATATATTCTAGCCCTGAAAAGATCTCATGGACTAGGCTTTGTGTCCCTGAAGACCCAAGACAGCAGTCCTTCACAGAAATCCCTATAATTGTCATGTGGGTTCATGTGTAAAATAAGCTTTCTCTACCTGGCCCTGGAGCCAGCCCTAGGGAATAATAATCAGGGTAGAATGGCTTTCAATTCCCTTTCTCTACTCCCTAACCCAAAGGTTCCCAATCTCCAGGATCTAATGCCTGATGATTCTGAGGTAGAGCTGATGTAATAATAACAGAAATAAAGTCCACAATAAATATAATATGTTTGAATCATCCTGAAACTCCCCCAACCCTCAGTCCTTGGAAAAATTGTTCCACGGAAGTGGTCCCTGGTGCCCAAAAAGCTGGGGACCACTGCTAACCTGTGTCTGTGTCCTACTCTTCTGACTCCCACATGGGTACCCCTTTCCAACAACAACAGTGGAGGTAATAGGGTCAGCAAGAGTCGGCTTCCTTTACTGCTTTACAGTTTCCATAGGGCTCTCAACTGCATTAGTTTATTTGACCCCCAGCACAACCTAATGGGAAAACCAAGGAGAGTGGTTTTCAGTCATCTGATTTACCAAAGGTATGTGAGCAATACGCAGTAGAATCAAGTCTCCAGGTTCCAAAGACCCAGTCCTGTTTCTGTGAGTGTCTTTCTGTTCCTTAAACATTACCAAGCACATATTAATCTCAAAATCAAAACTCTCACCCCTTTAGGGCTGTTCTCAGTTACCCACTGAGAGGAAAGATGGCTCCTAATGCACAGATTCTAATCATGCTGATATGTTAATGATTGCAAGTGATTTCATGTGTTTGTGGTTGTATCAAAATATGTCTACAAATTCGTGCATACTCCTCTCTTCAAGAGAGCTTGGACTGGACTAAGTAACATGCCTCTAAGGAATAAAAAAGGTGAAGTGATGATGTGTAATTTCAGAGACTAGTTCATATGAGCTAGTGGTCACTGTGGCATCTTCTTTGCTCTCTCCAATCACTCTGTGGAGGAAGCCAGCTGCCATAATGTGAAGACACTCAATAGCTCTATGGGAAGACTCAGGTAGCAAGACTGAGGCCACCTGCCAACAGTCTTATGAGAGAATCATTTTGGAAGCAGGTCTTCCAGCTTCAGTGAAACCTTTGGATAACTTCAGTACCAGTCAGAAGATTGACTGGAGTCTCATGAGAGTCCTTGAGCCAGAACCACAAAGTTAAGCTTCTCCTGAATTCTTGACCCACAGAAACTGAAAGCTAACATTTATTATATAAAGCAACTAAATTTGTGGGGTATTCTGTTATGCCTCAACAGGAATCTAAGACAGTTTTCTACCACTTAGGAAATATATATACTTAAAGTTTACCTTTAAAAAAACTTTATTTTTATACCACTAATCTATGCTTAACTAAAATTTTAAATATATATAAGAACAATACTCATAGTCTCATTTACATAACTAATTTTATCATTTTGATATAATTTTTCATGTTTCCTACTTGTGTGTATGTGTGTGTGTATTGGTGGTCTTTATTTTTCTTACAAAAATGAGCTCATATTACTTAGAATCTTTTTGTCGTTCAACAATACTGAATTCTATTTCAAGTCATGAAGGTTAAAATTACAACAGTATTTTGAATAGTCACATAGTATTTTATTAATTATATCAAAATATATTTAACCATTTTCTAAAAAAATAAGTGATTTAGCTATTACCAATTAGCATGAATGAGGCTGCTTGGGAAACTGTCCATGTGTCTTCCATGGGCTTGTCAGCTGTGTCCTTAGCATAAATTGATATATGTGGAACGCTGAATTAAAAAAGGTATATACTTCTTAAATGAGTGCCAGACACACTAACTGATTATACTAAAGACTGGGAAAATTTATATCTTCCCAGCAGTTTATTATTTATTGTCCCTCTCTGATAAACTCTGGCCAACCAATTAAAAACCAATTCTTAATTCAAAGAATTGCATCTCTAGTGATGGAGTTGCCAGCAGCTGGCAGACCAACATTAAGATACTTGGGTGGGTGAGGGAGCTTTCCTCTCAAGCTATGCACCATCTTGCGAAGTTCCCTTCACTAAGTCACCACAGAACTGACTTTGACTTCTCTTTCTTCAGCCTGACAAACCAAGAAAGAAGACAGAGATTGGCTTTGCCACTAAAGGCATCAAATGCAGTTGTAGACAATGTGCACCATCTCCTGGTACAGTGCATTGAGGTAGTCATGTTGGCCTTGTAGAAGGACTGAGAGATATAACTTCCAGAAGACAGAGTAGGGCAAAAAGCTCTTTCTCTCAAGGCCACTTAAAGTCAGGCACCCCTGGAGCCTGTGTAGACCACCTATAAGCAGAATGGGGAGGGCTAGGACCACTGAGCCAACCTACAAAGAGCTGTGTCACTCAAAGAGGTTAAGTGACTTGGACAAGGTAACAAAACCAGGTTGAAACTGAGAATCAGAACCCAGATGCTCCCACACCCATGTCCCTAAGTGGAAGACCACCCTGGTTGAGGCCCGTCCAGGAGAAAAATCATAAAGAGCTGGGATTCCACCTGAAACACCCTCCTCCACCTTTCTCAGTGAGCCGCAGCCCACACCCCCACTCCTTTGAATCCCCTGATCCATGCCTCATCCTTCTTTATTAGTGTCTCCTCCCTCTTGACCCCAAGAGGATCTCCTTTCCTCTACACTTGAGAGATCTCACCTTGCTGAGATGACCCTTGCATTCCTAACAAACTGGTTTGGGCACCATGCCCTCTTCCTCTTGATTTCCCCAGTCCCTAACACAGGATACAGAAGGGCTCGGTCTAATTCGACTCAGCTGACATGAAAAGCTGGCATCATCAACCATGAATACCTCAAGAGTGACTTCAACCAAATGAATAAAATGTGATCGCTTTGCATAACCTCCTAAAAGCATTTTTCCCCTATACCCCAATTAGAGAAGAGTGAATTAGGCTTCTCCCAGTGTCCTGTTAGTCCCTCTAAAAGCATGACATGGCTGTCTTGCTTTAGTTGGCTGTACCATTTATCCCCACGATACAGAGTCCAGCCAAGGGACATTGGGATTCAAAGTGACAACCAGACCTCTGCAGAGCAGAGGCTTTTTTTTTCTTTTCTTTTGAATGAATAGAAGTCCCTCTTCCATTCACTGAAAAGTTAATGGTTTATGAGCGTCAGGCTGGGAGATACTGTTATTACAGCTGTCTATGTTCCAGGGAAACACACCTAGTGACCATGAGTGAAAAAAAACAGAAATTAGTTTGTGAAAATGTACCTAATCAACACCATTTATCCTGGAAAAAAACTTATTTCTCAGCCAACAATCTGTTTGGCATGTAGCAAAATCCTTACAACTAACATCCTCAACAAGCACCTCTGTCTGCCTAAGTCCCTAGTTTACCCAGGTAGAGATGGAAGAAAAGATGACACTGAGGAGATCACTTTTTAAAATGAACATTTTTTCTACTTTGGGGGAAATGGAAGTGGACTACTGTGTACCAGGCAACACAAAATGTTTCATAGACACTGTCAAGTCCCACCTTCATCAAATGGAACAGACTACATCCAACAAGAATGATTCTTAAAAGACTTCATAGGTGACAAAAACCAGCCACAAGAGAACATGTTCTCTACAATGCCATTTTTATGAAATCTTAGAAAATGTAAAGTTTTAGATTCATCAAGCAGATAAGTAACTGTCACTGGCCAGAAATGAAAGGAGGGAATTAACTGCTAAGGAAGACATAAGGGAAGTTTGAGAATGATGGCAATGTTCATATCATGATTGTGGTGGTGGCTAGAGGATTGTATACATTTGTCAAAACTCAAATTTACACCTAAAATTGCTAAATTTTATTATATGTACAGTATACTGCAATAAAACTGATTAAAAAAAATTTTAATCCCATCTTGACATCAACTCTGTGAAACTCACACTAAGTAACTTGCAGAAACCTGCCCTTCCTGACATACTGCCAGGCTGCCTCCACTTAGAAGATCCTTCAGTATTATTATAACACTTTCTCACTCCAAGGCATTCATCTATTTTTTACCCTTAAGTTTCCCCTCTTCATTTTTACTGTTCCCATTATTGGATGCTTAACTTCCTCTCTCTTAAGATGTCTCTATTGGGCATTAGCCAGATATTCACTGCTCAGCAAAGTAATTAGTTGCCTTAATCTTCCTTTATCAAACAACCTGCTTCCTTAATCACTTTCAGGAAGACAAGTTCCAGGCTTTCCCTCAGTAGTTCTAGTTCTAAGTGCCTGCAGGTTAAAAGCAGAGCTCTAAGAGAGACCTTCAGAACTGATATCGTGACCACTCTCATCACCTTTAATCCACAGACATGTGTTAATGGAACAACTATTACATACCAATCTTGTGGGGCAATATGGATGGACTACAGGGTGTGGGAGGGTGGTCATCCAGACAGAGCTTGCTGGATACTGAAGGCCTGCTATGTCCAGGGACATCACACATTACGTTTAATCTGAGATATGTTTGTATCCATTTTACGAATGAGCAGACTTAGAGAGATTGGAAGTCTTTCACCAAGAAGCAGGAAGGAAGGATTATGGCCTTAGAGCCCCAGACCCTCTGGCAGTCTCCCACTGCTGGTGGGGGCACTGCTAAGGACCCTAGGGCTTACAGAGAATGAACAAGCCCCAGGCTTAGAGAGACAGCCTAGCTGTTCAAAGGGAAAACAACTTACATTTCGAGTGTTTGCCGCAGGATCGATGTGTGTCTGAGCAAGGGTGGCACTTGCAGTGGGAGGGGGTGGCACTTGGGGAAACCCCTAGTGGGACAGGAGTCAGGCTGTGAGAAGGGAGAGAGAGGCTGATCCCACTGACCAGCCTCTCCTCCAAGCTCCCCACATGCCGATCGCACTGGACAGCAGTTATCTTCATGGGCATTTCCTTCTCTCAGCAACTCTCCATCTGGCCTCCCAAGGCACAGGTCATTTCCTTCTTTGTTTCCACCAAACTGCCTCCAGGTGTTCAGCTGGGCAGTTCACCTTCCCAACTTTCTGTTCTCATTCTTCTGTAGTTGAATCTATAGGCACAGCATTCAGGGTTCTGTGAACCCTGCAGAGAGGCAAACAGTTGGCCCAAATCGGGGGGCCCTTGCAACATTTCTCTGAACAGCTGAACAAGGCTGATGGTTTTAATGGGCAGGAGGCCTGGGCTGCCCTGAGTCACCTTGGGATGCTGCCCTTGAGAAGTCATCAGCCAAAAGAAGCCCTAAGGGGTACATCATTGACTGTTAGGCATTTCTGCTCCCTCTTCCTGCAAAGAGCACAAGGATATATATCAAAGTACCATGCAGTACAAAGCTGTGAGGACAATCCATCTGCCATCCGTGAGTGCTAGGAAATCCATACCTCATCAGCAGCCAAGGGTGTTCCTGCACTCTTACTTCTATTTATACAGATACATGCTTTAGTCTCCAGAAATTCTTGCTGTTGGACTTAGCACCTCCAGAGCATCCTTTTAACCAGGTGGGCACTCATACACCCAGGAGAATAGAACCAAAGAGTGTCCATCTGGTTTATATCACAGAACAAATACCTAACCAACCAACCCATCTTCCCAAACTAGCCTCCCACACTGGCTGGCCTCCATTCTCAAGTCCTCAGGCTGCTGACCTAAACTTCTGTCATAAGCATTTCTCTCTGTATTTTGCATTTAGGGTTTCCCTGGTGACTCAGATAGTAAAGAATCCTCCCACAATGTGGGAGACCTGGATTCGATCCCTGGGTTGGGAAGATCCCCTGGAGGAGGCCATGGCAACCCACTCCAGTATTCTTGCCTGGGGAATCCCCATGGACAGAGGAGCCTGGCAGGCTACAGTCCATGGGGTCACAAAGAGTTGGACATGACTGAACGACTAAGCACAGCACAGCATTTTGCATTTAACTTTCTCTATTTCTAATTTTCCACCCTGTTCTCTCCTATGGAAAAGGAAAACCTCAAATATCTAGTGAGCTCCTGTATACCCAGCCCTGTGCTGGCACAAGAGAGAAGCACACAGGTGCAGTTTGCTGCACAGTGAGTTCAAGGGCCTACATGGACAGGTGTGAGGGCTGAAACGGCCTTGGAGCAAAGGATACACATGCCACAGGAGTGAAAGAAATCAGTCACCTCTCTCCAGGAAGGTCAGCAGAATGTGAGCAGAACAGGCATTCTGTTAGCAGAGGGCAAGGCCTCCAGACAACATAACTACCGATGAGCAATGCATGGAGCTGGCGAGGCACAGTGTGTGCCTGGGGACCTGCTCAGCCAGAGAGGAGAGTTTCTGGAATGACAGATGAGGCTAGAAATGGAGACCAGATGTCTACTTGTGGAAGCCAGGACCAATGTAAAAAGTTAGCCTTTGTCTTCCAGGCAACAGGAGGATATCAAAGGTTTTCCGAGCCACTGTGCTGTTTCAGTGGTGATGAAAGCAACAGCGACAGCCTGTGTAGGAAGAACTGGAGGTGGGAGTGACTAGAAGCTGGAAACCTGCACAGGAGATGCTCTGTGGCACCTGGGTGCTCACAGTTGCCATGGGGATAGGAAACCGGGAGCAACAGATGCAAAGGGGTTTTTTAAGGAAAACGAAGACTTTGTGGTGGAAACAATGGAGAGGAAATAGTCCAAGCTGATGGGGGTGTTCAAAGTGAACTCTTATCTTTTTCGGGTGCTTAGCATTTAAAACCCCTTTATATCTGGGAAGACCACATCCCCCCATAACATGCTTCTTGCTATAAGGCAGAGCCCATGTCTTCCAGAAAAGCTAAAGGAGCCAGATCCCCACTTCTTGCCTCCCCCTCCCTGGGTAACCACTGTTCCGGTATGTGACCTACTCCACCAATCAGACAGTCCCACAGGGACTTTGAAACATGATGGTGACCACCTTAAACCTTCAGACCACACAGCCCCTTGCTCTGCTGAGCCACGCTAGTACGTCTGAACAGAGATGCTCATCAGGCACATAGCCTGTGTTGTTACTCTGTTAGCCTGCATTTCGAGGACTGCAAGGGTTATCAGAGCAGAGCCCACAGCTTCTCCGGAATATGGACACATCTGCTGCCTCACTGCCACCCCCCACCCATCCAACAAAATCTGACCTGTTTCCATACCGATCACACCACCTTGGGCAGGGGAGCCGCTCTGTTTATGCCTGTAGATCCATTTGGATTGCATTTTGCATATTCATATCTTTTTGTCTTTTCATACTGTTCACGGGGTTCATGGCCAGTACTTTGGCCACCTGATGCGAAGAACCGACTCACTGGACAAGACCCTGATGCTGGGAAAGATTGAAGGCAGGAGGAGAAGGGGATGACAGAGGATGAGATGGTTGGATGGCATCACCGACTCAATGGACATGAGTTTGAGTAGGCTCTGGGAGTTGGTGATGGACAGGGAAGCCTGGCATGCTGCGGTCCATGGGGTCGCAAGAATCGGACACGACTGAGTGACTGAACTGAACTTGCACATTCAAGGCAAAATCTGAAAAGCCCCCCATGTGAGTTAAAAGTCCTTATTGCTTCATTGGTTAGAAGATTATGTAAAAATATTGAGAAATAGATAAAAAAGGGTAGAATAACATAAAAATATTGTTACAATTTTTTGTTATAATGGGGAAGAGGAAACAAGGCTGGCCAGGCATGAGCATTAAACTCTTAAGCTAGGAAGGGGCACATGGGGACTTATTATACTATTCTATTTTGATACTAAAATTTCCCATAATTAAAACTTTAAAGATTAAATAATAACTATCAAAAATTTAATTTTTACAGTCATTTAAGATTATCTTTGGAAAAGATCAGTTTTCATTCCAATCCCAAACAAGGGCAATAGCAAAGAATGTTCAAACTATAGTACAGTTGCGCTCATTTCACATGCTAACAAGGTAATGCTCAAAATCCTTCAAGCTAGGCTTCAGTAATAAATGAACTAAGAACTTCCAGATGTACAAGCTGGATTTAGAAAAGGCAGAGGAACAAGATATCAAGTTGCCAACATTCACTGAATCATAAAGCAAAGGAATTCCAGAAAAACATCTACTTCTGCTTCATTGACTAGGCTAATAAAGCCTTTGACTGTGTGGATCACAACAAACTGTGGAAAATTCTTAAAGAGATAGGAATAACAGACCACCTTATCTGTCTCCTGAGAAACCTGTATACAGATCAAGAAGCAACAGTTAGAACTGGACATGGAACAACGGAGTGGATCAAAATTGGGAAAGGAGTATGACAAGCTTGTATACTGTCTCTTTGTTTATTTAACTTATATGCAGAGGACATCATGCAAAATGCTGGGCTGGATGAAGCACAAGCTGGAATCAAGGTTGCCAGGAGAAATAATAGCCTCAGATATACAGATGATACTACTCTATTGGCAGAAAGTGAAGAGGAACTAAAAAGCATCTTAAGGAGGGTGAAAGAGGAGAGTGAAAAGGCTGGCTTAAAACTCAACATTCACAAAACTAAGATCATGGCATCTGGTCCCATTGCTCCATGGCAAATAGAAGGGGAAAAAGTGGAAACAGTGATTGATTTTCTTTTCTTGGGCTCCAAAATCACTTCAATGGTGACTGGAGTCACAAAATTAAAAGATGCTTGCTTCTTAGAAGGAAAGCTATGACAAAACTAGACAGCATATTTAAAAGCAGAGACATCACTTTGCCAACAAAGGTCCGTATAGTCAGATCCATTGCTTTTCCAGTAGTCATGTATGGATGTGCGAGTTAGACCATAAAGAAGACTGAGCACCAAGGAATTGATGTTTTCAAACTGTGGTGCTGGAGAAGGCTCTTTGAGAGTCCCTTGGACAGCAAGGAGATCAAATAAGCCAATCCTGAAGGAAATAAACCCTGAATATTCATTGGAAGGACAGATGCTGAAGCTGAAGCTCCAATACTTTGGCCACCTGATGCGAAGAGCAGACTGATTGGAAAAGACCCTGATGCTGGGAAAGACTGAGGGGAGGAGGAGAAAGGGACGACAGAGGATAAGATGGTTGGATGGCATCACTGACTCTATGGACATGAGTTTGACCAAACTCCAGGAGATAGTGAAGGACAGGGAAGCCTGACGTATTGCAGTTCATGACGTCACGAAGAGTTGGACACAACTTAGCGACTGAACAACAGCAAAAGATTATCCTTGAGAGCTGCAGAACCAATGGAGAGGGGATTGAAATCTCTGGTGACTGTGTGGTAATTGCTTAGGACAAATAGGAAGCACTGAACTCCATGTTTTTAGGAAAATCTGGGATTTAATAATGTGAAGCCTCCATTTAATGAAGTACTTACAGAGAAAACAAAGGCGCTTTAGTAAGGGAATCAGTACAAAGGGATTTGAACCCAAAGAACACAGTGCTGGTGGTGGTGGTGGTGGTGGTGGTGGGGTGATGCCCTCCACTGCACAGCTCTTGTATTCCCACCCCTATCCTGTTCTGGATGGGAACTGGAGGAGGAGAAGTGGTCGACACTATGAAATGCCTTCACATACACAGGACACTGATAGCCAGAGCATAACTTCAGGTTCAGTCAATCAGAACATGGAAAAACTTAGGGAGTCAGAAACATGCTTGTGATTCTGTACAGTCATAACTTCCACCTTTCAGCAAACTAATTTAATCGTCTAACTCCCATTTCCTGGTTCCCAGGAAGGCTGCACGTAAATCCACTTAAGGCATGTTTGATTGCCTTCCTAGTGTTAAGAAGAGGTGCACACCCCGATTTGAGTGCTTTATCAAACTGCCAGCATTCCTTTGGGGTCTCCCTAAGGATGACTCTCAGGCCATCTGGATTCCTAAGCGAACCCTCTCTGTCCACACAGGCTCACTTCCCTGGGCAGGGTTTTTTGGTCCTTCCTGAAGGGCAGAGTGCCATCCTCACTTTAAAAAGCCCTATCGGAGGGAGGCGGGGCTAAGATGGCGGAGGAATAGGACGGGGAGACCACTCTCTCCTCCACAAATTTATCGAAAGAACATCTGAACGCTAACCAAACTTCACAAAACTACTTCTGAATGCTGGCAGAGGACGTCAGGCATCCACAAAGACAGCGCATTATCTTCAAAAGCAGGTAGGAGAAATTATAAAAGATAAAAAGAGAGACAAGAGTTAGGGACGGAGACCCGTCCCGGGGAGGGAGTCGTAAAAGAGGAGAAATTTCCAAGCACCAGGAAACCCTCTCACCGGGGGGTGTGGGGGAAGATTTCTTATCTCGGAGGGCAACCTAACTGGGAGAAAAAATAAATAAAACCCACAGATTACGTGCCTAAAGCAACTCCCAGCAAAGAACCCCAGACGCTCGCATCATCTGCCACCAGCAAGTGGGGGCTGAACGGAGAGGAGCGGGCGGCACTGCTTAGGGTAAGGACCGGGCCCGAGTGCCCTGAGGGCAATCTGAGGGAGCTAACATGAGATAGTAACCTAAACTGTGGGACAGCCAGAGAGAGAGAACTATCCCGCGAAAAGCCCAACTCTAAGGCATTGCCGGCCCGCTCACAGAACAAAGGACTGAGCGATACCAGAGGAGAGCTATCCGGCTGCGGACGGCCCCATCCCCCGCCGGACACAGCGGGCAAGCGGGGCACGCCACAGCCGGAAAGGGGCAAACTCGGCCCCAGAGAGGGCACCCCCTACCAATCTGCAAACAGGCTTCCAAGTTTCTAAGCAAAGACTGCCTGAGATCCCGGAGGGTCGACAGCCGCCGGGAGGGTCGCCGCCAGAGACCAGCTCCCCAGAACCGACACAAAGCACACCGGAGCCGGGCGCGCCCGTAAACCGAGGCGGGGACCAGGGGGGTGATAAGCCGCACCGCCCCAACAGGGGAGAGTGCGCTCGCCAAACTCCTGGCCGCCTGAGCAGCTCCGACCGGGAACGGCACAAGCCGTGGGCGAAACCGAGTCTGCGCCTTTGTGGAGTAACCGGGAGCCTGAACCTGAGCGGCTTAGACCTGGGAAGTGCACGCATCTCAGGGCCCACGCCCCGGCCCACTCCCTGGCGGAGTAACCTGAAGCCTGAGCAGGGTAGACGGGGAAAGTACACACGCCGTGAGCCGGGGCGAACCCAGTGCGGCCGAGCCACTGCGAGCTCACCACACACACGCCAGGTTGGCAGTGTTCCTCCCTCCCCACAGCACGACTGAACAAGCGAACCTAAAGAGACCACCTCCACCCCTTTGTTGCAGGGCGGAAATTAGATACTGAAGAGACCTCCAAACGGAAGCCAAATAAACAGAGGGAAGCGCATTGGAAGTGACAGGCCAACAGATTAAAATCCCTGTAGTTAATACCGACTGCATTGAAAGGGACCTATAGATCTTGAAAAGTATAAGCAGGATCAAGGATCTATCTGAAACTGAGCAGACCCCACACTGCTCACAACAGCTCCAGAGAAAGTCCGGGATATATATATTTTTTACTATTATTATTATTTTTTTAATTTTTTAAAAAATTTTTCTTTCTCTTCTTTCCTTTTTCTTCAAGTCCTCTATTACACCTTTAATTTTCATTTTCATAACCCACTATAAACTTGCAAAAAAAAACCCCTACTTTTGAAGCAAACTGCATATATATATATCTTACACCTTTTGTGTTTTCTTTTTTTACTGTTATTTTCCTGTTTTACTTTTTTTTTTACTGTTTCTTTTTTTACTGTTTTTTTTCCCTTTAACTGTTTCCTTTTTTCTTTTTTTTTATATTGTAAGTTTTATAAGAGTCAAACCTCTACTCTAGATTTTTAATCTTTGTTTTATATATTTGATATCAATTTTATACATTTAAGAACCCAATCTTTAGGACCCATTTTTACTCAGGGGTGTGATCACTGGCCTGATTACTCTCTCCCCCTATTGATGCTCTTTCTTCTCCCCCAGGGAACCTCTATCTCCCACCCTCCTCCTTCTCTTCTCAACCCAATTCTGTGAATCTCTGAGGGTGTTCTGGGTACCGGAGAACACTTCAGGAACAGGATACTGCCCAGATCTCTCTCTCCCCTCTTGATTCCTCCCTTTCTACTCATGCTCACCTCTATTACCTTCCTCCCCCCTCTCTATGTATCTCTGTGAACCACTCAGGGTTCCAGACTGTGGAAAGCACAGAGGGAAGTGCTTACTGGCTAGACTGCTCTCTCCACATTTGAATTCCCCTCTTCCCCTCCTGGTCACCTCAACCCCCACCCCCCGCCTCACTTCATCTCTCCATGTAACTCAGTGAACCTTTCTGAGTATCCCTCACTGTGGAGAATCTTTTCACCATTAACCTAAAAGTTTTATTATTGAGGCTGTATGGAAGGAGAAGTCTTGAGGCTACTGCAAGAATAAGACTGAAAGCCAGGGGAAACATTAATTAATAAGAAACCATCCAATAGCCTCCACATATACACTGAAACCAAGCTCCACCCAAGAGCCAATAAGTTCCAGAGCAAGACATACCACACAAATTCTCCAGCAACACAGGAACATAGCCCTGAGCATCAATATACAGGCTGCCCAGAGGCACACCAAATCCATAGACATCTCAAAAATTAATACTGGTCACTCCATTGCACTCTAGAGAGCAGAAATCCAGCTCCACCCACCAGAACACCGACACAAGCTCCCCCAACCAGGAAGCCTTGACAAGCCACCTGTCCAACCCCACCCACAGTGAGGAACCTCCACAATAAAGAGGAACTTCATACTACCAGAATACAGAAAGGCCACGCCTAACACAGCAATCTAAACAAGATGAAAAGGCAGAGAAATACTCAGCAAGTAAAGGAAAATGAGAGATGCCCACCAAACCAAACAAAAGAGGAGGAGATAGGGAATCTATCTGAAAAAGAATTTAGAATAATGATAATAAAAATGATCCAAAATCTTGAAAGCAAAATGGAGATACAGATAAATAGCCTGGAGACAAGGATTGAGAAGATGCAAGAAATGTTTATCAAGGACTTAGAAGAAATAAAAAGGAGTCAATATATAATGAATAATGAAATAAAGGAGATACAAGACACTCTGGAGGGAACCAACAGTAGAATAACGGAGGCAGAAGATAGGATAAGTGAGGTAGAAGATAGAATGATGGAAATAAACGAAGCAGAGAGGAAAAAAGAAAAAAGAATCAAAAGAAATGAGGAAAACCTCAGGGACCTCTGGGACAATATGAAACGCCCCAACATTCGAATCATAGGAGTCCCAGAAGAAGTTAAAAGGAAAGGCCATGAAAAAATACTCGAGGAGATAATAGTTGAAAATTTCCCTAAAATGAGGAAAGAAATAGTCACAGAAGTCCAAGAAACCCAGAGAGTTCCAAACAGGATAAACCCAAGGCGAAACACCCCAAGACACATATTAATCAAATTAACAAAGATCAAACACAAAGAACAAATATTAAAAGCAGCAAGGGAAAAACAACAAATAACACACAAGGGGATCCCCATAAGGATAACAGCTGATCTTTCAATAGAAACCCTTCAGGCTAGAAGGGAATGGCAGGACATACTTAAAGTAATGAAAGAGAATAATCTACAACCCAGATTACTGTACCCAGCAAGGATCTCATTCAGATATGAAGGAGAATTCAAAAGCTTTACAGACAAGCAAGAGCTGAGGGAATTCAGCACCACCAAACCAGCTCTCCAACAAATGCTAAAGGATCTTCTCTAAACAGGAAACACAGAAAGGATGTTTCAACACGAACTCGAAACAACAAAGTAAATGGCAACGGGATCATACTTATCAATAATTACCTTAAATGTAAATGGGTTGAATGCCCCAACCAAAAGACAAAGGCTTGCTGAATGGATACAAAAACAAGACCCCTATATATGCTGTCTACAAGAGACCCACCTCAAAACTAGGGACACACACAGGCTGAAAGTGAAGGGATGGAAAAACATATTTCATGCAAACGGAGACCAAAAGAAAGCAGGAGTCGCAATACTCATTTCAGATAAAATAGACTTTAAAATAAAGGATGTGAAAAGGGACAAAGAAGGACACTACATAAAGATCAAAGGATCAATCCAAGAAGAAGACGTAACAATCATAAATATATATGCACCCAACATAGGAGCACCACAATATATAAGGCAAATACTAACAAGTATGAAAGGGGAAATTAACAATAACACAATAATAGTGGGAGACTTTAATACTTCACTCACACATATGGATAGATCAACTAAACAGAAAATTAACAAGGAAACACAAACTTTAAATGATACAAAAGACAAATTATATTTAATTGATATTTACAGGATTTACCACCCCAAAACAATCAATTTCACCTTTTTCTCAAGTGCACATGGAACTTTCTCCAGGATAGATCACATCCTGGGCCATAAATCTAGCCTTGGTAAATTCAAAAAAATTGAAATCATCCCAGCCATCTTCTCTGACCACAATGCAGTAAGATTAGACCTCAATTACAGGAAAAAAAACTATTAAAAATTCCAACATATGGAAGCTAAACAACACGCTTCTGAATAACCAACAAATCACAGAAGAAATCAAAAAATAAATCAAATTATGCATAGAAACGAATGAAAATGAAAACACGACAACCCAAAACCTATGGGACACTGTAAAAGCAATGCTAAGGGGAAGGCTCATAGCAATACAGGCATACCTCAAGAAACAAGAAAAAAATCAAATGAATCAACTAACTCTACACCTAAAGCAACTAGAGAAGGAAGAAATGAAGAACCCCAGGGTCAGTAGAAGGAAAGAAATCTTAAAAATTAGGGCAGAAATAAATGCAAAAGAAACAAAAGAGACCATAGCAAAAATCAACAAAACTAAAAGCTGGTTTTTCGAGAAGATAAACAAAATTGACAAGCCATTAGCCAGACTCATCAAGAAACAAAGGGAGAAGAATCAGATCAACAAAATTAGAAATGAAAATGGAGAGATCACAACAGACTCCACAGAAATACAAACGATCATAAGAGACTACTACCAACAGCTATATGCCAATAAAATGGACAACTTGGAAGAAATGGACAAATTCTTAGAAAAGTATAACTTTCCAAAACTGAACCAGGAAGAAATAGAAGATCTTAACAGACCCATCACAAGCACAGAAATCGAAACTGTAATCAGAAATCTTCCAGCAAACAAAAGCCCAGGACCAGACGGCTTCACAGTGGAATTCTACCAAAAATTTAGAGAAGAGCTAACACCTATCCTACTCAAACTCTTCCAGAAAATTGCAGAAGATGGTAAACTTCCAAACTCATTCTATGAGGCCACCATCACCCTAATTCCAAAACCAGACAAAGATGTCACAAAAAAGGAAAACTACAGGCCAATATCACTGATGAACATAGATGCAAAAATCCTTAATAAAATTCTAGCAAATAGAATCCAACATCATATTAAAAAGATCATACATCATGACCAAGTGGGCTTTATCCCAGGAATGCAATGTTTTTCTAACATCCGCAAATCAATGTAATACACCACATTAACAAATTGAAAGATAAAAACCATATGGTTATCTCAATAGATGCAAAAGAAGCCTTTGACAAAATTCAGCATCCATTTATGATAAAAACCCTCCAGAAAGCAGGAATAGAAGGAACATATCTCAACATAATAAAAGCTATATATGACAAACCCACAGCAAACATTATCCTCAATGGTGAAAAATTGAAAGCATTTCCCCTAAAGTCAGGAACAAGGCAAGGATGCCCACTCTCACCACTACTATTCAACATAGTTTTGGAAGTTTTGGCCACAGCAATCAGAGCTGAAAAAGAAATAAAAGGAATACAGATAGGAAAAGAAGAAGTAGAACTCTCACTGTTTGCAGATGACATGATCCTCTACATAGGAAACCCTAAAGACTCTACTAGAAAATTACTAGAGTTAATCAATGAATATAGTAAAGTTGCAGGATATAAAATTAACACACAGAAATCCCTTGCATTCCTATACTCCAATAATGAGAAAACAGAGAAATTAAGGAAACAATACCATTCACCATTGCAACAAAAAGAATAAAATACTTAGGAATATATCTACCTAAAGAAACAAAAGACTTATATATAGAAAACTATAAAACACTGATGAAAGAAATCAAAGAGGACACAAACAGATGGAGAAATATACCGTGTTCATGGATTGGAAGAATTAATATAGTGAAAATGAGTATACTACCCAAAGCAATCTATAGATTCAATGCAATCCCTATCAAGCTACCAATGGTATTTTTCACAGAACTAGAACAAATCATCTCACAATTTGTATGGAAATATAAGAAACCTCGAATAGCCAAAGCAATCTTGAGGAAGAAGAATGGAACTGGAGGAATCAACCTGCCTGACTTCAGGCTCTACTACAAAGCCACAGTCATCAAGACAGTATGGTACTGGCACAAAGATAGAAATATAGATCAATGGAACAAAATAGAAAGCCCAGAGATAAACCCACGCACATATGGACACCTTATCTTCGACAAAGGAGGCAAGAATATACAATGGAGAAAAGACAATCTCTTTAACAAGTGGTGCTGGGAAAACTGGTCAACCACTTGTAAAAGAATGAAACTAGAACACTTCCTAACACCGTACACAAAAATAAACTCAAAATGGATTAAAGATCTAAAGGTAAGACCAGAAACAATAAAACTCCTAGAGGAAAACATAGGCAAAACACTCTCCGACATAAATCACAGCAGGATCCTCCATGACCCACCTCCCAGAATATTGGAAATAAAAGCAAAAATAAACAAATGGGACCTAATTAAAATTAAAAGCTTTTGCACAACAAAGGAAACTATAAGCAAGGTGAAAAGACAGTCTTCAGAATGGGAGAAAATAATAGCAAATGAAGCAACAGACAAACAATTAATCTCAAAAATATACAAGCAACTTCTGCAGCTGAATTCCCGAAAAATAAACGACCCAATCAAAAAATGGGCCAAAGAACTAAACAGACATTTCTCCAAAGAAGACATACAGATGGCTAACAAACACATGAAAAGATGCTCAACATCACTCATTATTAGAGAAATGCAAATGAAAACCACAATGAGGTATCATTTCACACCAGTCAAAATGGCTGCTATCCAAAAGTCTACAAGCAATAAATGCTGGAGAGGGTGTGGAGAAAAGGGAACCCTCTTACACTGTTGGTGGGAATGCAAACTAGTACAGCCACTATGGAGAACAGTGTGGAGATTCCTTAAAAAACTGGGAATAGAACTGCCATATGACCCAGCAATCCCACTGCTGGGCATATACACCGAGGAAACCAGAATTGAAAGAGACGCGTGTACCCCAATGTTCATCACAGCACTGTTTACAATAGCCAGGACATGGAAGCAACCTAGATGTCCATCAGCAGACAAATGGATAAGGAAGCTGTGGTACATATACACAATGGAATATTACTCAGCCATTAAAAAAATACATTTGAATCGGTTCTACTGAGATGGATGAAACTGGAGCCCATTATACAGAGTGAAGTAAGCCAGAAAGAAAAACACCAATACAGTATACTAATGCATACATATGGAATTTGAAAGATAGTAACGATAACCCTATATGCGAGACAGAATAAGAGACACAGATGCATAGAACAATTTTATGGACTCTGAGGGAGAAGGTGAGGGTGGGACGTTCTGGGAGAATAGCATTGAAACATGTATATTATCATATGTGAAACAGAACACCATTCCATGTTCGATGCATGAGACAAGGGCTCAGGGCCGGGGCAATGGGATGACCCAGAGGGATAGGATGGGGAGGGAGGTGGGTGGGGGGTCCAGGAAGGGGGACACATGTAGACCCATGGCTGATTCATGTCAATGTATGGCAAAAACTATTACAATATTGTAAAGTAATTAGCCCCCAACTAAAATAAATAAATTTATTAAAAAAAAAATTCCAAAAAAAAAATAATAAAAAGCCCTATCACGTCAATGGTCTGTGATGTGCCCTATGAAGGTCATTGGAAAGGTCAATTCCTTGGAAGTAAAACAAACTATTTTCTCAAAGGTGCTCCTTGACTTCCTCTTTAAAATAGCATTTCTCACATATATTGGGAAATAGTACTTCTGCATCTTTTAAAAATGGGGCTTCCCTGTGGCCAAGTAAGTTTGAGGAACCCCCACATGCTATATCCCCATTGGGAGATTCACACACACGTGAGCATGGTAAAGACTCTGCAATTGAGACATGTATATTTTTATCATTTCATTTCCCCTAATAACATCCAGTGAGAGTGGAGTTCTCTAGAACTCCCCCTTGAGATGCTGCAACTATAGCTAAACAGTCCCAAAAAAGCAAAGCAGAAGCCAGAGGGTAAACCCATGGCCTTTTGCTACTCTTAACTCTTTGCTGCCTATTATCTGGGGTCATCAATAAACAACCCCAAAAAGATTCCTGACCATTCCATGCTCTACCTATAACCTCAGTTCTGTACTCTTCAGCTGACTCTGGAAATTAAGGTCTACTTCTACTAACCATTGGGCCTAGAGGATATGAAGGATTGGTTTTCAAGAGTTTATGGTGCGTCCTGCACATCCTCAGATTCCTTAGAGTGAAGGTTCCAGGTGTGAGTTAGGTTTGGCCACTCCAATGTACTTTTGTGAAATTTGGAAAGAAACATGAGGCAGAGACGGTACTTCTGTGGTTGCTGCTCTTTTGTTTCCTCAACAAGCAAAGTCCAGGAGGCACCTGGCTCTTCTGTGACAGTTTTAGCCAAGGTGCCAGCTTCATGGGTGTCAGGAGGCAGAACCAGGACACCTGCTTGTAGGTCTGGATCATAGCAGTGCACCATGGTTCTGATCATGGGAGCCTCTCCATCCTGGCTCCTTGCCAGGAGAAGAAGTGGAGAAGCTGCTTGCTGATTGTGAAAGAGGCAGAAGCTTCCTTGGTGCTCCAGTTCCTTGGCGTGATGTTGAGACACTCATTTCTGAAGCCTCTACTAGAGATCTGTGTCTTCGGAACTCTCCATCAGTCTTCAAGACACTTCATTCTCTATAATGAATCCCTTCCTCCTGAAGTTTGCTAGAGTGGATTCTGCTTTCTGTGACTGGATCTCGACCTACACTCCAACTCAAGCGGTGTCCCAGCAAGGGTGGCCTAACCTCTCAGTCTCATCTTGACGGCAGTGGGATTCCAAACTGAATCACTGTCCACATTCCATTCAGGTGGGAGCCTCCCGAATGGAAGGCTGTAGCCAATGAGGGAAACCTGCAGAGCTGGCTTTCTGCAGCCAAGCATATGCATCTTGGGTCAGGTCAACATAGATGTCTGCTTGCCAAGCAGTAAGGATGCCAAACTCCTTCTGGAGCAGCAACTGTATTTCAGTTCAGTTCAGTCACTCAGTCGTGTCTGATTCTTTGTGACCCCATGGACTACAGCACTCCAGGCTTCCCTATCCATCATCAACTCCCGGAGCTTACTTAAACTCATGTCCATCGAGTCGGTGATGCGATCAAACCATCTCATCCTCTGTCATCCCCTTCTCTTCCTGCCTTCAATTTTTCCCAGCCTCAGGGTCTTTTCCAATGAATCAGTTCTTCGCATCAGGTGGCCAAAGTATTGGAGTTTCAGCTTCAGCACCAGTCTTTCCAATGCATATTAGGGACTAATTTCCTTTAGGATGGACTGGTTGGATCTCCTTGCAGTCCAAGAGACACTCAAGAGTTTTCTCCAACACTACGGTTCAAAAGCATCAATTTTTCGGTGTTCAGCTTTCTTTATAGTTCAACTCTCACATCTATACGTGATTACTGGAAAAACCATAGCTTTGACTAGACAGACCTTTGTTGGCAAAGTAATGTCTCTGCTTTTTAATATGCTGTCTATGTTTGTCATAGGTTTTCTTCCAGGGAGCAAGCATCTTTTAATTTCGTGGGTGCAGTCACCATCTCCAGTGATTTTGCAGCCCCCCAAAATAAAGTCTGTCACTGTTTCCATTGTTTCCCCATCTATTTGCCATGAAGTGATGGACCAGATGCCATGATCTTAGTTTTCTGAATGTTGAGTTTTAAGTGAAATTTTTCACTCTTCTTTCACTTACATCAAGAGGCTCTCTAGTTCTTCTTCACTTTCTGCTACTGTACATAGAAAGCACGTAAAATCCAGACAGAAGAGTTTACAGGAAGAAGCAAGACAAACCCATGTCACTTAAACTTCTAATTCCAACCCATGTTACTTAAACTCTGAACGGCAGACCTCTGTTCCACCAGGTGGGGACAGTGACATCATTTAGCTCATAAGAAGGAAGAGAGTAGACCTGAAAGGTCTTTGAGGGGAAAAAATGTATTCTGTTAAAAGGATAGGACTTACTACTACTAGTTAATATTGCCGCTAGCATCCAGAAATCATGACCAAGAAAAGAATGCCCTTCCTTCCATACTTTAAAAGAAACTTGTTAAATCTTTAATATATAACATTTTACCACACTGCATTTAGAGAAAAAGTTTTATGAGCTTCATAAAAAAAAATCAGAGCACTGAAAATGAAATGCTTGCTTTAGGTTATAGCCAAGCATGGAAAAGGTTTTTACAAATCATTTCTCTTCAACAGGATTATCAAACTCACTGCAGGCCTCTTGTTTTCATGTCAGTCGTCCTTTTGCGCCATCCTGCAAAGCATCTGGAAGATTTCCTATATCCACATAGTTCTGAGTTTTTGTTGTTGCTGTTGTTGTTTTTGTTTTTAAGCAAGCATCGCTCCTATTTCTTTAGTTTTCTGACACCACAGGAAATCAATGTGTCAGGTCAGTTTCACTGCTAGCCTTAAAATGCCATGTCTCTTGGAAGCGAACCCTCTTGACACAATCTCTAAGCGCTGCTCTAAGTTAACAGACAGCCATAAGGCAGGGGTTCTCAGGAAGAAACGGTCTGAACAGGCAGGAAAGAAGGCAGCAGCCAGACCAGAGGGAGAAGCTCAGAGCTGTCCACGTGCAGAGGGGGAGTGGGTCAGGAACTGGGATAAGCCCAGGAGGGGAGCGCGAGTCACCAACAGCCAGAGCTCCTGGGACTGTGGACTGCTCTGTAATCAACACACCATGTATTCCAGGGCCCAGAACAGAAGACTGCCAGCGCGTGGGGCCCAGAGCCCTTGGGTCAGGTGATGTAAGGGTTACACCTGTCAGCAAGAGCTGGGTCTGTGGCAAGAGGCCCAAGCAGGCCTCTCGAAGAGGAGGAAGAAGAGGATGGGGCAGGGAGGAGGGAGAGGCCACTGATCTGGGAGCCCTGAGGGGAGGATTCAGATCCTGAAGAGGGCTGGGGTCAACACTCCTTCCACGCCTGATTCTCGCATTTACAGAACGCAAATGCCCTCATTAAAACAAAACAAAATACTTAACTCCACAAGATTCATTTAAGGCTCCCTAATGCATTTAAAATTTAGCTTTCTAAATTGTCTGATGCATAAAATTTTGGGAAAATGGCAATATAAGCACCCAAACCCCACAGATCTGTGGATTTTCTTTCAGCCATAGGAAAAACCATTTCACACCGCACCATGAAATCAGAGGAGCTGCTCTAACACCTCAACATTCACTTTAGGATGTCTGAAGAGCTTGCTTTAACTAGAGAACTAAACCCCATTTGTCATCAACAACAGGGAAAAAATTTCGGTTATAGTATAGTGTTGTACTGCCAAAACACCAAAGAGATGTATGAATTCATGTAGGTTAGCTGCTTTTTAAAATAAAGTTGGCTGCCCTTTTTTTGTGTGTAGGAAGACATATTTGAAAATACACATAGCTACCCTTTGCAACCCGATTAATGGTAACAGCTTCCTCCATGGACAGTAAAGAGTGAGCTGCAAGTACAAACATTCCAGGCAGGAGGGCTCTGAAAGCAGGGCTTTCGAAAGAGAGCTTTGCTGTATTCTCTAGGATCTAAAAAAAGGGAAGCTTTGTCAGGTCCCTTCCATCCAGACACACACATCATTTTATTTGGAAGTCACATGGTGTGATTAAATTTAACTGGGTGGAGTAGTGGAAAACCACAGTATTAACAACATAATTCTTTTTGAGGAGAGAGTCTGCCAAGTGCAAAAGAGATAATTCTGAAAGCTTTGAGCCGCTAGGCACTGGCTTTCAACATTTGTTTTAAATCCAGGGGCATCAAGACAGAAGCATCTCTCTGCTCACTGTGGCATGGCATCTATAACCGAAATGCTAGAAACTACCAGGATCTTCGTCATTTGGGCTCCTGGTGAAAGAAATTATGACCCACATAGAACTGATTACATGCAGCATATATATGGATATAAGTACCCTTTATATGTATCCATGTGTCCAGGTAATTACTGGAAGGTTACACAAGAAGTAAATAGAAGTCATCTCCGGGGAATAGAACTGATTGGGGAGGGGTGTCTTTCACTCTACACTCCACACTCTTCTGTCCTAGTAGAATTTTCACCACAAATGTTAGTTTTTTAATTAGAAAAACTAGCCATGAACACATCACTTCAAGAGCTCACAGGCCAGGAACTTTGAAAAACTCAGTGTCAGCCCTGCTCATCACCAAGAAACTGTAAAGGTAGAAATGTTGCATAGCTGTAAGATTTCTTACAGTTTATAAGGCATGGGCTGCCTCCCTTTATTCCTGTAACATTGTCAAAGATATCAAGACAAGGCACTCCCGAGACTGCAACTACTCCCATTTTACTTCCATAAAACAGAGGTTCTGGAGGCTAAGTGCCCTGCCAGGGGCCACTGGGGCTGTAGCGAAGGCAACTGGACTTGATCCCAGGCCTCCTTCCTGATCACTATCCTGTCTTCATACTGTGAATGTTGGTCACTTCTGAGTCTCTCTATCAATAAAAAGGAGACACTATCACAGGCATCCTTTCAACAAATCAGTGAATAGTATTCTATTTTACCAAAGAGGAAACTGAAATCAGAAAGGTCAAGTAACCTGCCTGTGACACACAGGACCTGAATCCAGAAATCCTCTCACTCCATTTCTTGGTTGCTATTCCAGGCCGCCTCTCTAGACTGTCCCCTCCACCTAATACAGTGCTGGTTTCAGGCCTCCAGATGTTCCCAGAAGTCTTGATTTGTGACAATTTGCAAAAACACATGTACAAGAAACTGCGCGGTGGGAACAAGGGCCCACAGCAGTCCACAGAGCCACCCACTCTCAAGGCATTTGCCAAAACACAGCTCCTGTGCCCCAGAAGGCCTTGAGCAGCCTTGCGGATTCCAAGCTGCTCTGCAGAAAAGATTAAAAAACAAAACTAAACCCTCAGCTCTGCAGACACTGACAATTAGAGAAGCAACTTTCAAGGAAAGATTCCCAGGCCCTTTCTCCAAAGTTTGAGCCTGAGCACCTCTCAGGGCTTGGCATGGACCATCTCCCACCTACCCCCTGGCTGTGCTGTGACATCACCCTGTCCTCACTCTGGCTATGCAAAGTGGACTTGCCAGCCCAGCCTGCCCTTCCTTCCAGCAGAGAAGAGGACAACTCCTTTCTTGGGAGCTTCTTACGCCATCCGCACTGGGGCAATGGAGTAGCTCTGAAGGTGTGAGAGCTCACTTTCAGGGCTTGCACAAGAATAACTATAAATATGTGAAAGAAAAAAAAAAACAGTGTAAATTTAACTCCTCCCACCTAGACAAAGCAACACCCCACAGGACCAAGCAGGGAGGAAGAGCTGATCTGCACAGCAGGTACAGCCCTAGCATGGGGGGTACCTCACCCCAGGAGCCTTCCACAAAGGACTGGCTCCCACAGGAGCCAGGGATGGAGGTAACAAGCCTCGGGGACTCACCCACATCCCAGGGGAGGCCAGCCAACAGTCATCCCTGCAGAGCCCTCAGAGTCCACTCTGTAATGCTCTGCAGCTTTCAATCAATGCAAACTCAATGACCAGTTAATCTCTACAAAATCAAAATCCATACTTGGCTCTGTTCAGGAGCAATCTGTTGAAGGTAACCTCACATGGCAGGGTTCAAGTGCAGTGGACACACACAGCGGACACACACGACGCTGGCTAGAGGGCAAATACCTAAGAACAGTATTAAAATATTAATTTGAATATGGGTGGATTTTTGTTTTAACTCCACTAAGATTTAAAGCCCAGAGAGCCAAATATTTCAGCAGTGACTGGTCCCTACCACACACTGCTATAAAGTGTGGTTTTAGACCAGTATTGCCAGATGAACCAATGGAAAACCTTTACACTTCCAAGTAGTGGCCAGTCTATTTACAAGTTCTAAGCCCTTCTGAATGGAGCCTGCCTGTGTCCACACAGGGTCATTCTGCTGGCCACAATGACAGAAGCCAGACTTGCCCTGGAATCAGTGGATTTAGAGGGGCCACATGAAGATTTAAAAACAAAAGTCCAGCACAGATTGAAAGGTGCAGTAGGAATCAAGAATTCTAGTTTGTCAGGCCAACTCTTTCTATTCACTTTCTTCTTCATCCTTCTCCTCCATTTGTAGACAGGTCCTCGGGGTCAGGGAGTCATTGAGAATTAGGCCAATTCTCTAGGTAATTCTGGAAAGAAAAATACCCTCCAAATATCGCAGAGAAAGCATTTGGGAGGAGACCAATCAACACGTTATTCTGCAATGATAACTTTCCAAACATCATATTCCCCCGAATACTTGAAAGCAAGACCCTAACATCTCGTTGTATTCTTCAGTCCCAGCAGCTGACCCGACAGCACAAGATAACTGACCAATGAAGCAACCCCCAAGAGGTCAATGCCTCAGACCACTGTGTGATTGAGAGCACCGGGTAAGGGGTCATATCAACCCCGAGGCTCCCCTTCACAGCTTCTACCAGGAGGTAAACTGACAGGACAGTCTCTTCCTGAAATTCAGAGCCTGCTCTCCATATGTTATCAAGTATGTCACCATGAAATAGGAAGAAAGTAGGTGAGACAAGTCACCAAAGAAGAGAAACAGATATAATAGAGCAATCTCATCTCTAAGCTCTAAAAGCTATTTCCTTATGTTTGGTTTTTTTGTCTTTCCATGAAAACACGTTTCCCCTTCGCCAGTCAAATCTGGCACACAGCTTTCTAGAAATAATTCATAAATCCAACAGAAGGCAGAGAACGGTCCCTATGGAGGCTGTTGGAGAACGATGCATGGAGCTCCCTCCACCCAGAGGTCTGCAAGCTAACACCAAGTTTCTGGTTGACCTGCACAGCTGCACGTAGCCCTGGGTAGCCTGGAAAAACCACTTATCACTCAATCTTGTTCCTGCAACAGGACAGCATTTAAGATTAAGAACACAGTCATCAGAACCAGGAGGGCTGTGTTGAAATCTTGGCTCTGCCTCCCACTGTGTGACCTGGTTATTCCATCACTTCAGGCCTCAGTGTCCTCATCTGTAAAAACAGGGATGACAACAGGACCCACCATACAGGGCTACTGAAATGATTACATGAATTGCTACACATAACATGGCTAAAATAATTACAGGAATGCAGTAAGTGCCATTTAAGAGTTGCTATTATTATTAATTATAGCTACTTAATGCACATTTACTGAAGACTGACTAAGCACTGTGACTAAAAGATTTTTAAATTGCAATAACAATAATTACATTCATGAATTTCTGACTTAGGTACTTAAAGGGTATCTGTACTATATATTATCAAGAATAAGAAGGCCTGGGAACTCTATCAAATGAAAATAAACACACCTAGACATTTTTCAACATGTATACCTAGACTGTAACACTGACTTCATCCTTGGTTTTTCAGTAAGTATAGGACAAAGTTGAAACACAGCACGTTTTACATGATTGCCTTGAATTCCTGTTCTGCTTCTTCCAACAGATACAGCACAGAGCAGGGAAAGGTGAACACATTAAGATGGAAGCTGCAGTCCGTGAAGGCAAACGCACCTTGAAATCTTGAAAAGCTGTTGTAAGCCCTTAATATCTAGTTCATACATACTGACCTATAAAAATGGAACAAGTTGTGTGCTTCTTTACAAAACTGCATTTAAACCACCCTAGTCCTTTGCATCTAGCCAGTACCTACCTACTTATCAACAAGTACTCTGCTGCATTTATTTTTCAAGGGACGAGATATTGATTGTGCCCCTACTGAGAACTAGCTGCTGCGCTAGACACTTCTCCACATATACTTCCTGACCTCACATAGCCATAGGGGCAGTAAACAGAGTCTTTAATCATAAAAATAAAGTTATAAATTGAGATAAATGTCATGAAGGAAAAAGCCAGGGTTATGAAAGTGAATAACAAGGAGTTCTAATTAAGACTGGGCTCAGCCAAGTCTCAACCCAAGATGTGGCATTCAAAGTGAGATCTCCAGTTCTGGCAATCAGACTACATTATTTGAACCAACTGTACCACTACAAATAACCACCAAAAAATGCGGCATAAAATTGTTAAAATTCTTCTCTGAAGTATCAAAAGTGTAGACAAGATAGTAGTAAATAGCTAGGGAAATAGAAGAAAAATAGGAACACAGGGAGGCACTTTTGTCCTTGGGCATTTGTGAATCCTGGAAAATGAAAATTTAGAAGATTTTTCAAGATCAGGACAAAAATAAAAGATTAGGGAAAGTTCAAAGAAGAAGTTCAAATGACAGACTCTCACCCTCAAAATGCTAGGACCCAAAAGATCCCAAGCCTTAGAAAAAAGGTATGATTGGAAATAAATCCTCATATAGACCTATGAGACTGGGGAGACAGTTATAGACTGCACGTTTGTGCTGTTCCCTCGCTCCACCAAAATTCAAATATTAAATCCTAAGCCCAGAGTGATGGTATGTGGAGGTGAGGACTTAGGAGGTGATTCCGTCATGATGGTGGAACTGTCATAATGAGATTAGTGCCCTTATAAAAGAGATCTCAGAGAGATCCCTTGCCCTTTCTACCATGTGAGAACACAGCAAAAGAACCAAGGAGAAGGCTCTTAGCAAACAATGAATCTGCTAGCACCTTGATCTTTCACTTCCCAGCCTCCAGAACTATAAGAAAATAAATGTCTGTTGTTTGTAAGCAACCCAGCCTATGGTATTTTCTTATAGCAGCCCAAACAGACTAAGACAGAAATAGCCGCCTGGATGGACTAAGACAGAGACTGAAGCCCTAAATTTGGCTTAAGTTGGACTGAGATACTAGGCACCTGCAGAAGCAAACACTGGAGGAAGGTATCTTCATAACAGGTCACAAATAAAAATGTCAGCACAATGAGTTTGCAAACCCATCTAGTTCAACCTCCCAGGCATTGCTGGAATCCCTTTTAGGCAGAATGTAAGCCGACATCTGTATGAACACTTAGGGTGATGAGAGCTTAACACCTCCACAAAGCAGCCAGTTTAGTTGTGGGAAATCTTTATCATGACCTTACATTTACCCCACTTGTCTTTACTGTTTTTCTGATCAATACAGAACATGATGAACCTATATTTATATAACCACCATTCCCATGGAGACACCTGACTTGAGCAACTTGATACATGCAAGGTATCTCTTTTATCAACTCTCCTCCATCAGAGCCTCTGGACACCTTTTCCGCTTCCTCCAGAGCTGGGCTCCGATGTGCCAACATCCTCCTCAGCAAGCAATACCAGAACCAACCTCCAGCTTGAAGAGTCTTTAACACAGTTGTGAACACAGAATCAGCAGGCTGTAAATCATAGCACCTTGAGGCAATGGATGAAAAGGCTGAATTGTACCACAAATATTGGTAGTTGAACCTTGGACTCAACAGACAAGGAAATCTGCTTTTGTTTTTTCTTTCCTCCCAGACTCTGCTGTACCATTTTTGCTCTAGGTCTCACCTGGGGGAGTTGGTCAAAGGCCTGTACATTCCCATCCCTCAAGCCTCTGTCATCCACGTGCTATATCTTGCAGTATCTGTGAGTGTTGCTCAGTCATGCCTGACTCTTTGCAACCCCATGGACTGTAGCCTGCCAGGCTCCTCTGTCCATGGAATTCTCCAGGCAAGATTACTGGAGTGGGTTGCCATAAAGACCATGTGCACCTGTTAGAGATGTGTTCTCTCTCTCCATACACACACATATATTTCATAGTTAATCCATATATCTGTGTGTATATATATTATATATATAATATATATATCCTCTCACTGAAATAAGAAAAACAGGATACTGGAGACATAGGCCAAGTAGATTTGAGCTATATCCTCAAGTTAAAATGGGCCAGAACCAGACAAACAGAATGAAGCACTTAATTCCCAAATATCCCCAGTTGCCATCTGTTCAGTGGCATATTCTGAAATCTGAGATCCAGGGCCAGCAGAGAGCAGAAAGCAGGAATCCTTCATCTCTGTAAACAGTGGAATGCAGTGTTGGGAACGATAAGCCACCAGCTGCATATTAATCATTGGGAATTTAGAACCTGTCACTTAAAAACAAGTGAGTCCCCCAAGCTTGATATTTGACGCACCCTGTGGCCATGCCCTGTCCAATGTGTCTCTTCCAAAGACCCAAATCAGAGTTAAAAGAAAGAAAGCAGGGGATCCTGGAAAAGTGGTAATTGGCAACCATCTCAGAGGCAAGTGACAAGTGGGAAAGACAGCTCCAGGAGGCTTTGCCCAACAGGAGGGAGTTCATATCTGATTGCTGACAGTCCCCTCTAGGCTGAGGAGCCTTTTCCTTCATTCAGCCTTGAAGATAGTAGCATGGGAGGCAAGAGGACAGATACAAGTTCAGGGCAAGATAAGGCAATCACCAAAGCCACTCCAGCCTCCTCCTTTGGTCACCAGCAGGAATGAAGCCCTCTGGAGTTGTGGGTGAAAATCCTACATGGTAGCCTGTCCAGAAACTTGGGATCCAGCATTTTGACCAAAATATCTTATAGGCAGAAAAGGGAGGGAAAGGGGAAGAAGGATCCCAGAGGATAAGAGTTTGAGAGATGGAAGATTGGAACAGGTCTGGATCCTAAGGAAGAAGTTATCCACATGGTGTGATTTGACAGAACTTTTATTAACAATCTCTTTAGCAACAATTCCTCTACTAGGCACCTTATACCACTATTTCATCTAACCTCCCAATATTGCTCTGAGCTGCAGATTATTGCCCCATTTATAAAGGAAGGGTTAAGATGCAGAAAGGTTAACATTGTCATCTGTCCAAGGTCTCTCTCTCTCCAAAACTCCTTTCTACAATAGCTTAGTGCCTCCCTCTAGACCAAAGCCAAAATATATCTCCTCCCTTGAAATGCCAAGGTGAGAGACTCATTTCTTGTGGGTAACAGGCGTGCTGTAGTGCACAATCCTGGGGTCATGCTAAGACAGCAAGGTGTTGTTGGGAGAACTGCTCTCAAGGAAGATTGATGGACACTGAACTGAGAGGCATGTAGTCTCCACGGAGAAAGCACAGTGGAGCCAAAGGCCCTCTAGGAGGAGAGAGAAAGAAGCTGAGATGCCTTGAGGGCAAAGATAAACTGCTGACTTTCATTTGGCAAAAGGGACACCCTGAGCCTTAGACAACAGAAAAAGGCACACAAAATTCTGAACTTCCATCTAACAAGTACTGACTGCTTTCCTCAGCAGGTATGCTGGGGCCAAGCTCCTCAAACTATCTATGGTCATAACATATCTGTGTTTCTGACTCATTTGTTTGCAATCTAACACATGGTCCTACTATGTGCAACTAATAGGCAGCCCATATCATGAACAAGTTATTATCTGAGATTAGCAACACAAACCTGTCCCCACCCTGTTCAATAAGGTGAGTCCATGGTGTTGTCCTCAGATGCTGTAGTGATGCTGAGTTGTCACGAACTTCTAATGCTTCCCGGTCTCATCTTTTCACCAGCCAGCAGTATACAGTTCATAAACGGCAGCAGCTCTGAGCAACGCTCTAGGGATTAGGTCGGGAGACTGAAGGGTGGCCATCCTACATGAAGACAGTGGGGTGTGTCATAAGTAGGAGAGCTGCCTCCCGTAGTCCAACTCCAGCAATCACTTCTGGTTCTACAGCTCCAGCCAAAAACCCTGTAAAGAGGTATAGCTGGGTGGACCTTAGCACAGTGGTCCACCACCTTTTTGGTACCAGGGACTGGTTTCATGGAAGACAATTTTTCCAAGGACAGAAGGGGGTGGGGATGGTTTTAGAATGATTCAATCACATTACATTTATTGTGCTGCTGCTACTGCTAAGTCACTTCAGTCATGTCCGACTCTGTATGACCCTATAGACGACAGCCCACCAGGCTCTGCCGTCCCTGGGATTCTCCAGGCAAGAATACTGGAGTGGGTTGCCATTTCCTTCTCCAGTGCATGAAAGGGAAAAGTGAAAGTGAAGTTGCTCAGTCGTCCAACTCTTAGCGATCCCATGGACTGTAGCCTACCAGGCTCCTCCATCCATGGGATTTTCCAGGCAAGAGTACTGGAGTGGGGTGTCATTGCCTTCTCCGCATTTATTGTGCACTTTATATCTATTATTATTACATCAGCTCCACTGCAGATCATCAGGCATTAGATCCCAGAGGTTGGGAACTCCTATTTTAGCAGTTCAATTCAGTTGCTCAGTCATGTCCAACTCTTTGTGACCCCATAGCCTCTCCATCACCAACTCTTGGAGCCTGCTCAAACTCATGTCCATCAAGTCGATGATGCTTAAAAGACTCGGGTTCTAATCCAGATTTTCCAACTTCCAACTGACTATAACCCTGGGTATAACAGTTTACTTCCAGGTGATTGAGTTTCCCTTGAGAAGAAGACAACTTTGAACCAGGTAGCCACTAAGGACCCTTCCAGCTCTCCAGGTGCCACACTTTCCTCCAGACTCACAGCTCCATAGACCACCCACATGCTCAGAATACATCGATTCATGTCTCCAGCCTAATCTTCTCCCCCAAATATCAGAGCCATCCATCCAGCTGCCTGCTTGACATCCACTCTCAGTAACTCCCAGACATCTCAAATTAAATATGACCAGCATAGAGCTCTGAAACTCCACCCCTCGCAGTCTCACCCCATCAGTTAATGGCAACTCCATCCTTTCAACTGCTCAGACCAAAGATCTTGAAGTCATCCCTGATTTCTCCCTTTATTTCACAACTTACTTCAAACAAATCAATAAAATTCTCAACTTACCTGCTCAAGTATATCCAAAATCCAGCTTCTTATTATCCAACCACCACAGTCCAGGCCACTGCCATCTCACTGCTGGCCTGGCTCATGGCAGTGGCTCCCAGTAGACCCCGCCACTTTCAGGCAGTAGCCTGAATGAGCCGCCTGAAACCCAGACTGGCCACTCCTCTGCTCAGAACCATCTGGCAGCCCCGCCTTTCTTGAGAGCAAAGGCCAGTGTCCTACCTGTGATGTCTGCCTTGCACGTCTGGGCTGGCTCCCTGCCGCCTCTCTGACCTGCTTTCTGCCCTTTGCTTCCCAATCCTCTCAGCTCCAGTCACATTTCCACATCAGCAGGGCCTCTGCACTTGCTGTTTTCTTTGCCCAGAATATTCTTTCATTCCTGCATGGCTCATTCCCTCATTTCCTTCAGGTCTTTACTCAAAGTTATCCCTGGTCCCCTGATATCTCAGAGTCCTCAACCCCTACAGTTCCTATCCCCCTTTTCTGCTTAACTTTCTCCCTAACAGTGACAACGATGTAACAATTACTTATCTTGTCTATGATCTGTCTCCCCCAGCAGGAGAACCACGAGGGCACAGATTTTTGTGCGTTTTGTCCATATGGCAGCCTCAGTGTCTGCTCCAGGGCCTGGCGCACAGTAGGTGTTCAGTACATTTGTGGAATGAGGGAGGAATTCTGTGGGTCACTGTCTGGCTGGTCTGAGGTCCTCCAGTTGCCCCTTCTCCACCTAGTCATCAGACTCAGATAGCAAACATCTCAGCATCTAAGGGGATGATTTCACCAGGTGTGGAAGAGCCCTGTGTCCCATCTCTGGGCACAGTCTCTGGAGGGGACCATAGAAAAGTATGCTCTTCACCACTGACCGCCTTTCAGAGCCACTACTTTGCACTCTCATCTCTGCAAAGGAAAGTATCCACTAGGAGGGTTTTTTTTTATTATTATTATTAAATTAATCCCATGTAAACCTTTCAGCTGTTTACCTGAATTCCATTTAACCTCCTACAGAGATGTTTCTCAATCATTTGCTCTCCAAAAGTCAGGAAAAAACCAACTTCTCCTCTAAGATGGTTTTATCACTCTTGCTGCTGAGAAAACACAATTTCTATCAAGAGAAGCAGCACAAAGCAACAGAGCAATTCTTGATCATTTTTTCCCTCAGTGCTGGATTATCTAACCACAGGTCTCACAGGGAGTTTAACAGGTAAAGGATTTGGGCCATTTAAATGCACCTTCACACCAAGATCCTGGGTCCCAGCTGCAGGTGCACATGTCAACCTGCTGGAACTTCCATCGTCCCACCAGGGAGGGCATAAAATGCTCTTTAAGCCAGAGCCGCACACAAATGAGGTTCTCCTGACAGGGACAGGGGGTGGTGATGCCCACAGGCCAGACCAGCCACATGGGGGTCTGAGAAAGAGGGTCTCTTCCCATACGGGTGGTTAACTTTATCGATCCACATCCAACTGCAGTCCCTCTGAAGAAACAGGACACCTCTGATTCTTTGAAGACGAGAAGTATTTGGAGGTCCCTGGAGCATGCCACTCTCTGAGAAGTCCCTTCCAGAGTGTCCCTGACAGCCAGCCCCCACTGTCTGTCCAAATGCTTCCGGGGACCGAGCACCGCCTGTCTTCTGGGAAGCCTGCTCCGCCCAAAGGCCACCGGTTCTCTGGGTTTATTCTCTTCGAAGATCTAGGGTCTTTATAACTACTGAATCTTATTATTACACCCAGTATTCAACATGCTTTCCTTCATTGAATCACCATGGCCCAGGGAGAAGAGGAGGACATTATCATTATTTCCCAGATGAGGAAACAGAGGCTTCCGCTCCTTCTCACCCCTTCAGAGCCATACTCCCTTGAGACACAGAGGCTACTGTGGCATATAACTGTGTCAATGTTGTAACCATTACCTGAACCCACTTCATTCTGCTTCTAGGAACAGGTTACCACCTTATGAAGCACAGATCTATTCAGGGCCTCAAGGACACAGAGGGAAAAGTACGGCATGTTTAGACTAAACACAAAGAAAAAAACTAAGAAACACCTCGGTTCATCACATGATCAAATCATCAGGCAAGTCATTCTCTCAGCTGAGAAAAGACTCAAAATATGCCCTGGGCATCTTCTTTGCACCAAGGTCCCTCTATCAGTGTTGTTTTTTTTAAATTAACTTTAGCACAGTTTTAAGTTTATAGAAAAATTGACCAGGAAGTACAAAATTTCCAAACACCCCCTGCTTCCCACAAACATAGGTTCCTCTATTGTCTATATCTTGTATTAGTGTGGTATGTTTGTTACAATTGATGAATCAATACTGATATATTAACATCCATAGTCAATATTAGGATTCACTCTGAATCATATGTTCTGAGGGTTTTGACATATAATGATACATATCCATCATTACTTTATACAGAATAGTTTCACTGTTGTAAAAATCCCCTATGCTCTACATATTCATTTCTCTCTCTCTCCCCTCCCATAACCCTAGCTTCTGGCAACTGCTGATCCCAAATAATTGACAAAAAAATCCTGTATCTAATAAGAAACTGGAGCAAGGTTGCCGAATACAAGGTTAATATACAAAAGTCAATTGTTTATCTATATATTAGCCATGACAATGAGTTTGAACTTAAAAACACATCAGCACCAAAAAAAAAAAAAAAAGCCCACACAGGTACATAATCTTCATGAGTAAAACTACAAACCTCTGATGAAAAGAAATCAAAGACGATCTAAATAAATGTGCATACTCCCACTGAATTTTAAAGGCAAACTCTCCAACTCTGTTAACCTGATCTCAAGTCAGAGGTTTAGAAATAATAATACCTTCCTTCACAATGACGGTTATCAGAAAAAGCCCCTAAGTGAAGGTAGTAATCCCACAGATGTACCACTACAAATAAAAGCTCAGGGCCTCTGTCCACTGTGGGTGGGGAAAGAGGTGCCAACAGACAGTTGCCAGATAAAATACAATAAGTATTTAGTGTAGTTAGCTCCTGAATATTGCATGGAACATACTAAAGAATTTAAAAGGTATTTGTAGTTTAACTAAAATTCAAATTGAACACCCTTTATTTTCCTTTGCACTATCTGGCAACGCTACTCCAAGGCCTCACTCCACTCCAAGACTTGGAACATGGAAAAACAACATACCTCTTAGGTATATTTGCTATGCTATGCTATGCTAAGTCGCTTCAGTCGTGTCCGACTCTGTGCGACCCCATAGATGGCAGCCCACCAGGCTCCGCCGTCCCTGGGATTCTCCAGGCAAGAATACTGGAGTGGGTTGCCATTTCCTTCTCCATTAGGTATATTTAGTGGCTGACATTTTTCAAAGTCTTTTCAATACTCTCTCTAGATTTTACTATGTCTGAGAGGAAAGCAGGACAAATCTCTCTCCACCCTCATTAACCAGATGAGAGGAAGAAAAGCAGGTAGCAAACAATGGAGTGAAGGTCAGGCAGGTCAGGAACACAGCTGGCTCTAATCATTCTTAAGCCTATCTGTTGAATTAGCCCAGGAGAATTCAACCCTGGCTCAACCTTGGAGTCACCTGGGGAGCCACCAAAACCCCACTGATGCCTGCGTACTCCTAACGCCTGGGCATCTTTTTTAAAACATTTTACCAAAAAAAGTAAAGATATATAAAAGTAGACAAGAAAGGATGGCGAACCCCCAGGTGACCAATCACTCAGCTTCAGCAAATATCAACTCTGGCCAATCTCATTTCATACACCAGGCCTGCCCAATAGCATTTTCTGCAGTGATGGAAATGTTCCACATCCACGCTGTCCAATATAGCTGCTAGCCACATGCAACTAATGAGCACTTGAAATGTGCCTGGGGTCACAGAGGAACTGCATTTTCAGTTTTTAAAAAATTTTAATTAATTTCGATTTAAATAGCCACAGGTGGCTGACGGCTACATGCTGAAGAGTGCAGATCAATATTCTCAGCCGGTTCTCTTCCCACCATGTTTTTCTGAAGTAAATCCCAAACATCATATTATTCCATCCATGTATCAATATCTTTTAAAGCTTTCCAGATGATTCCAAAGTGAAACCACAGTTGGAGGCCAATGACCAGCCCATCAAATATTCAATACTGTGACACTATTTACTTAGAAGACAGACTTTCAGCAACTCCACAACCTTAAGTACACATCCAGTTACCTGAGGACCCAGGCCCAGGCTTCACCTTCAGAAATTCAGGGTTTTCTGTATGAAGATAAAACTTTTTTTCTTTCCCTTGCCCTTCCTCATTTTTCCATAAGCTCTTCACGTGATTTGAATGTGTGGTCAGAATGGAGATCCACTGCTTTAATATTTTTCTACAGAAAGATGGCTCCACAGATCAGCAGTATCAGCATCACCTGGGAGCCAGTTAAAACAGCAGAATCCCAGGCCCACCCCAGACCTTCTGAATCAGAAATTACATTTTGACAGCTTCCCCAGGTGACTTGTATGCACATTAAACTTGAGAAGGGCTATTTTAAAATAGTGGTTCTCAAAGTGCAGAACTTACTAGGAACGTAAATTATTGGGCTTCACCCCAGACACAGAGAATCAGAAACGCTAGGGCTAGGGCCCAGCAGTTTGCTTGCACATTACCCAGTTCTCCTGGCAACACTGATACATGCTTAGATTCAAGACCGACTACTATGGAGTCTAGAACACGACTCTGTATTGCCCAAGCAGGAAGTAGTGAATATATACACAGCAATTCACTTCCACAGAGAAGCTGAAGCCATCCTCGGGCTCCCATGCAAGCAATTACACAACAATTAAGATCTCTCTTTATAACCCATGACACTGGACACATAAGTAGGACTGGTAGGGAGAAATTAAAAACAAAGCCACCTGGGGTCCTCAGAAAACAGGCCAATAATTGGTGTTCATAAAAATGTCCAAAATACTAAACATGTCAGTTGTGTTCAGTACATTCTCCTTAAGGAGGCAACTAAGTTTACATATTAGAAATATTTCTATTACAATGTTTTACATTTCTTTCAAGGGGAAAATGATTGCTAAGAACAATCTTTTGCGTGAAGTATTTCTATCTGAGGGGTGAGGGCAGAGATGAGAAGAAAGATTACACCAGGGTAGCATGGCAGGACCCGAGACTGTTCCCCAGAGCGATTACTGTGAAGCTTTTTGAGGTCCCAAATTCTTCTGACACTGGAGCAAAGCTATAAAACTTCTGCTCTTAAAATGCACATCCAGAAAATAGAGAAAACACTGCACTCTATGTCAGAGGATTCAAGGCCTCTCAGCCAACAGGCTTGAGGCTGAGGACGCCTTCCTTGACCTAGAAAGCAGATCCGGAGAATACAACACAGCTCTTTTAGGGGTCCTATCTTTAAGTAGGAAGTAGCAAGAGGCACATTATAGAGGCAACTTGGTGGGTGGCCCTGAAAGCTTCCATTCTGAGTCAAGTTCTTCCAAACAAAGTAGTCAGTAGGGGGCCCAGGCCCAATGCTAATGGGATGTCAGGAAATGGGGAACCTAATTCAGTATACCCTCCTTTCCAGAACCCCAAACCCACATTGATAGAACAAACCATGCATCTGGCTGCCTTTTCCCACAGCTTCACAGCCCCTCAAAGCCATATACTGTCCCCAGCTACTTCCTTTCCCTCTAGCAGGGTCCCAACAAACTCCAGAGAGGGGTCTATTGGAGCCTTTGGTACCAGGGACTAGACTAGAGAACCAGAAAGGTTGTTTTTCAAAATGGTTCTCAGTCAGAATTCTCAGATGTGGGGCAGGAGGGTACCTGAGCTTCCAGCGCCGATGGAGCATCTGTTGAGCTAGGAGTCCAGGAGCAACCAAACAAGTGATTATGATCACACTTGTGTGTGTGAGCATGCGCGTAAATGCGTGAGTACTGGTGCCGCGCAGGCCCACACTCCGGCCTGGGGCAGAACAGAGTTAACTTTGCTAATAAGCTGCCTGCTGTGAGTCCGAGCAACACCCAATGCTCTGAGCCTTGCACCCTTATTCACACCACCAGTGGGATGACCTGGAACTACATTTCCTAGCACTGCAGCCCTTGGGAAGGAGCCATAAAGTCATTGACTCAGAGTCCAGCTCCAGGGACACAGGAAGCCAAACAAGCCAAGCTAAGACCCTGCCTCTCAGACTGCCCGGGGGGTCGTACTTGATACCTTCTGGTTCTCGGTACAGTCTTCCCTCCTGACAGTCTGGTTAAAGGGTAACTGACACCACAAAACAAGGCAGAGAACAATCTCAGAGAGGCCTAATGCATGGCTGAGTTGTATGACCAAGGAGTCTGTGGGTTTCAGAGAGGAGAGCAAACCCTGCCAAGGATGGTGCAGGACATACTATGCAGGTGCTGAGAACTGGAAGGGAGAGAGAGGAATAAACTGTTGAGGGAAAGAGGAGGTAGTTATGTATAGCAGGAGGCAACGTAATGAGGAATTCAGATGAACAGATTTAAAATATTTATAAGCTCAAGACAAAAATGTCAATGAATTAAAAGGTATGGAGGGAAAATAAAAAGTCTTTTGGTCCCCTTCCCATTATTCAGAGGTAAAATTTTGTGTGTACACAGACCTAGCGAATGTGTATGTATGTGTGTTTCTTGTTGCACAAATGACATTACATATATGATTCCAACTTACTTTATCAATTTAACCATTTATTTTCAAAATATTTCCCCATTAATATACATAATCAGCCTAAAAATTTGTAATGGTTGCTTACTATTCTGTTATAGGGAGGTACAAAATGCTCCTTAGCTGCAGACATTTACCTTGTTTTCCTACATTTCTCTGTTCCAGATCCGCTGATTTGTCTCTACATTACCTGAGCAGGTTTGCCAATGGGATAAACCTGCAACTGGATTTCTGGGTCAAGGGAAATTCTAATTACATTCCCATCAACAGTTTAAGTGGCACTTACTGAATACCTACCATATGCAATAAAAAAAGAATAAAAGAGCTCTTATTTTAAAGACACTGAAGGTAAACTCATCTTGGGCACCTGATCTTGAGTAGGAAGAGGCCATTTATTAAGGGATGGGTTTGAGGGCATTTCTACTCTTCCTATATTTTTTTCTGTTGTGTGTACATGTATTTTTTTATGATAAATATTAAATGTGCAACCTAACACATGGGTTATAAAGCATTACTGCAGAACAGGTAATTACATGGCATATTTACCCCAATCTATTATATATCATAAATTCTTTTCACTGTCTTTATCACAACCCAGTAAGTGATAAATTATATACGTATTAATTTTTAAAAAATCACCCTGTGCTTTTTCAGAATTACCACCTGAGGTTGCAAGGCTTGCCTCCGGGAGTCAGAACCAAATCAGTCTCTTGCCTCAAGCCCACACCCACCCTAATATTAGCCTCATCACGAAGGAGCATTCGGTTCAGTTCAGTTCAGCCGCTCAGTCATGTCCGACTCTTTGCAACTCCATGGACTGCAGTACGCCAGGCTTCCCTGCCCATCACCAACTCCTGGAGCTTGCTCAAACTCGTGTGCATTGGGTCGGTGATGCCATTCAACCATCTCATCCTCTGTCGTCCCCTTCTCCTCCCGCCTTCAATCATTCCTAGCATTAACATTAGGCAATAGCTCAGCTTGCTGCTTTCTCAGCCAGAAAACCAGTGAGTAGGAAGCAGGGCTCCCCACTTGGGCTCTGATTTCCTGAAAAGCCAAATCCTCATTGCTTTCCCTACCCAGACCCTTGCTCTGCTCCCACCCTTTTAGCAGAAGTGAAAGTCTTTCTGCGACAGCCCACAAGACTTGGCATCAAAGACCTGCATTACTCACAGGTTCCTGCCACCCCCGCCCCCACCCCTCTTCAAAACAAAAACAAAAACGCTTGTCCGCGACACGGGTTAAGGAGCAGCCAAGAAGAGGTCATTGATCTCTGTCTCCAGGGCTCAGCGGCTTTGGCACAGGGAGGGACCAAGGCTTTCCAGATGTTCCACTGAAGGGCTGGACTGGAGCCAGGGGAACCCTGCAGATCTACAAAGAGATGCCTGTTCCCCAAGTGTGCACCATGCGAAATCAAAAGCTCTGTGAAGAGAGTCACTGCCCAAGTGGGTAGGGCCTTCCCAGAGCTTTCTGACTGTTCCTGCTGTCCTCACTCACTCCATGTCCATGGCCACCACCCAGCTCTGGTTCTCCACCACTTCCACAACACACCCTCCCCCAGCCCTCTCAAGCACACACATTCCCCCCAAACTACCAGCTCTGGTTTCCATAGCAACAAAGCAAAAGCCAATTGGGTTTGTAAAAGCAGCAAATTCGACAGCAACCATGCAGAAGGAGGGAAAAAAAAATAGCCTGGGAAATTCTGGTCTCACCCTAGAAATCTGCCCTCAGAGAAGTGCCAGCCCATCAGGGGGCCCCAGTTACAAGTCTAAAAACTGAGCTCTCAGATCCCCAGGGCATAATTCTTTTTCTCTGGCTCCACCCACCCTCTCTGGAAAGGAAAAGGCCAGAGATACACTGAACAATATGCTGCATCAGTTTGAAAGTTATTTGAATAGGAAGCAAATCCTGAATATAGCATTTGGATGATTACATAGCAATGATATCATGACTACTACTAACACCACTGGCTTAGTCATTCACTGAACAAATATTTTCTGAGCACCTACTATGTGCCAGGTACTATTCCAAGTTGTTAGACATGTAATGATGAACAAGATAAAATTCTTGCCCTCTGGAGTGTACATTCTAGAGGGACAAACATAGCAAGTGAACAAACAAATTATAATTTCAAAAGGCACCAAGTGCAATTTAAAAAACAGCTCAAAACCAAAATATATATATATATATATATATATATATATATATATATATATATATATATATATTCCCAGAGAGTATGTTTTGGTATAAAAATGGAGGCAGTAGGATAATGTAAAAAGAAAACTAGACTTTCTGTAAGCATGTATGGTATTTTACTTTCAAAATGTGCTTTCATGCATGTCAACGCATTTTGCCATCACTCACTGTAGGGATGCATCAGTGTGCTCATTTACCCAAGCAGAAATAGAAGCACAGATGTGAAAAATGAATTGTTTCAAGGTCCAGCAAGTTTCATTCTTTGGATTTCCATTTATCAGCTGACCACAGAGAAACTGAAAAGATCAGCCACAAATTAGGGGGAGATATTTGCTTCCCAGGTGGTGCAATGGTAAAGAATCCACCTGCCAATGCAGGAGATACAAGAGATGCAGGTTTGACCCCTAGGTCAGAAAGATCCCCTGGAGAAGGAAATGGAACCCACTCCAGTATTCTTGCCTGGAGAATCCCATGGACAGAGGAGCCTGGCGGGCTACAGTCCATTGTATTGCGAAGAGTCAGACACAACTAAGTGACTGAGCACACACACACATTTGCAACAAACATAACAGCCTCTGAAGCAATAAGAAACAGACCAAAAGCATAATAGAAAAATGCACCAAAGGAATGAATAGACATTTCTCAGGAAAGATCAAAAACCTTTAGGTACATGAAAAGATTCCCAATTTCATTAACAATCAGAGAAATACAAATTTAAAGTACAATGACATACCACCCACCACACTAGCAGAAATTAAAAAGTATTTGTGAAGATATAAAGTAACTGGAAATTGCAAACAAGTATATTTATGTCTGGTGGTAGCATCCATTGGTACAGTCACTTTGGAAAACAATTCATCATTACCTAGTAAATAACTTATCATTACACTGGACATACAAAGACCTTTTGAACTATCAGCTCCACACCTAAGTATGTTATCGAAAGAAATAGGTGCAATGTGCCCTAGAACAGCAAAAACTTGAAAATAACCCAGATGTCCATGAATAGGAGAATGGATAAATGAATTTTGCTATTAATAAATGGGATAACATGAACTATAGTCACAGTCATATCAATATGGATAAATCATAAAGAATATATAGGATGGTACTATTTAAATAAAACTAAAAAGTAGAGAAGACAAAACAATATATTATTTAAGGAAATAAGCATATAGGTGGTAAAAATCATTAAAAATGCAAAAAGAAATTAGCACAAAATTCAGAATAGTATTGGGTTGGCCAAAGAAATGTTACAGAAATATCCAAACAAACTTTTTGGCCAAACCCAAATAGTTACCTTTGGGGAAGAAAAGGAAAAGACAAGGTCAGTGAAGGGCTCTGGAGGCTGCAAAGGTACTGGAAATGTTCTTTTTTAAATGTGGCTCATAGGTACATATGACCATAGTGGAAAGGAGGGAGGGTGAGATTGATTTAAATTAATCCCAAAAGACAGATTGATTCAAGGGAAACAATGACAGAGGATATTTTTTTCTTATGTCAAACAAAAAAATTATCACTTTTTGGTTTTCTAAGGCAAGGAAGCCTGGTGAAGGCCTCACACAGTATAGGAAATGAATGTTAAATCCGAAGGACACTGGTTTGATTTCTGCTTTAAAAAATCAAAAATAAAAGCAAAATAGGTCCCTCTTCAGGCAGAGCTAGGTGATTCTAGTTGGCCTGGCAGTAGAGTGGCTACAAGGGCCATAATTACAGCCAGGGAGAGGTCGGGCAACTAGATGGCCATCTATAATTAAGCAGGTGAAGTCTGTTTTCCATGCTCCAGGCACACTGTCGATGGCCCCGATGACCCCAAACCCCCCTATTACAGGCAGTTCTTAATTTTCACGTTTCGCCTTCAAACAATACACTGGCTAAACAGACAGTTGCCATCAGACAGCAATGACATTTCACAACATTGCTGTCTGCCTGCAGAGACCCGGAGCCACCTCTACACATTTGCCACATACACTTGGACAGCTGCTGCTGCTGCTGCTAAGTCGCTTCAGTCATGTCCGACTCTGTGCGACCCCATAGACGGCAGCCCACCAGGCTCCCCCATCCCTGGGATTCTCCAGGCTAGAATACTGGAGTGGGTTGCCATTTCCTTCTCCAATGCATGAAAGTGAAAAGTGAAAGTGAAGTCGCTCAGTCGTGTCCGACTCCTAGCGACCCCATGGACTGCAGCCTACCAGGCTCCTCCATCCATGGGATTTTCCAGGCAAGAGTACTGGAGTGGGGTGCCATTGCTTTCTCCGACCTGGACAGCAGTCACTCACTAATTCCAGGAACAAGTATTTCCTAAGCACCCCTGTTCACTGGCACTGAGGCCATAAAAGAACAACAGAGACCAAAATAGACACAGTCCTGGCCTGCTTAGTGTTTAGAGTCTAAAGAAAGCATTTGTGCATTTGTTGAATATTTTATTGCTCCTGTCCCTTTTTGTTAAGTAAGAATGATGGAAAAGGAAAAAAGGGAAAAGACTGGCTCTTATGATAAGATGCACCTTTTCTCCTTTAGAGAATATAGCAAATCAGCAAGGGTCCTTGGGGGCAGCAAAGGGTCCTATTTAGCCTCAGCTGTACCCTTCTAGCATTTAAGGAGGTTGACAGGCTGCCCAGGTGACCAAATGAGAAAAGAAAAAAATAATAAGATGCTGGAAGTATTACTAAAAAATTGTGCCTACACAATGGGACATGATGAGAGGATTTTATAATATACTTTTGTTTTCCGGGAATGGAATCTCCTATTATAACATTTAACTCAGTTATTCAGACTTTCAATTCTTTGCCCTTCAGACATGTTTTTTTTAAGACATGCACAAAATTAGGGGACTGCAAACCTGGCTGTTTGTCCTTCATGCATGAGAAGGTTAATAAGGCTTATGATTTCATCTTTCTGAAAGGGTTGATCTTTTCTTTTCTTTTGGGGAAAGAAAGAGCTAGCTATGTGATGGCATCAAAACCACCATCTATGTGAAAGCTCTGAAGGTAATTTCAAGCATTAGACAAAAGGTAGGTCAATGGTGGGGGAAGGCAGTCAACTACCTTCCTGGTGCCCTCACCTCACATAGGCAGTAAATAGTTCAACCTGTTCACAGCAATCATCAACCAACATAGTGAGAAGCTATCTACCCAAAATCGAACCCTTTCTTGGGGCAAGAGGCTAAGAGGCAAAGAAACCTCCATTTCTTTCCACTTCTGTAGCTTCCATGTAATACCCTCATAAGTCTGAGGAGAAAACCATTACCTCTCAGTAGACACGACAAGCATGATGAAATGATGTTTTCCTTTGAGTCAGGGATCTCTCTTGCTCCTTTTCCTTCTCCCAGATGGGGCTGCTCACAGACACACACCAATGGACCACTTTTTAAGTGAACTCCATGTTCATCTCCATATGAGAGAGAATTACGGAGCAAAATTGGTGTTACAAGAGGTTATTCCTCTTAAAAGCAAGGCTTCCAGGATAGGTTCACACAGTTTGGGGTCCAATCAAATAGAATCCTTCCTTAGATCTTTGGAAATAAGATTCAAATTTCAACACTTCCATTTTTTACTAAATTTTCCAGAAATAGAACTATTCTGTATATCGATGTTGAGGTCCAACTTATTCTCTTTTCCCATTATTTCACTCTTTTTCTTTACCTCTTTTTCCATGTAGACCTTGGATTTTTTTTTTTCAAATAAAATAAACAGTTGTTTTATTATCCTCCACTTGTAGATACTTAATGGAAGTTATGTTACAGATAATCTGATCTTCAAAATGGGGCTCTGTAATAACCTAGAGGGGTGGGGATGAGCAAGAGGTAGGAGTGAGATTCAAGAGGGAGGGGACATAAGTACACCTATGGTTAATTCATGCTGATGTATGACAGAAATCAAACCAAGATAGGAAATCAATCATCAATCAATTAAAAATAAATAGATATTTTAAAAAAGAGAGAAATCTTTTCCACAATTTTTTTAAATGCTCACTCAGTTTCTATTTCAGAGAAGGCAATGGCAACCCACTCCAGTACTCTTGCCTGGAAAATCCCTTGGATGGAAGAGCCTGGTAGGATGCAGTCCATGGGGTCGCTAGGAGTTGGACATGGCTGAGCTACTTCACTTTTCACTTTCACTTTCGGTTTCTATTTAAATACCTACAGAGATGGAGAACTCCCTACTTACTGCTGAAATGTACATAACTGCTAATGAGTAGTTACTAAACTAAGCTTAAAGTTCCTCCCTGTAACTGCTACTCCTCTGGTCCCTGAGCTGCCCAAGAGCCACAGGATAAGTCTTTCCCCTATTCCTCTTGGCCACACTTTAAGTTCTTAAGACACCCAATCATGTCTCACCAACTACTCAGGATCCCATGCTTCATTGAGGAGTGATTGAGTCTGGCTCCTTGGTGTCAAGTATAAAGAGAGATGAGGAAACACTGTCAATGACTCACACCTATATTCAGAAAGTCCTCAATCTGAGAATCCAAAATCCCAAGCAGCCACTGAATCACAGCATCTTAACGCCTTTGATGCAATCCGGTTGAGGGCCAGAAACATGTAATAATTCATTCACCTTTAACTGACTGGTTAGAAGCAGGGCCAGGAACAGAATCCAAGCTTCTGGTTTCAGTAAAGGGGTTGCTCACACTACACTTCATCATAGAGCTGCTTATGCTGAATGCAGTATACCTAACCAGGGGCCATGTGCCCAGCATGATGAGGCTCTGTGATGATCAAGACTCCTGCGGACTTGCTTGGAGCCGCCACAATAGCTAGTCTCACAACAGCTTTGGGTGATCTGGGTCCCCAGCAGACAAAAAGGCCTAACTACAGAGATGGCCCTTGTTCCCAGTCTGGCTCTGTGTAGTCCAGATGGCAGGACAGCGCCCTGGGCTCAGCACTTCTGTATTACAGGGCCAGCCAGGAGCCTCATGTGCACTGGGCCGGCTCTCAGCTCGAAGCCCGTGTTCCAGAAGCCTCTGCCCTTGGATAATTTGTGGCTCACTGGGGTAGGCAGGGTACAACCAGGACTCTAGTTATAGATACAATATAAATATCTGAGTACATACTTGTACAGAGAGACACAGAAGAGTGTGGGAGCAAAAACGGTGTGTGAACTGGTGGGTTGGAGTGGGCCAGCTGGCGTGGGAAGGTCCCCAGGAGGAGGCAAACTTGAAATCAAATTTTGAAAGAACAGAGAAGTAGTTGAATTAAAAGGGAGGGGACAGGATATTATAACTGGGGACTTGGTGTGTGTGGAGGCCCTGAGGTGGCCTCAGAGCACCCCTAATAAGTACCAGGTACAGTTTAACCATGCAGGTTCATGCCAACCCGTGAAATTGATTGTATACTGGAATACGAAACAGCCGATTATCCAAAGCAAGATCAGTCCAAACACCTTGTTTATCTCCATAGTTTCCTTTTAAAGTGACACTTTCTCCTGTTATTTCATTTAGGCACACATTCATTTGCGCGACAAGTTAAAAATTATGCCCCTATTGTGTACCCAGCACCTAACAGAACTCCCCCTGCATTTCCACCTCCATTAAAGGCAGGTGCAACTTGCTTGCCTCAGAGGAGGATCACGGAGAGGTAAGTTCTAGCAAGGTCCCTGGGTGAGTTACTTTAATTAAAGCCCCAGGAACTGGGAGAAAATTAGCACAATGGGGTCAAATTCAAGCACCACTCAATACTTGAGGGTATTTATAGACAAGCAAACACAAAAACAAAAAAATCCAATATCCTGACTGGTTGCTTTTCATTTTCATGGTATAAATTGGTGCCTGTTCTCCTAGCTAAAGAACACCGATGCTATCCATTTTGACCTTCTGCAGGTAATTAAAGCTGGGACTGGAATACCAGGGCCCAGGGAATTGCCTACTTCCTAAGAATATGCCAAGTACCCTCCCAGCCCTTTTCCAGAAGAAAGGAGAAGGTGGGTGGGGGGGGAAGCACACTAAACAAAAAAGGATTGATTAATGAAAATAAAACACACCTCGTGGCAAAAAAAAAAAAAAGGATGGAAAGTTCTTGCTTTTGAGAAGGACAAAATGTCGGAAGTTGGGGAAGAAAGAAAGCAGATTTCTCTGTTAATTTTCAATCCTATAGAAACTCGTTCAGAGGAGAAATTACAGGTCTTAGAGTCTCTCACTACTCAAAGTGTTGTCCAAGGACGCATGGCAGGGGCATCTCCTAGGACCTAATGAGAAATGCAGCAATTCAGGCCCCACCCCAGGCCCACTGAATCGAATCTGCATCTTTACAGGATCCAGGGGATTCACAGTCTTAAAACTCCTTAAGACTCAGTTTTTCCATCTCTAAAATAGGGATAATGAAATGGCAGATCCATTTAGGCTTTAAAATAATCTCTGTACAGAGATTTGGCTTAAAAAATTTTGTCCTCTCTCCCTTCCTCCTTCTAGGTGCCCAGCTCTGAGCAAACTTATCTTGGTTTTAATTCAGCCCTGCAGAGGGCCATGGGGTCATTAGTCCCATTTCTCTCTTTGTATACCAAGGAGGCCACGGAGGTCCAAGTGAAGCAGCTGACTTGTTGCCAGACACACCCTAGCTTGGGAGCTCCTCGAGGGCAAGACCTACGTTCTTTACATCTTTGTTTCTCCAGCTCTTGGCAAGCTGCCAGGCAGGCAACAGACTCTCCATATACATCTGTTGAATCAGCAGTATATCCAGTAATTAACTAATTGTGGAACAAAAGCTAAAATGCCGGTGTCTATGAAATCCTAGTCCCAGTAACACACAGGTACACCTGAAAGTGGACTTAACTTCTCCTAACTTCATTCTTTCTGACAGTTGCCAAAGAATTTACAGCTGGCTATTAGTCGAAGCCATGAGTTACTGTTGCAGAGAACAGTTCTCTGAACTAAACATCACTATTAATTTTCAGGAAACAGGCAAACTTGAGTGTCTGTAGAGTATGAATAACCAACTGGCAGCCAATGTAGGGACCTTAGCTAGTGAAGTCTCTCAGTTCATGGAGATGACTAAACTTGGAACAAGGAGCAGCTGGCCCTAAACTCATGGGACTGTCCATTCAGAGGTGTGCAGCCTCTCAGCAGCAGGAGTGGGCATGAAGAGGCCAGCAACTTCCTGGAATGAACGTTCTGTGAGCATCATTCATCCATCACTTGTTCCATGGAGTCTGGCTACTTGGCCCACCTGCCTCTACATGTCAGAAGCACATAGTCCTTGGAGACAGGCACATGCTGACAGCATCCTTAATTTCAGCATATCCCACTCCAGATCAGAGATGTCTTGAGGGACAGAAGACATGAAGTGGGTGTCATGCATTATTTCTGAGCTTGCTGCCCTTAGACATTCATGCTGTGGATTAAGCAGGTCATTCCTCTCTACCTAGGTCTTCTGAAACCTGCCGCAGCCTGTGTTCAAGAGCAAGTCACAGTCTCCATGTATATGGGAATGGTAATATTTCTACCTAATTCTTTTTTTTTTCAAATTTTCTAATTGTTTTAACAGCTCATGCACATCACATGGGAAAGAAAACCAAGATTATAGACATTGACAAGAATGGTTCCCCCTTTTCTAAATTCACCCTTTCCCTTCCCCAGAGACAACTCTGGCTCCCAGTATGTGATGTATCATGCAGAGACAGCCCATATACCCCCAAGCATGTCCATTAGAAGGTGCCTAGGGGCAAGGATTTCTGTTTTCACTGTTCACTTCTCTGTCCCTGGTGTAGGGCTTCCCTGTTGGCTCAGAGGGTAAAGAATCTGCCTGCAACGTGGGAGACCAGGGGTCGATCCCTGAATCAGGAAGATCCCCTGGAGAAGGGAATAGCAACCCACTCCCATATTCTGGCCTGGAGAATTCCACGGACAAAGGAGCCTGAAGTGCTGAGTCCATGGAGTCACAAAGAGCTGGACATGACTGAGCGACTAACACATTTTCTGTGTCTCTGGTACTGAGAAGTGGTGCCTAAGGTGGTGCCTTGGACTAAAGGTGCCCAAATAGTTCTATGTTGAATGAATTAATGTGTAAGTCATAGGTATGCCCGAAAGGTTCACATTTTGGTAAATCAATTCACGCATGCATGTGTGCTAAGTTGCTTCAGTCATGTCCAACTCTTTTCAACGATATGGACTGTAGCCTGCCAGGCTCCTCTGCCTATGGGATTCTCCAAGCAAGAACACTGGAGTGGGTTGCCATGCCCTCCTCCAGGGGATCTTCCCAACCCAGGGACTGAACCCATGTCTCTTACGTCTCCTGCATTGGCAGGCGGGTTCTTTACCACTAGTGCCACCTGGGAAGCCCTAAATCAAATACTACTCTGCCTTTATTTTATCTTCTGATTGGATGTACCTTCAGTGGACAGTGGCTGTGTCTCCTCAACCAAGAAAAGAGGGTAACTGTTATTACCTGCCTTTCAGGGTTGCCGTGGAGCTGACGAGAGCATGTGGAAGTACTGGAGGTTGTCATTTATTGACTGCATACTCCAAAAAGAGCAGTCCCACTACACCCTGTTCTCCCAGTAGCCACCCAAATGATCAAACACATTGCGGTGCTTACTGGTGTAGTGTTTGCCTTATTGTGTAAGAGTACAGATGCCGGAGGCGGGGCTAAGATGGCGGAGGAATAGGACGGGGAGACCACTCTCTCCTCCACAAATTTATCGAAAGAACATCTGAACGCTGACCAAACTTCACAAAACTACTTCTGAAGGCTGGCAGAGGACGTCAGGCTTCCACAAAGACAGCGCATTATCTTCAAAAGAGGTAGGAGAAATTATAAAAGATAAAAAGAGAGACAAAAGAGTTAGGGACGGAGACCCCTCCCGGGGAGGGAGTCCTAAAAGAGGAGGAATTTCCAAGCACCAGGAAACCCTCTCACTGGCGGGTGTGGGGGAAGATTTCTTATCTCGGAGGGCAACGTAACTGGGAGGAAAAAATAAATAAAATCCACAGATTACGTGCCTAAAGCAACTCCCAGCAAAGAACCCCAGACGCTCGCATCATCCGCCACCAGCAAGTGGGGGCTGAACGGAGAGGAGCGGGCGGCACTGCCTAGGGTAAGGACCGGGCCCGAGTGCCCCGAGGGCAATCTGAGGGAGCTAACGTGAGATAGTAACCTAAACTGTGGGACAGCCAGAGAGAGAGAGAACTATCCCGCGAAAAGCCCAACTCTAAGGCACTGCCGGCCCGCTCACAGAACGAAGGACTGAGCGATACCAGAGGAGAGCTAGCCGGCTGCGGACCGCCCCATCCCCCGCCGGACACAGCGGGCAGGCGGGGCCCGCCAGAGCCGGAAAGGGGCAAACTCGGCCCCAGAGAGGGCACCCCCTACCAATCTGCAAACAGGCTTCCAAGTTTCTAAGCAAAGACTGCCTGAGATCCCGGAGGGTCGACAGCCGCCGGGAGGGTCGCAGCCAGAGACCAGCTCCCCAGAACCGACACAAAGCACACCAGAGCCGGGCGCGCCCGTAAACCGAGGCGGGGACCTGGGAGGTGATAAGCCGCACCGCTCCAACAGGGGGGAGCGCGCTCGCCAAACTCCTGGCCGCCTGAGCAGCTCCGACAGGGAACGGCACAAGCCGTGGGCGAAACCTAGTCTGCGCCTTTGTGGAGTAACCGGGAGCCTGAACCTGAGCGGCTTAGACCTGGGAAGTGCACGCATCTCAGGGCCCACTCCCCGGCCCACTCCCCGGCGGAGTAACCTGAAGCCTGAGCAGGGTAGACGGGGAAAGCACGCACGCCGTGAGCGGGGGCGAACCCAGTGCAGCCGAGACTCTGTGAGCTCACCACAGACACGCCAGATTTGCAGTGTTCCTTCCTCCCCACAGCACGATTGAACAAGCGAACCTAAAGAGATCACCTCCACAGCTTTGTTGCACGGCGGAAATTAGATACTGAAGAGATCTCCAAACAGAAGCCAAATAAACAGAGGGAAGCGCTTTGGAAGGGACAGGCCAACAGATTAAAATCCCTGTAGTTAATACCGACTGCATTGAAAAGGACCTATAGATCTTGAAAAGTATAAGCAGGAATAAGGATCTATCTGAAACTGAGCAGATCCCACACTGCTCACAACAGCTCCAGAGAAAGTCCGGGATATATATTTTTTTACTATTATTATTTTTTTTTTTAATTTTTTTTAAATTAAAAAAAATTTTTTTTCTCTTCTTTCCTTTTTCTTCAAGTCCTCTATTACACCTTTAACTTTCATTTTCATAACCCACTATTAACTTGCAAAAAAAAATCCCCTATTTTTGAAGCAAACTACATACATATATCTTATACCTTTTGTGTTTTGTTTTTTTAATGTTTTTTTCCTGTTTTACTTTTTTTTTACTGTTTTACTGTTTTTTTTTCTTTTTACACCGTTTCCTTTTTTCTTTTTTTTTATATTGTAAGTTTTATAAGAGTCTAACCTCTACTCTAGATTTTTAATCTTTGTTTTACATATTTGATATAAATTTTGTACATTTAAGAACCCAATCTTTAGGACCCATTTTTACTCAGGAGTGTGATCACTGGCCTGATTACTCTCTCCCCCTATTGATGCTCTTTCTTCTCCCCCAGGGAACCTCTATCTCCCACCCTCCTCCTTCTCTTCTCAACCCAATTCTGTGAATCTCTGAGGGTGATCTGGGTACCGGAGAACACTTCAGGAACAGGATACTGCCCAGATCTCTCTCTCCCCTCTTGATTCCTCCCTTTCTACTCATGCTCACCTCTATTACCTTCCTCCCCCCTCTCTATGTATCTCTGTGAACCACTCTGAGGGTTCCAAACTGTGGAAAGCACAGAGGGAAGTGCTTACTGGCTAGATTGCTCTCTCCACATTTGAATTCCCCTCTTCCCCTCCTGGTCACCTCAACCCACCCCACCCCCCCACCTCATCTCTCCATGTAACTCAGTGAACCTTTCTGGGTATCCCTCACTGTGGAGAATCTTTTCACCATTAACCTAAAAGTTTTATTATTGAGGCTGTATGGAAGGAGAAGTCTTGAGGCTACTGCAAGAATAAGACTGAAAGCCAGGGGAAACATTAATTAATAAGAGACCATCCAATAGCGTCCATATATACACTGAAACCAAGCTCCACCCAAGAGCCAGTAAGTTCCAGAGCAAGACATACCATGCAAATTCTCCAGCAACGCAGGAACATAGACCTGAGCATCAATATACAGGCTGCCCAGAGGCACACCAAATCCATAGACATCTCAAAAATTAATACTGGTCACTCCATTGCACTCTAGAGAGCAGAAATCCAGCTCCACCCACCAGAACACCGACACAAGCTCCCCCAACCAAGAAGCCTTGACAAGCCACCTGTCCAACCCCAACCACAGTGAGGAACCTCGACAATAAAGAGGAACTTCATACTACCAGAATACAGAAAGGCCACGCCTAACACAGCAATCTAAACAAGATGAAAAGGCAGAGAAATACTCAGCAAGTAAAGGAAAATGAGAAATGCCCACCAAACCAAACAAAAGAGGAGGAGATAGGGAATCTATCTAAAAAAGAATTTAGAATAATGATAATAAAAATGATCCAAAATCTTGAAAGCAAAATGGAGTTACAGATAAATAGCCTGGAGACAAGGATTGAGAAGATGCAAGAAATGTTTATCAAGGACTTAGAAGAAAGAAAAAGGAGTCAATATATAATTAATAATGAAATAAAGGAGATAAAAGACACTCTGGAGGGAACCAACAGTAGAATAACGGAAGCAGAAGATAGGATAAGTGAGGTAGAAGATAGAATGATGGAAATAAACGAAGCAGAGAGGAAAAAAGAAAAAAGAATCAAAAGAAATGAGGAAAACCTCAGGGACCTCTGGGACAATATGAAACGCCCCAACATTCGAATCATAGGAGTTCCAGAAGAAGAAGATAAAAGGAAAGGCCATGAAAAAATACTCGAGGAGATAATAGTTGAAAATTTCCCTAAAATGAGGAAAGAAATAGTCACAGAAGTCCAAGAAACCCAGAGAGTTCCAAACAGGATAAACCCAAGGCGAAACACCCCAAGACACATATTAATCAAATTAACAAAGATCAAACACAAAGAACGAATATTAAAAGCAGCAAGGGAAAAACAACAAATAACACACAAGGGGATCCCCATAAGGATAACAGCTGATCTTTCAATAGAAACCCTTCAGGCTAGAAGGGAATGGCAGGACATACTTAAAGTAATGAAAGAGAATAATCTACAACCCAGATTACTGTACCCAGCAAGGATCTCATTCAGATATGAAGGAGAATTCAAAAGCTTTACAGACAAGCAAGAGCTGAGGGAATTCAGCACCACCAAACCAGCTCTCCAACAAATGCTAAAGGATCTTCTCTAAACAGGAAACACAGAAAGGATGTTTCAACACGAACTCGAAACAACAAAGTAAATGGCAACGGGATCATACTTATCAATAATTACCTTAAATGTAAATGGGTTGAATGCCCCAACCAAAAGACAAAGGCTTGCTGAATGGATACAAAAACAAGACCCCTATATATGCTGTCTACAAGAGACCCACCTCAAAACTAGGGACACACACAGGCTGAAAGTGAAGGGATGGAAAAACATTTTTCATACAAACGGAGACCAAAAGAAAGCAGGAGTCGCAATACTCATTTCAGATAAAATAGACTTTAAAATAAAGGATGTGAAAAGGGACAAAGAAGGACACTACATAAAGATCAAAGGATCAATCCAAGAAGAAGACGTAACAATCATAAATATATATGCACCCAACATAGGAGCACCACAATATATAAGGCAAATACTAACAAGTATGAAAGGGGAAATTAACAATAACACAATAATAGTGGGAGACTTTAATACTCCACTCACGCATATGGATAGATCAACTAAACAGAAAATTAACAAGGAAACACAAACTTTAAATGATACAATAGACAAATTATATTTAATTGATATTTACAGGACTTTCCACCCCAAAACAATCAATTTTACCTTTTTCTCAAGTGCACATGGAACTTTCTCCAGGATAGATCACATCCTGGGCCATAAATCTAGCCTTGGTAAATTCAAAAAAATTGAAATCATCCCAGCCATCTTCTCTGACCACAATGCAGTAAGATTAGACCTCAATTACAGGAAAAAAACTATTAAAAATTCCAACATATGGAGGCTAAACAACATGCTTCTGAATAACCAACAAATCACAGAAGAAATCAAAAAAGAAATCAAATTATGCATAGAAATGAATGAAAATGAAAACACAACAACCCAAAACCTATGGGACACTGTAAAAGCAATACTAAGGGGAAGGTTCATAGCAATACAGGCGTACCTCAAGAAACAAGAAAAAAATCAAATGAATCAACTAACTCTACACCTAAAGCAACTAGAGAAGGAAGAAATGAAAAACCCCAGGGTCAGTAGAAGGAAAGAAATCTTAAAAATTAGGGCAGAAATAATTGCAAAAGAAACAAAAGAGACCATAGCAAAAATCAACAAAACTAAAAGCTGGTTTTTCGAGAAGATAAACAAAATTGACAAGCCATTAGCCAGACTCATCAAGAAACAAAGGGAGAAGAATCAGATCAACAAAATTAGAAATGAAAATGGAGAGATCACAACAGACTCCACAGAAATACAAACGATCATAAGAGACTACTACCAACAGCTATATGCCAATAAAATGGACAACTTGGAAGAAATGGACAAATTCTTAGAAAAGTATAACTTTCCAAAACTGAACCAGGAAGAAATAGAAGATCTTAACAGACACATCACAAGCACGGAAATCGAAACTGTAATCAGAAATCTTCCAGCAAACAAAAGCCCAGGACCAGACGGCTTCACAGTGGAATTCGACCAAAAATTTAGAGAAGAGCTAACACCTATCCTACTCAAACTCTTCCAGAAAATTGCAGAAGATGGTAAACTTCCAAACTCATTCTATGAGGCCACCATCACCCTAATTCCAAAACCAGACAAAGATGTCACAAAAAAGGAAAACTACAGGCCAATATCACTGATGAACATAGATGCAAAAATCCTTAATAAAATTCTAGCAAACAGAATCCAACATCATATTAAAAAGATCATACATCATGACCAAGTGGGCTTTATCCCAGGAATGCAAGGTTTTTTTAACATCCGCAAATCAATCAATGTAATACACCACATTAACAAATTGAAAGATAAAAACCATATGGTTATCTCAATAGATGCAGAAAAAGCCTTTGACAAAATTCAGCATCCATTTATGATAAAAACCCTCCAGAAAGCAGGAATAGAAGGAACATATCTCAACATAATAAAAGCTATATATGACAAACCCACAGCAAACATTATCCTCAATGGTGAAAAATTGAAAGCATTTCCCCTAAAGTCAGGAACAAGGCAAGGATGCCCACTTTCACCACTACTATTCAACATAGTTTTGGAAGTTTTGGCCACAGCAATCAGAGCTGAAAAAGAAATAAAAGGAATACAGACAGGAAAAGAAGAAGTAGAACTCTCACTGTTTGCAGATGACATGATCCTCTACATCGAAAACCCTTAAGACTCTACTAGAAAATTACTAGAGTTAATCAATGAATATACTAAAGATGCAGGATATAAAATTAACACACAGAAATCCCTTGCATTCCTATACTCCAATAATGAGAAAAAAGAAAGAGAAATTAAGGAAACAATACCATTCACCATTGCAACAAAAAGAATAAAATACTTAGGAATATATCTACCTAAAGAAACAAAAGACTTATATATAGAAAACTATAAAACACTGATGAAAGAAATCAAAGAGGACACAAACAGATGGAGAAATATACCGTGTTCATGGATTGGAAGAATTAATATAGTGAAAATGAGTATACTACCCAAAGCAATCTATAGATTCAATGCAATCCCTATCAAGCTACCAATGGTATTTTTCACAGAACTAGAACAAATCATCTCACAATTTGTATGGAAATATAAGAAACCTCGAATAGCCAAAGCAATCTTGAGGAAGAAGAATGGAACTGGAGGAATCAACCTGCCTGACTTCAGGCTCTACTACAAAGCCACAGTCATCAAGACAGTATGGTACTGGCACAAAGATAGAAATATAGACCAATGGAACAAAATAGAAAGCCCAGAGATAAACCCACGCACCTATGGACACCTTATCTTCGACAAAGGAGGCAAGAATATACAATGGAGAAAAGACAATCTCTTTAACAAGTGGTGCTGGGAAAACTGGTCAACCACTTGTAAAAGAATGAAACTAGAACACTTCCTAACACCATACACAAAAATAAACTCAAAATGGATTAAAGATCTAAACGTAAGACCAGAAACTATAAAACTCCTAGAGGAAAACATAGGCAAAACACTCTCTGACATAAATCACAGCAGGATCCTCCATGTCCCACCTCCCAGAATATTGGAAATAAAAGCAAAAATAAACAAATGGGACCTAATTAAAATTAAAAGCTTTTGCACAACAAAGAAAACTATAAGCAAGGTGAAAAGACAGCCTTCAGAATGGGAGAAAATAATAGCAAACGAAGCAACAGACAAACAATTAATCTCAAAAATATACAAGCAACTCCTGCAGCTCAATTCCAGAAAAATAAACGACCCAATCAAAAAATGGGCCAAAGAACTAAACAGAGATTTCTCCAAAGAAGACATACAGATGGCTAACAAACACATGAAAAGATGCTCAACATCACTCATTATTAGAGAAATGCAAATCAAAACCACAATGAGGTATCATTTCACACCAGTCAGAATGGCTGCTATCCAAAAGTCTACAAGCAGTAAATGCTGGAGAGGGTGTGGAGAAAGGGGAACCCTCTTACACTGTTGGTGGGAATGCAAACTAGTACAGCCACTATGGAGAACAGTGTGGAGATTCCTTAAAAAACTGGGAATAGAACTGCCATATGACCCAGCAATCCCACTGCTGGGCATATACACCGAGGAAACCAGAATTGAAAGAGACGCGTGTACCCCAATGTTCATCGCAGCACTGTTTGCAATAGCCAGGACATGGAAGCAACCTAGATGCCCATCAGTAGACGAATGGATAAGGAAGCTGTGGTACATATACACAATGGAATATTACTCAGCCATTAAAAAAAATACATTTGAATCGGTTCTACTGAGATGGATGAAACTGGAGCCCATTATACAGAGTGAAGTAAGCCAGAAAGAAAAACAACAATACAGTATACTAATGCATATATATGGAATTTGAAAGACGGTAACGATAACCCTATATGCGAGACAGAATAAGAGACACAGATGCATAGAACAATTTTGTGGACTCTGAGGGAGAAGGTGAGGGTTGGACATTCTGGGGGAATAGCATTGAAACATGTATATTATCATATGTGAAAGAGAACACCATTCCATGTTCGATGCATGAGACAAGGGCTCAGGGCCGGGGCAATGGGATGACCCAGAGGAATGGAATGGGGAGGGAGGTGGGTGGGGGGTCCAGGAAGGGGAACACATGTAAACCCATGGCTGATTCATGTCAATGTATGGCAAAAACTATTACAATATTGTAAAGTAATTAGCCCCCAACTAAAATAAATAAATTTATAAAAAAAAAAAAAAAAAGAGTACAGATGCCCTAGAGTAGGGACCATCTTCATTAACTCTATATTCCTAGGGCCTAGCATTTCTTAGATAAGTAAATAAGAGATGCTTCAAACGAAGGCCACTGAGGAAGAAGGGGAGATAGGAGATTCACAGACATTCGTTCTCAGCTATATGTATGTGTGTAAAAAACACACCTTCCTAGGCCCCCAAAAACTCACACCAAAGGTTAATAATACAGGAGGAGGATAAAAGGCCCAGGGTGAGCAGCTTGAATAAGATGGTTAATGCACTTGATTGTGAGAATGTGAATGTTTCAATGAATCTAGGTAATAAGAAAAATCAATAAAACTGTCAGCACTGGCCAATTTCAACTGGATAAAAGAATAAAGTAATTGGTCCTGAAAGACAACTCTCTAAATTAAGTTAGATGAGTGGAAATACCCTTTTGTTTTAAGCCAAATCACAAGGACATCAACAGCAGTAAATGATTAAATTATAAGCCACTTTGACCCAGTATGATCTGAGCTGCAAACATGAATTTCCCGAAACAATCTTCTTTGTAAGACACAGAACTGATGTCTAGCAAGACAACAAAGGCAGAATCAGAGGCCACACCAGGATACCCGGCGCTTGCTTCTTGACTAAGGATCTATTATAAACCCACCCTTTCTATTAAACTTACTTATTCAACATGACTATTCCTCCTTCAATTACTTCATTAGTAAAACAGGCACACAAGTCAATAGAAAACAGAAAATGCACATCTACACTCCCATAATGGCCGAGAGGAAGGAGGCTTTGGTAGTGATCCTAAAGAGCTCTGCTCTCCACACACTCAGGATTCAATTCTGTTTTTCATCTGCTAATGGTTGGCATTTAGTGTTGTTAACTGTGGATGATTCATTTCAGAGGAACTGCTGTGCATCTCGAGCCTGTTTGGAAGGAAATGAGGGTTTCTTGGCTTATTTCTCATCAAGCATTTTAGCATTGTCTCTCTTTGTGACATTATAAACCCCTTAATGGGAGTTTGGTCCTCACTGCTTTCAAGCTGACTCTCCCTGTCTCATTTGGTGCATATGGCCACTTCCAGGAATAAGCATTTATTCCATCAGGACAAAGGAGGGAGCCAAAAATCTGGAAATTAATAGGCCTATTCCCTGAGTCTTGAGTTGCAATAGCAAGTGGATATGTGAGGGTGGGGTACACGTTGCAAGAATAATGTTTTTGAACATCTGGCTTTGGTTAATATTCACTCTTATCAAATGCTGAGGCTGTTTTCTGTTCTCCAAATGCTACTGGAGAATCCAACTTGTCCACGAATGTCTGGGGACCCTGTGGGGTGAGCAGGATCACGAACTTATTGCCAGAGGCACCCCACAGGAGGGAGACCCATCAGCTCCTTGGAGCGGTACCTGACTTTGAAGTCCCTTTTTTGGGTGGGTAAGGAGTCCCTTTAACATCTAAATCAACGTTTCTCACTAGAGACTGAACAGAACTTGAAAAAGGTGAGAGTGTCAGGGCTGATGCAGGGACACCAGCTAGATAGGTTAGAGAGAAGGAGAAGGCTTAGGGTGGTAGCAGGCTTACCATGGGACTCCATGAGGTTGCTGAAAAGACCACAGAAGACCACAAAGAAAAGACCACAACGAGATGCCTGTGCCGGTCTTGTCCTTCAAATCACCTAAGTCCCGTGCTTAAAAATGTGCTCTCTGCCATAACCCAGACTTGACCATACTTGACCTAGAACATCACTCCTCCTTAGTGGCCAAAGTGAGTGAGAGGCCTTGACCATGAAGATATATCCAGAAAGAACTGCCTTCAATCTTCAAACACAACTTAAGCATTTATTTCATTTCCTTGTTTGAAAATTTCTGTCTGCCACGTTGATGACTGTCTTTGTTTGGAAGCTCCTTGAGAATACAAATGGCATCTATTTAATTTACAGTGTCTATCCAGCCTTACCAAAAATAAGAGCTTCAAAGCTGTCTTTGATAATGATGACATGATCCTCTCTATACAGAATGGCCTTCCCACTTCTTCCCTGTCAATCTGGTGTACCTAACTTTTCCTTTTCAGCCTTCAAGCTTTGCTTCTTTCTTGAGTTTCTCTGGGTTATTCTAAAGCTTCAACTTATTCCCGTTTGGAGAACTCCTGGTAATGCCAATTAAGTGCTCAATGTGATATTATCTTGCATTTGTTCTCTAATGCTTTTGTCCTGCAGGTGTCTTGGATTCCTAATGGAATTGCAAGCCCCTTGAAGGCAAGGGCCATGTGCTCTTACAAACGCCATTTCTCATTTTCTACTTCCCAGTCCCCAAATTCAGCATGGACACCAAACCTGGCATATTTGCTAAAATGCATTAGTGACTACTCTTCATTTGAATGAATGGTTCTGCTTAATGATCTGATCATCAGAAGGCGCTGGATTGAAAAAATGCGGAAATTCTAAGAAAAACAGTAGAATTCTGATAAGCTAAAGATTCAGTGGGACTCTGGAATCTGAAAGATGTTATCTAGATAAAAACCACCAGTGGCAGAGCATCAGGAGGAAAGCCTGCCTCTCTATTTCAACCCCAAAGGCAGTGTTCTAATGCCTGCTATGGACACAAGGTAAGAAAGATTATTAATCTGCTGGGATTTGAGTCCGACCAAGACTCAGTTATGGATGCACCTTACAGACAGCCTGAAAAGGAGCTGACCATTCCTAAACTGGGACCATGTAAGTTTTCATTTCATTTCAGTGGGAAAAAGATCTGCTTATTTATGAAGGGATTCTTTGGGTCATCTTTGGATTCAAAACTAAAAAGTTTACATTCCTCTTTCTATAAAGAGCTTCCTGAAGAAAATAATTAAACTCTTAAAAGCAGTAAGGAGGTGTTTGTCACATAGGCATGCTCATTATTGGGGCCCTAATCCAGGCAGGGCCCTGAATCATAGCCTGGAATTGGAACCAACAGAGTCTTGTGATTAACTGTTTGGCCTCGGGCACATCACTTGACCTCTCAATGTCACATCTCCCTCCAGGAGGTGGGTGTACTTGCTCTACACACATCATCATCTTAGAAAGAAGCAAAGCATGTTTGATCATGTCTACCAGTCTGTGCAACTTGAAAGAAGTCTAGAAAAGAACTGCAAAGATGAGATAAGATTTCTAAACTCTCTCTTCAGAAAGGTTAAGGAATTTGATTGATTCAACCTGAAGAAGAGAGATTTAATAACCGTCTTCGAATATATGCAGGGCTTTTTTACCCAGGGCTGATGAGAGTGTGGGGACCACATGTTTTGTCTGCAATGAGCAGAGAAGGTACAAACCCAGGCTTAGGAAAACAGACATTTATAGCATTAAGGGCAACAAGACACAGACAAGCTAATGAATGTTCTTCTGGGGAATACTTCAATGGGAGAAGGGTGGTGACAAAAGAGAAAGACAGAAAATGGGACAAAACTATGAGAAAGTCCAAACTCTGCAAAAATCAATCTCATAGCCCCTGAAAGATACAGATATTATTCTATGAATTTCCTCTTTGGCACCTTGCTCCATTCTTGGACCTTTTGCTTATGCCATGCCCCAGAGTTAGAAACGTGCCCTCAAACTGTTTCCCTGGATATCCTGCCTGCTGCTCCTTCCTGGGCACTGGGTTAGAGTGTTGCTCACCTCTCTGCCTTCAGGTCTCCAGGGCCTTGAAGATATTATCAAGCAGCCCCTTCATGTGAGTACTCTGTCCTTAAAGCAGTCCTGTCACAGTATCAATACCTACTATACATCCTATTAGCCCCATTGATGGCTGAGAAATCTGAAGCTCTCGGCTAGTAAACACTGGAGCTAGGATTTAGGAGTCCATCAGTCAGTGCAGTCCACTGGTCCACTGACTGATGGATTTCTAAGGCTCTCTCTTTTTACTCTCTCCTCTCCTCCCCCAGAGAGGAGACTGAATGCTTTCTGAAGCCTGTGGCAACAGAAAAAAGAAGACAGGGCTTGCTTCTTCACCCACCTCTTCATCTTCCACTTCCACAATATGTACGAATTTCCCAACCTGATCTAACTGCAGTATTTATGACGGATGTGCTGCGAAAATCTTTCCAATTGCTTTTATCTTCAGCATTTTATTGGAGAAACAGTTTGGGGACCCAAACATACCACTGAGATCCACTGCCTGTCCTTTCTATTATTGTCTAGACTCTGAAAAACTCTCCTGGGTGAACACGACACCTGGATGGAAGGTGGGAGAAGAGCCTAGAAATCCCTAGGTCAGACCCTGATTGCCCCTCCTCTGGGAGTCTGCAAATGATGGCTCATTATCATATTACTATAAAGAATAGAAATAATATAAAAATTACATCACAATGAAGGGAAAAATATTAACTTATGTCCACAACAGGAAATAATTATTTACACAATTGAGAATTACATACATTGTTTTTTATGCTTCTGTTGCCTAGGCTAATTTGCTCTGATTTAAGTATCTGGTGGGTCTGTAGTGCTGTATTTACCAGGAAGCCCCATGGTTATTACCTATGATAAAAGCAAACACTAAGAGGCAGCCAGTGCTTCCCAATGATCCAGTGGGTAAAAAATCTGCCTGCAATACACGAGACACAGGAGACGTGGGTTGGATCCCTGGGTCGGGAAGATCTCCTAGAGGAAGAAATGGCAACCCACTCCAGTATTCTTGCCTGGAGAATCCCACGGACAGAGAAGCCTGATGGGCTATAGTCCATGAGGTTGCAAAGAGCCGGACACGACTGAGCAACTAACGCACATAAGGCACCCAAGCCTACAGCAACACATAAAACATTCTGAGAAGGTTTACTGCATGGGATAATGTAGGTAAAGTCCCTGGCACAGTACCTGTCAACCCCTTCTACCAGTTACAGATATTAGCCAGTTTTCAGCTTGAGCTTTGACAGATGTCTATTCCAATTATACCAAAGATCAAAACTGCATGACCAGAAATGACCTTACTCGTTATCCAGCCTGACCCCCTATGTCTGAGGTTAGGTCGCCTGGTTTAGCTAAAGCTCATACCAGTCAAATCCCATTATGATGAACTACACAGGACATGCAAGCAATGGAATTTTATTAGACAGTTAGAAATCACATTAACTCCAGCTCTAGCAGACATAAATGTCCAGGCTTTCCACAGTGTGTTAGCAAGAAAAAAGAATCCTTTGGCACATCCCAGAAGAAGGGGGTGTATTCACACAGCCTCACCCCCACATCTTTCCCTGAGCTCTTTGCTATTTGCATGTGGTGTAAAGTTTGTGCAATTGCTATGAATATCTTTTTTCCATTGATGGGACTGACTGGAGCACTTCAAATAGGCAAGCTGAAGGGATGCTTGATGGCAGAATAATAGAGCAGTGAAAATGTCAGCTGTGCCTCTTTGCAGCTCTCTTTTTCACCTTTTCTCAGAATACAGAGTCAGGAATTTTCACTAAAGAGAAGGACTTAAATGAGAATCAATGAATGTCCACAGTTTGAGTGTGACAAACCCGCTTTTCCCTGGACCCTTACCATGCAATCTAGGTAGCAAATGTTGTGGCTACTTATTCTCTATTCCTCTTCTCACCCTCCCAACCTTTCCAAAAACAAAACCACCTTTAGACCACGAGTCCTCAATATCCCAGAAGCAGGACTGGGAGAACACAAACAGAATGCACCAAGATCAGCTTCTAGGAAGAGATTGCTGGAAGTCCTTCCCACCATTCAGAGAAAAAATTCCAAATCCAGAACAGCAAGAAAAAAGAGGAGAAAACTTCTCCTTTTCTTCAGAGCAACACATGCTAGCACTTTACTGAGTCTGGCATGTGTCAGCATTTCCAAAGTAAACTCTGTTTTCTTTAGATGAAAGAGATAAAAAAAAATAGACTAAGAATTCAGTCCAGTGAAAACTGCTTTGGTCATTCACATGCAATAAGCTGTAGAAGCAAGAAGAAAAAAACCAATTGCCTCTGATTTATCTATTCATTCATTTGTCCATATCCTTTCCCGCTAATGTAAAAAAAGGACGTCTTCTATAATTTGCAAGTCATTAATTTTTTCAAAGGAAAAAATAACCAAGCCTCCCACTGATTGCCCAGCATATTGGCACAGGAAGTACATATTTAATTAATCATCCCGTTGCATATAGATTATGTAAGGGAAAAGGGGGATTGATTTTTCCCATCAAATGTTTCACCCATAATTCCAACCAGGAGACCACTGTAATACTGTGAAGTATGATAAATTTGAGATCAGTCGTTCTGTTAAAAGTAACACAAGGCTTTACCTTACTGGGTGTTTTATTTCTTAATCCCATTTTATTATATTTTTGCCCTTTTGCACATCTTGAATATTTCATAATAAATATTATTAAATCTTCAAATCTTCTACAATAGTTTTCTATTCTGGGCTGTTCAGAGCTGAGAGTAGAGAAGCAAAGTTGGAAATGCCAAAATGTAATTGCAATAAAGAGCAGAAAATCTAAGAGACCAATTTTGGAAGAATGTTTAAAGTTTTAAACCTATGCCAAATAATGGAGATCTATTATAGGAAGACTGACTTCTATTATGAGCTCCATATACACACAATTACTGAATTATTCTGAACACCTGTTGAAATCAGGTGTTAACAGTCAAATGAAAATCACCAGGCACACCTGTCAAGTGCATCATTTGACCGGCTCCTTTGTATTTGCTTGCATAATCCCCCCTCCATTACAGAATCTTAAACTAGAGCTTTATCCCTAAAATTCTGGGGTTGTGGCTTTGGCTTATAATCCCCAGTATTCCAGAGAGATGCTGTAAAAGGCCCAAGTCTTCCAGCCAGGAGCTGTGCCCCTCCCTTTGAACCACAACCTCTAATCCCCATCTTTTCTCATTGCCCAGAGGAACCTGCCTTTCTCATTCCATCTTTCTGCCGTGACATTAAAGCCAACCGTTCTGTCCCCTGCCCTCAGAGAGAAGAGGAGAGGAAAGATGGTCCCTATCACTAAGTTTCAGTCCTAATTCCCAACCTCCTTAGAGCCCAAGTCTGCCACCACCTCCCTGTTCTCAAGTGCATATGTTCATCCCAAACTCCTAATTTATCCCTCTTTATAGAAGTAACATTTCTATTAAAGCTCTAAAGAAATAGGATTCTGAAATTGACACCTCATTTATTTCATTTCTGACTACCCTTAGACCAACGGGCTTTACTTCCGTCCCACTGCACACACACAAACCCCATGCGAGCTTCCCAGGAGAGGCAACTGCCCCTCCAAAGCCCGCCTGGGCATCTGTGCCTGGGAATGCCTGCTTTACTGATCTGACTCTGTAAGATGAAAATCTTCCCTCTGCTCCACCAGAGCTAACAGATGGCTGGTCTCTTTTGGTACATAGGCATAAACATCTTCAAAATAACCTTTTCCTTTAAAGGGTGCCAATTAATTACATGTCCCTGTAATATGTCCCAGCCAAAGATGGAAGGGAAAGACCAAAAGACAAAAGGGTCAATGGATGAGAACAATGACGAGAGGTCACACTCTCCTACCTTCACCCGACGACCCCGAGAGATCAATGATCACATACACTCTTCCTTCTGGCTCCAGATCAATCTGCAATTAAGAAAATGACAGTAACTCTGTTAGTGTATCATGGGGGCAACCTGAGAGTTCATGACATTTCCAACCCAAACTGCTAAAACCTAGGGTCACAGCTCCATTCAGTCCATCAACCTGCAACATGAGGAGTGCTGGGTGAATTAGGGATGAAGGAGAATCAGCATTTATGGAATGTCTACTATGTTCCAGATGCACTAATGATGAGGTCTGATATATCCCCAACAGGCAGTGCCATCCCATGGGTTCCCAACTGGAAGAAGTTTTGCTGCACAAGCAAAACGTGACACAAGGAACTGCACGGGGACACTTGACACAAGGAACACTTATGGGGGGGACACAAAAATATCTGGAGACATTTTTGATTGTCATGACTGAAGAGGGAATGGTGCTACTGGCATCTAGTGGGTGGAGGCCAGGGCTGCTACTAAACATCCTACAGCAGACAGGACAGCCCCCACAACAAAGGATTATCCAGCCCCAAATGCTGACAAAGTCAAGGTTGACAAACTGTGTTATCCCATTTCACAGATAAGGAAACTGACCTCACCGCTCCAGGGTAAATGGCAATGCTGAGATTCAATGCCAAGACTGTCTCCAGAAGCCCCTGTCCTTTATATGACACAAATTGCTCATGGGAGATTTAAAAAAAAAAAGCAAAAGACATTATTCCCACTCTCAAGGTGCTTATAATCTCGCTGGAAGTTAAAAAAACAAAACAAAACAAACGGAGAACAATGCCAAACCCACCTTAATGATGAGGAACAGAAATTAACTGATATAAAGTATTCTGGTGAACCTGAAATCAGTATAAAACAGCAGCCTGGGCAAGATAAGGAAAGCACTCCAGATGAAAGCAACATCATAGGCAAAGGTTGGACATGTGAATGGTGCTCGTGCAGGTCTGAAAGGCCCCAAGCTCAAGGGTGTGCTGGCACCTATGTTTGGCAAACTCCAGCCTCTACCAGGGTTGGGAGAAAGCCAATCCTGCTAAAATTCTCACCACCAACCTTCTCCACCTACCCTCATGCCCTCGCTTCCCACCTCCCAGTCCAGCGAGCTACTTCTATACAGAAGCAGGCGATGAGCAAGGTCAGAGGAGCTGGGCCTCTTGTAGTCAATATCCTTCCGAGGTCTCAGCTGTCCTTACAGAGAGCATGTTCTCCATGAGAGTAGCAACTCCGGAAACCCTGGATCACCAAGTAACCCTGGTACCCACCCCCGCCTTCCATCTGCCTGTGCAGAGTTCCAGTTGGCTCAGTCGTGCCAGGCTGGACTCCTCAACAAGCTGTGAGTCTCATGAGGAAAGGAACTACTAGCCCCTCCCTTTATTTTCCATGGTCCAGCAAAGAGCAGGCACATATTTAGCAAGTGCTACTTAGGAAGGGTCAGCCTGGTAAACACCTCCTCCTCCTCCAAGGTCAAGGTCCGTTATTGCCTCCTTTCTGAAGCTTTTCCAGATATTGCCAAGTCAGAATGAATTACTCTTCACTTGTGTTCTCAGAGTACACACACATTATCTCAACCATGGCCCCTATCAAGCTATAATACACTGTCAGTATGTCTCTCTCCTCAGCCTGACAGAGACTATGACAATCCTATTTGCACCCCTAGTGTTTAGCTTACTGTCTGCTGGTCAGGAGACATGCCCAATAAACCTCTGTGGAAGTGGGGAAAGGCTCTGTGTCCCAGAGCCTATTCTGGGATTATTCACTCCTTCAAGCCCCTTCCCTAGGCAGGAAGGAAGGTAGGTGATTTGTACTAAAATGATATTTCAAAGAGGCAGGAGGGGAAGAAGAGGTAGCTATACCCGGAGCACCAGAGACTCTCTGAGGTAAAAACTCATGGTGGACTGATGCTGTTTGGGTCCCTGCCCCCAACATCTCACTCCACTCCTAATCCACATTCCCTGAGCCATGTGTGAGCTCCACTTTCTTTCCTGACTCAGCCTTTCAGTGGTTGAGAGGGCTGGCAGTTTCCCTCAGAATTTTAGTTCCACCCACAGGGGTCTTTGATGCCCCTCTCCATCCCAGACGAGGCCCCTGTGATCTTTTAAGCACACTCTCAGGGCAGCGAGGGAGGGAGGGCAGAAAGCTCTCAGGTAGCTCCACAGGGGCCACTCACCTGAGCTTGAGATCTTGAGTTCGGGGTCCAAACGGGAGCCAACTAACACACTGGTGATGCCAAAAGATCTGCATCCCTTCTGTCCCAAGAGCCCATGATTTTAGGTTTTTGGATAAAGAAAATGTTCTCCAGCATTCTTACCACTAGTACTGTCCCCTGCCACAAGTATAACCTGGCCGCTGCACTGAATTACAAACAGGAAAACCATCAGTCGACTCTACTGAACAGAGCCCAACCAAAATCCCATCCCTGCCACAGTTCAAAAGTCTCAGGGGCCCCTTTGTCCAAAAGCATGGAATTTAAATAATGTATGCCTCTTAGAGATTAGATCATTCCTATTAAACCCTGCCGGCAAAATGAAACACTTTCTCATATCCTCCAAGTCAAAGATTTCCCACGACTGTGGATTTCATTGGCAAAGTACAATGGTATCTGAGAAAAGCAGGGAGGGAGAGAGCAAAGGAATGAGATGGGCCGCGTGGCCTATCGGAAGGCAGGCTGCATGCCTATCTTTGCAAAAGGGGAGTGAGAGCTTGTGTCAAGGGGGAACAGGTCATTGATGATAAAATGTATTAGGATATTAACATTCAAGATAGCAATCAGAAACCATTTTAGCACCCACTGCTGCCTCAATGCCGATGAACTGCATTTCCAAACAGAAAAATAGAAATTAAGCTATTAAACATGCCAAGAGCAACAAAGAGCTTTGCAGCCTGGGCAGATGGCCGCGGAGTGCTGGCTGAGCCCCAGCAAGCTGAGTGCGGAGGCTCTGAGAATCCATCCAGAGTGATGTGACTTCGACGTGGATGACTGGAAGGGTTATCAGGTACAAAAAGGGGTGGAATGCGTTGCAACTTCATGGCCAAATTAGCTTAATCACAAATTCTGCTCACAATTACGTGCTCCGGATAATGAAGCAATGTAGGTGCCCAGCCCTGCAAAACCCCTGCAAGCTGAAAGCCAGCATCACCAGGCAGCTGGCACTACATAAAAGCAGGCTTCCTCCCTCCTCCCAACCATTCCCAGAGTTTCTTCTCAGTTCCTTCTCCCAGGCTTCAGGTTCCTCCCACTTCTCCCAGAGGCAACCCCATTTGTCAAATCGCCTTGAATCTCATGCCTTTATCTGATGCACTTTCCAAGATACTATCTCTGTTTTTGACTATGATTCTCTTTCAACCTTCAGCTGAGGCCAGAAGCAAAGCAGTAGAACCGTGGGGGAGATAAACACAACCTTTAGAGTCAGACCAGGACTGAATCCCAGTTTTGTCACTTGCAGGTCAGTCAATTATGTATTCTCTTTGAACCTCAACCTCTGTCTCTTCATCTGTGAAACAGGTTGCTGTGAAAACTCCACAAGACACACATACAAAGCACTTGGCACTTAGGAGCTACTCAGTACACAGTAGTTAAGAGTGAATTTGCTGGCTCTCTGGCCTGAAGCAAGCAACTATCTCCTCTAAGATTCAGAGTGCTCCTCAGTGAAATAGAGCCAATAATGGGTCCTGTGACACTGGGGCTGTACTGATGTAAAATGCAAAATCTATGTACAGTGCACAGCATGGTGCCTGGCACAGAACACTCAGTAATTGTTGCTGCTGTTGTTATTAAAGGCTTCCCAGGTGGTTCAGTGGTAAAGAATCTAGCTACCAATGCAAGAGATGCAGGAGACTTGGGTTTGATCCCTGGGTCAGGAAGATCCCCTGGAGGAGGAAATGGCAACCCATGCCAGTATTCTTGCCTTGGAAATCCCATGGACAGAGGAGCCTGGTGGGCTAGAGTCCGTGGGGTCACAAAACAGTCTGACACAACATAGTGACTGAGCCCGATGACAGTTGTTTTTAAAAAGTCAAGTTTTGACAAATTTGCTACTTAATCCTATGTGATGTTCTTTCCACTGTATCAAGTTCTTTCCATTGTATCAAACTCTCCCCCCCACCACAAAGCATTTTCTTGCCCAAAGTTGATGTTATTTTATATATTCCAGTACATCTGATGATTTTACAGTGCTTTGAGTATCAGATGTAGAACCAAGGTGAGAATGTTGCACCCACCCCTGGCAGGAAACCCAGGAGCAAAAAATGGCTATAGTCCCTGTTCATCAGAGGGTCATGAGGTGATTATGAGGCAAGCAGCAGAGGATGACCATGTATTGTCTGAGCACTTACTAGGCCTGGGACACTGTATTGAGTTTTTCACCTGAATTAGTTCACCTAATCTGTTTTGAGGGCTTCCCTAGTGGCTCAGATGGTAAAGAATCTGCCTGTAATGCAGGAGGCCCAGGCTTGGGCCCTGGATCAGGAAGATTCCCTGGAGAAGGGAATGGCAACCCACTCCAGTATTCTTGCCTGGAGAATCTCATGGACAGAGGAGCCTGGCAGGCAAGCAATACATATTCCCCACTTTTCAGATTGAAGAACTTGGGTTCAGAAAACTTTCAGTGGGATTCCCACACAGTGCTACTGCCTGGAGCACACAGGAGAGATGACTCTGATAGGGCTCCCATCTCAAGCCCCACCCAGCCCAGGATGTGCAGCCTCTGGCTGTCCTCTGTGGGTCCATCGTCCTTCTCAGGTGCAACCAACCAGCTCCCCAGCCAGGTCAGTTTAAGGCAGAGCAATGCCCTCAAAACCTCACCCATCCTCCCCTTCCCCTACTTGGGGAAGGTCTGGGCACAAACAAGATCTCCATTCCTGCAAATTAGGTACAAAGCAACAGGGAAAGAGCTCAAACCATAGAAACCAGCAAAAAGCCATCTCTGAAAAGTGAAAAGACCTACAGACACTTTTTTGGGTGGCGCCTGACCCTTCACAAAGTCCTTCACAAGCATTATTCATTGATTCCTCACAATTAACCTATAAGGTAACAAGTATTAGCAACATTGTAAGGATGAGAAAGCTGAAGTTAAGGAAGATAAACAGGCTAGTGAGAGCACACATAACAGCAGGGACAGTGTTCATATGGTGGTGTCTGGGGACCAGTCCTCCAGAGCTGAACAGTCAGGGATGAGTGGCAGAATCAGAACCTGCCCCCTCAGCTCCTGACTCTCAGCAACTTCTGTTCCTCCCACCACACCACACCGGTCCAGCAAGAACTCTGACCACTGGACTAGCACCCCACCCATGCAGCCGGTTTAGCTGTCACTGCTGTGTGTCACTGTACATGTCTGTGTTTGGGGGTAATGGGGTTTGAGACAAAGAAGGTAAAAAATTCATAGTCAAGCTTCCTCCTAACCATAGGCTCCATCTTCACTGAAGACCTCGAGGCAAACCTCTCCTCAGAACAGCCCACAAAGGTAACAGAGGCCCCATCTGAGTTTCACTTCCTTTTCCATCTGTTGTCAGGCACTAGGGCCTGGAAAGAAGCAAAAGGGAGAGAGTGGGTCAGAAAAAGATGACTCCAGAAAGGAGAAGGAGGAAAAGAGGCTGCACCGCCCCTGTTACACCAATTAAGCCCTAGATAATAGACTGTTTATTTCCTGGAGGAGGGTGGGGAGTGAGGGAGGAGGAAGTGGAAAGAAGAAGGAGAGAGAAGACTCGGGGCTTCTTTCCGAGGCAGAGGACCCACTTCCCAAGACATGCATCCTTTTTATTGCTGGCTCTTCACCCCTGGAGACCCCTTGGGCACACTACCATCCCCAGAGGCACTGGGCATGGAAGAGGCAAGCCAGACCTAGCAGGAGATCTTCATGAAGCAGGTGGCCTGCCTCCTAGCCACCGCTTCTGGAAGGCAGTAAACGTGGAGACCACAATGGCTGCTCTTGAGCAGCTGCTGGGTGCTGATTTTGGAGTTAGCAGCCAATTAAACTAAAGACTCTTCATTAGAGGAGTTTGCTGCTAGCTTGATGGGTAGAGTGCACTGGCTGGTTGAAAAGCAGAGGGTGCACATGTAATTAAATATTTTAAGAGTTCCACTAGGTTCACAGGCTTCCAACAGTACTTACTTTCATGAAATAAGGGGAGAGGAGGATGGCTTCTATCTCAAACGCCTTCCATGGTAGTGCAAAGATATTATGCAGACTTTTGTGTATATCCTGCAGGGCAAAACTCTGCCTGTCCAGCACACTAGAGGGATTTAATAATATTTATAAATGTTGGTGCTATGGATGAAGGCTTGATTTTAAACTGGATCTGGACAACTGAATTATGGAGATGATTTACTTGGGAAGCCATCACATAACCATGTACATGCGTGCTCTGTCATGTCTGACCCTTTGCGACCCCATGGACTGTAGCCTGCCAGACTCTGCTGCCCATGGAATTTTCCAGGCAAGAATATTGGAGTGGGTGGCCACTTCCCACTCCAATATTCCCCACTCCAGGGAATCTTCCCAACCCATGAATCAAACTGATGTCTCCTGCATTGGGAAGCCATCAACCTGTACACCAATGTTCCTAGTGGCTTCATTCATAACAATCAAATGCTGGAAACAACCCAAATGTCCAAGAACAGATCAATGAATAAGCAAACCAGGCTGCATCCATATGATGGACTTTTACTCAGCAGTAAAGAATGAACTCCTGGTACACACAACAAACCAAATGCTATGGGAAAGAAGCCAAATACAAAAGAGTACATACTATATGATTCAATTTACACAATGTTCTAGAATAGGCAAAACGAATCTATCATGACAAAAAGACTATCAGTGATCTCCTGGAGGTAGAAATGGGAACTGGATTCATGAGGCATAGAAGATGACTGATTAGAGATGAATGATTTTGAGTTTTGTATTTTACAATGGTAAAGTATACATTCAATTTTTAAAAAAGAGGCACAGAAGAAGTTTTGGGGAAGATGAAGCTTTTCTGTATGTTGATTAGGCGGTGGTGACATGAATGTATACATTTGTTAAACCGCATCAAGCCACACACTTAAATTGGATGTGTTTTTTTGCATGTAAATTATACCTCAATAAAGTCGTTTTCAAAAAAGGAAAAAAAGAAGACATCATTTCACATAAGGATTGCTCTACAATTTTCCTTTAAATAATAAATCATCTTCCCACCCTCGGGGCATTTAAAATTTCATATTCCATTTTTAAAAATAAAAGGGTTCATTCAGAGTTTTTCAAGAACACATCTGTCACCCAACATAATGTACACCTACCTGTGTAGGCATATATTCACACACACACCCACGTGTGCAAAACACTCACAGCCACCTTCTCTTGTCTTTCTGTGATCAAAATACAGTAATAGCAAGAAAAACATCCAAAATGTAGGTTCTCTGCTGAATTACTTAAACCTGTCTTTCTGTGTGTGGATCTCAATTTCCTCATATGCAAAACAAAACAAAACAAAAAAATAGGCCAAATGTTCTAGAATGGCTTTTAATGACCTCAAGGACCTAAATATCCATGATCAGGAGACACTTGAATAAATTATGGGAAATCATTTGGTAGGTCACTATGCAAGCCCTATAAAAAGAAGAAAAAGATCTAAATGTACTGACCTATATGAAACTATCTCTGGGATATATTAAGTAGGAAAAAAGTATAGTCTAATGGGTATATTATGCCAGGCTATCATGTGAATAAAATGGGTGAGCATATGGGTATACAAACACACACACACTCATACTCGTCAGGCAGAGATTCTCTCTAGAAAGAGTCTTAATCTACAGGAATAGAAACTATAGGATTCAGGGGCCAGAAATCAGAAAAGGAGCATTATTCCTTACTCTATGCTCTTTTGAACCATTTGACTTTTAAAATCATGTTCCTAACCTGTTTGCAGGGCAGGAATAGAGATGCGGACGTAGAGAACGGACTTGTGGACACAGTGGGGGAAGGGGAGAGTGGGACCAATTGAGAGAGTAGCATTGATATATATATATACACTACCATCTGTGAAATAGAGAGCTAGTGGGAAGCTGCTATATAGCACAGGGAGTGCAGCTCAGTGCTCTGTGATGATTTAGGGGGTGAGATGGGTGATAGGAGGGAGGCTTAAGAAGGAGGGGATATATGTATACACATGGCTGATTCACATTTGTACAGCAGAAACTAACACCACATTGTAAAGCAATTTTACTCCAACTGAAAAAAATCGTGTCCTTGTGTGAACTTGTCACAATATTGAAGTCAACACCTTTTTTCACTACCTGTTTCTAACCTACAATACCCCCGAGAGTAGCTTGCTTCCGTTCCCAGACACATCTTAAATAAACGCCCCTCAAAACTGGCTAACACATTGCTTGCCCATCTCCCGTAACCAGGTCCCAGATACCAACTAAGCAGCAGCCAGCATCTCCGTGTGAAAGCCCTGTTGGCTGAACTGGAGGCCTGTTACAGATTCCGACTCCCCACAGGCCACAAATGGATTCAACTCAGCTAGCACCTGCTTCCTCTTTTCAACAGGCTCAGAAATAGACCCAGAGAGCTGGCTCCCTCTGATGACAGAGATGGCTAAAAACAAATAAGTCTGTGTATATAGATGCTTCCCTTAGCTGAGAAAACATCCAAAAGTGCCAAATCTAATGCCAAGGGTGTGCCGTGGCTTACAAAGTATAGCCAGGTCAGAGTGTCATTTTCCTCTCTTGTTTCAGGGATGACAGTATATGTGTAAATCATGAGGAGATGCTGAGTACAAACAGTAGGAATGCAACCACTTACCCCCAGTATTTTGAAGTGAAAAATACTCACTACCCTTCTGCACTTTGCATTTTGCTTTACAATGCGCTCTCTCACCACGTGTACTTGTATCCATGTTTTATTCCATGTTTCCTAATTTTTACACTAAGCCAATCACAGTGAATGAATGTCAAGACTTTGAAGCTAGCCTAACCCCAGGTCTGCCTGTCACAAGCTGTGTGGCCCCTGTTTCAATTTCTTCACCTACACTTTGAGAATGTCAGTGTGACCTGCTTCAGAGTGTTGGGAGGATCAAATGAGAGGGTGAAGCACTCAGAGCTGGGCCTGACACACCGCTAGAATCCTCTCAATGTCAGCTGTCAAGTCGTTAGGGTTATTGCCTGCCTAGATTTTGAGACCCTCTGGGGAAGAGTCACATGTCCCTTTTAGGGGGAGGAGGGGTCCGCAGTTCTTGATCCAGGACTGGGCACACGGCAGGGAATCAGTAGAGACTCCGCGTGGAATTCAGTGGATCCACGTGGAACAGAGCCAAGCCCTAGTCAGGAGTTCAAGATTGTGCAACCAGAAAATTTATCTCCAGACCAGGAACTTTTCTGTCTCTATAATATCACAACTTAGCAGGACCTTCACCAATGGCTCACAAAGGTGTGCAGTTCCTGACTCCCTTCAAAACCTAAGACATTATAACTGTTATTTAACACTTTGAGCGTCTCAAAAAGACTCTTTTATCCATGCTAATAATCACAAGTCTAATAAACACCCTTTACTGAGCACTTCGCACATGTTATCTAGATGAGAGAGAGTCTTATTTTAACCATTTCAGAAACGAGAAAACTGAGGCTCAGGGATTTCAGTGGCTTGCCCACATCCTCACAGCTTGAAGAAGGGGAGCCCGCATTAAGGCAGGGCTCTCCAACTCCCAATCTAATGCTCCTGTTACCTTGGGCCCAATCAAAGGTAAGGACTCAAGGAGATCTTGGAGAAAGAACACATTGTGAGCTGTTCATGGAGCCCATGCTGTGTGCATGAAGGCAAAGTTGCTTCTTGGAAACAAGAATAGTGAAAGTAAAGCTTTTTCATTGTCCTCTTGGAGCTCATAGTTGAAGAACACCAATCCCACAGCAAGACCACTAGGAGGTTTGGACTATAAGACACAAACACAGGGCAGGATGCCCACGTTCAGGGAGTAAATGCCCTCCTAGAAATATTGCTGTATTGAGATTTTCTGTATAACAAGTCCTATTTGCCACTGCTTTGCATCATATCATCATTAAGTGACTTCCCTGGTGGCTCAGAGGGTAAAGTGTCTGCCTACAATGTGGGAGACCTGGGTTCACTCCCTGGGTCGGGAAGATCCCCTGGAGAAGGAAATGGCAACCCACTCCAGTACTCTTGCCTGGAAAATCCCATTGACGGAGAAGCCTGGTAGGCTACAGTCCATGGGGTCACAAAGAGGTGGACACGACTGAGTGACTTCACTTGCATCATGTAGTTGGAACCATGTCTGATGAGGAAAAGAAGGGTTTTATGAAAATCACAGAGGCATGAGAGCTAAGAATCATAAGCTACTTTGAAAACACTTGGTTCAAATAAGTAAAGTAATGCAAATTTAAATAAGGGTAAGATTTTTTTCTTTTGCCTATCAAATTAGGCAAAGTTTCTTTGGGGCTATGTATTCTTGAGTTATTTGTTTATTAAAATATAAACAAAACTAAGTACCATGATGTGTTCAGTTTTTAAAAATCAAAGCTACATGTGAACTTACAATGAGAGGCAGCAGTCTCTTGCCCCATACTCCCCAGAGGGAGCCAATTTTAATAATTTCTATTTGGGTTTTTCTAGCCCTCACTACAGTGTCCTTAAATAATATGTTTATACCTCAATTTCCGGATTTCTTATTTTAGACATTCACTCTTGCCTTGCTGCTGTGATAGATGAGGATTTAGTTCACTCACCACCTCACTTTACTTTCCTCCCTCTACAAAATAATTACACACTGCAATTCTAAATTCCTTCTGTATTCTTCTCTACAACCGCAAAAAAGCAATCTAAATGTCAATTTCTTGTTTCATCAATTATAGACCATATCCCTTGACCTTCCACATTCCAACTGGAGACTATGAATACTTCCAGCTCCACCCCCATCCTTCAAATCTTTACTGTTAGATTATTAATGTTGACAGGCGTCCCAGGTGGCTCAGTGGTAAAGAAGCCAACACAAGAGACACGATTCGATCCCTGGAGGAGCACATGACAATCTACTCCGGTATTCTTGCCTGGAAAATCCCATGGACAGAGAAGCCATGTGGGCTGCAGTCCATAGAGTCACAAAGAGTTGGACACGACTGAGTCACTAAGTATGCACGCATCAATGCTGACAATACTGACATTCTTTTCTAACTGTAGTTGAGTCTCATGTTTTGTGTATATGTTGGTTCCAACATCTGAAAATGAATTAATAGTATTTACATAAAATTATAACTTTGTAAATGATATCACATATACTTTCTTTTCCATGGGTCCAATGTGACAATGCATATGCTACTCAATGAAGAATATACCCAGCATCAAATTCAAATGGATTGCTTTTTTTTCCCCACTCTGCCTTTCTCAGATTCTTACGTTTCCCCTGGGTTCCCTTCTTTCAGGGTCTGCCCTTCTGGTGACCTTCACTGTCTACTTCTCCCTAATCTGGGCTGACTGCTCTGGTATCCTGCACATTTGTAGTACCATGATTCATTTTACTGCTCTACTGGATGCAGTCACTGTTGCTGGAATCCATCATCTTCCTTGTTCTGAGTTATTCCCTTGTTTTTGCCAGTAAAGTACATTCTGATTGATATATTGATTAAGAGTGCATAGAAAGCCAGCTTTCTAAGACCTTGCATGCCTGTCTTCACACATGATTGATAGTTTAGAGGTTGGATATAGAGTTCTAGGTAAAAAAAAAAAATCATTATCAGAACTTTTTCTAACATTAATATTGCCAGTGGACTCTAATATCAGCCTGGTTGCTTTTGTTTAGTAGGTGACATTATTTTGTCTTCTTTCTCTGGAATTTTAAGGTTCTTACACCATGATTAGCAATGCGTGGTTAGTAGTCTGCATTGTGGAAGTTTTAGGATCCCTTTTCATACTCAGAGTTCTGAAATTCTAGGATATGTTGCAGGGTATCTTTTTTTTTTTTTTTTGATTCATTGTACTTGTTCTTTGGATTTATTGAATTTGTGGGATAGGTTCTTCTATGTGTCCTATGCTATTGACTTCTTCATTTTCTCTATGAAATTCCTATTATTTGGCATACTCTACATATACGCCTTCAAACAGTCACTTGCTTTCAGCTGCACATCTCACTCCTGCCTCTGGGGTGACTGAGTGTCCATGCCTGAGCTCCTTGAGGGTTCTGCAGAACAGCTAGCTCTAGGCGGGGCTCTGGTACCCTTCCACACATGTTCTGGGCTGTGGCTCCTTTGTATCTCTATTCCATCCCATGGTTGCCACCTGCCCTCTCCTTTCTTTTCCCAGAAATGCACTGAAATAGTTTGTTGATGGAATCTTTCTGCTCACTTACTGTTATAAAATTGTATCTCCCATCATTTTACTTTTATATTATTTAATTGGGACCTTGAGAAGGCAAAGCAATCAACGTATTTGCTCCAAGGCCACCTTGAATGAAAATTCCAAAGACATATCATCTTAAATGATATTATCCAAGAGCAGAGGAGAAATAGGCCCCCTTATACACTGCTAATGAAGTGCAAATTGGCACAAAATTTGTAGGGCGGTTTGCCATTATATCCTTTGACCTAGCAATTCCACTTCTGGGAATTTATCCCAAATCACACATGTGCAAGGAGATTTAAATACAAGGATCATTATTATAACATTTTGAAGAGTATAAAATTAGAAACTAATTGTCCAATAATAGCAAACTATTTAAATAAATTGTAGCATATTCAAATCATTAGATACCATGCCATTGCAAAAAAAAAAAAAATCTTGTAGAATTATACTTAATGACATGGAAAGATATGCAAAATATGGTATTAAAAATGGAAAGAAAATGAAATGACAAAGGAATATGTATACTATGGCCCAATTTTTTAAAAATAAAATGTTATCCACAGAGAGTGAAATAATGCGTGATTTTTCTTTGTGCATATTCATTGCGTTCTAAACTTCGTCTTTTCTTCTACTTTCTACTATAACTTTTGTGATTTAAAAAGTCAAATAAACTTGTTGCTTGAATGACATTGTGTGGCTCAGTCCCCTCATTTACAGGTAAGGAAACTGAGGCACAGTAAGGTCAAGCAATCCAGTCAGACATCTCAATAAATTATCTATAGCTGAAAATAAAGACACTCAGTTATGCTGATTTTCACTGCAGAATTCCTTAAGGTGTAAGCTAAAAATGGGACAAATTATGTTCACTTTACATGCTCCTATAAAAGTATAATTTTCTGGTCAAATGTTTCACAGCACTACTCAATCCTAATCACTAGTTACAAGGGGTTAGTAGCTAGGCATACGCCTCATTTGGGGACAGTTAGAACATCTTCAGAGAAGCTTCAGTAGCTCAGCCAAATAGAATGTGCTAGTTTCAAAATCATTTGCTTTGACTAAATCTCCTTCTCTGTACAATGACGATGCCCTTCCTCCATTTTTGTGGGATGGTGTGGCCCACATTTTTACACCTTATATACACTGTTAACTTTTAAACTACCTTCCATGTAACAAACTTTCCTACCAGCATAGATTTTGTCAACCAGGTAATGACCAAACACTTCTGCTGTGATATAACCATACTGGGCTAATATCTAGACATTCAGTATCACTATCTTTGCTTTTACAGGAGTTCTTAGGAATATATTCTCTCATTTGTCCTCACTGTCCTATAATTTTTTAAAGAAAATTTATAAAAAATGTAAAATGCTGGTTCTAAAAAAACCAAGCATAGACCTCAAACACGTAATACAGAGGAAAATGGAATTTAATAGGCAGGTTAACATCAGTAAAATCTTATCCTCAATTAGATATTCATCAGTTGACTCTGTTTAATTTTGAAGGAAAACATTAAATTTTTAAAATTTTTAGATTTTGTGCCAAATTAGTAAAGAAGATAAAATAAGTTCAATACAATTTCCAGTTTTTTGGAATAAAGTCTATCTTAACATGTAACCTAACAAGCATGTGTGAATGTTCAACTTGGCTTTTTCTATAAATAAATGATTATGTTGGTTTTCAGATACAAAGAATATATGAAAGCAGGGACTATTTATTCTCTGAAAATGAGCAATTCTCCTTAAAATTCTCTGCTTGTTTTCTACATATTTATGAGGTTGCAGGCCTTGTAAAATGAACAGGCAAATACAGTTGGACTCACAAATCAGACATGCGTGTGCTGAAGTCCCACCAACATCTGAACTAGAAGGAAAGATATTTCCTGAAGTTCATAGCAAAGGGGATCAGAAAGTTGTCCAAACTTTGAATGCTGGAATAGTTCTGAACCTATGGCTTTCTCTTGTGGACATCAGATTTCCATATATTTTGGACAGGTACAGAAAAGACCTATATCACAAGTATATTGTATTACAGACCATATGAGAGGGACTCTCAATTCCATCTACTTTGTGAGGATAGTGTAGGGCTATCTCCAATCACTAATCAACAGAGGCAGGGATTGAAATAAATAGAAGAAAGCACACAAAAATTCCAAGCACAAAAAAGTCCCCACATTTTCAAAGGCATGAAGGAAAATAAAGTTCAAAATTTTTAAGTCTATCCTTAGAATAGTCAGTGCTTTGTTCACTTCCCAGAGTAGATGTAACAGAAAACAAGTTTCAGTTAATAGATCTTTTCTAACCTGTTAAACCTTTTGTTGGTTTCCCTTCAGAGTATTTCATGTCTTATTTGTCAAAAGGCGAGTAAAAAGTTTGGGTTTAGTGACCGAGTGTCCATTTATCTAAGGTCATCAAGAAAGGCCTTCTTGACATTCAAGGAGTCAGGCCTGCAGATTTCTAGCAGGAAAACAGGACTGTAACAAGCAGAGGGAAGAGCAAGTGCAAAGGCTGGGAGGTGGGAGAGGACTTGGCCTTCGCCAGGGTGGGAGATGGGGTGACAGGAGCAGAGTGAGGAAGGTCACCAGTGACAAGGTCCCAGAGGTGGGGGTGTGGTGAGCACTGGGCTTTGTCCTTGAGTGAGATGGGAAGCCAGAGGCAAGTCTGAGCAGAGCAGTGAGGTGCTGTGACTTGCACTTCGACAGGATCACTCTGGCTATTGTGTGGAGAATAAACCGTGGGGGCGAGCGAGGAAGCAGGAAGGCCAGTTCAGAGGCTATCATGATAATACAGTTGAGAGGTGGAGGCTATCATAATAATCCAGGGAAGATGATAGCATGACTAGGAAGGGATGGGACACTGGAGGTGAAGGGAAGTGGTCAGTTTCTGAATATATTTTGAAGGTGGAGCCAAAAGGATTCCTAATGGATTAGATGCAGTGTGTGAGATAAAGAGAGGGCTCGAGGCTAGCACGGAGTTGTGGGGCCTGAGCAAAACATGAAGCTGTCCTTGACCAAGCAGGAGAGGACCAGGAAGGAGACAAGGCAGGAGTGGACATCCGGAGAAGAGTTTGGACAGATATGGCTGGAGACACCTCTGAGACAGCCAAGGGCGAGGGAAAGTCCAAGCTTAAGATCTAAATTCAGAAGTCACTAGCAGAGAGGCAGTACAGAGCTAAAACCCCCGACCCACACTCCTGACATCCAAAATGCTCTATAAATTAGACTCTTTTTCGAAATTTGAGTCAAAATCCTTTGGCCACAAACCTTGACCCAAGCTGATACATGGCTATCTATTGTCTCTGCTTATTCCACTTAGTGTGAATACTTATACAGTTGTGTTATAGAAATATTAATTTGTTTGATCATAAACGACTGCCCAAGAATCTGCTGGGGTTATTATGGAACATACAAAGTAAATTCTAGAAAACACAAAATTCTGAATTTCTAAATAAATCTGGCCTTGAGAGGGTTGGATAAGGGATGAGGATCTGTAGATTGGGCCATAAGAACAGAGAGATTGGGAAGATGAGAGGGACCAGCCCAGATGCCTGAAAGACCTCCACACAGAGGCCCAGCCTCACCTGCCCTGGGTGGATTCTGCTTTGATTTCGTTCCTTCCTTCCTCCAAACCACCACACCAAACATGCACATTCATCCCAGACTTGTGGCAGATTTTTAGGCCTTGATTTTTAGCTTTATCTGTGTCTTCAGAAGAGAGGGCCGAAACTCTTTCTATCCACTGTCCCTGCTCGCCGACCCCCCCTACACACACACAGTAGTTTTTTTTAAAGCCTGATGTACCACTGAACTTGCTGTATCTGTTACAAGGTGGGGTTTGTGTGGGGGCCTCACAGGTAGCTCAGTGGTAAAGAACCTACCCGCCAATGCAGGAGACACAGGAGATGAGGGTTCAATCCCTGGGTCAGGAAGATCCCCTGTAGGAGGAAATGGTGACCCACTCCAGTATTCTTGCCAGGATAATCCCATGGACAGAGGAGACTGGAGGGCTACAGTCCACAGGGTCACAAAAGAGTCAGACACAACTGAATGACTGAGCAGGCACACACGCATGGGGTTCATGTGGTGAGAAAAAAAATGTAGAAAAATTGAAATAATGCTTGAAGTTAGCATAAAGGCATTTCCTGTTGCTGGGAAGCCTATCTGCTGCTGCTGTTTCTCTAACAGATTGAGTATCCCTCCCCCGACCATTAAACACCCTGACTCCAAATTCTGTCAGGACATAGTGGAAGAGGAGTTGCAATGGGGCACCGCAACTCTCAGGCCTGTTGCAAGAAAACAATGGAGTAATATGCTGGGTGCCTGAACCCCCTGAGCAACGTGCTCTCTTGGACTGCAGACAAGCAAGATCCCCACAGGGGAACTCTCGTGTGTTCTGAGGCAAGACACAGGAAAAAGTTAAGAAGATTTAGAACTGCAGCCAGGTAAATTTGAGGCTGACATAGCTACTGTTATGGAAGCTATTATTCCCATGTTCATTCTTGTGTATAAATGTGCTCTAGAGTGGGCAGCTCAGCTGGAGATAAGTAAACTTGTCAGCAATTAAAAATAAAAATGAAAAGGTATTCCCACTCACCAGTGCATCTAGCCCATCAATGGACCCAGGTTCTGTTGCCTTTGCAGGCCCCATGACTCAACCTCCTTCACCTACTTTTCCTGCCCCGGATGCAGCTTCTTAGGAAAACCTCTATATCAACCTAAATTGTTGGCCCATTCAACTTCTAAGGAAGGAAAAAAAAAGAAAAAGAGACAAGAAATCTCTATCAGAAATTCCAGGAGCCCCATCATTCATAAACAGATGAGCAACATTCAATGAATAAGAAAAATCCCCTTAGCGCAGGGGGTGCTGATAATTAAATATCAATTGGAAAACTGGTCATTGGTTATGATGACTGTTGAAACTGGGTGGTACATATAAGAGAATCCATTATTCTATGCTGTCTACTTCTACATGTGTTTGAGATGTTCCATAATAAGAGATAAAGAAGAGGAAAAGGAGAACGGAAGAAAAGAGAGAAAGAGGAAGGGAAGGAGGAAGTAGAGAACTTCAATATCCCACCTGGGCTTGTGGTCCACAGCTCATCCTAGCCTTTCTTAAAGACCTTATCTGGGGAGCAGGGCACCTCATTTAACCCAAGTCTTTCCCACTTCCTGTCCCAACCAATCTAACCCAATGCCCTACTGCAGACACAGGATGATTAAACCCAAGCCATAGATGTCTATCTGGTCTTCACCCCACCCTCTCTGAAGAGACTCCCCAAGCCCTTTTCCTGATCCCCTCATGCACACATGGTAGGCGGTGGGTGTTTTTAATGTTTTGGTCAAGATTCACATCGATAAGTGCTTTGAAGAAAAAAGAAGCTGATCACTTTATCCTTACTTCGTATGAGATATTTTCCCTGACTTCAAAGGCCATCTATTTATCCTAGATGATTAGGGAGCATTAATGGAACTAATTGTGTTAACAATGTGATTGTCCTGCTGAAGCCTGCAAATTATCCCTGATTTACTTTGATTGCCTCAAGATTACCTCACCACCACCAAACCCAGTAAGCTTCCATACGACCACACTAGGCTGTGCCCAATAGTGAGCCAGAGTGCAAAGTCAGCCCTCTGCAGGACCTGAGGCTGTGGCAGCTTCCAGAGTGTGAAGTAAGCCTGCTAACCCCTTGGCAGTGCCAGGAAAAGCCAGTGATCCGATGGGCATCTACCCTGGTAGTGCAAAGCTTGTGCCATGTCAGCCAGGCCAGATGCCCTGCCCTCACGCATCCCCGGGGCTGTGACCCTTTGGCTGGCATCTTGCACAAACACTCAACCAGCATAAGACAAGAAACAGCTGCCCAGAACACACACATCTCAGATGCCTCTGTAACTGCCGACAGCAGAGCTGGGTGAGCCCTCAGAGGTAGAACTGGGCTCAGGGAACAAACTGGGAAATAAACAGAATGCAGCCAGAAGAAGGGATGGAAAACCTGAAGTTCTCTGTCACAGATGGAAGATGCCCCCCTTGGAAGCCTGCAAGGAGCATCAAACCAAGCAGTGGGGGTTGGCGGGGTGGGTAGGGAGGTGCCGCCAGGGCCCACTCACGGCTGCCTTTTTGTCACCTTCTCCCCTATGACTTTATCACTGTGAGTGAAATTTCTGGAGTGTAACACAGACCCTAGTACCCAATTACCTAAATATGAGAAAATTCACCACTTGCTTCTTGAAATCAAGTTACTCTGAGTCTTTCGTTCAGAAAGCTATGGGTGAATCACAGGTTTCTTAACTTAAGGGGACCCAAAGGTTGCCAGAGCCTCCCTGAGAAAGTGATTTCAATAGCTCAGCCATTTGGAGTGAATTATTTGCCAACAAAATCCTACTTTTTTTCCATCCAAAAAGCAGGTGACAAGCCTAGCATCCCCAGGTGTATTATCTGAGGCAGTGGGAAGGATGTGATTGTCAGGCCAACTTCTCAAGCCTTAAGAATTGAAGATTTGGGAATTCACTCTAATGCTCAGAGACCTAATGGAGATCACTTCACTCTCCACCATGCCACCTGGGGTACAGGGCTTGATGACTGGGAGCCACTGCAGCAGGAAACTGGGCTCTTCCAGGACAGCTTCCCATTCATCTTTGTCTCCCCAGGCAACTGGGGTAGGGTGGCGGGAACAGGTGTTAGTTACAGGGAAGTGACTACCAGGACTCAATCAGAAGAGTGAAGAAGGTCACTGTCGGCACGTATTACTTCAACTAGAGCGCTTGCCGTCGCCCCCGCCCCCGCCCCCCTCTCCCCGTACCCCGCCTGAGAAAAACTCGGTTCTGAGCTAGAGCTCGGCTAATTTGAAGGCTTTTAGTATGTAGAATCGGAGAAGGCAATGGCACCCCACTCCAGTACTCTTGCCTGGAAAATCCCATGGACGGAGGAGCCTGGTAGGCTGCAGTCCATGGGGTCGCGAAGAGTCGGACACGACTGAGCGACTTCACTTTCACTTTTCACTTTCATGCATTGGAGGAGGAAATGGCAACCCACTCCAGTGTTCTTGCCTGGAGAATCCCAGGGACGGCGGAGCCTGCTGGGCTGCCATCTATGAGGTCGCACAGAGTCGGGCACGACTGAGGTGACTTAGCAGTAGCAGCAGCAGTATGTAGAATTTCTTATTACCCGTTTTTTCCTTAGGCTAACGCAAGTAATTGTCGACCACAAAAATGATGGCGGCGACGGCTTTACCATAGTAACAGGGAAGTCATTTGATGAACAACCCTGGCATTTTAACTTTAGTTCCGCCCTGTAAGGGAAGGGAAACGCGTGGCCCTGCCCCAGCGGCGTGAGTTTTGTTCTTTTGCAAAAGCTGTGAACATTCGGACTGAGAGAAGGAAAGAGTCGAGGCATCCTAGAGAATGAGGGTTGCTCACTGTCAAGACGTCAACATAGCGCAGGATATGGGGAAGTAACAGCAGAACAAGTCCGCCTGCTTTCATGTAGCCTGTGGGCTCCATATGCTTGGTGGTGAGGGGGCGGGGCGACAGAGGATGTTGGCAGGCAGGGTATCAGAAAACATCCGAACTGCAAGTATCTTTGATCCCTGGTACACAGCAAGCAGCTAAGAACCAGAAATCTGGGAGACTATTGCCTTGGCACGTGGAATCCAGGGCCTAGCAAAATGAAGGTGGATATCACTGGATAGCACTTAAACTCCAACAGTATGCTGCTAGAAAGCTGAGCACCAAAGAATTGATGCTTTTGAACTGCGTTGTTGGAGAAGACTCTTGAGAGTCCCTTGGACTGCAAGGAGATCCAACCAGTCCATCCTAAAGGAGATCATTCCTGGATGTTCATTGGAAGGACTGATGTTGAATCTGAAACTCCAATACTCTGGCCACCTGATGCGAAGAGCTGACCCATTTGAAAAGACCCTGGGAAAGATTGAGAGCAGGAGGAGAAGGGGGCGACAGAGGATGAGATGGTTGGATGGCATCACCAACTCAATGGACGTGGGTTTGGATAGACTCCGGCAGTTGGTGATGGACAGGGAGGCCTGGCATGGAATCCAGGCCTCACAATCCCCAGGTTCATGGGATTGCAAAGAGTCGGACACGACTGAGCGACTGAACTGAACTGAACTGAACTGATCTGACTTCACTTAGTATGGTTATCTCTAGGTCCATCCATTTTGCTCCAGATGGCATTGTTTTATTCTTTTTTATGACTGAGTAAAACGCCATTATATATATATATATATATATGTATATATGTATGTCACATCTTTTTATCCATTCATCTGTCAATGGACACTTAGGTTGTTGCCATGTCTTGGCTGTATATCAGCTTTATTTTTAATTGCTGAAACTTGGAAGCAATAAAGATGTCCTTCTTTAGGAGAATGGATAAATAAGGTGTAGTACATTCAGACAATGGAATATCACTAAATGTTCCTAAAAGTGCTGTAAAAAGAAAAAAAAAGCTATCATGAAAAGTCATGGAGGGAACTTAAATGCATATTTGTGAAAGTCCATTTGAAAACGGTCACATACTATATGATTCCAACTTTATGACATTCTAGAAAAGGCAAAACTATGAAAACAGTAAAAAGATCAGTTGATCAGTTGTTGTCAGGGATTAGGGAGGTAGGAGGGGTGAATGGGCAGCGTACAGAAGACTTTTAGGGCATTGAAGCAACTCTGTATTTTTCTATAATGGTAGATACATGACGTTATACATTTATGTAAACCCATAGAATGTACATCAAAATTGAACTCTAATATAAACTATGAAAAAAAAAAAAAGAGTGAAGAAAAACTTCACTTACCTGGTGTTATGCTTTGTTTGGGCCATTAAGTATCAATCATAGGACCTCGCAGAGGACAGAGGTCTCCAACCTTTTTGGCACCAGGGACCACTTGTGTGCAAGACAATTTTTCCATGGATGGGGGCAGTGGGGATGGTTTTGGGATGATTCAATCACACTACATTTATTGTGCACTTTATTTCTATTGTTATTGTATCAGCTCCACCTCAGATCATCAGGCATTAGATCTCAAGGTTGGGGACCCCTGTCATAGGGGATTGTATAATTATTAACATGAGCTTATGTTCTGCATAAGGGAATCACTGCCAAAATTAAAAGAAGCAACTCTCTTCACAAAGGGAGACTATTAAAAAACAAATGCTCTTAACCAAGCAAAAAAAAAAAAAAAGAAGAAGAAGAAAAAGTTAGTCTTATGAGAAAGATTTAGCCCCTGGTTATGCAACTCATTCAGTGAATGACATCGATTTGTAACTCTAAACCCACGGCATCCCCAACTGCACCCCTACCACCACCTCAATGGCCAAGCCACTTAAATTAACCAAGTCGAAGGTGCAAAGCCTCCCTTGGCACAAAGCTCTCTACTGCCCAGAGTCCTTATAGGGTATCCAACCCCAGGAAAAAGGAAGAAAGTAGCCATACAAGTTGGGGATCCTTGGCAGTTACTGTCCACTTCCAACAACAAACTCATCCACAGACAACCCCAACCATGCAGGCAGGTGGGGATCTCCAGCAATGCTGACATACAAACTTATCTACTGGGGCCACTTGTGGGTTCACGATTTTGGCTGCCTTCTCATTTTTCCCAAGAGCTACAGCACTTCTCTCCAGAGTTGGCTCAAGTTTCATCCTCTGGAAACAAGCTGCTCTAAAAATGCCGTGTGTGTGTGTGTGTGTGTGTGCATGCGTGCGCACACATGTGCACGCACATGCATGTGCATGCTTCAGTTGTGTCCAACTCTTTGTGACCCCCATGGACCATAGCCCACCTGGCTCCTCTGTCCATGGGGATTCTCCAGGCAAGAATATTGGGATGAGTTGTAACACCCTCCTCCAGGGAATCTTCCTGACTCAGAAATCAAGCTCACATCTCCTGCATTGCAGGTGGATTCTTTACTGGCTGAGCCATCGAGGAAGCCCCTAAAATGCCATCGGCCTTCCCCAAACTACAAAATTACTCTTCTCCCTTCTGGAGATGACAGGAACATGTGCTTTCCTGTCTCCCTGTGCCTTTGCATACACACACATTTGATATGCACAATAACTGATATATACTGACTTAACACAATACCTTCTGAAAAGATATATACAAAGAACTCGGAAAGAGAGGGCCCTGGACAACCACCAGACTATTCTTCAGCCTGTTCTCCCGGGCCCTTCACTTGAAACCATCCCAGCTTCTCCCACACTCTGCCTCTCCAATCTCATCAGTCACTGAGCCCCTGAATCCTTCTCCATAACCGTCTGTGCCTACCCTTTGGTGCCATGTCCACACTTGGTGCCAGTCCTCATAAAATCTGTCTGATAACCTAGATCGTCCTCATTCTCAGCACTAAACTACCCTACTGGAATCACGACCCATCAATGTACAATACAGAGGTCATCATGATGCCACTTTCACCAAAACGCCCCTTGCCCACAGGGTGACATTCAGTTCCTCAAGATGGCAGCCCACTTCTTCTAAACTGTCCCTGTGTTCCTCCTAGTCCTTATTTCCCACTGCAAATGCCCAGTGGTGCAGCCAGGCTCACATAACCATCCTGCAAGCTCCCCTGGGCACGCCTTAAACTGGGGTCCAATGCTTCCCTTCCTGGGGTCTAGTCTGTCTCCTCCTGCCTTCTCCAGCATCTTCCATCTGAGTCACTCCTTTGGCATGGAGCACTGTTTAAATGGTCAGGAACTGTCTTCTCACTTGTATCACCAGTCCTCAAAAGTACTTTTTCAAGGTACTTCATCCTACATTCTTCCTTCCCCAACCCCACCCCTATCCCTCAACTTCTAGGATTTAGAAAACATCCCACAAAGAAGTTCTTCAATAAACGTGTGTTTGCTGTTTGCTTCCACTCCACGCTGTGATGCTCCATCTTTTCCTTTAGCATCTGTAACTTAGAAGAGATAATCACTTCAACTTCTAGGTGTACAATGTTGAGTAAAATGACTCTAGACACAAACAATACTTTTTTTTTAAATTTTTTAATTTTTTTCAAACAATAATTTTTAAATGCTATACCTCCTGGAACTTCCCTGGTGGTATAGTGGTTAAGACTCCAAGCTATCAATGCAGGGGGTCCAGGTTCAATCCCTGGCTTGGGAATTAGATCCTGCATGTGGCAACTAAGACCCAGGACAGCCAATAAATAAATAAATATACGTTTTTAAAAATCTATACCACCTTTCCATATATTAACCAGCTTCTTTTTAAATTTCTTGTTAATTGAACGATAATTGCTTTACAGTATTGCATTGTCAACCAGTCTCTAACTAGTACAAAAAGGTTGTGTGCCTACAGCCTATGAGGTTACCACAGGGCATGGGTTGATGGGGGGAGCTTGAAGGGGGGAGTTATCCCAGACTTGAAGGGGGGGGGGTTAGCCCAGAAAGACTTCTTAAGTGAAAAATGCAAATAAATAGAGGAAAACAATAGAATGGGACAGACTAGAGCGCTCTTCAAGAAAATTGGATATACCAAGGGAACATTTCATGCAAAGATGGACAGAAAAAAGGGACAAGGATCTAACAAAAGCAGAAGATATTAAGAAGAGGTGGCAAGAATACACTGAAGAACTACACAAGAAAGGTATTAATGACCCAGATAACCACGATGGTGTGGTCACTCACCTAGAGCCAGACATCCTGGAGTGTGAAGTCAAGTGGGCCTTAGGAAGCATTACTACAAACAAAGTTAGTGGAAGTGAAGGAAATTCAGGCAAGTTACTTAAAATCCTAAAAGATGATGCTGTTAAAAGTGCTACAATCAATATTCCAGCAAATGTGGAAAACTCAGCAGTGGCCACAGGACTGGAAAAGGTCAGTTTTCACTCCAATCCTAAAGAAAGCCAGTGCCAAAGAATGTTCAAACTACCATAAAATTGTGCTCATTTCACATGCTAGCAAGGTAATACTCAAAATCCTTCAAGCTAGGCGTCAACAATACATGAACCAAGAACTTCCAGATGTACAAGCTAGGTTTATAAAAGGCAGAAGAATCAGAGGCCAAATTGTCAACATTCACTGGATCATAGAGAAAGCAAGAGAATTCCAGAAAAACATCTACTTCTGCTTTGTTGACTATGTGAAAGTCTTTGTGTGGATCAAAAAACGTAGAAAACTTATTAAAGGGATGGGAATACCAGATCACCTCACTAGTCTCCTGAGAAACCTGTAACCAGGTCAAGAAGCAACAGTTAGAATCTTACATGGAACAACCGACTGGTTCAAAATTGGGAAAGGAGTACGTCAAGGCTATATATTATTCCCCAGATTACTTAACTCATATGCAGGGTACATCATGCAAAATGCTGAAATGGATGAATCACAAGCTAGAATCAAGATTGTGGGGAGAAATATTAATAACCTCAGATATGAAGATGATACCACCCTTATGGCAGAAAGCAAAGAGGAACTAAAGAGCCTCTTGATGAAGGTGAAAGAGGAAAAATCTGGCTTAAAACTCAACATTCAAAAACCAAAGATCATGGGATCTGGTCCTATCACTTCATGGCAAAAAGAATGGGAAAAAGTGGAAACAGTGACAGATTGTCTTTTCTTGGGCTCCACAATCACTGTGGATGGTGACTGCAGCCCCCAAATTAAAAGATGCTTACTCCTTGGAAGAAAATCTATGGCAAACCTAGACAGTTTATTAAAAAGCAGAGACTTTGCTGACAAAGGTCCATGCTATGGTTTTTCCAGTTGTCATGTATGGATGTGAGAGTTGGACCGTAAGGAAGGCTGAGTGCCCAAAGAATGGATGAATTCAAATTGTGGTGCTGTAGAAGACTCTTGAGAGTCCCTTGGACAGCAAGGAGATCAAACCAGTCAGTCCTGAAGGAAGTCAATACTGAATACTCATTGGAAGGACTGATGATGAAGCTGAAGCTCCAATACTATGGCCACCTGATGCAAAGAGCCGACTCACTAGAAAAGACCCTGATGCTGGGAAAGACTAAAGGCAGGAGGAGAAGGGGGTGACAGAGGATGATATGGTTGGATAGCATCACTGACTCAATGGCCATGAGTTTGACCAAACACCAGGAGATAGTGAAGGACAGGAAAGCCTGGCGTGCTTCAGTCCGTGGGGTCGCAAAGAGTCAGACACAACTTAGCGACTGAACTTGCTGTTCAAAAAGCTTTAAAAGTCCTAAACACAGAGTCTCCCTGATTTCCCTACCCTAAGCCGGGCTCCCCCAACCCCTGAGGCTCAGAGATGCTAGCTTTGTGCAGTCCTATGTAAGGTGATCTGTTACCAGATCTAAACGAGCTCTCTGAAAGTGAGGGAGCCAGACCTCATAGGATTTCAGCTCTTTGTCATGGGGGAGAAGAGCCTAGGCCAAGTTTCTAACCCTGGCCTCGGCCACTAACATCCACACGACCCAGAACAATCTCTCAGAGCCTTAATTGTCTTAACCGTGAACTCCCACAGGGGAATGGGAGAGACCTGCCACAGTCTCACATGCATAAACCAGAATGTTTAGAATAATCCAGAACTCAACAAATAAGAGATTGAAGCTCTCAGTTTGAAAACCCGAAATTTGGCCTTTAGATTCTGAATCAAAACTTAAGGACAGGAGGAACCCCTAGGCACCCCACTTTCAAATAAGAAAGTTAAAATCCTCATTTCTGTAATTCCTATTGCCACAAGTCACAACTTCTCTTGCTGGCATTTAATATTCTTTAAAACTCGGCCCCAACTGGAATTTCCAGCTCTTTCTCCCACCCCCTTATGCTTCAGCCATATTGTCCTCCTACTGTACCAGGTCTTTTGCATCCTACCCTCCCTTCTTCAGCACACTTTGTCCTTTCCAAACCACCCCATGCCAAAAGCCCAAGTAAAATCTACCTAAACTTTCAGGCCTATCTCCACCCAAATCTGCTATCCCTCTCAACACTGGGGTCCATCAAGGGCAGGTCCTCTCCTATATTCTGAGTCCCCTCTCCCCACTGGGAAAAAAGTGCTCAGTAAACCCGGATTTTAAATGAAGTGCTATCCAGAAAAACTGAGACTCCCTGATGCTTCCATTACTTTCAGCTGGAGGATCCCACTGAGGATTCAGCCTTGGGTCCAACCCCCTGAAAACATCCTCCTTTATTTTGCTGCTGAGCTCATCTCAGTCCTATAAAAGTGTTACATCCAACTTCCATCTGCACTCCCCAGGCCAGTGATCACTTCCAACTCCCATTAAACTCCCTATTACTTTTCAAAGAAGTAGTCACCATACATTACGAGGACAGTGGGCTATGCAATGGCATGGCCCACACCCATCTTGATGCAATTATGTCCTTGTGCTATCGCTTCCCTGCAGTCTTACTATTGTTCTCCATTTACCCAGAGAGCTAGATCTGAAGTTTTACAGGAAAAATGAATCAGGACTTGCTTTATATGCCACACTTCTCAGCTCACCAACATGGTTTTCAAAGCTTTTGCTGGTGACTCTCAAGGCTCTGTGGTGAACAATTTCACAAACCAGCTTGCTATACAGTGTCACCCATAACTAATCTCCATCCTCCCCCCTCTCACATCCCATCCATACTATGTGTATGCTGCCTTTCCATCACCTGGACTCTCATCCCCAGCCCAGGAACAGGGAAAACCACATGCTAACAACCAGCCAGCCTGGCAGATGGTGAGCTGGAAGAAAAGAACCATCCCTGAAACCGCAGGCTCGGAAGGACAGAGCACTCACTCATCTCCAGGGCTGTAACTGATAGTGTGTCCTCTGGAATTAACTTTATACCTGGACTCATAAGAGTGGTGTTCTCCCTGACCACCCCAGAGGAAAGAACAGTGCTCTGAGCCAGGTGAGTTCTTAAGAGGAAAAGCCATACTACATAGTGCAGAAAGTGGATCCGGGAGCCAGACTTCCTGAGCACCACCTCCACTAAACAGCAGAGTGATCTTGGGCAATCAATTATTCCTCATTCTCAATCTGCAGACTAGGGATAACAATAGTACCTACCTCATAGCGTTGTTCTTAATTTATATAAAATGCATAGAAACTATGTCTGACAGAGTAAATATTTATTATTATCATCATCAGCATCATTATGGTTATTATTATTACTTCCTCTCCTTTGCTTTATTTAGGCAGGAAAGCAAATGCCTCACCCTCAGCACAGATCTTCCTGTCACTGGACATGACACTCCAAATCCTTTCTCCCCCCACCTCCTTTTTCCATCTCCTACATCTTGAACATTAAACATCTATTCAAGCATGCAAACCATCAAAGTGAACTGCTCTCACTTGCTTCCTTTCCTCAGCCAACACCCCAGATTTCTTACAAGCTACTGGATCCACTTGGTGGCAAATTCAAGAATGTTTATACAGGTTTTTATCATTATATGTGTTTCAGAAACAGACATGGTGAGTGCTAAAGCAGGGAAGAGGAGAAAACAAGGCATTAAAAAGATCAAAGACAAGTCTCCACCTCCTCGTCTTAAAATTTCAGTGGTAGCTCTCCACCAAAGCCAGAGACCCGTTGAGACTTCTGTCCTTCTGAATTCAGACTGTTGGCTCCAGGAGCTGGTCCAGGAAGGAGATAAGGCAGATGGGAAAAATTGAGGATGAAAGCAGAGTAAAAAGTTGAACCCCAAAGTGTGAGATGAACCCTTTAGATTCATTTCATAACATAGTCTCTGAGACGTGCCTACCAGTGTGCTGTCCTTTCTGACAAACATCTGTTATGGTGACTGAGACCCAGTGTAGTTTATTCATTCTTTGCTAAAACTTCCGTTGGGGTGTTGATCTTATAAATGTTATCCTTAAGGCTCAGATGAAAGTCAATGTTCAAATCCAAAAGGGGTGTGGAGCAGCCAGACTATCTATCCATCTTCTGAAGCCAAAGAGATAGAAATCTACAAGTCACAGGATTGATTTTTGTTTACGCCTTTAATCCCAAACATTTGGAATGACCACTTTGATGTAACAAAAACATGTCCCATGAATGCCAAAAAATAAAAACAGAACCTCAATTTCTATGTAGCAGACAATAAAGTTACCTTATGGACCAACTGATTATGCAAAGTGATTATGAAATTCCTACTGCACCCAAAGGAATAAAGGCACCATATCAATGCCTGACTGACTATTTTCCTTTCATACTTGAAAGACCAAACTGATTTAAACTCTGTAGGACTTCAGAGTTAACAAGGAGAAAGTCCAAGGAAACTGAGCCTCTCCTGATTCCTACCACAGATAGATGAAACCCTGCCTCTTGTTTGCCCAGAACCCTGAGAGCAGGCGGGCATCAGGTGCCCCTCCTCCTGGCTCTCAGTGGGCAGGTAGAGCAAACACTGCCCTTTCCTTAAGACTCAAGGACTCCATTCCTGGCTTCTCCTTTGTTAACTGGGTGGTGTCAAACAAGCCACTAAACCAAGTTCAGCCTCAAGAGCAGCACAGTTTGAGGGTTATTTGAGGAATTTAAAAGATAAAGATATTTGAAATTTAGTGCTCCGCAAACGTATAGTACTATTACATAACCTGCAACACTCAATAAGGAGTCAGCTGCATACTACTTTTATTCAAAAGGGTAGGGCTGCAGCTGTTAGCAGAGAGGAATGCCAGAGGGGGGCCTGTCCCTCTCCTGGGGTATATACCCACCCAGCATACACATACACACACACACACACACCCTGTAGAGATTCTCTCACTTGAGTAATTTCCTTATAGAACAGTCATTTCCCTCCACTCGGGATTTTTAGTAATAGTTATTACAAAAGTTCACAGTAGTTACTGTAAAAAAGAGAGATTTTAAAAAATTACCATAATCTCACAACCCATAAATAATTTGCAATATATTTCTCTCAGCCTTTCATAGCCATTTGCGTGTGTATTTATACGTATGTTTGTATGTATATGTATGTATGAGTGATTTTTTAATAATAATAGCAAACATAAATACTTACTATATGCCAGGTATGGGATTAACCACATGATTTTAGTCATATAATCCTCTCAGCGACCCCTGAGTAGGTACCATTCATCCTCCATTTTACAGATGAGGAAACTGAAACTCAGAGAAGTTAAGAAACATGCCCAAGGTCACATAGCTTTTAAGTAGCAGAGGCTGGGTTCAAACCCAGGCAGAGTCTGCTGAGTCACCAAACCAAATGTAAAACACAACTTGCAAATGTTCCCACTTGATATATCTTGAAAATCTTTACATTTTATTCATTATGTTTTCTAGTATCATGATTACATAGTCTTCCACGGTATGGATGAGCCAAGTTTAAATCAGCTGTTGAACTTGACTAATATCTGTATACCCACAATATACTCCAATTGGGGATATTTGTTTTCTAGTGTTTCAGTAATTTAAACAACACTAAAAAGAACACCCTTTATGCATATCTATGATCATTCTTACCATTCTTAGCAGTGGAATTGCTGGGTCAAGAGAACTGCATGTTTTTAAAGTCCTTGATTTTTTTTGCCATATTGCCCTCCTGAAAGATTTCATCAGTTGCACTCCTGTTTGCAGCATCTGAATAAATTCTTACATCTTCATCAACAGTGGTGGTATCCTTATTTCATTCTCAGAAACATTTTCAAGTGTAACAACTCTGAAGTGAATTACCCTTACCCTCTTCTTCTGACCTAGGACCAGTTCACCCTCTACCACTTAGGAAACGGAGGCTCACAGGAGGACCAGGGAGGCAAGGGGGAAATGAGCAGGCAGGGAAGGGGCATCTGATGCAGGGGTTGGGGAGGCAGTACAGCATGGGGAGGAGCCAGGGGCCAGAGCAGGGTTGAGGATATGACAGAAGGGAAAGCAAGAGCATGCCAAAAACGAAGTCCTGGCACTTAAAAAATAATTATAATAATAAAATGGCAGGAGCTTAAGAATAAGGAAAAGAAAGATTAATTGAAAACAAAACAATCAAAAGCCAGAAGTTTCACAAGAAGGTTGGAGTCGGACCAGCACTGAACTGCTTCTATCTGGTTGACACAGAAAGTCAAGCATGCCTCTAGGTGTAAGGGATAACGAGGTCCCAAGTTTTATACCTGCATGCTACATGCTGGAAAAGTGCCCCTGGTCTCATCCCCAGGAAAAATCACTGAATGATTTCCAAGGTCCCCAGGGCACCCCCAAAACATTAAACCTCACTGAAGTCCAGAGGATAGTCAGCAAATTCCATTCAGCCTGGTCATGTAGGGCAAATTGTCCTTCCCCATTCACAAGTCAGTCTGGGACTCAGGGAAGAGGGAAATGGGGCCTTGAAAGCAGAATCCAGAGACCATATACTCATCAGGGAAGGCCACACAGCAAACCTCCAGATTATGCAGTGTCAGGCAATGACAGTAGTAGGAATTTCAGTAGTTGTAATAATAGGCATACAGATGAATAAATACAAACATAAATAAAGATGTACCTTTTCAGTACTCCTCACGGGCCAAGAGAAAATGGTTAAATAAGAGACCCATTCCCATCCAGGATGTGTCTTGCCTTAACTGCCAGACTCACGGAGGTGCCCATGTTAACACTTTTATATCACTTGGACTGTAAGCGTTCACATCCATCAAGCCAGTATACCCACTGGATTGGTGGGGTGGATACCATCACTCCCATTTTTTCAGAAGAGAAATTGAAACTTGAGGATGATTTACCCAAGATCATCTAAACAGAAAGTGACAGAGGCACAAGTTCTAATAGTATTAACAACTTGGAATGCTGATTTTCTACTCTAACTCTATGGTATTCCTTAACCATATCTCCTAGTTCTTTCTTATAAATGAAATAGAGAAAGTGGGATATTTGCAGGAATATTCTATCAATAAAACAGTCTCCCTGCACGGGGGTTGGAGATGCTGATTATAAACTTCAGGTTATTTACATGATGATTTTCATTCACTTAGGCCACCTCCCCTCTGAAGTGACTAATCAGGACATGCTTTTTGGCCCATGGAGGGAACCCAGGAAGAAAACGACAGAAATCCGGGGTTGGAAAGCTGAAAGGAGGCAATGAAATACAAATCAAGAAGAGGATTCCATAAGACTTGTGTCCAGGGAGGAGATGGACCTGGGGCAGAGGATTCAAAACACCTGGGATCACAGCCTGTCTGCTATGGTCACAATTCAAAGAACACACTGCTTCTTTTCAGCTCTGGAACCAGCACTTTACCAAATGCATTTCTTGTTAAACACTGTGTGTGTGTGTGTGTGTGTGTGTGTGTGTGTGTGTCAGTTCAGTTCAGTTCAGTCACTCAGTCATGCAGATTCTTTGCGACCCCATGAATTCAGCACGCAAGGCCTCCCTGTCCATCACCAACTCCCAGAGTCTACCCAAACCTATATCCGTCGAGTCGGTGATGCCATCCAGCCATCTCATCCTCTGTCGTCTCCTTCTTCTCCTGCCTCCAATCCTTCCCAGCATTAGGGTCTTTTCCAATGAGTCAACTCTTCGCATGAGGTGGCCAAAGTATTGGAGTTTCAGCTTCAACATCAGTCCTTCCAATGAACACCCAGGACTGATCTCCTTTAGGATGGACTGGTTGGATCTCCTTGCAGTCCAAGGGACTCTCAAGAGTCTTCTCCAACACCACAGTTCAAAAGCATCAATTCTTCGGCACTCAGCTTTCTTCATCGTCCAACTCTCACAACCATACAAGACTACTGGAAAAACCATAGCCTTGATGAGACGGACCTTTGTTGACAAAGTAATGTCTCTGCTTTTAAATATGCTATCTAGGTTGGTCATAACCTTCCTTCCAAGGAGTAAGCGTCTTTTAATTTCATGGCTGCAGTCCCATCTGCAGTGATTTTGGAGCCCCCCAAAATAAAGCCTGACACTGTTTCCACTGTTTCCCCATCTATTTCCCATGAAGTGATGGGAACAGATGCCATGATCTTAGTTTTCTGAATGTTGAGCTTTAAGCCAACTTTTTCACTCTCCTCTTTCACTTCCATCAAGAGGCTCTTTAGTTCTTCGCTTTCTGCCATAAGGGTGGTGTCATCTGCATATCTGAGGTTATTGATATTTCTCTTGTCAATCTTGATAACAGCTTGTGCTTCTTCCAGCCCAGCATTTCTCATGATGTACTCTGCATATAAGTTAAATAAGTACAGTGACAATATACAGCCTTGATGTACTCCTTTTCCTATTTGGAACCAGTCTGTTGTTCCATGTCCAGTTCTAACTGTTGCTTTCTGACCTGCATACAGGTTTCTCAAGAGACAGGTCAGATGGTCTGGTATTCCCATCTCTTTCAGAATTTTCCACAGTTTATTGTGATCCACACAGTCAAAGGGTTTGGCATAGTCAATAAAGCAGAAATAGATGTTTTCCTGGAACTCTCTTGCTTTTTCGATGATCCAGCAGATGTTGGCAATTTGATCTCTGGTTCCTCTGCCTTTTCTAAAACCAGCTTGAACATCTGGAAGTTTGCAGTTCACGTATTGTTGAAGCCTGGCTTGGAGAATTTTGAGCATAACATTACTAGCGTGTGAGATGAGTGCAATTGTGCTGTAGTTGGAGCATTCTTTGGCATTGCCTTTCTTTGGGATTGGAATGAAAACTGATCTTTTCCAGTCCTGTGGCCACTGCTGAGTTTTCCAGATTTGCTGGCATATTGAGTACAGCACTTTCACAGCATTATCTTTCAGGATTTGAAATAGCTCAATTGGAATTCCATCACCTCCACTAGCTTTGTTCGTAGTGATGCTTTCTAAGGCCCACTTGACTTCACATTCCAGGATGTCTGGCTCTAGGTGAGTGATCACACCATCGTGATTATCTGGGTCGTGAAGATCTTTTTCATACAATTCTTCTGTGTATTCTTGCCACTTCTTCTTAAAATCTTCAGCTTCTGTTAGGTCCATACCATTTCTGTCCTTTATCAAGCCCATCTTTGCATGAAATTTTTCCTTGGTATCTCTAATTTTCTTGAAGAGATCTCTAGTCTTTCCCATTCTGTGTTTTCCTCTATTTCTTTGCATTGATCACTGAGGAAGGCTTTCTTACTTCTCCCTGCTATTCTTTGGAACTCTGCATTCAGATGGGAATATCCTTCCTTTTCTCCTTTGCTTTTTGCTTCTCTTCTTTTCACAGCTATTTGTAAGGCCTCCTCAGACAGCCATTTTGCTTTTTTGCATTTCTTTTCCATGGGGATGGTCTTGATCCCTGTCTCCTGTACAATGTCACGAACCTCTGTCCATAGTTCATCAGGCACTCTGTCTATCAGATCTAGTCCCTTAAATCTATTTGTCACTTCCACTGTATAATCATAGGGATTTGATTTAGGTCATACCTGAATGGTCTAGGGGTTTTCCCTACTTTCTTCAATTTCAGTCTGAATTTGGCAATAAGGAGTTCATGATCTGAGCCACAGTCCGCTCCCAGTCTTGTTTTTGCTGACTGTATAGAGCTTCTCCATCTTTGGCTGCAAAGAATATAATCAATCTGATTTCGGTGTTGACCATCTGGTGATGTCCATGTGTAGAGTCTTCTCTTGTGTTGTTGGAAGAGGGTGTTTGCTATGACCAGTGCGTTCTCTTGGCAAAACTCTATTAGCCTTTGCCTTGCTTCATTCTGTACTCCAAGGCCAAATTTGCCTGTTACTCCAGGTGTTTCCTGACTTCCTACTTTTGCATTCCAGTCCCCTATAATGAAAAGGACATCTTTTTTGGGGTGTTAGTTATAAAAGGTCTGGTAGGTCTTCATAGAACCATTCAAGTTCAGCTTCTTCAGCGTTACTGGTTGGGGCATAGGATTACCGTGATACTGAATGGTTTGCCTTGGAAACGAACAGAGATCATTCTGTCGTCTTTGAGATTGCATCCAAGTACTGCATTTCAGACTTTTGTTGACCATGATGGCTACTCCATTTCTTTTAAGGGATTCCTGCCCACAGTAGTAGATATAATGGTCATCTGAGTTAAATTTACCCATTTCAGTCCATTTTAGTTCGCTGATTCCTAGAATGTCGACGTTCACTCTTGCCGTCTCCTGTTTGACCACTTGCAATTTGCCTTGATTCATGGACCTAACATTCCAGGTTCCTATGCAATATTGCTCTTTAAGGCATCAGACTTTGCTTCTATCACCAGTCACATCCACAGCTGGGTATTTTTTTTGCTTTGGCTCCATCCCATCATTCTTTCTGGAGTTATTTCTCCACTGATCTCCAGTAGCATATTGGGCACCTACCGACCTGGGGAGTTCATCTTTCAGTGTCCTATCTTTTTGCCTTTTCATACTCTTCATGGGGTTCTCAAGGCAAGAATACTGAAGTGGTTTGCCATGCCCTTCTCCATGTATATATATATATACAAATTACATTTTTGACCCTGAACCACCAAGGAGTGAAGAGAAAGGGGTGGGAGTGGGGGAGGGAAACTGCTGTATCAAATATCCTGCATAATCCTCTTATGAGATTAGCACCTTCTTAAATGGTAATGAGGTTCTGGCTTGGGAACTAAATTATACCACTGGATAATTCTCTGGAGGAGAGGGGCATGCTTGAGTACATGAAGCAGGAGTGAAGCACAGACTTGTGATCCCTTGCTCTAAATGGGTGCAAATCGAGCCATTTCAAACCATAAGCATGGAGCTTTATATTTGAAAGGAAATTAGAACCTAACCCAATACCCTTGTAGGTTCATTTGTGGTGAAGTCATACTGCCAACAGCCTCCAAGCCTGGGACATGGGATGGTATTCCCCACAGCCCTTCTTGGGTCTCTTCTCCTCTTCAGGGGCCATCCAAACAAGCACAGCTTGTGGCTGAGGTGCTTCGAAACTCTCCTCCCTCCTCCCCCCTCCTCCCTCTCCAATCCTCCCTCCAGAGAGTATAAAGTGCCCCACAAGACACTGTCCAGGGCTAGGATATTTCAGCAACTCTGTTGCACCAAATATTCTTGGCGCTGAAATCCCTCCTGAGTGTGCCTGAGGCCTGAAAGAATTAAGATGCCTGGCTTGCACCCTCAAGCAGCCCAGACCCCAGGAGAATTGGGACTGGACATTTCCTTTCAAACTAGTGGGGATGCGGGATTATCCATCACTCCTTTTGCACATAGAACTACATATTTTGTCTATGAGCTTTGTCTTCCTGGTTTTCAGCATGAAAGATGCCTAAAATCCCACTGGAGCAGGAGTAAGCTCAGACCCTTGCAGCGGTGCCAGGAATGAAACTGGAGATCTGAACAGAGGCAGGGCTCTGACCTCCCCAGCTGTCCCCTGGAAAGGCTGCCTTCCTCACGGGAGCACTTCTGCAGAGTTACCTGGCAGCCCTTGGCTGCAGGACTGGGGGCCAAGGGTCACCGGTCACTCTGGTCTGGGGGCTCTGTCCTTCCTGGCAGGTTGAATTTGATCAAACCCAACCAGTTTGCCATTTCCGATCTCCAGCTCTGGCTTCAAGATTCTTCTCAATCTGGCAGCAAAGTCACACTTGGGTTCCCAGCCACCCACCACAAGCCTGGTCACCATTGCTGGGAGAGGTTGTTACCCCATGCTAATCTGCAATTGACTCACTTATATCTCATCTTTTTCTCAAATTAATCTGGGGACAGGGGCTGGGAAGGGCCTTTTCTGATTATTCTGCTGACCCTAGGGGCTCTGTGTCAATTTAAATGGTTTGTGTTGAAGTCACCGAAACTATACTCATTTTTGAGTTATTGTACATGCTCTTGGAGGCTTAGATTTCACAGATATGCAGTTAAACTCACCTATATTTATGCCCTAACAGTAGAGAACCAATGCAAACATTCTGGGGTGCATGGACTGTAGGCCCTATCAGGTACTTGACACCATCGCAAAGATTCCTGACATACACTCTACAGAGTTATTTCTGCTTACAGAGGAAAGCTCCTGATGGGCCATAATCTGGACCCTGCTCTGCCTGCTCCCCACCCCCACCCTTTGCTCTGCTCTGTGGCCTTGAGAGCTGGGCTTGAGTTTCCAGATGACCACCTCGCACCTCCCTGAGGCCAAATTTTTCCTTCTATGAAATGGAAAGAGAGGCTCCTGAGGTCCCTTCACGTCCCCACATCCATTTAGCAGGAAGTTGGACACGGGGGGAAAAAAGAATAAAACTGCCCTGCCCCCTCCTCTCTGCTCAGGGACAAACCCTGTCCTGCACCAGCACCTGCTTTGTGCCCAAGAGTCACCAGTGCGAGCCATCTGCACGCTCCAAAGCCATTAACCCCGTGAACCTCCTCCTGCTCATGCAGCCGGGGGGTCACTTGTAGGTCCTTTTAAAAAATGACCCATGACTGGCCAGCCCTAAGGCCCTGGCAGAGAGAAAGAAGCCTGGGAGCCCAGCCCAGGACCTCAGAGAGATGCCTCAGGGAAGGCGCAGTGGCCTCCTGGCTGGGGATCATGGTGTTGCATGAGATAATAACAAATTCCCTGAAGTTTTGCAGCCTGGAACTAGATGCCAGAGCTTATTAACTCCACCCCCAACAAGGCTCATTCCTGGGCTGCAAGTGGAGCCAGGAAACTCAGAAATGGAATTTCCAATAGCCATTTTCTTCTAATTGTCCTTCGTGTTTTTGCAACCAAACTAAGAACTCTCCTTAAGGTACTTGTCACCTTGCCAAAGCACAATGACCTTAATATGCCCACTGGACACTGAAACATTCACCTGGTATATTGTTATTTTGCTAGTGTGTGTTGTTTCACATGCCTCTTTCTACCCCTAGATTATAAGTCACACAAGAGCAGAAAACAGTGCTACTAACATTTCTGTGTTTTCATTCCCACCACCTCACCTACTGTGTGGCCACCTATGGGCTCCAGGCCCTGTGCTGGGGACTTTACAAAAGACACGGCACATTTCATGACCATCACTTGCTGAGATACTACTGCTATCATTTCATTGCACTGACCATGTTCCAGGCAAATTTGTTATGTGTTTTGCACCTACTAATTCATTTACTCCTCAAAACAAGCCTATGTGATGGGCACTAATATTACCCCCACCGTACAGCAAAGGACACTGAGAAACAGAGAGGCTAAGTCACCAGCCTGAGATTATCCAGCAGGTGGGAGGGAGCCAGCAGTTCTGGAGTTGGAGCCCTTCACCATCACAGTGCACTGCCTCATGCCCTGCTGTCCTTGGCACAGGGCTGACACACACCAGTGCTGCATAAATACTGGCTTTACTGGCAAACAGTTCCTCAGTTCACTCTTCAGTTTCATGTTTCAGACAGCCTCTCTGCTGCCTATGATAGAATTTCCTGCATGAGATCTGAGACACATGGCTTCTTCTCTCAGTGTGTAATAATAATCCTTTGCATTTGATCAGTGCTTTACATTTTTTTCAAGTGCCAACAGATCACCTCTCCCCCAAACACAAATTTGAGGATGTTCTTGTAAGGTAAGTAGAATAAGTGCATGCAAGCCTCTTTTACAGAGGCAGAACCTTTACCCAGAGAGGTAGCATGACTCACCCAAAGTCACATAGCTTTTCAGGGTTGAGGCTGAGGTTAAGGATAAAACCCAGGCTTCCTACCTCTTGGTTCACTATTCTTCCCACTTTGGGAAGAAATGACTACAAACACTGTCAGGAGATTTGCCCTGTAGTGGAATCTCTCAGACAGGAAAATGTGGCTATGGATATAAATGGGGGTGGGGGATGGGGCTAGAGATCAAGAAAGAGGTAAATATGAGAGGATGTGCAGAAATGTGGAGATATCTATAACAGCTATCATTATTTTATTTTTTAATTTTTTTTTGGCCACACCAAGCAGCATTGGGATCTTAATTCCCCAACCAGGAATCAAACCCATGCCAATTGCAGCAGGAGCATGGACTCATAACCCTGGACCATCAGGGAAGTCCCAGCTATTACAATTTTAAAATGTTATTTAAAACATTTTAAATAGCACTGATGGGAGTCAAAAGACTTTTTTTTTTAATTTTAAAAATAGTATCAACATTTTAAAATAATATTAAATCTCAGTGATTCAGAATTCAAGAATCACAAAAGGCTATGCAGTTAAAAATCTCTGTACCATGGGTTTTGATTCCAGGGCCCATCTTCTCCAAGCTCCTCTCTTTTTTCCATACTTGGATGACCCTACTGTAACAATTCAGAAAGCCTACCTACAAGCCACACATGATGGCCATTTTTTCTTCAAGCCATACGTGATGGTGACTTTTATTTCATTGACAATAGATAATACATGAACACTGTTCAGGTTTAGAAAGTACCAAAAAAACAATTATAATGAAAAATCAGCGTCCTTTTTCCCTCTGGCCTCCAGTTACCCAGAAACTGTTACTTCTTTCCCTTATTCTTTTCAGTGAGAACTTATGTATTTACAAGCATATCCATACATTTTTCCAACTCAGATTGTAGACTGTTATGCATACTTTTCTGCATGCGTGTTTTTCACTGAACAATCTATCTTAGAGATCTTTACATCTGTACTTACACAGCTCCTTCCTTTTAATGGTTACATAATATTTCATTGTATGGACATACCACAATTATCTGATGGATCTTTAGTTGCCTCCAACTGTCTGCTATTAAGAACAATGCTGAAGGGATGGGATGGGGAGGGAGGTGGAAGGAGGGTTCTGGAAGGGGAAAACATGTACACCCATGGTGGATTCATGTCAATATATGGCAAAACAAATACAATATTGTAAAGTTAAAAAACAGAAAATAAACTAATTAAAAAAAAAAAAGAACAATGCTGCAGTAACCATAGATCATGGCTGCACAGAGGCTGCTAGGTCTCCCCAATATCTGTGGTCCCTTTCTTCCATACAAGAGAATTTTACAAAGGCCACATTTCCCAACCTCTCTTGCAAATAAGTAGGGCCATGTGAGTAAATTCTGGCCATGAATGTAAGCAAATGCATTATTTGGCAATTTTTAGGAACTTTTCTTGTGAGAAAGCAGATGTACTCCCTTTACTTGCTTCATCTTTATCTCACCAGGAAAATTTGTGAAATGAACAAAAATAGTTACTGGTGTCCTGTCCGGGGCCCACTTCTGTATTATATCAGATTTAGGGTGCCTTTGAGCCACTTTACAACTCTGTGAGTGGTAGAATACTGTCAATAATATGAATGATTTCCATTCATAAAAATACAAATTATGTCAGTAGAAATGAAGTTGATATTGCAGTAAATATTGACCCAATTTACATCTAATTATAAGCTCATTTCAGCACTCTTGGTGGCCTATATATGTGTATGTTCCGTTTTCCTTTAAACCAACTATGACATCTTACTAGTCCCCTCATTGAGTCAAACAAAATATTTACAATGCTTTTATTTTTACATTTGCATGACAGCTATGATTTTATCTTAAAAATTATCTTTTAATAATCCTTTACTCCATCCTGCTGCTTGGAATACAGATGTTTCCATCTTGGACAATGAGATTAAGAACAACCCTAAACAAAAAGAGCCCAAGTCCGAGACCTGGGAGTACTCCACCTACTTTAGACTTCATCTAGGCTTTTACGTGCAAGAAAAACACATGTCTATCTTCAGTGACTATTATTCAGAGTTTCTGTTAGAGTGAAACCTAACAATGAAATGACTTCTAAGAGAAATTTTTACTAATAGAATACGTCATGATTTCATCTTTGTGCAAATTTTACTTTAGACTATCTTGGCAGACATCATTAATCAATCCCCTCAGAGCCCTTACTCAAAATGCTTCTTCAGGTCACAATCTAAGTGGTCATTAGTATCAAAAAGAGCTTTGAATGACATGTAATTACCATTCTTGCTACAGGATAACAAATTAGCACAATTTTCTCAATTGTCCAGATTCTAACACAAACTTACTGATTTAGACCCCATCTTACTCCTGAGAAGATTTAGATCAGAAAACTATAGGGACCTATGTGAAGGCCTGTAGAATTTTAGGACTGGAAGTAGGGAATGTCTCAGCCATTCCCACCAGCCCAGGATACACCCCCAATCCAAGGTCCCAACCTCACAACAAGTTCACTCAAAATCTCATACCCACAAAAGTCACAGAGGGAATAAGTCACCTGGATGGATGAGTACCACTCAGTGCTAGATTCTGAGCCAGGGTACAGTCATGATTTAGAAATACTGGCCTGCCAGTGGGTAGGAAGCAGGATATACAAAGAGATCCCAAGCAACATTTCTACACATGCCCATCCCAAGCATAGCTGGAGATAAAGCACTAAGCTAGGATCAGGGAAGAAGCACCCCTTCCAGCTCTGCTCCTAGTGAGCTCTCCTTCACTGGGTCTCAGATAACTCAGCAGAGATGGCACTAGATGATTCCCAGGCCTAAAAGTATATACAATGTTCTGCCTAGAACAAAACACAGTCTCAGCAGCCTTGAGAGCATCTTTAGCGCAGCAGGGCCAGGGACAAAGGCAATCCTCACATCCACCCCCACCCCCAGGCTGTGGGGGCTTCCAATCCTGGAGGTTCCTTGGCCGCTAGCTCAGTGGCAGAGGAAGGGCTGGCAGAACTAGTGACTTTGATGTCCTCTACAGTCTAGAGACTGTACACAAACAGGAAACTGGGAGAGGTGATAATTGTTTAATCAGCTCTCCAGCAACACCTGTTGTGTTGAGTTCCTCTAATATGAAAAGCCAGGTGTACAGGGAATAACACTTTCCTGTGGTGGTTAGTGTTGATCGCGATGTACCGTCAAAGATGACAGGAACAGTATTCCCCTGACAATTTTCTACAGTTTGTTTTCTCAAACTTCCAAGCCTACAAATGTCCTTTGATAAAGTAGGTACTCATCAGGGTAAAAAACACACTGAAAGTTGAAAGGGAAAGAAAGAACTGGAAGGCTCACTCCTTGCCAGCCAAGCACCTACAACTCAAGTTTCGGTCTGGACCAACTTCCAGAGAAGTTACCTGGTGATAAAAGCTGTGGTAAGCAGGTGGGATCCTAAAAGTTATAAATGATCAGAGAGAGAGTGACCATGGACTGGGGTGACCCAGAGTACTCTGGGTAAGCTGAATTATGAGGGCAGCCTTGTAGGATGGATAAGACCCCAATTAAGTAAAAGAAAGAACATATCAGGTGCAGGGGGTGTTACAGTGAGGGAGTGAGAGTAGAAATGTCCCCTGTATTTTCAAAAGGGAGACTAGTCTGGCTGGAGCAGAGTTTGTATTAAATCAGGGAAGAAAAAGCAGAAACAGAGGTGGGGGCTGGAGCATTGGTCCTCAAACTTGTGTGTATACTAAAGGGTTTGTTGAAGTGTAGCTTGCTGGGCTCCACCCCCAGGGTTTCTGATTTAGGACTCTGGGGTGGAACCTCAGAATCTGCACTTCTAACAGGGTATCAAGTGATGCTGATGCTGCTGGTCCAAGGACCATACTTTTGAGAACCGTTGGACCAGACTGTAGAGGGCCATGAATCCTGCACAGCTGGGAGCTCCAGAAGTCTTTCCCCAGGGGAGAGATGGAATGGGAGCGGTGCTTTGTTTAATTTGCACCCTGCTCTCTTCCATTTCTATGAATAGCTTTCTGCCCTTTTCTATTGTCTGTTTTTATAGAAATGGGATCAGTAGACATCAACCACTACCTACCACCTCTACCACACTCCCACTTCTCATTTCTGTGTTGCTTTAAACAGAAATTAGCAGTCGTGATTCTGCGCCATAAACAGAAACCAGAAAACATGGTTTGGTTGAAGATTTCACTTTCTTTAAAAATGCCAAATGAGTGTAAGAAGCCCAGCTGGGATCATTCCAGTGTTACTATTTGTGAATACCTACATGCCATACACAATGCTTCATACTTTATGTACATTATTGCAAGGTAGGGATTATCGTTCTCCTTTATAGATGAAAACCCTGAGGCTGAGACGAGGTAAGTGGCTGGCTCAAGATCACATCTGATAAAAGATGGAGTCAGTACGCAGAACCAAGGTCTACCTGCTCCCCAGCCCATGCCAAGCCTTCACCCTATGGCCTGTCCTTCTCCATCCACTCAGACCTGCTGAGAGCTCTTAGATGCTGCTTCAGCCCTATATAATCAGCCTCAGTGAGGACTGTCTACAGGGGATCTCTAGGCAAAATGTGCACAGGGACTCAACTTCTAAACCAGTCTCTCAGAAGTTCTGAGTGTCAAGCCCCCATCCCTCTGCAAAAAGCTCCTGGGGTTTCAGGGCTTCACCAACCTCTCTCCTTAGGCCCCTGACATACACACATGGTCTCTCCTGGCACACTCTCTTTGCCTCCCTCAGGTCCACCCTCATCTGCACTCAACCTGAGAACAATCAAGTTATCTGAGTCAAATAAGCCAGTCACAAAAGGAAAAATAGTGTGATTCCAATTATACAAGGTACTTGAGTACTCAAATTCATACAGTCAGAAAGCAGAATGGTGGTTTCTAGGGGCTGGAGGGAGGGGGAATGGGAGTCAGTATTTAATGAGTACAGAGTTTCCTTTGGAAACAATGAAGAGTTCTGGAGGTGATGGTGGTGATGACTGTACAATGATAGGAACATACTTAATGCCACTGAACTGTATGCTTAAAAATGGTTGAGACAGTAAATTTTATATTACGTGTATTTTACCATAACTTAATAAATAAGTGAATGGAGCGTCCAGTAATAGAGGACAACTAAATCTCCTGAGTTCTGCTCCAGCTACCCTCAGTTCAGTTCAGATCAGTCACTCAGTCATGTCCGACTCTTGGCAAACCCCATGGAGTGCAGCACACCAGGCTTCCCTGTCCATCACCAACTCCCAGAGCCTACTCAAACTCATGTCCATCGAGCCAGTGATGCCATCTAACCATCTTATCCTCTGTCGTCCCCTTTTCCTCTTGCCTTCAATCTTTCCCAGCATCAGGGTCTTTTCACATGAGTCAGTTCTTCCCATCAGGTGGTCGAAGTATTAGAATTTCAGCTTCAGCATCAGTCCTTCCAATGAATATTCAGGACTAATTTCCTTTAGGATGGACTGGTTGGATCTCCTTGCAGTCGATGGGACTCTCAAGAGTCTTCTCCAACATCACAGGTCAAAAGCATCAATTCTTCGGCGCTTAGCTTTCTTTATAGTCCAACTTTCACATCCATACATGATTTCGGGAAAAACTATAGCTTTGACTAGATGGACTTTTGTTGGCCAAAGTAATGTCTCTGCTTTTTAAAATGCTGTCTAGGTTGGTCATAGCTTTTCTTCCAAGGAACAAGTGTCTTTTAATTTCATGGCTGCAGTCACTATCTGCACTGATTTTGGAGCCCAAAAATGTGAAGTCTGTCACTGTTTCCCCATCTATTTGCCATGAAGTGATGGAACCGGATGCCATGATCTTATTTTTCTGAATGTTGCATTGTAAGCGAAATTTTTCACTCTCTTCTTTCACTTTCATCAAGAGGCTCTTTAGTTCTTGTTCACGTTCTGCCATAAGGGTGGTGCCATCTGTGGATCTGAGGTTATTGATATTTCTCCAGGCAATCTTGATTCCAGTTTGTGCCTCATCCAGCCCAGCATTTCTCATGATGTACTCTGCATATAAGTTAAATAAGCAGGGTGACAATATACAGCCTTGACATACTCCTTTCCCCAATTCCAATGGGAATACTAGACCACCTGACCTGCCTCCTGAGAAATCTGTATGCAGGTCAGGAAGTCTAGTATTCCCATCTCTTTAAGAATTTTTCACAGTTCGTTGTTATTCACACAGTCAAAGGCTTTGGCATAGTCAATAAAGCAGAAGTAGATGCTTTTCTGGTATTCTCTTGCTTTTTAGATGATCTAACAGCTGTTGGCAATTTGATCTCTGGTTCCTCTGCCTTTTCTAAATTCAGCTTGAATGTCTGGAAGTTCATGGTTTACGTACTATTGAAGCCTGGCTTGGAGAATTTTGAGCATTACTTTGCTAGCCTGTGAGATGAGTGCAATTGTGCAGTAGTTTGAGCATTCTTTGACTAGCTAGCCTACATCTCCTACAAGTACTGTTCACAGAGATGTAGCAGGAGGGGGAAGTGAACATGAGCTGAATGAGAGATGGACATGCTTGAGCATGGCTGGGGGGGTAGTCCCACTGGTGTGCCAATCACAGAGTAGTAACACTGTGTATGTGCTGGGTGCTCTTCAGTCCCTAAGCTTTCTCACACATGTGGGCTTGTCTGGTTGGTGACCTGATGACCTGACCAGGGTCCCCAGAGCAAAATACTTCTAGAATATACTTTCTCAATGATGTACTTGTGGTAAAAGAACTTTCTCCATGAAGCTTGGAATGAGAGCCCCAGCCTCACTTCGTATTTCATGGTCTGCTAAAAGCCCTTGAACTCAGTTTAGGAAATACTGATAGAGTAGGACATGGGAGCCCAAGGGCATTGGCGTGGACACTCTGGATGGTGGTGTGACCTTGGGCAAGTTCCTTGGCTTTGCTAAGGGTCATTTCTTTCCATGTGACACAGGAATGCTGTGATAGGACCAAAAAGATAGTGCATGCAAATACTTAGCACAGGTTCCAGATAAGTGAAAGTTCTTTAAGGAACTTTAATTGCGAGATCTGTTCTTTTGAGACTAGGTCCTGTCCTCCAGAAGTCATGGCCCAGGAACACAGATGAGGAAAGGGAAAAGGCAAGTAAACAGCAGCATGGTGGGCTGAGTCGGCATGGACGCTGAACCCAGCCAAGAAAGGAGGACTCATCTCAAATTGTGTCACTTTTCCTCACCAGGCTCTAAATTCTTCTTAAGAGGCTGTATGCATAGTGGTGAAGAGCTTACAACCATGCAGCTAGCCTGGATTTGAATCCATGTGTGATCTTGAGCAAATTACTTACCCTCTCTGTGCCTCCTTTTTCTCATCTATAAAATAGTGATCATAAAAATAAGGTCTAACTCATAGGATTCCTATAAAGATTTGGATAAATATCAATGCTCAAAATTCTCAAAAGAGTATCTAAAAAGGAAATAGAGATATTTATGGCTTAGCTAGTCTAATTATTAGGTCTTTGACTTTTCTTTTGTATTCTCTTCTCCTTTGCTTCCAAATATTTAACCTCATTCTAGAATGATTTAGGCAGCAGACCTGGGAACATACAGTAAGTACTCAAAAAAATATAAAATTAAAAAAAAAACAAAAACAATTGATGACATTAACTGGACAGAGAATTTAAAGGCTTAATACAAAATCTCCCAATGAAGGAAACAAATAGTGACACCTTTTGAAACAATCAAATCTGATTCCTGGTCAGACTTCCTGAGCTAATTTGCCCTAATCTCTGATTTCTGACATCCAGACACCCACACAATGAAGCCTCCTGCCAGAGATATAAGTCCCTGGGTCTCCATATTCATAGGGAGGCAGAAGAGCCATCTTTTCTCTCAATATGAGAGCTGAATTGCTTTCCAAGTGGAACCATTGTCCCCCTCCACCACTGCACTGACCAACTCCAAAGCCCATACAGCTTTAGGTTTCCCCAGTGCTTGGTCCTTCCCCTACCCACAGCCTTCAGCAACTTGGTGTAGGAGAAGTCATTACTAATCAGGATAAAGTACTGAAAGACCATTAGAATATCCTGAAGCTACCTGGATGCAATTCTTTGGAAAGAATAGCAAGGAGAGATCAGAAAGCATTCATCAGTCATCAATGCAAAGAAATACAGGAAAACAACAGAATGGGAAAGGCTAGAGATCTCTTCAAGAAAATTAGAGATACCAAGGGAACACTTCATGCAAAGATGGGCACAATAAAGGACAGAAATGGTATGGACCTGACAGAAGCTGAAGATTTTAAGAAGAGGTGGCAAGAATACACAGAAGAACTATACAAAAAAAGATCTTCATGACCCAGATAACCATGATGGTGTGATCACTCACCTAGAGCCAGACATCCTGGAATGCAAAGTCAAATGGGCCTTAGGAAACATCACTATGAACAAAGCTAGTGGAGGTGATGGAATTCCAGTTGAGCTATTTCAAATCCTAAAAGATGATGCTGTGAAAGTGCTGCACTTAATGTGCCAGCAAATCTGGAAAATTCAGCAGTGGCCACAAGACTGGAAAAGTTCAGTTTTCATTCCAATCCCAAGGAAAGGCAATGCTACCGCACAGTTGCACTCATCTCACACACTAGCAAAGTAATGCTCAAAATTCTCCAAGCCAGGCTTCAAGAGTACATGAACTATGAACTTCCAGATGTTCAAGCTGGATTTAGAAAAGGCAGAGGAACCAGAGATTAAATTGCCAACATCAATTGGATCATAGAAAAAGCAAGAGAATTCCAGAAAAACATCTACTTCTGCTTTATTGACTAGGCTAAAACCTTTGACTGTGTGGATCACAACAAACTGGAAAATTCTTAAAGAGATGGGAATATCAGATCACCTTACCTGTCTCCTGAGAAATCTGTATGCAGGTCAAGAAGCAACAGTTAGAACCAGACATGGAACAACGGACTGGTTCCAAACTGGGAAAGGAGTACATCAAGGCTGTATATTTACAGCCACCCTGCTTATTTAACTTATATAAGAGTACATCATGCGAAATTCTGGGCTGGATGAAGCACAAGCTGGAATCAAGATTCTTGGAAGAAATATCAATAGCCTCACTGATGCTGATGATACCACCCTTATGGCAGAAAGTAAAGAGGAACTAAAGAGCTTCTTGATGAAAGTGAAAGAGGAGAGTTAAAAAGTTGGCTTAAAACTCAACATTCAAAAAACTATGGAATCTGGTCCCATCACTTCATGGCAAATAGATGAGGAAACAATGGAAACAGTGACAGACTTTATTTTCTTGGGCTCCAAAATTATTGCAGATGGTGACTGCAGCCATGAAATTAAAAGACACTTACTCCTTGGAAGAAAAGCTATGACCGATCTAGACAGCATATTAAAAAAGCAGAGACATTACTTTGCCAACAAAGGTCCATCTAGTCGAAGCTATGGTTTTTTCAGTAGTCATGTATGGATGTGAGAGTTGGACTATCAAGAAAGTTGAGTGCCAAAGAATTGATGTTTTCGAACTGTCGTGTTGAGAAGACTCTTGAGAGCCCCTTGGACTGCAGGAAGATCCAACCAGTCAATCCTAAAGGAAATCAGTCCTGAGTAGTCATTGGAAGGACAGATGATGAAGCTGAAACTCCAATACTTTGGCCACCTGATACAAAGAACTGACTCATTTGGAAAAACCCTGATGCTGGGGAAGATTGAAGGCAGGAGAAGAAGGGGATGACAGAGGATGAGATGGTTGGATGGCATCACCGACTTGATGGACGTGAGTTTGAGCAAAGTCCAGGAGTTGGTGATGGACAGGGCGGCCTGGCATGCTGCAGTCCATGGGGTCACAAAGAGTCAGATATGACTGAGCGACTGAACTAAACTGACCTGGATGCAATATGCCCAGGTTCTTTCCTCCAGCTTTGGGTCAGCAGGTCTGGGGTGGGGCCTGAGCATCTGTAGGTTTTAATGCTGCTCCAGATCACGCTGATGCTTAGCCAGGGTTGAGACCCACTCTGCTGTTTTCCCTAACAGCTCTTGGCTTTGGCTACACTGCATTAAGCTTGCTGTACTGGATGCAGCTCTTTCATAAAGCTCTCATGTGGGTCATACACTGAGCATTCATGGCAAGCAAGACATTGAACTGAATGGTATTCCAGCAGAAACAAAGATGAGTTAGCCACAGACAGCACACCGGGACCGCCCCCCCCCCCCCGCCCCCACCACTTTCCTCCCACCCCCTCCATTCAGTAATGGAGACATGAGTGAATCTGAGGCTGGGCTGAAACTTGTAATCAAAGCCCCTCTCCCAGGATGGGGTGAAGATAAGGACCAGGAATACTGACTTCAAATTTTGTTCATTTAAACAACATTCTCCCTGCAGAATCTCTGCAAGTTTAGACAGATAATTTTATGGGACTGCCCTCGAAAAAGCAAAGTACATTGTTTAAAAGTAACTAAATTTATAGTGTATACAATATTTTGGGGGGGAAGCACTTCGTTACTAAAACACTTCAGAAACAATTTACTAAACATTTATTCTATTGGCCTTAATTCAGTGTAGCCCACAGTGGCTGAGCCAGCACTCATAACTGCTAAGGGTGGTGACAAGTCCAGGACTGTCCAAATCTAAGCCATCAACAAATATTAAAGGCCAGCTTATAGTTGGAAGCAGAGAGAGATTAAAGTTAAAAGTCTCCCAACGACTACTCTCTTAAGTCAAATGTTACAAGCAGGGCCAAAGGGATTCTAGCAAACTCTTCTCTCTGACCACACCAGTGGGAAAAACATAGCCACAGGCCACCTTGTGATGATAACTCATGGCCAAAGGCACACTGCCAATGGGACAAAATCCCAGTGGGGAAGACATACTGAAACTTGACAGTTCAGGGTTAGTGCCAGGTCCTACAGTCCCGCACAGATCCCAAAGTGCTATCCAACATTCCTGTCCTGGTATTTCATTTCACATGTCTTATTTTGTAGTGCAAAATGGTCCAAGCTAAAGGGCCACATCATCTTTACAATTCTGACACCTGGGCCTACACCAAATCTTGTTCTTTTGCTTCTAAACACTCTCCCTTTTCTCCAGGACTTGTAATAGTGATTAATAAAATTTCCCTGAGATCCATCACTGTCTGAAGTGAAAGCAAAAGTCGCTCAGTCATGTCCAACTCTTTACGACCCCATGGACTATACAGTCCATGAAATTCTCCAGGCCAGAATACTGGAGTGGGAAGGCTTTCCCTTCTCCAGGGGATCTGCCCAACCCAGGAATCAAACCAGGGTCTCCTGCTTTGCAGGCAGATTCTTTACCAACTGAAATATCACTGTCTGAGATATTTTAAATTTTGAATTTTTCATCAAAATAGCTTTGGCATACTGCTTAGAAATCAGATTCAAACGTTCAAGCCATATTTTACTTTTATTTTAAAAAATATTCATCTTTGTCTATGATCTATATTTTGTAATATTTGTCATAAAATTAGTTGACTTCCACTCTAGTTTGGTTATAGTTCATGTAACACTTGAGCCTACTTCAGTAAACAGGTGAAAACAGTGACATTACATCATATAAAGATAAACAGTTGTGTTTTCAAGTTCAGTTCAGTTCAGTCACTCAGTCGTGTCCGACTCTTTGCGACTCCATGAATTGCAGCACGCCAGGCCGCCCTGTCCATCACCAATTCCCAGAGCTTGCTCAAACTCATGTTCATCGTGTCGGTGATGACATCCAACCATCTCATCCTCTGTTGTCCCCTTCTCTTCCCACCTTCAATCTTTCCCAGCATCAGGGTCTTTTCAAATGAGCCGGTTCTTCACATCAGATGGCCAACTCCAGGATCGGAGTTTCAGCTTCATCATCAGTCCTTCCAATGAATATTCAGGACTGATTTCCTTTAGGATGGACTGGTTGGATCTCCTTGCAGTTGATGGGACTTTTAAGAGTCTTCTCAACACCACAGTTCAAAAGCATCAAATCTTCAGTGCTCAGCTTTCTTTATAGTCCAACTCTCACATCCATATATGACTACTGGAAAAACAATAGCTTTGACTGGATGGACCTTTGTCAGCAAAGTAATATCTCTACTTTTTAATATGCTGTCTAGGTTGGTCATAACTTTTCTTCCAAGGAACAAGAGTCTTTTAATTTCATTGCTGCAGTCACCATCTGCAGTGATTTGGGAGCCCAAGAAAATAAAATCTGTCACTATTTCCCCATCTATTTGCCATGAAGTGATGGGGCCTGATGCCATGATCTTAGTTTTCTGAATGTTGAGCTTTAAGCCAACTTTTTCACTCTCCTCTTTCACTTTCATCAAGAGGCTCTTTAGTTCTTCTTCCCATTCTGCCGTAAGGGTGGTGTCATCTGCATATCTGAGGTTATTGATATTTTTCCCGGCAACCTTGATTCCAGCTTGTGCTTCATGCAGCCCAGCATTTCTCATGATGTACTTGCATATAAGTTAAATAAGCAGGGTGACAATATACAGCCTTGACGTACTCCTTTTCCAATTTGGAACCAGTCTGTTGTTCCATGTTCAGTTTTAACTGCTGCTTCCTGATTTGCATACGGATTTCTCAAGAGGCAGGTCAGGTTGTCTGGTATTCCTATCTCTTTAAGAATTTTCCACAGTTTGTTGTTATTCATACAGTCAAAGGCTTTGGCATAGTCAATAAAGCAATGATAGATGCTTTTTTGAAACTCTCTTGCTTTCTTATGATGAAACGAATGTTGACAATTTGAGATCTGGTTCCTCTGCCTTTTCTAAATCCAGCTTGAACATCTGGAAGTTCATGATTCACGTATTGTTGAAGCCTGGCTTAGAGAATTTCAAGCATTACTTTACTAGATGAGTGCAATTATGCGGTAGTTTGAGCATTTTTCTGCATTGCCTTTCTTTGGGATTGGAATGAAAACTGAATTTTTCCAGTCCTGTGGCCACTGCTGAGTTTTCCAGATTTGCTGGCATATTGAGTGCAACACTTTCACAGTATCATCTTTTAGGATTTGAAATAGCTCTACTGGAATTCCATCACCTCCACTAGCTTTGTTTGTACTGATGCTTCCTAAGGCCCACTTGACTTTGCATTCCAGGCTGTCTGGCTCTAGGTGAGTGATCACACCATCGTGGTTATCTGGGTCATGAAGATCTTTTTTGTAAGTTCTTCTGTGTGTTCTTGCCACCTCTTCTTAAAATCTTCAGCTTCTGTTAGGTCCATATCATTTCTATCCTTCATTGTGCCCATCTTTGCATGAAATGTTCCCTTGGTATCTCTAATTTTCTTGAAGAGATCTCTAGTCTTTCCCATTCTATTGTTTTCCCCTATTTCTTTGCACTGATCACTGAGGAAGGCTTTCTTATTTCTCCTTGCTTTTCTTTGGAACTCTGCATTCAGATGGGTATATCTTTCCTTTCCTCTTTTGCTTTTTGCTTCTCTTCTTTTCACAGCTATTTGTAAGGCCTTCTCAGAAAGCCATTTTGCTTTTTTGCATTTCTTTTTCTTGGGTATGGTCTTGATCCTTCTCTCCTGTACAATGTCATGAACCTTCATCTATAGTTCTTCAGGCACTCTATCAGGTCTAATCCCTTGAATCTATTTATCTCTTCCACAGTATAATCATAAGGGATTGAGAGAAGCCCCAGCAAGACAGCAGGTGAGGCGAATTCATGTTTAGAATAAAACCCCATTCCTGCAAGAGACACTTAGAGGGCTCAAACAAACCTTGTGCACACCAGGACCCAGAGACCCCACAGAGACTGAGACAAAACTGTTTGAGCCTCTCCTGTGGAGGTATGGGTCAGCAGTGGACTGCCGCAGGGGCAGGGGCTTCTGGGTGCAGCAGACTTGGGTATGGCAGAAGCCCTCTTGGAGGAGGTCGCCATTAACCCCACCATAGAGCTGCCAGAACTTACACAGTACTGGGAAATAGACTCTTGAAGGGCACAAACACAACCTTGTGTGCACCAGGACCCAGGAGAAAGGAGCAGTGACTCCACAGGAGACTGAGCCAGACTTGCCCGGGAGTGACCAGGAGTCTCCAGTGGAGGCATGGGTCGGTGGTAGCCTGCTGCAGGGGTGGGGGCACTGAGTGTAGCAATATATACATGGAGGAGGTCACCTCCTTTTGAAGGAGGTCGCCATTATCTTCATTACCTCCACGATAGTTTGGCCCCAGGTAAATAGCAGGGAGGGAACACAGTTCCACCCATCAACAGAAAATTGGATTAAAGATTTACTGAGCATGGCCCCGCCCATCAGAACAAGATCCAGTTTCCCCCTCAGTCAGTCTGTCCCATCAGGAAGCTTCCATAAGCCTCTTATCCTTCTCCATCAGAGGGCAGACAGACTGAAAATCACAATCACAAAAAACTAACCAATCTGATCACATGGACCACAGCCTTGTCTAACTCAGTGAAAATATGAGTCATGCCCAGTAGGGCCACTCACGATGGACAGGTCATAGTGGCAAGTTCTGACAAAATGTGGTCCACTGGAGAAGGAAATGGCAAACCACTTCAGTATTCTTGCCTTGAGAACCCCATGAACAGTATGAAAAGGCACAAAGATAGGACACTGAAAGATGAACTCCCCAGGTCGGTAGGTGCCCAATATGCTACTGGAGATCAGTGGAGAAATAACTCCAGAAAGAATGATGGAATGGAGCCAAAGCAAAAACAATACCCAGCTGTGGATGTGACTGATGATAGAAGCAAAGTCCGATGCTGTAAAGAGCAATATTGCATAGGAACCTGGAATGTTAGGTCCATGAATCAAGGCAAATTGGAAGTGGTCAAACAGGAGATGGCAAGAGTGAACGTCGATATTTTAGGAATCAGTGAACTAAAATAGACTGGAATGAGTGAATTTCACTCAGATGACCATTATATCTACTACTGTGGACAATAATCCCTTACAAGAAATGGAGTAGCCATCACAGTCAACAAGACTTCAACATGCAGTACTTGGATGCAATCTCAAAAATGACAGAATGATCTCTGTTTGTTTCCAAGGCAAACCATTCAATATCACGGTAATCCAAGTCTATGCCCCAACCAGTAATGCAGAAGAAGCTGAAGTTGAACGGTTCTATGAAGACCTACAAGATCTTCAAGAACTAACACCCAAAAAAGATGTCCGTTTCATCACAGGGGACTGGAATGCAAAAGTTCTTGACTGGAAGTCAAGAAACACCTGGAGTAACAGGCAAATTTGGCCTTGGAGTACAGAATGAAGCAGGGCAAAGGCTAATAGAGTTTTGCCAAGAGAACGCACTGGTCATAGCAAACACCCTCTTCCAACAACACAAGAGAAGACTCTACACATGGACATCACCAGATGGTCAACACCGAAATCAGATTGATTATATTCTTTGCAGCCAAAGATGGAGAAGCTCTATACAGTCAGCAAAAACAAGACCGGGAGCTGATTGTGGCTCAGATCATGAACTCCTTATTGCCAAATTCAGACTGAAATTGAAGGAAGTAAGGAAAACCACTAGGCCATTCAGGTATGGCCTAAATCAAAATCGTCCTAGAAAATCTTAAATCACCTACACCATAAAGTGTGTATACTGCATATGCTTATGTTTCTGTGTCCAATGAACTTAATTCACCTTGAAGTTTGAGAACCACTGAACTGGATCTTTATCACACGGCAACCCCCTATGTATTCACAAACCTTTCTGCTTTTAGAGATTTGTCAAATCTGCTGCCATGAAAGGGGGTTGGTGAAGCATTCTAAAGTGTTTCAGCTTCCCTGGAGGGTTTATTCCATTTGGTTAGAATTGTGCCTTAATACATTTTAATTTGTTTGTCTTTGTGAAGATTAAGTCAGAAGACAGCCTCATCCTCAGTGGGAGGTAGGTTGTCAAGGGCCTTATAACAGTCTTACTCTGTTGAGATTTTCAAAGCACACTCACATTAATGGCAGTCGTTCATCTAACCTCATACATCATCATTTTTAAGATGAACCATTATTTTATCTCTCATTAAGAAAGAAAAATAATGTTGCCATTTTAGGCAAAACAGACATTTGTACAATGTGTCTGGAATTCATAGATGCTAAGGCACAAAACTCCATCTCAGATGCAATAAAACATCATATTGCTTTTAAACCTGAGCCTAGATGGTAGATATTACCATCCTACCATCATGGAGGCTGGAGTAGGTTAGCCACACCTGGGGGCCCAGCCTGCTAGGTTCAGGTGTCCGCTCGTTGATCTCAGAGGCCATGATGGAAGGATTTGAAGCTGAAGAGTGGCCATTTTTAGTGCCTCATTAGAGACTGGATTTTGAAATGAATTTGTCAGGGATGCGTTTGGAGAGAGAAAGACCAGAGGAGGGAACCAATTCAAGGGCTCTTCTAGAATCCAGGCAAAAGGTGGCAAGAACTGGAACTGGGGCATGTTCACTGGAATGGAGAGGGAGGACTAACTGGTGAGTGTTAGGGGTGATGGCAGGGAGATGAAGGGTACAGTTTATGAGCTATTGGAGAAGGGTCCGTGGAAGGCCTGGGGGGCACAGTGAGAGTGGAGATTCTGGAGGAAAGGAAGTGAGGTCCCAGAGAGGACGTCCTTCCCTCGTATCTCTCAGCAGTCACCAGGCAAGTTGAGGGAAGGAGACCACTGTGGGTCCTAGGATGGTGCTTGGAACTGGTCTGGAAACTGAGTCAGGGTCCCAGCTTTGCTGCCGGTACCAGACCTAGGACTGGGGTCAATCTAGCGCCTCTCCTTCTTGCCTTTTCTACAAAATATGGATGGTAATACCTACCATCTAGGCTCAGGTTTAAAAGCAATATGATGTTTTATTGCATCTGAGATGGAGTTTTGTGCCTTAGCATCTATGAATTCCAGATACATTGTACAAATGTCTGTTTTGCCTAAATTGGCAACATTATTTTTCTTTCTTAATGAGAGATAAAATAATGGTTCATCTTAAAAATGATGATGTATGAGGTTAGATGAACGACTGCCATTAATGTGAGTGTGCTTTGAAAATCTCAACAGAGTAAGACTGTTATAAGGCCCTTGACAACCTACCTCCCACTGAGGATGAGGCTGTCTTCTGACTTAATCTTCATAAGGACAAACAAATTACAATGTATTAAGGCACAATTCTAACCAAATGGAGTAAACCCTCCAGGGAAGCTGAAACACTTTAGAATGTTCTACCCAACCCCCTTTCAGGCCATGGAGATCCTAGAGCAGTCCAACAACATCACCCACCTCTCTGTTTTTCCTTGTGCTGTTCTCCCTTCCTGAAATCCCTTTACCAGCTAATTCTTATCCATCTACTGAGACTTGCTGAGGAATCTTCTCTGACATAGGTCAGCACTGGTGTCTGTGTACTGTAATGATCTCTTCTGTCTACCTGTTAGAGTGGATCTGAATCACTTGGTGGGAAGGAGCTAGGACCCTGGCTCATTCATACTTGTGTGTGAATGTATAGCGCAGTGCATGGTGCACAGGAGACAAATCATGAGTATTCATAGAAGGCAGGGGGGAAGCCAGATTTACTAGTTCAGCTTCAACCTCCATCCCCAGTTTTAATGATGGGTGTTTTGTTCTTCTGCCTCGAACTCCATAGGATGAAACTTCCCATGGGGTTAAAAAGCATGGCCTTGACCCCTGCCCAGCAGCCAGTTCTGCCATATTGTGGTTCTCCCTTGTCCTTCTCTCCAGTCTTTAGTCCTGGGCAATGGAGGCTACCATTGAACCTGAGTCCAAGACCAGGCTCTCAGTGCCTGTTGCCAGAGCCAGTAGCCAACTTCCCATTAAAACATCCTTAAATACCAGCCAGGGGCTGTGGGTTTGTGGGGCTCTGGCCACCCCAGGCCTGGCCTAGGGCCAGGGCCAAAGACACAGGCAACCTGACTGCTCTCTGGAGTGGAGAGAGCACCTAGGGTGGGGCTCTGGGGAAGTGCTTCTGCCTGGACAATGGGATTCAGGCCAGGATTCCCCATGTTCTCAGAGCTGATATCCCAGAGTGCTCATACTTGCCTGTTCTGTTCCTTCCTGTCTCCTGAAAATACCCAAGCCCCACCTTACCTAATGGCCTGTGCCTGGACTGAGCAGAGTTTACAACACGGCTTCATACATTTGCTGTAACTTATCACCCAGACTGGTACAATTTGCCTCTCCTCACCCCCACCCCCACCCCACCTCTTGCAACTGTATTTTCATCTACTCAACATTATACATGGAGAAGGCAATGGCAACCCACTCCAGTACTCTTGCCTGGAAAATCCCATGGACGGCAGAGCCTGGTAGGCTGCAGTCCATGGAGTCGCTAAGAGTCGGACACGACTGAGCGACTTCACTTTCACTTTTCCTTTCATGCATTGGAGAAGGAAATGGCAACCCACTCCAGTGTTCTTGCCTGGAGAATCCCAGGGATGGGGGAGCCTGGTGGGCTGCCATCTATGGGGTCGCACAGAGTCAGACACAACTGAAGCGACTTAGCAGCAGCAGTAGCAGCAGCAACATTATACAGCCAAGCAAACTAGGTAGGAAATCCCTGCTGGCTTGGCAAGCCTGGAGGGAACTACCCACATACCTGTTCTCCTCCTCCCCAGGGCCACCAGCGGGGCAGTACTACTCCACCCCGGATTTCCTCACCTTATGAATGAGAAGTCCAGATATCCAGATGCTAAGGGCTTCCCTCCCTCAGCTGTAGCCTGGAGATGCAACACTAGCTCCCGATGCTGCCTCTGCTGGACAGCCCTGGCCGGCCCTGCTTAGAGAGCCATGTGTATCACAACATATAAAAGTTTATTCAAAAAGCACCTGTTGCTAAGGGTGCTCCTATTGGGAAGGAGTCAATGCACAGTACAGAGCAGCGTGACACATAACCCTAAACTTCACTCTTGTACCAACATAATTCAGGCCCAAAGGATATGTTTCCCCCACATCTCCTGTCCCAGGTCCTCAAAACCGAAGATGACTATATCCAAATGCCAGGAGGATGTGTGGCTTGTGCTGCTTCAGACATGGAGACCAATCTGGCTTTGGAAATGGGGGAGATTCGGGAAACCTAAATGCCTAAGAGAAGCAGCAAACTAATTAATTTGAACAAGTCTTTCTTCCATATGACATAACTGAATACAATAGTCTTGCATAACCAAGTATATTTTTCATCAGTGTTAAGCAATCACTTTCTCACATCTCTTTGCATCCCAACTCCTAGTTCAAAGGATACTCACAAATTCGTGCGGAATTGGTGGTTGCAATGGCAGCTGAGGAACATTTTGCAATATCAATTCACACTACTCTTAAATGTGTGTAGACTCAGGTCTAGACACAGCAAGAAAAAAGTGATACTGACTGTATATTGACAACTAAATGGATTAGAATCCTAACATTGTGAATACTATTATTTTTATAAAAACACTTAATGTGATTTAATTCCTTTTTAAAGTTAAATTAAAATTTTAACCTTACTTAAGTACTTTTAATTAACATTTAATAGTCACTAATTATACTGACACTTTTCATTTCATGGATAATTTTGAATATTTTGGAAGAAAAATAATTTTTTGGAAATAATTTAATTTTTAAATTTTTTATTCCAATTTATATAGCTGATTAAAAATATAATCAATTTTTATACTATAATCAAGTATATAATTGAGTTTTATTTTTATATTAAAAATATAATCTAGTTGAATAACATTATAATTTACTCTGTAATACTTTAGATCACAGAGTATGAGATCACAGGAGAAACAGAAAAGAAAGTGGGGCTTGGAGAAAAGAAAAAAAGAATAGAAAACCAGTAATGAAGGAAAATGTTACATTTTTAAAAACTGAAAACACTGAAAGAAAAGAGACTTCTGTTGAGCATGGCCTACATATAACTTGAAACAGAATATTACAAATTCTTGATTTAGTAAAGATTCAAGACTTAATTACTGATCAAAACAATGAAAATTAGGCAGAAGAATATTCCCATGAAACATGCAAGCTGAACTTGACATTTTACTAATAACTTTCAATCATATAAAACTTTGGCTTTATACATTTTTAAATTGTGTTATTCTGATATATTTATCAAGCTAGGAAGCTAGACTATATTTAACAGTTAATTTGTTTCAATATTTAGATACATGGTATGCAGCTGGTCCCATGTAAGGCTGGGGGCAGTGGTGTGTATGAATCTAAGCAGGAAACCGTGTGTCTCAGTGGTAAGAGCATAGACCTTCAAGTTCAAATCACGGCTCTATACATACTAGCTAGATGACTTAACTTCTGGCAACCTCAGTTTCCATGTCTGTAAAATGGACATGGCAAAATCTAGCTTGTATTACATATTTCATAATCTAAATTCCCCTTTCATAGTCTTTAACTCTTTATTCATATTTCCCATCTGTCTTTTACAATCTCATTTAACCTAACCCAGAGCAACAGTAGTTTCAGCCATGCACTTCATTTGCACAAATGACTCTGCTGCTCCTTGATCTCCAGCTGGGACAGAGTACATAGAGAAATGGCCCTGGAAACTTCATTAAACTTGGCCTCACCAAGGATACCAAGGAGCTGGCTCCCAAGTTTATCACATTATACATCTCTGAGACATCTTCATGTAAATGAAGATCAGGAAGTGGGAACAAGGCTATATTCCTGTCTTTTTTTCCCCTCCACAAATCCAGGGGCTCAATAAGCCCAGCACGTGGTTTTGCTGTCTTGACAATTTGCATTCCCCTTCCAGCTAAAATCCAGCCGAATACCAAAGCCACATACAGAGGCCTAGACCCCCTCAGCTGAGGTAGAGCACAGCAACACTTATGCTAAAAGCAGAACACCAAAGGTGCCATGACAGTTCCAGTTCCACAGGACAGTGAATTGCAAGACAGCCCCTCCTGAGTGTACAGAGTCCCAGCTGTCTGTTCCAACAGGGCTCTGTTCCAGATATGAGACCCTCTGAAGGGCCCAGGTGCAGGGCCTGTTCAAACGCTCAGTCTCTCTGAGGGGCCCCACCACCTTCTAAAGCCATCAACAGGCTCAACTCGTTTGCACAGGGAATAAATTGAGAAGGATGGTGATTTCAGCCCTGGGCCCAGAAGAAGCCTACTGGGAGGTTACAAATAAGGTGTAAGATATGGCCCCCAAGCTCTGGAAAAGACACTTGTGAGAGTCAACAGGCGTGTTATGTATTATTTAACTGGGTCCACAGGTGTAAATGGGACTGTTGAGGCAAGCTGGGATGCGCTGTCATCCCAGTCATGGAGAGTTGAGTCACTCCAATAAGGATGTAGGGATCCATGGCTCTCCCTCCCCCATCCACCCGGCCAGCTGTCTTTGTTCTGGGTTTGGCTCAAAGAAGACTGAGTAATGTGGCAGAAGGAGTAAGGTGACCAGGTCTTGACCTTCACTAATGGCCAGCTGTGTGATGTCGGCTAGCATGGGTGTAGAGGAGCTTTCTCCACATGGACAATAAGGCTAAGAATACCCGCCCCGACCTGTTTCACAGAGGAGCTAACAGGGAGTGTGAAGATATCACACATTCCACTCTCTCCTCTCTCCCCTCTTTGCAAGTCTTCATTGTCTGAAACACCTCAGACCTTTCTAGGCACACTCTCTCCTGCATTGTTATATCTCAAATAAATAGCAAATAGATCTATGTGACCCTGAATAACTTTTTTTAGCTACTTTATTATCTTTATTTGTTAAGTTAAAAAAAAACAAAAACAACCCTCATGTCCTTTCCAGCTCTACAATTCTTGACCTGAGCCTGGGCAAAACGCACAACAGCTAATAACAATGGCTTGGCCTATTGATCTAGGCATGCCAGGCACTATTCTCAGCACTTTACCACTATTTACTCATTTTATCTCCCCAGCTACCCAGTGAAGTAGATATTGTAGTGACCTCATTTAGCAAATGAAAAAGCTGAGGCCAGAAATGGTAAGTTGACTTGCCAGGAATTAGACTGCCCAAGTTAAAGCAATGCCTCCTCTCAAGTTCAAGGTTAGTGATAATTTCAGTTTGGTAAATATTAAATGCTATCATAAGAAATCAGTAATAGCCAACACTTCTGTATGTGGCACTTAATACATACCAGACACTGCTCTCAGTGCATAATATATATTAACTCATTATCACATTGTTTACACACCAGGACATAAGCATAGAGAATTAACTTCCCAAGGTCCCATCTAGTAAGGAAGCTAGGATTTGAATCCATGCAGCCTGGTTCCAGGGCCTGTGTTATCAACCATATTACACTAACTTCACCTGGACATTTTATGAACATAGAGAGGGATGACCAACCTGAGGCAGGGGTTGGGATGGAGACCCTGGAGAAGATGTCTAAGAATTAGCTGGAGTCAGGCAAGTAGAGCAGGGAAAGGCATTCCACACTGAAGGAACATCAGGGGAAAAGGCACAGAGGTATGAAGAATAATGGCATTCAAAGAAATGCAAATAAGACTGGAGTGAAGGGAGATGAGGATGGGAGATTTCCTTAGAGAAAACGAACTGTGTTTCCTTATTTTTTTCAACTTTCCTGAATGTCTGAAATTGTTTGTAATAAGAAAAAAATTTAAAGCACTGTCATGCATCAGTGGAGATCATAAACAAAGAAAAGCATCAATCTGCAGTGGACAGATGCATGGAGTCCAAGGGCGCTGCCCAGCTCTGCTCTGCTCCTGGACCCCTGGGTGGTGTTGGCAGACAATGAAGTGAGAAAGGGCTCAGAGCACATGGGCTGGTTGTCAGGAAGCCCCTGGGGAGGGAATCAGAGCCCAAAGAGCCAGGGTGTGTGGTTCTGAAGTTCAAGCCAGGCAGGGAACCCGGTGTGGCCAAGTAGCAGATAACAGACTGGGTAAATTGAAAATGTTCAAGCATTCAAGGTTCAAGGGAGAGCACGGGTGTGCAGGAAGAGGTGGAAGACTGGGGTTAAGAAGCCTGAGGTCAGAAAAGGCCAGTGCCAAGATGTCTTAAGAGTAGAAGCTCCAGGTGCAAGCTCTAATCCCTGAGGCAGACACACCTGCCCAAGCAGGACTGGGAATGCTGAGGCCAGGGGCCTGGCTGGCTCACAAGCATGGGGCTGAGGTCTCTGGAAACCTCAGTGGGGTAGGACCTGGAGGGGAGGGAGAGGGACTGACCTCACCTTCCCAAGAAGGTGGAAATAGGCTCCTCACCTGGCAGCAGTGTTGGAAGGGTAGGTGGAACACAGAATAAAGAGAAGAGTTTGGAAAGCAATGACAACAAACCAACAATAAAAACTGGATCTGAATTTCTCTGCTCTCATTACCTCTGTAACCTTGAAATTTCTTCTTTGAGGTTCAAAAAGAAATAGGGCAATAACAGCCTGTCCCCCACATGGTTCCATGAGAGTTAACTGACGCTGCACCACCCAGCACAGTGACCAAGCACATAGCATGTGAGCAGAGCACAACAGCTCTAGTTATGGTCACTATCACAAGTGATTAGAAATGAAGAACGATGGTGGCACTCCAACCACCCAAAACTGGCACCACATGGGGAAGACAGGAAGTCAGAGACCGGCAGAAGGGAATGAACAAAGCTGTGAACTATCAGAGATCAGTCACACTTCTCGCCTCAGGGACAGTGTTGTTGGGCAATTGTCACACTCTTCCTAAGATTTCTAGTAACAGCAAGACCCAGGTTCTTCCCCAGGCACTTTGAACCACAGAAAAGCTTTGCACCAGGGACTGTGCTAGAATAAGGCAGGAGCTGGGCAGATGAGCTTCTAACTTCATTTGAGCTGATTAACCCTTCCTTAAAAGATAAGAAGAAACCCAACCCCGAGTGGAATCCCTTCCTGTATGTCCTGGCAATGCATTTGCCATTTTCAAAAACAAAAACCATTCCCTGAATAATTCATTATTCAAAGGAAACATCAGCCCAGAGTGAACCACTCCATTTATTCTGGCATAAGCACTAATCTTGATCCCTGTGTATGTTTCTGAAAAGGATCCACATGAGAAATCACTTTTTAAAACATCAATATCCAAGAAGGCAAGCAGAGTTTAAAAGGGCCATAATTCATAAATCAATGATGCCACACTTGAGGAAGCGTTCTGCATTGACTGGTCAACAATTCCATTTGCAGCAAGTTGAAACATCTGCGGCTCCCCGGGTCTCCAGCCAGGGTCCCAGGGCTGCTGCCCCTCAATAATGAGGCAAAGTTTCAGCAACAGTTAGAATCATGTTCTTTGGGATTCAGGCACTGAGGTGTGGGATTACTGTGGGTTTTATCTAAATCCATTAGTTTCTGTTAATGCACCAACAACCAATCTGAAGCAGGCAAAAACCCAATGATTTACAGTCATGACTAAGCACCCTTTTTGTCTGGCTGTTAAGCAAGACTGTTTACAAGTCCTCATCCTTCACAGGCACCTGCACAGGTTTTGGCTGAGCCCAAATCCTGGATGCAAACCTAGTGTTCCCTCAGTATCCATCAAGGGAGTTGGCCCCAGGACCCATCCCCGCCTCACCCAGGGGACAGCACAACCCACGCCTGCTCGAACCCCATCATCGGCCCTGTGTATCCACAGGCTGCACATCCATGGGTCCCACATCTGCAGATTCAATCAACCGCAGGCCGTGCACTGTGCTTCCAATCTGCAGTTGGGTGAATGCACACATGCAGAACCCACAGATACTGGTCCTATGGATACTGGGGGCCAACTGTATCTGGGGGGAAACTTCAACAATTGTTGTTATTATTGACGGTTCCTGATGGCCTCAACTAAAACGCACAGTCATTGGCGTTGATCAGAGCTGTGGAAACAGAACCACACACCTGGCATTGGCTAGCTGCCCCACATATACTTATTCAGAAGTAAGAGTATTAGGCAGAAAATCAGTAAGTGGAGGCGGCCTTTAAAGAGTTGCTTTTTGACAGAAACCCCACACTGCTGGAGGAAAACAGCCTGAAGCTATTGATCAGGAATTCTGTGGCAGAGAAACCAGAGAAAGAACACCTGTGAGCTCTCAGGGTGCCCAAAGAGCAAGGCTCGGGGAAAGTTAAGATACAATTTCTTCTTCCTTCTTCCTCTCTCAGCTTGCTTCCCTTCCCCAGGTCTGTCTAATCAAACACAGAACATAGGCTCGCAACGGACGAAAGAGATCAAGCAAGAAAGAAGAGCAGAAGCCCAGGAAACAGACCAAGAGCCAATGGGATTCGGAGTTGCACTTCTTCACTGCTCATCCAAACCACAAAGAGGAAGGGTCCCTCATAGCTCTCTCACAGTCATCAAAGAGCTTTCAAGTACATTTTAGGTATTGAATACCTCTTCGGTGACCTGTTCTAAATCTATTCTGGAACAAGGAAAGGTAAATTATACCACCTACTATTTATCAGTGTTTATGATGGATGGATGGATATATTAATAAGTGTTATCTCATGCAATCCTAAAAAGAATTATGGGATTATTGGAAGATAACCCAGTTTTACAAGTGGAAAGCCTAGGCACAGGGAGGTTAAGAAAATTTCCCAAGGTAACACAGTGAGCAAGTGGTAGAAGTGGGACATGAACTTGGGTAGTCTAGTCCACTCTCCGGTGGAATAAGCTAAATAGAGGTGAAGACATGTGAGGGGGTGTTTCTATAGCTTTGTGTTTAGGATAGTGAAGGGAAGTGCTAGTGACAATAACACATAACATTTACTGAGTCCATATAGTGAGTCAACCGAGCCCCTTCAGGTAGGTGGTCATTTATAACCCCTATAGGGTAGGCACCCTTATCTTCATTTTATGGATGAGAATACTAAGACCCAGAAAGGTCCTCCAGTGGGTTTGTATGAGAGCCAGGATTCCCATCCATACAGCTGGGGTGGGAGTCTATGCTCTCAACCAGGATGCTCTGCTGGAATTGGCACTGGCCATAAGCATCTAAGTCTTAACACTGCTCTGATATCAGCAAGGACAGACCTGAGCACAGGTATCTCACACCTAGACCAGGCTGCCTTCAAGGAAAGCACAACTGCTCTGCAAAGCGACCCATAAAGACGGAGAGTTAAATTAGCTATCAGGATTTAATTCAGTAGGTATTTTGGGGGTTTCTATTTGGTCACTTAATTGACTCCATTCTTCAAGAAAGAAATTAAAGAAATAAAGGACTTAGAGAAATTAGGGCATTATAAAAATACTGTGTATGTGGATCCTAATGACCCAAAGGGGTGCCTGAAAGAAGGAAGCAAGACCTCTTGGGCTCAAGACTGGGCTGACAGGCTGCTATATGGGCTCCATTGGGCAGAGGGCTCTGAACTGGTTCCTCCACCTGCTTGGTTGTGGCATTTCCCCCATTGGAAGCCTGAGAGCCAGACTTACAGCTCCTGGGGTCTTTTTCATGTCTAGGGTGAGTTATTCCAAGTAGTGGATTTCAGTCTTTCAGTAGCAGGATCTTCTTTATCGGAAAGTCCAAAATCTACTAAAATGGAAAGAGGGAACAGATCTGGAGGGAATGGGGGACGGGGGCCAGCAGAGTATAGGCCACCATGACCTACCCCAGCCGTTCCCATAATAGGTCATGGGCACCTCTACAAGCCAATTTATAAACATCCCCTTGTCAACAAATCGAGCCGACCGTAGATGACAAAAGAGGAGAGAGGTTGACTTGGCCTCCTCAGAAGGCCAAGATGCTTTTATTGTTGCTGTTGTTCAGTCGTTAAGTCATGCCCAACTCTTTCTGACCTCACGGACTGCAACACGTCAGGCTTACCTGTCCTTCACTATCTCCTGAAGTTTGCTCAGACTCATGTCCATTGAGTCGTCAATGCTATCTAACCATTTCAGCCTCTGCACCCCTCTTCTCCATTTTCCTTCAGTCTTTCCCAGCATCCACATCTTTTCCAATGAGCTGGTTCTTCACATGAGGTGGCCAGAGTATTGGAGCTTCAGCTTTAGCATCGGTCCTTTCAATGAGTATTCAGGGTTGATTTCCTTTAGGACTAACTGGCTTGATCTCCTTGCTGTCCAAGGGACTCTCAAGAGTCTTCTTCAACACAATTCAAAAGCATCAAATCTTTGGGCACTCAGCCTTCTTTATGGTCCAACTCTCACATCTGTACATGACTACTGGAAAAACCACAGCTTTGACTACATGGACCTTTGTTGGCAAAGTGATGTATTTGTTTTTTAATAGATGCTTTTATAGAGGTCTTGAATTTAGTACAGGTCTCATGTCTTCTGGGATTGTCCCCCAATCCCTTTCCCACCCCCACCCCCCAACCACCATCACCACCATCTGGGCCACAAAACTATAAGTCAGCTGCTTGGCTAAAAAATCAGCAACCTTGAAAACTTCCAAGGAAGGCACAGAAAGAGATACAAAGTGTGTTCACAAATCAATTTCCCAATGCCCAAAGCTTAGTACATCCCTCCTCAAACATGATAACCTTCAAAGTCTGCAGAAGATTAAAAAGGAACAGAAAAAAGTAGAAGGTTACCCAAGGTTGCAAGCACAATGGCCAGAACGTGTGTAAATACTGGAGTGGCCCTGTGCTGCTTTGGATCCCCTGATATAATGGCCATTTCCTGGAGCCCCATTTCCTCTCATTGTGTTTCAGTGGAACAACAATGTTATAGTGAGAAGCTGCTCAGTCACATAGGTTATTTTAATAGATACATCCTACAAGCCTTGAAAACCTGTTCTAGGCACTGATAACAGGGCTAAATATATCACAAGCTCAATAGTGAATTTGAGAATCAAAAACTGTGAGATTGGAACACACACGTGTGTGTTTTGTCTCAGCGCATCCTGCAAGTTTTCTCACATTCTGGCCTCCTCACACAGATTCACAGGATCCTTCCCGCTGAAGCCTAGTTTAAACCACTACTCTCCAGCAACACTGGAGAATTTTGTTGCATTGATTTCTCTCTTTAGCATCTCTCATTCAGCTGCACATCTGAACTAAAGGCTGAAGGACTATGCTGTCATTTATGGATATGTGTATTTTTGCAAATATAAACATATACATGAGAAAACACTGAAGACCTAGTTACAAGGCGGCCATCACAAAGGCTGATCCACAAATGATTTGGGAGCCCTGCCAGATCTGTAATTCATGGATGCTCTTGGGATTTCCACTTTCAAGATCAGAGACAAATTTGTGGCATCCCAAGGTGGTTGATCAAAGTTCTCCTTTCCTTCCTATCCCTCTAACATGAGCAAATGCTACCATTTGGGTGTTCGATTTGTAAAGCTCATATAAAGACAAAGGTTGTCACTGCCTTCAGAAAGATGCTGATACATTAAAAAAAAAAAAAAGATATCCAAGCCTTTTAGAAAGCACAGATTTATAAACAGCAATATTGCTGGAAAAATATCTTAAAGCAGTGATTCTCAACCCTAACTGCTCATTAGAAATGTCTGGCAGTAGGGGTACCCTCAACTGTCCCTGCCTCCTCCAGGTGGTTCTCATGGGCAGACCAGTCTTAAGGGAACACAGGTCTTTGGTGTGATGCTTTTGCAGAAATTTAAGTCAGTGGTTCTTCATCTTGGTTGCATATTAGAATCCGAAGAAAAAATTTTAAAACATCAGTGCTTGGGACTCACCTCCCCAGTGATCCTGAATTAGTCTGGGATGCGGCTGAGCCTTGACATTTGAAAATTATTTGAGAATTCAGTCATGGTTGAGGACCACTAGTCTAAGTCACTGCACCTCTCTGATTCAGTTATCCTTAAACACACAAAGATAGAGAACTCAGGAAATCTATCTTCAGACATTTCTCCAGGTCTAAAAATCCAAAGAACAGCAATGCTTTGCCTACCTTAAATAGGAAATAAGTAATAAAGGCATCTGAGTGAACAACTGAATTTGATGTCATGATGCCCACATATATCCCTTTCAGGCTGAGTGTCCCTTGGGTCCTCATGGGCAGCTTGTTCATTTCATTTCACACACTGCTGAAACAAAATCATTTATCTGGTTTCTAAACCAACAGCAGATTAGAATCACACAAATTAGAAGTGATAGAGGGGGCAGGTAGAAAAGAGGAGAGAGACTATTAGAAGCAGGTCCCCTGACTACAGTGAGAAGTGAGTGCTAATAGGGAAGAGACAGAAAAACTGAAATCAGTAGACACAGAAAAAAAAAATCATGAAAGTCGGGGTTCATTAATGAAAGGGCACTGTGGACATCAAGGTGCCACATCACTGATAATCCTAAGAATAGTCCAGAGTCACTCAGAACAAGTTAAATTATGCTCATGATAACCTGGTTATAGAAGCTGAAATATAGGTGATGACTTCCCTCAAAAATAGTAATAATAAACAGCAAGTATGATAGAAGGGGTAAATCTTGAGCTATTTGGAAATTGCTGCCACCCAGAATGACTCATTTCCTGAAGCTCCCAGGTAGCCACAGACTTCTTTAGGAGACCTTTTAGCAGGAAGAGCTTCAGTTTGACCAAGAAGAGATCTGCCTCCCTATGGGAGTCAGGAGACAGTGAGATCTGAGACAGGGAAATGGTCATGGATGCTCCTGACACCCGGGCTTTCTAGGTACCAGGGCACAGACACAGTTCTCTGAGCTTTCACTGAAAACAGGCACAGCTGAGCCCTGGGGCATCCTTTCTGGTTGGTAGGACCTGATTGCTCTAGATGGACCTCCCATTAAATGTACCTCCAATGCACAGGGTCTGCATGCCTGCCATTCCTTGCTGCGAATGTCTACGCTAACCACAATCCAGACAGTTCTTTTAAATGCAAAGTCCTGGGATAGATAATACCCGAATCCCGACCACTCAGCCAATTCATCAGCCCACTTCTGTTTATATTGTAAGGCCCTGGTTTTCACATTTTCCCCCCGTCAATGAAATATGGAACACAAATATATTACAAAGATAAGACGGGGCACCCATGACTGAAGGACTCTTGGTAGCTGAAGTCTTATTACTATTCCCTCCCATCAAAATTTCATGAAATACCCAGTTAGGAAGCCATTTGGCAAGGACTTTCCAGGCCCCCCACCCCAGACCCCTACCCAGAGGCTCAGTCCTGCTCTGTGGCCAGCACTGCCCAGTGTTGATTGCTAGTGTGGAGCCCCCAGCTGCTATTCTGGTACAGGTGAGAACCCCTCCGAACATTTCATTCTACTAGGCTTTTTATTTGTTCCCCACATCCATCCTCAAGCCTATCTGTGTCTGCTAATTGAGCTCATGTACCTTGAATCTCATTTTGACCAGCTCCTAAGTCTAGGCTTATTAGCACATGGACATCAAGAAGCACCCGCCAGCAGCTTTGCTCCCAGCAAAGTGTACAAACCACAGCTGGACTCCTCACAGCTAGGAGGGGACAGCACCTCACTTCCAAACGACCTGATGCAGAATTTTCTAAACCCACCAGCGAGTAATTCACTAAAGGCCTGCCTCTATTGGATATGCAGGTTCCCAAACCCATGGGGTCCTAGTTCCTGTTGAAATCACCTGGGTTTTATCACATGAACCAAAGCCTCAAGTGATTCCTATGAACAGATGAGTTTGAGGTAAAATTGCTTCATGCTTACTTATGAGGCTCAGAAACCAGAATGCCTGGGCTTGAATCCTGCTCTACTATCACGATGTCCTTTTGTTCAAGTGACTTAAGCTGTCTGAGCCCTCAGTTTCCACACCTGTAAAGCAGAGGTAATGGCAGTGGCTGCCTTGCTGGATTGTTGGAGGATTTGGAGGCCTAGAGGGTGCACAAAACACTTCAAGCCCACCTGGCACATGGTAACCCCCCAGGAAGGTTTGCTGCTATTGATAACGAACTTAGACACTTGGCACAGCCCCTACCTCTGACTTCTCACACTAAATACTTTGCCTTCCCCACTGAACCTCCAGCAGCCAAGATTACCCAAATCATGCCCTGAAGACCTGTCCCATTCCTGGGAGCAGCCCCCTTGGATCTACCTAGTCTTACTGCAGTGAAGTGGGTTATGAGCAGATGAAATCTAAAAATAAAATGGCTAAAAGGAGATACAAGCAGTAGGCAGAGAGAGACAGAGTGGGGAGTGATAATGGTGTACAGAACAGAAGATGTGGTAGGGACACACAGTTCACTGATGTCACAGTTTTCTAGGAACCCCTGGAAGGTGGTTAAACAGCACCTGTCACTTAAACTGTCTCTTCACTGTGATCCCCCTCCCACCCCCAGGGATGTGGGATGAATTCCACCATATGGCCAGATACGCAGAGACACTGGGCAGTCCTGGAGAGCCCAGACTCCCTGGAATCCAGAGGACAGGAGCAGCACAGGGCATAAATAAGTCACTGGAGGACCACAAGTCATGTTCCCTGTACATTATTTATTTCAACAAAGATCCCAGCAGGTGTCAGTGGAGGCCTCAGCTCGCTGGAGAGAAAGGGCATCTATTTGGCCCTATGATGACCCAGCAGGGCTGTGAGACCCTCAGTCCGTGGGCAGCACCAAGGCAGTTTGGCCGTAACCTGTTCCTGCCCCTGCAGCAGATCCCTAGAAGGTACCGGGCACAGTCACAGGTGAGCAGGGAGATGGTTCAAGGAAACTTCAAGACACTGTCTCTGTATTCATTATTCCAACAGACAGCATTGCCAGGACTCCCAGATACTCCCAGCTACCAGGTGCAGCTTGTGAAGTAGAGGTCAGAGTTTTGTTTCTGGTTGAACCACTGACATCTGCTGTTCCTCCAGCTTCCCACAGGTGCCCCAACCCTGATCTCAATGGCTGTCTCTCTATGCCACTGGCTCTGCAGGAAATTAACACTTGGAGTTCAGAAAACAAAATAAAACTCAACAAGTAATGTCTGAGTGACACTGAATAAGAATAGACCCCTTTTCAGTAAGACCCCTCCCATCTGCCCAGCAAGGGGGCCCTGACACTGTGACTCCCCATCCCATCAGTGGTCCTCAAATGTCTGCTAGTCACCTCCACCCATGGTTTTCGCTCTCTATCCTTACCACTTATCTCTTTTTCTTAAATATTTTATTTCTGAAGAACATGATCATACTACTTAGGAAGACTAGTATCATTGGCTATAAATAATTATTTTTTATGTAATGAACACAAAACAATATTCTTCTGAGGACTTCCTAAGTTTTAAAAGGGAGATAAATATTAGAGAGGTATTACTGACAATGAAACAATGAGCCACGCTGTGTAGGGCTATCCAAGACAGACAGGTCATGGCAAAGAGTTCTGGCAAAACGTGGTCCACTGGAGAAGGGCATGGCAAACCACTTCAGTATTCTTGCCTTGAGAACCCCATGAACAGTATGAAAAGGCAAAAAAGTATGACACTGAAAGAGGAAATCCCCAGGTCAGTAGGTGCCCAATATGCTACTGGAGAAGGGTGGAGAAATAAATCCAGAAAGAATGAGAGACGAAGCCAAAGCAAAAACAGCACCCAGGTGTGGATGTGACAGGTGATGGAAGTAAAGTCCAATGCTGTAAAGAGCAATATTGCATAGGAACCTGGAATGTTAGGTCCATAAATCAAGGCAAATTGGAAGTGGTCAAACAGTAGATGGCAAGAGTCAATGTTGACCCTGTTTCTTAGGAAACAGTAAACTAAAATGGACTGGAATGGGTGAATTTAACTCAGATGACCATTATATCTACTACTGTGGACAATAATCCCTTACAAGAAATGGAGTAGTCATCATAGTCAACAAAAGAGTCCAAAATGCAGTACTTGGATGCAATCTCAAAAATGACAGAATGATCTCTGTTTGTTTCCAAGGCAAACCATTCAATATCACAGTAATCCAAGTCTATGCCCCAACCAGTAATGCTGAAGAAGCTGAAGTTGAATGGTTCTATGAAGACCTACAAGACCTTCTAGAACTAACACCCAAAATAGATGTCCTCTTCATTATAGGGGACTGGAATGCAAAAGTAGGAAGTCAAGAAACACCTGGAGTAACAGGGAAATTTGTTCTTGGAATACAAAACCAAGCAGGTCAAAGACTAACAGAGTTTTGCCAAGAGAACTCACTGGTCATAGCAAACACCCTCTTCCAACAACACAAGAGAAGACTCTACACATGGACATCACCAGGTGGTCAATACTGAAATCAGATTGATTATATTCTTTGCAGCCAAAGATGGAGACGCTCTATACAGTTGGCAAAAACAAGACCGGGAGCTGACTGTGGCTCAGATCATGAACTCCTTATTGCCAAATTCAGACTTAAGTTGAAGAAAGTAGGGAAAACCACTAGACCGTTCAGGTTTGACCTAAATCAAATCCCTTACGATTACAAAGTGGAAGTGACAAACAGATTCAAGGGATTAGATCTGATAGACAGAGTGCCTGAAGAACTATGGATGGAGGTTCATGACATTGTACAGGAGGCAGTGATCAACACCATCCCCAAGAAAAAGAAAGGCAAAATGGTTGTCTGACCAGGCCTTACCAATAGCTGAGAAAAGATGAGAAGCTAAAGGCAAAGGAGAAAAGGAAAGATAGACCCATCTGAAAGTAGAGTTCCAAAGAATAGCAGGAAGAAGTAAGAAAGCCTTCCTCAGCGATCAATGCAAAGAAATAGAGGAAAATAATAGAACGGGAAAGACTAGAGATCTCTTCAAGAAAATTAAAGATACTAAGGGAACATTTCATGCAAAGATGGGCACAATAAAGGATAGAAATGGTATGGACCTAACAGAAGCTGAAGATTTTAAGAAGAGGTGGCAAGAATACACAGAAGAACTATACAAAAAATATATTCATGACCCAGATAACCATGATAGTGGGATCACTCACCTAGAGCCAGACATCCTGGACTGCAAAGTCAAGTGGGCCTTAGGAAGCATCAGTACATACAAAGCTAGTGGAGATGATGGAACTCCAGTTGAGCTATTTCAAATCCTAAAAGATGATGCTGTGAAAGTGCTGCACTCAACATGCCAGCAAATCTGGAAAACCCAGCAGTGGCCACAGGACTGGAAAAGGTCAATTTTCATTCCAATCCCAAGGAAAAGCAATGCCAAAGAATGTTCAAACTACTGCATAATTGCACTTATCTCACAGGCTAGCAAAGTAATGCTCAAAATTCTCCAAGCCAGGCTTCAAGAGTACATGAACTATGAACTTCCAGATGCTCAAGCTGGATTTAGAAAAGGCAGAAGAACCAGAGATCAAATAGCCAGCATCCTCTGGATCATCGAAAAAGCAAGAGAATTCCAGAAAAACACCTACTTTTGCTTTATTGACTATGCCAAACCTTTGACTGTGTGGATCACAATAAACTGTGGAAAATTCTTAAAGAGATGGGAATACCAGACCACCTTACCTGCCTCCTGAGAAATCTTTATGCAGGTCAAGAAGCAACAATTAGAACTGGACACTGGACATGGAACAATGGACTTGCTCTAAATCAGGAAAGGAGTACATCAAGGCTATATATTGTCACCCTGCTTATTTAACTTATATGCAGAGTACATCATGTGAAATATCAGGCTAGATGAAGCACAAGCTGGAATCAAGACTTCTGGAAGAAATATCAATGACGTAAGATATGCAGATGCCTCCACACTTATGGCAGAAAGCGAAGAAGAACTAAAGAGCCTCTTGATGAAAATGAAAGAGTGAAAATTTTCGCTTAAAACTCAACATTCAGAAAACTAAGATCCTGGCATCAGGTCCCATCCCTTCACGGCACATAGATGGGGAAACAATGGAAACAGTGACAGACTTTATTTTCTTGGGCTCCAAAATCACTGCAGATGGTGAATGCAGCCATGAAATTAAAAGATGCTTGTTCCTTGGAAGAAAAGCTATGATCAACCTAGACAGCATATTAAAAAGCAGACACATTACTTTGCCAACAAAAGTCTATCCAGTCAAATCTTTGGTTTTTCCAGTAGTTATATATGGATGTGAGAGTTGGACTATAAAGAAAGCTGAGCGCCAAAGAACTGATGCTTTTGAACTGTGGTGTTGGAGAAGACTCTTGAGAGTCCCTTGGACAGCAAGGAGATCCAACCAGTCCATCCTAAAGGAAATCAGTCCTGAATATTCATTGGAAGGACTGATGCTGAAGCTGAAACTCCAATACTTTGGCCACCTGATGTGAAGAACTGACTCATTTGTAAAGACCCTGATGCTGGGAAAGAGTAAAGGTGGGAGAAGAAGGGAATGACAGAGGATTAGATGGTTGGATGGCATCCCCAACGTGATGGATATGAGTTTGAGTAAACTCTGGGAGTTGGTAATGGACAGGGAAGTCTGGCGTGCTGCATTCCACGGGGTGGCAAAGAGTTGGACACGACTGAGTGACTGAACTGAACTGAACTGACACTCAGTTCAGGTGGTGCCAGTGGTAAGAAACCTGCCTCCCAATGCAGGAGACACAAGAGATGTAGCTTTGATCCCTGGGTCTGGAAGATCCCCTGGAGGAGGGCATAGCAGCCCACTCCAGTATTCTTGCCTGGAGAATTCCATGGACAGAGGAGCCTGACAGGCTACAGTCCACAGGATCGCACAGAGTCAGACATGACTGAAGCGACTCAGCACACACGTATCACTGACACATTGGCCCCAACCTGAGAGTGTCTCCTTGATGTGATCAGAAGGACTGAAAGAACATTAGGAGAAAAGAAAAATTATTTTTTGGAGTTAGAATTATATGCCATGCAATGCCCAGGTGTTAAGTGTACAGTTGGCTGTTTTACAAATGGATACACTGTGTCACCAATGGCCCAATTAAGGCAAAAAACATTATCATTATCCCAGAAAGTTCTCTCGTGCTCCTTCCACTCAACCTCTCCTGATGACCAGAGGCAACTACCATTTTCATTTCCATCCTCATAGATCAGTTTTTTCTATTCTTAAACTTCATGTTGATGGCTTTTTCATTGTTAAATAAAAGTTTATTAGATAATGTTATTCTTTTGTATGTGTTTGAGACTTTTCATAATAAAAAGAATTTTTTCAGTCATGGAACACCCTGGCCATAACTTTATCTACTATCTTCTCCAGAGCTTCCAATGGAATGAGACCTACAATTTGGGGCACCCTGAACTAACGAAAGAGGAAGATGCCAAATTAGGAAATCGGGCTCTGACTTTGCAAATCCCAACATGATGCTGATTATAGCATTGATCTGCCAAATTTTCTCCCCTAAATCCCAACTAATCTGATTATTTTTTAAGCTCCCCATAAAAAGTCTTCTCCTAGACTGGCATTCCTTCACAATCAGCCAATTTTCCCTCTTTCTTTGGTCAGGCTCAGTGCCCCTTCCCACCCACATGTGCCCCTCCTCCCCAGTGTGGGTCTGCTGTTCACGTGGCTCCTTCTGAGGGACCTCCCGCCTACCTCTTGTCCTGTACCACCCTTTCTCAGGACCCCGTACAAGGCTAGCAATTCTCCTCTTCTGTAAAATCAAGTTTATGCTGCACATTTGCACTTGGCCTTCCTTGCCTTCTGTTGTTACCTATCTTTTAATATGAACACACTTTATCTCTTCAACTAGACCCTAAGCTCCTTAAAGCAAGCACAGAATTATCTTGGCATCAAAGAAAAGATAGTAGAGGTAGAGGTAATCATGTGGGTGAATGTGTAAGTGACTGCCTATAGATTCAAAGTGAAAGTGAAAGTCACTCAGTCTTGTCTGACTCTTTGCAACCCCATGGACTATACAGTCCATGGAATTCTCCAGGCCAGAATACTGGAGTAGGTAGCCTTTCTCTTCTCCAGGGGATCTTCCCAACCCAGGGATCGAACCCAGGTCTCCCGCATTGCAGGCAGATTCTTTACCAGCTGAGCCACCAGGGAAGCCCCAAAATACTGGAGTCAGTAGCCTCTCCCTTCTCCAGGGGATCTTCCCAACCCAGGAATCGAACCAGGGTCTCCTGCATTGCAGGCTGATTCTTTACCAACTGAGCTATAAGGGAAGCCCACAGATTGAAAGTTATAGCCTTAAAGGTAAAGAAAGAAATGGTGGCAGCCCCAGTATCTTCAATGATGGCATTTTATATACAGACCAACATTGTCTCTGTGAATTTTTATCACAGATCACGGGTCCCAGTCTTAGAAGCTCAGACTTGACAAGTTTGAACAGAGCTAAAGAGTTTGTACCTTCCCAAGCTCCTGGAAGATAATGCCAGTGATTCTGGACCATGTCAAGAGATATACCATCTGTGAACACAGAACAGGATGGGTTACCGAACATCCTTACATCTAGAAGACCAAGGAAAATGGGTTCCAGCTGGCAGAGCCTAACTTGAGTTCAATTAATTCTACCTCTGTCTCTGGAGGTGGGAATAAACAGCAAGAAAACTACTTCCAAACAATCAAAGATGACACAAAGTGAAATAAGTGCAGATAGAAGTAGATTCCCAATGAGGGCAAAGCTGAACCCCAGGAAAGGAAACCACAATTCCTGACCTGGGTCCTTGTCCTGTTTCCCTTATAATATTACGCTGTGGTGTTTTCCTGTACCTGGAAGGAAAACCAACAGTAAGGTAAACTTTAGGGTGCAGATTTCAGGGTGCAGCAAATGTGTGCAAAAATGCATGTAATGATTAGAAAATGTTTTAAATAAAAAGGCTAACCACAGGACAGCAACCAGCAGGATGATGCTGAGGAAACTGACATTCTTACCACAACTACTGAAAACCCCAAGTATTTGTCCTCTGCAACCAGGGAACAAAGGGGGTGTTGAGATGGCTGTGTGTGAAGGAGGGGGAAGACATTCCAGCACTTAGAGTTTCAATTGAAAATAAACAAACAGCCCAGGCTGCCTGAGGATCCACGCTGCCAAGCACCAGCCTGGGAGCACACACTGGCCGCCAGGGCCAGCACACAGCTATTTATATTTGTAATCCAATTTGGATGGGGAAGGCGCATGAAAATAAATTGATTATCTTGAAACTGTAAGAGCAAAATTTGCCGGGACAAAAAGTAATGAAATAATAAAGAGGAAGTACCCAAGTAGGTCAACCTAGGGCATATTTCTTATGAACTGTTTCCCATCTAGTTTGCTTTCTGGATTCAGACCTGAGAAAACCATGGCTAACAAGTTGCCGGAAATCACATGCCAGGGGCTTCCCTGGTGGTACAGTGGTTAAGAATCCACCTGCCAATGCAGGGGACACAGGTTCAATCCTTGGTCCAGGAGGATTCCACATCCCACGGGGCAACTAAGCCCATGTGCCACAACCACTGAGCCCACACTTCGCAACAAGAGAAGCCACAGCAATGAGAAGCCTGTGTACCACAACTAGAGGGTAGCCCCCACTTGCCACAACTGGAGAAAGCCCACACAGTAACAAAGACCACGCACACCAAAAAATAAATAAAGAAAGAAAGAAATTAAAAAAAAAAAAATGAAATCACATGCCAACCTGCAGGTGAAGGTTTGCTGAATTTTCCCTTATTGTGTATGTGTGTGTCTGTGTGAGCATGTGTACCAATGTGTGTACATGTAATCAAACAAAATAACTCAAGAGGTTATATGACAGAGAGCTGATTATCTTAATTCAGTTTTTAGCTTGTGAAGAAAAAAGTGGGTAGTTCATAAAAAAACAACCATCTTTCCCAAATCTCAGGGTCAAACAAAAGCATACATTATCCTGAAAACAATGGCCTTCTATCTTCAATCTCTCTCATCCCCACTTCCCTGAAGGCTGGATTCATCTCTGCCTCTCCACAGTTACAATGGCAACCATTTATTAAGCATGTGGTATATGACAAGGACTGGAGGTGTACAGCCTGGAATGGCCACACCAGTCCTGGGATTGGGACTGTCAGCCCATTTTAGAGATAAAGAAACTGAGGTTCATGACCTAAGTGACTTGCTCAAATACCACACTGCTACCAAGGAGGGACTCAGAACTTGAACCTAAGTCTGTCTTGGGCTTGTTTCATTAAAACACACTGCCACCATGCAAGGATGTGAAGACAGTCCCCCAAATCACAGATTCCCAGGGAGTGGGCAGCTGAGCCTGTGAATAGTTGTCAGGCTAGACTCAGAAGAAGGATAAAAACAAAAAGACAATAAGAAGAGGCCTGGTGAAGCATTGGTAACCTAGGCAAGGAAGTATCCCTCCCTTAACTCAGCTCAAAGAGTGTCTACAGTGGGACTTCCCTGGCGGTCCAATGGTTAAGACTCCATGCTTCTAATGCAGGAGACAGGGGTTCAATCTCTGGCCACAGGGATGGAATATGTGTACACATGCTCACACACAAACACAGACACACACATACACAGAGAGGGAAAACTCAGCAAACCTTCACCCGCAGGTTGGAATGTGATTTTTTTTTTTCTTGCTTTCTTTCCTTATTTATTTTTCTGTGTGCTGGGTCTTTGTTGTTGTGCAGGCTTTCTCCAGTTGTGGCTAAGGTTCCACATGTCATGTGATGAGGTCAGGGGAAAAAAAAGTTTTATGGCATATTTAACGAGAAATAATCCCCAATTCATAAGCTGCATATATCCTTTACTATGGACTTTACCTTGTGGGTCCCATGCTATGCTAAGTCACTTCAGTCATGTCCCACTCTTTGCAATACTGTGGACTGTAGCCCACCAGGCTCCTCTGTCCACAGGATTCTCTAGGCAAGAATACCGGAGTGGGTTGCCATTTCCCCCTCCAGGGGATCTTCTCAACTCAGGGGTTGAACCTTGGTCTTCTGCACTGTAGGCAGATTTTTCACCACTAATACCACCTGTGAAGCCCTTACCTTGTGGGTAAACCTAACAAAATATAAAGATTTTTGTAATGCTCAAACATGTAATCAAAGCCTAGCTCCAAACCTCATCTTACTTATTACCTATTGATTTTGAGGGATGATATAACCCATCTAAGATTCAGATAATCTTTTCCTTTTAAGTGAAGGGACTTGGGAGGGGATGGATCAGGCAGAACCCTGGACCAGATAGGGTTGTCCAGTCAAGTTTAGTTGCTTTACTACTATGTCATTGTGAAAGCCCCATATTAACTGCTGGTGAGTTTCTCTGGTCCCATGCCTTTGATGAATAGAAAATAGCAAACAAAGGGGTTGATTTCCATGGTAGAGGGAGGGGAAGCTGATCAAAGGTATTAAAAAGCTGGGAATGATCATTTAAGAAAAATGTGGCTAGGGACTTCCTTGGCAGTCCAGTGGTTAATAGGCCATGCTTCTGCTTGGGGGCAGGCGTTCAACTCCTGGTAGAAGAACTAAGATCCCACATGCTGTGTTGTGTTGCCAAAAAAAAAAAAAAAGAAAGAAAAATGTGGTTAACGATGGGCTCCTGGGGATGAGGAGGGAAGGAGGATTCAGGGATTGTCATTTAATTTCTAAATTAAGTGATTCTTCTGTAGGAGTTTGTGATGTGATGTGTAAAGCATTTCAAGAGCACGAGCAATGTCTGCAAACACTTCCAGATTTTTCCCAGCTCTGAGCTGAGACAGTTAAGCTGTCCTCAGTGGCTCAGCAGTGTCAACTGGATGATCAGGTTGAGAAGAGGAAAGAAATTTGTGTTTATGGTGGTGTGTGTATATATGTTTATGTGTATGTGTGTGTGCATTTAAGTGGTGACCTACTACATATAGGAAGAAGGAAAGAAAGCCAGGGCAAAACCATGGGAGGAGGAAGCCATAAACGTCCATAGATGATGGTTTACTCCATCATCTGAGAGCCAGCTGCTAGTCAGATGATGAGATCTGATGGCCCCAGATGCCCCCCATGCAAGGTGCTGATGAAATGCAAACCACACCCCTGCCAGCAACTGAGCATCCTGGAAGCCAGCCCTACAGAAGTTTGGGGGCACCCTTGCCCATTGTCTCCCACCTGCATCTAGGGAGAGCAAAACAAGGGGTTGAGTTTGAGTTTGGGAGGCCCTTCTTTCCTAAAGCCACCACTCTTGCTCCTGGTCATTTCCCTACCTAAGGAGCTCCAGCCCTTTTGCCAAGAAATCAAATCTGATCCTGCTCCAGCCCCTAAAACTAACCACCTGTTAAGAAATACAGATTCATGCAAATGTATGGCAAAAACCACCACAATATTTGTAAAGTAATTAGCCTCCAATTAAAATAAATAAATTTTTAAAAAAGAAATATAGGAATAGAGGAACAGTTTAAAAGACACCTTGGGGATATAATCAGCAGAATTCAGAATGCAGAAAACTTTACAGGCCAAATTCATTTCATTCTCCAGGGGATCTTCCCAAACCCAGGGATCCAACCTGTGTCTCCTGGATTGGCAGGTGGATTCTTTATCACTGAGCCACCAAGGAAGCCCCATTTCTTCAACAAATACATGGCAAAAACCAAAAAAGAAAAAGAAGACAATAGAAATCTATGCATGAAAAGAGACTTTAAAAAAAATCAACCAAATGCAATATATGGACTTTATTTGAATCATGATCCAACCACATTAGCTCCTAAAAAGAAGTTTATAAGACAATTGGAAAAATTTGAACATTGACTAGATATTTGATGATATAAAGGAGTTCATATTTTCTTTAATGTGATAATGGCATCTTGATTACTTTTTTAAGTGCTCTTGACTTTTGGGATAGATACAGACGTATTTACAGATGAAATGTATGATGTCTGGAAAATTCTTTAAAATAATTCAGGCTGGCCAAAGCTAAGACAGCATCTCTCTGGCTTCAGTCTCTATCTTCATATGTGAGCATAGTTAGGGCATAAAATGTCATTAATAGGCTATGAGTGAGCTATACATTTGCACCCAGAAGATTATACTAAAACCCTCATATCATCAATGTTTTTCAGGCTAATGAACTTCTGGCAAACATAAATGTATATCATGTCTCCTCCAAAGTAAAGAAGGACACAAGAAGAGCTAACATAGTTCTATATTTGACTGAAAGATAGAAACCTTGACCATATTATCCAAAAAGAAATTCCTTTTCAAATAGTGTTGGAAATTTGTATAAGAAATAAAATGCTCAGAATACACACCCTGGGTCCCTGACCAAGAAAAGCTGTGCTTTGTGCCCTGAGTCAAGAGCTGAGCAACTCAGGGATCCCTTCCTCTCATGCGGTGGGCTTATCACATTGACCTTAGCGCCACTCCAGTGGGCCAGACACGTCTGTGGATTGCACATAAACTCGTTTTAAACTATATTAAATTGCGTCTTTCAGTTAAACTCTAAGACAGAGTTAAACCCTCTACCTTAGAAATAGAAACAGAAAGGAAACAGAAAGCTCTCTTCCTTTAAAAACTAAAAGTCTGACCTTCAGTGAATTGATGCACTTAGGCTTTTGTGTTAAATGTATGTGTGCTCAAAGATATGGCTCCATCATATTTAATATATGTCATTCCAGTGTAAAATGTTCTCTTCTACCCAAGGGTATCCTGGCCATGATTATTATAAATCAATAATGTGTAAAGTTACATTATTAAAAAGCTACTTCTGGTATTCCACCATGTGCTTTTCAAAGATGGATGGCTAAACTACAAAAAAAGATAAATTGTCCATTTGGTCCTCATCTTATTCCTAACATGTAAAAATCATTTTTACCTGGACTCAGTGTTGTGGGTCTGGTGGGATACAAGTGGTAAATTTGGAGATTCAAAAAATTACAAACCACAAGAAAAGTAGGCTTGTCTCTTTGAGCCAATTACTTTGGGTCTGTTACTGGGAATCTATTTCCTGTGCCATAACTAAGTAGACTTAATATGCTGTGGAATCTTGGGCTTCCAACACCACATTGTTTGATACAATGACTTTGAGGTCCTTGAATAAACTATGATATATGTAAGTACAGTTCAGTTCAGTTGCTCAGTAGTGTCCAACTCTTTGCGAAATATGTTGCTATTACTATTATAGGAATATAAATAATAAAAGACTGTTATTAGTATTTACAAAAATTAAAGCATAAAATAAAATAATCCAGGTAAGGAAACCCTGGAGAGAGGTAGAGGTAAAAGAAGATTGGCCATACATTGACAAATATTGAAGCTGGCAGAGTGCATTCATTATACTGCTTTATTTTTATATACATTTAAAATCTTCCATTGTAAAAGGCTTTTAAAATGCTAAAAAATGAGTTACAGTAATGAGTAGTATTCCCATGGGATAATATAGAGTTTTTAATGAGATTTTAAAACTGTAGTTAAAATAATCCAATTTAAAATAACTCATACTACATACACATGTATTAATTTATGTGTATTTGAATGGGCATATTTGTCTGCATAAGTTTACAAATATAGGAAATCTCCTGAAATCACATGCACCAAACTTTTATCAGTTCTGTTTAGTGGGGAGGATGGAACTGGAGGGAGATAGTCATTTTTTTACTTTACATACTTCTGCACTGTTTCAGCTTCTTCCATCAAATATGTCCTACTTCTCAATTTACAAACGCAGTGTGGGAGTAGACACAGCGACTCCCTGGAGCCCCCAGCCGAGCTCTCAAGGGCTCTGTATCCTGGACCTCCATCCAGAACACAAGGCTCAGCTCTAGACTGGCTGCCATTCCCCTTCCAGTGCCCCTCCTGTGCCCTCATTCACCAAACATTCTCCTCCCATTCAGACTTTCAAATCCGAGCTCCAGACTTGCCTCCTCTATCCAGGTTGCCCTGCTGGACTGCCTCAGGGCTCAAGGGCCTCCCTCTCTGCAAGACGGCCAGGACCTGACAACACTTTGCCACTTATATGTATAGATAGTACACTTATAGAGGAAAACAAACCATAAAGCACATACTACCTAGGAGGCCTACCACACGGTTAAGTTACTTAACCTTTCTGAACCTTGATTTCCTCATTTGTCTGTGGGGATTCAGGTACCTACCTCACTGGGCTGCTGTAAAGATCAGCCATGGGAAAGTAGATTGAGCCTCCTGCACCTGTTTCAAAGGCTCTGTTTTGTGTAACAAAACAAAGCCTCTGAGACACAGCTGCAAGCTTTAGGAGAATGGAAAGGGGACCTGTAAATACACTTGGATCCATACACTGGAAAGAACACTACTCAGAACTGCTCCTTAGTTAAATTTTTAATGACAGAAATAATGTGCTGGGGTCAAGAGGAGGAGCACTGAAGGTCACACTCTGAAGTCCCACTAGGTGGCAGTAGTGTTTTCTTGCTGTTATGCAAATAGAAGGAGGGCCATTCGAAGGGGAAAACATTGCTCTAAGGAGAACATTTCCCTATGAATGTCCCCATAATACTGAAACAGAGGTTAGCAGAAGAAAATGCACCGACTTAGAAGAATATCCGTCAGTACCAATGATGAAACCCCATCCAGGATCCCTTGGTAGGTAGGGATGAGTAGGAATGTTAGGAATACTGGGGGGAGGGGCAGTAGAGGGGATGATGAGCAGAAGTGGAGGTACCATTGCAAAGACAGAACTCCAGTTGAGAGTGAGAACTTCCTAGAAGTCCAAATCATGACTCAATCTTCCTCATCTGAAGAGGAACTTGAATGCAACCAAAGTCAATAAGTTCCCCTGTGGACCTCAGTGACCAGGTGTGTCCTCTTGGGACATCAGTTTCCAGAGAAACATAGTTGGAAGAAAAAAGCCTCTCAGGTTTTCATTCTTCATGTCCCACTGCCTAGAACCTTATACTGACCCCCATCACCACTCCGAACTGATCATGACCAAGTCTGAACTCCTCTGCCTGGTGACAGTCATCAGCTATTGGTCTGAAGTCCAGCCAGTGACCTACCAGCCAGTGCACTTCAGAGAACATTACTTCACCAATGAAGAAAATGAATCCCAAGAGGTGAACTGACAGGCTACTCCCTAAGCCAACCCTTCCCTCAGCCAGGCTTTCTCATCTGTGTTGTACTGAAGCCATCTTTTCTCTCCGAAAAGACAGTAGCTCTGTGAAGGTAGGAAAAATGTCAAGGTAGCAGAAATACTGCAAATTGAGGTTCTGGTAGGAGGGAGTGTAGGGTAGTAATTAGAAATGTGGAGAGGGGGTAGTCTCTGCAGTCAGGCTAGGTTCAAATCCTCTCTCCTGAGCTAGCTGTATGACCTTGGGGGTGGGAGGGAGTTAAACTCTCTGGAGATCAGTTTCCTCATCTGTAAACAAGAAATAATATCACAGACAGTATATAGTGTGTTAGTCACTCAGTCGTGTCTGACTCTTTGCAACCCCATAGGCTGTGTCCTGCCAGGCTCCTCCATCCATGGGATTTCCCAGGCAAGCATACTGGAGTGGGTTGCCATTTTCTTCTCCAGGGGATCTTCCCAACCCAGGGATTGAACCCCCATCTCCCGCATTGCAGGCAGACTCTTTACCATCTAAGCCACCAGGGAAGCAGCTCTAGTGTATAGAGATGTTAATAAAGATTAAATATCAAGCATGTAAAGCACTGGAACTGTGTCTGGCAAGTAACAGGAGCAAAAGAGGTGGTGTGTTCCAGTTCAGGTCCTGCTGTCCATCAGTTGAGGGGCCTGAGCAAGTCACATTAGTTATTGAACTTCATTTTCTTCACTGGTGAAATCAAGGAAGAGTGAGGGCAGGAGACAGAGGGTTATGTAATGTCTTCTGAAATCCACTGTGAGTTTGAAGTTCCATGCTTCTCTGGAATCCTTATCCCCCACTTGCCACAGGACATATCTAGTGTATGAATATGAGGGGAGAGAAATCCAGGTACTGATTTTGTGTACTTAAAACTAGCCCAGTATATCAACACCTAGCTCAAACATAACCTTCTCAAGGAAATCTTCCATGACAACCCCACTCCCACCCCATTCTCCTTTAACTAGGTTAGCTTCCATTGTTTTATGCTCTCATAACACCCTACACTTCCCTATGTAATACACAGCCTAAATGTAACTGGATTCTTGGTTGTGAATTTCAAGGCTCGTTTTGCAGATGGGCAAACTGAGTCTGGAAGCTTTTGCTGTTCATTCAAGACCCCTAAACCAGTAAGTGGCAAGACAAGATTCAAACCTGGTCTGTTTCACCATAACACCTGTAAGATCTTTTCTCTAAACTGCATGTAGTTTAATATTTAATTCTTGATATCTATAAAAGGGTATTTATATGCGTGAGTTATGGAGAAGAATTCTAAGGAACCTAATATCCAAAGTAAACACTGGAAAGGAGGCTCAAAGCTGCCCATGCCTGGCTTTCCAGTGCCCTCCTCCTGCCATCCCTTACCCACAGGGGGCACAACGCTAAATTTGTGTTTGTTATCCTCTTGCTTATTTTCTCTTAACTTTGGATTAAGAAGTGGAACATATTTATAGAAAAGTACACAAGGTGACAGCACCTGTGTGACCAGTGACCAGCTCAAGAAACAGAATGAGTCTGTAGCACCCAGAAGCCCCTGGGGCCCCATGGTCACAAGACCTGCAAACTTCTCCCTAGGCCATGCTGCTCCTCAGGGCTCCTTACAAAATAAGATAATAAAATGAAACTGCAATTTCTAATTTCTACAGTTTAACTTCTAATACATTTTAACCCAACGAACAATTCATATTAAGGCTGGGATCTTTCTCATAAGCAAGATACTCGATCGGTTGGAAAGGGTTAGCATTCTGAGCTCTTGGGCGGAGTGTGCCTGGAGAATTCTGGTCCCGAAAAGAACCAGAAACAGTCATCTAGGAAAAAAGGCCACATGAGGCTGGCCTCCTCCAGCAGTTTTCTCCAAGGCACTGGAACCATCCTTGGACTTCTTTAAACAAGATCAGAGTACCACGGGGGGTGGGGTGGAGGATGAGGAGCGGCAGAGTAGCATCATTAAAGCCTCATGTGTGGTTTTGATTAGATCATCTGAATTAAGTGTTCTCACACAGGCATGGCTCAAGTCAAAGTAAATAAGCTTGCAAGCAGACCACCTACTGGAAAATATCAAGCCTGATGGTGGAGTTAAGACTGAAGTCCCCTGAGGAAAATCCAGCCAGATTATGTGGATGAAAATCTAGGCTTGGTCAGTTTAGTGGGATGCCCTGAGAAAAGTCGCTCTTTGTCCTCCAATCTGCAAGTTCCTGGTTATTCATTCTCCTGAGTGGGCAAAGGCAGTTTTTGTTCCTCTCAAGTCAGCCGGCATTTATTGAGGGTGTGTGAGGATGAATGCCTCGTATAATGTCTGATCCCTGACCTCAAGGAGAATGCCAAAGGAATGGCTCAGAAAATAAGAAGAGTCTAAGTATGGCGGAGCTGGTGGCCAGGAAACAATGTCTCTAGAAAAAGGGTTAAGTGGGATAGGTTGGAACCAGGCCTTAAGCAGGGGTGAGGTCATCATCAGATTGTCTCTTCTCAGAAGTTTCACTCTTTACTTCCACAGTAAGTGCCAAATCCACTGTCTAACTAAAATATGAGAAAGCACAATTATAATTCTATAACACTCCAGTGGTAAATGAAATCCAAAAGCTCCAAGAACTAGTTCAATTCTACTAGGCTCTATTATAACCCTTCAAACTTTCTCCACAGTCCATAAGATTCTGAGGTTGAGGAAAGAGAAGCAGCTTGGATCCCTTGGTACCCTAGAGTAGGCAGAGAGGAAATGCCCTTAAGTTACCACATGAAACCCAAGTGAAGCCTTCCTGTTTCCATGGAAACTTCCAAAGCCTTCACTTCATTGGAACTCAATGTTCTGAAAGGTGCGTTCAGTGTTCCAAATTATCGTCCTCTCAGTAGCCAACAGCAAGATTTTTTTATGGCCATTTTGGACAAAATGGGTATCTTTTTCCAATGAATATGAGCTACTATAACCCAAGGCCTAAGCTTGGGGTATCCGGCGCTTCCATGTTCAAAGATGATGCTACCTCTGTCACAAAAACCTACAGCGACATGTGCCCCTCACTGTGTGGGGACTAACTCTCTGTTTGCTGTATTTCCACACTTCATTCTCCATTTTAAGAACACATTATGGTTATAGGTTATATAGTGTTTTTCACTTCCAGACTAACAATTGAAGAAGCACTCACGGCACACAACTTATGGATTATATTTTCATTTCTGATTTGTGGATTTATCACATTAGTTTTTTTATACAGTGCGTATATCTAACCTCCATGAGTAGAACAGAAACTTCTTGAATGAGAAGAATGACTTCACTTCTCACTGTTATCTTTCTCAGCCCCCAACATGATCTGGATGGTGAGTCCTTCTGAAATAGATAGGTGCATGACACAGCATGCTCATCCTGGATGGCTTTCCAACCTTTTCCAAGTTGGTTTTCAAAAGCTCAGAACCCCAGCCTGGAGGACGGGGGAGGAGACTGCAGGGGGACAAGAATGCAAGTCGCAAGTCACAAGTTGGTCTAGATCACACTTCCCTGCAGGCTTCCTTCAGGGAACCTACAATCAAACTCAGCTGGAGAAGGGAGGGCTGCAGTGGTACCCAGGCCCTGGAAATCAGCCACTAATGTGCTCTTCAGTGATTAACCAAACTCCGCCATTGCTTTTTTGCAACCTCCTGGCTTGCTTTAGCTGACACATGGCCAAGCACTAGGACCTGATGACCAAGGTCTGCACGATGACCAGGACTGCATACGGATACAGTCCTGGCTACCCAAGACCTCCCAGGAAAGGAAGAGCAAGACAGGGACCAGTCCACAGCATATTGGGGGAGAGGGGCAGAACCCAGAGAGGTGGGCTCAGCATCAAGTCTGACTCTCTGCACAGCTGGCAGGAACATGAGGCCCAGACAGCTAGATTATCAGTGCTGCTTTCTCTAGGAAAGAAGAGGAAAGAGGCTCTGAGGCAGACAGAGCTGAGGTTAAACAGTGAGTAGCTGTGGCCATGGGCACATTTTTTATCTTCTGTGAGTGTCACTGTCCTCCTGGAAGAGATGTGCAGATGTGTGAGATAATATATACACAGTACCTGGCAGATAATAACATATGCAGTACCTGGCACATGTCTCATGCATGGTACATGTTGGTGCTCTTCTGCCTTCTATGCCTAGGTTGAGTTTTGGTTTATCTCAAAAAAATAGAATCGTTCTAATACAAAACACTTGGGGGAATCCTTATCTTGGGAGTAAAACACCAATTTTACTGGTGAGGTTTACTCTAGTCATGAGTTCCAGACTAAACTCATATGTGATTTCATTCATTCATCAAATATTTATTAAAGTGCCTACTATGTGCCAGGTACTGTTCTAGATTATTAAGATCAGTGAATAGAAGAGGGAAAGAAGTCATTGCTCTTGGGAAGTCTATGTATTAACAGTAAAGAAAGTAAACTGTATGACATTTTAGAATGTGAAAAGTACTCTGGACAAAAAAAAAAAAGGTGGGATAAGCGGGATCAGGGTGGAGAAGGAGGTAGCAGTTTTAAATTGGGCATTCAGGATTGCCCCATTTTGCCTGGTCATTGGAGCCAAGAATTGAAGAGAGAGGTTCTGATATCAGAAGTGATCCAGGCAGAGTGAATGGCCAGTGCAAACAGGAAAGGTCTGTTCTAGGACCAGCACAAAGGCCAGTCGAATGAGTTGGGAGAGAAAAATATAAAAGGAAACCAGAGAGGTAGGGGCAGGGGTACAGAGCATGCAGAGACTAACAGGCTGTTAGAAGGATTGGGGTTTTCACCCATGATGAAGACCCATCATGGAATTCTAAGCAAAGGAATAACACAATCTGAAGACCATGTGGGCTGGAACAGCAAGGGTAGATGCAGAGATATCAATGAAGAGGCCACTGGGATCGATGACCCTGGCAGGAGATGGCAGGGGCTCAGAACAGGGCATGGAAATGCAAAAGAAGGGTCAGATCCTGGATTTTTTTTCTTTCTTTGACCTTGAATTTTCCATTCTGTAATAGTCTCAGCATCCCCTTTCCATATTCCAGGGAGGTATAAAAATAAGTGGAAAACAATAACTATCTGGAAATGTTTAGGGCTACTTCAATTTAAAATGCCCCTGGAAACTCGTGGTGGGAAGAACAAATTCTTGCCGGTGGAAGGATTTCAGGAGCCTCAAATGTACTACATGAAGTATGAGGCTGAGGATGGGTGGGGAAGGGGTTCCTTAAGGAGTCCATCTTTCCATGTGTCTGCTCTCACACCCACACACACACCCACACACACACCCACACACACACCCACACACACACACACACACACTCACAGGGTAGGAAGACACAACCCTTGAAGCAAGTCAGGAAACCAGCTAGGACGCTTTTTAACCATGTGACCATAAGCAACTTATTTAAAGTCCACAAAACTTAGTTCCTCCCAAGCAAACGGGATAAAACAGGGACAAATGAGGCTTAAGGGACAATGACAAGAACAGATGTGGTTTAGGTGCCTGTCACAATGCCTGGCACATAGTACAGTCTTAATAAAGCTTAGTTCCTTCTTTACTGCTAACCCCCCTTAGGGACCAATCCCACCTTGGGAAGAGAAAGCTGTAGATTATCCAGAATGCAGATGAATCCACTGGTAAATAACTGAGAAGCATCTACACTGCTATTGTTATTTTACTATCCTGTTTACTGTGAATAAAAACAACTTCCTTCACCACACCCTTCTGGGACCATGTCACTGTGCTTCCTCAGGTCAGCATGATACCCTGAACTCAGAGACAGCCTTCGGAATGGGAGGAGCAAGGCTGCTGCTCAGAGGCACGTGGGGAAGGGTGTGGTGGCTCGGCCCTCCAGGAATGGGTCAAAGTCAGGGTGATCAGACCTTTCAGCTTGGATCATCTGTCAGCAGGCAAAGTTGGAGAGAAGATGATCCCAGAGGCCAAGGCCTGTCTGTCTCCCAAGACCTGTGGCTCCAGAACAACTCTGGGATAGAACACCACTCTTCCCTTTGCCCTGCTCTGGAGGGTCACACAAAAACACACACCTGACTCCTAACCTCGACTGCTTCCAAGACAGATAACCACGTGCTTTGATATCATGGAGAAAAAAACACAGGAGAGATTGAAAGGAAAGGGATTCAGTGAAAAGAAAGAAAACGTAGCACTCAGCCTCTAAAGCTGAGGTTGCCTTGGTAGCCCTGCTGGGATCCTGCCTGGTTCTGTGTTCGTAACTCAAGTTCAACACGTATTCAGAGAGGCCCTTCACAAGCACAAGGCTGGAAGCTGCAGGTGGCAGGGTAAGCCACCCTGCCAGGCCAGCATCAAATCACCTTCCAAAAGCTTGAGAAGCAGCTGCTTAGAGAGGGGAGGCCTGGAGGCTGTGAGTCAGTCGCAGGTCCGGACCAGCAGGGCTGACCCTGGAGCTCCCAGGCTGACACATCCCTGGCTTCTTCCAGGTCCCTGCTCCTCTGAGAGAGGTCTCACCAACTGAGACAGCACAGCCCCCCCCCCCCCCATGAGCAGCAGCAGCAGGAGGGGAGGGCTGGGGACCCAGCAGGGAGTTTCTGTTTCTAACCTGATGTGGCAGTCAGCAGCAGCTGCAGCTGACAGTGGCAGACAGCTCTGACTGGTGAGGAGCACTCAGTGGGGACGGTGGTAAGGACCAGCCTGAAAGGTGCGGGGGGAGTGCCTCAACCATTCCGACCCAATGCACTTTCTCCAGAGAGGGGTGGCTCCGGGTCAGTGAGTGCTCCCAGCAGGGCAGGAGTGCTCAGGGCAACCGGGGGAGAAAGAACTGGGAAATTGGCCTTAGGCTGCTATGGAACAAAAAGGGGCTCAGCAACTTGGGTCTCCTCCTCATCATTTCAGAAGCACCATCATTCCTACGGCCATTTGCCTTTGCCTACTTGAGGACATCCTTCCCTAAAAATTCTAGAATGATGGTGCCCAGAGGGGCCCAAGCAATCAACTCATTCAAATTCTTACCTTGAGAAAAAAGAGAGGCCTGGGCTAATAGGTAAGGAGGTGGTGTGCCCTAATCATTGGGGCAGCATCCCTGGAGTCATGAAGAGTGAGCATGAATCCCAACTCTGCCTCCCAGTGCCTGTGAGTTCCATGAGCTTCCATTTCCTCATTTGCAGGAGGAGGGTGATGAAGGCACCCCCTTCACACAGCCACTAGGAAGATCAGCTGAGTTGTGTCTGCGATGTACTACACCGTCTGGGCACAGGAGTGGTGACTATTGCTACTTTCATCATTGTCATCTTCAGCCAAGCCACACAGCTGCCTAGGAGCAAACTTAGACCTGGGTCTCCCTTGCCCACCACTCCCACCTCACCCCACGCTCCTGCAACCCTTTTCCTTGGAGCATCCTGGGGACAGTAACACAGCCTCTCTGCCTGGTTCATCCATCAAAGAGCAGCACTGGAGGGCTGTGGGTCACAGGAGCTAAGGTAGTTTCTTGGACTTTGATAGCCTGGAAAGGAAACCCCTTCCAGGGTCCAGGCAGCCAATGGCCAAGGAAGCCTGAAGGGGAGGGGACAGAGAAGCCAAGGGAGACCATTGGGCAGGGCTTTTGCCTTCCCAGGAGTGACAAAGCCCCCTGTTGCTAGAAAGCCTTGGTATTCAGCTCAGACATCATACCAGCCACCTGCCATCACCACCCAAATTTAAACAAGCTTGATTCTCAACACCCAATGAATAGGGCACCCAGTAGGCTGTCACAGGTGCAGAGGGCCATCTCGGGTATGGCCCCAGCACTGCCCACTTTACATTTCTCCAGTGCCTTCCCCGGGAGGACAGGAGAAGGCCCATTCTCCAGCTCAAGCTCCTGCCCCTGAGACACCCTCCCTGATGGCCTTTCCCATTCAGGAACCCACAGCTTGGGCCTGAATGGAGCTGACCACACAGCAGGTACTCAAATCACATTTCCTCATCAACAACCTTTGGCTGCATCACTTAGCGCTTTGGGGCATGTTGGTCTGGCACAGGCTACAAGCTCCCTGAAGGAAGAGCCTGTCTCTCCTCTATCTTAAGTGTCCCAGAGGGCCCAGGGCTAGGCAAGGTGACCAGAAGATAGTCAATAAGCTTTTTTTAAAACTGATAAGTGGAAATGGTCAAGAAACAATTGGGCAAGTGAACAAAATCTGCATTTACTGGGAGATGAGTCTACTGCATTTCCTTCTTACTATGACCCTTGGAGGCAGACAGGGGAACATCACTTGCTAATTTAAGAGAATCCTAACAGGCTCCTGGTTCCACCAGCTCCCTTTTCTCTTTCCCATAAGTCTCTCTGTTTCCCTTTCTCCTTCAGTTACTTTTACTGCCCTGGCTTTTCTTTTGTGCTCCAGCTTTAAGCAAAAGCTCTAACTTAGGCACCAGCATGTCTGGGAGCTAATTCTGACTCTACTGCTTAACCTGGCTGAAGAAGTCACTCAGTCTCTCTGGGCCTCAGTTTCCTCCTCTGTCAAATGGAAACACATTTCCAAGAACAGTTGGGAGAATAAAATGAGACAAGGAGGGGTTGCCCTCCCTTCCTGCCCTCTCTGGCCATCTACAGCATGCTTTCAGAGGGGAGAGGGCAGTGGTTGGGCCCCCAAGGCGATGACCGAGCATCCCAGTCAGGCAGCTGGAGTTTTATACATGTGGTTCTAGCTCCACTCTCTTCCTCTCCACTCCCAGCAGCCTGCATAAGATCTGGGACTCTTGGAAAGGTTTCCAGCAGGGGCAGAAGTGGGCTGGGGGCATCCAGAGAGGAAGGGACACAGCCTGCCTGTCCCTGGTGGTGGGCAGCTCCCCCCACACACCCATTTCCAGAATCACCCCAATATGACCACCCCACTTCCTCTGTGTCTCAGGCAAGTACAAAACCGGAACAAAAGTTCTGAGAAAAGACAAAAGAGGAGGAAGAGGAAGATGGCCAGGATTCAGTCCATGTCACAAAGGGCGGCTCGCACAAGGAGGAGAAACCTGGGCGGCAGAGCACACACAGCAGCATTGTGCCTGTGTCTCAGAGGAGCCAGCAGCTGCAGGCAGAGGTCAACCTGGGGCCGGCAGGTTCCCTATCTCTGCCTGCTCACTGGGCAGGGAGGCAGCAGCATCGGGGAGAACAACCTCTCATTTGCCGTCTGCGAGGCTCTTCCCCAGCCCACTGTGAGCAGCAGCATCTGCCAGGAAAAGGATCTGCTTAATGCAAGCCCTATATAAACAGATTCTGCTTGTTCCTTTTGCTTTGCCTTCTTCCTGAGTCCTTCCCTTTGTTTTCCCTTTCACTTCAGATCTTCTAGGTCATCTCCATCTTGGCCAATACAGGACAAGACAGGATGTCAGCCTGGGAAAGTCTGAAATGACCATCCTCTCCCACCCCCATGCTCCCTATTTACCAAGGCCCCCTTAAACACTGCAGCGGCGCCTCCTCATCCCTGAATTTAGGGGTGGTCTGATCCAGTCCTGGAGTACTCCAGAACTAAGAGGACTGCCTAGAGAGAGCAGTATAGTGGTTTCGACGTCAATTCCTAATGCAGCCAAACTGGCCAGCCCAAACAATGACCAAACTTAAATATTTTCCACCCACATTAATCAGCTCAATAATTCCTTAATGACTTCCTAAGAAAAGTGTAAAAAAAAAGCCCTTGTTTGTTTTGATTTCATTGGTCTTTTTCACCCGTGGTTAAGGATTTCATTGTCTTCGCATGGCAAGAAGCAGCCTGGATTTTTAGGAAGGAAGAAATAATTGGCTGCGGATGGGGCCAGTCCTGGCAACCCACAGGTCAAGAGGGAGAGTGCGGTTATAGGGCTGGCATAATGGTCCCTGGGCTTCTCACTGTCTCAATTTCATCATCCACCTATGAAGTAAAGATAACCATAGCCGCCGCCTGCCTAAATCACAGGGTGTTTTTGTGGGTTTGGGGGTGGGACCATGGCTGTGCCAGCCTGGTCCTCCTGTGAAGGTATAAAGCTAAAAAGAAATTCAGGCTGCTGAGAAAACAGAAACTTGGTTTGCTTACTTTGTTTGTTTGCTGAGAAAACATACTCTTGCTGCACTGCAGAAGGGACAGCATACACCTGACATCTCAGACTCCACCTTCAATGTTACCATCTCTGTGACTGAATAAAACTCAAACACTACAATCTTCACAAATTTGGGGGCAATACTCTTACTCTGGAAACAGAAGAGCGACATCATGTCCCTAAAATAAAAAAGCCACAGCCAGGGTTGTGTTTTCCAGACAGAGGAAGCAGAATTTCCACCTTCTGGATGCATCTGGATAGTAATTCCAGCTTGTGCCTGACTGCTCTGTGCTTGACCTCAGGGAAGAGAAGTGGGTGGGAAGCAGAATATCGCCTGCCCAAGAGGGCCGTCCCTGAGAACGAATTGGAACTCACTCTGAAGCTAATGCTTCATGTCCCCTATACAAGAACCAGCTAGGAGAAGTGATAGGAGTCCTGTGAATCCAAGAGGACAGTGTTTCCCATCTTCCTTCTTGCAGAATTGCATATCCTTGGTGGCGACCATGTGTGAGTATTTACTCGGACATCCAGGAGAGAGGATGTGACTGAGTAGGAGGTAGGCACAAGCCTTCTGCACTCTGATAAGAGCAAGGAACCATGGAGACTGGGACTGTGTACATGCTTCTGTCCATCTGTCCCTCCCTCTTCCTCCTACAGTTTTATCCAGGGTGCTGGAATTTGAGGGTTTGGAGACAAGTATGCACTTAGCAAAGGCTAACCATCCACACGTTAATCTATATATGATTGATCCTAGATCCTTGGTATGGCCCCAACTAGCAAAGCACACCAAAGCACATCATACATGAGCACAGAATACAAATTTCATGCTAAAGGCAGGCTGGCTTAAGCCCAGAGGAAAGAGAATAACTTACAAACTCAAGAAACAGAATCCCTCCACAATTCTGCACCGTTAAACAAACTTAATGTCAGTGAGAGATAAACTAGTCTTTGGAAGAAAAAAAAGCTATTTGTTTCTTCATTTTGTTAGGGCCCTAGATTCTACTCATTCTATGTTAGTCAGGCAGGGGCTATTCACCAGCAAATATGTGTGACTATGTGCACACATGACATTTGCATGTACACATTAAAACCCACATATGTGTGTGTACCAATAGGTGTGTACATGTGTACACATGTGTATGTGCATATACACATACATACATGTCCTGAGTACCCACACAAACCCACACAGACATACACATAAATGCAGATGGACACATACACACGTGCGCGCTCCTTCCAGCTGAGCTAAAGGGGAAGCATCATGATATGCAGCCATAAAACCTAACAAATGAGGTGGAAGAGAAAATGGCAGCTAAAAAATACCCGTGAGGAGGAAGGAGAAAAAAAAAGCTCCTTGAAACGCAGCTTGACTCATAGTTTTGAAGGCACAAGGTGGGCGAGGATAAAAAGGCCTTCATCAGGAGCGACAAAGGAAGTCAGTGCAACAGTTGGGGCTTGCTGGCTCCCACACAGCACAAACCCAGCCAGACTCCAGATGATTAAAAATGAGCTAATCTGATTAGGGAATTGTAAATGTGGATGGATTGCCCAGTTCACTGATAAATAGGAACAAATAACTTAAATCTTGCCCCACGGCTCTGCTGCCAAAATTGCCCACAATCTGCTAGACACAGAAACCAGGGTTTGACAAGACGAATGTGTCCACAGGAGAACAATCAGATGATCAATAAATATTGGTGGTTAAGCCCTAACCTGGCAATGTGGTTGTATAAAGATGTCCAATGAGTTCCAAGCCACCAATAACCTACTGCAAGGCAAACATACACCATTTGGATATAAGAAACAGTGTCCATGGGTGCAAAATTTGTGCCAGGCTTTGTGGTAATGACCATAATTGCTGCTGATATTCAGAGAAGGGACAGATAGCTAGAAGCAAGAGTGGGCTTTCCTTCACCTGGCACGGGAAACACACAGAGGATTTGGATAACAGAGGAAAGTTATCCAGATTGTTATCCAGAGATAACAGTATCCATTCTTTTGTTCAATATCCATTCTCTTGTCTATCTGTTTGGGGCATTATTCAGGTGGGGGTCCATGTAAGAAGGAAAAGAATTATCTACTATTATCTCCCGACTCTGAACTGTCCCCTTCAAACTCTGCCATGTTCTCCCATCCTTCCAGCCAACTATCAGTTGCTTAAGCTTTTGTGGAAGAAAAAGAGGGAAGGAAATGCTGAAACATCTTTCATTTCTCAACTGAACTGGATAGCACCTGCAAGAAGGGATCCAGCTAATGAAATGCGATATGGCTCCTTACAAAACTCATCCCCCAAGAGATTCACACATAGACCATGTCATTTGGGGTTAATCGGATGTCTCTACAGATAATTAGAATCAGTCCAGGACAGGACCAAGGAAAAAAGCACTCCCACAATGTACATTTAGCAATGTAATGGCTTTTAGAGGTTCTATCCTTGTTTCGACTTTCTGCTACCAACACAATTGTCAAACATCTTCAGAGGTGGTCTCGACCCATAAGAAGGCATCTGAGTGAAAAGAATGTGAAAAGCTCAGCTCCCTCAGATTTCCTTATCCATGACCTTAGACATCTGGGTTTGGGTAACAATCCACAGGGCTTGGCCAGTATTTTTGCTTCTCACCAGGGCATTGGCACTGCTGCCAAGGAACAGCCTCTCTCCAGAAAGCTTTTGGAGGCTTGGCTCTCAGAATTTTAACTCCTCTGCTTGGTATCATGCTAAATTTTGCTCTTTGGGTTATTTCTGCATGAATCCACTATTCCCAAAAAAGTTTCCTATCCCTCAGTGTTTCTAGTTTACCAAGCTCTGGGAGGCAAACACCTGTGACAGCTGGAAGGGTAGGATAAGAGATGTTCTTAACTCCTAAAATAAGGCCTAAGTCTTCCTCCAGTAAAATTATACAGTAAGGAATCCAATTCAAGGATCCTTCCCAGCAGATGCCCATGCCAAGTGGCTAGCAAGTCAACAGAACTTCTGCTGAGAATGAAAGCACATTTTCTTTAAGGCAGTTTCTTTGATCCTTAATAGAACCTGAGAACAATGACTAGAGGAAAAGTATGCTCCAGTAGTTTGAGAGTGCTGAATTAGAAAATGATTCTGTATGTATAGCCCTCAGTATCACAAAGGCTATGCTAGAGTCTTCCTGTATAAACCCTCTGTAATAGGTACTTGGTTGATAACATACTCTCTTTCTACATAAATGAGAAGACACAGGAAGTCTTCTCAGAATGAGAAGACTCAGGAAGATCAAGATTTTGGGATAAATACAAGGATGCTGAGATGATACATATTCATGACATCAGCACTCTTCCAAATTCTGAAAGTGCTTAAAATGACCCATTAAGAGGCTAATGAAAAGGGAACAATGTTGTGCAGACATTTTACTTCCCTCTTCCTTTAGAAAAAAACAAAGAGAATCAACATATTGAGTAAGGAGGGATAATTCCACACTCCTTCCAGAAGGGAAGTATTTGAGAAAACTGTGGCCTTCATCTTATTCTTGTGATTATCTGTGTAGATCCTATTCAAGTAAAAAGTACATCTCCATGGAAGGTAAGCATAAAGACCAAAGTACGAGGTGTTCTTGCTTAGTCACTTCAGTCATGTCTGACTCTTTGCGACCCTATGGACTGTAGCCAGCCAAGATCCTCTGTCCATAGGCTTCTCCAGACAAGAATACTGAAGTGAGTTGCTATGCCCTCCTCCACAGGGCCATGTTATTTTTACAGATTTACACAGAAGAAGTCAGACCTTCTCTTTTTTCCACCACTAGGAACCTGAATATAAGTGGAAGAGGCGCCTCTATGAATATGATGTAAGAGGCTCAGGATATGCCATTCAAAAAATTACCCCCATCCATCAGCCCATCCTGGCATCTAAAACTCCACCATTAAGATTCATTATTGGGGGTTAAACAGTTACACCCCAGGCTTTTTATTGGCTAACTGTGATTTGTTTATCAAACTTCTCTCAACACTTTTTCTCTGCCTCTCTCTGTATCTCCATTAATCTCTGGGAATTTCTCTGATTTTATTCAAAGTAGACTAGAAGGTGTGCAGACTATAGGAAAAAAAAGAGAGTGGGACAAACCTGAAAGAAGCCACAGGGCTTTCTCTCTTACTCAAGTGAGAAAGTGCTAGAAATGGCCTCTCAATTCTTCTTTCAGAATCAACAGAGATCTACACAGCATCCTGAACCAAAAGGTAATAGAACATTGGTGTAAATCCTTCAGATTAATAAACAACCTCCTCTTTCCTTCTCCCAGCTGATTGTCTTGGCTGGAAGTCTGGGGATGAGCAGGAAATTTAATTGACTATGGAGCCTGCAGAACTACACACTTCTATCCACCGCAGCTCAACACTGCAAATCCCCATAAACATGGATAAACTTGGGTACTTTCCAGCAACACAAGGGAACTACCATGCTTGCCAGAGTCCTGAAAGAATTTCTCCCATCTCCATCATCTCTTTTAAGTTTCCTAGTTGCCACTTAGAAATAGGTGGCTGGGGGGCAGGGCAGTGGGTGGGTGGTGATGTTAGGTTGGAACCAACCTCCGGACTTGCAAGTTCACTGTAGTAAGGCCCTTGGTTATTTCAGCTACCTACATTTACCCAATGTAATTCCCTTTTCCTAAACTCAGTCAAGACTGGCTCTTCTGGCTGTAAGTGGAAGGGGGGAGGGTGGCAGGAAAAAGGGGAAATCCCCTTCCGTGCAGTAATGCTCTGTGTTCTGAAAGGCAAAGTCTGCCAAGAGCCCAGTTCTGGGAAGCAGCTCCGTGGGCAGCCCAGGATCCTGCTGGGTGGTCTCATCTTTGGACCTGGGATGTGGGGGTCAATGGTCCAGAGTTCTATTTCCAGCACCATCAAAACTTCAGCCAAGATATTTGATCTCTTTTCTTAAGCCCTTTCCCCCAAATGAAAGGGAGAGTGAAGAGGAGAGAAAAAGAAATCGAGGAGGATGACCACAATATGGTGGAGAGAAATACCAGGTATTGAATGAAGACTATGGCCACAAACTGTAAAAGGTACTGCTACACAGCATAGTGGTCCTGTAAGAAAGGAGTAGAGTTTGAAAATGAGGCCAGGTTGGAGCTGGGTACCCTGTGAATTTGATGCAAATGAAGCATCTCCTCAGAACTCCATCCACAGGTCACACCTGAGAACCAAACCTGCCTATCCCATAGACTTCTTTCTATAAATGTATTGTTAATAAACCTCCTCATAGAGTTTATTCTCCAGGCTTTACTCATCATGTGACTTTTTCTCTTTTAAAAAAAAAAGGAGAGAAAAAAACACACTGAAGAATAAAGTACAAATTAATTAGAAGCACATGGCTAAATTTCTCAGAAAGTTATACATGGCTTAAGAACATACTAAGAGTGAAACATTTCCTCCATCCAGGCTTGAGGATTTGCTGAGAACAAGGTCCATGTCGGTGGGTGGGTTTTAAGGATCTGGCATCCAGAACTACCCTAGGCCAAGGTCACAGGGAGGAAGGCTGGGGCTCAAGTGGGGCCCAGGTTCTTCAGCATGTCTGCTCCTGACAGCAAGACAACCAAGAGATGCCAGAGGTTCCTTTGTCTCTAAAGCATTCAAGTCAACCCATTCTTCACAATACAAGGGCAAGATCACACAGAATAAAGGAAGGAATTATGGATATTTTTGATATACGATTTCAACTTTTTTTTAATGTAGTCTAATTCATCTCCAACAGAACAGATGGCAATTTCTTTCCACTCCAAAGGTAACAGAACTCCTTCCTTTAGCCTCTGGCATGGACATAATTTGAATTTACTTCCAGGTGGGCTTCTAAATGAACAGCTGAATTGTTCTCAATTTTTATAGGTTTTCAGAAAACGGATTAAAAAATCTGGAGAATTTAAACTTGCTGACACCCACCTCTTTCACTCAGCTTTAGATGTGAATTTCCCTGTGTTTAAGGGTCTTAACTGTCACATTACACTCATCTGAGCTGCAGATATTAACTTTCATACATGCATATACATACAGGTCAAGCCTAAAGAGTGAACCCTGTTGATGGTAGGTTAATTAGTTTATCACTTAATTATTGCTTAAATAAGGTCCCATTTTGGCTATCATTGTCAACTATAATCATTTATTTCTTTGAACTAAAATCTTCTACCTCCATTTACAGGCTCTTAGTAAAACATGTGCTTAAATTTATTCAAGTAGATTAAAATTTAACCCATCTAATACTGCACAAATGTAATTTACATGAGTCAACAGTTTCACCTATTGACATGCACACAGGTGGGCTCTACTTTAAAAAACTCAAAATAAGAAAGTTAACATTTTTTTAAAAAAGATAAAGAGAGGACTATTCTTGGTGTGGAAGGCCTCTTCGCTCCTCTAAAGAGGAGGTTCCTCCAAAAAGTCACCAATAACAAGAACTCCTGGGTTATTATAATTGAAGCACTGGCCTCAGTCCAGTGGTGGGTGCCCATAAGCCTTTCTTGAGAATGAGAACTCTGTAAACAATCATCTATAGCATATGCTCTGAAGGAATCACACTTCATGACCTCAGAGTCCTCCCAGCTCTGAGGGTCTGTGATTTGATACTAAAAATCAGAACCAATCTAGAACATAAGCAGTATGGAGGGGTAGGGGAAGAACACAGTTAATTCAGTAAAAGATTTCAGATCTAAGTGGAGAAATACCAGGCATGCAGGAAAGCATCCATCAAATGAAACAATACACAAAGCTCCCAATCTGTTCGCTTTGGTTTGGGATTCTTTCAACAAGAGGGTATAATTCTTCCCTCTGCCATAAAAGACACACTAGAGCTGGCCTCTCTGCTCACTGATGAAATGAGTAGATTAAACTACATGGCCCTTAGGTATTTCCTGACTCTGGGGTTCACTGAGTCTGGGCCAGAGGGTGGCAAGAGAGTCTGGGGGGACCCCAATGACTGAAGCAACATTAGGGCGTGCTGCCAAGTGAGGCTGGAGAATCAAGCCCTGGGTTGGATATTACAGAATCCAAATGCTCAGACTTTGAGAGACTAAGGGGAGTCAGTGAGGGCTATGGTCATCTCTAGAGGACATCAGGGGAAAGAGATGGGACGTGGCCAAAGACTTGACATTTCCCTTACTTGGCTGTATAGCTCTGAGTCTGGGTTTGGATGATGGGGGTGAATAGAATAATATGAAATCATTTCAGCCCCTACCCTTTGGCATAAGCTTCTACCAGACAGATCCCTGCTGTTTTGTACTGCAAGGGAGTCTCATCTAAGGAGGAAACACCTCTCCCGTCCACACGCCCAAGCCAAAGCACATCCAAGATCTCCAGGGGCCAAAGAGAGAAAGCACCTTAAAGGGCTCTAAAACTACTCTGGGCCTAACAGCCTGAAAGCCTCCTATAACACAGGGCTTCCCATTTTGTCCTGCCACCTTCTCATCTGTAAAATGGGCTGATAGGTATCTGTTTGGTTGCTGTGCAAATTGAAGAAGTAATACATTTAAAGCATTTGGTACTCAATGCTGCTGCTGCTAAGTCACCTCAGTCATGTCCGACTCTGTGCGACCCCATAGACGGCAGCCCAGCAGGCTCTGCCATCCCTGGGATTCTCCAGGTAAGAACACTGGAGTGGGTTGCCATTTCCTTCTCCAATGCATGAAAGTGAAAAGTGAAAGTGAAGTCGCTCAGTCGTGTCTGACTCTTAGCGACCCCATGGACTGCAACCTACCAGGCTCCTCCATCCATGGGATTTTCTAGGCAAGAGTACTGGAGTGGGGTGCCATTGCCTTCTCCATTGGTACTCAATAAATGGCAGCTATTGTAGTGATGGAGAAATTAAGTCATCAGTGTACTTTCAGATATAGAGTCCCAGGTGAGAGCTGATTATATCTTTTATTTATGTATTTATTTTCATGGAAGTGGAACTTTATTTGAAAGACTAACCAATACACAAATGATGTTATTTAGACTTGGATATTTAATCAATATTTTATCCAAATTTAATGAAGTAACTTTGCCAAACAATATATCTTTTAAACATCCACCTTCTTTGTCTTCCCAGGCCAGCCCTCCCAGAGACAGCCAAACACAAGAGGACAAGTGGATCCCATTGATAATACTGTCCTTCAAAAGCTTCAAAAAATAAAAATCAATCCTGGTGTTCCAAAAGTTTCCCTCTGAGCCTCCAAAGAAGTGTGTCTGAGGCCACTCAGTTCATCTCACCCTGTTCCCAGTGACAGAGGTCGACGGGAGCCAAAGAGAGACTAAGCAGGGGCAGGAATTTAAGCCGAAACCCAACTTAGCTGGTTGCCAGCTTTCCCTGTACAGGGGGACCAACTTGGCATCATCCCCAAATAAACAATCACTTTGCATAGATATAAACGCATGCTGATCCAGATGTCCAAAGGCAGCAAGAATCTCAAATCTTTCAGAAGTAAAAGAGCTTATTAAAATGTGTTCCTCCTCCATTCATGAGAATGAAAATCTTTGTGTAGTTTTCAAGTATTTTTGATGTGATAAAATGGCAATGGTACATGGAAGCTATGCCCTTGGAGAGTGGCTGAGCAGAAAGTCAACCAGGGGAGCTCAGGTGAACGGGTGGAATGGAAACAAAAGCTGGCTTGACCCTCCCCTCAGTCCCTTATCTGCAGTATTCCTGATGGGTAGCAAGAACTTGCTGGAAGGTCCTGAAAGGAATACAGGCTGTAAAAACAAGGAGATCTGGATACTGCTTTTATGGGACTGATGGGACACAGAACTGGTTCAGGTAGAAAGTGTGGAAAAGGGTGTGACTCCAGGGACAGACATAGCAGCATGAGGCTCAGAAGAAAAATCTTCGGGATCAGGTGGGAAAGTACCTATCTCATACAAATGGCCAGGGACTAGCAGGAGGCCCAGGACAAACTTGAAACTGAAAACCCCAACAGGCATGATATGGGAGAGGGAGAGATCTGTGGCCAGGGATTGGACAGGCAGCCAAGACTCAATCCACCAGATCCCAAAATAAGGCCACTGGAATCTTCCTCAAGCTGGAGGCTTAAGAGTACATCTAAATCTTCACAAGCTCCAGTCTCTCCAATAAAATGAGATAATAACAGCACACACTTCTGGAAACTGTTTTAAGGATGACATAAATAGAATGTAGGTAAAATGCTTGGAACAGAGTCAACACTTAACAAATGGCAGCTCTTGATAGTAGGAAAAGTTATAAAGCTAATCTACTAGTGGGCAATCTCTTCTGAACTTGCGCCTATTTAGGATTCTTTTTTTTTTTTTTCTTAAGTAAAACTACCCTTTCTAGACTTCAAACTGCTTGGAAAAGTGTCAGAGTAAAGAACAGGTACTTTAAGGCCTCCATTAACACAGACCAAGGGATAGTGTACTAAAGGGTTGCTGGTGACATAGACAAGACCAGCTCCAGACTCTGGAATCAGACATGTGTCTCCTTTTGTGCCCCTGGCTGCCAGGGCACTCAGCACCAAATCTGATCCCCAGACAGGGTAATTATATGCTGGACAGTTGGAACCTGGGGAGACAGGATCCACATTCTTTCCCCGGGTATAATCTCACCAAAACCAAAGAGGTTTCCCCTCTGAATTTCCACTAGAGAGGTGCCACCGGGATTTCTCCTCTGTCTACTCTTCCAGCAAATGATTCTAAGTTCCTTCCGCATCAAGTCAGAGCCCCCAAAAATCACATACCTGGATCTTGCCAGCTTAGCCACTGACCTGATTACCTTTACCATGTCACAACTTGGCATTCAACCCTCCCAATTAATAAAGGTTTTCGTTGCTGATAGATCAATGTCCAATATACCCCTGAATCTTTTGTATAAACTCCTACATGAGAAAATGATTTTGGGAAAATGTGCCAGGAAGAATTTTGCCTCCCCTCAGGAGCTGGTAGATTTTCCCCTTTCTGATCAAGAGAGCTATGTAATTAACCTGGTTTTCATTTTGGCTTGGCTGCCAAGAAGCTCAAAACCAAACGTAGGGCTCCATCAGAGCAACCAGATTAACCACTTCTTTCTTTTTCATGCCTCAATTTTCTATTTATGTTTGTTAACTTTCTTGTACAAGGTGCTTTCACCCTTTGTAGACAATGGCAGGGTGAGGATCAAGTCAAAGCAAAACGTTCTATACTTAATATTTTCACCTTTTCACACCCTGCCTTCTCTAGGAAAAATTCCATGAGCACCCCAGTCTACAGGGATATATCCCTGCCCAAATGCTAACAGCTCTCACAGCCCCTTCATGCAGTGCTTTCAAATAAATGCAGCCTCTTATCTGTGCACTTAACTGGCACCTAAGCTATGACCCAAGGGCTGTGTCCTGCACTTTTTAGCAACTTCCATAAAATCCAACTAGAGTCACACATTGGGGACTAAAAACTATCAAGTGCTTGGTGGATCATCCAGTACAGAGACTCTGAGGGGTTTAACCCAGGATTTCCCTAAGATTATCCACCTCCCCACCCCTAACTCGAAATGCTGAACGCCTGACATTCACTCAGACTTTGAAGAGTACACGATGCCATGGCAAAGATGATCCCTGCGAATGCTTTTAGAAGATTACTCACCCACACTGACTAGCTATTTCTGTCTTACTCCTAAGAGCATAACCAAGGCGCTTCTATACTTAAATCAAACGAGTGTGATAACTGACATTTCAGATTACAGTGAAGAGGAGGCCTGCCCTGAAAGAGAAGGAGCTAATTGCTGAACTTGAGGAGGAACAACAGGCCTTCTCCCAGCCGCTGCCACCCCTGCTTCCCCAGGAAGCTCAGGTGCAAGGGCAGAGGCCCAGCCTCCCAAGGGCTTAGCAGCATTGAAGCCTCCAGGCACCGAGCGTCCAGCCAGCCTGGGCTCCTTCCAACCTGGTCTTGACATGATAAATCAGAGCCATCTGGCTGGCCCCTCTTCTGACACACATGTCAGCGCCTCCCCCCATCTCCATGTCCCGGTCTGCCTAACGCGTTCCCTCTGCAGAAGGAGTTCGCTCCCTTTCAAAACAGAACAGCTCATGTCAGAGTAAATGGATGTACTTTACTCCCCAAGAGGTACTTGGGGAAGTACCTCTCAGCTGGCACCGACTGACACTGTCTCATTCCAAAATATTCATCTCCTGCATGTGTCTAGAGCTGGGACCCTCACTGTGAGGCCTGAGCAGGAAAGGGCACCCTGTCCGATGGGAAAAGGAGAGTTTGGAAAATCACAAAGTTTCCCTATGTATCAATTTTTTTTTTTTTTTAGTGCTTAAATATGCTTATTTGCTTTAAAACCTTCAATTTTGAAAACTGGTCTGAAATTGTTTATAAAGTTATCATGCAATACTTGGAATAATTCTGTAAGTTTCTTTGTCCAAACATTGTAATGGGGGTAACATGAAAAACTAACATTTCACAGAAATTATTTCAAAAACATCTAAGTATATAATTTTATATTACTGATACCAAGATTTGTATCATTTCATAATGCAATCTCTAGAACCATACATGTGTCTTTGATTTGTTTCATTGACAGAATATTATAAAGAAAATTGAAGGTAGCAATATGCCTTGCTCAATTTACACAACTCTAGTCCCTCAAGAACATACCTTGAATTTCTAACAGCCAGAAAATGTTACCGAAATGCAAGTCCGTGTGCTTGACACAGTGAGGCCAAATGATACCAAAACATTGGAGTTTGGAACAGAGAAATGTTTATTACAGGACCATGCAAGGAAACGAGTGGCTCATGCCATAAAAACACCAAATGTCCCTGAAAGCTTTCAGTAAAGCCCTTTTGAAGGAAAGGTGAGGGTGGGGTGTAGTTAGCTGTTGAAAAACTTGGTGTCAAATTCTTTGTTCTTGAGGTCAGGTCACAGTCAGGTAAGGATGTTCCTATAAATCTCGACCAAACAAATGTTATTCCCTGTTCTGATAAGAAAGGGCCAAGTTCCAAGGCACAACCGCCACCATCTGAGGTCCAGGTGGTGGCTGAGAGGAAGCAGATATCAGCTGGCAGCTCCCTCAGAGTCAGGTCCCTAGATCCTGCCCAGCAGTCATCGCTGAGGGAGCCAGGCACCCAACCCAACTAGCCCTCAGGCTCCTCAGGCCACCCAAATAGAGGAGGCCAGGTCCTGCAGTCTATGACCCAGGCAGACTGCCGCTGCTATTAGGCTGCAGAGACAGAGATGGGGGAGAGATACACCACTGCCTTGAGGCCTGGACCCAGCCAGTGGATGACCTTGATGAGGGCTCTGGAGCCCTGCAGGACACAGTCGCCAGCCTGTTACCTGGGCCCTCCAGCTCACCCGCTGGCCCAAGACCAGGTAAACTGAGGGGCCCCTGGAGAGCAGGCCGGGATATGCCTCTTACCTCACTTTCCACCTGAAGATCACCATTCTACCAACCATTGGCTGAATTACCTCGTTAAGGGTTGCTCTTTGACAGTTGGTTGTTTGTGGGTGAGGCCCACTGCAGTACCAACCAATGGCTGAGCAGGACCACTAACGGTCTCTCATTGACAGTTGGTCTCTTGGGGGCAGGGCCCACTGTGGCACTGACCAACGGCTGAGCAGGACCAATAACGGTCTCTTATTGACAGTTGGTCACTTGAAGGCAGGGCCACTGCAGCACCAACCAACGGCAAAGCAGGACCACTAAAGGTCCAGGGATAACTGGTAATGGGGTGTGGGGTAATGGTGCACAGTGACAGCAGTGTGCTAAAGGGTGCACTCACCTGCATTCTATTACAAGAATACTACCTATACAAATTAGTTTCAGTATTAGTTGTATGTGAATCTTCTTTATAGTTATGCAAATATTTTAATTTTCTTAATTTCTTCATATTTTATTAGAAATTAAATTTTGTTACATATTTCACATGACTTTTTTAAATTAGAAAAACACTTTTCTCTAAATTTTGAAATAATATATTTTAAGCTGACTAAAAGCATCCAAATTAGGTTGTTTACCATTATTTAATTGAAGTATAGTTGATTTACAATATCATGTTAGTTTCAAGTATAGAATACAGCAACCCAGTTATTTACATATATATATATATATACACACACATATATATGTTCTTTTTCAGATTCTTTTCCCTTATAGGTAACCACAAAATATTGAGTATAGTTCCCTGTGCTATACAACAAATCCTTGTCTGTTATTTTCTAAGTTTCCTTTAAATGACTGAATTCACTTTGTCATTTCAAACAACATGTGAGAGGCAGGAGATGCTTAAATCTCAAAAAGTACGAGCTTTAAAGACAAGGAGGGGGGCAAAAACTTGTACATAAATGTTCAAACCAGCATTATTCATAATAGCCCCAAGGTGGAAAGAACTCCACCAACTGTCCATAAACTGCTGAAATGATGAACAAAATGTATTATTGTATTATACCCATTATGATGGAAAAGTATTCAACCATTAAAAAGGAACAAAGCTTTCTTGATACATGCTACAACATAAATGAACCTCAAAAACAACATACTAAGTAAAAGAAGCCATCGGCTAAAAGTTAGTATTCAAGGTCCTGCCCAAAAGCAGATGATGATGATGATGATGACAGCAGTAACAATAACATTTACTGAGCACTTAATATATGCCAGGCATGATTCCAAATACTTCTTGTACATTAATTCATTTCACATTCACTGTAATCCTGTGAGATCTGGACTCTCTCTCAAATGAGAAAACTGAGACACAGAGAAGTTAGGTAATTTGTCCAAAGGTTGCCCAGTTTCTAAGTGTTGTGTATTCAAGATACATAGCCAGGCTGTCTGGTTCCATCACCTATGCCCTTGCCCCCCAGCATCCA